>NC_069382.1:89646285-94448785 GCF_027475565.1 Acinonyx jubatus
TTTTCCTTCCTTTTTTTTTAATCTTTATTGGGTTTTGGAATTAGGCTCATAACTGATAATCACTATGGAAGATGTCACTTAAAAAATTCTTTAAGGGGAATTTTGTAAAAACTATACATAAACATAACGTGCTTGATTGCATTTGTCGTATTGCACTTTGCAGATGTTGCTGTTTGTTTTTTTCTTTTTTCTTTTTTTTTTTTTTTTTTTTTTTTTTTTACAAATTGAAGACTGTAGCAACCCTGTGTTGAACAAGGCTATTAGGCTAATGGTGTTGTTTTTCCAATAGTATTTGTTCTCTTCTTGTTTCTGTGTCATATTTGGTTATTCTCACAGTATTATTTCAAACTTTTACATTACTATTATATTTGTTATGGTGATCTGTGATCAGTAATCAAAGATCAGTAAGTTTTGATGTTACCGTTATAATTTTGAGGGAGGGGCACCATAAGCCGTGCCCATATAAGACAGCAAACTTAACTGATATTGTGCATATTGCTACTGTTCCACCAACTTGCTGTTCCCTATTTCTTTCCCTCTCCCAGGTCTTCTTATTCTCTAGGATACAGTAATATTAAAATTCTGACAATTAACCTTTCAATAGCCTTAAGTGTTCAATTGAAAGAAAGAGCACATGTCCCTGACTTTAAACCAAAAGCTAGAAATGATTAAGCTTAGTGAAGAAAGCATGTCAGAAGCCAAGATAGGCCAAAAGCTAGGACATTGTGCTAAATTGCCAAGTTGTGAATATAAAGGAAAAATTTCTTTGAAGGAAATAAAAAAGTGCTAACCCAGCAAACACAAGAATAAGAAAACAAAGTAGCCTTATTGCTGACATGGAGAAAGTTTTAGTGGTCTGGATAGAACTTTAAACTAGTCACAATGTTCCCGTATGCCATAACCTAGTCCAACCAAGGCTCAAAGTCTCTTCAAATCTATGAAGACTTAAATCAGTGAGGAAGCTCCAGAAGATAACTTTGAAGCTCCTAGACGTTGGTTCTGAAGTGTAAGAAAAGAACACATCTCTATGACATCAATGTGCAAAGCGAAGCAGCAAGTGTGGATGTAGAAGTTGCAGCAAGTTTTCGAGAAGATCTAGCTAAGATCATTGATGAAGGTGGCTACAATGAACAACAGACTTTCAATGTAGACCCCCCCCCAAAAAAAAAAAGCCTTCTGTTGGAAGGATGCATGATCTAGGACCTCCTAGCTGGAGCAAAGATGTCAATGCCTCACTTCAAAGCTTCACACGATAGGCCGATTCTCTTGTTAGGAGCCATTGCAGCTGGTGACTTTAAGTTGAAGTCAATACTCATTTACCATTCTGAAAATGCTACAGCCCTTAAGATTTATGCTAAATCTAATCTGCCTATGCTTTCCAAGAGGCACAACAATACCTGGATGACAGCACATATGTTTACAACATGGTTTACTGAATATTTTAAGTCCATTCTTAAGACCTAATGCTCAAAAAACAAACAAAAATCCTTGAGAATAATACTGTTCATTGACAATGCTCATGGTCACCCAAGATCTCTGCTGGAAATGTACAACAATGTAAATGTTGTTTATACCTATTAATACAACCTTCATTCTGCAGCCCATGGATCATTTTGGACTTTTAAGTCCTATTATTTAAGAAACAGAAATATTATATAAAATTATATAAAACAGAAATATGTTTCATATATAGCTATAATACAGATGCCATAGTAGTTCCTGTAATGGATGTGAGTAAAGTAAATTTAAAGACTTCTGGAAAAGATTCAAGTATTTTATTTATTTTTAAGTTTGTTTGTTTGTTTGTTTGTTTATTTATTTGTGGGGGGGCACAGATAGAGGAGAGAGAGAATCCAAACCAGGCTCCACACTGTCAGCATGAAGCCTGATGCGGGGCTTGAACCTTTGAACCATGAGATCATGACTTGAACCGAAGTCAAGAGTTGGATGCTTAACCAACTGAGTCCCCCAAGGGCCCCAGATTCAACTGTTTTAGATGTCATTAAGAACATTTGTGATTCATGGAAAGAAGTCAAAATATTAATATTCACAGGGGGTTGGAAGAAGCTGATTTAAACCCTCATGGGAGACTTTGAGGGGTTCAAGACCTAGTGGAGGAAGTAACTACAGATGTGGTAGAACTGGCAAGTAAACTGAAATTAGAAGCCGATCCTAAAGATGTAACTTTAGGATCTGCAGTGTTATGATAAAAATTTAATAGATGAGAGTTGCTTCTTATGGATGAGCAAAGCAACTGGTGATGGAAACTGGTGAAGATGCTATGAAGGTTATTGAAATGGTAACAAAGGATATGGAATATTACATAATCTTAGTTGATAAGCAGAGGCAGGATTTGAGACGATGGACTCCAATTTTGAAAGAAGTTCTAATATAAATAAAGTGCTATGAAATAGGATAGCATGCTACAGAGAAATCAATTGTGAAGAATCGATTGATATGGCAAACTTCACCGTTGTCTTATTTTAAGAAATTTCCAGTCACTCCAACCTCCAGCAAGCACCCCCCTCATCAGTCAGCAGCCATCAGCGTCGAGGCAAGACTTTCCACAACAAAAACTCAGACGATTGTTGGATTTTTCTTTAACAATGAATGTATTTTAGCTAGGGTATGTACATTCATTTTGGGTTTTTTTTTGGCATAATGCAATTGCACACTTAATAGGCTAATAATAATAGTGGGCTACTAATTTATAATACAGTATAAATATAACTTTGATATATACTAGGAAACCAAAAATGCTTTTGATTTGCTTACTGAGATATTCACGTTATTGCAGTGGTCTCGAAGTGAATCTACATATCTCTGAGGTATGCCTGCAATGTGTTTCTTCAGAATTTTTATAAATATTTTCAATCTTTCTGTTAAACCTGGGAAAATTTTAAACTATTGGTTAATTATTTTTAATAACTATAGAATAGTGCAGGTGTTAATTTTCTCTGGGGTAAGTTTTTACAAGTTGCATATTCTAGAAATTTTTACCTCCCAACTAATATTGTTTATTTGTGCCTTTTCTCATATTTAGATCAAATTTGCCAGATATTTACTGATTTTTATGGCCTACTTCAAAGAAAATGTATTGGCTTTGATCGTCTCTTCATTATATTCTTAAGTTCAAATGAATTAATCTACTGTCTGGTACTCCTATTCATTAGTTTCTTTTTTTTTTTCTATTTGTTGATTGTTTTTATGTTTTTTTTTAACACCCGAATGGTAGACTTAAGTAAATATTAGCTTCTCCTCTTTTGGGATATAGCCATTCAATACTCAATATTTCTAAGTAGTATTTTAGTTTCATTCTTTCCAGTTAAATATGGAATAGCTTATAATTGTTTAGCTCTAAAATTTTTCAAACTTTTATGAGTTTTTGATGCATGACTTATTTAGAAGTAATTTCCAAATAATTATGGTTTTTCAAACTCTGATTTTGTCAATTGAATTTATGTACTTATATTTCCAGATTCTCCTTGTTTATCTTTCCTTTTGCCTTCACTTGGCTTTCTATATTTTGTTCAGTTCATTTTTTATTTTCCACTTATTTAGAAATTATTCAGTCTATGACTGTTTTTAAGTGATTAAAACATAATAACTCTGATTACTTCCCTATTGACTGACATTAAATTTTTGATATTTAAGCCTCCTCTCTTTTTTATCAAATGATTTCTGCATTATATGTATCATTTTATATGGTGTGTGTCTGCTTACATTCATGTATAAAATTATAGGTATTTTATAAAATGTGTTTTTTTTGATGACCATACTCTTTTGCTACTCAGACTTTCTTCTGGGATTATTTTTCTTCTACCTAGAATACTTCCTTATAAATATCATTTAGAGCAGATGTGTTTGTGGTAAACTCTATCAGATTACATTTCCTGGAAATATTTTTAATTTAACCTTATTCTTTAAAAAGAGTTTCACTGAAACATTCTTTATTGGCAGTGATTTTCTCATTACATTATGCATTTCATAATCATATTGTAGTCAGACTCTGGAATATGAATGGCAATGAGAGAATCCTCAATATTTGAAGAGCAGGGTTTCAAATTATTTTTAAAATTTTAGTGTATCTGCTTTTTCTTGAATAACTTTTGAGTTTTGCCACTTCTTACGTGTTTTTTTTTTACAGATTTATAACACTTTCATTTATTTTATGGCTATTTGCCTCCTTTAACTTCTCAACCTCTAATTCATATTTATTTTCTTATATTTGGTGAATAATATAAACAGAAATTTTAAGCTGTTTTTAGTGTTCTCTAATAAATAATTTCATAATATTTCTTATTTGATTCTTCACAGAATATGTCCACTTCTTTTATGAAGTAAAATGTTTTATTTTTTCATTAACCCTGCAATGTTTTATGCATGTGTGTATGCTAACTCATCTTTAACTTGCTAAGATTTTTATAGGCTTATTTGCCAATATGTAGTTTATGTTTTCTCTTTGAACTTCTCATGTCACACATGGCTAGGGATGAGATTTCTGCTTTAGACTTTAAACTAATTGTAAAGTGGTATAAAAACTCTTTGATCAAATGTTGGTATCTACTAGGCATTTATCTGGGGTGATCCCACTTTTCTAGCCTGAAAACATGCTTTCCCACTGTCAAATGTATTTAACCATGAGGATAAGATTTGTCTTTTGTTAATTTCAGGCAGTGTTTATTTTTACGTTTACTAGAAGTGATGCATTAAAAACTGTAGAGCCCATTATTCAGTGTACTAGGCATTTTTCCTGCCCCAATGCTGTGCTACTATCCCTGGTCTCAGTGGGCCACTGATACTCATCTTTGAGTCACAACCTTACAAAACTAATTGAAGATTTAAACTAATTTTTATTTTTTTTTAAATTTTTTTTTCAACGTTTCTTTATTTTTGGGACAGAGAGAGACAGAGCATGAACGGGGGAGGGGCAGAGAGAGAGGGAGACACAGAATCGGAAACAGACTCCAGGCTCTGAGCCATCAGCCCAGAGCCTGACACGGGGCTCGAACTCACGGACCACGAGATCGTGACCTGGCTGAAGTCGGACGCTTAACCGACTGCGCCACCCAGGCGCCCCTAAACTAGTTTTTAAAGCAAAAGTGGAGTTAGAGATTGGTCAGCAATGGAAGTGTGGATGGAAATGACTTTAGCCTCATAACACAGCTTGTACTGCCCATAGAAATAACGACTGCCTGATTTGCTGGGACAGAAATCGTGTTTTTGAAACAGGAGCGGTGCAATTGATTCAAAATCTTGTCTAAACCACTATGTGTGTTACTACTGGTATTTTCAGAAGTCAAAATCTGCCTAGTGCCAATTTTATGGTGGTTGTTCTTGTTTGGGTTCAGGAGCCCCATATTAGTTGTAGTTAGGGGAAAACACTCTTCCAGTCTATAAGGCAGAGTTATTTCGGCTATAGATTTCAAAGTTTAATGGTTATCCATGTTTTTCTGAGTTTCTTTTTGCCTCTTGAATACACAGCCCCACATATACATGCATGCTATTGCCGCACATTCACATACATGCATACGGCATTTGTCCTTGAAGGTTTGGTGATAGATTCACTTTATTTTATTCTTATTCTATAGTTCCACCATAGACAATACGATAAATGCACCTGGCTTTACTTGCCATCTATAGTACAGAAGACTTACATATTTACATGTCCAGGCTAGATGCAGACCTTTTCTAGAGACTCACACTTGGATTCCCGGTTAACCATCCCACACTACCATGGTCCTTCTCCAGTCTTCTACATGGAAACCAGTGTGCAGTTTTCCAAACACAAAATCAAATCTTTCATTTTGGGTGCCAGACATACTAATGGCTTCACATTACTCCGAGAATAAAGATTAAAATCTGGAACATGAACTAAAAGGACTTCTACATCTGAGCTTTAACTAATTCTATCAGCCTTTTTCTCTGCTGATTCCTCCCTGTATTCTCCCTGGCTTCTCTGCTCTGTCACATGACTCACCTTACCCTTGATACATCAGTCACCAACTCAGACTCTTTCTATTTGTTTTACCTCCACTTGACTTAGAACATGCTTGTATTTATTTAAACCTCTACTTTCTCATCCTTTCCTCACCATAAATTCTCTCTTTCCCTTATTTTTTCATACACTTATTTTATACTCATAACATCACGAGAAGTTCTTAGCATTTACTACACGTTTTGGTTTTTTGTCTGGTTGCTAAATGCAATATGCTAAGCTCAGTAAGCAGCTATATATTGGATCTGTTCACTATTTTAACCATAATATCTATCAAAGTGAGTGGAATCTAATTGTCCTAGCTTGGTTTTATGAATAAATTGATTAAGTAGTAACCAAGTAGTTTAAGCTCTCGGATATAACGTATCTTGTTATCCCCAGTGTTTCTTTCTACATCTTTCAAATTTTACTTATTTATTTGGAGCTTCTTTTCTTGATGTTCATTTTCAAAATTAATCTGTATGACAAGAGAGATGGAGTCTGCACTACCATGCTTAAAACATCATAGGTGATCAGTAAGTATATGTTGAGTTATTGAAGAAGCAAATACTGTGTGGACATAACATGAATGGTTACCGCAAAGCAATATTATTCCTAAAGTCTCCTGGTTTCAAATTTCAAATGTAATTCTAATTGTTTTTCTTTAGAAGTCATAACATTAATGATCTTCAATATAATGTGTCCATTTCTTTACAGTTACCAGAAGAAAAATGTAGGGGTAAATGCTATCAGACGTATGCATGGACACATCAACAGCAATGATACATTCAGCAATGAGGGCCATGCACGTAGAGGTTTGTAGGAACACAAGGAGACTCACCCACAGTCAGGCTTGGCTAAGGTTCAGGTGGTGGTGGTTTTAGCCCCCAAACCAGAAAGTGTTATTTGTTTTGCCCTTATTTTGTCACCTGTACACAATGATCTAAAAGATCCAAGAAATAAAATTTTCTTTCATCTCCCTATTTAACTTTAACCTTGGCACAGGGCCTCTGGTTCTTCCTGTGGACAAAGGGACAGGAGCTTAACCTCTAGTCAGATTTATTTCTGGAAGTTAGAGGTCTGGACAGAAAGACATCCTCTTTGGAAGCAAAAAGAAAAAAAAAAAAAACACTTTTATCAACAATATGCTAGCATACTCCAAGAATGCTGTGCTGCTGTTGCACTCCCTGTGACTAAATGACATGGCTGGCAAAGTGCCCATGGCTACTCCAGTACTTTCTGAGACACATTGGTAAAGGGCATGAGGAACCCTCAGACTCTACAAATGATCAAGTAGCACCCATGTGGGCTCCAGTAGAATCACAAAAGTGCTCCACAGGATGTTCAAGCTGTTTGCTCCTCCCAATGACATTGTGTTTAATCAACTACCCTGCTCACTGAACCAACTTGTCAGGAACTCCTTTGAGCTAGACAGTCAATCTTCCAGGTGTCAGAGTAGCTGATTAATGAATCATGTCAAAATAGAAGTAAGCATCAAGGCTTCCATTCTGTTATAGTGTAAACAAGAAGCTAAATGAGAGAAAGCACCAACTCCTTCTGTTCCATTTTCCTACACGGAACAGAGTGCCAGTAGAGAATCGGGTGAATCAACACAGACCTGAAAGCCATTGCCAAGGGAGCTCTTAACAAAAGGTTTCTGCATTGTTATGGACTCAGGAGCCAGCAGGAAGAAAAAGAGAACTAGAAGTGGAAAAATACTGGATACAGAGATCTGGGGGAAAGTGTCTTAAGAGTCCCTCCCCTTCCCATTCCAATAACACATAAAGAGACCTCTCCAAGGTGCATGAAGAAGATCTTGGTTGAAATCCTTAAGATAAAGGAATCTAAGCCTGAAGGTGCCTCGAATGCAAGATGAAGAGCATCCTTGGCCATAGGGCTTGAGTCCTTGATGGCAACTCCCTCCAGAGGGGGCACTGCACTAGCAATGTATTGAATGGAAGAGGAGGGGGTGGGAAATGGAGTCAGTCCTACTCCAACCTCTGCTGCAAGGCCTGTTAGGTAAAGCTTTTGTCTATGGTTTGGCCTGAAAAATAACACATATATTTTTGGCCATAGCCAGACTGGTCAAGGGGAGAGACAAAACTTAAGCATATGCAGTCTGATTTTAGTGTCAGGGTGCTTAACCATCACATTGTGATGCCTCTATGTTATATGCTACTAGGAAGTAAAAAGTGCTTATGAAACTTTCTCTTGATATTTGGTTCTTAGTAGTTTGATTAAGTTGTGGCCAGGAGTTGTATTCTTCAAATTTAATTCATGTGAGTTCTGCTGAAATTCTTGAATTTATAAATTTATGTCTTCCAGTATTTGAAGGTGATTTTCAACTATTATTTTTTCATCTCATTTTCTTTCTTTTTTCTTTGAGGGATTCAGTTACTCACATGATACACCTTCTCCACTGGCCTCCAGAACCATGGAAATTTGTTCATTATTTGTTCATTTTTTTCTATCTTATTTTTTTAATTTGAAAAAAAATTCAAAGATTATTTATTTATTTATTTGAGAAAGAGACCATGAGCTTGAGCAGGGAGAGGTAGGGAGAGGGGAAGAGAAAAAATCCCAAGCAGGCTCAGTGTTGTCAGTGCAGAGCTCTCCACCACCACTCCCCGTCCCACCCCCAAACTCACTAACCATGAGATCATGACTTAAGTTGAAATCAAGAGTCAGCTGCTTAACCAACTGAGCCACGCAGGCACCCTTGTATGTTATTTTTATTCAACCATTTTCATCGATGAATTTCCATAGATCATTTTCATTCATCTATTTTCAAGGTCATTGACTCTTCTCATTTAACTTCCTCTGCCACTTCATCTAAGAGATTTTCCTTTTTCCATTTAAGATGAAATCTGGCCTTTTGTAGCAACATGGATGGAACTGGAGAGTGTTATGCTAAGTGAAATAAGTCACTCAGAGAAAGACAGATATCATATGTTTTCACTCTTATGTTGATCCTGAGAAACTTAACAGAAGACTACAGAGGGAGGGGAAGGGGAAAAAAAAAAGTAGAGAGGGAGGGAGCCAAAACATAAGACACTCTTAAAAACTGAGAATAAACTGAGGGTTGATGGGGGGTAGGAGGGAGGGGAAAGTGGGTGATGGGCATTGAGGAGGGCACCTGTTGGGATGAGCACTGGGTGTTGTATGGAAACCAATTTTATTTTATACTAAAAAAAATAAAAGAAAAAAGAAATGTAAATGAGCACTGGGTTAAACTTCAAGACATCAGTTGCCTTAGCCCCTAACAAGAAAGTCAGTATGTCCTTTGAAGCCTTGAAGCCAGGCATCGACTTCTTTCTAGCTATGAAAGTCCTAGATGACATCTTCTTCCAATACAAGGCTGTTCTGTCTACATTACAAATCTGTTGTTGACTGTAGCCACCTTCATTAATGACATTAGCTAGAACTTGTGGAGAACTTGCTTCTAGGGCCTTGCTCTGGATTAGGCTTTGGTTTAAGGGAATGCTGTGGCTGGTCTGATCTTCTATCCAGACCACTCAGATTTTCTCCATATCAGCAATAAGGCTGTTTGACTTTCTCGGGGCACCTGGATGCCTCAGTGGGTTAAGCGTCTGACTTTGGCTCAGGTCATAATCTTGAGGTCTGAGTTCGAGCCCCACATCAAGCTCTGTGCTGACAGCTCAGAGCCCAGAGCCTGCTTCAGATTCTGTGTTTCCTTTTCTCTCTCCCTTATCCTCTTCTCCGCTCACCCTCTCTCTCACAAAATAAATAAACATTAAAAAATAGATTTATTTTATAGTTTTATAATTTCCATTTGGCCCTTTTCAATAATTTCTATTTCTCAGATTTTCTATCTTTTTATTTACACCAAATTTATTGAACAAATTTATAATAGCTGCTTTAAAGGGTTAAATAGGTGACGGGCATTAAGGAGGACACTTCTTGGGATGAGCACTGGGTGTTTTATGTAAAGTGATGAATCACTAAATTCTATTTCTGACAACATTGATACACTATATGTTAGCTAACTTGGATTTAAATAAAATTTAATAAGTATTTGTTTTATAATTCTAATATCTGCATCATCACAGGGTAAACTATATTGATCGTCTTTTCCTTTGAGCACATTTTCATGTTTCTTTGTATGTTGAGTAATTTTGAACTATACAATGGACAATACAAATGTATTACCATGTGGATTATTATTTCTACTATATTCCTTTGAAGACTGTTGATATATCTATTTTACAAGGCAATTAACATGACTACACTCAAGGTGCAAAGTCTCTTTTGGCTACTGTGAATAGAAGCTCAAATCTTAGTTTAGTGTACTATTCAAATGCCTGGTTCAGATGTCACCCCGAGACCTTGGTAGACACGTAGACAGCCTGAGACCTGGGTAGAGTTTATACAAACATTTTGTGGTTACCTTCCTCTGCCTCTCTCCTTTCCATGAACTTCTTCAAGCCTGTCTAGGAGCCTTGGTAGTGTTGACTCATTCCTGCGATATGTTAAGCCAGAGTCCAGGAAGTCTGTGGGGTGGCAGAGCCAGGAAAATCAGACACTCACCCTATGCTATTTGCTCTCTCCACACATCATTTCCTCTCTGAAATCTGCCTATTTTGTTCACTCTCCAAAGCCTTCTGGTAGTTTCTATTTATTTTGGTTTTTATCTGTATTTGTCTACTAACTATAATTTCTATCTTCAAGAGAGTCAATATGTTACTCCTCCATAAAGAAATTAGTAACCCAGACTTTAATTCCACAAGTATTATAGTTTTTTGTGTAGAGAATAGATTGCAATGGGGTTATTGAAACAGGCCAACTAGTAGAAAATGATAACTTGAACTGGAGAAGTGTAGAGAAAGTCTCAAATATGTTGGATTTTAGATTTTTCAAAAACGTTTGTTAACAAATCTGATATTTGATGTGGGAAAAAAAAAGGAAATGGATATTTTTTTAAATCCTGAGCAAAAAAAAAAAAAAAAACAGAAAAACTCAGTTAGGGGAGTGAGATTCAAATTTGGAGATGGGCATGTTAATTTTGTGCTGCCTATTTAATATTTAAGAAATCATTCAAGTATGTAATTTGGATAGGATGATTGAATTGGTGATACAAATTGGAGTTATCAGTGTAGAGATAGTAATTGAAAACATGGCACTTAGCAGGGAGAATGATAGAGAAAGAGAAGGCCCTTGGACAAACACCAGTCATGACTATAGTTAGAGTTCAGGAATGAGAATAATATATATCAGAAGGCTGAGACAGAAAGCCAGTGGAGTAGATAGGCATGGAGAATTATGATACCACAGAAGCCAAATGAACATGGTGCTTAAGGAAGAGAATGATTGAGTCAGAAGTTGTTACTGCTACCAAATATGTGGGCTTAGAGCTGATAATTGGACAGGACAATAGTAGCAGGTGACTGGACAAGAGTAATATTTTAGACACAAATAGTGTGAGAAACTGAAGAATCAGAATGAAGACACATCCCATTTTATGCATTTTCCTTTAATCGACCTAACTTCATCTGTGCTTTTTATGTATTTTTCCCCACTTTGACATATCTGTAACTTTGCTTGGTCTATTGTCTTAATTTGAAGGCCTCAGCATGCATTTTGAAAATTTTAGGAAGTACAGATTAAGTAAAATGTATCGTCCTCCACAAAACTTAACATAATCATTCAATGTACTTTTCCCCTTTTGCAAGTGTGAATAGCACATCAGAATCACATTCTGAGACTATCACTTTATATTTTGTAGTATCTTTCTTTGCAAACAGAACATCATAGCCATAAAATTTTCAAATTCCAACTCCTACTAGAACCAGTCATGCCACTGTTTGTTAAATCAGATTAAAATGCCACTCAGTGAAAGTATAATCCACCAGAGAACCTAAATTGGATCAGCTTAACTCTAAGTATTTGTTAACTCTAAGCTTTTTGTGTATATGAAAAATTTCCTTATTATCACAAAATTTCTCCAGAAACACAAAAACTGAAGCATAATTCCTAAAGATAGCTAATAGATATGGCCCCCAACTGATACATGTTTCAGAAAAAAGAAAAGATATGTAGACTCTTCTTTAATTTTACCTTAGGTTTATTTCTCCATGCATTTTTTTTCTGTACTTATTAGGAAAATAAGAAAATAAAAGCCAAAGAAATGGAATACTTAATCAAATGAATCCAATTCCTTAGATTGTGATAATATAGTATATAAATTCTCAATAGTTTCTATGACTATGGATTCAGACACTGAACATATATGTTCTTTGAGCTGAAAGATGTGTGGGAAAAGATCACCTCTTCTAATTCACTCCAATATTACACTGAGATTAAGAAATGTTAAGGTCACAATTTTTAATGCATAGGTTTCAGAAGAAGAAAAGGAAATAAACACTCTGGAAAAACACTTTATTTATAGGCAAATGCACTCAGCAATTAGAACACTGTACATCAATTTAATTGTGTATCATTTATTTGCAAATTAATCATGATGGGCCAAGTTGGTCATGAATAAGAATGAGTAATAATTACATGTAAAATCCTCTTCACTTGAAAATATAATTCCATCACAGTCTTGTGACAGAATTGGACTAGAGGAATTTAAGAACTCATTTACTTTGCCTCTGAATTCTGTATCACAAGAGCCAGGGTCAAAATTGCTTTTATCCATGTTATTTTGAGGCCATATAGGCTGGCTCTCTCAAATATGCCTAATAATAACTTTCAGTCGTATCTAATAGAAGTAGTCTATTAGCTAATCAGAGAAGAGTTAAACTCAATTGGGAACAGCAAATGAAATTTTGAGATAAGGGATTTTTCTCCACACTTGTTTGTTTTCCTTAAACACTCCTGGATTCTTGTACCATAAGGGTGGAATGAGTAACCTGGCAGGGGTCCAACATACATTTGTCCAGATTTCTTGACTATGGAAAGCTAAATCTACATAAAGCTCATAAGCATGGGGTCGCAGGAATTATACTGCCAGGGTTCAGTTCCTGGCTCTACCACTTACAGTATGACTGGGCAAACAACACTTTCCCCTCATTATTACAAAAGAGTAAATAATACTAATGCCTACGTTATAAGGTTTCAGTGATCCTTAAATTAGTGAATATATTTAAAATGTTTACAAGGCTGCTTCTAGGTGGCAAATGACCTGAACCTGCTGACCAGCTGCTTGGAAAAGAAAGAGACAGAAAATGAGAAATAAGACGTCTGGGTTAGAGTCATGTGGATGGAGGGTGGACATACACAGAGAAGATTTTTGTGTCATGTGTCATGTTCTTACAGTGTAAATTCTTTTCTATGTATGGTGAGGTTAAAAGTTGTATTGAATTTTCAGTTCCAACTCTTTCTTATTTCAGTCATAGGAAACCTTCTGAAGTCATTATTCCTTTTGTTTTTTGTATTGAAATGCCATCTCCCCATTATAACAATTTAATCTGCATCTAGACAATAACTCCAATAATAGAATCTCAGGAGTCCCTCATAGTGCTTCCCTCCTGTAAAGGTTTGTTCATATACACGCTCCATTTTCTCCCTTTCCTTTCACTTCTTAGAACAACATAATCTGGGTTTTGTGTTGACATTTCCTTGAATCAACTCTTGTTAATGGCTTAAAAGGCTTCCATTCTGCTAAAAACAATGAGCATTTTTTCAGTGACTGTTTTACCTTCAGACTGAAGAATCCAGTTCCCTCTACGAATCCTCATATTCCTAGTTCAAAAATCCCTCAAATATAATGAATGTATTCAAAGTTTTAATCTAATGATCTTTTCCAAACCCAGCAATTGTCCATCTGTTTTGCCTCTCTTGATAAATGGCATCACCTTCATTCTGTTACGTAAGTTAAAATATAAGACTTTGCTTTAATGTCTCCTACTCTCACTATTTTAAATTGAAACACAGCCCTTTTGGTTTTAATTCTATCAGTTAAGTTGCTCTCTTTCTACTCAAGATTTTCATCAGGCTACCCTTTTCAAATTAACCTTCAGCTTTGCATACTGCAGTAACCTTCTAACTTAATTTCTTTCTTCTGTCCCAGCTTTCCTCCAACTGACAACCACACTGCAGCAAATATGGTTTTATCAAATTACAAATCGGAAAATTCCATTTCATCCCTTTCCGATGAAAATCACAGCAATATACTCCCATTTATCTTTGAGTTGAAGAATAATAGCCTTAGAGTGGCCACTATGGCCTCATCAGCTTCTCCTTCTTCCTCACATGTTATTCTGCATCCTGATGTGGATCACTCTGTTCCTCAGTTCCTCAGCAGGGCATGTATTGCTTACTATGGTTTTACACTGGTGGTTTTTTCTTGGTATTTTAGATCAAAATGTTAACACATTTTCTTTTTTTTTTTTCATTAAAAAATGTGGAAATAATGAGTAGGATGCATAGTTTAAAATTTAGCCTAGTAGGAGGTATATCTGAGCTTAAACGTCAAGCTAAAATTGTGAATCAAGTGCAAAAAAAAAAAAAAAAGCTGAGCATTGGCATTTGTATTCAAGTAGAGGGTGCACAATTGAACAGGAGGTTGGGATACATTAGAAAAGGATAGATAATTTAAGGAAGCATGAAGATCTGGTACACAGCACTTCATACTTTTTATTTAAATCTAAGCATATATTTAGGAATCTATCAATTCTATTAGTTCTTTTTCTGAGTTTACCCCTCCAGGCACACTTTTTATCCTTGAAATATTATTCTTTAGCTATTCAGTTATCACTGATAACCTTTAATGTTTTGGCAGGAGCTAGACAAGTTATCATTTCAGTTTTTTTTGGAATATTATCTATACCTGTTGACCAAATTTTGTTTTTTTCAGTATTAAAAGGAGAACTACTCTTCATTGTACATATTCCTTCATATTGGTAGCTAATCCCAGCAATAGAAGCCTGCATACAATATGATAAAGTCTGTGGAGATAGTGCTAATATATATTAAGTGAAATTGTAACTTGTTTCAAAAATGTATCCTGAGCTGTTGAAAATACTGGTAGCATTTCTGTCAGGAATTATTCATGGTGTACAGTCTTGGGGTGGATACTTATCAGAAAAATTACCTTGTTCTCCTATTTACAGGAAACATATCTGATGAGAGGAATATTAATGAATGGATTATATCTTTTCCATTTAAAAATTATCTTAGTCATTTTGTTATTTATAAGAAAATTTGTTGGATCTGTAGTATTATCTCAATGTGACTTTATATTTGTACTCCTTTTTTTTAAATATTTTTAAATGTTTATGTGTTTTTGAGAGCAAGACAGAGACAGAGAGAGACAGAAAGAGAGACAGAGAGACACTGTGAGCAGGGGAGGGACAGAAAGAGAGGGAGACACATAATCTGAAGCAGGCTCCAGGTTCTGAGATGTCAGCACAGAGCCCCATGTGGGGCTTTAAATTGTGAATCATGATATCATGACCTGAGCTGAAATCAGACACTTAACCAACGAGCCACCCAGGTGCCCCTATATTTGTATTTCAGTTTTCCCTCTCTCTTTCTCATCTATTTTTCTCTCCCTTCCACTTCTCTGCCTCTTCTCTCCAAACAGATTTTTGAAACTTTTAATAATGTCCAAATTGTCCACATTTTTTATGCTTAGACACTTTTGTGTCACATTTAAGAAATTGTTTCCTAATTTCATGTAAAGAGAATTTTTTCCTATATTACCTTCTAAAAATATATATATTCTTTTACTTTTTTACATTTAAGGCTCATTCAATCCGGAATTGATTTTTATGCATGGTGAAAGAAATAAGCCAAAGTTTATTTTTCTCAACTGCTTGAGTATCTATTAGAAAGGCCATTTTTTTCTCCACTCACAGCACTGCAATGACACCTACATTGTTAATGAGGAGAACATTAGGAAAGCATTTTCTAGACTGTACTGTCAAAATGTTTTGTTGTTGCTGTTGCTCATGGCATTTTTTTTTCTTCTTTTCTTGTTGTATTTACTCATGTTTGATGGTATGTTAAGTTTTGGATTTTTAAAAAAATTTTTATGTTTATTTATTTTTTTGAGTGAGAGAGAGAACAAGCTAGGGAGGGGCAGAGAGACAGGGAGAGAGAATTCCCAGGCAAGATCCATGTTGTCAGAGTGGAGCCCGATATGAGGCTTGAACTCACGAAATGTAAGATTATGACCTGAGATGATACCAAGAGCTGTATGCTTAACCAACTGAGCCACCCAAGTGCTCCACGGTCTTGGAATTCTGTAAGGTCTTTTATGATGGTATATATTTTAGAGATTACTTTTTCTTGTTTCTGCTAGTTTTCTGTGAGCAACAAGAGCTTTAAATGACTTTAAAACAAATATTTTGTTATTTTTTGTGACTTTCACCCTCAGCAATACAGTTATGCAACAGTTATGCAAATCCCACCCTCAAACCAATTGAAAATGGAATTATGATTATGTTACAAATTCTCAGCTTATGCTTTTTTCCTTTCCACCATCACACAGAGTCAAGGCCAAGAAAATGAAACATTTCTATTCATATTATTTCCCTTTAAAGTTTGTTTTTGATGTGTTTAATTTTTCCTAATTATACATTGAAGATTAAACTTTCAAGAGTGGGGAGCTTTATGTGGCAATCTCTTTCTGACCTATCACCAATAAAACCAAATATCTAGATTAATAAACATTGACATATGACATTTATCAGACTCTGAACTCACTCTTTTCTTTGGCTTAGTCATTTTCAGTTTTCCTGTCACTTTCCATGTTTAACATTTTTTTCCCAACCACATCAACCATGCATCTAAAATACATTAATTTAGGGGTACCTGGGTAGCTCAGTCAGTTAACTGTCTATTGCCTTCAGCTTAGGTCATGATCTCATGGTTAGTAGAGTTGAGACCCGTCTCAAGCTCCAGGCTGACAGTACAGAGCCTGCTTGGGATTCTTTTCCTCCCTTTCTCTCCACCTCTAAATAAATAAATAAATAAATAAATGTTATTGTATACTTTGTCTCATATCTCTTTCTCTCTCTTTTTCAATCTCTTTCTTTTCCTCTCTCTGCCCCTCACTCCCCAACAAATTTTTTAAATTTTTAACATTTGTTTATTTCTGAAAGACAGAGCAAGACAAAGCATGAGTGGGGGAGGGGCAGGGAGGGGTGGGGGACACAGAATCCAAAGCAGACTCCAGACTCTGAGTTGTCAGCACAGAACCCCGCCCAGGGCTCGAACTCACAGACTGTGAGATCATGACCTGAGCCAAAATCGGATGCTCAAATGACTGAGCCACCCAAGGCCCCCTCAACAAATTTTTTTATTTAAAATATCCAAATTGTACTTAGTTTTTTATGGTTAGAGTTTTGATGTCACATTTAAGATTTTTTTTTTTATTTTAGTGTAGTTATTCCAGATATCTTGTCTGCTATACAGAGTAAAAATTTGATGTTTTTGGCTGAGACAATACTAATAAAAGCATGAAAGAACCAAAAAAAAAATCTGAATACCACATTTTAATTCTCTTTTGTAAATGACAAAGCCATATTGAGTAATGTTTAATGCTTCAGTGGTTGAGGGAGTACTTTATATAGCAGTTCTAAATACTTTCTTCATGATCTAATCAATCTTTAAAATTATAATTGTTATATTTTAAAACTTTCTGAGCCCATATCAACACATTTCAGGTTCAATATAGTGATGCACAATCATTCTTAGCATAGATATAAAGAGGATAATTTTGGATTGCTGTTGTCTTCAAATTTTGTTTTATATTACTTAGAAACTATCTTTCTCTTCTTATTAATATCAATGATACGTGTCAGTATGTTACAGATTATTCTATGACATAATATAACATATCTAAGAAGGGAAAAAAGAGAACTAAAAGTTTTATGAGATGTAGTTTTCCTAAAACTTTCAAAGGACTTAAATAAGCAGAAAGTTATGGTTCCACAATTTCCTGAATTTTAATTTAGAATTGAGGCCTATTATGTTTTTTGGTGAAAAAAGTACAAAATAACATCAGATAATTTATCTTTTTTTTGAATCAAAGATAAGACTTGGCAATTTTATTCTCACGTTTAATAAAGGAATATTCTAGTATCTTTGGAAAATTATAAAATAATTTAATTATTAAGAGTAATAGAATTAAACTATTGTAAATCAAAGTTAGTGAATTCAATGATCATAAATGTTTTCTCATTAAACTTTTTAAAATTACTATTTATGGAAGAATCAAGAATTTCAGATTCTCATGGTGTACTTATTGAATATCATAATCTAACATATCTAATTAACTTAAATTTTTCATTATACAAAACAGGTGTTAGAAGAGGTAATTTATACATTCTCCACACAAGATACTAACAAAAAGAAGTAACCTGCACTTTTCTTTCAGATAGAAATTGTCGTATTTATGAATCTACATATTTTACTAGCTAGGAAGTTACCAGTTGTGCTTAAGAACTTTTTTTCCCAAATAATTAGCTAGTTCGATTGCTAAGACAATTACAAATGTTATATGGCTTTGTTTCATTAGTGATAACACTTGTTTTTATTCAAATCACTAATAAGTCACACAAATTCTACGTGCAAACCCAGTCTATAACATGGCCAAATAGTGCACTTGTGCATTTATACAATAAATATGTATTTAAAAAGGAGAAAAGAGATAAAAATAAAAAAAAAAACTATAGGGTTAGAAAACAATATACTATAAAAATAATTTTATTTAATGATATAAAAATTTGAATTTGTTTAATAACATATGCGTATGAATTTGTGTCATAATATTTGAAATACTTAGATTCACATTTTTGACTACTTACAAAATTTAGAACTGAAAAACAGTCCATCAAATGATGAGGGTGTGCTTCTACTATTCATCCACAACATGGGCCATTCCAATGATGGAAATTTTTATGGGAAGTTATTGTGAGTTTCTTCTTGGACATCTAGAATTTTGTGTGACCCCTTCCTGCTTAAAAAAAGGGTTGTCTTTCCAAGTGAAAACAATGGTGAAGGTTGTTAAAGGTTAGCAGTTATACTTACTGGTTATTACAAACTCTAAACAATAAAGAGATATTGAGAAGATGTGAACACTGGTAGTATTTTTCCTCTTACTTAGAGGTTATTTTTACCTTTTAAGCTTAGAAATCAAAGAGTTTCCAAAAGCAATTGTCAAAAAGCATGTCAATAAATATATTTTTATATTTAATTAGATTTCATCTCATAAATTTGTGGCCCAAAATATTATCAGTATTATTATTACTATTATCTTACTCATAGTAATAATTATAAACTAACAATATTGTGTTAGACCACTAAAATATGAGAGATAAATCTATTTAAACATAAATGATACATTCATTAACATGTGCTTGAAAATAATTGTTTTCTTGCAAAGTATATCTGTAAGACTAAATTAAATTGATTCAGTTGAAATAGGTTGTCAATAGATTTTTGGGTCAATCTTTGTCATATATATCGACAAGGCAATAATATGCCAATATACGTTATAGGCAATAGATTTTATAATACGGCAACAAAATAAGAAACACTTTTCTTTATTATAGGAAACATATATAATCCAAGTGGAATTTGTTTATTTGTACTAAAGTATACATTATAGATTTGATTTCATTGGTTAAAATGTATTTCCCTTGTCTTCAGAAGTTCGGTGCTATTAAAGACAGTAATTTCTAAGTACAGTACAAAAAAAAGTTAAGTGGTAAAGCATATAAGCACTGACTTTTCAAAAAATTTTGAGAGGCGGTGCCTACAAACTAGCCAAGGAAAATGTTTAGAAACTAGATAAAAATGGGAAAATTGCCTCGTTCTTTGATTGACTGGCCATAAAACCTTCTAATTCCACTGATTTTTCTATTCTCTTGAACAGACTACCTATTGGGATTTGCTATTTGCTCTAGGCTCCACCTGATGAACAGGAGCTTTCAGAGAGATTACAGCTGACAAGACCTCGGAGACAGTCTCTTCAGGGGTCCAGATTGAACTTGTGTCTTGCTTTTATACCTGGCATAATAGCCTGAAGAAGTCTTTTGATGCCATTGCAACAGCAATCGCAGCAACAGCATTAGTGGCATTGCCCCAGTGGGTAGCAATGCATCAGCCAACCATGATGAGAAAAGCAGGAATGAAGAAGGAACCTAAGGATCCAAGTGCAGTGGGAGTAGTTATTCAATTTCACTTTGGAGAGCAAAACACTAGTCACTCTTTGCTTTAGAACTTGCCGTTTTGTCAGTTTCAACTGCTTATTCATTGGTGTTATTCCCTGAAGTGTTTTCTAAAATAAATACCACAAAATTCTATTTGTGTAGAAAATTTACTACACGTATACCCATCTGTGTACATGCTTCCAGGAAGTGGCTATTTAGTAGAATCTGAAAACTCTTTTACTTTTTTCAAAGCCAGCTTATGTTTTTTTTTTCTTTTGTGTTTGTACGTATGTTATCAAAGCAACGCCGATAAATATGTATTTATGCATTTTCTTTAAAATTCAGTTGTGTGCAGATAGTTTAGCTCAACTTAGCTTCCCAAAAAGGCTTTAAGCACTATATCCAGACTAAAATTCCTCATACTGTCTATATTATTGAACCTTTGCTAATTTTTGGATTCATATGATTCACCTAACAATTCACAAGTTCTGTAAATAAAATTTCTTTAGGTTTTGTTTGCAAAGTCGTGTCTGAACACTTGAAAGTTGAGATAAAGACAATGCACAGTTTGTAGAAGAAAACGTTTAAATATTATGCATTAAGACCACTTGCGGCTTCAAATAAAATCGAAATATTCTAATGACTCTAAGCAGAGTAAGGAAACAGCCTGAAACCTTCTACATCACGTTGTAATGTTTTATGAAGAATTTTATGTCCCATGTGTTGGATTGTCATATCCTTCTGATATCAACTTGGATGAGATGGAAGGAACAGTTCATGAATTTTAAGTATGTCACAATATACTACCTGGATGGCATCTCATAAAACTCATTCTTATGTCAGAAGGGTAAGTCAGTTCTGTTTCAGTGTGCATTTACTAGTGATACCAAAATCTATTGCATAATTCATATTCTTTGCCCAATAGCTTTTAGAACTTCATTGTACACAATTTAGCAATATATCATATAATATTCATGAATTGTTTCCTGATTGCTTTGGTAAATGTACAACTAGGCACTTAGGAAATATTATTTTTGTGTGTATGTAACTGTACCAAATATTGCAGAACCCCTAGTACACTTTTAAATATTTATGTTGCATTTAAATAAATTGAAGAATAAGTCATGGCTTAGAATGGTATCCCTGATTATTTATTAAATAAAAATGAAGGAAATGTGGTGACAAATATTTGCTTTTGTGTGCTTTTTAAAAAGCTTAATTTAATATTACAATGGAATGAAGTTTTTCAAATCAAACTATTTTGGCAATGGATATAAGAAGTCAAAACCAGCAATAAGTATGGAAATTATTGAAATAAGCATATAAATGTAAAAAAAATCTTGAAAATTAATGTACTTCAGAATTTTACATTTGTGTTATCTACTAACCCTACTGGAGTCTGGGCAGCTGTATATTATTATGTCTTAGTAGAATATACGAATGTTCATTCCAAAGGGAGTAATGAAGTCTGTAAGTTGCCTATATTAGTTTGAGTTAACAGATTTTGCCAGAATCTATGGCCAAATGAGTTAAACAGATTTTTGATTTTAGACATTTTTTTAAATTTCAGACTTACAGTTAGCATTATTGGTACTAAATTGGTTTCTATGGAACAGAAACAGTTTCAAAATAAATAAAAGGAAAATTTTACTGTAATAGATAGAAAACAGTATGGGAACTCTAAGAGCTGTGCTCCAAAGGGCAGAAAGAAGGGTCCTTATTTAGGTGCATTTTAAGTACCTTAATGTTGCCATGCTTTCTCTTGTGTCTTTTAATGAAAAATCCAGGCAGATAATTCAAATTACTCACATAAAAAGAGAGTGTACTCAAAAAAGATGTTCTGCGTCTTGATAATCTGCCAGACCCAAATATACTCCTCTACTTCTGTTTCACTTACAACTATTATATTTGGGGAATTAATGTATATACATTTCTAAATTTTGTAATGTTTATTCATTTTTTTGAGAGAGAGAGAAAGAGAGAGAGAAAGTAGAGTGGGGAAGTGTCAGAGAGAGGGAAATAGAATCCGAAGAAGGCTCCAGGCACAGAGCTCAAGGTGGTGCTCAAACTCACAAACCATGAGATTATGAACTGAGCTGATAGTCAGATGCTTAACCAGCTGAGCCACCCGGCACCCCAATGTATATACATTTCTAAAAGGAAGCATCAGTCATTTTTAATTTCAGAACCAGAAAAGATAAACTGGTAAATGTATTACTACTTGCCTTATAGAATCATGATATTTATTCCTGTATGATAATTTGTAGACATGTTAGTCACCAGAAACATATTTGGGGGAAAAAAAAGTGTGGTATGAGAAACAAACAATATGCTGTGATATTATCTTCTATGATATGGTAGTAATATGTATATGTAAAATTTCCTTAATGACTAAATTTGAGGGAAATAAGTTTTACATTTATTGTGAACTAAAATATGTTTTGTTGTAAATGAATTATTTGCCAAAGGCACAAAGGAATAACCACTAATCTAAGCTACTAGGAAAATAGCTCCTAATATAACTACTAGTATAATATAAAGACTAATACTGTTCCTTTATGATTAGTGTAATAGATTACTTATGTTTAGGAATATATGTAATGTTAGTCCAGACTGATTAATAGCAAAATAGGTTTTAGAGAGAAACACTGTTCCTTTGTAGATAAGTATGTACAGGTAGATGTTTCATAAGAACGATTCATTTTAGTAAGAGACATATTAGAGAATTCAATAGACGGAAGACCAGAATTAACGGACACAGTTCATGTTACCTGTTATAATATTTTATATTAAACCCCAGAACTTTATATGATGAGACTAAAAGTAAGAACAATAAATGATTTGTCCACTGTCACATAACTAAAAGTTATGCAGACAATGTCTAAATCCATACCTCCCAGCAACAAGTCATACCCTTTCCATAAAATAACTTGCTCCAGTATAAAACACAAATTCCTATGTTTTTTTCTGAAAAGAAACCTGGTTGACATTTCTTATAATAGCATAGAAGTTAAACATAAATTTAACAGTCAAGAAGTAACTGTTATTCACAAACTTCATTCTCACCAAAGTCAAGCACTATGGAGGAGTTCTTTATTCAGTCAGAAAAGAAAGGAGGTGTATTTAATAAAGGGGCAAAGATAGTAAGTACAGCTTTATTAGTTGCCTACAAAGTCCTTTACATAGAATAATAGTTAATGTTAAGTATAATCTCATTAGATCATGATGATGATGACTTTTTTTTAATTTTGTAATTAAGAAAATTAGTCACATGGAGTTGCTTGCATATAAGACACAGGAATCATGTTTCAAAGCTAGGGCATTTATTATTATTTTACATTATTAATAACTACTCATTTTTATTATATTAACTTAGTAAACACAACATCAGTCTATCAAAGATTGATTGTCTGAAAGTAATTATTTATACAAAGAAATTTAGATTGTGTCTTCACCTTATAATTGTGGTAACCGCTGAATATTTTCTAGCGCTTTTATGTAGGCATTAATATATAAATGTAAATTGTGCTATAATATGATAACAGTGGTTTGATCGTGAGATTCACAGGAAACAAGCACAAGTATGCTGCCATCCACATTCAGATACAAATTAAAAAGAGAATTTCCAATCCCAATTTCATGGGTCACTATTTATATGCTGTTTGCCCTACTTTGTACCACATAAGTTACATACAATTTATTATTCCCTCCTCTAAACTCACAGCTAGGATTTGAAGCATAGTTTAGAATACTAAATGGATGTTATGTTTTTCCTTACTCCAAACAGTCATTTCCAAATCATTTCTCTGATGGTTTGAGTAAAGTATTATACTGCATTGACATTTTCAGCTTAAGAACTATTTCTGCAGTCAAGAGGCTATTCACTTAAATTCAACAAAGAGTTGTCTACTGATTCTTGAGTGTAAACCAGCACATGATGATGAATATGACTGTTTCTCATAACATTTGTTATAGGTAACCCTTAAACTTAAGATGTTGGATCTGTGTTTTAACAGTGTCAAGAAGCACAAAGATATCAATCACTTACTATTTCTATGTAATGCTATTTGTAAATCGCCCAAGGCATAACTTGACAAAGAAACTCTTCTCTTATTGTGGAAGTCAAGAGGTTCAATCACCACTCCTATGCCTGGGTCTGAAAAGGACATTATTCTTTAAGGATAGACCTATGCTCTTAATCATCTCAAGTATATGCAGTGCTAGAATTTATTGCTGAATGAATGCGTGTATGAATATGAAATTTAACACAAATTTTGTTTCAGTGAATATCAGATTGTGTTATACCATTTCCATCAAAACACTTGGGTATTATAAAACTTCTTTGGTCTAGCTCATCTAACTGATTATATTTTATCAATAGGTATTCAGCATCTCCAAATAATTGACTTATTGATATGGCTGTGAACGTATATTTGGAGAGGTGCTTTCTGAAAAATTCTTGTCATTAAGTTATCTGATCCTAAAATATAGTGAAAGAAATAAATGAAGGGAAAAATAATAAATCAGTAGTTTAACAAATAAATAAAAGAATTAAATGTAGAGCACCACTGATTGATATTGACCGTTATTTAGCCTATTTCTACACAGCTTTCATAAATGTATTAATAAAAGTTATGAATGGTGACTTAAATACTTCTTAACTTAAAATGATTAAATAGGAAATTGTGTATTTATATACTAAGTTTACTACCCTAAAGGAATATGACAATTATCCTATAATCCTTGATTAGTAATTGGAAACAGTTTCAAATACCTTTTCAACATACCATTTTTTTTCTTTTTCAAATGACTATAAGTATTCTGGTTTTAATCACAAAATTCTTAGATGAAATATCAGTTATGTATCTATTATTTTCAGTACACATGTTATTAAATTTATTTTTCTCAGGAAACAGGCTTGCTTTTAACTTAGACAAGTTTAAAAAATAAATGAAAAGGACATCTATCACTGTAAGAATCTTATTTTCTTCAAACAAATTATCAGATTTTAATAATAGTTTTCCAAGAATAAAAATTTTAAAAGGAGTGAAATTGAATATCAATTTTGTATCAGAAAAGCTGATAGTTTAAGCAAAAAATATTAAATTTGTTTGGATTTTTTTATTGTTCAACGCATACCAAATTATAGTAGGATTATATTATCTCTAGACAGGAAGCAAAAAAATTCCCAGGAGAGAATAAAAATTGAAAAACTGTTTATTACAATTGCATAGATTTAACCACCCCTAATATTTTCCATGTGCATAAATGTATACAGCTTGCTTCACTTTCCTAACCTCCAATTCCTTTTTTTGTGTGTAATTGGGCATAATACTCACATTACAAAATGAGGATTAAATTTAATAATGTGTTTAAAATACCTAGCATAAAGCCTGGGACATTGTAGGCTCTCATGAACTGTTAATAAGAGTGGACTAAAATGGCTTTCTGACTAATTAGGGTCATAGGACTTTTATCGTCAAAATTACAATGAAAACATTTGAGATATTTTTTCTGCAGTATATCAACAAAAACATTTGAGCTATTTTTCTGCAGTATATCAACAGACTCATGTTGACTATAGATATAATGTTTACAGGGTGATTTATCCACAAGAGAATCATTAAAACCATCTTTTAAAATCACATCATGTTGTTTTTTGTGGGTAAAAGTTACAGACGACTCAAGGGAAATATAAAATGAAGAAACAAATATTTTAATTCAGGCACAAATGTTGAACTAAAATCAGCAGGTATCTGGGTCCTACAATAGAATCACCTCTATGATACTTCTTTTTTTAAATTTTATGTTTATTTTTGAGAGAGACAGAGAGGCAGAGCAGGAGTGGGGGAAGGGCAGAGAGAAAGGGAGACACAGAATCGGAAGCAGGCTCCAGGCTCTGAGCCATCAGCCCAGAGCCCTACGGGGCTCCAACTCACGGACGGTGAGATCGTAACCTGAGCTGAAGTCGGAGGCTTAACCGACTGAGCCACCCAGGCGCCCCTATGATACTTTTTAGTACTGTATATGGTATGACTGCTGGGCTTACTAGCTCATAGTTTAATAAGCTCACATTCTTAGGCTGCCAGCGCACAGGTATGTGAGTTTTATACTACTGTTGGTTATCTCCTAGATGATGCCAATCACCTAGAGAAGAGGTTTACACTCACATTGGAAACTGGATCTAGGATACTATATCTATGGCTTCCAGAGAGGTTTTAGATTCTTGGGCCAGAATTTAACAAAGATTATTGCTATGACAGTTATTTAATGAAGTAAAACAGGAAACAGCTTGTAGACCAGGAAATACATGTTACTTTTTTGTTTCTTTCCACTTTGGTACTCATTTTTTTTTAACGTTTATTTATTTTTGAGACAGAAAGAGACAGAGCATGAACGGGGCAGGGGCAGAGAGAGAGGGAGACAAAGAATCTTAAACAGGCTCCAGGCTCTGAGTCATCAGCCCAGAGCCCAACGCGGGGCTCGAACTCATGGACCGTGAGATCGTGACCTGAGCTGAAGTCAGACGCTCAACCGACTGAGCCACCCAGGTGCCCCTGTACTCATTTTTTTTATTCTGGTAGAGTTTCTTCAAGAGCTCCCACCTTCCCCTCAGTTGTGCTGCAAAGCCAAAAGGAGAAGTCATCTAGGTTTGGGCCAATATATGGCAGAAAGGAATGTACCTCAGACAAACAGGAGAGTGGCAGCAATGATTTACTAAAAACACTATACTCCAAAAAGTAAGTTTAATTTCTGTGAGATACACTTAATCAAGGTGGGAATTCGATAGCCCTCCTGTTGGTGTCACCAAAGACTCCACATGACATTTTTATTATGAGTCTATTATCAGTGGATCTAGTGAGGCATATAACCAAAGATTTATGGCAGACTACTATACACTTCGCAGCTTAGACTTGTCCTAAAGACTTCCCCTGCTCTGCGTCCAGATGGAAACTTTCAGCTTCAAGAATGGGATGGAGCAGTTACCTAAAGCAACATGTGAACATTCCAAGTCAAATGGCTCAACAAGGACTTTGCCTCTTCATCAGCTGTAGGGGTGAAGTTGCCACTACTTATTCTCTATCGTAGAGAGGGTGTTCCAACATATGCCAGATCATTAAATCTTTAAAAGCTTCAAAAATTTTAATATGATAGATACCAGAATGTTCATTTGGTTTCTGTCCTGCCCTCTTTCCAGCACGCATCTTCCAAATTACGTAGAGCATCTTTTAGATTCCAGACTACCAAATCAATTAGTCTGGTATTGTCACTACAGTAAACCAGAATGATGTTCTGCAGAATACAAAAAATAAGTAAATAAAGTCCCTGTAGACTATTGTAACAGAGAACAGAAGAGTTAACATAACATCAGGCAGCAAAATAAATATGTAGGTGCATTACAAGAATTCTTGTTTGTGTCTAAGCATACTTTACTACTGAATATCTTTAATTAATAAATATATTCAATATTTTAATATCATTATATTAGTCCTTTATTTTTTCATAATTTTTTCCTCTATATTTTTACTATTATTTACATTTTTAATTCTTCTATTGCCCATTATGTTTAAATGCATTCAATAATCAACATAATCTCCCATAATACACAGTCTGAAAATGAAAATGCCACAATTATTATAATTCTTACCTTCCCAGCCCTTCCAGCATTTAAATTTGTTATTTTTTACTGAGATTTGATGAATATCATAGGCCTAAAAGACCTTTTCCATAATAGAAAGTAAAATAATATACACTTAAATTCTAAGTGACTAAAAAGCTACATTGGGAATACAAAGAAGAAATATTTACTCCAGTCCTCCAGACTAGAAATTACACAATATCTCCAGTGTAATATTATTTCAGAACTCAATCTGTATCAAAATATCATTTAAAGTTTATTTTCAATATTAAATGGTGGCTTTTAGCAAGGCAATAACATGAGTAATCCTACAAAGAAAACAGGCAAACTAATCAAGATACTGTATTAAATATTGAGTCATAGATTTAAACACATACTACCAGGTCATATTATTTTTTTTTTAATTAGTGATCTTTGAACAAGATAAAATATAGAGGATATGGAAGCAAAGGAAGAAAAATTAACAGAACAGATGGAACCTCTGGAAGGAAAACTAGTTAAATTCTTAATGTAGCAAATATGAGAGGAAATTATCTAGGAAAATATGAAATTCCCACATACATAGGCTTATGAACATTGATGAATAAAGTGAATATAAGATTTTTTAAATATGACTGTATTTAATATAAGATGTATAATGTAAAGATATATAAATAAGGCAAGATAACAAAAAACATTGATTTGGGAATTGATTCTAAAACAAAAATACTTAAAAATGCTTTTTAATATAGAAATTGTGAGGAATATCTTAAATTTTGGTATATGTTTTTCACATTTGAGTCATAAGTGATAATAATAATATAACCCTCAATTTGCTTTTGGTTAATTAAGCTTACTGTATTACCTAAGAAAAAAACAAAATACACTTTTCAATTACTTCCTCTTTTGGTGCCAAAATCAGTCTTCAGGTTCCTTTAATTTTTTATTGATATAAGTTTGAAATGTAAAATTTTTGAAAAAATTTGTGTGCATACACATTTCATGAACATCAAACTCACATTTAGTATAATGAATTCTTAATACAAGCAAAAACTTAAAACCACCTAAAATTAGTGGGAATTATTTTAAAAATATTTGTTGAATTACAAATTATTTCTAAGATAACTACTCAATGCATGTACTCCTAATCAGTGAATTTGTAATAATAATATTTGAAAAGTTAATACTTCCTGATATTGTGTTTCTTGGCAAATGTAGACGAGGAAAATACACTATTGGGCTAATCCATTTTAGTTTCATCTTCCCAGTTAGTCAAAGTAAAGTTAAAAGTTAAACAGCAGGCTTAGGAATACTGAGAATTCAATGTCTGGACAATTTATAAACAGAGCAGGTAGGAGGAAGTTGCAACCACATAATATGTCTTCATTACCAATTCTCATAAATCAGAATTTTACAGCAAGGAATCATAGATATCATTTAATTCAACCGTCTTACTATAAAGACCATACTGTGACATCCTAAAAGGTTAAATAACGTGCCCAAGGGCCCTCCATTATTAGGTGCAAAGCTGCAATCCATTACTGACTTCTTTTGCAATCTTCTTTTCCATGATAGCATATTACCTCTATGTCCTAACAATTATTTTGAAACTACTTTTAATTAAATTATTGGGGACAGCAGTTATTTTATCAGACTTAGGCTAAAAACAGTACGTACTCAAAAGGCAATTTAAGATTTTTTTTTCAATATTTCTTACCATCATACAATAAAGAGAAAAATATTTAAAATTGAAAAAAAATAACCAGTAATAAGAAATGTCTGAAAATGTTTGAAAGAAATGAGTCTTGATGTTCACATTTAATAGCAAAGCCTAGGGCCAAGTTATTATGAAGAGCCTGTTTAGAAGACACATACTAATACATAAATTTTAAAAACAGGAAGAAGCAAAGGTATATTTTTCCTTCCCAACACATGATCGGTTGACAAATTCTTGCTCCTTTTATAGTTAAGTATGGTCATGTGACTTCTTTGGCCAAGGAAATATGAGTAACTATCAAGTGTGCTAGTTCTAGGAAGAAACCTTATAAGCTGGTGCATTATTCATCAGTGATACTCCAGATATTTGATTCTGTCACCCTGTTGAGGTCTCAGCAAAACCCAAATATATCAAAGCCTTCAGACAATCATCAATGAATGTAAACAAGAAATGAACTTAACTGGTTGAAGGTATTAAGATTTAGGGATTTTTTGATTCTGTAATGTAAATTAACCTGTCTTGACTGAATAAGACCTACTTATAAAAAAGTATCAAATAAATTAACAAATATCTAAGCCTCAATTAAGCTTAATAGCATATACAAATAATATTTTATTATAATTATCACTTATTTGTAATCCACTTCCAAAACCATTTAACACTCAACCATTGTTAATGTGTAGTGTTGGGAAGTTGAATAGCAATGTAATAGCCACTGTCAAAATACTTACATGCTATTCAGTAGGAAGAACAATAAACACACAATTGTACTAAAAATTGATATAGACAACTTTTAGAGTAACATACAGCTTTCTAAGGAACATGATCACAGAAATGCATTTATTGAGATAGAACAGACACCGAAAAAGCTGTCACTTTTAGTTTCTGGTCTAAAATGAAAGGAATTCTGAAATCATCACTCTGCCCGCCCCCCCCCCCACCGACCCCCACCAAAATATAAACAACTGAGCAAATTGAAAATCAACAAGTCTTCTTAAGTCTTTCAGAGAACTGAGGTTACAGGACACATTGCTGCCACCCAAATTGAAGACATAAGTAGATGCAGAGAATCACAACTTACCAGAGTAGAGACCCACAAGCAGAAAACCCCCATGGGAAACAGCATTGTGATACTTTTACCACGCTTATCACAACTGGCTTTCAACAAAAAATTCAAGGCATACTAAAAGATAAAGCAATTTTAAAGAAAGAGAGCAAGTGTCAAAGCCAGAATTAGATACGGTATGAATATTGAAATTATCAGACTGGCAGTTTAAAATAATTATGATAAACATGTTAACTTTTCTAGTGGAAAAAATAGACAACATGAAATAACAGATAAGTGATGTAAACAGAAAGATGGACACTTTAAGAAAGAATAAGTGAGAAATGCTAGAGATTAAGAAACTTATAATAGTGATGAAGAATGCCTTTCATGGGCTCTTTAGCAGACTGACATAAAAAATCTCTGAGCTTTATATGTCAGTTGTAACTTCTAAAACTGAAAAGCAACAAGAAAAGAAACACTTTAAAAAAAAGTGGAACAGGATATCCAAAAACTGTGGTATTACTCCAAAAAGTGTGACATATAGATAATGGGAATACCAGAAAAGAAGACAAAGAGAAAGGAACAGACTAAATTTTTACCAAGTCAATGTCAGGAAGCAGACCACAGATCCACGAAGCTCAGCAGCAGGTTAAATGCCAAAAAATTATATCTAGGCATACTATTTCCAAACTATGGAAGATCAAAGATAGAAATAGATCTTGGAGCACCTGGGTGGATCAGTTGGTTAAGTGCCCGACTCTTGGTTTTGACTAGGGTCATGGTATCGTGATTTGTGACATGGAGCCCCATAATGGGCTCTGCACTGACAGCATGGATCCTGCTAGGGATTTTCTGTCTCCTTCTTTCTCTGGCCATTCCCTGCTTGTTCACACACTCTCACTTCCCCAAAATAAAATAAAATAAAATAAAATAAAATAAAATAAAATAAAATAATAATAAACTTAAAAAATAAATAAGTCTTGAAAAAAAAGACAGGCATTTAATCACATGTAGTATATCAAGCACAATATTATGATACTGAGATGTCTGAGCTTTAAAGAATAACGATAGCACACTACAAAAGGTAATGTGGAAGATGAGCATTTGAGGCAGCGAGAACAGCGAAGGTAGAGCTTTATTGTGAAGAAAGCACAGTGAATGCGGTGAGCATGGGAACATCCTTGGCTGTGTTGACTAAGTGGTGAGGGCAATGACGGAAGGAAAAGGTTAGGGGGAAAGGGAAGAGAACCCAGGTGTTTCCAACATTTTAATATTGTCATGTGAGAAAATACAAGTGTGGGAAAATGAAAGGTAAGGACAGGATGAGGTGCCACTGAGAAGATGTAGTGTGGGGAGGAACATGGTTAGATTTGAATACTATCAATGAATACTCTTAGTTTTAATGAATACTCTTAGTTTTAATTTTTTGAGGAGCCTCCACACTGTTTTCCAGAGCGGCTTCACCAGTTTGCATTCCCACCAACAGTGCAAGAGGGTTCCCGTTTCTCCACATCCTCGCCAGCATCTATGACCTCCTGATTTGTTCATTTTAGCCACTCTAACTGTTACAGAGGGAAGGAGCCAAATCATAAGAGACTCTTAAAAACTGAGAATAAACTGAGGGTTGATGGGGGGGGGGAGGGAGGGGAAAGTGGGTGATGGGCATTGAGAAGGGCACCTGTTGGGATGAGCACTGGGTGTTGTATGGAAACCAATTTGACAATAAATTTCGTATTACAAAATATTTTTTTTCAAAAAAATAAAAATAAAATAAAACGAATACTTTTGATGGCAGTCCAGAGGAGATGTGAATGGAATTAACAAATACAAAAATAGTATTGTTGTATTCTTTGGGTAAATAGTCATGTGATTGCAGGATCATAGGGTGGTGCTATTTTTAACATTTTGAGGAACCCCCACATTATTTTCCAGACTGGCTGCAGCAGTCTGCATTCCTACCCACAGTGCAGAAGGCTTCTTTTCCTTCCATGTCTTCACCCACACCTGTTGTTTATGTTGTTTCTATATTTTAGCCACTCTGACCAGTGTTCGGTGGTATCTAGGTGGTATCTCACTGTGGTTTTGATTTGCCTTTTCCTGATGGTGAGTGATGTTGAGCATCTTTTGTTTTTGGGCCATCTGTATGTCTGTTTTGGAAAAATGCCTATTCATGACTTCTGCCTATTTTTTTTAATTGTATTAAAATTAAAATTTAATTGGATTAACCCTTTTAGGGTTGAGCTTTAAAAGTACTTTATATATTTTGGGCCCTAATCCTTTATTAGATATAATATTTGCAAGTATCTTCTCCCATTCTATAGGTTGCCTTTTAGTTTGGTTGATGTTTCCTTTGCTATACAGAAGCTCTTTATTCTGATATGGTCCCAATGGCTTACTTTTGTTTTTATTTTCCTTGCCTCACAAAACGTATCTAGAAGAAAGTTGCTACGGCTTATGTCAGAGCAGTTACTCCCTCTGCGCTTTTCTAGAATTTTCATGGTTTCTGGCCTCAAATTTAGGTCTTTCATACATTTTAAATTTATTTTTGTGTTTGGTTCAGAGAGATGTCTAGTTTCATTCTTTTACATGTTGCTGTCATGTATTCCCACACCATTTGTTGAAGAGACTGTCTTTTTTTTTTCCATTGGATATTTTTTTCCTGCTTTGTCAATGATTAGTTGACTATAGAGTTCTGGGTCCATTTCTGGGTTTTTTAGTCTATTCCTTTGATCTGTTTGTCTATTGTTAGGCCTGTACCATACTCACTTGATCACCACAGCTTTGATTTAATAGAGCTTGAAGTTCAGAATTGTGATGCCTCCAGCTTTGCTTTGCTTTTTATTTGTTTTGTTTTGTTTTTCTCTTTTTTTAACATTTATTTATTTTTGAGAGACAGAGAGGGACAGAGCATGAGTTGGGGAGGGGCAGAGAGCGGGAGACACAGAATCCAAAGCAGGCTCCAGGCTCTGAGCTGTCAGCACAAAGCCTGATGTGGGGCTCAAACTCATGGACTGTGAGATCATGACTTGAGTTGAATGTGGACGCTTAACTGACCGAGCCACCCAGGCGCCAACTCTTTCTTTTTTTTTTTTTTTTAATGTTTATTCATTTTGAGAGGTAGGAGGGCAGACAGAGAAGGAGAGAGAGAATCCCAGGCAGGCTCCATGCTGTCAGTCCAGAGCTGGACACGGGGTTCGACCTGAGCCAAACCAACAGTCAGATGCTTACCCAACTGAGCCACCCAGGCGTCTCATGCTTTTATTCTTCAAGATTAATTTGGCTCTTCGGGGTCTTTTCTGGTCCTATACAAATTTTAGGATTGTTTGTTCTAGCTCTGTGAAAAATACTGGTGGTATTTTGATAGGAGTTGCATTAAATATGTAGATTGCTTTGGGTAGTCTAGACATTTTAACCATATTTATTCAACCAATCCATGAGCATGGAATGCTTTTCCATTTCTTTGTGTCATTTTCAATTTCTTTAAAAAGTGTTCTATAATTTTGAAGTAGAGATCTTTTACCTCTGGCTAGGTTTATTTCTAGGTTATTGTATCATTTTTGGTGCAATTGTAAATGGGATTGATTTCTTGATTTCTATTCCTGCTGCTTCATTATTGGTGTATAGAAATGCAACTTATTTCTGTACGTTGAATTTGTATCCTGTGACTTTACTGAATTCAGTTGTCAGTGCTAACAGTTTTTTGGTGGAGTCCTTTGAGTTTTCTATATATAGTATTATGTCATCTACAAATAGTGAAAGCCTTATTTCTTCCTTACCGATTTGGGAGGACTCGTATTTCTTTTAGTTGTCTGATTGATGGGGCTAGGCTTTCCAGTACTATGTTCAGTAAAAGTGGTGAGAGTTTACATCCCTGTATTATTCCTCCCCATAGAGATAAAGCTCTGCTTTTCCCCATTGAGGATGACATTAACTGTCTGTTTGTCCTATATGGCCTTTATTATGTTGAGATATGTTCCCTCTATCACTACTTTGTAGAGGGTTTTTATCATCAATGGATGTTGTAATTTGTCAAATGCTTTTTATGCGTCTATTGAAATGATCATATGTCTCTTATCCTTTCTTTTATTAAAGTGATATATCATGTTGATGGATTTATGAATATTGAACCACCCCTGCAACCCAGGATAAATTCCGCTTGATTGTGATGAATGATTTTTTTAGTGTATTGTTGGATTCAGTTTGTTACTCTTTTGTTGAGACACTTTGCATCTATATTCATCAGGGATATTGGCCTGCAGTTCTCTTTTACAGTAATGTCTTTACCTGGTTTTGGCATCAGGCTAATGCTGGCCTTATTGAATGAATTTGGAAGTTTTCCTTCCTTTGCTATTTTTTTTGGATAGTTTGAGAAGAATCTGTATTAACTCTTCTGTAAATGTTTGATATCAATCACCTGTGAAGCCATCTGGCCTTGGACTTGTGTTAGTTGGATTTTTTTTTTTTTTGATTAGCGATTGAATTTCTTTGTTGGTAATCGGTCTGTACACATTCTCTTCAGTTTTTGGTAGGTTATGTTTCTTCCTGCTTCAGTTTTGGTGGTTTATGTTTCTAGGAATTTATCTATTTCTTTTAGGTTGTCCAAATTGTTGGCCTACAGATTTGCATAATATTCACTTACAATTGTTTGTATTATCTGTGGTGTCGATTGTTATTTCTCCTCTCTCATTTGTGATTTTAGTTGAGTCCTTGCTCTTTTTGATAGGTCAGGCTACAGGTGTATCAATTTTTTTTTTTCAAAACAACAACTTCTGGTTTCATTGAGTTATTCTATTGTTTTTTAGTTTCTATATCATTTATTTCTGGTGTAATATTTATTATTTCCTTCCTGCTGCTGACTTTGGACTCCATTTATTGTTCTTTTCACTAGCACCTTTAGATGTAAGGTTAGGTTGTTTATGTGAGATATTTCTTGCTTCTTCTAGGCCTGTATTGCTATATATTTCCCTCTCATGACCAATTTTGCTTCATCCCAAAGTTTTTGGACTGTTGTGTTTTCATTTTCATTTATTTCCATGTATTTTTTCTTTGTTGATTTCCTGGCTGACCCATTCATTTTTTAGCAGCATGTTAATTAGCTTCCATATATTTGTGGTCTTTCAGATTTTTTTCTTGTGATTGACTTCTACTTTCAAGTGTTGTGGTCAGAAAATGTGCATGGTATGACATCATTCTTTTTGTATTTGCTCATCCCTGTTTTGAGATGTATAGTGTTATTTATTCTGGAGAATGTTCCATATGCACTTGAAAAGAATGTATATTCTCCTGTTTTAGGATGAAATGTTGTGAATATATATGTGAAGTCCATCTGGTTCAGGGTGTCATTCAAAACTATTGTTTTCTGGTTGATTTTCCATTTAGATGGTCTGTCCATCGATGTAAGTTGGATATTAACATTCTTTACTATTATTGTATTATTATCAATTAGTTTCTTTATGGTTTTTATTAATTGTTTTATATACCTGAGTGTTCTGATGTCAAGTGCACAAATATTTACAATGGTTATTTCCTCTTGTTGGATTGTCCCCCTTTTTCCTGTATAGTGCCCTTCTTTGTGCCTTATTACAATATTTATTTATTTATTTATTTATTCATTTATTTATTCTTACAGTCTTTCTTGTAAAGTCTAGCTTTTCCAATTTAAGTATTGCTATTCTGGCTTTCTTTTGAAACCATTTGCATGATAAATGTTTCTGCATCCCCTCACTTCAAATCTGCAGTTATCTTTGTTACTAAAAGGAGTCTTTTGTAAGAAACAGAATGAGGGCTTCCTTTTATCTATTTTGACATCATATGTGATTTGACTGGAACATTGATTGCATTTACATTCAAAATGAATAGTGATAGATATGTATTAATTGCCATTTTTTATTTGTTTTGTGGTTGTTTCTAGATATTTTCTTTGATCTTTTTCTGTCTTTCTCTCTTTAATGTTTCGCTGATTTTCTTTGGTAAAATATTTGGATTTCTTTCTTTTTTGATTTGCATGTTTGTTAGTGATTTTTGGTTTATAGTTATTATTGGTTTGTATATAAACTCTTCTGCAAATAACAGTCTATATTAAGTTGATGGTTGTTCAAGTTTGAATCCATTCTTCTGTCCTCTTCACATTTTAAGTATACATTATTATATTTTATATCCTTTGTGTTTGTGTGACTACCTTGACTGGTTTTTACAGAAATACTCATTTTTATTGCTTTTGTGTTTGCTACCATTATACTGCCACTTTTGGTCTCTTCTTTTCACTCAAAGATTCCCTTTTAATATTCCTTGCAGGGATGGTTTAGTGGTCATGAACCCCGTTAGTTTTTGTTTGTTTGGGAAACTGTTTCTCCCTCTATTCTGAATAATAGGTTCACTGGATACAGTATTCTTGGTTGCTAATTTTTCTCATTCAGCACTGTGAATATATCATACCACTCCCTTCTGGATTGCCAACCTTCTGTTGAAAAATTGCCAGCATTATGGGTTTCCCTTGCAAGTTAATGACATCTTTTGTCTAGCTGCTTTTAAAATATTTCCTTTATGATTACATTTTGCAAATTTAACTACAATATGCCTTGATGTTGGCCTGCTTTTGTTGATTTTGATGGGAGTTCTCTGTGCCTCCTGGACCTGGATTTCTCCTTCCTTCCCCGGATTAAGGAAGTTTGCAGTTGTTACTTCTCCAGTAAATTTTCTGTCCCCCTTTCTCTGTCTCTTCTTGGAACTCCTATAATATGAATGTTATAATGTTTGATGGAATCACTGACTTCACTGTCTGATGTCTTCTATTCTTTCCTCAAGCCCAGTGAGTATCCTTATGATTGTTGCTTTAAATTGGCCATCAAGCATGCTACTTACATCTGTTTTCACTTAGATCATAGCTATGGGCTCATCTACTTCTTTCATTTGGAATAAATTCCTCTGTCTTCACATTGCATTTTGTCTAAGTCTCTGCCTTCTTCTCTTTGTTAGAAAAGCCAGTTATGTCTCATGCCTCTGAAAGTAATGGCCTTAGGAAGAAGAGGTCATATAGTGCCCAGGGACTGGCGCTTCAGGGAGTCCTCGCTCTGTTATGTGCTACGTGCATTCTGCTATTGTGTTCTGGCTGCTCTAACCATTGGGCCAGTAATTTGCTGAGGTTCTACTTGCCTGCTGTGGCAGTGTTTGGTCCCTTGCCTGAATATGGCAAGTTTTGTTTGTTTGTTTTTTTAATGTTCATTTATTTTTCAGAGAGAGACAGAGTGCGAGCAGAGGAGGGACAGAGAAAGAGGGAGACACAGAATCCAAAGGAGGCTCCAGTCTCTGAGCTGTCAGCACAGAGCCTGGCACGGGGCTCAAACCCACAAACCACAAGATCTTGCCCTGAGCTGAACTCCGACACTTAACCAACTGAGCCACCCAGGCACCCCCTGATGGCAAGTTTTAACTAGGTGTGCTCTGGTCTGGTTGTGAAATACACCTGTCACCATCTTTACTACAACTGAAGCCCTGCAAAACTCTCTTTTTGGGAAATGTGGTGTGGGCAGGGTTTTGTGCTGGTTTTCCCATGCTCGGATTGAGGCAAACGTGATTGAGAAGGGCAGTTCCACTGGAATGCAGAGGGGTGGGGCTTGGTGAAAGCAAGTTAGGCAGCCAGTGTTGGTGGTGTCTTGCTTTCTGTAGGTAGCTCTTTGTTTATGCTGAAGGGTGGGGAAGAGAAATGGTGCCAGCCAGATCCTTTGTTGCTAGAGAGGTGTGTCGGTGAATGTTCCCTCTCAAGGATGCTCCCAGAGGAGCAAATAATCTTCCCACTGTGTGCCCCAGGTGCTCTTCAGATTACAGTTTCCATGCTGTCTTCCCCTGGGGTGTTTACCTACCTTCTCCGTGGCTGTAGCACAGTGCCCTCTGGGCTGTATCCCAGCCAAGCCCACTGACATTCAAACCTTGGGGCCTGAAGCCTGACTGCTTGCCAGAATTTATGAAATACACTTCCTCTTGTTTTCCCAGCCAATAGCTTTGGAGAAACATTCCTTGTGTGTTCCCTTGTGTGCGCCTTTCTCTCTCGCAATGATTCCTTTCCATGTGATATAGACAGGATGAGTTTTCCCCTAAGCCACATCTTACTATCTTCTTCTTTGATGTAGCCTCTTCTCTCTCTTTAGTTGTCAAGATTGTTCTGTCAGTCTTCAGGTCATTTTCTGGGGTGTTTAGGATGATTTGATAATTATCTAATTATGTTCGTGGAACGAGGCAAGCCTAGGGTCCTCCTACTCTGCGGCCATCTTCCCTGCTCCTTTCCTAAAGTGTATCATTTTATAGACAAAATTTTATCACTTTAGATTATTTTTTCATAAATCTTTTATTATTTGTGAAAAGTCACAAACGAAAGCTGAGTTTTGCTTCATAGTCTACATCTCTTTTATGTAGGTGTTTTCCCTTATTCCAGCAAATAAATACATTGCCAATTTAGAATTTACATTAGAAAGCTCTATTTAATAATCATGAATAATTAACAAAGTAGTGTATGGTAAAGAATTAAAACATGAAATATTGTCTAATTTCATATTTAAACATTTACACTAATTTTATTTGCTTTGATGTGATTTAAATATAAAATACATGTATATATATTTTGTAATAGTTTTATGTTTGTATATTATTTTACTTTTGGCATAAGTAATTAGAATTTTAATTTAAAACTTCTAACTTGTATGAAATAAGTAATATTTTCATAATTTTAAGTTAATGAAGATCGGTTTTTTCATATATTCCTGTTTTATGCCTTTAGCTGTTACTGAGATTTTGACATTTGATTAAAAATATAACACACGAAATATGACTTCAAGGAGAAAAAGAATTAATTTAGCATATTCTAAAGTGATTTTTCTCACATATTTAAAAGAGAGTATCCTTTTCTTTCAAAAAATATTCTCAAGTGCAATAGTGAAGGCAATAATTGTATACATAATATGTTTGATTAAAAATAGGAGAGTTATATCTTTAGATGTTAAGAGAGATTTGTAGAAGCACCACATAAAATGAATATTTCATTTTTCTTCTCTATGTGTGTGGTTCTATTCCTCATTGTTATATATGATACATCAGAGTAAAATTTGAAGAAGGATTTATTATAATCTTTGTCAGAATGTTCTGTACAGTACATTTATAATGTAAAATTCTCATCTAAAATTCAGGACATTATTTTATAAAGAAAATATATTATATCCAGAAGTCAAACCTTATTTTTATGATGAGTTAGTACATTGGTACCGAGAATCTAAGCGAATGCTGCTGCACTTCAATATGTAAACCACTATTCGGTCTCACTGCAAACACATATATTAATTACGAAATTGTTTTTCCTTCTTTTGCTTTTCACTAAGAACTTCATTTAATTTTTCAAGATAGCTTTAATCTCCTCTTTTAAAATTAAGTCCTAAACCTATTTTCATATTTTGGAAATATTTCAACTACTTCTAGATATCACATAAAAAGTTTCAAAACTTTTTGTCTTCTGTTACTTATAGCCTTTGAGTACTTTCATTAAGCTTTTTGAAAATGGGATCATAAGCGCATGTGTTCTAATTTCAGAAGAAACACATTTATCCTTATAAATGCTTTTATACTGGTTAACAGCCTAAAACTTTCTCCAGTATTATTTTAAGGGCTTTTCGAAAGGAAAAAAGGGCGATAAAACAATATTCTAATATGATGACAAGTGGTAAGTGCTAGTAGGTTTTAGAAAAAAATAGAAAGTTATCAAAGAATGTGGTAGCAATTTAAAGGTGTACTAAACACAACTGTCTTATATATCAAAATTTTGAATTTTATCAGTAATGGAGTTTAAACATAAAAAATCATATAAATATAGGTGATGCTGGAGTCAATTAGAAATTTAAATTAAAAAAAAAACTAAGTTCAGAGATGTTTTGCTTCACATTGTACTATGTGTTTTACATATTCCAGAATATATAACTGCAGAATTATAGAATATGAATGTACCATATTCTAATATAAGGAAGCTGCTTTAGTCCTTTCTATATTTAAATGATTTAAGCCAGAGAGAAATGGAAAGTCACTGTTCAATTTGGTTTTAATTTTTTATTTTAATTGCCTTATGTTCATCATGACTAGTACAATCTTCATTCCTCATCAGTTATTTCACCCATCCTACCATCCACCTCCTCTCTGGTAACTTTCAGTTTGTTCTCTAAAGTCACAAGTCCGTTTCTTGGTTGCCCCTCTACCCCCACCTCTTTTTTTTTTCACTTTGCTTTCCTTGTTTTTTTTTTCTTAAATGCCACATACAAGTGAAATCATAAGGCATTTCTTTGACTGACTTATTTCACTTAGAATTATATTCTCTATCTCCATCCATATCATACAGCAATATTTCATTCTTTTTTATGGCTGAATAATATTCCATTGTGTATATGAATCACATCTTTTTTTTTTCTTTAATGCTTATTTATGTTTGAGAGAGAGAGAGAGAGAGGAATAGTGCAAGTAAGGAAGGGCAGAGAGAGAGGGAGACACAGAATCTGTAGCAGGCTCCAGGCTTCAAGCTGGGAACACAGAACCCAGGATGCAGGCTCAAACTCACAAGCTGTGAGATCATGATCTGAGCCAAAGTCAGATGCTTGACCGACTGAGCCACCCAAGTACTCCTATGTATCATTTCTTTATCCATTAATCAGTCAACAGACACTTGGGTTGCTTCCATTATCTTGGTTATTGTAAATAATCCTCTATAAACGTAGGGGTGCATGTATCCCTGCAAATAACTGTTTTTGTATTCTTTGGGCAAATACCCAGTAGTGCTATTGCTGACTCATAAGATAGTTCTAATTTTCACTTTTTGAGGAAACTTCACAGTGTTTCCCAGAGTGGCTGTGCTAGTTTGAATTCCCACCAATAGTACAAGAGGATTCCCCTTTCTCCATATCCTTGCCATACTTGTTATTTCTTGTGTTGTTGATTTTAGTCATTCTAACAGGTATGAAGTGATATCACATTGTGGTTTTGATTTGCATTTCCCTGATGATAAGTGATGTTGAGCATCTTTTCATGTATCTGTTACCCATCTGGATGTCTTCTTTGGAAAAATGTCTATTCATGTTTTCTGCCCATTTTTAATTGCATTATTTCATTTTGGAGGTTGGATTTGGGAAGTTCTTTATGTATTTTGGATACTAACCCTTTATCACATATGTCATTTGCAAATACGTTCTCCTATTCCATAGGTTGCCTTTTAGTTTTGTTAACTTTTTCCTTTGCTATCCAGAAGTTTTTTACTTTGATGGAGTCCCAAAAGTTTATTTTTGCTTGTTTCCTTGCCCCAGGGGACCCATCTAGAAAAAAAGATAGATATGTGGTAAGCCAATAGATGTTGTGGCATTACAACTTAAAAGTAATATTTGATTTTGGGCTCCTGGGTGGCTCACTAGGTTAAGCTTCTGACTTCGGCTCAGGTTATGATCTCATGCTCTCATGGTTCATGAGTTTGAGCCCCGCTTCAGGTTCTGTGCTGACAACTCAGAGCCTGGAGCCTGCTTAGGATTCTGTGTCTCCTGTTCTCCTTGCCACTCCCCTGCTTGTGCTTTATCTCTCTCTCTCTCTCTCTCTCAAAAATAAGTAACATTAAAAAAATTTTTAAGTAATATTTGATTCAAAAATAAACTTTATTTTATAATGTACATCTACATGGGATGAATGTTAGAGATTAAAATGAATGTTAAAGAAGTATACATATTCAAAATGATTCACCTAAACAGGAAATTAAAGCTTAGTAAAGTTTTAAAAAAAAATTTAATGGTTATTTTTGAAGGAAAGAGAGATAGACAGAATATGTGCAGGCAGGAGCAAAGAGAAAGGGAGACACAGAATCTGAAGCAGGATCCAGGCTCTCAGGTGTCAGCAGAGATCCCCATGTGGGGCTCAAACTCGTAAGCTGTGAATCATGATCTGAGCCGGAATTAGACAGTTCACCAACTGAGCCACCCAAGTGGCCCAAGCATAGTAAGGTTTTTAATCGATTTAGTTAAAAAATTAAATTTTCAAAAATTAAATCCTGATAGACTATAATTCAAAACAAAGAAAATTGCTAGAGATAAAGAAGAATATTATATAATGATATAGGTTTAATTAGTAGAAAGAAAATAAATAAGAGCCCGAAAATATATGAAACAATAACTACTAGTATTGAAGGAGATATAGAAAAGTCCACAATTATAGTTTGAAACTTAAATACTTTCCTCTCAGTAACTGGTAGGAACTTCTAAATAAATTGTCTTTAGAAATTTAGCAAGGACATAAAAGATAATAAGGGAATCAACCAGTAAGGTCTAACTGACACATAACATTTCATCCAAGAAAGTGAATAGGTTTGTATTCACTTAAAAAACAGAATTTTTTCTAACTTTTTTAATGTTTATATTTTTGAGAGAGAGAGAGAGAGAGAGAGAGAGCTAATTGGGGAGGGACAGAGGGAGGAGGACAGAGGATCCAAAGCCAGCTCTGTGCTGACAGCGGACAGCTCGATGAGGGGCTCAAACTCATAAGCTGTGAGAACATGATCTGAGCTGAAGTTTGGATGCTTAACCAACTGAGCCACTCAGGTACCCTTCAGAATATATATTTTTTAAAGGCCAATAGAGCATTAGCTAAGAGAGCCCATAACCAGGGCCATAAAACAAATATCAACACATCTAAAATAATTGAAATCAACAGACCATGTTCACCAACCATAATAGAATAAAACTAGGAATCAATTACAGAAAACAACAATAGGAAAATCTCTGAACATATGGAAATAAAACAACTTATTTTGAAATAATCCACAAATAAAATAGGAAGTCTCAAAGGAAATAAAAAATCCATACAAGTGAATGAAAATGAAAGCACAACATATCTAAAGATTTGAGAAGCACCTAAACAATGCTGAGAAGGCCATTTATAGCATGAAATTGTTAGATTATAAAAATGGAAAGATCTAAAATCAATAATTTAAGTTTCTACCACAGAAACTAGAAAATAAATAAATTTTGTCAAGACCAAAAAAATGTAATGCAAACAAACAAGTGAAAAGTATAAAGAGCAGGGATCAATAAAATTGAATATATTAAAATAAAATAAAACCAATGGAATAGAAAACTGGTTCATTGAAAAAAAATAATGAATACAATTTATAAATTTCTAGCCACAGTCATAAAAATAAAAAATGAAGACAGAAATCATCAATACCAGGAATTCAACAGATATATTCCTAAAAAAGTTCTGGAGCCATTAAAAAGAAAATAAAAGAATTCTGCAATTCACTTTATACTTATAAATTTGGCAATTTAGATATAAGGTACTTTGCTCAAAAACCATAAAATTCCAAAATTCAACCACGATGAAATAGATCATCTGAGTAAACTTATAACAATAATGGTATTGACTTCATAATTGAAAATCTTATCAAGAAGACATCTCCAGGCCCAGATAATTTCATACAATTTGTCAATACAATTTCATACAATTAACAACTTGTATGAAACAAATAACAAAACATTTACAAAATAATTAATATCAATTTTATTCAATCTTTTCTAGAAAACAGAATACGATGTGAGCACTCTCAACTTGTTGTATAAGGCCGGGGTTATCTTAATACCAAAGGTAGACAAACACATTTAGAAAAAAGAAAGAACAAAAATTACCAATATTTCTCATGAGCTTAAAAGAATGTATTTTCTTCTTTTTAAAAAAAATTTATAATGTTTATTTATGTTTGAGAACGAGAAAGACCGAGCACAAGCAGAGGAGGGGCAGAGAGAGAGGTGGCCACAGAACCCAAAGGCAGGCTCTCTGCTCTGAGTTGTTAGCACAGAGCCTGACAGGGGGCTCAAACGCATGGACAGAGGGATCATGACCTGAGCCTAAGTCAGAAGCTTAACCATCCGAGCCACCCAGGTGCCACAAAAGAAAGTATTTTCAAAAATAAATGTATTTCAAACAGAATCCAAAAACGTGTGAAAAGAATTATATATCAAGACCAAGTAGAATATGTTCCAAGTATACAAGTCTGGTTCAACATTAAACAGATCAATCAATTTAATCCACTGTATCAAAAAGCTAAAAATGAAAAAAAAAATATGTGTTATATCCATTGATGTAGTAAAAGCACTTGACATTATAACACCCATTCATGGGGAAAACTCCGAGCAAGTTAACAATAAAGGAAACTTTTCTCAACATGGTAAACACAAAACCCACAGTTAACATGACACTTAGTGGTGAAAAACACAATAGTTTTTTCCAAAAGATTGGGAAAAAAGGCAAGGGCACCCACTCTCACCACTCATTCAATATAATACTAAAGTCCCTGCCCTGTAATAAGATTTTAAAAAAATGAAATAAAAGCCTTATAATGTGAGAAGAAAAAACTAAAATCGTCTTTACTTGCTGATGACAATATTGTCTGCTTAGAAATCTTCAGTAAAACTCCTGGAACTAACAAATGAATTCAGTGCCGGAGACCAGCTCCAGCAACCAGGGGTTCCCGAAGGAAGAACGGCATCCGTGAAAATAAAAGAAAACTAAAATTAAAAAACTAAAAAATAAAAAAATAAAAAATAAAAAACTAAAACTAAAATAGAAATGGGCACAGACAACGGCAGTGTGTTGAACTGGCCGATTTATTGTAGTAAACGTGGCATTATATATGCTAGTGATTTCCTTGTAGTATATGTCATCTATGTTTTTCTAACATTACCTAAGTTTGGAAATGTTCCTATGTGTAAACAACCTTTAAGAAATAACATGGAGATTTTCCCCTAACTTTCCCGCATACCCTTTGATTATAGATTAATTTCTTACATTATTCCGTTATGCATCTGCGTTTATCTATAATCTACAAAGCATTTGCTTTGCTGCTCTTGTGAAAGGCCCTCCATTTCTCAACACCTCAAGTGGAACAGTTACAGGGACATGACCTCCTAACCACATGAGGCCAGAAGAACAATGTGTTTGCCTTGGTCTGAGGTGCCAGAAAGGGGCCGAAAACGCCTTAGAAACCCATGCCTCACACATTCTCAGAGAGACAATGCACCTAGGGACCAATGAACCATTCTGTACCTTAACCGACTAGGTTCAGTCATCATCTGGAATGCCTCTGGGGGGCCAGGTGGGCCTAGGGGTTGAAGTCACCTGTGTCCAGAGATACACTCCTTAGTTGCCAGAGTCAGGCTTTCAAATCCATGTCTCTCCTTTACGGGCCCTCTTTGCTAGCAAATGTATGAGGCTATCCTTCCTGTAAGTAGAGGAGTCTCCATGGGGAATGGCAAAGGCTAAATGTAAGGCCGCACAATTCCTTGCGGACCCTTATTGTCTTCCCTAATGGTTCTTTTCCCAGGGGGCCTGCAGAGGGCAATTCCCCAACAGACAATACTCCGGGTACTTTTAAGGCCAAATTACCTAAAAGCGGGAGTACAAGAAGCTTCACTGTCAGTGGTCTGCCTTTGCAGTCACCAATCCGGCCACAGCCTGGGCCCTGCCACTCAGGCTGGGTAGCTCAGCTTCCAGCAATTCAGCAAGGTTACATGATGCAAGAGCAACAGACACACACACAAACACACACACGGTTGTATTTCTGTATGCTAACAATGAATATGTGGGCCCTGAAATAAAATTTACAGTTCTATTTACAATAATCACCCCAAAACACAATGACATATTTAAATATACAGTTAATAAAACATTACAGATGTTTTATAGCTAAAAACTGCAAATTGTTAATGAAAGAAATCAAAAGCTAAATAATGGAGAAACATATTATATTCGTAGATTAGAAAAAAAATATGGTAAAGATAACAATTCCCTCCAAATCTGATTTACATTTGTAATGGAATTCCTACCAAAATCTAAGCAAAGTGTTCTGTAGACATAAATTTATTCTAAAGTTTAAAATAAACAATTTTGCCAAAGATTAAAATGCGAGGAATTATTCTACAAAGTATCAAGGATTGGTATATAACCAGGGTAATGTGACATTCAAGAATTGATAAACACATAGATCAAGGGAGAATAGAGGACGAATTGTACTGGAGCAATCATATATCCATAGCCAAAAATTAGATCTCAACCCAAACCTTCCACTTTATATAAAATTAACTTGAAATGGATTGTGGACTTAAAGATAAAATATAACTATAAAACTTCTAGGGAAAAAAATCCGAGAAAATCATGGGATGCTGGCCAGGTAAAATTCTAATACTTGACCAAAAAAAGCTTGGTCCACACAAGGAAAAACTGTTAAATGAAATCTCATCAAGACTAAAACTCATGTGAAGAAAATGAAAAAAAAAATAAGCTATGTTCTGGGTGAAAATATTTGCAAACTGCATATCCAACAATTGACTAGGGTCTAGAATATAAAATCCTCTCAAAACTCAACAGAAGAAAGAGCACTTTAATTAGGAGATAGGCAAAAAAGAAGTGGGTACTTCAAGTAGCAAATACGCAAAACACATAAAAATATGTTCGACATTATTAGCCATCAGAGAAATGAAAATTAAAACTTCAATATCACTAAAAATCCATAAGAATGGCTAAAAGTAAAAAGAGAGAAAATATCAATACCAAACACTAGTAGAAAAGTTGTAAGAAAACAAAATCACCCATGACTTGGGGTGGAAATATAAAATGGTACAGCAAGACTGGAAAACAGTTGGGCAATTTCTTGTAAAAACTAGATGTATTACTACCATATGACCCAGAAATTGTACTTTGGGGTGTTGATCAACAGATAGATAAAAACTTATGTTCAAAACCATTCTGTACAGGAATGTTCATGCTAGCTTTTTTTGTAACAGACAAAACCTGGAATCAGCCCAGAATTCCTTCAGTAGATGAAGAGTTACATAAACAGTGTTCCATCCATTCCATGGAATACAAATCCATAGTCAAAGGAACAAACCATGGATACATGCAAAAATTTAGATAAGTCTCCTAGAAATTATGTTGAATAACAACAATAAAAAAAGCCAGCACCCAAAGCTTACACGCTTATGATTCCATTTACATTGTGTTTTTGGAATGAGAAAATTTGGAGGTGGAGGAAAGACAAATGACTATAGGTAAAATTAGGCAAAGCTGGATAAGATTAATGGATTACATCAATGCCAATATCCTGGTTATGATATACTATAGTTTTGCAAAATGTTGGGGAAAAACAGAGCAAAATGTACAAAGGAGCTCTTTTGTGTTATTTCATACAGCTGCATATGAATCCAAAATTATCTTTAAAATAGTTAATTTGATGCGCTGTTTTATCTGGAGATGCAGGAAAACAAAACAGCCCTTTTTTATTACATGAATTCTCATGTAAAATTGCTAAATAGGGAAACATCAGGGATATGTGCAAGTCGCATTGTTTTATTCTCAATCTTGCCTAAGCAAGGAAAGTTAAAATCATAGATGTAGAGTTAAAATTTCCAATAGGAAAAGCAAAGTGTGGTTTACTGAAGCCAGACCTCTTTGGACTGGATTTCAACGAAATTCAAAATGAGTCGCTGGCCCTGGGGTTTCTTCCACGCAGAGGCGTACTCTTGTTCTTGTGCAGCTCTGGGCTGCTGACAAGGTTGCACAACCCACTGTGCTGACTTGAATGGTGGCTGCACCAATGGGTGGGGGGCGCTCCACTTTAGTTTTGTGCTCATAGTAGCTGAGTAGCCTTCGCTCTAAGCCAACCACTGTCAGCATTTCTATATTGTTGCTATTATGTGTATTTAATATCTCAGGTGCAGCCTCTAACCAGGCTGACCTGCCTAAGTGGCCTAAACTACCTCCCCCAAGACCAATTACTGCTTAACTTACAGCTTTGGTACAAGCTTGCATATTTTCTGTGTTGTCTTCCCTCTTGTTTTCCCATAAATAGGATGATCTTAATTCCTGGATGGGCCCTGACAATCCTGTCTTTTTTTTTTGTTTCTGGAATCATTATGAGCAGTGTCTTCTTTCATTCTCAAAAATGTCCTGGTTTATTTGACAAATTATATGGCTACCATATTTATTGCCATGTATTTTTTTTTATGTTTGTTTATTTTTGAGAGGCAGAGAGAGACAGCGTGAGCAGGGGCAGGGCAGAGAGAGAGGGAGACACAAAATTGAAGCAGGCTTCTGGCTCTGAGGTGTCAGCACAGAGCCCCCCGCGGGGCTCGAACTCAGGAACCGTGAGATCATGACCTGAGCTGAAGTCAGAGGCTACGCAGACTGAGTCACCCAGGTGCACCTATTGCCATGTATTTTTAATGTAATTTTATAGAATGTGAAATGTGGGCTAGCACATGTATGGAATTATACAAGGAAAGCTCATCAATGTACTAAGGAAGTATTCTCGACTTGTGTATGTGTATGGGATGGTAATTCTCCACCTGAAGAATGAATGTTTTATTACTTATTGTTAGATTGGTCAACTAGCAATATTGTGTATTAAAAAAGAAAATGGAATTCTTCTCACCCTAATACCAAGGGATATTAGATAATGATTCAAAAATAACCACGTTTATAATTAATTATTCAAATAGTGAGTTATATAGAAAGTACCTAATATTTGATAATGCAAACTAAAAAAAACATAACAATTATTTCTATATCTTATAAATATTTAACATGAAACTTCTTATGTACAAGACATAATGTCAATCTTGTAATCTCATTTAGGAGTTAACATGCTGTGGCCTATTAGCTGGCTGTCTGTTTTATAAATAAACTTTATTGGAACAGAGCCATATCCATTTGTTCGAGTTTTATCCATGGTTTTTTTCTCACTATAATGGCAAATAGTTGCAATAAAGATCATATGTTGCCTCCAATGCCTAAAATATGCATGTGACCATCTACAGAGAAAGAGTTCCTAATTTATGCTAAAATTCTACATAAGTGTGAAATGCTCGTGATCTATCACTTTGTTTTCTCAAGGCTGCACAGAAGAGGTGTTTGACGCATGGGAGTCTTCAGGTATCTCCACCAGAAGCTGTAGGATGTGATCTCCATACACTGCCCAGCCACTAGGCCAGAGGCAGGTCAGTGTTTTAAAAGAATGTCAAACCAGATTTAGGTTAGGATATTCATTAAAGAGCCTTCAAACCTTGTGATGCAAATGAAGTGGTGCTTCATTTTTTTTTTTTTTTTTGGAAAAGAAACTTGTGTGATACATTCACAGCTTTAGAAAAAAAAAAAATCAGCTTGTCGGTGTATCCATATCCACGATCTTATCAATGCGCTCTCTGCAAATTGGAACAGACTAAAAATCTGTTTGGGAAATGTATGTTTAAAAATTAAGAAAAATAATTCCAGCCGTACGGTTTAGTTTACTCTGTGTTCATATACAATCTGGATATTGCAAGGCAACGTTTTGAAAATACATTTCTTTGATTAGCTTTAGCAATAGATACGGTTAAAAACTAGGTAGAAGACGGGGCACCCAGGTGGCTCAGTTGGTTGAGTGCCCAACTCTTGATTTCGGGTCAGGTCATGATTCCTGGGTCATGGATAGAGCCCAGCATCTGGCTCTGCATTGAGAGTGGGGCTTGCTTGAGATTCTCTCTCTCCATCTGCCCCTTCCTCCACACCCCCCTCACTCATGCTCCTGCACGTTCTCTCTTTCTTTTTCAAAAAAAAAAAAAAACAAAAAAAACAAAAAACTAGGTAGAAGCTACTCACTGTACTAATGTTAGTTAAAAGTTTATTTTATATTTTCTAATTATATGAGTAACATGTCAGTTTTATAAGTTTTAAAAATAAAAATAGGAGGAAAATATAGTGCCTTTGGTTATATTTTCAATTGTTTATGCATTTTTAAAGGCTATGAGGTATTTGTTAATCTTTTGCATTCTGATTCTTTTGTACTTCACAAGATAACTGGCAGTTTTTAACTTAAGAATGTTTCTCATAAAAAAATCTTTAGTGACAATATAATTCAAAATTATGCATAGATAAAGAATACTTAATATGATTTCCATTATTAGATATTTGGTTATTACCAGCTTTTTATTATCCCTACTAATGCTATTCACTGCATTCTTGAGGAAGGCATTCAAAAGTTTAAACCAAGAATTCTTAGATATAAGGGGAGAATATGGGCAAATTAGTTTTTCTCCACAAATGGTCATTAAAATAATAATGAAAGCAAACACTTTGCTCAAAATCACAATGTAATATACTAAAGATGGTTATTGTATCATGTGCTAAGTTCTGGAGAATTTAAATAAACTCACAAGACATGGTATCATCACTAAAAACTATTGGAGGCTGTGTTTTGCTAACCTTTTTTGAACAACTTCAAACAAAATGGTGGGAGATTTAGTCCATCTTAATGGCTGAAAATTTCCACCTTACATAAACTGTAGCAAACACCAATGATATTAGAACCACCCTCTCATACTTTTTATTCTCATTCTTGTATTGATTTAACTCAGGCCATTCTCTTTTGTCACTCCCTTACCACTATATAATATGGCCAGCTTTAAAAGGGAAAGGACAGTAAAGACATAAATCTTGACTTTTATAATAAGAAATAATACCAATTCTCCACAATATCTTTCAGAAAATAGAAGCAGAGGGAATACTTTCTAACTCATTCTATGAGACCAACATTACCCTATCATCAAAACTAAAGACATTAAAAGAAGCACAATACAGACCAACATCCACTTATGAACATAAATGCAAAAATTTCCTTTAAAATATTAGCAAATTCGAAACAGCAATTTCTGAAAAGATTTGTACAACACGATTAAGTGGAATTTATTGTAGCATGCAATGCTGCTTCAACAACAAAATCTAATCCATAAACAACAATGACAACCACCAAAAAAAAAAGATTCTTAAGTAAAGAAATCAGTCATGAAGATAAAAGGTACAGCATGGGGAATATGGTTAATAATATTGTTATAACGTTATATGATGACTGCACTTATTGTGGTAAGCATTGAGCAATGTATAGAATTTTCAAATAACCATGTTGTGCATCTGAAACTCATATTATATGTTGTATCAACTGTACTTCAAAATAACCGAAAGTAATCAATGTAACCTACCATATTGACATGCAAAGTAACAAAAGTAATACAATCATATCAATTGATGCATGAAAAGCATTTGACAAAATCCAACCCCACTTGTGATAAAATTTCTCAGCAAACTGGAAACTGAGATGATGTCAGAAAATAGACCTATGACAGTATAGACAGAATTAGACCAATGGCAAAATTGACAACTGGTCTTTGACAAAGTAGCAAGGCAACAATTGGAGGTACCTATGCAAAAAATAAATGTAAGTTCAAACTTTACCCATTCCACAAAAATTTCACCAAAATATATCATAAACTAAATGTAAAGTATAAAACTTTTTAACACAAAGGGAAAATCTAAGTTATTTTAAATCCAGAGTTACATTTTTAGGTACAATACAATAGTATCATTCATGAAAGAAAAAATGGGTAAGTTGGTCGCTATTAAAATTAAAAACTCCTGCTCTGCAAAAGTCATAGGAGAACAAAAGAAAAAGCCACAGATCGGGAGAAAAATATTTGTGAAACACATATCTGATGAAGAACTTGTTATGTATATATTCTTAGATCTCTGAAATAAAGAGGGGAAAATGTTTAAAAATTGGGCAAAGATCTAATCAGAAGACACTTCATCCAAGAAGACATATACATGGCAAACAGACACATGAAAACCCTTAAACAGAACTTGTCATTAAGAATGTGCAAATTAAAACAAGGAGGTATCACTACACACTTATTAAAATGACTAAAAGAAAAAAAAAAGAACCTAAAAAACTGACATTCCCAATTACTTGTGAGGATGTGAATCAGTGGAAACTTCTATTCATCTCTTCATTGCTACTGGAAATACAAATGTCATAGCCACTTTGAATAACAGTTTTTGCAGTGTCTTAAAAGGCTAAACAGTTTTGCTCCTAGATATTTACTCATCTAATTTGAAAACTATTACTCACACAAAAGCCTGCAGCATGAATGCCAAAATCTGGAAGGAATCCAGGTGTCCTTCCAAAAAAGTGAACGGGTAAACAAACTGTGGTACATGCAAACAATACAATATTATTCAATGATAAAAAGAAATGAGGTAACAGGTCTGAAAGTATGTTAATGAATTTTAAATTCATATTGCTAAGTGCAAGAAGCCAGCCTGAAAATTGTACAAATTATATAATTACAATTATATGAAAATCTATAGAGGCAAAACTATAGGGACTGTAAGATATCAGTGGTTGTGGAGGGTTTGAGGCAGAATGGGAGTGTTGAATTCCTGAAACACAGGAATATCATAGGGCAATGAATCTAATTTATATGATACTGTATTTGTGGGTCCATGGCAATATGTTTGTCAAAACTCATTCAACTGTAGAGCACAAAGAGTGAAACTTGGTGCACCTTGGCCTAGTCAGTTAAATGTCTGACTCTTAACTCTTAATGTCATGATCACCTCGCACCCACCTCTCAAAATTACAAAAGAAAAGAGTTCTATGAAGACAAATGTAATCTACATCTGTCTACATAAAAAATTGTGTGTGTGTGTGTGTGTGTGTGTAATTCAAAAACAGGCAAAATTAAAAGGCAAATAATAAATCAGAAGACTAACTTCTGTGGTAGGAAAAATTAGGGTATGTACACACACACACAAACACACACACACACACACACACACACACACACTATTAATGAAAACAAGAAAAAATGTCTTCCATAGAAAAATGAGCAACTGAGATAAAGTCTCTCTTTCCCTTTCTTGCTTTCTCTTTCTCTCTCACTGTGTCTCTAATGCGTGTCTTCATCCCCCTCCGTTTTTTACGAATGCCTAGCACAGCAAACATTCAATAAGATTACAATGGTTAATTTTACATGAAGCCACGTGAAATGTGAAAGCGATGAGGCTGACGGTAGTGACTGGAAATACAGAGACAAAACTCATAACTTTTTGTGTGTATTACAAATTTATGTATTGTCAAATGTGTCTTTCTAAACCATGAATCTGTTCATGGTACCATGTAATTACAGCATATCTTGACCACTGAAATGATAAACTCTACAGATCAAATGATACCTTCAAAAGGATTCTTTCAAACATGAATGCCAAAGATTAATATTATTAATTCAGAAAATCTTAATGGATGTTAAATATGACATTCCATGTATTTAACGCAGAGTCTATGATGTATAATTGCTTACTTAATAAATACTGTCACAAGTACCACTATGAAATAAGTCTATATATTTGGATTGTGTCAGAAAAGGCATAAAACTTTTAAATCTAACATGAAAGTAATTTTTTCTTAACATTAGCCAAATATGAGTGTTTCTCTACTTGAACACTATGTAATCTTCTTCCTGAAAAAAAAGCATTTAAATCCTTGAGCACCTAAGATATATCTGCCTACTAAATAGCATTTATTTCAGGATTTTTACATCATGATAATAAAGATATAATTTTACAGTATGCTGCGAAATACTTTTCCATTTAAGTGATTGTCATGTGAAATACCATTGCATGAAATGGAAGAATCAAATATAGATTTAAAATCCTGATGTAACTTCACCACTTGAAATATAAGATAGTGAGGCAGCTTTGTATTTTTCCATTGCCAGACTTTGATATCTGCAGAACATATTGCCAGCATCCTGCTCTAAGAAGCAAAAAATCTTGGAATTATCATTTGATCTCTCACCCTACTTTCCTGTCTATTTAAACCACAAATACTGCTGCTTTTTCATTTAGATCACTTCAAAGATTCACTCTTCTCTCTCATTTCTTTCTGCAAAATATGATCTGGAATTTTCCATTACTATAAATTTTCTGGATTAATATAGTTTTAATATCTATTCTTTAGACATTAAGTTTAAGGTGGAGAATTTATATAAATTATTTCTTCATAAAACTTCAAAAGCAGCCACTATTGCTAGATTTTCATATTTCTCCATTAAATGACTTCAATTTACATGGTTTTATTCTTTTCTTTCTTATTAGTTGTTCTTTTATTATATAAACTTATTATACATTTCATACATTCCTTCAAAATGCTCATGTTCCTGAAATAGACTCTCACCCTACCCCTGTCATATTTTCAAATCACACAAGATGACTGCTTTTTAGGTAAACAGAATGATGTACACTGTTATGAAAATATGCTGTGTGCATATCTCCTGGCCTAGAATTAAATGTTGGCTGAATATAACAGACAACCCAAGTTGTAAAACAGAGGACAGAAATTGCGCCGTGTTTATACGTAACATTTCAGTGTTCAAACGTTTTGTGTTAAAGATGATTTGGGGCACATGTGTCCCATTTTCTAATTGGTAAAAAGTATCTTTGAAGAAAATCTTTAAATAGTTGTGATATGTTATTGCAAGGTGAAGACTCATTAATAATCATATTTATAGGTGACTCTTGCTATGTCCAATACTCCCTGAAAATTTATAATTTGAAGTCTTTTTTTTAATTTATTTAGTTATTATAAAATAGAGAAGTACCTGGATGACTCAGTTGGTTAAGCTTCCAACTTTGGCTCAGTTCATGATCTCACGGTTTGTGGCTTCAAGCCCCGTGTCAGGCCCTGTGCTGACAGCTCAGAGCCTGGAGCCTGCTTGAGATTCTGTGTCTGCCTCTCTGTCTGCCCACTCCTCTCTCTCTCTCTCTCTCTCTCAAATTAAATAAAAATTAAATATATATTATATTGTATTATATATTACATATATTATGTATAATTATATATTATATTATATTATATTATATTATATTATATTATATTATATTATATTATTATATTATATTGTATATTATGAGAGAGACAGAGAAAGCACAAGCAGGCAGAGGGACCGAGAGAGAAGGAGAGAGAGAGAGAATCTCAGGCAGGCTACACATGGTCAGCACAGAGCCTGAGGTGAGACTCGAGCTTATAAAACTGTGAGATCACGACCTGAGCCAAGGTCAAGAGTTGGACACTTAACCACTGAGCCACTCAGGAGCCCCTTGACTTCTTTTTTATTTGAATTAAACCACAAAACACTTAACAAAGTCATAATCACATGATTCAACAGAGTGTGTCTCCAGAAAACATGAGAATATGTTACTATATCACAAGTTTCTCAATCATTTGAGTTTTTATCTTAAAAATCAGTGTGCAGTGGGTAATTCTCAACAAATGCATACCCTTGTGCAACTACTACCACAATCAATATATAGAAAATTTCCACCTACCCAGAAAATTCCATTATATCCCTTTTTGTAACACAACCTTACAATAAAATTACCTAATGCCTAACCTAGCTAGCAATTAATCTGATTTGTATTAATATAGCTTAGTTTAGTCTATTCTAAAATTTCTCAAAAATAGACCCACAAAGTATATTTACATGTGATTTTGTTCACTCAAAAATAATACTTATGAGATTCATTTGTGTGGATGAATGTATCATTAGTTTGATCCATTTTTCTTATTATATAAATATACCCCAATTTATTTATCATTCACTTGTTCATAGGTTTTTGAGTTGTTTCCAGTTTAAAGCTATTATGAATAAAACTCATGAACATTTGTATAAAAGTTTTTTTTTCTTGTTTTGTTTTTATTTCTCTTGGATAAATACCTAGGAGTAGAACTGGCCATTTATATAGTAAGTGTATGTTAACTTTGTATATAAAAAAAAAAAGTCCACATTATTTCTCAAAGTGGTGAAACATTTTACACTCCCATTAGCAATAGGCAGGGTGTTAGTTGTTCCGTGCCTTCGTCAATAGTCAGTACTGTGAGACTGACATATTGTGATGATAGATAGATAAGAGATAGATACATAGATAGGTAGATGGATAGATGATACATAGATTAATAAAGAGAATATTTTTAATATATGGAAGGCAAACGTAAACATGTAAACATACTGATAAAAATGTGAAATTAAGAAGTATAGAACATAGCTTATTTTTAGTTGATTAGTTATGAATATTGTTTGCAATCAATTATTAATATTTGTCTTTTGAATTGCCAAATCTAGGTTCTAAAAAGGAAAAGTTTATTTAATTCTATGTATAATGTTGTGAAGACTAATCATGGTCACTATTTAGTAGTAACTAAAGTCAAGTTTAAATGATCTCACTGGTAGTCCTTGACTTCTTTGTTGAGCTATAGTGATGTACACAGATATCTGTAAAAGATAAGAAAAATAAGATAAACTTTGTATCTTCAAGTTGTTATTTTTTATTTTTTAATAATTAAAAAATTGAATATTTGCAATTTGTTTTTAAGACTTTTTAAAAGTTTTTGTTAAATTCCAATTAGTTAGCTACAGTGTCATATTAGTTTCAGGTGTGCAATTTAGAGATTCAACACTTACATACAGACTCCATTTTTATTATATTGTAATGCAGTCACATTAATTTTTTTAAAAATTCAAAACAAAAACCACACTCATATTAATTTTATAAGAACAGTTTAACTTAAGCCATATTTACAATAAAGACCTCTTAATTTTAGGACTAGAATCTTCCTTACTTTATTCTTTGTGTATTACTCTATGCTAAAAATATAAATAAATAAATAAAAATCAAGCTTATTTTTGAATCTGAAAAAAAGTTGGATTACTTTGTGTTTTCTTCAAAAGAGTATTACCTTATTAATTTTGCTTTTTCTGTATTACTCCTTTCTGGTAAATCTTCCATCTTTTGTCTAAGAGATTAGATTCTTCATAACCACATCCAAACTCCACTAAAGTGACTGCTATTGATTCAGTCATGCAAGTCATTCAGCTATGTGTGTATGTGTGGAAAAGTCTCTATTTTCGATATTTTTCTGCTTTTGTTTCTATTAGGAAGCAGGCCTTTTCGTTTTATTATTTAAGAATGCATAAATATTTATTTTTAAAAGTAATATGATTAAATTCAGTCTCTACATTAATTTAATTGATTCTATGTAATAATTTAGGCTTCTATGTGGCATATTTAATATGTACCTAGGGTGTGTTTAAATTGGTTATTATACCAAATGTTGGTACTTTTAACAATTCCATTATTTTATTTTTGTTTGCTTTTTTGCTTGGTTCAAGTTTTTATTTAAATTCTAGTTAGTTAGCATATAGTGTAATACTTATTGGTTTCAGTATTAGTATTAGTAGTATTAGTATTTAGTAATTCATCATGTACACTTAGTGCTCATCACAAGTGCCCTCCTTAATATCCATCACCCATTTAGCCCATCCCTCACCCACCTCCCTCATCAAGCTTCAATCTGTTCTTTTTGGTTGAAACACTTATGGTTTGCCTCTCTCTGTCTCTTTTTCTCCCTCCCTCCCCTATGTTCATCGGTTTTGTTTCTTAAATTCTAAATATGAGTGAAATGATGTGCTATTTGTCTTTCTCTGACTTTCTTGCCATAATATACTGTAGCTTAATCCATGTCATTGCAAATGGCAAGATTCTTAATTTCATTTTTTCTTATGGCTGAGTTATAGACATATATATGTATGTATACACACACACACATTTGGGTTCTCTTTACATAATTTGTCTATGGTTAATAATGCTGTTATAAACATTGGGGTGCATGTGCCGCTTTGAATCAGTATTTTTGTATCCTTTGGGTAAATACCTAGTAATACAATTGCTGGGTTATAGGGTAAGTCTGTTTTTAACTCTTTGAGGAACCTCCATACTATTTTCCAGAGCAGCTACACCAGTTTACTTTCCTACAACACTGTAAGTACATTTCTTTGCATCCTCATCAACACCTTTTTTTTTTCCTGTGTTGTTAACCATTCTGATAGGTGTGAGGTGATATCTCATTGTAGTTTTGATTTATTTCCTGATGATGAGTGATGTTGATCATCTTTTCATGTATCTGTTGGCCATCTGGATGTCTTCTTTGGAAAAATGTCTATTCATGTCTTCTGCCCATTTCTTAACTGGATGATTTGGTTTTTGGGTGTTGAGTTCTTTATAGTTTTGGATAAACTATATGTCATTTGCAAATATCTTCTCCCATTCCATAGGTTGTCTTTTAGTTTTGTTGATTGTTTTCTTTGCTGTGAAGAAGCTTTTTATCTTGATGAGGTCCCAATAGTTCATGCTTGTTTTGTTTTCCTTGCCTCCAACGACATGTCTAGTCAGAAGTTGCTATACTTTATGTTAAAAAGGTTGCTGCCTGTGTTCTCCTCTAAGATTTTGATGGTTTCCTGTCTCACATTTAGGTATTTCATCCGTTTTATCATGGTCATTTAAAATGTTCTCTTCAATAATGGATAGCCTTATGTCACCTGATACAAAGTATTAATACCAATATGCAAATGTTCCTTTGGTATAATTTGAAAGTGGAGCTTCCTTTGTTATACATTAGTCACTCGTACACCAAAACTTTGAGTTTGATACAGGTACTTTATCACTTAGAATGAGATAATTATATATGTGAATAAAGGTTAAATAAGCATGCTTGTTTTAACTTGAAACATATTTAAATATTAAGTTACATGACACTATTATATTTGTGATTAACTTGCAGTTATCCATTTCAATTAAACATAGGTCTACTGTAGCATATATAGCATCATAGGCTCAAAACAGTTTGAAACAAGAGTCCTTAGAGTAATAGGTTTTATTTTTTTTTTGAAGAAATAAAACTGAAACACTGATATTTTAATCGATTTATTCACAGTCATCCAGCAACCTTCTCGTAGGCGTGAGTCTGATTCCAATGACAGGCATTGGAATATGCAAAGTCCGTAGCATTCAGTAACTGCATTTCTTCCCGCAAATAATCTCATTACAAAATATCCTATATTCTGCTTTTATCAATTTTTGTTGCAAAATAATTTCACATATACTATTTAAAATGATTTATACCAAAACCAGCATACAGTCACTGTATAAACTAAGAAAATGTTAATATCACACAATTTTATAGGTGAACATTAGGCATTGTTTTTTTTTGTCTGTCTGATATTTGTTTTGTAAGATTAATTCAGAAGAGAAGAAATGGGATATATATATATATATATATATATATATATATATATCCCTTTGGGTAAGTATTCTCTTTCATTTTATATTAAAGCCTTCACTTTCAAAATATCCAAAATATACTTTATGCCATATCCATCTTATCAGTGACTATAACCAATGGGAATATCAAAGAATTGTTGAATGGAATTATATCTATAGTTTATAATCTTTAAAAAGTCAAAACATTTCTGTACAATTAGTCATAAGATATTTACATTTCATTTACTTGGTTTTAACATGATTGAATACGGCAGATGGATAGTTTGTTGAGCTGATATTTCTCATCATATAGACATGGCTTGTGAAGTTGAGAATGGATTTGATTTTCACCATCTGCACAAAGATTTTTTTCTTGCATATTTAGCACAGTGTGACATCTAATTTGGTTACTACAGTTGCTCTTCATTTTTCTGAATTCAAAAAATTATGATTTATTTGAAATATGTCATATTATATAGCATTATTGACCCTGTAAAGTGGTCTTGAGTGTGAAAGCTTAAAGTTGTTTTCCACGTTACAAGGTAAGTATTTGTGTCTTATCTTTGCTCAAAAATATTAAGATAAGATAAAAGTGGGAAAATACCCTATTAAACCAAAAGTCAACACCAAAATTTTTGTCTGTATGTTGAAAAATAATAATATTGGACAAAAGGGGAATAATTTTTGTGATACTGTCTCAATGCTGTGTTCACAGAAAAACTAATTAGAAGACTAAATTTAATTTTGAAGTCTGGCTTTCTAATATCAATTAGGCCTTGAAAGAAAAACAATGATTTATAGTCAATAGAGTCAATATTGAAGTTTTTGTTGTAAGACTGACACTATTATTACAAATCAATAATGTGGAAAAAATGATAGATCTAGGATTCTAAATGATTTATACCAAAAAATTTCTACATGTGACATTTATTTATAAGATCTACTGTAAAATCACCAATTGGAACTTTTTAGATTTGTATGTTGCCTGTTTGATGTATTTCTTTTATTTTTTTTTATTTTAATTTTTTTTTTAAGTTTATTTATTTTTGGGACAGAGAGAGACAGAGCATGAACGGGGGAGGGGCAGAGAGAGAGGGAGACACAGAATCTGAAACAGGCTCCAGGCTCTGAGCCATCAGCCCAGAGCCTGACGCGGGGCTTGAACTCATGGACCCTGAGATCGTGACCTGAGCCGAAGTCGGACGCTCAACCGACTGAGCCACCCAGGCGCCCCTTGATGTATTTCTTTTAAAGTTTAAAAGGGTTTTTCTATTCGCTGTTAATTTCAATTGGACAACATTTTGTCAAGAGTTTTTTTTTTTTCTGATTGTTATTTGATGCTAGTTGAAATTCAAGAAATTACATTGACCTTATTCAAATAAAGAAATATTTTAGTAAAAAAAAGTTCCAACTTTGTAAATATTGATTGACTGAAAAGTGAAATAGAATTACATGAAATATATGTGAAGTTTTTTTTTTTTACTTACGTTGTGTATTTATGTCACCAAGCAGATTACATTAAAGTAAATATTGCAGTGGTTTATCCAGAATATGGCTTTTTAAATTAATTATCATCATGCTCTACAAGTAATGATGGAAACAAATATTCACATGATAGAGCAAAATGAAATATTTCTTTTACTTGTGAGAATTCTTGAAAATATTTTCGTATACCAGAAGTATACACTATGTTATATGTTATATTATACTTTATTTCTTAACCAAGATATGGCATAGTGAGTTACAAAAAGTCCTTTTCTATAGGAAATAAATACTTGCTCGGATTTGTACTAAAACTGAATGGGCTATATAGCTGTGCTGAATTCCTTAGTATTTATATGACCCTGAAAAAGTTATAAAAAGTCTAGGCTTTGTTTCCCATATCAAAAAATTTTAAGTAATAACTGAACCAATCTCATAGAATTGTTTTGAGCAATGAAATCATTAACATGTGGAAAATAGCAAGATGCTCAAAACATAAAGCTGGAACATAAAGTTAGATATTGTCATTACGTAATGTCTTTTGTCATCATGGCTTATATGTACATGATGATTAAAATATATACGCAACAATCTTTAGTTTTATTTAAACTTTATATACATGTTTTAATGTTTTATACATATTAAATTTATATTTTAATCACATTGAAAGGGACCATTTTTTAATTTTAAAAGAGAGATAATTTATCTTTTGTTATGGGCTGATTTGTGTCTCTGCAAAATTTATATGTTGAAGTCCTAACCCCCAATACCTCAGGATGTGACTACATTTGAAGAAAGGACCTTTAAGGAGGGCACTAAAGTTAAATGAAGTCTTCAAAGTGGGCCTAATCCCATATGACTGGTGTCCTTATAGAACACAGACACCTACATGAGAAGTGCCTTGTGATGACAGAGAAATTAGCCATTTGCAAAGCAAGGAGAGAATTTCAGAATAAACAAACCCTAATAATCACATGATCTCAGAAGTCTAGCCTCCAGTATTGTGAGAAAATAAATTTCTGTTGTTTAAGCCACCTAGTCTATAATATTTGTTATAACATTTCTAGCTGATTAACACGACTTCTTAAATTTTGGGTTTATGCCTTTATATTTTTCTTGTTTATTATGTCTTTTCTAATGACAATAGTATTTTGCTGCTTTTTTTTTAGAGGGAAAGAAAGAAGGGGAGAGTAGGGGAGAGGGGCAGAGGGAGAGAGACAGCATCTTAAGCAGACTCCACACTCAGCACAGAGCCCAACACAGGGTTCAATCCCACCACCCTGAGATCATGACCTGAGCCAAAATCAAGCGTCAAATGCTCAACCGACTGAGTCACCCAGGTGCCCCAGTATTTTGCTACTTAATGTAAGTTTTGTTTTTCTACATTATATTTTCTTCTGATTTTATTTCCTATTACAGACAGTATGAAACGGGTAAATATATAGGTGGGAAGGAGTTAGAATGTTGGGAGAAATGCAGTTTTTATAATTTAGTTACTGAAAATTATTAACTATGTAAATCTGGGAAAGTTTTTTAACATTCATAGTTTTCTCAGTAAACTCTGTCCATTTTTAGGGTAGAGATCATGTTTTCATAATAAATGGCAAATCTATCTATCTATCTATCTATCTATCTACCTATCATCTATCTATATGATACATATGATATATATGATAATGTCTATGATACATGTCTATGATACATATATATGTATATACACATGATACATGTATATGTGTATATACACGATACATATACATATATGATATAACAATTCACCTGGAATATATTTTGATTTTAAGGATATTTTTTCATATACTCTGGTATTTTTTAATAAATATTTTTAATGTTTATTTATTTTTTGAGAGACAGGAAGAAACAAAACATGAGCAGGGGAAGGGTAGAAAGAGAGGGAGTCACAGAATCTGAGGCAAGCTCCAGGCTCTGAGCTGTCGGCACAGAGACAGACATAGAGCTTGAATTCACAAACCGCGAAATCATGACCTGAGCCGAAGTTGGATGCTTAATAGACTGAGCCACCAGGTTACCCTACTCTGGTGTTTTTAATTTAAAATTGTTTACATTTATATTTAGAATTCTGAAGATGATATTTAAAATCTAAATCGCTTGTATTAAAATTCCCAATATTTATTAGAGTAATATTGATTAGTTATGTCATGTAGAACCTCACTTTTCCTAATCCTTAACTGAACAATTTGGAGTAATTATTATTTGTGTCACCAAGCATTGTGCTTTCTGCTTATTTATGATGATAAAAATGTGGAGCATTTTAGGAGTCCATGTGTACCCTCATCCAGGAGAGTAATAAAACATCATTTCTATCAAAATACCCCAAAATATTTGTTTAGAATATATTTTTTTTAATTTTTTAAATATTTATTTTTGAGAGAGAGACAGTGTTAGCAGCGGAGGATCAGAGAGAGAGAAGAGAGACACAGAATCTGAAGCAGACTCTAGGCTCTGAGCTGTCAACGCAAAGCCCAACCTGGGGCTCAAACCCACGAACTGTGAGATCATGACTTGAACTGTGAGATAATGACCTGAACCGAGGTCAGACACGTAAGCAACTGAGCCACCCAGGAGCCCTTGTTTAGAATATTTTAAAATTCTCCTTATGTAATTCTCAAATTGGAGGAATTATGGTAGTGGGGAAAGACATGTATTTGGATTAAAGAAAACTATATTTTTGCTCATTTAGTGATTTGTTTACATGGGTTAAATTAACATCAGTCACGGTTTATTTGATTAAATCTCTGTGAGAGCATGATCTTTATTTATTTATTTTATTTTTCTTTTTAGTGTTTTATACAACATCTAATACATAATGGGCATTATTTGTAGAATGGAAAAATTACATAACTTGAGAAAAATGTACACATGTCAGTCAAATTTTCATTTCATATAGATAGGATTTTACATTTCCTTTGATTCTGCTTGGTACTAGGCACTTTTTATTGAGAATGGTTAACCATGTACATAAGGAAATAATATATATGTCTATGAAATTGAAAGGATTTCTGGATTTGACTTCTGGTTAAGATTTCCTAACATGTGTCTATAAAAGAAGAGAAAAGAAAAAAAAATACTATTGAGCAAATCTGCATAATTCACATCAGTAAGATTTTGATAAAGTTCACTATTAAATTAAAGTTCACTATTATACTAATATTATATATTAGTATAATAAGGATGAATTATTATTTGTTTCTTATGTTATATTTACATACATATTTAAGAAACCTTTTAATCTTGAAGAGCACAATTCATAACCAGGCAATACCACACGACTCAAGGAAAGCAAGCTTTGGTTTATTGTTTTCCAACATTTATATTTTTCAATTGAACCAGATGGTTGGAAGAAAGCCACGTTACCTCCAACTTCTAGTGATGCATTCATTGGCAGAAGTTCAAATAACCTGGTATGCATCTCCGAGTATCGTTCTCACTGGCAGCCAAGTGTTTTCCACTTGAGCCTTTCCTCCTTGGCTCCTGGCCAGCGTGGCTCAAGACTTGATGAGGATGAGGGAGCGGTATTGATTTTCCTTTTAAGCTAATCTTGTATGAGTCGGTCACTCCTTCCCTTGCTATGAATGGAGGGACACTGGAGGAAACCAGCTGCAGCACTTGCGAGGTAGAATTGCTTCTTTGGTCTCAACCTGAGCTGAATCCCAAATACTGAAAATAAAAAGAGAAAATGGCAATGGAGATAGGCCATCCTTTCAAGGCAGATAGACATTCAAGAGTCTCTAAAAGAATGTTCCTGGGAAACAGGGAATTTGCTTGTTAGAGCAAGTGAAGGGGATTCTTATTATAATACATGCTACCATTGTCAGCCAAGAAAATGATTCCTTATACCAAAGCATTCTTGGATTAACCAAGCAGTAAAGCTACTTTTTGTGTTAAAATTATATAATGAGTAGTATTATATATGCATGATACATAATATATAATATATAATGTATATAATATATGCATAAACGTGCATGCTCGATAATGTATACATGGAGATTTTTTCATCTCTCTGTTTCATATAAAATTTAAACCAACCCTGCTATGAAAATACTCTAGTTCTCTAATGTAAATAAATAACTGTTAATTAAATCTATTAATTTCTATGTTGATGCTATCATTTGATAGAGGCAGTGCCATCTGTTAGGTTAGGATAAAAATATTATAAAACATATCTATACATGTACATAAACATATATATGTATGTGTGTATACATATGTGTGTATATACACATATATATGTATGTATATATGTTTATATACCTGTATATATGTGTATATACATACATATACATATATGTATGTGTATATATATGTGTTTATATACATGTATATACACACACACACACACATATATACACACATATATGTGTACGTATATATATAAAACCTACCAACATAGCCAATTCTATAATAATGTTATCTTGTTAATTTTTACTATTAGTGTCTCTTGGTTTTAATCATTAAGAAAAAAGGCTGGGATAAAAATAAATAATTTCTGAAATCAGATTCAATAGAGTTTAAATCCTGGTCCTATCTAGTCCACTTTGGAAACTTACTTGGTCTGTATTATTGCACCTGTGTTTTCGTCCCCCTCAAATAATTACCTCAATGACTACTTTTCTCTACATCTTCTGAGAGGTTCATAGTAAGTGATAGAAAGTATTTTTATCTTTAAAAAAAATTAACATTTATTTTTGAGAGACAGAGAGAGACAGAGCATGAGAAGGGGAAAGGCAGAGAAAGAGGGAGACACAGAATCTGAAGCAGGCTCCAGGCTCGGTGCTGTCAGTGCAGGGCCTCGAGCCTGAGTCAGAAGCTTAACCGACTAAGCCACTCAGATGTCCCAAAAAGTATTTTTATCTGGAAGACATCTTTGACTACTCACAATTGTTATGTTGCAAAACAATACGAAGACTTATAAATTTCGTATTACAAAGAAATAAAATAATTTACTTAGAATTATCTGATTTAATAATCCCATATACTGGGGGTTCTGGGTGGCTCATTCGGTTAAGCATCCAACACTTGATATCGGGTCAGGTCATGATTTCACAGTTCGTGGAGTCAAGCCCCATGTCCAGCTCTGCGTTGACAGCACAGAGTCTGCTTGGAATTCTCTCTCTCTACCCCCCCCCCCCCCCGCTTTCTGCCTTTCTCTCTCTCTCTTTCTCAAAATAAATAAATAATTTTTAAAAGACTCCCATATACTGAACAAACTGATGGTTACTAGCAGGGAGGTCGGTGCAGGCATGTGTTAAATAAGTGATGGGTATCAGGGCATCTGGGTGGCTCAGTCTGACCCTTGATTATTGCTCAGGTCATGATCCCAGGTCATGTGATTGAGCCCCGTGTCAGACTTTGTGCTGAGGGTGGAGCCTGCTTAAGATTCCCTCTCTCCTCTCTCTCTCTCCCACTGTCCCTCGCTCCCACTGCTAATGCTTTCTTTCTATAAAATAAAAAAAAATAAAAAAAATATTTAAAAAGGTGATGGGGATTAAGGAGGGCACTTGCTGTGATGAGCACTGGGTGATGTCTGAAAGTGCTGAATCACTATCGTACATTCAAAACTAATTTTTTGCTGTACATTAACTAAATGGAGTTTAAGTAAAAACGAAATAAAAAAACTAACTAAATACATAAATTAATTGGAAGAGAAAAAAATTCCCATATATTTATGCAAAAGGAATATGCAATCTTTGTAAATTAGTCAATTTTTATGTTTTCTAGTTACTGTGTATATGACATATAAAGGATTTTTAAAACTCTTTTAATGTTTATTTATTTTTGAGAGGGAGAGACAGACAGAGCATGAGCAGAGGAGGGGCAAAGAGAGAGGGAGACACAGAATCTGAAGTAGGATCCAGGCTCTGTGCTCACAGACCGTGAGATCATGACCTGAGCCAAAGTCGGTTGCTTAACCAACTGACCCACCTAGGTGTCCAGACATATAATGGATTTTAAAATTCCGTGTATATTATGGCACTCACAGCCATTTATTTTCCCTTTTGAATTTTTCATATGCTATGCAAGCAGTGACTAATTTGAAGTATTTTGAACAAGAGCATGGAGTTTCAATGTTTCCTGAAAATCTCTTCCTCTGTTATGGGAACAACACTGTCCCTGCCTCTGCTTTGTCTTAACCTCTGCCCTTGAGTAACTTCACCTCTTCTGAGCTGAAAACATAGTGTGGGTGGAGGGGGCTATCTCAAGCGAGACCCCAGAAAAATGCTGGCATTACATTTGGATTCTGAATAAGTCCCAGTAATTTTCTTTTATTTGTATATAGCCTTGGATTAGTGTTATCACCTTGCTAGGTACTTTGCAGACATAACTGCACACCCAGGGACCTGAGATGTTTATTTATCCACTCAAAGGTCCAGGGTAACATTGGCAAGGAAGATACATCTCAAGGAACACATAGCCTCTAGCTAGAAGTTGACAGAAGAGAACTTTGAGATAATGATAAGTTTTGGAGAAGACACACTTTTTTTTCACTAGTTTGCCTATGATTTTACCTGCATATATCAAACAGGTACATTTGCAGTGTCTAAAGCAAATACACCTTTTCAAAGTTTTCAAGTATGCTATACTTATTTAGATATATATTGTAAGACATAATCCACTTTCAATCATTCCTGATGTGGAAGACAATAGGTTTGGGGGTGTCATATGAAACATACACATAACAAATAAATTAAACTAAAAGATGAATATAAAGAGTAATAAATATGTAAACTATTCAGTTGACTGTTCTGGCCATTGAAACGTGGCTGAACATAATGAAGGAGATGTGTTCATTACATAGCAACTGAAGCCTTTTACTAAAATATTTGACCCTACTCTAACTACTATTTTCCCATGTCTTCATCCTATGATCAGATATAAAATGTCTTAATTTATTTATAATTGACTTTTTTTTTAATGTTTTAAATTCCAGTTAGTTAACATACAGTGTAATATTAGTTTCGGATGTATAGTTTAGTGATTCAAGTCTTACATACAACACACGGTGCTCATCACAAGTGCCTTCCTTAATCCTCATTATCTGCTTAACCCACCCTCCCAAACACAAAATTCAATATTTTTAAACACTTAGGACAGAGATGAGAATTCGGAAAACAAACTGAGAAATAGAATAATTGGAAATGTTCATTTAATGGTCATTAGATGATTCGAAGGTCTTAGTAAACTAAAGAAAGGAATCCTTTTTGAGGATATATTTCAAAGCCCAAGTTAAATGATAGAAATAAAGCACACTTTAATGAAGAATAGTCTGTTGGGTTTAAAAAAAAAAGTTAATCTGTCCAACTTGTTTGAAAAAAAGAGTTTGTATTTACATTCCCATTATTTTCAAATGGTTAAAAAAAGTTATCTCTTCTCAAATCTACCATTGATGTTTTTTCTCCCAATCCTTTCCCACCCCCTCACTTATTTTTTTTTAAAACAGAAACTGCTTCAGAAAATAAATAATTAGCATAACATAAGGAAACCTAACATGTCATATTATTTAATGTTCATTTTGTTTATAATTAACTTTGACTAACTACTTTTTCATGTGCAGATTATGTGAAAAACCATAATCATTTGGAATTAGAGGTATGTTCAATGTGTTTGTGATTTACAATATATTTGAGATTTGAAATTTGTATGAATATTAGTACCATCTTAGAAGTTCATTTTCCTTTTAATTTTGTTTGGAAAGGATCACTTACAAAGTTGTATTCTTCTGCCTAGTCTATACACACACGTCTCCCTAATTCAGACTTCACACAGAGGCTAAAAAAGCCCTTTTAAAATAGATAAGTGTTTACATTACTCCTATTTAAGCCATTTCAGTAGCTTCCATTGAAATTAGCGTTAAGATCCATAATCCTTACATGATATAATGGTGTCTAATATGTATCTTCCAAGTACACTTTCCCTTGTTTGATTGAATCATCAAATCCATTTTGTTTTCTTTTGATTTATGGACATTTTCCAGGAAATCCCCAAACTCCCAAATCTCATTTTTTTGGGTTCTAATGGGACCTATGTGGTCACAGCATGAACCTATTGTCTTATTTAGGACAATCAGGATCTTTACAAGGATTTTTATTTTTCATATCGCACTGAAGATATAAAGTCCTTTTTGCTCCTACAATAGAAACGGTCACACTTGCTCCTGCCTCAGAAGGAAAGCTTATCTAATGGTTCTGGGTGCTGGTCCCTCAGGGGCTCTGAACAGTCTTGGTTTCTACCATTTTCAGCTTTGTTTCTTTCTCTACTACTTTAGTTTCCTATTGGTTATTTTTAATGTGTTCCCATTTTTATATCCCTATATTCATTTATCACGGTTTTAGCATGCACCAGAAAGAAAAATAACATATCAACCTGAATTTTTGAAGTATGATGTAGTGCTAAAAGTAGAGGAAAATTCTACTCCTGGCTTTATCGGTTTATACATAATTTGTTTGTGGGAATTTATTTGACCTCTCCTCCCTTCATTTCTTCATATGAAGAAAATATAAGGTTGCCTGGGTGGCTCAATTGGTTAAGCATCTGACTCTTGATTTTAGCTCAAGTCATGATCTCATGGTTTGTGGGATCGAGCCCCGTGTCAGGCTTTCAGGCTTTGCACTGACAGTGTGGAGCCTGCTTGAGATTCTCTCACTCTCTCTCTCTCTTTCTCTCTCTCTCATTGCCTCTCCCTGACTTGCATGAGGTGTCTCTCTCTCACACAGACACAATAAATAAATAAACATTACCAGGCAGCCTGGGTGGCTCAGTCGGTTAAACATCTGACTTCAGCTCAGGTCATGATTTCATGGTCTCGTGGTTCATGAATTTGAGCCCCACATTGGGCTGTATGCTGACAACTCAGACCTGGAGTCTACTTTGGATTCTGTGTCTCTCTCTCTCTCTCTGCCCCTTCCCCACTCATGCTCTGTCTCTCTCACTTTAAAAAAAATTTAAAAATATGACAATTAGACTTATATCTTTTTAATCTTTTGAATGGCTTCCTCTTGTGAGACTTGGGTTAAAGACCCCTGAGTAATTCAAAAGCTGTACGGCCCATCCTATACACTTCCTGTTTATTTCTCTCTGTTATTCTCTCTGTTATTCTCTCTGTTATTCCATCTCTTTAACTCTTTCGTTCTCCTTAGAAAGGCCACTGGTACTTTCCCATTAAATGATTAATAAGTGTCAAGGATTGGATTTGAACACAAGTTTTATTCTGAATCGCATACATTTGTGCATTACATTAAATCTATTCATGGATGGGTCTCAATGAATATGTTTAAATAATTTAATTCTGAACACAGCAAAATGCTAGAAAATGGTTGGACCTTAATTTTCCACACTTTTTAAACTAGGCATTAGTTTGATAATATTTGATGGGTCAAATATAACTGCAACTACATGATTAGAACCCAGTGTGAGCAATCTAAGGTCATGACATTAGTCAAAATGCACAACAGCAAGTCTAAGTCTAGTTTGAATAACTTGGGTTTTGGGGAATGACTCGTTGGAAGAAAATGATAGATTGCAATGGTTTAAATCTACTATCTAAAAACTTCATTTGTTTTGGGGTACCTGGGTGGCTCAGTTGGTAAAACATCTGACTTCAGTTCAGGTCATGATCTTAAGGTTCATGAGTTCGAGCCCCACATTGGGCTCTGTGCTGACAGCTCAGAGCCTCAAGCCTGCTTTGAATTCTGTGTCTCCCTCTCTCTCTGCTCCACCCCTACTCATGCTCTGTCTCTCTCGAAAATAAACGTTAAAAAAATGTTTAAAAAATAAAAAAAATAAATTAAAAACTTACTTTGTTTTAATTTATCTAAAAGTACTAAATATTGAGTTATTCCCTGGGTCAGTAATTAAATCTGTTATCATATATTTGGTGGTAAGTAAATAAAACTTACCTACAGAGCATTTGCTACTTATATATCAAGAAACCCTTAAGGTTGATTCATACCTGATTTGATACCATAAAGATTCCATAAAGATGTTTATTATTGAGAAAGAGAGCATGAGCAGAGTAGGGGTAGAGAGAGAAGGAGACACAGAATCCAAAGTAGGCTCCAGGCTCTAAATTGTCAGCACAAAGCCTGACGTGGGGCTCGAACCCATAAACCTGGGCTGAAGAGATCATGACCTGGGCTGAAGTTGGACAGTCAACTGACTAAGCCACCCAGGCACCCCAAAAGATGCCATATTTTCAAATATGAGATTTAGCATTTTCACAGTTTAGCATTTTCACAATAAGGAAACAAAGAATGGATGGAGGGTTGGAAATGTGAGCTACAGAGACATAAGACGTTATCCTGGTCTCAATTTTGCATTTCACCAAAGATGAAGAATCTTCCCTTCAAGTTTAGGTAATAGCTATGAAATCTTTAACCTATTGGCTCAAGCTTTAAACCATTAACATATTTGGAGATCTTTAAAAATACTGATACTTTCATCCCTAACCAATTACTCCAATGTTCCAGGGCATCAGCATTTCACAAAAGTTCCTCAGTGAATATAATGTGCACCTGGCTATGAGATTCACCATTTAAAGCTAACTGTAATTTATCTCCTTCATCATGGCACTTTTTATCTGAATAAAATGAGAGTTTAAATAATGAATTTAAATATGAATGCCATACAGAACCTTATTATAAAATGGATCTATAACATCTCACCTGCTTCAATTGTCCCCGAAGGAAACTAAAACTCTAAGAGGACTTTACACCAAGGAAAACATCTCTGAAACCTTTGAAAAACAACTTAATAAATGAAACCTAAGACAGGCTACACTTAACTTTATGAAGACCTAAGTTAGCATCATGATTATGGCTTATAATTACCATGAATTACTATGTGTGTGTTTATAACTGTGGGTATGTGCTTCATGACCCTAAGGAGCAGAAAGTCATATTTAAATGGAAATTATATTTTTTTATAACTTTATCCTCAAGGTCTCACAACTTAAAGCAAAGCAAAATGCCATTAAATTTTTAACAGTGTTAACATTTTTTCAAAATCCTAATCTCTGATTTAACATTTAGTTTGCTGTACAAGTCAGATTTACTTTATTCTTGTAAAGGAATGTTGAATTAACTGAAAACAAAAATATGACCACATAATTATAGTAATTCAATATCTATACAATATATGACATGATATATTTGAAATTTACATATTCACTACTCTTTAAGGGTATTTGTACTTATACACACATTTTTATGTGATTTGGTGATATTAGCAGCAAATACTTGGTTTAATTTTTGAAGAAGATGTCATGTACTTGTTCACAAATTAGAAAATGAATACCAACTATCAAATGACATGTGGTGACCTGCATCTGGGGTAAAATATAGGTTAATTGAGAAATAGTGAGAATATAGTTTAACTGAGAAATACTAAACCAAGTAGAGGGCTCAGGAAAGGTGAAGTAAAACAAAACAAAACAAAACAAAACAAAACCTCTCAAATGTTCCTGGCCAAGGCAGCCCTTAAACAAATGAAGAAGCTAATAAAATCTATGGTGTGCAAATATATTCCAAGTAGATGATGATAATGCTTGGTGGTAGGCAATGCAAGAATACTGGAATTAATAACAAATCAAAGAATGAAAAAGTCTTTCATTAACACTGTGTTAATCCTATAATATTATGTCAAAATAAAAAAAATTTATAAAGATTTAAATAAATTCCCACTGGAAAAAAAAGGAACCTCAGAACTATCACAGACATAGTCTTAAGTTACAAAATATTCTTATTTTTAAAAATGTACACATATATTTTATGTATGGGTCACAGGTGCAATGTTATTTTTAATGGAGTAAAAATGTTCTTATTAGAATTTATCAGGTGCCCCGTACTGACAAACATGTTCAAGGAACATGTCTTAGGTCAGCTGTTTTGTTAGGTATTTTAGGCACATTTTCATTTTAACCAGTTCTTCACTCAACCATCTCTGGGAAATATTCACCTCAAAAATTAATGAAATCTTATACAAAAGACAAGAGCTTTCAAATAATCCTTCACTTATTTTTTTAAAAAAACAAGTGATGATAAGCCATTAAGATGTTATAAGCTCAGGGGCACCTGGTTGGCTCACTAGGTAGAGCATGTGACTTGATCTCAGGGCTGTGAGTTCTAGCCCCATGATGGGTATAGAGATTATGTAAAAATAAAATCTTTTTAAAAAAAAAGATACTTAAAAAGTTTAATACACCAACCTTTTTAATAAAGATTGCGGCTTCTATTGATATGCTTTCAAAATCTATACATTAAATCTATCTCTGCTTCAAAATCTATACATTAAATTATTTAGCAGATACTCATGAATAAATACTTACATGACATGTATAGTTTCTTGTAAGATTTTAATCCTGACATTTCAAACAAATACTAAGTATTAAGGTGAAACTATCTCTTCTAGTTTAAAAAATCTTCTATTATTTAAAATATAGAACATTAGGGGTGCTTGGATTCCTTAGTTAGTGAAGTGTCCAACTCTTGATTTCAGCTTGGTTTATCTCCTGGTCATGAATTCGAGCCCCACGTTGGACCCTATGTTGGGCATGGAGCCTGTTTGAATTCCCTCTCTCCTTCTCCCTCTGTCCTTACGCCACTCTTGCACACTCTCATAATAAATAAATAAATAAATAAATAAATAAATAAATAAATAAATAAAATGTAGAACATTAAATAACGGACTATGAAAGAACTTACAAATAGTCTCCTAAAAAGAGAAATTTTTAAATATTGAATTCAAATTAATCAAGTCCGTATAAGAAGTGAAAAATATTTTTAATAGCATGTTTGAAGTTGTATTTTAAGAGTTGAGAAACAAAAGTGACAGTACCGAAGATAAAAAGTTAGCTAATTCTTTATGAAGATATAGGCAAATGTCACTCAGAAATAGCAACTCGCTATATTTCCTGTGAGGGCAGCCAAGTTATTGGTAATCTTGCATTTACTGTTAGATGCAAATATATCCAAATTTGAAAGAAATGTTAATTAATAAATAATTAATAAAAAGAAGTTTAAATGTACCTCCAAAATATTTCTACATAAAGGAAAGAAGATGCAATAACACTGTAGTTGGAATGGAAAATTCTATTTTTTCTCAGTGCCTTGAAGAATTTGGTAAGAAATGACTTTGTCATTTTACGTTACTTCAGAGTTGTTAATTTTTTGCTGTTGGATTTGAATTCTGACAATAACTGATATCTCTTATTTAGTGATGTTTTTGTACCTTTTTGGTTCTTTCTGTGTTTTCTTATGTGATTAACTGAAGAGTTAGGAGAGACAATATTATATGTGCTTAGGCTGGCACCATTTTAAACTAAAAGTCCTAGTAGAGGAATAGCTGGGGAGAAGAAAGTGAGTAGTGTCTCAAAATGATCACTGTGCCATCAACAAAATACACAATAGATTTTTTATAGGGTCACCTGAGTGGTTCAGTTGGTTGAGTGTCTGACTCTTGATTTCAGCTCAGGTCATGATCGTAGGGTCATGGGATCTAGTCCTGTGTCAGCCTCCATGCTAAGCATGGAGCCTACTTAAAACTCTCTCTCTCTCTCTCTCTCTCTCTCTCTCTCTCTCTCTCTCTCCCCCCTGCCCCTCTCCCTCACTCATTCTCTCTCTCAAAATAATAATAATAATAGAAATAATATTTTTTACAGATTAAGTTAAAGAGAGTAAACTATTAGACAGAAGGAAAAGACATATAACAATGAGGAGAGTCAAAACTAGTGAAAAAATATTGATAAAACATCTCATGGTGCATTCCATGATGTAAGATTCAAAACAACTTTGTATAATAAAATATCAGAAACAGGAAAATAATCAAAGACCCTTGATAAATATTTACTATAAACATTCTCTATTAAAATAGAGAATGCTGAAGAAATAAAAAAAAAAAACCCTTTATAGGAGATATAGAACATATTTATAACAAAATAGAATGACAAAGTATTTGAATGAATACTTATTAAATATTTGGAAAGAGGTTTACCTACGAGAGTATTAAATGCAATTTAAAACAATATTTCTTCATTGTTGTTTGCTTATCAGTTCACTTTCTAGTTTATTCCATGTTCTATGGGTCTTCATTCACTTAAATGTCACACTGTCTTGATTAATGCAAATGTGCATGCATCTTGAAAGCAGGTATAATTCTTCATTTTTCAGTAAGATTTGGTCTTCTAGGCCCTTTGTATCCAATGTAAATTTTGGAAACTGTTGATTATTACAAACAAAGAGGAAGCTTACTGGAAATGTGACTAAGATTACATTACATGTATCATTCATTTGGGGGTAAATTGATTTCTTAAAAATATTGGAACTTTCAAACTGTGAATATAGAATAACTCATTTCTTTAGCAAATCTGTGGTTTGTTTTGTTTTGTTTTCATTATACAGTTCTCTCTTACCTCTTGTTAAATGTTTGGCTAACTTACATGAATTTTGACACTATTATATATAGAATGTTTTAAAATTCATTTTGTGTTTGTTGTTTGCTCTTAGTTCTTTGGAAAATAAAAATAACTTCTGTATATTAACTTGTATTATGCAGTGTGCTAAATGCAGTTATTTGTAGTTGCCTTTCTGTGCACTCCTCAAAATATGAAATGGTAAGAGTGGATATCCTTAGGGGTGTGTGTTCAGTATTCTATCACCCATTATGACATTAGCTATAGATTTATCATATTTGTCTTTTATCAGGTTGAGGAAGTTCCCTACTCTTCTTACCCAGAGTTTTTAACAGAAATTGGCTTTGAATTTTCTTATTCTTTTCTTGCAATCATCAAAATGTTTTTTTAAAACAAGTTTGCATTACTGAGATAACATTTAATTGGTCATGATGTATTATTCCTTTGATATATTTTTGGATTTAATAGCCAATATTTTAAAGTATTTTTATACCTATATTCATGACCAATATCAGTTCATGAGTTTCTTTGGTTGTCTTTTGTTGTCTTTAGATTATGCTTTTTTATAGCCTCATAAAGCAAGTGGAAAGAGATACTTTTGTTTTCTGGATGAAGTTCTATAAAATTGGTGTTATTTCTTCTTATATGTTTGATAAAATTCAACAGTAAAACCATCTGTGTCTAAAATTTCCTTTTATCAAAGTTTTTTTTTTAAGTCATTTTTTTAAATGTTTATTTATTTTTGACAGAGAGAGAGACAGACAGACAGAGAGACACAGAGACAGAGCAGAGACAGGGCAGGGGGAGGAGCAGAGGGAGACAGAGACACAGAATCAGAAGCAGGGTCCAGGCTCTGAGCTGTCAGCACAGAACCCCACGTGGGCGGAACTCACAAGACCACGAGATCGTGACCTGAGCTGAAGTCAGATGTTTCACCAACTGAGCCACCCAGGTGACCTATCAAAGTTTTTTAATGACAAATTCTTTATCCTTTTGTAGACATAGGACTATTAACATTTCGTTTTTTTGTTGCATGTGAGTTTTATCGATTACATTTTCCAAGGAATAGATCCACGTCATCAAAGTTTTCCCACGTGTTGGTATTAAATTGATCCTTTGACTATCTGTAGGCTCTACAACGATAATCTTTTTTTCATTCATGGTATTATTATAATTTGTGAGATATGTCTCTTTTCACCAATCTAAGAGCTTATAAAGGTTTGTATTTTGTTCTTGTCATTTTTTTTTATTATTCAATCTGCTCAAATAGTCAATATGTGGCTTTATAATTTTTCCATTTTTCTATATTCTGTACCTCATTTCTGTTGTTTGGGGATAATTTACTTTTTTTATGTATCTTAAGGGGAAAATTTGAGTGATTGATTTTGAATGTTTGGACCTTTTTTACTTTTACAATGTTAATACTTAAAGCCATAAGATTCTCTCTAAGCAGTATTTTGGCTGTATATCATGAATTTTTATGTGATTTTTCCCATTATCATTAGGTTTGATTTTTTTTCTGAGTGATGCTAAATTTCTAAATACTTGGTATTTCCTATGAAATCTTTTGTTACTGATTTCACTTGCTTTTAGTGTGTTTAGAAACATACTCTGTGCATCTCTGATTCTTTTAAATTCACTGAATATTATTTTTTAAGGATAAAGCAAGTGTATTTCCTTTATCACATAGTATAAATATAAATCTGAATCTTTATTACTGAATTATCACATAACTTTATATTTTCACTTTCTAGAGGAGATTCAAATTGATTCCAACAAAACACTAGAAAACTTGCAAAGTCACTACACAGTTAAATAGCTACTACTGAAAATATCCTGGTATTTTGGTACAATGGGATTAACAGATTTGTGGTAAATATTTGTTTTAAAATTATTAATATTAAATCTATTTATTTTTCATCAGTATAATTTTGATATAAATGTGAAAATGTTTCTTTATATATTTCAGGTTTTAAACACATAATCTAACAAAGTCTCTTTACATTTATGTATCTTAAGTATATTTCCAAGCAGAAATAAAAGATGAAGAAAGAGGAAGGAAAAGATATGAGGAAAAGAAGGAAAGACCACATACATGCCCTATTTTAAGTACCATGTTTTAAAATAAGATAATTATCATTTTCATGAATCAACGGTTTATGTTTCTCTAAAGTCATAGAACACCCTCATTTTTTTTTCATAATACAAATCCCATGATTTGTTTCCTTGTAATATTTTCTTTGTCACTGAGAAAAAAATGTCTACTTATATCCCACTCAGTTCATTTTGAAAAAGAATACTCTATCACCTTAATTCATAGAAAATAAAATCATACAGGCTTTCACCAGTGTTCAAAAAAAGAAAAAAAAGAAAAAAAGAAAAAAAAAACATAAGAAGAATACTTTGAATAGGGAAAATAATCTACTGAATAAGCAATGGGTAGGGAATTCCCTACCCATTCTATGCTAGAAGAAAGCATAATGCTCATTCTAGCAACATAAATATATTTTGCCTCAGGCAAAGCTAAGGGCAGACATAGCCCATATAGACATAAGAATCTTAAGTACTGTTCAGATGAAAATTTTATTAGATTAAATGTCAGCAAAATACACAAAAATTTCAATTACACATATTCTAGACGGTGTTAGGTAGTGGTATAGTATATCTATGAAGAACATGGACAGCTCTGAATTTAGTCACAAAAATGTGGAAGTCTTATTCTATTTAATGAGCAATATTTATGCTCTGAAATATTAACATTTTCAATAAATTTCTGAATATTCTTATATAAAACATGACTTTAAATCACTTCTTTTTGCTAATATACATAGCAGATTGCTTATTTGGCTTATGGTTCATACAAAATACTGAAACTCCTGGCTCACTGCTCATGTAGCATGCTGTCTTACCTCCTGCTTGGCCTCAATGGCTTTCACAGATGCCTTCCTCAAAAATGTATCACACTGAAATAAAAAAGATCTTTCAACATGCAAACATGATCACGTTTCTCTTCTCCCGTCATTACTTTCCAAGTTTTGTTTTACTTGCCGTTGGCCTTAGACTATTATGCATATACATATAGAGCGTTATACATGAACTGCATGAACTCTATATGAACCAGCCTTTTATTGTCTATCGAACTTCAAATCTTATCGCTCCACTCCCATCCACTTTCCCATTCTTCATGATTTTTACTCCAGGTAGATAAATTAATTTGTAGACTGTAATTTCATGATCTTTCTCCTTTGTCTTGAAGTACTTACATGTATAGCCTTCTCTTTTGGAATATTCTTCTTTATACCTTCCTTTCATCTGAAAATCTTTCATCTGATTTTATGTCTTGTTTTATGTGCTTCTTCATCTAATGAGACTTTTCCTTTTAAAAATTTCTACCTTTGGGGGCACGTGGATGGCTCAGTCGGTTGAGCACCTGACTCTTGATTTCGACTCAGGTCGTAATCCCAGTTTTGTGAGTTGGAGTCCCGTGTGGAGCTCCGTGCTGCTGGTGCAGAGCCTGCTTGAGATTCTCCCTCTCTCTCTCCCCTTTCCCCCACCCTCTCTCGGTCTCTCTCAAAATAAATAAATGAACTTAAAAAAATTTCTATCTTTGGTCATCATAGCATGCAATACACCATATCTCTGTGTGTGTACTTGTTTGTTACTCTTTTCTGAATTTAAGTACTTTTTGAAGGAATATCTATCACATTTACAACTGTATCCCCAGGAACTAGCATGTAACTTGCACATAATAAAAGCTTTTAATATGTTCAAGTTACATTGAGTAGAACTCATACAGCAAGGAAAAGTGTCACACTGCATCCTAAATGTAATTTCTACCTAGTCTTAATGCATAGTATGCACACAACTCATGCACACATAGTGCTAGCCATTAATTTATTAAAATTATCCTATTTTAACTAAGAGAATTATTCTATACCTTACATGTACCTACCACTCATTCAGTCTCTTCTGATATCCTCTCTTGCTTCACCTATGTTCTCCTAAAGACATATTTATCTAGACATGAGAACATGCATATACATATTTTATTTTATTTTATTTTATTTAAAAAATTTTATTTGAGTGTAGGTGACAACAATGTTACATTAGTTTCAGGTGTAGAATATAGTGATCCTGCAAGTTTATATATTAAGCTAATGCTCACCATATTGCAGCTACCATCTGTCACCATATAACACGATTATAGTACCATTGACTACATTCTCCATGCTGTGTCTTTTGTTCCTGCGACTTATTCATTCCATAATACTGGAAGCCTTTATCTCTCACTCCCTTTCACCCATTTAGCCCATTCCCTTACTCTCGTTCTTTCTGGCGACCATCAGTCTGTTCTCTGTTTTTATAGGTCTGATTCTGCTTTTTGTGTTTTATTTATCCATTCATTTGTGTTTCTTTAGTTCCATATACGAATGAAATCATATGGTATTTGTCTTTCTCAGTCTGACTTATTTTACTTATACACGGATTTTATTATTTATTTCTTCATTTTAATAATTTTTTTCTTTTTTTTTTATTTTAGAGAGAGGACATGAGCAGGGGAGAGGGGCAGAGGGAGAAAGAGAATCTCAAGCATGCCCCATGCTCAGCACAGAGCCTGACACAGAGCTAGATCCCACGATCATGACCTGAGCCAAAATCAAGAGACGGGCATTCAACCGACTGAGCCACCCAAGCACCCCTCACTTATAAACACATTTAAATACATTTTGAACAAATATGATTTTTGCTCACATCATTAAGCAATGTATGTTGTTTATAATTTTTACCTTTAAATTATATGCATATATAGCACTGGTCGTATGTGCTGTTGACAGATCCTTACTTCCTTTTCTGTTTGTACGGAGCACGATTTCTGTGGTAAACACACATCGCAGCATCGGTAGGATAAAACTGCCATATCTCACCATGGCCTAATGCCAGCTCACATTCTTAGTAGTGGGTAAACAACCCAGCACTTGATGAAGTAGGCTTCACAACAAAGATCCAGTATCTTAGGACTAAAATGTGGAGTTGCTATAAACACTTGGCCACCACATTCCAATCATCACTGTGGTAACCTTTGACACTTCCTGCCGAACACAACCAAGGTCAGAAGGATTGACAGGCCCTGCTGTCACAGTCTATATATGTATTGAAAATTAAGATCAACACTATTTTTGCTCTCCAACTCACAAATGTGTCTGTTCTCGCTGAGCCTACCTAGAAAATCTGAATTACTGATTGACAGTGCACGTCCCAGTCATTAGGCTGTAGATGACGAATCCAGGCATGCTGAGCTCAACAATAGTGTGGCCAGGACATTATGAGCATGGCAGAAACATGGACCCACTGGATTCGTTCCTTTGGGATTTTATCTAAAATATTCTAAATGACTTAGCCAATTTTTAGGATCGACCAACTGATAAATCTAAATGAATATCATATACCAAAAGTCAGAGAAGCCACAATAGCCAACCCTCTGTGGAAGGAAAATGATAGAGTTGGTTAAAGAGAGAGGAGGGAAGAAGGTGCACAGAGAGGTGCAGACATTGATTAAAAATAAAAATTATTCATGTGTGTGAAAGATGGAAGATAGTTCTATGCCTATAGCATGTTAACAGTTAATTTCATTATTTGAGAGAAACAAACAAGAGCTAACACCATCAGTAAAGTAATTTATTGAGGTAGGACACAAACTTGATAAAAAAGCTAAAAATCCCAAAATACAGAAATGGCCATTTCATTTGATAGTCTATAATATCTAATTCATGGGAGAAAAATAAATAAAATTGATCTGCAATGGATTTAATAGTTTAAAAATCAGAATAAAACACTCCAAACAAAAATAGAAGTGAGAGTGGGAATTATAAATTATTTATATTTTCACTTTTTTCCCCCATAATGATTCTTTGCCATAGATTGAAAAATGTGGTAGTGCAGGTTTAATTGGTTCTCAAGAAAAAGAAATGTACAGTTAATCTTTGGAGATGATGTGAAGAAATGTCAGGACCTAAGTCATCAGCATGGAATTAGCCACCCAACACAAGGGCTCCCACTTAGTGGTGACTGAGAGCGTGGCTCCCTACAAACCTAGAAAATAGCTTCCATATTGTCCAGAACAATAATCCCATTGCCTGTTTTCATTTTTTTTTTTTTGAGCCAAAACTTAGAGAGTCCTCAAAACTGATAGTTTTTTACAGAGTCCATTTGATTTCCTCTGGGTATGGAGTACCTGTACTGGCAGAATATATGCTTTACCTCCGTAAGCTCTTGATTACTAAGTAAAATCTATAAAAATAAATGTACAACTATATTCAATGAAGTGAAACTATAACTCAACAAACACATTTTTCAAGCCAGAGAAAAAAGGCAATTTACCCAGAGAAACATGATTTCAGGACATTATTTCTCGTTAGTAAATATAGATGCCAGAAAGCATGCAGTAGGAGTTTCAGATTGCTGGAAAAAACCCAAAACTCTCATTTTAGAATTTTACATCTAAATTAGCCATCATTTAAGAATGAAATAAAATATACCTAAATTATTCATATGAAAAAATTAGAGTTTATCACTAGTAGAATGTCACTAAAATGATTATCAAATAACTATAAGGATTACTCTTTATAGAGGAGAAAAATAAACCCAAAGAAAAAACTCATGGCTTCCAGTAAGGAAACTCAAATCCATCATCACATCTGCTACAAGTGAGGCACTGGAGGTATTTACTAAAAAAATAAAGCGCATTTGTTTTAAAAGATGGCAGGGATTTGCACTTGCCTAACAAGTACAACAGACGTGATTTTATGGTAAGCATACACAGCTTCTAAGAGCCTGAGGATCTTGAAAAAAATAAAAGTTTATATATTCAAAGACAGAACAAGAACTGCTAATTACAGATCTGAAAACTTTTTCCCTGTACCGTGATACCACTTGCTAAGAAAAGATCATATCTAATTACCCACTAAATAGAGGTTGTCCCATGATTAATATAATTACTTGAAAATATTTCAAATGAGTTAGATTTTGCTACAGTTTTTCAAGTAGTTATGCGACAACTGACATAATTATGTTAACAACAGCCACAACAACAAAAATGGTTGCCAAAGTTTAGGCAAATAGGTTATTTCCTCTGGGCAGGTGAAATCATAGCTGCTTTATTAATTTCAATCTGTTATTTTCAAATAGAATCAATTCAAAATTGTTTGCCTAAATGAGAACCGTCTGTGTGCAATGTAGGGCATAAGAATGTGGAACATGCAACATAACACAAGCAGCAGTGCATAGAAAAAATATTCCCTGCCAGAAAAAAAAAAAAAAAAAAATTCTAGATCAAAATGGCGTCAGCAAGAAACAATGTTTGTTAACTATTCTTTCTGTAGAAATTGAAATATATTACAAAGTGTTTTTTCAATGAGTAGGCTCTATGATCTAACTTTTCTAAGCACTTAGCACTAGACTGGAGTAGAATGCACTCCTGTGAAGGTCATAATGGGAAACCAAATGTGACAATCCAAAGCCATTCCCCTCACTGTGTTTTATTACTTTGTAACAGAGTTCTGCAAAGGATATGTGGCTACTAGGGACATATGTGCACGGATGGTTATTCTCACAGGGACTGAAAAATTTCACTTACATAAAAATTGAATTTGTTTTAAAAGTCAATCTTCAATTTCATTTGTTGTCGTTAATTTGGAGTGGATCAATCACATCTTACAGAATAAATATCATGAATAAAATAAAAAGATATAAAATTACGTTTCACATGTGATAAAAGGTTAGGGACTCCTGCAGATAAAAATAGGAAAACCTAAGAAATCTATAGTAATCAGTGAAATATCTATTATTTTACGTGACAAATTAATATTGTTGAACTACTAGACATATCAGAATTAGTAAAATATAATAATTTCAAATCAATAATACAACTACCTTTCAAGTTTGTTGAAAATTGAAGTCAAAATGTTTGATTGGGTGGTATATTTTAAATGATTGATTTACTTTTAAGACTTTTGAAAAAGAAGCACAAAGATGTAATTTCCTATAGAGGCTTCACAAAATTCTCTCTCTCACACACAATTACAAATCACGGAGTTTGAGATTTGTCCATTTTCATCTTGGAGCGTTCATAAAGTTAATTCATTTTTATTTTCTGAAGATTGGACTTACAAAATCTCATTTGCTTGCTGTTTGAAATGCACTTTTAATATTTGAACTAAATGCACTAGATTTTCCTCCCACACTCTTACTACCGTATTTATTAAAAACAAAAACAAAACAGATGAATAAGAAAACTATTAGATCATACTCCCACTATCATTTTATTTAAAAGGGAGCTGTCCGTATCAGACTTTTGAGCAGTTTGTCATCTGGGAATTCTTGAGATTGTTTTCTTTCCAGCATCGCCTACAGATGTTTCTTTAGTCTTTTCATTAGGGTTCTCTCTCCTTCCCCTACCTCCTTTTTAGTTTTTACTCCATTTTCAGATATTTTTCTCTGAAACGATGCAGTTCCTTTGCCATCTATCTAGGGTAACCTCTACCGTGCAGTACCCTCAGCCAATTTCCTTTCTGAGTCCTTTGAAAAAGCAAAAGACATGGTAACAAGAACTTTACTGTTTACCCTTTCTTTTCTGCTCCTTAAGATTTAGAGAAAACATCATGCATAAACATTTTGTGTGACCACCCTGACTATGCCCCTTAGTATATTCTAGGGTCTTAAAAATTCTCAAAGTCACCATATGGCCTGAAGTTTTGCTAGCATGTTTAAATAAAGACTTGGAAGTTCTTTGCTGTGTGCCCCTGGTCTCCAAGACAGAATTTGTAGCTGCTTTTAAAAGTCAATTTAAAAACTCTAGCCCTTGGTGAAGACAAAATTAAAAACAGCTTGAGAAGAGTTGAACATGACAAAATAATAGTTCAAGGAGATTTAGAGATACTGTCAGAAGTTATGCTGAAGTTAGAAGAAACAATTTAAAGGTTATTCCAAGGAACTTGCAGTTCTCATTTTAATGCTAATGAACCAAGAAATATTAGGCTAAGGGAGTTAATCTGTATTCAGAGCATTCTAATAAATTAAATGAAAAGGGTGAAGATCTAATGCAACTTGCAAATGCCGGTTTCAATAATTGTCACATCAGCTGAGTGTTTATCTAATCAGCACTGCTAAATTTACCTTTATCGCTAATATTGCTTTTCTTTTTTGTCACACCATTTTAGTGGCATTTTAGTTAAACTGAGGATTTCCTCCGGAATCACGAAAAAGAAGACTGTAAAGTGCTTTTTCATAGAGGGATATATTACATGGGAGAAGCTATCGTGGGGTCATACTAAAATAATGTTGCTTCTCAAAAAACATTATTTTTGCTTCTGTTGTAAGAAACATCCCTTTGAAGCGCCTATGAATGTTAGTCTATTTCTTTTGCGTTCTGTAATGTTGCTTACCGTATACATTTGCGGAGTGTTGTGAAAAACTTCATTAGCCGACAACACTACGTATGCTGTCGCTAATTACAATGATTTCAACAGTATCTTTTCTTGTGCATTTTGTTCTCATCACCCTACTACTTCTCCATGCCTTCTCTCTTCTTCCTTTTCAATGCCATCAATCTCGTTTTTCTCTAATTTACTTGATAATGAAGTGGTATATCTAAAAGCTGAAATAGGGAGTAATGCCTGTTAACATTTTTCAGATGTTCCACTCAAACACCATGTGTCCAAAACATGAGTAAGAGTATGAGGTCTCTTGTGAGGTGAAGCAACCAACCCAGGTTGCAACCAGCAATATACTGGCACCAATGCAACTCACTTCCAGCAACATGAAAAATGGAATATAAACACTAGCATTCATGATCTTTTCGGATGTAGCTTAAATTTTTACTCCAACTTGAGATTTCTTAAGCCATCTACGCATATCGCTTTGCTTTCTTTCCTGGGAGAGAAAACAAAGCATTCACTTTGTCCTTGGTTGATTCATTTATAGCATTCCCAATGTTTTTATAAAAGTCTTAACATTACCTTTGTAATTCCTTACATGGTATGTTGCAATGAAGCCTTTTGGAAAGGTTCTTGATGTAAAGGAAATTTCACAGAGAATATTAGAGATAAATGTGAAAAGGGGAGTCATTTTAGGATCAGGGATATGCATGAAAGAGGGACAGAACCTACTTATATTGCTAGAAAATAATTTTCAATTTAGAAGTTGTAATGAACTTTTTTTTATAAAAGTGACCTTTTTAAAAAATGAAGGGGCGTGCCTTCTCCTTTAGCAAGATTGCATTAATAATTGTCAACCCGCAATTAGAAGAAGAGCAGGCTTTCAATTCTTATAACTTTTCTCTAAAACATTGGCACATGAAAAGAAGTGCCCTGGACAGATGGGAAATTAGCATGTCATAAAAATCTATGATAGATTGGCTGCTGCTGTCAATCTCATGAAAGTAATTACATCATGCTGACTTTTCCTGAAAATTAACACGAACTTACAAGGGAAACTATCGTGTATATGAGGCAAACAGAAATACAAATCAACATCATTTTCTTTCAATATGATATTCTAATATCTTTTTAATTTTTTGTTAGGATGGAAACATTATTTTTTTATGATAGCATCAGGTAAAAACTTTACTCTCTAAGAGGATGAGATGGACATGAGGGGTGAAGTGTACTCAACCATCACACTGCTCGAGAGTCAATCTTGAGCCACTGCCGTGCGAGACGACTTGGGCCAGATGCAGAGACTTTTCCCAGCCACCCACCTTTAAAAGTGTCCAGTGTCCAGTGTCCTGGGTGGTTGAAATGAAGGTGGACTATGGAGAGTTCATCTGATCAAGTAACAAATTGTGAAGTCAAAAGTTGGCGTCAGAACTCCTTGGACAATTAATGGTGACATGGTTGCTACCATTAAGAAGGAAAATCCTTACTAGGTTGCCAAGAGGATGAACCTGTAGTATCTTGTTGGCCCAGTGGTGTTGAGTACTTATAGAAATGGAGACTCATGTTCTCTGCAGACAGACTCAATTTCCACAGGTCTCCCTAATCCCAGAGAAGGGTGCATTTGTAGGTAGCATCGGTGATCTCTTGCTTTTGACTTTTTCTCATATTAATGAGGATCCCTTTTTTTTTTCCTACTTCTTCTGGCCCAGAGTTTGTCGGTATAGCACTATTGACACTTTAGGTTGGGTAATTTTATGTTGAAGAAGCTGTATTATGCATTGTAGGATACAGCAGATCTGACTTCTATCCAGTGAATGCCAATAGTACCCCTTGACCTCAGTTACAGCAACCAAAAAAGACTCCAGACATTGCCAATTGTCTCCTGAGAAGGGGATTTTTCCCAGTTTGATGCTCACTGTTTAGCTCATGAAAGTTTTTCTATCTGCATGAAAAATAAAGAATTTCATCTTACATCTTTACTCTATTGATTCCACAGAGACAATAGTCTCCTTGAGGAAATGAGTGACTTAGGTCTTGAGTGAAGTTGGAGTCTTGGGAATTTAAGTGCAAAAGTGAAGCATAAAATAAAATAAGTTAATACTTGAGATTTCTTCCTCATCACCTATGCATGCTTGCACATGTGAAAAAATACATTGACTATAATTTTATATGAATGAGTCCATCAATTAAACCACAAAAATAGATTGGCTTTACGAAATTTGTTTTGCCATAATTTAGATATTGAGCACTGCTACATTTTTGGTAACTAAAACATTTTGTATAGTTCAAAAGTGAAATAATATAAAGAAGTACTGATGTGCTCAGTCTAGTTCAGACTAGTCAACGTATAATCTCTTGCAAACGTTTTTGGAATGACAAAAGAATATAAATGCATATATATAAATATATATGTATAAATGTATGTATATATGTAATGTATACACATGTATGTATAATTTTAAAATGTGCCACTTTTTTTACGTTGATGGCACTAGCAAAATCACTAATATTGGCATATTCTGTTTTCTTCTATGGAGAACCTCTTCAAATACTGCACCTAATCATATCCATGGGTCACTTAGAAAAGCACTTGTGTCAGGACAATGTTATCCGTGCTTATGGATCACGTTCTTCTATAGCATTATTAACTTTTTTATACTATCTACCTATGCCAGGGAATATTACAACTCCCATGCCAGATGATAAGTCGATATCTGTGTCATCTATGGGCTTTCACGTTTAGTAGATGTAGCTAGAATGCTATTAACTTCACACTGAGAATTAAGAATGCAAGTGCCTTTTGTGTAAGGTAGCCCTAGATGCTGATAATATCTTCAAATTTCTTTTTAAATATAAAATAAATGAACCAACACAGCAGATTTTTAACAAAGAATTTGTGATTTATTATTGTAATACATTTTTGGCAACATCAAGATAGGTGGTATGTATTTATTCTGCAATAATTATGATTGAAAGTGTATATTCATATTCATGTATATATGCATGGGCAAATGTTCTATTTAAAAGAAAACATTTTAAACAGATTATAATAAATATGACATTTTTTTGTTATCTTTAACACACGTTGTCTCCTCCGAAGTATAAGAAACGTTATAAAATCATTATGATCACTGCAAAGAAATTCCCACTTCTTAGTTAAGCTTGAGCTCCCATATGTCCCTTTTACAGCATCTCAGAGAGTGTTGATGGAGTGGAGGACTGTGTTCCTCACTCATTTTCACATTTCACATTTTCATATTATCCCCCTGCCATTTGAAACACTCTATCTTGGGCTCTCAGGACCTCCTCTGCTCTTCGTGTTTTCGAAGGCATATTTTAAGGTTTGTTGTTTCTTTTTTCTTTACTACTGAATATATGGGAAAGTTTTCGGTTTGATTTGTTCTATTCACTCAATATTAACTTTTGAAACTTGGCTTTAATTTTTTCTACATGAATAACATACTATGTTTGTTTGGATTAATAATAAGTTAAAAAAGAAAATAAAGTTAGCTCATGACATGTAATAATAATTTTGCAAGAGGTATTTTCTATATAACTGTGTTAGAAAGTTGAAAAAATACAAGTCCTGATATTTCTATCCTTTATTGATCCATGCATTCATTTACTGTCAAAACTTTACTGAACCTCAACTATGATTAGTTAAGTCAGTAATTATGCTAGAAATTGTGGGCATAAAGTGTGTCTTCCTTAAAGAAGTGTGTATATATATATATATGTATGTGTGTGTGTGTGTGTATAATTTATGAACAAAAACATTTTCTGAAATTATTTGAGAAACATTTTAAATGGTGCTAATGGGGGGTGGGGGGTGCCTGGGTTGCTTAGTCAGTTGAACATCCAACTTCTGCTTAGGTCATGATCTGACAGTTCCTGCGTTCAAGCTCCACATCAGGCCTTGTGCTGACAACTCAGAGCCTGAAGCCTGCTTCAGATTCTGTGTCTCCCTCTCTCTCTGTTCCTCCCCCACTCGCTCGCTCTCTCTCTCAAAAATAAATAAAGATTTTAAAAATGTTTTTAATTGTCTTAATGGCATAGAAACATTTTCAAATGACTTATAGCTGACTTTGGTACCTTTTCTTTAGGGTTCATAAACAAGCTTATCAATGGCCAAGTGGTTGATTGTTCAAAATGTAATTTCTAACTTCTTTTTAGAGAAGACAGAGTAAACATTAGAAAAGCATTTTTCTAAAGAAATTAAAATAGTGGCAGTTTATTACTCCCTGGAGAGAGAGGATTAATAGACTATCAAAGACAAAATCCATAAATTATATAAGCTAAAGTAATTAATTATTTAATATTATATATATGTGTAAATACTATGTATATTATATAGATATGCATGGACAGCAGATATGATCTCAGATTCATAAAAACAAACATAGGATTTTCTTACAAATTTACTGCTCCATTGTTTTACTACCTAAATGTGCTTTCTGTTTAAACCCTAGTTTTATACAAAAGCCCGATTTCCATACTGTTTGATTTCCAGACACTTAAATTAATAAAATGGGTCAAGGTAAGGGCATATTTGCAGTTTTCCTTTGAAGAAAATGGTGTTAAACTATGAACAAATTTAAGTAATGTAGTAAACCAGTGTAACTGCCTTCACTTAGGAAGACTTGGCTAATTAAGGCAATTGTGAAGGTCACCAACACAGATTTCAAGTTCATGTGAAAATACAGATATGCAGTGCTAACAACGTTCACAGTTTCTTTGGAAACATGAAATGCAAACCTATAAAATTTCCACAGTCCATACTGGATAATAGGTACTTTTGAAAACCCAGCATTTTCCCAAACATTTTACATCGTTTCCTTGACTGTATAAGTCTTTTGAGGTTAATTTTATGTGTCAACTTGACTGGGCCACGAGGTTGCCAGATATTTGGATAAACGTTATTTCTGAGTGTCTCTGTGAGTGTATTTGTAGACAAAATTGACATTAGAATCAGTAGACTGAATAAAGCAGATAGCCTTTCCCAATGTGGGTGGGCCTCATCTATTCCATTGAAAGCCTGAATAGAACAAAAACCTGAGTAATGTGAATAGATTAGGCCAGGCTGCTGACAGTCATACTTTGGACTCGGAAGCGTAAATAGTGACTCTCTGAGTAAAGATGGCTATTATCTTGATGGCCTTGATGTATACGTAGAAATAACCCAAGAAACAATATTGATAGTGCAATAATAATTTGGTTAAAGACAAAAATGGAGTTTCTTCTCAATTTAACTTTTTAAAAAACATTGTAAGAATGGATTAGATATAGCACCAGAAACGTGCTCATAGTCTAAACGATTCAAAACACATTAATTTCTCCCTAAATTGCACATAACTAGTATTTGTAGAAAGAGAGAAGAGGCAGAGGGAGCAGAGTTAGTTCATCATAATCCAAAGTGAAGTACATGAGCCCATGCTCATACTAACTGTAGGAATATGAAAAATTCATTATTACATAGGACAAAATCAATTCAAAGCAATGAGTGGATAAAATCAGGTGACTTGGTGACATTTAGTATATATCTAATCAAAATATCTGATTTCTTAAGCTAGCAGTATAATTATTTAATTGCCACAATGTGAAGAAAGGAAATGGAAATTCTGTATTTGTTCATGAAGATTTGAGTGCTTGGTAAATAATGAGAGATTTTCTGTGAGTACAGACACGTGGCCACATTAAGTTATTGTCCAATCACATTCATATACCTCTAAAGCCATTAAAATGAGGACACATTTAAAAGATTATCAAAAACTGCACTTTTATATTTATAAGCATAATTTGGGATGAAGTATTTTATAGGGAGAAAGAGGAGCCAAATTTGATAATCTACTTGGGTTTGCAGCATATATTTAATAAAAATACATGCTACAATTAGAAAAAGCAAATGAGTAAGGGAGAATTTTCTCTACATGATTGTGTTGATGTGGGAACCTACCTTCAGACTCAGACTTGGAATGGAATTTACATCATCAGCTTTTCTATTTCTTAGGTCTTCTGACTTGATTTTGGATTTCTCACCCTCCATATTCACAAGAGCTAATTCTTTACAGTAAATCTCTCTCCCTTTTCCTTTCTGTCTCTCTCTCTCTCTCTCTTTGTCTCTCTCCTATTAAATGTGGTTGTGTGGGGCGCCTGGGTGGCTTGGTCGGTTAAGCGTCCGACTTCGGCTCAGGTCATGATCTCACGGTCTGTGAGTTCGAGTCCCAAGTCGGGCTCTGTGCTGACAGCTCAGAGCCTGGAGCCTGTTTCAGATTCTGTGTCTCCCTCTCTCCCTCTCTCTCTGCCCCGCCCCTGTTCATGCTCTGTCTCTCTCTGTCTCAAAAATAAATAAACGTTAAAAAAAATTAAATATGTGTGTGTGTATATATATATATGTATATGTATATATACATATATGTATATATACATGTATATGTACATATGTATGTATGTATGTGTATATGTATATGTATATGTATATGTATATGTATATGTATATGTATATATATAGCATCCTATGAGTTCTGTTTCTTTGGAGAACCCAGACTAGTGCAAGGCTAATCTTATAGACCTTCCAATGAATAGAACATAGTCACATTTCCTAAAGTCATGCTATGATCTAATCACATTTCAAAATATTCAAACCACTGAAGATAATTTTAGACTCTGATTTAATTGTTAAAGTGAATTATCTCTGCTTAATTGAAAATAAAACAATATTTTTTTGTTTGAATTACATAAAAATATTAGTGTTTGTAAAATAGTATAGACAAATTAGGGGCGCCTGGGTGGCTCAGTCTGTTAAGCGTCTGACTTCAGCTCAGGTCACTATCTCGTGGTCCGTGAGTTCCAGCCCCGCATCGGGCTCTGGGCTGACGGCTCAGAGCCTGGAGCCTGCTTCCAATTCTGTGTCTCCCTCTCTCTCTGCTCCTCCCTCGTTCATGCTCTGTCTCTCTCTGTCTCAAAAATAAATAAACATTTAAAAATAATAATAAAATCAAATAGTATAGACAAATTAGATATATTTGTTTTGTAGAATTTTCTTTCTTAAGCAAAAATTGAATTTTAAGTTTTTAGTTACGTTCAAGAGAAAGGAAATGCTTTTCTTTAGCCTTTTGTTTTTTAAGTTCATTTATTTACCTTGAGAGAGACAGAGCGAGCACAATCGGGGAAGCGGCAGAGAGAGAGGGAGACGGAGAATCTCAAGCACGCTACGCACTGGGGAGCTATTTCTCTTTACACTTTTTAAAAAAAGTTTACTTATTTATGTTCGAGAGAGACAGAGCTAGCGCAAGCAGGGGAGGGGCAGAGAGAGAAGGAGAGAGAGACTCCTGGCCAGGCTTGGCACTGCTAGCTCGGAGCTCCACCCCGAGGCTCGAACTCAGGAAACCGTGAGATCACGACCTGAGCAGAAACCAAGAGTCTTATGCTTAACTAACTGAGCCACCCAGGCACCGCAAAAGGAACTGTTTTTCTAACCACACACTAACCCTTAAGTAATGCCCACACTGGGTTACCATTTCCGTCCTGTCAATGTCACTTAGAGAACTACGATTTTCATCCTGTATTTATCCAGCCCTCCAAACTGCAGGTGACTCAGGGGAAGCTGAAGCCAATCCTCATTTTACAGCTGAGTTCTGATTAGTGTCAGTCATTCCTAGTGATGCCATTTCTTGCAGGAGTTTGTGTTTGGTTCAGGAACATGAGCATAATCCACATGAATCTAATGAGTCAATGGGCTAGGTGTATGTAGATAACCTAAAATAGCTTAATAAAGTTCAATAAAAAATGATTGTTAGGCAAAGGTTTTTCCCTTCTTCCATGAATGTGAACTATCTTTTCTTAGTAGCTTCCAGTGCCGTCTTGAGAGGAGGGCAACCATCACAAGGCTGACGCTCATGTGGAAGGTGGCCGTCAAGAGAACCACGCAGAAATGGAATCATAGACTAGAGTGCTCCATAGCCGGAAATCATAATACCTCTCTACTTTCTATTACGTGAAATGAGGTTTAGTCCTTAATTTTAGTTTACTTTTGAATTCAGTTTCCTGCAGGTGAAAAAAATGTTCTGACAATGATAGAGTTATCATGACCCCCCCAAAGGCAGGGATAGGGAGCATGCGGCTATCAAGATGATTCACTTCTTTATCAGAAGGGGTAAAAAAAGCAATAGCCACATACTGCAGCGGCCATTCACAGTATTGGAAACTCTCAATAAATTTGGACTGAATATGCATGTGTCTTGTCATAAATGAATGATTTATATAAAAAATAGAGAATATATATTTTATTAGAACTTTGTAGATAAAGGGGAAATAGAGATAAAGTCCCCACTATCAAAGTGAGCATGTCTTCTTCTCATTAAAAATAGAAATGAAAGAAAAAAATAGAAGTGACACAGCTTTTTAGGTGAATTTATTTATTTTTTATTGTTTTTTTTTTAATTTTTTATTGAGAGAGAGAGAGAGAGAGAGAGAGTGCAAGCAAGGGAGGGACAGAGACAGAGGGGACAGAGGATGTGAAGTGGGTTCTGTGCTGACAGCAGAAAGCCTGATGCGGGACTCAAACTCACAAACTACAAGATCATGACCTGAGCTAAAGTGGGGGAGTTAACCAACTGAGTCACCCAGGTGCTCCTTTCAGGTGAATTTAGAATGCTTATTTTCTCTGTTAATTGAAACCTTTGTACTTATATAATGGACTCCTTTAAAGCTGCTAATGCTGTTTTTGCTTTAAAGTCTATTTAACAATATAATATAACCACAAAATGTTTCCTTTCAATTATCTGTAACCGATATAGTTTTTTTGCCCAGGTTTTGTATTGAATAATATCCTATTTGAAAACATCAAACTTTATTTCTGCTGTTAATAGTTCTTAATGTCTTTAATCATGTCTTGCTATAGGTTTTGTTTCCATATTTTTCTTCTATGTATGTTTGCAAGCTCTTATCTAACTGATCTAAATGTACAAAATTATGAAGGTTATATCTTGAGGATGACTTCCTCTAGAAAGAATTAGTATTTACATCTTTTAGGTGAACTGGGGTATAACAAAGTTGAGTCCACTTTATGTTTGTCTCCAATCTTTAGGTTTCCTCTATGTGTATACATTTGACCCTCAAATTTCTGTGCTGGCAAGATTATGGATCTGCATTTGGGTGGAAATTTATTTCCTTCTGTCCTTCCTTCCTTCCTCTCTTTCTTTTTTATTTATTTATTTTCTAATTGTATCCAGCTCCAATAGGGGTCAAAATAGTAAGTATAGTTCTCTTCTGATCACGTTTTACTGCAATCTTATTTTATATTTCCTACCCTACCCTTAACCTGAGAGAGCTGGGTCTGGGGGGATCCTGTCTTTATATAGTTATTTGGGTGACAGCACTCTCATTTGAGTCGTTGCAAGTCTTCATATTTTTATCCCTACTAGGCTATTAAAACAGTGTCTTCAATGCAGCCGAAGGATCGTTTCTCGTTTTCTCCTGTGGATACTTCATTCTCTAATACTCATTTAAAAAAAAAAACAAAAAACAAAAAACGTTAATACCAAATTTAGTTAAATTACCATCCGTCTCCTTAGTTCACATTTGATCTCATAATTCAGGTAGACAGTGAAGAATGGCATGGTGTGTTTAATTCTCTTTCTCTTTCTTTACCACTCATTCTGTGTTTTCTGCATCTATTTTCCTTCCCCAGTGTTGAAGCTTGCATGGAGGGACTGGGAAAAGGGTAGAGATGTTTTGTGTACTCATTTTGTAAGTACTAAATCTTCAAAAGATTTCTTTGATTACTGTGATCAAGTATAAGGTGAAGGACTGAGAAGATGCTTTAAGCCAGAATAAAATGCACACTTCACAGCTATCACATATATTATAGTACTCAAAGAAAAAAAAAATCATGTGCAAAACATCCTTATAGTATTGTCTGTAAAAATCAATGTATTGACTGAAATAACCTGAAGGGGGGAAAAAAAAAAACAAAAAACCAAGCACTAAAGTGAAGACAAAGTTTCATGTCTTTAAATGTTTCTAGGAAGTTAAAAACCCTGAGCAAGTCAATAAACTTTTTACTCTCAATTTCCTTTCCTATTAAAAAGAAAATTTAGATCGGATGATCACTAATACCCTATCAATATACAATTATATTTTTTGTTGCCATAAATTACCTTTATTCTTACAGTGAAAATATTTCCTTCATATTTTATAATAGTATGAAAAATGAGATCTGAACCTTTTTAATAACCAACTTAATTTGAATTGCTACCAGACATAACCATGTAATAAATATACACTAAATGATATTTTGAGTCTATTTTCCCTTCTTCTCCCTAGTGTAGGTAATTGAAAATACTATATGTCTAGCCAACACAAGAAAAAGAAATGTTATCAATATGCTAAATTGTTTCCCTTGTCTGGATTCTAAAGTGCAAATGATAATAAAACGAATATTTGGGGTCATCCAAATTGACTTGACAGGGCAAATTGCTCCCCCAACTCTCACAAATAATCTTAAAGTCTTATTATTCTTTTGAAATTAGCAAGGTTGATTCTTCTTTTAATATCAAAATGCTCATTAAATGCTGCATCAATTTAAGTATTTATTAAAATTAGAAGAGAGAATAGGGGTAAAGTTATGCGACTAAAAAATAATGTCCAATGTTTTAACTATCTGAAACCAGGTGATAACTCTTGTTAAGTTCATATGTAGCATTTTTAATGCTTCTAATATAAATGTCAGTTTTAAAGGTATAGCGAAGTGAATGCCAATGGCCTTGTTCTAGCTATCTTTCATTTGAAAAAAAATCTAGAACCTGAACTTGAAACTGATTAAGAGAAAAAAATGAGTCCAGTTGGGTTTATACATATATTTTGAATTTTTCCTTATTTTCCATGTAGATATTTGTGTTATTTTAAATTCGTGATTAGCTTAAGAATTATAAAAAAATATTGGTAAAATTCTCCCTCGGTAAGTACTGTCATGTATATAGTCTCGGATACTCTTTGTCTACTATATGTATTTTACTTTTCCTAAGAGTTTCAAAATATCTCAAACTCTATAATATTTTGAATTAGGTTATGGGCATGCATTAAAAGTTTGCAGTCAACATTTTATTGAGATTCTAATGAGATGTAAAGAAAGAAATAATATATTTGGCTCCCTATCTAAAATAGATTTTCAGTAAAAATAAATGAAATACAGACACTTGCATTTGGTATTATTTATTATCAATAATATCAAATTAGTATTTTAAGATTTGCCAATAAATTAAAGAACTAGAAATATACACATACATAATGTATCTAAATATTTGTCTGTGCACAAAACATAAGTAAAATAAAGAAGCTGATTGAGTCCCAGAATGAGGGATGGTATTAAATTTCGGCATAAGGTCATGAACTCTGCGTAAAAATTAATTTTTGAAAAAAATAAAAGAAATTAATTTTGGTCCCCAAACTCATTTGGCCATAGCTTTACCTGTGTCCATATTGAGATATTCTAATAACATACTCTTCAGGTCCATTGGCTTGCTTTTTCTGATTCTGGGCCATGCTTGGGGCAAGAAATCCTGTGAGTCTATCACTCACACACTCTGCTAAACACATCAACCACAGAGCCATTCAATCCATTCTCTTGCCACCTTCCTGATATTTCCTTTGTATTTATTTTCTATGGTTGATGTAACGAATTACACAAACTTAGCAATTTAGGACAACAAAAATTTATCTTACAGTTCTGGATATCAGAAGTCCAAAATTGATCTCACTGAGCTTAAGTCACTGTATCAGCAAAGTGGTGTTCTTTCCTGGAGGATCTAAGGGAGAACCATTTTCTTATCTTTTTCAGCTTCTGTGAACTGCCAGAATTCATTGGTCCCTGGACTTTTTCTATCTTTAAATCAGCAAAGGTTTGTTCAGCCTTTCTGACATTATATCACTCTTATTCTCTGCAACTCTCTTTCATTTATAAGAACACTTATGATTACCTGGACCCCACCCAGATAATCCAGGATAATCATCCCATCTCAAGATCTTTAACATAATTACATCTGTAAAGTGTGTTTTGATAAAGTAGACACGTTCACAGATCCCAGGGATTAGGAGAACATTATTGGGGCAGCATTATTCTGCCTATCAGATCTCTGTAACCGGAGCCGTTTTATTTGCAACAACTCTCCAAGTTCATAAAGGAAAAATCATCCCAACCTTAGTAATTCTTCCTTATTGAGTCTGTGCATGATGTGGTATCTGAAATTCACCCTCAACTGCTTTCACTACTAAATACTCCAGTCTTATAAACATTTCTAGACAGGGTTTTGGAAACAAGCACCAAGACTTACAGACTACTTTTGTCTTCTGTCTCATAGCTTTCACTTGAAAATGAACAAAGAAAAAAGAATTCCAGGGAAAATAAATGAGAAAAGAAATACATAGGCTAATATCTCAATATATCATAGAATCACATATGTTAATTTTTAGAGATGCTAAAAATCCTTGTCCTAGGATATAAATAAATGTGTGTAATATCAATACATTAAAAATAATAAAATCCATAAAAAGATAATATTAACATCAATTATGGTAAGATGTTCTCATTGGTTCAAGGAGAGTTGAAAGTAGAGCACTTCACATCATACAGATAATGAATATGAGTAATCAAGTCCCTTAAATAAATTTACTTTATTACACAAATTATTCACCTCAATTATCAATTTAGCCTGTTTGTCTTAGATGATCATTCAATTCTCATGTGTGCAGTTTTCCTCATATGACAGATATAACAAAGATGGAATTTTCTAAATGTTGGTGCATTGAAACCTGGCCCCAGTGCTAATTCTTTTTTGGCACATCATACAGTTTCACGTCCTTTTAATTTTTATTTTTTTGGATAAACTGTTTTGTCTACCTGAAATCACTTTTTCTTACTGTATTGTTGTAATGAGAACTCATTTCTAAATACGTGCCCAGAGTTAGCACAAACTACATCTTTTCCAAAGGTATTTTTATTGACTAATTTAAAGATCTGTTGAAAAAATGTATGTAAGTCACCCAAAATAAGAAATGTCTACACTATTATATCAGAAGAGCATATTTTTAAAACTATCTGCCAAATAGTTTATCTTTCTTTTTTTATCTTCATTTTTTTAAATTTTAAGATAGTGATACTTTTTATTGTTCTCTGTCAGCAACACAAAGATATGTTTAATTATAGTGCTAAAGATGTATTCCTAATATATATATATTTTTAATTTACATCCCAGTTAGTTAGCTTATGGTACAACAATGATTCCAGGAGTAGATTCCTTAATGCCCCTTACGCATTTATCCCATTCCCCCTCCCACAAACCCTCCAGCAACCCTCTGTTTGTTCTCTATATTTGAGAGTGTCTTATGTTTTGTTTCCCTCCCTGTTTTTATATTATTTTTGCTTCCCTTCCCTTATGTTCATCTGTTTTGTATCTTAAAGTCCTCATATGAGTGAATTTATATATTTGTCTTTCTCTAATTTCACTTAGCATAATACCCTCTATTTCCATCCACGTAGCTGCAAATGGCAAGAGTTCATTCTTTTTGATTGCCAAGTAATAATCCATTGTACATATATACCACTTCTTCTTTATCCATTCAGCCATTGATGGACATTTGGGCTCTTTCCATACTTTGGCTACTGTCGATAGTGCTACTGTAAACATTGGGGTGCATAGGTCCCTTCAAAACAGCATACCTGTATCCCGTGGATAAATACCTAGTAGTGCAATTGCTGGTTCGTAGGGTAATTCTAATTTTGATTTTTTTGAGGAACCTCCATACTGTTTTCCAGAGTGGCTGCACCAGTTTGCACTGCCACAAGCAGTGCAAAAGAGATCGTCTTTCTCCACATCCTCACCAACATCTGTCGTTGCCTGAGTTGTTAATGTTAGCCATTAAAAGTGTGAGGTGATATCTAATTGTGGTTTTAATTTGTATTTCCCTGATGAGTGATGTTGAGCATTTTTTCAGTGTCAGTTGGCCATCTGGATGTCTTCTTTGGAGAAGTGTCTATTCATGTCTTTTGCCCATTTCTTCACTGGATTATTTGTTTTTCGGGTGTGGAGTTTGGTGGGTTCTTTATAGATTTTGGATACTAACCCTTCATCTGATATGTCATTTGCAAATATCTTCTCCCATTCCATTGGTTGCCTTTTAGTTTTGGTGATTGTTTCCTTCGCTGTGTAGAAGCTTTTTATTTTGATGAGGTTCCAATAGTTCATTTTTGCTTTTGTTTCCTTTGCCTCCAGAGATGTGTTAAGAAGTTGCTGTGACCGAGGTCAAAGAGGTTTCTGCCTGTTTTCTCCTCAAGGATTTTGATGGCTTCCTATCTTACATTAGGTCTTTCATCCATTTTGAGTTTATTTTTCTGTATGGTGTTACAAAGTGGTCCAGGTTCATTTTTCTGCATGTCGCTGTCCAGTTTTCCCAGCACCACTTGCTGAAGTGACTGTCTTTATTCCATTGGACATTCTTTCTTGCTTTGTCAAAGATTAGTTGGTCATACATTTGTGAGTCCATTTCTGGGTTCTCTATTCTGTTCCATTGATCTGAATGTCTGTTTTTGTGCCAGTACCATACTGTCTTGACCATTACAGCTTTGTAATACAGCTTGAAGTCTGCGATTGTGATGCTTCCAGATTTGGTTTTCTTTTTCAAAATTGCTTTGGCTATTTGCGGTTTTTTCTGGTTCCATACAAATTGTAGGATTGTTTGTTCTAGCTCTGTGAAGAATGCTGGTGTTATTTTGATAAATATTGCATTAAATATGTAGATTGCTTTGGGTGGTATTGACATTTTAACAATATTTGTTCTTCCTAACCAGGAACATGGAATATTTTTCCATTTTTATTGTCTTCTTCAATTTCTTGAATAAGCTCTATAGTTTTCAGTATATAGATTTTTCACATCTTTGGTTAGAGATATTCCTGGTTTTTATGTTTTTTTGGTACAATTGTAAATGGGATTGATTCCTTGATAATTCTTTCTGTTACTTCATTAATGGTGTATAGGTATGAAACTGATTTCTGTGCTTTGATTTTATATCTTGCAACTTTGTTGAGTTCATGGATCAGTTCTAGCAGCTTCTTGGTGGAATCTTTTGGGTTTTCCATATAGAATGTCATGTCATCTGCTAAGATTGAAAGTTTTACCTCCTCCTGGCCAATTTGCATGCCTTTTATTCCTTTCTGTTGTCTCATTCCTGAGGCTAAGATTTTCAAATACTATGTTGCATAACAGTGATGAGAGTGGACATCCCTGTAGTGTTCTTGACCTTAGGAGGAAAGGTCTAAGTTTTTCCCCATTGAGGATGATATTGGTGGTGGGTGTTTTAAATATGGCTTTTATGATATTGAGGTATGATCCTTCTCTCCCTACTTTCCTGAGGTTTTTTATGAAGAAAGGATGCTGTATTTTGTCAAACAGTTTATCTGCATCTATTGAGAGGATCATGTGGTTCTTGTCCTTTCTTTTATTGATGTGATGAATCACATTGATTGTTTTGCAGATATGGAACCAGCCTTGCATTCCAGGTATAAATCCCACTTGGTCGTGGTGAATAATATTTCAAATGTATTGTTGGATCCAGTTGGCTAGTATCTTGTTGAGGATTTTTGCATCCATGTTCATCAGCGAAATTGGTCTAGAGTTTTCCTTATCTGGTTTTGGAATCAAGGTAATGCTGGCCTCATAGAAAGAGTTTTGAAGTTTTCCTTCCATTCCTATTTTTTGAAACAGCTTCAAGACAATAGGTGTTAACTCTTCCTTAAATGTTTGGTAGAATTCTCCTAGAAAGCCATTTGGCCCTGGACTCTTGTTTTTTGGGGAGATTTGTGATTACTAATTCAATTTCTTTACTGGTTATAGGTCTGTTCATATTTTTTATTTCTTCCTGTTTCAGATTTGATAGTTTATATGTTTCTCAGAATTTGTCCATTTCTCCCAGATTGCCCATTATATTGGTGTATAATTGCTCATAATATTCTCTTATTATTGTTTGTATTTGTGCTGTGTTGGTTGTGATCTCTCCTGTTTCATTAATGAATTTATTTATTTGGATCATTTCCTCTTTCTTTTTGATCAAACAGGCTAGTGGCTTATCAATATTGTTAATTATTTCAAAGAACCAGCTTCTGGTTTCATTGATCTGTTCTACTGTTTGTTTTTTTCTTTTCTTTTCTTTTTTTTTTTTTTTTTGGTTTCCATAACATTGATTTCTGCTCTAATCTTTATTATTTCCTGTCTTCTGCCTGTTTTGGGTTTTATTTGTTGTTCTTTATCCAGCTCTTTAAGGCATAATGTTAGATTATGTATCTGAGTCCTGTCTTCCTTCTTTAGGAAGGCCTGGCTTGCTATATACTTCCCTCTTATGACCACCTTTGCTATGTTCCAGAGGTTTGGGCTGTGGTGTTAGTACTTTCATTGGTTTCTATGTACTTTTTAATTTCCTCTTTAACTGCTTGGTTATTCCATTCATTCTTTAGTAGGATGGCCTTTAGTCTCCAAGTATTTGTTATCTTTCCACATTATTTTCTTGCGGTTGATTTCAAGTTTCATAGCATTGTGGTCTGAAAATATGCACAGTATGATCTCGATCTTTTTGTACTTATTGAGGGCTTATTTGTGACATAGTATGTGATCTATTCTGATGAATGTTCCATGTGTACTTGAGAAGAAGGTGTTTCCCACTATTTTAGGATGAAATGTTCTGAATATATTTGTTAAGTCCATCCAGTCCAATGTGTCATTCAAAGCCATTGTTTCCTTGTTGATTTTCTGTTTAGATGATCTGTCCATTGCTATAGGTGGGGTGCTGAAATTCCCTACTATTATGGTATTATTAGCAAAGAGTTTCTTTATGTTTGTGATTAATTGATTTATATACTTGTGTGCTCTCACGTTTGGAGTATAAATATTTACAATTGTTGGATCTTGGTGGATGGACCCCTTTATTATGATATAATGCCTTTTTTCATCTCTTGTTACATTCTTTATTTTAAAATCTAGATTGTCTGATATATGTATGGCTACTCCGGCTTTCTTTTGTTGGCCATTAGCATGACAGATGGTTCTCCATCCCCTTATTTTCAATCTGTAGGTGTCTCTAGGTCTAAAGTGGGTCACTTGTAAACAGCATATAGATGGATCTTCCTTTCTTATCCATTCTGCTATCCTATGTATTTTGATTGGAGCATTTAGTCCATTGAAGTTAGGAGTGAGTACTGAAAGGTATGAATTTATTGCCATTGTGTTGCCTGTAGAGTTGGAGTTTCTGCTGGTGTTCTCTGATCCTTTCTAGTCTTTGTTGCTTTTGGTCTTTTTTTTTCCCATCTTTTCTCCCCTCAGAGAGTCCCCCTTAAAATTTCTTGCAGTGCTGGTTTAGTAGTCATGAACTCCTTTAATTTTTGTTTGTCCAGGAAGCTTTTTATCTTTCCTTCTATTTTGAATGAAAGCCTTGCTAGATAAAGAATTCTTCATATTTTTCTGATTCAGCACATTGAATATATTCTGCCACTCCTTTCTAGCCTGACAAGTTTCTGTGGGTAAGTCTGCTGTGAATTCAAACTGTCTTCCTTGTATGTTAAAGAGTTTTTTTTTTTTCCTTGCTGCTTTCATGATTCTCTCCTTGCCTGAGTATTTTGTGAATTTGACTATGATATGCCTTGTTGATGGCTGGCTTTTGTTGAATCTAATGGGAGTCCTTTGTTTTCTGGATTTTGATGTCTATGTCTTTCCCCGGTTAGGAAAGCTTGCCGCTATTATTTGCTTACATAATCCTACCCCTTCTTCTCTCTCTCTTCCTCTTCTGGGACCCCTATGATTCTGATGTTATTCCTTTTTAGTGAGTCACTGACTTCTCTCATTCTTAAATCGTGCTCTTTTGCCTTAGTCTCCCTCTTTTTTCTGCTTCATTGCTCTCCATAAGTTTGTCCTCTATATTGCTGATTCGCTGCTCTGCTTCATGCACCTTGCCGCCATGGTGGCTATTAGAGATTACAGCTCAGTCACATTTTTGATGTCATCCTGACTAGCTTTAATACTTTTATATCTGCAGAAGGAGATTCTAATCTATTTTCAGCCCCAGCTAGTATTTTTATTGTCCTGATTCGAATTCTGGTTCAGACATCTTGCTTGTATCTGTGTTGATTAGGTCTGTGGCCATCATTCCTTCCTGTTCTTTCTTTTGGGGTGAATTCCTTCGTTTCATCATTTTGAAGGCAAAAAAGGACTTAATCAAGAAAAAAATAAATTAAATTAAAACATTAAAAACAACACAAAAATTCAAGTAAAGGATGTTAAATCCTAGGTGCATTTAGTCTGGTTGTTGAAAGGAGCTTGATAGATTAGAAAAAAAAGGGAAAGATAAGCAAAGAAAAAAAAGGAAAAATGAAAAGAAGAAAAATGTTGAAAATTTGAACAAATGAATACAGTAAAATAGAATAAAATGAAATGATGGAAGTAAAATAGAATTTTAAAAATACACAAAACTAAAATAATTAATAGAAAAATTAAAGAAAAATATTTTCAATAAAAAATGGAAAATGTTTTTTTCTTTTTCTGTATTCAAGAATAAGAAAAGAAGAGAAAAAGAAAAAAATTGAATAGGTGAACCAGCAAACAGACTGAAATACATTTGAAATTATATCGGTTTCGCATAGAAGTCAAACTATGAAGCACTTTATAGTCCATAAACTGAAGAGTTGGAGAGGCTTGTGGCATTCCTGAAGAGTGCTGTTGGCCCAGTTGAGCAGGTTTTAGTGTAATGGCTCCGTTCTCCCCTAGATGGTGCTGCTTAGCTTACTGGAGTGGATTGTTGTGGCACATGTAGGCATGTATGTACGTGTGCGAGAGGGGTGAAAATGGCATCATCCAGCTACACAGTCTCTAGTGTCAGAATTCTGTGCACTCCCCAACTGGCAATCAACCACCCCTCCTTTGTCTCCAGCTTCCATCCACTACCCACTTTTACACTGTCCATGAGCAGGCTGTCATTCTGTCAGGTGACATCTCCCTACTGAGTTTTATCTCACATGCAGCTGTGTTTCCCAACCCCTCACTTCTAAGGGACAGTGGCTTTGACCCATTCTGACCCTTTGGGGGAGGGTCTCACCAAGCAATGGCAGGATGCCCGCTCACCCCCAGGAATATTCACGAGACTGTGCTGCTGTTGATGCCCAGAGACTGCGGCTGGTTGCCAGCCTGCCCCAGAAAAAGTTCACATGATCATGTAGCAGCATCATTTCAGGAGTTATGGAAAATCGCAGCACACATCTGGCACCAGGCCTCCCCGTTAATGTTCTTGTTCTATCACCAGCAAAAGTGGTTGTTCTCCAGAGCCTGCTGGCACCTTTGCCTGTGGGGTCTCCACACAGCCTCTACCAAATGTCCTTCCAGCAGGGGAACCACCTCTCCCCATGTGGCCCAAGGACCCCTTGGACCTTGCTCTCTGATCCTGGGGATTTGCACCCTTCCCACCAGAGCACTGCCAGATATCAAGCTGCCTAGTTTCAGACTCTGTGCTCCCCCCCCTTTATAGAGTTTCAATGGAATTTAAACCTTTTCCATTCTCCATCTCCCTTTTTTGTTCAGTACTTTGCATACTCTTTCTTTTCTCTCCAACTGCTTCCTGGGGAAGGGGGTGCTTTCCCATACTCTCCCCCCATCCACATCCTCTATCCACAAGCACAAACAGCTGCTTGCCCTCCACGGATTCTCTCTCCCTCAATTTATCTCTCTGTGCCATGTACCTGCCAAGTTCTGTGGTTCAGGCTGTGCAGACTGTTGTGTTAATCCTCAAATAAGTTTTTTAGGTGTGCAAAATGGTTTAGTGTTGATCTGGCTATATTTCAGGAATGAGAGATACAAAAAAAACCTTCCATGCTATTCATTATCTTGATCCCTCTTCCTATCTTTCTTTTATGCAACTAAAAAAATATTTTGTTTTCAACACTGGGGTAACATTACTTGACAAGTGCTATGAGATTTTTTAAAAATATTTAGGAACTAAACCTTCTGCTTTGCAGCTAACCTTAAAAGATCTCTCTGAAAATACACCCCTTTCCAGTGTAAGGATAATGGAAGGCACACAGAAAGTCACCAATAAATCAGTTCATTCCATTAGAGAATACATAGTAATTGAAGGATTGGATAAAACCATGTAATTGGAGAAAGATGTGGAAATGTTCTATTTGTTCATAATAAACTGCAATATATCTTATATTTCCACAGGTAACCCTCTCAGTTAAAAAACAAAGTCTGTAAAGCATCAAAATATCTCTCCATTAATGTTATTTGGTGAAATACACATGTTAAAATATATGCATTGAAAATGTAAACTTGGGCACATTTCATACTAAAATGGTATTTGTCATTTAAATTCTATTGTAATTCTTATCCTGGGGCATTCATGAAAGATATCTGAAATAAAGCTATATCTGTGAAGAGAGTAGTTGAAGGCAAAGACTAAACTAATGAAGCATAGCTTTTCTGAGGCCATTTTTCTAACTCTTTGCATATATCCTTATGTAATATGGAAAGCCTTTCCTCACTTTAGGCCATCTGCCCCTTTGTCAAATATACTTGAAATTGTTGGTAAAATTAAAATGATTTAGTATGATAATCCCTCTGAAATGGACTTTAAATGTTAGCTTCACAGAAAAGTGATTTTAAAAGTATAATGTTAAATTTCTAACTGCCATTTAATGTGAAATCTGAAGTAGAATAATTTAAAAGAGCTTTATTTTATCTATTGCACCACCTGTAACTGGACTCTTTTTTTTAATTGCAAGCAATTTTGTGCTGTAGTGGTTGCCTTTGAAGAACAATTGTGCCTGTATCCTCTCAAGTCCATATTTCATGGCATCACATTGATAACTTCAAATCAGTGATTTAGATGGTATTTATAGAACATAAATCAGCAAATGATACAAATCAGGGTTCCTTCCCACCCTGCCCGACCAATTATTAACCATATACCAGCATACCCCCACAAAGCTGAAACTAGTGATCTCTGTTTTGCCTAAGTATTATGTCTATAGACAATCACCAGGGTGAAATACTTCAAAATATAACAGTCTTTTATTTTTTGAATTAATATAATTTAACTGTTGCATGCAGTAAAGAAAAGTGCTGATTTTGCACTTCTTATATTTCATTACTGCACTCAACAATATGAACATATTTTTCTAAAAGAGCTTAATTAATAGATAAAAGAGGAGAGCCATTACGTTTAGATTGCTTATTAGTAAGTGCATAATAAAAGAATCAGCAAGATCCAAGGTGAAAATGAGGTCAAATGGAGAATTTTTAAGTGGATGTTTATTTAACAAATTTTCATTGAAGATGAATGAAAATAAATACTATGCTATCCATGGTGGTTAAAGAAATAAGTTACTACACTGAAGAGACAAACATCGAAACCAATGTTTATAGCAGCACTTTCAACAGTAGCCAAATTATGGAGCCCAAATGCCCATCAAATGATGAATGGATAAAGAAAATGTGGTTTATATACAATGGAATACTACTTGGCTATGAAAAAGAATGAAATCCTGCCATTTGCAACAACGTGGATGGAACTGGAGGATATTATGCTAAGTGAAATAAGTCAGTCAGAGAAAGACAAATACCACATGTTTTCAATCATATGTGGAACTTGAAAAAGTTAGCAGATGGCCATGGGAGAATGGAAGAGGAAAAAATAGTTTCAAACAGAGAGGGAGGTAAACCATAAGAGACTCTTAAATACAGAGAAAAAAACGGAGTGTTGATGGGGGGGAGAATGGGTGATGGGCATTGAGAAGGGCACTTGGGATGAGCACTGGGTGTTGAGTGTAAGTGAAGAATCATGCAAATCTACCCCCAAAACCAAGAGCATACACTGTATGTTAGCTAACTTGACAATAAAGTATATATATTTAAAAAAAAGAAAAATTTGAAGTTCTGAGGGAAATAAAGCACCAGCCTAGATTTTTGTACATTGAAAACCTGTCCTTCAAAAGTGAGGAAGAAATAGACTTTCTCAGACAAAAGAAAATTGAGGAAATTTGTTCCCAGTTAACATGCGTTGCAAGAGATTTTAAAACTGGATGTTATATGTAGTGATTAATCACTAAATTCTACTCCTGAAACTAATACTACACTACATGTTAACTAACCAGAATTTAAATAATAACTTGAAACAAAAATAAATAAATAAATACATAAATAAAACAATATTTATAGAATACTACGATAACGACTTTCATGAATGCCCAGAGTATTCTGGGAAATCCAAGGATCCTCTGAGATTTGAAGCCATGGAGTTAATCACCCTTCTTTTGCAGAATTTATTTATATTTATTAATATATAATTGACATATAACATTGTGTAAGTTTAAGGTGTATAACGTGTTGTTTTGATACGTTTATATATTGCAATATGATTATTGCAATTTTCATATCTTCACTATTGTGGACAATGTTGCCAAAAACATGGGAGTGCATGTGATTCTTTAATTTCCTGTTTTATTTCTTTTGGATATACACCCAGAAATGGGATTGTTAGATCACATGATATTTCTAATTCTAATTTTTTGAGAAGCCACCATACTGTTTTTCATTGTGATTAAACCAATTTGCATTCCCACCAGCACTGTAAAAAGTTGCATCTTCACATCCTCACCAGAATTTCTCATCTCTTATTTTCTTGATGGTAGCCATTGTAACAGGTGTGAGGTGCTATCTCATTGTCTTTGATTTGTGTTTCCCTGATGATGGGTGATGTTGAGCATTTTACATGTTTCTGTTGGCCATTTGGATGTCTTCTTTGAAAAAAATGTCTACTTAGTTGCTCTACCCGTTTTTTAATTAGGTGTTTTGTTTTGTTTTGTTTTGTTTTACTATTGAATTGTATGAACTCTTTATATATTTTGGATATCAATCCTTTATTGGATATATGATTTGCAAATATTTTCTCCTATCACGTACGTTGCCTTTTTGTTTGTTATTGTTTTCTTTGCTTTTTAATATGCTGTAGCCCTACTTCTTGATTTTTTTCTTTTGTTGCCTTTGCTTTTTGTATGGTTTATCTCCAGTAACCCTATCAGGTTCTCAAGATGAATATCTGTGAAAGATTTTCTTATGTTTTTGGCATGGGAATCTAGAAGTATCTACTTTGAAATATACCCAGAGAATTCTCTCTTAAAAAAGAAAAAAGTCTATCTTCATGGGAAAATACATTATCAGAGCATTTTCTAACTCAGAGGAAGGGCAATTATGCAGCTCTATAACCTGTAGTCTCTCTATTCATTGAAGGTAGTCAAAGACTAAGATATACGTGTGAAGGTCACAGCTCAGGGATATAGGACCAACATAAGATGAAAATTTAATAATGAGATTATAATATGATTCCCCTTTCCCATACCTTGATATTCAATCAGTAGGGCCATAGTGTAGTAAAGGTGGATTACAACTGAGAAAAGTGCAAGACACAGACTGTATCTAAAGAGAAATCTTAGGGAAACCCAAAGATAACAAGGGAGATAAATTCAAGGACTGTAGATGAATTTGAAGCCTCTGGCACATACAGCTACAGAAAATATCAAGTCAGACATTTATAGCCAGACATACATAAACCCTTACAATAAAAATTGGCTTATTTCTTTGTCTATTATCTAACACATCATGTATGACTTTCAACATAATATCACTAGGCATGCTAAAAGACAAAAACAAAAAAACAAAAAACAACTGGAGGCAAATTAATCATCAGTATTTGACTCAAATATGACATCAATTTTGGAATAAATAGGCAAGAAATTTAAAATAATTATGATTAGGGACATCTGGGTAGCTCAGTTAAGCATCTGGCTTCTGCCCAGGTCATGAATTCACAGTTTGTGGGTTCGACCCCCCTTCGGGCTCTGTGCTGACAGTTGGGAGCCTGGAGCCTGCATTGGATTCTGGGTCTCCCTCTCTCTCTGCCCCTCCCCTACTTGTACTCTCTCTGTCTTTCAAAAATAAAGGTTAACAAAAATTTAAATCATTATGATTAATATGTTAAGGACTCTAATGGAAAAAAAAGTAGACAACATGGATTACATATGGATAATGGAATTAGTGTGATTGCAATTTTCAGAAATAATCGAAAGGCAATACTAACAATGAAAAACATAGATGAAGCGTACCTTTGATGATGACGAACTCATCAGTGTCCTGGAACAGGACTTGAAGGTATGAATCAACCTTCCCTACGGAAGTGCAAAAAGAAAAAAAAAAGGAATATCAAAGAATGATGGGAAAATTTCATAAAGGATAATGTGTGGAATTGGAATACTTAGATCAATAATCCACATTAAATTGATTTTTTTATGGAAAGAAATAGGGATCAATTTTTACTTTTATTTGGACTTCCAGATGATCCATAATCAGTATTTAAAAGACTATTTTTATGGGCTGAGTTCCCCACCCCCATCCTCAAATTAATGTCTTGAAACCCTAGCTCCAGTACCCCAGAATAAGATCGTATGTAGACACGGGGCCTTTCATTAAGTGGCTAAGTCAAACTGAGGTACTTAGTATAGGATCTAATCCAATCTGACAGATATCTTTATAAGAAGAAGAAAAAAAAAATAGACACATAAAGAGACACCCAAGATGTAGCTTCACAGAGAAAATACCATGAGAGGACATGGTGAGAAGGTGGCCATGTACAAACTATGGTGGGAGGTCTCTGAACAAAGCTAACCTGCCAGAACCTTGATCTTGAACTTCAGCCTCCAGAACTGTAAGAAAATAAATTTCTGTTGTTTGAGATACCAGTGTATGGAATTTTATTATGATCGTCCTAACAAACTAGCATGGCTATCTTTCTTCTACTGCTGTATACTGCAACCACTTCACGTATCAATATTTTGTACCAATACTTTGTTTCAACTATTTTCTTTCAATGATCAGAACCACATACTTAAAATGTTTTTAGCATCTGCTAACTGTAGAATAAGGTTTCCTACTTCATTTTTCAAAATTGATTTTCCTCTTCTTGATCACTCTCAATTTCATACAAATTTTAAGTTGAGATTCTCAGAATATAAACATTTTCCTAGATTTATTTTTGCAATTTTAATCCGTATTACATTGAGTCTTAGAGGCAATTTGAGAACTCATATCTTTGCAATGTTGAGCCTTTTTCCATTTCTATAGGCTTTAGGTTTTTTCTCAGTACAATTTTTGTTTTTAATGTCTAACATAACTTTCCTTAAACTTATTCATATATATTTAATATGTTCAATTTTTATATAATTACATATATTTTCATTTACCTGTGTATTGATAGCTGCAAAAATAAAATTGATCATGTTTTTATTTTTACATATTAAATGACAAACATCTAAACTGGACTATAAATTCTAAAAATTATAATAAGTTCTTTCCAATTTTGAGGTATATAATCATATTACTTAGTAGTTTTATTTCTTCTTATCCAGTTTATATAATAATTTTCCTTTCTTTCTATCACATTATTGCACTATAACAACTCTCATGCAGTGTTGATTACAAGTATCAATAGCAGGCATTTTTTAGATTTCTGTAGAGAAAATTTATATGTATGGTACCTGATATAGGTAATATGGGCTATTACTCTCATTATAAAAATGAATTTCATTCTATTTCTATATTTCCATTAGTTTCTTTACTAACACTTTTGAATTATTTTCTTGTAATTTTTTCTTCCAAATGTTTCATATGAATTTTTTTATGATTGCTAAGTTTTCTTTTTTGCTTTGCAAATTTTTAATCTTTTCTTTTATTCTTTTGATCATATTAGGGATATTTATTTAAATTTCTTTTGAAAACACTATTTTAACATCTGTGAGATTTCTATTTCTGTCATTTCTTATAGTTTTCAATTGCATCGTCCCACCTCTTTGTGGCCAAGTGGTGATCATGACGACAATGATGATGATGTACCAAAAATTATACATAAAATTGTGGTAATGTTGTGAGGTCTAACAAGATGTTATCTTCTATTAGAGTCAACAGGGGCACTATCAGTCCTGGTTCATGGATATTGTGATGAGTTAAACTGAATTTCTGTCTGTGGGAAAGCCAGATTATTTCCAATTCTCCTGTTTTTCTTAGGCCCTAATACCAAACCATGAGAGTTTACTTAAACTGATTTACCTGGTAGCCTTGCTTAGCTAAATATTTTCTTAGCTTTTCTTTCTCAATTTCATCTATTCTGGAATTAGTAGATACCTCACTGACAAGAAACTTCAAATGTTTGCCTCTTTGCACTGGGTTTTACTTGTCTTTGGAATCATGTCTTGATAATGCTTAACTCTAATTATAGTTTACGAAACTACCTCATGAATTTTTTCCACTATCTTTTACTGCTATTCTAGGTCTCACAGAAGAGTTGATTTACTTTACTGCAACAAAACGTAGTGCCATTTAATACAACTGAAACTGTATAAACACACCTTTTCCTACCTTTTATCCTTTGTGCTAAATTATTAAAACAAAACTTCTAACTAAATACAAGCGTCTCTTTGCTTTCTAACTACAGTCTCTCTTTATTGAACATTAGCATGCATCCCTAATCCATCTCAGGATCCAGAAATTGGTATCCAACCCTGCCCTGATACTACTATCCCTAACACTCAAGTTCATATAACAGCATGTAAGCAGGCTAGCAAGAATGCACCTCAAGTAGCAACTTTTGACTCTGGGATTGAATTCTATTTTCATTCAGTATTCGTTCTTGATATACATGTTCCTTTTACTATCTTTTAACTAACCTTCAGGCCAAAAACTAAGTCTTTGACTCATCTTTTTCACACCCTGTATCTAACCCATTGGCAGATTTTGTCCACTTTAACTTCAAAATATACTCTGAATCCTACATATTCTAATTTTGTGCAATATTTAAACCTCTTTTGAATGTCTTTTCCTCAGCAGTACTTCTAAAAGCACTTTTTTAATGATCTTCATTCTTTGTTCTTACCCATTTAGATGATATTATCTGCAGAGCAATTTAAGTTCCACATATGAATCAAATTACCATTCTTCTGCTATCAAAACATTTGCTTTTATATTTTACTTAGAAAAAAATACCAAGTCTTATTTCAACCTAAGTACTTTATGATTGCTCCCCCTGGATGTCTTTTTGTACTCAATTCATACTAACTTCATCCTTGCTCATTCTACTACTGACCAACTTTATATTCACTAGAATGCAATTTTTTGTTATCATAAACTAATATGTTCCTCTTCATTTTTTATTCAAGTGCTGCTCAAATCCAAAATACTCAAGAGTCAAAATACTTGAGTGCTTTGTATTTAGAATGCTATAAAATTATATTTATTGAGTAATCAAGTTAATATTTAGTGACCTTTCTTCTTTAGTATAATCAGGATTCCAGCTTTTTTCCCTAAATATGAGGTCACATTAGTGAAAATACATGCATATTCTTTTTAAAATAAGTAAAAACTTTAATATGGCTCATTTTGAAAAGAGTAATATGCATGTTTGTGAAGCTAAGGCAATCTAAGGATTCACAATTGTAAGACAGTTTTACTAAATTTTCTAAGAAAAGGCGGACAACAAGGGTTTTTCCTCAGGTATTGGCTAGAACAAACAGAAAATTGTTTTGACATCTTTGGGCCAGAGAAAACTCATAAGGGACTGGAGTTGTCCCAGGGACTTAGCCTTAGCCTGCTAGAAGCCAAGTTAGGGTTGACCAAGTCTCTTAATGCAGGAGCTTAGATGTATTCCTTGTGTGCTGAGGGTTCTTTACAGTTCCCAATCCAATACTTGAAATGTCCATATTTACGCTAAGAAAAAAAGAACTGGGGATGAACTGGGAGAATGACATTATTTGGGGTTCATTAAATACTGGGAGTTTGAGAAATGTCTCTCCTAGTCTTCCTAATGCAGGGATTAAATAGAGAAATAAAATGGAACAGCAAATAAAAAATATTATTTACTCTTCCAAAATAGAAAACATATTGAATACAGTGAAGTTTTTATAAAATCATCTCTTTTTCAGTGTAAATGTAAAATAATACAGTAAAATAAAAGCACATTTTATTTTCAATGTCTTTATTCTTGCTTCATTATTGGCACTGTTTGTTAGTTTGCATCCTTAAAATCTACTCATATTGGACATCATTCAGGCATCACGACATTACTTCTTATTCATCTGCACTAAAATTATATTTATTAAAATTATTTTAATTATTGTTAAGTGATGGAATGTGCTTAACGAAAATCCAGGCGTATAACTGGTTACCGGAGGCGAGATGGGTGGAGTGATCGGTGAAGTAGGTGATGGTGATTAAGGAATGCATTTGTTGTGATGAGCAGTAGGTGATGTATGGAATCATTGAATCACTGTATTGCACACCTGAAACTAATAAACACTGTATGTTAACAAACTAAATTAAATAAATAAAATAAAAACATAAGGAAAATAGAATTTAGTGAGAAATATGCAGCTGACCATAATCACTTATACTTCTCAGACAATATCAAAGACGAAACATATGTACATATACCTTGTGACATAATAACTAGTCTGTATGCATTTGTCTAATTGTGGTATGGCATTAGATATTAAAGATGCAGACGTGACTAAGTCTTTAATAGAGGTTATTAAACTTCTTTATACATGGCTCCTGCAATTCTAAATTTATTTTCCTCTTCTTCCTTGCCAATCAAAGCTCCTTTTCTTTTTCAAGGTGGCTATCTGCCCAGATTATCAGGTATATTTCTCATAATTTTTCAGTGACAAAATTACACAATTTTCATCAACTAAACAAAAGTGTAAGTTTTAAAGCTGCCTGGGAAAAACTTGATTTTTTTTTAATCACTTTCAGCTTGTTGCTTTCGTCTTCTTCTTGGCCAGCATTAAAAAAAAAAAAAAAAAAAAAAAAGTAGAGATGTTGAAGTGTCTTTGTGGACTACTAAAGGTATTGTAGCTGAAAGATAGACTGGGACTGGGACATTTAAGATATTGTGGAACCATTGCACCAGTCTTGGGTAACCTACTTTCAAACATGGTAAATAAAAACAAAATCTGTTTTTGATTAAACTATTCTAGTCATGTGTTTGTTACATATGTAGTTGAATGAAATTGCTAAATGATTAGAACACCATATAGGCTGAGTTACTCACTGTAGGAATTTTCAAAACAACTTGGAGACAGACTCAATATAAGGACTGCAATCTAGATTTTAGTCGAAACTTAAAATAATCTGAAATAATTAATAAAAACAAACTTTTTTGTATTTCCTCATATATATGTATATATGTATAAAATGCAAGAAAACATTTTAAATTCAAATGTCTTTCTTAAGAAAAATATTACACTTAAATCTTACCAAAACAAATGAGAAACATTTTCTCTTTGTGAAGTAGTTTTGATTCCCTAATAAATAGAAAGCTATGCCTGACTGCGCACAAGTGTTTTTTTTTCCAAATGCTTCCTTAGCTTGCCCTAGATTCAGATATTTTTAGCATATAAAACATACCTTTTGCTAATTTAGAAAAAAGCTATGTAGTAGTTAACAATAATCAAAATAATTTCATAGGGAAATTAGGTAGATTTGTAAGAGTTATCTGTTTCAAATTCCTACTTTTGAAAATTTGATAACTTTCTAGCCACAATTACCAAGATTTAAAATTTTATTTCTACCTTCTCACCTCATTATGTTCAAATGACTGATACTTTTCTCAGGATCCATTCTTCTCCACATCAGTTTAGTATAATAATTCTGAGACTTTTCTCCCTTGTGTCCTACTGCTTTAGTATAACAAAATTTATTCGTGCATTCATACAGTATATTAATCCATAGTCAAATAAATTTCTTACATACTTTATTTTTTACTACGCTTTTTTTCTTGCTTAGATACTTCCTTAAGGCAGGGCTACTATAACATTCTTTGCCTCCCATTCTCTAAATAAAAATACACAGTATTTTTTTTAACTTACAAAAGCAAACTGTAGAATCTAGAGAACAGAAAAAAAGATATGAACCAAAAATAGTTGCTGAGCTAAGGAATCACTTTTTTCCCGGTAAAAGGGTACAGAGAAAACTCTTTTGCTTAACCTTGAGCTTCAAACAAAATTTTTAGATTTTTATAACTGCCATAACAAATTACTACAAATTTAGCAGTTGGATGCACACCCATTTATGGCCTTACAGTTTTGTAGGTCAGAGTCCAGATTTAGCATCATGAAACTGTATTCTTTCCTTAGTTTCATAAAGTTGAAATCAAGGTGTGAGCAAGGATGCATTCTGTTCGTGAGGCTCTGGATACACTTCCAAGATCATTCAGGTTGTTGGCCGAGTTCATTTCATCTTTGTGGTTGAAGAACTGTGGTCCCCATTTCTATGCCTGCTGTCAGCTAGAGTGTAGTCTCTGTGCCTAGGGACTGCTATATTCTTTCTGGCACTTTCCATGTGGCCTGTGTTCAGGAACTGCAGATGAGGCCCCTCTCCACTTCCAATCCCTCCTCTTCCTTCTGCTATACTCTGCTTTTCAAGGCTCTGCTTTTCAAGGATCATGAGATTAGATTGAGATCACTCATATAATCTAGGGTGATCTCCTTATTTTAAGTTCCATAACCTTAATTACATCTGCAAAATCCCTTGTAGAGTATAATGTAGCATACTTACAGGTTTCAAAGATTAGAATTTGGTCATTTGTTGGTAGGGGACGGGGATCATTCAGCCTACCACAGCCCCACCAAGTTCTTGAAAGAAAGGAAAAAAAAAAAGAACTCAGAAAACACAACAATTGATAAATTTTACTTTTCGAATTTAAAGTGTTTTTATTTACACACACATGCACACACACACAGAGGTTTCCTTTCGTTATCTATGACTCAATGTGTTTTTTCTCATAATGATGGCAAATTCATATTAGTTTCTGCTGTTTTCCTCTAGGATTAAATGTTAAAGAAGGTGGGTACATGTGTACTTTTGTTTGATTTTAGACACAAGAGAATTTGAAATAAGAAAGCAAGCATTACTTAGATATTTGATGACCATGACTGTTTTCTCTTCGCCACATTACCTTAAAAGTTGCCACTTTCATTTAGCACAATTAAGCCAAATATCATGAGAAACACACTTGTAGTTGAACAAATTAATCACTCCTTGTGGTAAGGGGGAACACACCCTATGGTGAACCATGGGGTATGTCTGTAAGAAGGTTCTAGAAAGAACCTGTTACAGGATTTGGGGCTTCGGTTGGGTAAATTTTGTGAGGGTGTAAGGAAGCAAGTGTTTCTCTAGATCAGATGCTGTCAGAAAGCAAAAGCAATTCTGTGATGGAGACTAGCACAAGGATTAAACTATAACTGTTTTTAAAAAAATATTTATTTATTTTTCTCAGAAAGTGAGGGAGGTGCATTGTATTTGGGGGGATTTCACAATTATCTTTTTTTTCTCCGTCTTTAGACAGAAGTATAAAGTGGCCTCTATTTGTCCCATGCTTATCATGGATTAAGAGTAAGCTTGTCTGAGGATGGTGCTTTGTGAAATTGTTTATATCTAATAGGAAAATAGTAGCCTTGATGTGAATGTCAGGACATCTTCAGAATGTCAGAAGCTGCTCTCCCCCCAGCCCCCACAACTTTTTTAAATTCTAATGTGGTGAATGTGTCTTCTTTGTGTTCAGAGTAATTTTACAAAATATGAAAGTGATCCAATTAGTTTTGTCAAATATCCAAGCTGAATCATTGCCTGGACCTATAATCTGTTCACATAGTATCTGAACGGACATTCTAATTTCATTCTAATTTCATTTCATTCTATATTCTTTTAAGATAATGCCAGTGTTGGCCAATCAACCAAATACGTGCTGAAGAAAACACTTTGCATGAATAATTTCTATCAATCGGTTAAGGATATACTATCCAAAGTCTCAGTTGAAAAACAGCTGATTAATCTATGTTATATGCTCATTACCACAAAAATCACTACACCATTCTTCAAGAATATATTGATAATTGGCATCTTCTAAATAGTGGTCTTAAAATATTAACAGATGTAGGCTTAGTACATAAGTGTACTTAATGTACTTAGTACATAAGTTACATAAGTAACATTGGACATATTGGATCATAATAACTTAAAGAACTTGAAGATTTTTCTTACTCTTGAAGGGATATTCTATGCTAAACATATGAAAATTGTATGTGAATGCCAGGATCTTATTTAAATGGCAATTGACTTCATATATTATGTTTTGCTATCAAAAAGTATTCCTTATCATAATTATTTTAATTATGCAAAGCAAACTTCAATGAGATTCAGTGAGTGTCTATTTTATGTTTGAATGGATGTTAAGGCAAATACCAGAATTTTAAAATTATCTAAGGCCTGATCTCAAAAAGTCTATAATTCTTCAGCAAAAAAGCAAATGTTCATATGAAGTAATTAAATGCAAAATACAGTCTAAACATACTTCAGGGGATAATATGTTATTTTAGTGTGGCCCATTGGATACAGAATTATTTTTAGTATAATAACAGGGGCAAAGAATTAAGGCAGAAGTCGTTTACAATTGCTTGTATTTTCTTTCCTGGTAGAGTACTCAATGATTCAAAGTAACTGTTGGGGAGGATGAGAGTGAAATTTTATTCCCGTGTCTCATTATCAGTGAATTTCACTACATTTGGGCCTGTAAATAAGGAAGTAAATCTAAAGTGTCTGAAAGTAAAATGTGTAATGTTTAAATATTAATTCTACAATTAAGATAAATTACACGGATCTTTTTGTCTTTGATTAACACTCTATGGTTTTTCAAAAGCATAAGCCAAAAAAGAAATGGGGTGTAGAATCTATTTATAAGGATATTTCATTGACTGTAAGCCAACAGTAAGAATGAGGGTGATAAACACTTTGCTAGGGTAAATATGTCAAGGAGAAAAACAGACGTCTAACCATGAGTATGGCCCTATGAATGTTTTCATAGTCTTCCTGACATCTTTCCATTTGTCTCAAAGATGGGTACCATCATTTCCATATGTGAATGTCAATAATAAAGAGCATATTTAACAAGTACAAGTCTCATTCTCTATTTTGACAAAACTTAGATGAAATTTGTCCTCCTTTTTGTTTAAAAATTTGGTACATATGTTTTTCTTCATCAAACATTCTAGAATCTAAAGAGTTGGGGGCTAATGAAAAACATACAAAATAAACTTGCTTCAGTTCATAAAAGAGTAGTCAGAAAACACTGAAGGGAGCACTGAAGAAATATTTTCCTTCCAATTTCACCAGTTAGGAATCTAGTGTATTTAACATACATTAAAAATATCAGTGACCCATCATAGACATTAATTCTGTTGGTCATTGATCATTCAAATCTCTTACAGAACTTTTAGGTTTAATCATCAATTGAGATCAGCAATCATCAAAAAACTAGAAGTTGGATGAGAAGCGGATAGAGATGTGAGAAAACACATGGGCAAGGTTAATAACTTCAATATTCCCAAGAGCTGCGTGTGTCCTAGTGTCCAATGGATTTAAGAGTAAAGTTAGGTGATATCTCATTGGAGTTTTGATTTGCATTTCCCTGATGATCAATGATGTTAAGCATCTTTTCCCGTGTCTATGGAAGTTTTGAACGATTAATTAATACTGAAATTAATACTACACTATGTTAACTAACTGGAATTTAAATAAAAAACTTAAAAAAGAGAGAAAAGTTAGGAAGCATCATGAAAGCTAGTTTTGGGAAATGAAAGGCTGACAACTCTAGGACAGTTGCAGAGGCAGTAGGCACTGTATTATTAACAACTGAGTATTAAATTATTGTTTTTCATGTTTAGATATTAGCATGCAGAGAGTTTTAAATCTCAAATTGCAAACAAATCAGTCTTCTCCATCAAGGCTAATTCAATATACCTCAGCAGTTAAATTAGGTGTTTATTGGTCAGATTCACTGCCTCTTAAACACTTTACTTTCAGCTTTGGAATGGAAAGTAAGCAAAGATAGAAGTCAATAGTACGATTTATTTATTTACCAATGTGTTTTATTTAGGTTTTATAGTTGGCATTTTCCAAATACCCAGGCATGAATACTAATTGCTCTGAACCAACAACTGCCTTGCAGGTTGTAGGTGCTAGGAGGGGGGGAAAAGTGTGTTTTGTTTTGTTTTTAAATGTGTCAAGTTTCAATTTATTTTCTAGTTAGTTAACAAGGCTCCTGGGTGTCTCGGGTTGGTTAAGTGTCTGACTTTGGCGAAGGTCATTATCTCACGGTTTGTGGTTCAAGCCTCGCGTCAGGCTCTGTGCTCACAGGTTCCTGGTTGGAGCCCCACGTTGGGCTCTATGCTGACAGCGCAGAGCCTGGAGCCCGCTTTCGATTCTATGTCTCCCTCTCTCTCTCTGCCCCTCCCCCACTCATGCTCTGTCTCTCAAGAATGAATAAATGCTAAAAATAAATTAATTAGTTACATATAGTGTAATATTAATTTCAATATTAGTTTATCCATTCATCTGTCCATGGACTTTTTTATAGTTTGGCTATTGTTAATAATGCTGCTATTATAAACATCTGGGTGCATGTGCCCCTTTGAATCAATATTTTTGTATCCTTTGGGTAAATACCTAGTAGTGCAATTGTTGAGTCATTGGGTAGTTCTATTTTTAACTTTTTGAGGAATGTCTATATTGTTTTACAGAGTGGCTGCCCAAGTTTGCATTCCTACCAACTGCATAATGGGGTTCCCCTTTCTCTGCATGCTCGCCAACATATTGTTTCCTGTGTTGTTAATTTTAGCCATTCTGACAGGTGTGAGGTAGTATCTTATTGTGATTTTTATTTGTATTGCCCTGATGATGAGTGATATTAAGCATTTTTTTCATGTGTCTATTGACCATCTGGATGTCTTCTTTAAGAAATGTCTATTCATGTCTTCTGCCCTTTTCTTAACTGGGCTATTTGATTTTGGGGTGTTGAGTTTAATCAGTTCTTTATAGATTTGGATATTAACCCTTTATCAGATATGTCATTTGCAAATATCTTCTCCAATTCTGTAGGTTGTCTGTCAGTTCTGTTGATTATTTCCCTTGCTGCGCAGAATCATTTTATTTTGATGAAGTCCCAGTGGTTCATGTTTGTTTTTGCTTTCCTTGCCTCTGATGACATGCCTACTCAGAAGTTGCAGAAGCTTTTTATCTTGATGAAGTCCCAATTCTTCATTTCTGCTCTTCTCTCTTTAGCCTCAGGATTCATGTCTAGTAAGAAACTGCCATGTCCAAGGTCAAAGAGGTCACTGCCTATGTTCTCCTCTAGAATTTTAATGGTTTCTTGTCTCACATTAAGGTCTTTCATCCATTTTGAATTTACTTTGTGGATGGTGTAAGAAACAGGTCCAGTTTCATTACTCTCCATGTTGCTATCCAGTTTTCTCCACATCATTTGTTGAAGAAACTCTTTTTTCCATTGGATTTTTTTTTCCTTTTTTGTTGAAGATTAGTTGACCATAGAGTTGTGGGCCCATTTCTGGGCTTTCTAGTCTGTTCCATTGATCTATGTGTCTGTTTTTATGCCAGTACCATACTGTCCTGATGACGATAGTTTTGTAATATAGCTTGAAACCTGGACTGTAATGCCTCCAGTTTTGTTTTTCTTTTTTGGGATTGTTTTGGATATCTAGGGTCTTTGTGGTTTCATACAAATTTTAACATTATTTGTTCTACCTCTGTGAAAAATGCTAGTGGCATTTTGACAGGGATTGCATTAAATGTGTAGATTGCTTTTGGTATATTAACATTTTAATAATATTTGTTCTACCAATCCATGAGCATGGAACATTTTTTCCATTTCTTTGTCTTATCTTCAGTTTCTTTCATAAGTGTCCTATAGTTTTCAGAGTAGAGCTCTTTAACTCTCTGGTGAGGTTTACTCCTAGGTATCTTAGGGCTGCAATTATAAATGGCATTGATTCCTTGATTTATCTTTCTGTTGCTTCATTATTGGTGTATAAAAATACAACAGATTTCTATATGTTGTTTTGTATCCTGTGATATTGCTGAATTAGTGTATCAGTTCTAGCAATTTTTTAATGGAGTCTTTCAGATTTTCTACATAGAGTATCATGTCATCTGCAAATACTGCAAGTTTGACTTCTTCCTTGCATATTTGGATGCCTTTTGTTTCTTTTTGTTATATGACTGCTGAGATGAGGGGAAAAAAAGATTTTACCATGAAAAAAACTTTTTTTTTTTTTTTTTGTGAGAGAGAGAGAGAGAGAGACAGAGTGCAAGCAGGGGAGGGAAAGAGAGAGAGGGAGACACAGAATCTGAAGCATGTCCAGGCTTCAAACTGTCAGCACAGAGCCTGATGAAGGCTAAGTCAGAAGTTTGACTGAGCCACCCAGATGCCTTGAAAAACAAAGTCTTAAGACACTTACGACAACTGGAACATTTGTAGCTAAAACCTATGATCCAGTCTAATGGGCCAACACAGATAGAAGATCACAGCAAACATACTAGGATCCTTGATAATGTCTTTGAATTCAAGAATTCTGGAATTACCCTGCTTTAGGACTTCTGGTACAGTTTACTTATATTTTAAACAGTTTTAGAAGATTATTGTTATTTGTGGCTAAAAACCTTCTACCTTACCTTATTATTATTTGTAAATAATAAATAAATCATTATTTTTTTCTGAGAAACTTTAGTAAATATTATTTATCTCTTGCATCTGAACATATACCAGAAAAAAAAATGAGAAATAAAATAATGAATGGAGAGGAGAAAAAATAAAAAAAATATAATGGAATTCAAAGTTGTCAAAAAAGTCTTTAAGTAGAATATGAGACCAAGGATTGTGTTTGATAGATGAGAAGGTAGAGAGAAAATGAGAGAATGAAACAGCTGTTATGTCTGAGTGAAAAGCCTGATTTGACAGTCCATCACAGTACATTTCAAATATATTGCTTATGTGTCATTGTGGCCTATTTTCATGTACTAAAAGAATTGTCCTTCATTTCCATTACTCTTAGTTGGCATTTCAGAGCTTCTGAAAGGTTGAAGTCTGTTTATTCCATAGTATGTATAATATTTATTGAGTTACAGATTCTAGTCTAGATTTTTACACCAATATTGATGCTTTGTTTGTTTCAAACCAATATTTATTATGGGAAAAAAACAATAATACGTACTCTTTGTGCATATAGATCTAAAACTCAATTGATTGTTTCAAGGAAAACATTCCCAGTAGTCATGAGAAAACTAGAAAAGAAACAACCACAAGACTTGTTCTATTAATCAGAGACATTTTTCAGTGAGTCTTTAAAAGAAGTAGAAATTTAGGTGGTTTTAAAATCTAAGAAAGCAAGCAAAGTATGATTTTAATCAATATTTAAGTTCAATTATACAATTTTAGGATTTACTTTTGCCAGTTATTTGTCCATTATATCTCATTCTACACATTAGTATTTTCCTAGCATAGCACTATTTTTACCTATTAATGAAAAAATAATTAACACACTCACCATTAATAATTTTAGAATTAAGTTAATATATGCTTGCACAAACATTTAGATTTGTGTCATAGAATAGATTCATAGAGTTTCACAAATCAGATTACATGTAGGATAAAAACAGTTATCAATTAATCTCGGTACTGGCAGTTAAAACAATGTTTTGTTGAGCTTTTATTATTTATGATTAGTTCCCTTTTATTAACTATAAAATAGAGTTTAACTCCCAAAATTATAATTGTATTTTATTTATGTTAGAGAAAATAGTAACATAAGACATGGGTTATTTAGTATTGCTAAGTATTGCTTCTTTATTCAAAACTACATGCTAAAAACCACTTTCTATTTAAACAGGTCAATAATTTTGTTGTATTTATATGTGGACATTAATGGTACTATACTGATCCAATCAGCTAACAAATATACTTAATACAAATCAGTGCATTTGAAAAGGAAAGTATAGACACAAACTCTAACTTAAAAGAAACTTCATTATTCTTGTGATTTACTATATGATTAATAAAATTTAAGAGACAGCTTTTGCATTTGAACATTAACATATAAATGTTAAATAACAGATGCAATTAAACAGCCCTTTCTCTATTGATGTCTGCAATTTTACTCATAGAAGTTCTTTTGATACCTTCTTTTATATGTCATGGTATACTTTTTTTTATACTTAACTGTTACAAAAAGGTTTGAATTTATTTTGAGTAACACAATTCCATAAAAAAATTTAACTCTATAAAGTGTTGATTATTTTACCAGCACCACTGATTATGACAAAGTGCATTATTGGGAAGTTATAAAATATTATACAACTTATATTTTTAAGGCCAGACAATTGAGCTTCTTACATAATTCTTAAAAAATTTTTAATCTTTATTTTTGAGAAAGAGAGAGAGAGAAAGTATAAGCAGGGGAGGGGAAGAGAGAGAGGGAGGCAAAGAATCTGAAGCAGGCTCCGGGCTCTGAGCTGTCAGCACAGGGTCCAATGCAGGGCTCGAACACACAAATGGTGATCATGACCTGAGCCAAAGTCAGACACTTAACCAACTGAGCCACCCAGATGTCCCTATTTTTTTTAATTGAAGTATAATTGACATACAATACATACAATATTATATTAGTTTCAGGTATACATAGTGATTTGACAATTCTATATATTATGCAAAGTTCACCATGATAGTGTTATATATATATATATATACATATATATATATATACACACATATATATATATGTATATATATATATATGAGCTCATGCTAATATATGTATTTTTTCATGATAGAATAAAATTTAAATAATATTTAAAGTACTGCATTATGCAAAATTGTATGATTATGTAAAATAATTCAATTTACTATCTGCTGTGGACTGTTAGATTATCTAATTTATTTGTTAACTTCTTAACTTGGTTTTTCACATTGTTAACATTTTATCTCATATTCTTTTCTGATATGTTAATATTCTGTAACTTCTTTTTCCATTCATATACTTTGGAACTTTATATATGTTGATATGCATAGTCTTACTTCAGTCATTGTAGCATGTTGATCATTTAGGCATTTGAATATTCTCCCTTTCATAAATTATGCAACAAATATTCTTGGACAGGTATAATTATTTACTTGCACAAGTAAATATGGTGTTCTATTATTTATATTTAGAAATGGAATTCTGGTGGTTAGGTTATATGCATATTTCTAAACACTGAGAAAAAAAAAAAAACACTACCCATTGTGCTATTTCTATTCATGTTCTCAAAGTATAAGCTTTATTTCTTAAAAGTATTTCCCAAAATTCAAAAACAAAATGGGGATAATTTCAATTATGATTAGATGTAGAAACTGTAGGTAAATATTTATAAATTTAAACCCTTTGGTGTTTCATACTCTCTTTATATTGAAGCAAATTTCAGGTTAAATAAAAGTCACAGGTTATTGCTTATTTCCTTCATAATATTATAGTTGTTTCTCATCTGAATTGTGAAATTTAGTGTTACTGTGAAAAGATGAGATTAGGCTAACAATATTTCTTCTCTTTCCCTTTGTAAATAACCTGATTTTTCTGCCCATTTGTTTACATGACTTTTTAAAATTAAAGTTGAATAACTACTGAGTTTATTTTACGATTTTTTCCTTCTCAACATAGGTAAAAGAAGTTTGTATTGTAATGCTCATATTTTTTTCATGTTTTTATCTCAGATTTTCTTCTTTCCCATTATTTTCTGTCCTCTTACTCAACACCATTACTTTTGTGCTCTTTGGAAATTCTTTGTCTTCTAATTCTGCAATATAATTTTTATTTATATTTATACTTTTGGCCTTTCTCCAATACTTGGCATGACTTTCAATAGTTATTTCAAATGTTCTCAGTTATTTTCTTTTTTGGTGTTTAATGTTATATTAATCTCTATACACTTTTTATTCTTCTCGTCTATTTCTGTACTAAGTTGTCAACTTGGTTTTTTAATCCTTCAAAAAAATTGTCTCATCATTGGTCTGTTGCTATGTTACTTTTTATTTTGTTTTGCTTCAGAATATTATACTATCTATAAATTTGCTGAGTTATTAATTGGAATTATTTTTTTGAATAATCTTTCTCTATAAGTTACATTTAATATCACATATATCTTGAAGGATATTACTTATATTAAATATAGCCAGCAATTTACTGAAGGTATTAATTTTTATTTATATATTTATTTATTTTATTTGAGAGAGAGAAAGAGAGTGCAAGCAGAGGAAAGGGGCAGAGAGAGAGAGAGAGAGAATACACAGAGAGTGTGGAGGCCAACGTGGGGCTCGAACCCACGTCCCTAGGATCATGACTTGAGCAGCAATCAAAAGTTGGTCACTCAACCAACTGAGTCACCCAAGGGCCCCTACTGAGGAGAGATAATGAAGAGAGGAAAGGGACTGAAAAGTGTCCACATAAGATTGATGTTTGCTGTTCAAATAGTCTCCCATCAAATCTGTTGCTTTCTTAGCAATTTTGCTTTCACAGGTCAGTATTTCAAAGATTAGTGCTGCACAAAGTAAATCCATTAAAATCACCAGGCCATGTTCTGTTCCTTGGATGTCTATGTTTGCCTCTCATTTTTTTTTATTTTAACATCGGCTAGGCTGCTAAAAACTACATTTAAGTGTGCTGTTTACTTTTGCACCATTCTTTCTTCTCTATGGAGAAATGTCTTGTGTCATGATTTTATCAGGATTGTATGACACGGTATTCTAATAAAAAAACTTTTATATGAGATTTTCATGACTAAATGATTTCTGGGAAATTGTGCATTTTGTTCTAGGTTACATTAACTTTTTGTTTGTTGCACATTGTTTTGTTTTTATGCATCTTTTTTTCTATTTTAGTGCAACTGTCACAGAATTTCGCAAGAATGTTCTATAGCTTAGTTTCTTTCATTATTTCTTAGTTTCTTGGGACACTTTTGTTTTAGATATGGTTTTGTTCTGTTTTTTAGTTTTCTTTTTTTTGTTTTTTTTTGTTTTTTGTTTTTTGTTTTTGTTTTTTTTTTTTTTGTTTTTTTTTTTGCTTTTTTGTATATTTCAAACAAGACAGATGAAGTAAAAATTACTTTAGGGAACTATATTTCACAGAAGTTCCCATTACCAGCTTGAAAATGTTTATTTCTAATGTCTTCACAGTAAGACAACAGCCTATAATAAATAATTGGGAGAAAAACTTTGCACACACACACACACACACACACACACACAGAAAAGAAGTGCCATTGGTGATTATACACAGTGACACTATCATCATGTCTTCTTCAGAATGGAAAGTTCAAACAAAGTTTAATGCTATTGATACCTTGTTAACAAAATTATAGTTGAGATGTAATGTGTTGATGCCTGAAAACTGCAATTAAATCTTTTCAATGAAGAAAAAATTAAACATAACAAAACATTCATTCAGTGAGGGAAATACAGGCAGCTGAAAATTCTGAAGCTATTTGCTACTATATTTCGTTTCTTTTCTTGTTATGACAAGTTACCTAAGTGACCTTTGCTTGCCCTTGCTACTTTATAACCACAAAGTTAGACAGGTATTAATTACTGTTACTCCAACAGAATAAGAAAATTTATTTTAATGTTTCAAACTTGGCATATGAATTTTGTATGGCTGAACTGTATGAATCCGGAAACATACTTGCTAGGTAGCATTCCGGATTCAGTGGTCTACGTATCTTCATGCCATTTTAAAAAAACAGATTCTTTTTTATTTTTTTTGAAAGAAAATGAGAATTTCATTCAAGGCCAAGGTAGGACAGTTGCCTGTAATACACAATCTTCAGAAAGAAAGAAAGAAAGAAAGAAAGAAAGAAAGAAAGAAAGAAAGAAGAAAGAAAGGGAAAAAAAGAAAAAAGAAGAGTGCTCTGGCAAGGGAACATTTGGTGTTGAATTACATACATTTTTTTTTCTTTACAGAAACAGTTATAAAAAACAAATTAAAGTAGTCTCTTTGACTACTTTAACATGTTTGTTCTCTTGATTCTTCCACTTTATTTTCTAAGTCTCTCTATACTCTTTATTTTTTATATTATCAGCATCTAGTTCTTTAACTATGGCAAATATGATGAACCCAATTACCTCGTCACGTTGTCTATACAATATATTGGTCTAGAAAAATTCCTACCTTGAATAAAAGCACACTTTCATGGAAGTCAGGACAGCTTGGTAAGTAAGGACTATGCACATTGGCTGCATTTTAAACTCCCAATATCCATATTAAGGCAGACCTTTAACAATGCCCTAGATCTGTCTTTACTTTTCTTACCCTTTTTTCCTTTCTCCCTCTCTCTTCATTATGATTATTTGAAAACATTATTTATATTTACCTAGAACTCCACTCTAAAAATATAATTTCATTTTCTACTCCATTAAGAAATGAGAAGTCATGATAGTGATAGGGTTTTGGGGTGATGTGAGATTTGAAGCTGAGGCCAAGAAAGAATTCTTGAAGATGTCTTTTGTGCAAAAAAGATGATTTTATGAAACCATGGGGACAGGACCTGTGGGCAGAAAGAGCTGCACCTGGGTTGTGATGGGTGACATTATATACCTTCAGGGTGGGAGGGGATTAGGGATAGAGTAAATTCTAAGGTATTTTGGAAGCAAGGTTTCCAGGACCTTGAGGGGCTAGCTGCTCTTAAGAAAACACCGTTTTAGTAAAACCTGGGTCATGAGACACTTCAGATGTATATCAGGGGTCCATAAGCTTAGAGTATGTTTGCCAGCATGTATCTTGGGGGAGTTGAGGTAAAGGAAGTTTCCAAAGGAATTTTTATGTGTTAAAGCAAACAAGATTCTGGGGGTCAGAATAATATTAAGCCAAGATTCCCTTTTGCCCCCCAGCAAAGTGTCATCATAGAGGCAGCTGAGCTCCTGAAGGGAGGTCACTCTGTCTGTTTCAAGGACTTGTCAATGGGCTGTAGGCAGTAAGGGAATTTAATTTTTCATTTGACTTAGGTTCCCACACCACCATGGCAAGCACTTAAACTCCTTTCCTTTGTTCTTGCATAGCCAGAAGTGTTTGAGGAATATCACACATATCCCACCTGGAGGGGGTGGGGGTGCTGTCAGTCTGTACTCTGCCCTCAGCTTGCCTGACGCTCCCTCAACAGGAATCCCCTCAAATTCTACCTCTGAACCAAGAAACTTACTTGCAGTGGCATGTTCCTTCCTCTTTTGTTTGTTACAAGGTATAATCTTGCTTCTCAGATTGATTCCTTTTAACCAGGCCCTGCTTTCAATCTTTGCTTCCTTCTTAAGAACCTCCCTTTGCCAATTATTTCTTGTCTCGCTTGTATCTTCAGTCTCAAGCTCTCTAATGGCTCAGTCTCATAAACTTTTAAACATGTCCCAATCTAACACTAAAACCTAATGATAATAATGATAATAATCAATGATAACAATAAAATAAAATAAAACCCTTGGGTTACCAAAATGCTGACACACATATATAATTTCTCAGAACTATATGTATGTGTACCATAAGCAGGTTAAGATCTCTATTTGCAAAGCAGAAATTGTTAATAATTTTTACATCTAGCCCTTCCTCTCAGTGCTTCCTCTTGTATTTTCTCTCAGTGAAAGTCACAAACATTCACCAGATGACAAAGACATAGTGTGGTTTGATATGATATATGATATATATGCATGTTATATACAATGATATATGAGTACACTATGACGAATTTTATAATTGAAAGGATACATTTTTAGGTTAAAGAGAAGTTCATTATTACTTAGGCAAAAAAAATACATTACCAGGCTATTTATGAAGTTGGGCATTTTCACATGTATAAATACTATTACAATTAAACAATTTATAAATTTAAATGGTTACACCACTTTTTCTATGTAGAATTGTCTTTATACATAATTTTAAAATATATATTTTATATTTGATTATTATTTTTAGTAATGTAGGCTATAGAAAAATTAACAAGGAAAAAGTAAACAAAATATGTCAAAATGTAAGTTTTTGAGAAAAGATAAATGAATCAATTCATATAAAAATCAGCTCATGAAGGAGAAGCAAAACTTTTGGGGGGCTTATCAGTTTTAAACAGTACACTCTAGTAAATGTTCCTCATTATTATCATTCTGTTGTTCAGATACTAGTGTTGTAATTACCTATTGAAAATATGCTGAATTAACAAATTAATCGGTATGCATATTGAAAGGATTTGACAGAGTATGGGGAGCAATATGCTTCTTTTTTATGCACCAAATAACGTTAATGAATGTGAGTAAAAATTTAAGACCTGAGGTTAGCTTGCAATTGGGTAAGTGATCAATTAAAAAATCAACTCAAATTTGATATAGTCAATACTGACAGCATCAACTTCAAACAGCTGTGGAGTTGCTGATGAGATAAACAAATTAATGTGATTTCAAATGCAAAGCAATCCATTATTTCCAGCAGAAGACTTTGAAATTAATGTTTGGAGCTGCATTTATTTTCAAAGTAAGAGAGGTAAGAAAGACATTTACAAATAACATAAGGCCCAGGAAACCAATTTTGTCCTTAGTTGTAGACAATTCAGAAGCCTCTGTTTTTTGTTTCTTGGTTTGTTGAATGTTTGGGATGAAACATTGACTACTATCATGCATACATCTTGCATTTCTTATCAAAACTAAAAATTTAAAGGCTACTAGAAGAGCAGGATATGAGAATTTAGACAGTCTAAGTTAGAATACACACACATTATCAAATGTTCTGGTATGCCCAGGAATATAAAAATGAATTAAACACATTCCCAATTTAATAACCTAATTAATGAAAGCAGATGTTATTGATGATTGCTATATAGTCATAAGGGGCAGTTTCATGTAGAAATTGGACTGAGGGAGGGAGAGAATTTTCTTAGGAAATAAATGAGGTAAATGCATTTCAGGAAAATTCAAGAACTCATGCAAAGGCACATGAGCATGATTGAATATGTCATCTTTGGGAAATGTTGAGTAGTTAAAGGTAACCACTCAGCAGGATGTGGCCATTCTGGCAGGTTGGACTCCCAAATAGCTCAGGGAACTCATGAAGTTACTGGTCTAAATTTGGTCTATAGGGAATCACAAGGGAGTGTACATACAGCAATCAGGACAGTGAGAACATGATCCAGCTTGTGTTTTAGTTTGTATTTTAGAGAAAACTAACAGTGAAGAAGATTATTTGGAGAGACAGACTCTATGTACAAAAAGATTATTATGAGTAGACAAGGCAAACAAACCCAAGGATTCCACTAAGACCTGGGGTTTGAGATAGAGAGAAGCTATTTTTAACAAACAATGAAGTTACTTCTCTTGTCATTGATATTCTTGTGTTGTAAGTTCTGAGCGCTGCATTTAACCCATACCAAGTGTAGATAGAAACAAACTAGAATGGTATGTATTTTCAAGATTAGAAATAATAAAGGCCCTTTCAAACCAACTGTCCTTTAAGTATGTCAATCATTGAGGCAGCTGGGTCATTGGTTTAAATGATTTACACACACACACACACACACACACACACACACACACATAGCCCTAAATCTATGTAAATCTTTTATGTGAAAATTAAAATTTTCAGACAGCAATGCCTTTTGCCTAGTCTGCTTTCTCTGGCCTGATGATCTCCAATGAAATTGCAGCAGTGAAAGAAAATACAGCTACTCTGAAGATCTATCTATCCACATTGGCAAAGGAAGACTTTAACTGAGGAGCCCCCTCCACCCCCCGCCCCGGTATTAAAATGTCAACAGGATTTGTGGCATATCACTGAACCCTCACCAAAGCCTGAGACTAGTTTCCAATTTACTGTCAGTCAAATTAAGCACATTTGTACAAGACAAATTATTCATGATATACAATTCTTAAGATATAAATTTACAATTTTCCCTCATTACAGCATATCTGCAGCTAAGTGAATAGTTTCTATTCTACCCATTCCATATAAGTCTTATTAATTTATCCATAGTCTGTTCATGGCATTATTGATTTTCCTGTTTCTCTGCTCTGGATTGTCACTTCTTACCAGTAAAACTTTCTTTGCTGTTAATAGGAAATATACATACTCTGCTTTTGTCCTTGCATAAAATTTAAGGATCCAATCTTTATCAAAAGATTTTGCTCTCCCACTTCCTGCTATGTGTTTTAGCCAAGAACTTCTTTCACTTTTTCCCCCTTCTCCCCTCCCACAGATTCTTGGGTGTTGATTCTTTTCACACTCAGTGCCAAACTGCCATTATGTTAGGTTCACTCAGGACTCTTGCTTCTCTGAGAGAAGTGAAGACTACAGTTCATTTATCTCTTGCTTCTAATTGGGTCTCAGGTAAAATGATTTCCTTATCTCTTTAACACATGAGATGTATGGTAAAGCTCATGAAAGACTAAAATTATTATCCTGATCTACAGCACTTCTTTTGGCCTTACCATTCAATCATGTACTACAGTATTTGGTGACATCTTTACACATCTATGGTATAAAAACACATACATCTGAAGAATAATGAAAAAAAACCCACAAGATTAATACTGTAGCAGATTATGTCGAGAAACCATTAAGAATAACATAAAATTGTACTAGGGTTGTTATAGACTTTCCAGACAAAGGCTAAAGATGTCTGAAAATAAGAGGACATTAAGATGTTTGTCTTACTCTGAGGTATGTCATTATTCAAAGCGACAGCAATTATGTCATGGTTTTACTTTCAATGTTTCTCTCTAAGATGTTCAAACATAAAAATGTATAATGCCTCATTAGTCACTATTACATTATTTTTTCATTGTAATCATGTTTATATGCAACTCCACTTGACCATAAAGAAGCAGAAGTATTTGTCCTCCAAATCCATAAACTTTTAAAAATCACCATGACAGTATAGTATACACTTCAGTATGTTATACAACATTATATTATACACAACAGTATATTATAGATCTTAAAAGTGAATTTTCTGGGTCTATAGCATTTAGACTCTCACATTAAATTTATACTAAAATAAGAAAGCAAATAACAAGAAAGGTATTATTTCTAACTTAATGTGTCAATATCTTATAAATAAGTATACCTGTCTAAAGAAGGTTTAATGCATTTAAATAGTGAAAAAGTCTTGAGTTTCCAAGATTAAAATTCTGGCTGATTTTAGAATATATCATTCAATTCTATTTGATCATGCATGAAAATTCTATTACTTAAAAGTAAGACTCTAGACTAAAGTAATTTAGGGTTTGGATACTTTCTTCACTAATATAGCTAAATGTTATGATATCATATATATAAGAAAACAAAAATAATACAGAAAAACATATCTTTATAGTCCTACTGATGAGGATAGTTACAATAGCAAATTAGTTGTATAGAATCTAGAGGGGATTCAGTAAATATTTGTGAAATATTTTAAAACTATGTTGTGCATGAATGATGATAAAGCAACTGTTATATGACCAAACATCTCACTATATCTTTGGAAAAGAAAAGTACTATCAATATATTTTTTTAATGTGATAACGTTTCTAATGCTACATTTGTCCAACTACAGAGCTAGTCTCAGTGAATCATGAAATCAATATAGTGGTTTGTAGCTAATATTTCAACTTGAAATAAACTAGACTAAAATAGGAGAGAGTTGGGTGTCTGGGTGGCTCAGCTGGTGAGCGTCTGACTTTTGGTGTTGGCTCAGGTCATGATTTCATGGTTTTTGGGTTTAAGCACCACCTTGGGCTCCATGCTAACAGTGTGGAGCCTGCTTGGGATTCTCTCTATCCCTCTTTCTCTGTCCCTACTCCGTTCGCATGCTCTCTCAAAATAAATAAATAAACTTTTAAAAATTAAAAAAATAAAATAGACAATGGAAAAATTAGAGTGGTTTTCAAATATTAAAGGTAAGGAAAGTTTATGAATTTTTCACCTTAGTTTTATATATGCATTTGCTACTATTTAGTCAATAAAAGCCAATGTGATCATACAGTTGTTTAAGTTTGGCACCGTATAAATTGACCAATACATCCATTCTGATGCTGTTTTCACACCATGGACAATAGCAAATGTCTTAAACACTCACCCTGGTTATTATATATATAATTTTTGCACGTACATGCCAAATATCTTTCTTATTGTTATTCATTGTCAAAATGTTAGAGCAGACCTGTGACTGTAGTTACAGTTTTTATGTTAATGGAAGGGGCCAAGGGGGGTTGTTATTTATACTTTACTAACAAATGGTACCAACTAACAAAGTCATTTTTGAGTGAAGTAAATAAAAAGGAACAATTATTATATTCCGAGGAAGCAGATTTTTAATCTAAGCAACTAGATGGCATATTCTGAAGAATATCTAAGAGCGTCACTCTTTTTCTATTAACTAATATGTTTTCTCCTCATTTTCTTAATCTAGTTGGAGGTCAATTCAAAAACTTTATGGAATTTGAATGTTTTCATTTTTTTGGTAATGAGTAAGACCAAAAACTGTATAAATTATGGACAGATAAGTGAGTGGTCAAGAGTACTATCATCTCTAGTGTTTCTGCATTCCAAGAGAAACATAAACATTTTTAATACAAGTCAGGGTCTTTACACAGGGTCTTCAAACCATATCCATTGTGGAGAGGAATTGGCAATTGCCAGTTAGAATGCATGTGTATGTAATAAGTAGGAAACTGAGAAATGATGGTCTTCCCACCAGAATAAGAGCCCAATGAATCTTGCTTTATTCTACTCACAGTGTTGTATACTAAACCTGTGACCGCCCCACCATGAGAGGTAGAGTTCCTTGTCCACGTTCAATATTTATTATTCCATTTTCCCTTTTGGAATTCTTGCCCTCAGAACTTTATTAATATCAAAATATTAGCTCATATGTGGAAGGAAAGTTAACAAGACAATATGCGATATTAAGAGTATTAGGTGTAAAGGTATGAATGTTTATTCCTAGCAAGATTATAGTATATTTTAGGAGAGGACCCTAAACAATTCTTAAACGAAATGACAACATTAAATTATAAGCCAATGTTGGGGCACCTGAGTGGCTCAGTCATTTGAGCTTCCGACTTCGGCTCAGGTCATGATCTCATGGTTTGTGAGTTCAAGCTCCACATCGGGTTCTGTGCTGACAGCTTGGAACCTAGAGCCTGATTTGGATTCTGTGCCTCCCTCTTTCCCTGCCCCTCCCTGCTCATGCTGTATCTCTCTTTGTCTCTCAAAAATAAATAAATGTTAAAAAAATTTAAATTATAAGCCAATGTTTTTATTTATTGCAGTGCTGTCCCTCAAATATCTGGAAGCTCTTTGAAAATAATGAGAATTCTGTGTTATTTATCTTGGAATATGAAACTAAGTGGGCTTCTGCAGACCCTATAGTCTCCAAGGAAATATTATTCATTATGTATTTACAGTTATTAGATTAAAATTTGTAATGTGCTATGTTCAATTAATAATAATGCAGAACTGGGTGAACTATGAAATACATTGTTCTTTTTAAAAGCTCTAATATGGGAAAAGACAAGCAGTTTGTCCTAATGAATGCATCTAATTGGTGCACTTTATTATAAAACACTGGAGCAGCATTTTTCAAGAGGCAGTTCTATTTGTAACTGGCTGTCTTCAGCATGTCAGGGTGTAATAAATGTGCTGCAGACTAGAACTGCTGATTAGCATTTCTGGAATCCCAGGAAGTTAGTAAAAGCTGTTTGCCATTAAAGAAAGACCTTTTTAGCAGCCTTCAGGAAGAAGCTATAGTTCAACAACCTATGGTTGTTATTCAGTGTAAGTAACCTTAGGAAGGTTTCCTATAACGTATTTGGCACTATATATATATGGCTGAAAAGGAAGAGAAATACTAATGAGAAAATTATGAAACATTGTGGCAATGATAATATTCAGTATTTCACACATAAGTATGTTTGAAATCTCTAGTATTAGTTATATCTTAACTATAATTGCCTGAAGCACATTATTATTTTTTATATTTTCTTTTTGTTTCATGTTTCCCAGTAACTCATAATCAGTAATGGATGTAAATCAGCCACTGTTAGAAGGAAAAATGAATAAGAGGAGATTTCAGTAGAGTCACTAGTGATGACAAGTGGGCCAAATCAAAAGTCGTTTACGAAATAGAGTTTCAGTGTCACGTTAAAACAAATGATCATTACAATTTTCTATTTTGTAATATAGGATATAATAAAATGTATCTTTAACCTAAATTTTTTGAGACATTAGGAAGTTATAATACTTAATCCTGAAAACACCAAAATAATGCCTGTAATAATAATTCTCAAGATGTAAAATGTGAGCCTGGACACAAATCATGAGTTGACAAATATTAATATTCACTGCTTTTGGTCTATTACTGTAGTGTTACTCTGAATCTCTTCTATCAATTATTTCTAAAAGTAGAGTCATAATTTTTCTATTTCTAACTTCAATTTAAATAAAATATTTTTACATATGTATTTTATAGCTGGAATCCCTTGAGTTTTTAAGACTAAAGTAACATGTAAACGTTTCTATGTTAAGGAATGAAATTACTCTTAATGCCCATCTTCTGAATTAGAAACTAAGGTAACTTAAAATACAGTGATCTAGTGTATGGATAGAAAAGATGAATTGAATTCCTTTTTTAAAATCTATTTATTTTGAGAGAGAGAGAGACCACAAGAAAGGTAAGGGCAGAAAGAGAGGGAGAGAGAGAAATTCCCAAGCAGGCTCTGCACAGTCAGTGCAGAGCTCAAAACCAAGTTCAAACCCACGAACTGCAAGATCATGACCTGAGCCTAAACCAAGAGTTGGACGCTCAACCTATTGAGCCATCCAGGCACTCCAAGATTAATTGGATTCTTTTTTTTAATTTTTAAAAATGTTTATTTATTTTCAAGAGAGAGAGAGAGAGACAGACAGAGAGAATGCAAGCAGGGGAGGGGCAGAGACAGAAGGAGACACAAAATCTGAAGCAGGCTCCAGGCTCTGAGCTGTCAGCACAGATCCCGATGTGGGACTCGAACCTTCAAACCATGAGATCATTACCTGAGCCAAAGTCAGGCGTTTAACTGACTGAGCCACCCACGAGCCCCATGAATTGAATTCTTAATGAATAGTAATTACAAGAGATGAAAAATAATCCTATGTGGTTAAAATAAAGAGATAAAAACTGAAGCAGCTTTTAGACACTTTAAAGAGACAGCAATCTGTTTTGTTAGTTTGCTTTTTTTGAACATTCAAAATCAACTCCATATAGAGTGGAATTTAGAAAGTGATTGCAAACCACTGCCCAGGGAAAGACACAGGTTCAGAGAAGTTCTGAGTAGACTGCTTACATGCAAAGGATCATCAATAAGACCTTCTACCAATTTCTTCTCAGAAACATTGGAATGAAGAAAGCAGTGAGTTTACATAGTAAAAGTAAAAAAAAAAAAGTCAACCAAGAATTCAATATTCAACAAAGTTGTCCTTCAAATATGAGAGAAATATTAAGACATTCTCAGATTAATATTAAGACATTCTCAGATTAATAACAATTGAAAGAGGTTAACACTAGATTTATTCTGCTAAAAAGAGCCTTTCAAGTTGAGTGAAAAGAAAGTAGAAAATGACAAAGCCATATGAAGAAATAAAACTTTCCGAGAAAGGTAAATACATGAAAATTATAAAGCTAACATCATTTTATTTTTAGTTTGTGAATCAATTTTGTTTATTTTCTACATGATTTAAAAAAATAAATGTATAAAAAGAGAAATTATTAATTATAATTTGGAGTATCCCCAATGTAAAAGACACAATCTGTGACATCAGTAATAGAATAGGGAATAGGCAGGAGATTTATAGGAACATAGTTTTTGTAAGGTATTGGTTATGTTGAATAAGTTCAAATAGGATTGTTATAACTTTAAGATGTTAAATGTAATCCCCATGGTAACCAGAAAGAAACTATAGAATATACAGAAAAGGAAGTGAAAAGAGAATCAAAATCTTTCTTTCCAAAAAAACAACTAAACACCAAAGTAGTCAGTGATGGGAAAAATAGAGGACAGAAAGTTATAAAGCAAAGAGGAACCTAATAGCAAAAAGCAGAATTAAGTCCCTCTTTTTTTAGTAATTATTTTAAATGTAAATGGTTTAAACTCTTCAAACCAAAGACAGAGATTGGCGAAACAGACTTAAAAAGAAAATGATTCAACTATGTATGGTCTATGAGAGACTCTTCTTAGATATAGACACAGCTAAAGTAAAGAGATAGAAAATTATATTTCATATAATAGTAATCAAAACAGAGCTGAGTTGGCTATGCTAATATCAGAAAAGCAAAATAGACTTTAAATTAAAAAAAAAAAACTAACAAGAGACAAAGGACATTATATATTAATAAAAAATTCAATGCACTAAGAAAATGTAATTATAAACATTTATGCATCTAACTATGGATCCTCAAAACTTAAGGTACAAAAGTTGACAGAAAAGGGACACCTGGATGGCTCAGTTGGTTACATGCCCAACTCGATTTTAGCTCAGGTCATAATTTCACTGTCATGAGATTAAGCCCTGCATCAGGCTCTGCACTGATAGTGCAGAATGGAAGGAAGAAATACACAGCTCTACATTAATAGCTGAAAACTTTAAAACCTCATTTTTAATCATTATCTATAGGTCAAAAAAAACAGAAGATAAGTAAGGACATAGAGAACTTAACACAACAAACCATTTACACCTAATAGTTACAGAACACTCTACCCAACAATGAGAGTATACATATTCTTCTCAAGTGCACATTAGACATTCTACAGGATAGACAGTATATTAGACCACAATATAAATATCAATAGACTTAAAAAACAGACATCATAAAAAGTATTTTTTTCCAACCAACAGGAGAAAGTTAGAAATCAACAACAAAAGGAAAACTGAAATTTCACAAATATGTGGAAATAAACAACACATTCTTAACAAACTAAAAGATCAAAGAAATTGCAAAGGTAATTAGAAAATACCCTGAGATGAATAAAAATATGAAAAACAACCTACCAAAACTTATAGAATGCAGAGAAAACAGTGATCATAGGGAAATTTATAACTATAAATGCTGAATAAGGTAATTACAAAGATTAGAATATAAATATTCAAAATAGAGAATTTAAAAATAAACAATAGAGGGAATAAAAAAACAAAAACAAAAATTGATACTTTGAAAAGATTAACAAAATTGAAAAAACTTTAGCTAGACTAATGAAAAAGAGAGAGAGAAGGAGAGAGAAAGGAGAGAGAAAGGAGTCACATAATTAAATCAGAGACTAAAGTGAAGATATTATAAAACATACAGAGATAAAAAAGATTTTAATGATTTAATGATACTATACTATACTAAAAGTTTTAATGATACTATTAATGACTGTACACCAATAAATTATATAAATAGAAGATATGGACAATTTCCTAGAAACATAAAGTCCTTAAATTTACTGAAGGAGAAATAGACAATCTCAGTAAGCCTATAATGACTAAAGATATTGAATCAAAAATAAAAAACTTACTAACAAAAAATATTCCTTGATGATATGGCTTCACCTATCAATTCTACTAAATATTTAAAGAATTAACATGAATCCTTTTAAAATTCTTTAAAAACACTGAGCAGGAGGATACAATTTCTAACTCATTTTATCAGGCCAGCATTATTCTGAAATTAAAGCCAGATTAAAAACAATCACAAACAAGAAAGAAAGAAAAGAAAATTACAATTAAAAACTTGCATCCCCTATAAATATCAATGCACAAATGCTCAACAAAATATAAGCAGAATGAATCCAATAGCGTATTAAAAGGATTATACACCATGACCAAGTAGAATTTACCCTTATGCAAGGGTAGTTCAACATAAGAAAATCAATCAATGTAACACATCACATTAACGGTACAAGGGAGAATCCACCATGATTGTCTCAGTTGACACGGAAAAAGCATTTGACAGAATTGAACATCCCGTCATAATAAAAACTCAGAAAATGAAGAAGAGAGAAGAAATTTCTCAGCTTGATCAAGGATATTTATGAAAAACCCACAGCTTTAATCATCGTCAGTAGTGAAAGACTGAAGATTTTGCCCAAAAATCGGGAACATGACAAAGATTTCCATGAGCACTGCTATTATTCAACACTGTACTGGAAATTTTACCAAAAGTTATTAGACAAGACAAAGAAATTAAAAAACAAGAGTTTAGAAAGGAAGAAGTGAAATTATTCATATTTGCGGATATCATGAATCTCAAGAATACACACAAACACAAACAAAAATGCAACTAAAACTAATAAGCAAATTCATCCTGAGAAATTTAACAGAAGACCATAGGGGAGGGGAAGGGGAAAAAAAAGTTACAGAGAGGGAGGGAGGCAAACCATAAGAGACACTTAAATACTGAGAACAAACAGGGTTGATGGGGGGAGGTGGAGAGGGAAAAGTGGGTGATGGGCATTGAGGAGGGCACCTGTTGGGATGAGCACTGGGTGTTGTATGGAAACCAATTTGACAGTAAATTATATTTAATATAAAAATATTAAAAAAATAAAAATAAAAAATTAAAACTAATAAGCAAATTTAGCAAATATCAGGGTACAAGATCAATATACAAAAATCAGTTGACTTTTGGTATATCAAAAATAATCTGAAAAGGAACTTAGATTAATTACATGTGTCATAGCATCTTTAAAATATTAAATATTTTGGAATAAATTTGGCCAAGGAGATGTAAGATTTTATGTAGAAAACTGAAACAAAGCAAAGCAAAACAAAACAAAACAAAAACATGGCCAAAAAAAGTTAGATAAGACCTAAATAAATGGCAAGACATTTCATGTTAATGAACAGGAAGACTTAATCAACATCATTAAGATATCAGTACTACAGAAAGTGATCAACAGGTCCAACTCATTTAGAAAATATTGAATATTGAAACAGCACTTTTTTTTTTGCAGAAATGAAAAATCCCTTCTTAAAATCCATATGGAGTTATAAGGAACAACAAATCACACACACACACACACACACACACACACACACACACACAAATATAAAGAATAAATTTGATAAGTTCACATTTTTTAAAGTTAAAACTTTTGAAAATCTGTAGTATTTAAAACTGTATGGTACTGGTATAAAGACAGATAATAGAATGGAATAGAGAACTCAGAAATAAATAGAATTGATCGATTTTCAACAAGGTACCAAGAGCATTCAATGTGGAAAGGATAATCTTTTCAACAAATGATAATGGGAAAAACTGATATCCGCATGCAAAAGACTGACATTGGATCCTTCTCTAAGCCATATAAAAATACTAACTCAAAATGGATAAAAGAACTAAATTTAAGAATTTAAGAGCTAAAACTCTAAAGCTCTTCGAAGAAAACATTAGAGAATATCTTCGCGACATTGAATTTGGCAATGATTTCGTGGACTTGGCACCAAAAGAATTCACCAAGAGAAAACAATAGGTAAATCTTCATTAACATTAAGAATATTTGTGCTTCTAAACATATGGTCAAGAAAGTGACAGACAAATTACTGTATGAGATAATATTTTCAATCACAAAACTGATAATGGAATAATATACAACATTGAAAGAACTAAAAATTAACAATAGCAACAACAACTACTACAACAAGAAAACAATTCAAAAGTAGAAAAAAACTTGAATGGGCTTTCCTCCAAAAATACATATACAAATGGCCACTAAGTAAATGCAGAGATGCTTGATATTGTTAATCATTGGGAAAATGCAAATCTAAACTATATTGTAATATCACTTTATACCTACTAAGCTGGGAATAATTGGGGGGAAAAAAGAGAATACCAAATGTTGTACAGGATGTGAAAGAATTGAAATCCTCATGCATTGCTGGTAGGAATGCGAAATGATGTGGTAGCTGTGGAGAACAGTTTGGTAGTTTATCAAAGGTTAAATGTAGAACCATCATTAAGACCCTGCAATTCCACTTCTAGGTATATATCCAAAAAATTGAAAGCAGGGTCTCAATTAGATACTTACAAACCAATGTTCATAGTAGCATTATTCACAATAGCCGAAAGTTAGAAACAACCCAAATGTCTATTAACAGACAAATGGATAACCAAATGGGGTATGTACATATAATAGAATATTATTTAGCCACGAAAATTAAACTTTCAATATATATTACAACGTAAATTGACATTGAAAGCATCATGCTTATTTTAATAAGTCAGACACTGAAAGACAAATATTGTATGATTTCACTTATATGAAGTATCTCTAGTAGGCAAATTCAAAAAGACTGAAAGCAGAAGAGAAATTATCAGAGTCTGGGAGTGGGAGAGAAGAATGGGAAGTTATTATTTAATGGATACAGAGTTTTTATAAAGGAAGATGAAAATGTTTTAGAGGCTAGAAAACTGTCATATTTATAAAATATTTTTAAGTGTATTAATGTTACTGAATTGTATTCTTCCTGATGGTTAGAATGATAAATATCATGGCATGCATATTTTGCCACAATTTTTATGAAAAACATTTAAGTGTTCTGGCATTTTTAGGGCTTTAAGCAAGTTATTTATTTACATAATTGCCTTGTTTTCTCACTATTTTGAATTGTAAACATTCAGTGACATTGTTATGACACACACACACATATGTATGTAAGTTTATATAAAATTTATCACCAAACATTGATAAAACATCTAATTTAGGGCAATCTCATTCAAGGAACTGAAATTATAAGCACTGATTCAGTAATTTTTATTTCCTCCCTTTGTATAGGTCATGTCATAAATCCACTCAGAAACTCTAATGGAAATTGGGTCTTTACTTTAGAATAATGATCTCCCCTAAACACACACACACACACACACACACACACACACACACACACACACAAATACATACACACAAACACACACTGTCCCAAGTGGCTTTCAGCAGTTCAACTGTCTTCTGTGGTCCATCTATGTATAGGGCCCTTGGTTTAGAATCTTTAGTAATAAAAGCTGGACCTCTTCTTAATAAAGTTATCTATTGATCTAAACACAAGCACAGGCACACTGACACATTGTTATAATGAGCTTACTGAGTTCAAATCCCCTGTCTTCTGTCAATGGGATAAGGTTCAAAACATTAAATGATTCTCTCACAAAAAGATGAGGCTCTGATGAAAAAACATGACACCTGAAATGTACTCAATACCCCAGGACATGAAGGCAGTTGTGTAATAACTTCTCTGCTGAAAGTATGACACACAATTATGTATGCTAACACTTTAATGGAGAGTGAAACTCTATTTGTTTCTATCATACATTCACTTACTGTCATTTTCTATTTAAAAGAAAAGATGCAGGCGCCTGGGTGGCTCAGTTGGTTAAGCTTCTGACTTTGGCTCAGGTCATGATCTCACCGCTGGTGACTTCAAGCCCCAAGTCGGGCTCTGACAGCTCAGAGCCTGGAGCCTGCTTCGGACTCTGTGTCTCCCTCTCTCTCTCTGTCCCTCCCCTGCTTGCGCTCTGTCTCTTTCTCTCTCAAAAATAAACATTAAAAAATCATAAAAAATAGTAAAAGAAAAGATGCAAAGAGAGTATATAGTTACTTTCTGGGGTTCTTACTAGTTTTGGAGCTTTGGTAGAACTAGGAATGCTTACTGATGATATGTGATGTGTTTCACAATAATACACTTGTCATTTCAAGAATTTGTTTAGTTTGTTTTTGACTGCTGTGGATATGCGTGTGTTATATAGCTGGTGGCGTTAAAGTTTTTCTAACCCCTTCCTTCAAAGTTATGTAATGATCATTAATATTTATTGTTTGCATATTCATTCTAAACACGTTTATGGCTCAATCCATAAATCTGTTCTTGCTATAACTTCTTATATAGAATTATTCGTAATTACCTTACAATTACTCTTTCACTGTATTCTTCACAGACGTCAGTCAGATTTATCAAGTGTAGCCTTAATATCATCTAAACTTTATTGCCATAACTGCAAATACCCAGGGATGTCTTACAGTACAAAGCCATTAGCGCTAACTGCTCATGAAATTCAGTGCCTTAGAGAACCTAATGGACTTGCGATCATTTCGCAGGACCACCAGTGTGTTTCATGTTCACTTACTTATTTCTCATACACAATCATTTATTTTATCTCTGAGATTACAAACATAGTACTACTTAGTTATTTACTCTTCATAAACCATCTAGTCACTCTTATGAATATCAAATCATAATAGAGATTATAATACATGAATGCTTATAATAGGCTTATTAAAAACAGGTCGTTACATTCTTATTATTGTTCAATATTGACATCAACAAAGTGAATGGCAATAAAATGATTATGTTTCAGAATATGTAATAAAAATGCACAAAAGAACATAATAAAATGTTATTATGCACCATAAGGAAAATAAATAGTTTTAGGAATGAAACAGTTGAACCATTAAAAATGTTGTGAAATGATTTCAAAGTCCTTTGTGGCTATAATATAATATCGGATAAAACCATGATATAAAAGTTTTATTGAAAATTAAACTAGTTAATTTCAAAAGTTGAAACTAAAGTTGGATAGGTGAAGAAAAATATATTTAAACTTCTATCATACTCAAACACACATAAGTGAATATTTAAATTTTTATTAAACCAACAATACTACATTTAATGAGTCTGTTGATAAAATACCTTTTATCAAGTGAGACAAACATGAGTTGCTGAGATGCTTAAAAGATTCACAATTATGAAACTTGGAAGAAAACTGTTCATGATGATATTTCAATAAGAAGTGGAGATTTTATATATCTTAGCCAGTTATCATGAGTCATAACTGAAAAGAAGGATCAATGACAGTCTAAAGAAATGCCAGACAGTCTAGACAGGCTGACACTTAAAAACTACCTTGAAATGTGTATAATATAAAGTGGGGCGATGCAGAGTCACTAGGCAATATACAAGAAAAAAATCTGATAAAATTTGTATAATGTAATATGTGAGACCCATTATAAACCACTTTGTAAATCCTATGTAGGAAAGAAAAATTATCTTACCTCTGCATCTTCTGAGTTTTTAGCTGAGATAACTTTAAAAGAAAGAAGAAACAAGTTTACTAACTTGTATATCTCATGTATGCATGGGAGTAACTCCCTGAAGTGGCTTACAGTTTAGGCTTAAATACCATCTTAATAGAGATGTAGGCTTTTTAGGGTAGAGTAAATGACTTTTAAGAAAGATGAATGGGCTCTTGGAAGAATAGAGGGGAAGCATGATAGTTTGTGACAAAGTCTCCTGGATGTGGTATCAACTTTTAGGCGACACTCCTGTGATGAGTCAATCTTCCCTAGGTGATGGATTGCCCAGAAAAGGAGATTTTTGACATGGAGTTCTTTTTGGAAGATCTGCCTGGCTTTAAGCAAATTAAGGGCAGTTCAGAGTGTTAAAAGATAAACTGAGGCACATTAACATTTTCAAAAGTTATTTTGATCAAACAGTGTTTCCAGGCAATGCCAAACTAAAGATGGTTAGGAACTCTGGGTAAGGCTTTTATAGAGCGGATGAGGAAAGGAAGCCAGATGTTTTGATTGGCGATAGCTTAAGCTGTTGCCTCAGTAGGAGGAAGTCTGTTTGCGATTGGCTGTTCTTAGGTATGATTTCTTAACCTCAAGGAATTTACAGGAGTTTACTCTGGTTTAGGTTTTGTTTTTGTCCATGTGGACTCTCAAGGGCATTCGAGCTGACTCAGTCTTATGGTCACTTGTTGAATTGCTTTATCAGAGAAAGCTTCTTACTGTGTTTGGTCTTTTTCAATTGCTTACGGCTCAAAATAATCAATACACTAAAGTGGCATATTTTGGAGGTGCCATATTCTTCTATCTTTCATCTGAAAAAGATCCAGAATATATAGGGACAAGACCACTTTGTTTAGAAGTCCGAGGCATATATTGTATTAGATATTGGATGTCAGGCCAGGGAACAGCTTTGCTAAATGTATTCAAGGAATATTTGTTTTGAAAATGTCGTGTGGAAAAAAATCTGATCTCAAATCAGTTTGGGAAATACAACATCATACATCTTATGCTAGGACCAATAAGTTACATTAGTGTATTAAACACTTTGAAAAGTTCTGAGGAAAAGACATTTAATTTCATTAGTCTATCACATCCCAAACTCATTATAACAACTTCATGTTTTACATAACACATATAACTACTTTCTTATATAATTCATCAATGTTTAGTAGGGTGTGTTTCCTGGAGATGGTATGCCATTGACTTCTTAAAACCAAATTGATTATTTAAGAGAGGCTGATCTATTCACATTTATTATCACAATAAAAAACTATTGGACTTAACAAGATGTGATTTAATCATCATGCCGTATTCATTTAGAAGCATATCTTGCTTTATTCTGCTTCCGTTGATTATATTTCACATATTTATTACATTTCATGTGTTTCTTTTTAAATTTTAATTTAATTTTATTAATTTTATTTATTTTATTTTATTTTATTTTATTCTATTTATTTATTATTTTTTAGAGAGCTTAGCATGGAGCCTGATGCAGGGCTCCATCTATGACCCTGGGATCATGACCTGAACTGAAATCAGGAGTTCCATGCGCAACGAACTGAGTCACCCAGATGCCCTTGTATCGCGTTTTTTTTTTTTTAATTGAAGGTTTGTGGCAACCTTGTGCCAAGCAAGGCTGTCAGCACCGGTTATTCCAACAGCGTTTGTTCAGGAGTTGTCTCTATGTCACATTTTGGTAATTCTCACAATGTTTAAAACTTCTTCACTACTATTATATTTGTTATGGTGATTGAGGATCAGTGATCAGTGATGTTACTATTGTAATTATTTGGGGTGCCATGAACTGTGCACGCATAAGACGGCAAACTTAGTCCATAAAGGTGTGTGTTCTGACTGCTCCACCTAGCAACACCCTTTCTCTCTAAAACATGCTCTGTTTTGTTTTTGTTTTTGTTTCCCTATTCACATCAATCATTCAACTTAATTCAGATAATGACTTCATGAAACGTACACACTTTAAATACAATCACTCTTACCTCTTGATTAGACAGATGGATGATAGGTAGATAGATAGATAAGTGATAATACACACACAAGTCCTTTCTTCAAATAAAATTCATAATGTGATCAGTCTAACTAATGTATTATACGAGGGCATGGAAATAACCGAATATTTTTGACATTTATAAATTATAACTCAAAAATGTGGCACAAAAATGACTTATACTCTTTTATTTCATCTTGTTTCCCAAAAAATTATGTGAAGGTCTTTGGAACAATGAAAAAATGACATAGACTTATCAAAATAGCATACTGATCAATACTGTAACATATAGTATAGTAACAAAATGTCCTCCAACACCCTGGTATTTTTTGTTTTAAAGGACCTGCATGGGTATAAAAACTTTCTCCTACAATACATAAGGACTGAAGGCCAGCCCAGACTTTTGGAGAAAAGAAAGGTTCAGAGAAGGTGGTGATCTAAAAAAGAAATCGTTGGGACACCTGGGTGGCTCAGTCAGTTAAGCGTCCAACTCTTGATTTTGGCTCAGATCATGATCATGGAGTTGTGAGATCAAGTCCCATGCATTGGGCTTGGAGCCTGCTTAAGATTCTCTCTCTCCATCTCCCTCTGCCCCCTCCCCATATGCATGCTCATACACACACACTCTCTGTCAAAAGTAAATAAATAAATGAATAAATACATCTTTAATAAATTAAAAAAATAAGTTAGAAAAAAAAACCTTGATGAGCATGAGAAGTGAATTATGTAAGGACTAGAAAACATGATGGAAAAATAAAGTAATTATAGCAACTCCTGTACTCCATTTGTATGCACAATCTTTTAAGAGTAAAATTTTACTTTGTTAATGAATGGTACCTTCTCACCCTTCCAAATATTTCATCATAGCCAAGTTATTAGAAGTGTATAGTTACATTTTTACAAAGGTTTCTGTGATCTCTAAATAACAATTCCCATGCACATTCCTACAAAGAGCAGTGGCTTTTTCTATGGGAGCTCACTAACTCAGAAATAAGAAATCATTCCTAAACATGGCTCCATATCATATTACCTGAAGTACGTTCAAAAATATAGATTTAAAAATTTGGCCCCAAAGGACATTAAAACAATTTCTTCTAGCTATTCATGCATTGGCATGCGTCCAGTGTCAGCAGATCTGTGATAAACGGAGAATATCAGCAAAGAGGAAAGTAAGATACAAGTGGAAGAATCTCTTTCACTTAAGTAATTTTAGATTGACCTTTTGTTCCTTCATGGAGGCTGTGGGAGAATTTAATCCATCTAAAGTATATAACAAAGAAGATAAATATTTACAATTATGAGAAGATGTTAGAAGATGTTACCTAGCAAAGAAGTATCCTCTCTACTCTGAAGTTCACAGAGTATGTACATAAAAGGAAAAAAATGCAAGAAACACATCGTGACATTTACAATGGAAAATTGTGAACTATGTTCTAACAAGTAATTCTAATAAGTATTCATTATCTAATCATTAAAATTCTGCAGTTGTGATTATTTTCATTAAAAATTGTATTTTATTTATTTGGTGAAACTCAAGGTTTCATTGTAATGTCTTCTTAATCAGGTTACTAAATTTTTACCATTTCCATATACAGCAAAACCTTGGTTTACAAGCATAATTTGCTCTGGAAACATGGTTGTAATTCAAAGCCCTTGTATATCAAAGTGAATTTCCCCATAAGAAATAGTGGAAAGAAAATCCAAAATATAAAGAAAAATAAATTAACCTGCACTTACCTTTGAAAACCTTTATGGCTGGTGTGAAGGAGACAAGAGAAGATTATTGTGTAGATGACTTTCACTGTCACTAACAGAATCACTGCTATCTATTGGCTCAAAAGAATCTTTTTCTTTTTGTGCAGTTTTAACAAGGAACCTATCCAATGACCTAGAATGAAGCAAAGTGTTCCTAAGCTGACTCTTATCTGGAACAGCAAAGGACAGTCCGTAGGTGCTTTGGAGTGACAAAAAAATACACTAGGGCCAGTTGTAGGCATCTTACAACATTCTGAAAATTCACCGATTTCTGCCAAATATCTCAACCTGAGACTGAGCATCTGAGCATGGGAGATGATCACCCACAATCCCACAGTGAAAGAGAGAGAAAGAGAGAACCATTGGCTCAGGTGTGATCATATGACATTGCAAGATGTCACAGTCTTATCAAGTTAAAATGTATTAGTAATATTTGCTCATCTTGAGGAATATTCAGAGAACAAGTTACTTGCAATCCAAAATTTTACCGTATTTGATATTAAACTTAAAGGCATAATAAGTTGATGTGTTAGCAAGGAATTTTTGTATTTAATGTGTTTAATGTAGTTAATATTCATAATCAAATTTTTGCCTTTTAGTGTTATTTTTTTAAAGTCTTTTTTAAAAGTCCTCACATAAGGGGACTTATACCCTCGATGTATGTATCTAATATAAATAATATCAACTCTTTTTTTTCTTTTATGCAACACTTTAAAAAGGAAATACTGAGTAGTGGGGATTTATATTAAATTATCTAATTTTAAATATAAATAATCTTTTAAGTTTGCAGTATTTCACTCAGTAAATATCTGTCAAACGTGGACTTAGTAAAGGCCTTGTTAATTTCTGGGAAGAAAATGGTAAACAAAGAGACAGATTTGACACTCTTGGACCTTATAAAAATGGATAAATTTGACATCATTGATAAATATTTAATCAAATAAACCCACCTGTGTGTAACCATGTACTTCTTGTGAAGAATACAAATAACTTGAATGCACATAAATGATGATATTGGAATAGATTTGGCTGAGATATGTTAACACCTTCTGATTCATATGGAAGCCTCTAGTTGGTTATATTACTTTCTGTTCAGGGGTACCATACACGGAAAGGAGAAGGAAAGAAAAAGTAGTATTCCACTGTGTTACCACAAATGTATAATGCAGAACTGGCACAGTGGACCCACGTGATCTTACCCAGCATCAAACTTTATGAAACCACATAAAGCTCTGAAACAGAGAAACATTTTTTTTTTCTTTAGGGAGCCAGAAATCCATCAAATGCTGCTGTCAAAAATGTCTCTTCTCTTCCACATATTACAGTACCTTTGGTTCTGTTAAGTATGACGTACGTAAAAACACTGATCAACAAGGAGGGCTATTTAAGTCATTTCACTTCTCCATTTTCACTCCCTTAAGTACTCAGACAGGAAAGGTGCTTAAGTGATTAAGCCCCATTTTCCAGCCAGTCATGCCCTGTACATCTGTACATTTCAGGTTGATTTACAGGTATAGCCTTAGAAAAATGGGACTTTGCAAGTTTTTAAGCCAATAAATTTACGAGAAAATCTGAGGTAGTTCATTAGTGTGGTAAGGAGAGTTTTGGTTTCACAGGTATGGAGGGAATGGGTTCCAGGTCTATCAATAATTTGCATAGCTTGATTATTAAAAAGTACAATCTCATTAATAACCTTGAGAAATGTACCTATCTCGTCATAGAATTATGACGTTTAAAAGAAATTATATAAAACCTATTCTGTGCTAACCATAACACCTGGCACATAGTAGGCTCTAAATAATGTTATCTACAAGTATTCCAAAGTGAATAATAATAAAATTAGTTTTCAAATACGTTTAAAGTGTTGAAAGTAATTACTTTTTGTGGTAGCTAACATAAAACTCTATGGTATGTTATAGGGATTTGCCTTGCATTCATTGTGAAAATAGTCTCATCTTGCTAACAAGAGACATAGGAAAATTCAAGTCCTAAGACTTTCTGTGTATCATGTATTAAAAGTAAAGAAATAAAAATAAATATATGTTAATAAAATAAATACGAGAAATAGAAAGTTAATAACAATAGAAAAGAAAATCAAGCCTCTAAAGATATAAATGATTTTGCTAGTACATAATCCTGGAATAAATAATTATTATATTAATTTTATTCTAGAAGTACTTTTTGAGCATTTTTATATAAATGATTTTTCCCTTAATTGATAAAATGCCTGTTATTTATTTATGAAGGCAGAAAGATATGAACAATAGAGAAAAGCAATGTTAATTTCTTAGGTATTGTTTAAAAAAGAAGCCTATTGTTTTCTAACCTCCCTGGACTACTGAATGAGATAGATCAAGGAACATGTACTAATAATGTCACAAATAGCTTACGTAATAACCTTGTATTTCTTATTGTCAAAATACCTAAAATCATAAAGCTATGATTTAAACCCAATTTTTCCATTTACTAAATGTGTCATATTGTCACATTCTTTAAATAAATATCTCAGTTTTCTTACCAAAAAAGTGAGAAAAACAACAATGAAGTGTATCAAAATATGCCACTTTAAAATATTGATATTCTAAGCTAAAGACAATTGAGAAGAAACAGATAAAAGAGAAGTTCTTTGCTCTCCCTTTATTCACTAAAAGCAGTAGGTAAATTTCTAAAGAAGTCCATTTCTCTATTAGGAAGGACATAAATTAGTCACTGGAGACAAAATTAGACCCTTATCCTCCTAGGGAGGGCACCAGAGGAATCTATAACAAATCTTACTAACTAGCTCTGATCTTCCTTTTGTTTCCTGTAAATATTTACCTTCCCACGTTTGATGCCCCTAGAAATTCAACAGTATTTTCCTTTGTCTTGTCACTTCTCTACAAAATGTATTCTTCTTTTGCTAACATGCCATATAAGCCCAAGTTTTAACCACCACTTTGAGTTCCTAATCACTGAATACCTCCACGTGTATGTACAAGACACACATTAATAAATCTCCATTTTTCTCTTGTTAATCCATCTGTCTTATTGCAGCTTAATCCCTGAGGTGAGGACACATGTAACATTCAAGGAACTCTGAGTACTTTCATTTGAGTGGGCTGTATTGAAAAAAGTAAAAATCAGTAGATTGTCAGACTTTCAGATGCATTGCAAATGTAATATGCTCATTTTGAATAAAGCACATCCTTTGTATTTGCTTAAAACAGTGAGAGTTGATTGTTGGTTCTATGTGTTTATGTAATAGTATATAAAAGCATACCTATATATCTCTATCTATATATCTCTATCTATCTATATATATCTATCTATACCTATATGGTGTATACACGATGCAGACAATATGATAGCAAATAACTAAAACTGATTTTAGAGTTTGTAATTTATATAACTATTCATCCTACATGGAAAATCTATCACCTGACATATTCAGGAAAAATGCTTTAAGGATAATAGTCTGGGGGCACCTGGGTGGCGCAGTCGGTTAAGCCTCCGACTTCAACCAGGTCACGATCTCACGGTCCGTGAGTTCGAGCCCCGCGTCAGGCTCTGGGCTGATGGCTCAGAGCCTGGAGCCTGTTTCCAATTCTGTGTCTCCTTCTGTCTCTGCCCCTCCCCCATTTATGCTCTGTCTCTCTCTGTCCCAAAAATAGATAAATGTTGAAAAAAAATTAAAAAAAAAAGGATAATAGTCTTATATATTTTAAGATTTTTTTAAATATCAATGATTTGTAGTTGAAGTGAACTTTTTAATTTTGTTTAAATTACATTAAGTTTATTTATTTATTTTGTCAGAGAAAAAGAGAGAGACAGAACATGAGTGGGGAAATGGGCAGAGACAGAGGGAGACAGAGAATCCCAAGCAGGCTCAGCTCTGTCAGCCTAGAGCCCAAAACGGGGCTTGATCCCACAAACTGTGAGATCATGACATGAGCTGAAACCAAGAGTTGGATGCTTAACTGATTGAGTCACCCAGGTGCCCCTGAAGTGAATTTTTAAAAAAACTTATACAGTGTTGTTATGAAAAAAGATAAGGACCCAGATACTATACCCGCATTCAAGGATATGTCATGGAAATACAGTATCTGATATAATATACGTATGACAATAAAAGACTCAGCAGGAAAGATTGTGAAGAGTTTTTCTTTTAAGAATTATTTCATCATAAAGGTGATCAAACTCCTACACAAATAAGCCAACTAACAAAAAGAAGGAAAATACTTTTAAAGATTTTTTTGAACTAACCGTCTTCCTTAAAGGTAATACATTAGCATTAGTTCAGGAAATATCATTGTTACTTGGAGAGAGGTAGATGAATATTTATCATGGGCATGGTGACTCTAGTGTTGTAGGATTAAGTATGGTGTATAGGTTAAACTTGTGACAGTAAATCTACATAGAAATTGTAAACAGTTCTTAGGCTTTCACTGCTATTTTACAAAAATGGGTGTAACTTTCAAAAACAAAAAATCTGTTGTGTTTCATCCCTCCCAACTTTTTTTGAATTCCTCAACTGTACCGTCTCCAGGCTTGTGCCAGATATTGTTTTAAGTGTCTATATTTTCTCCCTTTAGAATGCTACAATGAAATACATTTTAAAATGTATGGAGGAAATTCTTTTAAATATAGACTTTAAGAAAATTTTCATAAATTAGTATAATCATTGCATCATTTTCAGAAAATATATAAATAAGATAGAGATTCAATTAAGAAAAATTAGCTATTGCTTCATTGATTTTTCATATACTATTCCATAAACACATAAACTAACAATCAAATCTACTTGTTATTTTAAGCAAATACAAGGACATGCTTTATTCAAAATGAGTATATTAGACTTGCAATGAAGCTGAGTCTGACTACTGATTTTCATTTTTTTCAATATGGTTTATTCAAATGAAAATACTCCGAGTTCCTTGAATTTTTCATAACTTCTCTTTAACCTCCTTTTCTCTTTTTTCTCTACTCAAAGAATCTCTACCAACCTTTTAAAGACTCTATTGGCTATCTGATATCTTAGAGAATTTTCTCTTATGCCCATCCCTGCCGTAAACCAGACTTTAAGATCTTTCTCAGACTCTATATTGTGATTTTCAGCTTACATTTCTAATTAGCCAATAATATCCTCTATCTAGGAGAGAGACTGGTGCAAATTGACGCTAAACAAAGGTAATAACAATGAATGGTGAAGATACTTGATAAGTCCCCATAGTCTTCCTGCCTTGATTTTAGGCATTCCTCAAGATTCTAAATCAATTCTCTTCTCTTCACATTCTTCTCCCCTTTGGAAACATTACACATACCCATGAGTTCAATTGTCAAAATATCTCATATATATATATATATATATATATATATATATATATATATATATAATTTGTTATTTTGTTTTAGTGATCAGTACAATTCTTCCATCTCCTCAGAATTTTTATCATGCATTCCAAGTGGCTGCGGGAATGTGTTTATCTGGAAACTCAAGCCAGCAGCTTGAGTGACACTTAGAGTAGATACTAAAATTTTATTATTTCTTATTCCTAAAATGTTGTTTGGGTACAATAGGCCCCTGATCTTTTTGATGACCTGAGGAGTAAATAAGCAACTTTGTCATTCTCCAAACATGCTCTTACTCTTCACTTCCCTATATCTTTTAGTACTATAATCTCCCCCAAATTAGTTTAGAGGTCTTGTAATCATTATCTACCTACTACACCCTTACTCCTTGTAAACAAATTCTGTCATACCTAGTTCTCCAAAAGTACTTAGTGTGTTTTCCCATTCTTTACTTTTCTTTCATGGTCATGCACATTTAGTAGAAATGTTCTGAACTTCAACCTAGAAAATCCTAACAGCTTCTTTCTTATTATTTTTAATGCTAACTATATAGAAGTTCTATATACTCTATACAATACAGTGTACAATATACACAATACTATATACAATGCTAACTATATAAAACTGAATCTAAAAAATGTAAAGTGACAAATGTTTCTGAAATTTTGTTGTGATATTATTTTCTTTCTCAAATACATATGATGATTTTTCCATTACTTATTTATTACCTGAAAGCCAATAAATAAAAGTTTAAAAATCACAGCAGATATGAAAGGAAGATGATCTTTCAAACTATTAAAAATAATATTTAGTAGCGATTTGCGATTTGGGGTCTTATTAATAAAAGTGTGGTGTATCTACACCCAGAAGACAGAGAAAAATATTAGAATGATAGTTGTAGTAGAAATAAAGAAAAATGATCTCTCCAATATGATTAAATTATGAAAGATGCTATTTCAAACTTATAATACATTGTGAATTTGAAGATAATTGCACTGAAATGAAATTTTCTTTCCACTAGTATCTAAGCTATCAGCTTTAAAACAGCTTAAACATTTTATCTGTATGTTTTGTAATTAAATGAATTTGGTCTGCCCAATGTGATATAATTCAGGGTTTCTTATTGGCACACTGTAACTCAGTGTTTTTTTTTTTTAATTTTCAGGGCAAATGTGGTTGTTATACTATGAGATTACAATTTATAGGCTAGAATCAAGAATTAAGAATCAAGAATCAAGAATTCTAGCCTTCCTACATCCTACATGGGGCAGGTTCATGTCCTTGATGGCTGTCAAATGTTCCAGGAAGTAGTTCTATAAGTTAAAGTTCTATTTATAATTATCTAAGACTTGAAACTCACTAAATATTAATATTATATCATTTATATGTTATTTTTGCATATTTATTCTTAAATATACTTTAACATCTTCTAGAATAATTTGCACCAAAAATTAAGAGAAAGCTTTGTTTTATTTGAGATTAAATCAATATTTGTTTATATTTCAGAAAAATCATCATTCTGATACCACCACCATTTGTGATATTTGAGTCACTCATAAAATACAATGAGATCAGTCTGTGTTTGTGGTCCTTGCATTCTCATTAATATTTGCTTAGGTTGAAGTATCTGATTACTACATTATGTTATCAGGCTTACTCAAGCCCAAATACTTATATTTTGAAATACAAATTACTACAATTTTATTTTTTTATTTAAAAGAGCATTTATTTTGTTTTAAGTTATATGCATTCTGGATTATTTCATGAATGGCTTTTTTTGATATTAATGGAAATGTTATGAAATATTTGCTATAAAAAGGGAGTAACGAAACAACATCAAATATTGGGGGGGAAATGCAACAATAGGAACTCTCATTCATTGCTGGTGGGGCTGCAAACTGGTACTTTGAAAGCTACTTGGAAGACAGTTTGTCAATTTATTACAAAGCTAAACCTACTCTTACAATATGATCCAGCAATCACACATCCTGGTATTTACCAAAATGATTTGAAATCTTACATCCACATAAAAACCCTCACACAAATGTTTATGGTAGCTTTGTCAATAATTGCCAAAAAATGGAAACAACCAAGATATCCTTCAATAGATGAAAGAAGAAAAAGAAAACAAACAATGCATCATATATCATGAAATATTAATTCAGTGATTAAAAAAATAATAATCTATGAAACCACAAAAAGACATGAAGGGATTTAAAGGTGTATTGCTAAATGAAAGAAGCCAGTCTGCAAAGCCTATATATTGTCATTCCAACTATATGATATTCTTGAAAAGTTACAACTATTGAGTAAAAAAATAAGGTTTCAAGGAAGAAGGAGGAAGAAGTAAATATGTACTGCAAAGGAGATTTTAAATCATGTGAAACTATTCTTTATGATATTGTAATGGTAGATACATGACATTTACATATGACAAAATCAATACAACTGTACAACACAAAGCATGAACTCTCCCATAAGCTATGGACTTTTGTTAATAATAATAATGCATCAAGCCAAAACCATCCTGAAAAGGAAAAACAAAGCCAGAAGTATCACAATACCAGATTTCAAGATATACTACAAAGCTATAGTAATAAAAACAGTATGGTAATGGCACAAAAATAGACACATGGATCAATAGAACAGGACAGAGAGCCCAGAAATAGGTCCACACTTATAGGTCAATTAACCTACAACAGAGAAGGCAAGAATATCTAAGGTGGAAAAGACAGTCTCTTCATCAAATGGGATTGGAACAACTGGATATTTAAAAGAATAAACTAGACCACTTTCTACACCATATACTAAAATAAACTCAAAATGGATTAAGGACCTAAATGTAAGAACTGAAGCCATGAAACACTGAGAAGAAAGCATAGGCAGTAATTTCTTTGACATCAGCCATAAAACCACTTTTCTAGATATGCCTGCACAAGGCAAAGGAAACAAAAGCAAAAATAAACTACTGGGCTACACCAAAGTAAAAAACTTTTGCACAGTGAAGGCTTAGTTGGTTAAGTGTCCGACTTTGGCTCAAGTCATGATTTCATGGTTCACTGAGTTCAAGCCCCATGTCAGGCTCTATGCTGATAGCTCAGAGCCTGGAGCCTGCCTCAGATTCTGTGTCTCCTTCTCTCTCTGCCCCTCCCCCACTCATACTCTGTCTCTCTCTTCAAAAATAAAACGTGGGGCGCCTGGGTGGCTCAGTCGGTTGAGTGTCCGACATCGGCTCAGGTCATGATCTCGCGGTCCGTGAGTTCGAGCCCCGTGTCGGGCTCTGTGCTGACAGCTCAGAGCCTGGAGCGTGTTTCAGATTCTGTGTCTCCCTCTCTCTCTGACCCCCCCCCCCCGCGTTCATGCTCTGTCTCTCTCTGTCTCAAAAATAAACGTTAAAAAAAAAAGGTAATTTCATATTTTTTGTAATATAATGAGGGAAGCAGTACGATTTTATGATTAGTTAACAGAATATTTTTCAAGTTGGGATTTCGGGATTAGCTACACATGGTAAATATCTCATGGGGCAGAGCCCTTTGAGGTTATCTGTTCCACTGAAAATTATCCTGCACTACTACTGCACAAAAATCTGCAAAGTATCATGTAACTCTAGTAGGTCTGGGAACTTTAAGCAATAAGAAACAGTGAATTTAGCTAATTACATTCCCCCAAACAGTGCTTGGATGTTCTTCACCCCTATGTGACATTAAAAGCATGTGCCACTTGTATTCTTGCATTATTTCCAAATTTCAAATATTTTGGACACATTTTACATCTGGATCTATTAAAGAATTCTGTAGGCAAACACTTTTCTTCCTCAAAGTGTCTTTCCTTTTCCTATAAGTTATAGATTGTGTGTTAGTTGCTTTAACACCCTGATCCATATATTACTTGGATGAAATGCAGAGAATTTAAGTTACTGGTTTCCTATAGAAACATTTTTTCTCACTTGGAGATCATATCTTTTACTTTATCAAGGAAATGAATTGAAAGTTTACATAGATATGGGTATGAAATGTAGGTTGATCTCACATTTCTCTAACATGATAAATGTCATAAAATAGAAGAAATTTAGAAACATCAGGTGGAAAAGTATGTTTTATACAATGTTAACATTTGAATATTTTTTCACAAGTTATGGAGAAATTTAGAAGTTTAAAGAATTCTTGATATTCAAAATACGTCTTTATAAAAGACTAAACTTTAATTTTATATCTTGGCTGACTATTCTGATACAATGTTCACTTAGATTACACCAATTGGATCTTCATTATTATTGTTAGTAGTAGTATTAACAGTATAAATATTATTTGGTTCTTGTTTGACTGATAAAGTTAGACCAACACAATGTAAAATGGAATTGAAATTTGATCTCACATAGACCATAACAAAATTCCAGTAAGAATTTTCTTCACTACTTTTTCTTTATAATACCTGTACAGTTAGTACTATGCTTAAAAGAAACTTCCTTAGGGATGAAAATCAAGTAGTTTATAACTATCCTGGAAGATCTTTGAAATGACCTTCTACTATCTTATAAAATATGCCCATGTTGGATTTTCCCTCAATATACTCCCACAGTCATTCAAGCTTTTCTGATTTAAAATTAAAATTAGTCATGAGAAGAATTTTCCCTTGAGAACTGTTATAAAAAAAATTCCATTCACCTCACTGCCAACTCTCAGCTTCTACTACTTGGATTATCTCAAGACCTCATGTAAATTTATGTTTTTAGATATCTCCATATGGAGAATAGTTAATTTTGAAAATAAGGAAAGTCTGTGAACTGGCCTGTAACTTTTGTATGCTAGAACTTCTTCAGAAAAATAATTTTTGGGTAAGATTTTGGCAAATGTGAAGACATTCTATTTAAATCCAACGTGTTCAAAATTGTATAAGACATATTTTTTTTAAATCAGGAAGGTAATCTGGATATATGCTTAAGAAATTTGTTTAAAATGAGAAAGGATTTCTCACTGAAGAGTCAGAAAAAAAAACAGATATCTACCTTCAGTTTGTTGAAAGATCTTGTCTTCTTTCTTATTTTATATGTTGCTTACAGTATGGGTTAAGATGTTATGAGTAGATTTAGAACCAACAAGAGAGAAAAATGTATGACTTAGTGATTGGAGTAAGAAATGTTTAGGTTCAGGAGCACCAGGGTGGCTCAGTCAGTTGAGGATCCAGCTCTTGATTTCGTCCTAGGTCATGATCCCAGGGTCATGGGGTTCAAACCTGTGTTGGGCTCTGCACTGAGAGTGAAGCTTACTTAAGATTCTCTCTCACTCTCCTTCTACCCTTCTCCCCTGCTTGGTCATGCTCTCTCTCTGTCTCTCTAAAATGAAAAAAAGAAAAAATGTCTGGGTTCAAATTTTAATTATACCACTTGTTAGTTTATTATTCTGAGAAAATTAATTGATCATTTTGATGATTTTTAAAATATATTTAATAATACTTACCTCATTAATATATACATACATTAAGGTATATAATATATTACTGCTCTATCCAGTTCTCTCACCAAAGCCCCTACGTGTGTACAACTGAGGCTGTGAGAGCATCCAGTGAAGTCTCAATAGAGCAACAGACTCATATTGCCCATATGTGAATTAAAATGCAAGGTCTTTAATATTTTCAACATAAGGGCATTATGTGGTATGAGCAAAGGACAGAGCCACATACAGAAAATTAGATTCAAGTAATAAAGGATAAGGAGAGAAGGCTCCTAGACAGTTCTCTCAGAGGAGGCTTCTGAAAACTGGGTGGCGCTCTCTGGAGATCATTGTACTAGAGGTGGGTGTTTGGAATTTTCTATCACATTGTTCGTGTAAGAATTCTGTGATGAATAAGCAAATAGAAACATGCAGAATCACCATCTTTGTTTTGTGCTCCAAGGCCTACTCTCTCAGGCAGAAAAGAAGAGCTTTACCAGGAGCTAGTGACTCAACCCTCCAGAAAAGGATCTAAAACACAAAAACAAAATTAAAAAAAAAAGTATGAATAATAGAAAAAAAATAAATCACATGGCACATGAAATGTGCGACCAAACAGGAAAATCATGACCTATAATTCCACCAGTAACTAAAACAAACAAACAAACAAACAAACAAAACACAAATGAAATAAGTGCTTCTATCATTCTATCGTTCTGACATATATTGTTCAGTAAAAGTCTGGATAAAAAACAGTTTATCAGAGTATTGTATAGCACAAATCATGTGACAGTTGTTTTTTTTTTTTTTTTAAGTGTGATCTTCAAAAAGATTCACCAAAAGGCTGAGTAAATTGTGTTTGTCTCCGAGTAATGGAAATGAAGGGACTTTCATTATTCTACATCTTTTTGTAAATTGCACTTTATACAAAATTTTATATTTTGTAACTAAAATCAGAACCTGTGTACATCGAGATCAACTCTCTTATATTTTATAAACTATTTATTTTGATATTTTATGCGCTCACATTCAGGAGACAACACAAGAATTAGTTACTAGAGTTAAGCACCTCTGGGTTCTGATAATGGATTCGGCAAATTATATCAGCATCTAGCTCTTGATTTCATAAACAGCGATAATAAAACATGTCCTGTTCTGCTTATGGCAGATGCAATTTGAAAGGAGAAAATAGAATGACATATGTGAGAATTCCTTGAATGCTACATAACTAGTAACTCTCTTGACTAGCTTATCTGATGAATCAGAAGAGTGACAGGATGCTAGAAAGAGATTATATTTAAACTGTTTAGATCTGAAGAAAGAAATTGTTGATCACTTGATTTACTGCAATTCCTTTTTAATCTATATATGTGAATATGCTTTAAATGTAAGCCTTGTTTTTAATTGAACTAATTCATGTTGAAAAAATTGTAAGCAATGCATTTAAAGGATTATAATAAATTTCATTTGAAATAAGAACGTGTTGGGGCACGTAGGTGGCTCAGTCAGTTAAGCGACCGACTTGTGCTCAAGTCATGATCTCAGGGTGCATGGGTTCAAGACCTGCGTAGAGTTATGTGCTGACAGTTCAGAGCCTGGAGCCTGCTTTGGATTCTGTGTCTCCCTCTCTCTCTGTCCCTCACCAGCTCGCATTCTGTCTCTCTCTCTCAAAAATAAATAAACATTTAAAAAAATAAATAAAGAACTATCTCAGAGTTGGAAGATCAGTGTTTGAAATATTGAAGTATTATTTTCTTAATTAGCAAGGTAAATTAAGCACATTAAAATATTTGGCAATCTTTTAGTGGTCTTGTATTTTGCCGTAGAGTAGAAATGAATTTAATTTAAACAGAATATGATGAAATTTAACATTATTAACTTTAATAAATTAATAATTATAGAGACAAAGTATGTTTTGAAAGTGACATTACTAGTTTTACTTTTACAAAATTCAATATTTTTGAAACTTATGCATAATTCATTTATGCAAACTAGATGTATGACATTAGACAAAAGAATTTTTCATTTAAGTATATGATTGGTAAGTGATGATATTCTGGTACTCATTATTTTAACATATTATTTTCTAAACATCTTGAAATAATTTCCTTCAAATTGTAATTCAAAACTCAATATGCTTTGAGTTATATCTTTGCATTACAATACTCTCTAAAGTTTGATGATTTGTAGGGGAAACATTAACTCTTCCTTTAAAAAAAGCAATGGATTTTCAGCTTAATGAAAATCATGATTTGGATAATCCGATTTCTATTAATTTTACTCAGATGAAATGCTAAATCATTAGAATGCTTTTATTTTTACTGTTATTGATTAGTTTCTAAGTTCGTCTAAGACAGGTTTAAGCAGCCAACTTGCTGAATGTAATGACAAGTTTGGGTTAGGCAGTTAAATATTCAATAAAAAAAAAATCCTTGAAGGTCCACAATTCAAACAAAGAATCTTATTGGAGAGAAGAGCTTTGATGTTACCCTAGAGACAACTTAGCATTTGATGAAATTGTGCTTAACACTTGTTTTTGGATACTCTACATATTCAAATTGCCTTGCTCTAAAACACTAAAGAAAAGATTTGAAAATTGAAAACACCTGGAATTCTTAATTAATGATTCTTGGCACCTTCAATTAAAATACAAATAAATTCATAAACAATGGAATAGAATTGTGCTAAAATCTTGATTTAAAAGGTCCATATTTCCGTAAATTTGACTTAAAAGGTCCGTATCTCCATACCCTCTTGTCTATTAAGGTTTTACCTCTTTAAGGGATGAGTAAACTGTCAGTTCTCTCATTTTCCAATTGTCATAGTTGCCTCTTACAAGGAAATTGAGTGGTAATTTCAGGAAAGACCTTAACAAAGTTTTCATGAGTATCTAACACATAGTAGTTATTCAATATATAAAGAATGAAAAAAGAAACTACAAAAACATTGATAAGAATATTGTTGACATCCAATAATGATTTTAAGGTGAAATTAAAGAACATGGGTTCGGATTTTTCTTCACTTCCATATTTCCATTAGATGTGAAGATTAAGAAAATGATTGTGCACAATATCTTATTATGTGTTGTTAACTCATTTCGGCTCTGTGTATTCTTTTCACAACATGCAGTAATATGACAGATATGTTGCAAAGGGTGTTTTTCTTCACATAAGCGTATTTTTGCTCTGTGCATCAATGTTGGCATCATATCTCCACAGAAAATTTTGAGACATAGAAGACAAGTAGAAAGACATTCACAAAAAATGAAAAACTCAGACTCCTAATAATGCCTCAATTTTTAAAGAAGTCAACTATGACTTATTTTTATTTATAAAGTAAATGTCTAGTAGTAAACTACCAGTACTCTACCAGTAAAAATGTGTTAAAATATAAATTTTATTTATTCTTTATACAAAAATATTCATTGAATATTTACTATGGGATGCTCACATATTTTGCATCTATGTAGAATTAAATGATAAGTTGTATATTAATTTAACATTTACTCAATTAAATGCCTAACATAATCCAAATATTATTCTTGTAACTGGAAATATAACAGTTTTTAAAATGGTCAACAATGTCTTTTTTCAGGAAGGTTGCTTTGAAGAAGGAAGCCATAAAATAGAACAGATGTAATACATTGTATGTGAAGTGCTGATAGGTACTATGGAAAAACATAATAATAAAATATAAGGAGGATAGAATAGCAGCAAAGAAGTGGTTGTGAAAATTTAAATAGGGAGGTGAAAGTAACGAAAGATAGGGACTCATGCAGGTAAACTGTGAAAAAGCATTTTAGGCAGAGTGAGAAATAAATGCAAAGACCACGGATCTGAATGTGCCTGCATACTCTTGCTTGAGGAAGAGCAAGAGACTCTTACACATGAATTTAATAAATATGCCAAGTTCCAAGTATTCCCTTTCTACCCAGACTTCCCCATTAGCGTGCAAACATGGCATTATCTCTCCCCCCTTTGTGGGGGGGGGGGGAACAACAACAACAACAACATGTTATTTTGAAACATGATTAATTTTAATATGTTTACAAGGAAAGAGTAAATTCACCAGCAGAAAAAAAAAAAACATTACCAAAATTAACATTTTACAGATTTTTAGTCTCAAAGCACAATACATTTTTCATAGAAACAAATATATCACCATCATAGGTAATAAGAGAAATAAGAGAAAACGAGGCAGGTAATAGGTTGTGAGTTCCTGGAGACGAAGCAAGCTAGATTGTGTATACCCTTATTAGCCTTACCACCTAAGACAATGGGCTTTTCCTTAAAGAGGTATAGGGTGCCATTGCAGGGCACTGAGCAGAAGAATATAGTCTGAAGAATTTGAAGAACTTTCTTTTTTTTTTTTTTTCAGGATCACTGTAATTGCCTTGTATTGAATAGATTAAAGGGGAATTGAACAAAGTAGAGGGAAAACACCTTCTGATATTTGCAACAATCTTAGAGAAATAAAACGATTTGAACCAAGTCTTGAGAGAGAGGTAGCATGGTTTATGGGTACAGGGAAAAGAAGAGAGGTGAAAGAAATGACCTAACAATTGGAGGACTAGAGAAAATGCTTACTAAGCTGTGGAAGACATTGGAAGGAGGAGATATTTTGTTTATTTGTTGTAAGCAAGGGAAATCGGGAGTTTGGGTTTTGACCAGTTTCATATGCCTATTAGATTTTCAAGTGAAATGTCAGTTGAATATATGACTTTTGAAGTGATCGCAAAGGTTCAGCTAAAAATATCAATGCATGGATTATCAGCATGCTGGTATATGAAACTATATATGGGGGAAATATGTGGTCCAAGACTTAGGGCCTTAGTCACACTGTTGTTAAGATTAGGAAAGTTGAGGAGGGGCACCTGGGTGTCTCAGTAGGTTAAGCGCCCGACTTCCGCTCAGGTCATGATCTGTTTGTGGGTTCCAGCCCCGCGTCAGGCTCTGTGCTGACAGCTCAGAGCCTAGAGCCTGCTTCGAATTGTTTCTCATTCTTTCTATGCCCCTCCCCAACTTGTGCTCTGTGTCTCTCTCTCTCAAAAATAAATAAATATTAAAAAAAAAAAAAAACGGAAAGTTGGGGAGAAAAACCCTAGTAGCCTGAGATGGAGCAGCCAGCGATGCACAAGAAAAAAATCCTTCACATCAAGTGAAGAAACTTCAAGGGAAGAGAAGAGACACGGTTGTGTCAAATGCTGCTAATAGGTCAAATGAGAAGAGGTCTGAGATTGGATTGAGCAGCAGGGAGGTAATTCGTGAACTTGACAATGGAGGTTTCAGTGGATTAGCAGCAAAAGCCTCACTGAAATATTTTCAAAAGAAAATGGGAGAGAATTTGAGACAGTGAGTGGAAAAAAGATTTCAGTTTAGCTGCAAAGGAAAGGAGAGAAATGCAGTGATTGCTGAAAGGAGGGTCAAGAGGGTTCTTTTGTTTGTTGTTGTTGTTGTTGTTCCCCACCCCCACCAAAGGTGGGAGAGATAATGCCATGTTTGCATGCTAATGGGGAAGTCTGAGTAGAAAGGGAATACTTGGAATTTGGCATATTTATTAAATTCATGTGTAAGATCTGAGGTGCCTGACTGGGGCTCCTCTTTCTCTGGCCTCGTCCGGCCTCCATAGCATCCAAAGGTCAGGCAATAATCGCCGCTGTCACCCTCAGGTTACAGGGAACAGCTGGAGTAGCCCAGCGGGGCAGTCGCATTGGACCCGAAGGCCCTGCGAAGGCCAACCCCACTGGACTTCTTGGTGCCTCTCTGCCCCAGCTAGAGAAGGTGTCGCTGCCCGCCACGACTTCAGCGTACACTTTTAATTTTTTTGCTGCAGCTACTCGAGAGGCCTCTTACCTACTGCCAGTTCCCTACTTATGCGCTCACCCTGGCCTCTGCTTTGCTGCCCCAGGCCTCTTCCTAAACCTTCTCAGCTGAACTACTTCAGCTCAAGTCCAGGATGGCTAGGAAATGAGAGAGGTAGGGAGACAAAACAAATAAATCTTCCAGCTGGTTCTAGGAGAGACAATTCTGGGGTGTATTCTACAGAGTTCCTCAATGGTCGAGGGGACATCAAGTCCAGATCCCTAAGAATTAAAGGGCTAACTCCCTCTGTATTTGCCTTTTCCACTCCTTAGCTCCCTCTCGCCCTGCCCCCCTCCCTTGCTCTCTTTCCCTGCTCCCTGAGTTCACTTACCATATGAAGTACAAGCACCCAGGCCTTCCCCCTGGCTCTGTGTTGCAAGGCACTCAGATGAGACAGTGTTCAAGGATTTTAATTGCAACATTATTTAAAATGTTAAAAATACAAAGCCAGCATTTAAAACAGTGCAGGACAAGTTAAACATTATTGAATATTATGTATTCAATTAAAGTTAATGCAATGTATTCAATTTAAAGTCATTAAAATATTTTGGAAGAAAATGTAACATGTCTCCAAAAGCTAAATCTTGGGGTGTATATATGGCTGTATTTTATAATATTAATTCTTTTCTTTAATTAAAAACAGTTTCTTAAGTAATTTATACCATCTTTGAAAACATTAAAATACAGTAATTGTTAGGTATGAAGATAAATACCAACAGCAAAGCATAAAATACAGGAAGGAAGTCTGTGTATCCCTTTTGTTGCCTGCAGGCAAATTGCACAAATGATTGGGTTTTAAGTAGTTCAACAAATACAGTGAAAAGAATAAATATATTTTAACGACCTGGAAGGTAGCAAACACTGTACCAAAAGGATAAAAAAACAAAACAAAACCTAAAGTAATAGCATCTTTTAAAATTTTTCTGCTTATTTTTCTATGCGTAATCATATTTGTAATATGATTTGTAATCGTTTGTAATGTATAATGACCAATATTATTGAAAATAACTACCACACGTTGATAGAAGTGTATGGTAACACTCTCTTTTTCACGTAATATACATGCTTACAGCCTTTTTGTGTGCTTTCGTTCACTGAACAGACATCCACATTTATTTAATCACACTGATGTCTTTAAACTTTTTTTTTCCTTCTTAGTTGATGGTTAATTTAGAGGCTATCCCTAGATCTAAATCATTTGCACTGTTTCATTCTGTGCTTATTACCTAGGGCATATCTATGCCATACATCAAATTTAATGTTTTTATGAGGGTTTTAATGCATTACTGGAATAATGACATGTTAAAAAAATTTACATTTTATTTTATTATATAAATGGATAATCTCCTACCAACATGTTACAAGAGAAATCCTTACAGTCTATTATGTTAATAAAGATATAAAATCCCCAACAGAAAATGGACTATAACCTAGAATAAATAAATAAAAGATCACAGAGATATATTTAACCATTTTATTTCAATTACCAGTAAGATGCTTTTAAAATTTAAGAAGAATGTTGGTTCTTATAGGATCTTCGTATCCTGGAGATTTAGATGGTATCTTTAGGACTATAATGGCTCCCTTCTAACATTTGTAATGATTCCATGAAGATTTGAAATTTCTATGGAATTTGTATTTGAATTTTGAATCTGCTTATAAATACATTAAAAAATTTAAGTATAGTTTCATATTTTGGCAAAACAATTAATTATGTTTGAAAGTAAGACTGAAGAATATTATTATAGAACTTCATGAAATAATGAGTTCATTAATTTTGTGCTGTTATTCCTTGATTCTGAAAACATTTACCAAATACCTTATATGTGCCAGGCACCGTTTTGTTTACCAGGTTGCAAGAGAACTCAAGCCAAAGTTACTGCCTTTAATCTAGTGAAAGGAGACAATCTATAAAGTAGAATTAGAGTGACACCTGGGTGGCTCAGTCAGTTAGGCATCCAACTCTGGATTTCAGCTCTGGTCATGATCTTGTGGTCATGAGCTCCAGGCTTGTGTTGGGCTCTGTGCTGATAGTGCAGAGCCTGCTTTGGATTCTCTCTCTCTCTCCCTCTCTCTCTGCCCCTACCCCCTCAAAAAAAAAAAAAAAAAGCAAAAACAAAAAAGAAACAGAGAATTAGAAAACTATGGGACATCAAATGGACATCCATGTTAGGGAGAAAAGAAAGGGAAGGAAGAGGATGAAATGAGGTTGGGAGTAGCACTACAAGTTTAAAGAGAGTGGAAAGGGACACTTCACTGACAGTAACCCTGAGAGAGAAAAGAGAGCCAGCAGTGAGGAAGAATGTTTCAAAGAGAGTACAATAGCCCTGAGGTGAGACAGGAGATGATCTGATGTGTTTGAGGATTAGAAATGAGCTTCGTGATTTTGGAGCAGTCAGTGAGAGAGAGGGGAGCTACGCTGAAGAAAGACTGATGGATGCAAGATTCTGTAGACCACTACAAGGAGTGATCTGCATTGGAGACTCAATCCTTTATCAGAGTCCTAAAGCCACAAGACAGTCTTCTGTATTTCCAAAATAGAGGCTTGGAGTATCTATCACGTAAGCAGAATATTATTCCTGAAAACTTCAGAATCTTCATTAAACTATAAGAAACAGGCAACCATGATAAAACAGACACATGAATATCCCCAAAGAATGTCAGTATCTATAATTGCTTTGAGTTTCTTGATCCAAACCATTTGCTAGCATATGGAAATCGGGTTTGTCTCTTGATCCAGGAAGTTAAAGTGTTATTAAATTTAATGGATTTCTAGAATTCCAATTCATTTCCATTTGTTATTGTGAAGACAGCTTTTACTTAAACTATTAACTTTGACAATAACAATCTAAATACTAGCACAAATTATGAATTTGCTAAAGCATGTTAACTCATTGCAGATCCCAGCAGGAGATATACATTTAGCATGTTATGTTAACAACAGGGAACAGGAGGCTGACATTGCAAATGTGGCTTCATTTCATTTGTTAATAATTATTATTCAATATTAATGTCAATAGTTGTAAATATAATGAAACTTACATAAATAATAGCTATGGGAAGGGACAGAGAAAGAGAGAGGGGGAGACGCAGAATCTGAAGAAGGCACTATGCTCTGAGCTATCAGCACACAGCCGTACTTGGGGCTCGAACCCCTGGACCTTGAGATAATGACCTGAGCAGAAGTTGGATACTTAAGCGACTGAAACACCCAGGTGCTCCTGTGACCTCATTTTTTAATAGCAATGGTAAATATGCTTTAAATGAATGTTTTATATTACAACAGCTTTAGATTTACAGAAGAAATTCCAAAGATAGTAGAGAGAATTCTCGTATGTCCCACACTCAGTTTCTAGTATTATTATCTTATTCTAATTATGATACATTTGTTACAATTCATAAGCTAATGTTAATATATCATATTAAATAAAATCCATATTTTATTTAGATTTCCTTAGTTTTCACCTACTGTCTTTTTCTGTTCCAGGATTACATGGAAGATAGATATCACATTACATTGAGTTACTGGTTCTCCTAAGGCTCCTCTCCACTGTGACAATATCTCAGACTTTTCTAATTTTTCATGACCTTGATAGTTTTGAGGAATATTGGTCAAGTATTTTACAAATTGTCTCTTAATTATGATTTTTCTGTTTTTGCTTTTTTTAATTTTTGTTTTGTTTTGGTTTTTAGAGATTAGAATGGTATTATGATTTTTTTAGGAGAAAAACCACAAAGGTAAAGTGTTATTTACATCACATCATATCAAGAGCACTGTTATGGATGAAATGTATCTCCCTCTCCCCAAAAATAAAGTTCTAACTCTCAGTATCTCAAAATATGTGATCTTATCTGTAAAGAGGATTGTTGCAGATGTAATTAGTTAAGTTAAAGTGAGGTTATACTGGAGCAAGTTTGGCTTCTTTTTTTTTTCAAATTTTTTAATGTTTAATGTTTATTTTTGAGAAAGGGAGAAAGAAAGAAAGCAAGTGGAGGAGGGTGGGAGTGGTGGTGGGGGGGCACAGTATCCGAAGCCAACTCCAGGCTCTGAGCTGTCAGCGCAACACAAGGCTGGAACCCACAAACCACATGATCGTGCCCTGAGCCAAAGTCGACCGCTTAACTGACTGAACCACCCAGGTGCCCCTAGCGTTGGTGTCTAATCCAATATGCCTAGCATGCTTGTAAGAAGACGGCCATACGAAGACAGAGACACAGAGCGAATGCCATGTGTTGATGAAAGCAAAGATTGGAGTTATGTGCTCGAGTCCAGCTCTAGCAGGTCCAGGGGTTCCTGAAGGATGAACGGCACTGGCGAAAAAGTGAAAAAAGTAAAGTAAAATAAAATAAAACAAAAATAAAAATGAACGCAGACAACAGCAGTGTGTTGAACTGGCCGCTTTACTGTGGCAAACATGGCGTTATATTTGCTAGCACTTTCCTCGTAGCGTACGTCATCTCTGTTTTCTGGCATTACCTAACTCTAAAATTGTTCCTATGTGTAATCACCCTTTAAGGAATAATATGGTTATTTTCTCATAACGTTCCCTCCTGCCATTGCTTATTGATTAATTTCTTCATATTATTTTCATTATGTATCTACGTTTATCTATAATCTATAAAGCATTTGCTTTGCTGTTTTCATGAAAGGTCATCTATCTGTCAACACCTCAAGTGGAACAGTTTACAGGGACATGACCTCTTAGTTGTTTCCCTGAACCTCTTGTGGCTTGAGGAACAAAAGTGTTCGCCTCGGTCCAAGGTGCCAGGAGGGGGCCAAGAGGGCCTTAAGAACCCACACCTTATACATTCTCAGAGAGACAGTGCACCTAGGAACTAATGAACCATTCTGTACTTTAACCTACTAGGTTCAGTCATCATCTGGAATGCCTCCTGGGGGCCAAGTGGGCCTAGGGGTTGGAGTCACTTGTGCCCATAGATACACTCCTTTGTTGCCAGAGTGGGGCTTTTAAATCCATTTATTCCTTCTTTGCTGGCAAATGTATGAGGCTATCCTTCCTTTAGGTAGAGGAGTCTTTATAGGGGGTGGCAAGGGCTAAATGTAGGGTCGCACAATTTCCTCATGGAACCTTATTTTCCTTCCCCAATGGTTCTTTTCCCAGGGGGCCTATCGAGGGCAATTCCCCAACAGACAATTTGCTGGAAGCTGAGCTTTCCCAGCCTGAGTAGCAGGGCCGGGCTGTGGATGGATTGGTGACTGCGGACCACCGATAGTGAAGCTTCTGGTACTCCTGCTTTTAGGTAATTTGGCCTTAAAAGTACCCGGGGTATTGTCTGTTGGGGAATTGCCCTCGGCAGGCCCCCTGGGAAAAGAACCATTAGGGAAGAAAATAAGGTTCCACAAGGAATTGTGCGGCCTTACGTTTCTTCCTTGACATTCCCTATGGAGACTCCTCTACTTGCAGGAAGGATAGCCTCATACATTTGCCAGCAAAGAAGGCCCGTAAAGGAGAGACATGGATTTGAAAGCCTGACTCTGGCAACTAAGGAGTGTATCTCTGGGCACAGGTGACTTCAACCCCTAGGCCCACCTGGCCCCCCAGAGGCATTCCAGATGATGACTGAACCTAGTCGGTTAAGGTACAGAATGGTTCATTGGTTCCTGGGTGCAATGTCTCTCTGAGAATGTGTGAAGCATGGGTTTCTAAGACTTTTTCAGCCCCTTCCTGGCACCTCGGACCGAGGCAAACACATTGTTCTTCTGGCCTCATGTGGTTAGGAGGTCATGTCCCTGTAACTGTTCCACTTGAGGTGTTGAGAAATGGAGGGCCTTTCACGAGAACAGCAAACAAATGCTTTGTAGATTATAGATAAACGCAGATGCATAACGGAATAATGTAAGAAATTAATCTATAATCAAAGAGTATGCGGAAAAATTAGGGGAAAATCGCCATGTTATTTCTTAAAGGTTGTTTACACATAGGAACATTTTCAAAATTAGGTAATGTTAGAAAAACATAGATGACATATACTACAAGGAAATCACTAGCATATATAATGCCACGTTTACTACAATAAATCGGCCAGTTCAACACACTGCCGTTGTCTGTGCCCATTTGTATTTTAGTTTTAGTTTTTTATTTTACTTTTTATTTTTTAGTTTTTTATTTTAGTTTTGTTTTATTTTCACCGACGCCGTTCTTCCTTCGGGAACCCCTGGACCTGCTGGAGCTGGACTTTGGCAACAATTCCCCAGGTACTTTTATTAAGGCCAAATTACATAAAATAGGGAGTACAAGAAGCTTCACTGTCTGGGGGCCGCCCTGCAGTCCCGATCCATCCACCGCCCGGGCCCTGCCATCAGGCTGGTTGGATAGCTCGGCTTCCGGCAGTTATGCATCTGCAAACCAAGAATTGCCAAGGATTGCTGGGGACACTAGAAGCTAAGAGAAAGGCAGGGAACAGGTTATCCCCTAGACACTTGGAATCTTCAAGAGAACATGGCCCTGAAGATACCTTGATGTCAGATTTGTAGTTTTCAGAATTCTGAAACAATACATTTATTTTATTTAAACCACCTGGCTTATAATACTTTGTTACAACATCCCTGGAAATATATACAGGTACATACTATTCACATAACTTATCACTGTTGATGTTGACCTTGAGCACCAAGCTCAGGTAGCGTTTGTCAGGTTTCTCGAATGTAAGTTATTCATTTTTTCCCCTTATCTATACTGTACTTTTTGAAAAGCAATCACTATGCGCAACCCACACTAAAGGAATGGGGATTTCTGGTCCACCTCCTTGAAGAAGGGAAAAATACATAGATATTTTAGAATTCTTCCATATGAAAGACTTGTCAAATCTCCCTCATTTATTTTAGTTATTCGTTCAATCAATCAGTGGGTTGTATCATTATAAACTTATGGAACTTAATTTTATACTTTTGATTATAATCCAATAATACATTATTTTGTGGCTCATATGATTCCATGTTTGACCATTAGGTCCTTCAGCCAATATATAACATACGTACCTAGCCTTGTTGTAACTTAACTAATTACATCAGCAAGAACTCTATTTCTGAATAAGATCACATGTTGAGGTACCGAGATTAGGATTTTAATTTATCTTTTTGGGGCACTCATAACAGTGTCCTTGATATGATATAATAAAACCAATGCTTTACTTCTGTGGTCTTTCTCCTAAAAAAACATAATCCCATTCTACTCATGAAAAAAAACATCAGACAAATCCCACCTAAGGAATGATATACAACATGGACATATGTAGATGTAGTGATATAAACTCTCTCTATATGTAGCAATTGCATGAAATATTTTAAGCATTATTGTAACTCTAAATCACTTATAATTTCATATATTTTTTTCTTCTTTGCCAAGTTTCATCAGCCTTCATTAAGAATCTCTGACATCTAGGGGCACTTGGGTGGCTCAGTTGGTTAAGGCAACAACTTTTGGTTTCTTAGATCATGATCTCACAGTTCATGACTTCAAAGCCTGTGTCAGTGCAGAGTCTGGGATTTCTCTCTCCCTCTTCCTCTGTCCCTCCCTAGCCCTCTCTGTCCACCCACACTCTCTCTCTCTCTCTTTTCTCTCTCTGTCTGAAAAGTAAATAAACATTTCAAAAAAGAATCTCTGATATTTAAACTTTACTTCCAAGCTTAAATTTCTGCTTCAGAAGATTCTATTATCCTTTCTATGGAATTATGAAATCGTTTTTTAACTAACATGCTGTTCCTATGTCACATAGTCACTGGTATTGCACTAAAACACCACAGTGATCATACCACAGCCTTGTGGAAAAATGTTCACTGCCTCTCCGTCACCACTTAAATAAAATTCTACTCCCGCTCAAGGTTTATATGATCAAGTTGCATACAGAATTTCTATTATCACCTCTCTACGCTCTCTTTCCCAATTCTCAAACATTAGTGAGTAGAATTTTCATATATATACCAAGTTGTGTATCTTTTCATATTATTCCCACCATCCAGAATACACAGAGCCCACAGCCAAATGTCTGAGTCATATTTATCTTTTCCAGACAGGAACAAGTATGGTTTACTTGATAAAGCCTCTCCTAAGCTTTCCAGTTAGAAGTAATCTCTTGTCCCTGAACCATCCCCACCCCAACATTTGAGTGTTTCTCCTTTTACACACCAGTCTTGATCTTACCAATAAATCTATGATTTTTGAAAGCAGAATACATATGTTAGCACTTTTTAAAATCCTCCACTGCACCTACCATGACATCATCCATATTTAGTTTTATATTTATCATGAATTCATGCGGCATAAATCAAAAAAAAAAGATTTTTAATCTTCTGCTAAATTGACAAAATTTACAGACCTTTTTCTTTCTCAGTTAAATCCAATTACACAATAATTTATTCAGTATCTCCTCTATATTCAGGTTTCCATCTTTAGCAAACCATTTAATGGAGTTTTTCTAACTCAGGATAATTTATAAATCAGATATGATTTTAACCCCATTTCCTTCTTCCCATTATTCTCATATTTTAGTCTGTATTTGCAGTAATTGTTTTTCTCTGAGTGCATAATCATACCATTGATTTGCTTGTGAATGTTGCACTCATTACCCTTAACATTACTCCTTTTCAAAGTAAAGGAAAGAGAACTTCTCCAAGAAGCCAAAGTTAAAGAAAGTCTTTAAATCTAGAGAAATACTTATAAATTAAAGTGGTAGCTTTCTACATAAGCCCATTCTCTAAATTAGTGACATTTTTATTTATTCTTTTAAATGTTTAGTTTTGAGAGAGAGTGAGCAGGGAGGGACAGAGACGAGGGGTATAGGGGATCTGAATCAGGCTATGCACTGACAGCAGAGAGCTGACGTGGAGCTCAAACTCCAAAACCCTGAGATTATGACCCAAGCTAAAGTCGGTAGCTTAACTGACTGAGCAACCCAGTGCCCTCAGCTAGTGACATTTTTAAACATCAGGGAAAATTTTAGTTTCCTGCTGAGAAATGATATAAAGACTGATAAATAATTGAGAGCACCACTGGGATGAAGAAGCAACTTGAAAACTAGAACTAAAATGGGAAAGCTAAATGTTAAAATGCCTTCTCAAAAATAAACAACAGTTTAATACTACCATTAGTTGAGTGAATATGGCCATTACTGATTCAAGATTGGTCAACACTTCTCAGTATTTGCTTGTCCAAATAAATATTTTTCTAGGATCATATTTCTTTTGAATGACTCTTCCTTAGAGGATTATAATCAGGAGTTATTTTGGTTTTTTTTTTCAAATATGTATTTATTTTTGAGAGAGAGAGCATGCAAAAGTGGGGGAGGGGCAGAAAGAGAGAGGGGAGTCACAGAATCTGAAGCAGGTTCCAGGCTCTGAGCTGTCAGCAGAGACTAATGTGGAACTCTAATCCAAGAACTATGAGATCATGACCTGGACTGAAGTTTGATGCTTAATCAACTGAGCCACCCAGGCACCCCAGTAGTTATTTCCAACGACATTAAAAAAATTTTTTTTTAATGTTTATTTATTTTTAGAGAGAGAGAGAGCACGTGCAAACAGGGCGAGGACAGAGAGAAAGGCAGACACAGAATCCAGAGCAGGCTCCAGGATTTGAGCTGTCAGCACAGAGCCTAACATGGGGCTGGGAGGTGAGAGATCAGGACCTGAGCTGAAGCCTGATGCTCAACTGACTGAGCCACCCAGGGTCCCCAAGGACATTTTTGACAGGGCATGCTGATGAATCACATATGCAACAGAATTGGCCTTGAGTACTTAATGTATGTCTGGAGCTGTTCTACACATAATTGGATACTATGTTGATACATCCCTGCCATATGCTCATTCTGTCAAGATCCTAATAAATGGACAAAAAATAAGTAAGTTAATACATATATTTTAAAATAATCTTGAGTAATTATAATCCTTATAAAGCTAAATAAGGTAAGATAATATGTGAGGGTGTGCCTGAGGGTGGGGAGGGCCTGTGTGTGTTTGTGTGTGCGTGTGTGTGTAATTGGGAGGTCAAGAAAGACTTCTTTGACATATACCATTAGAGTAGAAAGCTTGAGTTAAGCAAAAGGGTGCTTCTTTGATTTCTTGACATGAGTATCATCCACCATTGGGGTTTCTGCAGACTGAAAACAGTATAGCTGTTTAAAGAAAGTGAAAACTATTTGAGCAAGATAAGGATTGAGATACTGTAGTTCTATTTTGTTGAATACCTTGTAAAGTTGATAGCTTAACCTGGAACTTTCTGTATCTTTCTGCATCAGTGGGCACATTGGATTGCTTGAGAGGTACAGAGTATTGTGAGCTTTATGATATAAGAAACTCTTTTGGAGTTTCTGTGTGGATCTGTGCAGTGTGGGTGGACATCATCCAATCCCTTGAGGTCTGAATAGAACAAAAAGGTTGAGAAACATGGAATTCACTTTCTGCCAGAATGTTTGAGCCGAACATCAATTTTCTGCCCTCAAACTGGGACTTATACTTACATATCCAACTTATACCATCCTGATTGTCAAGCCTTGGGACCCAGACTGTAATCTGTCTATACCCTTGGCTCTTAGTCTCTCAGTCTTTTGAACCATATCATGGCTTTCCTGAATCTCCAGTTTGTAAACAGCAGATGATGGGGCTTCTCAGTCTCCATAATTATGTGAGGTAATGCTTTTTGATAAAACTTTATGTATAAAATGTTCTGTTGGTTTTGTTGCTCTGGAGTATCTTGACTATCCATTCTGCTTCTGTTGAGGTAAATAAAAATAAAACCAGGTTCAGCCTAAAAGAAACCTCAGGTAAATTGTTTCTTAAATGAAACACATATGTGACCAGAATTTGTTCATTCTAAGATGGCATTTATTTTTGTAGACACAGTATCACTTTAATAAGTTTAGTAGATGAAATGTTAACATTACATACAGTATATACATGCAAAGTCTGTGTAACTGGGGAAAATCTTATATGTATTGATACCACTTGGTTTGAATACCACAATGAATGTTTGCATTTAAACTGTAAAGACTTGGGGCATCTGGGTGGCTCAGTTGGCTAAGCATCCAACTTTGGCTCAGGTCATGATCTCACAGTTGGTGAGTTCGAGCCCCGCATCGGGCTCTGTGCTGACAGCCTGGAACCTCCTTCGGATTCTGTGTCTCCCTCTCTCTCTGCCCCTCCCCCTCTCACCCGTTGTCTCTCTCTGTCTCTCTCTCTTTCAAAGACAAAAAGCAAAAAACAAACAAAACAAACAAACTGTAAAGACTCTTCAGGTTCTAAAGAGTCTAATCCCTTGAATGTGCCAACATGACCACACTGTATTTTATAACCCATGCTTGTGATTTTATACTCTTAAGCAACCAATCATTCATAAAATAACTACCCATACATTTGTTATTTCGTCTTTAATTAATACTTAGTTAAACTCATAGTATATTGTCCTCTTTTCATTGTCTGTTTACCATTAAGTGATAAGCATATTTTTTGCAAATGAATAATAGTGGTTAACATTTAAAGAAGTGGTAACAACAGCCACTTCTATGAGAGGAGAAAACTCCAAACTTTGTAAGATATTTGGTATGTGACTTTAAATAATTTATAATTATATTAAGGTTTTCATTTGAAGATTATCAAAATATGTTCTTTTAGAAGGCAATTTAATGTTTGGTGTCAAGAATTCGGGTGAAACATTTACAGTAAACTTCAAATGTATTGTGTTTCCAATGCAAATAAATCAAACACAGTAAAGATCGATGGAAGAGATACATTCTTGTACTGCTAACTTCCCGCTGGTATAGGCAATGAGAACACCATAACCAATTACACAGATATAAACTACTTCTTCAATCTGGAACAACACAATAAGTTTTTCATTACAGCTAGATGTATTTAAGAATTTACTAGTAAGAAGTCTTGTATAACTTGCTTGGATTTTTGTGTAAATTTTCCAAAACCTAGGATTCCAGTGTCATTCAAATGTCCCAATTCAACTTTCACACACTGAGTGAATGCTAGAGTCAGACCCATTGACTTTTGCTCTTGTTTCTTAATGCCGCATTATGTTCTGCTACAAATCAGCCAAACATTTGTAATCTCATTTCTCGGATTTAAAGATTCCTTGCTGGTTTCATCCTAGTCAGGCCACATTGTTCTTCAGAGGAGAACACAACCATTATCTCAGTGCTGAGGTCTCACATATGTCTTTAATATTGTAGTCATTACATTCTGCCTTCAAACACATATATGCATCCTTTCTGGATGCTAGCAATAGGATTCGTTCCAGCAACTTCTACCTGAGAGACCCATAAATGCTCTCCTGCAATCTTCCCCTTTTCCCAAACAGATCAAGCTGTTTGTCTGGTTTAAATCTGAAATTAAGGAGTGTTTAATATCCTTCCCATCTCCAAAGACTCATCCTCTGCCAGTGGAAACAGTGATTTCTGTGGATTCGAATTTGGCCTGCTGTGTTAGCTAGTCGGCATTCGGGAACTTGAATGGAACTTCTTCCTTTTCCTCTTCTCTTGGAGGACATTCTTGGTGATTCCAAGATGCCTTTGAGTTTATGTATGCATCCTTATTAACTACTCTCATTAAAGGAAAGTAAGTGCGAACGCACAGGTATAACTTTGCCAGAATGCACCCTCTGATAGTTTCCTCACAGGGCTCCTCTGCCAAGCGCCTGGCACATTTATTTTGGCACCAATTACAAGATCTCTTGATTTCAGAAAAAGTAAAATGTCAGAAATATGCTACTTTGACTCCGGCAACATATTATGTAGAGTCACAACTTTCAAATTATGTCCTCAAGCTGAATTTAGAGCTGTGGAATTATGCTGGGAAAGAAACTGAATGGGGGGAAATAAGGGATAAATGGTAATCTGATTAGCATGTTCAACTCTTCTCATTCCTTAAGGGAAAGTGATGCTGCTATCTACCCATCTATTCAAGCCAGGAAACTGTGCATCATCAGACTTCTGCTTTCTCGTTTTTCTTGTCTCCCACATATAATCCATCACCACATTGTGTCAGGTCTGTCTTCTAAATATGATTCACATTGGTCTATTTCTTTTCCATTTCCACTGATGTACGTCAGTACATGCCCCCAGCATCTCTGGCTTGAATTGCCTTAACAGCCTCCAACTAGAGTCTCTGCCTCCAGTCGTGTTTACAAATCAAATCCATTTTCCACACTGTAGCCAAAATATTATTTTTAAAGTACAAATCTGATCATGTCACATCTCTGGTAAACTATATTATTGGCTCCCCAATGTTCCTAGGGTAAAACTCTGTGTAGCTTACTAGGATTTTCATATGGGCCCTATTTACCTCCCCAGCTTCAGCTCTTAACATTATTCTTCCCAAACCCAGTGATACAGTAAACTGAACTTGCCTCCAGGCAATTTAACACTGTTGTTCTCTCTGAATGGAATGTTCTTCTGCCTTCTAACTCTATAATAAATAAAGAAAGAAAGAAAAAAGTAAAAAAAAAAAAAAAAAAAGAAAAGAAAAGAAAAGAAAAGAAAAGAAAAGAAAAGAAAGAAAAATTTTTCTAAATATGGGTTTGGCCAACTTGTTATAATTATCCATTTGTACTGCTCCTTTTAACCCTCAACTCAGAGGCTACTGTTGCCAAAGAGTCTTATTTGACCTTTGAATTTGTTGCTATACATGTCCCTAATATACCATTTACCATTCTGCATTGGGATTGCTGGTTTTACTAACCTGTATTTACTTCTAGGCACTCTTGTGTCTCAGGTTGGAGGCAGTGGAAAGATGTATTGTCTCAATTTATTTTAAATATCCTGCATTTCAGTGTTATTACATTAGGTATATAATTGCCAATTTTCTGGTCTTCATTATTGCCCCTTTTTGATACCTGCTTTACATATTTTAAGGAGTCCTTCATTTCTTCTGGAGATATTTAATTTTGTGACTTCCATATTACCATGTTAATTCTTTGGCGCCTTCCTTTGTTTAGAGTTATATCTTCTAAAATTTGCATAATGGTTGAGGGTGTCTCAAAACACATTACATGAATCCTATCATCAGTGTGAGTTATACATAACTTATTCACAGTATCTGTGGCTTATTACCAAATAAATAAGCCTATCTGAAATTGTAAGACCTACATGTGCTGTTTAAATTTTCATTGTGGATATAAAGTAAGTTCCTTTACCACTAATTGTAAGTTATATCATTGTCCACACAGATAGTTTACAATAGACAGTTTTTATATTATGGGTGGGGATAAAAGGAATTTTGAAATTTACAAATATCCTTGTGAAGATTTTGAGAATATAGAATAATACAGCAGACTTTTCTTCCCCTGAAACTTGCTTAACAATGTCCATATCCTTCGTACTAAAAATAAAGCAAAAATGTTCCCTAAAATTTAAACTATATTTTGTGGCCAACCATGTTGCTGATTATATAAATGAGCTGCAATAACATTGGATCAAAATAGCTTAAATTAAGAATAATCTGGGAGAAAACACAAGAGAGGGAAACAAACCACAAGAGACTTAACTGAGAACAAACTGAGGTTGCTGGAGGGAGGCAGGTAAGAGATGGGCTAGATGGGTGATGGCTACTAAGGAAGGCACTTGTGATGAACATTGGGTGTTATATGTAACTCCTGAAACCAACATTACACTGTATGTTAAGTAACTAAAATTTGAATTAAAAAAAGGGATGATATTTGTTTTTCAGAAGAATATTGTTTATAAAGGCTTGGATTTCAATGATTTAAATGAACAATAGTACTTTATAATGCTTTGAGCAATTTCTTATTTTAAAAAGTATGTAATTAATAAGTTTAAGTTTTAAAATCTAATATCATGTTTTTTGCCCACTTTATTGCATTACATAGTGTTCAGCAATAATTCATGTCTACCTGGTATTTCAGAACGTGACTTATTTGGAAATAGAGTCTTTGAAGATGTAATTTTTAAAGGTTTTCAAGACAAAACCAGCCTGGAGTTAGGATGGATCCTAAATCCAATGATTGGTGTCTTTTATGAAAAGAGAAAGGCACCCAGACACACAAAGGAAAGGCCACAGGATGGTGGGACCAGGATTTTGTAAAGCTAAGGAATTCCAGGAGCTACCAGAAAATAGAAAAGACAAGGAAGAATTCTCCCCAAGGTCCCCTAGAGGGCATATGGCTGTTGGCAGCTCTTATTGTCCTTCTGGTTTCCAGAAGTATAAAAGAATAAATTTATTTTTCTTTAAACAGTAGTAATTTATTATGGTAGTCCTGGGAAACTAATATAGCTATCAAGCACATAGTCCATAGGGGATATCTTTTATCTACATTCCTTTCCTTATAATTTAGAACTTTTCTATTGAAAATCATTGTATGCTTTTGAAGGTTTTTAGAGTTCAAACATTTCTAGCTTTCCAATACAATGATAACTACATGTTTAAAACAATGGCAGCATTTGATTTTCATCTTCACTGAATAAATAGTACCATGAAAAAATTGTATACAGATTTTAAACAACCATATATTATTTCCATTGCAGAAAAGTAGAGACATATTAGATATACCTAAAACCTTTGTTCATTCAGCTAGAGTGAAAATCAGGTTTATTTCCTTAATTATTTTATTTTTTCTTACAATCTTTTTAAATAATAATTTCAAGGGTTACACATTTTTATTAATGTTTATTTATTATTTTTGAAAGCAAGAGAGCATGTATACACATGCTCATGAGCAGGATGGGGGCAGCAAGAGAAGGAGACAGAGAATCTGAAGCCAGCAGCAGAGTGCCCAATGTGGGGCTCGAACTCATCAACTGTGAGATAATGACCTGAGCCGAAGTTGGAGACTTGGCAGATTGAGCCATGTAGATTTTTTTTTTTTTTTGATATTCCATTGGTGGAAGATCTATTGAAGACTTGTAGTAAGGATGTATTTAAGCCTTATAAATAGGAATTATCATATGGTTGAAATCCATTATAATATAAAGAATTTATTATGGACTGACTGTGTGTGTTTCTCCAAAATTCCCACATTGAAGCACCAGTTCCCAGTGTGATGGTATTTGGAGGGAGGGCTTTTGAGAAGTTATTCAGTTAAGATGAAGTCATAAGGGTGATGTCCTCATGATACCCTCACCAAGCACTGAAGTGGCCAGCACTTTGATCTTGGACTTACACCTTCCAGAATTATGAGGAATTCATGTTGTTTAAGTCGCCCTATGTATGATATTTTTTAACAGCAGCCCAAACTAAGATAGTATTCTAATAATTTCAATTATTTCAAACACAGATACCTAGTACATATAACTGTTTTAAGTGTAGTGCTATGTTAAAGAGAATGAGTTATGGTGTTTACACTCACACATTAGCATGCATTGGAATCACCACAGGACTTTTAAAAACAGATTGTTGGGCCTTGCCCCCAGGTTTGTGATTTAGAATATTTTGGTTGGGCTCCAAAATTTGCTTCTCTATAAGTTTTCTGGTATTGTAAATGCTGTAGGTCTGAAAAACACTCATTGGAACCAATGGGTATAATATGAAGAATCCTGAGTCTGAATTCTGTCTCTTTCTGTAATAAGTCTGAAGTGAATTTTATCAATTTCCTTATTTTTTAAAAATAAGAACGGAGCATTAAAAGTTATCATATATTATTGCTATGTTCAATAAAACAATACACATAAAGCACATAGTATAATTCTTAACACATGACAAGTGCTTAAAAGAATATCTTCTAACTTCTAGCCATCTTCTAACTTCTCCCAAAGTTGGTTGACCTTGAAACTCTGGAGATCTAACTATATACTTCATAGTTGGTTCTGTGTGTGGCACACATGTCCATGTGTCCGCGTGTGCAACTGAGTGGTGAAAGAAAGAGAGACTTCTGTGAAAATTTATCCAAGATAGTTTTCGCACATTTTTATCATTGTTTTATTATTGTTGTTATTTTGCTATTTTAATGAGGTTAATTAATATACTGTGAAATCACCAAATTTTAAATAGTATAAACCATTCTTCAGAATCCAGATTATCAGGATGACCAGTGTATATTAAACAAATGTTTCTATGAGATTTAGCATAAAAATGATAGATTCCTGCTCTTTTATTTATTTCTATCTTTCTCTAAGCATTTAGCACAGTAATCTTGAAGCAACTGGTGTTGGTTAAATATCTACTGAATTTTTAAAATTCTGCCAGATTTCTCTTCACACATAATACTCAGGCAGAGAGAAAAACTTTGTGAGAAAACAGAAACACTACATCTGAAGAGTAAAATTGTGTTGTTTTATCGGTTTTCTTCTATCTTGGTTATAATTACATTGATCTCTTAAACAAGAATATGACTATAAGATTATTTGGTTTGCTGCTTTCATCCAGATAACACATATCCAGGGACATTAAAATACAACAAATGTCTTTCCTGTACCAAATTTCTAAAAAAAAAATTAAAAAATTAAAAAACCACTTTCAGAGCCAATTCATTGGCTCACACAACAACAGAATTACATAGTGACAGTAGAGTTCTATCTTAGGTTAATGTTAGAATATTTAACAACCTATGGGGTGGTAGAAATAATACTTCCAGAGACATGGAACTGCCTCATAAAAATATACCATCTTTCAAATTCTGAAAAGGAAATAGGAACAAAGTTTTATGTGGTTACATCTCAATGGCAGAGTGCCAACTAACACCAATATCAGTATTATGAGTCATAATGACACAACAAACATTATTTTTTTTTCATTTTAAAAACAAAGACAAGCATGTTTTCATTTTTTGTTTCATTTTGAGACTATAAACTTAAATCCCTCATTAAATTTTATTTGGCATGGTTCAATAAATATTTACTTTATCATCAAGTTCTATGCTTTACTCCTTCTGTCTCTAAATTGTTTTCCAATTCTATCTTTTTAAAAGAATTTCTATGGTTACTAATTTAGATATTATATTTCTTTTCTTTATATTTTTTCTAAACAAACAAATTGCAATATATCCTTTTACATATTCAACAGGTATTTATTTATAACAACATGACAAATGCTAAATAGATATTGCTTTATTGAGCAAAGGGTTGATAAAATGTTTGGGAGATTTATGTTCTCTTCTTAAACATCACTTTTGTGTGTTGTTGTTGTTTCTTAAAGTTTTATTTATTTTGAGAAAGAGAGAAAGAGAACCAGCAAGGGAGGGACAGAGAGAGAATACCAATCAGGTTCCATGCTGTCAGCACAGAGCCTGGCAGGGGACTTGATCCCACCACCCATGAGATCATGACCCGAGCCTAGATGGAGTCAGACGCTTAACTGACAGCCACCCAGGTGACCCGTAAACATCCCTTTTCCGGTGAAAAAAGTAATTATTCTTGAAACTTATTTCGTAAATTATTCGGTGAAAATAAAAGGAAATATATTAATGATCATGTAGTCATTTTTTCTTTAAGTAATGAATTGAGCTAGAATAGATTGAAAGAAATTCCGCTCACTATCAATTTCCCCCATTCCCATGGACTTTCGGTATGAAATACAGTCAAATAGATTGTTGGAACTTAAAAAGTAATATTTAGTTGTGAAGAAAAAGCATAAGATTTTCAATATTTTTGGTCTCACTATGGTAAATAAAATGTAACAATTTTTATTTTTTAGAAAGTAAAATTGGGCTAATATTAATAAAGAAAATCACTTATTTATGTAGCTTACTTTGTTAAACAGACTATCAAACTGAATATTACTAAGTTGTGTGCATATTTCAAGTAACAGCAGATCATTATAAAACAAGCTTATAATTCTACAAGAGCTCTTATATTGTGAAACAAATTTTGTGGACAAAATAATAACAGCTAATAGCATTTAAGGGACTTTCCCATATAAATTTGACATTAAAAATGTACACTGTGCAATATAGAAACTACTAGCCATATATAGCTCTTTAAACTTAAATGTAAGTTAATTAAGTAAAATCAAATATTTGCTTTCTCAGTCATGTTGGTCACATTTCAAGTACTCTATTGTCACATGTGCAAAAGAAAAAAAAATATTAGGACAGCTATGTTGTGGGTTGAATTGCATCTTCCCAAAATTCACATGTGGAAGTCCTAACATCCAGTACCTCAGAATGTGACCTTATTTAGAAATGGTCATTGCAGATAGAATTGGTGAAGATGAGATCATTAGGGGGCTCCCTCACCTGATATGACTAGTGCCTTTATAAAACGGGAACATTTGGACATAGAGACAAACACCTAGGGATAATACCAGGTGAAGATGAAGATAGAAATTTGGGTGAAGCTTCTATTAGCCAAAGGACACCACAAATGGCCAGCAAACCACCAGAAGCTAGCTGAGAGACATGAACTGATTCTCCCACACAGCCCTCAGAAGGAGCTGACCCTATTGATACCCTGAACTGCGATAATGAATTTGTGTTATTTAAGCCACCCAATCTGCGATCCATTGTTGCAGCAAAGTAAAATGGGTGAAGGGAATCTAAATATGCCACCACAGAAGACAATTAACTTTGGCATGAATATTATGAAGAGAAGTTTAGAAATAGCAAACATGGGAAGAACTCTCTGACCTCTCCTCCCCTGTCTAAATTTCTCTTTGTAAAAGCATCTCCCCCTCCTATACAGGAAGAGGATGGTTCAGTCAGTGGAGATGACTCTTCTCACTGGAGAGCGCACCAACTTGAGTCTGAACAAAGCTTACTGATAATGCTCTCCCATGAGTCTTCCTTACATATTTACTTAACCACAATTTACTGTCCCTAGAAGACCAAACCATTTTGGCTTTGTCTAGTCACTTCTCCAGAATTTACTGCCTTTTGTTAAAATGCCATATAAGCCCTCAGGCCTAACAGCTTATTTTGGTTTTCACTTTTTTTCCATGAAGCCCATGTTTATGTTTTCTGTTTATCTCCTCCGTTTGTCTGTCTTTTTTCACTTTAACCCACACTTCTAGGTTACTAAATCTAAAAGGGTAGAGGAAAACTTTTCTTCTGCCAATACAAGATATCACAAATGTAAATATAACCTGAATTATTTCCATATGGCTTTTTTGTTACTTGTTTCAGCTAAAGAAGAAGGCGTGCCATTGAATGAATAAAAATGAATTCATATGATTATTTTCTTCTGTGAGATAATACTCATTATAGCCTTTCTTAATCTGAGATTTTGTTTTGTCTTATAATATTCTGCAGAGCGAAAACAAATTAGATCAGTCCTGCTAGAAGAAAATTTGTCAATGTTTGACAAACCAGTGGCTACAAGCTAATATGTCCAATATAACTGAGGTAATCATCACTGTCATTGCAGGTCTTATATTTACAAAAATACCACTTGGGGCACTGAACTGGTTCAGTTGGTAGAGCACACAACTCTTGATCTCTGGGCTGTGAGTTTGAGCTCCACATAAAAAAAATATATATATATATATATATATATATATATATATATATATATGTAGTCATATTAATATATATACTATATATATAGTATATATAATATATATATTAATATGTATATATATATATTATATGACTACCATTATTATCAACAATTTTCAAATGAAGAAATCAGGTCCGTGCATGTTAGTGAGTCTTACACCCCCAACTCCTACACATGAGGGTTTAATTGTTCCTTACTAGTGTCATAAAGAGAAAAAATTGAGGTGTCAGAAAGTCAGGAGGTGATCTTTTAAATTATTGGTAAATTGACGTCCGCTGACGTGGGAAATAAAAAAAAAAGTAGCATAAAATACAAAATATAATAAAAACTGATGTTTAAAACTTCCAATGGATTAAGCATTGTGCAAAATATGTATCTTTTGACCTTTACAGTCAATAATACATGCGTTTTTCACCTGTTTCACCCTTCTATTCATCTATCTTTGCATCAAAACTGCCATCTCTTCATTATTGTAGTGTTATAAATGTCCTCAATCTTGTTGCTATTTTTTTAGTGTTCATTTATTTATTTTGAGAGAGGGAGAGAGCACACATGCGAGCTGGGGAGGGGCAGAGAGAGGCAATATCTTAAATCTTTTTTATTATACTTCCTAGAGTATAATTAAATTAAATTAACTCTTTGTGATTACGTTTGTATTTCTAGTAGTTTCATTTATAGCTACCCTTGTCGGATTTTATACATGCTTTGCAATGTTCAGTTTGTTCAAGCTGTTCATCTAAAATTTTGTCCTTGAAATTTTATCACAGTTTTTTCTTGTTTTTAAATGATCATTTTAAAATTCTTTATTACATTAGTATGTTGCATTGAATGATTTAATTGAAATGTTAAATCAACTTTACATTCCTAGAGAAACTCAATTTAGTTGTCATGTATTTTTCATTTTTTATTATTCTTTTGATATATGGCTACATTTGGCTTGCTAATATTTTGTTAAGGAGCTTTAAAAATATGTTTATGAGAAACATTGGTTTGCATTTTTCTTTCATATCTTTGACTTTTAAAAAAATTAAAAAATATGTATTTTACTTTTGAGACAGCATAAACATACACGAGTGAAGGAGGGTCAGAGAGAGGAGACAGGGGATCTGAAGTAGGCTCTGTGCTGACAGCAGAAAGCCCCCCACATGGGGCTCAAACTCAGGAACCCATGAGATCATGACCTGAGCTGATGTCAGATGTCTAAACCACTGAGCGACTCAGGCACCCCTTTCTTGACTTTTTGATATCAAAGCTATTGTGGTTTCATAAAATAAGTGGAGAAGTGTTCCCTCTTTTTCTATACTCTGGTGATATTTGTGACAAATTCATATTATTTCTTTAAATTTATCAGTGAATATATCTTGTCTAGAGGTACTTGTTTGTTCTCATTGAAAAATTTTCTAAGGTTCTATTTTCAAAAAAATATAAAATTAGCATAGTGTTCTATTTCCTTTTGACTTGATTTTAGTGAGTTGCATTTTCCAGGAGATTTTCCATTTCACCCAAAGTTTCAAATTTATTGAAATATGATTATGATATCTTTTTATGATAGTTTTAAATAACTTTGTATTTCTAAATATAACCCAAATAGAAAATAAATAAGACAAATGTAGTTTATATCTTATTATTAAGCAACTACTCTTTATAATCTTCACAATTTATAACATTTTTTAGTGCCTCTGGTCATAGAACAGTGATATTATTATTAACTTGTTAAAATATCTACAAAGGAGTACAGAGCTAATCTGGGAAAAACATTACAGGAATATTCAAAGGTTGGAATGGTCATGATTGGTGGGTGTTTTCATAGAGGAGACTATGGAGACCATTAACTGGAATGAGAGGCTGTGTTGAAAGAAAACTTGGCTCTGTAAATTGGAAAGAGAGTTTAGAAAACAATGAACTTCTAGTTTCTTGATTTTCAATTATGTAAGATATTTAATATTTTAAATCTGTTGTTGTCTAACAAATATAGCCTTTATGAAGATAGTCCTTTCTTCCTTTCTTCCTTTCACTTGTTGTATGGTATCATAATCTCTAGTTGAAAAAAGCCATGGAAACTGTTTGAAGGTAATACATTATAGGTATCAATATTATTTTAAGTAGACTTCTTTAATTGCAGTTTGTAAAACAACTTATTTTGCCCAATCAAATTCATGCTACGTGAATTATATACATGATTAGTAAACAATGACATTAACTCAACTAAACAGATGTATATTACCTGTAATAGACACCTTTTAACCACTAATCTTTGCAAGAGCTATCTGATCAGTGTCTTTTTTTTTATTGTTTATTTATTTTTGAGAGAGAGAAGGAGAGCGAGTGTGAGTGAGGGAGGGGCAGAGAAAGGAGAGGGAAGATCCGAAGTGGGCCCCATACTGGCGGCAGAGAGCCCAATGACAGCTGGAACTCACAAACCAAGAGATCATGACCTGAAGGCTTAACTGACTGAGCCACAGAGGTGCCCCCTGAGCAGTGTTTTAAAGTGGTTATGATGTTAATCTGTGAGAACATACAGGCACAGATGCAGATCTTGTTTCTGTCATTTATTTCCAGTGATACCTCAGATATTTTTCTGCTTCAGTGTAGCCATATGTAAAATTCAGATAATAATATGTCACAGGTTTGTGGTGATATGAATAACCACATCTACTCTTTATTGATCTTACTATGCATTTGAGGCTCCACTAAATTATTTACATATACTAGTCCACATAAAGTACATTATGACTTAAGTTGTTACTCTGGAAAGAAATGAAGACACTAGACTTATGATATAACTAGTTTTATTTTGGTTCTTCTATTTCTCATTGGATTAATTAGTGATAGAAAAAAAATTACAGACAAGAAAAGGTATTCCAGTCTACTGGAATGCAGAGAATGTAAATGGGGCCAGTTACTTTTAACTCATCAGACAGAAGGGAAGTAGCTAAAATTAGAGAAGCTATTGAATAAATTTAAAGGTATAGAAATACTAAGGAATTGGATTTTAATACCAAAATATTATCATTATCACAGTTAAAAAAATTCCAGAGTCTTTGTGGTACTTTGACTTACAGTATTTTATAAAACACATTTGCCATTATATGCACAAAATTGATGCCTAATGCTTTATTTGCAAGGATATAAATAAGAGAAAATAACCCATACTAACCTTCACAGACTTTAAATAGTATGTGTGTGTGTGTGTGTGTGTGTGTGTGTGTGTGTGTGTGTATCTGTAAAGCAGGCGTTTTGCTTTTAGAAAATTTCTGCTTCTTTGCATTAACAATAAGGGTTAACTTAAGGGTAGTTTCATCATCCAGGAGCAAACAAAACCTGAATGAGTTATTGAGTTATTCCAGACTGAAACAATGTAAATGTACAGCAAAGAATTTAGTGAACTTTTAGGGCTATATACCTGAAGCACTCATAAGATCAGAATTGAACCCACAAATAGCCAGGTTATTTAACTATACCGTCACATTTTCATTGCTTTCTTTTGTTTTTCTTTCCCCAAAAACAACAACAAAAATGGATGTAAAAGCATTTATAAGCCAGAAGTGTGGATGTGGTACCTAAAAAATTATTTTTGAATTTCTATGAAACTAAAGAAGAATGCTCCAAAGCTGAATATTCTTAATATTTATTTAATGATAGAAGACAAATGAGAAATGAGTGTAAAAAAAAGTCAAGTTTTAAGCTAGCTTACAGAAACTGCTTGGCAATGTTTAACTTTACTTGATTCTTGTGATCCTGTATAACAGCAATAAACTGTCTCACTCTGTTATGTTCAGGAAGCTACTTATTGCAAAAACTATCCTTCCGCATAGAGACTAGGTAAGAATATGCTCCCTATGACAAGGTCTTACACAGACCCTCCATATTCTCACTTTTTGTCTTTTTAGAGTAGTTCAATCTTTTGCCTGGTGTTCTCAATGGGAACCAGAGTGCTTGTTAACCAAGTGTTGGACAAGCATCTCTGCTCCCCTCATTCCCCTGAACGTTAACCCACCCACACAGTCTGAGTCAGTATACAACCCCTCCTTAAGCTTCTCCAAGACTTGATTGGCATCAGGGCAAAACATACTCTGATCTACTGTCCTATCACTACCACCTCTATCCATTCATTCCGTCACCCCACTCCTCCACTCCCTGCTTTTGTTTTGTTTTGTTTGTTTTGTCTTGTTCACTCTTCCCTATAAAAGAAAATCTACTTTCTGCCTAACTTCTCAGACATTCACAGATCTCATGGCTGGTGCTTCTCCTTTTGGTAATAGTCTTCCTGTCTCAACTTGGTAGTCCATTTTCTGCTCTTGGCAACAATCTCTTGACATAAAGTTTCTCCTTATCTAAATCCTGATTTGTTTTTTATTTGACATAGTTCAGAGTAAATATGACACATATAAAAAACAACCTTGTCAGTCCTGATTTTGAAATGAATGAATGAATAAATGACTGAATAATAGATGATGGTGATAAATGATAGGTGTGGGAGCTCATAGAGGGTGGTTGGCTAGGATTTCAGTAAGAAATATTTGCAGCCTAGGGAAAGGCTGGTTGAGAGGCAGCAAAGCAGACCAAGAAAACCGGGTCTCCTTTGAAATGTTAAGACTGACAACAGCTTGACTTTGACTGTGGATCAATGTTTTCCCACTCTGTAAACACTTAATCTAAAAGTAGTAAAACAACTCCCTCCCTATGACGTATAGACTGCCCCCGTGACATATGCCTGCACTTCAGTACCCTGATTGTAATGTTCCTGGATAATCTATGAGTATGCTTTTTTTCCTGCATCTGAAACTACACTTTCCCTTTCATTGCGCCCCTTGAAATGTACTGATAAGATTCTCAATAAAAACTGGAGAAGAGCTTTGCTAGGGGTCATTACCACTAGAGCACTTGGTCCCCTCCTTTTCCTTTCTCCAATTCAGGAGTCTGGAGTAATCTGTCATCCACCGCCCAGGGTTTGTTGGTCAAACTCGACAGATAGGCAGATACCAGGTAAAGAAAGAAAGAAAGAAAGAAAGAAAGAAAGAAAGAAAGAAAGAAAGAAAGAAAGAAGGAAGGTTGTCATCCCTACTCTAACATCTATTGTTTAAACCAAACCAAAGCAAGCACAAATCACTATAACTACTAGTATTCTCTATTGTTTTTTGCTTTCCCTGTATGTGCCCTCACACACCTTCACTCAACATTGACACCTTTGACCATAGAGTCAAGGTAAAAACATTCATAAAACATTCATAAGAATGGAAGAATGAACTGTTTAAAAGGCTTATTTTATCTTGGTTCCACTATGGTTAGTGTATTCTTATTTTTCATTTTTGGAAGCAAATAACTTTCATGAGAGTAAATATGTAGGAAGTCTAGGCAAACCCTTGACAAATATGATAGCTATTAATGAAAAATAATCTGTCAAACATGAAAACTTTCATTAGTGGTCATTTTAATGGCACCATATTTGAATAGTTGTTTAAATAAGGTAGTATAAAAACAGAACATATTTAAATAGTATTTATAAAATAACTTTCATAATTATCCTTTCACTCTCCAAAAAGTCTTAGCATATAGAAATTGTATTATGTCTGCTCTTTATAAGGCAAGAAAAGATTAGTGAAGCTAAATTAGTGTTTCACATTCACATAGATAGGTTTCAGGTTCTTCCAGTCAATATACTTGTTTTCTGTCTTAGAAAGAAAGAGTATTCTATGCCTTGCACCTAGGTGTTTGTGAAATGAATTTTTATTGTTCACTTTTTTTTATTGCATGGGTTGCTAGAGAAATCAAAGTTGAACCAACACTCTATTTATTTGCAGTAACTATCCATAACCTAATTGTTTGCTCCTCTCTCTACCTTGGCTCTGCTGCTTTCAGGAAGACTCCTTGTTTTATTTTTCTTTTTTCTATAATAGGTGAGGATAGTTTAGTGACTGCACAAAATGATATTTACTATAATTACTTTTCAAGAATTTTTCGTTAGTGAGAGAGCAAACTTTTTCACAGTGTTATTAAGGCAGTCTTTATTGAATGGGACCTCTTCCTCTTGTAACTTTCCAACCACTCATTCATCATGTCTTTTTAAAAGCCTCGTTTAAAGTCTTTCTATAAAAATGGATGAGATACTGATGTAAAGACAAGCAGAAAGTCTTTCTCGTTAGAACATCTCATCTGGCATTCTGGTTCATCCACTTATTACCTAAGGGGCTTTTAATGAACCATCTAATCTCTCTCTCTCTCTTAAACTTGGTTCTCTTGTCTTGAAATGGGGCTATGAAATAATCACTACTTCAAAGAAATTTAGTAAATATAAAATGAAAGCATAAGCAAAAGTCCTGTTTCAAATGTCATGTACTACATAAATGCTAGTTATGTTTACTGTAGTTTATTTATTTTTTATTTTTTTATTTTTTAACGTTTATTTATTTTTGAGACAGAGAGAGACAGAGCATGAACGGGGGAGGGGCAGAGAGAGAGGGAGACACAGAATCCGAAGCAGGCTCCAGGCTCTGAGCTGTCAGCACAGAGCCTGATGCGGGGCTTGAACTCACAGACCGTGAGATCATGACCTGAGCCGAAGTCGGACGCTTAACCGACTGAGCCACCCAGGCGCCCCATTTACTGTACTTTAAACAGCTCAAGAGAAGTTTCTCCAGCAATGTAATCTTCTAACTATATTTTGTTCTAACCGTATTCTAACTGTATTTTGTTTCCATAAAGTGAATGTATAATGTAAAAACAGAAAATGTATTGATTAGATACCCATATATCTATATTCTCTTAATAATTTTTCACATGAAGGTAATGAGTGTGTGTGTGTGTGTGTGTGTGTGTGTGTGTGTGTGCATGTAGAGGGTAGGAGCAGGCTTTTCCAAGTCCACGCCCAGAGTAAGGTCACTAGGCATTATGAACCGTAATTTTGTACTCTGGCACTTTGGTTCTGGTACTTGGACTTAAACATTTTCAGTGGACTTTAAGCAGGATTATTTAAATGATTTTTAAGCTGTCAGGGCTCTGATGTGATTTCCTTCTTAAGCAATTCGGCTCCTATTATAGGTTACTCTGTTTTATAGTGGGCATTTGGAAACCTATGACTGCATTTCATATTCTAATTTACACCCATTGCACGTACTGTATGGTTTTAACTGACTTGCTTTAGAAAGATCCCAGGAGTTGCTAGGAAACCTCTCTGTTCTTTTCACTTTTCATATAGCATTAGTGTTTCAAATGATAAGGCTGTACCTGTGGGTACAGGAGGATTTAATAGAATCAAACAGTGACAGCAAGGCTATAGCATAGATAACCACCCTCTCAAAGTTTCTTGCTCTTCATATAGATAATAAGGTATAACACCAGTAAAAAAAAAAAAAAAGAACAATAAATGTTTTCTTTAAATGCAAAATATTTAATACAATTTCTTTAAGTAACAAGAGAATATATATATACACATATATGAAAATTATATATATATATATATATATATATAGTCTGCTCTGATTCTTCATATTTTGGTTTTCTCTTAGATCTCTTCAGTGCTATGAGACAAATGACAGTCAAGATAAAGATGACTAAGAACTTCTAGAGTTTTAAACTAATCTTCCTGGTGAAAATATCTGTCATTCTCACACTTGGTGTATGGACCCTATTTATATATATTCTGTTATTTTGTAGAGTTTTCTTAAATAGGTAATTGTTAAAGTAGCACAATGGACCATTCTAACTCATCAAAGACCAGATAAGATATCAGGTCAATCTGCTGTTATTACTTCTTAGCATTCTTCCTTATGTGGAATTTTTTTCTGTCACTTCAAGTAAGTAAACATAGCACTGAGAAAAAGATTTGAAAAAAAATTTCAAATAAAGAGATAGTGATAGAAGAGGTGATTACTACACTATCATTTCTATTCTTCATTAGAATAAACAATGACCTTTTTTTCATATTTTTCAGTTTGAGAAAGTTAACGTTTTTCCACCTTGTTCAAGATATGAATGTGTGTGTATACATCAGATAGAAAAACTAGTTCAATCAGGACGATTTTCTAGAATAACATTTCATAATGGCATGATTTTCTTAAACTACTGTATTGGTTCTTTTCAATAACTTCAAATGGCATTTTTAAAGGTTAACTGCAAAGAGCCTGCTAAATCTATTCCTATTTCAAATCTTGTATTATTTTCCCATGGACGTTTCAGTCTTTGTTATACTGTCGAGGCTGCTCGTCTGTGATTACACTGCGCTGAGCTGTGTAAGAGTCAACTCATTTTCCCAAACAATAGTTAATGCAGCAATTCTGAAACACAATGTTATTGCATGATTCTGGACTTAAAGAAAATATTTATCTGTTCTTAAATATGCTGGTACAGATACTAGTATTGTCTTCTTACTTGGGGAAACATATTCATTAAAAGGTAGATTCAGTTTTGTAATGGGTTGGCCGATGTTCTGAGCTTATTGTGTCTAAGATCAATGTTTCAATCATAAAATTGTATCCTGAGCAATAAGGGGACACAGCAAAATTACATAATTGTTTAGAAGTTGGGTTAAAATGGGAAGCAAAAATTCTATTCTATCAAAGATGAAAAATAAGCAGATTGATAGCTCATGTGCTTATGTAGCTTATTTTAGCTGGCTTATATTAATATATGGGAATAAACAGAAAAATATTTGCAATAGTTTTCAGTTATTTATGAAATTATTGCCACTTAACAGGATGCAAATATATTCAAGGCTCTTGCAGATACTAATATACAATAGATTACAATCTTAAAAAAAATGTGTCCTGGCTGTAAGTCATAACCATTTCTTGGTTATCCATTCAGCTAAATGGCTGAAATAAAGATATACAGACTCTATTACAGTGTTGATCTCTTTCCTAAAGACTTGACTTCTTCATTGTAATTAAAATTTTTAGTGTGAGCATATAAAATACCCAAGTGGTGTGGAATGATGTGGGAGTTACCTATTTAAAAAATTAAAAAAATAACTGCATAAGTAAAACCTTTTTATTGTAAATTTTAAAAATACATTACTATATTTTCTGCGTTAGTAATTACAATAAGATACAACATAGAGAATTAGTTAAGACTGTCTGCTTTTTTGTATTTTTTAACCCCAACTAGTTTGAGGGTCTTCTTTGGCAAGTTACTTAAACTCTCTGTGCTCATTTTCCCTGTCTACAAAGTAGAGATAATAATTGTAAATACCTTATAGAATCGTTCTGAAGACTAAGTATGGTAAAATCTTGGTTGGCAAGCATAATTTGTTCCAGAAACATGCTTGTAATCCAAAGCACTCATATATCAAAGTGAATTTCAAGAACCATTCGCTCAGTTGTGATCATGTGACATTCGGCCTCACGTACTACCTGTATTGCAAGAAATCACTCATTTATCGAGTTAAAATTCATTAGAAATGTTTGCTTGTCTTGTGGAACACTCGCAGAACAAGTTGCTCACAATCCAAGGTTTTACTGTATTTTCTAAAAATATTTGGAATAGAACCTGGCACATAGGACATATTACATAAGTGTTTGTTAAAAAGTAAATAAATAAAGGCTTAAAACATACACATATATCATATGCTTGGATAGAAAAAATTGTTATAATCCACGTGAAAGAGGATCATAGCTTGGATAGGAATGTCAGTGGTATAGATGAAAATAAACCATCATATGAAAAAGACATGATGAGGCCTTTGGTTCTGAAAGATAAATACTTGATTAGACTTGGCATGACTCTAAAAATGGCAAGAACATTTGCAGATACAAACTGATAAAAATAAAACTGGCCTGGCTAACCTGCCCTCTGTTTTACATTTGAAGTAACTGAAACAGAGAAAAGATGTCCTGCAAGCCGTAGGATGTTTAGCTCTAGAGCTCAGAAAAAGGAGGCCTGTACTAAAGACATGAATTCGGACTCCATCTTTATATGTGGTCATCTTTGTAACTATCAGCATGGAAAAGATCACCCAAGGGAAAAAAAAAAAAAAAAGGAGAGAGAAGAGGGCCTAGAACCAGACAGAGAAAAAAAGCAACGTGTAATGTCTGTGTAGAGCAGGAAAATCATTCAAAGAAAAGGAGACTGCCTGGAGAAGTGAAAGAAAACTGGGAGACTGTTGAGATTTAGAAGCAAAGGAAAAGAATGTTTCAAGAAGCCCAGCAGTATCCAACGACGCTGAAAAAATTATGATGTGAAAATTAGAATCTCCTTTAAATTTAGTGATGTGGAGTTAATTGGAAACATGATCAAGAGCCATTATTCTGTTTGAGTAGTAGGAGTGGAAGCCAACACTAAATTTGGTGATGGAGAGAACTGAAGTAGAGGAAGCAGGCATGCTGAGCATTGACCATATGTTTCAAGAGTTTGGCTGCTGATCCAAATATTGTAGCTGTAGAGTGGGTACTCCAGGGGGAAAATATAGATCAAAATAATCAATATCTGGAATCTGAATTTTTTTTTAATTCCACATCTTTATTATCTTTAAACTGGTCCATTTGTAGACTAGGTGATAAATGGAACACATTGCCTACATCCTTCCTTGAAGATAAATTAACGAATCAAAGTTCATTTAACTTACACAAAGTTATTTCCTTGCTCTCCATAATATTTCTTTGTAATCTTTATATATCTGAGATAAACAGAACTAAATAATTGCTTAAATTATCAACATTGGTAATGCCCGATTCTACTCTTAGAATCATGGCCCATACATTCTATAATAATTGCATTCAATTCAATAAAAAGATAATAAGAATAAATAGCTCTCATGATTTGAAGAAATGGTATTGACTACTTTTATGTATTTTACCTCAAAGTTTGCAAATTTATCCTTCTTAAGTAAAAATGCTGCCAAAAGAAGATGGTTTATAACTTGTCCCCAGTACTTAGAGGTTTAGATAAAGGCAACGTGTAAAAATGAAACTTTGATCTTACGATGATGATGAATGTATTTGAGAAATCTCTTTTAATAGTGCATCCTGAATAACAATATTTGGCCACACAGTTGAATCGGCGAGTAAAAACAACAGGCAGGCAGGCAGGTAATTTTATCAAGCATTATAGATTTCTTTACAGTAAATTTATTAATACCTAGAAATAGTTTTGCTTTCAGAGAATTTCATAATTGTGCTTGAAACCCGGGGTTATCTTGTAAAAATCCCTTGCTTTTACATTCTTCACAAATGTCTGATGCTATGCCTTTCTCTGGCATCAAGGCAGATTAGCTGGAATACAGTTTGCAGAGCAATGGAATCCATCAAGATGCCAGTCAATTTTCTATATGCTTCTGAATATAGGAAACAGCTTTGCTTTATTTCCTCAATGTTGTTTTATGGAGAGAAATGTTTATTTTTCCCTTGCATGCAATTTAAAATCAGAAAGCCCATGCAGGTTCATATTAGTCATTTTTATCCTAGAAGTCAATGAAAAAGGCAAAGTGTAAGTTGTGTCTCTTTCTGGCATCACATATATCCCAACCTTGGTTTTTCCTTAAGCAATTATTTCTTAAAACACTTCTTGAAGGAATAAGGTGCTACCATGATGGTTGTGTCATTTATTATCCGTAAACCTTAGAGAGTTGCTTAATATTTTGAAGCTCTAGACACCTCATCATATAAATAGAATATTATTAGTACTGACCCAACACTACTGGTATATTGCAGGGAATTAAATGAATTATTGTATTTAAAGTGTTTAGAGATAATAGTCTGTAATAGAAAGCTATTAGTATTTCATTGTTATGTTTTTGTTGTTAAAAAAAAAAAAACTTAAGCTCCAATGTTCAGTATAGAAAGAAGATTCTGGAAAACTCATTTTGGAAAGTAATTGCTATATGGCAGACAATAAAAGAAATATCCTAATTATTACTACTACAAAAAGCGTTGCATCATTGACAACTGTTACTTTAAAAAATAACAATTGCTACTTGAATAATTTTAGTATTTAATAACTATGAATAATGTAGAGATTATTATATCTTATGGTATTACAATAACCATTATCTGTATTTATTATATATTATTGTTATGGCTTATATTTTTAACATGCCAAATACCAATGTTACTAAATGACAGAGCTAGTGAGTTCATTCTAAATATTTTACTCTAAAAATCCAATTCCTACTTGTTAATTACATTGCAGTAGGAATGAGAAAAGACATACAAATATGACTCAAAATATTTTAGAAGGTATATTCAACATGATGTGCGGTCTATATGGAAGACAGGGATGGGGTAAATGAGCTGTAGATTCTAGTCTTCAAGAGACCAATTGCTTTTTCCATCCCACTTCTTTGGTGAGTACAGCATTGTCTCTGTGTCTTGCGGGCTTGTCTGTCCTATACGTTTAATTCAGGCAATACTCTCTATCAGTCATGCCAGAATTCCTTGACTGGCTTCTATTCTATCCTATCTATTCTTGAATATAATCTCCTCTGGTCCCTGACTATTGGCTCCACGTTTCATTTGTAGGACACACCTGGTATCTGGAATACATTCGCTATGTTCCTGTTCTTGGCTTGCTGACAGTAACTTTATTTTCAGCAGTGCTATTAGCTTTTTTCTTTTTAAACTAACACCAATAATATCGTACATTTCCCTAATAACATTTCCCTTCTTTTCTCACTGAAGCAATAGAAGCAACCAGAAGATTATCTTCTGGCCACCAAATTTACTATGCTCCCTGAACTCTTCCCTTGAAAGCTGGACTTTACGAATTGTCTTCACCCAATTTATGGCATTCTTCAGCCCCTGCACTCCTTATCTCCTGTCCTTCTGTCCACTTAAGGAATATATTCCTGCAGATATCTCTCTCCCTCATCCATTAAAAATACACATTAAACATATATTAAAGAAAACAGAAGGCCTCTGCTTGTTTAAAATAAACAACAAAACACTCCTTTGATCCTCCAGCTTTTGCCTCCACCCTCTTTGGAGGGCAGAATGATGCCCTCCTGGCCCGGCCTAAGATGCCCACGTCCTAATCCCTGGACCCTGTGGATGTGTTACCAGACCTGACAAAAGAACATCTTGCAGATGTGATTAAGTTAATAATTTTAAACTCTGAAGATCATCCTGAATTATCTGAGTGGTCCTGATGCAAGTAAATAAGAAATGCAAGAGAGAGGCACAAGAATCAAGGAAGGAAATGAGAGTGTGGAAGCATGGGCACTAACAGGGACAAAAGGGCCATGAGAGGAGGAGCATAGGTAGCCTCTAGAAGCTGGAAAAGACATGGAAGCAGATTCTCCCCTAAAGCATCCAGAAGGGATACAGTTCTATCGACTCCTTGATTTGAGTCCAGTGAAAGCCACTTAGACTTCTGGCCTTCAAGACTGGAAGATAATAAATTTGTGTTGTTTGAAGTCGCTAAATTTGTGGTGATTTGTTACCTCAGCAATAGGACAAGAATACAACCTCCATTCCCCCTTGAACCCAGCCCTGTCAGGGTTTCCTCTTCACAACTGGAGAGAAAATATTCTCTTCAAGGTAATCAAAGTCACCGTGCCCAACCTTTCAGCAGTTTTTGACATCAAGGTTTGTTTGGACATATTTTTCATATTCTTTGATTATCAGCTCACATTCCTTTATCCTTTGTAAAATCTTTTAGGTCGGTTTCTAAAATGTGTTCTTTGAGAAAGGAGGAGTGTGTTATTTCTGTTGGGCCCTTGCCTAGAGCCACCCTATGAAAAATGTTAATGTCAATTCTCAACTTGAGACTTCATACCACAAAAAGAATTCAGACACCCACTGAGTGAATACTGGTGTGCAGTTAGGATTTATTCAAGGAGGCTGTTATTACCCTGCTTTACTCAGAACAAAATTGAGACAGTAAAGTCTCTTTTTGAGGGACTTTCCCCCCCCCCGAGTTCAAACATTGGAGTCCTGATATGATATGGGGCTCTGTGATTCCATTTTCCACCCAGATCAGTCCAAATTTTTGCCTCTTCTACTTGTACATAGGTGGCTCTTCAAGTCCAGGCTCCAAGGCCGCCAGTGAAGAGAAGAATATTTTGAAGAAAGACACCAGCTCCGGTGTTAGCTTATGTTTGTGGAATGTGGTTCTCTTGTCATTTTTGGCATCTGGTTGTTTCCCTAACATTACCACCTGCTCTGTTTTGCCTTAAAAACAACTTCGTTGAAAATATTACGTCCATCACTCATAAGAATCTATACTGGGAACATTTTCTCTGTACATCTAGTGTGCCATCTCCTGGAAATAGAAAACCCTTACTTCTTTAAACATTTATACACTTGGCTATAAAGATACCACATGCTTTGATTTTCTATTGCATTTGTGTTCCTTCTCGATCTCCTCTGTTGGCTTCTCTTTTTCTTTCCAATTATTTGAAGTCTGAATAAACTAGGATTTACTACTAGGACATCTATTCTTATCTATATACTCCTACGCATTTTTGCTCATGAAATTTTATTTTCATTAAATGTTTATTTATTTATTTTGAGAGAGAAAGAGAGCACAAGTGGGGGAGGGCAGAGAGAGAGAATCCCAAGCAGGCTCCACGCTGACAGCACAGAGCCCAGCACAGAACACAATCTCACAAGCAGCAAGATCATGACCTGAGCCTAAACCAATAGTCAGACGCTTACACGATTGAGTCACCCAGGCGCCCCTGTTCTTGTAGTTTAAAATGTAATTATGTAGGGGCGCCTGGGTGGCTCAGTCGGTTGGGAGTCCGACTTCAGCTCAGGTCACGATCTCGCGGTCCATGAGTTTGAGCCCTGCATCCGGCTCTGGGCTGATGGCTCAGAGCCTGGAGCCTGCTTCACATTCTGTGTCTCCCTCTCTCTCTGCCCCTCCCCCGTTCATGCTCTGTCTCTCTCTGTCTCAAAAATAAACAAACGTTAAAAAAAAAATTAAAAAAAATAAAATGTAATTATGTTGATAACTTTGAAGTCTGCAGTCCAGAGTTTGTCTCTAAGTTCTTAATTCTAATATATAACAACCGGTTCAAAAAATATACTTGGATAACTGATAGGTATCTCAAAATTAATATATCCCAAACAAACAAATAAAAAATCTCCTGTCCAAACTATTTTTACCAATCCCCAATGATTACCTTCTCAATAATATTGCCACCAGGATGCCTGGGTGGCTCAGTTGGTTAAGTGACCGGCTTTGGCTCAGGTAATGATCTCACGGTCCATGGGTTCAAGCCCCTGATCGGGCTCTGTGCTGACAGCTCAGAGCCTGGAGCTGTTTTGGGTTATATGTCTCCCTCTCTCTCTCTGCCCCTCCCCCGCTCACACACTGTCTCTCTCTCAAAAATAAATAAATGTTCAAAATTTTTAAAAAAAATAATATTGCCACCATTCTCTCTGTTGCTCAGGGGAATGTACATCACAGACTCTTCTTTTTCCCTCATAGACCACATAAGATTTTTTATCAAATTCTCAAGTCCAACCACTCTTCACCACCTTACATTGCCCTCACTTTCCTAATTCAAGTTATTATTCCCTCTTACTTGGTTTAGTGTAGTATCTCAAATCCTGGTGCCAACAGAGTTGCCCAGAAATTGATGTATACTTATAAAAATGTTAATATGAATGTTTGACTTGGGATTTATTTTTAATTTAACACATCACCCCTACCTGCCCAAATCTTTTCGATAGGTTTCATAATACCCAAAACAAAATAAAAAAACCCACAGGGTCTGAATGAATGCCTAACTCAACCCCTTGTTGCTCAACTCCTATTACCTTGCCCATCTCCAATCTGGCTCTACCCACACTTACTTTTTACTTATTCCTCAATATATTAAGCTCTTACCCCCAAACCTTTTCTGCACTTCCTGTTGTTTCTCCCTGAAATACTCATTCCTCTGTTATCAGCCATATCTTATTTATTTACCATCTTCTTGTGCTTCCTGAAATGTCCATTCTCCAGCGAAGTTCTCATAATAGCACCATTTAAAAAAAATGTGTTGTGGAGAATTTCAAACGTTTATAAAAGTGAGAGAGTGGTTTAGTAAACCACCGTCAGGGAGGAAAAACTTATTCTGCCCTTTAAGGCTCTTATGGCTGGACTAAGAATCAAACTGATATGAAAGAGAGTAACAGGAGAAAACCAAATTTAATAGCCTATCCACAGAGACATAAAGTTCCAAAGACAGTGAGGCGATATGATGCATAAGAGCAAAGGGGAGGGTTAAAGGTCTGAGGATACAAAAGGGAGAAAGGCTAGAGGAGCCAAGATGGCAGAACAGCATGGAAGCTTTTTGTGTGTCTTGCGTCCATGAAATATAGCCAGACCAACACTAAACCATCCTGCACACCTAGAAAACTGACTGGAGGATTAACACATCAATCTGCACAACCTGAACCACAGAATTCAGCAGGTACATGGCGCAGAGAGGTGAACTTGGGGAGAGAGAAGCCGGCAGCAGGCAGGGCCTTTGCAGGCGGAGAAAGGACGGAGACTGGGGCGGGGGAGAATATGGGAAAAGCACCCCTCCCCAAAAGCAGCTGGAGAGAAAGTGGAAAATTGGAAATAGACTCAGGGACTAAACTAAAAAGGGAGAAAAGAGAAAGGAGAGGGTTTAAATTCCATTAAGACTGTAAACAAGGGGAGCGCAAAGGCTACAACTCCACAGCTACATACCTGGTGGTGCTCTGGTGGGAAGGGCAAATCCCCAGGAACAGAGTGGGGTCCAGGAGGTTCTCAGGCCACACGGAGAAAAGCGGTTCCACTGTTGGAAGGACATTTGGTAGAGACTGTTGAAGGCACCTGGTCCCAGCACACCGCAGAAAACCGCCACATTCACTGGTGCTGGAACAAGGCTGTTAAGGGTGAAGCCTGGTGTCAGATGTGTGTTGTGATTTTCCATAATCCCTGAAATGCTGCTGCTACACTATCTTGCAAACTTTTTCTGGGGTGGGCTGGCACCTGGCCGCAGTCTTGGGGCACGGGCAGCAGCAGGGTTCAGCAACGGTTCCTGGGTGCAGCCAACATTTGGCCACTGCTCATTCAGCCATTGCTCGGTGAGACCCTCCCACAGAGGGAGGGAGTGGGTCAAAGCCGCAGTCTTTCGGAAGAGGCCCCGGAAAACAGCCGCATCTGAGACAAAACTTGGGAGAAAGGCACTGCCTGGGGCCTGGTCACGGAGAGTGGAAAAGCAGGGAATGGATGAGAGCTGAAGACGGAGGACCGGTGAGCGACTGCTGATCTGGGAGAACAGACCGGGTGGCTGGGTGGGACCATTTTTCACCGCTCCAGCGCATGCGCATGCGCACTGAGGAGCACCTCAACAATCCACCTCTGTAGGCTAGCGGCGCCATCTAGGGGAGAGCAGAGCTGTTACACCGAGCCCTGTCCAACTGGGCCAACTTCGCTCTCCAAGAACACAAACCTCATCACCGGCTTAATTTATGGACTATAAAGAGATACATGGAATGACCTCCAAGGGAAAATGAAGCAATTTTAGTCATACTTCAACCTGTTAGCAGATTCATCTATTCATTTTTTTCTCTCTCTTTTTCCTTTTTCTCTTTTACAATTCTTTTCTTTTTCTTGAATACAGAAAGAGAAAAACTCATTTTTATTTTCAATTTTTATTAAAAATATCTGTCTTTAATTTTTATTACTATATTTTTTACTTTTGTGTAAATTTTTTTCAAATTCTACTTTACTTCCATCATTTTATTTTAGTCTACTTCAGTGTACTCACCTTTTCAAATTTTCAAACAATTTCCTTTTTTTCTTTTTCTTTTTTTCTCTTTTTCATTTCTTTTCTTTTTCTTGAATGCAGAAAGAGAAAACTTCATTTTTACTTCCAATTTCTTTTAAAAATATTTTATTTATTTTTTATTACTATACTTTTTGCTTTTATGTAAATTTTTTCAAATTCTAACTTACTCCCATCATTTTATTTCAGTCTACTACAGTGTAGTCACTTTTTCAAATTTTCAGAGGATTTTTTCTTTTTTTTATCTTTTTTCCCCTTTTTCGTTTCTTTCCTTTTCTTAAATACAGAAAATGAAAAAATTCAATTTCTTTTTAATTTTTATTAAAAATATTTTTATATAATTTTTCCTACTATATTCTCTACCTTTGTGTATTTTAGTCTCCTTTAGTGTATTCATTTTTCCAAGTTCTCAAACAATTTCCTTTTTTTTTCTCTCCCCCACCTTTTTTTTGCTTGTTTGTTTCTCTAATCTGTCAAACACTTTCTACACCCAGACACCCAGACCAAAACACACCTATGATCTAACATCATCTATTCGATTTTTGTGTGGGTGTGTTTTATTTTTAATTTTAATTTTTTTTAATTTTAATTTTTTTAATTTCAATTTTTCTACCTAATTAATTCATTTTCTCCCTTCAAAATGACAAAACGAAGGGATTCACCCCAAAAGAAAGAGCACAAAGAAACAACATCCAGGGATTAAACCAACACAGACACAAGCAAGATGTCTGAACCAGAATTTAGAGTCATGATAAGAATACTAGCAGGAGTCGAAAATAGGTTAGAATCCCTTTCTGCAGAGATAAAAGAAGTAAAAAATAGCCAGAATGAAATGAAAAATGTTATAACTGAGCTGCAATCATGGATGGATGCAGCAGCAGCAAGGATGGACAAGGCAGAACAGAGAATCAGCGATATAGAGGACAAACATAGAGAATAACAAAGCAGAAAAAAAGAGGGATATTAAGGCAAAAGAGCACGATTTAAGAATTAGAGAAATCAATGACTCATTAAAAAGGAACAACATCAGAATCATAGGGCTCCCAGAGGAGGAAGAGAGAGAAATAGTGGTAGAAGTGTTATGTGACCAAATCATATCGGAAAACGTTCCTAACCTGGGGAAAGACACAGACATCAAAATCCAGGAAGCACAGAGGATTCCCATTAGATTCAACAAAAACTGACCATCAACAAGGCATATCAGAGTCAAATTCACAAAAAAACTCAGGCAAGGAGACAATCATGAAAGCAGCAAGGGAAAAAAAGTCCCTAGCCTACAAGGGTAGATATATCAGGTTTGCAGCAGACCTATCCACAGAAACATGGCAGGCCAGAAAGGAGTGTGAGGATATATTCAGTGTGCTGAATCAGAAAAATATGCAGCCAAGAATTCTTTATCCAGCAAGGCTGTCATTCAAAATAGAAGGAGAGATAAAAAGTTTCCCAGACAAACAAAAAATTAGGACTTTGTGACTACTAAACCAGCCATGCAAGAAATTTTAAGGGGGACTCTCTGAGGGGAGAAAAGGTGAAAAAAAAAATATATATATATATACCAAAAGCAATCAAAGATTAGAAAGGACCAGAGAACACCGCCAGAAACTCCAACTCTACAAGCATCATAATGGCAATAAATTCATATCTTTCAGTACTCACTCTAAGCGTCAATGGACTCAATGCTCCAATCAAAAGACATAGGGTAACAGAATGGATAAGAAAACAAGACCCTTCTATATGCTGTTTACAAGTGACCCACTTTAGACCTAGAGACACCTGCAGATTGAAAATAAGGGGATGGAGAACCATCTATCATGCTAATGGTCAACAAAAGAAAGCCAGAGTAGCCATACTTATATCAGACAACTAAACTTTAAAATAAAGACTGTATCAAGAGATGCAGAAGGGCATTATATCATAATCAAGGGGTCTTTAGAACAAGAAGACCTAACAATTGTAAACATTTATGCACCAAATCTGAAAGCACCCAAGTATACACATCAATTAATCACAACATAAAGAAACTCATCAATAGTAATACCATAATAGTAGGAGATTTCAATACCCCACTCACAGCAATAGACAGATCATCTAATCAAAAAAATCAACATGGAAACAATAGCTTTGAATGATACATTGGGCCAGATGGACATAACAGATATATTCAGAACATTTCATCCTAAAGCAGCAGAATATACATTCTTCTCCAGTGCACATGGAACATTCTCCAGAATAGACCATATACTGGGACACAAACCAGTCCTAAGTAAGTACAAAAAGATAGAGATCATACCGTGCATATTTTCAGACCACACTGCTATGAAACTCGAAATCAACCACAAGAAAAAATTTGGAACGGTAACAAATACTTGGAGACTGAAGAACATCCTACTAAAGAATGAATGGGATAGCCAAGCAGTTAAATAAGAAATTAAAAAGTATATGGAAGTCAATGAAAATGATAACACCACCACCCAAAACCTCTGGGACGCAGCAAAGGCTGTCATAAGAGGAAAGTATATAGCAATCCATGCCTTCCTAAAGAAGAAAGAAAGATCTCAGATACACAGCCTAACCTTACGCCTTAAGGAGCTAGAAAAAGAACAGCAAATAACACCCAAAACCAGCAGAAGACAGGAAATAATAAAGATCAGAGCAGAAATTAATGCTATTGAAAACAAAAAACAGTGGAACAGATCAATGAACCAGAAGCTGGTTCTTTGAAAGAATTACAAAATTGATAATCCACTAGCCAGTTTGATCAAGAAGAAAAAGGAAAGGACCCAAATAAGTAAAATCAAGAATGAAAGAGGAGAAATCACAACCAACACAGCAGAAATAAAAACAAAAATAAGAGAATATTATGAGCAATTATATGCCAATAAAATGGGAAATTTGGAAGAAATGGACAAACTCCTAAAAACATATCCACCACCAAAACTGAAACAGGAAGAAATAGAAAATTTGAACAGACCCATAACCAGTAAGGAAATCGAATTACTAATCGATAATCTGCCAAAAAATAAGAGTCCAGGGCCAGATGGCTTTCCAGGGGAACTCTACCAAACATTTAAGGAAGAGTTAACACCTATTCTCTTGAAACTGTTCCAAAAAATAGAAATGGAAAGAAAACTTCCAAACTCTTTTTTGAAGCCAGCATTACCCTGATTCTAAAACAGACAGAGACCCCACTAAAAAGGAGAGCTATACACCAATTTCCCTGATGAGCATGGATGCAAAAATCCTCAACAAGATATTAGCCTACCGGATCGAACAATACATTAAAAAAATTATTCACCATGACCAAGCGGGATTTATACCTGGGATGCAGGGCTGGTTCAATATCTGCAAAACAATTAACGTGATTCATCACATCAATAAAAGGAAGGACAAGAACCATATGATCCTCTCAATAGATGCAGAGAAAGCATTTGACAAAATACAGCATCCTTTCTTGATAAAAACCCTCAAGAAATTAGGGATAGAAGGATCATACCTCGAGATGATAAAAGCCATATATGAGTGCCCCAATGCTAATATCATCCTCGATTGGGAAAAACTGAGAGCTTTCCCCCTAAGGTCAGGAACAAGACAGGGATGTCCACTCTCGCCACTGTTATTCAACATAGTATTGGAAGTCTTAGCCTCTGCAATCAGACAACAGAAAGGAATAAAAGGCATCCAAATCAGCCAGGAGGAGGTCAAACTTTCACTCTTCACAGATGACATGATACTCTATATGGAAAACCTTAAAGATTCCACAAAAAAACCTGCTAGAACTATTTCATGAATTCTGCAAAGTTGCAGGATAAAAAATCAATGCATAGAAATTGGTTGCATTCCTATACGCCAACAATGAAGCGACAGAAAGAGAAATCAAGGAATTGATCCCATTTACAGTTACACCAAAAACCATAAAATACCTAGGAATAAATCTAACCAAAGCGGTGAAAAATCTATACACTGAAAACTATAGACAGCTTATGAAAGACATTGAGGAAGACACAAAGAAATGGAAAAAGATTCCATGCTCTGGATAGGAAGAACAAATATTGTTAAAATGTCGATACTACCCAAAGCAATATACATATTCAATGCAATCCCTATCAAAGTAACACCAGCATTCTTCACAGAGCTAGAACAAATAATCCTAAAATTTGTATGGAACCAGAAAAGACCCTGAATAGCCAAAACAATCTTGAAAAAGAAAACCAAAGCAGGGGGCATCACAATCCCAGACTTCAAGCTATACCAAAAATCTTAATCATCAAGACAGTATGGTACTGGCACAAGAACAGACACTCAGATCAATGGAACAGAATAGAGAACCCAGAAACAGACCCACAAACGTATGGCCAACTAATCTTTGACAAAGCAGGAAAGAATATCCAATGGAATAAAGACACTCTTTTCAGCAAGTGGTGCTGGGAAAACTGGAAAGCGACTTGCAGAAAAATGAACCTGGACCACATTCTTACACCATACACAAAAATAAACTCAAAATGGATGAAAGATCTCAATGTAAGACAGGAAGCCATCAAAATCCTCGAGGAGAAAGCAGGCAAAAACCTCTTTGATCTTGCCCGCATCAATTTCTTACTCAACATGTCTCTGGAGGCAAGGGAAACAAAAGCAAAAATGAACTCCTGGGACCTCATCAAAATACAAAACTTCTGCACAGCGAAGGAAACAATCAGCAAAACTAAAAGGCACCTGACAGAATGGGAGAAGATATTTGCAAATGACATATCAGATAAAGGGTTAGTATCCAAAATCTACAAAGAACTTATCAATCTCAACACCCAAAAAACAAATCATCCAGTGAAGAAATGGGCAAAAGACATTAACAGACACTTCTCCAAAGAAGACATCCAGATTGCCAACTGACACATGAAAAAGTCCTCAACTTCACTCATCATCAGGGAAATACAAATCAAAACCACAATGAGATACCACCTCACACCTGTCAGAATGGCTAACGTTAACAAGTCAGGCAACAACAGATGTTGGCGAGGATGCGGAGAAACAGGATTTCTTTTGCATTGTTGGTGGGAATGCAAGCTGGGGCAGCCACTCTGGAAAATAGTATGGAGGTTTCTCAAAAAACTAAAAATAGAACTACCCTATGACCCAGCAATTGCACTACTATGCATTTATCCAAGGGATACAGGTGTGCTGTTTCAAAGGGACACATTCACCCCCATGTTTATAGCAGCACTATCAACAATAACCAAAATATGGAAAGAGCCCAAATGTCCATCGATTGATGAATGGATAAAGAATATGTGGTATATATATATATACACACACACACAATAGAGTATTATTCAGCAATCAAAAAGAATGAAATCTTACCATTTGCAGCTACGTGGATGGAACTGGAGGGTATTATGCTAAGTTAAATTAGTCAGTCAGAGAGACAAAAATCATATGACTTCACTCAGATGAGGACTTTAAGAGACAAAGAAGAAGAACATAAGGGAAAGGAAACAAAAGTAATATAAAAACAGGGAGGGGGAGAAGACAAAAGAGACTCATAAATATGGAGAACAAACCGAGGGTTGCTGGAGGGGTTGTGGGAGGGGGGATGGGCTAAATGGGCAAGGGGCATTAAGGAATCTACTGAAATCATTGCTTCACTATATACTAACTAATTTGGATGTAAATTTTTAAAAAAATTAAAAATAAAGTTAAATTAAAAAAAAAAAAGGGGGGAGAAAGTCCATTAGCAGGAAGATGTCTGGAAAACAAAAGCTGCCTTATTATGCAGATAAGTTTCTTGAGTGAAAACAATCACTGGTAATAGCTCTCTTCCTGGTACCAGCAGGCAGTTGAGGGGGAGGTGAAGAGCTTTTCCTTAGTCGGCTAGGCTTTGATTGCTTAAAACACAAAATAATGTTTATGCCAAAGTAGCCCATCTTGGGGCTGTCTACCCTTGGCCCCTAGCTACCATGTTTCTGTCACTTAGTTTCAAAAATTTTCAACTCATGAGGCAGTGTTTTGAACTCGCAGATGTTCAGACATTTAACTATGAATAGCCCAGATGTTTGGAACCAGGCTGAGCCATGATGAAAATAAAAATTGGCCTAGATAGTCCTTAAGCCAGGAGTGGGTTAAATACCCCTTTTCAGAGGATTAGGGACCTGTTAGCGACCTTTTGACTTGGGATTGTTCTGTAAATCCTTGTTCCAGTATCCCCTGGAGACCACATCTAAAAGGGTAGGAGGAGAGGCGCCTGGGTGGCTCAGTCCGTTAAGCGTCGACTTCAGCTCAGGTCACGATCTCGCGGTCCGTGAGTTCTAGCCCCGCGCCAGGCTGATGGCTCAGAGCCTGGAGCCTGCTTCCGATTCTGTGTCTCCCTCTCTCTCTGCCCCTTCCCCGTTCATGCTCTGTCTCTCTCGGTCTCAAAAATAAGTAAACGTTAAAAAAATTTTTTTTAATAAATAAATAAATAAATAAATAAATAAATAAATAAATAAAAGGGTAGGAAGAATTGGAGATGCAGGCTGGAAACACTAATCTGCAAGACTGTTCACAGGATGGAGGGACACTGCAGGCAGGAGAAGGGAGAGAATCAGACCCCACACCAGGCACCTCAGGCATGGTAGATCCGCGTTGGGAAGACTATTGATTTCAGCTCAGGTCATGATTTCACGGTTGTTGAGATGAAGCCCTGCGTCAGGTTGCATGCTGACAACAAGGAGTCTGCTTGGGATTCTCTCTCTCTTTCTCTCTCTCCCAAAATAAATAAATAAACTTTAAACAGATAAAAAAGAAATAAAAAGAAACATTTGCATTAAGAAAGGAACAAAACCTTCTCCCAGGGGTTTTATAAAGATAAGTCTACACAGGAGCTTTGGCTCAGGATAAGGAAAGAAGACTTACGATAAACCAAAAAGTCAGGTGATGCTGTGTATAACATGCAGAAGAACAAGGGAGTGTCTAATGAAATAAGGATTGGGGGAGGACATGTTGAACATGATTTCTGAATCACGAATACAAAGCTGCTTATATGTAAAACTAGGAAATTTGTGACAGGTCATAGAGACGTTCTGCTACATTTAAGGACATTTTGGCACCACAAGAATGGAATCTGCAAGAGAGCAAAAAAGATTATATTTAACATCAAGAAATTCTGGGTACTTTAGGTAAATAAGAATTTTGAAATATAGTAACACAGTTGTATATAAGATATACATATATATCATATATATATATGTTTATATATCTTATATTCTAATAACCAGTCCTCATCAAAATAGCATTACCAGCAATATAAATAATAGAATAAAGTAACTCTAAGGTAGTGTTTGACTTTGTAGTTTCTTCTGCTCATTGTTCTTGTAGTATGCCACCCACCTCCTTCTTACCAGTGTCTTGGGCTAAAGCCATTGTGGGAACATTAAGTGAGTCTTCAAGGGCACCTGAACTCCATGACTTACAGAGAGGAATCCATAATCAACCCAATGCCACTATATCTTGCACCAATTTGACAGCATGGTGTGATGAAAAATTGCATTGAGAATTAAAGACGCCTGTTGTGGCCCTAACTGTATGAACGTTGTATTTGGCATTAGGCAGGTCATGACTCCAAAGCTTAACACATTTGTACACCCAGCCTCTCTACAAAGGGGTTTCAAGTGTAAAGCCATAAATGAAATTGTTTTGATATCTCTAAAACATGATTGCAGTGCAAAGTGCTCTACTTAATTTATAGCATCACACACTCATAAACAAGCACCATGCCACAATGAGGGGTCTAGAGCATTCTTAAACCTCTGCATGTCCAAGTAAATGTTAGAAAGTTCTGGATTCCTGTGGGATTCTTATTATGTGGTTTCTCCTGTTAAATGATTGCAAATATTTAACTGAAGTAACTGACCAAAAAATAAAAAGGGTTTATTCCTCTAAAAGTCCCTCTAGTAACATGTTGCTGACTGTTTAATCATCAGTTTTAAGGGATACTTTTGTTGCATGTAATATTGAGGAAGAAAATTACGAATGCAATTTTGTCAGACCCACCCTCTGTCCACTTATGTAAAGGACGTACTCTCAGTTAAACCATGTGAAACAAACCCTCACTGAAGGTGCAACATAAGGTAGAACTGATCATCTGGAAGCCCGTGGGTCAAGTGGAAAAAGCGGCCTGCGGGGTGCTAAACCCAAAGCCTTTCCCACACTCAGCCTTGGGCTCCCTCTGTGCCAGTGGGTGATGGGCCAGAAGTCTACTAACTCATAGTTAGGTCTACCCAACGAAAGACAACCAAGGCCACAGAGCACTGTCAAGTTCCCCCTTTGCTGAGTGCATGCTGAACCTTTCTTTAGGATATAAAGTAACTCTGGGGCACCTGGGAGGTTCAGTCTGTGAAGCTCCCGACTTCGGCTCAGGCCATTATCTCATGACTAGTGAGTTTGAGCCCCACGTCGGGCTCTGTGCTGACAGCTCGGAGCCTGGAGCTTGCTCGGGTTCTGTGTCTTCCTCTCTCTCTGCCCCTCCCCTCCTTGTGCTCTGTCTCTGTCTCTGTCTCTCTCAAAAATAAATAAGCATTAAAAAATTTTTTTTAAAAAGATATAAACTAACTTTTATTCTTCCAGTCCTTTGCCACTTTCCCATTTTTTTCTTCTAGTCCTTTCCATTTACTTACTGCTACTTTTAAAAATCAGCACTGGAAAAAAAATTAACTATACTGGAAGAAGAAAAATAAGGTGACATTTAAAGTCAAGATAAAAATAAAGTAAAACATCTGAGTATTAATAATTTCACTGGGAAATATATACACAAAAGAAAATTATAAAAAATGAGGAACACATGAGGTAAATGAAGACAAGAATAATGGAATAAAGACAGCGATGGTGAGCTGGCAAAATTTACAAATAAACAAACTCTCAGTGAGAAGGACACTTTTAGTTATAAGAATGTAATCCAGGAATAATCTCAGTAGAATTTAGGCAATTGTGATTGTGTTTCTCTTAAGACTTTTGGATGTTTCCTTTTGCTGTTGGAAAAAAAGAAAAAAGAAAACAAGAGAAGAAAAAAAAAAAAAAAGCTAGAGAGTATACTTGGAAAAACAGAGAAATCAATAAACAAAATTAGACTTTGGATTCCGGGCAAACCTATCTCCAAAGCCTGACTGCTACTTATCGGTTAATTATTTGATTTTAGGTAATAAACTTACTGTTTAAATCTCCTGAGTCTCAGCTTGTGACCTGACTCCTAGGGCTGTTTGAAGTATTAAATCATTGACTTATGTCAAGTACTCACAGTGTATCTATGCCTAGTAAATGTTAAAACTGAACTATGTCTTTCCTGTTGTGTCTTCTAAAATGCATTTTTTAAGCTTTACCCATTTTGGATTTCTTAATTCCTACTCAATGCCTGGAGCACAAAGAATATTTATTAATGAACAAAATCTTCTTATGATATTTGAAAATTGGCAGAAACTTATTGGTTCAAAAATGTCAATGATATTTAAGTACTTAATTTTTTTTTAATTTTATAATGGCGAAAATGTAGTCATAGTATTTAAAAAATGGCTTTAGAATTGTTGAAATACTTTCTTTTCTATCGGTGCAAAGAATAACGATAATATTGTTTAAAAACCTAGACTTTTAAAACAGAAGATTAACAAGTGTGTTTTGTTTGAAGGTGACAACTTTTCATTAGTTGACCTAATTTCTGCCGATTTAAAAAAAAAAAAATTCCAAACGGCATGTAATCCAGCAAAGATAATTTCAATAATATAAAAAACATGCATGATTCCACTGCATCTAATAATAACCGTGCTTTGTTTTGTTGACTATAGAACTCATAAAGCTTAATCTTTTTTTCCGTACCCATCATTCTCCTCACCCCCTAAAATATCTAAGGAGACTGATCATTCCTTACCTTTCAGACAGCTATGCATATGATATGTATGCATGCATAGACACACAGATTGCAAAGAAATGAAAAATCTAAAGTTTATTTTATTGTGGCTTTTATGTTGTTAGTAGAACTAGCACGTGTTAGGGGCACGTGGGTGGCTCAGTCAGTTAAGCTTCTGACTTCGGCTCAGGTCATGGTCTCCCAGTCCTTAGAGCCCTGAGCCCTCTGTGCTGACAGCTCAGAGCCTGGAGCCTGCTTTGGATTCTGTGTCTCCTTGTCTGTTTGCCCCTCCCTCGCTCACACTCACTCTCTCAAAAATAAATAAGCATTGAAACAATTAGATAAAAAAAGAAGTGGCACTTGTTAAAGGAGATGATTTGCAATCTCATACCAAGATATACAAGTCTGAACTGCATCCAGAACTATTTCAAATAGCTGCTTTTGGCTCTGAGCTAAATTTAATGCAGTTGGTCTCAAGATTACTCTCTGCACTATTTTAAGTGACAATACACCTGGAGTACCATCCAACTTGCATTAAACTCTCCTTTTCAAAATGTGTAAGTATAGCCAGAAATGTGGATTTGATTTGAGATACGCTCACATGCCAGGAGTTATACTAATAGTCACTTTACTAGTGTCGTGAAATATGACATATTTTTATAGAATCCTGTGTTACTTGAAGAAGTTTCGCTGCAAGAGCAAGAATGAAGTCTTTTAAAGTATAAAATTGTCCCTTTTCATTATGTATATACGAATTTGTTTATTTTCCAGGGCAGGGGTCTGCAAAGTCCGACCCGTGGGTTAAATCTGGCCTGTGGACACTTTAACTTTTTATAGCGTTTCTGAGCTAAGAATGAGTTCTAAATGGTCTTAAGAGATGTGAAATAAGGCCAAAGAAGAATTTGCGACGCAGACCGCATGTGGCCTTCGAGGCCTAAAATATTTACTCTGTGGCCCTAAACAGAAAAATTTGTAGATCTGTGTTCTAGAGTAAATCTCTAACCCATACTTCTATTTAGAGTATGTTTTAACAAAATATTTCAAAAGAACAAGAAGATTTTTCTCCTGTCTTCCTGTGACATTTTGGTGATTCTATATAGCCATAATAGATGCAATTCCTTCCCATTAACACATTGATCTGTCAAATTACCATGATTTATAAAATTAGAGGCTTTTAACTTAATATTTTTATAGCTGTTTCTCTCACTTTGGACCTCATTTTCTTAGTCCATTTTGTTTTAAGTGTGAGAAATGAATGTTGACTCTATGTCTGCACTGGTACTAATGTATACATTTTAAAGGGCTGAATTTAAGCCATAATTTTGCCATGGGGACTCTAAATAGACATACCAGCCTTCTAATAGATCTGGGGAAATGCTGAATTTTTATTTATGTCTTCAGGTGACAAGCCGTGATGGATGGCCTGACAAGGTCCTGTAGTCTAGCTTTGCACTGCCAGGGAAATGATCATGGCATCAGCCTGCCAGTTTAGTTATCAACAGCTAACAGCCTTAAGGCAGCAGTTTAAAAGTCATTTGTTTGCACTTCTAACAAGTACATTCTATTGTGTAGTTGATTCAAGTAAGCATAATTTTATAACAAGTTGTTAAAAGCTCTTTTGTCAACACTACAAGTCTCTTCTCCTGGTACAAACAGTTCTAAGAGGAGAATATCTTGAAAAGTATATACTCTATTTAAAATCAAAGCAAGCGTTTCACTAAATATTGCTAAAGTAATTAGCGTGGCACAGGTTTTTTTTTTGTTTTGTTTTTTTGCCATCAAATCCTTCTTAAGGAACATTTTTTTTTCTTTATCACAGAAATTGCTCATTTAAAGTGGATTATTACTCTCCCTCTTATCATGAGGTGAAGGCTGTCATCCTGTGCTGTTGTCAGGGAATGCATATTTCCAAGAGGAAGGTATCTAATTTTAGCAGTCATAGCTAAAAATGATGTTACTGTTAGTTGTCAGAGAAGTAATCATTAAAGAGTCTATTTTCTCTTTGATGCAAGCAATTCAGATCAACTTTTCCAGGCACTTAGAATTGCCATGAATATGCCTCCAATTTTCACCTCATTCTTGCCACTGTCTTATCAATGTCATTTGTTATGAATGCAATACAAATAATAAAAACCACTTTTTGTTCACTTTTTCCAGATCTTCACTTAAGTCAATTACTTTTAAAAAACCGTTTGTGACAATTATCAGAAACTGATTAATTTTAAAAGGAAATCCTGTTTCTCCTGTTTGTGCTATTAAAATTCAATGTGTTACATGAAGATTTTCCTAAATACAAAAACATCTAGATTTCAGTGTATTTCAACCTTACTGACAAAAAGCTTTTGATTCATTTCCATGAAGGATATGATGGAAAAATATTTTGGATTTTATTGGTGCGTCTAACAGCAAATTAAACCCAAATTTCAACATCCTATATCTGGACTTAATAAGTAATCAAATGATTGTAACTTTCTTTTAATTTTGTCCTCAGGAGTCTCAAACATTGGGTCAAAAGTAGGTATCATATGTGTTGTTCATAAAAATATTAATTTATAACACATTTTTCCAGAAAGTAAATGCAACTATATAAAACAAGAAACCAAATGAAAGGAGATTTCATGAAGGTATAAAAAGTATTTGAAATTTTTTTACCATTTTTTTATGATTTATCTATTTATTTAATTATTTATTTTTGTGAGAGAGAGAGAGAGAGAGGGAGGGAGAGAGGAAGAAAGAGAGAATCCCAAGCATGCTCCAAGCTGTTAGCCCGGAGCCCTATCCGGGACTCAAACTCACAAACTGTGAGATCATGACCTGAGCCAAAACCAAGAGTCGGATGCTTAACTGACAGAACCACACAGGTGCCCCAATATTTGAAGAATCTTGACATAACTGTCAGAGTGTAGCAAATAAAAATAATATTGAATGTAGAATCTAGATGAACAGCTTTTTTCTCTTTTGTCTTTTAATGGAGAACATTAGTAATATATTTCTAAGCCAAATATAAAGACTGCACTTTGTGCTCACTGGGTTTCAAATGACATTTAGCTGTATGAGACGTGCTTCATACTCCACCAACTCCATGCTCACAGTAGGTCTGTTTCTCTGGGTGATGGGATTCATACCAGATATTTTCGATCTGAAGATTACTGTCATCTTTTGTAGACACCTGATTGGTGGTTGGGGAGCTGAAGGGTTGAGAAGGTAGAATGGATTCGGTTTAGTTTGGGGTTATTGTGTCCCCAAGGACCTCCTGACATACTCTGTGAAATATCCCTTAGTGACAGCACACATTCTTTGAAATACACCGGCAAAGAGTTAATTGGGCTTCCCAGACCTTGGTGGCCTCGGAAGCTTTGGCCTGTTTATGTGGTGGCTGGATGCTTCAGGAGTTAGAAACCTTTGGATAGGGCAGAAGCAGCATTGCTCATTATGGCCTGGCCAGAAGTCACACAGTATCTGGGGTGCCTGGGTGTCTAAGTTGTTGAGATTCCAACTTTGGCTCAGTCATGATCTTGTTGTTCATGAGTTCAAACCCCGCATCCAGCTCTATGTTGACAGCCCAGAGACTGGAGCTGCTTCAGATTCTGTGTGTGTGTCTCTCTCTCTCTGCCCCTTCCCTGCTCATGCTCTCTCTCTCTCTCTCTCAAAAATAAATAACAAAACATTAAAAAAATTAAACATTAAAAAAACATTAAAAAACAAAAAAAAATTAAAAAAAAGAAGTCACACAGCATCTCTTCTAAACCATTCCGTTGGTTATAGCCAAGTTAGGAGTCCTTATTGAGGACAGAATGTCTAGGTCACAGTCTAGAAGTGTGTGAGATGCAGCTAGTGTGGTTATAGTTGGAAAATCTGCCGCATGGACAAATGGAAAACAGACATACCATAACGCGCTGCGTGTATATCACTGGTCTGTGTATTACTTTATTATTGCCACTGTGGTCCCATAAACTAGATGCTCTTGCGTGGTTGCCACCAAACGCAATTCTCTATAATCACTTAGGTTTTGTGTCACTGCCTCCCAAAGAAAGGTTGAGGCAAATTCATTTGCTTAATTTCAGATACTCATGTACTAGTGTAAGTGATGCTAAAAAAAGTGAATATCTTATCTTTCACCTTTAATGGTTCAGGGTCATTAATAACTCCCACCAGTACTAAGAATCAGCATAATGGGGGTGATTTACTAAATACTCTTGAGTAAGGAGGAATTCTTAGGTGGGGTCGCCAAAAAAATTGCCACACCACCAAGGATCTTATTCCTATAATAAGTGGACACAGAAAAAGCAGGGGTGTATAAATCTGACAGTGGTTTGTGACAATTCAAGTACGACATTTCTATGAGGTAAGCATGCACAGAATATCTAGAGTTACATAAATTGTTATACATATAGTTACACAAACATATATTAGTTTAACACAGTCTCTTAAAAAAGGCGGATATAGAAAATTTTTAAATTTTTCAAATGATGTGGAGAAGAAAGAAAATATAGAAAATTTATGTCCTAACAATCAAAAAATTTGTCTAAATTATAAGCATAAAATCAAGTTTGAATAAAAACTTACTAGCTTTTCTCTTGATAATTTATAGATTACATACACACACATATTTACTTATAGGTGTATGTGTATAAATGCATATTTCTAAGTGTATATTTACATGTAAAATTGTAGGCTAGTTCTATATACTCTTTTTTTTTGTAGCATATACGCAGTGTATGTTTGGCGTCTGTCTGGTTTATGTGCACGTCACATATGTGAGACGTGTGGTTGTTGTGTTCATTGGATTCTTCCATGTAAGTGTCATGTACGTGTGGTCGATTTGAGTTGTGTGCTTGTAGTATATGTTTCATGGGTATGTTTTATGTCTGTGCGGCAGGTTGTATACATTGCGTAAGTGATGTTTGCGTGGCATGTGTGCCGTATCGATGATATATACACGTTTCTGTGTATTATACGTGTGATGCGTGTGCAGCACATCTGCGGTATGTGTGTGTGTGGTCTGTATGAGTGATGTGTGTGCCGTATTTACGGTGTACGTGTTCTGTGTGTGATGTATGTGTGGTATGCGTATTATGTGTGTTATGTATTTGGGGTGTGTGTGGGACGGGGGATGTATGGTGTATTTGGATATACGTGTAATGTGTTTAGTATATGTGAGATGTGTCTTCTGTGTGTAGTGCATGCATCGTGTTTGTGGTGTATCTGGGGCACATTGGTGAAGATGTGTATTCATATTATTTAACTGCTTGTACGTTTTTTCTTAAGTTCTTTTCAATGTTTATTTATTTATGAGAGAGAGAGGAGAGGCAGAGACAGAGGGAAACAGAGAGTCTAAAGCAGGCTCCGTGTCAGCACAGAGCCCCACAAGGGGCTCAAACACACCAACTTTGAGATCACGACCTGAGCTGAAACCAAGAGCCTGAGGCGGAAGCGGACTGAGCCACGCAGGCGCTCCTTAACTGTTTTTTTGTTTTGTTGTTTTATTTTTTTAATTTTTTTAACGTTTATTTATTTTTGAGACAGAGAGAGACAGAGCATGAATGGGGGAGGGGAAGAGAGAGAGGGAGACAAAGAATCGGAAGTAGGCTGGGCCATCAGCCCAGAGCCCAACGCGGGGCTCGAACTCACAGACCGCGGGATCGTGACCTGAGCTGAAGTCGGAGGCTTAACCGACTGAGCCACCCAGGCGCCCCCTTAACTGTTTTTAAAAGACGGATTCTCACTAGGATGTCTATAAAACAAATCGGAAAATACAATGTTACATGCGATAGCATATATTTTAATACAGATCATTCTTTTTGTTTCTTGATTGTTTTGTTATGAATGCTGTTTCAGATACTTATGCCATTAATTTAAAAACTTTTATTAGTAAATATGTTTCTATGTACACTGAGACTATAACTATTAAAAAAAAACAAGAAATAACACTGCTTCCTGAATTGAGGTTTTTTTATCTTTAGATTAGAATAAAACATTTTTAAACTTTTCTTTTAACATTTATTTATTGTTGAGAGACAGAGACAGAAAGAGTATGAGCAGGGGAGCGGTAGAGAGAGGAACGCAGGCTCCAGGCTCCGAGCTGTCAGCACAGAGCCTGATGGGGGGCTCAAACCCATGAACCATGAGATCATGACCTGAGCCAAAGTCAGACGCTCAACCGACTGAGCCACACAGGAGCCCCTTTTCTTTTTTTTTTTTTAACTGTTTTTTTTTTTTTTTTAACATTTATTTATTGTTGAGAGACACAGATAGAGCATGAGCAGGGAAGGGGCAAAGAGAGAAGGAAACACAGTATCCGAAGCAGGCTCCAGACTCCGAGCTCCAATAAAACATTTTTAAACAAATTATTGCTATCTTGTGAATATCGTTTATGTTAGCTCATCTTTAAGTGGTCCTCAGCTACTATTTGGTGGTTGGACCTTTGAAGTGTGTTCATAAATCTTGAGATTAATGAGGAATGCTATAATGAAAGCTTGTAAATGTAACGTTACATTCCTCACTTTCTGTGAAAAATCACTTTTCCGCTATACTTTCAAAAGCTATTTTTAAGATTCCCCATTGTACACATCCACATAGCTAACCACTTATAATAATGACTGCTTCTGAACATTTAGCCTACTGACATACTGATGCATCTTACCACAATAAGATGACAAAATTCCTTGACCTAGAATCACTTAGTGATTTACACAGAAACAGGTATGCACATACATAGCCCCAGTGAACTATGTAAACTGTAATAAGGGTAGGGACCACAGTTGTTTTGTTTATCACATATGTAAATTTTTTTCACACTCCCTGGAACAAAGAAGGCACTCTCGAATTATTTCTTGAATTAATGACTAGATAAATTAAAGATCAATTAAGTGACAAGACTGTAGAGCTAGGGGCACGATTGCTCTCTTGAGACTTTCAATGTATGATTTCCTTTTAAAAAGCTGCATCAAAGATTTCAAGCTAAAATTTTAATTCTGTGATTCAAAACAAAAACCTGGCCATCCGTTCTGAAGTTTATACAACTTGGAAGGGAAAGTACACAAAGCATGTCTCCTCCCGGGATAAATATTCCGAAGGCTGTATTTCTCATCCTCATCCATCTTGTCATTGCCCATCCCACACAGACCATCCTGCTCTTTGCTCGCGTTTCTGCAACCCAATAAATGGCAAATTTATCCTTAAAGATGTCCTTTCTAACTCCTCTTTAATCTCTCAGAAATCCTACCTGCTATATTTATTTCTAAAACATATATCCATATGGCTCCCACTTAAGCATGATTTTTTTACTGACACCACCTTGGTCTGAGTCAACACTTTTTCTCACCTAGATTGCTGCAATATTTACCCAGCATGTCTCCCTTTTATTCCTTTTACCCCAACCAAACTCCACTTAAGCAGATAGGATGATCTTTTTAAAACATGTGTCTAGGGGCGCCTGGGTGGCTGGGTCAGTTGAGCATCCGACTTCGGCTCAGGTCATGATCTCCCGGTTTGTGAGTCCGAGCCCCGCGTCGGGCTCTGTGCTGACAGCTGGAGCCTGGAGCCTGCTTCAGATTCTGTCTCCCTCTCTCTTTGCCCCTCCCCCACTTGCGCTCTGTCTCTCTCTGTCTCTCAAAAATGAATAAATATAAAAAATTAAAAAATTAAAAAAAATAAAACGTGTCTAAACTCTAATTCTATCGGTAATTTTCCTTACGATATTAAGTAGGTCAAAATCTTTTTGACAGACTTCTAGACCTTCTGTAATCTGGCCCCATTTAACACAAACCATATCTCTATTTCTCCATTATTCTTATTTCCATAGAACATGAGAGAAACCTGGAGACAAAATTAACAGTTGCTAATACAGCTATTAAAGAATTTTAGGTGGTTAGAAAGCTGTGTAGTCACGTCCCTTATGTTATCTTAAAATGTCTATAAACCTACATAAACCCTATGAGGTAGCTGCTTTAATTATTCTAATTTTATAAGCAAAGGAACCAACTCTGAAAATGGTTATGTAACTTAACTTACACAAAGTCATATATTCTGTGTGTTTGAACCCAAAGAGTCCAACTGCAGACCTTACATTCTGTTTTTAAATGATATTTATTTATTTATTTATTTACTTATTTACTTATTTAATTTTTGACAAGGAGAGAGACAAAGAGAGAGAGGGCGCCCAAGTGGGTGAGGGGCAGAGAGAAGGGAAAACACAGAATCCAAAGCAGGCTCCGGGCTCTGAGCTGTTAGCACAGAGCCCCACCCAGGGTTTGAACTCAGGAACCTCGAGTCATGGCCTCAGCCAAAGTTGCCCACCCAATCGACTGAGCCACCCAGGAGTCCCCCGAGCTTATATTCTTACAGTCAGTACTGTAAGACCCTGTCACTGCTCCAGCCTGCTGTGCTGTGGTCATTAGGCAAACACTCTTGTTCCTTTCTGGTTTCTGTTCCCCCTTCTTATTATGGTTTCCTTCGCTTCCTTGGCTTCCACCATTTAGGTGTTACAATTTTATTTGAGTTTGGAGTAGATATAGAAGGAAAAACAACCTTCAATTGATTTGATTCTCAGCCACTTAGTTCTGCCTAATTTAGACAACGGAGACCCCTCTTGTGGTCTACCCAAACTCAACATAATTTTATATCATTTTGATATGGAAGCCCCAGCCAGCAATAAAGAGCTTATTTGTTAGGTTCATATTTTATGACTACATCTCCTTCCAGAACTTGGGGGAAAGGGAGATCGGGAAAGAAAAGGAGGTTTAAAGATATTTGGGGATCCAGGTGCTTGCTTGATTTGTTCTTCTTGTGAGGTATGTCCCAAAGTTAAGTAAACAATTGTCCTTAAGAAAATAAAAGTAGAATGAAAAACTGCCAATTTTAGTGGTTGTAAATTCATTCTAGATTGTATGAGAATATATATAAGAATAGTTGTACATTTTACCCAGAAATAGTAGTTATTACAGTACTAGTGTCTTCTATTAAGTGCTGGCTAATTTGTAAATTACAATCATGCAACCAAAAACTTAGAATTGACCATGTATCCTTACAATCACTTTCTATTAATACAGGAAATGACACATATGACAGATCATTAAGTAGCACTGAAAAAAATGTTTTAAAGATATTTCACAGCTGAAGTTTTGCAGAATAGCCTTTGAAAAATCAAGAATGACACTTACATGGATAGTAGTGGTAATGTTAATACAGTGGTTGTAATAATAAATGTAGTTAGCATTACACAGCATTTAATATATGCCAGGTATTTTCGTGTTTCACATTGAGTAACCCATGTAAGTCACAAAGCGATCTAGAAGATAGGTCCTTTTATTATCTTCTTTACACAGATGAATAAGCTGAGTTATAAAAAACTTACAAAGGCCACAGAGCTAGTAAAAAGAGAAGTCCAAATTTAAAATGAGGCATTCAGCTCCAAGGCCTGTGGTCTTTACTTTTATATGATACTACTTTTGTAGGAAAAAAAAAAAGGAAAGAAAGAAAAGACTTATCTAGAACTAAGGAAATAGTATTGGTGAGAATTTAGTAACTACATTAGAAACTAGACACAATTGTAGATGAAGATATTGGAAATTCTCTGCAGGTTAGTAAAAAAGATGTAATACAAGACACTAAACCTTCTAATCAAGATTGTGTGGTTCACATTACGGCAAAGCAACCAAAGTACACATGAATAATAACTTGATAAAAAAATGCACAGCTGAAGAAAATCCATCTTTTCCATATGGAAACAATATTCTTTATTTGTTTTAAAAGAATAATTAAAATAAATATCAGAACTTTGTAATACTTCATTACATCATACATAATGCAAATTTCTGTGTTTTTTTTTAAATAAATTGTATCTACATCATTCTAGAATGGTTTGGGTCATTATTAGTTAATCTTTTATTAATCTAATATTAATGTACTTCATACACCAAACATCACTGATTAAATGCAGGAAAGTGTGCCTCACTGGTTTTTTTTTTTTTAATGTAGAGAAAATGTTGCAAGAAAGCCAATCAAAATGAATGGTGATTTTGTTCTAGTCACTAGAGATAAAATGGTGAAGAACAAAATGTATTGGCATAATAGAAAATACATTTAACAGTAGTCATTGGTGCCCCTTATGTCTAAATAGACAACCTGTTCAAATATACAGCCTAGTGTACTGTCAGTCATGGCTATCAGTCTTCACGATGTACCCCCCACTCCAGAATGCTTTGCTTCTCATTTTGGGGGTAATTTTCACACAAATATGTAACTTCCATGGAATATTGCTTCCTCGTTCTAAGACTTTACCATCTATCTGTCTATCTATCTATCTATCATCATCTTCATCATCATCATCCTCTATCATCTATCATTTATTTTTCAGTCTTATTACTAAATTTTTCAGCCTTATTCCCATAGCTTTGGTTTAAATTCCTAACTTTTAGACTTTAACTCAGCTTTGATTCCCCACAGTTTCTTGTTGCTATTTGAGATGCAGTTATGCTTCATCCTCTCTGGAATGTCCAAATTCTCTTCTTGGATGAAAAGAAAATGACTAGCTTCTCCCCACCAAATTGCCCTTCTCCTCATTTCAGATTCACATTTCATCATTTTTTCTCACGTCAACTCAGTTTTAGAACCCCAAAAGCTTATTAGAATAATTTCCTCTTGTATTTCTTCCAATCTATCTAGTAATTCTTTATATACTTTGTTACATTAGAAAGTTGAGAATTTTTCCACAGGGCCTTTCCTGTTCTTATCAAGATTAATAAAAAATCTTGCACCTAGTACATACACAACTTATTTCTGTAAGCATCATCAAAATAACACACCATCAAGTCATGGGAGCCAACCAATAAGCACAGGTGCATTTTTCACTAGGGTTCAGATACTAAGTGGACAGACGACTCCTGGCCTCTACTCAGTAACTACCCAAGTTAATGAAATCAAACATCTCCTGGTATAACCTTCTTACCTCAGAAAGGGTTAAATAATCACTCCCTTTTCAGCACCTTACAAACTGTCCTTCCATTTCCTAGAAAGTCATATTTAGTTTTTTTTTTCTTTTATCAAACAAAGGAACAAAAAAAACTATGAAGCTAGATATGGAGCATACATTCCATAATATCCGTATATAAGTAGTTACTGCAAATTATTAAGAAAGACGGGCACATCCAATTTTATTACATTTTTAAAAATATTTACTTACTAGAGAGACAGGGCACAAGAGGGGAAAGGACAGAAAAAGAGAGGTAGACACAGAATCCAAAACAAGCTCAAGGCTCAGAGCTGTCAGTGCAGAGCCTGATGCTGGACTCGAACTCATGAGCCATGAGTCATGGCCTTCCTGAGCCGAAGTTGGAAACTTAACTAACTGAGCCACCTAGGTGCCCCGGGCACATCCAATTTTAAATTGGGTGATAACTAGATGATAGATAGATAGATAGATAATAGATAGGTAGTACATAGATGAAATAAGAAATCTAAATGGCTAAAAATTTTTTTTTTAAATATCTAACATGTTGGGTAGTCACTAACATGTGAAATAAAACAAATGTAATAGCATTTTTACCTTCAGATTTCATGTAAAATTAATTGATAACACACAGTGATGTAGAGCATATGGTCAAATGAGTGTTTTTAAATATTACTGTGGTGTAATCTTTTTAGAGATTAGTTGTAACTAATTATCAAAACATTTTAAATTCTCATATGTCAACCTGGTAAAGGAATCTCTTATTTTTTTTTCCCTAGAAAATTATCACAGATCTATGTGTAAAGATTATTTATTTGTTTATTTATTTTAAATTTATTTACTTATTTTGAGAGAGACAGTGCAGGTGGGGCAGAGAGAGAGGGAGAAAGACAAAATCCCAAGCTGACAGTGCAGAGCCCAATGCGAGGCTGGAACCCTCAAATTGTAGGATCATGACCTGAGCCCAAATCAAGATTTGGATACTCAACCTGTTGAGCCACCCAGGTACTCCAAGATTTATTTATTTATAATAACATTATTTATATTCCTATATTTTTGGTAGTAACCTACCAGAAGACACTGAATAAATAAATATAAATACATCCTTACTAGATAAAGTGTTTATCTCTGAATAATATTGTTTTTGAGAGTTTTTATTTTATTCTTCAAGAGGAATGCAATTTACACAACCAAAATATATTAATTTCATAATCAGGAAACACTGACTATGTAAATAATGCAAGCAGTTATCAGAATTAAAAATCAAATTAGAAACAGCCATAATGGTAGCGAAAAAATCCTTACACTTGAAGCAAGAATGATTTAAATAGGAAAGAGGAATTTTTTAAATACCATTAGCTTTTTACTGATATTTAACTATTTACTGGTATTATTATATCAGATCATGACACATGTAAACATGCACACACACAATACACAAACTATTTAATGGTATACCTTAATTTATATATAGAATTCTCAAATACCATGATTTGTAATATTTCATGATGTTCAAAATTCTGAAAACACCTGTAATAGTTATTCTAATAAAAAAGTCTGTTACCCTTCATGAAAAATATTAAGTCTTAGAGGACATTTTTACACTCCATATTATTGGATTTGTAGAAATCTTTATTCATAGAAGTTTTTGTATTCCATTTTGTATACAATATTCATATTTTTATATTAAAAAGTGAATAAAATAAATAACTTCTATCATTAAGGATAATTACAATATTTCTAAAATCCAGTATATTTTAATAAAAATAAATGCCAGGCATTATTTTATCTGTACATCAGTCTAGAGGATAATTGAAGTATAAGATTACTAAACAGTTATAACTGGGCATAAAGTGTCAGGTATAGGAAAAAATAATTATGTAGAAAAAGTTATATAACAAACTTATATAGGAAGAGTGAGCAGGCATTAATTGATTATTACCCAGGAATTATTTATGTTAAACTTTTTCAACTATATTTTAATATTTTAAAATATTGAAATATAATTTTCTTTGAAAAATTATAGATTACTGTATAAATGAAACAAAGTCATTCATTTGTAAATTTGTTTCTATTTAAACATAAATTTTATAACATTATCAAAGTTCATATAAATGTAAGGACAAATTCACATAATACAATTTCAGAAATTAATATATTTCATTAATGAGAAATCATATATATTATTGTAAATATAGTGAGTAATTAATTATTTCAGTTAAATGTCCATGAATGGGATGTGGGATTTCTGTGTTGTATGATATTTATCTTTATAAAAGGAAAACGAACTGAAACACGAATTTCCGAAGTGCCTGTGCCATTTTGAATTCCTAACACCAGTATATTAAAATTTGCACTGTTTCATATTCTCATTTGGCATCATCAGTCTCTAATATTAGCCCTTCTAATAGTTTTGTGGTGGCATCTTATTATGGTTTTAATTTGCAATTTCCTTAATAACTAATGATATTGAGCATCTTTTAAAAGTTATTTATCATTTATATAATTTTGGTAAATATCCTAAAAATTTTCCCATTTCAAAAGTGAATCCTTGGTGTGCGTGAGTGGCTCAGTCGGTTGAGCTACCAACTTTGGCTTAGGTCAAAGATCTCACCGTTCGTGGGTTCGAGCCTCGTGGCAGGCTTGTGCTGACAGCTCAGAGCCTGGAAACTGCTTCGGATTCTGTGTCTTCCTTTCTCTCTGTCCGGCCCCGGCTCACACTCTGTCCTTCTCTCTCTCTCAAATATAAATAAACGTTAAAATTTTTTTAAAAAATGAATCCTTCAATTGAGATTTTTTTTAGAATTTATTTTGCATACAAAACTTTTTGAGATTTATGTTTCAGCAATAAATTTTCCCAGATTATGGCTTGCCTTTTTAATTTTAAGATTGCATCTTGGGGGCCCCTGGGTGGCTCAGTCCGTTGAGCGTCCGTCCAACTTCGGCTCAGGTCATGATCTCACGGTTTGTGAGTTCGAGCCCTGCGTCGGGCTCTGTGTTGTCAGCTCGGAGACTGGAGCCTGCTTGGGATTCTGTGTCCCCTTCTCTCTCTGCCCCTCCCCAACTTGTGCTCTGTCTCTCTCTGTCTCTCAAAAATAAATAAATGTAAAAAAATAAAATAAAATAAGATTGCATCTTGAAGGACAAAACTTTTAAATTTTCTTTTTTCACCCTTCCTGTCCCCAATTCAAACTAGATTATAGACATGTTTTCCTCAAGAACGTAGTGTTAAAGAAGAAAAGTAGAATCTTAATACTCAAAAGTTATAAACAAGAAATTTGGAAACTGTTTTCTCTCTTTATGATTTTCTAAAATTTCTATTAGGTAGGAAAGCAAAGAGCAGATTTTTCTCCACTCCAAACCACAAAATAATTCCATGCTTCTCGTCAGGGTTCAGGTCACAAGTCACAGGTCAGAGTATTTTATGTTTACCTCAGCAACTCTTTCCAAGTTCAAAGCATGCTGTTTTATTAAAAACATCATAGATTTTTTGCTTCATTTTCCATTTTTTTAAAAGAAAATTAGGTTTCAATTTTGAATTTATTATTGTGATTCTTTTATTAATGTCTGTTGCCTCCCACTAAGATTCAATTTTCATAAGGCCTGGAATAATACTGATTTTTATTCAGTTTATCCTCACTAACTAGAACAGTACATGGTATGTTGCATCTGTTTAAAAATATCTGTGTACCAAATGTTTGTAGTTAGTTCGGTCTGCTGCAAAGCTGTAAAATCTTCTGTGAACTGGTACATATATAGAATGATGCGAATTATATGTGCACTATGAATTATATGTACAATGAAACCTACATTTCTTTCTGTCTGTTACTGATTTTTTCTTGGTTTGGGGCTCTAATATCTGCTTACTACGGGTTAAGCTTGAGGTTTAACTCAATACTAATTTTTAAGAGTCTCATTTAATAAATGTTTAGTCATAGTCAATTCAAAGTTCTGACTCCCTCTTCTGGCTGTTCCTGCCATCTCAAGATTTCCCCTGCAATTCCATTTTCCCAGGTTGGATACAAGGGCAGTTGTAACCATCTTGGCATCTAGGGACTAGGCCTTTCACACACATGCTGTTTTCTGCCTGCGCCCACTGAGATGTCTGCCAATCGTCAAGCCAAGTTTCATTCTGGGTCCTCAAGGTGTGGCTGGTAATATTTTTTTTTTTGGAAAGGGAGGTCCCAGCTCTATTATAGCTGAGAAGATTGTATCCAGTGCTCTGCTAATTGCTGCGTGTGTTATAAACAGAATTCAAGATTATTCTTTGTTTCTTAGTGAAATTTAAAACTGAAATTTTCTTTAAATATCCTATAAAAACTGAAGTTGTAGAATATATACAAGGCGATATAAACCGCTTGATTTACAAAAAAAAATATTTTTTAAATGTTTATTTATTTTTGAGAGAGAGAGAGAGTGGGGGAGGGACAGAGAGAGAGAGAGAGAGAGAGAGAGAGAGAGAGGGAGAGAATCTGAAGCAGGCTTCACTCCCTGAGCTGTCAGCACAGATCCCGATGCAGGGTTCAAACCCACAAACCATGAGATCGTGACCTGAGCTGAAATCAGACACTTAAACAACTGGGCCACCCAGGCACCCTTACAAATAATTGTGTTAATAAAAATATTATAATATGTAATGGGAGATGAGCAAAATTATATGAACTTAAGAAAACTATGGCAATAAAAGAAAAATGTACCTTTTTTGCTTTAGAATACTCTGGGACTCATACAATGTAGATTTACATTTAGATGTAAATAAAAATCTAGATATAGATTTGTGTTTAATGAATCCTTTTGTATACTAATCACGACTATATTGCATATTTTATATTGTCTTTTCAGCCTGATGATTAGAAAAATCATAGCATTATTATATATGAGATGATATGTAGGAATTATGATAAGAATAAATAAAGCTCTATCAATTGTACTTCTCATACAATCTCAGGGAGCATCATTTTCATTGCGTTCTATGTGAAAGCTTTCTCAGAGCACAACTGCAGAGTGCAATGTGAATGGTGCCCATAGGAGTCATGCAACTCAGCCGCTCTAAAGGAAATAAGCTGCTGTACATCTGTCTTGATATGGCAGTGTAACTAATTCTTTTTTTTATTAAAATTTTTTTTTTGTGTTTATTTATTTTTGACAGAGAGAGAGCATGAGCAGAGAAAGGCAGAGAGAGAGGGAGACACAGATTCTGAACAGGCTCCAGGCTCTGAGCTGTCAGCACAGAGCCCCATGCGTGGCTCCAACTCAGGAGCCCTGAGATCATGACCTGAACCGAAGTCTGCCGCCCAACCGACTGAGCCCCCCAGGTGCCCCAGCAGTGTAACTAATTCTTAAGGGAAGAGTTGCTTCCCAAATAACCCACCTCATCTGGGTGGCTTCCTTCAAAAAGCAAGGAAAGACCTGATATTGTCTGAGATTAGTACAGAAAAATAATAGGAAAAGTGGCAAGAATAAAGTTTTACAAAGGACCTTAAACTTAAAAAAAAAAAAAAGAAAGGTATATAGGGCTGTACGTTTATAAAAATATATAGATCGATAGCTAACAATAATGTCTCAGAACACAGCCATGGACCATCATGAGAAGGCAAACTCAGAAAAATATATTCAGATACTTGGAAAAATTGGAAAATAAAGGAACTTCCTGATTTTAAAACTCCAGCTAGATGTACTCATCCTTTCATTAGAAAGAACAATATTAAACAAATCTAGTCATGGCGACTGAAATTATCTGTACAGTTAGGTAGATTTGCACATTTTATTTTAATTTTTTAATGTTTGCTTATTTTTGAGAGAGAGACAGAGTGTGAGCAGGGGAGGAGCACATAGAGAAGGCACAGAATTCAAAGCAGGTTCGAGGCTTTGAAGTGTCAACACAGAGCCCGATGCGGGGCTCGAACCCACAAACTGCGAGATCATGACCTGAGCTGGAGTCAGAAGCTTAACCGACTGAGCCACCCAGGCGCTCCTGCACATTTTATCGCATCATACATTATACAGTAGTAATCAAGAACGATGTGTATTTTTTACTCAACTGATTTAATGAAAATAATCACCCCTCATTCTATAAACAGTCTTTTCCTAAACCAATTCTGAGGTCATATTTGAAGTCCATATTCCTCTAAAGACTTTCATCTTCTTTACTTTTCAATAAGTCTAAAAAATATGATTTCTTTCTTTCTTTCTTTCTTTCTTTCTTTCTTTCTTTCAATTAAGCCAGTTTTCTTGCTGAGTCATAGTTTTCCTTCTTTTTTTATTGTTATTTCTTGTAATATTTTAAGTATTCCAAGCGCATGAACCCAGGCCAAGTCTAAATTCTATTAGAAAAGCACTTGATTGCCTTTCCCAAGTGATAAATGCAATTATAATCAAATAATTCAGGTATCATTTGAAGAACACAATTGTTTAATTTTCAGAATATTTAACTCTAATTGTTGGAGGATGACCAAGCACCTTTCTAATTAGCACCCAAATCTAAAATCATTATTTATAATGAATTATATTATAGTTAGTAAATGATGGACTGCTCCAGTGTTACATAACAACTAGTTAGGCAATCGTTAATTCCTGTTGCTGATAATCAAGTGGGGATGATGATGCTAATGAACATCTTTCAGAAAAGCATACTTCACTCTGAGTAGATGAATGCAGAATACCACATTGAGGATATTCCCCTAGTGCTCCAAGTTTTTGTAAGCAATTCCACAAATAAAAGTGGTGGCTTAGATAATCTTGCATCTTCAATCAGCTGTTTTCATTAAACTATTCTTCTTTAAATAGGGTCATCATAATAGCATTCATATGAGAATCTATATGTGATAAATGGCTAATAATTGTTGAGTACTCCCGTGTGCTAGGCTGTTTTGAATCACTTTAGAGTTATTAACTCCTTTAAACTTTGTAAGAAGCCTAAGGGAGGAAATGCTACTGTTTACCATTGTGCAGATAAAGCAGGAGCCACAAAGACTTGCTCTTTACTCCTTACTAGACTGTATTATACCATTCTGTCTTTTCAACTGGAAAACGTCTTCAGTGTTAGAAATAAATGATTTGCAATTAGAAATGACTGGTGAGTTTGGAAAAAAATTGAGGAAAATTCAGATGATGGTGGTTTTCCTCTCTTTTTCCTGTCTAATCCTTTCTACTGACCAAATAGAACATCCTGGGTAACTGCACAGCCAAAACATAAGACCTCAGCACAAAGAATAATACTGAAGTCATGAATAAGTGATATGTGACCAGGAGAAATCAACGTTAAATTCAGAGCTGCTATACTATAGTGCTGCTTAATTATAATTTTAGGGACAAGTGGTTAAAATGAGGTATTAGAAGTCTTCCAGTCAAGTTATTTTGCAATTAGTTCAATTTTATCCCCTTACTCTTAAATAATCACAATTAAGCCAGAGGGAGGGTCCAGGACTTCCCCATGGATGGTCCCCTGATAACATAGCCATAACCATTTTCAAACTCTACATTAGGGATTCTCCAACATTTTATGTGGCAAAACTATTTTAGAATATAGTTCTATTTCTAGAGAAATATGCATTCATGTTTAGAAGTAGACATTTATATAATTTCCAGAGGTCACACATATTTTTCTGAAGACCATCCATATCTTCTTGTATTATAAAACAACAGTTCCCAGCCTAAGCTTTTGAAACACTCTCTTATTTTCCTTTATCTCATTAATTGATGATAGCATTTATTTATATTCCCTGCTCTTATTTTCTTCAGTTTAACATAGTGAGAAAATACAGTATATTTGGCATTGTTAATTAACGGCATAATGAATTAAAATAAAATAAGAAGACCAAGACCTACATTGAGTTTAACAGAGATTGGGGGAGAGAGAGCCAAAAAAAAAAAAAAAAAAAAAAAAATCTCCCATACTAGATTCTAGATTCTCTTAGTTCCTACCCCAGTTCCCCTGGGCTCCATTTACCAATTAAGTGAGCACTTTCCTCAAATGTTATGGGTTTGCTTCTAATAGCTAATGCTTTCTTAGAAGACTTGCTTTTGGTAATTCAAGGCACCTGCTATGATTTGCCTGTAAATTTTATCTTCTGCTGATTCTTCCTTTTCCCTGGTATGATGACTGCTAGCTAATGGCAGATAGATTCCCTGGTGGAGGGAAAATCAGGACAAATTCTGTAGTTCAATCTATGTTCCAGAGCTCTCATGAGCTCACAGGTACTGCAAAAACATTGCTCAAGCAAATGTGACTTTGGGCAAGGCGCTTAGAAAGAGAAAACTCAAACTTGATGAAGGTCTTTTGTAAAGGATTCTATTGTTAGAAGAAATAATTTATAGGTTTTAGAATTTAGTTTAAATATGTATAAATATGTTAGGATTCTTTATAAAGAGAAAAATGAGAAAAATAATATAAAATAGAAAATTAATTTAAGTTCCCTTATATACAAACCAATAAAAATAATAATCTCATAAAATCCAAAGAAAAAGTGATAATATGGAATCAATTGAAAACTATATGTAACTATTTTATAAGAAAGCGATAAAAATTCTCCTTAATATATAAACTATTGAAAAACATACATATGTTACATATATTATTAAAATAATTTTCTTATAATTCCAAATTACCTTGTATACACTTATGTGTAGGTTGAATGGATGAATATTTACTTAAATATGTTCCATCAAATAACTATTTAGATGCAGGTAAATGTTTAATTGATGGTCGTGATTTTGTTTCGTTTCACCGTGGCACCATAGTGAATATTCAACATGTTGTTATTCTCACTATCTTGTACAATAAGTACACTTAATCATATGTTTGCATTTGGCCTCCTAAAATTTAAGAAATGGGAGACAAAAAATGGAGGAAGAGAAACAGTAAAGAATTGAGAGTGGTATAAAGTATAGAAGAAATGTTAATTTTTTTGCCCTACAGAAAAAGATGCAGAATAAGAGAATATTAAAAAGTTTCACTCAAATTTTATAACCGTCAGTACCCTTAAGCCCAAATTATCATCACTCTCTTTTAAATGTGGCATAAGCAATCAATTTCTTCAGCACAATAAAAAGACCAATTTTTACCATCAGATAAGAAGGGCTCTGCAGACATGGAATATACAAAAGGGCTCACCACCACCTCCAATCATAAAGGAGGCTGAAAAAAGTATAAAAAAAAAAAAAGTTAAGAAACCTATCATAAGTATACCTAAATGGATCAAGAAATAAGGGAGGCAGGAGTTCCTAAAGGAAAGTAATAGTTTTGTATTTAAAGTGAGAGCACAGTCTTTTCATTCCATTTTATGGCAGATGAAGGAAGTCTAAGATGGAAGAAGAGACACAGCTCTGTAAGGAGACAAAAGGAAGTATCTTCAAGAGCATTGACTTGATATTCTCTGGGAAGGTGCAGGGCAGTGAAAATATGTCAGAGGAGGAAGAAAAATAAGTCCTGATAGAATATTATTAAAATAACATAAAAAATGAGTTTAAGATGTACATTCAGCTAATACAAATGAAAGAGAAATGGTTAAGGGATGAAATATTTATATATTAAGTCACTCCTGAGAAAGGAAACATACCTGGTGAGTGGTTTTTATGTTCTTAAAACCGTATGCTACAAGTAGATAAAAAATGAAGCACGTTTTTTCTGCTTAAAATCACCTCAGCCATTTTGATTTCCATCATTTTATGAGGCTAGCACTGAAGTTCTAAAATTGCAGATTTGGTGCCATTTGAAGGTATACATAATCTATCAAACATACTTTTCCAAATAATAGCTGTATATATCTATTCAGAAACTTAATGTTTGCTCATATTTTCTCTTTCTTGTCCTTTAATACCAGTTGGTACTTATATTAATTTTTTCTTGTGGTTTAATTCTGTAAGCTAGTTAATATATACCGCATTCTAACAAAAGGAATTTTCTCATTGCAATCAAGACACTGCATTTGTACAGTACTGAATTATAATATATTTACATTTTAAAAAACATGTATTTTACAGTGTGTGTGCTTTTCACAAAGATAATTGAGAGAAATGCATAGATTTTCCTAAATATATGGGATGTGTATTAAAGAAATTTAAAAAATCATAAATGGGATGGCTAGTTGGTGTATCTTTATGCAATTTAATAAGGGACAATAATTTATCTTGATATATTTTATATTGAACTGGTAGATGTAAAAGTTTTAAATATGATTTATTTATGTCTCAATAAAAAAAAAGTTTTAAACATGAATTACATTGCATCATGACTAAATGGGCCATTTTGTCTCTAAATGGTCAATAATACACATTTTTTCTCATACTTTCTGAGATTCATTTGTTAACATATATATTTTTATTTTTTATTTTATTATGTTTAATTTTTTTAATGTTTATTTTTGACAGAGAGACAGCCACAGACTGTGAGCAAGGGAGGAGCAGAGAAAGAAGGTGACACAGAATGTGAAGTAGGTTCCAGGCTCTGAGCTGTCAGCACAGAGCCCGACCCGGGGCTTGAACTCACAGTGAGATTATGACCTGAGCCAAAGTCGGCAGCTTAATCTACTGAGCCATCAAGGCACCCCTTAACATATATATTTTTAAATACTTTATGAAATGAAGGTCACTTCAGAAGGTTCTATTAAAAAACAATTAGTGGGGTGCCTGGGTGGCTCAGTCGGTTAATCATCTGACTTTGGCTCGGGTCACGATCTCGATCTCACAGTTCATGAGTTCAAGCCCCGTGTCGGGCTCTGTGCTGACAGTTCAGAGCCTGGAGCTTGCTTCGGATTCTGTGTCTCCCTCTCTCTCTGACCGCCCCCCCCCCACTCATGCTCTGTCTCTCTCAAAAATAAACAAACATTAAAAAAAACAATTAGTGTGAGAATTGTTTTTCACTTCTCTGTATAATTGTTTCTCTAATCACACTGTATCAATTATTATTTTTATAGCCATAAGTTTTATTTCATTATGAGAGATATAATAGCACTGAAACGATTATTCTAATCCTGGACTACATATTTTGGACTAATTTTATGTGAAACTAATCCTTATATGCTTAAGCAACTGCATTTAATTTTTTTTTTTTTACATACAAGTCAGTTCATTAGTAACTGATATAGATCTTGTGGAATAAAACTTTATGTTATTTGAAAATACAGAGTTACAAATGTATCATCAGTACACCATTTGCTTTCATTGTTTTTACTACTTTGTAAATATACATTCTTAACTTTAATAAGGCAATTTTTATATTACATGTTAAATGAAATAATAAATCTACTATACTGATACAATGTGTCACAGACTTTGAGTCTGGAGTTCTCTCTTGTCCAACAAGAGAGCAGAAGCAGAATTAAATACAAGAGAGGCTAATGTCTGGGAGGAGACAAGTAAGGGTCCTTGCTCCATTTTTATTAGAATCAAAAGGCTTACAAATATGATGGACGTGCAGAAAGAGACAATGAAACAGTGATCGTTAACTCATGTGTGTGAGAGAAAGGGGGTTTGGAAATATGCAGTGTTCAGGGTTTGGGTCAATACAAAACAAACTCCCAGCACTGAGCAGATGGTTATTTATGGCAGGCACTGGGCGCTGTGTCTGTTTATCTTAACTTGCGTAGGGTATGAGACAGATAGAGTATGCTACCTCAGGGTCCACAAGGCACCTTTTTTTTTTTTTTTTTTTTGCTAATTAGCTCCTGGCAATTTCACCCTGCTGCGGTGGTCTATCACCCTGTTTACCTGTTTACCTATTCTGGACGCTTTTGTCCTGTGGAAGTGGCTTCCCGCTCCTATGCTTTTGTTCTATGCTGGGGGCACTTTCACCCTGTGTCCCTATTCTGGATATTTTTGTCCTAAGCCTTGTTAACTGATTGGTACAAGCTCATGGAATTCCAATAGTTATTCACCACAAAAATGTACAGTTTTCCAACTTCCCGTCCTCAACAAAATGTACCTTGTTCAAAATGCCACCCCATAATCTATTCAGAAGTTGGCATTTAAGGCTGCGTGAGTGTCTCAGTCAATTAAGCGTCTGATTTCAGCTCAGGTCATGATCTCACACTTCCTGAGTTCAAGCCCTGCGTCGGGCTCTGTGCTGACAGCTCAGACCCTGAAGCCTGCTTCAGATTCTGCCACTCCCCTGCTCACACTCTGTCTCTGTCTCTCAAAAATAAATAAACATTAAAAAAATTTTAAAAAGAACTTGGCATTTTACTGTTTGAACAATCTTCTGACGACACATCGTATAATCCTCATGCAGTTATTTTATCAGGTTATGATATTAAAAATAAATTTGTTGCACCTTATTACAATGCAAATTATATAGCATCTTCTTATGTTTAGGGTCATGTATTAATTAGAGCTTGGATCAGTTGTCTTCTGCTAGTGTGTGTGTACAGTGTGACCTTTATATCCTGACATGAGATTTTTTTTATAGTTTCTGGCACCAGTTCTCCCCAACATGAAGGCATCTTGGCATTCACGTTCTTTTTCACTGGTAACCTGAAAAAGAAATCAGTGCAGGGCGCTCAGGTGGCTCAGGCAGTTAAGCATCGGACTCTAGATTTCAGCTCAGGTCATGATCTTACAGTTAGTGAGTTTAAGCCCCACATTAGGTTCCTCACACACTGACAGCCTCCTTGGGGCTCAAGCCTCAAGCCTCCTTGGGGCTCTCTCTCTCCCTCTCTCTGCCTCAGTCTCTCTCTCAGTAAAGAAACTTAAAACACAAATCAAAAAGAAATCAGTGCAAAAGGAGGACATTGTGACCCGCAAGGCCCTAACCGATTGGGCTTCACCATCCTACTTCCATTTCCATCACTCATCCCCTGCTATATTTTTCTTTGGCCACACTGGCCTCCTTTATTTCCTTCAAATCCCACAAATTCTTTCTCTCTTCTGAATCTGTGGAATTACTCCTTTCTTCACGTGAATTATTTTCCCGCGTTTTTGTGAGAGTTGTCTAAATTCATCTCTTGAATTTCACTTCAGTTATTACCTCCTCAGATACATCAGACTTGATCACTCATGGAAAAGCAACTCTGCTTTCCTAACTACATGGGTCACTATCATGTTTTTCTCTTTATTCCCTTCACAGCGTTTACAACTAATATGCAAATGTTTAGTTTATCCCAGTATGTAATCTGTATATTTCTGTTTCCACTTAAAAGTTCCATAACAAGAGAGTGCTGGCCTGTGTAATTCACAGTTGTACCCCACCACTTAGATCAATAACTAAATCACTAAGTACTTTTTGATATCTATAGTAAGATGAAAATATCTCTTGAACGACAAGAGTTTAGAAATAATTGATCCAATGGTAATTTCTCTAAGTAATTTATTTTTATAATTCAAAGTGAGTATCATATAAGGAATCACCTCTTGTATATTTAATTGCTTTTTTTATTATTGTTATTATTACTTAATTTTATAGGGGAAAGCATGTGACAGGAAATTTGGTTGCAATTAATAGATTTTAAAACTCAATTTTTAAAAGATACTAAAATAATGCCATAGTGTTTGAGACCTACATATACAGTCTATATCTGCGACTGTACCTCTTAGGAAATACAGTCACTTATAGTAACACTGTAGACATTAGTTATTAAGAAATGATTATATAGCAAATATTATATGCTGAAGAAATATGCCTGCGTTAAATTTAAATAAAGATATGTTGTATTTTATGTTAGCCCTTCACTTTTCCAAAATGGAGCCATCCAGAAGGACGCATTTGCCTAGGCTTCCAGATTATCAAGATTTTCTTTGTTAGCCCCAAATATCTACAGGCATATTTGCCCATCTTATGTATTTGTGCCTATTTAAGTTTTAAAAGACCTTTGTAAGAATGTGTTTGACATGATTAGTTTGTATCTGTCTCACTAAGATTTTAAACTATGGATCTGTAAAATACTTGGAGAATCTAATAGGTTCGACATAGCCTGCTTCTTATTTGAAGGGAAGAAAAATGTCTTGTTTCAGCTGAAAAATGGCAGGCTTTAATGAATTAATTGCTTCAAAAGTCCTAGTTAAATCATTTTGCAACCAAATTCAGTGCTGCAAATAGCTGTCTTACATGCATCATGACCTCTAGTTTTTTATCTGATAAATTATGTCCCATCCAAACTTAGTGTCAGCAGTTATTTATTGTCCTGGTTACAAATTGGCTGTTATGCAACTGAATTAATTTTGATCAGACATTTCCTATTTGTGCCATCATACAACTGAATGCTTTATAAAATCTGTACTTTCTTTTAAAGGAGCATGCTACTTAGAAGTTATACTTTGAGTATCTGAAACAGATTGAGTTCTTCCAGTTTAAAAAACAAAAGACAATTAGAGAAAGGAAATGGTAACAATTTAAATCATTTAATGTCTTAATTATTTAAAACACTTTCATTTTTTAATTTTTTTTAATGTTTATTCATTTTTGAGAGACAGAGAGAGACAGAGCATGAGTGGGGAAGGGACAGAGAGGGAGACACAGAATCTGAAACAGGCTCCAGGCTTTGAGCTGTCACACAGAGCCCGACGCGGGGCTTGAACTCACGAGCTATGAGACATAACCTGAGCTGAAAGTCGGACGCTCAACCGACTCAGTCACCCAGGTGCCCCATATTTAAAACACTTTTAAAATAATGATGTAAGAGAATGTGTACCCTAGATTAATTCAAGAATTTGAAGATTCTCCCATACAGATCTAATGCAGTCAGGAATTTAGACATATGCTTCTTTTAGGAAAGCCAGCTATTGACTTAGTAAGAGCTATCCATGGACTAGGAATTTGAAATCTTTCAATAAATGTATTAAATCAATACAACTTAAGTGACCTGATGATCTACGAACATACTATAAAAAGCAAAATACAGTCACCTTAACTAGCTTCATACTAGGCTATAGATTTTGAGATAATTCCTGAGACTCATGGGAAAATAAATAATTACTGTGGAGCTCAAAGGAAAGAGCCTTGTGGTAAAGCTTGATACGCAGAGCGGTGCTGTAAGAGAAGCACACATCAGTTTGGTTGTTAAGGCTTGGATTCAAGTCCTTGCTTTTTTTTTTTTTTTATTTTGCAGTACCATGACTTGAAACAAACTACCTCACTTGAAGGAAGTGTTATTTATTCAGAGGAGATATTGCCTCATCTGAGCGTTTAATTGGCTCACTTGGTAGAGGATGTGACTTTTGACTTCGGGGTTGTAAGTTCCAACCCCATGTGAGGTGCAGATATTATTTAAAAAAATAAAATCTTAAAAGGGAGAGAGAGAGAGGGAGAGGATATTGTCTCACCTCAGGGGTTGTTAGAAGCATTAAATGATGTAGTATGATGCAAGCACTGTGTGAATGTACAATCCCTTTCTTAACATCACTCTTCTTTATTTCTTGCAAAATGAAATACAACCAATGGTCCACTAAGAGTAAAAAACAATAGTATTGTCAATAAAAAAAGTGCTTTTTTAAAGCAAATATCTTGGAAGGATTCGGTCATTGACAAGAGGGGTGCACCTGGGTGGCTCAGTTGGTTAACCCTCCGGCTCTTGATTTCAGCTCAGGGCGTAATCTCAGGGGTTCTTGAGTTTCAGCCCGAAGTTCTTGTCAAGGCAGAGATTGCTTGGGATTCTCTCTCTCTCTCTCTCTCTCTCTCTCTCTGCCCCTCCCCTAAACTAATTCTCTGTCTGTCTGTCTGTCTCTCTCTCAAAAAAAAAAAGGGGGGAGTGATTGAACTAGAAATTTCTCGGGTCTGAGTCATGACTCAACCCCTTGTTTTTGTGATGCTACCACAGTCATGTAATCAGTCTAAACTTGTTTTCTTAACTACATAATTAGGGAAAATACCTCATACGCTCATTATTTAAATTAAATGAGACAATGATCCTTAATATTTTACAAATCATGTAGCAATAACAAACAATAAGTAATCTCACTTATTACCACTATTATGAAAACATGCATGATTTCCAGATAGTCAACAGTATTCTAAGGGCTGTATAATAACAGAAATTTTCAAAGATCATTTTTCATTGAATTTTATCTTATAAATTTTGGAACAACTAATCTATCAGGAAACCCTGAATTGTTTGGAGGAGATACTAGGAGAGAAGTACTATGCTTTTCTACAACTACAGTGTTTTTGATCAAAGACATTCACAGAATTATTTGTAGAACACGAGGTTGAAGAACAATGGAGCTTGTTGTTCAAGCTATATAATATCAATATGAAATGCAAATAGTTTAAGATGCCCTAAGTACTTCAATAATGAAATAACTATGAAAGATATTACAGCTTTTTGTAATACACTTGTCATTACAACAATGCAAAATTATTTTATTCCAATATGAAAATAAGATAAACCTATGGAATAAAATGATGTACTGAATGTCTATGATAAAATAGAAATCACTTCAAAAATACATTGAAGGGTACTTAGCACTGGTGAATATTGGCTTTTTTGGCTAAGTGGAAAATGTTTTCTTATTTTAATTTGTAATTCCCTAATTCAGCACATCTGAATTCCTTCAATGAGTTAAAGGACCACTGTTTTTATTTTTGATCTTCAGAAATACACAAACCAACACTGAGTTTAATTTTTTGTATCAACTTTTTTGTGTATGTCTAACATTTTGAAGTATTTTCTGTAATTATTTTTTCTAATTAGAAAATTCTAAGGGGAGAGTATAATTTTAATTTTAAAGTAGTAAAAGTAAGCAAAAAATAAACAACTCAAGTGAAAATCACATAAAATCTAGTTAAATAAAATAAATCCTGCCTTTTTAGCACATAACATTTTGACGTTTTGCTACAGATTTTATATTATTTATTACATATATACACACAACTGTTACACAACTTAAAAGTTTAAATTATATATATACATATATATATATATACATCATGTATATATATATATGTATATATATGTATACATACACACACACACACGCACAAGTATTCTCAAAATGTCAAGAAATACGATTGGTTTTGGTCAATTAATACATGACTCTTATTATAATAACTAACATCTATATACAATGAAATAATGTGATCCATCATATGTCCCTTTATTCAAATCTTCATTAAGGTTTCTAACAGTGGTCTATTTATCTTCATATAGGCCTTGTCCATTTCATACTTGTTGCAGATCATATACATATACATAGAGCCAGCAGGAAAGACACTTCATTTTGAATGGGTCAACTTTGAAATTTATTTTTAAATGTTTTTATGTTATGTCAAAGCTATTGATTTTTTAGCTATTATATGACATCAAAACTTACAAATTATCTAATAAATTTTAATAGCTTTCTTCTAGTGAACTATATCTTTTTAAAGCTAACAAATGATCCTTTTATCCTTAATCCCAACATTGGTATTATGCTTTTTCTTAGTTATATTTCTATGTTTATGCCCATGTTAAAAGTATTGATCCAAAGGGACCTCTTTAACATTATTTTAATTTTAATTTCAATGTCTTCAGATTTTCAACAGTAAGTAAACTGCTGCTTTTTAATTGTATTATTAATTTGGAATATTTATACATGTTTGTTGTGACAAATATGCACATACATTGGTAATATAAGGAATATTATTAGTTTTGTGTAACTAAAAATTGTAATGTAGAGAAGGATATTTAATTTGCAGACAATAGTATTGGAAAATTTGAATTTTGCTAACGCCAAAATTCATACTAGTTTGTCACTCTAAAAACTTAGAATCTTCAATGGCAGATTATTTAGGGCAGAGTTGGAGTGGCCAGCCGGAGCAGGACATGAAGAGTGGTAATTATGCTTACTTTGACGTTGTAATTCTATGGTTTAAGGAGTTTGGTTTGTATTTCTGTTTGGCAGTTTTCCCAGCCACTAAATTCATTTCAGTGGTTTGCTAAAGGACAACAGTAGCTTTTCAATATAGAAATCTCATTGAGCTGTGTTTAGATCTAAATTGTTTTCTATATTGAAACGCTGGCCTCCTTCCATGCAATGTGAGCATCAAATCAGGTATTTTATAAATGAGTCATTGAAAAGCATATGTAGTTCAATTTCTTGGGCAATATTAGAAATATAAAATCTTAAACTTTACAAATGAATGTTGGAGCATAGTGACACATAGAAGAAACTTACCGAACTGTTTAACATTCTCTTTTTATAAGAAACTTTCTTTTTAAATGCAAGAATAAAACTTGCGCAACTGGGGCTCAGTCCATTAACTATCCATCTCTTGATTTCAGCTCAGGTTGTGAGATTGAGCTCTGCCTCAGGCTCTTTGCCGGGTGTGAATCTTGTTTAAGATTCTCTCACTCTCTCTCCCCTTGCCGCTGCTTTCTCTCTCTATTTCTCTCTCTTTCTCTCTAAAAAGAAAGAAAGAAAAAATGAAAGAAAGAAAAGAAAAAGAAAGAAAGAAAGAAAGAAAGAAAGAAAGAAAGAAAGAAAGAAAGAAAGAAAGAAAAAGAAAGAAAAAACTTGGATAATTAAATTTTTTAAAAATTTTTCTTTAAGAGTTTCAGGTAATTATTGTACACTATATATCCTATACATACTTACAAATTATATATATATATATTATATATATATGTGTGTATATATACACATATATGTGTATATATACACATATATACATATATATATACACATATATATACACACAAATATATATACACATAAATATACATATATATATATTTAATTGTATGCTTTTTTAATTGTATGTTCGCCACAAGAAAGCATTTCATAGATGCTATGTTAAGCCCTAGCAACATATACCTAAAAGTAGTTCTCTTTAGTCTAACTGAGTTCTACACATCCACAAGAATAACATAGTCAACTTTATAAAGCATATTTGGTTTATTTATATGAAATACATTTTCCCATTTTTTTATGTTAAGTACCGAATAATTTTATATACTATATTATATAAAGTTCATTACCCTCCCACTTAATATTGTATTTTTTCCAGCCATTTATAACATAATTTAAAGCAGTTTTCTAAATATTAGTATGAATCACAAGTAAAACAGTGAATTGAATCCTTATGCTAAACTTACTACCTACAGTGTAAATGTAGGTGCAGGTGATGTGCTCCCTCTTCTTACCAATCCATGACACACACCATCCCTTTGTCCCTGAACCCAGACATGGCCTCTAGATCTGCTGGTGGAGCTCTGCAGGTAGTCGATATTCATCAGTCGAGTGCACATGTAAAAGAAGCTTTATTTTCCATCCCTATATTGAAGGGTACAAATGCAATAAAAAATATTTTCTTGGTAGTTTTGTCTAGAACACCACAGTTATGTAATGATGGAGCAAACTGGGTAAGTGAGAAGGGAGAAATTGGGTAGCGCTGGTTAATTATGTTTATGTCCTGTCTTTTTAATGAATATGCATTTGAATATGTGGTTTTCAAAATCTTAGTTCTATTTTTTGAAAGTCCCATAAATATTTTTTTGCAAATTCTATTTTATCTCCCCTCTTAGTCTAGTCTCCAACAGTTGTCTTTTCCTGATCTTAGTTCTTAATGATACTAAGCTCTGGGCTGCTATTCTACATTTTGTCCCAACCAAATATACAAAGCTGTTTCAAGTATTCAACTGCAAATAGTCTCCTTGACCTGAGGAAACCTACCGCTTCCTTTCCTCCTGGAGTCAATTGAAAGGATTAAGTTGAATTACTTTTCTTTCAGGAGCATCCTCCTGGTGGCATTGCCAGCCACGTGGTATTTTCCCTTGCAAACAAAAGGTTTTCTGGGCAAATTAAGAGGACTTCCTATTTCCTCAAAAATGAAAGCAAGGAAATGAGAAAAATGGGGATGAGAAATTTTAAAGTCAGATTATGCCTCACAGTAAAAGGAGGAGAACAATTGGAAATAGTGAAATGAGAGAAAATGATGAGAAGAGTAGGTGAAAACCAACTTAAGGAAAAAGATAAATTTAAAAATGAGAGGGTAACCAAGTAAGGAACAGGACTGGGCACGAATTAATCATACCTATTAATTATCAAATATTTAATAACTGAGAATTCAGTTGTCTCCATGAGGAGATCATGGGGCGTTAGTAAACATAGCATAAAAAAGATAGTGACATTTCACAATGATGAGATTTGAGATTAATGATACTTCAGTTAGATAAACCGATAGAAGTTTAGAAAAAAGTTTGAGTTTTAATATTGGTAGAGAAAAGGTAAAGTGATTTCTCAACTAAGCCTCCTCATCCTAGAAATACAGCTAATAATTAGAAATATAATTTTTTCCAAAGGAAATTAATATGGATACAGACTGATGTTTCTCTCGTCACCAGAATGAAAGACAGGCAAAAAGTAATGGCTTCTAATTGGGCAAAAATATGTTTCTGCCTACTGAGTGAATGAATTCAGGAACAATTGGTCAATTACTCAGCTCCATCAAAAACACTGAGGAAAAATTTGTATGGCTTCAATTTTATGAATGATCTTAATTCTAATAAATTATTGGTACGAAATTTATTAAATATTCCCTTTGCTTTGTATATCACATCTCCATAATGCACCTATAAATTTAGGTTATAGATATTTTTTTGTCTATTGAGGAGGGGAAGGATTTATTGCAAAGTTGTGGAAAGTTTGAATCTGCTTTCCAAACGCCTTTAAAGAAAGTTATTACACACATATACACGCGCACACACATACTCAAATAAATTGGGACGAGGGCTGTGATAAATTTGATTGGGCGGGATTATTATAAATATGATTTTATTACATTCTCTTTTCTCTTCTGTGGCCCTAGAGATGCTCTTGTTGCTCACTGGTCCTCAGAATCTCATTCTTCACTCAAATATGTGTTCTGATAAAAAGATGTGCAACATAACTCATCCTGATAAATAGAAATGGAATGTGACACTGTCATCTCTCCTCGTATTGGTGGTGAATAGGGAAAAAAAAACCATATTGAATAAAATAATAACCAGATCTCAGTGAGACAGTTTTATCCCAGGCAACTGTAAGGATGTAGGAATTCACCAACTTTGTTTTACCAAGCCAACAAGTAAACAATAAAGAGCAACTAAATCAATTATTCAGCATAAATACAAAGGTCATTAATCTGTTGTTTGTGACTGTTTTTCACTTCCTACATCAGAGCCTGAGGGCAGTGTTTCAGTCAATGTTACATGTCTCAGTATGACAGTCAAAATCTTAATAAGTATATACTTCTGTTTCTTCAGAATTGCCAAAGTTCATTTATGTTAATCAGGATTCACTATTATCTTATGCATGCATAATACAGTGACCAGTGAAATATGACATGATATAAAAATATTAGTCACATTCATTATTCATTATTAAAAAGAAAGTGTATTAAACTATGCAGTACCCAGCATGAAATATGAAATATTTATCTATCATCTGTCTATTATCTATCTATCTATCTATCTATCTATCTATCTATCTATGTATCCCTCTGTCTCAAGAGTCTGTCTGCAGTCTCTCTCTCTCAAAATAAATAAATTTAAAAAGAATAGACCTTATATGGGAAAAAAACAAAAAACAAAAACGTAGGTTTATTTTTTCTTCAATGTGGAAAAAATAGACAAGATCATTTTTATACATCTCAACATCAAAGGTCAGAATGTTTCCTACTACTACTGATATGATCTGTCAACAGTCTTTAGACAGAAGGTTTGTAATACTGGAGATACATGAAGTTTGCTTTAAAGACTACAGGAACATATATAATCTATAGGACATCACTTTCCAAGCCTCCACTTCTATATGTAGTCTTTTCTGAAACCAATCTGAGAATACATTTGCTAAATATTTGTTAAATAGCATTGGCGTTTCCTTTCACAGTTGCCTTTCCTTCTTTTCCCATTTGACAAAATAAACCATGTATTTCATCCCGGCAGATTGATTACTGGGGTGCCATACAAAGAGAAAATATTCATATCTGGGTAGGCCCCTTATTCAAGGCATGAATTAACCATTGCAAGAATTTTTGCCTTCCCCTCTTTGATACAAATTTGGTTTAGAAGGCAGTGAAGCAGAGATAACACAGTCATTTGACCCACACTGGGATATTCTGAATTTAAACAACTTGTAGGATAAGGAAGAATTAAAATAACTATTTTTAATGATCCTGCCACATTTGTCTGTCTATTGTTGCCAAAGACTACTGCTATAGCATAAGTTATATATTATATACTATTACATTTCTTGTAGAAGGTAGTTCCATAAACAGGATTAAAAACAAGTAATACTAAAATTTGTATGAAACCATGAAAGATCCTGCATAGCCAAAGCAATCTTGATAAAGGAAAGCAAAAGTGGAAGTATTACAATTCCAGACTTCACTCAAAATCAGACTTCACTTAATTACAAAGCTATCATAATTAAAACAGTATGGTTGTAGCACAAAAATAGAACAGAATAGATCAATGGAACAGAATATAAAGCTCAGAAATAAAGTCATGCTTGTAGAGTCGATTAATCTATGACAAAGGAGGCGAAAATATCTGATGGAGGAAATACAGTCTCTTCAATCAATGGTGCTGGGAAAATTGGACAGCTACACGTAAAAAAATGAAACTGGACCACTCTCTAACACCATATACAAAATAAACTCAAAATAGATTAAAAACGAGACCTGAAAGCAATAAACATCCTGGAACATAGGTAGTAGTTTCTCTGACAAAGCTAGTTCCATAGATCTATTTAGACGAATATCAAAGAAGAAAAAACAATTGAATTGTTATTAGTCCCTTTCAGATTGTAACAGTAAATAGTAACATCCACTGAGTTTCATTTTCAATAAAATTTACTTTATATGTTTAATAACTACCAGAATGTGTTTTTAAATTATGTCTTATTAATAAATGTAATAAATCAATAAAAGGACAAATAAAGTTTCAAGGAGAAAAAAATTCAAGGACACAAATCAATTTGTTTAATTTATATACATTTTTAATATTCACTATATTTCAATATAATAAAAATGCTGAAGTGTAATATGTAATGTATTAGTGTTTAAATTGTAGGAGTGTTCAGTAATGAAATATGAGTTCAAATAAATGAAAAGAATACAAACTTCTGAAATAAAAGATTCTTCAGGTGTTCTTCAAATATATGAGAGTGGATATTACATCCCATAGTTTAGATTTGAACACCTTCTAAAGAGTGGTTTAATCATTTTCTTTTAAATTCCAATATTTATAATGTATCCCGTGCCACATAATTTACAAAGATTTTAATGTGTCGCACAAAAAGAAGAAAAAGTTAGTAGGTTGTTTTAAAACTTCTCCGTCTTGGGTGCCTGGGTAGCTCAGTCGGGTAAGGGTCTAACTTCAGCTCAGGTCATGATCTCACGGTTTGTGAGTTGCAGGCTGGCCTTAGGTTCTGTGCTGACAGCTCAGAGCCTGCAGCCTGCTTCCAATTCTGTGTCTCCATCTCTCTCTGACCCTCCCTTGTTTGTGCACTCCCTTTCTTTCTCTCTCTCCTTCTTTCTCTCTGTCTCTCTTTCTCTCTCAAAAAATGAATAAACATTAAAAAAAATTAAAAAAAATAAAAACTTCTTGGCCCATCATCAGTTACACGTAACTAGTAAATTTATCTAAATAAAACAAAATAAAAACTATGATCCTTGGTCATACCAACCACATTTCAATTATGTGAGGCAAGTGCCTACCATATTAGACAAAGTAGATATAGAAAATTTCTGTCATCACACAAAGTTCTATTGAAATGAACTGTCTTAGGAAATTGTATTTGTTTCAGTACTGAAGTCCTTTGAATTTATACAAGACTAGATTTTCCACATTGGTGGCATATATGCTTTGTTTTTCTTTCCTCTTACCCATGAGGGGGCCAAAATATGCATAGAACTAGGATTCAAAGACATGTTGATAGATTTACAGAAAATTTCCCCTTGGGCCTAATACATGGATTTTGTATCACCTTTTAATAAGAAAGTTTGTGATTAGTTTCTGCGGGGTTTTGGTATACCTATAAATGCTGAAATCATGACTAAGTTACAACTTATCTTAGTTCCAAAGATGATTTTTATCATAGACATGCACAGTACGACTGTCCAGAAGAGATTGCTTCTAATATTTATTACTTCTACTAATTTATAGTGCGCTCTCTCTCTCTCTCTCTCTCATGTCAGATATCCAAATAAATGAGTCAGCACGTTAAAATAACCGTGTCCATATTTAAGTGTTCTGATAAATTTTCCCCTCATTTTTTCAGACGGCCTATCTCTTGTTATGTCACCCAGCAAGCTTTGAAATACTCCATACCTTGGAAACTAACTGTTATCTTCCATTACTCTTACTCAAAGAATTCATTAATTGTATAGAAAAACCATTTTGCCTTGACAGAATACAACTTCTAATGATATCTGTGAGCATATACATAATGGATGAACATCTGCTCAATAAAACATAATGATTAAACAAAACAGCAAAATCATACTATGTTAAAAATATATTGCAAACAAAATATATTGCAAAGCTTAGGTTGGAAACTGTCATAGGACACTGAGCAAAGGGCCCCAAAAGAACAGGACAGTTGTTCAGTTTATCTTTAAATCTCTAGAAATCAGTGCATGATCTGGGTTACAGCAGAAACTCCAAAAAGAGTTGTTAAATAATTGAATGACCCATATTATTTAGTTTGCTTAATACAATGCTAAGTGCAGTAGGATATATGTAAAATTTTAATCAGTCTCTCAGCAAGGATTTTTATAATATTTACCGTATGTTAAGGAGTCATGGTAAAATACCTGTAATGTATAAGGCTAATGTTTCATATTTCAATTCCCTCAAATGAACAAACCAGATATAAATTCAGAATAGGTATAAAGGATAGAATTACAGGACAGAAACAAGCCTCAGAAGAAAAACATAATGTTAGGGCATTATCAAGAGGATAAATTGGGGTCATTTCTCAAGGTACCTGAAATGAAAAAGTGAAAGGAAAAACAGCAAGTCTCTGTATTATAGTTTCGACTACATCGTAAAGTCATCAGTCAAGGAAAGGAGAATTACTGCAGTTAATTCCTTCCTTAAGAAGAATGTGCAGACTGCTTGCTGATGCCAAAGAATTTCTGTTTAAAAATATGGTAGTAAAATGGATATTTTAATGCATTTTTGTAGGAATCCATAATATATAAATTTGAGCTTGAAAATAACCTGGGAACAGGGTTCCGTCAGTTAAGCGTCCAACTCTTGATCTCAGCACAGTTCTAGATCTCAGGGTTGTGAGTTCAAGCCCCTTGTTGGTCTCAAACCTGGCAACATTTTCCAATATATCTACTTTCACTTTGAAAATAACTCATACTATCCTATACAGCGTAGCAATTTTTGACAACTTTATTGAGGTATGATTGACATACAATACACAGCATGCTCAAAGTTTAAAATTTGATAAATTTGCAATATAAATACACCCTTGAAACAATGATTACAATCAAGGGAGTGAACCTACCTACCCTTCACCCCACAGAAAGTCCTCATATCTCTTTAAAATCTGCTCCCTCTTGCATCTTTTCTCATTTTCTCCCTCATGCAACTACCGATGTGTTTTGTTTTTTTTTCATTACAGATTAATTTCTTTGCTGGAGTTTTAAATAAATGAAATCATAGAGTATGTAGCTTTTTTGTCTAAATTAATGAAGCGTAATTGTTTGATTTTATCCATGTCATTCTGTGCTCCCACAGATGACTGTGCCATTGGTTTATCCATTGTCCTGTTGACAGAAACTTGAATTGTTTCCAATGTGGGCTATTACGCATAGAGCTGCTATTCAAAAAAAATCACGTGCAAATCTCTTTATGGACATTTGCTTTCTTTTTTCTTAGGTAAAAACCTAGGAATGCATTGAAAAATTAAATACATGGTCGATCTGTGTCTAGTATTTTAAAGAAATGTCGAGTTGCTTTCCAAAGCAGTTCAACCATTTTATATTTAAACCAGCAAAATGTGAGACTAGCACTTCCTCCACATTTTTGCCAACATTTGATATGGTCAGGTGTTTTGTTTTGCTTTTCATTTTAGTCATTCTAATAGCTATGTAATGGTATCTCATGGTAAATTTAATTGACATTCTCCTAATGATCAGTGATGTTCAACATCTTTTCATATGCTTATTTGTTATCTATACTATTGATGAAGTCTCTGCTCAGATGTTTTGTCTAATTTTATTGGACAGTTGGCATGTTATCAAGTTTTGAAAATTCTTGATATTTTTTTGTAAATACAAGAAGTTTACAAATGAACGTGATTTGCAAATGTTTTCTAATCTGTAGAAAGACTTTCATTTTCTTAACAGAGTCATTCGAAGAACTAAACTTTTTAATTTTGGTAAAGTTCAATTTATCAGTTCAAATTTTATGGATTGCGTTGTCAAACTTGTATCTGAGAATTCTTTGCTAATTTAAGGTTACGAATATTTCCCTCTGTTTTTAACCAGAAATTTTACAGGTTTAATTTTTCCATTTAATTCTACAATTGACTTTGAGTTCATTTTTGCATATAGTGTGAGGTATTCTTTAAAGTTCATTGTTTTACAACGCATATTCAAATGTTTCAGTCTTATTGATGAAAAGATACCCTTTCCCCACTGAATTGTTTTCACAAATTTTCCAAAAGTAAGTCTCCATATATATGTGGATGAATTTCTGGACTCTATTCTGTTCCATTAATGCTTATATTGCTCTGATTTCATCACAGGGGCTTTATTATAACTTTTAAAATAATGTCAGTTAGGGGTGCCTGTGTGGCTCGGTCAGTTAACCATCCGACTCTTGATTTTGGCTCCGGTTATGATCTCAAGGTGGTGAGATTGAGCACCTTGTCGGACTCTGTGCAGCCTGTGGAGCCTGCATGAGATTCTCTTTCTCCCTCTCCCTTTGTCCCTTCCCCACTTGTGCGTGCTCTTTTGCTCTTTCTCTTTGTCTCAATAAATGAATAAATAAACAGATAAACAAATAAACAAATAAAAATGTCAGTTAGTCTTCAAACTTTGATTTTCAATTTAAATTGTTTTATCTATCTTACATCCTTCAGATTTTTACATGAATTTTGCACACATCATGGCAATTTCTATGAGAAAACTTTCTGGGATTTTTATTAGAATTTCACTGAATTTAGAGATAAATTTGTTTAGAATTAACATCTTAACAATATTGAGTCTTCTGACCCAGCAATAAATTATATCATTCTATTTATATTTGCTTTAATTTCTCTCAACATTTTTTTCAATTTTTAGTGTACAATCCTCTCAAATTTCTTGCTAGATTTGTCCCTAAGTTAATTAAATTTAAAAAATTATTCTATTTTATTATTGCTCCCTGCTAGAATAAAGAAATATCACCTACTTGTGTATGGTAATCACGTGTCCTAAGTCTCACTAAATTTATTTGTTAGGTCTACTGGCTTTCTTTGTAGATTTCACTGGATTTGATATATGGACAATGATGTTACCTGAAAATAAAATTTAATTGCCTTATTTCAATGTGGATTTTTTTAAACATAATTTCCCTGGTCAGAGATGCTTGTACAATGATGAATACAATTTGTATCAGGAAACATTCTTGTTGTTTTCTAGTTAAATGATGCAACTTTTTGCAGATGTTCTTAATGAGTTTTTATCTTTAATTTCCTAAAAGTTTTCATGATGTCGCATTTTTTTCAATTTTTTCTTCTGAACTTATTGAGACAATCACTAAATGGGAATAAAATTAAAGTCATGTATTATAAAGTACAGGCATACCTTGGAGATAATGTGTATTTAGTTCCAGACTACCTCAAGGAAGCAAAGATTGCAATAAAGTGAGTCAAAGGAATTTTTTGATTTCCAGTGCATACAAAAATTATGTTTTTACTACAGTTTATAAAATGTGTGCGATAGCATTGTCTCAGAAAACCATGTACATATCTTAATTTAAAAATACTTTATTGCTAAGACACCTGGGTAATTCAGTGAATAGTCATACTCTTGATTTCAGCTCAGGTCATGACCTTGCAGTTCACGGGATGCAACCTTACACTGGGCTCTGCATGGACAGTGCGGAACCTGCTTGGGATTCTCTCTCTCCTTCTCTCCCTTCTGTCCCATCCTCACTCATTCTTTCTCTCTCTCTCTCTCTCTCTCTCTTTCTGTCTCTCTTTCTATTTCTCTCTCAAAATAAATAAATGAAACTAAAAAATACTTTTTTGCTAAAAAATGCTAATCATAATCTGAGCTTTCAGAGTGAGTTGTAATCTTTTTGCTGATGGAAGGTCTTGTCTCCATGCTAATGGCTGTTAATTGACCAGGATGGTAGTTGCTGAAGGATGAGGTGGCTGTAGAAATTTCTTAAAATAAGACAATACTTAAGGTTGCCATATAGATTGATTCTTCCTTTTATGAATGGTTTCTCTGCAGCATATGATGCTGTTTGATAGCATTTTACCTACAGTCGATCATCTTTCAAAATTAGAGACCATCCTCTCAAACCCTGTAGGTGTTTTGTCAACTGAGTTTATGGAATATTCTAAATCCTTTGTTGTCATCTCAATAATCTTCACAGCATGTTTACCAAGAGTAAATTCCAGTCAAGAAATCACTTTCTTTGCTCACTCTTAGAAGCAACTACTTATCCATTCAAGTTTTATCAAAAGATTACATCAATTCAGTCACATCTTCAGGCTCCACTTCTAATTTTAGTTTTCTTGCTATTTTCACCACATCTGCAGTTACTGCCTTTACTGAAGTATGGAACCTCTCTCAAAGTTACACAAGAGTATTAGAAATAACTTTTTCCAAATTCCTGATGTTGTGGATATTTTGACCTCTTCTTGAGATCAGAAATGTTCTTAATGACATATAGAATGGTGAATGCTTTCCAGAAGGTTTTCAATTTTCTTTGCCCAAAACCATCAGAGGAATCACTACCTATGGCAGCTATAGCCTTACAAAATGTATTTCTTAAATAATGGGACTTGAAAGTAAAAATTACTCCTTGAACTGTGGGCTCTAGAATGGATGTCATGTTAGCAGGCATGACAGCAATATTCACCTCTATCAGAGTTCTTGGGTGACCAGGTGCATTGTCAATGAGAAGTCATATTTTGAAAGAAATCTTTTTTTTTTTTTTTTGAGATATACTGCTTAACAATGGGCTTAAGATATTTAGTAAACCGTGTTGTAAATAGATGTGCTACCATCCAGGCCTTTTTTTTTTTTCCAGTGAAAGAGTACAGGCAAAGTAGACTTAGCACAATTCTTAAGGGTCCTCGGATTTTTCAAGCAATAAGTATTGGCTTCAGTCTAAAGGAGAGTCAGCCTGTCCTTTGAAGCTTCGAAGCCAGGCATTGACTTCTCTCTAGCTGGGAAAATTCCAGATGACATCTCCTTCCAATAGAAAGCTGTTTCATCTACATCAGATGTCTGTTGTTTAATGTAACCAACTTCATTAATGATCTTAGAAAGATCTTAGGAACAACTTGCTTCAATCTCTACATCAGCACTTGCTGCTTTATCTTATATTTTGATGTTATGGAGATGGCTTCTTTCCTTAAATTTCATGAACCAACCTTTAAAGAATTGAAGACTTAGGCCCTTGTTTGTTTTCAGGTTTTTTTTCCTTTTAAAGGAGAAATAGAGACCTTTCCCATATACAAAAACTAAATAATTTCATCAACCAGAAGACCCCTACTATAAGAAATGTTAAAGGAAGTCCTTCAAGTGGAAGAAGAAAAGATACCAGAATGAAATTTGGAAGTATAAAAATCAAATGGTAAATAAATGGGTGATTTTCTTTTTGTAGTTTCACATATCTTTAAAAGATAAATGACTAAGCAAATAGTCACACTGAGTTGTGGGCTTTACAACAAATATGTATGTATAATGTATGACAACAGTACTTTGAAGACTAGGAAAAATGAAATACACTATTGAAAAGTACTTCTGTGAAGTGGTATAATATCATTTGAATGTAGAATGTGATAAGCATGACTTTATGATCTGAGGGCTTCCAGAATGCCTGGTTTACAAGGATGAAATCCTGCATATGTCTTCTCAGAACAAGTGACCATTAAACACTTAGCTAAAGCGCCCGTTTGGAATGACACCCTAAGGACTTGGAGTGCTGTGTTCCAAGATGCTGTTTATAAATTAAAATATCAGATGATATGTGGTGATTTTTATGGTGCCTAGCAGGAAAAGACATAATTCATATGCCAAAGAGGATAATCCATCTTGATTACAAAGTGTAGCCAGCAGACACATAAGAGTATATCTAGAACCTGAGGAATTCACTGGGGTCTCTCTTGCTTCTTCCACGTCTAGTAAAAACACTGGAATGATGATTTCAGCAACCATAGCCTGGCCAGTGCAAGAAAACTAAAGGCTCTGTTCCCTCAAGAAGTGAAATTTGGGTGACCTCACCATGGACGCAAGTGACCTAGGAAAGCTGAAGAAGTGCCTGGAGTTGATGCAAATAGAGAGTAGACCACCAATGATAGAGGATGACCATCAATTAGGTTCTCAAGAACAGCTACAGGGGTTTGGACTATATTTGCCCTACTAATCCGTTTATTGTAAATCTTTTTCGAATATAACAACCCCCCACACTGAGTGCACTTAATGTGGGCATGAGCTGATTTGAGTGTAACAGTGGTTACTTGTATAAGGTACTTAGAACACCATTGATTCATAGATTCTTAGTCCTGGTCCAGTTCATTCCAGCTGCAGCCATAGTCAACAGTTCCTGTGTAACCCAGTAGAATTCAATCTGAAGGTGGTGACACTACTTTTACATTTTTGCCTTTCCCCCCCAAAAAAACTACAGGAACATAGGGCATCCGAGAAGCGTGAGGGATTAAAATTCCAAGGAAAATCATGTTGGAGTTCAGAAGTTAATGGATAAATTCACAGAAATTCCTTCCTTTGTGGAGACAAATATGATGCACATTGGCATGATTTTTCAGATGGACCACAGCAGGATCTAAATCTGGTTTCTCAAAGCAGTAACTAGAATAGCAGTTCACTCTTCGTTGGTGTTCTCTCTTTTCCAGTTTCATTCTCCCAACTGCCCCTTTTGTGCTTCTTTTTTTTGTATAGAAAATGGATTTTATTCGATACTAACATGTAACAGATTGGTAGCACATTGCTTATATACAAATGATTTAACCTAGGTCGAAATATGTACTGGTTTAAATAAACCTTCAGTGCATGTAAATAAACCTTCAGGGCATCCTAACTTGGAAGTTCAGTCTGTGTGGCTTTATCTACTCTTGAAGCAACAGCCTTCTGTCAATGCTGGACTTTTTCCAGATCTTCCCGAAGTTGGAGAATGACTTCATCCCTCTCCTTCAGCTGCAGCTTCAGCATTGAGTATTCATCCTTCATTATATCCCAACAAATGCTCTGCCAGCCAAATGAAGAGCTCCAGAATCAAGAGTGCCTGTTGGAGAAATCCCTCTTGCTGGTTTCTAAAGATCACCTTCTGAATAAACTAGCTGCATGTGAGTCAGGTTGTGATTTTGTGAGAACCTAAATCAAGACCCCATACCACTAAAGTGAACCCAGTTTTTCATAGTGTAAGCATCCTACTGAACATTTTAGTTAGACATCTTCTCCTCATGAATTACTCTTTGTTTTTTTGAGAATCTACATTAGAATCATGGAATCAAAATTTAACTACTTTTAAGGTTTTCATTATCACTGACATATTGCTGTACAAAAGATAAGCCAATTTATGTAGCTACCAGCAATGTATGGAGTTGGTACTTAATTAAAAATATTTCCCATGCCAATTTTGATAGAGTTAGTGTGATTATGGTCAGACTAAGTTTACATGCCAAATAAAAAAAAATGTTCTGTTTTGTTTTAAAAACTTATTGTTTATTTCCAATACTTTTAGCAAATATATTTTCTATTCTGATTTAATTACACACAAATCTAGAAATATTTGAGTAAGACATAGTTATTGTAATCGGGGAATAATCAATTCTGATTATTGTGTGTAAGAATATTACTGTGTCATATTGTGGGTCACATAATTTAATGTAGTTTGTTAGACAATTGATGAAGTAGAGGCTTTCCTTTCAATGGGATGTTTTTCTTAGATTTTTTCAAACACATAAACTTGAAAAAGTTAGGCGCATAATCTACCAATTAAGACAATTAAATATTACTGCAATAAAATATGGACTACACAATGATATACATGACTAATAATGCAATCTCAATAAAACAATTCGTTGAAATATTATTTAGTTGGTTGATAGAAATGTGAACTGTCAGATAGTCTCATATATTAGTAATACACATTATGTCTTCATAAAAATAGATTTACAATTGATCTCTGTAATTGTCTTGTTTATATCATGAACATATACTTTTTAAAATAAGTTCATGTTTACTCTGTGTCCTTATTGCATGTGCTTATGGTTCAACTTTCCTTTATTTCAAATAAACAGCTTTTGTTCATTTTAGACCTTAAATTCTTTGAGGAAGTTATACACTGGGAATATTCCAACCTACTGTGTAATAATAGATGTGCATTAAGTTTAAAATAACATATTTGGTCAACTTTCCTTAATCAAAATAGTTTATTTTTAAATGTTTTATCCACTTTAATATATATAAAACCAAATTCTTAAGAAAAACAGAAAGTTGTTATTATATTAGGAGCCTTAGAATTCAAAATTCCTATCTAGCATATTAAAAAAATAGTTTCACATTTTTCTTTAAATTGCAGTTAGTTAATACACAGAGTGATATAAATTTCAGGTGCACAATTTAATGATTCATTACTTGCCTACAAGGAGCCCGTGAAGAGTCAGTGGTCATTGCAACAAGTGCCCTCCTTAATATCCATTATTCATTTAACCCATTCCCCGCTCAGCTCCCCTCCAGCAGTCCTCAGTTTGTTCTCTATAGTTAAGAGTCTCTTTTATGGTTTGCCTTTCTTTTCTCCCCCCCCCCCCCCCGCTCCTCCATGTTCATTTGTTTTGTTTCTTCAATTCCACATATGAATGAAATCATGTGGTATTTGTCTTTCTCTGACTGACTGATTTCACTTACATAATACTCTCTAGCTCCATCCACATTGTTGCAAATGGCAAGAGTTCATTCTTTTTTTTTTTTAATGGCTGATTAATGTTCCATTGTGTATAAATACCACTTCTTCTTTATCCAGTCATCAGTCAATGGGCATCTGGGGTCTTTCCATAATTTGGCTACTGTTGATAATGCTACTATAAACATTGAGATACATGTGCCCCTTTGAATCAGTATTTGTGTACCCTTTTGGTAAAGACCTACTAGTGCAATTACTGTGTCACAGGGAGTTTTATTTTTAACTTTTTGAGGAAACTCTATACTGTTTTCCAGAGTGGCTGCACCAGTTTCCATTTCCAGTAACAGTGTAAGAGGGTTCCCCTTACTTTGCATCCTTCCCACTGTTGTTTCTTGAGTTGTTAATTTTAGCCATTCTGACAGGTGTGAGGTTGTATCTCATTGTGGTTTTGATTTGTATTTCCCTGATGATGAGTGATGTTGAGCATCATTTCAAGTTTCTGTTAGCCATCTGTATATCTTCTTTTGAAAAGTGTGTGTCTTTTGCCCATTTATTCACTGGATTATTTGCTTTTTGTGTGTTGAATTTGAGAGGTTCTTTATCAGATATGTCATTTATAAATATCTTCTCCCAAATCAAAGGTTTCCTTTTAGTTTTGTTGATTGTTTCCTTCATTGTACAGAAACTTTTTATCTTGATGTTGTCCCAATAGTTCCTTTTTGCTTTTACTTCTCTTGCCTCAAGAGACATATCTAATAAGAAGTTGCTATGGCTAAGGCCAAAGAGGTTGCTGCCTCTGTTCTCCTCTAGGACCTTGATGGTTTCCTATCTCACATCGAAGACTTTCATCTATTTTTTTTTTATTTATTTCCATATATGGTGTAAAAAAGTGGTCCAGTTTCATTCTTTTGCATATTGCTTTCCAGTTTTCCCAACACCATTTGCTGGAGAGACTTTTTTTTTTTTTCATTGGGTATTCTTATCTGCTTTGTCAAAACTAGTTGACCATAGTTGTGGGTTCATTTCTGGATTTTCTATTCTGTTCCATTGATCTATGTGTCTGTTTTTATGCCAGTACCATACTGTCTTGATCATTACAGCTTTGTAACATACCTCAAAGTCCAGAACTGTGATGCCTTCAGCTTTGGTTTTCTTGTTCAAGATTATTTCAGCTTTTGGGGCCTTTTGTGGTTCCATAAAAATTCTAGGATCATTTGTTCTAGCTCTGTGAAAAGTGCTGGTGGTATTCTGAAAGGGACTTCATTAAATGTGTAGATTGCTTTGGGTAGTATAGACATTTTAACAATGCCTGTTCTTCTAATCCGTGATGTTTTTCCATTTTTTCAGGTCATCTATAGAGTATAGATCTTGTACTTCCTTGGTTAGATTTATTTTGAAGTATTTTATGGGTTTTGGTGCAATTGTAAATGGTAAAAATCCTTGATTTTTCTTTCTGCTGCTTCATTGTTGGTGTATATAAATTCAACAAAATTCCACCTCACTCCCTGACCAGGGTTTTTTCCTCTCCACACCCGCGATCCATTTCTCTCCCAAACCACATCTCTGCATGTCCTGATCTCTATAATGCACTTTCTTCTCTCCCTGTAGTTATCCATTTTGTTCGGTCAGTCCTCAGATCGATTTCTTGGGTATTCAAAATGAGTTGATATTTATCTAGCTGTGTTTGAGGTATGAGGAAAGCCTAGGGTCCTCCTACTACTCTATCTTAGCTCCTACTCCCAACATATTTTTCAAATGAGCAAATAACCTATTAAATGTACTGATGACTCCTGTGATTCCATGCTGCATAAATATAATTTTTCAATTGTTTTTCAAGAAGATTTATCTACAACTAATTAAAATAATATGTAATATTATACACATCTGTGACAAGAGAAGTCAACAACAACTGGCTTCTCTCTTAAGTCAACAAAATAACGTGGGAGAAAAGACAATTTGCATTCCTATATCAAATTCAGTATGTTGATAACAATTAGTTATTAATAATTATATGTTATATCATTGATATGTATTTAAGTTAATAATTGTTGTAATAATTAATTATTATTTGTTATCTGTCAGATTTAGATCAGGATGTTAATTACTGTTTAAAAGCAGTTTAATATTTATTTTTTTAAATTCATAAGAATATTCTGACAAATACTTCATTGGTTACTAGCATAATATCAATATCATTCTAAATTATGACAAGTGGGCATTGACTTAAAATAAGATTTAATAAGTTAAATATAAAATTAAATAAAATTAAAATTAAAACTCACATTATCTTTGTGTTGACACATAAATATATTACATAGAAACTATTATATATATTTTGATTTTTATATTACCTCCATGCTACAAATGAGCACTTTCAAGACATGACTAAAATAGGTCAAAATATGATGATTTGGTGGTATTTGAAGCAATAGGCCAATGCATGGGTATTAGAAAACAAAATGAAACAATATGAAGCAACTTAAAATATATCTTACCTTAAAAGATTTTTCAATTAGTAGATCAACATTTGAAGAATATTTTTTAGAAGGCTTCTAACTAGTAACATGCAGATTAATTTCAATGAACCAAATTGTCCCAGACGCTTGAGTAAATAGAAACAGGAAAAGATAAAATGTCAGTGTAGTCTGAAGATTTTCCCCCCTAAATCTTCAGCATTTTATTGAATTAAAACAACTGGAAAAGGTATTTGGGAATTCGATGGCAGAGATTTGATAAATAGTTTATCAATAATTTGCAGCAGATAAAACCACATAAGCATCTGTTCGGGAAAGAGATAACTAAATTGAACATGTGCTTTGGAAATGGTTGAGTTGGTTTAAGCCTTAAAGCAAGAGAAGAAAATCAAAGCCATTTCTGCTACCAAATTACATTATCTGGTCTAGAAATACTGAAATGTCTTTTAATATTTTGAAATGAATATTTTGAAGAAGATGCAGTTATATCATTTTCAGTTAGCATACAATTGGATTGAAAATACTGCCTTCCCTCCAGGCAATACGACTCTGCTTTTCTTCTGGTATATGCGTACTACTTCCATTAAAAAGGAGAATTCCTAATTTGCGAGTAGATTGCTGAAGCTTGAATACATATTAGTTCCTTTAAAAGTTTAGGGGGCGCCTGGGTGGCGCAGTCGTTAAGCGTCCGACTTCAGCCAGGTCACGATCTCGCGGTCCGTGAGTTCGAGCCCCGCGTCAGGCTCTGGGCTGATGGCTCAGAGCCTGGAGCCTGTTTCCGATTCTGTGTCTCCCTCTCTCTCTGCCCCTTCCCCGTTCATGCTCTGTCTCTCTCTGTCCCAAAAATAAATATTTGAAAAAAAAAAATTAAAAGTTTAGGAAATCTCTTTACCAAGAACCATACTTTTGTCAAAAAAAACGCCAAATCTTAAAGTTACAATATAAGCAAGCACAGAACCTGGCAACACATCTAGATTTGCTGTTTTGGTCAAGAAGTTGCATACAAAATTGTGACTAATTTCTACGTTGGCAAGTGCTGCTGTACTTATTTTGGTCTTATTCCAGCAACATTGTCTAATATGACAAAAATCTTTGTCATGATCAGAATTACTGCCTTCACTCATTCTCTTTTTTAAAAAGTTTAAGTTAATGTGATCAGAGTAAAACATGAAGTTTTCTACAGTTCAGAGAATTTTCTGGATTTGCATAGAATTAGCCTTGAAGCGTTTGATAGAATTTTTATTAGGAAATACCACTTTTTTTCCAATACAAAAAGAAATCCTTAAAGAATAAACTTGACAGAAATAAGTTCACCTATGGCTTTGCTTCCTGGTTAGATATTAGAGGTCACGCAACTAAGGACAGCTTTTTATTTAAGGCTGCGTGATTACAAACTGACATGCTGCTAGGCATATACAGTTGACTTTAGAACAATGCAAAGGTTGGGGGCACCGACCTCCATGCACTCAAAAATCCATGTGTAACTTTTGACTTCCTCAAAAGTTAACTACAGATAGCCTATTATTGACTAGAAGTTTGATCAATAATATAAACAGTTGATTAAAACATATTTTATATGTTGCATATATTATATACTGTGTTCTTAAATAATACCGAGCTTCTAATTTTTTTCAGTACTTCTAAGCTAGGCAGTTTGTTTGAGAGTTTTTTCAAATTGTTGCAAATCTTCCAAAATTTCCCCATTCTATCCTTTGAAAAAAATCCACATAGAACTGAACTTGCTCAATTCAAACCCATGTTGTTCAAGGGTCAACTATAATTTGTCAACATGCCCATCTGAAAATGGTGATCGAAGGCAGAAGAAAGATATCCTGAAGCCTTGTCAAATTTACTGCAAGCAGACATCTATGGACACCTAGAATCAATACGTAAGTTTTGATAAGAATGTTTGTTAATATAGTCATTGTCTGACCTTATCTGTGCTTTTGCTTTCTGTGGTTTCAGTTACCCACAGTCAACCATAGTGTGGAAGCAGATGATGCCCCTTCTGATGTTTCTCCTTCGTAAGGGCATTAGCACATCACAATGTGTACATTATTTACCTCACTTCTTCTCATCATGTGGGCATTTTGTCCTTTCAGGTTATCACAAGAAGGATGAATACAGTGCAATAAGGTATTTTAAGGTATTTTAAGACAGAGATCACATGTTCATAACTTTTATTACAGTGTGTTGTTGTAATTGCCCTAGTTTTTATTGTTATTATTGTTAATCTCTTGCTTAACTTATTAAATTTATCATAGATATGTGTGGATGGAAATAAAAGCATAGCATATATAGGGCTTCATATTACCTCCACTTTTAGATGTCCACTAGGCATCTTGGAATCCATCCCATGCAGGTAAGGGATGTACTACTGTACTACTTAAAGTGGAATGTGGATTGTAACTCCCTTACTAAAGGGAAAACAGTAGCAGAATTTACTAACGTTGACTTCATTAATTTTTGAAAAAAAGGAAATTATAAAATACTACTTGAATGAAAAGAGTTTGGGATAATTTTGTACCTCTTAAATCAAGAATTTTTTTTTCTGTAGCAGAGACTGCTAGTTTTTCCTCGATACCAATCAATTTTATCCTCAATTCTTACATTGCCTATAGTATTGGAGGCAGAAGTATACACCCTTCCTTCCTAATAAAAAGAGTCATTTTCCCATACTCCATCTTAGATAAGAGGTGAGTGGCCAAAGACATGTAAGCAGCTATCAAACTTTTCCTCTTTCCTTTTCATTTTTCTTCTTGCTAGAAATATGTACCTCATGGCTGGTGTTCTTGTAGTCCTATCACCATGAACTTGATATTAAGCATAATGGAGATTAAAGACAGGAATGCATGTGATATTGAGGACATAAATGGGCACAAAGCAAATCTCTATTTTGTTTAAAACTATGCGTGTTCCAGTTTTCTGTAACTATACTTAAACAATGTTGGTATTTCTAGTCATGAAAATTTTGAATTCATTTGATAAAACACACTCGTCTAAATTGGCGTTTTGGCATGGCTGCAACCAAATTGATTGGTAAAAATTGAATAGGTGTCAAGAATTATACAGCCATTGCCATTACATATTATCCTTCATCATTTTGGTGCAAATGCTATGAAATAGTTATAAAATTGAAATTCACTTCATATTAGAATCAAAGTGTATTTTGTGTGTATGTGGGGGGGGGGGGCATTTATAATATTTTCCTCACTTTTTCCCTGATACTGATTCCTCATTTTTGTACTGAAACATAAAATTGAGAGAGATAAGTTTATTTGTAGACAGTGGTCAGTTTCCCTTAGAAGCAGATATTTTGGTGTGGAGTGGATTGAGAAGTATTCTTAGCATCAGCACTTGTGAAACAGAAGGGAAGGAAATAGGATTGGTCAGATGGAGAAGTTCAGCTGTGAAGCCAACCTCATTTTAGCTTCAGTTGACCGCACACGAACTCCACTGGGGACATGGAATTCCAGAGTGGTCTCTGGTTGAGGCAAGTGGGCCAGGTCTCATTACACTGGCACTGGCCAGCCTTTGGATGTGGGCCACCCAAGGAAATAGGTTTAGTTTGTGGGAGGCAGTTGTCAGTTGAGTAGGAGTTAAGAGTACCAGGCAGTCTGATGGCAGCATCCCCTGCTGGGTGTACAACTCCTTTATTTCTGGAATGGTAATCTGAGTCGTTTATCACTTAGTCACAGAATATATGGTGATTTTGTCACAGAACTAATTTACAATGCAAAAAAGTGATATGCATGTGCATTGCTCTGAAAGGAAATAAAACTGATCAGCTTCTCAATTTTTTAAACTTCTGCCTTAGATAAAATGTTTTTAAAGTGCTTATTTAAAGAAAAAAAACATTGCTTATTTAAAAGTATAGTGTGCAGATTAGGGGGAAAATACACTTAAACAGTATTGAATTTTAGGCAAACTTGCCTTAGGTGAGTGTATCTTGAGGTGAAGTGACTTGAGGTTTGCTGATAAGGTGAAGGGCAATATTTTTGCTGATTCCAAATTCCCATGTAAGTGCAACTAATTGTTATTTTTGTCCCTAAAAAGATGAGCACCTAGAACAATTAATTATTGCTTTTGATGAATCTCTGTTATGAAAATGCGCTATCCTAAATCAAAATGAACACAAAAATGACTGAAAAATAATAAAGCCATAGCACAGTGTGTCTTGAGCAAGACATTTATATTTTTATTTCCTCCATTTCTTATTCTGCAAAAATTGTTTCTTCATGAAAGTGATTTAGTTAGTGTTGTAAAAACAATCCAGAACCTAAAAATGAACACTGAACAAATACAAAGTACTATTCTGGTTTTTTTATATCCTGGTAATTAACTACCCTTTTCTCTCAATTCTATAATCTAAGAAGAAAAAAGTAAGTAGCAATCAATATTCCTTCTACTGCTTTACAAATAAATAAGCATTTTAATTTTTTCCAGTTGGTGGATTGGCGAACGCGTTATTTAACGACTAATAGATCCATGAAACATCTTATTATGATTGCTGATAAAATGACTATAATTTGAGTCTTGAGAATGTGTGGATAGATAGTGGTTGCTGTCTACTTAAATTGATATAACACTGAGTCATACTGAAAGAGACAAACAATTAAAAGGAAAGAAGTAGAAAAAATATTTTCCCCATTTTAGTTTGAAATTCCTGTGACAAATGTCACTGTACCTTCTAAATCTAAATGTGTTACAAGGGCACATTTGATGTTGATAACCGCCTACGTATCCTCTCTAACCAGTCATGTTTGGCAGTTTTTCTTCATTTAGAGTTCAGTTCAAAGGCTTGACATCAAATTTCTGCAACAAATTCAGAGCTACTCATTTTCCTAATCCATTCCTTTCTAGTTTTGATTCTAGTTTCAGTAGTTAAAAAAATGAAGACACTAACCATCAAAGAGATTGAAAAAAGACCAGAGTTATTTTTCACTAGTTAATCATCTCAGCAAAATTTCACTAGCAGTGCCTTACTATTTTCATATATGAAATATTCCTTAAGTATATCCTAAAGTTGGTGGAAAGGAAGTAATATTAAAGTGATCCATGCTCCAATTTTGACTTTATCACTTAGAACTAGGTGAACAACCATGATTTAGGTAACTCCTGTGAACTTCATTTTACCCATTTTTCCAGTCAAGAGTGATGATACCCACCCAGAGAAGTGTTGGAAAGAGCGACTGGAATAGAGCATAGAAAACTTTCAGCACTGTGCATGACAAATGATAAACACTTGAAAATATTTCCATTTTCTCTCATTTTTCACTTCTATTTATTCTTGCTCTGTTTTTTTTTTAATGTTTTAAACTTATTATACAATTTTCATATGTTTGGCCCCTTGTCTGCCTTTCTTAGAAAAAAAAATTTTTTGATGTTTTTATATATTGTTGACAGAGAGAAAGACACAGCATGTGCGGGGGAGGGCAGAGAGGGAGACACAGACTCCGCAGCAGGCAGCAGGCTCCAGGTTCTGAGCCACCAACCCAGAGCCCGACGCGGGCCCGAACTCACAGACCACGAGATCGTGACCTGAGCTGAAGTTGGACGCTTAACTGACTGAGCCACCCAGGCGCCCCTATTTACCTATTTTTTAATATGGAACACTTCGTGGATTCACATGTCATCCTTGCACAGGCCATACTAATCTTCTCTGTATCTTCTTAGCGTATGTGCTGCCGAAGCAAGCACTAGACCAAAGATTTAATCAGTAGCCTGTGTGCTGGCCTGGGAGGTGCCTTGAGAGCTGCCAACAATAACTGCTTGGGGAAAATGGCGCTTGGCTGCGCAGTGTAGTCTGTGACATCCGTAGATTGCACAAGAGGTCCCTGTGGGATTGGATAGACCTCTGGGTGGGAACAAACAGAAGCAACACAAAGTACAAAGGCTGAAAAGCCAAGAAGTCTAAACTCAGATTTGGAAATTCAGAATCTTTACGAAGGGTACATTATTAAAGTGGAAGGGCATAACATATTTAATATACATATGTTATATACATGTATATAACTTCATAGATATCTCATAAAGATTTTATAAACACAAGATGTATTGGTTTCCATTTATACTGTAGCCCTAAACCCCCCTAAATGTTAGGAGTAGGTTGGTTATCAAATTCTATCAGAACATATAAAGAAGAAGTAAAGAAAGATTATTACATAAGTAGACTGAGCCATATTTTAAATCTCCATTCTGAATTTGCTTTACTTCTCACCTATACAGCTTAAATAAAGAGAATCACTTGAGACAAATTGGAGTAGACGAATTGTATGATGTTATTAGAGTTTCGTTTTCTTTTAATTAGTCATTTTAAACAATTTTGCATAGATAGAACTGACAATGTGGAACTTATAGGTAAAACCGGAGGTAAAAAATTCACAATAGAAATTTAAAACTTTATCTCAGTTGATGATGCTACCCAGAGAAACATATCAATTTTTACATGTAAACCCAAATATGTAATATTTAGCTATGGATTCACCAATACAACTTAACCCTTACTGTTCCACCCAGTGAAATATAACTTTGCTTCATATATAGGTGTATGCATATGTAAAAATTAAGTAATCTATACACTTAAGATCTGTGCACTTTATAATGGGTGATGTCTCAGTAAATCTTTTAAAACAAAAAATTTGCTTTGATTATTCAAATTATTTGGGTACCACTATCTTCTTGTTAACTGCTTTTCCCTCTAGTGAGGAGTATCCATTTGCAAAATTACTAACCAAAAAATAATTCTTTAAAGTTTCAAAGTTATATGTTTCCCACAATGTATGAAAACTATGTCAATAAATAGATTTGATTTCATTTTTAACGTATGAGATCTCTATTAACAGCAACAACAAAAAATTAAAATGCTGTTAATGTTAGAGCAAATTTTAAACTTTTTAGTACTCCTTTAACTTAAGAATATCTGTGTATGTCTATTTTAATGGTCTTCTCTTTTCAAAACATCGTTAAAGTGATGTAAAATATATTCTTTTGAGGGAAAGAAATATACAGCAAAGGGGCTAATATTTTGGTAGGACTGCCATAAAAGAAAACAGCACAAAACAGAAAAACATAATCATTGAGTGAACCATCTGGTGATTGTAAATAAGAATTCAGAAGACATTCCATTCTTAAATGTCTTTTTCATCACTTCTAAACTATATTTCCCCACCATATAGTGCATGTAAGCGGCATAATTCGGTGAGTAAGGAGATTCTCTCTACCCCAGAGCCAGAGAATACATAGTGAGGTCCAAAACATTCTCTTTTTTCTTTCTTTTTTTTTTCTTTTTGTTTTTTTTGTTTTGTTTTGTTTTTTTAAGTAGGCTCCATGCCCAACATGGATCTTGAATGCATGTCGCTGAGACTGAGAGTTGCGTTCTCTACCAACTGAGCCAGCCAGGCGCCCCAAAACACCCTTTAAAACAGCAAGCACATAGGGCTGCCTGGGTGGTTCAGTGGGTTAAGCATCTGACTCCGGATTTCAACTGCCGCTATAATCTCACGTTTAATGAGTTTGAATCTCAAATGGGGCTCTTCACTGACACTGTGGAGCCTGCTTGGGCTTCTCTTTATCCCTCTCTCTTTGCCCTCCCCTGCTTGCGCTCTTTCTCAAAAAAAAAAAATAAATAGACATTTATAAAATATATTTTAGAAAACAGCAAAAATAAGATAAGGCGAAAAACAAAAGACTAGAAAACATGGGAGGGAGAAAGAGTCTACAGTTGGGGAGCTTGTTTTGTTATGACCCTTCTGGAAAAAAATAGAATGTTATATCTCATTCAGACTATGAGTCTGTACCTTTGTCTATTCTATCATTTTATTGATCCATTTGTCAAAAGAAGGGAAGTATAATACTTCTTATACCATGGACATATTTTGACAAGACTGAAATTTAGCGTCATTGATTTTACACAGTTGGTGGTCACCTCATTCACCTGCAGTCACATGTAGCCCTTGGCTTCTCCTCTTTTGCCTGCTATTAGTTTTTATTTGTCTGTATGACTTAGAGTTTGTATCAGTCATGAAAAAGACAAAAGAACATTATTTGTAGTCATTTTGAATATAGATATTAATGTATATAAAAGATAAAAGGTAAAAAGAGATGAAATATTTTAGTTTGATTGCTCTGGGTGCTTTTTGAGAGCTTATAATTTTGAACAGTAAATTCTTTTTTTTTTATTTTTTAATGTTTATTTTTGAAAGAGAGGGAGAGGGTGCATGTGAAAGCGGGGGAGGGGCAGAGAGAGAGGGAAACACAGAATCCAAAGTAGACTCCAGGCTCTGACCTGTCATCACAGAGCCCGACACAGGGTGCAAACCCAGCAACCGTGAGATCATGACCTGAGCTGAAGTCAGGTGCTTAACTGACTGAACCACCCAGGTGCCCCTTGAAGAGTAAATGCTATTGAAGTAGAACGAAATCCACAATAAAATGACATGTGATAAGCTGAACTATAGACTTTTTTGAATCTTGGTATTAAGAAAACTAATTGAATCACAACTTTAAACATACAGTTTACCATTTTATTTCCATTATGCATTTGGTACGTGAAAGCATGAATTATGAAGATATAGTGGGGTATTTAATTTTTTAACAAGATTATTGACTGTTTAGGATATATTTTAAAATGGTTAGTGTTTATATCAACTTCTCTCTTTTTTCTTTTTCTCTACAAGAATTTCATTGAAAACCTATGCTGTTGATGAGCATTCAAGTAAATTGATGTTTAAAAGATAATCATCTTAGTTTACTCATTCATACATTTCAACAGAGTAAGAATATTTTTATTGAAGTCCATAAATCTGAAATAATGTCTTTCACATATGCATATTATAAGTCAAATTAATTTCTGATTGTCTGGATGAATATTTTGCCTAGATTCTTCTAGTACTTTCCCTTGAAAATTACTAGCCAATGTATTATTTATCAACTCAGGAAGTGGTATTAACATAAATGCATCTCATTTTATTTCCCTGATAATTTGGTGTAAGTAGGGTTATACACAGGCGCACATGCACAAAAAGACATATTATGTAAAGATATTTGATTTAAAAATATTATTAGATAGAATATTTTATTGAAATAGCATTCACATCACCATTGGAACAAAAATCTGATGCCTTTATAAATGCTTTTTAAACTTAATTTGCTGGTGCTGGGAGAACTGGACAGCAACATACAGAAGGTTGAAACTAGACCACTTTCTCACACCATTCACAAAAATAAACTCAAAATGGGTAAAGGACTTGAATGAGAGACAGGAAAACATCAAAACTCTAGAGGAGAAAGCAGGAAAAGACCTCTCTGACCTCAGCCGTAGCAATTTCTTACTTGACACATCCCCAAAGGCAAGGGAATTAAAAGCAATGAACTACTGGGACCTCATGAAGATTAAAAGCTTCTGCACAGCAAAGGAACAACCAACAAAACTAAAAGGCAACCAACAGAATGGGAAAAGATATTTGCAAATGACATATCAGACAAAGGGCTAGTATCCAAAATCTATAAAGAGCTCACCAAACTCCACACCCAAAAAACAAATAATCCAGTGAAGAAATGGGCAGAAAACATGAATAGACACTTCTCTAAAGAAGACATCTGGATGGCCAACAGGCACATGAAAAGATGCTCAAAGTTGCTCCTCACCAGGGAAATACAAATCAAAACCACACTCAGATATCACCTCAGGCCAGTCAGAGTGGCCAAAATGAACAAATCAGGAGACTATAGATGCTGGCGAGGATGTGGAGAAACGGGAACCCTCTTGCACTGTTGGTGGGAATGCAAACTGGTGCAGCCACTCTGGAAAAAAGTTTGGAGGTTCCTCAAAAAATTAAAAATAGACCTACCCTATGACCCAGCAATAGCACTGCTAGGAATTTACCCAAGGGATACAGCAGTACTGATGCATAGGGGCACTTGTACCCCAATGTTTATAGCAGCACCCTTAACAATAGCCAAATTATAGAAAGAGCCTAAATGTCCGTCAACTGATGAATGGATAAAGAAATTGTGGTTTATATACATAATGGAGTACTACGTGGCAATGAGAAAGAATGAAATATGGCCCTTTGTAGCAACATGGGTGGAACTGGAGAGTGTGATGCTAAGTGAAATAAGCCATACAGAGAAAGACAGATACCATATGTTTTCACTCTTCGGTGGATCCTGAGAAACTTAACAGAAACCCATGGGGGATGGGAAGGAAAAAAAAAAGAGGTTAGAGTGGGAGAGAGCCAAAGCATAAGAGACTCTTAAAAACTGAGAACAAACTGAGGGTTGATGGGGGGGTGAGATGGAGGGGAGGGTGGGTGATGGGTATTTAGGTGGGCACCTTTTGGGATGAGCACTGGGTGTTGTATGGAAACCAATTTGAGAATAAATTAAAAAAAAAGAAATATATTTTTAAGTGTGAGAGAGAAAAAGCAAAAAATAAAATAAAATAAACTCAATTTGTTTTCCATATACAAAACACACATACACACACACATACACACATACACACCAAACTTTGCCAAGATAAGCAATGAAAAACTAGGCAATATTAAGCTGGCTTTAGAATATAACCATAGGATAGCTCAGAGGTAATGAGACCACAGTCCATTTTTACAATGATATTAACTAACTTTTATTTATTTATTTTATTAAATTTTTTTTAATGTTTATTTATTTTTGAGACAGAGAGAGACAGAGCATGAACGGGGGAGGGTCAGAGAGAGAGGGAGACACAGAATCCGAAGCAGGCTGTAGGCTCTGAGCTGTCAGCACAGAGCCCGATGTGGGGCTCGAACCCACGGACCGTGAGATCATGACCTGAGCCGAAGTCGGATGCTTAACCGACTGAGCCACCAAGGCGCCGCAATATTAATTATCTTTTGAAAGTAGATCGTTATATCCTAAATTATAAGAAAGGCGATGTTAAAATTTTAAATTACCTTACTTTTTTCTAAATGACATGGTTTAGAAATTCACCTCTAAGAATGAAATTAAAGTAAATGTATTGCTATTTTCTTATGTAATTCTTCTGTATGTTTTCTGGAGAAAAAAATCAAACATCTTTAGCCATTTCGTTTTTATATTAGAGCACACCAACATGAAATATGTAGCCACATTTAAAAATAGATGCACTTGCTCTCAAGCATGCTTTCCATTCCTTCTATCATGCTTTTGGGGGTCCTTAAAACCTAGTTTTATGTCCTTCTTCTTTATCTTGCACTCTAAACACTCATTCAAACAACTTTCTACACTTATTTGCAAATCACTCACAATCTAGAGTCCCCATTGATTTGAATACTTATATTCACCTCTCAAACTCACATACCTAAGACCAAGCCATAGATCCCTCATCCATCTCTAACTGCATAAGGTGTACAACCCCCTAACACACACACACACACACACACACACACACACACACACACACAGAACAAACTCTTTTCATGTTTCTTTATTTTTAAGTTTATTTTATTATTAATTTTTGAGAGGGAAAGAGAGCACAAGGCAGGGAGGGGCAAAGACAGAGAGGGAGACACAGAATCCAAAGCAGGATCCAGGCTCTGAGCTGTCAGGTCAGAGCCCAACGTGGGGCTTGAATTCACGAACTGTGAGATCACGACCTGAGCCAAAGTCTGACACTCAACTGACTGAGGCACCCAGCCGCCCCTCTTTTCATGTTTCAATTTTATTTAAAGACAGCATCTTCCATTCAGTCAGTCATGCAGTGAAACACACAGTCATCTTAGATAGCTCTCTCAGCCCCAAATAACAAAACCATCACTAAGTTTTATTTGTCTTACCTTTTTTTTCTCTCTCTCTTGAAACCATTTGTTTCTCTCAGTTCTTGTTTTCATAAAACATGTCTCAGGAAATATCATCTTTTACCTAGATTCTAAGAATAGTAAATCCCCTTTTCCCATCCCTCTGGCTTTCTTCTAAACCTTCACACGTCTTTCAGAAATAGTTTTTTTCTTTCAAAATCAAATCTGATCATGTTATTCCGTTAATTGAAATCCATCAGCAGCTTCCCATGGCCAAGAAAATTAAAACCAAAATTGATGTGACCCCTAAGTTCTTTGTCTACCCCAACATCCTCATCAACCGTCGCTCCTTTCCTGTCTGCACACTGACCTTTTGTCTCTTTTCCTTGCCACGTATGTTTTAATGTTTGCACACATCTGTCTGGGATGGTCTTTTCTTCCAGTCACCCACTAGATATAAGCAAAAATGTAACTTTTTTCAAGGAAAGTATTCTAGACTTCTTCACTTAAAGTCTGTCCCTGGATTTATTGACTTCCATAGAATCATGTCTCTGCCACTTATTAGCATTTGTTATAGTTGCTTTTCTACGTGTTTATGAATAATTAATTAATCTTTATTCTCCATCATGTTATAAATACTGTGAGGATTAGACTGTGTTTATTTTTATTCACCAGCTTAAACTTGATTACAGTAGCAATCAGGATGTTGTCTGGCACATAGTGCAGGCCTCTATAAGTAGTTTCTGACTAATAGAATCAATGCATAGATTGTTAAATAAATCACATGACATGTAATCTCAACAAACTAGAAACAAATAGTTTGTGTTAGTTATAATTACTAAGATGACAAGAGCACATTTCTAATAAACAGTCAATAATTGTCTCTCATAAAACAGATACTACAGTGGGATATGTACCGTAGTATATTCAGAGTTGGAAAAAATAGTGTCATTATTATTTTTATATTTTTTAGAAATAACTCTTGAACAGTAATGGATGAATGCAAAACTGTCACATTCTTTTTTCTTGTATATTAATCTGCTATGGTAAAGTAAAAACAATCAACCTAGCAACTCTTTATATGTCTTTCAGAGATGATTTGCTTGCTCTTTGCAAATGCTAATTTTGTCAAATTGATTTACATTAAGTTTTGTATTTTCAAAATTATCTATAGCACGCCATATCGCATTAGATTGTTATGAGAACTACATGAGATACATACAAAAATGTTTAACATAGAAAACATTTAAGTTCATAATTATTAGTTTAATGAGATGGATGCTTAAGTATATTATGGCAATGTAACACAAAAGTGTTACACATACTGGAAACTCAATATATATATATATATATAAATTTAATTAGTATCTTCTAGGCTCATATATTTTACACAAGCTATCTTGTATCTGAGTAGGGTTTTCACAATAGGAATAGGAAAAATAGGAATATTATTATATGGTATGTTGAAAAGATGCTCAACTTCTTTGTGTTCCATATGCTTCCCATATACTTCCTTTCTAGTTCCAAATAACTCTATTGTGTCCAGTCTTACAAAAAATATTTTATTCTCAATATATCTCTAGACAATGAAAATATGTTTCCTGGCTGTCTGGTTAAATAATAGAACTCTTCAGTCAATGTCTTTGATAAGTTGGTTTCACTAAGCATTTCTTCAGTTTAGCATTTTTATGAAAAAAATAACTATTTCTTTTAACAACTACTGTTATTAAGGTATTAGAATTTGTCCTATAAATTTCAAATGTAGTATGGAAAGAAAATAAATTAGCAACAAGAGGCAAATTTTTAGGTCCAGAAGATGTGTATCACAAGGAAGGCTTTGTGAAACACTGGACAATTTTTCTTAGAGCAAGTCTAAAATTCAACTTCAGTTTTGTTATCTGTCTTCATTGTAATAACCACAGATGTACTTCTGGATCTCTTAAAGTGCTCATGAAAAAAAAAAAAAGGAAATAGGATGATTTTTATATAAATTATCTTAGTTCTTAAGCAATAGGACCAGTCTTTAAGTCTGTTTCTCAATATCTTCAAGATTTTAAGTAATATTATACAGCTTAATCCAATTTTTATTGACGTTGTCATTATACCAGGTTTTTCAGAAAATTGTGCTTTTTTTTCTGCACTCTGGTAGGAAACAATAAACTAGATTGTCAGTCTTAATTTGTCAAGTTACAGGGCAGATGAATTAGTTTCTGTCTGCCAAAATATGATCATTTAAAATGTGAAAGAAAAACTCAAAACCTCAAAACAAAACTTCTATTATGTGTATCAAATTATTTGAAACCTTAAAAATAATTTGGTACACATTATAGAAGACTAAAATTCTTAAAACTTCAGACTATGAATTATTGAAATTAAAGGTTGTCTTTCTTTCCCATTCCTAGTCCCCATTCCTCATCAGATATTACTACTTTTCTGTCAGATTCATGTTATTTTACAAATCAGGGGGACCTGGTTGGCTCAGGTGGTTGAGTGTCCAACTTTGGCCCTGGGCATGATCTCCCAGTTCGTGGGTTCGATCCTTACACAGGGCTCCCTGCTGTCAGCCTATCAGTGCAGAGCCTGTTTCAGATCCTCTGTCCCCCTCTCTCTGCCCCTCCCCCACGTGTGCTCTCCCCAAAATAAATAAATATTAAAAATAATAAAATAAAAATCATAAGTTGTTTTTATTTGGCAAAAGAGTAGAAGACAAAGGCAGACTACTTTTTTTTTCCTTTGGTGGGAGCTGGCAGAGTTTTGTTTATGACAGTGTGAAATACTGCTTCATAGAGGAAAGCTTTAAATGTGATTTTTGGTGGGAGAGCTCAGGGTTTGCGGCTGGACTTTTACTTGCGAGAAACAGAAAATGACTCTGGCTAACACAAGTAGAAAAGGAAACCATTGGAGTATAGCTGGGGCTCATAGAATTATTCAAATGACCAGAAAATTGGCACATGGAAAAGCCAGGGGGTGAAGCAATGACAAGCACAACCAAAGCCACCACAATGAAGTAGTGTCAGAAGACTTGTGCTGCTTGCACATCTGCCCTGAACACCCAGGACCACCACCCACATAGCCAGGCACTGGATCATCATCTGACGCTTGACATGAATGTGATGTCACTACTGAATCCAGAGAAGGTCCACTATATACTTGTACCGAGATTCTAAATCCCAGGCTGGAATATCTGCTAATGTTGAACATAGTGCAAATTCTCGCTAATCAGAATCAGGAAAAGGAAACCTACCTGGCTTTTATTATGTAATGCAGATCACTATCCACCAACCAAATTGACATCCTGGAATAGGAAAAACATTTATTTGTTTTTATTTTATTTTATTTTATTTTGAGAGAGAGAGTGTGTGGGAGGGGCAGAGAGAGAAAGGGGGAGAGAGAGAATCCCAAGCAGACTCTGTACTGTCAATGCAGTACAAACCAAGAAATCATGACCTGAGCTAGAATTGAGAGTCAGAGGCTTAATCAACTGAGTCACCCAGATGCCCCTAAGAAAACCATTTAAATGCTGTGTAACTAAAATGCAAAATAGCCAGTGGGCCACTATCATTAAGACTTGAGTTTTATTCTAAGGTCTTATAGAAACCTTTGGTCAGGCAATATTTGTTGCTGAAATATTTACAGCAAACTCATACATTGAGTTTAACAATAGACCTTTGCTGTACTTCCAAACCAAACTCTGTTTAAGACTCCAAAATGAAGTATCCCATGACATATCTCTCCTATAGATACAGATACTTTCCAAATGTTGCTTGGGGACAATGCGCAGGGGTTCACTACTCACTGAAGATGTCAACTCCTGGGGTGCCTGGGTGGCACAGTTGGTTAAGCTTCCGACTTCAGCTAAGGTCATGATCTTGCAGTTTGTGAGTTCCAGCCCTGCTTTGGGCTCTGTGCTGATTGCTCAGAACCTGGAGCCTGCTTCTGATTCTGTGTCTCCCTCTCTTTCTGCCTCTCCCCACTCATGCTCTGTTGCTTTCTCTCAAAAATAAGTAAACATTAAAAGAAAAGATTAAAAAAGAAAAAAAAAAGAAAATGTAAACCCTTTGTGACTCCAGTCTCGGCAATTCCAACAGTCGCTCTCATGGTGGTTGCTTCTGTCTCCTCCAATCTTTCATAAATTGTCTTCAGTACAGCTCCATCTTCCAGATGTCCTGGGTGTCAGCTTTCAGGAAGTCTTCTGAAAAAAAATACTAAAATAAAGATATCTCACTGTTTGGCCTCTTATCAGAGAAAGACTCAGGACTCAGAAATGGGGTATATTTAGGTTGAGAAAGGAAGCTGTTATTTTTCATTCTTGGTAAAAACAGGATGCAAATTAATTTATCATGAAGTCATACTGATTCCCCCTTTGAAGCTCTAACGCTTTTTGTTTTGGTTTGGTTTAATTTTGGTTTTGGATTTGGTTTCTTTTCCCCTGCAAACCATAGGGCCCCTCGCTGCTCACCAGCTGGGCAGCAGCACTGCATGTAGGCAGTGCATGATGGAGACCTCCCTACTAGATTTTAGCCTGGTTGTTTTTGCCACACAATCTGAGCCCCAGCTGTGAAGGGTGGAAGATGAAGCAGTTGACAGCTGAATCTACGCCTTTTAGTACCAGTTGAGCTTCTCATCTTTTCATTTATTTTACTATTTATTTAGCTATTTGGTTGAGATCTATGATAGAATTAATTTTCTTATAGAACTTTGAAGATGCCACTCTGGCATCTTCCCTTACGAGGTTCATGATAATCACTCTTACTCTTTTGAAGGTGTTCCATCTTTTCTCCAGCTGTTTTAGAGTTTATTTTTGACCTTCATTTCTGGCACTACGGTTATTGTATGTGTAGATTTTTCATAGTTATCATTCTCGGGACCTTTCGAGTTTCCTGACTCTTTCTAACCACGATGCAACGTGTTTAGCAGGATTTTCTTTAATTTTGTCCTTAAAGTAACTTTTTACTGCCACACTGATTAATTTTTCGGAAGGTTTCCTCTTTCTGTTTATCAGCTGCAGATGTTGGAAGACCCATCCTGGATCTTGTCCGTATCACTTTGCAGTAGTACCAGTTTTAAGATGCTGTCCCAATTATTCAATTGGCTATAGGTGGGATGTCGTGCATGGCTTCCTACTCCAAGACGGCTGGAAACACAGATCTCTTGTCGCATAGTTATAGCATAACAGGATACTTAGGTGGTTTGGACGTGATGATTCAGTGGGAATGTCACAAAACATGTACCAGTTTATGTCAAGAGCAACGGAGTAAATATAGGCGTTATTTATTGATTTGATGAGGATCAGGAAAGACAACACGCAGGGGGAAGGACTGTTGTAGAAGTGTACGTAAGTGACGCCTTGCCGAACTCTAAGTCTTGCTACGCAGCTGCGCAAATAACTTCATCTTGATTTTCTTTTTTTAACTGTCATGACTGTACTTTGCCTGCTGCTCTTCCATTTGGATTACAATGAATAATTAAAAAAAAAAAAAACATGAGGATAATCAACATCTTTATATTAGGGTTTCCTCTTCCTAACCAAGAACATGAATTATATTTTAACTTTTACAGTTCCTTTTATACAATTGAGTAAAGTTTTGTGAAATACACAATAAAAATACTATTTACATGTGTGTTTTATTTCTTTCTCAATATCTTACGTTTGGGGTTGCTATTTCAAATGGCTTTCATTGAGTCATATATCCATGTGTTCAGTGTGTATGGATGAATATTTATGTGTGTAAAGGTCTAGCTAGCTAGGATATATTAAATATGTTAAAACTCCTTCCTATAGGTATATAAAAATACAGTTGAATTTTCATCTTAATCTCATATTGGTATATTCGCATATATATTCCTATGTTTTATCAGGAAATTATCTGGATTCCATAAGGAGACACCATGTATCATCAGAGAACAAGAATATTTTTTTTTCTTTAATTCTACTTATTTGTTTTAATTTCTTAAATCATCTGGGTTTTTTTGTTTTGTTTTCCTTTGTTTTTTTTTGGCTTCTATATTTGCTAAGTTCTTTAGTAATTGTGGAGTAGAGTTAGTGAAAACATACATCCTTATTCTCGTTTTTCACAAATTGTTCCATCAATTTTTCTCATTATGCTGTACAGACATACTTTTTTTTATTGTGCTTCACAGGTACTTCAATTTTACACATTGAGAGTTTGTGGGAACCCTGTATCGAGCATGTTTATCAATATCATTTTTGCCACATTTGCTCACTTCAGACCTCTGGGTCATATTTTGGTAATTGTTGCAATATTTCAAACTTCTCTATTATTTTTTAAAGGTTTATTTATTTTGAGAGAGAGAGAGAAAGAGAGAGAGAGAGAGAAAAAGAGAGAGAGAGAGAGAGAGACAGAGAGACAGGGAGCACAAGCAGGGGAAGAACAGAGAGAGAAGGAAAAAAGAGAATCTCAAGCAGGCTCTGCACTGTCAGCATGGAGGCCAACATGGGGCTCAAGCCTATGAACAATGAAATCGTGGCCTGAGCCGAAATCAAAAGCTGGACGCCTAACTGACCCAGCCATCCAGGCATCCCAAAACTTTTCTATTATTATTATTTTATGATGATCTGTGATCAGTGACCTTTGATGTTACTATGGTAATTGAAGATTCCACACACTGCATCCATATAGTAGCAAACTCAATCAATAAATGTTGTGTGTGTTTTGACTGATCCACCAAAAAACCATCACCACTTCTCTCTCCCTCTCCTCAGGGCTCCCTATTCTGTGAAACACAATAATAATTGAAATTAGGACAATAAATAATCCAACAGTGTCTTCTAAGTGTTCAGGTGAAAAGAAGAGTTGCATGTTTCTCACTGTAAATCAAGAGCTAGTGAGGAACACACGTTGAAAGTCAGGATAATCTGAAAGCTGGCCTTCTTATACCAAGTTAATCAAGTTGTGAATGTGAAGGAAAAGTTCTCAAAGGAAATTAAAAGAGCTATTCCAGTGAATACATGAATTACAAGAAATCAAAACAACCTTGTTGCCGGAGAAAGTTTTAGTGGTCTGGATAGAAGTTAAAACCAGCCACAGAGTTCCCTTAAGCCAAAGCCTAATCCAAAGCAAAGCCCTACCTCTCTTCAATTCTGTGACAGCTGAGAGAGTTGAGAAAGCTGTAGTAGAAGAATTTGAAGCTAGCAGAGGCTTGTTCATGAGGTTTAAGGAAAGAAGTCATCTCCATAACATCAAAGTGCAAGGTCAACTGTAAATGCTTATGGAGAACGTGCAGCAAGTTTTCCAAATGATCTAGTGAAGATCACTAGATCAATAGATCACTAGATCTAGTGAAGATCAGTAATTAAGTTGGCTATACTAAACAACAAATTTTCATTGTAGACAAAAAAGCCTTCTTTTGGAATAAGATGCCATCTAGGTCTCTCATGGTTAGAGAGAAGTCAATGCCTGGCCTCAAGGCTTCAAAGAGAGCCAAACAAGATTCTTGTTAGAGGCTACTGCTGCTGGTAACTGTAAGTTGAAGCTAGTGCTCATTTACCACCTGAAAACCCTAGTGCCCTTAAAAATTATGCTCAATCTACTCTGCTTGTGTTCTATCAATGGAAAAACAAAGCCTGGATGACAGCAGTGGTTACTGGTTTACAGTAAACATTGTTTGCTGAATAGTTTAAGCCCACTGTTAAGACATAATGTTGGGGGGAAAAAAGATTCCTTTTAAAACATATAACTGTTCATAGACAAGAACATTGTCACCCAAAAGCTCTAATGGAGATGTGCAATGAGATTTATGTATTTTCATGCCTGCTAACACAACATACATTTTGAAGTCCATAGATCAGGGAGTCATTTTTACTTTCAAGTCTCATGATTTAAAAAATGTGTTTTGTAAGGCTATAGCTGCCATACGAGGTGATTCCTCTGATGGATCTGGACAAAGTAGATTGAAAACCTTCTGGAAAGAATTCACCACACTAGATACTAGGAAGGACATTGGTGATTCATGAGAAGAGATCAAAATATCAATGTCACTAGGAGCTTTGAAGTAGTTGATTCAAACCCTCATGTATGACTTTGAGGTACTCAAGACTTCAGCAGAAACAGTTACTGTACATGTGGTGGAAATAGAGAACTAGAATTAGAAGAAGATCCTAAAGATGGAATTGAATCACTGCAATCTCATAATACAACATGAACAGATGAGAATTGTTTTCTTATGGATGAACAAAGAAAGTAAATGGTTTCTTGAGATGAAAGCTACTCCCAGTGAAGATGCTGTTGAAATGACAACAAAGAATTCAGAATATTATATAAACTTAGTTGATAAAGCAGGGAGCAGGGTTTGACAGAATTGACTCTAATTTTGAAAGTCATTCTACTGTAGATCAAATGTTATCAAGTAGCATCACATGCTGCAGAAAAATTGTTCCTGAAAGAGTCAATTGATGTGGCAAACTTCCTTGTTGTGTTATTTCAAAAAAATTATCATAGCATCACACTATCCTTCAGCAACCACCAACCTCATCAATCAACAACCATCAACTGTAAGGCCAGACCCTCCACCAGCAAGATTACTACTCACTGAGAACTCAGATGATAGTTAGACTTTTTTTTTGCAATAAAGTATTTTTAGTTAAGGTGTCTTCACTGTTTTGTTAGACATAATGGTCTTGCACACTTAATAAGCTATAGTATAGTATAAATGTAACTTTAATATGCACTAGGGAAACCAGAAAATTCTTTTTAACATGCTTTGTTTTGCTATTTGCTTTACAGAGGTGATCTAGGACCAAACTCTCAATTCTCCCAAGGTATACCTGTATTATGAATGTTTTCTTTCTTTCTTTCTTTTCTTTTTTTTTTTGCAATATCTTCCAGATAATGAATGACCCTTATTTCATCCAGTTATTGAATCTTTAATTCCAATGATTGCATTTTAGACGTTTACTATTCTACTTAACTCTTGTTCATGTTTTTTTTTTTACCAATTTGGTAATTTTTTATTCCTTGTTCATGTTTGCAATCCCCTCTTTTTTATCTTTACATATTAGACATCATTATTTTATATGCAGCATTTTATGGAGCTAATATATTAAGTTCGTATGGTTATGATGTCTCATATGGTTTACTAAATTGTTCATATTGAAATTATGCATTGTGCGTATATACCAATCTGTATCTATATCTATATCATCTATATATTCCTGGTATCTTTCCTTTAATATATAATTTTTATATTTTATACAAATCTGTTTCCATGCTACCTTCAGCTAAAAGTGACCCACTCTTCACATAAAAATGTGATTTTAAATTTATTTCCTTTACTTTGTTAATTCACTAGGAACTTACTGTAGCATTGACATTCTAACCTGGTGAAAGTTTAGGTAATGTTATCTAGCTTCCATTATCTTAGAGATGTCCTCTTAATATGAACCTTGCTTTTTCAAAATTAACATGCATGTGTAGATTTAAAATAGAAATGAATTGCCATTATAAGCAATTCTTTAAGAAACAAACATAGATAAAGAACTAATTCAGTCATATTCTTTGGCTTCTTCATTATAACTGCAATTTAGAGTAGAATTGTATGTTCCCACATGCCTCAGAGCACTAAATGTGGTTAGCATGGGTAAAATTTAGCTACCTGAAAAAAATGTTTTATATAAAATCAAGGGCACTGGTTAAAAAGAGATCTTCATGGTCCTAGAAAATATCTCTCTAACAAGCCTCTAGGATAACCAACAATAAGCAGAGAGAAGCAAAGAGAGGAAGGTGACATTTTGTTAAATGCAACAAGGGCATCTGAACCATAATATTAAAAATATTATTTGCTAGTAAAATCATTTGCATTTGTCAAATGCCTTACCATCTCTTCCTCTAACTGATAACTTTTAAATGTATTGCATACACTTATGTGTTTGCATTTATTTTTGGATTTTTCTTTAGTAAATTGTAAGTAAATGTTTTTGAATATGTATATGTATGATATCTGCATTTATATGTTTATGTGTATATACAGACATGTGCTTATTATATTACATATATATATATCCTAAAATTATATATATATTCGTTTTGAAGAATTGAAGTTGGTACAGGCTAAAACCAAAATTTGAACACAGGCATATCTGTATCTCTGTACCCAGGTGTATTTCTACATCCATATCTGTATCTTTATCTTTGCATGCACCGATTATTTTACTGTGGAAAAGCTGTTTTCCATTATGAATCTCAGATTTTAGAACTTTAAATGAAAATAATGAAAAAAGAGAAAATAATGACAAAAATGTTTATCGTGCATGGTGGTTGGTAGATTTAAAGAACACCACACAATTAAGTGTAGAAACACAAGAAAACAGTCAAGAATTACCATAGCACTATAAAGATATTACTTTTCATCCAAAGAGTGATAGACTGAGATGCTATACAACCAGAATCTGACATGCATAGTGTTTAAGGACTATTACACCGTTACAGAATGAAGTACTGACAACATTGGAAAGCTTTGAATTTCCAGTCCCTTTTTATATCACTGACCTAGGATGACATTACTCAGGACATATTTCTTGATGATTGCCATTTAGAAAGATAGGCTGTGCTTCTTGGATGAATAATTCCTCTTTGAAGCACTAATATGCACTTGAATGTGCGGTTAGTTAATATCAGTATGTGTTAGAGCACTAAGGTTTAGAAAAACACCCCACTGAAATCAAATAAAATCTACCTGATTTATGGGCCAGACAGTTAAATAAGACTCACAATGATTTTAGCAGCTTTACTGGTGCTCAGATTTACAGACAATTGAATTTCTACAGCAGAATCTTCCTGACAATAAAATTTAGTGATAAAGTAGGAAACATTGTTAGCACTAAGGAGGAAATTGTTAAGAAGAAGAGAAATTGATATTTGTTATGGCAGCAACAAAAAGATTCAGTGTGAGTACAGTAAGGTTAGTTATCCAGGGAGATAGAAAAAAGGGCTTAAAATAAATGTTTAGATTGACATTAATCTTGCAGAAACAGAGGGTAGAAAATGACCTGGGGATAGCACAGTAATTAATAGTCTGAAATTAAAAGTTCAGGGTCTAGCAGGTATAATAAAAGAAAGTAAAATCCCACGGTACATATATTTTTTTAAAAGGTAATTAAAAATCAAGTAGATAATAGACCTTGTTCACAGAGCATACCAGTACTAATCACTATTTCAATATTAAACTGAATTGAAGTATTGTTCCTTTTTTCCTTCCCACAAAGCTAAAATCTTAAAAGGTAGTGTTAAATAATCATCAGAAATGTGTAGAATAAAAATGCAACACACTTTGACCAGGAGTCATTAAGAACTATTTCTGAGAATACTATGCCATGCTAAGTGAAGGTTAACTTTTGAGTTCAGATATTTTTAAAATTTATTAACGTTTATTTATTTTTCAGAGAGAGAGAGAGACAGAGTGCGAGTGGGGAAGGAGCAGAGAGAGAGGGAGACCCAGAATCTGAAGCAGGCTCCAGGCTCTGAGCTGTCAGCACAGAGCCTGAAATGGGTATTGAACCCATGAAACGCTAGATGGAGACCTGAGCCAAAGTCAGAGGCTTAACCACCCAGGTGCCCCTCAGATATTTTTTTTTTTTGATGTGCATTATGAAAGCCTCCAATAACCATGTTATTATTCTAAAAGTATAGTGACCATGTTTGAAGATTTAGAAACATGTGTCAAAATTTATTTTATTTGAATACAAAAATTGTTTTTTCTTGAGTATTTATCATGAAAGTACCTTTAACTAAGTAGTATGGTCTTTGCATTCTTTAGATTTGGTGGATACTTATCTGATAAAGTCTACTCCTACTTTAATTATAAGTTAAACAAACAGTTTAGAGATCCAAATTATAGTTACCCTAAGATATTTATATACTTGTGATAGATATTTAATTTGGGTCTGAAAATATGTCTTAAAAACACGTATTCTGGGTGACTCAGTCAGTTGAACAGCAGACTCTTGACTTCGGCTCATGTCATGGTGTCATGGGCGTGGGATCAAACCCCACATCAGGCTCTGTACTTGCAATGCGGAGCCTGCTTGGAATTGTGTCTCTCCTCTCTCTTCCCCTCCCCTGCTCACTCGCTCTCTCTCTGCCCCTCAAAATAAATAAATAAACATTTAAGAAAACCACCTATTCACTTCATCAAATATTTATTGTATACGTATATCACAAACACCGGGTAGTGTGACAGTGCACAAGTGAAAAAGGCCTAATTCTAGCTCTTTTTTTTTTTTAAACGTTTATTTTTTTGAGACAGAGAGAGACAGAGCAGACAGGGGAGAGGGTCAGAGAGAGACAGAGGCACAGAATCCGAAACAGGCTCCAGGCTCTGAGCTGTCGGCACAGAGCCGGACCTGAGGCTCGAACTCGCAGACACTGAGATCATGACGCAAGCCGAAGTCCCGACGCACAACCGACTGAGCCAGCCAGGCGCCTCTAGTTCTTGCTCTTTAAAAGACTTTTCAAGAGTGAATGAAGCCGACATTAAGCATTTTCATTGAGAAGGAAACCCTAGTGGCAAAGCAGGGAGGGCACAGGCTTTAATGCTGGAGAAATCTAATTTCTGAATTCTTGCTGAGCTCTTTGTACATGACAAGTTTCGTTGATTACTTAAAAACTCTGAGCTTCACTCTTTTCTTTTGTAAACTAGTGGTCATGCCTGAGTTAGGATATTAATATCTGTAAAACTGTACATGTAATAGGCATCCAATAAGTGCTTTTTCTTGCTGGTTTTGTGGGTTTTTTGAGGGGGGAGGGAGGTGAGAGTCTGACATGTAATTTCCATGACCTTTTTTGGGGTCATTTTTCATTATCAGAAGCTATTTTATTTATTTTATTTTTTTTTAAATTTTTTATGTTTTATTTATTTTTGAGACAGAGAGAGACAGAGCATGAGCAGGGGACGGTCAGAGAGACAGGGAGACACAGAATCTGAAGCAGGCTTCAGGCTCTGAGCTGTCAGCACAGAGCCCGACATGGGGCTTGAACTCAGGAACTGTGAGATCATGACCTCAGGTGAAGTCGGACGCTTAACCGACTGAGCCACCCAGGCGCCCCTATCAGAAGCTATTTTAAAAATAAAGTCACACAATATAGTCTCCATTTAATTTTCTTCCCATTTGCAGCATGACACAGTCTTCCAGTCACTTATATTATCTGGTATGAAATAGTTTGTTATTAAATTAAAGTATATTTATTAAATATTTGCCCAAGTCTCCCAGGGCCTCCATACTACTTATAATATGTGGAATCAAAAAGAATGCACAGAAGAAACACTTAGAGAAAAGTGCATATCCATATATTGGAAATAGCTTCAACAGATGTGTTAGGAGGAATAAATCTAAGAAACCACAGGAAGAGATTATTGGAATCCATTCCATAGCAAATATTTTATGATGTAACCTTTGAACTGAACTTTGAATAGTAAAAGAAATGTAGCTTCAGATGAAACAGTACAAAGATGAATATTATTATAAATGTTTCCCTTGCTTTTACATTTGTAATTATCACATATTGATTATATGGTTTCTTTTTTGTATGATTGCTTTGAGGCACAAAATTGTATTTCTTGCCAGACTGTTTGAATCTATGTTTTTACTATCTAGTAATTAGATCTGAAGAGAAATTACATTAAAAATGCCACTGTGATTATGGGTTGGAAGAGGATTAAATAAAATGACAGAGTTACAATAAAATTTGTCTATTTCTTGGGGTTTAAGTTCTATGTTTTCTATATAAATATACCAGGATGTTTTATTAAATGCTGTAGCAAATAAATATATGTTTCCTAACAAAGTGTTAATTTTTGTGTTCTTCTATATCTTCTGAACTTTCATTTCCTCAATATTTAGTGATCTGCACTTAGTTTGTATGTTTGTTTTGTTTTTCTCCTACTCTCCGAATGAAGTGATAAGTAGATGGAAATGTTCATAAAAATTGTGGTTACCCATAGTAACAAGTATTTCGAGCAATTATGAACTGTTTTGAAAGGTGAAACTCGTAATTCTCTCCTAAACAAGCAGATTTAATTGAAGTTAAAAATGCTAAAACAGCAGATTTTTCCATGAAAAGAACACTTTATTTTCCATCTTTCAAAGAGTCAGGAATGTTTAAAGGCAATGGCAAGCACTGAAAATGTAAGAAAAAATATAAACCTTGTAACCTCAAAAATAGTTGTATAGGGCTTTCACCTCAAGGAAGCAAAACGGTAATATAGAGTATAGATACAAAGAACACGGTAAATGTTTTATTTGCTGAATTTAGTATTTGATTTTTGTCTTTAAGTTGAGTAACGTGTGCAAACTTACTTGTTGTGTAGCATTAAACTAAATTGCATTTGTTTAACTAGCCATTTTCTATTTAAATTACTGCTTTCCAAAAGAGCTGCCAAAGAGCAGCAAAAGAATAAACTCAGAGATGGTGTGGAAAAACAGAGTGCACAACTCAAAAATAAAATAAAATAAATAAAATAAAATAAAATAAAATAAAATAAAAAGTACCTCTCAATTTAGAAATATTTTGTCCATAATTTTGCAAATTAGTTTCATGTCAATTTATAGATAAAAGCAATACATTTGTGCTTGCTCTATTCTGCAAAAAAGGACTTAGAGTTAAGGCACATTATATGAGTTCTTCATGGTAACTGTTTTTAGTTGATAACTGGACTTGACTGCTTTGGTCTTTATTTATCTCACCTGTATTACAAACCCCTGAAAAGGAGAGCTAAATCCAAGTAAAGAAAACAAAACAAAACAAAACAAAACTGAATCCATTACAAAATTGATCAACTTTCTCACCATACTTCTTTAAATCAAAAAGTTCAATTTATAAAGAAAATCATTATCCTGATACATTCATTTTTCCAATTGTCCATCTTAGTCATAGAAATCCGAGCATTTTCCCCAGCGAAATTATTGCTAGATTAAAATTCACCGAGGAGAAATCTGTCTAGTCATATTAAAGTAACTGTGCACAGCTATTGAAAAAAAAATTCTATTGGAATGCAGATGATTAAACTGGCAGAGAAATATATGCAGTATTTTGAGTGTTTGTATATTTTAAATTGTGATAAATATTAAGGATGTTAAGGGACAATCATCCTTACAACACACAAATTAAAACAATCAATTGTGTTAGATATCAGAGAAATATTAAAAATATCCCTCCTTTGTTTAAATATAGAACTTGACATTTATTCAACCAATTTATTTGACAAGATTGATTAAACATAATCTGACACCGTTTAGGCATAAATTCATGACATATAAATCTGACTTTGTGTGTGTGTGCGTGTGTGGAGACAGCACCAACTAGAAATATAAATGAAGTGCATTTTTAAAGTCTGTGTGTTTAACTATTTATGAAACAAAAACCGCTTTGTATATGTATTAATGAAATTGTTTTCTCCCTGTAAAGAAGGTGTAATCAAAAAAATGAATGTAAAACAGTTCAGGAAGGAAGAACCATAACCCCTTTTTCTTTTCTTTCTAGTTCTCTTGGTAAAGCTAGTTTGAGTCCAGTCAGGATCAGCATATTCTAAGATAACAATATAGCAACCGAGCATGAGATTTGCATCTCCACTTTAGATTTTTCATTCTTGAACCTCTTTTTGCCTTATCAGTACAGCTACCAAAGGGCTTAGCAAATGCTGCTGGAGTGGAATCTTTCACTGCATTTCAGACTGAAAATGTAATTGTTCATGTCCATTTCCAGCAGCAAGCCATGTCTGCAGACTTGTGATAAATCCAAGCAAAGAACAGGACAGACTTGAGGATGTATGCAAATAAAATATTAACCTACATCTGCAAGAGTTAATGTAGGAAATTCTATTATAGATATTATGTACATAACTTATTTTCATTTGTGCTTTACATTGAATGGCCTCATCAAACTGAAAAATATTGAACCTGCATTTCAAGTAATATAGGTCACTTTAAACATGCCTAATATTACCATGCTATTGGCAAATTTATTTCTGTCATTTAGATCAAAGGCATGTATTTGCTACATTTCCATGCCTGCTTTTCAAATATACTGCCGTCTTTCTTCCCTCTACAAATGTAAACTTAATGCTTGTAATCCTACAGAATATAGAAAATAACAAAACTAAATTGTATAAATGATCTTATTTTCCTATTTTCCCCAAAACAATATTTAGATCTTTGTGCAATTGCATTATTACTTGCTTATCCACACTGCTTTAATTTATTTTAATGACATTATGAGAAAGCAATATGTTTATATCATATTTATTACATTATATTATGTATATTATATTATATTATGTATATTATATGGAAATAATGGATAATAATTTTAAAAATAAGGAAAAATCTAAATTTACCAGATTAAAACATATCGCTTTTAAATGTAATGAGAAAAATTCGATCTCTGAATAAAGGAACTATAAACTGTAATAAAAACTATTAAGATAAATATATGGTAAGTAGATATATTGTGACCAACTCCAGGGAATTATTCAATTTTGTGTATATGCTGAGTTAATTAAAAAAATGTGATTCTTTTGATTATAAAGCAGAAAAGAAGAAGAAGAAGGAGTAGGAGGAGAAGGAGGAGGAGGAGGAGGAGGAAGAGGAGGAGGAGGAAGAGGAGGAGGAGGAAAGGAAGAAGAAGGGAAGAAGAAAAAAGGGAGAAAAAAGCAACAAGTCAATTGGATTATCTCCAGAAAGGAAGTAGAGGCTGCAATCAGGATAAAATGAAATACCAAGTTTCATTTGAAATGTCTTAAATAACATTTGGAAGTGTCTTAAAAACAAAATTTTCTATAGCTTCTTCTACATTATCAAATACTGGAAACATATAGGATTCTCCCCCCCCCCCCCCTTTGGAAAGTTAGTGCTGTTTTTTTGATAATAGGAGATTAACAAAATGTTTTTCTACTTACTGTAAAAGATTGATGCTTCATATCACAGAAAGAAAATGTATTTGAACTAAGAGTACAATTATCAGTTTATTTACAACTGTTTGTATAGTTGGCATTTACTAAGGTATTTTTTCTAAACATCATTTTCATCCAGATAAGCCATTTTTCTTATTTTTCTAAGGTTTGGTGTTGAGGCTATGTTCGTTGCGCTGTTAACACCAAGTACAGCCGATCTGGTGTCACCATTACTCTTTATACCTATGAAGATTGCAAAGTGTATGGAAAGAAACATTTCCTTTTATTTATCCCTTATAGATATTATTTTTGATGCTGTCTACAGATGTGGCTGCTTTACTAGTTAGAAAATTGTAAGACTACATTCCTATGAAGAGCGGTTCTTTTGGAATCATAAATTGGAAATAACCACTTTTTCATTTTGATATATAATATTGATAAGTAGGGTGATAAAACAGTTTCATTGGAGATGTAGGAGTCTGTATATTGTTGAGACACAAATATATTAGTTTCGTTTAATAGTGTAATGTTTACCTTTTCAGAAGGGTCTAGATAGATCACATGGAGGCAGAATTAACACAACAATCTGAAGTTCAAAATGATTGGGTTTGCAGACCATCTTTTATGGCATGGGGTAAGTTAATCAGCCTCCCTGTGTATCAATTTCCTGGACAATAAGACTGATAAGATTTATGCCTTGAAAGTTTTAATGAGTTTTGGAATGATGTAAATGATACATGATATATTCAACCAACATGACTCAAACAGCATTGAATTCACATATTTGATTAGATGGCTGACATGAACCCTACATGACAACTCAAAATTAATTAGATTTTTTCTTCATTGAAACTTACCCATTCTTTTAAGTAGTTGTACTGTTTCATATTTCCTGAAGTTAAAATAAATACTTCCAATGTGGTAGACAGATAAAAATGTGTAGATTACGGTACTCTGCAAAGGACTGTTAATAAAAATCAAGATTAATGATTAATAAAGATTCCTGATAATAATTCTCAACAAACACATTTTTTGTTGGGAACTATTAGAGTTGCCCCTTTCCTGCAAAAAGAAAAAAAAAGAGGAGGAAACATAATTACATACATAGAACATACATTTTATATTTTCCATAATTTTTTGTGTTGTGGATCTTAAGAGTAAAACATACGAGAGGGGTACAAAGCCCACATTATGAAATTTATATAATTCAGCCGAAATAATCATCTTTTCCATCTCATCTTAAAGATGACAGCAAAAATAATCAGGTAAAGATGCAGAGATCAATAATCCTGGCTGAGAGAACACTATCTTCAAAGGATTAGAGGCTAGCTAGGGCATTATAGTTCAGCAACTTTTGGATATAGAATATAAGGATATAGGACCCATGGTAACAGAGAGGATTATAGAAATAAGAAGCTATCAGATTATTTGTATGTCATCCATTAAGGGAAGCAAACTGTCAGTTTTACTCCAGAACCATCACTCTGAACTTCAGTGTAGAAAATGGAATAAATTCAGATGTGAGGATACCACTTTAGAGGCATTCTTAGTAATCTGCCTAAGAGATGATGAAGAACCCACAACACTGGATAATGAAGGGTGGAATTGACTAGACTTGATTGACGAAAGAAAAGGACAGCCACGAGTCTCTAGACTAGTGTCATTCAGTAGTTATGGTGGCCCAAGACTCAGGAGAGAAATCTTAGGTGGAGACGTCATATTAGAAATTAGCAATGGTTTTAATGTTCAAATAAGAATTTGGTTTTGATCACATCGAACAGTGTTTAAACACTTCGTATATATATGTATGTATATATATAGGCCACTACCTTTTTCAGTTGCAATGATTAATCAGTTTTATTAATTAAATAATTTTAAATATTTTGAAAAATATCAAAAAATATTACTCCCTTCTATAAGTTTTATTTTTACATTGCCCTTGCATCTTTACTTCAGTGCCGAATTAGCTTAGATTTCTTTAATCTTATCTTTTCTGTCCCCTTACACCCACCATGCAATTCCTGAAGTTGATACATTCTTATATAAAAGATAAGGTTTCCTAGGATCAGGATAATTATGGTTATTTTGACCACTGGAGTGCCTCAAATATGTGGACAGTGATACATTTTATGAAGTAAATTATTAATATTTTTAAGTTTTTAGGCCAACAGGCAGCCATGACATTTTATTATAGCATTTTAGATTAGAGGCTGGGAGATTATAGACTTATGCAGCTGTGTGCGTGTTGTTTTGGTTCCTTATAGTCTACGATTAGATAATAGATTTACTACTTGACCAGATTTTCTGAAAAGGGTTGCTTTATTAACAGTTGTGAAATGTGATTTTTATTTTTAAGCCACAGTTGGCAAATACCTCCTTTCTGGACTAGATTCCTGCAGCTCTGAATTCCATTAAAGAATGCATTTAGAGGTTTCATAACTTTCTCTCCAGGGGATTATTAAATTGTGTTTATTATCATTACCATAATACATATCAATTAAAAATCTATGCCTCTATAAAAAGCCATTTGAGAAATCACAGACCTTTTATATAAAAAAGGAAAATATATTATGACATATTAAACTTCTGATGCATGGGTAAGAACTACACAGTAATTATGGAGGGACAATTTAAAGCTGACCTGTGCACACAAATACAGGACTACTAAACATTGAAAAAAACATTACACAGGATCTTTTCACTTATTTCTTTATTAAATGTTTTTGTTTTGCTCTTATTAAAAAATAAATTTTTACTAAAACCTTATCAGAGAAAACTTATAAGAAAAACTTATCAGAGAAGCCCTCACTCTTACAATCTACATTTCTTGCAATAAGGCAGAAAATCCAACATTATTGGATCTAATTGGCCAAAATATTAAGCTCCCAAAGGGAATTTTTCTCCTTCATTATCTAATCTTGCAAGCCTTTTCTCTGCATTCAGCTCAGTCATGTCTAATCCTTAGTGAGCACAACATCTGTGAACTTGATAAGTCTTCTTAATGATGCCAAATCTGTGGCAAATGACCCACACATTTCAAATAATACTCACATAAGCTAAGCATAAAAGTAATTTAGCCTTTTGTCTGGAACAGGTGTTTCTGGAATGACTTTCAGTAAGGCATGCTTCGGTTTGATTCCCACAGCTGTGAGACTAGGTCCCAAGCAGGTGACAAATTGCTTATCCACTAAATTAACATTTGTCACTTTAAATAATGCAAACATGTTTCCAGTACCTCCATATCATTAACTTTATGTCATTTTGAGTGTTAATTATACAAATATGCCATCCTAGCTTTACCTTGAAAACTACCGAAGCCACCCTTTGTAACTCAGAAGCTATTGACACAAACTTAAAGAACATTCTGGGTAATTCTCAAAATGTGTTTCCATTCCAGTAATGTAAAATGGCAGATAAGAAGTGTATTGTGCAATTTCTTGTTGGCTAACTTTGTACACTCACAAGGTCATATGTACTGGATTTGGGCTCTTTGTTGGGATCTAGAAACATCGGTGAAGTTTTCCGTTTCACTTTCATTTCACTTTGAGCATCGCATACATTCCCTGCCACCCTTCTCTGATTTTCCTAGCAGAGACTACACAATAAAGAGAAAGTGACACTTAAGGAGAGATTTACAATAGATCAAACATACATACTTCAATATAACATTTACCAAATAATCCCAGTCTTTGTGTTGTTAATGTACCCTAAAAGTCTCCACATTCCATTGTTATCCTCTGCAGGAGACCCAGTCAGTGGTATTCTTGCAAGTACTCAGCACTCAGTGTTCTCAGCGAGGTGGACAGACAGCTCAACTACTTCAAGCAACTGTGATTCTCCGCCTGGTAAGTTTCAGTAGACGGGCTGAAAAGTGCTAGAAGGCTGAAAGTGCTGAGGAATGAAATTCCCACTCCCTTGCCCTAACTCTTATTCCCCAACTATAGTTATCAAACTATGACTGATGGACATTGGTAAGTAAATTATGCCAACTCTCATCCCTAAGATGAATAACTCTAAAGTGTGTTCTTGCACACATCCCTGATGGGCCAAGTGCCCCACTTACCCACAGATGAGCTCACTGATACCCCTAGGTACTCCCGTCTCTTTGTTCTTGATATCTCCTCGCTTGGACCTATTATCCTTTTGACCACTGACAAAGTAATTGCCAGTCAGATTCTTGTTTCAGGACTGGCTTCTGGGAAAACCCAAATTAAGACACCCTGAATTTTTTTAAAGGGAAATTAGTTAATTTTATCTTTAACACCCAACTTGTGAGTTTCTTTTTATTTATCATTTATTAAGTGAACAGAGAAGTTTACTTAGTACACACACACACACACACACACACATTAATATCTATTTAGAATCTGAGTGCTGGCAAAATAATGTATGCATACATAGCCAGATTTTTCTAACAACAACAGCAAAATACCTTTAGATATTCCTTAGTTTGATTCATTCTTTTATTTCACTCATTTTTCTAAAACTTTTTGTTGTTTTTATCTGGCTTCCCAGCCCACTGCAAACTAGAAATATTTCAAATTTGAATTCAAGAATTTATTAATAAGGAAAAGACAGCAAAATTCAAATTAAAAAAATACAAAAGTTTCGGAGAGCAATAATTTTACAGCTCCATCAGCTAGAACAAAACTGGATGTGCCTGGGTCAGCTTATAATTACATAAACATTCATATTTTGACTATAATATTTAGAAAATTTTCAATACTATTTTGATATTTGGAACTGTTTTGTAAGAAGTTATAAATATTTAGTATATTTTAAATGGTCAATAAAAATGTTTTGCTCCAACAACATATCCTGAAAAGTTATATAGCAGAACTCATTTTTAAAATTTAGAATAGCTAATGGTTGACTGTAGAGAAGAATAACATAAACTGAAACTTTGACAGTTTGGAGCCTATGAAATGAATTTTTCTTCTATTCATGCATGAAAAAGATGAGTAAAGCAAGCTACATGGTAGTTACACTTCTTTAGGAAGTGTTTCCAATACTTAAAACACTATAATGATCGGTGCACCTGGGTGGCTCAGCTGGTTAAGCAAGAGACTTTAGCTGAGATCATGAACTCACAGTTAATGAATTTGAGCCCTTGACGGGCTTTTTGCTGACAGCTCAGAGCCTGAAGCCTGCTTCGGATCTTGTGTCTCCCTCTCTCTCTGCCCCTTCCCTGCTTGCACTCGGTCTCTCTCTGTCTCAAAAATACATAAATATTTAAAAAGTTGGAAAAAAAACACGGTAATGAGAAAACATGTTTTTTCTGAAAAACAATTTCTCCTAATTTATTTTAGATTGTTATTTTTACTAAAAGCCTAAAAGTTTATAGTAAAATTGGGGATTTCAAAACTCTCCCTAAAAAATAACAATAATTGAATAGACAAGTGTAAAATAAGTGTTTCACTGTGAACAGAAATATAAACCAAACCAAAAAAAAAAACAGGGAATATGCATATGAAACATATTTTTATTTTTCTCTTTTATTAATTTATATACATAGTGGATCAATCTGGCAGTGCAATTTAAAATCAAATTACGGAAACATGCTGTTAATATGAGTATTGCATACAGTGAGATCCAATTCTACAACTATACCTAGGAAGAATTAAATTAATTTAGTGTAGACAGTTGTCCTTTTTTGTGCCAATATTAACATCTTCAATAATAAACATATATTATTCTTCTTACATTTGATGTCTTTTAATATAATTCAGTGACTAAATTCTTTTGCAATACATTGGGGAAATCATGTAGCATAGTTTCTAAATCCTTAAAGTGATTTTGGAACAACACTGTACTCCTGTTTTACTCAGAATATTGTATTAATTTTCCTAAAATGGAAACACCACAAGAGGATACAATCCTTTAACTGTTTGTTACACATTTTTTAATAACAAAAACCACTATTTACACATATAAATGTTGAAGTTTACATATTTCAGCTTTAGTTGAAATTAGGTGCATTTTTGAATTGACTTTAAGTTAGCTTATACATTTTATTTTCTGATGTATTTACATGGAAATATGATCACTTTCATTGTCATGTGTTTTTAACATCGAATACTTACTCAAGTTATTTGATGGTTTCATTGCCCTTTGAGAAACAATATAATTTAGCACACTGTGTCAGTGCACAAGTCACTGGACTGGTATTTCTGTAGAATGAAGAAGTTTATTCTATTGTTCCCTAGTTTCTCTTAGTGCTATAGTTCTGAGAGTTTGCTCAGATTGCAGTAAGTCTCCTTGAATCTGAACACCTTTATCCACTGTGCATTCACTTGTCACTTGGACTTTTTCTTCTTCATCCCTACCCTTGAAAATCAGTGACACATCCACTCAGTACTCAAGGGGTATTGAGTCCCCCTTAATTCACAAAAAAATACCCAAAGCTTTTTGTTGATTTGTACATGTTTTATGTCCATATCTAACTATAAACTCCAAGGAGGAAAAACTATGTCTTAAAGGATTAGTATTCTCTATTGTTCTTAGCATAATACTTTGCACAGAGAGGCAAGTAATATATAGAATGAATATGTATGTCTTAATAGGCTTAATTAATTGCTTGGTTGGTAATTATGCTACAGGTAATAAGTTGCTTCCTTTTATGCTCTTCAAAAATAATGCAAATATGCTAACTGTTCAAATTTGAAAATTATTTATTTTAAAGGTATTCCAAATACGTGTAGGCACAGTTTTTATCTTTTTCATTGAACATTGCTAGAAATAGACCTAGAATTAGGACTCTGATATAACTGTTAACTGCTTCTTCTGATTTTTCTTATAGAAAGTATACATAGACACATAGCAATACTGCTTTTCATCATATTCAAAAGTTTGAAAGTACTACCTTTTGTTGAGTTTCATTTTTTTTTCCAGTTGTTTTTTTGTTTTGTTTTGTTTTGTTTTGTTTTCTCAAAATCAGTAGAAACAAAATAAGGCAATACTTATAATAACAAAGACGCTTCATAAAGTTCTGGGCCTTCAAATTCAAAAGGTGAGAAAGACAATTGTCTCTGTATGTTGTATAAAAATTATCTCCTTCCGTAGCTTGCAAGTAATTTATGAAATATATGCTCCACAAGTAGTATGGTAGAGCTGGTTGTCGGGGATAAGGTACACTACTGAAAACTTGCTAATGCTTCAATCATTTAAAAAAATATTGTCTTCAGAGGCTAGAAAGCAGAGAAGGGACTGTTTATCACAATAATGCAATATTTTAATTAAGCAAGGAATAATAAGAAATAGTAAAATCTGTGTTATTTTCTAATCCAGTGATACTCAAATATTAGTGTATACAAGTGCCAGGAGTCTGTGTTAAGAATTCCTAGGAACTATTCTACTCCTACACATTGAAAATCTCTGTACGTAAGGAATCAAGAATATGCATTTTGAGAAGGGGCTTTAGACGATTCTAAGCCCGTGAGGATTCAGACCAACCTTCCAACTTTTTCTTCAAGTTCACTTAAGACGGGGCAGTCATGGTACAGGGCATAGAATCAATATACAATAAGCACTTGGTGGATGGTGGTCTAAATACCATAGGCCTACAAATTATTCTAAGACTAAAACTTTGTCCACAACAGTTAAACAAATATAATCTCATTTTCGTTAGCCATTAACAAGTGATGATTCTCGTTCTTATACAAATGCTATTTAATGAATGTTAGTTTCACAACATGAGAGGTACATAGATTGATTTCATGTGAAAATTATGTTAACTAAAAGAATGACAACTTTTTTTCATCCATTATTCATATCTTTTATTCTCAGGGTAGACTTATAAATAGTGTGTGCAAAATTCAATCACTCTATTCAGTTATCATTAATATTAGCTATTGATTTAAAATTTCTTCTTCTAGTCACATAATGTAGAGCCCAACAATCATGAATCATAGTGGGCACCATTTTATCAAAATGATATTGCTGGCCAAGACAAGAAGTGTTTAGATGAAATTTAAATAAATTGATTATTGCTAATTCATTACTATTTTCTTCTGATCACGGGAAACTACAAATAGTTATACACAGAGAGAAAGTTATTTTTTAATGTTCCTTTTTATGCTTTCTTGAAATATATACACAATCTCAAGTTTATCATATTTCTTATTTTAAATTTTTGCAAAGTATTTGTTAAAATAAATGAATAAAAATGTCCATATGTATGCCTTTTTTTTTGTCTTCAAAGTAAATAATTTGTGACCTTGAACTCCTCATTCTTTGAACTGTAAAATTCTTACACATAAACAAGGACATAATTGCTTTCAGCCAGTTCTCTCCAAACCCATCTCAAATGCTATTTCATAAATTAATGCCAGAATGTTGGGATTATGAAAGATCCACACACTTAGTTATTCATTCATTCACCTACCCAGCCAGCAGCTCCTAGATGCCAGGTTTTACATTTAAAAAGTGGGTGACATGACAGCTAAGTTAAATAGCAAAGAATGTATAGAGATCTTAATTGTTTTATATGCATACCCCAGTAATCAGATAAAAACAAAAATGCATTTCTCTGCTCCAAGATTAAACAAGTTACCGAAATCAAAATTTCTTCAGAAAATCAAAATTTCTTCAGAATTTCTCATTCACTCATTCATTCATTCAACACAGGCTTATAAAGTTCTTATTTCATACCATGTTCTACAAGAGGTTCTAGAGATACACAAATAAGGAGCTCAAGCCTAGTGAAGACAGCATACATGTAAATAAGTAATCAACCTATACTTCAGCCTGCAAAAATGATAAATATTGCTGTGACACTCTAATAAAGCAATATTTTGAATATATTGATGGTAATTAAATCAATCATGAATATTTATGCTATTGGTTATAGATACAAAGACCCAAATGTTTAAGCATCTAGCTGGAAACACACATACAGACTCACTCACATGTAATCCTTTAAAAAACAATGAAGGAAATAAAAGTCTAGGAAGGTAAATGTTTTGATGGGCTAATTCATGCAAGGCATGAATTGGGTAGTTTACATAAATCATATTTAATCATAATCAATTTAGTGAATATAGCCGTATTGGTAAATGTTTTATAATATTAAATATAGTGGACATTTTAATATTTTACATATTTTAAGATGAGAAGAGTGACCAGGGGGACCAAGTAACTTCTGCAGTAATTAGCACAATCAGCTCAAACCACATATGTCTGGTTGATCATCACAGCTGTGCTCTCCATTATTCCTCACTTTGTTAAGTTCGAATGCAAGGCCGAATAATAACAGAAAGCAAAATACAATGGGATGCAGTAAACGTTTCTTCAGGATTTGAAAGTGTTTTTCACATAAGATTTGAGAAAGTTGTAGAAGACATGAAAGTAACAGGATATGAGTCAAAATTTGAAAGATGAATGTGGTTTGAAATACGTATCAATGTTGCATATATGAAATATAGTAAAATTATGGGATTCTTTGAGGATTGAGCATAATTACTGAAATGGATATTTTCCATCAAGAGGGCACTTATCAACTAAGGACAAATAAACATTTGAATAATAATGAATAGATCAGTCTTCTAAAATACTGAATTTTAAACTTTTGTGTGCATAAGATACATGGAATCAGTGTTAAACATGCAAATTCCTCAAGATTCCAATTCATTAGCATCTCTGGGAGTGATACCTTGAAATGATTATTTGAACAAGAAACTAGATCCTTTTTTTTTTTTTTTTTTTTGTCTGAGCAACCAGATGGTTTTGATGCATGTAGTTTGAGGACTATACTTTGGGAAACATCGGCTTGTTGGGAATGATAATATATTCATATAATGAGAGAAGACAGAGAAAGGTAGATAAAGTTATTGAATTGGGACACAAATATTAGGGGATAAGAAGCCTTTAAAGGTTTTGTGTGTGCTTTTTTTTAATACAATGGGATTTGCAAGGCAACATGTTTCAAATGTTAATTAAAGCTAATCATATACATCTCTATATGATGTTTATAAATACTAAAAAGGCACAGGGCTTTTTACTGTTTTCCAAAGATGTGAAATCTACAATAATAATAATAGCTAGCATTTAATTATCCCTTAGTATATGTCAAACACTCTGCAGACTGCTTCATAGGTAAGTTATTTAATTTAAGACCACAGTAATCCAGTGAGTTACATGTTGTTACTGTCTCTGTTATACAGAATAATTAAGACCAAGAGACTGAATGAATTGCCCCAAAAGTAATCAAAGTGGCATAGCTAAATGCAGAGCTCACAATCTTAATCAATATGATATACCAATATGGTGATTTCAACTATTTTATTGCAAATACTCAAATTAATGTGTAGTGAAAATGTTTCAGTTAATTTATTTATTTTTTTATTCAGTAAATACTTTCCAAATATTTATAGCATTTCCCCTAAAACACTAGAAAAGTTTTAAAGATTATTTTTGAGTGTAAAATGTCACTATAGAAATCATTTTAGATATATTTGACATAAATCTTAGCCATTAACTTTACTTCCATCCATCTTTGTCTTCGATGTATAGAAATATGTCCACAAATAATGGAAAAATAAATGTAAATTCACTTAAATGAGTGGAAAAACCCAAAACCAGTGTCAACTGTCAAGTGAATTAGAAGAACTGAATGAGTAATGACTGAGTATATATAATTCTGCTGATGGTGTGGATTTACAGATACATATGTGACATTTGTCCCACAAAGAAAGACAGAGACAAGTGAACTGTTTTAAACACATTAAGTGTATCTTTGGGGAATTTATGAAAAACTTTTCTTAAAATAGTTTACTTGGATTGGTGTATTTACACCTTTAGATAGCACCCACCCTGGAAAAACCAACTTAATATGGATATGACAAGTCCTTGACTACCCAGAATAAAGGTTCTCTTCTACAAAGCCAAAGCAAAATTAAACCCCAAACAGTATACATGCATCTCTGCAAATAAAAATATAAACAAAACAAAAATATACATAATAAAAAGTTTAAGGGAGAAATCACTTCTCAAATGAATTTTTAAACTTGAAAACACGTATTAACTGGAGTGTCTCAGGCCAACCACCAAAAGTTGTAGACGTGTTTTTTCTATTAAATTAGTGGGAAAATTCTGAAATATTGGTCAAAAATAATTATACATTTGAGAGATGATATGTTCAATGGAATGGAGTTTGGTGATGAAATTGTGCTGTTTGGGAAGATTCTAAATGTTCAACTTACTAGATGAGTCTAAGTATAACCTCTTTCTACTTCAGTCTGTTTTACATAAAGGGCACTGTTAGAATGTGCCTTATTGATAGTTGTTTTTAGCACTAAATGTGATAATTCAGGTTAAAGAGTTCTGGATCATGGTAAGGTCTTCATAATAATTTAGCTACTTATATCATCATTATTATCTCTAAAAAAAGAATAAAATATAACTGGCAAGTTTTTAAAAAAATGATAGACAAATGTGAAAAAATAATATAATGTTTACATAAATTAAAGGAGGAAATTATTTATAATGTGAAAGCATTTTAAAAAGATGAAACCCTAAACCAAAAAACAACAACAACAAAACAAAACACAAAACAAACAAAAACAAAGAAACCCTTCCAGAACAAACAAAACACTTTGTGATCTTAGAGTGGACCAAAAATTGATTAAATAGACTATAAAGCACAAAAGACAAAAGCAAATTTTGATAAATGGAACCTCATCAAAATTAAACAGTTTCTCACTCTTCACAGGTCACCAAGAGCAACATGAAAAAGCAAGTCACAGAATGGGAGAAAATATCACTGAATACATATCTGACAAAGAACTTGCATTGAGAATTCTTACAGATGAATGATAACAAAATAAATCAACTCAATATGGAAAAAAAGACAATTCACAAAGAACATTAAGAAGCATCAAAAGATGTTTAACACCATTATTCGTTACATAAATGTAAATTAAAATCATAAGGAAACACCCCTACACAACCATTATATTGGCTAATATTGAAAAGACTGAGCATCCCAAAGTATTATTGAACATGTGGAGAAAATGGAACTCTCTTTACACTGCTAGTGAGAATGTAAAATGATATAATCAATTTGGAAAAATGTTTAGCAACCTTTTCTGAAAAGTGAACCTTCAACTTCTTATATGGTCCAGCCAGGAACAGCTACATTAAAGAGACCCAGTGAAAAATAAAAGTATAAAATATAAATAAACAATAAATTGATACTATGAGAGTGTCTTAAGTAATAACATATTCTCTCCCTCCGTTTTGTTCTAGAAACGTACAATTTTATCAGGTTAAGAAATAGGTGTTCTTTGCTGGGAATCTACAAATGAACTATTTCTGTAATGTGATCATGAATTCCCGTGCTTTGTTCGGAGTGTGGTTTGGAGGTCCATTACCAAGAGCACTGAAGTCTTTACTCCATGTTTCATATGTTACTTTTATGTTTACGGCAAAACCTAAAGGGTCTCTTTAGCTCAGAACTGTGTAGACAATAAAATGATTGAGAATGACGAAATCTGAAACTCAGAATGGGATAAATGCACAAATCTTAGAGGCATGTAACTCACTCATGGATATTTGAGATACACAGTTAATTTCTCAAAAAGAAGGAATTTGCAAACTTCATTAACAAGTGAATCTGTCTATGCGTGGATCAGATTCTCTGCTTTATTCATTACTCTATATCTTTTTTACCCCATGATTGTTTTCTGTGCTCACTTTCACATGTATTAAGGACCACACGCCAACAAACTAAGAAATAAACAAGCAAACTCAGCAAATACCTCTTCCCTCAGGATTGGTACCCTAATTGCTGAGCACAGTCAGCCTCTCTGCTTCAGATCAATACTGAGTTTCAATCAGAAATAGTCCCTGGCTCTATTTCTAGAGGTTCAATTTCTGTTTCTACTTGATACTGCATAAATTTCCAGGATTTCCAAACATGAAATAAGCTTAACTTTTACGATGGCTCTGCAGACTATCAACTGTTGCTGTCCAGTGTCTATGTTTACTCTCACATAGAAAATCTTAACTTGCCTGTCTGAGACCTAGGGCATGTTGCTGCCCTAAGGTTACGACCCATTTGAACTTTCATCAGAAAAAAAAGAGTCATTCAAATTTGAGCAATATATCAGCAAAACCCTCTTCTGCTGAGAAGAATTTGCTAACTTTATGCTACTATGTGCTATAAGCAGGAAGAAAATAAACCAGAAGGAAATTATTTGAAAAAACTATGGTTTCCAATGTCTTGATTCCTATTTTGTAGGTTTTAAATTTTAAAATGACTGTGAGACAAGCAAGTGGAGATCTCAAAAAGACAGTTAAGCATATTTATTATAAGCTCAGTGGAGGGCGTTAGTCTGAAATAAAAACAAGAGAGTCATTTTTATAAAAATCGCACCTTAGTCAGAAATAGATGAAATCACTCATGAAGAGAGTGTGATTGAGAAAAGAAAGTGGAATATGTTCCAGTAAGAAAACAACATTCATAAAAGTAGTTAAGGAGAAGAGGAAATTACAAACAATAGCCAAATCTATAGAGGAAAATTGGGAATGTATAGGTCACATGAACCAAAGGAGGAAGTATTCCAAAAGGAGGATATTGCCAATTTGGGACACTGTCGACTGGACAAATAAAACATAACAGCAAAGGGACCACTGCAGTTTTCAACAATGAAGGAAATTGATGTCCTTTTAAGCCAGGGAACTGGTAGAGCAGAAGACAGTCTGGACCACGTTGAAGGGTGAGAAAGTGCAAAGAAAGTTTATATATATAAATATAAACGTTATATATATTATATAAATTATATATATATGTTATACATATATGTTATATATATGTATAATATATATATTAATTATATATAGTATGTATAATATATACATACATATATATGTGTATATATATACACATATATATTAAAAAACCTTAAATCAATTCTGTGATAAGACAAACCCAGAAGGGCACATGGAATCTAGGAATGGTTTCCTTGTTTTTTCTTTCCATTTTAATATGAGAGATAACCAGCACATTGTAGATTTGATCCATAGACAGAAAGATGTTGCGACCGGCGCGACAAACACCGAGATCAGGGTCCTGAGGGTAGGGGAATGCAAGAAAAAAAGAGAGAAGAGAAAGTTTGGGAACAGGAGGATCCCCTGGGCTGATGGCCCAAGTGACGGTTTTATTGTTGCTGTACACAATCTTTTATAATATAAGACTCTTATGGATCAGGTCATTCTAAGAATAAACAGGTTTCACATAATCGCTGCCAACCAAAACATTTAATTCTGTGTTTCTTGTGCATTTTCTAGACGGGTCACAACAAGACCTTGTTGATAAGATTGCTAGCAAAACACAATTCCCATGTTTGTTTCTATCTGCCACGGGGTAGAAAAAGGGAGGTAGCATTACTGCCAACACCTGCAGACCACAGGCTTCAGGAATTAACTTTCTCAGCCTTGACAAGGCTTTCGTATGCCCTTGAAAGTGGGGGAATGGGAGGGGGAACCACCGGGTTGGCTTGAGTCAACAGGGAACGTTGCTCGACCCAGTCTCAGCCTGGCACCGGGGCCCGGCCCCCCACAGAAAGACATTGATGGAGAAAAAAACAAAACCAAAAGAAAATTATCCTTAAAAAATGGCTAACGGGGTTCACAAGATCACAAGTGGTGGGTTTAATCAATCATTGATTCCATGTGGAGACTCATTGTAAAAGAAAAGCCTCCAAGGAATATAAGGGCAAACAAGGATTGCATTATATTATCTGTATTGTTGTTTGCAGAGTAGAAAGTTTCCCCTGATGACTTCTTTCTCCCTTTGAGAATATGGTACATTCATCTTTGAGAAAATGATGGATGTGTGGGGACATTTGTGGACTTTCTTAAGTCTGAACATTTTTGAGCATGGGTAGCAAAATATTCAACAGTGTTAAGCAATTTATTATCTTATATTACTATTTTACTTTATAAGAAATCCGAAGCTGGATGGTTCAAATTGGTTGACTTAGTGGTAACTGTTAACCTCAAAAATCTCCTGATCTTTGTGTTCCTATTGACGTTGCTAGTACATTTTTCTTTCTATACACGTGGTCACAAGGTAGATGCATCCACTGCAGGCATAACTTTCTCAAATTCTTTTTGTCAAAGATGAAAAGAGCACTTTGTTCTTAAGATGTTTCTCTTTTAGTAGGAAGGAAAAGTTTTTCTTAAGCCCTTTCATCAGTTATTACCATGTATTTAACTGATCAGAAGTTAATGACTCCTCATGTTTAAACCAATCGTGGACAAGGGAAGAGGGGATTACTATGGTTGAATCAGAAGTGCTATTTTTTATTCTGAGGACTGGGCTGGGTATGGGTGCAACTTCCTAGAGCACCGGGAGTTGTCTTTCTCAAAATGAAGGTAATTGGGGGACACCAAGGTAGCTCTGTAGGTTAAGCATCTGACTTTGACTCAGGTCATGACCTCCTGGCTTCTGAGTGAGTTCAAGCCCCAAGCTGGGCTCACTGCTCTCAGCCTGCTTAGGGTCCTCAGTCCCTCTCTTGCTCCCTGCCCCTCCCCCACTTCTTCGCATGCATGTGCTTGCACTCTCTCTCAAAAATAAATAAATATTAACAAAGAAAGAAAAATGAAGATACTGTTACTAAATCAGAAGAGGCAAATGACTTTTAAGTAGACAGCTAATAAATAGTTCCACTATAAGTAAAATGGAGAAAATACGAAACGTGTAAGAGCACATTTTAATAGCGATGTTTAGTTTGACTGCCAAGCCATTTTTCAGGCATACTTGAGTTATAACATAAATTCAAAGTAAATTCACATTTGAAATTTCCCAAATTTGTAATTAATGACAGTTGTACAAAATATTTGTGTATGGACTTATCTAACATCATATTTTTGAACTACCTCAAACATTCTGGAAGGCCCAGGATTTCTCTTCTCATCCCTATTCTCAGGACAGCAGACAAGAAGGGACGTCAATCAAACAGTAATGGGTATGGTCTCACAGATATTGCTTTTTTTATACTTCCATCATTTACGCTCAACATCATCTTTTGTTACATGGAAAGGCATCTGTCTTTTTATTATTAAGAGCTTTGAAAAGATTTATAAACTAAACAATGTAGAAATGTTTATGACAAATCACCATAAAGAAATTAAAGACTTCTTAGGCTTCTTATAGTTTGTTTTCTTCCCATATGTTTACAATGTGGAAGTATCAGTTTTATGTGAATGGAATAGTTTCAACTTTGCTGTTTTGTTTGTTTGTTTTTTTTTTTTTACTTTCCGAGCAACAGTTTACAAGATTCATGTTGACTCATACAAAGAAATTAATATTGCATGTGGAGTGATTAAAAGTTCCTTTGGCTTTACTCAAGCAGAAATGTTAAAGGGTACCTGCTCCACCAGGAGAGACTTTTTAGAGAGAATACCAGAATTAAACCAGAAATTTATTTTGGGGGAAGGTAATATTTAATAGAATCATAATTAAATGATTATCAAAATTATAATAATGGTATAAGTTTTGAGATAGTGGTGATATAAAGTCATCACTACTTTGAAGATATAATAGCTAGAATCTGGATATTCATATTTATTTATGATGAAATTTACCAGACACTGCTTCCCTCTCTGACCAGAAACTAAAAGCACTGAGTCGAAACTCAAGGGAAACTAAATTTAGGTTGTGATAAAGTTTACAAATCTTGCTTACCGTGAGGTGCAAGAGATATAAATTTAAAGACTGACAACATAAGGTGGTCACAATGGCCACTTTTATAATGGAGATCACTGAATATTTCCTGGCACTCTAAGAGACAATGTACTTTAATGTAGATTATATTGATTTACCCTAAGATAACTGTTTCCTCTTACCTTGCAATAACTTGGAGCAAATCAATGCAATCTGCATTTCAATACTTTGTTTTACTGACTTCTTAATAGAGATGGTTTGAAAAATTTGATTAGAGGAAAATATGCCCACACCTGCTAATAACTGAACTGCATACAGGTAGGAAATTAGAGAGCAAAATAACTCACTTTATTTTTAAATCTACCAAAGCAATTAATGCTCCTCTCTTCTAGAAACTTTACCGATGAAGATGTGACCTTGCTAACTTTGGAATAGTGTCTAAAAGGCCCTCCCTGAAAGCATACATATCACATTATTAAGGGCATATCTTTCATGATTCCATTAAAATATAAACAGTAAAAAAGTACTACTAATAAATGTGGAATAATTTCACCACATCTCTTGTTCATTTTTTTTATTATTTCTTTTTCTTTTATTTATTTTAACAACATTTCCATGACTATAAACATACTACTCAAAAGTGGTAAAAGGGTCTCCTAATCCACTAAGACTTTGTATAAGTTTGGACCACGCTCCTTCCAGAGTTGTTTTACATTCTTCTCAGTAGAGATACACAATCTGAAGGCAATGACCAGGTGTACTGATATTTCCACTGTTATTGCTATATTAGCCAACGTTTAATGTCTTATATATCTGAAAATTAAATCAAGGAGGCCAAGGAAGCCAACACAAGTCCACTATGAAAGACATCTGGTATAATCAGGATAAAGGGCTTATGTTAATACAGCTTAATGCAGGGAGAGTTGTTAACAGTTGTTAACATCTTGTTTTGTTATGCTCCTATTACATTTGAATATCAAGAAAGATCACATGAGGAAGATTGTGAAACCAAGAAGTTATTAAATCTTTGATACGATTCATTTAAGAATGTGATAAATGGATAATTTATAGATCGTCCACTTGAGAAGAAAAAGAAGAGAAAGAAGAGAGAAATGGTCTCTGTCCACCAAGACAGTAACAGTTAAAATACCTTGTTAGTATAATAAAAATTATTAAAGAGACTTAATAAGACTTTAAGATATTCTTAGATTAATGCAGTATGAAAGCACAAAAATTATCTACTATTACTTCAACGTTTCATCTACTTCTCTAATTTTTCACATCTTTGAGTATTCAGCCCAACCCCTCTTTCTTAAATCTATCTTGATGTTTTTCTTCTTTAGTTTCATCTTACATTTATTGTACATGATTATATTATTTTGAATTTTATTTATTATGCAATCATTTCTTTCCAAAGAGATTTTAATTCTAAGCACACACACACACACACACACACACACACACACACACAGGTAAATTCTTTGTATCATAAATTACTAGGTTTGTTTCACAGTAGGACTTATAACTATATAGGATAAAATCTAATAAAGTGAAATTCTAACATTTTCATTCTTCTGATCACTAAATCCAAATCACAAGGATATTTGCAAGAGCATTCAAAATCTATTTCTGTGAACTTCTGAAATCAACATTTACAAGAGCATTTTCAATTGACATCATAAGAAACCTTGTTAGGCCATTTGAAAGTACATTTAAAAGAACATTTACAATTACAAGGGATTTTTAAGACAAAAGACATGTTCTTTATCGTGTGATTTTACTGAATTGTATATATGCAACTAGTCACAATCACAAGAGGTGGTAAAAAAAACAAAAAATAATTTTCAACAGTTTTAATTTTGATTTTAACTTTACACAAAAAATAGCACTATTATCGGGGCACATAGGTGGTTCCGGGTTAAGCATCTGACTTCCGTTCAGGTCATGAACTCATGGTTTGTGAGTTTCAGCCTCACATCAGGATACATGTTGACAGCTTAGAGACTGGAGCCTGCTTCAGATCTCTATCCCTCTCTCTCTGCCCCTCCCCATTTGCACTCTGTCTCTGTCTCTCAAAAATAAATACATATTAAAAAAAGAGCGCACTATTATCTTTACTTTTAGAACAATTTCTTATGAGCTTAGCCAAAATGAAATGTGCAAATACATGTCCCAATACAGTTTGAATTTACTTGTTATACTTAAGGCAGCTAAAAATACATCTACTGATTTTCATATTGAAACTCCTGCACTGTTTATCTCTTAGTTTGATTACTATGAATAAAATATTATTAGACTTTAATATTTAGATACTTAATTTATGGTTGATCAAACTTTAGGGATATGGCACATAAGAACCTGTCTCACAAGAGACAAATTTATAGTCAAAATGTTAAGGTACAAATATAGGAATTTTATAATATTCAAAACTGTGTATTTAAAAAAAATAGAAGAGAAAGGGGTATTTATAGTTTGAAAATGGCTACATCCCCCAAATATTCAGGAAAATCCTAGGTAATGAATAAACTTTAGACATATTCACTTTAATGTCAGGAAAACACATGGATGTTTGAATTTGTTATGATTTAAAAAAAAAAAATACTTACCAGTGCGCTAAATTAATAGAAAAAAAAAAGGTTGAAAGGAAATAGATGAAGCTTCCATTATTTGAAGGTGATTTGATCATCACTGAAAAATATAACAAAATCAACATGTTTTTAAATAGTCAAGAGATTATGGGAATATTTGGTCAAATGTAACAAGAATTTTTCTGCACCAGTGAAAACATTCAGAAAATGCAGTAAGACCTGCCAGGGTATGGTCAACAGGGTACAAAATATAAGTCACATGTAATTCAGTATTGCTTTATTACCAGTTAATAAAATGCTCTGACCACTCTAAGCAGGAAGAATTCTGTGGCCTGATCTAAAGGGCTTGACATCACCAATGGGCAGTTGCCCACCCTGCTATCAACAGGGTAAAGATGACTCTTGGTGTTGTGGTATTCAGTGTCTTCCGAAAAAGAACAGCAACTGAAAGAATATCTGCTTGGATATTACCTATATTCTGATCTAAATCCAGGAAAATTGAGCAGGAGGAAAATAATGACTCAGGGACACACTGTACGACCCTGGAGTTGCCAATACTAACATTTCTCTAAGGACAGTTCCATCCATCTCTTCCATGTTCCCTTGCTTCTGTCAAAAAAACCAATAACTATAATTATTTTTATCTCACTTTTTTTTTTGAATGTGGATTGACAGGGGTACAAACAAAGCCATTCATCTAATGTCTTAGATCTGAATACGGTACATAACCATGGACTTTTACTGTGCAATATAATATAATATAATATAATATGATATAATATTCCTAGGGTCTCCTGAATGGCTCAGTTGGTTAAGCACCAACTTCGGCTCAGGTCATGGTCTCACAGTTTGTGAGTTGGAGCCCTGCATCAGGCTGTGTGATGACTGCTCACAGCCTGGAGCCTGCTTCAGATTCGGTGTCTTCCTCTCTCTCTGCCCCTCCCCTGCTCATGCTCTGTGTCTCTCTCTCAAAAACAAACATTAAAAAAAAATTTTAAAGGAATATAATATTCTAATATAACCCAAAATAGTAATAAAGTTACTAATATCTTAGGAAATAACTGAACAAGAAATGCTCAACACTGTCAGAAAATTTTTATAACTATTATCAACATAAATATACCATAGTAATCTTTTAAAACTACCTAAATAAGTAAAATATACCTAACTTATCAATGGATTAAGTGACTGATAATTGCTTCACAAACTAAACCAGTACCTAAATGCAGCCCGAATCAAATTTTTATTTTGGAAAATTAAGATTGTTAAATAATTTATGTTTAAAAAAAGGAAAAACATGATGGGGGCTCACTCTACTGCACATTATCACACAATAAGAAGACACAGAATACAAAGCAATGGTTCAGAATGGGAAAATAAGAGATAATCTATGTTTATGTAGTATCTATAAAAGATAAAAGAAAAGATATACGTTTCATATATGGCCTTGGGAAAACTGGAACACTATTTGGAGAAAAAATAAAACCAGATTTTTATTTTACACTAAATAAAAATATGGACTCTAAATGGAGGACAAGATGTTGAGAATATTATTCCTAGTTAAGTAATCCTGGGAAGTACTTCTTACACAGGAGCCCTGTAGCATAAATGTAAGGAAGTTGTGGGTTTTGTTTTGTTTTGTTTTGTTTTTTACATTACATTAAAATTGCCTTTGCACAAAAGATAAGCAGAGACAGTTTAACAGGGAGATAACTGTCTGGGAGGAGATACTTGTGAAATGTTCAATTAGTACTCAATATTTAACATATACAAATAATTCTTGCAAATGAAGGAACAAAAATATAAAAATACACAAAGGGTATGCAATTGCAATACCAGACCTGGGTATATATCCCAGAGAACGATCACATAGGTTGATGAGAAGAAACATAAAAATATTTACCTCAATTGCCTTCACAGTGGTGAAGAGTTGGTGGCAACCCAGGATGCAGCTCAGTAACATGTAAATACTGTTCAGCAGGAAGCAAAATCTCAATGTGGCTATAGCTATGAGGGTCCTTGTATCTTTCAAGAAAAATAATTTGAATACAATGTAAGTAACAAAATACGTAACAGGAACAAGTAAGAACCGAAAAGAGGTGTGTTTTGGCCACTCTGCACAAATACGATGGGTCCCACCCAACGTTTGGTTGCAGTGATGCTCATTAGGCTTTCTGAGGAGAGCAGGGTGACTCCCAACCTGGTCAAAAAGATGGCTTAAGAGAGCAGGGAAAGGAGACCAGTTGAAATTTTTAATGGTTAGGATGCTGGCTAGGTTGAGTGTTGCCAGGCATGGGAATGGGCTTTGTGATTTAAACTTCCCATCTGGGTCAAAGGAGAGGGCATCCATGCTTTCTTCTCAGCTTATTTGCCGTGGGGCAAAGGAAAGGGGGTTGGTTATAGCTTTAAAGCTGTCAGTAAACATCAAAAAATTGACTCAGATGTTTTATTATGAGATCTCTACCAGAATAGCTTTTATATATCTGTGAACAGACACAGACATAGTCACACACACACACACACACACACACACACACACCCCAATATGCATTTCCCAAAAATCAGTACACATTCAACACATTCCACTGCGTAAGAATTGAAGCCTTTACGAAAATAGGGGAAACAGCTTACTAATCTCAAAAATTCCTGTTGATTATGGAACAGAAAAATAGATATGGGGTGGCTAGGTGGTTCAGTTGGTTAAGGGTCTGACTCTTGATTTCTATTTAGGTCATGATCTCACATTCGTGAGAATGAGCCCTTCATCGGTATCTGCACTGGGCAGGGAGACTGCTTAAGATTGTCTTTCTCCCTTTCCATCTGCCCCTCCCCTGCTCACGTTCTCTCTCTCTCAAAATAAAAAAAAAAAAAAAAAAAAGAAGAAGGAAGGAAGGAAGGGAGGGAGGGAGGGAGGGAGGGAGGGAGGGAGGGAGGGAAGGAGGGAAGAAGGAAAGAAAAAAGAAAAATAGATACCACAATAAAAACAGCAACCATAGATTAAGCATATGTCATATTTTAAAAGCATTATATGCATTATTTTTCTGAATCAACCTTCTGAATAATTCAAAGGAAACTGAGCCTATGAGAAGCACACTACAGGTATTATACTAGAACTTGGATAGTTATCTCTGTCCATTGCAGAATCTCTGTTTCTAGTGACTCAGTTATGACAGACATACTGTGTCTTTTCCTTACAGAATGTTTTACAAGCCCTGACACATATGTATCCATGTCTCTTTATTGGAATGTTCATAACCTGTCACTGAAAAATGGGACCTTTTGTAGCAAGCCTGAAGATGTGCCTAAGAAGTGCTAGAAGTGGTGAATATAATATAGAAAGAAACCTTGTTTAATAAAAATATGTATCCAGCCATTATTTTTCTTTTGGGTATAATATCCTTTGTGAAATAGAGTAAGAATATAGCTAAAAGTTTCCATAGGTAGTGAAATTTTTATATGTTATGTCTTGCTTCTACAACTAGGTCTTGACTATAAAATTTTAAGAAAAAGTAAAAATAACATCTGCACAGTGAACACTTGTGGCATTCATTTTTTTTTATTTTATCTAGAAAATGTCACTTGATTTTTTTCTAATTTTTTGCACTTGTCTCCACTTGAAGTGTAAAATGCCCTGATATGCGCATGACTTCCTTCTTTAGTTCCTACAGGTTTTTGATCAGATATCATCTTCTAAAGAAAGATTTAATCAATCACCACATTGAAAATAATAACACAATCTGATACACCCTAAACCTTCTCCTTGCTTTTTCCCCTCTTCTTAGTACTTACCACCATTCAGGTCATTATATATTTACTTGAATGTTTATTTACAGTCTCTGCTTCTAAAATGTGAGATCTGGCCCGGCTAGCTCAGTCGGTAGAGCATGAGACTCTTAAAATGTGAGCTCTGATATTTTTTCTGCTTTCAAAGTGGTTCCAGTGATAAACTGAACAGGATTAGCCTTACTGAACGAGTCATTTTGTTACCAATGCCCAGACATTGATCTCTACAGTGTTGTGCTAATTTTCCTGTCATATTGAAGTAATATTTTTCTAAATCATGCATTTTTGGAGAAGATATATCTTAATATTCATCTCTGTTCATACTTTAAAACATTAAAATTAATAATCTGTAGGAATCTATATATATTCATCAAATATACTAGCAATCATATAACTTTAGATTTTAAAAATACACTAATATTTTATGAATTGAGTTTCTGTCAGGAAATTCCATGGATTCCACCTTCGTGCGTGTTTCATTTTCTTTATATATTTATTACAATTTTATAACATATTTTCCTATTTGAATACATTTTATTTGCCATTTGGGGTATCTTTAGAAGGGAAGGGTAATTTCCCCTTGCTTCTTACAAAAACGTAGCAGAAACTGCTGTCTACCTAAAAAGTTTTCACCCCAGTATCACTGGAATTTTGCCCTAACAGTATTTCTCATTACCCAACTTCCACTCTCTTCCGTATGCTCAGTCACCTCAAGAAAGGCTAACTTCTTCCTCAGCCAAAAGGGCTTGTTCTTCTTGGGTAGAAACCGACTTTATCATCTGTGTAGCGTAATTCCTGCCACTGACTGGTTCAGGCACTGCACTATTATGGCCAATATTTATTGGGGGCAGGGAAGTACTTCTAAGATTTTTTTCTTCTTTTGCTCTTAACAAGTACATGAGGGAGAAATGCCTTCTTTTATGCCTCTGGACACTGTTGCATCTGGATGCAAGAACTGAAATTGTTGTTGCCATTAAATGACCGGAATGAAATCTTGCCTGAGGACAAAGCAAACACAGGGAGCAAAGTAGAACTGGAGGAAATGCAGAGAAATGGACTTGGAGCCTTGGTCACATCGTGTTTGGAGCCACCTTATTTTTGAAACTTTACAATATGTGATCCGTTTACTATTGTTTAACTGAGTAGAGTTAATGCTTGCTACATATATCAAAAACCATTCAAAATAATATAAAGCAAAAAGTTTATCAATGACATAAACATGATGATAATAAAATGGATTTTTTTGTTTAAGTTCGCTAGTGTCAAGTGTGGTGAAGGCATGAGGAAAATGATACTGTTTGACTTTGCTGCTTGGACTATAGATTAGTAGAGTCGTTTTGGAAGGCGATTTATCTGTAGAAATAAAAATTTAAAAGGCACCCAGTTCCTGAAAATCCATTCCTCATTACCAACCTTAAAGAAACCATCATGTGTGCATATATATTTATTTATTTGATAAATAATATACAATATGTAATACATTATCTAATAATTATTTTATTATTATATAATAAATTATATAATATTATTATATATTGTATAATATGTAATAATAAATAACATATATTTATTTAATACATATATATTTATCTCAAATTTGTTTCAATGAAGAGAAGTGGAAATCACCAATACTTTTAGTATTAAGGGAATGGGTAGTATTTTAAAAAGCTGTGTTATTCTGTTTTTGTTTTCTGACCCTCTTTACTTTAGTTCACCCAAAGCTTCTATCTCATTAAAAAGTGTTAAAAATAGGGGCCCCTGGGTGTCTCGGTCAGTTAAGTGTCGGACTTTGGCTCGGGTCCTGTTCTCATTGTTTGTGAGTTCCTGCCCCGCGTTGGCTCTGTGCTGACAGCTCAGAGCCTGGAGCCTGCTTTCGATTCTGTGTCTCCCTCTCTCTCTCTGCTCCTCTCCAGCTCCTGCTCTCTCAAAAATAAACAAACATCAAAAAAAAGTGTTAAAAATAATGTAAGCAACAACCATAAAAATAGTAACAGTTTCTGAAATGCAAGAATAAGATTATCTAACAGGAAGAGAATTTGGGGGAGAATAAAATCCAAACTTTTTTTTTTTCTCTCTCTCTCTCTCTCCTTATTGAGTTAAGGGTTTTAAGAACCCAGATGAGAGCGCTCCTATAGTGTGGACAAGAAACTCACTCCATATATGTCACCTAAGTCACTTTAAGGCACTATTAGTGATATAACTCGGGGCAAGTAATGGATTAGCTATTCCTTTCTGATTAATAAAAATGTGAGAAAAAGGCAATGAGAGACGCAGAAAAGTAAAATGGTGAGAAAACTAAGAACAAACTTTTTCTCCCAGGGCTTTAGTATAAAGAGGAAGAGAAAGAGAGGAATGAGGGGTTTTTTTGAGAATTCTCCACCTATATACCATCCACCCCTCATTTATCTGAAGTGTCATTGTGTTGAATCATGTATCTAAGTGACCACATAGTCACTTGTCTCTGCAGAAGGGTCTGTGAGAGAAAAGGCCTTAGGGTTTGCTCTTTTGGGTCACCCACAATCTGTTTGCATTTTGGACATTGAAATGAGAGAAAATGGACCCATCAAGGTACTTCTAGATCTGGAAGAGACAAACCTACAAAAGAGAGAGAGAAAACTCAGGGGTGCATTGAAGAGGGACACAGATGTCTCTAGCGTGTTGATAGGCTCTGAAGTAAGAAGAAAAAATGAAAGGTGATCTCTTTTTTGGATTTCATTTGTAAGTGTCTCTGAAGCTAAAAATACCCAGGGAGACAAGCAGCACTGCTCTAGTGATCAAAGGAGGGATGGGAAGTTATGCTCAGAAGCCATAATTCTCCCTTATCTCGACTTCACAAGTCCCATCCTCTTCCTCAAGCTCCTCACTTCCTGTTAAAGTTAATATGTACGTCAGGACCCGCCAGATGGAGGCTGTCCCAGTGGCTCAGCTCGCCTACAAATCTAAATCTTATGGAAAAGGCCTCACTGTCAAGGAAACCCAACCCCAGCCACAACCCTTCAACTGACTTTTAGCTAGCTTGTATTAGAAAGTAGGACCTCCTCGTCTCATCAAGACATCTTTGACCTCCTAGCCAATCACATTCTGTTTCTGCATTATCTTTTCTTACATTCTGGGAAACTTGCTGTTGCCCCAAGTCTCTCAGGCAGAGCGCTCCACGGCTTGTGAGGGCACTTTGTTCTTACAATCCATGGATTGATTTCTCTTGAATAAAGGATGACAAACTTGTTTGTTATAAATTGTTTTAGTTTTGTCACGTGATACCCCAAATGTGCTTTTCAAGAGCTACTCAAGAAGTGGGAAGGATATCTGAACAACTAAATTTATAAAACGCAAATTAACTCTGTTTAAAAGAAATTTTTATATTTTTGTCTAGGACCAATGTTTAACTGAATTGGGCAATTTGAGAATCAGAAAGGCATATTGCGTTTAGTCTGCACACCAAAGAAGTGTTGTGAGTTAAGAATTTTAGAGAACTATTAAAAGATGCAAATCTCTATGTACAAAGAAATATTCCTGAAATATATTACGTGAAAAATTAGCAGAATGATTCAATTAGTATGACACCTTTTATGTAGAGAAACACTGTCCCCAGCTTAACACACATATGAAATGTAAATGCTTAGCAAAAATGCTGAAGGAAGCAGTCCATCTGGGTGGGGATGGACATTCTTTGAGAGAAGGAGAGAAAAACAAAGTTAAATTAGATTTAGCATTGGTTGATATGTTTTAACTTACTAGGAAAATATAGCTAATTATATAATATTAAAAAAATACTTTTTAAAGAAATGTAAATGAAATCTCACAGTACAGAAAGCAATTTTGAGGGGCACCTGGGTGGTTCAGTCAGTGAAGCGTCTGACTTAGCTCAGGTCATGATCTTGTGGTTAAGGTTTGTGGGTTTGAACCCCACATCAGGCTTTCTGCTGTCAGTGCCAGCCCTCTTCAGATGTCTGTCCCTCTCCCTCTCTGCCCCTCCCCTGCTCTTTCTCTCTCTCTCTCTTCTCTCTCTCTTTCTCTTTCTCTCAGAAATAAATCTTTAAAAATATTTTTTGAGTTATTTCAGAGAATCGGAAGTATATAATCACTATACTTCTATGTGGAATCAGTTAGCTACACATTTACTCCAAATTTTGTTAAGGCCAAAGCAATAAAGTATTTCCTGTTATATGCATTTAATTTTCAGAAATAAACACATGACTTTTGTTTTAATCTGGTCAATTGTGGACATAGAGAAGAAAACTTTAGGTGCCAATATCAGTACCTGATACACTTTGTATCATGTTAAGCTTGTAGATGCCCTCAGCATTGTTTTAATAATGACAATATTGACTGACATTCATTGTCCCAGTAAGCATGTTGAACACTGGGTATGCATCATCTCACTTAATCTTCACATACACCAAAAACTTATTACATGGTCATATTCATTCCATTGATAGATGAGGAAAGTTAGACATAAAAACTTTAAGAGTATCTTGACCAAGAGACTATACATAGCAATGAAGAGTAAATTAAACTTGGGTATGCTATTTTATAGTCTATGCCATTTATTTCTAAAATAAAGACCTACCTTGAGTTCCAATGACTAGATTACTGAAAAGTCTCTTTGACTCTGTTCATTTTCTTACACTTTATTTTCTTATTATCTGTGCCTTTTTTACATTACAAGCTCCAGAAAGGGGCGTTCTTCCTAATGGCCCAGCCGCATCTTTGACACCTTATTTCTTATATATCTCCTCTGTATCTGTCCAGCTGTGAAGAGATTTTGGAAAATCCCTGAAGCTTTAGTATTTTGGATATAGAATTGTATTTACAGTATGATTAGCTAGCTAGACATATCACCTAAATCTCTGAGCTTGTCTTTTTTGATTGTTAAAATACAACAGACTCTATAAGGTTCCTATGCACTAGTTTCATACAAAGTACTTACCCTTCTCTTATGCCCCTGTTGTGACCTATTTGCAATTTTCCACAAGAAGTTCTTGTGTTACAGACAAACCCTCTTTCAAGGAGCTTTTGAGCCTCATTTAAATATATTAATAGCATTTAAACACAAGTTTTACAGAATGTAATTTCCCTGTCATCAAAGAGTATGCAGTCCCTTTCACTAACTTGCAAATTTTCTTTTTAAACAATATAAACTGCACAAATACAATGTATTAAATAAATGAAAAGGCCAACATCACAGAAAATAGCGAAACCATTAACATATAGATTAACCCCATCAAAGGGTGATATTTGTGGGATATTCAATGTGATTTATATATCATAAACTAAAAGAGCAGAAGCTTTACTTTTGGAAAGCCTCTAATTCAGCAGTCAACCTTACTTTCTGACATGAAAAATTTAATATGAATGCAATGTGCATGAATGCCAATTACTAGGATAAAAGAGAAGCTCATGGCAATTAAGAGATTATAGTCCTTTGAAAGATGTAATTAAATGGCAGAAAGTTTCATTTCAGTAATTTCTAAACCAAAAATGTATGGATTTATTTTTATTTTTATCGTTCCAATAAAATAAAGCTATAAGGTAATGAGCCCACTAAATTTCATAGCTCAATAATTGCATTAAAATAAAAATATATATTTTGCATCATTTATTTTAGCAATGCAAGCGATTATTCATTGTAAACTTCACCTTTTATTAACAGATATAATCATAAATAACTTCTTTCATTCCTAACACCTTTTTATAGGTCTTTTTAAAGACTATTTGTAATGTTAGCATATGAATACACTACAAAATATCTGTGAAAATAAACAAAAATCTTTTAACAAATCTTCTATATTTAACACAGCCTCTTAAGAGATTGTTTAAATAATTAACCTTAAATCGAGATTAAATTCCTTGGAAGTCACTGAAATCTTTTTTACTGAAGTTCTAAACTTTCACATACATACAGTCTCATCCATTGTCTACTTCTTCAGATTCTGTCAGATATAAGTACGGAAAGAGAAATGAAATGACTCAGTCCCAAATAACAGTTATTTCCTTTTAGAGCCAAACCTAGCAGCGCCATCCCCAACCTCCCACTCGGTGGTCTTCTTTCCATTTGAACCTGAAGAATCAAAGGAGAGAAAGGAACTTTTAAATACTCTCAAGAAAGTAGGACTATGCTATCTTAAAAACATGTGGTTGAAAGGATACTTCTTAAATCTTGGTTTGTCATATGGCAAATGATTTCTAACAAGGGATTGACCAATTTCTCTCCTCATTCTCATGAGTATAGGAGGAAAGGAGTTTAAACTGAGATTTTATTTAATCAACTGTCCTCAGGATTTTGTATCATCAAACTCCCAAGACCCTTTTAATCTCACTAAACAATGTATTTTTTTTAACTTTGTGAAATAAAAGTAAGAATATATCACCTCTTTTCCCATTTTCCCTGCATATTAATGAGTACTTATTAATGAAAGCTTGGTTGGTCATATAGAAAATAAAAGTAACAAAAGAGTTATAATAGGAGGGGCTCCCGGGTGGCTCAGTCGATTAAGCGTTCAACTTCGGCTCAGGCCATTATGTCAGGGTTGGTGGGTTAGAGCGCCACATGGGGCTCTGTGCTGAAAGCTCAGAGCCTTGAGCCTATTTCAGATTCTGCGTCTCTCTCTCTCTCTGCACCTCCCCGCTCCCTCTCTGTCTCTCTCTAAATAAACATTGGGAAAAAAAATTTTTAAAGAGTTATAATAGGGGAGAGAACATAAACAATCATGGAAAAGGTAGTGACGGACAAAAGAAAAATATATGCATAAACTAGGAGAATGTTGCTCTGATATTATTTCAGTGTCTGTGACCTCCATTACTTATGTTAGAAATTTGAATTCTATAAAATTATATGAAAAGTCAAGGACAAAATTTATAAAATATAACTTAACATACCAAGAATTATTTTTTATGATATAACATATTGAGTTATTATGTATAAGAGGTCATGGTTGACCTAAACAGAATTCTGTTTAATTGTCTCATGTTTTAACCATTTTTATTAATTTACCATTTAATTTTGTAAAAAAATTTTTGGTTATAAAAAAATACCCTTAATCCCAACCACAGTTGGAGCATCATAACCTCCTCTGAGAACGTGTGCTACTTGGTGTTACATAATGTGGTTGTAAGAAATGCTGTAAAAAAAAAAAATAAATAAATAAAAGTTTCCTCAAGCTCGTTAGCTGGATTTGTCAGTAGGGTAAGTCATTGTGCTTAGTATAACTCATTGAGATAATCTGGAGCCACCCCAAATTTTCAAAGATTGACACACTTCGACAATGTTTCAGCGAAAGTACTTCTTAATGGTCTTGATTCTATGAATTTTTCACTGACATGTAAGAAAAGTTTATTTCCTAGAAATTTTCTCCAGAACTCTGATTAAAAAAAAAAAAAAAAAGTAGGTCAATGCCTTTGCTATTTTAAAGATGGTTCACATTGAATTAAAGCAGATTTTGGAAAATGTTTTATGATTTTTCTCTCTATTTCGTTAACATTTCCAACTTACAGAAATGTTGACAGACTGTTAAATATAATCGCTCACGTACTCATCCCTTTAGAGTCATCAGCTGTTACTGTTCTTTTTATCTTTCTGTGGATATGCATGATGTACATGTGTGTACTAATATTAATAATGTTAAACACAGGTCTTTTCTGTTTCTTTGAGAGAATATGATTTTTCCTCATAGAGCTATTATGCTAATTACATTAATATATTTACTAATGTTGAACCATGCATGAATTAAAAGTCTGGAATACATTCCAGATTTATGGGCATGATATACCATTTTAATAGGCTATTTGAGTGTATTTGGTAATATTTAGAAGTTTTACATCTATATTTATAAGTGAGGTCAGCCTGTAGTTTCCTTTTATGTTGTCTCTATCCAATGTAGCTATAATTGTTTACCTGCTGAAATAAAACAAATTAAACTTTCTGTTTTCTGTTTTCTCGTCTACAGAAATTTGCCTGTTTAAACCATTTCTATTTCTAAATAGTTAAAAATTATTTCTCAAAATTGCTGCCAATTTTTGTTACTGTTATGTTTCCAAGACATTCATCTAGATTTTAAGTTAATTTGCAGTTATGCAAAAGATATTGATATAGTCTGTTTAAATGGTTTTCCTTCTTTCATTGGTTGATTCTGTAAATATTTGTAATTTATTGTTTTTGCTGATAAATATTAGTGGTTTGCATTATGTTGATTTTTTCAGCCTATCTTTTTAACACCCACATATATATATGTTTAGTATATGTACATATATGTTACATATATGAACGTATATGTATATATTTAGCTACTGCTTTTTTTTCTTCCTGTATTAATTTCTGCTTTTATCTATATCCTTTCCCTCATCTTGCTTAAGTTTACAATGTTTTCCTACTTATTTCTTTGAGAATTTTTTTCAGTTTTTCCTTGTTTTTTTATTGACATGTGTTTATAAAGATAACACAATTGTATTCATTCCTTCAGCTTTAACTTATAGATTTTGATACCAAGTGTTTTGATATTAATTTTCATATAATACTGTTAGTTGGGTTTGTATTTCTCTTTCACCAATGAGCTACTTCAGAATTTTTAAGTCTCTATGAAGAAGGACTTTTTTTTCTTTTGATGTAACATTAATTTCTAGTTTTTTGTATTGTGACCAAAAAATACTATTTGTGATGTATCTATATTTTAGAATTTGTTGAAGTCTTTTCTTTTCTTTTTTTTTTTTTCACTTAATACATGGTCAATTTTCTAGAATTCTCAATGTGAGCTTCAGAAATATATTCTCTATTATCACCTGAAAAGTTTGCTATACAGAAAACCTTGCATTGCAAGTAACTTGTTCTGCTATTGTTTCACAAGATGAGAAACATTACTAATAAATTCTAACTTGATAAACGAGCAATGTCTTACAATATGAGTAGTATGGGATACCAATGTCACATGATCACTGAGCCAATGATTCTTGAAATTGGCTTTGATATATGAGTGCTTTGTATTATAAGCATGTTTCTGGAACAAATTGTGCCCACAACCCACAGTTTTACTGTATATCCATTTAATTTGAGTTGTAGTATTCTTATCTATATTTTGCCTGTTTGTCTTTGACTTATGATACGTTAAAGGCTCCTAATATTAGTGCATTTCAGTCTATTCCTTCTTCCCTTTCTTGTAGTTTCTGCTTTAACTAGTTGCTTTTTGGGTTACTGGAAATGTGATATCCAAAATTATTTTGTACTCATTGAGAGTTGAAGTCTTTCCTATTTAAGTGTCCTTATTTGTTATGCACAGCTCTTCATGAGGAATTCTACCTTGTACAAATATACATTTGCCCATGCTTTTTTTTTCGTTTTTTTTAGACTTTCTTAATAACCTCATTTTTATTCCTTTTATACTACCCAATGGCCTTTGTGTGTGTGTGTGTGTGTGTGTGTGTGTGTGTGTATGTGTAGGTCTCTACTACTTTTTTTGGCAGCTTTAATTTTTTTCTTTTTTTTTTTTTAAATTCTTTTTTCAACGTTTATTTATTTTTGGGACAGAGAGAGACAGAGCATGAACGGGGGAGGGGCAGAGAGAGAGGGAGACACAGAATCGGAAACAGGCTCCAGGCTCTGAGCCATCAGCCCAGAGCCCGACGCGGGGCTCAAACTCACGGACCGCGAGATCGTGACCTGGCTGAAGTCAGACGCTCAACCACTGCGCCACCCAGGCGCCCCTAAGTTTTTTTTCAACTATGAACTAGTCAATGGAGTTATTTTCCCTCGTTTGTTTTCCTTTCTTCTCTAATCTTTCTTCAGTGTATACATGGTCAGAACATATAATATTTAATATAACATTTTGTCTGCTGTCCCCTTACTTTTATTCTTAGATCTATGTTTAAATATATCCACAGCTACCTATCATCCTTTTACCATATCTTTCAAGTAGTTCCTTTGCTATTGTAGGCTATTCTCTTCTACATTCATCAGGAAGACCTCATGAGTACAGAAGTGCCTACATTTTTTTTCCTGCTTTAACATTTTTTTTTTCCTATTGCCTTGATACCTTGTTTGTATATAAATGCCTGACTTGCATTTTCTTTCCTGGAGCTTCTAGCATATGTTGCTCAAATTACCCTTCCTTCTCTGTTCCTATCAAGGATTCTGGTTACAGCTAAATTCTCTTTCAGGTAGGTTACTTTTTGATGGAAATTCAGAGGATTTTTTTCTTTTAATATTAAAGTCTGTTATTTCACTAGACATTGAGGACCTTGAATCAATTCACCCACATGCAAATAGTTAGTGTCAATGTATAGATTCAAGTTCTCTTTTATGTGAGGGCTAGTTCTGTTTCATTTATCTTAGTCTTCAGAAAATTTAATTATATGAATGTTGGTCTGTCTTCTTGGTCTGCCTTTTACCTCCATCACATTTCTTGTCATCATCTTTTTGTCTGTTTTTTATTTTATTTTATTTTCATTTTGATTTCTATTTGTCAATGCACACTTGTCAGTGTTCACTTTATTGTGCTTTACTATGTTTTCATCATGCATTTTAATGTTTTTATCAAACATTCTCTCTCAGATTTAACCATTTCTTCAAGTGATTTTTACTTGTATTTTTATTGAATTTTTTTTTAATTTTTGTATTTTTATAGAATTGCATCAGCCCTCATTTGACAGCTTCCTTATTTTGTCATTTATTTTTCTCAGTTTTTTTTAATGTTTATTTATTTTTGAGAGAGACAGAGACAGAGTGTGAACAGGGGAGGGGAGAGAGAGAGAGAGGGAGACACAGAATCTGAAGCAGACTCCAGGCTCTGAGCTGTCAGCACAGAGCCCCATGCAGGGCTCGAACCCATGAACCGCGAGATCATGACCTGAGCTTAAGTCGGACACCTAACCGACTGAGCCACCCAGGCGCCCCCAATTTGTCGTTTCTGATCTCCTATGTTTACATTCAGATGCAGTTTATTAGCACTTATTTCTACAGACACTTTTTTGAAAATATGTTTCAACAATTCTTGTTTGCTTCATGTTTGCTTTGTGTGTGTGTGTGTGTGTGTGTGTGTGTGTGTGTGTGTGTTAGGAGACAGATTTTACCACGGAAATTTATTGTTGTTTTCTTTTTTCTTCTTCTAAAACTTTGTTGAGATTTTGTTCGCTGTTCTCTGTTCGTTTTTGAAACTCTAATAATAAGAAGTTTTCTATATAGGCAACACTAATAGTTCTCGGTGGTTGACTTGATATGTTATGAAAGCGACTTTGTTTCTTGGCATAGCATGGTACAATTGCCTTATTTTCATTTTTTTTAATGAAAAGGGGCTACTTTTCTGATTTTGTGAATATCCGTTGATTCTATACGCTATTAGTTTCTATTGCTTTTACTCATTTTTTTTTCACCCTGCCACCTAACCACAAATGTTTCACCCCTACAGGTCACTCCCTCTTCTCTGGTAGTGGTCTTCCCCAAGATTGCCCCCTCTAAACTAGCAACTTCTTAACTCTTTCTATTCAACTCTCTAGTATCCAGTGTTCAAATGTACCTTATCTCGGACCTGGTCCCAGTATTCTCCCAGGCAAGACGGACTCTCATTATGAATGTGATTTTATTTGTGTTCATATGCTTAGGGTACTCATGAATGTTTTTTCCTGTGCAGTCTCCACCTGATTAGTCATGGGCTCCCAGAGATGGATCTGATGATACAGAATGCTTTCCTACCTGTATACAAATACTTTGCAATGCCCTCTGTCTCTGAATTTTGCTGTAGGACTATGCTGAATTTTGGTTTTATTTTCTCTTTTTGATGATCTAGGTTTTGGATGGTAATTTAGGCAGCAGCCATTATCTTAGAAGAAAGTTTGTATATAAATTTTCAGAAGTCACCATCTACATAGAATAGAATTTACCTATGTGAGCATAGAAAATACATGACACATGACATAAAACTCTATATTTGCACACATGGCTACATCAGGGGGAATGAAATTTTAGAAAATAAGTTTTTAGAAACCCATAGATGTAAAGTTTTTAAAAAAGAGCTTGGAAAATCATGTTACCAAAGAAAAATTCCACCACCTTCTTCAAATGATTAGGTAAATATTATGAAATCAAGGGGTGCCTGAGAAGCTCAGTTGGTTAAGCAACTGACTCTTGATTTTGGCTCAGATCATAGTTTCATGGTTAATAAGTTTGAGCTCCACAGCAGGCTCTGTGCTGACAGTGTGGAGCCTGCTTGGGATTCTCTCTTTCCCTCTCTCTCTGCCCTTCCCCTCCTCAAAATAAATAAATAGATAAATAAATAAATAAACAAATAAATAAATAAATAAAATTAAATCAATATAATGTGATGCACCAATTTATAATTTTCACCTTTTCTCCCCATGTATTTCATCTTAAATTTACAGGTCTCTAGCTAAATAATATAATTACTAGATTTGTATTTCACTTTTTTTGTGCTGATGGTCAAATTTTCTATAACTTCCTGTATTTATGTAGTTTGGCATTAAAAGAATATGATAAACACAACATTTAGTGTGTATAAGTCCAATTTAATACAGGAGTTTTATAAGTGAGAACACTACAAAACCAAATGTAATATTCACAGACAATAAAATATTCTGAAATCAACATCATGTAAAGAGTAAAAATGAATAAATGCATTAACAAATAAAAATGTTCAAGGGCAGTCCAAAAATGATTCAGGCAATAAAGTTCTACACTAAGTCAATAAATTTGTTTTATTTAAAGTCTGCCTGGAAGATTCAGCCAACCTCAGAGGATCTCATAAAGACTTAAGGCTAATGGACTATATCACACATTAATACCGAATACATGGGCACCTGGCATTCCTACAGACAATGTAGCCAAAGGCCAGTACTCCAGTGGTTTGTAAGGCTAATGTTAGATTTCTAACAATAGAGTAATATCAGCAGGAAGTACAACAATTGGGCAGTTCAGAGTAAAAAGCTACAGCTAGCTACAATGAAGTGCATCAGCATGGGACAAGAAAACAGAAAATGCCAGAAATGCAAAACCCAAGAAAAGTAAAAACAATAGCCTTCTCAAATTACAACCTGTGGTTATTGTTGCGCTATTGTGCAAAACATCAAAATAACATTCTGCACTCAAACACACACATCCATAATTAAAATTGAATGAGGACTTTGCTATGCTCAACATTTTTTGAAGAAAATGATGCAGACAGTTTCTACATTTCAAAATTATACCATTATTGAAAACTCTTAGTGTTGACTATGAAATATTGGATGTTCATGATCAGAAATTTCAGAAAAGCAAAATTAATGTTAGAAAAACTAACACAAAAGTGAGAAAATGTAATTCAAGAGAAGTATAAAACAAACAAACAGTGGCCAACTCCTGGAGTAACTCCTGGAGTACTCCTGGCTTTCAAGAACTAGTTTTTGCATTTGTTTGGAATGAATTCCAGCTGTGAGAAATGAATTGAAGAAAAGATTTTAACTCTATCTTTGTCTCACATTCTCATTGGTACATGGGTCACCATCTGCTCCCATGTTCACTTGGAAACGTCAAACAGCATCAGCTTTGTAGACTGCCAGGTGCACTCTGGGATGATACCACAGCAACTCTAAATTTTGCTGGGCTAAGAAAATGGTGAAAGGAGAAGAACGTTGAAGAGCTGATTTGGACATCCACTCCATCAATCCATCAGAGCTGGTGGATTACATTCTAATAGTTATTTTCCTTCCATTATGGTTCTTTCTAAGAAGTTAAGAATCAACCCTGGGGATGCCTGGGTGGTTCAGTCGGTTAAGTGTCTGACTTCAGTTCAGGTCATGATCTCCAAGTTTGTGAGTTTGGCCCCACATCAGGCTCTGTGCTGACAGCCCAGAGCCTGGAGCCTACTTGGGATTCTGTGTGTGTGTCTCCCTCTTTGCCCCTCCCATGCTCACACTGTGTCTCTTTCCCTCTCAAATAAATAAACATTAAAAAAAATAAACATTTAAAAAAATTAAAAAAGAATCAACCTTAAAGAAAGGTTGTTGGTGGAGAAACAGTTCACCAAGATATGTCATCATAGTTCTGGGAAGCCTGTGTCTCTTCTTGCAAAGATTCATCCCTCCCTTCTTCTTATTATTCACTAAGAAGGACAAAAGCATGGACTAGACTTCGGCCTTCTTTAGACACACATTATCAGATATGCTAACTCCTAACTCCAAGGGGAAATAAGCTCAGAGTCAGTGGACTGAATCTATAAGGAACAAGACCACTGCCAAAGGAAGACCACACATAGTAGAGGAAGCACAACTATAAGAAGAGACGGATCGGGGGTGCCGGGGTGGCTCATTCAGTTGGGTGTCCAACTTCAGCTCCGGTCATGATCTCTTGGTTCATGGATTCAAGCCCCACATTGGGCTCTGTGCTGACAACTTGGAGCCTGGAGCCTGCTTCAGATTCTGTGTCTCCGTCTCTCTCTGCCCCTCCCCCGCTCAAGCTCTGTCTCTGTCTCTCTCAAACATAAATAAATATTAAAAAATAAATTAAAAAATAAAAAAAGAAGAGAGATCAAGAATACAGAATTTAAATAAATAAATAAGCCATAAATTTTAAAAATACAGAATAATACATAATTTCAAAGAGTTAAGAGATGTTGATTATACAAAGCAAAAATGTCCATACTTTCCTTAAATTATATTGAAAACACACATAAACATGTGTGTTTTATATTCATGTATGAATGTGATTATTTATAAGCCATTTATTTTAATGGAAGGCACACTTTGTGTTACTTTTCTTTTTCTTTGCTTCCTTACTCTCCAACTATATATTTATATAAAATCAAACACCCACATCCACAACCCCTCCCCCAAACTCCCCCCCCACACACTTACTCATACAATAGGACGGGGAGAGAGGTTTAGTCACTGTTTGTAAAAATAATATCATGTTATTCAGTAACTTTGCATATTTCTTTCCTCAATATACACTATGTAGTAGATATAACACCAAGACAACTAATACTATCCAAATTTAAACCTTAAACTAGAATTTATGTTTAGATATGATATAAAATGTACTTCCAACTCTATTTTCTTGTAAGTTTTAAATTGTCTGGTATCTTATATTAAATATTTCATACTGAATTGAAATTATAAATGAATGTCTCATGTATCATTTTGAAAATAATAATGATCTATTTTGTTTCTCTGTTTTATTCCACTATCTGGTTTCTCTAAGGGAAGTTTCACCATACTGTTCTTAATTTTCATATGATTCTATTAGAATTTTGTGTGTATTTAAAACTTTCCAAGTTATGGGGTGCCTGGGTGGCTCAGTTGGTTGAGCACACAACTTTTGATTTCAGCTCAGGTCATGATCTCACTGTCTTGAGATCAAGTCCCATGTCAGATGGAGCCCACTTAGGATTCTCTCTCTCACCCTCTCTCTCTGCCCCTCCCCAGCTCCTGTATTTTGCTCTTTCTCTCTCAAAATAAATAAATACACTTAAAAAAAAATAAATGAAATAAAATAAAATAAAAATAAAATAAAACAAAATAAAATTTTCAGGTTACCTTTCCAAATCCAACAAACAGAATTGTATTAAGTTTATAAATTTATTTTACTACAATTATTTTTTTGCACTTTTAATAAAGGGTAATGCCAAACATTATGTCTCCTATTGGCTAAGATCATATTTTAAGGTATTCAAAAATATTATAGCTTTCTTCATATAAGAATTATCCTTTGCTATAAGGTCATTCCTATTTGAGATACACATATTTTTTGCTTTGCTTTTCAGTGAAACTTTTTCTCTCATATATTTAGGTGCCTATTGCTGTGACAGAGAGTATTAGATCCACATGCTGACGGAGAATCGTATTACTAAATATAGTATTTTAAAAGCATTATTTTGGGACTTTTAATATATAAAATTATATCATCTGCAGAAGAAGATCAGTTTATCTCTTCTTTTCCATTATTTTCTCTAGTTATTTCCTTTCTTTACTTGTATTATTTCCATAACATACAAATGACAATGAGGATAAAGGACATTATTGCTTTAATTAAGTTACTTAGTGCTTCTCTTTTTAAAATAATGTTTGCTGTTCAATTTTGTTAAATAGTCTATTACATTTAAATAGTTTAGCATCTGTTCTTATTTTTTAAGAGCTCTTATTAGAATTGACATTTGAATTTTATTTAATGCCTTTTTATCCTCAACTGATAGAATCACATGTTATGCTGGCTTCATATATTGAATTGGGAAAACTTCCATCTTCTCAAATATCTTCAGTAATTTAGAGAACTGAAATATGTTCTGAAAAGTGCAGATCAGATTCAACTGTAAACATATTTGTGATGTTTTTTAACTTTAATCACCTTATCATGTTTCTTGGAATATTGAAGTATCATGCTTTTCTATTTCTCTTAAAGGAAATTTTGGTAATTCATGCTTAGATATTTTTTTTTTGTATTTTTAGATTTTCCATTAGTTTTGGTTAGATCTGTATGGTATTTTCTCTTATTATTCTTGGATTTTCTTTTATTTTGGCTTACCTCTACTTTCTCGTTTCTAATGTTATCTGTTTTCCTTCATTTTTTTTCCTATCGTTAGGCTTATGAAGGCTTTACCTATTTTAATAAATAGTAATAATCGATAATGAATTTAAAACATATTTTTACCTTTATTTTTTCTTTCTGCTAATTTTTAACGACATACTTCAAGCTGTAAGAGATTCAGAAAAATATTCAACAGCTGAGCATTTGTCTATACTCAACTGGAAATAATAATGTTTAAATTTTTTTTAATGTGTATTCATTTTCCAGAGAGAGAGAGAGAGGAAGAGTGTGAGTAGGGGAGGGGCAGAAAGAGAGGGCAACAGAATCTAAAGCATACTCCCTGCTGACAGCAGAAAGACGGACATGGAAGGGGATGCGGGGCTTGAATTCACCAACCGTGAGATCATGACCTGAGCTGAAGTTGGCAGCTAGAGAATACCTCTGTGATGTAAGACACAAAATTAGAGTTCAATATTAGTTATCCTTCTCTGCCAATCTTTTCATAAATATAAGAGGACTAGTCTAAATCAGGAATACGTTGTGCCACCAAAATTATCTATGTGTGTGAACTGAGGAAGAAGGAAGAATCACAGCAGATTCATAAACCAGTTTGTGATAACCATAGCTCTTGCCTGTTGTTCATCTGTCACTTACCCAGCACTCTTGTTTTACGACTTCAGTTGTGAAATTGATATAGACAATCTCAATTCCTTTAAAGCACTCTACCCGATTATAAGCATTATTTTTGGGACTTTGTCTTCTAACAACTCTTTCATACACTGCTATCTTCTGTATTTGCATATTAGGAAATTCTGCCTTGTGTATAGATTTCGTTAGGGAGTATATTTTATTGACCTTATTCACATCTCATATTTTTCCATCTCCGTCTTACATCATAAACATCCCAGCGGCAGGATCCATGCTTATGGCACTAGGTTAGGGCAATTCCTGTAAATAACACAAATGCTCATTGTGAACAGGTTCAATGGCCTTTGAAGAAACAGGTGCATGCTGCAGTTTTAGCTTTCCCTGTAGTAGGAAGTATAACTACTATTGCGTTCACGACTGGGAAGCATCATTTACAGTAATTCATATAAGATATTTTGAGAGGAAAAGATTCTCAAAACTCTTTTTTCCCTCTTCATGGAACGAATGCTCTTCATTCTTTATGTAGATCCAAGTTTCTGACTGACATCATTTTCCTTCTCACTGAAGAGCTTTTTTCAACATTCCTTGTAGGGCAAGACTGGTGACAATAACTTACCTCCGTTTTTGTTTGAGAGAGTCTTTATTTCTCCCTTTCAAAGGGTAATTTTGTTGGCTATAGGATGTCATGTTGCAATTTAAAAATTCAAATAGTTAAAATGTATTCCATTCTCTACTTGTCTACACAGTTTCTAATTCACAGTTTCAAGTTCATTGTAATTATCCTTGTTCCCCTATAGGTAAAGTTCAACCCATACTTAACCTATCTTCCTTCTTCTTTCAGGAATTGTCTGTTTTCCTGCAATTTGAATATGATATGCTTAGGTGTATTTTTGTTGGTAATGTTCTGCTGGGCATTCCCTAAGTTTCCCAGATGTGTGGTTTGGTGTCTTTCACTAATTTTGGAAAGTTCTTGGCTCAATTACTTCAATACTTCTTCTTTTCCATTCTTTTTTTCTTTCTTTTACTATAGTATTCCAATTACACATGTGATTACCTTTGAAATTTTCTCACACTTTGTAGATGTTGCATTCTGGCTTTTTCTTCATTCTTTTCCCTTTGCATTTCACTTAACCAGTTTCTATTAATCTATCTTTAAACTCACAGATTCCAACTTTACCCCTTTAACACATAAGGTAAGTGTGTGCATGAGTATGTGTATCTATATATGTATGCGCTTATACCTGTGTGTGATTAATATAATATAATATAACATAATATAAGGTCATGAGTGGTAATCAAAATTAGCATGAGAGTGTCTTTTTTTTCTCTATTTAGTATAAAGTAAGAATTTCTCCTGACTTCCCAGGATAGAGGCAAGAACAAGTTTGACACTCAGATATAAGATATTACTGGATCTCTCTGGCATAAGCTAGACGTGACAGCAGTTAGGAGCCAAGGCCTACAAAGAAGGAAGCAAAGAGGAAGTGAAGGAAAAATAAAGAAGGCGAAACTCATCAGGACCCAAACAAAGAAACTAAAGCAAAGAAGAAACTTATATTATGCCCAGCATTTAATGCTCGGTGTATGTATGAGCAAGCAAAAATAATAATAAGACTTCTAAAGAATGTTTGCGCTAGAATACCCTATTAGACTGCGTAGAACATCATAGCAAAGTAAAATTTCTAGAGTGTCTAACATGTTTCAGAACTGAGATTATAAATATTGATCTCATTAGCCTTAACATTCTCCTCAGCGTGACTGAACTTTAGACAGATTTTTTCCTGACTATAGGCCTCTAACCTGCCTTTTCTTAGAGTATTTATTTTAGAAAACTTGCAATTGTAAATTCTTTCTTTGTTCCTTTGAGATGTAAATCTTCTCCTAGCCTCTTGCCAGTTTTATGACCCAGAAACAGTATGTTCAAGGATCCTGCAGCCATCCATTTGAAATGTGAACATCAAGGAAGACAGCACCCCTTTCTCCTAGTCTCTGTGAGAAAGAGCCTCTTATAAGCACCAATGCCAATTAAGAAAAAAAAAAGCGTAATCACACGACAACAGCTTTCCTAATATCCTCCAGTGCTTAAAACACCTCCCACCCTTCCTTATGCTGGAGTTGAGTTCACTCTCTCTCTCTCTGTTGCAATAGTCTTGGCCCCTATTATTGCAATAGTCTTGAATAAAGTTTTCTTTGTCTGCTTAACTCCATCTAGTGTGATTTTTTTTCTTTGAAATTTGAACGAGTTATATATAGCACCATCTGTAAAGAACAAAATTTGGTAAAAAAAAAAGATGAAAACTGATCATTAGAAAATATTGGAATAAATATAATTGTAGTGATATATACAGTGCACTGTGGGAACACAGAAGGGGAACGCCAATAATGGGTATGATCAAAGCATAACAGCTTAATGGAGGTGAAATTCACATCAAGTCTTAGAGGGTGAATACTAGAAACAGAAAATTGTGGCCATTCCAGGAGAAGAGATGGTATGAGCATATTGTATGGATGATATGTGTGGTCAGCAAATTAGAAGTACAGACTTATTTGAGATGAATATACTAGATTAATACTGATGGTAAAAAGATCACAGAAACATACTGTACAGATGATGTGGAGAATAAATTTGAGGAGGAAACAAGGAGACTGGTAAAAATTTTGTAAGGATAATTTAAGTCTGAATTAGAGAAGTGTCAGTTTGGATGGAAATTTGTAGATAGATTCAGATAATAAATAAGAAGTAAAATCAGTGTATTGTGTTAACTTAATGAATTTGGTCAGAAAGAAGATAGGAGGCAGAAACAAGGATATGTCATTTTCATTCCAGGCTCTTCTACTACATGGCTGTTAAATGTTCATGTTTAAAGAGCTCTGCATAGCCCTCCGTTTTTTGTGTGTGTTCTCTCGCCTTTCCAGTGGTCTTAAATATCTTCTATAGGCTTTAATAAATATGGAGGTTGAAATAAATTTGGAAAACAGTGGAGACACTGAGAACAACTTTTAAGTCAATGCCTAGATGAGGAATAATAAATACTAGAATTACGAGATTAGGGTCCAGATTAAATGGGCACATAAATCTATATGCTGTTTTTAGAGTAAATATCAAAAGCATTCCATATTGGAGAAAAGACTGAAAATAATTCCATTTATTAGACATCTGTAATTTGCCAGGCAAATCCTGTGCTTGTACTATCGTAATCAAAATCAGGGTCGCTATTTTGCAACTGATATTAAAAGGTTGGTGCTTGAGAGCCAATGAGTCACATACTTGAATTTGAATCTCCCGTAGTCCACATACTAACTGTGAAACTTTGGGTAAGCCACTTAATCTCTTTCATGCCAAAGGCTTTTTCCTCTACTCTATATTATATCATTTCCTTTTTCTATATCTCCAGAGCTTCCTTTTCTGTTAATATGAGCTCTGGGCATAAAAAAAGAAGACGTGCACTTAGAAAATTTGACCTGGCAGCTTAAGTAATTTGCCCAAGGTTATTTAGTGAATCAGTGGTAGATATAAGGGTAAGAAGCTATAATTCCTACTCCAATTTCCTGCCTGAACCATTAGATAGCTCCATCTGTTTTGATTCCATCATTAATATGAAGTCATATTTCTGTCTCTTAATAGAAATGAACTGATCTACTGGCTAAAAGTGGAGTATGAAAAAGAATTCCCATAGCTTTAAATGTATTGTCATTCCTCACAAGTACAACTTTGAAGGTGGTCCTGTTATATATTTAAATAATCTTAAAAAGCCTTTAAAATACCTGTCTTTAATTATACCTGTAATAAAAGAAAAAAAATTCTCATTAACATGAGTATCAAATGAACCTTTTTATACTAAACATTAAGCTAAGCATTTGATATTTTGATAATATGTCATGGCAACATTTCAAAATGATGAAGCGTTCATTAATGCCTGCTTAAGATAAAAGTAACACTACATTAATTTGATCCGATTAATGTTAGCACAATGCACAATGGTACATTGATAATGACTGGCCACTTTTCTTAAGTGTTAACTGGTATATTATTACATAGTAAGTGAACTGGAAGGTCCTGTAATGCCACTATCCATTATTAATTTAGTTAATTAAATGCGTGTCATACAAACCATTAATAACTTGATAATTCACCTTTCTTGGATGTTATCAAATACTTATAACAAAACAATCCAAGAGACATTAAGTTTATACATTAAAATGTTTCATGTCTGTGATACTACCTTCCATGACTAGGCAGAAAGAATTTTCCTATCTTGCCTAGAGTGTTGTAGTAAGATGATTCCTAGATATCTATAAATCTTAAAATATTCTTTGAGTATTATGAACATGATGTTTTGATCTTATTTATATAAGATTCATGTCAGGCTTCTTTTGATAATCCTGACCAATCTTATTTTTCAATTTTGTGTAATGTATTATTAGGTCATTAAAACTATTTGAGCTCTGGGGCACCTGGTGGCTCAGTAGGTTAATCATCTGACTTCGGGTCAGGTCACGATCTCACGATTCATGAGTTGGAGCCCCATGTCAGGGGGCTGTGCTGACAGCTCAGAGCCTGAATCCTCCTTCGAATTCTGTGGCTCCCTCTCTCTCTGTCCCTCCCCGGCTCACACTCTGTCTCTCTGTCTCTCAAAAATAAATAAACGTTAAAATAAAAAAAAATACTATTTGAGCTCCATTTCTCCAAATTGCTTATACACACTGATAACATATTCCTCACAAGCTCCAAATTACTACTTTATCTGCAGTTGCCTGTAACTGCTTTGTAAGTATTAGTGATAATGAATAAAAGCTTTCAAAAAAAATCCTCCAAATATAAGGATTTTCATTGTTTCCAACAACAGGCAAATGGATTCTACTCCAATTTTTAATTCAAGTTATTTCAGTTCAACAAATATTTATTAAGTTACTTGCCAAATTCAAGGCACTATACTGTATTTTTGGTGTTAATCACTTAATATAACAGATAAACATCGCATTTTCATCAAACTTAAAAATTTGGGGGTATAATAGACTATAAACAAAAAAGACTATGAACTCAAATATTCTTTCACTAATAAAATGAACGAATAAATTGTCATGGCATAAGATGAAATTTATTCAGCAACAAAAGTAAAAACATGATAGCTGAACGAGACAACATGGATGAATTTCACAAAATGCCAAGGAGTGAAAGAAGGCTTGGGCCTGGTGATGTGTGCGTGCATGTGTGCGCGCGTGCGCACACACACACACACACACACACACACACTACTGTATATAAAGTTGAAACTCTGAAATATTTAATTCAAGTATGAGAAATCAAGGTATAACAATTGCAGAGAAAGAGAGAAAGGAGAGAAGAACAATTGGAGGGGGCAAAAGAGTGCTTCTGGGCTGCTGGTAATGCTTTTGTTTTTTTTAACTCAGTGGTAACTACACAGCTTTTGATTTATGATATTTCTTTGTGTTATATGTGTATTTTTGCATACTTTTTTTATAACAGTGTGCTTCCATAAAATTAATAACTGTTAAGGAGATTACATATTTTGTTTGATGACCATAAATGCTATGTAAAAGGAAAAAAATAGAGGCAGGAATGGAACTCAACAGTGTCTACAGTGGGTAAAGTGATGAGGGGGAAAACAGAGAGTGATATTAAATGGGCTGAATAGGGTAAGCCTAATTAAACAGATGAGCTTTGGACAAAAACTAGAAGGTAATTAAAGGGTTCACCACATAGACATGGGAAGACAAAGAAAGCAGAGACAAAAAAAGAAGAGGGGAAAAGACCCTAAGATTAGATTGGGCCTGGCAATTTCAAGGGAGGGCAAACAACTTGTGGCTGGAAGGAAATAAAGTCTGGGGTTGGGGAGTTTTCTGAGAAAATGTTGGAGACCTAACGAGGGCCAGATCATGTAGGGTCTTTTAGGTCAATTTCAGGACTTTTTTACTGTAAGTGAAATAAGGAGCCATTATAGACTTTAAGCAGAGGAGTGATGTATTCTGAGTTATGCTTTTAATGGCTCCCTTTGTGTTTAGAATAGAATGCAGTGGAACAATGATAGAAGATAGATGGCATTTTCAGAAGCTGTCTCAGCAAACAAGATGAGAGATGGGGAAGGCTTGGATAAGTTTGGTATCAGTGAGGCAGTGGAAAGTAGTTGGGCATAGTATATATTTTGAAGATGCACCCAATAGGATTTTCTAGAAGACTATACATAAGTATAAGAGAAAGAAAGTCCTCAAAGATAGAAATGTAGTCAGGAGACTGAGTTCAGGAAGGGATGGAAAAGTCGTCAGCTGAGATGGGGAAGGCTGTTGATGGAGCATGGTTGGTTACAGGAAGAGCAGGAATTCAGTCTGGGATATGATGAATTAAATTTGAGCTGCGCAATTAGACTTTCAAATGGAAATATCTAGTAGAGAGTTGGGTATATGAGTGGGGGGGGTAGGTCTGAGCTGGAGATTTAGGCACTATCAAGATGAATCTGGTATCAAAAGGCAACTGTGAAAAAGCTGCTAACATATCTAAAGACAGACAACAGAACATTCATGTTAGAATCCACTACACCGTAAGTTTTTATGGATGCATTCATGTTATAATCACATATTTCTCATGTTCTTGGAAGAACATGAATCTAGAACATAATCTAATATCGGTTAGATTATGCCCAAGAAGGATGTATTGTTATGGAGCATTAGAATATGAAAAGCATGCTATGGCTAGAGTTCATCGCTCTATGACCTCCTGAGAACAGATTACATATCGCACACTTTTACTCTAATGTATTCCTACCATCCTTAATGTAGAAAAACCAGAAATGGCATATGAAATTCCCCATGACCCTGAGGTAAATTTTTCTATAGGCAAGAAAAAAAATCACACATTTCCTTTGCTAGACATTCTATCCAACAGAGTCATCAACATACCTACTCAAAAGATTATTCCCATTGTGAATAGGCAAAGTGTTCAGACTTTTGTAATGTCCTTTCCAATATGCAAAATGAGCATTACTGACCCTTTGCTTATTTAATTATTTTTTACTCTGAAAATAGATTTCAGGCACCTGCTAACAATATTTCTCACAGGAAGAGTTACCTAAGAGGATGTGACTTCTTGCTATGAATGTACATTTTCTTCCACAGTGTAAGCAGAGTTTGTCTGCAAATATGCCTCTTTAGTTTAGTAGGTCTAGGAGTTGTGTGTGCAGATTACTGTATCTATATGAGCTTACCATCTGAACACGTTTAAACTTTTTTTTTAACTTTTATTTATTATTGAGAGACACAGCATGAGCATGAGCATGGGAGGGGCAGACAGAGAGGGAGATACAGAATCTGAAGCAGGCTCCAGGCTCTGAGCTGTCAGCACAGACGCGAAGCTCGAACCCACAAGCCGTGTTATCATGACCTGAGCTGAAGTTGGATGCCCAACCACCTGAACCACCCAGGCGCCCCTGAACATGTTTAAAATGAAGGTCCAAATTGATATGCAGTGTCAACTATGAATATGCAATGTTTTTTTCTCAAAATAGCATGTTCCATATTTTTTCAATATAGTATGAAAAATTGGAGCATATTTTATAGGCATATAATTTATAGACACCAATTCTTAATAACAGGGAGAAAATGCTGGTAAGTATACACAATTTGTTTTCCATCGTGAAATATGAGCAAAAGCTGTGGAGCCTAAATTGAAATGGCATCTTGACCATATTCTTTATAGTACTTATCAAATGACTATTAAGTGATTTGGGGGGTCCACTCCAGATTCACTGAAGCAGAATTTTTAATGATGGATTTGAGTATCTGTATTTTTAACTAGTTTACCAAGTGATCATTAAGCATGCTAGAATTTGAGAATGACCCTTCTAGAGATATCTACGATAGTGTGCTCACATACAGCGTAATTAATTTAATGGTACTCATGATAATTAAAATCAAAATTAATCAGTCAACTTTTTATTTGTTCTAGTGTCATGCTTGATGAGGCTTACTGCTTCTTCATTAGTGAGTAGGTTAGACAAATTCTTACTCCATGCTCTGTGTTATGGTTGCATCAATGTTTTAGACACAATATTATAAAAATGAACAAAAAAGATGAATTTCCTCCTCCACAGAAGTTTCACTTTAATGGTGGAGTAGAGTCTGCATTATAAATATATACAAAATATGACTAGATTTTGATAGACAGTGATAAGAGTTACAAAGAAACATCAAAACATAGGAAGCAGGACCCTTTACCAGCAACATTTATAATCAAGAAAAATAAAAGACAAAAAAAAAGATGTGCACTGGCCCAATCATACAAATCTGGAATCCTATCCTCATACTCAAAACTTACTTCTAATTTCAAGGAAAAGAAAATATAATTATGAGACTATGGATGAATGGATAACTCTAAAGAAAAGCAGAAAAAGAACAATAACAAAAGAAATACTGCTGTAAATATTGCACAAAGAATCAGATGATACAGGTTCTCAGCCCAGCACCATAACTTACATGCTCTGAGATTTTGGGTTGCTCAGCAAATGTCTTTTAGCTTCAGTTTCTTCATCGGAAAAATTGAATCAATACTTCCTGTTCTATACCCAATATTATGGGTATAAACTATATAATGTAATATACTCTGAAGCCCAAAACACAGTTAACTACATTTTACTTTTAATACAACTTTAATTCAGATTCCTCATACAACTGTTAACTGTGAAGCAGAAACTTAATATTAAACAATGACTAGTTTTGCAACTGAACGAATGTGAGTTTGATCCTTGGAACATTACAGATAGAGACTACCTCAGGTGAGGTTGCCACACAGAAAACTTTATTTGTAGCAAATAAGGTGATCACAGGGAATAAATTCCGAACCTGTGGCTCCCTGAGTAGGAATGAGTGGGTTTCTTTTATTTAGGGTTTGCAAGAACATCCAGAAGGTGGAATTTTGTCATCACATGGAAAGATGGACACAAGGATGAGCTGGCATACTTAGAAAACATGCTTATACATGTTGGGTGGAGACTTTAACATTATAGTCAAGCAGAGGGAACTGTCAGACAAGGGGAAGGGACTGTGGGCTGGCTCCAAGAGCTGGTATAACTGGATTCGGTCTTGAACTCCTTCATCTGGGGTAAAAAAATGCAGGACCTTGCTTACTTTAGAAGACAGCACTGGGAGTTTTACCACTGATTTATTGTCTTGCGATGGTTAGGGGATTTTCTGGCCTGGTAAAGACTGCTAATTTTGCATTCCCTTTGTTCCCTTGGAATCCTTAACTACTGAGGTTTTTGCATTGCTTTGTAATTCTGCACCTCCTGGGAAGTTCTGTAAAAAGTGTGTTTGGGCAAGTAAGACGTAGATCGCAAAAAATAGCTGGGGGCTTAAAATGACTTCTCTTGTGTCACAAAAGCTAGATCTCTTCTTCCTTTTTATAGGGTTCCCCAAATCTTTCTGCTTACTTTCTTAGCCTTTCTATCTTTCTTTCTTAGTCTTTTTATAATTTTCTCACTCTCTATTTTCTTGTCTATATCCTATGTTTCTTGGCCATAACTACGATATAGAAATCTATGAGTATACGTAGTCATTCTTGTCCAATGGTATTATACGTGAAAATGTCTATGTTTCGTCCATGCCTTTCATTACAATATCCGTTCCTTCTGGCATCTACTGAGATACCCACAGCCCTGGCACCACATATACTTTGTTTTATGCCATCTGTCATTTTCTATTGGATGCCCTGGCGTTCTCGGAACTTGTAGGTTTCTCTCTAAGGTGATTATATGCCCTGGTTTGCCCTAAACTTGCTGGTTTATGCTGGATTAATAATTAATCATGGACCCTTTTATTCTCAAAAGTTTCCCAGTTTTGATGATAAACTCACTTCATTTGAATATTTTTCCTATTTTGGGTCACATGAATGAAGTAGGAGCTTTCTCAGGTCCTCTCCGCCTGAGCCTTTTCTGACACTGCATCAACAATCCTGCCTCCACAGAGTACTGCCACAAGAGATTTTCCTACAAGGCTCACCATTTCTCAGGGCACCGATGGCAAGTAAGATACAGGGCTTTCCCAATTCCATTCAAACCAAACTTTACCTGGGGTTTTCTGATTTCCTACTGCCTGAGGAGAGGGGTCTGATAGGCCCAGACCATTTTCTGAACTCATTTCAGAAAATTACTCATTGTTTTCTTCCATCCTTATTTTGCTTGGTAAGGAGAGGGGGAGATTGGCCTCTCCAAAAAAAAAAAAAAGAAAAAAAATTAAGTGATGGAAGTCCTAGGCCTTGATTCCTTTGGGGGTTTGCTTTTGATATGCAAAAGCAAGCTTTCTGAATTCTGAAACCTTTTTCTCTCAAAAAAGATGTGTCCTTGCAAATCAAACCCCTGCTTTTCAAGGCTACTTAGATACTTAGAAATGTATAATTTGACTCTATTCTCTGTATCCTTATACATAATCCCCCTTCTGAGCAAATGTCCCAGACACTTCAGCCTGAAGGTCTCCTTTTACAGCGACCAAAGCAACAGATCAAAAAGAAACACGTTTGTGTGCACGTGTGTATGGTTTCTTTCTTTTTCTTTTCTTTCTTTCTTTCTTTCTTTCTTTCTTTCTTTCTTTCTTTCTTTCTTTCTTTCTTTCTTTTTAACATTTCAGATAAAAGCCAAGTAAAATAATGTATGTGAAAAGGTAGTTTACAGTAAACTGGTCATGAAGTGACTGAACAATAGATCCAGAGCCATCATTATTGATGAAGGATTATTTAATTAGAAAGGACATGGTATGGAGCAAGGTAAGATAGGCGTAATTATTGTCAGCTTTTACACTAAGTACAAACTTTCTTCCAGCCTAAAGGATTAAACATATTGCTCTCACTCTAATAAAAAGCAGAAGGCAAGTTGTAGATGTAAGAATGCAGCCGGCAGGTAAAATTCCGTCAATCACAGTGACTCAGAATGTTCAGGTTAGAGACAGAGGCTAAGAGATACAGCCTCACCATTAAATACTAACACAGGAAGCCAGCATTTTGCAGAATATATTGGAAGGAAGCAAAGCTGTCTGCAGAAGATAATTGATAAAGATGTGGTGTTTTAATGACTGTGCTTTGACCCAGTGCATAAGCAAAGACTAAGACCCCTGAGGCAGACATCCAGCCTAGATAGCAAAACACAGGAACTTGACTTGAATCCTCACAAAAGGATCCCCACAACCTTGACGAAGAAGCACCAAGAACAAATTAGAAAATAAATTATTTGGGTAGTTACAACTGAACATTAGGGGGGAAAACTGGAACATGGTACCAGAACCTACAGCTTGTCTTTTTCATTTTTAAAAATATATTTAGAAATATGTTTTTCATTTCAAAGAGTTACATCTCAGTCATTTAAATAAATTATTTTGCAGTTTTCATAAAAATTTTCAACTTGCAGCTAATATTATACATAGATATTTGGGTGAAAGGATTCTGTCTGGCTCTAATAAAGACGTTTCTCACCTAACATGGGCTAAATCTGTTAATTAGCAATTGCCATCCACAGCAGTTTTTATATTTTCTGTGCTATACTCCTGAAAATATAAAGTCCTAAATAAAGAAATAATAATACAACACCAGAAAATATTAATCGCGTTAAAAGATCTCAGTATGTCTTGTTTAATGAAATGTAACAAATTTTACTTCGAATTCCCACAGCTCAGAGTCCCTTCCAGAACTGTAATATGGCACGAACCTTGTTCCAGCAAAATCCATGGAAGGCATGACAGCGGGGCATTCCTCTTTCTTCCATCCAGAACCCTTGCATTTTGCATGTCCTCCTATGATGAAACTCTGAATAGACTATCCTTTTTCTTGAACCCTCGACCTCACATCCTCTAAGTGGATAAGGTATTAGTACATCAATATTGTATTGAAATCCTATAATAAGCAACATATGCATTACATTGCTAGGATGAGAAGGAGACCATTTTAGTAACAGGAATTAGCACTCTATTGAGTAGGAGATGACATTTGACTCTATGGGTCATTCTTTATAAGTCAAAATTCATTTAGCAATAGTAAAGTAGAAGAATGTGGGTAAGAGATCAATAAATAAGGTACTCTCTTCTGGCTATAGGAGACACAAATAGGATTGAATCAATCATAATGAAGTTTATGTTTATAATATATTCTAATTTATTTTTAAAAAGCAATACCTGCAATGTTGAGGGTAAATATCATAGCAAGGGATCTCAGGAAGTAATGTGCCTTCACTGGGGATGATTTTGCATATGACTGGAGATGGAAGAAATGATGTTATATATTTTTTTAAACTAGGGGCTTTGCAATGGTGTGATAATTATGTAAGTTTCATCCAGGAATAATATCCTCTTTTCCTCTCTATCAAATATTATTCAGGTTTCAGGAACGTGCTCAAATCCCAGTTCCTCCAAGTCATTTGATTTGTTTTGTCTCTTCTGACCTCTAGTGATCACTCTGTTCTTTAAACTCCTACATTTTATTACCACACCATTCTCTCTTTGTTTTTACATTGTACATTCTTGTCCTTAATAGCATAATATAAGATTGCATTGTTTCATCAACATAATCATAGCATTTTGAAATCAGTGAATGTGCCTTACATTTCCTTTTATCCTACAAGGTACCCTAAACAAAGAGTGTTACACAGAAGTTGCCAAATAAATACGTAATAGAAATAAATGTTTGGGCTGTACTAAACAAGTAACGTATGGCTGGAAGTTAGGAAAACAAAGAGATATAGGGCATGGATTCTCTGATATTCCTGGGCAATGCTTTTGAGCTTTCTGGGCAAGGGATTTATGTCTTTATTTACCATTAAAATAAGAAATAGTATTAGATCAACTGTGCTAATAATGCCATTTCTTTGATGACACAGTTCAAATGCAGCTCACTGCAAGAATCCTCTTGTACTATATTAATCCAGGAACCCTGCAAATTCATATATAGCATTATGAAGAGCAATCATCCATGGAGTACCAAGTTTTGTGCTAGATGTGGGGCATTCCAAATGATGAACAAAAAAGGTGTAATTCATGCCTTATGATTCTTCGGGTTTACTGAGGAACAGAGATATGAAACCATTGCTAAGAATGAAATATGTATGTTAAGCTAAAGGAATATCAGTGGTCCCATTTCATATATTTTTTGATCAAGAATATCTCTATGAGAAAATAATATTTAAACTCTGGCTTGAGGAAAGAGAGCTAGGGAAATGTAATTTGCAAATAAAGGAAAAGATTGTGTATGCTCTAGAGTAAATAAAAGGTGAGTGTGGACTTAAGCTTAGTGCACAGAAGGGTAGGAGAGGGGTTGACATATATCCATTGCTTACCCATGTTGTTCTTTGAGAGCCTACCATATTTCAGGCACTTTATTAGGTGCTGAATAAACCATAGTGAAACCTGATCATATATTGCCTGATAAGGTTTTTGTTTTGAGTTTATCATCTATCAGTAAAGACATTACCAACCAAATAATCATTGTAGAGCAATTGACTTATATTCTTTTTAACATTCTTGGATTCTTTTTTTAAAATTCTTTTAATTTTCAATAACTGATAATGGTAAAGATGACTATTATGGCTAGTTTTAAGTATAAGACAAACATCATGTCTACATTAGTAATGTGCATGCATGTAACAAAGGAGTTGTATTAAACTGGGAGGTGGGTAGATTCCCTGAAAGGAATTTTTAAAATGAGAATAAAATTTAAAATTACAGCTAACCATGAAAAGGGGATATAGCGGAAAGAACATGTACTAGCATGTGGTGGGGGGGGGGAGCATAATATTTCTAAGAAATTAAAAGTTAGTGACTGTGGCTGGAGTATAGCAAACAAGATGGAGAATGCCTCAGGAGCCAAACCATGTAACATCTTCTAGGCCTGGCAGAAGATTCATATATTTATAACATATCTATAGCTCACATATATTTTGTTCTTCATAACATAAGGAAGCCATTGCAGTATTTTCAGCATAAATGATGACATGATCAAATTTGCATTTTGAAAAAAATCATTAGAATTTCCTATGGCAAACAGGAAAAAAAAAAACCCTCTGAGGGAACTGGCACTTTACCACCAGAGTGGCACAAGGAGTCAAGAGGAAAAGGAATGTGTCCAAAGTAATATATTTTATGTGAAGCCTGCCTGCGCTGAGGAAGGATCTAAGAGAGACTAGGTTTAGAAAAGAGGTGGGGCTCCTAGAGGAAGATCTATCATTGGCTCCACCTACCCCAAGAGGGAAAAAGGACCAGGGCCTGCTGTTAAAATTCAGGACCAGAATGGGAACTCATTCATCTTTACAAATGAGGACAATTTGAAGGTTGGTGTGCAAGGGTACTTCTTTACCATTGTTCATAGAAAAATAGAATATTTTCCATTATCAGTGAAATTCAAGCAACATTTACAATTCAGGAAATGGAGAACGTCATTCCCAAGTGACGAGTGCCCAGGGGAGAAGCAGAAATTCAGATAGGCTTGGGTGAGAGCCAAATAATGGATATGCATGCTTGGCTTCTTGAAAAAAAGATGAGCGAGAGAAGAGCTGGTCTGAGAGAGCCTGGGATAATAAGTCAGTGTCCCGGAGTCCCAATAAGTTAGGAGGAAACATGGCAAGTGCCTGTGTTCTGCCATAAAAGGACTAACACAGTTAACAGAAAACTGCTGCTTTGAAATAATTTGTAACATTAGGATGCAGCAGGTATGCATCAATGACTGGATGCCATTCTGGAATCTCAGGTAAGCTAGTGCTACGTGCAAGAAATGCAAGATCATTCTTGTGCCATGGATATCTTTGCTGAGAAGGGCTTTGTCTAGAAAATAACCATAGTCTGGATGCTTCACCCTGATGTGGATACTCCCAGAATGTAGGAACCATTTTCTGAGAATGAGTTCACTTGACCGGAAAACCCTGAATGGAGTAAAGGCAAATGCGAGAAGGTTTCCATTCGTTTTCACAACTGAGAACAGTGTGAACTATCACAGCTATTCATTGTATCTGTGTCTGCCTACCTGGAATATATTACATTTTCATGTTAACAAACATTTCGTCCCCGGTGAAATCCTATCGTTAGTAACCTTTCACCTTCCTGGAAGCGGTGAGGGCTTTCTTCAAAACTGAATAATGATGACACTCGTGAAGGAAAATAATTAGGAGTGGACGTATTTTAAGAACGAATCATTTACAGAAAGGTAGTGCAGTAACCGATGGTTAAGTTGCAGCTAAGCAGTTAGTACACCGAATCAAAAGCACTGAGGATGGGTGCCCTTCTTGGAAACTGGAGAGAGAATGTGGGGAGTTGGTGGCCTTAAGGGAAGCAATGACTCAGGTGACATCCAGCTCCAGGCAGCCCCTTGAGGAGAGAGCTGATCTCACACCCCTTTTCCCTCTCCCCTGTGCTGCAGATGCCCTGTGGGAAGTCCAACAGGAAACCAGAGGGCAAGTGAAGCAGTAAATGTGATGCACAGAGGTGGTCCTTCTGGAGCAGGCTGAAAGACGTGAGGAGATGGGCAAACTCATGGGCTTGCTCTGCCTCACGTCTCTCTCGAGGGGCAAAGGGAGACATTTGGCGCAAACTGCCTCCAGAGGAGGATTGTTAGAGCACATGTGCCAAGAATCTTAACTTCTATGTCTCTAAAAAAAGAGTTTTTGAAGTTCTGTGCAGAAACAATACAGGGAGAGGAAACAAAATCTCCTTTTGAATGTCAAAATGATGGTTTTGCCATTTGGAATTCTTGACAATATGAGATGATTTTTGCATTCCAGACTTGATAAAGTTTCTATGTATTAGGGATAATAAACAATATTTGGCAAGTTCGAGGAATCATGAGTTCCCACCACTAATCCTGTTTGGAATTAAAAGCTCCTGGAAGGTAGCTATCGCCATGGGTATCTCCAGTGCCTTAACTGCATGGGACTGAAGAATAGAGACAGATGGATCTGAAGTCAAGGCCAAAGAGGGTGAGAGGACAACCCGAGGTCCCTAAGGCCTATGAAAGACAAGGGGGAGCAGTAAAAACATTTCATGTCTCTGAAAAAAGATAAACAAAATAGCTGGAAGAGGAAACTGCCAGCCTAAAGGGGGCCTTATGATTATGGTAGGGCCATGGTGGCCTTAGGTTTCAGAGTGGGCCATATGAGCAAGACACCAGATGAAGATGCAATGGCCTCAGTGACACACTGTCACCTCCATCCCCTAAACCACTGCCACCCTAGTGGAGAAATGTCAACAGCTAAGAAGCAGGAATGACTAAATTCAAAAATCACAACGGATGATTGTACATACCAGAAGATATTTGTACAAGAGAGTTTAAGAACCATCCAACTCTCTTCTTAACCCAGAAGTTAGAATCAATTTGACATATAAAAGGGAAAGAAAAGAAATCTAGATTTTATAATGAAGAAGAAATAAAACAGAAATAAGATTAATTGGACACGATTAAATTAAGTTTTCTGATTTGGCGTTTGCCTGTATTCCCCGCCTTCTTCAAAATACAGTCTGGGCAAAATACAGTTGTAAAAAAAAGAGGAAGGTTTATTTTTTATAGCTTAGTTTGTGGCTGGTGAAACACTACATTGGCAGTTGGATTTGAAGGCACCCGTAGCTGATTTTGTGACAGGTGGGATTCCCTAAGGAGCAAACATTAAGACTGATATGTGTGTAAAGATTTTATTAGTGATTTCTCTTGGGATCAACATTTGTGGAAAAAAAGAAAAGGAAGTAAGATTGGCAGAGGAAGAAGTCAAGCTCTTTCTCTCGTGGCTTCTGACCATCCAAGGAGTCATTCATCACTGTCTATGAATCCATAACTTTCTCTTTCTATAGAATGTGGGTGATGAAATGTACCACCTAAAGGTCTGCCCAAGAAGAGAAATTTCCCTCCCCACTCCCTTTCAAGGGCATTCCTGAGTGTGGCTGTAATGTATCACCATCTATTTTCAACTAACCCATTGGTAAACCAATCTCAGGCATTTCCTTCTACTGCCATTAGGTTACATGGATTACATGATATCCCCACACAGACACTGGTATCAGCTGAAGAAGAGACTCTGGCAAAACAGTGGTGGATGACATGAAGTTCTGGGACAACTATTGGTGTAGCTTACTTATGCCACCTGAACTTGCTCGTGCTTGATCCTGTAGCACAAAATTGATCTGGTGTGTACAAATTCCAGGTTACTACATGGATTGCTGCTGGCCCTGCCCCACTTTATAAAAGAATCTAGCTCATTGGAAGCCTTTATGACTACATGACCACTTTAAAACTCATCAGTAGTCACTTCTCAGGACCTAGACACATGAGTTTCTTTTTTTTTTTTTCTTCTTTTTTTTGTAAGGTACACAATCTGACACCATAGATGGCACAGCTTATTACCCTATCAGGAATCTGTTTTAGATTTTCTCATTGGGCTTATAAGAAACTCCACGCAGGGTCTTTTCCCATCACTCATGCTTTTAATACCATAGGCTCTGCGCAGCCATATGGCATGAGAGACGATGCTGCTTGCAGTACGGTAGAGACACATTTCAGAGTTATTCTTCATGAGATCCCTAGTAACCAACAGCCTTTTTTATATAGCTCATAGCTCTACCAGGTGTGGATTTGCTGGCCAGAATCTAAATAGGTCTACCAAGCACTATGCTTTCTTCTTTGTGGTGGAAAGTACCAGACTCAATAACAATCTCTTTACTTTGAAGAGCCAATGTTTGTATGCCTCAGAACTACTGTACCATGTTGCAGATCTCTGATTTTTTTAGCGTTTCTTATCTTCTCTCTATACTGCTACTATTCATACCAAAAGTTTCAATATACATGTCATTTCTTGTTCATCCACTCCAGTAGCATGGTGCCATCAGTATAGTGGTGCAATGAGATGTGTTTTGAAATGTTTGGCAGGTTCAGTTCTCTTCCAAATATATTATGACAGACAGCAGGAGGATTAACAGTTTGGGGAAAAGACCATAACTCTGTAATATTATCTGGTCAAAGTAAATTTGAACTGTTTCTGAAAATGATACTTTCACCTAATCGATGGTCACATAATATGTACCCACAGACATTTTGATCTGCTTTTGCAAAGATTCTCTATCTGGCACAAAAGCTCCACTGGGGCTATGGTTTCATGGATTTTTACAATAGTTCACTATAATAGGATCCATTTCATTTTTGCACAGAGCATCATCTGGTTTTTACATGGATAAAACTGATACATTAAATGGATATATGATATCATCACATCTGCATATTTTAGATCTCTAAAGGTGACACTGATTTTTGTCATTACACTCAGGATATGATATTGTTTTGATTTACCATCTTCTGCTTGGTGGCAGAAGTTTAGGGAGACGATTCCAGAGACTTCCACATGGTCTTCCCTAATTTTTTTGATCTCATAAAACAGGAAACCAACATTTACACTTTGTTCCGATAACCACCAAGTATGTGTTTCCTACTATATAGTCAGGGACTGTGCAAATAATCAGCATAGGTCTAAGACTCTAATTATTACCTGGCATCCAGATACCATCCCTCTAATAGGAAGCCATGATGACACTTCAAGTCTTGAAGTATCAATGTTAACTAAGTTCTGTGGCCAAAAATCCCTAAAATGTTTGAGTCATTTCCTTTCCTAGTATACTGGTACTCAATTATATAATCACAGGTCCTCTGAAAAAGGCTTGGGGGTAGTAATTGCCATGGTCACTTCCCATGATGTTATATAGAGAATTTTCCTTCCTGGGAAACTGGTCTCTCCTTCAATCAATGCATTCTTGGTCTGAAAGATTTCTTAAGATCAGCAACTGAGCAAGGAACAATGACTTCTTATATGGTGACTATCTTCATCCTCCTAATCATTCACGCTTTATTTATTTTGAACTATAGATTAAGTAGTACTTGTATAGGCTGATAATCTATTTTTCCTCTTGAGGTATCATGTTCTATTCATCATTTTCATAACTCTCTAGCAGCCGGCCCTCCCTGGTCTCTGTCTGATCTTGTCACTATTTATGACAAGCCTGTGTTCATATCTTTTAACAGGTAAGTGCTCCCACTTAGCCAACATGGTTTGGGAGTGCCTCATTCTTACTATTATCAATGAGCCCAGTCTTGTAAAGACATATGCTTCTAGGCCTGGCTTAGAGGGAAATGACTTATGAGCTTCTTAGTGAATCTCACCAGCAGATTTCTCATTGATCTGGTCAATAACGTATCCTTTACGTCTTCCTATGGAGCATAGTCCTCTTCTTTTTTCCAGCTATAATAATAATCTCCAGCTTAGCATCACTACATTTTGGACTGTTTTTGTCTTTTTATTTCTGGGTGCCATGCAAATTCTGCCATTTATATCTCAGTGCAGACCATTGTTTCCTGTGCTTCTAGGAAGCATCCTGAAAGTATGTCCACACCATCCCCTGGTGTCATGACAGGCTGTTAAATCCTGTATCCCCAAAGAGTGATCCCAAATCGACCACACTATTTTATTTAACTATATATATTCTGTCCCTTGGTCAGGCATCCCCCAAATCTAATCCCAGGCATACTTCTTCAAGTCTTTCTTTTACATGGTAGGTGGTTCCTGAAGCTCCTCTAAAATATAGCCTATTTCTTTCTTTATCAGACAGAATCTGGCCCTAGTAAGTGATGTTATGACCTAATGGCTAGGAGGGGAAATAGCCCTAAGGAGGTATATATTGTCTAGGGAGGAAGAAACATCTCCATTGTCTTCAGGAATGAAGAAATGCCAGTCCGTGGCGCCTGGGTGTCTCAGTCAGTTGAGCGTCTGACTTCAGCTCAGATCGTGATCTCACACTTGGTGGGTTCAAGCCCCGCGACGGGCTCTGTGTTGACAGCTCAGAGCCTAGAGCCTGCTTGGTATTCTGTTTCTCCCTCGCTCTCTGCCCCTCCCTGGCTTGCATTCTGTATCTCTCTCTCTCTCTCTCTCTCTCTCTCTCTCTCTCTCTCTCTCTCTCAAAAATAAATAAGCATTAAAAAAAATTAGAAAAAAAAAAAAGGAAATGCTAGTCCAAGATAGGAAAAAATGGGTTCCTTCCACACTCACAGAAGACTCGGGAGAATCATAGGATGGAAGCTTCTCACATCTCCTTCTGAAACATGGTCCTGACATTGGTATAACTGATTTTCCTAGTTTTAGAAATTAAACTTTTTTGGAGGTCAGTTATTCTTACAATTAAATCCTGTTACATAGAATGACGTTATAATAGGCAGTAAGATTTAAAATAAGTGGCATAATGCCAGGTTGGTGAAAAATAAGTCATCTATTTATAAAGACCAAAATTTTCTTTGTGAATGTATAATATAGTAAGATCAGAAAAATAAACACTGAAACTCATATAACAAGAATTAATAATATTATAACAGTAGTTGTATACACACACACAAACACACACACACAATGATAATGTTATATTCATTATTGACTTAACTAGTGATTTCTTCTAGTACATTGTCAAAAATCATAGTGTTTGCAGTCATATAGTATGACTTATAAACATTTGGAAAACAACTAGATAATTTTGCTAATATTCTAATTTCCAAATCTGATCCAGAGAGTTTTAGGGAAATTACAGGGAAAGGGAAGAAAAAGCCAAGGAAAAAGAAATGTACAAAAGCACACCTAAATAAGAACAATATTCATATCAACAGACATAAATTCCATAGAATGATTTTCAGGTGAAAGTATCTTGAAATATATTTGTGAATAATACTGAGCTCACTATATACTAACTTAAAACATAATGGCTAAATATGTGAATTCGAAAGCAGTATCAACACGAAGAAATAAATATAATTTAGGAGGAATCAGTGAGATTTGGAGAGACAAATTCTGTGATTACAGCGTGGACAGGTAATCATGTGAGGGGCGCCGGGGTGGCTCAGTGGGTTAAGAGTTCGACTCGATTTCAGCTCAGGTCATGATCTCACAGTTTGTGAGTTTGAGACCCTGTCAGGTTCTGTGCTGTCAGCGTGGAGCCTGACTGGGATTCTGTCTCTCCCTCTCTCTCTTTGCCTTCTCTCTTTCAAAATAAATAAATAAATATTTAATTTTTTTAAAGGAAAAAATTACCACATGGTTTAAAAAACACATGCAAACACAGAAATCATGGATGTGAAATGTCTGAAGTGAAATGTGTGGTAAAGGTAATCATCTACAGACATAACCCAAAAGTATGGAGGCCATTATTTGGGTGAAAATGAAAAGGAAGTGAGAAATGGAATTAGAAGAGACACTTATGGATTCAGGTCTCACTCAGCTTTTCTGACTCCGTAACTAAGCATTTTTGTGGTAGTGACACATTGTTTTCTCTAATAGGCATGATCACCTCTTAGAAGAAGTGGCTCTGAAATTTCTCTATTTTTGGTGTTTTGTTATTTTTAAAAAGGCTTAATTCTAAGACCATTGGTGATGTGGAAGCATGAAAACTTGGAGAGAAAAAGAAAATATTTCTACACAAGTAAAAATGTTTCATGAATTAGGAAGTCAGGCAGACAAGAATTATCCTAAACATCTGCTGATCTTAAAAATTTGACTGGCTAGCAAGACAAAACAGTAACTGAACTATCCCCATTGTTAAGAAATTAGACTCTTCATATCAACAAAATTCACAGGTAACTGCAATTTATTCAGAAACAAAACCTTTTTAAATATATTTATACACTTCACTGACTTTTTTATTAAATCATGACTTTATTGCTCTTTTTTCTTTTTGCAATCTCAGTATTATATTGAATATTAACACACTGTTGGTAAGTACTGTTGAGGCCCACAGGTGGCTATCAGATTATGGAGTTATTAACATAGAAGTGTGGCAATGACTCATTTTTGAAACATTCCTTAAAAAGTTATTTTTGAAAGATGATGATTTTACATTGAAGAATTTTAAGTTTTTTTCTTATAATTTACTTTTTTAAAATGTGAATTTAGTAAAATATATATTTAAATGATCTCAGGTGTTTAATTTAGCATCAGTAGGCACCAAATAAGATTCATTTGACATTCAAGAAATCCACTAGCTTTGTTCCACATATAATTGTAAGTCTGGATATATATATTTTTTAATTTTTTATTTTGTATATGTGTACATTATATATATGTGTGTGTGTGTGTGTGTGTGTAATATATGCATATATATGATATAACATTTTCTTTCATGGAACTAACATTTAGTGAAAGAAGACAATGAACAAGCAAATGAAGACATGCATGGGTGATAAAATTATAAAAACTTAATGAAGGAAGGCATTTGGGAAATAGGCTATGAGTCAATGGTGACATTTACAATGAGAGAACCTTTAGCAGAGACTTTCAGGAAGAGTGAGAAAAATCATACACATATATATTTGCTGACAAATTCTAGGTAGAGGGAAAAGTAAGAGAAAATGCCTAAATGTGGTTATGTCCTGGGACTTATATCAGAAAAGTGTGGAGCCCAGTATGATGGAAGTGAGGTTTGAAATTAATATATAGATAAGTAAAAAAAAAACACCCCAAATATATATAATATATATGCACATTATTATTATTATTAAACACACATTATTAAACATATGTGCAATAGCATACATGTTATGCTTATTTTGGTAAATAGTCAAATTACAAACATGACTAATTAGTGGACTTGAAAGAAGTTGTTAATTGTAATACATAAAATCCAGAGAAATAGATTTTTTTTTTCCTGTTTTGGAAAAGAATAAAAAATGACGAACCATTTCTATGATTCTGAGAGTTCAGAAAAACGGCAAAAAAGGAGCTGAGCCACAATGGACAGTATTAAAATGTCCTTCACTTTCATTGCCTTGGTGTGTCTCACATGGACCGTTCTTCTCAGAGGAGGGATCAGAAATATTTTCTTTTCCTTTGAGATAGAGCAACTGACGATATATGGATTTCAGAAGCTATTTCACAGAGTCATTCAATTCCATTTATTTCAAATATCACTGCCGCGGGAGTAATAAATATGCAACTGCCTGTAGACACAATGAAGTATTTAATCTTGAGCATAGGTTGTTGAGTTGTTAAACATGAAAGCCGCACAACGTGTTCCTCCACTCCGAGGAAAATAAAATTTTATTCTGGATATTTGTGTCCAAAAACGACCAAGGAGATTAAGGCCAAATGTGGACATGGGAAGATTAAAAGGATTTATTGCATCCTGTGATTTTTTTTCTTTAGGCTGACCCTGTAAAAGGTAATTTAGTATTTTTCCTGAAAGAAAATTGGTTGGGAGAAATAGATAGGCAGCATTGTAACTTTACAAATGCTAATCTTCACATGAATCTTAAGATTAGAGGTTAAAAGTAAGATAAAATATGAATAATACTAATATTAAGCGAACAGACATTCTTTTCTCTCTTATGTCTTGCCCAAATGAAGATAGACAAATTCAATAAAAGTCTAAAGGAAAAAACTATTTTTGTTGAGTTTATGTCATATACCAAAATCAGCATATTTTTTTAGAAGCCCAAATTCAAGGTTCAGCTTCAAGCGAATATTGTATCTTTAAGACTTTTTATGGGAAATATAAATACTTTTTAATTTAATTTTTTTCTTTTTCTTGATTGACCTAAAAATATCACTGTAATTGTGAACAATTGAGGTAAAATTTCTTCTTTTCTTTTCTTTTACTTTGTGCTCTTTAAATCCCTAATTCATGTCAATGACAAAGGCTACCAGCAAAAGCCAATAGGAGGAAACATATTAAAAAATGTCTGCATGTTCAAAGACTAATGCAAATCACAAGAGAAACTTGTTCTAAGAAATATATGACTATAAACTGATTTAATCATTATCAGAAATAAGTCATATCCCTAGGTAATATGCTTTTAAATATACAATATGGAAATACCAGAAAATAGCAGACATGATAAAACCAAAGACATGTAGGACTAATGAAAAAAACGGTGCTTCCCATGCTTTATAGGTAAATTCCATACTATAATGAAAATAAGTGATACCTTCTTTAAAAGTACATTTGAACATGATAACATTCAGATAGTGTTATGACAGCTGAGGGTATTACTAAGCTTATTTTATAAAAATTGGAAATTATTACAGTTAAATAAAATAATAATTATGATAAAATAGTCTTCTGATTCACAGTTCAATGGCTGGAGAAGGGACTGTTAGAGCTAAAGTCTGTAAATATTTTAGGTTTTGCAGGCTCTGTGGTCTTCTGTCTCAGCTACTCAACTGTAATAACCCGAGTAGAAATTCTTCTTAGACGCTACATAGCTGAGTAAGTGTAGCTGTGTTCAAATTAAACTTCACTTAGCAAATGGTGAAATTTTTGAGATTTTTGTTCATTAGTGTACAGAAATACAAGTGCTTTTGGTATATTAATCTTGTATCTTGATATCTTAATGAATTCACTGATTAGTCCTAGTAATTACATCGTAGACTCCTGATGATTTTATGTGGAAGCAACATGCCATCTTCAAATAAATCTACTTCTTCTCTTATCTTTGTGTCATTATTTCTTCCTTTATTTCTATTCTTTGCTTTCTGCAATGGCTAAGACCTCCATAGAAGTGGTGAGAATGGGCATTTTTTTTTCTTATTCCCAACTTGACAGAAAGCGTTCAAATCTTCAATAATAAGTTGGATGTCAGTCCCAGGTTTTTCATAAATGTCCTTTATAAGGTTGAGGACATTTCCTTCTACTACTAAACTGTTGCAAGTTTTAATTTTGAAGGAGTGTCAAATTTTATAAAATATTTTTTCTCATATATTGAAACTTAATTGGTACTTTGTCTTCTTTTTTCTGTTAATATGGCAAACTATATCAATTGATTTCATGAAGTTAAAGCGATCCTGTATTCCTGTGACAAAACCTATTAGCTATTATGCATTGTCCTTTTTAATATTACTGAATTCAATTTTCTAAAATATTATAAATTAATTTTACATATAAGTTCATACAGGCATCTAAGTTTCTAGTATCAGTAGATTTTAATATATTTCTGTGTGTTTAGAAGTATTTCCTCCTTCTCTATATTGTGAAAAAGTTTATGTAAGATTGGTAATATTCTTCCATAAATGTTTGAAAGAATTTACCAGGGATACCACCTGGTCCTGAAGTTTTCTTGTTTGGAAGGTTTATGGAAATAGATTCAACTTATTTACTACACGCAGGATTATTCAGATTTTTGTCCTTTGTTCCACGTTGGCTTGGGCAAGTAGCATTTTCCAAGAAAGTTGCTCATCTCATGTAAGTTGTTGAAGTTGTTGGCAGAAAATTATTCATTATCGTGTCTTTTCCTGTATATGCTTGTACCACTGGTGATGATAACCATGCTTTCATTTCTGATATTGGTAAAAAAAAAAAAAAACCAATGCAAATGAAAACCACAATAAGCTACTCCACATCCACCCAAATGACTAAAATTAAAATAAACTGAGAACATGAAGTGTTGGCAAATACATAGAACAGCGAGAACTTCCATATATTCCTAGTGGGATTCTAAAATTCTAAATCATTTTGGAGCAAAATTGATAACTTTGTAACAAAATTACACATATATCTACCCTCTGACTCAGCAGTTTTAATCCTGGGGAGTTGATCAAGAGAAATGAAAGCAAAAGTCATAAAAACTTGTATGAGAATGCTCATAGTCCTTTCATTATGCCAAATAACTGGAAACAGGCTCAATGTCCATTAATAGGAAATTTAAGAAACTATATTATATTCATACAATTATATATCATATTCATACAATTATGTATTTTTATTTGAGAGTAAAAAGAGAGTGACCTACCCATACACTCAACAATATGGAAGAATTTCAAAAATATTACACTAAACGGAAGAAGCCAATGAAAAAATGTACATACTGCATGGTCATTCTACTTTTATGGACTTCTAGAACAGGATAATTGAACATATAGTGGAAAGTAACCATAATAGCATTTACCTTGGGGTGTGGCAAAGATTCAGTAGAAAAGGATAAGAAGCAACTTTTGGGTGATGATTATATTCTATATATTTTTCACATGCTGTGTTAAGTAGATACATGGAAAAACTCAGCGAATGTGCGTTAAAATGGGTGTAATTCGTTTTATATCAATTTTATATCATAAGAAAAACAAATTTCAAAACCTATTTAACAATATACATTCTGACACATTAAAGAGAAAGTATTTGCAATTTATTTTGAAATGCACCGGGAAAAACATGTTTGGTCAATGAGTGGGTAGAGGGAAGGATACATGGATCAGTGAGTGACAAATCAAATATAATACAACAATAATGATAGAATTTAGGTGGTGGGTATACAGAGTACCTCTGAAAAATTATTTCAAATGTAAAAATATCTACAATCAAATGGTAAAATGTAATAAAATATTATATGATTGACCATATCTAGTGATTTCAGCTAGTTCTCACAGCCTGGGATTTTTTGTTCTCCTTCAAGAATTGTTAGATTCAGTGGGTTGGAGGTAGAAGGTGTTGAATTACTAACATCAGAGTAATAGAACCTGCTGTGCAGTTTGCTCAAGCAAGGCATCTTGTAACTGGAGCTTATTTTTGTTTTTATGGCAGGATACACAGCATGAAGTCTCATTTCCACAAATGTAAAGTCAGTAGATATTTATTGTCCTGTGTAACAGAATCACTCCTGATTTGATGAAAATTGTATTACTCCTCTCGCCTATTGATATGTATTGGTATATGAAAGACAGGATGTATTTGAATATGCATTAGGGAGCTGCTACTGAAACAAATTGAATAAAATCATGATCTCTTTCTCTTTGACAATTCATTTTATCAGAACCTCTTTGAAAGTTTAGAGACTATTGTAAGTTTCATCTTCTGGCATGAAAATGTATCAAAGGTCCTCGAGGAAAATTTCCCCTAAAGGAAGCTGCCATCTGGGCTGATGATCTGCACTAACACCAAGGGCTTAAGGTTTTGTGGCTATCCGATCTCAGGCACAATAGAGGGACAAACCTGGAATCTCCAGGCTTAATTACCTGGCAAAATGCCCTGCTTTGAGGATAAGGTTAAGTATGTGAAGGTGAACTAAAATTGCTCCAACTTTGGAACATGGTGCAAAGTTGCAAATTATGAAATGAAACAGAGCTATGAAGGTTGTGTCAGGATTCTTGGGAAAGGGTTTTCCACAGCGATGCAGTGAAGCAGCAGCCAAATGATATGTTCTGGCGGACTGACCACTATCGATATTTATTTACCCGCCTCCTATCTGTTGTCAGGAAGATGGGCCAATACCTTTGACTTGACATTCATGCTCTTGGATCTCCAATCATTTAAGATGGGGTGGGAGGGACCTGCTATGCTCCTTGCTAATAAAAACACCTAGGACTCTAGCAATTATTTGGAAAATAGAAGTGATAGGATTATATTTGCAACTTCAAGTGATAAAGCAGTTTGTCTCAGTCGTAAAACAAATATCTAGTAGTTTTCTTCCTCTGGTCATATGTTCTACAGTTATCTATCTATTTAGTATCAAATCAAATCATTACTTTTAAGAATTAGGGAGTGAGACATTTAAAAGAAAAAAAACATTAATTTTGTGTACGCTTACATAATAAGCAATTATAATTTTGTAGCATACGATTTACTTCTTTGAATAGTTTCTTATACATTGCTATTTCAATAAGGTGCAGGATTAATGCACAAAGACAATCGTAACAGTAAAATGAGAGAATACTGAAGCACCTTTATTGGAATGAGGATTATCCCAGGAAAAGAAATGGAGTTTTATTTTGGAGCACCTGTTACCACCTACTGGAAAAGTAGTCTGGATTAAATTAGGTACCTTGTTGGAAACTCAGTTTTCTCATCTGTCATGTGAGAATAATAATGATTGCAATAAACTGTTAAAGTTAGAAGTAAATTTAATTTGAAATGCTCTTTAAATTTAAAAGATAGCACATATATGAGATAATTATGTAAAATGTGAAATAAAAAGAGGGTTGTTAAAAATTACTACATGATCATTACTACATGATCAAATGTGTTTTTCCACTTGTTTCCACTGTAGAATGAATGGGATTCAGCGATGGGGGTATATTTTCTGTATCTAGAATCATACTATAGGAAGTTTTGGTAATAAAGATGTATTCTTCACAATGCATTTGGTTAAGATTTCATTTTTAAAAAGTCAAGAATTAGTTTGATTTCAATGTATTTTGTTTTCCTGAAATCCCTCAGGAGGTTCCAACATTACTACAGCCCCCTTGAATGTCACAGCAAAAAAAAAGCGGGGGGGAATCATTGTAGTCTACAGTAATATTTGAATGAAATCACAAAGGGGAGAAATTTTATAAAAATTTAAAGAAAAACCACTCCCTAAAATTAAATGCCTAAAAATAAATCTGCCTTGTTTTTAAAAATAACATTATATTACATGACAAACCAAATATATGTTCTTGTTTCTTTTAACTTCACAAGTTAAGATTGTATCCCATGTGGTATAAAAGGCCTAGTTATGAAAAAAATTTTCAGACGTTTTCGTAGAAAAATTGGAATTAGAAGATGGGGAGATAGGAGGTTTTATGAAGTCATCTCAGGAACATTTCAGTGCCTTTGCAATTGTTCCTTTATTATCACAGGACTTCCAGGTATTTTCCAACCCAGAAGTTAAATGTTCTACCTGGAAAAGTGTATAAAACTCTTTAACTTCCATATATAAAACATTCATTTCAAAGAGTTTATAGGGCTATGGACCAAATGCTGCAAAAGCACTGTCATTGATGGCTGTAGTTTCATTCCTCCTTGCTTGCTGTGGCTCACCAAGTCGTCCCTACTTGTCAACTGAGAGAGTTACCTGGTGCCGGCTTTGGAGTTTCATCCCACCTCTCTTATAGTCCCAAATGAGCTTTCATTTATTTCAAGAAATGATAGCCTCTTACTAAAATAAATACGAATAACGTAATTTCCAAATTCATCTAATAATTATAGATCAATACTATATTATCCATTTAGACCATTCCCTGATTTTACAGGTTACTTATTTTATCAAATATATATTTGCCTTTGAATTTCCTTTCTAACACAGAGAAGTTGAATGAGATAAAATGAGTTAAATGTCACAGTTTGAGTATAGAAATGGAAACGATAAAAGAGACTTTTACTTTTCTTTTAATATATTTCCCTTCTCTAAGAGGAATTCCTCCTGAGGTTTCAGAAGCTCCATATTGTCTGGTATTTGTAAACAAATGGGAATTAAATGCCAGCTCCATGCCACATTATATTAGCTGAAACTAAAGTCAGTTTAATTTTTTTCCAGTTGAGTTCAATCTTTGCGACCCTTTGTCCTTCAGTTTTAACAAGGAGAATGTAGTTTGTTTAGATCAGAAAAAAAAAAAAAACACTTCACAGAAACTTAAGAACACCAGAAAAGTAGCAGACCCCCCTATTCATTGAGCTGATACACTAACTTAGAATGATCTAAACTGATAGCTTTCTAATAGCTTGCTTGCAGTATTACAACTAGAGAAAAGGAAAAAAAAAAAAAAAGAAAGAAAGAAAAGGCTATGTATCATATATCCTCACAGCTAAGAGAGCCAATTTATGTGAAATAGAGCTGTAATGTAGCTTTCTTGGAGATTGTGGAAACAATGGTCACAACCAAGACTTCAAATTTCAAATCCGAAAATGGTAACTTGTGCTTATCACAATTAAAAAGGAAAGATATAAAACATATTATGTGAAACTGAAAAGCCACACATTGATTGCAACCATATGGTACCAGTTTTATGACCTAATAACACTATGTTTACTTGAAAAGATACTGATTTTTAAAATAAAAGATCTTTAGTGGATTAATATCCCATCTCATTTCAAAAGTTGTAAAAGATAACATGTGACGTATGTTACAATTGTTAATGTCATTATATAATAATTGTGAGTTTATAATGTGAGCATGAGAGGTTGAGTGGTGATTAAAAGGAGCTCTAGTAATAAAACTTATTAGAGATTCAAAAGTGATGTAATTGTTGTATACAAATCAATTTTAAAAACTATATCAAAACTAAAAAAAAAAATTCCTAAATTATATTATATGGTTACAAATTTTAGCAACAACCCAACGCGTATAATAATTATGTTGGCCAAATCTTAATATGAACAGTGATAAGGATTCTGACTTTCTCTTTCTCCAATAACTTAACTGCTGGAAATTTTGAGTAAGACTATCAAAAGCAGGAACATTTTCTAATAACTGGAATTCTCTGCAACATACAGTCTTATCACGCATAATCCCATACAGTGTCTAATATAAACATCTGGAATCTACTCTCATCACGTCCAAAATATTTACAATCTTGTTTCTTTGCATTAAAATGTCACTTACAGTTTTAAAAACCTCCTTTGCAAGAGTAGTAGTATAAGTATTTTACCTTTGAGGATGTAAAGGATCAGAAAGTTTAAACAATTTTTAAAAGTCCCATGGTTACTAAGTATCAGAATTGTAACTAAATTCAAGTTCAAATTCCCGGTGCCTGTTACACAGATGCCCTTACTCTGAACATCTATACCAGTTTGTTTCTACTTTTTTTGCCTTTGCTTAAAGAATGAAGAATTTTGGAAATAGTCTTGAATTTTGATATGTCTTGGGTCCAACTTTTTATTTTACATGAATTAACTGAAGGTTAAATGGCTGAGTGACTGACAGCTGTTAACATCTCTTTCTTCTTTCATTGTATGTTCATTTTCTTACTTAAGGAACAAAATCCCTTAATGGTAAACATTTTATAAGTAATAATAATAACTATTGAGCAAATAGAAAATTTGCAAATTAAAAAAAACATGTTATAGAAATATTTCCAGGAGGTGATGCAATCTATAAAATAAGTGATTAGATTTACTCATCAAAATATAGAAAGTTACATATCAGAAAATTTTTTATTGAATTTAATGGCATATGTATATATGGTATAAGATATATTATGGTCCATGGTTATGTGTGGTATATAGAAAATACATATGTAAAAGATGAAGATACAGCGAAGTTCAAAATAAGTAAATGGAAAATATACTTAGAATTACTAAAAAATTACTAAAAAAAAAAAAATCAACCAGTTCTAGTATTCAAGCAGTTAGCTCTTCAATCCTTTTCTGCTATTTACCCTAGCAAAACTACAGAAATCAGAAAGCACTTTATATATGAATAACTAGTAACCACACATACACAGACACACACACAACTCTGAGACATCCCTGGGGATACAGAAGACTGTTCTGATCTGGCCCGTGTGTGGCAGAGTGGACTGTAGGAACTCGATGCAGCCTGGGTCAGCAGGAATACAGAGGCAGTCGTCACAGGATGGTTCAAAGAAATTTTGCTTTAATTTCTCCCTGTCATTGCACAGGGACAATTATTACTTGTTTCTTTACCCCAGAAATCTGCAACTGTAGCCCACCTATTGGTGTTTGGGAAGAAACTTGTAGACTATATGGGAGTCTTGCTGGGAAAAGAAATTGAATAAAATAAGATCAGGTTGGAACAACACATTCTAAGCATCGTTGTTTTGCCCCCACCGTTGGTTTTCAACAACCGTATCTTTCCAACACTCTTTCTTATCTAGGAATTTAAATGTGAGAGATCATGACCTGAGCTGAAGTTGGACACTTCACCGACTGAGCCATCCAGGGGCTCATGATCCTTCAATTCTTAAAGTGTCTATATTTTTTCTCATCAATTCCCAAGGGTCTGGAAATTATGGTTATATGGGAATAAGAATGTTAATTTCAGGCAACCATAGGGCCAAATGTGGCACGCAGCGGTGTTTGGAGAGTCCTGCAGCACTTCAGACATTAGTTTAAACCTTGTTAGCCTCCACCACTCTTTAGTGTCTTGCACCTGTCTGTTCCTCTCCCCCTGCAGCCACTTCCCTCCCCAACTGATGTATTAGTAATTGTCACTTGCATATATTTGACTTAATGACTTCTGCAAGATGGGATTGAATGGTGCCTCCACTGAAATTCATGTTCACCTGGAACCTGTGAATGTGACCTTACTTGGAAAGAAGATCTTTGCAAATAGAACCAAGTTAAAATGAGCTCATACTAGATTAGGATGGGCCTAAACCAATGACTGATGTCCTCATAAGAAGAGGGAAATTTAGACACAGACATACATAGTGGGATAACAGCCATGTAAAGGAGGCAGAGATTGGGGTTATGTTACCACAAGCTAAGGAGGGGCAAGAACTTATCGCAGTCACCAAAAGCTAGAAAAGTGGCATGGAACAGATTTCTTTAGAACCTGCAGATGGAACCGACCTTGCTGACATTTTGACTTAGAACTCTAGCCTCCAGAACTGTGAGAGGATGAGCCTTTTGTTTTAAACCAGCATGTTTTGGTAATTTGATGTTGAAGCCCTAGGAAACTAATACAAAGGTATTTAATTTGATTGTCACTTGACAATCTTTAAAATTTTTTAATGATTATTTTTGAAGGAGAGATAGACAGAGTGTGATTGGGGAGGGGCAGAGAGACACACACACACACACACACAAGGAATCTGAAGCAGGAAATATAACTAATACAAAACAGAAGAATTGTTTATTAGTGATTCATGAAAAGTAGGCATAAATCCAAAAAAAACCCTTTTATTTACCTATTTACATTCTTCTTCTTTCTCAGCATATACAAGCAATATTTAAACTACTATATTTAACTTAATTGAGAAGGTTAATATTCGTTTTTTAAAATCACTGGGATAAACTTATTTTATAAAAATGTTATTATAGTTGGTTTATTTAAAACTACTTAAATGAATGATATAATATATAACGTTGACTTACATGATTTGATACAAATCATTTAACAGAAATATTAGATGTATAATTTTTAAACGACCAGAAATATGTAAAAATTGAATAATATACATCCCTGTTAATTTCTACACCCATTCCTTCATTTATTTATTCATTTTCCTCTCACCAATTTCTTATTTAGTGCCTATAATGAGATGCACAGTTGTGAAATGAAAAGAGCATCTATATAAAGTCAGATAGATGCTTTCTATTTGAACTTCCTTCTGATCATCTGTAAGCATGGGGAAAGCTCACTCTTTGGCTTAAAAATGAGATGACTTATATCAAAGAATTTAGCAGAGTTCAAGGCATGTGGTAGGCATCTATGAAAATTTAGTAACTATTAGTCATTATGATATGTCTGTGCAAAGCCCCATGATCTCTTCTGGCCTAATGGATTTGCTTTTATATGCATACTATGTGTAGAAAATGGCTTAACGTTGGTACCTCAGAGTCCTATGGGAATATGAAGTCATAGGCAGTGGCCTTGGTTGAACTAGTCAGAGAAACTCAAATTGAAGGAACTACCATTAATGCAGAAAAAGCATACATCTGTCATGGAAGCTGTTAAAACCCTTTGAAATTCTTTTTTAAAATGTTATTTTTTAAATGTTTATCTATTTTTGATAGACAGAGAGAGACAGAGCACAAGCAGGGGTGGGGCAGAGAGGGGGACACAGAATCTGCAGCAGGCTCCAGGCCCTGAGCTGTCAGCACAGAGCCCGACGCGGGGCTCCAACCCACAAACCGCGAGATGGTGACCTGAGCCGAAGTCAGATGCTCAACCGACTGAGCCACCCAGGCGCCCCTATCACTTGACAATCTTTAAAATAAGCAATTAGATGAAGTGTTCAATGTATTTAAAAGCATCGAGTTTGATGTGGATTAATGTGGATTGATCTACAAACCTTTTCTGAATTTCACTCTGTTACAATGTCACATTCCCCAAATTATAAGAATAAGAGTATATTTAGAATAAAATATTTGGCTATTGTACAGAGAGGAGTAAGCATAAGAAATATTTTGCTGCCTAGATTTATGTATTTTTAAGTTAAAAAACACCTATGAGTATTATCATTATCAGAGGTAGACTTTAGCATTTGACGGTTTCTAAGATAACTGATTACTCTGTACCTTATTATTTTATGACCAGATTGAATATGGATCTCTTCTAGTGCAAGCCGGTCTCTGTTCTGGTAACATTCGGGCTGTGCACAGCCATCCCACGGCCTACTCCCCATTAGCACCTTTAATGATTCCAAATTTGTGGTAGAGACTCTCAGTTTTTCCCTAATATACATACTTAGATTGTTTCTTGGACAGTGAACGCTCAGTAACTAACCATAACAAGGAGCCCTGAAGCGAAAGGTGGTCACATGACCACATTCTAGTGAGTGAGAAATAAGCAGAATTGTTGTCCATGAAATTTAGGAAGTGTTCTTGAAGTGAGCCACTGCCTTTTCTTCTCATTATCCTTCTCCTTTTTTTTAAAAATCCTTCCTTCATGTTACTTTTTTAAGAGATATTAGAGCAAGTGTTCAAGGAGTCTTGAATCATGAAGTAAAGTCATCTACTTTGAGATGCAACTGTGAGATTTTGGGGGACAGGAGTTTGAGCATGATTTAGGCTGGTTCTCTGTTCAGGGTCACACAGCGTTGTAAATAAAGATGCCAGCCAGGACTGTGGTCTGTTCTGATGCCAGAGATCTTCAAAGCCCGTGTTGTGTTGGCAAAATTCAGTTCCTAGTAGTTGCAGGACTGATGTACTCAGCCACTGGTGTCCACCCACCTTCATTACAAAATGGCCGTTTGCTCCTTTGAGCCTAAAAAGACAATGTCTCTGCTGCTTTAAGTCTCTAATTTAGGGAAAGCCTGACCTCTCTTTTAAAAGGTTCAACTGAATAAGTCAGGCCCACCAAAGATACGTTTCCTTTTACCCCTAACTCAAGGTCTACTGATTAGGAACCTCAATGGCACCTGTAAAATCCCTTTATATTTTCCATATTCTGTGGGTTAGAATAATGTCACGATTTTTGTCTACTCAAGAGGATTATATACAGTGTGTAGAGTAGGGGGTAAAATTCTTGGGGGTCATGTTAGAATTCTGCCTACCATACTGGCAATTTTGTGAAACCACAAAATAAATTATGAAAATAACCCCAAACTGCTAAAACTTGCCTGTATTCTACACAAGAAAGAAATCGATGTCTTACTCATTCTGCTGCTATTTGTGTTTTGAACTTTCGCGGTCAAATCTAATTCTAATGAAGACAGCAACTATTCTCCCACACTTTGATAGAGAGAAAAGGTAACAACACCATCTTTTGTCCCTTCCTACCATGTTCATCTCGAATTCTCCCTTCTGTGACTTTGCTAGCTGTTTGTGGAACAACCCATCTGAGTTAGATAATTCATACGTAGAATTTTTTTTTTCTGTTGGCTACGGAACTAATCATTATTTTGAAATTAGCTTCATGAAAATATTTTATAATTTGTCCTGCCTTGGCTATAAGTCATGAAAAATTGACATTTTGCCCAAAATACTTGGTAAAAAAATATTTACATTACATTTTCCCTGTCCTCCTCCAGTTTTTTTTTTCTTACTTTAGTTCCCATCAGTAAAGAACAAGATTGTTGGCCACAATATATGTAAAGCATGAGTCTAGAATATTATTTGGGGAAAGGGGAGTTCTAGTTTATCTCTTCTTTCAATACTTCTTTCAATACTTAGACTAATACATTATTTAAATCACAAAAAGTAAAATAAAGAAGGATTATAGGAGGTAGAATAAACCTGAAATTTCTTAATCTCCCAGAATTTTTTTTTTTGAGTATCTGTCTTCTGCTTATGGTGGAGTAGGATAAGCAGTCTTCCTATTTCTTCTATCCCCATGGCCACTGCTAGGACCAACTGCTGATACTTTTTTTAACTCCCTCAGTTTATCTAGAAGCTGAAGCGTGAACTGAATTTTCAGATATTTCAGGACCTGTCATTATGCACACTATCTCTGAGAAATCCTCATTCATGGGCTTGAGTTTCTCTGAAATCCACAGTTTATAAGAAGACATTTGCTTTAAATTTAAAAGTGTAAATAAAAATACTTGACTAAGACATACACACAAATTGACAGGTATACATACATCATTCTGTTGCATCTATAGCCTTCACAAGTCCCATGTTTTGATAACAAGATTCCCAGGAAATGGCCTAATGTATTCCATCATGTCATGAAAAGAATAAGTAAGTATGATTTGGGAAAATTGGAATAAGTGCTCCTACCCACAGACTCTTTGAAAAACATGAAACAATGCTTTTGGAAAATGAAGTTCTATATAATAAAAAATGCTCACTTGGGTTTTACAAATCAAGAGAAACTTGAACTCCTCAATGAATTATGTCACATGAGTTCTGATAGAACTCATTAGATACTATCTAATTATAGTAGCTTCAGTATTAATAAACTGCCCATAAATTTGTTGGTATTCAAAGTTTTTTTTTAATCTTCAGTTAGCTTATTTGAATATCAATGCAAGTTTATTTCAAAATTTCCTTTAAGATATTGACTATCTAGGGGTGTTTCGGTGGCTCAGTTGGTTGAGCATCTGACTCTTGATTTCTGCTCAGGTTGTGATCCCAGTGTCATGGGATTGAGCCCTGCATCGGTCTCTGCACCAAGCATGGAGCCTTTGGAGATTCTCTCTATCTACCTCTACTCCTCTTCCCAATCCATGCTCTCTCACTCTGTCTCTAAAATAAAATTAAAAAAAAAAAGTTATTGGCTAGCAAAATTTAAACAGAATTTAAAAGGCAGGGCAAAGTCCAGGAAAGTCTAATGATATAAAACCTAGAGTACATGAATTTAATTCTACTTTCAAACTTAAATACACTTAGGAATTCTAGAATTTTCTAATAAGTTCCTGGGATCCATAAAATTAAAAGTATGTATACATTTACTTTGTATTCAATTATTACATATATATTATCTATGAAATTGTAAAGTATGCCCACCCTTACACATACATTCACCAACTACGTCAGCTGGAGTTCCATCAAGAAAGTAGGGTCACAATGGGTCTTAGAAAATAAGGAAATTATTATATAAATTACATCTTACACAATTTTTGGAAAACTGAAGAATTAAAGGACAGGAAGAGATCTGAAAAACAGTCACTAAATGGCCCTGATATAAATGAAAATGTCAGAGTTTGCAAAAGCTACTAGAGTGGAACCACAAGTTGTCTAATCTAGACAACTGGAATCTACTCCCAAACCACAAGTTTTTGGCTCTCTACTGCTCCTGTCTGTGTGTTGCCTCCTAAGCATCTAGTAGATGAGCAGGGCCAGAAACTGATGAGGAGAGCTGGTCACGGAGCAGAATGAGAAACCACGGCAACTCTGTACTTGTCCCTTGCTGCCTAAGATGATGACAACTTTCAAAGTGCAATGGCTTTTGTCTCACTTTCTTCCCAGTCTCACACAAATATTGCTTGGGTTTCTTATGTGGAACTATAAAAGAAAGGAAATTCTTGGAAGTATTGTGTATTTAAATTGACATGATAAAAAAAAGAATTACCTACTCTCCCTGTAGCTGCCACATTTCAGGATTAAAGCTGCCTTGATTTCAATTGTATAAATTGTGAGCCTATGGAAATCAGCTTGTGATTCTCTGATTGGATAGATAAGGAAACAGAGAGCCTGGAAGAATAAGTTAATTTCCCAAGGACACACAGAGTTAATGTTTAAACAAGTTCATTATTTTAACTCCCAGTCCAAGGTCCTTCCTTTTCTAACACGACAATGATAACTTTCTTCACTTAGGAATAGGACTCTAGATTACATTCAGCGTCATTGTGAAACTGATGGAGAAAAAGACAGTAGTAAATAAGGTATGTTGCAGATTGTGGGCAATGTCAATTACACAGCTAATGTCTGTGTAAATTTTCCTATTAGCTTCTTTATTTTCTAGAAGACAATGTAAAATACCCTCTTTTCTTCTATCAAGCTTCCATTTATAACAGACCATTACTAGAATTTTCTTTTAAATCCTTTTAAGGTATCTCATCATTTTATATTATCCTTGTCCATATTATACTCTATGAATTATTAGAGATTAATGCATCTTTATTTTGAGTGACCAGCCATGCCCAATGGTTTCCAATATGAAGTCATTCTTTTCCCCTGGTATAATAATGAATTTACATTATAATTAACAGCAAAGAATTCCTTTTTATGCCATATAATGATGCCTTCTTTTAGCTTTGCTTTTCAGACAGTACACAATAAATCACAGGGGGAAAAATCTTTATTTTTAATATTCACATTTATGTGTTTAATGGAAATTATTGAATTTTTCAAGTACTTATTTGAATAGGAGAGAAATATTTGTGCACTATTATTTTATTTTGGTCTAATAGAATGCAGTGTTTGGCTGATATTGGAGTGTTAATAATTAGCACCTCTATTGGAAGTCAGCTCCTAGTTTTCAGCAGCTATGTTTCCCAAGTGAATGGAGAATTATACAGTTTTATTAAAGAAGAGCCTTTCCTTTGAAAACGATTTTAAGAAAATCTTCAAAGGAACAAATTTAAAGCCTCAAATCAGAGCACAGCACTAATTAGCGTGTAACAATGATTTAGGCAGAGAGCACCAGGCCTTGTTAATTTTCCAGGCCCATTCTGTAGTCTCTTTGCTGTATATTTCTTTTGATGAGTCAATTTCATCTAGGTGCAGCTTTTTATATTTTAACGACTGTCATAACACTTCTAAAGTTTTAGAAAATGGTACATACTGATGCTGAAATCTGGCAATTATTTTCTAAGTCTGCATTCCAGCAACTAATTTTATGGCTCAGGTTAAAATGCTTAATTCAGTTTCAAGTATTTTGCATTTATAATAATGCTTTAAGTGGCATGTCTTTGAATAAAATAATGTAACTACCTATTTGTTTATGTAGCCTTCACACTTAGAAATAAAAATGTGCATCAGTCATCAATTATAAATCAAGTTACTTAAGATTCAAAGGTGTCAAGAACATAAGTTCTCTTGATCACATTTCATCTTGCAATGTCTTTTAGGAATTACAAAAGTTAAAATATCAGCTTCATAATTTTAAAATGTTGTGTACTACAAATGAGTTATCAGAATAAATTGTTTTCTTCATTTAGTAAATAGTGAAGTATTGATCTGAGAATGTCATGGGAAATTAGAAAATAGTAACACCAAAATGCCATATAGCTATGATTTATGATTTCAACAACATGAAGGAGGAATTGATTACTATTCAAGTCAATAGCAAGATTCATTGACTCAGATATTCATAGTGACTAAGGCTAAATTGGGAATCAATGTTTGTATCAAGAAAACATATATCTTTCTATGGATAAAAATATGTCAATATATCCTGCCATCCTGTTATCACCTATTATGAGAATTCAATGTCTGTACCATGATAGATATTTTACAATTTAAAAGCCATCCACTGCGGCCTCTCTCAGTCTTTGCATCGTTAATGATGGAGCACTAGATTATCTCAATCAAAAATTGGTATTTGTATGAAATAAAAATGAATCATAACTACGGTCTACTTCAGAACTATTGAAGGACCCAAACTGCCTTCTATAGTACCCTCAAGAAGACCTCATTATAAAAACCACAGCACCGAGAGAGAGTATTATGCTAAGCAAAAAAGTCAGTAAGAGAAAGACAAATACCACATGATTTCATTCGTATGTGATATATAAGAAACAAACAGATGAACATAGGGGGAAAAGAGAAAGGCAAACCAGGAAACAGACTCAACTATAAAGAACTGATGGGGTCAAATAGGTGATGGGGATTAAGGAGTGCATTTGTGGTGATGAGCACTGGGTGTTGTATGGAATTGTGGAATCATTATAGACCTGAAACTAATATTACACTGTATGCTAACTGAAATTTATTTATCTTTTTAATGTTTATTTATTTTTGAGAGAGTCAGAGACAGAATGCGAGTGGGTGAGGGGCAGAGAGAGGGAGACACAGAATCTGAAACAGGCCCCAGGCTCTGAGCTGTCAGCACACAGCCTGATGTGGGGCTCGAACTCACGAGCTGTGAGATCATGACCTAAGCCAAAGTCAGACACTCAACCGACTGAGCCACCCACACACCCCATACTAACTGAAATTTAAATAAAACTTGGAAAAAAAACCACAGCACCATTTCAAACAAATGTACACCCAACTTAGAAAGTAGGTGAGATCAATGACTATATTATTAAATAAAGTAAGAAAATGTTGTCTAAGGAGTTAAGTACTAAAGAATTATGGGTAGGACATGTTAGAAAACATAATTTATACTATTTTTAACAAATATGTTAATTTATGGTAGGACATGTTAGAAAACATAATTTATACTATTTTTAACAATTATGTTAATTTATAGGCCAACTTACCTACATGTTTGATTCAAATTTTACACGATCCCACCCTCTTCATAACTTTTCCCAACTCCTCTTTGTCCAATTTCTTTGCTAGTTTTTTGCTGGTTTGTTTTTCATTTCCATTTGTGATTGTTTCCATTTTAATTTGGATCAATATGCTTGTCTTTTATGGACTGGTCACATGACTTTCAAAAAGCATACTGTTAAACTATAGCTAGACTCAAATACTTTATGAAATGTGTATCAGGCACTTGTTATTGCAAGGCTCATAAATAAGACACTCAAAACAGAACACATGATGATGTTACAGTTGGCATACTAGAAACAAGAACAGCAGCAGCCACCACACAGAGAGAATCAACACCATTTAGTGAGGATGCTTTGGGAACTACCAGGAATAGGAGAGAGGCAGTAAGGATACAGTTGAGTAATAAACATTAATGGTATCCTGTCTTTTGTCAACAGCGTACTGCTTTAAAGAAAATGTGAACACACGTCCTTGTGATAAAATAATGGTAACGTACAATGTTATTCCAAAATGCTGATCAGTACATTGTCCACATATAATCGATTCTTAAATGTATATATTTAGTGTCCTCACAAAACTAGTTGAACTACTGAGTTGAAAACAAATTCAGTAAGATTGGGGTTTATTCTTGTTCATATCAAATACAAAACAGGAATGGGACTGAAGGGGCAAGAAAAATATTAGAATAGACTCTAGTGCTTAACGTACGATTGAACTGCAAGATATATCTGCTTCAACACTAATATAAGTAAAGTTTGTTGTATTAAAGTTGTTTACAGAAACAAAAAACAGAACCAACAAGATGTGTTTGCATATGTGTGTGTGTATGTGTGTGTGTGTGTGTGTGTGTGTGTGTGATCTAGACAGAGAGAGACAGAGACGGAGAGATTTTGAAGAATTGGCTCAGGTGATTATGGAGGCTTGGCAAGTCTAAAATCTAATGGGGTAGAACCACAGGCTGGAGACTCAGGGAAGAGTTGCAGTTCAGGTTCAAAGGCAGTTTGCTGTCAGAATTCCTTCTTGCTCAGGGACAGAGGTCAGTGTTTTTCTATTAAAGTCTTCAGCTGGTTGGGTGAGGCCCACCTACATAATGGAGGGCAATCTATTTTATTAAAAGTCCACTGATATAAATATTGATCTCATTCAAAAAAGACTCTCACAAAAATACCTAAAATAATGTTTGACCAAATATTTGGGAATTGTGGTCTAGCCAAGTTAACACAGAAAATTAACCATAGCTTACATGCCACTGAGTTTATGCATTGTAGGGCACAATAAAACTCTTTTTAATGGTTCAGTAATGGCACTTAATTTGAAAAAGTAGCCATCATTATTTGATATGTCAAAGGTAAAAAATGGAGATAAAATAAACCCACTAAAATTTTTGTGAATCAAGTGTCATTAAGTATAAAATTTATGTATTTTTTTAGAATTAAAATATTTAGGAGCGCGTGGGTGGCTCAGTTGGTTAAGCGTCCGACTTTGGCTCGGGTCATGATCTCACAGCTGGTGAGTTCCAGCCCGCGTCGAGCTCTGTGCTGGCAGCTCGGAGCCTGGAGCCTGTTTCAGGTGCTGGCAGCTCGGAGCCTGGAGCCTGTTTCAGATTCCGTGTCTCCCTCTCTCTCTCTCTGCCCTTCCCCCATTCATCCTCTGTCTTTCTCTGTCTCAAAAGTAAATAAACATCAAAAAAATAAATAAATAAAATAAAATATTTACCATGAAGTTTATACAATATCATTAGACTATAATCTAAAGCTTATCATATAGACAGATATACATTTTTAACTATCTATTGAATTCATCAGACTTCATGTGGAAACAAGTTCTTGTTTTAAAAATGGTAGCTGAAATCTAAGAGTAATAATATTAAAAGTAACATGTATTTTCTTTTCTCATGAAATTCATTTAAATTTCAATTTTTTTCCACATGGCTAAATTATAAATTAAACGAATTAGAATTAGCCCAATGGTAAGAAATAGAGAATAAAAGCAGAGTAGCACCAAAGTAGGTGTGCCTTATGCAGAGTCATGGGACACCATATAGGATATAGCATAGGATAACCAGGGTTATAAGATACCATAAAATGTTTAGTCTCTCCAGTTCTTATTAAAATATAAAAAGTATTAAGTTGAGTTTTCATGATTTTATTCTGTCTTAATAAAATACAGTTTTAAATACAAAATGTTAAAGTATTTTAATGAACATCGTTTTCATTCACAATTAAAAATCCAACACTGTAAACAATTTATTCTGAAAGGTGACACGTGAGCTCGTTACGAAGGCCATATGTCCCAGACACAATCATTAATCCAAATACTCTTAAAGAGATCTACCAAATACGAGGTACTCTTCTAGGGACGAGGGAGAGGTGCCAGATAATTCAGAGCCCGTAGCCGCTCTTATCAGAAACACAGGCAATTAAAAATAACATACCACCACTTTATAATCACAAGTGTGCTAAGTAGCAGTAAAGAAAGGACACGCTTACTGGATTAAAGTAATTTACTGAGTTTAGGGACCACTCCAAACTTTGTGTGTCCATTCTGTATTCCACAAGAGGATGCAGCTTTGTGCCTTTGAAATGTCCCCTTCTAATTTCTTACTGTGCCGAAATAAGAGATGAGTTTCTTTCAAGCTTTTCAGGGGCCAGGAAATTACAGTTGTGTTTGTCAGGGTAAGCTATAGACCTGTAAATATACAAATTCATATAGCATTAAGGCACCTTTTTTTTTTAATATTTAGGTAAAATTAGAGGCAAAAGATAGAAATAAGAAAACCCACTTTTAGGGATTGTTAGATTATGAATATACTGGAGGAAAGAGTATGAGAAGGAGCAAAGCAATGTTAGTGAGTTATTTTCTCCCTAACATATAACGTAAATAATATTTTTGCAGGGTGGCACGTGAGACATGTTTTGTGCAAGACACTCTGATAAAATTCAGAATGGTTATGTTTGCAAATATTTCATCCCAAATAAAGACAACACGATAAAATTAGGCAACTCCGAAATTCAAGTCTTTTTCTGGTCAATTCATTTGCCTTTAGTTATTAAAGCTTTTTTTCCTATACATGAAACTTAGCAAGTTACTTGAGTTTTATTATAGTTTCTCAATAATTAGCTCAAGACTCCATGGAAAGCCACATAAACTCTGGAAAATTGCTCCAAATCCAGTATCATTAATCAATGTACTAGAGAATAATTTTCCAAGCAAAAAGTAGAAAAAAGCAAAGCAACACAAAATAGAAACAACTTCTACTCGATAAATAATAAATGGATAAATACAAGATAAATGGGTGGATGGATAGGTAGGTATGTAAGTGGGTAGGTGGAAATGCTGATGATTTTCATTCATTAACAATGAGGTACTGACATACCTTCGTTCCCACATTTTACCTGGTTGTCTCTTCAAATATGTCCACTGTTTTGTCATCACCTACTCTCATCACTTTCCATTATTAATTCCTTACTTCTCTTTTACCCTGAGAGTGAATGATATCCCATTCATGTTCTTTTTCTATCCTTAAGAAACGATAAGAGGACAAAGCAACAAACTAAGGATCTGCCTGTGGTAAAGTCAAGTTAGAATGATCGTAGTACTGAGGTACCTGGGTGGCTCAGTGGGTTAAGCATCTGGCTGTAGCTCAGGTCATGATCTCACTGTTCTCGTGAGTTCTAGCCCAGCACTGGCCTCTGCACCTCACTGATGACGCAGAGCCTGCATGCAATTCTCTCTCTCTCCCTTTCACTCTAATTCTCTCTCTGCCCCTCTCAGTCTGATTCTTTCTCTCTCCTTGTCACTCTGTCCCTTCTGTGTATTCTCTCTCTCTCTCTCTCTTTCTCTCAAAAAAATAAAAAAAAAAAACAATTTAAAAAGGAATGATCATAGCACAGCAGGTGGGAGATGTTAGTGTGAGCTCCCATTCGGAACGTTGGGAAGCACTTAGTTATTTTTAAGTCTTTCTCGCTCAATCTTTGATGTAAAAAGGGCCTGTCAATTACTGTGAATGTTTCATTTTACTTCTACTGTTGGCACACGGTATCTTAATTTTTTGCCTAAGCATAATGACTCTTAGCCCAGGAATTCCAAAAACACTCCAAGGGAGTGTTTATTGGTAAAAATTTCAGTAGAAAAGCACTATCTTCTCATCCATTGATGCTACGTTCTGTGAATGGAAACTTTCATAATTTCTGTTTCAGTACCAGGAATCCAAAAGGGCAGCATGAGGCAAGGGATGATAATGCTATTTAATTTTGGGGTGATCATTACTAAATGAAACTACTGGTAAAGAAAATGCTATTACCCAGGATGAAGAAAAAGAACATTGTGAGTCTGAAATGATAGAACAAATCAGAAGAATTGGAAAAAGTGCACCTACAATTACATTTGGAAAACTCACCTGCACAGAAGTCTGTAGCTTTGCTAGTAAATCTGCTCCCTCTTCAGTTCAATTTCACAAAATTCGAGACATAGGGCTACCTGATGGTGCCTTTACACTAAAATATGTCACAAGATGTATAGGACAGCAATATGTCGATAGGCCATACAAATGCAGAAGCATTCCATAGGTAACCTCATTTTATTTCTTATAGAATGTTTGCTGTGGCAGAGAAATTCTTAGTATGCTTTGAACACAGAGGCACAGGAATTGCATGCAGCATTTGTCCCTCCCACCCAAGATTCAGAGCTGCAAGAATCCTTGGAGAAGAACTCTCTAAAATCCAATATAAATTTAGACTCTAAACTGTAGCACAATATGTCATTGTAAATTATTTAAAACTTCTAGTGAATTCAGTGCAGTGTGCATTCACATCTGTCTTTATAAATAACGTGTTTTTTCTTCATGTACTGGATTATGAAAGCCATAACCAGTTCATCATGAACAACCCCGTCCTTCTTTCTGACATATTACTCAGCTATATTATTTTGCAAAGATCAGCTTACATATCACCCAGAAATATTCAGGCCCTGGAGATAATATTAGCAAGAAAACATTCCATTAAGCAAATCCTGCCCATTCACATGCAGACATTCTACTTTCAACATGTTAAAACTTGTTTACATCAGAATATATTCTCATCTTTCCTAAAACAGTAATTCTTGCACAGTTTTCCAAAACATTTAGATTGCTGACCTGGAAATGCTCCTCAGCATAAGATTCGTCGATGGTAAAATAATTCTATATTTGTGTCCTGGCCATGCTTCAAGGATGACGATTAATTAGGTTGTATGATCAGTGTAGTGACAGTCTCAGGACAAAACAAAAGTCTAGAAAATTGTCTTGATTTTAAACTTTTCTCATTGGGCCCAGTTCTGAAAATGTGTTGTCTTTGTAGAGAAAATAAATATTTCAACCTGTTGTCTGATGTGTGAACTTTGAATGTTAGCCAGACACTAAAGCACATAACGAAGCGAGTGACCTTTTCATTCTTCAATGATAGCTGCGTATAATCCCAGATCTCCAGGGTACATGTTTGGTACAGAGAGTTGTAGATAATCACCTTGCTTACCACGTGTCAGCGTGTGACTGGTTTGGGAAAAGCAGCAACCTTTTTTAAATCTAATCCACTAATCAGTGAAATATAGATCTGTGTTGAAAAGTGATTCATATTCTTAGTAAAATGAAATGAATTCAATAAAATGTAAATTCATACTGGTCTCAATTATATGGTACCTCACTTGCATGGCTGTATGTCTGTGAGACACCCCTATGATGTAAATAATGCATATGGCCTGTGCATTTTCAGACTTCCTAATTTTTTCTGGAAGATACTTTCTATTAATAGTATTACGGTCAGATAAGCATTATAGTTGCATACCGTAAGTATTTTATGTTTCCTGTTTTTCTCAAAGCAGAGTTACTAATGAGTGATTTTCTGTCATTGTTTGAGTCTTTCTTAAACTTTCCAAAATTTAAACTATGACATATAACAGACTTTCATTTTATTAAGAAATATTTTCCCTCAAACTTCTAATTTATGTTCCTACAATTTTAAGACACAGTAGCAATATATACTTAAGATAATAGTAAAATGTTAGCGAGAATATACCTCATATCACTGGTTATGATTATGTTATCTGAATGATTCAATCTAACCATTTTTCTAAATTAAAAACTGAAACATGTAATCAAAGATCAATAAATATAATTCAAATTTAATTCTGCTGTCACTGAATTACATTCAAGCCTTGTCTATAGTGTTAAATTATAAAGTTATCTAATGGATTCTTCTAGGCAGGCATTAACTGTATTAAAAATATGTTTTATGTGTTTATCACTTCTTTACTAATGAAAATCCCAGTGTAAGTAGACAACTCTTATTATTGCTAAGAAATGAAAATTGGTGTTACTCCAAGTTGTTTACTCCTTGGGCTATTTACTACTGACACATATTCTATATTTTCATATGGAAATGTGCTTATTTGCATGGTATATTGGAATAATTTGATAACAATTAGGGATTGATCATAAAGTAAATCTGTCCTGAAATATTATTATAGTGTTATAATAATAGCAGAAGAATCTAGTGGGAAATTCGCTGGTAGAATACTATAGTCAAAGAAAAATTTCCTGCATATTATATGAGATCTAAAGATATAATTATGTGCATATGTGATAGTCTCCTACATTCTGAGGATGATTCTTTATGTTTCTCTGGTATTGAGCAGTCTGCATATGCTTTTGAGTATGATATCTACTGGTACTCATAATAGCAGCATGTGGCAATTGGGGAAGCATTATTTGTCTTTTCCAGATTGGGAGAAAAAAATGGGCTAAGATAATAAAGGGACATGTTCCACATCACAGAATTAATAATTTGTGAAGCTGGAGTAGGACATGGACCACCAGACTCCGATAAGAAAACTTTTCTACCAAACACTTTTGGGTTTTTTGGGGGTGTTTATTCACTTTTGAGAGAGAAAGACAGACAGACAGGGAGAAGGGAGGGGCAGAGAGAGACGGAGACACAGAATCTGAAGCAGGCTCCAGGCTCTGAGCCATCAGCACAGACCCCAACGTGGGACTCGAGCCCATGAACTGGGAGATCAAAACCTGACCCTAACTCAGACGCTTAACCAACTGAGCCACCAAGGCGCCCCTCTACCAAAGACTTCTGCTGTCCTGATGTACATCCACAGAAAACTGCCAAACCTGAAATTCAATCTTTATTTCATTTAGGTGTTAACCATTGACAACTACCTTGTGATTTACCCATTTGAGGAGGTTATGTCTCCTCAAGCTAATAGCTGCTGCAAGGTAACATATAGCAATCTCTAAGATATGACATCTCTACATGAGACTCTATGAAACTCCAAATGCCAGTTTGAAAAGTGCTAGTATCTACATGACAGTTGCATAAATACACACACGCACATACATATCATTCATTTGTTAAGCAAACAGTCATAAAGACAAGAAATGCATTTTCCTCTTTAATGAAATACCTAAAGGAAGAAAGTATATGATTGCATAAATAAATTGCCAGGAATAGACCCAAAGTGGAAGAAAAAAAAATCAAGAGTAGAAATGATCAGATAGACAAAGACATTAACTGCAGGAAAAGCTTCAACTCTTATTCTTCACATTCCGTTTCTCTTCCTTTTGTTTCCTTTCTTCCTATCTTTAAGAAGAATTATACCAGACTCTTTGCTTCTCTTCTGTCAGCTTTGAAAGTTTTGACTTGCCTTCTCTTGTTGTCAAAGGTATCTCACAGTTTTCCTTTGCATTACTCCCCTAGTTTCTCAGAATTGGACTCTTCATGTCCCTGAATCTTGTACTGATCTACTTCCTTTTACAACTAGCCTCCTTCCTTAAACTGCAAAGAAGAGAATGAGAGAATCTGAGATAATCAATGCAAGTTATCCCTTGCACAACTAGGAATTTCTAATACCACCATATGCAGACTCGTGCTGCAACAAAAGCTTTAATCGTGAGTAATAAATGATGAGACAAGGTGGTTCTATCCCCAACAGGAAAATTCTCAAGTTAGAAAAATAGTAATAAAACTGAGCAGCCTCATAGACAGTAGATTTATGCTTTATAGCTGTTAAAGCCCCACACTTAACCAGCCGGTGGGGCAGAATCATTCCCACGGATCATATATCACTGGCTTTTCTACAGAACTCGGTGTTCACCTTCATGTTACTACTAAGACAAATGCTACCTTGCAGTTCAAGGAAATTTGCATCATGTGGTGGAATTATATGAATTGCCAATCCAGTTCTCCTAGGTGCCTGCAGATTGTCATAAAATAACAAAAGCAATACGATATTATGGAATAGCTGCTCACAGCACTACTCTTGATGGTGAGCCAAAGTACTGGAGAGCTTTAGAGTTAGGTCCTAAAAACACATTTGAGCAAGATACGGCTATTTGAAAAGCTTGTGTTCATTTTTCTACAGAACAAATGAAGCATAAAATTTGTGGAAACAACATCAAGCACAGTGTTTTCCACCTAGTTCCCAGCAATTTCTAGTAGCCAGACCTACAGAAAAATCACCAAAATTATAAGAGACCACTAGCTTTAGGAAAGAAATCATTACCAAATCTCTTTTCCTTAGAAAAAAAAAAAAGGTAGAACTAAAATCTGTTTGTTATAGATATCAGCAACCCAGAATAAGTGCGGTAAAATGCGAAAAGTGAGAAACAGAGGTCCACCCTCCCTTGCGTTTTGCTACAACGTCCGTTTAAAGATAGTCTTAGGAGAATCAGTCTCTACCCCCATGTTGCCCCAAGAACCATTGTATAACTAGAATGGTTCCACAGTCTATGAATGAAGACACTAACACTTTTTTCTGATACATGTAAGCAGCTCATTTTACATAAAATGTGATAGGATGAAGTAAACCAAAACTATCAATAAGCATTTAAAAATGTTGCTGCTAAATAGACGCCATGCTTTCATTAGAGTGAGCGATATTGGGATAATGCTAAAATATTGAGAAACAGAAATTATTGACCATTTGCACTTAAAGTGAACATGCATAAAATTCTGATAGATTTTAATATTCAGAAAGAATTACATAGAAAACAGTAGGTCGAGTACTTCTAAGTCTGAGATCGAAAGCCTCATTTGTCATATAGTCTTTAGTAACATTTACTATTTCGATCATTCGAAAGGTAAGTGAAGGCAGTTTAAATGCAAAAGGCAAAATATGGTCTCCTAGAAAGTGAATAAATAGAAATAAAAGGAAATATAGAATGCAAAGAAGTGATAAAAAAAAAAAGAAAGAAAATGCCCCAAGTCTGAAAATAAAAGAATTTGGCCTGAGACAGCCCTCTAATTGCCAAGCAGAGAAAAACGAAAAAAGTAAAAGAGCAAAGAGTACCTATTAATAAAAATCTCTTCCTTTGAGAGCAGGTAGCCACAGGGCTCTGAGAATAGCATCTAAAAATAATAAGGGGCAGCTGGGTGGCTCAGTCTGTTAAGCTTCTGACTCTTCATCTTGGCTCAGGTCATGATCTCACCTGTTCCTGAGGCTGAGCCCCGCGTCAGGCTCCACGCTGACAGTGCAGAGCCTGCCTGAGATTCTCTGTCCCTCTCTCTCTGTCCCTCCCCTGCTCCTGCTCTCTCTCTCAAAAATAAAATAAGAATTAAAAAAATAAAATAATAATGGGTACATGATACAGTGTATGATAACATTTGTGACAAATGAAAGGAAAATGCTCCTGTATTAGTAAAAAGGGAAGAAAAGGATTTCTCCCATAAAAACTTAAGTGACTGCCATGTTAGGCATCATTCTAAACACTAGAGCTATCCCTGTGCATCCCTAGCCGTTTCTTTATGACACCTTGACACTTGTATTCTAAGTGAAGGAAAAGGGACCTGAACCAAAAAATAAATAATTCAAAGTGATAAACTCAATCAAGAAAATGAATCTGCAGAGACGGATAAGGATTGATAAGGGTACAGTAATTGGAGAGGAGAGTTCATAATTTCAGAATTGGGAAACTTAGAAAAAAATCTGCGGAGCAAAATCACTGCTCCAAGTGTGAAGCAAGTTAAACATGGCATGATGCTGTATTGTCAGAACCCTAAGTTCATCCTCTGAGCAACAAATGTGCATTCATAAAGCAGTCAAACATAGAGGCAATTCCAAGAGAAAAAAAAAGTGCTTTTTGTGGTGGCACTGATGTGATAGTGGAAAAACAGTTCCCTTAACTGTAAAGGGGGATTTGGATTTTACTATCTGAAGTGCGGTCTATCTAAAAATTCTGTGCCATTGCTAAAAACTCAAGTTTAAAAAGCCCTTAAGTTGAACCACATAAAAGCATGTAAAATATGGCTATCTGCATATAGACATGTTCATTAAAACACCATTTGTAATTACAGAAGAAATGAAAAAATACACATTCCCATTACACTGGATTGTTTAAAAAACATTGTTTCCAGTTAATGACATATTTAAGCAGTCTTAGACTGAGAAACGTTCCACACTGTATGTTTAAATAAAACAAAAATCAATTAAAATGTAATATAATACTATCTTATACTGGAAATACAGAAAAGTATTAATAGTAGTCCAAGAGAAGTTTGCATGTTGTATAAGGTTTACATGGCTTATTTAATTTTCTTCACCTTGTGCAATTGTTAGTTTTGAAACGTTTCTAAATAATCAAAAAATGGAGTTGTGTGTACTAAAATAAAAGACACCAAGGCATCTTAAATTTTTTTAAAGTTTGATAAAAATATGAGAATATTATTTCAACTATAGGAAATGACAAGGAAAACCATGCAGTTTATACTGGGAATATGCATACAAAACTATTGGTTGCAAAGATCTCTGAAGAGGATTTTCTAATCAGGCTTAGAGAAAAAAGAAAGATATATGAAAAAGAATATTAGCTTTTTATCTTATTTCTGTACTTTAACTGTTATTTAATGAGAATATAGTGTTTCTATAAAATAATAGTAAGTGGAAAATATATATGTATGCTTATACATGTACGAATAACTGGACTATATATATACATACATATATATACACGTACATATATAAGTATACATAGATATATTTGACATTTTAAGAGCATTTAATTCTGCATTAGGAAGTTAAGCATATTGAGGGCACATGGGGGGGCTCAGTCAATTAACCGTCCGACTTTGGCTCAGGTCATGATCTCACAGTTTGTGGTTTTGAGCCCACATCAGGCTTTGTGCTGACAGCTGACAGCCTGGAGCCTGCTTTGGTTTCTGTCTCGTTCTCTCTCTCTGCCCCTTCCTCTCTCACACCGTGTCTCTCTCTGGCTCACAAAAATGAATAAAAACCACTTAATAAAAAAAATAAGCATACTGGCATTTATTTATATAATATTAAATATTAAATATTAAATAATATTATTTATTAATTTATAGTGAATCTGTGTTTGATCCGTTTGTAAGGAGGATATATTGCATAACAAATAGTTTAATAGAAATATCTATGGGTAATATAAGTCTGGTTAGCCATCTCCAAATAAGCTAGGTAAAAATGTTCAGACAGTTAAGTTTCTTAGAAAAACCCAGTATCTATCAGTAATTTGGGGGGAATTTTTCACATATTTGCATGAGTGAGTGTTCTTCACTGCAGTTTATTAATCTACAGATTATAGTAGCTGAAGAATGCTAAAATTTTAATTTATCTTAGTACCGGTCTGTTCAGCCTACAATGTCATCTCTAAAATACATGGACAGATACTGAGAATCAATTTAAACTTTTACCAAATGAGGTAGATATGCAAAAATACATGTGAGAGGAAAAGGTAGTCAGTCCATTGGTCTCCAAAACTGAGGGCATGTATTGAGAAAGGTAGACACTATGCCGAGCGGTGACCTTCTTCCCCTTGAATGCGAAATGATGATGAAATACATTTTTGGTTATTTGGGTCACTGTATTTCGGACCCCTTTCATAGAGTAGATTTGCTGACAGTTTTGCTAATAGATCCGTAAACAAAGGCATAGTTGCCAGTGTTATCAGAAAAGAGGAGAGGGACAGCATGTTTCCTGAACTAAGGCCTAAACTGGGATAATTCAGAAATAAAGAGATATTTTTACTAAGATTTTAACCTTCTGCTTGAAAAGCAATGTCCACATCAACTAAGAAGTTGAATTTCTCCTTGTTCTTGGTCTTCCATACATTCTTTCAAAACTTTTACCCAAATTTAATGTGATACAGAAAACACTTAATTCAAACTAATTGCTTATGAAATCCAGAAAGCACGACTCTGACACAATAAACTTGAAAAATTAGCAACTGGTCATGCATGGGCTCCAAAGAATTGCATATTTTTCTCTGGTTCTTTAGTAATGATATTTAAAAGTAATACAATGTATTAATCTTTTACACACAATTCAGTGCACTTCCTTGTTCATTTTAATGACAAATATGACATTAGCTAAAATTATAAAATTTTATTAATTTAAAGTTGTTCATGATGCATACAGACTCAAAGAAATCTCCTTAAGTAGAAATACAAATCACTTTATATTGGTTGGTAATAGTAGTAAAATTTTCCATTTAAAAATATTTAGCTGATAATTCATGTACCATTCCATACTCCAAGGTTCATTTTGTATTTTCTAACTTCTGTTTCTGAGCAAAAATTGAATGAGAAAATTATCTAACGTTTAAATTTGCACAAAAAAAAAATATGTTTTGCTGTGTAAAACTCAGGGCAAATGTCTACAGGTATGTGCTAGAAAAACTGGTAATTTGTAAGTGAAAACTAAAATAGAGTCTATACAATCAAGACAATTAGTGCCAACTGATGATCAATTATATAAGACAACCAAGCAGCGAATTGGTGGCTCAGTCGGTTAAGTGTTGGACTTCAGCTCAGGTCATGATTTCACGGTTAGTGAGTTCAAGCCCCCCAGTGATAGGTGGTGGGGATAAGCTAAGAAGATCCCAGGCTTCAGGAAACCACCTCTGTAGGACCCACAGGCGTCTTGCACCTGCCAGCCACCATCATCTCTTACCTGAACTAGTTTAACAGTAGTCTAACTGATCTCCTCTTCGGTTTTGTCCACCTAGAGCTATAACAGCATTTCTACCTACCAAGGGAAATAATTCTTATGAAGCAGAATTGAAGCTTTTTAAAGCATAAAACCAAAGTCTTCCTAAGACTTCTCATTGCAACTCAAATAACATCCTAACTCCATAGGTCAGTCCAAATGTCCCCACTTTATAAGGCCCTGCCATCATTTGACTTCATCTAATTCTATAATGTCCTGCCACCCCCAAATCACTGTTTCTCATTCTCCAAAACATGTGAAACTCATTCCTTTTACAGGGCTTCTTATAGTTGCTAATCTAATCTGTTTCGGAGTCCACATGACCACCCCTTTCTGTATATGTAAAATAATGTATAGTCCACTTTACACACACACACACACACACACACACACATAAATATATATTTAATTCCAATGCCATTCACAATGTTGTGATTCCAGCCACACCATTCTAAACACTATCTTTCTTTATCACATTATGAGTTTTATCTTTTAATTTAAGACTTATGTGTACCTGAATTATCTAATTTATTTTTCAATGATTATTATACATCTGCTCTAAGGAAGGGTCTCCCTTATTATCACTGACATGATTCATTGATGGGAAGAAAGTAGACGCACATATTTGTGAACTGGCTGGCTGACGAATGTCATCTCTGCTTTCTCTGTATCTCCTATCTGAAACTCCTATTAGACCAATGAATATTGGGACTGTTGGATATTTCCACTATTCCTCTTAACTTGTCCTTTCTACTTCCTACCTATCTCTCTTTAACTCTATGTGCTAGGGAAATTTTCTTATTATCTTCCAGCTCACAAATTTGACCTTAATTAGGGTCCTTTTTCCTTTTTAACTTATGAATATACTTTGTTAAGGGGAGGGAGATTATATTTTACTTTTAAAGGAACAGGCACGGTAGACTGTGAATGTTGTTTTTCCAGCTTATCCATCTAATAAGCACTCATTCTGAATCAGGAACTCACCATCACTGGCTGTGGTTTCTTGTGGTACCTTTCAGCAGACCAGGTGCCCTAGCATCATAGAAAGATTGCCAACGAATGGGATTTAGCTTGATGACTCTCCCATTCTCACCTTGATTTTTCCTTCATTGTCCTGGTCCTCTTTCTCTGCTTTCATGCCATCTCCACCAACCGCTTAACACTGATCTTGATGTTTGAGTATGACACAATCTAGTATTTCTTGGCTCTTAACCTCAGCTTTACTGTGGGTACCTTTATTTATCCCCTTGACTTGGTACATTTTTGAGAACTCTTAGCTAAACTGGTTCTAGAAACATTTCCTCTTTCTAATTGTCCATATTGTCAACTCTTAATATCCAGATATGGTAGAAGATGCAAAGAGAATACCACTGATGAGCCATCAAAGAGCTTGTGGTGTAGGGGGGACATGACCCACATGCCTGACCATCACTGCAAAGTCAAGAGAATTCTGTGTGACAGGAGAGGTACAAGTAAAGGGCTATAGGGAACAGAAATCCAACCCATGTTAATTACCCTTCAGAATAAATTTGGTTGTGAATAAATTTTTAAAAAGTATAAAAGAACAGGCATGACTTCTTTTTCACAGCATCCATTTCTGTTTAATAGATAGATACCATTTCCACTATTTATAATCTTTATAAACTTTATAATAAATTTATCACATTACTATTAAATTCTTTTCTGTTTGCTTTTTGAGTCCTATTTTTTTGGATACCAGATTGTGCTGTTGCATTTAGTGTCTCCTAAATGTTTGCTGATTCTTTAGATTACTGGCTTGACTGGTTTATTCAGTTTTTTATCATAATTATTATTAATTTACTTAAGTAATTAAGGTGGCATTAAATATATCGATGACAAACAATTTAGAAGTTAAAGACTCAGACATGTTTTCAGGGAGAGTTCCATATTTTCAGTAAGACAGTGAATAAATAACCTATTACATGAGAGGAAATATAAATGAGAGTTTCCAAAAAATACTCAGTTTAGAGTAGATACCTTGTGGTTGTCCTAATCATTTCATGTAATATGAATGAAATGCTTGCTACATGAAGGCTGTGGCGTCTGATGTTTAATAAGGAAAATAACTTCCTAAAACAGATGATCGGATCTGTTCATTATGGGTCTGCCCATGAAATTAGCAGATATAAAAGTAAATTTTTGTTTATGATGTACTGTATTCCAAGAACATTGACCAACAAAAACAAAAACAAAAAATTAACTTGTCATGTTCCTCTATTATTTTATTTTACACTTCATTTGTTTCTGTTACATAGCCTTGTACTTTATTATTACTCATTGTTACTAACAGGCACATTCAATTTGGTTCCAATAGGAGTTTCTGTCATCTATTAAACTATGAAACTAATGACTGTAACATGTAACAGGTTTAATTACCTGTATTGATTCTAATGTGTTTATCTCCTTGTTTGTTCCTTAAAAATAATCCAGTTAACTCTATTTATAATTTATTGATGAGTTAATCGAGTTAATCTTGCAAAAGGAAATCTTTCTATGTCTACAAGTGACCTGTTAAATATCATTCATGTTACTTTTACTTTCAATGCACATAACATTATTTCACATTTAAAACAACATTCAACCTCATTCTCTCTGTTGACCTTCAGCATTCTTATAACAGTGAATAACAAAATATTAGCTAGATATCTTATTAAACCTCCTTAATATTTGCGTGGCAATTTCTACAATAATCACTTAAGGCATATTATAAGTTACTCTATTTCTCTTTCTCTCTGTCACACACACACACACACACACACACACACACACACACACACCTAAGTAAAGTATGGCTTTTGTTACTTTCCCATTCCTCAATGTATCTATTTTAATCATCTGAATATTCCAGGTGAAATTCTTATTAGACTTTACTAGATCTCACTGTCTTTAATCATACACCTGAAAAAGCAGCTTGGTTTTACTTTTTAGAGAGGGTGCATTTTATAACAAATAAGTATTTACTTAATGAATTGACTGCTTGAAAGCTTATCATCAATCTGTGCCCACTTAAAGCAGAAAAGCTTCTTCATGTCATTCCCAATTCACTTTAAAACCACATGTGTTTTTTTCTTCCATCTTTTACTTGATTTACTAGCTCTACATAGTTGTGCTTTAGATCAGTGGAATATAGGTGAACTGATTAAATTAACTCTCAACACACACATACATCCTTACAACTTCTGCTTCCCTCCATGTTTACTACCAATACCTTATGTCCCGTCCCCATTTTGTCTCCTGGGTTTTTGCCATAGCCTCAAATATCTGAGTAGTCTCTCCATCAGGCCTTGCTTACTGCTAATACCAGTAACATTGTATCTCTCTTTACTGGATCTACACAAGGGGGTATTCTCCATTGGAAAACTTTACCTCATTTGACCTTTTTAACCTCTTTAATTCTATGTGGTGCCATTCTTCCCCTCTTTCTCAATGTTTACACTGTAGGCCCACTGACCTTCTTTCCCTTTTTCTTACGAGCTCTTTCTTGCTCTGCTTTCTTTCCTCAACCACACTCAGAGTTTTCAGGTATGCTCTTCCCTGGTATCCCTTCTGGCTTCTCATCCCACCAACGCTTCCTCAAATTAAATGTTACTTCCTTGAAAATGCCTTTTATTGACTCCATACAAAATTAGATCTTCTATTGTAATGTCTTATAACACTTTTAGTTTTGTTTCAGAGCAGATAATTTGTAATCTTTGCAATCATGCATTTGTTAAAGATTATTTGTCATTTTTTTTCATTAATTTGCAAGTTTCCTGAGGTCACAGAGCATGTATGTTTGATTAAATCATTGACACAGGGCCTGGTGTAGATCTTCTGTCATACAGGCACAATGAATATTTTTTTCTAAATGAACAAGTTTTCGCTTCTAAATTAAATAAGGATATATCAATATACATACATAAATATAAATAAATATAAATATATGTATATATATATGGTATATCAAATTTTAAATACGTATCACATTTTAATACCCTTTCCATTTACTTTGGGTAAATATTCCAGAAATTCTGGTACTGAACCCTCTCCATAGATGCTTTTAGATATTTATCCCCAAACTGAAACTATGTATTCCTTTTGTAGACAAAGTAATATTGTGGTTTTTTTTATATTTTGAATCTAAATGCAGTTAGGCAGTTGACCCTGATTTGAACAGAATACAAACTGAAAAAAAATTGTGTTTCATTGTTTCCCAAATTTTCATTATATGGAGATATTTTTTTAAATTTTTTTTAACGTTTATTTATTTTTGAGACAGAGAGAGACAGAGCATGAACGGGGGAGGGTCATAGAGAGGGGGAGACACAGAATCTGAAACAGGATCCAGGCTCTGAGCTGTCAGCACAGAGACCGACGTGGGGCTTGAACTCACGGACCGCGAGATCATGACCTGAGCCGGAGTCAGCTGCTTAACTGACTGAGCCACCCAGGCGCCCCTGGAGATATATTTTTAAGCATCATTTTAAATGATCTTCAATGAAAAACTGAGTGAACAGAAAAAGGAAAACTTTTTTTCTTATACGAGAAAAAAGGGGTATTTGTTTTTCCTATCAATTTTGAAATAAAAATAAAAATCTCTGGAAAATATTGCATATTTTATTTATCATCTTGACTGGTCCCATATTTACTAAATATAATTGAAGGGTAATATGTCTTGTTAATTTTTATTATCCATGTAAACATATTAAAGTGTGATGATGAGACTAATTTCAAGTTTTGTCAAAAGACAATGTCCACTTAGGGCTCTTATTTTATCTATCCTGGGAAATCCAAAAATATATAAATCAAAATGTTAACATTGTATCAATATCATCTAAATTGTTAGTAACTAGTAACTGGCAATATGTCAAAGTTATCAAAAACCCCTGATTCCATAGCTGATCAATAGCTCAGTAAACCTAAATAAACTTCTCCATTCTGGGGCTTATAAAAAACTGGGTTCTTCAGCCATGATTGTGGAAAACCAACGGGGTGATATCACTCTCATTAGCATAGTTACTTGACTCACTATATCTCAGGGTCTGATTTAAAATGATTGTTATGGATTTCCGCCACTACCCATTTCAGAACTTAGGTATCACTGTATGCGATCACTAAGTCTGAAACACTATACGTGTACATAAAAACAAAATTTAATCCCAAATTTAAAATAAAATATGGGTAAAATTCTTAAATTTACATGCACATTCTGAAGAGAAAGTAATAAATATACAAAGCAAATATTGAATTGTCTTGAGAGTAGGTAACCTTTTACTTTGTAACTCCCCAGCCTGTAGTCCATTGATGTTGATAGTAATCAGTTACTTGTTTCTTAACTTTTAGTGTATAATGAAGGCATGATTCCTTGCAGTGTGCCAAGACTACAGATCTTGTAAAATCTGCTGCTCAGATTTGTCTTTGGGATAATTTTTGAACCAGACAGTTACAAAATGTAAAAATGTAGTTTTAATATTTGTTTAGCTCTGACTGCTGATTAGAGATGATAAATCATTCTTATCCTTGACAAAAAAAAAAAACAAAAAAAATCCTGTGGTCAGAGTACTGAAGGAATAGGAGCCTTCAGAGGACCACAGAATTATTTGGAAATTGTAACCATATGCATAAAATGAATATTGAATTATTCTTTTAAATGTATTATGTAACACAATAGAACACTTTATCAATGTAATTATTTTTAAATGTTTATTTATTTATTTTGAGAGAAAGATGGAGTGGGGGAGGGGCAGAGAGAGAGAGAGAGAGAGAGAGAGAGAGAAGGGGAATCCCAAGCAGGCTTCACAACCTCAGTGCAGAGTCTGAGGTGGGGCTCTGTCTCATGCACAGATCATGAGAGCTGAAATCAAGAGTTGAACCCTTAACCAACTCAACCACCCAAGAGTCCCTCAATGTAATTCTTTATCAATGTGGGAAATGTTCTATGTATAATGAAACATATTTATAGCAATAAACCAAATATCTTTCTGTTAGTTTTTTAGGATATGTTGATTTTGTAAATAAAGAAATAAAGAATTTCAGGGGTGTTTTTGTCCAAAAATATGCATAAAAACTCAGAGGAAAAAAAGTTATTTAATCGGGAGCTGGTAAGAATTTTACTTTCATTTTTTTTTTAGAAAATATGCTTAAATGAGCAGAAGATTAGTTTATCATACAAAATGTGTTATCCAACAGTTATGTATGACAACATTAACTTTGCACTTTTAGTTACTGATTTGTATTTTTTACCACAATTTTAGGTATATGTTTTAATTTACATTATTTTTTCATACACTTTTAAATGAAGAACACAGAATTCTAACCATTATAAGACAATGATGAGTACACTTACTTTCATTTTGAATAGCTTCAGGAGACAACATATATCGTGAAACATATATTATAAATATTAAATTATTATAAATACTAATGTTTCATTATTAAGTATAAGAGAATAATATTGGGTTTACTATGCTTAAAAAAAGTTTACAGTTCACAATTTTGTAAAAATGCCTTTCAATTCAGAGTTAACCACATTGGCAATAAAATATTGAGTGTTCAAATTTTGCACAAATAACAAGGAGTCACCAAATTTGAAGTCTCTGTAATATTCTTGATTAATACTGACTTATACTTTTAGAAATGTCATTCCTAAATTATTCAAAACATTATTCAATACATTTCAATTTTCAGAAGTCTTTGAATCGTTTCTCATCTTGGTCATTCATATTCATTCAGTTCACTGACATTTTATGAGAACTCACTATGTTTCAGATACTGTCTGGGTGCTGGGGAAACTGGAGAAACAGAGAAGAGAATCAAAATACCCACCTCGTTAAAGAGGAGACAGAAAATTAGCAGATAAATAGATACATGTAAAAGGAAACATCAGTTACAGATTTAAAAATATAAGTTAAACATATCCAAAGTGACTGCGCTTTGCATTTTAGATAGTATAGTATCTTCAGGAAAGGTTTTAAGAACAGATGATAGTTGAGCTGAAACCAGTAGGAAGAAGGCAGTGGACAAAGGGAACAGTGATTGCGGAGGTCTAGATATAGGGGTGTACTTGAGGTGTTCAAGAAACTTAGAGGGAGTCAGTGTGCCCAAAGCGTGAGGAAATGGAGAGGGATATTGGTAAGAAAGAAGGTCTAAGGTGAGCCAGGATTCAGGTTATGGAATTTATAGAACAGAATAAGGAATCTGAATCCTATTCTACACGAAGATGGAGAAGGATGGAGAGCATCGGATGATAACATAATTCTGTTTCCATTTAAAAACTGAAATCGGGTAAACAGGAAGCCGGAAGACCAACCAGTTGATTGGTATTGAGGTGCCTTGGCAGGAGACAGTGGTGGCTTTAACTTGGTGCTTGCTAATAGTGAAGGTGGTGCTGAAAATTATGTTGACATAGATTTGAAAAGTCGAACAACAGAACTAACTGATGGATTAGGCATATGGTTACAGAGAAAAAAGAGGCATCAAGGATTTTTTTTCAGCCTGCTCATTCAAACATTTCATACTAAAACGTATCCTATTGTTCCCTTCAAGTATAAAAAATTGTTAGTTTATTAAGGTATGTGGAAGAAAACAATTGATATATTTACAGTATTTGCATTTCTCCATTAACTTGCACATTCATAAAATATATTCTATTTCAGCCAAAAATTACTTCACCTGACAGAAAGCAAAAGGATGAAGTCTGCCAACAGACCACCAGTGCCACAGCAGAGTGAGAAATCACTAGTTCCTGTTCTCATGAGACATCAACAGGCATTTTTAGTTTGCGAAGCTTTTTCAGTCTCCCATACAAAAATAAATACAAGAGATGAAACGAGGCTTGAATACTTTCATTGGGAATTTCCAGCATATTAAAATGTAAATATTTTTCTTGTGTCAACATTTTTCTTTTAATGCTCACACAGGTTTATTCATTATTATAAGCTGACAAAAATTTATGAAAATTCTCCGTCGCTCTGGTCAAATCCAATTGCCTCCTGTCGCTAATTCAGCTGGCCCTCTGCACAATTGGTCTTAATACTGCCAACTTCAATCATGGCAAGGAGAAAAAGAATATATTAAAGTTGCAGACAGGGTGAGCTATTTTAATAAGAAGATGCTATCTCAGCCTTTTCACTTGTTAATACCTCCGCATAATAGAATTTCCATCATGATTGTTCAAAGTGATATTTATTTTTTTCTAGATAATCCCTTTCAAAATTTAAAATTATACAAATAAGAGGGAAACTGATTAGTGCCTGATTATGAAAGGTAATTTTTCAACTAAAAGAGCTCTCTAAAGCTAACAAAGATTCAAATAAACTTGTACCAGAGATTGACCAAGCCGGCACTCCCACATACCATTTATTTGATTTATTTTGTCATGAAAATGGAAAGGTAGTCCTTGCTAAGCTTAATTGAATAACATAGATCAGAATATTATATCCTTGATACATTTATGATTTTTGTAGAGCCAACCGATTTTACATATAACTCCTCTACATGAAATATGACATAAGTAGCATCACAGTGACTGTTTTAGGGCACACATTTGAAATGTCTTTCCATTATATCATTTCTAAGTCATTTCTCTCTGTGTCTGTGTTTGATTGGGTGAAAGTCACATCAGAATGTTTGGCTATAAAACTAAACCTAACTCCACTAGTGTCTTTCAGAGTGGTGTCATCAATCTTTTAAAAGGTGAATATGACCTTATGATAATGTATCATGCTAAAGACAAGATTTTAAGCCTTACATGGTCTACTTCAGCAGGAAATGACTTATTAACTGGCACTGCAATTGAGATTACTCATCAGCATCCTTAATTCAAACAGCGACTAGTTTTTCTCAAAGTTAAGAGTTGGAGAAATTAACTATAGACTACCATTGACAAAATTAAAAAAAAAAACGTGGGATAAAAAATATGTTGTTTGGTTTTTGGATTTTTTTTTGCGTTTTTTTGGAGGGTTGTTTGTTTATGTTTGTTTGTTTTTTACAGAAAACAACATTTTCCTAAGTTTTGAGTACTGGAAATTAAGTGTATTTCTAAAAATAATTCAATTTTAGTATCTTTAAGCTATTCAACAACAACAAAAACCAGAATAATTCTATTTATTTCAGTGTAAAATATTCTGTTGCTTAATTTAGTTATAAAGGAAATAAAAGATGAGCAGATTATATATACTGCATATTAGAAGAGAAATATCTATTACTCATACATGAAATACTTATAAATTTAGCAAATAATACTTTATCAAATGCCAAATGAGCACCACTTTTTTTTTTAAATTACATTTATTTATTTTTGAGAGACAGGATGAGACAGAGCATGAGCAGGCAAGGGGCAGAGAGAGAAGGAGACACAGAATCTGAAGCACGCTCCAGGCTCTGAGCAAGAGTTCAGCACAGAGCCCAACGTGGGGTTCGAACCCACCAACTGTGAGATCATGACCTGAGCCAAAGCCAGACACTTAACTGACTGAGCCACCCAGGCACCCCAAATGAACACTGCTTTTTATGTAGAAGTCTTTCTTCACCAGATTATCTCTCAAGAGCTTAAGGTTATTTTTAACTCAAAACTCTCTGCCACCTAATTCATAGAATACATCACTCTTTGACTTGATACTTTGCTTTATTCCAGGTGATACATGTAGGGTACTCTAGTGCCTCTCTGACAAGAAAAACACTGATGTTCATATATTAAGATATAATATTTCCCATATTACTATTGGTGATATTGTGGGTTTTAGTTCCCATTGTAATACAATGAAAAATCAAACTGGCTACTATTTATATTCAGCAAGAGCCACAACACCTTTAAAAAGCAAACAAACCAGAATTTAAGGTTTTCAGAGGGAGGTGGTGTCAGCAACATATGAAGAATTTATTTGCTTTTGATCTAAATATGCCTCCAATATAATCCATATCAGTATCAGTTTTCTTCTTCTCTTGTTTGGATTTTCCTTGTAATAAAATATCCAAACATCTCTGGATTTTCCATAGATGAGAAGAAAACTCAGACAAGCACTAAAAGGAAATAAATAAGACCTTTCTTCAAGCACTAGGATTTCAAAAGTTTGAGATATTTTTATTGGTATCCTGACTTAACTGCTTATAGTAATAATTCCAAATTATAGTAATAAATTCCAAAATTTACTTAGGAATGCAAAAAAACAGCTAAGATTTTATTCTTCTCATCGATATTTATTTCCTCAGTCATTTCAATATTAATCTTTCTTTCTGTGAAACTGACGATGAAAGTATATATAGTTTTTTGGAGTTTGTCTCCTGTACCAAGTTGCAAAGTAGAATGTTGCTGTGGGCAAAAAAAAAAAAAAAAAAAGTGTTAGTTTTGATATTTGCTTGATGTACTGGTTACTACAAGGAAGTAATATTCCAAAATATTATCTTATTGTTTTATTTCTTTAGACATAAAACAAAAGTTAATATTGCTACTGAAGAATATACTTTCTTCACTTAAAGACTGAGCACAGGGTACCTGGGTGGCTCAGTCGGTTAAGTGTCCAACTCTTGATTTTGGCTCAGGTCATGATCTCATGGTTTTCAAGATCAAGCCCCACCTTAGGATTCTCATTCTCTCTCTATGTCTCTCTCTCTCTTTGCTCATCCCCCATGCACTCTCTCTCTCAAAATAAGTATATAAATTTTTAAAAAGAAACTGAGCACAAACAATAAAATCAAGTATTCTGAAGTATTAACATTTGCAGATATTAATTAGTTATCTATATTTATTCACATGATAATAATTATTAGGTTAACCCTGAAAAAATACCAAAACTAAGGTAAATATGTCCAACTTTATAAGCTTGATCAATTTTTATCACATTTTCTTTGATTTTGTCTTTTTCTACCCTCAAAACATCATTTTAACATTTAACTTGCCAACTAATGTGCATATTTGCATAAACCTATACTTAACATTTATTCTATAGGTCCCTAGACAAAAATCTAGGTTAGCTTAAAAGGTCAAAAATGTAAGATTTGTAAATGTTACAATAGTAATCCTGATAGTTCACAGGAATGATATATTAGACTACAGTAATTGTGCTATAGACAGGAAATGTCCCCTCCCTGAAAGTAATAAAATAAGTCGGTGTTTAGCCGCTTTGATAATAGGAATTTAAGCCACTAAAATATGTTTTGTGGTATCAAGAAAACCTAATCTTTCTTTTAAAATCATTCTTAGTTTCACATTGATGTTGTCTGTTACAGGAAGCTATGCTTCCATTGCCTCTCGATGAGAATATTTGTGTATGCTTTAAGTAATTTTAAATAAGACATCCTCTTAAAAAAAGTGATAGTTTATACTAAATTAATAAGAAAAGTGATTTTTTTTTCCATATAGAAGTATGGAGATGAACCAATGTCATACTTCCTACATCTATGATTTTTAAAATTTGGGTTTATAGCTTTTTTTTAGATATTTATTTCTGAAATTTTACTTTTGATTCATATATTGTATTATACATTTTGGCTTATATATTAATAATTTATGTACTATATTTAATTTTAATATTGATTACTAAATGCTTAGTTGCATTTATTTTTCCTATTTCTGCTTCTGCCAATGATGAATTTGAATTCTAAACTGAATATTGTATGAAAACCAACTAAATGAAAGTGCTAAAGGTGAATGTATCCACATGGTCTCTGGTGGGGAGTATTCATTCATTCAGAAGAGGAAAGGGATGCTATACGAAGGAAATTCCTTATGTGTATGTGTGTGTTTGTGTGTGTGTCTGTTGATCTGGGACCAAGTGCAGTTGGAGATGTGAGAAAGTAGTCAGAGGCAAAGCTGGAAAGAACAGTCTTTCTGGTTGAGGGAACCTGAAAACTGAAGGTAGAAAAACTATGGTTTCTGGAAGAACCTGTTAGCATCCTGTAGGAAAAAAAAAAAAAAAAAGATCCAGGGAAAGGATAGTTACATTTTGTCTAGTAAAATTTCTGACTGACTCCTGGGCCAAGTATAAACACAAAAGAATGAAACCATGTGAGGCATTATAGCTCAATAAACAGAGTTTATAGGAGAAGGTCCACCAAGATAATTGTTACTGAAACAAAAGAAATACACACATTGAAAAAATAACAAAATAAAAATCTCCACACTTCATAATATTCAGGATAAAATTCCAAACTTCTCACACATTACAAGAATTGTTAAGATGAAATTTATTTTGAAAAGAAAAGAAAACAACTGAGATCAAGCTTAACATGGCCCAGATGTTGGTACTGGCCATCAAGGATTTTAAAGGGGCTATTATACTTTTCCTCACTGGAGCCAAACAAAATATATTTGCAATGATGGTAAAGATCAGAGGTATCATTAGAGAAAAAGAGATAATAAAATGAACCAAATGCAAATTCTAGAACTTAAAATCACAAATTCCAAAATTAAAAAACAAAATGTATTAGATTTAATAACTACAAGGATTGATAGAGAAATTAGTAAATGAAATAGAAGACATGCCAGTAGAAATCATCCAATGAAAAATGAAATGACTAGACATTCAGGAACCTGTTGAATAACATGAAAAAGTTGATATATATGTAACTGTAATTGTAATATGTAATCTAGAAGGGGAGGAGAAAGAGAATGCTAAAGAAAAATGTTTGAAACAAGAAGGTACCAAAATATCCAAAACTTGGTGGATGAAATACAATGAACATCAAACTGAAAAACATTAGGAAAAAATGCTATGCTGCAGCACAATATAATCAGATGTTAGAAGCCAGGAATACAAAGTAAGCCTTGAAAGTAATAGGAGAAAAACACATTAAATACTGGTAGCAATGATCTAATTAACAGCTGACTTCTCAGCAGAAACAATAGAGACCAAAACCAAAATCAAAACCAAGAGTTGAAGAACTCTCTTAACTTGCTAAAAGAAAAAAAAAATCCTGTAAATCTAAAATTTTGAAACTAGTGAAAATACCCTTTCAGAATAATGGCTAAATAAAGGCATTTTCAAACGAAAGAAAACAGAATTTTTGCCAGCCAACCTGTATATCAAGAAAAGAGAAAAGAAATTCTCCAGAAAGAAGGGAATTGATGCCAAATGAAAACCTGAATCTTTGGAAAAAGATGAAGTGAATCAAAGTTGGTAAGCATTAAGGTAAAGGCAAATTACTTTTTTGTCTTTAATTGCTTTATAATTCATGTAACTTATCAAAGCAAAATAATATATTGTCTTCTGCAGTGCATGTTGCATGAAGCAGTGATACGTATACCTATAGTTTAAAGGTTGAGGTTGTGATACAAGCATTTATGGTGACAGTATTTCTCTTTGTATTTCTTTGTATGTATGGTGACAGTATTTCTTTCATGGGTGGCCCTTCCCTCCCTAGTTAGAACTATTGCTCCTTCTCTTCTAGATAGCAACAGCTGGTCCTTCACAAACTTCCATATCCTCCTCTGGCTTATTTGCCAATTGCAATGGTTAGATTCTGTTATAACCACTGGAATATGCTAAAGTCTGTTAAGAGCGAAAAGAAATTTTACACCTTAGAGGTGCTACAGAAATTAACTAACATGTACCAGTAGGAGTTTAAGATGTATTCTTGGGGGTTGAATAAGAGTATGATTGATTCAAGGGGCTACATATAAGGTTGGTGATAACTAAGAAATTTTGTTACTTGGGAGTCCTTTCTCAGGTTATATAAATTAACTTCCTGTCAAGGACACTGAGGTATAGGATATACTCCTTGTTAGGGTAGCTCTTAGAATGCAATACTTCATGCTGAGTGATGTGACTGGCAATTGCTTTGACAGACAATAAAGGAAGGGTAGGGAAGCTGAGGAAAATGGACATATTGGAATTTCCAATTATAAGGGAAGAATGGAAGAGCAGGAGATTAAAATTGGTTGCCTTGATAAGAAGTCACCATCTCTTGCTCAATTCCTAGACCCAACCCAGTTTTCTGATTTGGAACCCATTGACTGAAATGGTTGCAGGGTCCCTAGAATTATTCACTGTAGTATACACTGTAATGTTTCCCCAGTATTATATCCTGTATTGTTTCCCCAGTTCTTCTCCCAAAGTACTAGTGGTCATTTATCTAGGTGAATACACACCAGGAAAAAGAAATATCCAAACATTTTGGTCACTAAAGGGCACAAATACTAGTTGACATTAAAACTAGGAGAACTGAAGTATCCTCATGGCTCTACTTTTAGGGGGAGGGCTTGTTGAGGCCATGTAATAAATGGAGTCTTGGCTAGAGTTCAGCTTACAGTAGCATCACTGTGTTTGCAAACCCACCCAGGGGTCATTTCCCTAGTCTCTGAATCTATCATTGGGATTGTGTAACAACCACGTTGGGTCCTTTACCTGCTGGATAAAAGCTAATGTGGAGAGGAGGAGAGGCTGGATGACTCAGTCTGTTGAGCATTAGACTCAGGCTCAGGTCATGATCTCATGGCTCAGGAGTTCAACCCCCACATCAGAGTTTTTGCTGTCAGTGAGGAGCATGCTTTAGATACTCTGCCCCCTCTCTCTCTACCCCTTCCCTGCTCACACTCTTTCTCTCAAGAATAAATATACATTAATTTTTTTTAAGCTAACATGCAGGGAAAAGACAAATGGAAGCCTCTGATATTGCCCTTCTGTTCAAGATGGTAAATAATGTAAACATTTAATAAAACATTAATTATGTATTTATAAACATATATCTCCCAGGATGAGGAGAATGGTAGAACTGATCTCTGCCATCTCCTGAATGGAGCCAAAGGATGCAGGGTTGACGATCCCTACATGTTTACATTTAAAATTCCACTACACACACACACACACACACACACACACACACACAAAACAATGAATTTTAGAGAATACTGTAGACTGTTAAAGCAGATTAATATGTCCCCAGTACATTATATGCAGTTGCTCATTTCTTTAATGTGTTTATTCTTTTCTATTCATAAGAAAAAATAGAACCAGAGAGAATTAGCATTAGAACTAATAATAATATTATTTACAGTTTGCCCTATATGGCCAGACTGGTTGGTGTGGGGTCTAGAAGGAAGAGGGTGGTAAGAATGAAGACAAGGAGATGTGGGCTAAAGGCATGTAGACAGATATTTATATGAACCAGAAAGTATCCATCATGAAAGAGGCACTAAACATCCAAAATGACTTGCACAGCTGACCCTGGTCTTCCTTGGTTATTAGCCACCACAGGGCAAGACAATGGACATATAAATGGCCTTGCCACATTGCAAAGTTGGAATCTACGTATGTAGTGAACTACATAGACTTTCACTTACCAAGGTTTGCCTATGTAGCTTACCTACCTACTTACCTTTCCAGATACTGGTGCCTTAGAATGTCCAACTTGCCAGTAACAGAGACCTGCACTGAGTCCTGAAACACCAACAAGCCCATTGGTGGCAAACTGCTAAATTGGGACCCTTTCATCCTATACCGTCAGTGAATTTTCCTCACAAGGAAAGATACATACTCTGGGTATAAATTTTCTAGTCTATGTGCAGAACCTCAGCAAGTACCAACATACTGATGCTGACAAAAGACCTGATCTACAGGTATGAAATCCCACATAATATAGCACCCAGTGAGGACCAAATTCATAGATAAGGAGGTGTGGAATTGGTCCCATGACCATGCGCTCTGCAGAATAATCAACCTTATTGAACACTGGAATAGCCTAGTAAGGGCACAGCTAAAGCAACAATTTAGAAGAAATGCTCTGAGAGAATGTGCATCATTCTCCAGTGTGTAGTATATATAAAAATCAGAGACCTCTATATGGAGCTGTTTCCCCAAAGGAAGAATACATTGGATTAAGTACTAATCAGTGGAAACAAGAGTGGCCCCAGATGCATCCCTCCCACTGAACCATGGAGGACTTTTTGCTTCTTGACCCAAAACTCAGGGGTTGGCTATTTTATTCCGCAAAGAGGTCACACTCTTTAAGGGAATGCCATAAGGATTTCTTTGAACTCAAATATATCACCACTGCAGGAACGTTTGGACTTCTAGTTTTCCAGAAACAGCAGGTGAAAAATAATCACCATCTTAGGGAGAATAATTGGCCCTGATCAAAAGACGACGATTGTACTGTTTTTTTGTAAACGGCAACTAAGAGAAATATAAAACACAAGTTACCTATTTGGATGCCCCTTGGTTTACCTTTCCCTGTTTATAATGGTAAATAAATGGGCATGTACGATAACCAGGCCCAAGAAAGCAGTATGATAACCAAAGGGAACGGGGATCTGAGTCATGCTTTCTAGGAGGCTACAAAGACCTGCCAGCATGATAGATAAAGATGAAGAGGTACCAGAATTCATTAGGAACTAGAGAATGAGGTTTTTGCTGTCACCTCAAGAGTGAGTAGTATAGGGGCTGTAATTTATTCTACAAACTTCACTTTGCTCAGCTTCTCCTCAGGGAGAGAGACTCACAGGGTCTATGGAAGAGCTTCTCACAGAACCTGAATGAATTACTTGTATCTTTTTCATGAAAACTATAGACTCTGATACCCATGGAGTGTTCTACTCAGATCTCTTTCAAGAGAAACTTGATGTGAAGAGTATCCTTGACCGATGGTCTTGGCTCCATCGGTGTTCACTCAGGGACCACTCAAAGACAAGGCACAGCCAGGGTACCAGTCCTGGCCCATTCCTAACACAGGATTACTTTGGTGGGGAAACCCATTGCTATGACTGAAGCTTTCTCAGAACCATGCTGTGTCAGAGGGTCTTCCTATCCCATTCTTTCTCTTTTTTCTCTTTTCACAGCTGTCAAATTTGCACTGTGGTCTGGAGATTTCCCCAGCCGATTTCTGTCCCCTCCTTATCTTTTATCCTTCACAGACAATTCCATAGCAAATCCTTTGGGCAACAAATCCCATCTTGGTGTTTGGTTTTAGGAGGACCGAAACTGATATAATCCATATAATTGAAATGCTTTCTGGCCATACTGTTTGAGAAAATACAAAACACAAATGACCGATATTCGAAATGAAAGTGGACGTCACTACAGATCATAAAGACTTCAAAAGGATAGTAATAGAATATTTTGTGTGTTTTTCCAAGAAAGAGGGAAGTTTACTAATTAAAAAAAATCTGACTTTTGACTCAGGCAGTCCTACAGGTGGCAAAGAGATGGTAATAATTCCTAGCACAAAGGGATTAATGAATTGGATCTTAAATAAAGATAATATAATTTTGCTATTTCCATATGAACATATTTGGAATGTTTTTTTAAAAAAATAGGAAGTGTGAAAATATAATATTTCAAAATAATTTTTGAAAAGAGCCATGTCATCTTAATAACTTCATTTCTTTTTTAAAGTTATCTTTAATGAAAAAAGGAATCACTCAGAAATGTTTTCAAAATCTCTGTTAACCCCATGTGATTTGTCATTTTTCAAATTGTACTTAATCTCAAAACCCTCCACTCTGGCATCATGGGTGTAGGGTAAGAAAAATAAATTAATATTGGAAATTAAATAATAATCAGAGAACTTAGTAACTGAGATTACCTCTTCAATTATGATTAGGAATAAAATCAGATGTTAAATTGCTTAGTGATCTTTCTAAAAGCAGGATATATGGGTTTGGCCAAATTTCTATGAATTAGAGGATTTTTTTTTCTTAATATGGAAGAAGTGCCTCCATAGGTGATTTAATGAAATAATGTATCTTTTTTTATGAGTGCCAGAAAAGTGATTTGAGCAGGAGTATGTCCATATTTGTAAGAATGTCCATATATTTCCTTGATTCAGTAAAGTAATATTGAGAAATAGGGAAAGTGATTACTATTATGGTTGAATAAACACTTGAATATAGACAAACATTTATTTAAATATTTATAGAAGTTTAATTTTTGCAATTTCAAGTCCTCCAAAATTTCTGCCTAGATTCATCTTTGTTTAAGAAAAAAAATATCTCTTTAAACGTTAGATTTAGAAATGCATATTAGATTCTTGTGCTTTTAAAACATTACTATTTCTCCTCTACTAGGTTCTTGCCCCAGGCAAAAACCAACGCCTAACACAAATATTGAAAAAGAAGAAGAAAAAAAGAAACCTCAAGAGACACAATAAGATATCTTAGGATTTTAACAATCAAAAAGGCAAAGGTCATATGGGTTATTTGAAAACTCCTTTGAGGGAAAAATTGATCCATTCCTTTAATGTTCTCCACAACAAGGATTAATTCTCTTTGAGTACTTTAAATAATATAAGGGAAAACCCATTAAGGAAAGGAGACTCAATTCACTGCTCTGACCCCCTGATCCATCTGAGAACTTTCAAAACCAATCCCAGACTAATATATTCTCTATTGATTTTGATTTTTATATTATCTTAAACCCAGAGAGAATTTATTTCCTTCTAAAAATATAGTTTAAAATGATCAAATAATACTCTATACCCAAAGTTGCTACCAAGAAACACTCCAAACACTAGCAAAAAGTTCAAAGTAGAGGCAGGATGCATACAGTAGGGGATAAGAGGAATATAAATGGAAATTTTACCAATTCACTAGTCATAATTTATTATTTCAAGGTGATGCATATTAAACAAGTTAGACTTTAATAAATTTACAAATAATAATAAAACATCTGGTTTTATAACATTATAGTTTATATGTAACATAATATAAATATATATCATATATTGATAAAGCACTTTGTAGCTTGCAAATGACATTATCAAATTTAATCCACACAGCAATGATGTGATTAGGCTTTGCTGTTAAATTGCACTTAATAGTTTGTAAAAGCAGTCTGTGGGCGAGCGGGAAACCTCGGGGGTTACCACTGGGAGGCAGGGCTGGGGCAGTGGGCCAGCCTCCTTATGGCTCTGTTGAGCCCCCTCTGGACTCGGGTATTGGAGGCATTGACAATGACTGGCAGCCGCCAGCCTTGCAAAGGTGTGTTCTAGGTCATTGGTTTCTAAGTGCTCAGTTGGATTCATTGGACTGGGCAATAAAGGGGAAAAATGACAAAAATCCCATGAAATGACTATCCTACTCATTATTTATGATGTGTTCCCTGATGCATGCAAAGAGCTTTAAGATGCAGGTGAGCAGGTAGTGTCTTCCCCAGCAGATGTAGCTGAAAGAATTGACAGAATTTTTACAATGTTGCTTATGAGTGTCAATGCAATAGAAGATTATTCTGGAGCAAATGAAACTCTAAAAAAAGTGAAGAAAGGTTCACTTTCAATAGATTGCGGTACTATCGATGCCACAGTTTCAAGAGAATTGGCCAAAGAAGTTGAGAAAATGGGAGCAGTTTTCATGGATGTCCCTGTTCCTGGTACTGTGGGAGCTGCTCTGTCTGGAAACCTATTTTTGGTGGGAGAAGTCAAAGATGAATTTGCTGCTGCAAAGAGTTGCTGCGGTGCATGGACTCCAATATGGAGTACTGTGGAGCTGTTGGGACTGGGCAGGCTGCAAAGATCTGCAACAACATGATCGCTATTAGTATGATTTCAACTGATGAAGCTATGAAACTTGGAATCAGGTTAGGGCTTGACCCAAGACTGCTGGTTAAAATCCTAAATATGAGCTTATGATGGTGCTGGTCAGGCAACATAATCGTCTACCTGGGATGATGGATGGAGTTCCGTCTGCCAATAAGTATCAGGGTGGATTTGGAGCAACACTCCTAGCTAAGGATCTGGGGTTAGCACAAGACTGCCACCAGCACTAAGAGCCCCATCCTTCTGGGTAGTCAAACCCATCCAATCTAGAGGATGATGTGTGCCAAGCGTTACTCAAGAAAAGACTATTCAGACCTTTCTAGTTTCTATCAGAGGAGACCTTCTGAGTTTGCCCTTTGGCTGTGGGTACTGTTGGCAACGAAACTCTATCTTGGACCCTCCTGATAGCTCACTCCACAAGTGAATGCGTTTAGTCAAAGGTCACCTGTCTGCCTTTGATTATCCAGGTCTCAGTAAACCCTAGAATTTTTCACCCATTTTTAACTGCTTGTTCTTTTTTATCTATTTTAGCAAACGTGTATTATCTGATTTTTTTTGTTCTGCAAGCCGCTGATGGTCTCTGTTAACAAGCTGACTGACCTTTTTCAAAAGTTTGATCCCTGAGCATCTTCAACTAAATCGTGGCATGCTTTAATCAGGATGTTATTTACCTCACTTTACAAATAAGAGCAAATATTTTTTTAACAGGATGAAATCTATCTTTTTAAAATTTATTTAAGTTTATTCATTTATTTTGAGAGACAGACAGAACCAGCAGGGAGGGACAGAAGAGAGAAGGGGACAGAGGATCTGAAATGGGCTGTGTGTTGACAGCAGAGAGCCCAATGTGGGGCTTGAACTCATGAACCATGAGATCATGACCTGAGCCGACATCTAACCTTAAATGACCCAGGAGTCCCCAGGATGAAACCGATCTAAAAGAAAGTGGTGTGAAGAAAGGAGTCAGAAAAAGGGGAAGTATAGTGAATTAAAACCTATGCTCCTCAGGAAATTTGTCCTATCGACCAAGTGGTGGTATTCTTGCATTATAGGATATCTTCAATATCATTCATCTTGTAGCATGTTAACATTATTCCATTCTTTTTTATTGCTAACCAATATCTAATTCTATTAATGTATATTATGTTTATTCATCAATTGATGGGCATTGGTTTTTACTTTTTGACTATCAAAAATAACCCTGCTATCATATCTGTGAATAAGTGTTTGAGTGAACATATGTTTTTAGCTGATTCAATGTTTTCAATGTTTCTCGATGTGTTTGTCAGATTTTGATATCAGAGTAGTGCTGAACTTATAAAAATTAGTTAAGAAGTATTTTTCTTCTTCTGTTTTTGGAAATAGATGGTGTGGAATTGGTATTATATCTTCCTTAAATGGTAGAATTCACTAATGAAACTGTGCAAAATTAGAATTTTCTGTGTTGGAATATTTTAAACTATGAATTCAGTTTTGGTTGATTATGTCAAGCAATTGGTTATAGAGTTGTTAGTGTTTCTTTCTTATCTTCTTAACATCCCTGGGATCTGTAGGGAAATCCCCTGTTTGATTCCTGACATGAATAATTTGTGTTTTCTCTCTTTTTTTAATAAGTCTATCTAGAGGTATTTCAATTTATCAATTATTTTGAACAGCTAATTTTGGTTCTATTATTTTTCCTCTATTTTTTTTCCTCCTCAATCCCATTGATTTCTTTTCTTACTGTCTTCTTGTTTTTCATTTAATGTCTTTTTTTTTCTAGTTTCTTAAGGTGGAAGCTTAAATGATGGATTTGATACCTTTTTTCTTCTCTAAAATAAGCATTTAATGCCATACAGTAGTCCCTTCTTATCCACAGGGGGACATATTCCAAGACTTTCAGTGGAGGCCTTAAGCTATGGATAGTACCAAATCCTATTATTTGCTGTTTGTTTCTTTTTCCCTATAAATACATACCGATCAAAGTTTCATTTATAAATAAGTCACAGTACTCTGAGTTTCCTGGATCTGTGGTTTGTTTTCTACTATTAACATTGGAAAATTCTCAGCCATTTTACCTTAAATATATTGTTTGTTTGTTTCTTCTCTATCTGGTATTCCCATTTTGCATATGCTATACCCTTTGAAATTGTCCAACATTTTTTGGATATTCTGTTACACATCCCCCCTTTTTTCATTATTTCTTTTTTCTTTCCTTCTTAATTTGGAATGTTTTCATTAACATATATTCAACCTTAATTACTCTTTCCTTCACTCTTTCCAGTCTCTTCACAATCCCACAAAAAGCATTCTTCATTTATGTTACAATATTTTTATTTCTACCATTTCTTTTTTATTCTTTCTTAGAGTCGCTTATACTACCTGTCTCTTTTTTTTCCATGTTTTCCACTTTTTACATTAGAATCCTTAGCATATTACTCAGAGTTATTTTAAATCCCCAGCTGACAATTTCAAATTCCTTGTCACATCTGAATCTGTTGCTTGCTTTGTCTATTCAGATTGTGATTTTTGCCTTCAGCATGCCTTGTGAGTTTTGTTGAAAGCTGGTCATAATGTATCAGGTGAGAGAACTGAGGTAAATAGGCCCTATTGATGAAATGTGGGGAAAAGAGGAAGCATTCTAGAATTCTGAGCAGGACTCAGCCCAATAGTGAGCCTGTGCTCCTGGGCTGTGTGCTTCACAAATGCTTCTCAGCTTTATTTAGACTTAAGTAAGAACAGAGGATGAGTGATGGCTAGAATTAGATATTTCCATTATTCTAAGGTTGGTTAGGTAAAATGGTTTCTGGGCAATTACAAAATGGTTAGTTTTCATTTGGCTATGCCAGAGCAAGAAAGAAGCTTTCTCTTAGCTTCATCTTGAGAATCTGGTAAGACTGCTTGAGGTAAAACTCACAAAAATGTGAGGCATCCCCTAAGGCTCAGCCTCTAGGAACTTTAATCTCTCAAACTACTATATGGCTAGTCTCCAGCAGTTAGTTAACCTTTGAATGTTTCTTTCAGTTCTGGTTCTAGAAATGTTTTCTATTCCTGGTAAGTTACGATTCTCTGTATCTGCCTGTCCCTCCAGTTTTGGGGACAGCCATTTGTTTTGTGGTGGCAATCTTCTGATGGAACTAAGAGTCATTGATTTCAGTTTGTTCCCTATTCTTCTGGTGAGAACAAGAGTGAAGACTTCGGCTCTTCACATGTCAGGCCTGAGACTGATTCTATACTTTAACAAAAAAAATGTTACCAATGCCTGCATGATGCAATGTGGAGAGTTCTTTCTTTGTTAGCAATTTGCAGGTGATTCACATAGTTGAGTAACCAAAAGCTGTGTGTTTAAGGCCACCAGAGAGTTTCCTTGTTTTACGATGAATCTCAATATTGTACAGAGTGTACATTTGTTTCTAGTCAGTACAGAACATCAACTGCAAATTTCTCAGGATTCTCTTTCTTCACACAAAAATAGTGTGTCTTTATGTTTTTTAATTATTCTCAGCTCCTTCGTTACTCTGGGATATGAGTGCCAGAGTCTATTCACATACCATTTTTAATCAATTCTTTTCCTATAAATAAGGGGGTTTTACCTTTACCTTTGGGTTAACTCTGATATGAAATTCCAGGTGACCAATCAATTTCATCCTATACCCGGCTTGACCATCATTTGACTTGATGGGTCTCCATCATACACTTGGACTTTTAGATATGCTGAGTTTGTGTTTTAGGGTTCTTTCCTTTTTTTTAGAGGAAAATTTTAAAAAGAGGCAAAAGTCTTCTTTCTCTAAAGTTCTACACCAGCATAAATATTATTTCTTAGTTTAGACTCACAAGTATCAAGACTCTTGTTACTGCATGGCCATCTCTGTATCAACTATATATTACAGTATTATTGTATTATGATGAACATAGGCTGATATAACTACAAAAGGTAAGTCCAGACATCTGTGTGTAGGAGAGAAAATATTAATTGAAAATGAAGTCGTTTCAGTGGTAAATACGAAATTAGGGGCCTTCTGAGACATGATAACTATCTTTAGTCCAGAGAGAAAAGAAAAAAAACAAAACACCTATGATCTCTAAAATAAAAGATAAGTGAGATGTGATTCAAAACCTGTATATACATATATATATATCTTTATTTTTCTTCAATATTATATATATATATATATATACATATATATATATCTTTATTTTTCTGCAATATTTAAACTTATTTGGAAAGTTCTAGTATGTTTCATATGTGCTAAACAACTTAAATGAGCCAGGATTTGGATGTTGGTTTGCCCAGAGCACTGTTGAACATGTTTATGCATCTCTGAATGCCACATTTGATGTCAGTGGCAAGGGAACGTGTAATTCTGTGCCATAGAATGAAGGTCACTTGATCAGTTGCCTTCTTCTTCTCACTCACATCCTCCGAACGGCACCTTACAGCATGGAACATTTGACAGCCCAGACACTTTCCCAAACTAAAAAACAAAACAAAACAACAAAATAAAGCAAAGCAAAACAAAACAAAACAAAACAAAACAACAAAAACTTGTAATACTTCACAAAACATGGTTCACAAATCGTTTTTGTTCATATCATATGGATGGTTTTAAAAATGCCCATTTCCACATCCTACTTAAGATATATTGCATAAGAGTCTTTGGTCTTTGAGAAACTGCATTTGAAAAAGTTCTAATTTAGAATGAATCCTAAACTACTTTTTCTTCTAAGAACAATGTCAAGTTTAGGGATAATTCTACAGCAGTCATCCTCCCTCGATATTGAGTATTATTCTTTCATGGATAATACTGTGGAATGTTTTGGTACAACCTCTTGCCTTAACAAAATTATCTTTAGTATATTTACATTATTTATGAACTATTGTGGAATATTTTTAAAAATTTCACAGGAGGATGATATATGTAACTTTAGGTATTTTTTCCCCATCTAGAACAACTTGTCTACATGGTAAGCAATCTATGCTTATTTTTAACTCTGAAGTAGAAGCTTTTAATTCTTTAATGCATGAGCTAAATCTATGAAATCAGTTCCTTCTTTAAGATGTATTGCAGTTCATAAATCTAAATAGTATGAACTTTGTTAAGATTTACACATACTCTAAGTTATTATTCCATCATATTAAATGCTTGGATAATTAAGTATTTATTTGGGGGACAAGGAAGAGAAGATTTAGTTGGAGAGAAGGAAATAGGGCAACTCCATTATAACTTGATAAAAAATGTATTTTATTAAGAAAGATGCATACTAATAGATATTTTGGGTGGTTATTTTTGTTCTTATGACACTATGCCAAACTCTATCATATGTAGGTTGACTCTCATTTACCTATAGATGTGGTATGTATAGATGATGGTAATTGTCTGGGTCCCCATCATTATAAGTTAGCAGTAAAAGGAGCTGAGGAAATAAATACCATAACAAGAAAACTTAAGTGAATTAATCATGTATAATATTCTGCAATATCAGGTTGTAAATTACATCAGCACACTTCTAGCCCACATGTGAACCAATATCAATGATCTTGACAGCTTTTATATTGTTTGCTGGAAATATACTGGAATATTGAATGACTAAACGCCTACAGATCAGGTGACGAATCTAGTGACCTCTGGAATTTTATGAATGCTTTAATTCGGTGAGGATGTGTCCTCCAGTTATCTTCTTTTGCTAAGACACAATGCTGTTGTCATTTTTTTTAATATGGAGGGGAGAGAAGATATGAATTCAATGGAAATGGACTGACAAACATGTACAAACTTCTGAGCAGGCTTCCATAGGTAAATAATTCATTACATGTAGAAATACAGAATTTATTTATTTATTTATTTATTTATTTCTTTATTTATTATCTTTTAAAGTTTATTTATTTATTTTGAGAGAGACAGCACAGGAGGGGCAGAGACTTGGAGAGAGTCCCAAGCAGGTTCCATGAAGTCAGCACAGAGCCCGATGGTGGGGCTCAAACTAATGAACCATGAGGTGGTGCCCTGAGCCAAAGTCAAGAGCCAGACGCTTAAATGACTGAGCCACCCAGGCACCCCCAGAATTTATTTTTTGCACACTTAATACCCATATACTTTCCTCAGAGCATATGTCTTTGCAACATATACCTAGATGGAAATATAGCGAACATTTTTCTATGAGAAGTAGACTTATCTGTATGTTGACCTTTTTTCTCCATGGTATTTCAAGGGAAGGTCAGTGGTCTTCAGCCAAGGACACAGGAGAAGCAGAAAACGGCTTGAGCAGCATGGGATAGGTAAGCTATGTAAGTTTAATCATTCCACTGGTAACACTTGACACATACATATATAAAAATATGATGAACTGAGGGCCACGAGGGTGGCTCAGTCATTTAAGCATCAGACTCTTGAATTTGGCTCTGATTGTGATCTCCTGTTTGGTGACATCAAGTCCCGTGTCAGGCTCTACACTGAGAGCACTGGAGCCTGCTCTCTTCCTGTCCCTTACCCACTTATGTCTGTGCCCTCTCTCTCTCTCCCTCTTTCTCAAAATAAATAAATAAACATTAAATCTGTTCAAACATCTATGTTTTCCATAGTCTAGTTCCAAATGAATATGATATTATTTTTATTGTATAGAATTAAATGATATTTTTGATATTTAACTTGGATAGAATGTATTCTGTAATGAAATAATAAAAGTATAAGAAATACATGCTTATATCAGTGAGTAAAACCCTCATTCTGAGGTATTTAAAGTAAAAAATTAAAGGTAAAATTTTACTGACAAAGAGGTAACATATCTCTCATTCTTATTTGTTCTCAACTTAATATCTATCAGTTCATATGATTATGTTGATTTGAATTTTTATTTCAGTGCTGTATTGAAAGTCATTGGATAGTGGTGCCTGGGTGGCTCAGTTGGTTAAGCATCCGACTTCGGCTCAGCTCATGATCTCACCGTCCGTGAGTTCAAGCCTCTCGTCCAGCAATGTGCTGACAGCTCAGAGCTTGGAGCCTGCTTCAAATTCTATGTCTCCTCCTCTCTCTTCCCCTCCCATGCTCATGCTCTGTTCTCTCTGCCTCTCAGTAATAAATAAATGTTAAAACAATTTTTAAAAAAAGAAAGTCATTGGATATATTATATCCATATATATACATATATATAAATAATATCCAAAATATTATATATTTTTATAATACTTTAAAAATTGATAATGGAATTTAGAATTGTTAATAAGTAAATCAGCTGGCAACTTACTTTCTTCTTTTCCAAATACATAAAATCTTAATGAATAGAACCTGGTTCCTGAATGTCTTTCAGTTGCTTTTAGCCTTGCCACTTCCTTATCTGATAAATTATCCTATTTAAATAAGTGTTCATTGAATTAAGTTAAAATATACCTTGTTCTATATTTTAAAAGTCTTCACAAGTACGGCTTCCTGGTAACTGCTTAAGATTTCTTTTGGAAAATTGAAAAGACTCAGCTTGTTCCTGCTTAGAAAAGGTTTGCTAAAAAATATAATTCAAAAGAGGCGTTCTAATAGTTCATTGATATTGATACAGCTTGTGCTTCAGCAATACTGCATAGAAATGAAATTAAAATCATAAAAGCAGAAAAACACATGCAGATGCGTTATGAACGGCAACGTACAGGAAGCAGAGCAATCCACAATCAACTTTCATTACCTTCTCATTTTTCTCTTTTATGCACAATCAACAGTGCTTTCCTTTTCTTTTATTTATTCTGCCATTTATTTCAATGTTAACCCAAATCTCCCTTGAGTACTTTCCCCTTACTTTTTATTTCATATTCTCAATTCTTCTGAAGTTATTTACAATTATGAAAGTATATGAAGCAGTCTTTCCGGCACATTTTTTTTTGTTTGTTTGTTTGTTTGGACTGTTATATATGAAGAAAATGGAGGCTTTTTTTCTGTGTGTGTGTATGTGTGTGTGTGTGTGTGTGTGTGTGTGTGTTTTAATAAATATCTTGGATCTAGCAACTGAATCAAAACTATATGCAATTTTACATTAATGGATATGGAGGGTTAGAACAGAGAAACAAGGCACGAATACACAATTTATATAAAGTGTAATAGGAGATATATGAACTGAGTAATGTAGTCACAGCAGTGCCTAGAATATTGCCTAAAAGGAAGAAGGTGCTTTGTTAATATGTGTTACAAAGTTAAGTTAGGAACTAGTTCTTAGATGTTTCCTTTTAGTAAGATATTTTATTATAATTAACATACATAAAATGATTATATCCTTATCCCGTTTCCTCTTTTGAATGATCCATGTGCATTTGAAAAGAAGTTGTATTGTCATCCAAATGCAGAGTCATAATGCATCCATAGAATTTACCTTATTGATCATATCCTTTATATATTAAAAGACTATAAACTATTACAATTTAACAACTTGATTTATCTTAGGCTAAGATTGATATATTGAATTAACATATTTTTATTGTTCTTCTGTTAACTTCTTGTCAATTTTATCAGTGGTGCTTTTTGAAGATGGTGATTGTCTTGTGGTTCATGGATATTTATCCATGCCATATCCTCACTTTGGAAATTGTGCTAATATATTATGAAGGGTCTTTTGTCTTGATTTTGTTGCGGAGAATTTTACCTGTTTAGGTACCGATACCTATTTCATTTTCAGGTCCAGATCCCTATTTCATTTTGGATTGTATTCATCTGGTATACCTTTTTGTCTTTCCTTCATTTTAGTATCTTTTTTATTTTAGGTATATACCTTCTAGAAACATACACAAGGATTTTCCTTTGCAAGTCATTCTGAAATTATTTGTCTTTGAAAAGAGAAAAAATCCCATTTACATTTGGGGGCAGAATCTTTTATTCAGTCTCATATCTGCCATCACTTTATTTCATTATTCTTTGTGTCACACTTAATGTGATATTTGTCATATACTGGTCTATTTCTATTGACATTTTTTGTCTGTTTTGTTTTGGTAGTTTGGAAACTTTACAATTTTTTTTTCTAGTGGTCACCTTTTTCCCAAATTGCCTGGAGACAATTCTTCATGGAGTTTCTGCAAGTCTGCATAAGCTTTTGTTAACTACTTCTTCAGGACATTTGTATTGCAAACAGCCTTGGAAGACTGAGATAGTGACTATCTCCAGGAAAGAGAACATATTTGTTTTCTGAGCAAGAAAATACAGATGATGTCTCCAGCTACGGCCAAGTTTAGGCAAATTTTCTACCAGCCCACGTTAAAAGATGTAAGCTTCCTAAATTTGGGGCTCATCAGCTGTGACACGAACGTACTGTAAGAGCAACATCCACCTGTTCCCTTCTCAACATCACCCCCTTGGGACCTGGCAGTAGGGAAGTGAAGGGAATGAGAATAGTGTCCTATTCTCTCCGTCAGGGGTGGCTTGTCTACTGCTAGCTCCTATGAAACTGGCAGCCTGACTTGTTAGCTTGCAGGTAGGATAAAATTTCACGTGTACGTAGTTTTTGACGTTAATACACATATTTCCTTTCATCTACCTTTACATTACTTCCGTTCAGATGGCCATCTCCTAAATGTCTTTTGCCTGCTATCTATTAGCCATAGGCAATCATAAGCTGCTTCTACTTTCTTCTTTTTCTTTTCTGTTTTTCTCTAGTTTATATCATTACTTTTTTGTCAAAGCAAATGACATTTTATAACAGTCTTCCATCTTTAGCCCCCTCCTGTATTAGTAATAAATTTATAAGCAGACCTGTTCAACTCTCACCAAGTGTACTTTTGCCCAAATGTGACTAAGTAAGCCCATATAAAGTTGATGAAGAACAAATGGGGAACATAACTAAAGCCACATGTAGCCTGAGGATGATTTGGGGGACTTTCTGAAATAAGAATATTGGCAAATGTGCCATGGAATTCTTTAAACTGATGAGACTGGAAAGCAGATTATAAACTAATATATTTTTTAAGTTTATTTTAGTTTTTGAGAGAGAGAGAGGGAGAAAGAGAGAAAACAGAGAAAGGGCAGACAGAGGGAGACACAGAATCTGAAGTAGGCTCCAGGCTCTGAGCTGTCAGCACAGAGCCTGACATGGAGCTGGAACCCATGAACCCTGAGATCATGACCTGAGCCGAAGTCGGATGCTTAACCGACTAAGCCACCCAGGTGCCCCTAAAGTAATATTTTTTATTTAAGTCAAGACGGAGTACAATGTCCTTCTTTTCTACCACTTATATCCCTGAATCACAGCTTGTCTCGAGTCATAGAACAATGATGATATACCTAAAGAGTCAGAGGTTTAAAAACTGAATCTTTCATGGCTGCGGATCCAAAATAAGTTTAAGAAGCTAGCACTGTAGATGAGGGCAAGACCATAAGGTATGTTACAAGTTTTTTCATGCTGTCATTCAATTTCTTCCTAATACTTGCATTGTTACGTGAAATGTATGGTGTCCTCATAATTTTAAATTTGAATTAAAAGGTATCCTGTAATATCTTTATGTTTAAAGAATCACATTCTAAAAAGTATAAATGTGTACTTAAATAAGAAAACTGATTCCACTTTTTGAAGTTATATAGAATGTTATTTATTAATCCTGGCAATGTTTATTCTATCCCTTTTTCTTTTCTCTCCAACTACTCTGTCTTCTTTTGACAGATTAGAGGGAACCCAATTATAAGACAGAGGGCTTTATTCTTTGATGGGATAAGTATGATTATGGAGAAAATGAACTGTAGTAAAAGGTACTTCTTTTAAATAAGGCCGTGAAGATTACCAAGACTGTGTGGATGATTGGCCATTCTACACTGTAGCAGAATGAATGAAATATAAACTATACTTCCTGGAAAACAGAAACTATACTTGCTTTCTTTAGCCAACAACAAACATCTCTGAAATTAGAACGTTTGAAATTCAACCATATATGTTTCCATTTGATTTGCCACTTTGTTTTTCTTTTTTAAATTTTTCTTTATTTATTTTGAGAGAGGCAGAGACAGCATGAGGGGAAGGGGCAGAGAGAGGGGGAGAGAGAGAATCCCAAGTAGGCTCCACACCTGCCCAAAGTGGGTTTGGAACTCAGGAACTGGGAGCTCATGACCTGAGCCGAAATCAAGAGTTGGATGATTAGCCTACTGAACCACCCAGGCGACCCTGATTTGCCACCTTAAACCTACAAAAAATAAATCATTGTGTTTTATTTACCTAATTTATTAACTTCACTACTGAGCAAGGAAATGGGAATCTGTACATACTCAGGATCTATTTGTTCATCGCCACAGACTGAAACACTGTGACTTTTAGTCACACTTGAGAGTGCTTGCTCAGGGCCCAAGCTTGCTGTTTCCCTTTAATAGAGAAGGAGGTGTCATTCATCATTATGTGAGGTGGAGCTGGGGTCAAAAGATTTCCAAATAAATCCCGAATGGCAGTCAATTAGTCATTACTTTCACAGCTTGTCCATACATCTCTTGTTAAGTGAATGTTTATACACTTACCCTCCCTAAAGGCCTACCAATAACTTTATGAAACATGGTGACATAGAGCTGTGACACAGCCCTGTTACAAACTCTGTCTCCAATGGCAGTTAATCACAGGATGCCATGAGCTCAACAAAACCTCAGCACAATACGGTGAAGATCTGCTGTGATTGTTTCCGCTGTAAATCTTGTGAATGTCTTTTACTTTACCAAACAAACTATTAATAAATTCAACTTGCAGTAAGGAAAACACATATGAAATAGTGTATTTCATGATGGCTTTTGAGTAGTGTCTTAAATCAGACTCTGAAGTAGTAATTACTATTTTTTTTAAAATCTTACATTTGCGAGTAGAATATCATGTTTGCCCACTGTTTATTAGAAGCCCAGCATTACATAAATGTCAGCCATCTGATACCAGAAACAAACATTGTTAGAACTCCCAAAGCATCAGAGAAATAAGGAGTAAGTATATAACTTTCTTCTGCTATTAAGTAGCAATTATTCCAATCTCTCTGGAACAGAGTAAGAATGGATTCCTGGCTGTGGCTACAAACTAAAACCAATTAATTATTTCACTTCTTTTGGTGTTAATTTTACTGTACTGAAAATATGCATTTTCATAAATAACAGTTATACACTTTGGAGAAGTTACTTTAATATATTTTATGTTACCTGAATGAAGTTCAAGAAAATACGTAGTCACTTTCAAAAACTTACACCTCATTTTGTAGTAAAGAAAGTAAAATAAATTCGACTCAGATATTTCTAAAAATTCTACAGGGAAATAATTACATTAATCACTGTAAATGCTAAATGCAAGCAGGTGTCACTCTATAATATAAATAAAGTACTGTTATAGTTATCGTAATAGCCTATGCCACACATCCTAGGATAAATATTTTGTAGTAGGTAGTGACAACCATGATAAAAGGATCAGATAATATTCATAAGGGACATGTCACAGAAAAAGAAAGAAAAAACAAACTAAAGTTTCAGCCGAATTGATTTGCTTCTCTTTGTCTTTCTCTGTTTCCTTTTCTATTTTTAGGAATATTTGGAAGCATATTTGTTTTTGTCTAGAGATGTGAATCATTTGGATTTCACATCTCTGTGCTGAGTTTGATGGCTTCTTAATAGTTCACAAGTACATATAAACCTAATACATAATTCACAAAATAAAAGCAATCAGTAGTTTAATGGCATATGTTATTGGAATTGACAAGCTTTGGTTTTGCCTGTATAGAACTAAATACACGATTCTCATCATTCTCTTTCTTGAACCCTTGAATTCTTGTTTTTATAAATATGAATGAAATTACTGCTCACTAATTTACTCTTGAAATAAAAGAACTTGCAGGAAAGGAGAACCAGCCACTGCACAGGTTGACTTCCAATGCATTCAAAATGACTACATTTAAGGACTGCCAGATAGATCACTCTGTATCTACATGTATGGAAGCATTCTTCAATTAGATCAATGCTAATTTTGTCACCAGATATAATTTTGATGCAAAGGTTAGTATTGTCGTTGAAACAGGAATACTATGTTATGTAATTTATTTCTAAGAAATTTATTTTTTTAATTTATTTATTTTGAGAGAGAGAGCACATGAGCAGGGAAGGGGCACAGAGAGAGAGAAGCCCAAGCAGACTCCTTGTTGACAGCACAGAGCCCAGTGAGGGGCTCGATCTCACGAGCCATGAGATCAGGACCTGAGGCAAAACCAAGAGTTGGACACTTACCCGACTGAGTCACTCAGGCACCCCTATTCTGAATAAATTTATCAAACTTAGTACAATATACCAGTTTAATAAATGTCTAGTAAAAATAGGAGAATTATGTTTGTACCAGTTGTGGTTCTGTTGTTTCTGAAAATGTATCCAAATAATATAAGTGGAAAGACTCACTGTAGAAATTCTTCATTTAATGTATTATATTATGTATTATTACTTTGAAGTGATTTGAGGATTGTTTCCACCTGTTTATGAGCTTATGTACAGCATCATATATGTTTTCAAAGTTAATACTTTCAATCTTTTATTTATTTTTTTGTTATGTTATTGTTTTGATCACAAACATTTATGGATATGTGTATAAATTAATGCTTATTTCCAAGTTAGTGCTAAAACAAATATTTTAAATAGCTTTTCTTGTGTGTGTAGAAAGTGTAAGAAAGCAAAAATCTAGGTAATATATATATAGATACAAATGGAAATGTGAGGAATATAGACATCATATCACTCACATCTCAACTTCTTTTAATGCTAGCCTTCACTTACTTAAAAATGCATATGAGAAAGCTATAAACATGAGGGAATGTATTATCTGCTAATTTTTTATTATTGTGGTTGGAATGACAAATAGTAAAGTTATTTTCCTCGGAGATAATTTGTGCAAAATGTATCATTAAAGAAATCTCCTTTAGAACAATGAACTATTTAAAAAGATTCTGCTCATTCATACATTTTTATTTAAAGAATTTCTCCTTGGATTATACCAGAATATGAAAAATTGACAAATTAAAAAATATCTTTTAGAATGTGGTATAGTCATTATTAAGGTCATATATATATATATATATATATATATAATCATCAGTAAGGTCATTAGTAATGTCATACATAGAGTCATTAGTAAGGCTATATGTGTATATATATATATATATATATATATATATATATACACACATATATATATATACACATATATATGTGTGTGTGTGTGTGTATTTTTAGATTAATTAGGCCTTGTGGTACTGTTTCTCAGAGAAATTTAGTTTTATGTGTTTTTTTCTTACAAAATAATATTTCTGGAAATGATTAAACTAAACCGTTAAAATATGTTCACTGATAGCTTAGTCAGCTTAAATAATATGAATAATATATTTTTATCTGCTATACTTATTTTGTAATGGGACTAAATATTTACATACCATAATTGGGTTTCCTATGCAACTAAGGAAGAATCATGGTAGAAACCATTAGTTATCCCCTAATCTTTTCTTACTTTCTATTATAAAAACAAAATTTAACTGGATACACTGCTATTCAGCATAAGGACAACTACTTTCCTTGCAGCTAGATATACTCCCATGAGTAAATTCTGACAAAACAGATACAAACATAAGTGTTTTACAGAAGCTTTCTTGAACACTTCTTTAGATTATACATCTGATGATGTCACTTTCACATCTTTTTGTTTCTCCTTCATCTACCTGAGGACACAGCTTCCACCTTGAACCAAGAGAATGAGACTAGACTGGTGAATTTGAAGGAGTCTGGATCCATAAAAAAGTTTGTGGATCACACTTGGATTTGTGCCTCTGAAGTTTACATGAGGGAAATAAATTTCTATCTTTGGTATGCCTCTCTTATTTTAGATTTTTCTATTACCCATAGCCAAATCCTATGTAATACAGGAAAGAAAGGGCCAGGTTATAAATACACTTGGAAGAGTGAGGAGACATCTCTTGTCATTGCATGTCTCTTAAAGAATTATGTAATTACTTAAGAGCTACACATTGAAGATAAATCTGACAGAAGCCTACTTTTGTTTGGCGCATGAGGTAACAATATTACTTATGTTTTAAAATGTTGTAGAAAAGAAAAAAAAAATCAAAGAGAATACTTGAGAGAGACTGTATGTGGCCTGGAAAATCTAGTAGCTTATCTGGTCCTTTGCAGTAAAATTAGGCACCCCAAATATTGATTTTCCTCTAATTCTCTATGACTTTCACCTTTATATTTTTTATTTCCTTTTATTGAGCAGCCTTGAACCAACACATTTCATATTTCCTATTCCAATCATTACATATTCTATGTTGACTATTTGGCATTAAATGAAAAATGTCTTTATATTTTGAATGTCTGTCTACAGATTCATAGAGCTAGACTATTTAGTTGTCATTCACATATTTAGACATCTAGACATTGTGGTTAAATATGATCTCCTAAATAGAAATTTGAAACTCTTTCATCCGACTTTTAGTGTTGTTATCTTGGATTAGGTGCTGTGATAATGACTGACTTCACCCATTGTAGATCATTACATTAGTTAAACCTTTGAAATCCGTGGTGCCTCTGTCTTTTCATCACATGATTAACACCTCCATGTCCAATACTAGCTTATTTTTTCACCATTAAGGTTAAACTTTGAAGGCAAAATAATGGTATTCTTGTAAAGGAAGATCTTGACAAATAATGCTAAAACAGTGTTTTATTGATTAGGGCCAACAAACACAGTTTAGAGTTGTCATATTAGACTTCCAGCAGCTGTATTTTGAAAGGAAATAAAAACCATACAAGCACATGAGAGAACAAACAGGATATTTATCATAAGTGATGGTTGATTTTATGTATAGACTTTGTTAGACTATGGTGACCAGTAGTTTGGTCATACATTTGTCTCAATATTTCTGTAAGTATTTTTTAGATGTGATTAATTTTAAAACTCAGGTGAGTTTAAGCAAAGGAGATTACCCTCCATAATGTGCATGAGTCTCATTCAATCAGGTGCAGACATACAGTGCAAAGTCAGATTTTTCAAAGAGGGAACTCTGCCTCCAGACTACAACATAGAAATTTTGCCTGTTTCCAACCTTTTGTTTCAAAAATATAACATCAAATCTTACCTGAATCTCCAGCCTGCCAGCTTGCCCGCCAGATTTCAGATTTGTCAACCCACACAATGGCATGAACCAATTCCTTAAAATAAAGCTCTCTCTCTCTCTCCTCTCTATTATATATATATATATATATATATATATATATATATATACACATATATATATCTTTCTAGCTCATATATATATTTGGTTCTATTCCTCTGGAGGAACAGATGTACATTATAATAGCGAATATGAACAAAATTATGAAAAATAATAAGCACTGACTGACATGGTTAAGTGGAGGATGGAGCCATTAAAAAAATTGCTACTTCTTACAAGAGTTGATATGCTAGATTGAAGAATGTGGACACTACCTTTTAAGCTAAGTGATTGACTAATGGATCTTAAGTAAATGGCATTCCATTTAGACAGATACCTGTAGTTCTTATGTGAAGAGAATTGATAAACAGAAGTCTTTAGAAAAGGGAATTAGTTGACATGTTCTTGCAAACAGTGCCAGCAAAGGGTGATGAGTACTTGTGCTACGTCAGTGATAATACAGATGAAAAGAGGACATGGAAATGAGTCATATTTCCTAATAAAATTGATAGAAGCTATAATACAGAGAGTAAACAATGAACAGTAAGGCAATATTTATATTGTAAGTTCATACTTATAAATATATTCTTAACTGTAAATAGGCTAAATTCTCTCTCAAAAAACATAGTGACTGAATGTATATTAAAAAAAATAAGACCCACTTATATGCTGCCTACGAGAGACCTATTTTAGTTGTGAGATCGCACACAGACTGAAAGTGAAGAGTGGAAAAAAGATATTGCATGCCAATGAAATCCAAAAGAAAGCTGGAGGAGCTATACTTAATGCCAGACAAAATAGCCTTTGAAACAGGTTGTATAAGAGACAAAGATGAGTGTTACATAATACTAAAGGGGTAAATCCAATGAGAGGATATTACCAGTTATAGATATTTATGTACTCACCATAGATGCATCTAAAATATGTAAAGCAAATATTAACAGATATAAAAGGAGAAAAAGACAGCAGTGCAATAATAACAGGACATTTTAAGGACGATTCTTATATCAATGGATAGATCATCCAGAGATAAAATTAACAAGGAGACACTGGCCTTAAATAACAGATTAGGTTGGATAGAGTTAACAGACGTATACAGACTATTCCATTCGGTATGTGTACTACCAAAGCAAGCACATAGAATATTCCATTCAAAGGCAACAAAATACACATTCTTCTCAAGTGCAGATGAAACATTTTCCAGGTTAGATCATATGCTAGACAACAAAATAAGTTAATAAGTTTAAAAGGACGAAAATTTTATTAAGCATTCTTTCCAATCACAATGATACGAAATCACAAATTAATTACCTGAAGAAAACTGGAAAGTTCAAAAATATGTGGAGATTAAGCAACATGTTACTGAACAACCAATGATTCAAGGAAGAAGTCAAAAGAGAAATTAAAAAAAAATGCCTTGAGAAAAATGAAAATGGAAACATACCCTTTCAAAACTTGGAATGCAAGATACGCATTTCTAAGAGGGACGTTCATAACAATAAATGCCTACCTCGAGAATAAGGGGAAGTTTGAAATAAACAACTTAATTTGCACCTTAAGGAACTAGACAGAAAAGAACAAAGCTCAAAGTTAGTAGAAGAAAAGAAATAACAAAGAATAGATCAGAAATAAATAAAATAGAGACGAAAAAGGCAATAAGAAACATCAAGGAGGCTAATAGCTCATTCTTTAAAAACATAAACCGGGGCACCTGGGTGGCTCAGAGGGTTAGGTACCTGACTCTTGGTTTCGGCTCAGGTCATGATCTCATGGTTCATGAGTTTGAGCCCACACCAGGCTCTGTGCTGATGGTGTGGAGTATGCTATGGATTCTCTCTCTCCCTCTCTCTCTGTCCCTCCCCTGCTCATGGTCTCTCTCTCTCTCTCTCAAAATAAATAAACTTAAAAAAATAAAAATAATACATAAATAAATAAAAACATAAACAAAAATAAAAAAACATAAAAAGTAAAAATGAAAAAGCTTCTGAACAACAAACGAAACCATAAGCAAAATGAACAGGTAACCTATGAAATGTGAGAAATTATTTCTTACCATTTATATATCTGATAAGGGACTAATGCTCAAAATATACAAAAAGCTCGTACAAATCAGCAGCAAAAAAAAACAATCCAATTTAAAAACGGGCAGAGGATCTAAACATTTTCCCAAAGAAAACATACAGATGACCAAAAGGTACATGAAAAGATGTTCAACATCATTAATCATCAGGGAAATGCAGATCAAAGCCATAATGAAATACCACTTCATATGGATTAGAATGGCTATTATCAAAAAGACAAGAAGTAAAAAGGGTTGGTGTGGTGTGAAGAAAAGGGAATGCTTATGCACTGCTGGTGGGAATGTCAATTGGTGCAGCAACAATGCAGAACACTATGAAACTTCCTCAAAAAATGAAAAATAGAATTGCCACATGATCCAGTAATTCCACGTCTGAGTACTTATCCAAAGAAAATAAAACCATGAACTCAAAAACACATTCACTCCCCAGTTCTCATTGCAGCATTATTTACAATCGACAAGATAGGGAAACAACCTAAGTGTGCATTTGTCCATTTATGGACAGATGAATAAATTACAGTATATATACATGGTATATGTGTATATATATTAAACACACACATACATATAATGGAATCTTTTAAACCATAAAAAATGAAAGCTTGATATTTATAACAACATGAATAGACCTCGAGGGCATTATGCAAAGTGAAATAAATCAGACAGACAAAGACAAATACAATTTCTTTTACATATGTGAAATCTAAAAAAAATAAGTAAATAAACACAAAACCAAAAACAAACGTAAAAACCAGCTCTCACAGAACAGAAAACAGATTGGTAGTTGCCAGAGTCAGGAAGTAGGAGGATGAGAGAAATCTGGGAAGGAGGTCAAAAGAGAGAGAGAGACAGAGGAGAGGAGAGAGAGGTAGAAAGGCAGTGAATTTAGACAACTGTTTCACAAAGTTTAGTGAAAGAAGAAGAAAATGTGACATTTACTAGACTTCCCTGAGTCTGTTTTCTCATCTACAAAATATGTCTATAACACAAAATGCAGTTCTATTCTATCCATGAAGCTAATATCATCAATATCATTATAATTGTTCTAGCTCAGTCTGCAAGAGAACTGAACCACCCAAACACTCAATACTTGCTCAGAGACAGTATGCTTCTCTTGCAGAATTTACTGCCTTGATAACAACTTCTGCTCTGTAAGTCACATGTTGTTAATCCAGGGTCAGAAAGAAAGTGGCCATGACATTTTCTATTACTTTTTCTTACTTTTTTTTTTACTTCACATAATATACTCACTTCACCGAAGGAAGGAAGGAAGAAAGAAAGAAAGAAAGAAAGAAAGAAAGAAAGAAAGAAAGAGGAAGGAAGGAAGAAAGAAAGGAGGGAGGGAGGAGGGGAGGAAGGAAAAAGAAAAGTGGCAGTGAAGGAATGGAATACGCATTTAGCACAAAGCAGTCTAGGCATGTTAACTTCAAAAGATTCATAGCCATTCAGATAATATTATTTCAGAAGAAAAAATCACTCATACCATTATATTCATACTGTTGTTTTTAATGATATCATTTTATAATTTTTCTTTATAATTAATTTTCCATCTATTTTGGTTAGATAAATAATAGCTGTAAACAATAGGGTTTATACTCACTGTTGTTTCTACATAGTTAAGAAAACAATTTGAATCAACTCTAGGGTATAAGAGAAATGCATTCCTTTATAAGAGATCTAAATACTATACAAGTTTGAGGAACATTGGACTAGGCCAAGTCATTCCTCACTATCCTGCCATGAAAAAAAAAAAAAAAAAAGGCAAGTCTGGTAACTTAGAAGTTGCATTAGGTAAGACAAAAAGAGGGATTATTCTATTCTAGTGTCTGGGGAGACCCCTGTCCCAAGGCTTTTTTCCCAGCCAGTCCCAAAGATGTTACAGAAGGCTCTTGTCTCTTCAGGAGAAAGAATTCAAGGACAGACACAACACGGCATATGAGGAACATAAGCAGGGGTTTATTAAAGTGAATGTACATTCTTGAGATGTGTTAGTAGGTGAACTCTGAGAAAGAGAGAGAGGGAGAGAGAGAGAGAGAGAGAGACAGAGACAGAGAGAGACAGAGAAAGAGCTAGGAAGAGAGAGCTCTGTCCAGGGGCTCTTATTTTTTATTAACAGTTGTTAACTAGGAGGTGGAATATTCATTGCTTAAGGTGGGGATTTCTTGGAAACAAGGTTTCAAGCCTTTTCTGCCTTACTTGGTCGCATTTTGGCCTGTCTGGTTTCATCCAGATTCTTGTGGTTTGTTTCTGGAGTGCTGGCAAGACAAGTTTTTAACTTTCCCAATAGCTAATCCTGACTCTCCCTTTGTTGGTTGGCCTCTAGGCATCCTATTAAAACCTAACTAACTGCCTCCTCTAACACTAGCACTGGCACAGGACTGGATAATGTGTTTCCAAATAAAAGGAAGAGAAAATTGGGGTGCCTGGGTGGTTCAGTCAGTTAAGCATCCAACTTCTGCTTAGGTCATGATTTTGCAGTTCGTGGGTTCGAGCCCTGTGTGGGGCTCTGTGATGACAGCTCAGAGCCCGGAGCCTGCTTCAGATTCTGTGTCTCCCTCTTTCTCTGTTCCTCCCCTGCTCATACTCTGTCTCTCTCTTTCTCAAAAATAAATAAAGATTTAATTTTTTTTAAAGAGAAAATTTAGAAAAGAACATTACAACTTTATTTTTCGTTCAGTGTTTAGATGTCATTAGAAATTAGAGCTAGAGAAGAATACAAATACAGCAAACATTTAAATACATTAAACATTTAAATACAGTAAACATTTAAAAGAATACAGTAAACATTTAAAAGATATGGCAACAAGATTTAGAAAATAGTTTCAGTATATGGGTGAAAAGAGGGGCAAGTCAAAATGTCCATGATTGTTTAGATAACTGGTGTGTTATCAACTGAGATAAAGAACACAAATGGAGGAATAGATTTATTTATTAATTTTTTTAGGAATAGATTTAATAAGAGAAGATGATGAGTTCAAATTTGAAAATTTTCAATTTGAGTTTTTTTGTGGAATATTTATCGAGAAGATATATAATAGATACTTAAGTCAGGAAGAAGTTTGGACTAAATAATAGAAATATCTTAGTCTTTCTTTTATCAGTCAGTAGTGAGACAAAAGAGAGTGAAATATCCCTTGTTTATGTCCCTGTAAACAAGAACAATGGGATCACAATAGTCACCTGAGAATAGAGGGTAAATGGAGGGTTTCTTTTTAAGTTTATTTATTTATTTATTTATTTATTTATTTAGAGAGAGAATTCCAAGCAGTCTCCACATTCTCAGCTGGAAGTCCGATGCGGTGCTCTAACTCTGGAACCCTGAGATCATGACCTTAGCTGAAGTTAAAGGTCAGATGCTTAACCTCCAGCCACCAGGACCCAGGAGAATGGAATTTTTTGAAGGAAGAAGACGAAGAAGACGAAGGAGGAGGAGCAGGAAGAGGAGGAAGAGGAGGAGGAGGAGGAGGAGAAGGAGAAGAAGAAGAAGAAGAAGGAAACAGAGAAGGTATAGGTGGAGTAAAAGGAGATAATAGAAGGAATAGTGGTAAATGTATAGGGGAAAAAAGAGTGTTAAGAAAAGCGGGAAAGAGGAGAGTAATCACTGATACCTATGGCAAGAAAAAGGTAGATAAACATTGAATGTGGCAACAGACATCAGCCTCAGAGAGAAAAGTCAGAGTAGCTTTTTGTCAATGAAAACCCTGTTCCATTTTTTGTGAGAAGTGAATTTAGACAATTCTTTCAAGAAATTTAGTAAAGAAGATGGAGAGAGATGTCAGACAGTAGCTGTTAGGAGACATGGAATGAAATGAGGCTTTTGGTTTTATTTCATTTGTTCAGAGTGAAGTCCTGTATAAAAGAAGATAAGTGGAAGAGACGGAAGATTAATGCCCAGTTAGATGTACTGGCCTTGAAACAGAGAATATTACCTCATTTTAGGAATGGATAAAAAAAAACAAAGAATGGTGGTGCAAATAAATTTGAAGGTATATTGATTTTTTTAGAATGCATGTATCAAATAATTTCAAATTTCTCAAAGAAGTATTTATATCAGCCATCCAATCTAAGGTTTTCAGGCATTTAAAAATGCCTGGGAGAAATAATGAAGATATAAATTTGGAAAGTTTATAACTTATTTTTAATAACCATTAGTCATCCATATTTAGTAACATACTAGATTATATTGTACTAGTGAATGAAAGAGTGTTAAGAAAATGTGGCTTGTTTGCTGTAGTGAAAGGGGGGACGAAGGAAAGGCAAGCATGAAAATTGACTCTTGGTGCAAAAACCGAGTAGCTGATGGAAGAAAAGAATCCGCTGTTCTCCCCACATGGTTTTGTTTTATTGACATTCACCCGAGAAATCACTGACAAAATAGTAGTGTCCCTTGAGGCTTGACATTAAATCAAGGAAACCATAAATAAAATACATTTACAATTTTCAAAAGCCATTGTAGCATATACATTCATCCTTTAAGTTTTAGATAGCGCTTGTATCGCTGAGGTAGAGTATAGTGAAGTATTCCCCAAGAAAATACAGTTTGGGAAACTTGAAGATTACTCAAGCTTGAGAGGTTCTTGCCTGTGCCAACGTGTGTCCATGGACGAGACAGGGAATACAAAAGCACACCTACATTCGTTAAGTTTTCCAAGTAAAGGAAAAACAGCAATGCCTGAGTAACAGATATTGATATTGTAGGCATTTAATTTGACATGCAATGGCTTTGCATATTATTGAATACCAGAATTGACTCTTACGCTAAATAAATATGTGAAGCCCCTAAAACTTTTACGTTTATCCCTTCATGTTTATCTCCATGATCTTCAAGAGCCAACACTTCCTATTTCATAGACAGTAACAATGAGCTTCAGTTACTGCTAAATTGACTGTGGCAACCATGGACATGTTCCACACGGAAATCCCTGCAAAAGAAAACTGCTATAAGGATTGTAATCAGCTGGCAATCGCAGTGACAATACTTTTAGAATCTGCCACAGTCTTTTAGCCCAAGAACACACCCCTCCTGGAGAGTTTGAGCTAATGACTGGGTGAGGTGCTGTGCTCAGGCCCTTGTTTCTGCTCAACACAGAGCTTCTCCAATAGACCATCTTCTCTGGGCTTCCCTCTTGGCATGAGTGAGACTTTCTCAAAATTGCATCAGTAGCTCTTCCTACTCAATATTTCTTGTGTACCTCTGTATTTTCATAGATATCAAACCTGCATCACAGATTTGTAGATTCTTCCTACTAGGACTCCCTTTCTCCTTTGTCTTCACAGACTTTATGCCCAATGAATCTCTTCCACTTCTAACTTAATCTTAGTGTCTGCTTCTCAGTAGAATTGGACTGATACATTGACTCTCATTTTATAAATGGTAAAGGTTGACACATTTTGAAATGCAGTCTTTTCTGTGTGTACATTATCAAAGGTAAATGTGGAGAGCGATAATCACACGAGAAATAAGTACATCAATGTATTATTGCTGCAGTAACATATTACCAGAAAACCTTAGTGACACAAACAACACAGATTTAGTCTCTTAAAATTCTGGAGGTAAGAAGTCCAAACAGAGTTTTCTGGAGTTAATATCAATGTATAAGCAGGGATGTTTTCTTCTGGGGGTTCCAGGGAAGAATCTATATCCTTGTCTTTTTTAACTTCTGTCGGCCATCCCTATTGGCTTATAGTAATTTCTTCCGTCTTCAGTGCACATGGCTCCAATTTCTGCTTCCTTGCCTTTACCATTATAGTCAAATCTACCTCTTCCTCCCTCTCACAAGGACATCTGTCTGTAATTACACATAGAGCCAACCTAGATAATCCACCCTAATCTCTCCATCTCAAAATCCTTAATTTAATCATGTACTCAAAGTCCCTTTAGCCACATAAGGTATGTTCACAAGTTTCCAGGATTAGGATGTTAATATGTTGAGGTGGGTGGGGAACATTACTCAGTTTATCATGCCAAAGAAGTTATTTTCCTAAGAAGATTTAGTTTAGTAAATTTGAAATTTTAGGATTAGGTCCCAATTAAAGATGATTTATACTTCTGAGGTTCTTATCTATGACTATGAGCATCCATGGATAAGAAAGATAGTGAAGCATAGCTACTTGGCTAAGATCTCAAATGGAGGAGAAAAGCAATTCAGATGCAATGAGTGTTAGCGTTGTAGACATTTGAGCAATGGTATACAAAGTACAATTTTGAAAAGTGTCCTCTACTGGTGTAACTGTATTTACTTTTTTTTTTTTTACTATTTCAAAAATTAACTACTAAATTAAAAATTGTAAAAATTTCTTAAAGCAATTATAGAGCTCTTTGCTATTTACACAATGTTGTTCGAATACTTACATATATCTGTATTTTAACTGAAATTTTGTGTAAGTTAAGGTTCTCATGACTGGCAGTACCTACAAAATAAAAGTAAAGCAGAGGAAAGTCCATGACATGAAGAACTGAGGTAAAAAGCAAATAATTTCAGGGGTGCCTGGGTAGCTCATTTGGTTAAGCGTCTGACTCTCGATTTTGGTTCAGGTCATGATCTCACGATTCATGAGTTCAAGTCCCATGTCAGGCTCTGCACTGAAAGCACACAGATTTCTTGGGATACTGTCTCTCTCTCCCCCTTCCACTTCCCCACTTGCACTCTCTCTCTGAAAATAAATAAATCAACTTAAAAAAAAAAAAAGAAGCAAATGATTTTAGGTATGAACACTTTGAAATTTACCTGTTTAGCAGTTAATTTATATATTCATATACATAAATCTCCAGGAAATTATTTTGACATATTCATAATTATTGGCAGCAGAGGGATTTGTAGTGATAATTACAGCTTCTTTCCTCTCCCACCCTCTCACTGGAATATCATCACTTTTCCCCTGATTTCAACAGAAAATAAGCTAGACTAAAAAGCTAGATATTAGCATCTCTTCTGATTAAATGATTTTCAAGAAGACCCTACAGAAATTATTGAAATCATGTGCAGTTGAAATCAAGGATTCAATAATATGTTCATCTTTGTGAAGAAAACAAACAGACTAACAAAAACTATTCTTTCATATCCAATGCCTGGATTTTGAATAGGGACCCAAACTGAGTTTTTCAAATAAGCTTAGCCAGATGCTTCAAGGATTAAAACAGACCACTTTCTTGTTTTGTTTTGTTTTGTTTTATTGGTTGACATTTACTAACATAAAATGACTACTGAATTAACAGGTATGTGAACATTGTATGGAAACATGAAATCTGCTTGTTGTTTCACAGACTAATCCTTTTTCTCGTGTGCTCAGTAACATAATAGGCCATAGATCATAGGTATGCAATACCAGCTAGCATTGTATAGACGGAATCAATAGTATAATCCTATTAAATTCTACAAAACAGTTTACTTTATGGTATAAAAGGGAATGGTGATTGATTTCTAAAATAAATAGTAGTTCTATATTCAACTCAGACCAGAATAAATTTTAAAGCTGCAACTTTCTCTTTGTGAGACCATTGTTTTTCCTTTATTTTTCTAGCCTTTAGAAATAAATTTTACCTATGTAGCCTAATTAAAAGACATTGAATTCTGCTTGTCTGTCCACTTAAAATTGCCTTGGCTTTGCACCAACTCCTAGAGAAGTGAATGTTTGCTTTTAAGTTAGCCACTTACTTTAGAACATCCCCGGTTAAAAACAATAGCATTTAGAAAATGGCAGTGTTTCACTTTTTCTAACATTTTTTTCCCATAAGTCCAGAATTATTATAAATTTTTATAAATTCAAAATTAATCATCAGCCAGTACGCATTGTTGTAGGAATACCTGTATTGTGTTCAGCTGCTTTTCTGATTACTCAGTTTCCCATGTTAAATAGTTGATTCCGTGCCACATGCAATTTTAAATATTTTTATTATTCCCCTGCCTACAAATGCATTTACTATGGATGCCATATTCCTAGCATTTACCAGCTTCTTTCCCATATGATTAAAATCTCAAGCTGATTTTAATACATCAGTTGGAAAGATATGATAGTATCCTTAAACATCCCTTAAATATCATGAAATTCTGGAAGCATTAAATGCAAATTTCTCCAAGTAGAATTGCATGCAGTGAAATAAGCCCATTCATTCATACTATGGAGAAATCTAACTGTGTCCATAGCAAAATAGACACAATAGTTTATAATCTTAATATTCTGTCTACTGTCTCATGATCCAAAGAAGTTTTTCCAATTATATTTTCAGCTTAAACTTGATGCCTTCAGAGCTCAACCTGAAAGACATGAAGTTCATTTAATTCAATTTCATCGAAGACAGTTCAAATGCATGGAAAGAGACAGCAATCTGTGTTGGCTCAAACTGGTAGGCTAAGTATACGTATTTTCTTTCTTGTTAGAAATGAAAAGGATGATTTAAGAGCACATTAAAAAAATAAATAAAAGTGCTGAAGAAGAGGTTATGTGATAGACCAGGAATTATGAAGAAATGTTTGCAAGGCAAAGGCAGATAGATTTAAACCAAGAGAAGAAATCTCATGGCACAGAAATACCATCTGCAAAAGATGGGAACAGGTCTCAAAGTATACCGACACTAGACAGGAATAATGAAAACATTAGGACGAAAAGTATAACCCAATGCCATGGTATATACCAGGCACATTCTTAAAAAAAAAAAAAGTGGAATGGGAATGTTAAAGGTCATGCAAATATACACTAACGCAATAAACTATCAGAAGCTAAATTGTATAGTATCTAAGTATATAAAATATTTTTAAGTAAAAAGGAAAACAAAACAGAAGGAAAATACCTGTAGGAAATGATCATAATTCTATGTCCTTGAGAGATAAAACGGTTAAATACAACATCATAAAATATTTTGGAAGTGTACAAATATAAAATATTTGATAAATTTAATAAAGCTGATATATACCGTTTTAGTGCATGTGATATGCTAATAAAACATCAAAAAGAGGGGCGCCTGGGTGGCGCAGTCGGTTAAGCGTCCGACTTCAGCCAGGTCACTGTCTCGCGGTCCGTGAGTTCGAGCCCCGCGTCAGGCTCTGGGCTGATGGCTCAGAGCCTGGAGCCTGTTTCCGATTCTGTGTCTCCCTCTCTTTCTGCCCCTCCCCCGTTCATGCTGTGTCTCTCTCTGTCCCAAAAATAAATAAACGTTGAAAAAAAAAATAAAAATAAAACGTCAAAAAGAAAAAAACTGAAGAATTTACAAAATAAGAAACAATATCATCTATAATATGAACACAATGAAATAAAGGTAAAAATTAAAATATTTTTCTAAACTACTTAATAAAAACATTCTTATTTATAAAATAATTAGAAATAGAGAAAATTAGCATAATACACAACACAATCTGTTAGGTTCAAAACTTAGTACAACTTAAAAAGTATAAACATTATCAATGTCAAAGAAGAAAAACATATTTTCTTTATAAAGGCAAGAAATTAGAACAAAAAAAGGAAATCTAATCTAAGTTTCAAGTGCTATTCATTCAATATTCATTCATAATTCTTCAAATAAATAATGTACACAGTATATAATCAAATGTAGGTGCATATACACATTGACTAGAATTAAAAAAGAGGTTCCATACGGTGATTGGTAATGAAATGAATATCAAACTTATGAGTATATTTACATAAAGTGTAGTCGTTTTTTTTTTTTTTTGAAAAAATCCAAATAAACTAATAGTTTAGGCAATTTGGAGTTTGCCACTCTAGATCTATTTTACTGGAAATAAGATGAAAGTGATAGATTGTAACCACATCAAGGGCAGGGTCTGTTTGTTTCACTGCTCCAGGAGACAGATTTCTATGGTAACCTATGGGAATGAGCATGTCTTGCCCAACTCTGGAGTGCCATTCACAAAAATTGTAAGGTGGACATCTGGATCAGGGCCACGTAGCTGCCGTGGATCCCACAGGGTATCCACAGCAGCTAAGAATCCATGCAGTTGTATCCAAACAAGATCACTTCAAACAATCTAGCCTGCGCCTCCACTCTTCAGTGGATTCCACAAGTGATTCCCCACTGCTATATCACTGTCAAATTTGGGTGTATTAGAACATTATAAGAGAACTTCAGCACCTGTATTTTATTTCCATTCAGTAAACAAGCAGGTACTTTTTCTGTATGCACAAGTAATACCTCCAAAGAGCCTCGAGTATTTACTGTGGTAGAGGACTGTGACTGGTCACATCACCCCCTTGGACTTCCTTTCACATCTGCCAGATAAGATATTAACTAAACTTTAAAGTTTTCTATTCAGATTCTTTAAGCTGTATGGGTATGTAAGGAACCATATAGGAAGCTAACCCGTTAGCCATCCCGACTTCTTGCTAGTCCCCCTTATCCAACCTCAGCTACCATGACCTCCACTGAACACACCCTGGGTGACTCACAGAAACCATCAGACAGGCTGGACTCTCCAAATCTTCTGTTAATATACTTGTTGTGTCAATAAAGATTTTGACATGTTTTCTCAATAGACATGTTTTGCTCTTTAGTTAGTTAGCTATTTATTTATTTAGCTATTTAGTTAGTTAATAAATTGTTCTTATATTTAGTATATTATTTTGTTTGTTTTTTTGGAGAGAGAGACCAAGAGGGGGGTGGGGCATGCGTGAGCAAGGGAGGGGAAGAGGAGGAGAGAGAGAAAATCTTAAGCATGTGGAGCATGACACGGGTTAGATCTTATGACACATGAGATCAGTACCTGAGCTGAAATCCCACTGAACCATCCAAGTGCCATTATATTTAGTATTTTAAATGGAAAAGACAGTTTTCCTCTTTTACAACTAAAAACACAGTTTTAATAGCATGGAGTAATCCAATTTTTTTTTTTTTATGTTAAAAGAGTGAACCCGTTTAATCCTAAGTAATATTGAAAGCTATGTTTTCAATTTCCTTTTCAAATTATCCTAAGGCACTCAGTCTATTCAAATTTTCAACTTGTTTCTTGTGTATCCATCAAATACATTGCTCAGTTAGGGGTTAGTTCAGGAATGCAAGAGTGGCTTCAGGAAGTCTATTAACACACTCCAACACATCTTAGAGTCATTCAATAATAGTTTTGAAAAAAAAAATTATAAAATTCAACAAATATTCATAATAGACTTTTTATAATTTACAGACTTTACAAAAATATTTTATTGAATGTGAAAGCACTAAAACAAATTCAATTAACATCAAGAAATAAACAGGATGTCTGCATCTCACCATTATTTTTATACTTTTATTTTAAATATAATTCCATATATACAGAAAAATTACAAGATAATTGCAAAGGATTTCCATTAATGCTCACAGAGACTCATCATTTGTTCACATTTTGCTACATTTACTTTGGCACCCTCTATATTTATATATTTGTGAGTAAAATACAAGGAAGCTACTTCAGTATTATGTTACATACAATCTATGTTCAAATGTTGCCACATTTTCCAATAATATCTTCTATAGCAATTTTTTCTGTCATTTATTCCACTCAGATCATGCATTCATCACTTTAATCTGTAAGAATTCTCTGGTCTTTTTTGTCTTTATGGTACTGACATTGAACAGGGTATCAGAGTTCAAGCATTGCTGTGCAGTATGTCCCATAATTTGGGTTCACTATTATTATTTAATACATTTAATGCAGTACTCAATGCAGTGAGAAAATTAAATTAAGAATATGCATATATATTTGAAAAGATGGTACTTTTGCTCATGACTTGTTATATACTTAAAAACAAAATTTTAAAGACTAGTAGAATAAAGAAAGTTGATGGGATTGCTAGATACGAAGAATGTTTAAAAGCCAAACTTTATTGTACCAATAAACATCTAAGGTGAAAGAGAAAATATTTTATTCAAAATGTCAACAAGACATAAAATGATTAAGAGTTTAACAAGAGAGATGACCAAATTTATGTTTTTAATTTCAAGTATAAAACATTTGAATAAATGAAAAAATAATATATTATTGCATGAGAAGACATACTATGTTAGTAAATTCAGTTATTGTCCCTACAGAATTTGTTTTGGAATTTGATTAAACATTTTCAAGGTTAAATGAAAAACTGTGTATTGAAATATATTAAAGATTACATATTTAAATATACTAAAAGATGAGGGAGAAGAATGGTGTAGACTAATTTGTTTCAATATAAGTGCAAATTAATATAAAAACTGGAGTGAATTTAATGCATTATTTCAAAGTATAGTTATAGAGCTCTTGATAAGAAAATAATGTATTTTAATGGTGCTTAAATAACTAGCTAAAGAAAATTATAGCATACTTATATTTAAAATATATTTTAAATAGTTTAAAGGCTTAAAATGGTAAAAGCAAAAACAAATATTTTAAAAGAAAATCTGGAAACCTTACACAAATAACCAAATGAGAATATTTCTTTAATTTAGACTGGAAATTAATAAATATTAAAAAATAAACATTTATCTATGAAAAACATTATGATACATTATGCCAGTAGACAAATCATAAATTTCAGAAAATTCCAATGCACATGGCTAAAAGTCATACATGTGTTACACAAACTGCTCCTTCAAGCAAACAAGAAAATGGTATGCAATTTGAATGAAAATGGGTAAACACTATGAATATCCATTTGAAAGAAAATCAAATACAAATGGCAAAATAAATAAATAAATAAATAAATAAATAAATAAATAAATAAGCAAGCACTGTCTGGAACTCTTTGGTAAGGATCACCTTAAGTTTCCCAAACTTCAGAAAGGTAACATAATTTCATCTAAAACTCAAAAAAGGGACCACATAGCTTTATTTGAATAAAGATAATAAATAGTCTCATTATCACCAGATTTTCATAGTTTTTCACAAACTTTATTTTGCATATACCATTTGTCCTTCATTCAATATATGGCAGTTTTTTTTGTTGTTCATTTTTTTTTTAATTTTGAGATTGATAGAGAGACAGTGTGAGCAGGGGAGGGACAGAGAAAGAGGCAGACACGGAATCTGAAGCAGGCTCCAGGCTCTGAGCTGTCAGCACAGAGCCCGATGCGGGGCTCGAACCTCCCAACCATGAGATCGTGACCTGAGCCCACATTGGACGCTTAACCAACCGACTGAGCCACCCAGGTTCCCCTTTAATTCATTCTTAAAAGCAAATTAATCCTAATGTACTCATATTCCAACAATAAATCTAGCATAAAACTATTTGATTCACTATCAATCAAATTTATCTTAAGCATTTGGCCCAAGGTTAATATTTGTTTAAAATACTACCTAAAGAAGAAACAACAAAAGTGCAGCCTGTCACATGTCGATGGACGTCTGAAATTGCCAGAGACTGAATTCGTGACATGGGTAGTAATTTCCCCCAAATACAGATCTTTGCACTACCTGAAGTTTTACGTTGTTTATATTTTCCTTTGGCTAACCACCCCATCTTGTTTGAAGAAAATATCTTGACTATAAAAAAGATGATTAAATAACAGAATACCCCATGTCTGCAATCTATTATCAAGTAAGAAAAATAATGGTAAGTGTAGTCATTTATAAACTTATATACATGGAAGGGTGAAAGAGGGAGAGAGGGAGAGGAAGCACTCATTTTGGGGGAAAATGTTAATGATGGAGTGAGTGTCAGTAATGGATATACAGACATTCTTTGAATGATTTCTGAAGTTCCTCCGTAAGGTTGAAGTCAATCATTTCTAAATGAGAAGTTAAAACAAACAAAAAAAGAATGTTCTTCTCAATATTTTTTCACTTTTCTGTATCTATGGAATATACATAAATAAAGATTTTATGTATTCAGCTATGTTTGGTCATCCAAAAATTAAAAATAGGCATACAGTAGATTTATTGTTAACTGTGCTGAATTGCATCTTCCATGACAAAATTAATACCAGTTTATTTATTATTAGATCATTTTAACTTTTATTTTTTCATTTTGCCATATCCGTACATGTCAGTGGGAACATTTTATATCAATGAAACCATTTATTTTTATAATAAACTGAAAGCCAAGGCAAATCACAGACAACACTTTGGCAATTTAATTAGAGACATAACAATTGTATTATCTTTTAGAGTCAAAAGCAGCATTTCCTTCCTGAGAAGAAAGAGAGCTTACCAAACTAAATTTCATAGACATAAGCTTGATCAAGCAATCTCTGAATATTTGTGTTCAGTAATAAATTTCCAAAATTATCATCACAAGTGTGTTACACAGCTATTCCACATAACAGATCTCTCAGATGTTTGTTTGCATGTTTTCCCATGGCAATTTCCTCTGATTCTTTCTAAGACATCATCTAAAGAGACATTTCTTTGCAAGCGTGAACTATCACTTCATATTCACCGTCTATTTGCCCTTGATGGAACATTAGAGTTCTTCATTATGCTCCAGGCTTAGAAAGAAAAACTAGACCATATAGCTTTATTTGGATAAAAATCATAAACAACCTCATTATCATTAGAACTTCATAAAGTGACTATAGGTGTGGAAATAACGGATTTTGTTATGTTCCCTTTTTCAGAAGTCACTTGAAAAAAATGTTATTTCCTTTCTCTTCAGAATGAAGTAACTGATGAAATATTGAAAAGTACTTCAATTTCATCTCAACTCCGTAGAAGATGGCTCAAAAAATTATTTTGAATTGTATTATTGAGCTTTGTCAAGTTAATGAGCAAAACTAATTTTATTTATGTACGGACAGAACTTTGTAGTATTTAAGCATATTTGAAAATGATCTGCACACTATTTTTCTAACACTGGCGAGGCAAATATTTCTTGCAATACCTAATAATTTATAATCCAAAGTAAAATTTCAAGAGCAGTATTTTGAAATATCTAACTAGTTCAGCTATGCAGCACATTTGACATAGGTAATCATTTCTTAAATTCAAGTTTCTTTTTTTTAAGTTTATTTATTTATTTTGAGCGCGAGGAAGAAAGAGAGAGAGAGAGAGAGCGTGGGGGAGGAGCAGAGAGAGAGGGAGAGAGAGAGAATTTCAGTGCAGGCTCTGCACTGTCAGTATGGAATCCAATGCAGGCTTGAACTCACAAACCGCAAGATCATGACCTGAGTTGAAATCAGATGCTTAACCAACTGAGCCACCTAGGTGCCCTTTAAATTCAAATTTCAAATAAAACTCTCTATCATTATTTTAAGTAATATAGGCAAAATGAAAAATCAAACTACCCTTCATACTACCATTTCCATTTCTAGAAATTTATTCTGAAGATATATTGCACTTTTAAGAAATTGTTTACATTCAATTTAATTCATTTGTGTTATTTATAAGAGAAAATTAATTGAAATGAGGTAAATAATTACCAGTGGCCTGGTTATTAAATAAGACCTGTCTGTTCCATGGAATATTGTTTCACATCTAATAAAACAATGGACATCAAAACTAATATAAAATTATTTCCACTGTATACTATTAGATTCAAGAAGTAAGACACAGATTTGTGTGTAAAGTATGTTAGCTTCCTAATAACTGTATAAAATAAAGGGAAGAAACATATATGGATATATTATTTTTTGCATCTATTGTTTGTATATGTGTATATATGTACATAAATATAAGGCGATAAATATGTAATATATTGATAGTATGTATAGCCTTGTATAGTCCTGAAATACCAAAGGAAGAATCATGAATAATTGTCATCTATGGGTAGGAGACTTGGGTGAGGGAAGGATGGGAGGAAGGTATGGGAGAAAGATCCTTCACCTGTTATATCTTAAATAGTATAGATAAATTGCTCAATCAAGAAAGAAGCTATGAATATATATGTGTAAAATAGATACAGTTTAAAACATTGTCTCTGTTATTTTAATCTTTTTCTATTTCTATAGAAAGGGAGAGAGTCTTACAGATAGAAATATTATTGCATCACGAAATTAATTACTCATGTATGAAATTGCCAACATATTACTTACTTATGAGCATGACGAATATGGTCTTTGCTGTCTAATGGGCCCAAGTTCTAAGAAATATTACCATATACTCAAAAGTCATCGTGAAATATACAAATAATGAATGTGATGAAATTAATTTGACACAGTGGATATGCAAATATCTATAAAATAAATATAAAACACTTATACACACAGTACATTTTGGGTTTTGTTTAATGTTTAATATAATTAAACATATTTTCAAAGTTGAAGCTTAATACATGGTTATTTAAGATACCTCACTGCTGAAGAACTGATCAGGCATTGATTTTGATAAATAAGAGAAATAAAAGGAAATTACTCTTTAATGCTTCCTAAATTGCATATGAACTTACAGTAATATATTTTCCATAGTACTATGCAGAATTAGAGGATATACAGTGATTTCTTTTATGTCTGGAGAACTTAGATCCCTAAGGTCTCCGGGTTGTCTCAGTGTGGGGGAATATCTGGAGTAAATTTGTTATATTCCTGTTCATTGATTCTATCTCCCAAAATCACGCATTTAAAATCAATCTTTCTCCCCAACCAGTGCTGGTCTATTACCAGAAAGATGCTTATCAGTAAAGTCAGTTATACAATCTTGAAAAACACATAAGATTATTATTTTTAAAAATACATAGATCGGGGCGCCTGGGTGGCGCAGTCGGTTAAGCGTCCGACTTCAGCCAGGTCACGATCTCACGGTCCGTGAGTTCGAGCCCCGCGTCAGGCTCTGGGCTGATGGCTCAGAGCCTGGAGCCTGTTTCCGATTCTGTGTCTCCCTCTCTCTCTGCCCCTCCCCCATTCATGCTCTGTCTCTCTCTGTCCCAAAAATAAATAAACGTTGAAAAAAAAAATTTAAAAATAAAAATACATAGATCTATTTTACTCATTTAATTATTTTTGCTTACAATATTTGGAATATTCCACTTTACTTTTTGTTGTTGTTGTTTTGTCCATGAAAATAATATTTATAGGTTATGTAGAGCCTCTGTGTTTACCTCTGTGTTTGATTTTTATTTTCTTAAGAATTTTATAAAAATCACGTAAAAATTTAGTGTTAAATGTGCATGTCTATGTGTTATTGAATAAAATATCAGAAAGCATTTTAGGATTTTTTGCACTATCTTATAAAAATGAGATATTTTTCTTTTGCTTCACCTCTTTTTTACCTGTCTTTTATTCTCAAACTTTATTTTTTTTTTCCACTTTCAGTCTCCATCCAAAAATAGTCACAGGGTCTATAAAGGGCTCCCTTCTCTTTCCTGTCGGCATACCTCATGTCACCTGTCTCTGTGCAACCTCAATCAATCTCATGGATTTATGTAACATCTATATATTGAGAACTTTCACATGTATAGATCTTCAACACAGGTATTCACCAGGAACTTCCTAGATGCACATATTACCATCTTTGGAAAGCTATTGGCTTCCCAAACTTAGTACCTCTAACTCTGAACTTTGTTTTCTCTAAAATCTCATGCTGTCCCTACCAGCTTGCATCATCAAAATAAAACACCAACACTCATTTAAGTCAAAAATCTAAGTTTTCATCTTAATTATTATAAGAGAAAAATTGCTTTGGGCCAATTTTATGGGCATGGGAGACTTTATTCAAGACTATTGGAACAGAGAGAGATTGAACTAAACCCTATTGAAACAAATGATGAGACAGGTGTTAAGCACTGGGATGAGTTAGTGGAAAGGTATTGGACGAAGTTGATGGGAAGTTGGTCAATATGTTTTGGCCATCTGTGTTTGCTACTTAGTGCTTATCAAACTTAAGCTCCTACCCTCCCACAAACGCTGGAAAATAAGCACGCTATCCCTCCTCATATTTATATTTCAAAGATTCCGGATTGCTGAATTCTCTAAGTCCCTCCTTCAAATGTTTAGTCCAAATACCATCATTCTACATTGGTACGATAACCTCCAGTTCTAGTTCTTGTCCCTTTCGTTCTACTCTAACAATCCATATTAATACGTACTCCATTTTAGCATCATGTATCTGATCAGGTCATTCTCCTAGGCAACACACTTCAGTCCCATCAGCCACACAGTAGAGATCAATCACTTTGCCATGACTTTCAATGCTCAGCATGCTCTGGCACTGCTTTACCACTCCAGATTCAACTCACCTCTCACCCTTTGCTCGAGCCCTCAAGCCTTTCTAGTCATAAACACAAAAACTCATATCTGACTTAAGATCTTACTTCTAGTTATTCCTACTTCTAGAACTCTCCTTCCTCTTATCTTGGCATGTGTGGTTGGTTCCTCTTTGTCAGTCAGATCTCAGGTTGAATGTTGCTTTCTTAGAAGGCCTTCTCTGACCTTCCAATATTTAATGGCTAATTAGTATTTTGGATTTTGTGAATCAAAAAGTAATATTTGAATAATCTGCACAGCATTATGTTCCTCAATGTTTTTCCTCAAAACTATACATTTAAAAAATATATATATAGATATAAATATATACATATAAATATAAATATATATAAATATATATATATATATATATGTATTTAATGTTCTGTTTTTCCTCAATAGAATAGAATTTTAAGAAGAACAGGATTCTTGTCTATCTTGCCCATTGCCAACTCCTCATGACAAAACAAAAGCAAACAAAAGTATATGCCATGTTAGCTACAATTAAATCTTTGTTTAAAAATGAATAAAAATAAATACATATAATATTTTAGGAATAATTTTGTTCAGATCTCACCTTTAACAAAATAAAACTGGGAGGAATGGGGTTAGTGTTATACTCAAGGTCAACCACATAGCGGAGCCAATGTGAGGAGAGTCTTCTGCTGGCCAGTCCAGGATTATGTATTTATATGTGGTATTTTTCTGTGGCCTATTTTGATGATTAAAAGCCAGTAAATAAAAAAAACAAAAACAAAACAAAACAAAACAAAAACTTCTTTCCTCTTGAAGTGTCCCAAAACCTGAAACTCAACTTTTTGGAAAGACTTCACATGTAATTAGATATTTTTCTCTCAGTAGAGATAAGAGATAATGATTTACCTTCTTAATACATTAGCAGGGACTGATTTATCCAATTAACCCACAGCAAAAAGCCTAAAGGAAAAAGAGTCAGGGAAGTTTTGTTGATATAATATTTCCTAGGAGATAAAATGCTGTGGTGAGGGCTACATGTTTCTCAGTAAATCTGAGGTTCTAAATCTGAAAAGAAACGTCTCCAGATAATACTGATAGGAAGATAGGGGCAAATTATTCCCTCTTCTTCGATGTACTTCTGGATATGGTTGTGGTATCTGATATAAAAGGTCACATCTAATACAATAGTAAGTAGTAATAATTATGGTAATAACTACCATTTTCAAGCATCTCTTAGTAGCTAGTCTTTATGCAATTAGTGCAGTTTGTTAAATGTGTGCTTTTAGCCACATAGCAAGAAACCTAATGTTATTTTAAATATAAGAAATAGGAGAATGAATCCAGAGAGAGTAAATAAGAGTATAAAATAATGCAATTACTTTAGTGATGGATTTAGATTTTGATCCAAAGTCTTTCTGGCTTAATACTGCTTTATATAAAAGCATATATTACTTTAATTAAAATATATTATTTATCATAATTTTAAGACAATATTTGGATTAATTCTTGGTGAATGGATGACCTAAGAAAGTAGAGCTTAGTGCTATGATATCCATGTGAACTTTCAAGAATGTGAAATAAGACAGCCCCAGATTCATACTGACATCTAAACTCACACCTACTATGGTTTTAAGCTATTTCAATTTTCTTTTCTTCATTTATTAAAACTATAAAATTTGATAAGAGCCTGCACATGAAAAGACTTTTCCAAGAACTGAGTGAAAATTACTTAGGTAGAGACCACATGTGTTCAATAATTGATAGTATTATTGTTAAAATTGCTTGTAATAAAAACCCTGGTTATGTGATATAATATACCAGACACATAAAATATACTGGGTATCACGTGAGTTCAAAATATTGATTTCGTAACATTTCTTTCACAAATCCTTTTAGAGTTGATCAAAATTGAGGACTTTATGAAATAATGAAATTTGAAAGTCAGGAAAGTATAATAGAAAAAGTGTTCTTGTTTTAATCACAATTTCCAAACAGTTATTAAGTGGTGCTATTCAGTTGTTATGAAATCATAAAACATATTGGTTCTTTATACAGAAAGTGTACATTTTGGGGGCAATTCCTGTACTGTTATGATTGCAAAATTTTGGAGACTACTCCTGTTACAATTAATAAGTTGCATGATTTTTTACAAGGTACTTATTTTCAACTTTCTTAGAGAAACGGTGAAATAAACTGAGGCAGTAAAGTGTAATGAAATTAACAAAAACTTGATTTTTTATATTTCAAATCCTAGTTTTTCTAGGTTTTAAAATGCAATTTTATCCATATTAGCCATGAAATTTGTGAATATTACTAAACCACTCATTTTCTTCATCTGTATGGGATGCGTGAAAAGTTCCAGGAATTAAATGTGATAAGATATGTAAAAAACCCGCATAATGGTTCACAAAAAACTAAGTATAATAAATATGAATTATTATTAAATGATAATTAAATTGTTACCAAGTATCATATTTTCAAAATTCTATGTGTCCATATCAGTTTACTTTCCAGAAGAGATGCATTAGATTTTTAAAAATTTGCCTTGCAAGTAAAATGCAACTGATTACTATCTATGTTCATGAAAAATATTTACCATTTGTACTGGACAATAAATACAATAAATTAAACCTTGTTGATTTATTAATATAATTATATTTATATTTATATTTATATTTATATTTATATTTATATTTCTCCCCACTTACACAAAATATAGGAAAGATAAACTAAATTTGGAAAACTTAACCTCTATGATATTTAAGTGTATTTTTGAAATCTTAGAATTGGATTTCCATATAAATCAACTGAGTATGTAGGACTATGTTAAATATATGATATTATAAAAGCATACAACTTTATCACATTTGCTTATCTAAATATACATTTTTATGTGTGTACATGTATATTTACAAATTTGGACATAACAATTAAACATGAATAAATTGTATTAGCATTAAAATAATTTGGGGCAAATTAAATCTTTCCTATTGAAACAGCAGGTACAAGGTCAATTATAATTCTTCATAAATATAGCATTAACAAAGAATAAGCTTCTAAAGATAATACATTTGTCATAGAAAAAAGATTGAAAAATTGTATTTTATAAGCAAAACAGCATGAAGAAAGGCATGTTATATTAAAAATCATTTATATAACTGATGTATTTTAAACGTGAGGAACAGTTTTGGTGTATATTAAGAGGTACAAAGTTTTCCATCAAGATTTGTATAAAATCATCTTTGCAGCCATGCAGATTTGAATGTTTAGAACTGAGACACATGTTTGATCTGCTAATTCAATTTTCAAATACACTTTTTAAGTAAGTTTAAAATAGCTCTGTCCCTGTGACTTGAACATAGAAATTATTATCATAGGCATGTATTGACAATATCCGATGTAACTGGATTCTTATCTTTTATTTTTAGAAGATCTAATTACAACATTGGCTGACAGCCTTTTCTAATCACAAGTTCATATAATTGAACAAAGCTAATTGAAGGTACCACACCATGTCAGTATGCTGGCTAATATAAAGAGGTTGAGACCCCATAAAAATTAAGTTGACTAATTCAAAGTGTCACTATGTTATTAATCAAAATCCAGATTATTTCCTTACAAGTATAAAATTAAGCTACTTTTGTTTCTTTTTAATCTCATAAAAAATATGCCTCAAAATAATGTTTGTAGAATGTAGTAGAATTAACTTTCAGATCTCTTTACTTTCTGTATAATCAATAAAGCAGTTTGATTATTACTGGTATTCAACAACAAATTGTTTATGATTGATGAATAAAACAATGCTGTGCACATGTTTGCAATCTAAAATGATACATTCTTGGCATGATTTCCCCCCCAATATACAAATGTGAATTGCTTTTTATATATATTTCTCAAAAAGAGTATTTTTAAAATAGTATTCAAGAGCTGTTATTAAACAAACCTACTAACTTTTTGTTAAATTTCTGTAATGAGTTCCTAACTGCATACAAATAATTAGTGGGAGCTCTCTTCACTGAGCCTTAACATCTAAACCTAGTATTCTTTCATTTTCAATGAGAAATCTCAGATTACTCAGACTGAAATGTGAATTTGGTCTTAGAGGAAGGAAGTACATTTCTGCATTAGAAAATCTTTCTCTAGTAAGTCATTATTTTTCCATAGGTCTGTTTAATATAGTCATTACCCATGTTGGTTACAAATAGACTCTTTCCAATTAATAAATCTCATAGGTTTTAAATTGCCCTAACAAATTCTATTGAATTTTTTTTTTAAATTTTTCAGGAGGGAAAGAAATCTTTGAAGAGATGAAGCTTATTTCATTTTATACTTCATGGACAGAAAACTGGAAATCATTCACATTATGTATGTGTCAGATAAGTTTTAAATTGTCTCTGTCCTTTTTGAAATTTTCTAGAGAGATCTGAATTGGAGTTTGAATAGAATAACACATGATTTTAAGAATAATGTGTGTGTTTATCTGACTGACTCATTTCACTTAGCATAATACTCTTTAGTTCCATCCATGTTACGGCAAATGGCAAGATTTCATTGAGTTACTCAATGTTAATTGCTTCATTTAACTACCTGCCAAAAAAAATTTTGTTTTAGGAAAACGTCTCTCAGGTTATCCTGAAGATTATTTGTCTTCAAAAATTTTTAAATATAGCATTTTGAAAGAAGGAGAAGATAGTTTATCTTGTATGGAACCTTAATCTGGTAAAAGCTTTCTAAGGCAGACCTCAGCAAACTGGGCAGAGTTTGAGTCAGAATTCTAGTTTTACCAAAAAAAAAAAATGTATTGCTATTTAAGAACTAAGATAGAAGCCTAGTTAAAAAGTCACATAAAACTATGGAAAAATAAGAAGAAATATTACACACAGTTAACATGTCAATAAGTACAGTATACTTAGACACAAATGAACACTAAATCTATTTTTATAGAACTCCAAATTAGTTAGTATATCAAAAGACATGACAAGTAATATAAGTCCAGTTCACTGGAGATTGGTTAGAAAAATATTTTTTTTATTTGCTTATAATGAAAAAATGAAAAAGAATGAGTTGTTTTGTATATACCATAAATGATTACTAATTCTAGATGTCCAAAGAATTCCAATTAATTTGTTGTTATAAAGATTAAATAGTTGTATGACAAATAGGCTCTCTGTTTCTTAAATAAGTTTACAACAAACTCTGATAACATTTGATAAGTATTTTTTAATATCTACAACGAGATTAAACAAAGAAACAAACCTGCCGTAAAGCTCCTGATGGATCTCCTAATACAGCTCAGTAATAGAGACTGTTACGGGTTGAACTGTATCCCACAAAATTCATTTGTTGAAATCTCAATACTAGTAGCTCAGAGCATAACCTCATTTGGAGATAGGGTCTTTACAGAGGTATTAAAATTAAGATGAGGTCGTTAGGGTGGATAATAATCCAATATGACTAGTGTCTTTATAAAAAGATGAAATTTAGAGACAAGTAGGCATTCAAGGAGAACACTATGTGAACATGAAGATGGACATCAATAAGCCAAAGTGAGACACTTGGAACAGATCCTTCCCTTTACAGACCGTCAGAAAGAACCAACCATGCTAACACCTTGATTTTGAACTTCTAGTCTCTAGGACTATAGGACAATTGATTTCAATTGTTTAAGCCAACACAAGTTGTTTGTGGTACTTTGTTACAATAACACTATCAAACTAATACAGAAATAGAATCTTAAAATACAAAACAGTAAAATATTTAGTATATCAGATGGTCATGATTTAATTATAGAACGTATCACTCAGCATATCTTGATGCTTATTTTATAAATTTATTTCCACCTCTTGAGGACAGAGCAGTTATCAGATTGCTCCTCAAATTGCTCTAAATTTTTTGCCATTCTTTTCCCCCCTCTACTAGTTGTACTTCTATAATGGTCCTCATTCTTATTTCAATAGTCATGTTTCTATATCTTTTCTTTTATTAATTTTTTTAACGTTTATTTTTTGAGAGACAGAGCATGAGCTGGGAAGGGACAGAGAGAGAGGGGGAGTCACAGATTCCGAAGCAGGCTTCAGGCTCCAAGCTGTCAGCACAGAGCCCAATGTGCAGCTTGAGCCCATGAACTGTGAGATCATGACCTGAGCTGAAGTCGGCTGCCCAACCAAATGAGCCACCCAGGCACCCCTCTATATCTTTTTTTAACAGAAATTTGTGAATGGCTGAAGACATATACTATGTGTAATGTTACCTTTTAATCTTTTTTGAGCTTAGTAGGCTCTATTACCATAATATATATTTAACATTTGTATAATAAATTTATTTGTTCCTACAAAACCAGCAGACCTCTTTTTTCAGCTACACCCCCACCTCATCATATGAAATCATGCCTCCATTTATATAATTTTTTAAATCTTACAATATAAAATTAATTTGGGGCGCCTGGGTGGCACAGTCGGTTAAGCGTCTGACTTCAGCCAGGTCACGATCTCGCGGTCCGGGAGTTCGAGCCCCGCATCAGGCTCTGGGCTGATGGCTCAGAGCCTGGAGCCTGTTTCCGATTCTGTGTCTCCCTCTCTCTCTGCCCCTCCCCCGTTCATGCTCTGTCTCTCTCTGTCCCAAAAATAAATAAACGTTGAAAAAAAAATTAAAAAAAAAAACAATATAAAGTTAAATACTATTTAATATACCCTCAAAATGCTAAATCATGATTTCAATAAAATGCACAAAGCTTAGACTTTTATTTATAGGAATAATAAATTATCTTCCAAGTCCATTAATATACTTCTAATTATTATGATATCATGATTTACATATGATTAAATTTAAAAGTAGGTAATTCAAAGTCACTCTTTAGGCATTTTAACCAATATTTGGATGGTAGACATCACCTGCTTAAATGTACAGTTCATCCTTCTCTTTTTCCTCCAAAAAAATTCTGAATTTGGTTCAAGAATTCAGGCAATAGCTCTGCAATCCACCATAGGGAATATTTATCTGAGATAACCATATTCCACTACTTTTATAGAGATTGTTGGATTTGTTCAGCAATTTACCCAACAAGTACTTGTTGTACCCTTAACTGTGTGCTTGGTACAGGGATACAGCAAATAACCCCAGCCTCATGGAGCTTACATTCAGATGGGAGAGAAGACAATAAACAAAACAAGCAAGTATCTTACTCATCATTAATACATGAGTATATCTTCTACTAAAAAATAAATAAAGCAGAATATTAGGATAGGAAATGTAGGTGGAACCAGCTGTTTTGCAACTGTAGATGAGTCATGAATGGCCAGGGAAGGCCTCTGTAAGAAGGAAACATTTGAATAAGACCTGAAGAGGTGAGGTACAAATCATGTGGATAATAAGAGGCCAATGACTCTAGACAGATAGCATTCCTAGGCAGAGCTTTCCTTACATGTTCAAGAAAGAACATGGTGGCAGAAGTGAGGGTCAGAGTGGTAAAAGATGCGGCCCTAGGGTAATGTTGGGCAAAGAAGCAAGCAGTATTTGAATAGGGCTTTGCAAAACCTCTTAAAAACTTTGTTTTGCAGATGAACATAGGGGAAGGCAGGAAAAAGAGAGGGAGGCAAACTATAGAGAACAAACTGAGGATTGCTGGAGGAGAGGTGGTCAGGGGATGGGCTAAATGAGTGATGGAGGGCACTTGTTTTGTTGAGCAGTGGGTGTTATGTGTAAACAATGATTTCTACTCATGAAACCAATACTACACCATATGTTAACTAACTAAAATGTAAGTAAAAACTTGAAACTAAATAATGAATAAATGAATGGATGAATGGATGAATGGATGAATAAATGAATGAATAGCTTTGTTTTATTGTTGTTTGTTTTAAATGTGTCAGGAATCCTCTGGAGGGCATGGAGCAGAGGACCTATGTGGCCTGCTTTTGGTTTTTAACAAGTTCACTCTGGCTGCTGTGTTAATGATAGACTAAAGAGGTAGAGGATAGAAGCAGAGAAACCAGGTGAAGATATTAATGGTTAGGATGGGAGCAACAACATAAGAAGTGAGGAAAAATGGTAAATTCTGGACTTTTTAAAAGGTTAGTATCAATGTGATTTGCCAAAGGACCAGAAGTGGATAGTGAGGGAAAAAGATGTATCACCGATAACTCTGAATTATTTTACATCTACAGCTAGAAAAATGAAGTTGGAATTCATTGAGATAGAAATAGGAAATTAGCTGATATTGTGGTGAATCAGGTAATCAATTGGAAAATAAAGTTTGATACAATTATCAGCCATAGAAGTGGAGATGTCTAGTAGGAAACTGGGTATGCAAATCTAGATTAGAGGAAGAGTCAAAATTTGAAAGTCATTGGTGTATGGAAGTATATTTAAAACCATGATGCTAGGTAACTTTACCTACTGAGTGTGTGTAGAGAGAAAATAAAAAAAACATCCCAGAGCTGAGTTCTTGACACTCTTATTAGAAGTCAAAGAGATGAAGAAAAAACAGCAAAGAAGACTAAGAAAGAATGGCTTCAGTGACAGAAAGAAAACCAGGAGAGTGTGGTATATTAGAAGTCAGGGGGAGAAAATTCTTTCATGGTGAAGGAGTCACTAAATTGTTTCATATATCCCTTAGCATAGAAATATCCCAATTCACTAGATGTAGCTTTGCCAAGATCATTAATGTCAAAATAGAAATGGTTTCATGGTCGGGTAAGAGACTGACTATAATGGCTTCAAGGGTAGTTGATAAGAGTAACATCAGAGACAGTGTTAATACAGATGACTACTTTAGGAAATTTATATAAGGAGAAAATGTGGTAGTTAGAGATATTTAGGGAGTTGAAAAAAGAAGGAAGAGGTGTTTTGTTTTGTTTTGTTTTGTTTTTTGCTTTGTTTTCAGATGTGAAAAGCAATTGCTATTGGGAAAGATCTAGAGAACCTACATGGATGATGGAGGAAAACAGGCAATGCCTTATGGGATCATGTCACTGTGTAGGTGAAAAAGGTTAAGATCTAGTATATACATAAATGACTTGGCCTTAGATAGGAGTAGAGATGATTCAACCATAATACAAATATTAAAGACATATTATACCAGTACAGGTGGTCAATGTGGGATAAAAGTTTGCATACCTCTTTATCAAATAGAAAATATATATTGATCTCTGTTCCTGGTTCCTGGTATGGAACTCCTAAAACTGTTGTAAATTTCTAAGTGATAAGAGCACTAGGAGCATCTTCTGTTCTAATGAGTAAACTCTGGATGGGTCCTAGGTAGGGGCTGATCACCAGAAAGAGCCATAAATAAAACTTCATAATTTTCACTCCCACTCTACTGTCTCCACTTCTCAAAGAGGGGAGAGGAGCTGGAAATGGAATTCGTAATTGACCACGTCCACATAAAAAAGTTTCCATAAAAATCCCAACAGTACGGGGTTAGGAGAGGTCCCAGAGATAGAATATGATTACATACTGAAAGGGCGATGCACTTCAAATTCTGCTCTTGGGAATCTCTGAGACCTTACCCTGTGTATCTTTTCATTTGGCTGTTCATCTGTATCTTTTACCATATTATTTAATAAACTGGGAAATGTAAGTAAGTGTTTCCCTGCATTCTGTGAGCTGCTCTAATAATTATCAAATACAATAGGGAGGAGGTTATAAGAATCTCTGACTTGTAGCCATGTTGGACAGAAGCTGTGGGTAACCTGAGGACCTACTACTTACAACTGGGATCTGAAGTGGACAAACTGATGTTTTAATCTATGGACTCTGACACTGTCTTTACATAGGCAGTGTTAGAATGAAGTTAAATTATAGGACACCCAGTTGTTATTGCAGAATTTCTTGGTTTATGGGGAAAAAACCCAGACATGTGGTAAAAAAAATAAGCGTTCAGTGTAAAAATAAAAGAGAAATACAAGATTAAGACTGCATTGAGTTTTCTCTCTTACACTTTTTTGGCTTTCTCCTTGAAGATGGAGCAGGATCATCAGCTAGGGGAGTAAATTATGACTGCTGAGGAGCTTTAACTAAAGAGTTAAAGCTAAAAGAGTAAAGAGATTTTATTCAAGTAATATTTAGTTCAAAGTTACATTTTTAGTGTTATTTGGGTTTTATCTAGCCACATCCTCTTACCAGATACAAGGGTAAAGAGTAGGTTGAAAAATGGTCTTTAACAAGACCTATGTTATGTTCAAGAAAATAAAAGAGATAGAAAGTCAACAGGTAAGAACATAACACAGAATTAAGGGTTTGCTTGGAACATGAGATTGGAAAGGAGATAAGGAAGAATATGTAGGAAGTGATAGACAATGGAAAACGGCAGGATTAATGGATGGAATGTTCTTTGAGGAGGTGCTAGTGAGACTGAAGTAATATTTGTGTTAGAATACTAGGGCAAACAAGCTTAAACCGTTGGAGGTAATGGTCAAAAAATTGAAATATTCTACACTGGAATGATGAAAATGACAAGTTGAAGGTTAAGATGATGGCAGTCTATAGACAACATGGGTATCTAGGAAACATGGTGGTGTGGTCAGGGCCCCTATTATCAAAGCATAGTTTAAAATAGCCAAAGCTAGGGGTGCCTGGGTGGCTCAGTCAGTTGAGCATCCAAATCTTAGTTTCGGCTCAGGTCATGATCTCCTGGTTTGTGAGTTTGACCCCAGCACTGAGCCTGTTTTGGATTCTCTCCTTGCCCCTCCCCTACTTGCTTTCTCTCCTTCTCTCAAAATAAATAAATAAACATTAAAAAAGTAAGCAAATAAAAAATAATATAGCCAAAGCTAGAAGTACACCAACCACAAAAAAATATGTCAAATATTAAAATTTTGTGTTAAAGTTGTTCATAAAGCCCTCATCTTAACTTTTTATGGTCTGTAGAATTTTTAACTGTTCATATTTTTATCTGTGAGATAGAAATCACTTTCTTTTTTTCTTCTAGTTCAGTATAATCATGATTTATCAATTTTACTTGTTTTGGGGAAAAAAACCATCTTTCTAGTTCTCTTTGCTGTACAGTATTTTATTAACTATGCAATTTTCTATTTTATTTTCTTTCTTCTAATTTCTCCATGTAAAATTTGCCAAACTTTTTCCACTTTCTTGAGGAAAATATTTAATTTTTAATAGGCTTTCAGAAGAATTATTAAGGCACAGCCTTTTAAGATTTTCTGTTTCTTAAAATAGATAAGTGGAATATTTTGTTAAAAGGTATGCCTTTACACATTTTTAAATATTTTGAATATTTTCTTAAAATGTCCTGCCAAAGGGACAATGCTTTTCATGTGTCTTAAAAGTACCATGTGAATCTACTGAAAAAAATAAAAATATATGCCAGTCTGATAAACCCAAATGGAATCTTATCTTTAATTTATTTGCTTGCTTTCAGGTTCAATATTTATTATATTACAGCAATCGTATATCTTCTTGTAAAATATTTTCTTTTCCTTTGCACCATTATCCTTTGAGTTGTTCATTATTTTACTGATTTGGAAGGCATTTTTATGTGTAAGAAAATTATTTTCTTTTCTTTTTTATAATTGTTTTTAATTTTTATTTATTTTTGAGAGAGACAGAGACAGAGTGTGAACAGGGGAGGGGCAGAGAGAGAGGGAGACACAGAATCCAAAGCAGGCTCCAGGCTCTTTGCTGTCAGACCAGAGCCCAGCTCGGGACTCGAACTCATCATCAGTGAAATCACAACCTGAGCCAAAGGCAGTTGCCTAACCAAGTAAGCCTCCTAGGTGCCCCTCATTTTATCTTTTATCAAGTAACCTAAAATTTAGATATTATTTATCTTTTCAGTTTTGGATCTTATTCTTAGAGATAACTTGTCTATACTCCAAATTATATAAATAGGAACCTATAGGTTTATGATAAATTTTATAGATTTTAAAACATTTAAATTTTTAATTTGATTATGTGTTATGTCAATTACATGGTTGTATTGTCCCAATTAAATGACCCATTTTTTTATGGATGTTCCTTTTCTGGTAAATGGAGTAAAAAGTTGGAAGATGGTTATTAATTTGGAGAGAAGGCAGATGAAGAAAAACTATCTTTCTAAAAGTTAAAACTTCTATGGGTGTTTTGCCTTGTTCAGATCTGGAATCAGTGCTATATATTATTGTATCTGTATCTCTGTTATGGACACAATTCATTGACTAGTATTATGTATTTACTATTACTCTCTGAGAATAAAAATAATAACAGTAAAACCTGAACACAATCATATTTATTATTTATAAGTTGGGAACTGTAGATACTACAGTTTAAAATGAAAGTTCAGAAATTAATGAATGACAAATATCTTAGTCAATGCTAATTTTAAAAAGTATAAGGTCTATGTGATTTGATTAAATTTTGCTGGTTTGTTTTTTTGTTTTTATAAAATCTACCTTCTAAATGTTTAACCGAATTTATTTTTAAGTATATTAATTTAATATATACTTAGACTATTATATAATTGTTTACTACCTAAATTATTTTTATATGTTCTTCAGGTTGTCTGCTAGGGCATTATTAAGTTACTCCACATTTATGGGCAACTCACACTATTGAATTATACAAGGGGGAAAAAAAACATATGAAACAAACAGCTGAGATAATCTTATTTTAAAAAAGGAGACTGTATTTATTTAGGGCAGACTAGACTTTCAAAACTCTGAGTTTTATCAATTGCATTGTCTGCAATTTGTGAAAATCATATTATAACAAAAGCAGGAACAATTTTTTTCAGACAAGTATTGTGCATTGAAAACTTTTTCATGAATCTAAGGGTCAGTTGGCAATCCCCAAACTAAGCAGAGAACAATCTTCATGTATAAATTTAAAATTGTCCCTATGTTACATATATTATTTTACTGCATTCCATATGCACCAATTAAATTGCAAATAACTTTTGCATAACTTTGCAATAATCTCAACATGAAAAAAATGTGGGACTGGGTCTAAATCTTAAGTAACAAGAATGAATTTTAAGGCTAATGAAAATTATTAAAAAGCTGTTAAATGCTAACATTAAAAAAATCTTACCCAATTTAAAATTATCTAAGTAATCTGTCATGCAATACTATTACAAAATGAGTTCTTATCCTTACTACTCCAATAAAACTGATTATTTTTTTACTATCAATGATGACCTAATTTTCAAATAAAACTTTTATTTGACTTTTTATAGTGCATCTTAATATGGGTTATTCTAATTTTTTGAAAGTATTTCCTGACTTCTGGGATACCATTCTCACCTAGCCCTTCTCTCATCCCTTTTTATAATTTTTTTAATGTTTATTTATTTTTGAGAGAGATAGACAGAACATGAGCAGGGAAGGGGCAGAGAGACAGGGAGACACAGAATCTGAAGCAAGCTCCAGGCTCTAAGCTGTCAGCACAGAGCCCGACACGGGGCTCGAACCCATGAACCATGAGATCATGACCTGAACTGAAGTCAGATGCTTAACTGACTGAGCCACCCAGGTGCCCTCTCCCATCCTTTTAATGATTATTTTGAGCTGGTTCATTGTTTCCTTCCCTCACCGTAGTCAATAACACAGAAAATGGTCATACAAATTTAATACCATACATTCCAAACTCCAAGTCTTCCCATTACGTTAAGTTGCCATAGTAAACAGTTACTATATCTATCTCCTTCTCTGTCACAGTTGCCATCGCACTAATACAGGTCATTCATTCACTCAAAATGCAGATAGTGAGCACCAGCTACGTACTGGATACTTCTTAAGTGTTTAAGGCCTATCACTGACCCATGTAGACAAAAATCCTCACACCTCTAGAATTTATATTTTAGCAGGAGAAAAGACGATGAACAACACATAGAATAATAATGGGTAAAATATACTACATAGAAGAGATGGCTTGCCTGTGAATCAGGAATTAATGGCAAGGAGTTACAGTTATAAGTTAGCAGTCAGGATAGGCCACAAAGGGGTGATTGACACTTGAGAAAAGACTTGAAAGATATGAGGAAGTTAATATGGAGATACCTGATGGGAGTGCATTCCAAGCATTAGGAAGAGCATTCCCAGCCACAAGACTGAAGAGTCTCTCATACGCTGAAGAAAAAAATAGAGGTCAATGTTCTTAGAATGGAACGCACAGAAGTGGTCAGGGTTTGGGATTAATTATGTAGGACCTAGAAGGCCATTGCCAAACCTTGAATTTTACTGTGCTGTGAGAATACAATATGGAAGGTCAGAGATGGAGGCAGGTAGACCAATAAGGGAGAATCTTCAAATAATCAAAATGAGTTTCTGTTGCTCAGAGGGCATCAGCAGTAGAATGTAAAATGCCATCAGATTCTGGATGTATCTTGAACATAGGTTCAAAGGATATGTAATTGTGAGAAAAAAGAAGATCTAAATTATTATTATTAAAAGAAAGAAAGAAAGAAAGAAAGAAAGAAAGAAAGAAAGAAAGAAAGAAAGAAAGAAAAGAGGTTAGAATGGGAGAGAGAGCCAAAGCATAAGAGACTCTTAAAAACTGAGAACAAACTGAGGGTTGATGGGGGGTGGGAGGGAGGGGAGGGTAGGTGATGGGCATTGAAGAAGGCATCTTTTGGGATGAGCACTGGGTGTTGTATGGAAACTAATTTGACAATAAATTTCATATAATAAAAAAAAAGATCTATTCAAATGCAAAAATTAAAAAAAATAATAATAATTTTTTTTTTGAGCAACAAGATGGATTCAGTATCAACTCCAAAGGAACACTGCATCTACAGAAGATTTTAACCAGACTGTGGAGACACCATACCAGAGCTCAGATTTTGACATGTTGAGTATTAGGTAGGCAGGTGGATATAGAAGTCTGAAGTTCAGGACAAATGTCTGGATAGATGGGATTTAAGATCAGACAAGATCACTTTTGAAAGAGAAAAAGAGAAGAGGAATAAGGCTTGTGCCCAGGGCGTTTCCTCATTATTTCCCACTCAAATTGTTGGGAAACTCCTAACTCTTGTGCATAATTTAAATTTTGATATTATGTAGTATAATACCTCTACTTCTATTATAGTTATTTTTCTACAACTCAAGTATTATGTCACATCTCCCACTCTGAAAGAAGAAAAATACAAAAATTTTACCTTGATACACAGGTGCTTAAGAATTTGAGCCATAATCGAGCACCTAGGTGGCTCAATCAGTTAAGCGTCCTACTTTAGTTCAGGTCACAATACTGGGGTTCTTGTGTTTGAGGCCCACTGTCAGGCTCTGTGCTGACAGCTCAGAGCCTAGAGCCGCCTTCAGGTTCTGTGTGTGTGTCTCTCTCTCTCTTTGCCTCTCCCGGGCCCGCACTCTGTCCCTGTCTCTGTGTCTCTCAGAAAATGAATAAACATTAAGAAAAAAAGAAGAGGGGTGCCTCGGTGGCTCAGTCAGGTAGGCCTCCGACTCTTGGTTTTGACTCAGGTCATGATCCCACAATTTCATGAGTCTGAGCCCTGCATCAGACTCTGCTGGAGTCATGGAGCCTGCTTGGGATTCTCTCTCTCTCCTTCCCTCTCTCTCTGACACTGCCTCATTCACACTGCCTCTGTCTCTCTCAAAAATACATAACTGAAAAAAAAAACATTAAATAAAGTAAAAAAAGGAATTTGAGCCATACTGTTCGTTCTTATTCTTCCTTTTTCATACCATGCTCTATATCTCGGTCATATCACACTGCCCGTCAACCACATCACCAAATGTTTTCCTAATCTTACTTCTTCTTTTTATTCTGTTTGAAACGTTCTTTGTATGGGTTCATTCTTCTTAATTATAATTTAAGACTTACCACTCTTATATAGATTTTCCTGATCATGACATAGAAATGTGTGCTTACCTCCTCTATACTCCTATATTACTTAGATGCAGTATCTTAGGAAAAAGTTCTATGTCTACGTTCATCATTATCCCGAGGATTTCTTAAACACAAACTGTACAGCCCATTTTAATCGAAAATAGTGCACTTAATAGAATGCACATGGACTGAATGAGTAAAAGAATGGCCTGGTTCAATAAGAAAACATTAAATTACTTGGGTATGTATCAACAGTCAGTTTTAAAATTGCACATAAATTGGTTACAAATATATCTACTTATTTTGGGTACATGGTGTGATAGAAAATATCACAAATACTTATTACTAGATATGTGTTCATTTTATTGAATACTCCCTTTATACAATATATTTTATTAGATCTCTGTGTAGTGAATCACCAAAAGTAATGTGAAGATGTGCTTATGCTGGAAGAATTATTTGATAACGGATATAACATATAAGAGAAACTGATAGAGTGAAGAACACATTTTTTAAATATCAAAATTAAAAGGGACATAGAGAAATTCAAATTAATGGAAGGATTCAATATAAAAAGCAACATAATATCAGTCTATGTCAACAAGAGTCATTAATATAAAGTTACTTTCATCTAAGCTGTTTCTAAAATGATAAAATGAAATTTATCATTTGAAAAACAATGACATAAACAATAATTTCTTTCTGACTGGGGATATTGTTTTCAAATTGTTTCTGATTAACTATGGTGGGATCGTTTGAACAGAGCAAAACAATCAATTCATTTGACAAGACCTATGAGTACCATACAGTATTGGGAATGCATTCTGATATTCTCAAAATGTAAATGGATATAATAGTGTTGCAAGGCCTTGAGACGAGTTGTTTCCTGTTTAACATTTTTATGTGCTGTGTCCTACAAAAACATAAAATAATTTATCAAGAAAAAGTGGCAGTGATATATTACACTCAGGGACCACCAGTGCCTTTCAATAATATTTTGGTTTTTTTTTTCCTTTTTTGAGAATTATGACTGAGTTGTTATTGCATCAAATTTATTGCATTGCATAAAGTTAATGTTTGAGTTTTAATAAGTGGCAGAGTATTGGCTGATTATTTTTTAGAAGTCTCAGGCAGATCTTATCACTTTCCTTCCTTTCTCTCTATTCTCTCTCTTTCTTTGCTCCCTCCTCCTTCCTTCCATGACTCATTTCACCAAATACATACTGAATATATAATTTAGTATGCTGTTGGATAGTTATATGAGTGAAATAGATAACACAGTCCTGCTTTGGTTAGTTTATAATATGGTGAAAGATAATGCATAAATATAAATAGCATAAAATAAAGATTTAAAAATAAAATAAATTTAAAACTTAAAATAAGATAAAAGTCATATGGGTAGTTACATAGCAAAGGACACAGGACAAAAATATTTAAATTGCTATCAGTTTCTGAGAATGGAGAGATCAACGAAGAATTAAATAGCCAGGAAAGTCTATGGGGTGCCTGGGTGGGTCAGTCAGTTAAGCGTCAGACTTTGCCTCAGGGCATGATCTCACCGTCTGTGAGTTCAAGCCCCATGCCAGGCTCTGTGCCAAGAGCTCAGAGCCTGGAGACTGCTTCAAATTCTGTATCTACTTCTCTCTCTGCCCCTTCCCCACTCACGCTCTGTCTCTCTCTCTCTCAAAAATAAAATAAAAACATTAAAAAATTTTAAATAGTCAAGAAAATCTTCGTGAATGATGTAAGAATTGTAAAGGCACTTGAATAATCATGGTTTCTGTATGAAAAGAAAGTGTATCAGATAAAAAGCGGTTTAGGTATATGTAATCTTAATACAGTGATATTAGGGATTAATAAAGAGGGCTTTACTAAAATTCCTTCATTAGACTGCAGCGATAATTCAAGTATAAAGTGACAGTAGACTTTCTGTAGAGATTAAAAAAAAAGTCAGATTATTCACGATAAGTAAATTAATGAAAGGCAACAGGTTTAAATAATTTTGGCTTATGGGTGAGGGCAAAAGTGTCCAATAAAAGTTTTCTTTTCTTTTGTAAGTGAATCAAATCAATTAAGTTTTGAAGAAAGGGAGACAAACTTTATATTTCAGTTGAAAATAAGATATGTTACAGAAGAATAAAGTAAATAAGAGACCAAGGGTTTTCTTTGTGATTGTTGTGTATATTTGAAAATAGTTCAATAAAATATAGAGTCTAAAACAGCATTCAAAATGGGTATTCCAAAGAAGAAATTAAAGAAAGATGAATCCAGTAAAATATCCCTGCCTAGTATAATGTCATTTTCCTATTTCATGACATTTTAAAGTTTTATTTAATTACATCTAAGACTTTGAAACTGTGTTTCCTAATTTGGCCTGTCATGTTTTGATGTGCTCTAAATCTATTTATTTGTATGTCCCATTGCCTAAAATATCTAGCACTTAAGTTAACCTAAGTTAACTGATCCCTAACATATGCTTCACTGGAGTTGTAGTGTCTAATGTGCTATTGCTTTGGTATTACTGCTTGCAGTTCAATTTTTCTTAACGTTTATTTAATTCTTTTGAGACAGATACAGAGAGAATGAGTGGGAGAGAGGCAGAGAGAAAGGGAGGGAGAGAATTCCAAACATTCCTGCAGAGCCTGATGCAGGGCTCAAACTCACAAAATGTGAGATCATGACTTGAGCTAAAATCAAGAGTTGGACACTTAACCTACTGAGCCACCCAGGCACCCCAGCTTGTAATTCAATTAAGTTTATTGGTCATTTAAGTTAATCTCAAAATGAAAAAAAATATATATCACAACAGAAACCGATTTCTAATATATAGAATATACTTCACAACGGTGATTAAAGCAGATTTCTAAAAGCTCAGAGCAGAATCACAATTGTCAGGAAATTGATGTTCTACTTAGGAAACTAAAGAAGCAAAAACCAGGAACATGTGTATGATCATACATATACCGTATGATCATACGGTATAACTATATACTTCTGTAATTATTTTAATCTTCTCTTTAAATATTCATTTGGAAAATTCCAATATATTTGTCTTTTGTGATCCACTGATAATATATGCTTATGAATGAGGTATATATCCCAAAATATATCTTTTCGTATTTTCTTTTTTTAATGTTTACTTATTTATTTTTGAGAGAGAGAGAGAGAGAGTATAAGTGTGAATGAGTGGAGGAGAGACAGAGAGAGAGAGAGAGAAAATCCCAAGCAAGCTCTGTGCTATGAGTGTGGAGCCAGATGTGGGTGTCAATCCCACAAACCCTGCGATCGTGTCCCCAGCTGAAATCAAGAGTTGGAGACTCAACTGACTGAGCCACCCAGGCTCCCCCTATCTCAGATTTTCAAAGTGATTTCAGACAGAAGAATTCTACCTACAGTAAATATATTTGTGACAAAGAAATTTGTCTTAGTTGTTTGAATAGTTATTCCCAAGATTCAGATTCCTTTTCCAAACTATTTCTGTGCAAATTGCTTAATAATATATTATACATCATTCTTTCCTATAGAGCCTAATATTTTTGAAGGAGATCATCCAAATAAATCCAAACTCTATAATAAAATCCATCCCAAATCCATTGTACCTGTTATTGGTTGTCCAAAAATGTTGTGTTGATAATTCATTAAAATATTGCACTTTGTCCTTCTTTTCATCATATGTGCAGCGAATTTAGTTGGTTTGTAGCATAATGAATACCTGTTTTTTTCTATATGCATTTTATGTAATGTAAACATTTCACAAACTTTGCTATTGTGCATTAACCTGCAGCTACACTTGATGTCCACTAAGTAAAACACTTGATGCTAAATTTCAAGAGACATAGTGATCTTTTTTCACAAATCTTCTCTTAGCTTCCTTTAATAAAGTCATATTCAGTATTTTTATGAAAAAATATAAAAAGTATTCTACCGCATGTTTTTGATATCCAAATATTTTCCATTACTTGAAAAGGTAAATTTTTTTAGTTTAAATATATACAGATAAAATAGCAGGAATTGGCTGAGACTTTTAAGCAATTTTAAGCTCATTTAATCATACTATATTCTATATATCCTCATTAGAAAGGTACTCAATAAAAACAATTATCAATATAATATTCCATCTATGACTTACAACTTAATACCTAATCAGAAGTTGGAGTGTTGATTTTCTAAACAACAATAAAAATGAAACATTTCATTATTACTTACAAAACTAATTTTTTCTCTGAAATGAATACTCTATTGTATTATTAATACAAAAATTAATACAAAAATTAATACAAAAATCTGTATTAAGATTTTTGACTCTGAAATATAAGGCTTACTCCTGCTCCCACTCCAAGTCCCAAGTCCCTATTATGCTCTTAGAAAACTGGTAGCCAATGGGGTGCCTGGGTGGATCAGTTGGATGAGCTTCCAACTTCGGCTCAGGTCATGATCTCACGGTTTGTAAGTTCAAGCCCCGCGTCGGTCTCTGTGCTGACAGCTCAGAGCCTGGAGCCTGCTTCGGATTCTGTCTCCTTCTCTCTGCCCCTCCCCACTTCTGCTCTGTCTCTCTGTCTCTCAAAAATAAATAAATGTAAATAAGAAAAAAAAAAAAGAAAGCTGGTAGCCAAGCAGATATTTATCCCAATATGATTAGATGATTTTTTTCTATGAAGAAATTGTCAAAGGAAAAAAAAAAAAATTTTAAAACTGATCTTTAGAAATCTCCAAATAAAATCTCACTCCATGTTGGGTCCTCTTTTATGGACCAAATATTTATGTCGCCCCCAAATTTATATCTAAAAACCCCAATCCCCTGGATGGCTATATTCAGAGATGAGGAAGTAATTAAGGTTGAATAAAATAAAGGTGGGTCTTTATCCAATAGAATTAGTATCATTATAAAAAAAAAAAGACACCAGAGAACGCTCTTTCTCTCTCTCCACAGGTGTGCAGTGGGGAGAGGCCATGTGAGGACATAGCAAAAAGGAAGCCATCTGCAAGTGTAGAAGAAAGTTTACACCAGAAATCAAATCACTAAAATCGTGATCCTGAACTTACACCTTCCAGAACTCTGAGAAAATCCATTTCTGTCATTTGAGCCATCCAGTTTATTGGAGCTTTTTATGGCAGCCTGAGCTGCCTAATGTATCCATTCTCTAAAGGTAGGCTACCCTGTTTGAGAATCCATGGTACATGGGAAAAGGAAACAAAAAACAAAAACAAAGTAACAAAAAAATACATCTGTGTTTTTTTTTTTTTAGGCATCCTCTTTATTTATTTATTTATTTATTTATTTTTTAACGTTTATTTATTTTTGAGACAGAGAGAGACAAAGCATGAACGGGGAAGGGTCAGAGAGAGGGAGACACAGAATCTGCAACAGGCTCCAGGCTCTGAGCTGTCAGCACAGAGCCCGACGTGGGGCTTGAACTCACAGACCGCGAGATCATGACCAGCCGAAGTTGGACACTTAACCGACTGAGCCACCCAGGCGCCCCTAGGCATCCTCTTTAAATGCAAATCAGGATTCACCAGCCATGTGAAAGATCCTCTGAAATGAAAGACACTAAAGGAACCTATAAAAATAATGTTACAGAAAGAGAGCAATGTAGGGGACAAAAATGAAAACATAATATAAAAATTAAATAATAATTGCTATCTTCAGAGAGATAAAAAGATGAGATATAAATGGTACAATACGAAACATGCAACAAATAAGAGAAATGCACTTGGAACTTAAAAAAACATAATAAAATTAATGTAAAAATGGAAAGATTGAAAGGTAAATTTCAGGTGACACCCAAGGTAAAACAAAAAAACAAACATCTAAAAATTAGAAAAAACTATGTAAGAATGTTTGAGAATGATCATCGGAGTAATAGGCACAAGAAGTAGAAAAAGTAGAAGGAAGGAGAAGGGGATGTGGAGGGGGAAGGAAGAGAAAACCCTCACAATTGGAGAGGAGAAAATTACATTAGGAGTAATAAAAGAAAATTTCCAAAATTAAAAGAGAAGCCTTTACACAACAAATTACAAATTTGTATGCAGCTTCCTGGATGGCTAATAAAAAATAAGCCATCGCTTCATGAAATTTTCAACACCCTTGAGTAGACTGCAGAGTATAAACAGAGAGAAAGCAAGAGAGAGAGAGAGATCCTACACAAATGTATCAAGCATCAAAATCCCATTAACTTTCATATAACTAAGACAACTGAGACAGTGCGTTAATTCCCTCATTCTTCTGAGGAAAAATGAATCCTAAAATAGTATTCTAATTCCAACCAAAATGTCATTTGAGAAACGGAAAAATTAATCTTTGAAGTGATTACTTTCAAAATATTTACCTGTTTTGCATGCTTTCTTGGGAAACACAGGAAGGTATTTTTGATCAAACTAAGAGAATGAATTAAGAAAAAGGAGAATAGGGAGTTTAAGAAACAGGTCAATGGCAGAGGAGAGGCAGACATATTTCTTGGTATGACAGTGAGAGAAAATGGTGCAACGCCATTTCCATGGCAAGTGTGGTAGTCCACACTTGAGTAGAGAAAGGGTGGGTTCCAGGAGAGTTATATATAATGGTGAGCTGGTGAATGTTGGTCAACCAACATTCAAGAAAAATAAAGAAAAGTCCCATCTTGTAGCATTTGCTATTTTTTCTGTTGTAAATACTCCTACCAGGGTTGAAAACGTGACATGACTGACCACTGATTTGGGAAGAGATTCACACAATCAATTCTCAAGAACTGGTTCACAACAGCTTCAGTACACTGCTTGTATTCACAGAAAAAATAATGCAGAGCAAATAATTTATCTTGTGTCCTGGATAGTTAAATAAAGTGTTTTATATTCCATCAGACTATTTGAAAATTAATTAATGATGGACATATAGGAAACTAAACAAAAGGGAAAATAGGGCAGCTGCAATCTCCAGGAAAGCCAACAAATATATTAACAACCCAAGGGAGGAAATGAAATATAGTTATTGATTTAAACAAAAACTGTGATGATTGTGTAAGTAGGAATGCAAAAAGGAAGTTAAGACTGAAGAATGTAAATATTTTAAATCTTTATCTTTCTAGTCAAAAATCAATGGATAATACCTAAAATAAAAAATAATGGAGATATTTAAAAACATAAAAAGGCATTATAAGAAACAGCCCAAATAATTAGAAGTAGTCAACTCTAGGGAATAAAAGGCAGGATAAGAAATAATCCTTATAATCCTGTGGTGCGGTTTGTTTGAGCTTTTAATCTTCGTATATATATGATGAAATTAAACTTAAATTTAAAATTGGATAAACACCACTCTATCTTGTGTTTTAAAAATATGATTCTGCTCTGTGTTAAATAATGTTCTTTCATTTCAAAGTATTAATCCAATTCGTTTTAATGTATAAAAATATGGAATCAAGAATTTAATACAGGTGGCCATGTTCCTTAATACTAGTGAAATGATACTGTCTAATACATTCCCAATATGATGATAATACTATTCAGACTTTCTCTGCAGTACTTTTGTAACATCTGGCCCTGTCTGTTCCAACTGTTACTGATCTGTAGCTGGGGAAACAGTCTCCAGTTGAATGGCCAATGCTAATTTTGCCTTTCTGCCTTCTCTTGACTCCTGCTCTCACTCCTTTTCCTTTCAATGGGTAAGTAGAGTTTTTCTAGATTTCTAGCTATTTTCTACTCTGTTTTTTTTAAGAAGGAAATTTATAAATTGTCTCTCAATGTCATTCTTATTTGGGCTTGTTGGCAATTTATCCAGTATAATTCCTTTAATTGTGAGCATTTGAAACTCATTTTTTGCTAGTTTCCTGATCCAGTACATTTTACATTATATATATATATATATATATATATATATATATATATATATATACACACACACACACACACACACACACACACACACACATATATATATGTGTATATATATATATATATATATATATATATATATATATATATAATTTTTTAATGTTTATTTTTGAGAGAGAGAGGGAGAGAGTGGGAGTGGGAGTGGGGTAAGGGCAGAGAAGGACTGAGACAGAATCTGAAGCAGGCTCCAGTCTCTGAAATGTCAGCACAGAGCTGGTCTCTGGGCTCGAACCCATGAACTGTGAGATCATGACCTGGGCCTAATTTGGAGGCTTAACCCGACTGAGTCACCCAGGTACCCCTGTTTTTTAATATTTCTTTTACATTTCAATTAGTAACTGAGGATAGTTTTGGGAATGAAGGGACAGTTATTCTATCATAATTTCTGTTGCTTTTACATTGGTTCATAATGAAATAGAAAAACCAACAAATTAAAAAAATAATAAAATAAAATATTCAAATAAAAATCTCTTGTCTCTACAAGCCATATATTATAATAATGTGAATTAATTTGTGACTAAATTAGAACCATATTTTAGCACCCTAGTCTATAGTAGACAAGAAATGCTGGCTTATATTTTGATACAGTAAAAATTGTGTCTCAAGAAAACCTGCAACAATAAAGCAAAATCACTTGATAGTCTTTCTTTCCTATAATTTTACTTGTGTACAACTTTATTGCCCTTTTTGATATTGACTGTGTGCCATAGATAACATTATCTTTTATTTATACTCAATTTATTCCATAATTCTTATGATTTTACATATTTTCATTTATTTATGAGCAAATTGTATTTTTCCTTTTTAAGAAAGTCACTTTCAATGCCATATTTTGTTAATATGTTCATCTAATCTCCTAATATTTTAATCATATGTTATTTTGTTAGTAATATATAGGTTAAACATTTGACATAACATTTTATATTTGAAAGTTCCAGGGAAAATTTTTTTTTTTACATAAATTGTTAAATATTCAGCAAAATTCATCTTTAAAAAATACTGATATCATAGAAGTTAAGTTGATTTATTCATTTATCAACAAACATCACTCAAGTAGCTCCAATATGCCTATATCATTCCAGGAATTTGCAATAGAGTAGCGAATGAAATAGGTAAAGGCCTTATTCTCAGTAAGTTCACAGTTAATACTGTATTGATAAAACTTATGTATCATATTTGGGTTGCATTAATGTACCTTAAATTATTTTTTCCCATTTATCCCAGTTAAAAAAAAATAGTTGATTTGTAATTCTGTGAGGTCTCACTAATTATAAAGCTTTGTTTGTAGCTCAATGCTAAGAACTACTCAACCTGTCTAATATTAATTATCACTTGAGGTAATATAATTCAGACATGTTTACTTTTCAGTATGTGACAATTGGCATTGGTTTTAGTGTTCTAGTTAACTCAGAGGACATTTATTATATATTTTACCTCATTGGATGAATCCCAGTTATGTCTCATATACATAATGTAAAAGAAAGTTTAACCCAGGGGGATTTTTTTTTAATTACTTTAGCCTCCTACACAGTGTGACCAATGGCATTCTGCAATAACTATATTTTTTTTAATCCTGGAACTCAATTATAAAAAAAAAAATTGACAAATTCAAGATTTATATTTGCCATAGATGTTACTCAAGATTTTCAGAAAATAACTCAGGGATTTCAAGGAAGTTCTAACTTCATTATTGTTATATAGCACAATGGTTTACTGCGTGATGCACAAATTTGGCTAAATTTATCTAGAAATATGTATTTTGCCAAAATAATGACATGATATCTGAGCAGCTATGTTCTATAGGGAACTTTTCCCTGTGGACATAAATTGTTGCTTCATATTATATGTAACATATAAATAAATGTAATAGGAGTAACAATGACTTAGTAGCCAGCAGAACACAAAAAGGTTCTAGATCTGATATCAGAATTATAGTTCCACTGACCTTGCCCAGTAACTCAGCTTGAGTTGTCATAGAATTTATGGAATGAGATGCCTGGTTAAAAAATCTCTGAAGTAATCATGATTGACTCTAAGAGTCTAAGATTATATATTACAGATAGACCTGGATATACTTATGACTAAAGCATTAGGAGTATAATCTGAAATAGCAATGTCTCTTCTAAGATTTTAATTAAAGTATCAAAAGTTATAGTTGTCAGAACTGAACGTCTCCATGCCTTGGGAGCAATATAATGTTGTAGGTAAAAGAAAATATCTCTGGAATTAGTTGTTTATTTATTAGCTAGCACAATCCGGCTGATGTCAATAACTACATCATAGGGTTGCTGTATTGTTTGAGTGAGTTAATATATGCAGAGGCCATTGAACTATACCTGGCACACAATAAGCACGAATAAATGCTAGCTCAGGTTTTTATTTCCACCAACATCGTTGTTAAATAAAGCTTCAGAAAGTCCTTGCAAAATTGTACATTTTTTAGACATTTAATGTATTCTCACAACTGACAGATTACAACTCTGTTAACCATGAGGTAGAATCTGCCTTCTTATCCACAAAAATATTGTTTACTTATTTACAATAATTGAAATAAGAATATGTGATAGCTTTGTTACATGGAACGTTTTTCCTGAGTAATAAGTTTGCTTTATAATTGTTACTATCAATTGTTACTATAATTGTATATACTATACGCATATATATGCAGATTCACATATCAAAACTCTGAGTGATTCAAGGTCTTTAAGATGTGTGGACTTTTCTGTATTCTTATCATACTTCTATAAAACTTGTGCTCAAAAACGGTTCTTTTCTTACTAAAATGAAGTATAAACTCAACATTAATAGAAATTTTAAAGCCCTGATGGAAAGCAGGTATAGCAGTAAGAGGTAGAGAAGATTATTTCTTACATAGAACAAAATAAATTGAGTTTTGTATATGTTAATTCTCAAGTGAAAAATGTCAGTGGCAGTGAAATTTGCATGCCATTACCTCAGCCTTCAGATAGTGAAATCTCTGGAGAATTATATATTTAAGTGCTTTCTTGCAGGGCTACATTCTATGTGGCAATCCCGGAGGGCCATCCACTTTTCTTAAGTACATGCTCTTCATTTTCATGGTAGAACATCCTGTGAAAAATGCTCATGTGGAAATAGAATGGATATACGTATAACATGTGGTAGAAATATGAATATAGTTAGCCCTGGTTCTGAGTTATTTACGTACATGTCCTAAAAAGACTTTTCTCAGGAAAAAATTGTGTGGATTTTTATGTGAGTTTTTAACCATACCGATTCTTATATTTATGTAACTGTGTTGAAGGAAAATATCTTGTTAATGTAGGTTTATATAGAATATATATAGTTATGTAGGTTTATATGTTATTAACAAATAATACACCATAAAACAGAATATATAATATAGCATATTATATACATAATATTTAATGCTGTAATGGGCATATTAAATTCAGAAATACGATACACACACCCACAACCTACATACCCCTATAATAATTAATGTCTAAAAGAAGGAAATCATGATATGTCTTGAAATATTAAGGTTTTATTACTTAAAACTTGTTAAAATCTAAGATACTAATGTTCTATTGTACTTTGTACATCATTCTGTCAAGTGACTATCATGTAGTCAGCTCACAAGAATGATGAGAGAAATAGAAATTTTTTCATAATATATGTATTATATCATTAATTCTACACCACAGGTGTTATATATATCAACTCTTCAGTAGAATAGAAGCAATAGGTGCTTTTATTTTTGTAGGTGCCTTTTGGTAAAGAGATAAATTCGAACAAAGTTATACAAATTAGAGTAACAAATTGGTTAATTGCTTTGGTTTTGCTCTAATATTAATCCATCCAATTCAAATCAGATAATTCTATTTTTTCCCAAACAATATTATGTCTAATGTTAATTTTCCTAAAGCAGTTCAACTAATAGTGTAATAGCTAGATACACAGTTTACAGGGAAGCTAAATACAATTTTACATTTGTGTGATATCTTTATGTCCACAAACTCATTTAATATTATCATGTCTACTTACAGCAATGCTGGCATGAATATCTGTCAGGCGAAAAGTGAACTTATATGGTGAAGCTATTGTAAAAAGTATGACTACATAGAGGATGGAGAAACTTAGTTTCCTGGAAAATTCTTTTCCTAGTTGGTAACCAAAAAGCACATAGTATTCAGATGAAGTTAGATTTTTATTCTTCAAGGACCATGCACTAACAATTTGACCTTGATCAAGTAGACATTGTTCCCAATGTCAGTTTTGCCATTGACTACCCATGTGCCTTGATGTTTAGAAACTGAGTTTCTTCAACAAAAAGTGGAATAAAATATATAACTTTAATTATTGTAGAGATTGTGAATTATAATAAAATATTTAGCTCACTATGATGTATTTAACAATAATTATAAATCTTATTATTTCTCTTGAAGTTATCTAAGGGTATACATGATGAATAGTATATACATAGCTTTCACTAATACATCTTTTAAGAATCATCATGTCAGAGAATGGAAAAAAGGAAAAAAATATAGTTCCAATTTCATGTGTTTATGTAGATAATAGTATGTTAGGAAAAACAGACAACAAATATGTAAATAAACCAATAATTATATACTTTGAACAAATGTTAAGTACTGTGGATGTAACAAGCAAGGCTTCTGATGGACATAAATTAGAGTGGGCAATAGCCTTTGATCAGATCATCAAGACTTTTCTAAGTTATTAACATTGAAGTAGTTATAAAGACAGAAAGCCACCCATGCAAAAAAAAAAAAAAAAAGACAATATTTTGGCCAAAATATAGAGAAATTGGAACCCTCATGCACTATTGGAGGGAAAGTAAAATAGTGTAGACACTATAGAAAATAGTATAGTGATTCCTCAAAAAGCTAAAATAGAATTACCATGTGGTCCAGAAATTCCACTTCTAGGTATCCAAAAGAATATCCAAAAGTATTAAAAGTAGGAACTGCAGGAGATGTTTGCATACCCATGTTCATGGAAGCATTATTCAGAAAAGTAAAAAAATGGAATCAATCCAATTGATCATGGATGATGAATGGATAAACAAAATATGGTATATACACACAATGAAATATCATTCAGCCTTTAAGAAAGAGGGAAATTTGGTACATGCTACAACATGGATGACCCTGGAAGACATTATGCGAATTCTAATAATTCAGTCACAAGATAAGATAAATACTCTATGATTCCATTTGTATGAAGCATTTAGAGTAGTCAAATTCATGGAAACAGAAAGAAGTGTGGTCGCCAGGACTGGAGGCATGGGGAAATGAGAACTTGTTCTTGAATGGGAATAGCATTTCAGTCTTACAACATGAAAAAGTTCTGAAGATCTGTTTCCTAAAATTGTGTGAATTATACCTTTAAAAATGGTTCAGGTGCTAAATTTTATGTGTGTATTTTACCATAGCTTTAAGAAAAAGCGTCATGATGATCATGTTTAAAACAGAACAGCATTAGTCAATATGTAGAAGGGTTGGATGAAAACAAAATAACTTGGTATTTTCTAGAAACTAACATCCCGAAGTTTAAGGAGCTTGAATTGTTAAAGATTGTCCAAGGTTTTGTGGGCCATTGTTAAGAGTTTTAATGTCATGTAATGTAAAGTAAGAATGTATTGAAGTGTTTCAGATCAAGCAACAACTTGAAAAGATGTCATTTGTTTCTTACTGGCATCTTAACTAGCACCAACTAGTGCTAGATATTTGAAGATGGTCTATTTTTTTTGATATGCAAATATTAAGTATCAAGTGTAGAACTGCAGAAAATGCATCATGAGTTTAATGAAAATAAGGATGATCTCCATTGGCTATATTTATAGGGTTTAAAAGGAGACCAAATAGATCTATCTATACCTATATCTATATCATCCATATCTATATTTACCTATATCAATATCTATGTATCTATATATCTATATCTATCTATACATCTATATATGTATATATCTTCACATATCTCCTCATCACCACCATCCCTCACTCTATTCTAGGGCAGGCTTTGTTAGGAGTCTTAGGAACAAAGATATTTATAAAGATGAATAAAACTTGGGAGTAAGTAAGAAAAGGAAGGCAAAGGAATGCATAGAATGAGGGCAGAGAGGAGGAAGAGAGTAATATCATATAGCAACAAAGCAGGAAGCAGAATACTTAGGGAAATTTGGTGAGGATAGTAAATAGCCTTTTCAGGAAAAGTATGTTTAATTTTCACTTTTACATTGTTTGCATTGCTTCTTGGTAAATGTTCTCCAGTTTCTTAAATCTTCAGTTAATCTGCCACATGCACCAATGGCTTGTGTAAGTGTTTCAGAGAATAAAATCAAGGATTGGGTTGGGTTCCTTGCCTGGTTCAATGAGCTGCTAAGAAAATATAACAGCCAGATGAGTGAGATATATTTTAGGAAGGGAGTTCCTCAAAAGCTTAAACTTCCAACTGCAGAGAATGAAACCCATCAGGAAGTTACAACACTTTCATGAAAAGCACTGGATTATTCACATGGCGAGGGTCCCTGAGTCAATCTATATCTCAGAGAACGGTGTGACTTAAGCTGACATCTGAATTTAAAGTAAATGTGAATACAAATTAAGTCTTGAGTACTTCCTGAAGTTTTATTTTTGCATTAGCTTATGGACCTTTCAAGAGCACATGTATTTAGTTCACCAGTGTTTACTCAGGGTTTGTGTCAACAATATTTGTTCAATAAATAACAATACCAATACCAGTGTATTCCCAAATAATGCCACTTTCTCCATGGCCTTCTCCATTTGAAAACATTTTTTTTTAATGTTTATTTATCTATTTTGAGAGAGAGCGAGAGCACACGTGCAAGCTGGACAGGGGTAGAGAGAAGAGAAAATCCCAAGCAGAATCCCACGACCCTGGGATCATGGCCCGACCGGGAATCAATAGTCATACACAAAATAGACTGAGCCACCCCAGGCGCCCCAACATTTGAAAACATTTATTAATGAAATTTGCACCCACTACAACATCCCACTTCAAAATCATACCCTGTGGGAAGAGATGCTGTTTATTATTCTCATGATAAAATCACACAGCTTCAACTCCTCTCCACCTTACAAGTTTTTCAGGTACCTTATCCTTCTCATTCATCCAGATTTCGTATCTCCTCTACTCAGAATTTTATTTCCTTAATAATTGCTTCTCCTAAATCATCATCTAAATTCTCCTTATTATTGTGTTTTTCTACTGCTTTCCATAAGAACATGTGTGAAAGCATCCGTTAAATAAGTGATAAACAAGATGTCTCTGAATTTTGTTAAGTTTTTTGGCTATATCCTTACTCTGGCCCTTTATTATCAAATGTTTTGATAGAAAATACTACCTAACAATCATCTTCTAAATATTTTGTATAAACTGCTTATGTTTTATACCTCATTATTTCAGTAAAGAGCATTAAAATAACCCAGTAGATAGTCTTCTTTTTTTTTTTTAATGTTTATTTATTTTTGAAGGAGAGAGAGACAGAGTGTAAGTGGGGGAGGGGCAGAGAGAGAGGGAGACACAGAATCCGAAGCAGGGTCCAGGCTCCAGACTCTGAGCTGTCAGCACAGAGCCTGATGCCGGGCTCAAACTCACAAATCAGGAGATCATGACCCGAGCCAAAGTCGGATGCTCAACCGACTCAGCCACCCAGGTGCCCCATAACTCAGTACATAGGCTTTCAACAATGGACCTCAATCACCATAGAAAGTTCAACAATATTCAAAATGTTTTCATAAGAGGTTATTAATGTACTTTTACATTTGATTAAATATGTCTACTTAGTAGAGTTTCTGTGAAAATCTATTGTATAACTATAGAACTCTGCTCATCCTTATTCCAGTCAACTGCCACATCATTAATAAAAGATACCTTGACATTTATAGTACTGGTGTAAGCTCAGGTAAGTTTTGCTCTGACTTTTTCTCATCAAAATCGGTTAAACTATATCTACTTTATAAGGTTTTAAATGAAGTTCTATATACAAATCATCAGGCATGGAACTGATAGTCAATGCATATTTTTATCAATTCATTGATTCAATTTGTTTCTCAATTTAAGCCTCGGACTGTAGCCTTTTCCTTTTCACAAATTTCTCTTTTCAGGAAATTTTAAAAAAACATGTTTTAGATTTAGAAATAGGCAAAGGAGTCTGAAACCCATAGGTAGATGGTAATTTTCAGAACAGAAACATTTGGGAGGATGTTTAAGGATATCTTTTATATACATAGTTTCCAAACTGCAGTAGAGAAGCCCTGATATATTATTTAGATGTAATGGAAAAGACTCACTTAAGTAGTTTAAAACAATTAAGTAGGAGAGGCTAACTCTAAGGATGTTGCTGATTTATAGATTGAAGGCAACGGGAGGCTGAGACAGAAATATTGCAACCTAGGGCCTCTTTAGAATAAGGCATCTCAGAGTGTCTCAGCTGCAGTATTTTGTCACTCTTCCCCCTAGTGGCTGCCATGACAATTACATTATTGGTCTGACTAGCACAACAGCCTAAAGGTTACAGTTACGTGCTGGTTTCCTTAGGGCCCACACTGATCCGTACCTGTATTTTTTTAGAAGCAGAGCATGAATGCCTTTGGGCTAAAACAATTGCTAAAAATCAGTGTACGATGTTGGAGAAGGTGAGAACTATATTACATTAATTGTGGTACACAATTCACAGAAGAAATGAGAGGCTTAAGGATCAGAACGTATTTGTTAGTTATAGCTTTACTACCCAAGTTCTATCATTTTACTTACAGCATTTTATTTTATTTTATTAATTTACAACTTTTTAAAAGTTTATTTATTTATTTTGAGACAGAGAGGCAGAGACAGGAGGAGACAAAATCCCAAGCAGACTGGGCACAGACAACGCAGAGGCCGACGCGGGGCTCGGGCTCACAAACTGTGAGATCATGACCTGGGCCAAAATTAAGAGTTGGCTGCTTAATTGACTGAGCCACCCAGGCACCCCTTTACCTACAGCATTTGAAAAATTGCTTTTCTAAACTAACCTCAAGCGAGGCAGGTAAAAAGTAATATAAGGCTAATATGCATTATTAGGTAATAATGTGATGTGATCCTTTGCTTACTAATTATAAATTTAAACTTTAGAATTATCAGTTATTTCCTTTTCTTCCTAAATTTTGTCCTACATATTTGAAAAACACATTTTCAAATGTGAGTTTGAAATGTAAAAAACACATTTGAAGTAATATTTATATATACAAGACTAGGACATTTTTCATTGTAAAATTAAGAATCATGTGCTACATCAATCCTAAGAATATTGGAAATATTAATCATATGAAAAATGGGTAAACCATGTTTGTTCTACCTGCAAGTGACTCTAACATGCATGCATTTAACCTACAGCAAACACTTAAAATGAGTCAAATAAATCATGACGTTAGAAATAATTTTAATGACTGGAATGATTCTGTATTCAAATACATTTTAAAGTATGGATTTCTTAAAGTACAAATATGGATTTATGAAATATTTATTTTTGTAAAAGTAATACTGTTTGCTAATTTTAACAAAGGATTTTCTTTGTTCAAAAGAAGAGAATTCAGAAAAATCTAATTGAGGTTATTCTCAATACTTAGAGAATCATAATAGTGTATTCTTTTCAACAAATATATACTCCTTTCACACACACACATCCGCACATATATATGCAGCTGTATGTGATTTTAAAAGATGACATCATATAAAAACATTGCAAAGCTTGGTTTTTCACTTAATATATTAATGAACATTTTCTGTTTTCTAAATATTCTTCTCAGTTGTAGTTTAGAATGCCTGCATATGATATTATCACATGCAGATACTATACTTTAGTTAATCTCTTCTGTTAGACATTTGAGTTTGTATCAATCCTTCACAAAATTATGCATTAAAACTTCTGTTTAAGAAATAATCAAAAATCTATAAGTGACACCAGAAACATGATCGATTAAAAATGATAAACTGAACATCAAAACTAAAACGCTTTGTTCTTGGAAAGATACCACTAATATGATAAAATATGTTCATGCTAAAGATTGAGAGAAAATGCAAATCACATACCTGAGTATCTAGAATCCACAAGCACTCTTAAAATCAGCAATAAGAAAACTACCCAACAAAGCATTAAGTAAAAGATATGAGAGACACATTACCATAAGGAGATTAAGGCGTCAAATAATGCCATAAAAACCTGTTCAACATCATTAGCCACTGGGCAAATAAAAATTAAAAACATGATGAGCTCCCACTACATACTATTAGAATGTCTGAATAAAGAAACATTCTGACAACACCAAGTGCTAATGATGTGGGGAACTGGATCACTTACATATTGCTGGCTGGAATAAAAAAATAATGATATAGCCATGCTCAACAATTGTTTCACCATTTCTTGAAAATTAAACATACACTGACTTTAAACCCAGGAATTTCGGTCCAGAATACTCTACAGGTAGATGTTCTTACTTTCACACAAGAACCTGCATGTAAAGTGTTTAGAGCAGCTTTGTTCATAATTGCTAAAAACTGGAAATAGCCCAAATGTCCTTGACTAGGTGAATAGATTACCAAATGGTGGTATATCCAAAAATATTATAATACTCACCAGTAAAAAGGGGCAAACTTTTGATATAGGTAATAATTTGGATAAATTCCTAGGCCTTATGCTGAGGGAAAGAAGGATGCCCTAAAAAGTTACTTACTCAATACTTCAGTTACTTGACATTGTGGAAGAAATAAAATTATAGTGTTGGAGAACACGTTAGTAGTTGCCAGAGGTAATGGGTGCAGGGAAGGAGTGGATGTAAAAGGATAGCATGAGGGAGTTTTGGGAATGCTGGAATTATTCTGTATCCTGGTTAGGGTGGTGGTTACAGGTGTCATGCCTGTGTTAACATTTTCAGATCTTCATTCGTTAAGGGAAAAAGTCAATTTTGTTCTTTGAATATTAAAAAAAAAAGTCTTTAAGTCACAACATATTTACTAGTGCTTTAAAACAGTATGACATAGGGTAGGTCTATTTTTAATTTTTTGAGGAACCTCCACACTGTTTTCCATAGTGGCTGCACCAATTTGCACCTTAAAAACTGAGAACAAACTGAGGGTTGATGGGGGGATGGGAGGGAGGGGACAGTGGGTGATGGGTATTGAGGAGGGCACCTTTTGGGATGAGTGCTGGGTGTTGTATGGAAACCAATTTGACAATAAACTTCATATATTGAAAATAAAATAAAATAAAACAATATGACATCACATTAAATTATTAAATTAAATGTATATATATATAAATGTATATACATGTGTATGTATATAAATGTGTATATATATATGTATGTACATATATATTTGCATCTCTTAATATTGCCTATTTGGCCTTGGATAATTGAAGCGGAATCAGTGAGCCAAAAGACATTATAATTTTTTAATAAAAACATATTTGTTGGGAATCTACACTTACCTTAAAGTATCTGAGATTGTCTGTTTCCTGTACTTTCACCAACACTAAATCTTAGTCTGTCATTTTTGCCCTATTTCAGGCAAAGTCAAACTATAAATAAATTTATACTTACTTGATATTTGATTTAATATTCTAGTCTATTTGTATTATTCCCGCTGTTTTCTTTTCTTCTGTGACATGTTATTAGGAGCATTTCCACCCTACAAGGATTTGATATAACCTATTCATTTGGCATTGCTTTTGCCTCCAGTGGTCAGGAAATTTTAATTTGTTTTGAACCATTCACTAAATGAAGATGCACAATTAGGCTGCTACTTCGAAGACATAACTTCCTGCATGTTATTAGTCATTTATGTCTCTCTCATCTGCTTAGCCTTGAATAACAGTGCTGTGAGCTGTCAGTGACTACTGCACATGCTGGGAAATTACACCGCGAAGCAAATTTGATTGTACTGAAAAGACTTTCCACAGGACAAAAGCATAGATCTCTCTTCACACAATTTTGGACTCATGCTAATGACTCATACAGTTGCAGGGCAGCTGCCAAGGAACGGTGTAAGAGGCCTAATGAATAGAAAAGCTAGACTGCCTGAGCTCTGCTCCAGAGCATTTTAGCACCTGGGTCGTAGGGTGGCATGTAAAATCAGAAGTCTGACTAAATTGGTTTGCTCTTGTACTTTGGGACCCAGCACAAGTTCTTTTATTCCATAACGTGAACAGGTTATTAGAAAGTTTTATTCAGTTCATTAAAACAGGTTTCATTTTTCTGTTTAGGAAAGAATTGAAAATTTTCTTGAGTGGCACTTTGAAATTTTGGACGTGCCCTAAAACATTATCTGTAGGTTTAACTTATTCTAAGAGAACTGTTGTTGAATATATGTTTGTGTCCTTAGGTGTGCCCTGAGGGACAAAAAAGGACATCAAATATTGGAAATGAACATAGACATCTTCCTGAAGTACTCTTGGTACTGGGTACCGTAGATCTGATTTGAAGGTGTATGTCTTAACAGATGCAGATGATATAATGGTATAATATTATGCAGCCTATTACATTGAGACATGCTAAAGTTATTGATGTTTTTCCGAAGACTTTGTGAAAAGCAAAAGAGCTATTTCAGTGTTCGTGGTGACAATTTAAAGTAAAAATTCCTTTCAAGGGAGCACTTCTATGGAAATGGTTTAATTTATTAGTTTCAGCAAAAGTTTAACATATTTTCCACTTACTGTTTGTAACACTTGACATCTTTGGTTGCCAAGGCAACAGGTATGATTGTCATATAAATAAAAGAGGTAGAAATAAAAATTGTATGTATACACAAAACTAGTCTCATGACTGGCATTTCTTTTAAGAAAAACAGAAAATTATATGGGTAATCAAGAAGAATAAGTTACAAGTATGCCCATTATTATTTAGTTATGACTCCTTTAAAATAATTTCTGGAAGATCAATAATTTATTATTTTCCAAATAACATGGGTAAACTGATACCAAAAACTCCCTAAACTGTTTCTTTAAGTTTGGTAAGTTGCATCCACTGGAGTAAAATACACGGGAGAAAAAGATTATGTCTGCCTGCCTTTGGCATGGTCTCTCATACCCACCCTCTTCTCCTTTCTCTTCTAGACATCCACCTCGGATGTTCCACTGAGGGAGCCCCCTCTCCAACACCTAGTTGGAGTTGCTAGTTCCTTTATCAACAATACCACCAAAACATCTCTTCAGTCTTTACTGCCATGCTGTGACTTCCCAATGGACATTCTAAGCTTGACAGTTTGTCCACTAACTATGGTAACAGTGTATTCAACCGCAAAATCATGTAACCTGTATTATTTGAAGCTTACTTTTCTGAAGGCAGTAATCCTACCTTGTTGTTATGGAAGTTGATATCCCTCTTATACAAAATCTATATAAAACAGATATCCTGCCACATGTGGGTGTGTGTTTTCTTTTTTTATTAAAAAATAATTTTTTAACATTTATTTATTATTGAGAAACAGAGAGAGACAGAACATGAGCATGGGAGGGACAGAGAGAAGGGGAGACACAGAATCCGAAGCAGGCTCCAGGCTCTGAGCTGTCAGCACAGAGCCCGACGCGGGGCTCGAACTCACAGACCGCGAGATTATGACCTGAGCCGAAGTCGGACACTTTGACCAACTGAGCCACTCAGGCACTCCATGGGTATGGATTTTCAACATGAGTTGGCATTCACAGTACATCTAGCCATACAATAAAACCCAAGCTATTGCTTATATTTAATAAAATGATCAATGATAACGTGAGTAGTGCTATTACTGTATTCAGAAGATTCCAAAGTTCAGTAAAAAAGATATTATAGCTAATATACAAGTTTTTAGTTGATATACAAAATATGGAAAAGAAAAAAGTTAATAAATTATATAAATGTTAAAATGGATAAGCTCATTAAAAACCCATTACTTCTATTGCAATATCAGTAAAAGCTTAATAGGTTGTGATTATGGGCCAATTTTCCAGCTGAGGCTTCTAGTTCGTACCAAATGTAAACAGGAAGAAAAAGCAGTATGATATCAAAATTGTGGTACAAATAGATTTCATTTTACTTTTAAAAGATAAGCCAAGTCTGGCAGACTTTTTCATTTCTTAATGCATAATCTATTTTTTGAACTTCTAATCTCTTACATGTAATATACATGCAAGATTTTATGTACACAAGGTGTATGGGTGGAGTCATATATATGTGGCCACATATTCTTATAGCAGATACGTAGCTTCTTTAATGATGATCTTCATGTGGTGGAATGATTATAATATGGACACTCTCTTCTACTGATTTTTCAACCGTTACTATTTCAGGAGTGTTTATCAAACTGCTTGCTGGACAAACGTTTGACAACACAGATTGATTAAAACAACCACCAAAATACAAACAACAAAATAAAGATTTAATTTCTTATAACTGCGGGCACATTCATCTGCTATTTCTCAGACAATTCAATTTGAACCAAATTTGTGGAACCTAATTCATCGAGTCCTCAAAACACTTCTGTTTTCCTAACTTTGGATTATTTTCCAATCACAATGTAGGAACTCAAAAGGACCATTTATATAAAGCCACTATGATATTGCCATCCACCATAATTGTAATAAAAAGAATGGCACTTTGGTGACAGTGTTCTATGATTTTTATTAGCTATCTTGCCACTTAAAGTTTAGAAAAATGCATAGGTTGCATGGAATATATGTTAAGTGTGTCAAACACGACATTGATGACAGAGCTTCACTACTTTGAACATCTTCATCTTATCTAATACATGAAACCAAGCTTTCTGGTCACTTTCCAAAGAACATATGATTTTAAATACTTACTTTTTGTAACCCTGAATAAAATGCCACAATATTTTAAAGCTGTTCCTATCATCACTATTATCAAAACAAGTGGTAAGGGAGATGGTGTGATAACTTAGTATATATCTCTGTTCTCTACTGTTTAAAAATCCTTGGGAGAATATTTTCAGTATTCTTGAAGTCCAGCGTAAATTTAGGCTGCTATTTGGTGAAAAGCACATTTTTTTTCCCCGAGCAGCGTCTACAGAGAAGATGTAACAAACCAAGCAGGAGATGAATACTACTTAAACACCTTGCAGACATTAACAACTATTACCAGAAAAGAACTCTCTGAAGTAAATCTGAATATCACAACGTTTGAAAATATTCTAAGGTTAATCAAATGTTTTATCCCCAAATGCAAATCTTGAGACATTTTGCTACTGAGGTTAGAAAATAGAGCTTCACTGGTTCACAATGCAATAGACTTATCTGGGATCCTACAGAGAAATGGATCATTATTAGAATGAGCAACTGTAATAATACATTAAAAACTCTAACCATACTGCATTAATTAGAGACATAACTAAAGCAAAACAACACAGAAAGATTAAAAGTATTAAATGGAAAGCAGTGGACCACGAATATGTCTACAAATAGAAATTAAGTTATGGTCATTTCAATGAGACAAAAGAGTATTCAAAGAGCTCTCTACAAAAGAAAAAGGAGATTTTTATATTAAGAGATACAATCAACCAAGAGGATATAATGGCTTATTATGCATATTGCAACAAAACATTGAATACGTTAAAATTATTTTAAATGATGGCAAAACTTCCAGTTTTTTTAAATTTTCAAGTTGAAAAATGTTAAATATTGAAAATCTGTCATCATAGTGAAAGAAATCAATAGTCTTTTAAATGGGCAGATCAAGTAAACAGATCATAAACTAGGATTTGGAAGGTATCAATTAGAAGATTAGGATTATTTTTGTTTTTATATACACAAACACAACTTTGCACAAATATGGAATGTATAATGTTTAAATGCTCACAGAATATTCACAAAATTACACAAAAGAAAATATTTTTATATTCCAAAAGATAGAAATCATTCCAGGCATGTTCTTTACTACAAAGCAATAATATTTTGAACTTCGCAAAAGAACCAACAAAGATAATTCATAACCAGGAAAGTGTTTAAAATATTGCAAAAGAAATGATCAAATTAGAGATCAAAACTCATGACTGCTGTTAAATATTCAGAGTGTGGAAGGTCAATAAGTGGTATAATTCATGCTCACGTTTGAGCAACCCTGGGTTTGACTTCCAAATCTGTCCTTACTAAATGTGTAACCTTGGGTAATAACCTTGGGTAATTTACTCCACCTTACGTAAACACTGAAAGTACTTAGCATAATGTCTGTACAAAGGTACTCGGGAAATATGTAAATATTAACACATTTATCAGAAGAAAACATATACCCTTAAGCAAATTAATTAAAAAGTTAAAAAGACTGAAAAATATAAAAATAAATAAAAATAAGAAAAACTGGAACTAAATATTCAATTTGAGTACATTTAAAGAAAAAGTGTATTAAAAAACAGAAGGGAATTAATAAAGATGGAGAAAATAATGAAAAAGATGACCAAAGGACCCATTGATCTTATCAGTAACATCCAAAGTTCTTTCTGTGGAAAGACCAATAAAATAGGCAACTAAGAAACTCTCAAATGTAAGAACAGAATCCACTAAGGAAATATTAGAGGTGAATATACAAAAATGCCTTAGCTCTCTTATATGTCAATAGTAACATAACGGAGGGTATGATGGCAACAAAAGAACATAGTCACAAGAGCAAGAGTAATTATAAAATATTGATGATTAACCTTAACAAACACCTGCCAAACAAAATATAAGAACATAAAACTTTGTAGACAAGAACTGATGATATGGAAATGCACATTAAATTTCAAGATGCGAATTTGAATTTTTTTAATATTTTATTTTATTTTTTTTATTTTTAAAAAAATTTAATATTTATTTATTATTGAGAGAGAGAAAGACAGAGCATGAGCAGGGGAGGGGCAGAGAGGGGGAGACACAGAATCTGAAGCAGTCTGTAGGCTCCGAGCTGTCAGCACAGAGCCAGATGCAGGGCTCGAACTCACAAACTGTGAGATCATGACCTGAGCCGAAGTCGGTCACTCAACCAACTGATCCCCCAAGGTGCCCCTAAATTTTTAAAATATTTTAATTATAGGCTAAATGTTTTATTTCATTCAAAGCAACCTCAATAAAATATTTAGTAGAACTAAGTAAAAGGAGTTTAAAAATCACAAGAAAAGAGAAATGTTCAATAACAACACCCCTTCGAACTTAAATACAAACTGTAAAGGAGAACTTGTTCTACCACATTTGAAATATGAAATTATTATATCCAGTGATAGGGATTTATAAGGGTATATAAGTAATATTTGTGCTAGAATAGTCATATAGATCATATCAAAATTGTAAGTTTCTAGATATTATTAAATTTTAGGGGATATTTTATAACAGTGGGAAGCAGTCTGTTGTACTCAAAAGGCGAATGATCGATTTATTTTGGGGAAACAAACTTAAACTCATAAAAACACAAAAGTAAATTCTAAATTTACTTATAAATGTAAATAAATACAAATAAAAGAACAGAGATCATACACATAAAATTTAAAAATCATTTTAGTGAATAATTTGTTTAATCTTAGTGTTAAGAAATTTCTCTAAGCAAAACATGATACCAAGATTCATAGAAATAAATTTACGTATATAATTGAATTAACAATTTAAGCCTTCTATCTACCTAAAGTCTTCAAAAAACTAATGAACAATGTCAGAGTTTGAGAAAATATTTCAAATATAAGCAACAGCAAAAGAACTAAGGTCTATTACTTATAAATCTCTCCAACACATCAAAATACAAATACACACCCAACCATATACATACATAAAGTAGCAGAAAAAATCCTGGGTGTAAATATCAAATAGTTCATCGTGGTTACTTCTCTGAAAGGGAGTGCTTCAAAAAGAAGACAATTTGAAAATATTGGATCCTTAATTATTTATTTTCTACTTTATCATTACTTAAATTATAACCATGTGAATATCTCTATTTTGTACAAAATTTAAAAGGAAGTTAACATTAATTATTAGGAATTGGGGAATAATCAATATTATCATTGACCTTCAGGCAAAAAATAAAACAGGTAGCCACTTCTCCTCATATCACAGTAAAATAGCTAAAAAACAAAGACGGAGTAAATGGCTGAAAAGCAGACAGGAAAATGGACAGATTTTCAAAGAAGCAACAGCAGGACTTAAGGCTGGCTTCAATTTACACAGTGGACATTAAAAATCAATAGCAGAGGGGCGCCTGGGTGGCGCAGTCGGTTAAGCGTCCGACTTCAGCCAGGTCACGATCTCGCGGTCCGTGAGTTCGAGCCCCGCGTCAGAGTCTGGGCTGATGGCTCAGAGCCTGGAGCCTGTTTCCGATTCTGTGTCTCCTTCTCTCTCTGTCCCTCCCCCGTTCATGCTCTGTCTCTCTCTGTCCCCCCCCAAAAAAAATAAAAAATAAATAAAATAAAAAAAATAAACGTTGAAAGAGAAATCAACAGCAGAATAGCTTCAAAGTATAAAACAAGTATTCTAACTTGATAGAATTTATAAAACAAGAATTGTATCTTTACTTAAATACACGTCCATTAAGATGGACTAAATTTTTTTCAGACAAACAATGTCTGAGAAAATATTTCACCACATATTTTAAGCAAAAGGAATATTTCCAAGGAAAAGTTCTAAGGTTAAAGTAATAAAGATAAAACAGAAGAATAAATATGTGGATAGACACTAATTAACATTAATAATATGAGCTAAAATATATATACATATATATATATATATACATACACACACATACACACACACACACACTAATACTAGATTATAAGTAAGGAGTATCCTTATAAATCTTTGCATTGCATAAAAAGGGTAAAATATCAGTATCTAAGATATTGATTGGTTGAAGATTCATCATCTTGTTACTAGTGAAATCACTAAAAAAAGTGAAAGAGGATATACCTACCAAGTTAAGAGGAGAGGAACAATGTTGATAACTTAATCATCAAAATCAATGTGAGGAAGAAGAGCAAAAATACCATAATATGGAGAAGCAGAGAGCAGATTGTAAGTCAGTAGACTTAGAAACAAAAGTGTAACTTCGTTAAAGGTAAGCGGACTTTCCAATGCAATTGTAAGGTAAAGAATGATAGAGTAGATAAAAACAAAATCAAATTATATTATGCTTGTAAGATTCATATCAACATATAACAATATGGACTGTTTTATTGTAAAAGAAAGAGACCCAAAACTCATATAATTCTATTAATATGATATAGTGTTGATTTTAAAACAATTATTTCCAAGGAATGATAAAGTATAATGCCGGAAGGTCATTATACATTTGTCCCCCAGTAATATGTTCAAAAAAATACAAAGCAGTATTGACAAAGCTAAAAAAAAAAAAAAAAAAAAAAAAAAAGAAGGAAAAACTCTCAATCATAGATTTTTTTTTAATGTTTATTTATTTTGAGAGCGAGAATGAGCTGGGGAGAGGCAGAGAGAGAGAGAGAGAAACAATCCCAAGCAGGCTCCGCACTGTCAGCGCGGAGCGTAAGGAGAGGTTCGATCTCACCAACTGTGAGATCATGACCTGAGTCAATTTCAAAAGTCAGATGAGCAACAGACTGGGCACCCAGGTGCCCCGGAAATTACGTTTAACAAATGTGACTACACTGATACATGCTGAACACGGCATCTACCAATGTAGATTCTACGTTTTCTACAGGTGTGCTTAAAAATTACTAAAATTGACCATCTGCCTGAGCAAAAAGGAAATCTTATTGAATATATAAACAACTCAAATTGTACATTTGTGCAATTAACTAGAAAGCAATAATGAAATTTAATTTTAATTATTCAAACATTTTGATATAAGCTGCTAAAGTATCATTAGGTCAACAAAAATTGTAATGGAAATGGAAAACATAATGATCTTTATAGAAATGGAAACACAAAAGAGGCTTCTGAGCTGCTGTCAGCATTTTATTTACTCACCTGTAAACAGCACTGGCTATGTAATTTGTGGGGCCCAGTGCAGAATGAAAATTTGGAGCTCTTTGTTAAAACTATTATGAATTTCAAGATTGACGATATAGTCTTAAACTAAGTATAGGATCTTCTAAGAGTATGACAAAACTCATGAAGCTGACCTTGACTCTATTTATTTTGTAGTAAGTTACTGAGATACAATTTGAGTTTTAATCACTTTTCTTTTCTTTATGTGTAACGTATTTTGCAATAAAAAATTATATTTTGAAAACACTGAGGTAGTTATCCAGGCAAATTAAATAAAATCACTTATAATAGGAGAACAAAGTAGAACTTTGTGTTCTAAAGATCTGTATCCTTTTCCAACTATCAAATGAATATCTACATTTCACTTTATTTTTTTCTGTTTAAATACTTTGCTTGCAAGGATAAAACCGAAGGCAGAGAAGCCTTTAAGCCATCCTCATGCCAAGTTTCTTGAAGGATATGGTGGGATGTCATCCTAGGAGATGTTTTTCTATAAAGCCCTACAAAAAAAATGTATTTGTGGTGGAGAAAAAGAGAAAGAATAGAGTAAGAACATGAAAAATATTTCCTAGCAACTCATTTCTTGACATTATGTACAGTCAGTAACATTTACTAAAATGCTAAATGTACATATATATATTTTCAAATTTGTACTTAATTGTGATAACATAGAAATAATGCTTTGATATATGACCTGACCCCTTTTTAATATTTGTTAAAAACTTCTTGCAAGAAGTATCAGGTGTGTAGATCAGAGAAGTGATAATTAGCAAGGTTTCTACTCTACTGAATCTTACACCTCTCTTGCATAAAATTAGGTATTAGCTTTCTAAATTTATCAAAATGAACATCAGTCTAGGTTACAGGATGAAAAAAAGAAAATATCATGAAGAAGCTGGTGAATTATGTCAAATTTCACTGATGATAATTATATATATATATATATATATAACATATATAATATGTTATATATAATATGCTATTCAGTTTTGTTTTATTAATCTCTTTCATGCAGCAGCCAGTTTGGAAGGAGAAGCATATGGATTAATGAATTTACATGCCTTGGTTTCTCCCAGATACATTGTTCATATAACACAAACTAAACCATTGTTTATGGCTTGAAAAAACTGCCAGATAATCATCGAACAATGACATATTTTTGAAATAATAGAAGACTAATTTTAAAAAAGGTTAAGATAGGTTCAATATCATGTGTGTTCAATTTCATCCCATGGAAGGCATCCTCCTATCTGTATGATTTCAAACTTGCTAATCCCTAAACTGTTTAGGACTCTATATAATAAAGAAAAATCTGACCAAAACAATCATGTATTTCTGGAGTTCTGCACTAGAGATAAAAGTTGTGGGAAAAAATGGGAATTAAAATGTTATGCATTTAAATGTTACAATGTTACACATCCTTTCCACTTATGTTTGAAAGTGAGTTCCTCCTACTCTTCCAATTGTTCATTCAACAGACATTTTTAAGCACCTGTTAAAAAGTATAGATGAATCTGATAGCATTTGAAGATAACGACCATTACAAGGATGTAGAAAAAAATGTAAATAATACCAGTAGTAGAAATAGCTTGTTCTTTACTGAAAATTTAATATATACTGGTGTGTTGCCAAATATTTACATACACAATTTAAAGTAAATGGATGAGGGGCGCCTGGGTGGCTCAGTATGCTAAGCATCCAACTTGGGCTCAAGTCATGATCTTGCGGTTTGTGAGTTCAAGCCCCGTGTCAGGCTTTGTGCCGACAGCTCAGAGCCTGGAAACTGCTTCAGATTCTGTCTCTCTGTCTCTCTGTCTCTCTGTCTCTCTCTCTCTCTCTCTCTTCCCCTCCCCTGCTCATGCTCTGTCTCTCTCTGTCTCTCAAAAATAAACATCAAAAAATTAAAAAAAAATAATAAAGTAAATGGATCTACAACCTCCTTAGATGTGGTAGAGGGAAAAAAGCACCCCCCTCCCATTCTTGGCCAATATCACCAAGCATAACCTACAGAAGAATTCAAATCTTCTGACTCCAGATAGTGCTTTAACCACACATTAGATTCCCGTGCCGAAGTAAGATAGCTGTCATTTAAAGGGCATTATGACTGTGGCAGACTTTTTGCTTACCTCCCTTTGAGCTAAGAGATGATATAATCTGGATGATTAAGCGTGATCCACATTCTTACCCATGCTCCCCTACAGCACCAGTGACCTTCATTAAGCCAGGTAAATTCTAATCATCTCACTTTTCTCAAAATTGCGATATGTAGATATGTCTCCTTTTGTTTCCTTCTTAGCATGAAAAGCAAGCCTTTACAAAATAGATGATCATCAAATCTGAAATGTCTGTTGCCAGTTACACTAATAAATTGTTTCCAGATTATACCGCCATATAGCCATTTTGTTATTTAACTACAAAGCAATTGTCAGCCCTCCTCTTCCTTTCTAGGTGTTGTTAAACACCATTTCTCCCATAGTGCGTTTTCAGTTCACACTTCTCTCAAGAAACCATTCATATATTGCTTTATATTACTGTATAATTGCTTTATTATGCTGTATTGACTCTTTCTGCCCTCAAATCATTATTGATCAGCACTACCATAATTGTTCTACTTTTTCATGATACCGTATTTGACGATGAAGTCATACGTTGTTAACAAATAATGAAATAGCAGGCTTTAAAATCATAGTTATAATGTTCTTTTTTTTTCTTTCATTAGAGCTTAATTGCATTTCATTTCAGTATCTTATTTTCTTCCACTACTGCAGACATCACTGTGACTTTAACACACTCTCTCTATAAAATTTCTTTCTTGAGGAGGGCAGAAGTAAAAGAAGAGAAAGGATTAAATCGTTTGACAATTTCTTACCACTTACGAAAGGGCAAACACATTGCAACATCTTATTGGGGACAAATGACTGGTCTTCCATTCTTGGGTTCTCAGTAATAATAGTTGTGTTTCCTTTATTAGTTAATACTTAGCAACACTTAAACTACGTCACTGATTTGCAAACAGAAATCTTGTGTGCAGTCTATGCTATGTATGCTCCCCTTTTTTATGGAGCAGGAAACAAAGTTTCAAGGATGCTGAGAGTGACCTAAATCCATGTCATATGTGATATTGGATCCATCTCTTCTAAAGGTAAACTGACCACAGGCTTATTCTTCACTCACCCCCAAAGCCACATTTCTTGCCCCCTCTTTCCTTCAAAGTCTGTATTCTTCATACGAGCTTTACGTAAGCTTCCTTAAAATTTGGTCAAGGTAAAATAATAATACAATCTTGGATTCTAATCCAAACTTTTTACCTAATTTAGGCAGATTATAAACTCTTTTGATACTCGGTTTGTTCAGTTATAATAACTGAAGGAAATATACATGGAAAGCACTTCTCATACATTCTTAAAAGTCACGTTTATGTATGATAATCAGTTTTGTTTTCAATTAATTAACTGTGAGGTAAGTTATTTAGATTTCAGTAACATAAATTATTTTCATGGCATTCTTTTTTTTTAAATTTTAACATTTATTCGTTTTTGAGAGACAGAAAGAGACAGAGTGTGAGTGGGGGAAGGGCAGAGAGAGAGGGAGACACAGAATCCGAAGTAGGCTCCAGGCTGTAAGCTGTCAGCACTGAGCCTGATGCAGGGTTCAAACTCACTGTGAGATCATGACCTGAGCCAAAGTCAGACCCTTAACTGACTGAGCCACCAGGTGCCCCCTTTTCAAGGCATTCTTAAAGAGACTTTTATGAAATCTCCTATAATGCTCATCGAATGCAGGAATCGAACTTACTACATCTAGTACTTACATTAAAGAAAATTCACCACTCTTAAGGCTACCAATTCTATGACTGTTAAAGGTTTACATAAAACCCTACATCATCTCACATCATTTTGGTATTAGTCACAAATGTTTGGTCTAGCGCTCCAGATTTCATTCTGTGGGATCACAGCTCAGTGGGAGAAAGCAGCTCTAAGCTTTCAATTTTTAGAACTATGTTACTTTTGGCTTCTTTATAGACATCTGGTATTTGTCTCTATCCATGGAAACAATACAAAAAAAAAAGGGAAACAGGGTTGTTATCTATTTACCTCAAACACAGAACACCATAAGTATCATTTCCATCTAGTCAAATGAATTGGATGGATTTTCTTTTATTTTCTTTTTAAAATACCTAGAACTACTCTAGTAAGGTTTTTCCCCCCAAGTTCAAAACAAAGCTGTCATTTTAGTATACATAAAAATATCAACATGCTACAAAGTATCTACATATCCCTTTCAAATAATGGTTTACTTTATTCTAAACCAAAGAGAATTAAGGACAGTTATTTCCATCTAAATTGTAAATTAATATTTCAATAAATACAAAATTACTCAAGAGAACTTCTTGAAAGGTTAGGCTTACAACAGTATATTAGAATCAAACCAAATTATTCTCAATTGATCTCATATCATTCAAAGTAAAAAAATATGTAAATCCATTAAACATTCAGCATTAAAGGAAAGGAAAGGAGAGAATAAAGGAAGAGTAAAGGAAAACAAGTATGAAACAAAGAACGATGCATTCATTTGTGTGCAAGTATTTATAGTGTGTGAATCTGGAAAAAGTATGTTGTCCTGATCATTTTTTAAGTTTATTTAATTATTTTGAGAGAGACAGAGACAGCATGAATGAAGGAAGAAAAGAGAGAGAGAGAGAGAGAGAGAGAGAGAGAGAGAATCCCAAGTAGGCTCCAGGTTGCCAGCACAGAGTCTGAATTGGTGCTTGAACACAGGAAATCACGAGATCATGATCTGAGCCAAAATCGAGAGTCGGATGCTTAACCAACTAAGCCACCCAGACACCCCTGTCCCTGGGCATTTAACCAGGGAGTTGTGCTGGAGTGTCAATCGAGAGAGAGAGAGAGAGAGAGAGAGAGAGGAAGAGAGAGAGAGGGAGAGCGAGAGGGAGTCCAATGGGATAGACTTAAACCTCAAGCACATTGTCAACTAAGGTGAAATTTTTTTTTCTAACGTTTATTTATTTTTGAGACAGAGAGAGACAGAGCATAAACGGGGGAGAGGCAGAGAGAGAGGGAGACACAGAATCGGAAGCAGGCTCCAGGCTCTGAGCCATCGGCCCAGAGCCCGACGCGGGGCTCGAACTCACGGACCGCGAGATTGTGACCTGGCTGAAGTCGGATGCTTAACCGGCTGAGCTACCCAGGCGCCCCTAAGGTGAAATGTTTTGATCACTGTAGAAGTAGTAACTACTACTGTATTTATTAAACCAATATATACTCCACAGTGTTTCATAACATGACAATGTATACTTACAGTAGCTTGTAATTCCATATTTCCTATTATAACATGAATAGAATCAACCGTCATTTTCGGTATTATTCAGATGCTACAGAGACACAGAAAGTGTCTCTGAAAGTGGAAGTGAAAGAGCACACATTACCCTGAACAGTTTATAGCAGGACTTCTGCAGAACCCAAATTTTCAGTGATCCTGCTGAATTAAGAAAGTACTTGCAGTTTTATCAAAGATTGATGTGATTCCAAAAAGAAACTCCAATTTTTTAAGTTAATTTAGAGAGAGAGAGAGATAGAGAGAGACCTGTGCAAGTGGGGGAGGAGCAGAGAGAGAGAGAGAGAGAGAGAGAGAGAGAGAGAGAGAGAATCCCAAGCAGGCTCCATGCTTTCAGTGCAAAGCCCAACACAGGGCTTGAACTCACAAACCCTGAGATTATGACCTGAGCCAAAACCAAGAGTCAGACACTCAGCTGACTGAGCCACCCTAGCACCCAAAGAAACTCCAGTTTACATTGAAATGAGGTGTCCTGAAGCACTCAGTAATTTCTAAAACACATAGAAAATAGATGCGTCAAGAGTCGGAGACAATCAAATGTCTTCTTGATTTTTAAAACGTGATGCTCCTAAAGTCACAGTAAGACGACAAATCTTTGAAACACTCTCCAATTGAGGATGGGTTTTGAGGAAGGAGTTTGTGAGAGTTCCTTCCCTTATCCCAACTGCCAGAATGTGGTGCGAGGGTGCACTTCTAGAATGATGATGTAAGGGTCCCTGCACAGACTCCCCAGCGAAACAACCATAAATGGTGAAAGTTATTTTTAAAAATTATTAGGGCATTTAGCAAATGAATAAACTTTATCCAACAGAATCTACGGGGGTGCCCGGGTGGCTCCGTTGGTCAAGTGCCCAACTTCAGCTCGGGTCATGATCTAACGTTCGAGTTTGAGCTGCACATCGGGCTCTGTGCTGACAGTACAGAGCCCACTTTGTATCCTCTGTCCCCCTCGCTCTCTGCCCCTCCCCCACTCGTTCTCACTCTCTCTCTTTCTCTCTGTGTGTGTCTCTCTCTCCCTCCCTCTCAAAATAAATAAATAAATAAATAAATAAATAAATAAATAAATAAATAAAAACTTAAAAAAAAAAGGAAAAGGAAATCTATAAATCCCAGTAAGGGAAGAGAATCTGGGGCATGTGAGCAAAAGCCTGTTCTCTTTGCCCCACCCGGCTTCGTCCATTCAAGAAGACAAGGCTCTGCCCCCTGCTCTCAGTTGATGACTGCAGAGATCTCTCTGGGAAGGACGTAGGAGAAGCATTTCTTATGGCTCCCACCTCTGTACTGGCTGAGGCAAATTTCAAGCAAGTGCAACCAAAATTTTGAGAGCTTCCTTCCTCCCCACAAACCACACTTGGGGCACAGTCTCTATTCCAGGTGTGGTTAGGTAAGAATGCTGAGGCCCGATTTAAAAAAAAAAAAAAAAAAAAAAGCTACAGCAGGTAACTACTAATCTCAGCCTCCAACATCTAATCTGCAGCTGCAGTCAATCCATGCTAAATTTAGTCCATCCCCTTTAGGATTGTTCAAGTCCAATTACTGTTCCTAACAAACGTGAATGAAGGCGGCTGTGAGAGCAACTCCCCTAGTCATTTCTTCAGAATCTTCCTCCTTGTCACATTAGTTCCCTGCTGTGACATCCTGGTTCCCACCTGGTTCTCAGTCAGACATGGAAGTGTCCTCTTTGTCCCTGATGGTTGCGCAACATCTCATTTTTGTCCCTTAAAAAAAAAAAAAAAACAGGGAGAGTTTTATAAGGAAGTGATCAGTAGTGACACAAATTCAGATCTAAAGTCAAATTGAGTAAGTGATTCTGGACAGGTTACTTAACCTGTTTCTCCCCCCAATGTTCTGTTCTGTAAAATAATGATAATAATAGAAAATATGCCATAAGATTGTTGTATTTAATATATAAAAATTACTTCAAATAGTGTCTAGATCTAGATGCATTTGTTGGATCTATGCCTGATACAATATTAAAACTCTATCTTTAATACACGTACAATTTTTCAAATATGATCTTTACAACTACTATATTGTGAGCCAGTATTATATTTGTTAACAAAAGAGAAAACTGAGGGCCAAGGATATTAAATTCTATAACTAAATGTCACCCTGAAGACATCAAAGTCAAGAATTGAACCCGGATCTGCTGAGATTTCAAAACATAAGTCTCTCACTTAAGTTATTGTTATTGTTGTATACAGTCCTCAACAATAATTCACAGATACACAGAGAGAGAATGATAAGCCAGCCCCATGCTCAGCATGGGGCCCGACATGGGGCTCCAGCCACGACACCAGGAATCATGACCTGAGCCGAAATCTAGAGTCAGACATTCACCCGACTGAGCCACCCAGCCGCCCCATACACCATTTTAAAATAGAATGATCAAAGCATCAATCACTCTGTAATGATCCCAAAACCTCTGTCAAGAAAACACCTATTTAAAACGAATTCTATTTTATAAGGATGTGAGTCACTGGCTTGGTGAATGGTTCAGTTTTTTATAACTATTCTAAGTGCTTTATTTTCATTAGCTTTTATAAGAGGGGAGGTATCCACCTTCTTAGCATGGGGCAAGAGAAATTTTCCTCATTATTATTCAGTCTTTATTCTATTGAGTATAAAGGGGACCTGTCAAAGATCCAAAGAAATATATGAAGAAACTTTTTTTCTAACTTTTTCCTATAAATACACTTTTTCTCTCTCTGTTTCTTTCTTTGTCACACATATATACACATACATTCATATATATGCACATATCCACATACATGTACACATACATATACATAGCTGTACATACACATAAATGTGCACGTGGATAAAAATCATATATGGGAAATTAAAATTTCAAAAAACTTAAAGGAGAAGATTTTCATACTTTTCACGTTGTACTGATTTTATAGACACTTTTCAAGTCTTTACAATGACTATCCTATTCTTTGTTCATCTATAACATTTTAAATTTTTTTAAGTTTTATTTATTTTTGAGAGACAGAGAGAGACAGAGCATGATTAGGGAAGGGGCAAAGAGAGAGGGAGACACAGAATCCGAAGCAGGTTCCAGGCTCTGAGCTGTCAGCACAGAGCCCGACGCGGGGCTTGAACACACGAACTGGGAGATTTTGACCTGAGCCGAACTGGGAAGCTCAACCTGCTGAGCCCCCCAGGCATCCCTATGAGATTTTTAAATACAAAAATATATCCTTACCAACAGAATGCTCTTGAAATAGACTGTTGCTCTAACCTGGGTTAAAACCAGACTGTACTAATTAGTTTTGCATTACTTACCCTCCTTGGGTAATTTTTAGTGCCTTAATTTATAAAGTAGATATCATGACATTAGTAACTACCTCAGAGTCTGATGAGTTTCTGCAAAGTTATTAGAACAGGACATGGCACATGACATTTGTTTCTCTCAACTATTCTGTTTTCCTTAGATTTGACTTGCTGAGGCTCTGTTATTTAACTTCACTTGTGTGAGTTCATTATCATTTCTACATCTTTTGTTTTTTTCACCAATAGTTTAGAAATATTTCAGTTAGGTTTCTTTGCCATCTCATGACTACTACAATCACCCTCACATTATTTTGACTTTGATCTATCATGGATATAAATTTTACTGTAAGGATAGCTCTTCCTTTTTTCTCCCTACTGTTCACTTTTTGTCTCAGTGTATTGTTGTTTGTACACTTTGGTCTCTGTATTTTCACCTCTTCTTTTGTTTCTTTCTTTGAGTATTTCATATTGCTTCACCTTCCCTAACGATGCTGAATCTCTTATATCATCTCCATGATCAATCTCTTCTTTTTTTACTTTTTTTTAATGTTTATTTATTTTTGAGACAGAGAGAGACAGAGCATGAACGGGGGAGGGTCAGAGAGAGAGGGAGACACAGAATCAGAAGCAGGCTCCAGGCTCTGAGCTGTCAGCACAGAGCCTGACACGGGGCTCGAACTCACAAACCGTGAGATCATGACCTGAGCCGAAGTCGGATGCTTAACCGACTGAGCCACCCAGGCACCCCCAATCTCTTTTTTTTTTTTTTGACTGGAGGAGAATTTTCTGACCCTATCTTTGCCAACAGACAGTAGACATGGATTTTTCCTTGGGCTCTCTCGTTTCTATGAGGGGCCTAAGAAAATAGAGATATGAAATAAGCAAAACAAGGGGCACCTGGGTGGCTTAGTCAGTTAGGCACCTGACTCTTGATATGACTCAGGTCATGATCTCCCAGTTCATTAGTTGGAGCCCCACGTCGGGCTCTGCACTGACAGGGCAGAGCCTTCTTGGGATTCTGTTTCTTCCTCTGGCTCTCTGCCCCTCCCCCACTCTCACTCTCTCACACACACAATCTCTCTCTCTCTCTCTCTCAAAGTAAATAAATAAACTTAAAAAAATTCGAAATTAAAAAATGAAGAAAAACAGAAAGCTTTTCATGTTTAAAGCTGGAGGACTAGTTGATCCACACTTTTGAATCTATTTGTTGTGCCTACAAGTCACAGAGACGACCTTGGATGGTAGACGACCTGCTCTTATTCCTGATTATTTATTTTATTCTTAGGAAGGGATACACTAAAATTTACCACACCTAATATGTCTTTTCTCTACCATGAGAGCTTTAGTTATGAAGACCTCACTGGACTCTCCTCCCATCAAACTGTAAGGAAGGCTCTCCAAATGGTCCAAGAATTTTCTACTTCAAAAGGCAACTTTGTCGGGGCACCTGGATGGCTCAGTCGGTTGAGCCTCCGACTTCAGCTCAGGTCATCATCTGGAAGTCAGTGAGTTCGAGCCCTGCATCAGGCTCTGTGCTGACAGCTGGGAGCCTGGAGCCTGCTTCAAATTCTGTGTCTCCCCCTCTCTCTGCCCCTCCCCCACTCATGCTCTCTCTCTCTCTCTCTCTCTCTCTCTCTCTCTTAAAAATAAATAAAAACATTTAAAAATTGTAAAAAATTAAAAAAAGGCAACTTTGTTGTAAAAGTATGATAACCAGGATTTTTCACCGGTAGAATGGTGTAACGTTATAAGACAATGGGTAACGTTATAAGAATCTTCCAGAATTCCCAAGGTCGGCAGGTATTTCCTCTTTTTCACATAGCGCCATATGCCTAAACCACTAAACAGTAAACAGGCTTCTCCATGCAAACCAATAGGTTTTATGTTATATGACCATTCCCTTCCTATTTTAGCAACAGCTGTAGCATTAGTTTTCTTGTTAGAACTTGCAGGGTTATATTTTTTGCTGTTTTATTCTTGAATATTTCTTTGGGCAACTGAATAAATTTTATCCTTTTGCAGGTTGGTGTATCTATTGGAATGCTCAAGTTCTATGCTATTGATCAGGTGATGGATTCATGCCCCTCTCTTCCCTTAGTAATTGCACTATTTTGAATAAATTATATTTCTGGAAATTTCAGTCTTTTCCCCCACCTTGAAAAAATTATTTAAACACAGCAATCATAAAGGGGTAAAGGTGTTTCATGAAAATTGTGGCTTATTTGGTTCAACTTTTAACATCCTAGGAAGATGGTTTTTAAAATTGTGTTCACTTTTGCATTTTGTAAACTTCTAAAATAAGTTTTGAGATATATGTGTTGTTTTGCTTCCTTTTGAGTTTTAAGTCCTCGGAAAAATGACGAATCTTGCGGTCTAGAAAGATTTCAATTCTGGAATGTGATAAAGAGATGAAAAGCTGAAAAATGGAATATATGACTTGCAGCGGGGAAAGGACTGTATTTATTTTTATCACATTCTTTAAGATGACAACTACTATGTGAAGTTAGAAAATCTTCTCAAGGACAAAAGAGAGGAGTCTGATTCAATTGATGTTCAAAAGTCATATATTTTTTATAACTTCTATATAAATCCTAAGATGCTATTTTAGACACGAATAAAAGTGTTTTCTTTAAAACAAACAATGCAACTGGGCTTTAAGAATGTCTTTTCTGAGAAGGTAACTCTGAATCTTTAAATAACTTACCTTTCAGTAAAAGGTAGCCATGGGATATGTTCACAAATGAACACATCATTTATAGCATGTAAAAGCCAAAGTTGGTGTTTTATTCATTGAAAATCATGAAACTGTCATGAAATTGCCTTAAAAGCTTTTTCAGAAACACAGTCTCTTGTTTACTTACTAAAGAACAACTGATATAAAGAACTATATTTGAGAAGTGAACCACAAATGTATCTCTCAAAGACCTCTATAATCTTTTAGCTTTTCCCTTGAAAACCACAACACTCCCAAAATATTCTGGTAATTTCATATAAAAATGTTCAGTTGAACTACCAACTATAAAGCTGAACTACAATACAGCAGCCACAGTGATTTAGAAATGAAACTGTATTTCCCTTCAGAATGAGACAAGCATTATGGTGGTAAAATTGTATTTTATATAATATAAGACACGGATCTCCATAGTAGATTTAGGAAAATCCTCTTTTGTGTCATATGTACCTCAGCATCCTCATGACAAATGCTACAAAAAATTTTTAGGGCCTGTCCTATCACCCTCCTCTTAATTCCTCATTATAAAAGTGCTGGTAACAATGAGAAACAAAATAAAAACTTTAAATCCAGGAATTGCATTTCAATGTTTGTAGTTTTGCTAAATCATAACATCTATCGTCTATCACAGAATTCTGTTCATGAAAAACAAATGTTGAGATGAGAAAGAAGGTCTTTTCTTTATTTATTGACTATCGTGTCCTTCCCAGAATAAAAGGAGTCTAATGAGAAAAGAATTACTACTGCACACAACACACACACACACACACACACACACACACACACACACAATATGTGGTACAGGTTAAAAAAAAAAAAAGTCTAGCTATGATTTTCTTGGTACTGCAACCATGTAAATGGTCTTATTAATTGGGTTAATATAATCCAATAGGCATTTTTGTCCTGAAGGTATGTTGTGATAGGAACTCTGTGGCTGGAGTTATGGTTGTTAATAGTTGTTTTAGTATTGAATTGTCATTTTCAGTGATTTCACCAACCCCTACTCGCTACTTTTGGATATAGAACAGATCACTGGTTAAAGGGAGAAATTATTGCATGACTAAGACATGTCCTGGAAAAAAGGCATTCACCAGATGAGAAGTTTTTGGATATGAGGTAGTAGCAACCCAGAGAAGTATTGCAAGGTACACAGGAAGATCAAATTCTATAAAAGAACATGGTTGGATGTCCCTCATGTCCCAGCAATGCGGTGCTTTGAGAAATAGTTACGAACATATTGAACGTGTATATACATACAGGGATGCAAAGAATGCTTCAGACGCCAAAAGACAACTCTCAGAGCCTACAGTGGCAATGCCTGAATTTGGAAAAGCAAAGGTGTCAATGCAGGTTGAAAATTTCTTTGGGAAGTGCAGGACTGACTTTCAACAGCAATTGTGGAGACCAAAGAGACCAGCATACCCAATACTAAGTGATCCATCAATCATTTGCATCAGGCTTGTCACCTAAGTCAGAACTCTGGAAGAAGAACCTGGGAACATTTTTTGAATGTTTATTTATTGTGGGGGGAGGGGGAACAGAAAGAGTTGGAGACACAGAATCCAAAGCAGGCTCCAGGCTTTGAGCTGTTAGCACAGAGCCCAACGCAGGGCTCAAACTCACAAGCCGACCTGAGATGAAGTCGGATGCCTAACTGACTGAGCACCCAGGCACCCCAAACCTGGGAATTTTCAATAAGCAATCCAAATTATGTGGCTCAGTCGGTTAAGCATCCGACTTAGGCTCAGGTCATGATCTCACGGTTCATGACTTGGAGCCTCACATCAGGCTCTGTGCTGGCAGCTCAGAGCCTGGATCCTGCTTCAGATTCTGTGTCTCCCCCTCCTCTGCCCCTCCTCTGTTCACACTCTGTCTCTGTCTCTGTCTCTCTCTCAAAAATAAACATTAAACTAACAAAAAAATCCAAATTAACCTCATATATGCTGAGATTTGAAAACTATTAGATTATACTTCCCCGTCCGCTCTATACTTGAGCAGGATGAGTTTGGGCAAATAAGAAGAAAGGAGATTTAAAAGGAAGCATACTTTATTTTGTGTAAATAAGACTAACAGACACTGAACGGTTGTTTGGTAAAAAAAAACCAAAAAAAAAACAAAAAAAAACAACAGCAAAAAAGTTGATGCTTTATTTATATGCTTAAGTTTGTGGAGCAAATCTATGCAGTTCATATCCATTTATTATCAAGCATGTCTTCTCACTGCTTCACAGAGTTGCCATTTAAAGCACTATTTAATCTTGTTTGCAGTGAGAGGTTATATATCTATATGTTTATAGATCGATAGATACATAGATGGATAGATAGATAGATAGATAGAGATACAGATATTTGCTTTCATCTATGAAGAAATCTTCTCCAATTATACAGATTCAAACCCTATCTATCTCTCAGGATGCAACCCAATTTCAACTCCTCCATGAAGCTGTCAACTAGAGGGAAGATTTACTTCCTTTGAACGCCAGTATCATATTACCTAGTCCTTTCATGTGGTTTCATAAGCTGTTACCAGAACTTATCGGTCACAACACATTCTTAAAGCAAGCAAGACCCCACCGAAAATAAACAATATATGGAAGATGGACAAAAGTTTGGACAGACGTAGAACTCCTTTTCAGGTCATTGTTCAAAGGCCTTTATTAATCACGCGTGAGAAACTAACCAAAGGCCAGGCAAATGTAATTGCCTGAGTGATTGGTAACAGGTTCTAAAATCAAGGATGTGGAGGAGACAAACTGGAGAGGATGGGGTATATACCAGAGATGCAAGGGAGAAGTCCCAAAAGATATGTTATGGTGAGTCTGTTTATCAAGATCATAAATAACTTTTTGGCGATTAAGTTGTATGATATTTTCACATTCTTGAGTTGAGAACCATAGAAGTAAAGTATTTCTAACTAATTTTTGTTAACTTAGAATGCCTCAAATCTAGATTCCAATGTTTCAAGATCATAAATCAGGAGGCTTCACAGGACAAGATGATTTGAAATTAGAATTTGATGAGAGGAAGTTCTTATCACTTTTTGTCTTTTCTCAGTAACTACATTGTAAATCCCTTAAAATTATCATTTATTCATTTTTTAAATTAATTTGTTTATTTTGGGAGAGAGAGAAAGCACACAATTGTGCAGAGGAGGGGGAGAGAGAGAGGGAGAGAGAGAATCCCAGGCAGGCTCTGCAGTGATCTCACAAACCATGAGCTGAAATCAAGAGTCAGCTGCATAACTGACTGAGCCACCAGGTGCCCTGATTTGCTTCTGATTGAACCCCCTAATACTATCCCCAATGTTCTTCGTGCTACACATTTCACAACCAAGGGTCTAAAATATATTTTAAATTAATGATTGAACAACAGTATTTTCTGAAATAAAACTCTAAAAATACTTCTCAGTTATACAGAAATCAAGTCACAGTGATGTAACATGAAGACTTACACACTATTTCTTATCACCCCTTACTTAGAAATCAAATATAATAAAAATTTGTATAGAAAATGCCATCTTTATGACTATTGATAATTATATATGAAGATACATGTTTAAATGTATATGGATATAGATATTCCTTCTATTAATAGCCCTTGCATTAATGTTTAATACATTACAATTCTGTATACCCATGTTCTATAAAAGTCTGCTTTATTATCAATAAAAATATTACTTATAAGATAGGGAATGGGGTGGCAATAATTTCTTCTTTCTACAGAAGAGTTGGATTCCTTTCCATGTAATTGCATGATTTTCAAGATAAGCTCTTCACCATGAGTGAAAAAGCAGATAATATTCAACTTGCAGGTGGAGCTGTGTTCCAAGAGCCCAATGTGAGTCAATTATTTAGAACTAAGGAAGCGTATAATTGCAGAAACGATTATGTACGGGTGCAAACTCACAAAATCTTATTAATACCCAATAAATAGTAATAGTATGAATTAATGTATACCTGAACAAGTTTCTAAAATTGTCTCCATGGACATTCAGGGAGAAGACAATTTAATGATATCATTTGACTGTTTGGAAGAGATCGTCCCACCCTCTCCCCTTCCCAGGCGGCGGTTTTCCCAGCAGGGACAATAGAAAAGAAATTCACTTTTTGGTTAAATACTTCCGGTCACCAGTGATTTACTAACTCTTTTATTGTCATAACAGCAACCAAAAGCGGTTCCCTAAATTTCCATATACATCTGCAAAAGAAAGGATGTCTTTCTGTCAATCTCCGCTCCATGTTTCGCAAACAGTAGTTGACAATCATTTTAAATTAATTACAACCCCTGTGAAGGCAGGAACAATGGTAGCTAAGAGCCCTGACTCTAAACAGAGTGCTTATCATATTGCCGATCACAGACTATGTGCTCAATAAGTATATGCCAAATGCATATTTGCTTGCTTCATTTAATAATGTATTGAATAAGGGGTGCGTGGGTGTCTCAGTAAGTTGACTGTCCAACTCTTGATTTCTGCTCAGGTCATGATCCCAGGGTCATGGGAGGCATGGAGCCTCACATCAGGCTCCCTGCTCAGAATGGAGCCTGCTTGAGATTTAAGATTCTCTCTCTCTCTCCCTCTGCCCCTCTACCCCGCTCATGCTCTCCCTCTCTAAAAAGAAGTAGAATAAGTAAATAAATAGGTAAATAAATAAATAAATAAACAATTGAATGAAAAGCATAGGATAAGAACTGCAATTCTATGTCCCCTTTGATAGAAAGTTGACTACTGTTAAATCAGAAACTTATTTACCAGTTTTCTGAAGTCAAGACATTTGTCAGATACCTTTTATTGGTGGATAAACTGGATCACAGAATGTTGTAACCATTCATGAAAACAAAATCATATTTTCCAAAAAGAATGCCGCACATTTGGTGTCCTTTCCTTTGACGTATTTGCTACCTTCCTGATTCAATATATGCTGTGTGTGTTTCATTCAGTTTTAAGGCTTGTTAGTGTTTCAAATATGCTTTAGAGAACAAGATTCCCGTGTGTGTTTTCTAAAAGGTTACACATTGCATACCCATCTTATAAAAGCATACAGATAGTGTTTCCTTTCAGATTGAAGGACTGCCATAATGGACGCAGCGACATTGTTTCTGAATCAGCAGTAAGGGGAACAGTGTTGCCATTAGTGTGACAAGGGCTAAAGCAATTAGATTTAAACTTGATGAAATAGCTGTACCATCCATTTACTAGATCATGTTGAAACATTTCCACATCCTTTTATGTGTTTGTAATGGCAGGTGCCCTGTGTGTTAGCCCTAGTGTTCTTTGCTGGCACCCTGACTTGTAACCGTGCATACAAAGAACACATTATAGCCTTGAGAGACTGATTATCTCTATTGTCACATCTCTCCATGGTACTGTATAATTGTTTCAGCTGCAAGTATATTGCTGAAATGCTTAGTACTGCACACTGGATGAATGTCTGCTCAACCTTCCAAAATGCTAGTGATTATACAAAGGGGAAAGGAAGTCCCTTTAGAGGCATTAAGTTTGCAGTGCGTTCTTTATGTGCTGACCTGTAAAAACACAGATGTTGTTGCCAAAACAAACAAATCAAGTGAAAAATTCATACAGACTACCTGGTGAAGAAGATTTGTCTTCAGTGATTTGGACTTGATATGGCAAAGGAATGATTGTATATGCCATAAATACATTGTGGTCTGCGTAGATAAAAATAAACACTACCTTAATAATTTGGTTATTGGATGTTTGCTGTTATCTTTTATTATTTTTTTTCATTACTTCATATGGATCATACCCATAGATAAGTCCATCACTAGCTGCTAATGGCATAAGATATCACGAATGAATTCCTTTTCCTAAAAGTATATGTGTGTTTGAATTTGAAATATATTACTTTGAATTCTTAAAAACAAGAAGAGACGTAGCAAACTGATTCAAATTATAATTTTTTCCTTAATTAATCAGATCTTGCTTAAGCTTTACCAGATGTTTTTAGAGTTGTACGTAATTATGACTAAGTGAAAACACAGTACTTTGGATTATTAGATGGGACCTGAAACCAATGATCTTCTAATTATCCTGATTTTCTGCTTGTGTGATAGCTAGACCACGCTTAGATTGGTTTCAGAATAAAGTAGGGATAGATTTATAATATCAGTATTTAAAAGAGTAGCACCTTGGTAAAGAACTGAAAAAAAAAAAAGTACAGCACTGATACAATTATATTGGTGTTTATATTTTGAAGCTAGTAACCTGGCCAAAGTGAGGGCAAGATGAATCATTAACAGTTACAAAATTAAGTTATGATCAGGGACTAAAAGATTAATATTTTAAATGTAATCATCTAGATATCATTATGTATGTGCCATATAGTTGAAATCAACATACATGGACTACAAATATTTTAGTAAATATTGCAATACAGGGGAATATGATGTATTATACCATCTTTTGACTCTGAACAAATGCTTCCATTTAATGAGAAAATGCAATGGCACCATTTCTGGAGGCTGCCTACTCTTCTTCAATTTTCCTGCTGTTTCTATGATTAAATATTTTCTTTACAGGCTCTAATTTGTATGCCAGTGTGGTTCTGGATTGACAGGTAAATTACCCTTTATAAACATTAAGAATATTCACCAGATAAACTATTATACTAAAAACCATCACAGAGCTTAGAGTTTTTTCTTGACCTTAGTCATGAAAAATATTACTTTTGAATCTACAGTGGAAATAAGCATAAATTATAACATCATTTAAAAGAGAGATTTCCCCCTCCCATATAATAGAATACATAAGAAAGCCAAACTCTCAAAAAAAGAAAATAACTAAGCCCTCATTCTCCACTTTTGAAATCAGCATTCACAACCTCCAATTAACTGCAAAATCTTTGTATATGACCCAGGCAATAGAATATACACCAATTGTTACCTTTGATCTTCCAGAGAGTTCTATTTATGGATTTGGCTGTGGTGTGTGCCAAATATAATTTTGGGTTTTACTAGATTTTTTTTTCCGTTGTAACATATTTCATTGTTCTTTCAATAGAGATTTATATCCATGCCTTCCTAAGGCAAGTATTGGACTGGCAATTGGAAAGTAGTGTAGGAGGTTACATGAATGTTTCACTTTGGTCACAAATAAAAATTGTGAACATCATCAGAAGCTTCCATATAACTTCTAAGGAATTTATATTACATATATTATTAGGGTAAAAGTTCTTGCTATATTTATATAGTTATACTTTTACATAGTTATATTTCTACAAAGTCATAGTTATATTTTTATTTATATATCTATATACATTTCAATGATAGTATTTATAATAATATTATTAACTAACTGGGTATTTTTCAATACCAAAACTTTAAGTTCCTTTATATATATTGACTTACAACAAAAGAATGGGGAAAGTAACAATATAAAATACCCTACTTTATTATACATAAATGTAGGGTCCACTTGCGGCACAAAAACAAGTTAGGGTAAATTCCTACTTTTTGTATACTACAAATATCTGATTATTTGTACAAGTGGGCTGAAATCCACTGCTGTGTCTACCAATGGTAAACCTATATCAGATCAGCCATTTATTATTTCTCATTTGGAGAATGAAGAGTGATGAGAAAAAGACACCTTCTCTAAAACTCTTTATTTAAAATTCACATGTATATCTACATTTGCTATTTAATATTCTTGCTTAATAATTTAAAAATCATTTCATCAGTTTCCATTTCTGCTTTCCTAAATGAGATGTTGTATAAAAGAGAAATAAAAGGATATTGGCATTAATATAGTAAAAATTTATTATACTTACCTGTTAAGTCCTACAAATACATTTCTCAAATGTATGAGTAAACATGAATGTCTGTCTGTCTGTCTTTAGAGCTCCTCACTTTCCAAATGAGGAAAATTTCTCAAATGAGAAATAGAAAACTGCTGATATGATATGGATTTATCAGCAATAAAGGCAGTACTAGCTTTCAGCACATATACATAAATGGCTAATTATTTGTTATACAAAAAGTTTAAATTCACTCTAACTCTACCAATACATCTGTATATCTGTATACACTACACACACACACACACACACACACACACACACACACACAGAGTCAAACCTCATAACACCATTTTGCTTTAAAGGGAGAGCATGTAAAGTATATTTGTCTGGTACAATGGCCCTAACCCTGTTTCTAACAAGAAATATGGTCTCAGTCAATCATATCATTTCTCTTTAAAAATTAGTTTTCACCTCGGTTAAGAATAGACAATAATTAAGTAAAAACTTTTTCGATGGAAACATTATCCAAACACTGTTTGCTTTGAAATGTCTGTTATTTACATGTAAATAATTTTTTCATGTTTATAAAAACATACAATTTATTCAGAATAATATTCCTCTACATGTTTTTTTAAGTTAAACTTTAGAGAAAAGATAAAATTAGGACGTGAAAGCATTTACACTTAAAGCATGCAATACATCATATATACAATGTCATATATGGAAATTAATACTATGTCTGGGTAGTTATTAACATCTATAAAAATGTAGTCCTATGCACACTACTGTGATGATTTAAGAAAGTGCTCTTGGTCCAGTGCCACCTACTCGTTTTAGTACAATGTTTATGCTTCTTAGTGATCATATTAACACACCCAACAAGCCCTATCTTCACTCCCCTACTATAAGATAGTCTGGCAAATATTCCAAGTGTTCACTTGGGAGCCCTGAGATAATATACTTCAGGAATAAAAGAAAACTAGAAATACATCAGCTCACACAAGAACTAAAACTCAGCTTTTTTTTATTATGTTTATTTTTAAGAGAGAGAGAGACAGAGTGCAAGTTGGGGAGGGGCAGAGAGAGAGGGAGACACAGAATCAGAAGCCGGCTCCAGGCTCTGAGTTGTCAGCACTGAGCCCAATATGGGGCTCAAATTCATGAATCATGAGATCATGACCTGAGCCGAAGTCCAATGCTCAACAGACTGAGCCACCCAGGTGCTCCTGGAAGTCAGCTTTAAACAGCTTAATCCTTATTGGATTAAGATGATTTGCCCCTTGAACATCAACCTGGCCAAAACAAAATTAATTTTTCTCTGGAGGAAAGTCACAACATTGAGAAGTTTTAATCATCTTTATACTTTGTTTTATGAGATATTGTATAATGAATAGAAAATTATCAAAAAAATTAACAAAAATAGAAAAAAAGATAATCAAAATAGAGCCAAAAGAGATATAGATACCAAACAGAGATTTCAAATTGTCTGTAATTAATATTTTACAATATAAATGGATACATGGTGTCTTCTACAAAAATGTGAAATATTTAAAATAATCAAGTGGCAGTTATATAAATAAAAAATGCATATAATAATATTAGGAACTCATTCCATGGCATTATTATTAGATTAGACTTAGCTGAATCAGTGAATTGAAAAATAAATTAGAAAATGTCCAGAATGAAGCACAGAAACATAAATTAGTTAAAACAAGACCAAAGAGCCTGCAAAGAAAATTATGTTACTTCATTAAACAGTCCAGTAAACATTTCATTAGAGTCTTAAAAATAAAAGATAGGAAATCGGGAAGAAGTAATATTTGATGTAATGATAGTAGTCAAAATAATGTTAACAATTGACGACAGTTATAAAACCACAAATTCAAAAACAATTACAGAATACAAAATGATAAGTACAGAGAAAACTATACCTAGACACATCACAGTGAAACAAAAAACAAAAGACAAAAGACACACCCAACAAGTGCTAAAGTACTAAAGTACCCAAAGGAAAAGGATTTTATCTTCTATGAAACTGTAATAAAACTGACAACTAATTTTTTGACAGGGAGAAAATAAAATCTACAGTTAGAAGATAATAAAATAATGTCTTCAAATTATTTATAGAATATAACTGCCAAGCTAAAATTCTATCCCCACCAAAAACATGCTTCAAAAAGGAAAGGAAAATAAACACACTTACTGACAAACAAAAGATCTAAAAGTACCTCTACTGAGCTGTAATAAGTTAAGGATGCATGCTGTAAACTCCTGAGTAACTCCTGGAAATAATAATGAGCTTCTAAGATTAAAAATGAAATAATAGAAACACTGAATTAATCCAAAAAAAAAAAAAGGCAAGAAGGTAGAAAAATTTGTGTGAATACAAGAAGAAATAGAGAATCAAGTAAAAATATGATTTATTTATTTATTTATTTATTTATTTATTTATGATTTGAAAGAAAGAGAGTATGTGTGTGCATAAGCAGGGGTGCTGTGTAGGGTCAGAGGGACAGAGAGAGAGAGAGAGAGAGAGAGAGAGAATCCTAAGCAGGCTCCATACTCAGCAGGGAGCCCAATGTGGGGTTGGATCCCTGGAGGCTGGCTGGGATCATGACGTGAGCTGAAATCAGAAGTCCGACGCTTAACCTACTGAGTTATGGCGGTGCCACAAAATATAGTTAATTTAAATAAAAACATATCAACAATTAAATTTAATGAACCGAGTCTAAATGCACTACTTAAAAGATAGAGTAGGGAAGATTGGATCAACGAACAAAATCTAACTATGTATTCATATGAGATAAATGTCAAATACATACATACATACATACAAGAAATTCATAAATAAGAGTTAAAAATATATATGCATTATGCCAACACTAAGCAAGTAAAAAACTGCTGCGTATACACTCATATCAGCCAAAACACAGCTTATGAATAGAAACATTATTAATTTTGATGAGCTTCATTTAATAATCCTAACAGTATCAATCTATCAGGACGTTATAAAAATTCTAAACTTACACGAACTCACTTCAGTTATCTTTTCCTGTGTAACAAAACTACCTGCAAGTATAGCGCTTTGAATAATGATTTATTATTTGTCATGATTCTGAAGGTTGACTGAGCTCAACTGAGTAATTTTCATTCAGATTCTCCCGAGATTGTCACCACATAGCAGCTGGTGCTGGTGCCACCCGAAAGCTCAACTCGACTGGACGTCTGACATGCTTCACTTATAAGACTGGCAGCTATTCTGGCTCCTTCCCCGGGGGTGTAGATGGAGCTGTGCACTGGAGAACCCGCATGTCTCCTCGCATGAGTCTTGGGCTTCTCACAGGATGGTGACTGGGGAATGTTCCAGGAATCTGAGGTAAAGCTGAAACCTTCTCATGGTCAGTCTTGTGATTCCTAGAGCACAGTTTCCACAACATTCAGTTAGTCAAGCAAGTCACTGAGGCAAGATCAGAGTAAGGAGAGCGGCAGTTAGACTCCCTGTCTTGATATGAGAACAATGCACACCCAGAGAAAAGAAATTGACTGTGGTATCATTAGAGATGGTTCAGTATGGAATTTTATAATATAGCCTCAACATACATTTGTAAAAATCGATGAAAATGTAAAGAGAAATAGATAATCATACAACCACATCATAGTTGATGATGAAAATAGATTTTACTTTAATTTGGGAATGAAACAAATAATCCTTCTACTCAACATTTTACTGAAAATACCAATTTATACAGTAAGACAAGAACAAAAAATGAAATAGAGAAAAACTGAAAAAGATGAAATAAAATATCCATGATTTTCATTAGACATGTTGTGTATGAAGAAACTGCAAAACATTCTTAAATATGCTATCAGAATAGATTGGTGAGTATGGCACAACCACTTGATACAAGAGAAATATAAAAATCTCTATTTTAATTTCATAGTTAATATTTTGCAACAATTAAAATTTAAGTGTAAAAATCCTGCCACTTAAAATAGCACTGAAAAACATGAAATACCTAGTAATAAATCTAACATAAAAACAAGTCGTATGCACAGAAAGTGACAAAACATTATTGAAAGAAATGTAAATCAATCTAAATAAACAAGGTATATTCCATTTCATTAATATTAATTCTAAATTATTCTTAATATTAACATTCCATTCTTAATATCGTTAAGATATCAGTACTCTCATGAGATTCTAATCATGTTGTCAGTTAATTTCACAAGCTCATCCTATAATATATATAGAAATATGAATGTTCAAGGTTAGCCAAAATAATTTTAAAAAATCAAAACTGAAAACATAGATCACTGGTTATCAAATCTTATTATAAAACTATGATAATTAAAATAGCAAGGAATTATTACATGTAAAGCAATATATGACCAATATAACAGAAAGTGTTCAGAAACACACAAATGTAAATATGGAAACTTGATTTATGACAAAAGTAACATTATGGAGGAATTGAGAATGGATAGTTTTCAATAACTGGTTCACATTCTTATGGAAAAAAAATGATTTTGACCTATAAAGAAATTATACAGTGAAGTCCAAACAGCTACATTACAGATCTTAACTTCAAAATTGGAAAAGAAAGCTTTTATTTTTTTATTTTTATTTTTCAAATAAAGTCTTTAAAGGAAAAGATAAGAGAATATATTTATTACCAAACTTTAACAATGTTGTTTAATCACAATGAATAAAGTATTTAAAAATTGGAATATAATAAGAGTTTCTATACCAAAAAGAAAAAAAGAAAATAGGCACCATTGAAATGAACGGGCAGCCATAGTAATGGGAAAAGATATTTTCAACATGTAAAAAACAAAAACAAAAAAACCCTTGTGTCCACAATATATTTATCACAGCCCTATAGATCACTTAGGAAACTATACAAATAAATATTAAATAATATATAAATGAGTATATAAATGGGCAAAAGAATGAAACAGGCACATCACAAAGCAACATATCTAAATGGTCAGTAAACATTTGAAAAGATGCTCAGCTCACATTAGAAAAATGAAAATTAAAACTAGTGAATACACAACCACACCCTTGTACGTATATACACACATAAGAATAACAAAGCAAAAATAAAAACATCCTAAAATAACAACATAAGGAAACAAAAACAAAAACCCAACTATTTTGTTGAAGATGTAGCTCGAGTGGAACTCTCATACATTATTTCGGGAGTGAATTCAGCACAGCCACGTTAAAAAACTGGTAGTTTTCCCAAAAACTATGTACATAGATGTGTATCACAATACATGTGCAATAATATTTGAAGCAGCACAATTCAAATCGTGTAAAATGGGAAATAAACCAAATGCCATCAGCACTAAAATTAATGAAGAAATCCTAGTCTATTCTTACACTCATTACTGTCTGAAAGCAAAACAAATAAACTAATGTTACAAATAAAATATGGCAAAATCTGGGAACAAATTATTTAGGTGGTTAGAGACACGTGGAAGTGTACATACATGATGTGTGATTCGATTTAAATAATACTAAAAAAAGGTAAACTTAAAAGACAGGATGGTGGTTACCTTTAAAGTATGGGAGTGTTTGAGAGAGGGCAAATCATTTCTGTGTGAATTACTACGCCCTTCTTGTTTTAAGCGGCAAAGTATTATGGTATTTCGCTACACAGTAATGGATAATAGATTCAACACCCTATGGTGGTAAGCCCTGACTTTAGAATGGAATTGTTTTCAGGTTTTCTGGCTAAATGCAAGATGCCCCTTAAAAGAAACTATTCTTATAAAATATGTTTAATATATTGAATGTCAGGGATCATTTTCTCTCCATGTATGGTTACTCCATTCTTGAACAGTCTTAGTTATTAAATATTATCCTTCCATTGAAGAATTGAGTGAAGAATTTTCACTCATGTTTCCTAATTCTGCAGTTACCTAATTCTAATTAGCAGTACACAGGAAAAGGTAACTCTCTCTTAATAAGACATCCCCTCACACATGTGAGAAGCAAACTATTGATTTATTTTTGGTATTTATACCTTTATAGCTTCTGCATACATATACAAAATACAAGTTCAGCACTTCTGCTAATTTTATCCACTAAAATTTTCCGGAAAGAAAAAATTCTAGTGAATGCCTGCTAAGAAATGCCAGACCAAAAGGATTATTACTGCCCCAGGTTATAAAGGTCAATGGGTTTGTTAAAGAGGAAGGATGAAGGATTTCCTGAAGCCAGGTCTCCACCATCAAAAATGCCCTCCCCGGTTCCCAGAAACCCAGATCTGCAGGCTGTTTACAAGGCAATATTTATAAATCTTTTATGAAAGGGTCAATGCTATGGTATTGCAATACAAGCCATCATAGCTAGAAATAATGTCAAGGTCCTGCTAAAGGCTAGCGGAGTAGGTCCAGTGCACACGGTGACAAAGCAGTGTCACCTATATGGTCATGTAAGAGCTATATCGAATATTGTAATTAAATTCCATCTTTCTTTATCAATAACCTATAGTTAACTACATAATGACTCATATTGGAAGGCATTCAAATAGTCCTCAGATGAATTAAAAACATGTTCATATTTTTAAGACTTGTTATCTCAAAAATGCTTAAATTAATGGGTAAGAGCCATATATAAAAATTAAAATTTTCAAAGAAAACCTTGCTATACTGAAGCTTGAATACCATTTATAAAATTACACAGCCTTAATTCTGTATCAATAATGCAGATAGATTTCACATTTAAAAGTGTTTGGAAAAACATACCTCAGAAGGACTTCTATTCCTGATGTTAAGCAGATTTGACATCTTAAAAAATTAGCTTGATTCATAATACCCCAAAATCTGGATTTAATATAACATTTTAAAAAAGCATAGCTGAACTCATAAGTAACAAAACGAAACAAGACAAACAAAAAAATCTTTCTTTGGCTCCCAATTGGAAAAGGCAGTGGAAAACAGAGATGGTTGAGTGTAGCTGAACCACAGCTATCTGGGGAATATTTTCTGATATTAGTATCAAGAGGTTTGCAGTGTAACTACTTTTTCAAGAACTGGAAACAATACCTTCGGTCTACAAAAATTGTTGGGTTAAAACGGAGACCTGTGGAAAACAAAGATATGAGCCACAAGGGTACTAGGAAAAATATGACCCCTTATAAAGAGTTATGACTAGAAAGTCCTACTTCTGCGGTCACTGGATGGGGAAAATACCGTCCTTGAAATCTTGAAAATTTTGTCCTCACTTCATGCAGCTTTGGAGTTTGAGATTAAAGTAAGAGTTTATTATGGGAACTCCCAAACTAAGAGGCTAAGAAATTAACCCAAAATGACATGAGATAGTGCCATCTCAATTCATCTAAAAAAGCAACTTTTCTCCGAGGAGACAACATTAAAGCAGGGTTCACCAGATTTTTACAGGTAACATTTCTGCTTTAAGTTTCATGACCCTAAATCATCCAACACACAAGGAAGCAACTATGAGTGAGGGTCAATAGAAACACAGTAGGAACAACACCACAGCCCAATTAATCTGCTCAGAAATTAAGTAATCAGATATAAAATTCAAATAGGTACATGTAAAGGTTCAGAAGAAAAGAGAGGTAGAGTCACAACTGTGATTTAAGAACAAAATACTATCAAACAAATCCAAGTATATTTGATGACGAATCGAATGGATTTTCTAGACCTGACATATGTAATCTTTACAATAAAAATCCACAGTTAAGTTAAATAGTCAAGTAGATATGGACGACAAGAGAAGTAATGATACTGGATGCAGATCTGAAGAAATCTCGCAGACTCATAGCATACTTATACAAGGAGTAGAAATAAGAGGTTAAAAATAATGGATGGTAACATGGTCCAAATTTGCCGAATTGGATTTCGAAAAGAAGAAAAATGAGAAAATGAGGGCCAGGCTACACTAAAAAATAATATAATAACTGAGAATGACCCAGGATTAATAAAAAACAAAACAAAAAACATGGATCTTCTTGTTTAGGAAGCTCAACACATCCCAAACGGAACACATTTTAAATAATTCATATTATGGGGTGTCTAGGTAGCTCAGTTGGTTAAACGTCAAGCTCTTTCTTGATTTCGGCTCAGGTCATGATCTCATGGTTTGTGGGATTGAGCCCAGCATTGGGCTCCATGCTGAGAGTACAGAGCACATCTGGGATTCTTTCTCTCCCTCTCTCTCTCTCCCCCTCCTGTGTGTGCTCTCTCTCTCAAAATAAATGAATAAGCTTAAAAAATCCATACGATGAAAGATTATGTTTTTACAAAGATGACTACAACAATGTCTTGTACTCCAAATATTTTTTTTCTATAATGTAGCCATACCAATCTCCCTCCAAGAGGAGAAATTGAATTCTGTCCTCCTTGAACCTGGGATGGCCTGGGAGTTTTTTTCCTCAGAATGTGGAGGGAATGATGCTATGTAACTCCTGCAGCTTTGTTAGAAAAGATCACATGGCTTCCTCTTCTTTTCAAATACTTGTATTAGGAAATTTCCTCCCAGAAATCTACTTCTTGGAATTCAGCTGGATGTCTTCGGAAGCTCAAGCATGAGGAGGAGGCCATCAGTCAAGCTGAGCCTCACGTTAGACTCGTGGCAGCTGAGTGTCAGACATTTAAGTGAAGAGGTCCCCTAATGATTCCAGGCTTCAGCTGTTCAAATCTTCTCTGTTGAGGTGCTGGACATTTTGGAGCAGTGAGAAATTCTCTCTGCTATGCCCTCCCTGGATTTCTGACCACATAATAAACAAAATAATATAGTTGTGTTTTGCTTCTAAATTTAGGATGTTAAATAGAAACTGACCTATGACCATTCCCTGAAGAATATAATAAAGGAAATTAGAAAATCTTAAAACTCAGACTCACAATTTGCTTTTCATGTATTTATTAAAGATGTTGTATCAAGAATATGCAAAACAAAGCACAACAAAACACTAGAAAGAGGCACAAACCTAATAGAAAACTGACAAAATTGACAAAAGCCTTAAAAAGACACTCAGTAACAGAAGAGAACCATACAGCATAAGATATTCAACTACATTAATCATTGGGGAATGCAAATAAAAACACATTCGGGGGGCACCTGGGTGGCTCAGTAATTTAAGCTTCAAACTCTTGGTTTTGGCTCAGATCATGATCTCAGGGTCCATGAGTCAGAGCCCCACATCAGGCTCAGTGCTGCTGGTACAGAGCCTGCCTAGGATCCTGTCTGTCCATCTGTCTGTCTCTGTCTCTGTCTCTCTTTCTCTCTCCTCTCAAAATAAGTAAATAAACTTAAAAAAGAAAAACACATTTAGTAGAACGCACCATACTGCAACGGTTAAAATTAAAAAGATGAAAAACATCAAATAACGATGACATAAAAGCAATTGAAATTTATATAAATTTTTGGTGAAAGTCTAAATTGGTACTATTCTTTAAGAAGTGTTTTTGAGGTATCGACTCTGGTGAAATATGCCTAACCTATAATCCAGCAAATTTAAGTCCTGTATCATCCCAGCAGTATTTATACATAGGTTCACCAAACAAAAAACAGAACATGTACTAGAATATTCAAAACTGCTCCTGTGAATCCAAATATCATCAAAATCAGAATGAACAAATACATTTTGACATAGTCAAAACATGTGATACTGTATAGCAGTGAGAATAAACACACTACAACAGCATAAATGCATAAATCTCATAAACACAATGTTGAACAAAGAAGTCAAACACCAAGGAGTACATATTGTATAATTCCTCTTATATAAATCCAAAAGCAGGCAAAACTAATAAAGATTATTAGAAGACTGAATAAAATGTACCAGTTAGAGGAGAGGATTACAAATTCTATGGGATGGGGCCCCTAGGTGGCTCAGTGGGTTGAACATCTGACTTCAGCTCAGGTCATGATCTTGTGGTTTGTGAGTTGGAGCCCTGTGTTGGGGTCTGTGATGACAGCTCAGGGCCTGGAACCTGCTTCATATTCTGTGTCTCCTGCCTCTCTTCTCTTCCCCCACTTGCACTCTGTCTCTCTGTCTCAAAAATAAATAAACATTAAAAAAATTGTTTTAAGTCTAAGGGAGCTTGAAATCAGGGGTTCTGAGAAATAAGGTACCTTATTTCTCATAGATGGGAGTTGGTTGCATTGGTTCAATTTATGGATTTTGTTCAACTTTACTTCTAATACATTTTTGTATATTTAATATACTTCATAAAACAGCTTCTGGTTTTGAGTTTTTTTGGTCAATTTTTAATAAAAAACAATTAGAGACATAGAGTGGGTTTTCTACAAAGGAATAAAAACAGCAAAAGGAAGCCATAATACAGTTGGATTGTACTTTAAAAGACTGAAAGAAAGTAATTATCAATCAAGAATTTTATATCAAACTAAATTATTCAGAAATGGGGATGAAATAGAATATGTTAAAAAGAATGAAATGAACACAAATTCCTGAAATAAATTTTTTCCACTCTGCAGAAATTTTCAAACATATGAATAACTAGATCCCAGAAATTGTGAATCATTATATTTCATCAGTGCCAGGATACATGGGTCTTTGAAAACCATTTCCTCCATTTTCGAATGCAGTCAATGTTAAGAATGGCTAGGATTAGAAAAATCTTATATTTAAATTCTAAGATTGAGAAAAGTGTGATGTTTCTGTCCAAGTTACCAGCTACTAAAAATATCATTTGTGCTAATTGATTTTTTCTTCAATTAGATTGTGAATTTCTTTTAGGGTATTTTTTTTTCTTTTAACTGCCTGATGTCATGCATAAACTGCAATAGAAAACTATTGTTTTCGCTTCAGAAAACAATTCTGAAACTTAATTTATAATTGTTTATTAGATGGTATATTCAATTTAATTGTATTATTTGGGGCCAAATTTTTTTTCTCTTTTTAGTTGACAATTTCTCTATAACAGTTTTTTTAGTTAACAATTTTCCAATACCCCCTAAAAAAACATATGTGTACATACACACATGTAAAAATCTATAAACATACATAGAAATGCAAACCTGATAGAAACCAATGGAAAAAAACTGTGTGTGTGTGTGTGTGTGTGTGTGTGTGTGTGTGTGTGTGTATCAGTGAGAGATTAGTGGTTTCATGTTCTTGTTCAAAGCTCTCACTCCAAAAAATAGGCTTGTTGGACCAGCCCCATATTATGGGTAAATCTTAATCAATTAACTTGTTATAACTCATATAGTGCTTCCATTTCTATGCAATCCAAGTTCAATATGAGGTAGCCATTTTCATAATGGAGTAATTGCAAGTTTTTATACCAGCACTAACAGCACATATTTAATTATTGGCTTTGGGACTCCTGGGTGGTTCAGCAAGTTAAGCAGCCAACTCTTGATTTCAGTTCAGGTCATAATCCCAGGGTCATGGGATGGAGCCATGCATCCAGTCCTGCATCATGCTGGTCATGGAGCCTGCTTAAGATTCTCTTTCTCTCTCTTCTTCTACCTGGCTTGTGCAGATGCACTCTCTCTCACTCAAATTAATATATATATATATATATATATATATATATATATATATATATGTATGTATATATATATTGGCTTGGACCAACCCCATAACTATGTTTTGCCTCGATTTTTTTTTCATTTTTAAATGTGGGAAATGCTAATGAAATGGTAATTACATGAGTTAATTTATATAGGTGAAAATGCCTGAACTTTCTTTTAATCAATAATAAGTGTTAGTAATTAATATCATGAAAACTTGTTTGATTTTAAATCATCTACATATTTCAAAAATCTCTAAATTTAATTTTTTCATCATATTCTACATTTTGAGTTTTACAGGATTCAAGTATATGTTCAACAGTCAAACTTTTCCATTTGAAAATGTGATTTAAATTATTCTGTTTCAAAAACTTAAATAATAAAGTATTAACATGAAAAATAAAATAATGACTATAGATATAATCATGGTTAAATTGCAATTAAATTCAGATTATTTCTTTTTAATAATTTTGTATCATTAATTTATCCCACTTCATAAACTTCTAATCATGAAAAGTGTAGCTATGAAATAAGGCTTTGAAAAATCTTTCTCTAATTATCTTTTAAATCTTAAATTTTTGAACCTCTTCCAAACAAGGCTGAAAAACTGACCTTCTGAAATAATGCAGGAAAGAGTTTTTTCAGATGAAAGATAATGCCCACAAACTTGCTCACTTCTGACCATTAAAAGGTTTTGATCATGTCTCTACTTATGTTTGATGATGAAGGTGAAATACACTAATTAGACTTTTACTGTTACTTGCTTAATCTTTTTCTTATCCACATATCAGAGAATGTGTTTGATCTAAAGATGTGATTTAGAATAAATTTCAATTGAGTACAAGATAGAATTTTAAAAAGGTAATGAATTTAACTTCTGATGAACTAGAAATTTTATATAATCTTGTATAATATCAATGTGGAACACTCAAACAAATGAGTATGTCAAGATAACGTATATTTATAAAATGTCTTAGCAATTTCAAGTAGCTTTTATATAAATTTAATTAATTACAAAAATTATTAACTCCAATAGTGGAAACATGAACAGTGGAAAATAGTTGAAAACATCTTAAATGAAGAATAATTTTAAATTATTTTTGAAGCATTTTTGTTTTGCAATATTTAACTGAAAACTCCTAAAATTTATAAAACATTGCACAGCTAAAGGAAGGAAGAGAAGTTTAACTTTTTGAGCTCTATTTTAATATATATTATTATAAAAGTTGTTTGTAATTTCCACAAGTGGGATATAAAACCTTTTACATAGCTTTTGGACTTCTATATTAAAGAACTGCTAAGAGATCTTTAATTCAATTGAAAGATTTTTAAGGTTTTTAAATAAAAACAAAGATCTAAACAACAAAATCTAGTTCACAAGAGATTAACAACCCAATCAAGTATTACCAAACATCAGTGAATAATTCTAGGAACAACGAAAAATTTTAACACACAAAAGAACAGGGGTGCCTGAGTGGCTCAGTCGGTTGAGGTTAAGCATCAGATTCAGCTCAGTTCATGATCTCATGGTTCATGGGTTCGAGCCCCTCATTGGGCTCTGTGCTGACAGCTCAGAGCCTGCAGCCTGCTTTGGATTCTGTGTCTCCCTCTGTCTCTGCTCCTCCCTTGCTCGTGCTCTGTCTCTCTCACTCTCTTTCTCTCTCAAAAATAAATAAACATTAAAAAAAAAAAAAAAGAACAGGATTGTAAGAGGGACATAAAAAAAATAAAAAGAATAGAATTGTAATAGCTGGTGTTAGGTAGCCAGGTTCTCCAGAGAAACAGAACCAATGGAAGATCTATCAATAGATAGATAGACAAAATTAATTAATAATTATTAAATAATTAAAAATATTAATTATTGAATAATAATTAATTAATTATAGGCATTGACCCATGCATGTATGAAAGCTGAAAACTTCCATGACCTACACCCTCAAAGCTGAAGAACCAGGAAAACCAGTGGGAAATTCAGTTTGAGTCAAAAGCCCTGACAGGAGGGTTGATGTCAAGTGCAGGAGAAGATGCATGTCCCAACTTAACCAGAGAGAAAATATGCCCTTCCTCCATCTTTCTGTTCTATTCAGGCCCCTAAACATGTTGGATGATACCACCCTGCATTGGTAAAGGTGATATTGTTTACATGGTCTAGTAATGCAAATGCTAATCTCTCACAGACATACCCAGAAGTAATGTTTTCCCAGCCATCTCTGCATCCGTTTGCCACACTGTCACATAAAATTAATGACCACAATTACTTGAAACTATGAATTTTAGAGTTCTGAAGAGACTGAGAGATGAACAGATTTTAATCTATATGCAAGTATTACTCAAAAAATATATAATTTGAGGAGAAATCCAAGCCACCTAAAACATTGTATCAGTTTATTTACCATAGTACACAATAATAAATGGTCCTGACTTGGCACTTATATCTCTATAATGAAAAAAGGAAGTTTAAGATGCTGTTGTTTCATGAAAACACCTCTAGAAACTTGGTGCTCTATACCCATTAAAAGAAAAATAATTTTGGTCTAGCATGTGACTTTTGATCTTGGACCCATGAGTTCGAGCCCCACGCTAGTGACAGAGCCTACTTAAAAAAAATACGTTAAAACATATGGGTTTTTATTACAGAAAGAAAGGACTAATTAGATGCTGATTTTTTTCATTTAATAATAATATTAAATAATATTAATATTTTATATTATATATTATGTGTTATATTATATTATATAAATAATATCATTTATAAAAATAGTAATTTGGCATTCTAATTTTAGTATAATTTTCACAAAAAATAATTAGCAAGACAGCAGAATTATTATAGAAAATAGTACTACATATTAATTATAAAAAACTCTGCTTGGAGTCTTGTCTTCCATTGTACAGCTTTGAATCCTTGGGCAACATACTTAAGCCTCTGATCATTAGTTTTTTTCACATGTAAAATGAGGATACTAAAATAGGATCGGTAAACTTATCTTTAACTAAGCCAGGAAATAGATATTTGTTAAGTGAGAATACTGAAACCACCGAGTAAATTAAAACCAGAAAACTTTAAAAACATTGGATTAACAAGATCTCAACCATATAAAAATAAAAGCAGACAGCCTACAATGAGATACTGCTGTAATTCCTATTGAATAAAAATGAAAAAAATAGGTATAGAATCAATTTACTTAGCCAAACTGCACATGTCATAATTGTTATATTATCCTTGACTTATTTTGTCTAATTATTTTTTAATGCTTATTTATTTATTTTAAGAGAGAAAGCACGCGTGGGAGAGGGGCAAAGAGAGAGGCAGAGAATCCCAAGCAGGCTCTGTGCTGTCAGCATGAAGCCTGATACGGGGTTTGATTTAACGAACTGTGAGATCACAACCAGCTCTGAAATCAAGAGTCGGACACTTATGACCAACAAGTACATGAAACAACATTAGCCATCAGCGAAATACAAATTAAACCCACCGCGAGATGTCACTAGGCACCTACCAGAAGGGCCGAAATAAAAATGGTGGCAGCGCCAAATTCTAATGAGGATGCAAAGCAACTACATCACTCATTCACTGCTGTGGCAACAAGAGATGGCTTGCCACTCTGGAAAACAGTTTGGCAATTTCTTTTAATAAACTAAATGTACAGCTACCATATGGCTCAACAATCACACTGCTAGGCTTTTACCCTGGAGAAATGAAAACTTACATTTGCACAAAAACCTGTGCAAGAATGTTTATAGAAGCTTTGTTCATAAGAGCCAAAACTTGAAAACACTCCAGATATCCTTCCGTAGGTTATTGGTTAAGCCGTGGTCCAAGCATTCCGTATGCAAAGGTATCAGCAATAAAAAGGAACCAACTACTGATACGCTGATGAATCTCCAGGGAATTTTGCTGAGTGCAAAAGGTCAATCCCAAAAGACTTCATACTGTGTGCTCTCATTTACGTCACTTCTCTGGACTGAAAAATGTTATAAATGGGAACAGTTTCATGATTGCCAAGGGTTAAGGTAGGGTGGGGGTAGTAAGGAAGTGGGCGTAGCTGTAAAAATACAACACGAGGGACCTGGCAGTGACGGAATGTTCTGTATCTTGACTGAATCAATGTCAACATCCTGGTTTTGATACTCTGCTGTAATTTTGCAAGATACCACCATTGAGGAAACTGGGTATAGGCCTCATGATATCTTTCCATTGTTTCTTACAAGTGTGCGTGAATCCACAATTATCTCAAAATAAATAGTTCAATTTAAAGAAAAAAAAAAACAGAGTCAGGCGCTTCACCAACTGAGCCACCCAGGTGCCGCATCCCTGACTCACTTTTCAATGCTAGTTTAAGGATATGATAACAATCATTGCCACAGTGACCGTGGAGTGTGGTTCTCGATCAAAATATGAATAATTATTTTGGTTTACATTTTTAAATATCTGAACATCTCCAGAATTGACTGAGTGAAATGCCTGAGTTGTTCATTATAATCACTAAAATGATGTGCTAACATCTTTAATTGAGCCCAGGTATTTATGTGTGTTTTAGCCCACCAGTGCATTTTATTGTTTGTAGAATCTAGACCTAAGAAGTGAAGAGGGGCGCCTGGGTGGCTCAGTCGGTTGAGCTTCGGGCTTCGGCTCAGGTCATGATCTTACAGTTTGTGGGTTTGAGCCCCGCATCAGGCTCTGTGCTGACAGCTTAAAGCCTGGAGCCTGTTTCGAATTCTGTGTCTCCCTCTCTCTCTGCTCCTTCCCTGCTCATGTTCTGTCTCTCTTTGTCTCCTTCAAAAATAAAGAAAAACATTAATTTTTTTTTAATTAAAGAAAAAAAAGAAGTGAAGAGAAGCTGCAATATTGATGCCAGGGAGCTAAGAAGGCCCTGTAAACTAGTGAAAATTGTGAAAGTGTTACTTTTTTCTTTTCTTGTAAAGTATTGTGTATAGTGACCAATAAATTCTAATGTATATGAACAAATTAAAGAATATATGTTTGCAATAAAGAATTACTTGTTTTTATGCAATTTTAAAATTAATAGACAAGACTTGTAAAACTTCTTTTATGTTTATGGACAAGATATTAAAAATATATAAAGTTATGGATTTCAACACTTTTGTTGTATATTCCAGGTCTCAATGAAGCAGAAATATATGAAACATAACAGCAGGAAACAGGTTGAAAGCATTTATTTTTTAAAAACATAATATTTGTGTATGGAGCTTCATTATAATGCTATCTAAAGGCTAAGGAAATTGCCTTCTTAGGAAGGCATATTTTATTATGAATTTCCTTAGTAATTTAGTAAGGATATATCCTTGAATATTTTCCAATGGTATCCTTTTATATTAAGTTACTTTACATGCCAAAATATTTTATTGGAAGTTTCTCATTTTTGAATATATTTATATGTGCATATATTAACACAAATTTAGACACATCATGCACTTATTTATTATGTGGAGTTCTGTAATGATCAAATATTCAATATTCTATATTGTACATAACAAAATATTCAATCTTCTACATGTAGTAGGTTAACTGTAAATAAGAAATCTGATATTGCATTATATACAAAATATTACTAGAATCATGTTTATATTCTCAAGAGAAAACCATATTAAGTGTTAGGAATTATGTTTTCTATCTTCTCAATTTCACACTGATTTTAGCACTTTCCTAGTTGACTCAGTAGTCGACACGAACTTAGCAAAAACAAGTTATGCCAAATTACCTTAGCTTTATTTTTAGGTGAGGTTTCCACTCTATAATCCAGAGGAAGTCCTGGATGTAGTGGATCTTGTTTTCTGTGAATAAAATGCAAACTGGCTAGCCATTTGTCAGGATTCCAAAGGGATTCCAAGAGTGGGTAGAAGGGATGATTACTTCTTCTATGTGTGGCCTCCTCCAGCTCGAATGATCTGTAACCACCTCTTGTGCCGTATGCTGGTTTATTGTGTACTAGATAAGACCTGCCATGCATGTGTCACTTATTCAATGATATGATTTTACATGAATGCTTACCTCAAGGATTCTTGTTTTCCCACTCATGTCCCAATGTGGTTTTGCATTCCGCTTGCTTACCTGAGTCAGGTCCATAATAGGCATTGGACTCTGAACTGAACTTAGAATCAAGCCAACATAAACTTGTTATGTGTAGAGGAAAATAAAATATGTGATGAAAACTTTAGTGAAGATATTACTGACCCTCATATCTTGTTTTGGCCTTGGCCTTCATGCATTGCCTATACAGATGTATGTAGGATATTTAATTATCTGTATGCTCTAAAAAATGTTTATCTGCTATCTAAATTGTATTAAATGTGTACTGTCATGTCCCCATATACATTTCATTTATAGATCAATTTACTCTCAAAACCCAAGCTCCTTATGACAAGAAAAAAAAAAAAAAAGCAATGTTACTTAGGGTATAGACTTTGGAATTATTGCCTCCATGCTCTTAGCTCCAAAAACGATTATTAATTTTTATCAAGTTTACCTCCACAATTACTTTCAACGTTATTCAATTTTCTTCATATCTGTTGCTATCTTATTCTGACCACATTCCCAGCTGTGTTACAGCAACAGCCTCAAACTGCTCTCCCTAGATCCAGTAGTTATCTCAAAACTACCCGTCAAGCCATCCTTCCCCCGTCACCAAAACTCCAAAGTATAAACTCCAAGTCTAACCATACCAATCTCTTGTTTATACCTTTAAAATGTTCTGATTTAGGGGCGCCTGGGTGGCTCAGTCGGTTAAGCGTCCAACTTTAGCTCAGGTCACGATCTCGCGGTCCGTGAGTTCGAGCCCCGCGTCGGGCTCTGGGCTGATGGCTCAGAGCCTGGAGCCTGCTTCCGATTCTGTGTCTCCCTCTCTCTGACCCTCCCCCATTCATGCTCTGTCTCTCTCTGTCCCAAAAATAAATAAACGTTAAAAAAAATTAAAAAAAAAGGAAATGTTCTGATTTAAATCAAAACTTCTGAACATGATTTGCAAGTTTTTCATGATCAAGAACCAGTTTTACATGCAAAGTACATTACTGAATTATCTTCAGTGCCATTAAAGTGCCATGTTCATTCTGTTCTAACTCACCTCTTTACCTTTGAGAAGACTGTTTTCTTTCCTGGAAATATTTTTCCACCACACTCACTAACTTTTCTCTGAGCTACATGATTCATCTATCAGTTTAAGTTTTCCTTCCCTGAGATTGCCTTTGCTGACCCCCAGAGCACTCAGTTTTGAAGATTTCATGTGTGAATTTATGCAACCTCAGGACCAAGTCCCTGCCCTGTAAGGGAAGTTGTCCTGTTCTGTGTATTCTTATTGACTTGTTACTTTTTTCCAGAAGAGTTTTTAGCACGGAGTGAATACTCAATGTCCCTTTTGAGAGAAAAGAAGGAATAAAAAAAGGGAGGGAAGAAAGGAGGCAGAAAAGGAGGAAAGGAGGAAGGGGGAAAACGAATGGTTAAAGCAGGAAGAAAAGTAAGAAAGTATTTTTTAATTAAATAAGAAGTACTTATTTATCAATTATTAATTATAATTATTAAATTAGCACTTATTTAATTCATTATCAACCTAATGAAATAAATATATTTTACTTTTATTTAATATGGTATTATAAGAATGACCATCAATGACATTTTTCAATATGTGAAAATTATAAGCAAGTTTTTACTTTTTTTTAGATTGTCCTAACCATGATGTGTTCAACCAATTCATTGGAAGAGAAAAAAAAAACGGAAAAGAAAAAGAAAGATATTCCAGGTGATAAAATTACAATTTTAAGAGAAAAACAGAAAACAGTCTATTAGATACCTTTTTACTTAGTAACACTACAACTTTTTAACATTTTAAAACTTTGTTATTTTAAGTGTGATAATTAGGTATTTAATTGAACAGAGCTGACAAAATATTAAAACGTAATATATTTGCTCATTTGTTCAGTACTTTTACTAATTCAATGAGATTCATACTCAGGTTAGTAACTTACACTTCTGCATGATTCATTATAACAGAACACTATTTAATTTGAAAGTCTCTGAGATAAAGTGATGATACTCTGTATAAACATGTAAGTTAAATTATCTTGCTAATATCAAACTTAGAAGATGTTAGACTGAGAACATAAGACACAAAGTATGGAAAAGATACAAGCAGAAAATACTAAGTTCGGTTGTGATTTATAAGAGAAAAAAATTCCAGCAATATCCTTATTCCAACTTGTTTTCAAATGCAGATCTGTGGTTTCAAATGCAGATCTAGGTCTGTGGTTTGAAGTGTTTAATTCTTTTTTTTAAGTTATTTATTACTTGGAAAGAGAAAGAGAAAGAGAAAGAGAAAGAGAAAGAGAAAGAGAAAGAGAGAAAGGGAGAGAGACAATGAGCAAGAGGGGTAGAGAGAGAGGGAGAGAGAGAATCCCAAGCAGGCTCTGTGCTGACAGCACAGTGCCTGACATGGGACTCAAACTCAGGAATCATGAGATCGTGACCTGAACTGAAACCATGAGTTGGGCACTTAACTGACTGAACCACCCAAGCGCCCCTGAGGTGACTAATTTTTTATTCACATAATAAATGTTGAATCTGCATAAAGGTGAAAAATATTTGAAATCAGTGCTTAGCAATTCTTTGTGACCAAATTATGAATTCAATTTGGAAAGAAAAACAGTATACAAATCTCTCACAAAATAGCATGTTAGCTAAACTGTCATTTGAAAATCATCATGGACACTGTGGGAATACTAATATAAATTTTAGAAAACTGGAGATGTAATTGGAAAGACTTTTTTATTCAATTGCAAGTGAAATCAAACTAACTTGATATGTTCTTAGATAAAAAGGGGGGAGGAATTTCACAGAATCGTTCTTCTCCCTCCCCCCACCCATCACTCCATGCATCTGTTCAGTTTTTTTTCTAGCCCTTGTCTTTCTCCCCGTCCTCCATGCCCTTTTTTTCCTCACTACTCTCTGCTGTCCCTGTTTCTGGATGTTCCTTCTTTTTTATGAAGACCAGCTTCTTCAACTTAACAGGGACCAGGACTCCCGAAATTTCTAGCATCACACGTCTCTTTACTTTCAGAAAGGAAGTCTAAGTCACTGCCTGAATGCAGGAGGGAATAAGGACTGCCTTAGCTTAGATCAAGTGCCTACTTCCAAGACAGAAAATTCTAAGGTAAAAGCTCTCATTTCAGCCACATATTTAGGAGAATTTTCCGGATACAGGGGATGCTGCTTTTGTCAGCAAAACGGTAGATGGCATTTCACAAGGTGTGCGGGATTATATAGGAACAGAAAGAGGCAAAGATAAACCTATGACAGTTTTCTGAAAAATATTTTCTAGAGGAGCATAATCATGTCAATATATCAAGGGAAGAACCAAGGCTATTTCTCTGTGAAGTGATCTAAAATTAACTAGAATTAGTCAATACATCCATTTAAAGCTTTTTATACAAGCTACTTTCTTCTTCTTTTTTCTACTGTCCAAACTCCTTTTGCCTGACAACAAACTATTATATTTTGGCAAATTTACTTTCTGGCATTCCTAGGGGAGTTGCACACAGTCAAACCGCAGAAGGGCATGTCTATCCCTATTCTAGGTTACAGTGAAAGCAAATTAAAATGCTTGCCAGGGCACAATGCCTCACAAACCCATTTCTAGTTTGGGATTCAGCCCAAAGTAGAGGATATTTGGGCTGCTGGTTTGCCCACTTCTATTTCCAAGGTTTGTTTACATTTTATGACTCATGAAAACATCAACAGTCTCAGAGTACCTTAATTTTAGATCCACAAATGTATTACCTTTTTCATTTCCACTTAATCAGCCAGCATTATCAATATTTATAACATTTCATGGTTTTATAAATTTTCTAGATATTATGCATACATTTTCTCAGCAAAGTTTTTTCTTAATCATTTCAATGGCTGCATCAGCTAGTTATATTTGTTTTCATTTTTGAAGAAAACAAAGAAGCAAGGTTAAAGAACTTCCCCAAGTTCATGTAACTAGGAAATGTGAGTTTTACTCACAGCCATGACTGACAGTGTTGCCTGTGTTCTTAATACTTCAGCAACAATGACATCCAAATATTTCTTAAACACATTGTTATTGTTGCCTACTGCTGTCCTTATTACCTAATGTTTGCATATTTCGTTAAGTATATAGCCTATCTTAGGTCTTTCCTTAGTTCAGTCTATTTTTCAGGTCCTTGCCATATCAGATTTCTTCCACATTATGGTAAATGGCACTCACTCTCAAAAACCATCAAGGCCAAATGGGATAATTTGCATACCATTTTCTCATACATTCCTGATGAGAAGTAGGTACCCAATGTAAGCATTAAGAGAAGGAACACTGGTTATTAATTGCAATCATAATCAAATCCAAACAACCCCCAATTCTACTCTACATTTAACTAAATGGACACCTATTTAAGGCCCCTCACTTTGAGTCTTTACATCTTTGTGCTGCCTGTTCTGTGTCACTCAGAAATCATTATTAGCTCTTAGCTCCTATGGATCTCCCATGACTGGCCACCTGCTATCTAAGTTTTTCATATTTACCCTTTCTGCAGCTGTTTGGCCCATGTACTTGAGACGTGAGGTTAGGAATTGTGTAAAACTTTTTGTATACTGAACAGCATCTATCAATGGTCTTGGATATAAATACTCCAATAAAAACCTTACTTTTTCTTAGTTGTTCATAACCTTGTTTAACTAATAATAGGTAATTTCATAGCGGGATTAAAATATTCTCAAGTAGTAGTATTTTTGTTTGTTTTCCTGCTAAGATTTTACCACATACCTGCTTAGGGATTTTTTTTTTTAATTATAAGAAGTGAAGGAGATTAATTCAACTGTGAGAAAGAGAAAGCTATGATGATATAGATGATGTCTATAGCAGATATAAATAAAAAAGTAGAACAGACACTTCCATTCATGTAAGGAGAGACAGAAAATGTGGCAGGTGGGTAGTTTTGGGGAATTCATATAATGAGACAAGTTATGTTCTGGCTGCTATCCTCTATGACAAAATCCTAGAGAGATGTTACATAATATGGGTAGCAAGACAAGAGATTGTGCCCTGATTTGCTTTTGGGATTTTGGAGGTGACCACTAAGCAGGCATTCCCAAATGAAACCGGGGGGAGGAGGGGTATCTAAAACAAACTAAAAATGACATCATGACATAGCAGGCTGAGAAAGGAGCAGAATAGTACTCCAGAGGGTCTTACAAATTCTACTCATCAGGAAAACCTTCCAATTTTCAGTATGCCTCAAGGCTGAGTTGAGATTCATGGGTCAGTCATGTAAGGGGAGAGGTGACCTTATACTGGAGGGTGATTATGAATGGACATCCCAAGCCAGACTCTCAGTGGAGGACATGGCTAAAACTCAAGAAGAGTCTGCTGAGTCTGTGTGATTACAACTGGGTTTGGCAGAGAGAAAGCACTGGGCAATTACCCAACAAGAGAACGAAAGATTTCATCAATGGCCATTTTGACAGATAAAAGTACAAGCAATTGGGAGACCACTCAAGCCAGCAACCTTGCAGCTGAGTCCAGTTCAAGGACAAAGAAAAAGCTCTGTGTTACGTTAAGGATTTTCCTCCTTTATCCAGGGTTTAAAGAAACTTTCGCACTCAAATCCCTTTTGGGACAGGAACAAGGAGAAGGAAATGGTTATAAGAAGACTGGTTAAAATAGAGAAAAACTGCCTCGAATAATAACAGATCAAAGATACCTTAACTGGAAAGTTTAAGAAGGACTTCATTTTTCTGCTGGTACCACACTGTTTTGACTACTACAGCTTACTAGTATATCTTGGAATCTGGAATCATGATAGCTACAGCTTTGTTGTTCTTTCTTTAGATCGTTTTTGCTCTTTGGGGGTCTTTTTAGGTCAGTACAAATTTCCGTATTATTTGTCCTAGTGATGGGAAACATGCTGTTGGCATTTGGATAAGTCTTGCACTGAGTCTGTAGATTACTTTGGGTAGTATGGGCATTGTAACAATATTAATTCTTCTAATCCATTTGTAAGTGTCATCTTCAAATTTTGAATCCATTTTTCATTGTGTTCAGAGTACAGGTCTTTCATCTCCTTGCTTAAGTTTATGTCTGGGTATTTTTTTAGGTGCAATTATAGATAAAATTGTTTTCTTAATTTCTCTTTCTGCTTCTTTGTTATCAATGTATAGAAACACAACTGATTTCTGGGTATTAATTTTGCAACTTTACTGATTTCATGTACTACCTCTGGTAGCTGTGGGAGTGAATAAATCATGGGACTCAGGCACAGCGTAGGGAATATAGTCAATGATATTGTAACAGCGCGATATGGTGACAGACGGTAGGTCCGCTTGTGGAGGGCATAGCACAACATGTAGAGAAGCTGAATCACTACGTTGTACGTCAGAAACTAAAGTAATATTGTGTGTCAACTCTACTCAAATTAAAAAAAAAAATTAAATAGAATAATTCCTTCATCCAGTAATCAGGAAGGAGAGGGATTCTTGAGATTAAGTTCAGAGAATGTATACAAAATAAAAGTATTTTTTTTCCTTTGCATTTAAGTAAAGAGCACTAAATTCGAGAATCGGAGGCAGTTTAAATTCTATCTGTAAGGGCTGGGTATTGAAGCATTTTTGTCAAAGGTTCCAATTCCAAGTTTGAGGGAAAAAACTGAACAGACCTTTCGGCAGACTGGTGTATGTCTACTTCAATGTCTACTCACACTTACTGCTTTAGAAATAAAAACCTCTAAGCATTTTAACTGAACACATAGTCATTCAAAATAAGTACTACAGTTACTGACAACCTCCCTACCAGGGGATGTGACTAAGTTCAGGACAGTAAAATATGTGAATCGTTAAGTGATATCTTCTGGAAAAAAAAAAAAAATGATTAACCCCCAGTATACTGGGAAACATGGTTATCACCAGTTACTATCTGGCTCCAATGGACCCTTAACTCTTCTTTTTACAAGTAATGAATGTCTTACAAATAATGTGCTAGAGTACAAAATAAGGAGTTTAAAGAAGCTTTATCAGAAATATCAATAAAAAATAAACGTAATAAGCTCCTCTGTATCAGATTAGTTTTGGAGCACAAATATCTTAAAGGCTAAAAAGACACAGTCATTTTTCCTTGCAACATGGAGAATGATCCAAATTATTTTAGAAATGTATGATGAAGTCCTTTCTGCGAGTGACTAACTGGATGAGGCTATCATTGCCTAAGAAATGTGTATTTCACAAATTAACTCTTGTGTTTGAGAAAACTTAACTAGGGTGTTGTAGTTTGAGTATTCATAGTCTGAGATTCCATTTACAAGATCAATTTCCCAGTCACCGTTAGAGTCTAGAGGAGTGCTAATAGAATTCTATGAGTTACATATATATTTTAAAAATATTATAGTCACATTAAAAATGTTAAAAGAAATAGGTGCAATCAATTTAACAATATATTTTATTTAATCCAACACATCCAAAATATTGTCATTTCGACACGAAATAAATATAAATTATAATGATATATTTTGCATCCTTTTTTTCATACTAAGATTTCAAAATATGGTTATGCTCACAGCACATCTTAATTTGAGCTCATTCCAGGTGCCCAATAATCACATGTGGCTATTAATGACTATCAGATTGGACGGTATCTTTCTAGACAATTATTTGTCTCCTTGCAGTTAACTTCTAATAATTGCAAAACATCTAACTTTACCAAGTCTTTCCTCTTTGTCATTATAGGTGGAAAATGCTCATCTGAATTACCAACTGTGTCCAATAAAAGCTCAAAGCAGGCTATCAGTTTTCTTTATACCTTCTTTTTTTATTTTTAATTTATTCTTCATATTTCTGTACTTTTGAGAGAGAGAGCACAAGCAGGGGAGGGGCAGAGAGAGAAGGAGACATAGAATCTGAAGCAGGCTACAGGCTCTGAGCTGTCAGCACAGAGCCTGACATGGGGCTCGAACTCACAAACCCTCCAAAGTGGGATGCTTAAACAACTGACCCACCCCGGTGCTACTCTATAAAGAGGAACCCTCTTGAAATAATGATGCAAGACCTAAAAACAACTGAGTAAGAACACTGATGGATGGTGATACTATTATAGCATTTTTTCATATAGTGTCTTTTTTTGTTTTTTAGCATGGTTTGGAATAATTGATGAGTGATGAAATAAATCCAATGAGGAGCACGGCAAAAATTTTCAAGACATGGCAAAAATAAGTTAAGAACCCATAATGTATCTAAAATTGATAAAAGGATCCGGTAGACACATACAAGTAATTGCAAAATATGAATCTTATTCTACTATCAAAGAAAATGATGCTTTTTTTTCCCCTCTGATCTTTAGAAGACCTCATAGAAAATAATAAAATATTAACCATCATGAGCAGTTAGAAGTGTTCAAACAAAAACTGAAACTATGTACAATGCGCATTAATAGCATACCGAAGACTAAAGATGTATGTTGCATACCACTGGCCATTTTGTCTGTGCATTCCTCTCTTGAACTGCCTACCATGCGATGTCGTTTCAGAAACTATAGCAGTCATCTTGACCCCTGAGCACAAAGTTCACACACTCAGAGTTATTAGAATGGTGAGATGAAAGAATCTGGTTACCAAACCAGTGGCTACCTCCTGGCTTTTTATTACTAATATTTGTTTCTACCATTTGGTGGTTGCCCTCAGTATGGCCCTCTTACAGAATGGTGAACAAATGAAGATTATGCCCATGTTTTTAAGGTTATTCTCTCAACCAAAGATACTTTCACACAGGGCAGTGATAAAGTGAATAGTAAATTACACTGAAAAACAAAAACAAACAAACAAACAAACAAACAAAAAAACCACCTGTCTTTTTTATTTAAAATGTCTTTTACTTAACTTCCGTTGTTTTCTTGTTTGTACTTTGTACTTCTTTACCGAGTGACCAGACAATGCAAATGTCAATCAGGGTTTCTTTCATTTCGAAGAATGCGTTGATGTCGCAATGATGAGATCTTATGAATAATAATTATCATGTAAAGTGAACTATATTGGAAAAATATTGTAAAATACTGACGGATTTTTGAACAGATGAAAATTCTATTAGTATGTTTATTCCATCTCCAAATGGTGCTAGTTCATTCAAACAGGACTATAGCTGTTACAGTATGACTTTTAGCTTTTTTCTTTTCTTTTGCTTGCTTTCTTAAGTCTGGGCACTATATTTGTATTATCTGTATTTGTTTCATGGTTGACTATGAATAAAACATCAGAAACTAAGTTATATGTCCAAGTAATATAAAATTGCCTTGACCTCTTTGTAAATATCATCAAATGTAGCAGAAAAACACATTTTCTTTATTTCCAAACTAGAGGGTGGTTTCTTTTGAAATGACTAGGTCAAAAAACAAATTGTACACATTTTAAAATATGAATATAGGAAACTACAAAGAAGGAAAGGAACATGTGGGTCAGGCTAATGATCCTTTGCTTATCACAACCTGACCAAAATCTATAAATGGTAAAATATATTTTAGGTTATTTCCTCTGCACCAACTTCCAGTATAGGAAAGCCTGCACAGAAATGTGATGTTAAACTACTGTTTTCTAAACACTCAGCCCAGTTTTCCTTTTGGGGTTCACACATCTAAGAAGATATATAAACACCGCGTTTATGACTACAGGGGCTTAGATGGAGAGAATTAGAATGACTAAGTCAGAAAAAAAAAACAATGTGTTGGGTGAAACAAAAAAATACATGAACTTTTCTTAAAGAGAAAAAAAAAGTAACCACAAGCATCACGCATCATTCTTCAAAAGCATTTTTGTCTTAGTAGCGCTTAGCGTGAAATAAGATTAAAGGTGAAATTTACAAATAAATGAAGGTCTTGCGGGTTCATGTCTTCATTATTCATCTCTAATACCTGAAAAAGACTTGCAATGTGTATTGTCCTTTTATTTTAAAAATAAATCTATTTGTGAGCAGACTCTAGTTTGAAATAATTTATTGGAAATTAAAGGCATAGCAACAAACACACAGAAGACAATAACTGCCTTCTGAATTCTACCCTGACCTTTATCTTTCAAAACAGTAACTCTCCAAAATTGCTGAAAGGTTAACTAATCTCTTAAAAGGTCACCTGTCTTTAAACTAGCTACAGTATATAAATGCTTTTCTGCTATCCTGGAGCAATTCATCAATAACTCATTAAAATAGCACTGTTTCTTTCTTAAAGTTTTTACTTTCCTGAAAGGCTATTTCCTCTTGGTCAATATAACATTTAACATATGTCATAAGTTATGAAAATATGACTATATAAGACTATTATAGCTCAGTTCGTGGAAGTAAAACTATTTATTGAGTACATAGTATATGCCAGATGCAGGTCTAGTTGCTAGCAAACGACAGCACAAAAAAAATCATAGAACAGAAGAAATGCTTGCTGCAATATGTGTTTATGTTTAGCGAGTATAATGAATATCAGCATGTGGTATTTAAACCTAAATAATGTTTCATTAAACACTTTGAAAGATAATGCATTTGATATTATTGAATTGATTTAAACGTTTTCAAGACTATTTTTTTTTTCCTAACTTGAAAGGCTACAGTGTTTCTTTCTTAACATCTTTAATGTTAAATACAAATCACCGCAAAACTCATCCTTGGAGATCCAACTAGATATTTAAACGTGATAAAAAAAAATCACTGAAAGTTTAATGGGTTGAATAAGGTGACTATAGTAGTTGAAAAGGGGCTTCTAATTGTGGACAAAGATGGGATTCTAGAGTAATAACGCAGGGTTTCCTTCTATGTTCTGCAATTTGATATATAATCTTTTTTTTTTGGTGTTGCTATTTAAGGGGATACAAAATATTTCTGTATATTTTTTGTTTATTATTTAAAAATGAATCTGACAAAAGTCCTTGTATAGGAATTAGACTTAACCATTGCCCACTCATTAATCGAGGCCCAGTGTGCAATTTTCCTCAGGAAGACCATGCTATGCTTCATGAAGGAAGACCTACTTCTTCCAAAGAAGTAACAATTTATCTGCCCTGTGGATGAACAATTACGGTTAATAATAAACGTGCAATGCAGTTTATAAATCCATCTTGCTTAAAAGTGTTCTCATTTTTGACATGTATTAAATTCATATTTTTCAAGCTATGGCTCTGACATATATTATGTTTTTTCCCTAGCATAAAAAATTATAGAACAGAAAATGCATCAAGAAATATCAGAGTGTACCAACTATAGTAAAGCCAAGAAGTGCTTTATGAAACTTGCTTCATTTATGTTTATTGCTGTGTCTCTATATATGCCTTTATGTATACTTGGTTGCAGTGTAAATAGCTTTTCCTATGAAGTTTTTTCATTATTTGAAAGACACTGAATTAGAACATTAAGTCAGTCTTGAAAGCATCAATAAGAAATAATGTTTGATTTTCACAAATACTCATTAAGTCCACATCTCTTACTTTTCCTGAGAATAAGCCAAAAGTTATACCATTCATTAAATTGAAGGTACAGAAATTCACATTGATTTGAAAAGAGAATACAAAGTTGTGACTGGAGTTGTAGGAAAAGAGAAAAATAAATGGAAGTTATCGGAAGGCACTTACGTTCAGAAAGTACAAGTTCATTCACCAGTGCACCCAACTTAGCTAAATGACTGTGAGATAAACTTAACTAATACAGTTCATGCAGAAGGTCATTTACAATTTTAGCTATATTAGCTATCTAAGAACATTGTTTTAAACACAATTTTACATCTCTTTGTTTTTAAAAATATATAGTCAGGCTTCTAATTCAATGAGGGAAATTGAAGCAGTCATTCTTTATCTTAGTGCTGTTATTGTTGCCTTTTAAACTATCTGAATGAAAGTCTGTATTATTTACTTTATGTATTTACTTACTTTTGAACTCTCGCCTATAGGGTGTCTTAGCTCCAATGTACTCCCTATGAGAAACTTCTCTTTTCTTCTCCAAACTAAAGTACTGTCTCCTTTTGCAATGCCAGTCACTAATTAGAATGTCGTTCTGTTTTATTTTCTTGATAGTAATTTTGTCATTGGAATGACAGCACTTGATTATAGAAAACCAACAAAAACCATGAAAGGTTGGAAGTCCTTTTAATGTAAAGACTCTTTTTTTTTAAGCTTTCTCTACAAAAGAACCTATGCAGAGAAAGCAGAGGACAGATCAGTACATTGCATTTCAGATAACCTTCCCAAGAGCCCTTAAACTCCAGCACATTCTATGTTTACCTTCACTGGAGGAAATGAAGGCAATTTATCTGGAGGAGGACAAATAGGCTTCAGGCTTGCTTGAAGTCCTTTTCTATTAGTTCACCTCACCTATGTTTCAGTATTTTTACAGTACCACCTTTCCAGTCTTATCCTGACTTATCTTTCTAAAATGTTTCTTTTATTTTTCATAGTTATTGTTTTTACTATGATAAACTACATGCACGGCACTACCCAGGAAGGGAAGGGTATTACATTTAATTAAATAAATCTAAGCATTCTACATTTATGTGTGAATTGAAGGTCACTTCTCTTTTTTCCTTTGGGAAAGTAGGCAACTATCAATTGACTCACATGGGCAGGTGTATATTTGTTGTATCACTCCTTATTCTACTTATACCACTTGAGGATCATTATGGCCCTATAGTCATTCGTGAAGTAATCTCTATTTATTGTGTTGTTTTCCTGCTCTAATTGTTAGTAGTGTGTGTGTGTGTGTGTGTGTGTGTGTTTATATATATATATATATATATATATATATATATATACATATATATATGTGCATATATATGTATTATGTATATACATAATATGTACATATGTACATATGTGTATGCATATATATGTATTGTGTATATGCATATGTGTCTGTATACACACACACACACACACACACACACATATATATGTATATAACATACATATTGTGATTTTGACAATTTTTTGGTTTCTTATTAACAATATCTGTTAAGGGAGCCTTGGTGGCCAGTCAGTTAAGCATCCGACTACAGCTCAGGTTATGATCTCACAGTTCATGAGTTCGAACCCCGCATCTGGCTCTGTGCTGACAGCTCGGAGTCTAGAGCCTGCTTCAGATTCTGTCTCTCTCTTTCTCTCTGCCCCTCCCCCACTCAAGCACGAGCATGCACTCTTTCTCTCTCTCTCTCTCTCTTTGTCTCTCAAAAATAAATAAACATTTTAAAAAATTTTAAAAATATGTTAAGGCTTAGCTCTGAAATCTCAATGATATCCAGCACTTGTACTCACCCCCCACCATTTTGATACATGTGCCACTTGTTTCTCCCTTGAATATTTTTGTCAGGTTCAAGTCTTCTTTCCTTAATCAGTGTTAGATGCATTTTCTTCTCCTTCTTCTTCTTCTTCTTCTTCTTCTTCTTCTTCTTCTTCTTCTTCTTATTTCTTTAGAGTATATTATACTTTTTTTTCATGTAACCCCTTAACTGAGGGCTTCTAGTCATTCTCTGTATTTTTCATTACTGCTAACAACTCATCTTCTGAGCTACCTTTGCTTTCGGTTGCATCTGATTCCTTTTCAGCAAGTCTGGTGTTATTTTTCTTTTTTTTCCTCATGGTCAAAGATACATTTACCCCTCTCTTTGCAAATAGATGGATACACTTATTTTGTTTTCATTTTTCAGGGACTTCCAAATATTCAATTGTTAGTATGAAGGGGTCACATAAATCTTGAAACATAGTTTCTAACCCTGCTCACCTATTTCATAGAGGGACATTTCTCACTCTCTTTTGGACCTAGAAGCCCCTTCCAAAGTCACACATAATCCCATTAAAATTATAAAGAATTACTCACAGGGTATTTAGTATAAGATGTATTTCATAGTAAATTTTTGTTAAAGAATGCATTATAACGTTCATTCTGGTAAAGTAACATTATTCATAATATAATACACTTTCAATAGTGATTTTTTATGTTTAATAGTGGCAAATTTTTATGTAAATTTAAATTAAATTTATTTAAAGTGTAGATATATTATTAAGTTTGTAAATGGTACATTCTCTTGTATTTTGCCTTTGTGTGGAAAAAAAAGGTTTGCATGTTAATTTAATTTTACATCATGGTATCAAAATAGACAAAAACCATTGTTATGCTTTGAATTACTTGTTTCCTAACAAATAAAAACTTAATTTATTTTTATAATTATATAGATAATTTTCCACTGAAAAAAATTAGAAAATGGCTTCAGGATGCTATTTGCTAACTCTTTTCCTCAACAAATTTTGAAAAATATTTTACAATTTTATGCACAGTGAATAAAATCCACTTAGCAGAAATCATCGTTTTACTCTTACTTTATAATACCAGTTTTTGACATACAGAAATATTTTTGTTTGATCATATGAATAAAAATGAGGTCTTTTGAAGTTTACCTTGAGGCTAATTTTTAAATTTTAAGATCTCTGTTTCTTAATATTGTAGTATTTCAACTTTAGTGTTTTTTTAATCTAATAGGCTATTATGGATATGAAATAAATAACACATAGAATTAAAAGTGGAAATAAATTTAATGGGCTAACACTCAACATACCACATTGGTGAACAACTTTTGCCTCAGTGATTATCAAAGTTAATGAGTGTAGCATCAGTTTTCTTAGCTGAAATTCACAGCTATACATGCTAACACAATACACGCTTTTAAGCTCTCAAGAGATGGCATGAGGGATATAGTTATACAGTTAAATGTAAATAAAATGTTCTAAGTTGCTTGCATTGTGTGGGAAGTAGAGAAAGTGCTCTTACATTAGCCTTTAATAAGGTAAGGAGCCAACTTGTGGACTTTGAAGCAATATTGAAAAAGAACTACTAAAAGAGTATAATCAGCAAGCTAAAATACAATAATAATAATAATAATAATAATAATAATAATACTTGACTTTTCTGAAAAGAGCAAAAAGTGGGCTACATATTCCAATTAAAAGAGAAAGTCACCATAATGGATTGAACTGTATCTTTCCAAAATTCACACTGAAGTCTGAACCTTCAGGATCTCAGAATGTAACCTTATTTTGAAATAAGCTCTTTGCAGATATAATTAATTACATTAAGATAAACTCAAACTCAATAAGGTGTGCCCTTAGTTCAATGACTGATGTCTTCATTGGACACAAAGACACACATACTTAAAAGAAAACTGGTTGAAAATTGGAGACATATTCTCATAAGTCAACAACTACCAGATACGAGGAGTTCTCTGGAACAGAGTCTTCCCTAGTGCCATCAGAAGGAGGGAGCATGGTCCTGCTCACACATTGATCACAGACTTGTAGCCTCAAGAGTAATGAACAATAAATTTCTGTCATATAAGCCACCCAGGTTCTGGCACATTTTTATGGCAGCATTTGCAAACTAAGTCAGAATTTTAAAAAAAAGAAATCCAAATATATTGAATATATGTAGTTTACAAAATCTATACATTACAATATAAACATTAAATCTAAAAGTGGAAGGAAAGAAAGTTACACTGTATAAAAAACTAACCATTGAAACTAATGCGAATTATACAAGGTAAAGAAGGATGTTTCATGTAGTGTTGGAGCAAAGAGACATCCACAGGCAAGAAAAAAGAAAAAAGACACATTGAACTAAATCTCCTACTTTATACCAAAATTAACTTATAATAGACCACGTACTTAAAAGTAAAATGCAAACCTGCAAACTTAAGTAAAAGAGACAAAAACTTCAGGATCTCGGGATAAACAAAGAGGTCTTAGGCTCAACACCAAAGCACTAGCCATAAAAGCAAAAATTGCTAAATTTGATATCAGCAAACATAAGAAAAGGGAAAGAGAAAAGAAAGAAAATAAAAGTGAAAAGAGAAGAAAAGTGAAAAGAGAAGGAAAGGAAGGAAAGGAAAGGAAAGGAAAGGAAAGGAAAGGAAAGGAAAGGAAGGAAAAGAGAAGGAAAAACAAAAAAAGAAAAAAAGACAAGACAAGAAAAAAGGAAAGGAAAGGAAAGAAAAGAAACTAGGAAAGAAGGGAGAAAGAAAAAAAGAATGAAAGAAAGAAAGAAAGAAGAAAGAGAGAAAGAAAGAAAGAAAGAGAAAGAAAGAAAGGTTAAATACTTGCATACCACATAGCTGAGTAAAGATATCTAGATTATATAAAGCACTCTCAAAATTCAACAGTAAAAACAAAATCTATTTAATTAGAAGTTATATTTTTAAAGTATTAATTAGACATGAGACATGAAGAGGAATTTCACTAAAGAGGAGATATAGTTGCCAAATAAGTGCATAAAAAGATATTCAATGCCATTAGCCATTAGGAAAGTGGAAATTTAAACCGAAAGTACACATCTCTCAGAATAGCAAAAATAAAAAAAATAATAATAAACGATAGTGTGGATACAGAGAAATTGTGTCATTCATATTTTTCTGCTTGGAATATAAAATGGTAGAACCACCCTGGAAAAGAGTTTGGCAGTTTCTAAAAAAAGCGGAAGTTGCAACTACCATATAGACCAGGCATTGCACTCTTGGGAATTTAGGCCAGAAAAATAAATAAATAAAAAGTTGTGTTCACACAAACACCTGCACGTGAATGTTTATAACAACTTTATGTATGTTGCCCAAAACTGGAAACAACCAAGGTACTTTTCAGTGGGTGAATGGTTAAACAAACTGTGGTGTATTCACACCATGTGATACTCTCAGAAATAATACTTCTAATGATACTTCTAACTATATGGATGAATCTACAGAGAATTATGCTTAGTGAAAAAAGCCAATCCGAAAAGGCTCCATACTATATAAATCTGCACAACATTCTTGAAATAACAAAATTACAGAAATACAAAACAAGTTAGTAATAGGCTGGGGCCAAAAGATGAAAAGAGTCAAAACACAGAGAAGAGAATGTGGCCAGAAAAATTCAACATAAGACATCTTTGTAGTGATGGAAATGTTCTGTATCTTGATTATCAATGTACATACCCTGGCTTTGATATCGTACTATGATTTTGCAAGATGTTTCCATTGGGGCAAACTAAATAAAGAGTCCATGGGCTATTCCTGTATAATTTCTTACAACTGCATGTGAATATACAATTATTTCCAAATAAAAAGTTTAATTTAAAAAATTTACCCTTTATAGGAACAAGGAAGAACATCACCTAAGTAGGAAAACATCTAAGGAACAGGTATCTACGAATATAACAATAGAATGTTACTGAAGAAGACCTAAATAAAGAAAGGGTTAGGGGCGCCTGGGTGGCTGAGTTGGTTAAGCATCCAACTTCAGCTCAGGTCATGATCTTGCAGGTCGTGAGTTTGAGCCCCAATGCAGGCTCTGTGCTGACAGCTCAGAGCCTGGAGCCTCCTTCGAATTCGGTGTCTCCCTCTCTCTCTCTGCTCTTCCCCCACTCTCACTCTGTCTCCGTCTCTCTCTCCCAAAAATAAATACACATTAAAAAATTTTTAAAAAGGGTTATACTGTATTCATAAATTGGAAAACTTTATACTGTAAGGATGAAACTTTTCCACATACTGATTTCTGGAATCAAAGCAAAGCTAATCAAACCTACAGCATTGTTTTCTGTCTTTGTTTTTTCTGGAATTTGAAATTTTTATTGTAAAATGTATGTGGAAATGAGGCTCCTGGGTGGCTCAGTGGGTTAAGCTTCTGACTTCAGCTCAGGTAACGATTTCAAAGTCTCTGAATTCGAGCCCAGCGTCGGGCTCTTCCCTGGCAGCTCAGAGACTGGGGCCTGCTTTGGATTCTGTGTCTCGCTCTCTCTCTGCCCCTCCTATCCTCATGCTCTGTCTCTCTAAAAAATAAATAAATATGAAAAATTAAAAAAAAATAATAAATTGTATGTGGAAAGACAAAGGACAAAAGAATGGCCAAAATAATCTTTAAGAATACTTACCTAATATTAAGGGCATTACTACCAGTTTTCAGGATACATTATGAAATTATAGTAATTAAGGCATATTAGAGTTGCCCAAGGAAAAACAAATTTGTATTAAAGATGCAACTCCAGTTTAGTGGAGAATACATGGTCTTCCCAAGAAATACAGTTGAGTCAACTGGTTATCTGTAAGAAAAAAAAAAACTATATGTATGTATATATATGTGTGTGTGTGAGTGTGTGTGTGTGTGTGTGTGTGTGTGTGTGTATATATATATATTCCTGGCACATATCTCATACAATACATTTCATGTAAATGAAATACAAGTAGACTTTAGATACAAATGTAAAAAAACTAAGTAATAATGTTACTATAATTACTAAAATATATCACAATGGAGAAACAGGGTAACTACAAAAGAAAATATTGATAAGCTAGGCTACATCACAAGTAACAACTTCTGCTCATCAAGAGTCACCTTAAAGAAAATGACAAGACAAGCAACATGATGGAAAATGTTTTTTTTCAATACATACCTCTGGAGAAATATGTGAAATCTTCTTTCACAACTTTTTATAAATAAGAAAATGGTGACTAGTCACATCTGAAAGCAAAGGTATAAGAATAAGACAGAATGTAGCATGCTCTACCCAGGTCTGCTACTCATTTTGGGTAAATTATGCTTTCTCCATCTTTGAAGGGAATTTCAGTTTTGGCTATGTTAGTGGGGTACGTTGGAGAGGTGCAGTGTGCTAACCGTTACAAGTGAGAGTCCTGTGCAGAGACAGATATATACAGACATGCAAACCTAGATCCTGGATCTAAAGAATCAGATAGTAATAATTTATTTTTTTTTACGTCGAAGAGTAACAGTTGGAAAACTATTGGGAGTGACCTCTGTCAAACAGACCTTGGTAAACTTTTTTGGTAGGCAGTAACAACAACCAAGTAAGATCTAGCCCAGGTGTACGGTACAATGTTGAGTAACCGATCAATTATTTTTGTACATTCTACTGGATTTAATTATAAAAATAATCACTTTAGTAGCAGTAATAATGTAAAGCAAACCATATAAGATATTATATATTCAAGCATTTATAAAAGAAAAGAATACAATTAAAATCAGAGAGTGTGCAAATAAAAGAACGTTCATATCTCTAACTTCATGTAATATAAAACAAAGCATGAAGTCTTTCTACCAGCCACTGTAAATTAGATTGAGAGTCGTGAAACACAAAGTCTTAACCTATAAGTTTTTCCTCCTGTTGGATGATACATAAAAATGTTGATTACAGTATAGGTCCTCTGATTTAAAAAAATGCACTTTTCCTTGCAATGTTAGTGAAGCAGTCTTTGGAAACTTCTTTTCCCACTGAAGTATTTTCTAAATAGACATAAGATTTTTCAAAGTGATGTTACCTTAACATCATCTTGTATTAGAAAACCTAAAATATACATGTAAATTAATTCATAGAGTGGTCTGCTCACTCTGAAACTTAAATCACTGCCTGGTAAAAATACAGACACTTCAGAAGGCACATTTACTCTTAAAAGCTACTGCCACATGTAAGTTAGCTCACTGTAGCAATAGTGTGCTAAATGGCACCCATTAATGTCTCATTACGTAGAAACCTATTTTAGAAGAGCTTCTAATCTCTTTCAGAACACATGCAAAAGACTCAGAAATCTTCATTTTCAGTACTAACCACTAAGCAAAGTTGCCAAACTTAAGATAAGTACTCATTATCCCTGCAATCAATTTTTTAAAAGAAAGGAACTAATTGTCAGCTTTGTGGCCAAATCTTAACAGAGACGAACTATTGAATATTTTTAGAAACTTAGGGGTGATGTATAAGCTCTCAATATAAATTTGTTCCTCACTCTTACTGTTAATTATTCCATGAAAAAGGAATATGAAATACATTTAGGGAACTCTATAAATCAAATATTGAATGAAATGACAGAGCTTATTTCACTTCTCTAAAGAAAAGGCACAGCAATGACCTTATAAGAGTCATTACACAGTCTTTTCTATAGTGTTACAGAGATGGAATTGGAACACAGATTATCTTCCATTATCTCCACTACTTTCTTGGATACTCAACTTCTATACAGAAAACAATTTACCAGAGATAATTTTGATTTAATTTATTCAATTTTCACTTGAAGGAAAGTGATCAAGTACCTTCAGTTTTAATCAAGTTGCATTTGGTTGCAAAGAATAGATTGAATACTATCGTAAAATAATTCATGATCAAAGGATCATTTATCTCAGCTGCTTCTAAAATTCAAAGAACTAATAACATCAAATATCTTTTTCTCTCATTTGCCTAGTTTTGCCTGTCTTTGGTATTCTTTATTTCTTGGTTGTATTCCTTTCTTCTTCTGCATCTATTTTCTGGGAAGGGTAGACTCCCAGCAGCCCCCGTCTTAACATCCTTGTGAGGTAAAACCCTAAAAGAAAAGGAAACTACCTTCTCTAGCTACTACCTAAATGACAGTTCAGAAGAATCTAGACAATGGGATATTTGTCCTACTTTTAGACCAAAGCCTATACCCCAAGTCTAGGTTCAGTGAATGATAATCACACCAACACTACAGGAGATGGGAGAGAAATTCTCTAAAGAAAGCATAGTGGGTTTTTTTGTTTTTTGTTTTTTGTTTTTAGACCAAAAATGTGTGGGAAACCATGCTAAGCAGATAAAATGAACAAACAAATAAAAAGCACAGTCTACTACATCTTTCATATCTAAAGTGTTTAAAATTTCTATTTGGCCTTCTATGAGATATATAAAGTTAATGTACTTTTCATATAGTGAAAGGTACTTATAATTTTATTTTGTTTTAGATAAATGATAATATGCAATCATAATAATCAAGTCGAGCACTTTTAAAAAACACACATTTGGCAAATGACAGCATTTAAAAAATTATCATTTCTGTTTATGATTACCACATTATTTTATTAATTTAATATTAAGTTTAAGAAGTGTATGAAGAAATAAAATATTTCCCTTAACATTATAATTCAAAACTTCTTGGTGTACAAACCATGATACCTTGTATATACAAGGCCATGTCTGAAGTAGTACATGCAATTTAGAGGGCCAAGATTTAGGAGATATGTGGGTAAATTAATTTTATTCAGAGGAGGCTGCTGATTTAAAAAAAATGTTTAAAAATCATATTCTGTGAGAAATTTGAAGAACAGAAAAAGTAATTCCTAAATGTTAGAATCTTTAAGCAGAAAAGTTTTTTTTTAACTTTTTAAATTTTTATTTTTGAGACAGAGAGAGACAGAGCATGAATGGGGGAGGGGCAGAGAGAGAGGGAGACACAGAATCCGAAGCAGGCTCCAGACTCTGAGCCATCAGCCCAGAGCCCGACGCGGGGCTTGAACTCACGGATCGTGAGATCGTGACCTGAGCTGAAGTCGGACGCTTAACCGACTGAGCCACCCAGGCGCCCCTAAGCATAAAAGTTTAAAAATATCTACAAATAGTTGAAGAATCTTTTGTTAGAAGAATATATTCACTGCAGTTCCAAAGGCCACTAGAAGAAATAAATGCAAGTCGCATTTATAGGTTGAAGTTGACTCCAGCTATAAATTTTAGCAGCGTGACAAATAAAAATTAAATGAGGGTCTCTTGCAAACTACCTCTCATTCAAAATACTTTGCTTTTAATTTTTTAATGTTTATTTATTTTTGAGACAATGTGCAAGACAGAGTGCAAGAAGAAGCAGCAGAGGGGCAGACAGAGGGAGACAGAGAATCTGAAGCCTACTCCAGGCTCCGAGGTGTCAGCCCAGAGCCAGATGTGGGGCTCGAACCCATGAACCGTGGTGAGCTCATGACCTGAGCCGAAGTCAGATGCTTAACCCACTGAGCCACTGAAGTGCCCCTCATTCAAAATACTTACACAGAGATAGAATGAGTGTTCTAAGAGCTAAAGGAAGACTTCAAGCAGTTAGAAGTTAGGAAAATAATGCCTGTATGGTTAATAATTCTTTAAAAAACACCCGAGATGTGTTATTTCTATTTTTACCTTGCGTAGGTCACTGAAACTGAAATAAATGTTCATCTTGATCAGGAATGGAATAAATGATGAATATTTTAGAAAGAATGCCAATTAATTATTGTATGTCTTAACCTTTTGACCTCATACATAGCTATTTTTGAGAGTCAATTTTGTTTAAGGGAATAATGCCTGAATTACAATCAACCTAATTGATATATTATTGATGGCAGGAAATGATACTTATTGTAACTTTAGTAAAATGCTAAACGAATTAGTTTTCCCATGATATATAACAAATTATTAAAACATATTAAGTAACATGTTACACTAATAGTATGGTAGCATTACATTGTAGAATTATAAGAAGACACCAGAAAGGACCTAAAGGTAATGTCTAGATACAACTTATCTCACTGATGAGAAAATGGAGTCAGGTATAAGTTATTTATTTCAAGACACCGGTTAATAATTTATTCCCAATCAATGATAAATTCAAGTTTCTTCACATATTTAATGATCTCACATACTGCTACTCTTTACTGATCCGCTCACTTTGAGATTCTTGTTCTTTAGGACCGACCGCATTTACAACATTATCAAGTTAGTGTTTCCTCCGGAAAAGTGTGACCAACATGTAAGAGGTTTGGAGGACGCGACACGTAGGAAGCAGTTTTGGAAATGAGGGATCCCTTTACGAAAATCAGCAACTAAGTCTCAGGTAATGAAACGTTGAAATTTGAGAGCTCAGGGTAATTTGTTTTCTTCCTTAAATCCAACAGGGTCAAACACCGCTGAAACCAGCACTTCCACAGCCTTCACTATGTTAGCCCCTGACCTCCCCAACCTGCACTTACTTTAGTGTTGTGGTCTCTCAACTAGCTAGCCTTCCTCATTGTCATCTTCCAGAGCACCTAATGCCGTGCCCGGTACATAATATAACCTGCTTTAAAATAACATGATTCTTGGGGCGCCTGGGTGGCTCAGTCGGTTGAGCGACCGACTTTGGCTCAGGTCATGATCTCACGGTTTATGAGTTCGAGCCCCGTGTCAGGCTCTGTGCTGACAGCTCAGAGCTTGGAGCCTGCTTCTGATTCTGTGTCTCCCTCTCTCTCTCTCTGCTCTTCCCCCACTCATGCTCTGTCTCTCTCTGTCTCAGAAACAAATAAACATAATTTTTTTTAAATAAATAAAATTACATGATTCTATCTGCCAGTGATTCTCAAAGAATGGTCCAGGAATTCCCAGAGTCCCTGAGATACTTTCATGGGGTCCACAGTATCAATGCTCTTTTCATAAAAATAGAATTTGAAGAAGTTTATTGATATGGCTTCAGATTCTACATTGCCACATGTGGAAACAACCATCTGTCCAGGTTGGTATCAGAGAAAATACCTACAATTATCTGAAATACCCCTTCCTTTTCCAACTACATATCTGTGTACTTTATACAGATGTTACTTATATTCTTTTTTTTCTAATTTTTTTAATGTTTTATTTATTCTTGAGAGAGAGAGAGAGAGAGACAGAGCATGAGTGAGGGAGGGGCACAGCGAGAGAGGACACAGAATCCAAAGCAGATTCCAGGTTCTGAGCTGTCAGCACAGAGCCCGACCTGGGGCTGGAACTCACGAGCTGTGAGATCATGACCTGAGCTGACGCTCAACCGACTGAGCCACCCAGATGCCCCTCTTTTTTTTTTTTTTTTCACATTCTTGAAAGCCTGGAAATGGGTCAAGCTTGATGTTTTAAAGACCACTGTAGCTGTTGCTCTGTGAAAAAGAGGACAGTGTTAGAAAACATAGCTAGGCAATCAAAAGCTATATTAATAGGGCCTTTATACTTAAAAACTGATTTTAATTTGGATACAAAGACAAACCAATGGACATTTTAAGTTAGGCTAGGACAAATAAGGTTTGGAAGGTAGTGATATGGTCCAAATCAAATTCTAAAGACTTCCAGTGCCTAAGCGGAGGATGCAATATAGTAAACAATGGAAGCAGGAGAAAAATTAGTATAACTTTGCAGAAATCTGGGAGTAAATTGGTGTGGCAAAGAAGTCATCCCAAAAGATATATTTTGAAAGCAGATCTGATGTATTGAATATTGTATTGGGTTTAGAAAATTCTTAATGTGTATTTATCTTTGAGAAAGAGGGGGAGACAGAGCAAGACCAGAGGAGGGGCAGAGAGAGAGGGAGACACAGAATCCGAAGCAGGCGCCAGGCTCTGAGCCGTCAGCACAGAGCCTGATGTGGGGCTCGAACCCACGAACTCTGAGATCATGACCTGAGCCGAAGTCGGACGCTCAACCCACTGAGCCTGCCAGATGCTCCTAGAATTCTAAGAAAATTAATAAAGAAAGACTTCCAGATATTTAACTTGTGAAAACGTGTGGACAATAGTTTCATTAACTGATATGAGAAAGATATGCATAGCGACAAGGGTTGGGAAAAAAATTTCCAGATCTTAGTTCTAGACACATTAAATTTAAGTTACATACTAGACTTCCAAGTGAAAATGGTAAGTAATAAGTTTGATAGTCAAATCTATAACTTTAGGGAAACCTGGAAGTCTGTACTGTCTCAGCTGTGCATCTATCTGTAACCTAACAGTGCCTGACCGATTGTATGTACTCTCAGAGTATTTGTTGACTAAATGATGCAACACCTAGTTCCCTTACTCTTAATCTTAACTCTTCATATAGTCTTCTAATTAACTCATTTATTATTAATTATCCTTCAAGCTTACACCTTATGAGGATGAATGATGACATAAATAAGAAATCTGAGCATTTCCCTCACTGAAAAGAAAGCTCCTTGAATAAATTCTTAGAGTGAAATATTTCATGTAAACTGAGATAGCGTTAATACTTACCAAACATATAACACCGCCGAATAACTAAGAAAATTTAAGTTCTGGGTGTTACGTGTCTTGTCATTGCTGTTTACCATGACAAGCTCTGTCTATGAAGAACGTAGGTATTTATTTATATGTTCATTTATTTCACTGATTTTGACAAATATTTATTGCTCCGTGCTCTCCACTAAGCATTTCAGGTGGTCATATGGAAGAATAATGTCTCTGCCTTAGAGTCTAGGCACTGGGGTCTAGTCATAATCCAGAATTACAATCAATACCTTGCATCCAAGAGAATGGTATTCATAGGTCTAATGGAAACAAGACGTGGGATGTTCTAGACAGTTCCTGGGAGTTAGGAAACATTTTGTAATATTTTACATGAAACTAGTAACAGAGAGTTAGAAAGGGTAGTCCAGGCAAAGGGTACAGTGTATCTTCTAATTGGAATATTATAGAAAATACTGTGGCAATATTTTAAACAATAAACTGAAAAGGTCAGCAGTAAAAGGAAGAGAAGGAGGTATGAAACTAGAGACAGGGAAAAGGATAAGAAAGCTATTTGAATAATCTAAGGGAACTCTCTGAACTAAGGCAATGACACTTTAGATAAAATATGGCTTCCAAATTTCAGACTTTGACATTTTGGTTGGCTAATACCATCATCTAAAGGTGCTAAGGAAAAAACAGGAGAGAGATCTTGAGACATCCATGTGGGGATGTCTAGAAGGATAGGAAGGTCTGGAGGAACACTGAAATTTAATCCATAGTGAATAGTTATATCAATGATCATTTAAGACATAAGTGTGACTATATTTACACAGCAAGAGTAAAGAGAGCCTCTACCAGAGGCAGAGTCTAAGAAAAGAAATGTAAAAATAAAGGAAAAAGGGTGTGTGTGTGTGTGTGTGTGTGTGTGTGTGTGTGAAACTGCGTCGATATAGACAGAAATACACCTACAGAAGTAATAGGATGCAATGTCATGAAAACCAAGAGAGCAGTGTGTAATGAGCAGTGGAGACTTAATAATGCCAGAGGACACAAACATAAAATTGAAATGCAAAACATTGGAATAAATTTTGATATAATGATGCAAGATGGAGGAAAACAATAGCGCATTTCTTCTGCCATCATGAACAATGGTCAAAGTTTTCATAGGAGAATGTGTAGCTTTTTTGAACAATGTACTTCCAAAGAAAATTCTTTGGGGAAAGTTTGAAAGATAGTTAAAAGACTGCAAGATGTGGCACAGCAACAGATGATTTTAAAAAAGCCGAGGTCTTTAGTCTATAGGAAATAGGATTTAATGTAGTTTTCCCAGTAGTCCTTACTTATATGAAGGGCTCTTACATGGGATCTTCTCTGGAACATACCTGTGGAAATTAAGAAGTTAATATCAGAATAATATTTCACTGGGAAATGCCATACTCTAATTTGGAAGAAAGGAACAAGATTGTGACTAATGAAGTAAAAAAAAAAATGTATTTGAATTTGTTTGGCTTTGGAAGAGGTAGGAGTCATAAAGTTATAAAGATACATATTATGGTACCAAAGGGAATGCCAATGTTTAATAGAAGAAAATAACGTCTTAATGAAGTAGTTTTATTTTCAGACTAATAAGTATGCATTAGGGTTTTGTTTTTTTGTTTGTTTGTTTGTTTTTGCAGACTACCCTAATGTAACATTTCATGAAGATGAAACAGGTTTTGCTTCCAGTTATAAGAGAATATACTATGTCACTTTTATCTTTTCTTGAAATTTGATGTAGTTTAATGTTTCTAGAATGAGTATCATAAGCACAGTAAATTTTTGCTTTTCATTTCCAATTGCTTGCAAACCTGGAAAATATTATACATATTAGAATCATTATTTAATCTTTATTAGGTACTGAAAGTTGCATACTCTGAAAGCATATGAAGATTGAAATTATACTTCCATGACAAAAGAAAGTATAAACCTCATCAATTGTGTTTTTTAATCCAGAAAATTCATGTAGATCTAAGTTATCCTGATAACTCCAAGTTTTAATATGTATTTTTTTGTGATCTCTTTAATATGAAAATGACAAGAAATAGTCTTCTTGAATATATATGAAAACTATTTAGACCTTAAGTGGTATAATAGTATATTTTAGGAATATATGATTGACCTTTCATGACTAATGGTTGGTGATTTATTATTTTACCTCCCTTCCATAAAAATGGACTGTAAGACAGTGACAGACACTTAAAAGGAATCGAGGGTCTTTTTCCTGGCCAAATTTATGGTAGACTTTACTATGCTTCCAAGAAAGAAAAGGATATCTTCAAGGATGGTCATCTTGGGCATAAATTTAGCCATTATTGATTATATTGTCCTCTAGTTGAAGTAACTAATCCTTCAGCTGATGGCAAATGGAAGTAAAATGGTCTGATTATTTCACTTTGAATTTTAAAAGGCACACAGTCAAGTTTAAACTTAGCCAGCTAAAAATAAAATAATGGAAAAAGGTGTTGTCAGCTAGCTGAATAAAAATAGAAATGTTTTCATTACTTCAAAAATAATGAAAATATATTTTAGTAAAGAAGAAATCAACACTCCATTTCCCAGCATTATTTTGGAAACAGATCATAGGATGATAATGTAAGAAGACCAGATGGGAAACACAAGAAACAAGAATTAGACTTTCAAAATACTTCAGTATAAGGTACATGGGAACCTGGAAAATAACTCCATGCTTTATAAGTAATTTATTATTAATTACACAAAAATTTACCAAGGACACTTTATATTAAGACTCACATGGAAAAAATTAAATAAAGCATATATATATATATATATATATATATACACACACACACACATATATATGTATATATATGTATATATATATGAATATATGTATATATGTATCTGTGTATATATGTGTATGTTTATACAGTGTGTATATATGTGTGTGTATACATGTGTGTGTATTATATACATATAATACACACACGTGTATTATATGTGTGTATTATATGTATATAATATGTGTATTATATGTGTGTATATACATGTATATAAAATACACACACACACTTTAAGCATATTTTGGTCTTAATTAAATGAAACATAAAATGAAAACCATTCAATGGTTTTGCGGAATTTATTAAAATATCAAAAAAAATCCTTTACGAATGTTGTAACACATAGTATGGTACTGAATGTAATCAACTGTAGCATATTATAAACTTTTCCACAACTAGTTCTCTACTTTGACTCTAAGAAAAATTACTGCTAATATTTTCCTCATTGGAATTTGTGCTTTATATTTGAAAAGAATTCAAAAGAACAGTTACAAAGAAAAAAATATACTACTTGATGTAAGGTGTAACACTAGTTGCAATTTAGCATATTGCTTTTGAAAATAATAGGGTCAATCACTTCTTTTCAGTTTGTATGATAAAAATTGCACACCACCCAAATTAGGGCTAATGCATCACATATTCAGTGTAGCATTTGTTTCAATAGGCCATTTACTCAAATTTCAGTGGCCACTTTTAAAAATCAGAGTCTGTAATTTCTTAATCAAATACTATTGAATAAAGTTATTTGTGAATTTTTCACAGCTGTGAAATATCAAATATGACCAGAACTCCACAGTTAAAAATAAACAAAATTTATGAAATTATTTTGAAACTTAAGAACTGACATGCTGTATATATATTTTTATATGACTTATTTTTCCAAATCAAAGCAAACTGAGACAACATACATAAAGAGGAATTATGGAATTGAAGCGATTGACAATTAAAATTAGGTTTCTGTGGTTTCAAATGGCATGATTAATTCTAGAGAAATCTATGCTGAAAATAAAGAAGACCAGTCACGAGATGACTTTGACCTATTAACATAAGTTCCTGTGAATTCAGGTTAAGTTATTTATAAATAAGAAAATCACAGAGCTCTTTCATATATTTATATAAAGCGTTACCCTTAATTCACTCATAGGAAAGAAAAAAAGAAACTTACTATTACCCTAGAACTGTGAAAGGTACTTAGAATAAAGAATTGTATAAAAAGTGGTTTCCTCATCTTAAAGTAACTGAGGATCCTGTGCAGCAGGCAGGTATTACAAGGTAGCCTTTGTACCTCTGAATCTGTCACTACCACACCCTGTCCTTCTCACTTCTATCCAGCCACTGATAGCCTGCCTTTATTTTTCAGATGCACAAAAGACTTTCCATCTCAGGTGCTTGTGCTGAAGTTTCTATCTGCCTGGGGTGCCCGATGTGACCAGCTATTTCCCAAACTAAGGTCTTAGGAATTCACTAATAGTTGCCAACTCTGTATGCTTATCTCCTGTCTTTTTGCCTAAAATTTTACATGGAGGAAAAGATGATGCTTATTCCAAGCCAAGTATAATAAAAACTGTATGCTTTCTTAATTTCCTGTCTATTAGGGCATATATATTCCCCAGTTGTAATACAATGTAGGCAAAAATCTGTTGGACACTACACTGGGAAATCTGTTGTTTCTCTAAAAACATACAACAAATGTAACTACTCCTTCTTTCTTTCTGCTTTGAAAAGAGATGGGATAGATGGAAATGAAGAAGCTATTGGGTAACCATGAGGCAGCAAGCAGGAGGGAGAAAGCAACAAGCTAACAATAAGTATGTCGCTGGTTGCATAACTGAACACTTAAACCACTGTAGCAAAGGACTACTTCTAGATTTCTCAATGGGAAAAAAAAACTACCTATTTTTTTAATAAATTTGTTTTATTTTTTAAAGTGTATTTATTTATTTTGAGAGAGAGAGAGAGAGAGAGAAAGAGAGAGCCAGCCCAGGCAGGAGAGGGAGAGAGAGAGAGAGAGAGAGAGAGAATCCTAAGCAGGCTCCACACTATGTTTAACTGACTGAGCCACCCAGGTGCCCTTACAAATTTTTTTTAATTTTTTTTTTTTTGAGAGAGAGAGCAGGGGAGGCGCAGAGAGAGAGGAGGAGAGAGAATCCCAAGCAGGCTCTACACTGACAGCACTGAGCCTGATGTGGGGCTCTACCTCACAAACCATGAGATCATGACCTGAGCCAAAATCAAGAGTGGGACACTTAACTGCCTCAGCCACCCAGGCACCGCAAAACTATCTATTTATTTTTATGCTACTATAGTTAAATGCCATTACTGACTGGTACAAAGCCCCAGTTCAAGTTCTCTGTTCAAACCATAGAGGATGTTCTCTAAAATTCCTTCCCCAACTAGTTATGTTTAAGTACCTGAACTTTTTTATTTACTTCCAAGCGTGTATAATAACATGTGATTTTCTCGTTTATTTTATGTGTTCACTTGTTTGTTGTCTCTCTCCAACTCTGGATGGAATGGAATCTCTACGAAGGCAGGGACTTTGTCTTTTTGTGTACCTTTGTATTGTCAGCACTTGAACCTATTGGAGAGACAACACGGGGCAGGTGAAAACTGCCCGAATCTAGGAGACAGAGGAGAAATTGTGCATGTGCATGGAAAGGAGAAATATTCTAGGCAAGACAAACTAATTTGGGAAAAGACAAGGAAACTTGAAGTGGCAAGCAGTTCTTCCTGGGTGGAAGAGTGTGATTGAAAATAGTACAAGATGAGGTTGTAAAAGATGTCACGTGGGCAGGAGATTATCCCTCACCTGCTCTAACATGGGGACTCTCTGATGGAATTGAGTCAACAAGGAATGCGATAGTTATGCCTTTCCAACAGGTGAGTTTGATGCCTTGTGTCTTAGGGAAGAAATGAAGTTGCTACCAGTAAAAAAAAAAAAAAAAAGAAAAAAATTCTGCCACAGTGAGTTATGCAAAGAAGCTTCAATCAGGTTGAATATACTGGGATGGAAGAGGACAGGCGTATTAAGGAGACTTGGAGCTAGAACCTATGTTTTGGTGATGAATTATAAGAAAAAGTTAGTTTCGTATCGGTATTTCAGAAGAAGGAACACATTAGGTATAACAATAAAATTGGTTTTATTCATCTTGATTTTGAAGTGCCTGTAGAACAGTAAGGTGCCAGGATGTAATGATAATCAATAGGCGGTAATTAACCTGGATTGGAACTAAGATAAACCATCACGTCTGAAGATGCATACAGGTATGAGTTTAAAAATGTGGACGTGGAGAGATACCTTTCAGGCAGAGCATGTAGAAAGAGACGATGGAAAGGCCAGAGGAGAACTTTGGAGAAAACCAATATTGGATGGAAAGGAGGAAGAAAAATGAGAAAAGTTGTAGTTAAAAAAAAAAAAAAAAACCTAAGAAAATCAGAAAAGAGTAATTCTTCAGAATGCAATTAAAAGGACAGGTCGGCATCTGGTGAGAAAATATTTGAATCTCTCCTCTTGGAGCACTAGAAAACTCTCTGTTACATTTAAAGTTTTTTCTGCCGATATGAGTATACGTGCACAACTCTCTGCTCTTGTCAAAAGAGGAACAGAAAAAGAGGAAGGATCTCCATTAGTTGGACATCTCCTGACTGTGGTAAATGTGATAGGAGAACCAAATTCAATTTAATTTAGGAAATTGTAAAATGTGCTGCTGCTGGCACACACATGTTCTGCAGCATAGTATGCCTACGGGGTACAAATCAACAACACGACTAAAGATGACTACCTCGTGCACAATAAATAGAATACATCTTGTCAGTGGATATAATTCCATCAGGAGCAAACCATCTATCCTTAACTTACCAGTTCCAGTTATTTTTAAAATCCGAAATGACAACTGGTAATAAATGTTACTGAGTCGGGAACAGTAGCACTCACTATTCTCTCAATGAGAGAAAAGACTCCTCTATTTAATGAGGGATATTTCTGACTTACACTTACATGGTAACAGCTGAATGTGTGCCTCCATGTTACACGGCAACTCATGCACAAACGCTGATTTAGTTTTGTCATCTTTTTTTTTTTTTTGTCCTTAAATTCTCTTAGCTACTAACTGTTTCTGCATTTATTCCCACAACAGAATTCTCCAACAGTTCTGAAAAGGGGTTTCTTGTTTTTGTATGTCTCTGGAATAACTGTGTTCTTTGGTATGTTTGAATTTTTGCCGAAATTAAAGTGCATTGAGAAAACTGCACGTCATGGGGTCGCTCACAAACAAAGTGCCCCTGAATGATCAGCACCTAAAGCAAGACCTGGAATTGTACCAGATCCTAATCCTTCCTTATGCCTGTTCAGATATTACTGAACAAACTATAACCATTAACCCTGAATTCTAACATCATATATCATTTGATCTTTTCTTGCACCCTATCTACACAGAATTTTACAACGTGTACTCTTTTGTGTCATATTTTATTAGCATAACATTATGTTTGTGACATTTATCACATTATTATATGTAATTATAGATTATTCATTCTCATTGCTATATAATATTTCATTGTATACCTATAACTAAAATTTATTTAGCCATCTATTTTTGTTAGCCATTTGAATAGTTTTAGTTTGCTTTCTGTTTTCTTTTATGAGAGTTACCTGTTTGTTTCTTTTTTTTCCCCCAGGTTTTGTTTTTTGTGTTAATTGTATATTTGTATGTCTGAGTATATGTTTACTACAGATAGAGCGGGATCTTAAAATATGTTTATGTTCTTTAGCAAATATTGCCCATATTTCCATACTGTATGAGAGTCCCCATTGCCCTGACTCTTGCCCCCAAATTTGTATTATCTGTTTTTCATTTTAGCCATTGCAGTGAATGTGTAATGTATCCCATTGTGGTCTTGATTTGCATTTGTCTGATGACCAACACAGTTAGCACCATTTGTATGTTCACTGCATTTTGGTTATTTGGATTTTTTCTTTTGTTAAATACCTGTTGAAATCTTTTACCCATATTTCCACTGGATTTATGTGTTTTCACTATAACTTTGTAAGAGTTCTTAACTTATTTAAAAGTCTTTATTTGAATACATGTACTGTAAAATCTTCTCCGTTGTATGGGTTGTTTTTTCACTCTGTGTCGAGTGTCAATTGAAGGTAGACGTTCTTATTTTTAATGCAGTCCAAATTATTTTCACTTCTCATTAGGTCTGTTTAAAAAATCCTATCTACTTCAAAGTCACAAAGATACTGCATGATATTTTCTTCTACAATATGACATCAATCTACAATTGATTTTTATGTATGATGCAAAGGAAGGGTATGTAGGCATGTGTGTGGTATATATGTGTATGTATATATATATATGTGTGTGTGTGTGTGTGTGTGTGTGTGTGTATTAGTTGTGCAACATAAATGGGTGAAATTCTAAAGCTGTGGATTATACAATTCTTTACTCTTAAATGTTAACCTTAACCCTCTGAAACTTTCTTACAATTTTAACAAGGAAAAAAAAAATGTTGCAGTGAAAGCAGAGCTTGCTATCCTAAAACCTACTACAGAGAGTTAATTACAATAGGACACAGAAAATCACAAACTAAATCTGTATCTTCATCAGAAAGATCCAGGAAAGGTATACTCACAGAGAAGAGTGGGCCCTGGATGAAAGGAGACAGAAAGACTGGAAGGCAGAGTAGAGAGCTATATAATAGAGATATATTTACATATATTTCACAGGAAATCCAGCATACTATATAATGTAAACATTTTAATATGTTTCCCCTACAAAAATCTTTGGTAATTTTCTAATAATATTCACTAAATGAAGAATATTAATTTTATCAATCTGCATTTGGCAGCTCTATTTCTTTCTTAAATCTTCGTACATATTCAGGTTGGCCTTGTATTATATATTCCATCATGTTTCATATTTGTTAGCCAAGAACATGTAGCCTAATGCAATGTATGATAATAAAAAAAAGAGATGAAATGACAAATATAATACCAGATTTGCATAAAAGATTTCAGTAGTCTTCCTTATTAAACACATAATTTGGTCTACAATTCATTAGATGGCCCAGGATATTTTTATAGCAAGTAATGAAATATCAAAGTTGTATTGTTGAAATTCTGTGAGTCAAATGACATTGATGGCTTAAGTTATCTGTAATATACAAATACATAAAAGTCAAATAGATTCTCAAAAAAAAAAAATCTGCCTCTGAACAACCTGAGTTAACTATTAAAGGAATCAATGAATTTATCATTATCAGAGGTTTCTTTTGGCATTTTAAGTCCGTAGATCAATTACCATTGATATTTAACTCGCTTTGATGGGAAAATAAAGTCAGCATTTGTAGCGCATATAATTTAATAAAAATTTCATTGGGGTACTCGTGTTTTGCTTCATTTCAGATTTGATTTCAGACTTGAAGAATGGTTTGTCTACTATGGAGCTCACAGCAAACCTCAAACCAGAGAATATGCTCAAAAAACATATTCCATAGTTATTAGGAAATAATGCTACTGAGCACACTATCCTTGACTATACAGAAGATAGATTCTTCCTAGTGGCTGTATGCTTACATGTATATTGTAAACAAAATGATATGTTCATTCGTTTATATAGTTTAGAGAACTTTTTGCTCATTAAAGCTTCCTACTCCAAAGCAGTGGTGGTTTCTTGATAACGGCATTTTCCTGACTATGGCAGTGACAGAATTGATACACCTGCTGATCACGGACAAGACGGTGTTTCTCTTACAAACTTGCTCTTGCAATGTCACATTAAAAGGGGTTCCTAAATTCTCACCCAAAGATCTCTTTTCCTTAACTCTACTTAGGATTATGTGAGACACTTAACAATCTGTAATAAATTCCCTCCTGCTTAAAATAGCTAGAGAGGATTTCTTTCTTTCTAATGTACTTTGACCAATAGTATGTGGTACAAAAATTAAGTGTGATGTAAATTGGTTAACACAGTGACTGGGATATAGTTAATGTACAACAAATGTCAGTATCATGATTATTGAGGAGTCCTTAAATATGTATGAGTTATAAGGTATAGCTAACTAGTTGTAGATTAAACAAGCTTTTGAGCAAAGTTTAAAGGCAAAGAAAATTCCTGGGAATTTTAAGATACCTTTGGCTATCTTTTACAATCTTTCTTATTGTCAATTGCAATTTACTTTACAATAACCTGGGGATGTTTACCTTATTCTTATCTTCATAGATGAAAATTTTGATGCCATTCTGCCTCAGTTACAGTTCAGAGACTCTGTAAACCTCATTTGTGATTGCCTTTAAACAGAGTCTGGAACGTAAGATATACTTGAAGACCAAATGAAGGAATACAACTCCTCTTTGGATGTCCTCTAAGCTTATCTAAGTATTTATTTCTAGGAAAAAAGGATATTATTCTGCTCCATCTGAAATGAAGAGAAGGTGAAACCTTCAGACCAGATGAAGACAATTTGGACAAGCTTAGCCAGTTTGCATCATAGTATTTTTCATGATCATGGAATACTCGTGCAAGCAAAGGAACATTTGGATATGATGTTCTGAACCGCCAAAACTGCCTCACCCATCAATGAATCCCACGATCTTAGCCCAGGGCTGGTAGGGCGGCTCACTTGAAAATTATCCTTGTCACCATTAACACCATAGCAACCAAAAAAAATCTACCAATTACTGCCACTTTATAGTTTGTCCATGTAACAGCGTTTGGGGAAAGATATTACAAACTCAAATTTACCCAAGTAGGCTCTGAGAATCATTGAAATTACCCACTATTACACCAATAGAAAGTGGCAGAACCAAACATTGAACAGAGATTTTTCTAAAAGATCTCAGTGAGTGAATGAAAGAAACATCCTTCAGTATGAAATATCGTTCTCCCTCCCCCCATGGCAATTCGGAGATGTTGCTACTACTTGCCTTCCCCAACTATCATTTTTATCAACTGAACACAATGCGGATTTACTGACCCCTCTACTTCTACAGCTAAAGATATTGTGTCTCTTCAAGCTTCTCCTCTGCCTTAAAGAAAAAAAAAAAAAAACAGACCTACAGGAATTCCTTCTTGAAGCCATTTTTTTCTCTATGATTAAATGAAATAATTGTATTTATTAAAAAAATGACATTGTATTAAATAAATAAATGTCAAAAAATAAGATAAAACTGGGGCACTTGGGTGGCTCAGTCAGTTGGACGGCTGACTACAGCTCAGGTCATGATCTCGTGGTCTGTGAGTTCGAGCCCTGCATTGGGCTCTGGGCTGATGGCTCAGAGCCTGGAGCCTGCTTCCGATTCTGTGTCTCCCTCTCTCTCTGCCCCTTCCCTGCTTGCTCTCTCTATGTCTCTCTAAAATAATAATAATAATAATAATAATAATAATAATAAACAATAAACAATTTAAAAAAAGATAAAACTAAAATGATAAAACAGATTCCATAAGAAAAAATGGCAAATATTTCATATATTTTGTTTTTGTAAACACTAAAATAAAACAAAAAAATAAAAATGGATAATGGACATTCTTTGAAAACTATTATATGTACAGTTGACAATTGACTTTTAAATAACGTGGGGGTAGAGGGACCGAACTCTTACACAATTGAAAATCCACATGCAACTTTTGACTCCCTAAAAACTTAACTACTAATAGCCTACTGTTGGCCAGAAACCTTACTGATAACACAAAAAGTTGATTAACACGTATTTTGTATGTTTTATGTTTTATATACTGCATTCGTATAATGAAGTAAGCTGGAGACCAAGAAATGTTAAGAAAATCATAAAGAATAAAAAACACATTTACAGTACTATACTGTGTTTATTTTTAAAAATCCATGTATAAGTGGACCTGCTGTTCAAACCCAAGTTGTTCAGGGTCAACTGTAAATATAATTGTGTCTGTAAAATTAAAGGAAACAGTTATTCAAAGAACTCATATCATTTCGCTAAAGGCAATTAAGTCACACCATGGAGATACAGTTTCAAAGAGTTGGAAACCTATCCAGATATCCCTTCTGTTGCCAAAATAAACTTTCTCTGCTTTTATAACATTCTATGAAAAAAGTCACGTTACTTCTCAGATTAATGCAGATCATCACCTGAATTGAACTGCTTCATTCATAAAGGCTTTTAACTCAGAATAAATATTTAAAGTATACTAAATATTGGACAAGTGCTAAACTCCTAGGATGATAAAAATTAATTCTTTATAGTTCCTGATATTGATATCATTACCGCTAAGCCAAACGCTGGAAATAGAAAAATCTTTCCCAAATAGTTTTGATGAACATGGTTAAGAAAACTCAAAATGCCTTTTATTTCAATGTTCTAAAAAGTCTAGGCTGTACTTGAATGACAATGTACAGATAAGATGGTAACTTATATATACAGCAAAAATAATAATAACTATTCATAAACAATTTAAAATCTATGGCTGTTATATTAAACTGGTCACTTTTTCAACATATTGCTTTAATGTATAAACATTACATTAACAAAATTGGAGCACTTGGGTGGCTCAGTCGGGTGAGCACCTGATCTGATTTCGGCTTAGATCATGATCCAAGGATCGTAGGATTGAGTCCCACGTTGGGCTCCACGCTCAGCATGAAGCCTGCTTAAGGTTCTCTCTCTTTCTCTCTCTCTCTCTCTCTCTCTCTCTCCCTCTGCCCCTTTCCCCCACTTGTGCTCTCTCTCTCTCAAATAATTTAATTAATTAATTAATTAATTAAAGTGGTCTTTACCATAATACAAGATTTATAAAAAGCATACATACAGCTTATTACTAATAAGTGATAAAAGAGATAAACTAGTCACACATAGTATACTTTCCTTTGTTTTCTGTAATCTCTAAAACTAATCTCTATAAATAAATCATCCCCAATAAACTCTACATAGACTTACTCCATAATTTCTCACTTCATAACATATCTTTTTTTTTAAATGTTTATTTATTTTGAGAGAGAGACAGAGAGCGGGCAGGGGAGGGACAGAGAAAGAGGGAGAAACAGAATCTGAAGCAGGCTCCAGGCTATGAGCTGTCAGCACAGAGCCCAACATGGGGCCCAAACCCACGAACTGTGAGATCATGACCTGAGCCAAAATTGGATGCTTAACCAACTGAGCCACCCAGGCGCCCCACTTCATAACATATCTTACTTAGACAATGCTTGTAAATTGTCTTCCTCATTCTTAAGCATTTTGCATGTGACTCTCAGATATATCTAGATTATAAACAACATAATGGCAGAAGTCATTCTTTATTTTCAAGTTACTTCTGGGAGAAGTGGAACAGAATCAAGTAAAAGAAGGGTAGACATTTATCTAGAGCAAAGATGTCACAGAATAATCAGCATTTGAATGATTAAGGAGTGAAGAATGAATTGGGGTTCCTTAGAAAAAGTGACTGAGACTGTTCCACACAAAATGAATATCAAATGCCCAGGGCAAAGAGATTGAGGGAGGTTTGTTCAACTAAGAAATACAACTCAGGGTTCCTAGACTGAAAAATGTGACGCAAACTTAGGGAAAAGAAAGGTTGACTCACTGGTCAGAATATGCACTGAAGTTGTTTATGTTTTATCCAGTAAGTCAATGGTGTTAAAATATTTTAGAGGTAAAAATATTTTGAAATATTCTTTGGTATCTTAAACATAAAATAGACAAAAGGGAACTGCCAATAGTTTCTGGATAACTTGCTGTAGCTTTTTTTTTAATGTTTATTTATTTTTGAGAGAGACAGAGACAGAATGTTTGTGGGTTAGGGGCAGAGAGAGAAGGAGACACAGAAGCAGAAGCAGGCTCCAGGTATACCTCAGAGATACTGTGGGTTCAGTTCCAGACCATAGCAATAAAACCAATACTGAAATAAATCAGGTCGAGTGAATTTTTTTGTTTTCCCAGTCTATATAAAAAGTTATGTTTGCACTGTATTATAATCGATTAAGTGTATGATAGCATTATGTCTAAACAGGTACCTACCTTAATTTAAGAAAACTTTATCACTAAAAAATTACTCTCATCTGGGCTTTCAGCAAGCCACAATCTTTCTGTTGGTGGAGGGTCTTGCTTCGATGTTGATGGCTGCTGACGGAACAGGATGGTGCTTGCTGAAAGGTTGGCAATTCTGAAAATGTGGCAATTTCTGAAAATAAGACAACAGTGAGGTTTGCTGCATCTACTGATTCTTCCTTTCATGAATGATTTCTATTTGATAGCATTTTACCTGCAGAAACTTCTTCAAAATTGCAGTCAGTCCTCTCAAAGCTTGCTGTTGCTTTATCAGTGAAGTTTATACAGTATTCTAAATCCTTTGCTGTCGTTTCAACAACGTTCACATCATCTTCACCACTAGTGGTTTCCGTCAAGGAACCACTTTCTGATTCTAGTGCTTCTGCTATTTCCACGACACCTGCTCTTACTTTTCCCACCGAAGTCTCGAACTCCTCAACGTCATCCATGAGGGCTAGAATCCACTTCTTTCAAACTGTTGATATTGATATTTTGACCTCTTCCCATGAATCATTAGTGTTCCTTGTGGCATCTAGAATCCCTGTTCGAAGACTTTTTTGATTTACTTCATCCAGATCCATCAAAGGAATTGCAATCTCTGGCAGTTATGTCCTAATGAAATATATTTTTTAAATCATAAGACTTGAGAGTAGAAATTACTCCTTCGTCCATGAGCTATAGAATAGACGTTGTGTTGCATGAATCTTGTTATATACCTCTCCATCAGAGCTCTTGGATAATCAGACCCATTGTCAATGAGCAGTCATATTTTGAAAGGAATCTTTTTTTTTTTTTTTTCTGAGCAGTAGATTTCAACAGGGACTGAAAATATTCCATAAACCATCTTATAAAAAGATGTGCTGTCATCCAGGCTTTGTTATTCCGTTGACAGAGCACAGGCAGAGTAGGTTTAGCATAATTCTGAAGGGCACTAGGATTTCCAGAATGATAAATGAGTATTGGCTTCCATTTAAGACACCATCTGCATTAACCCCTCGCAAGAGACTCACCCTATCCTTTATGCTTTGAAACCAGGTATTGACTTATCCCTTCTAGCTATGAAGTCCAAGGTGGTATCTTCTTCCAATAGAAGGATGTTTCATCTACACAGAAAATCTGTTGTTTAACTAGTCATCCTTCTTATTTATCTTATCTAGATCTTCTAGACAACTTGCTGTAGCTTCTCTATCAGCTGCTTACCTCGCACTTTTATGCTGTGAAGACAGCTTCTTTTCTTACACCTCATAAACCAATCTCTACTAGCTTCTACTGTTCTTCTGCAGCTTCCTCACCCCTCTCAGCCTTCATAGAGTTAAAAGAGTTAGGGCCTTGCTCTGGATTAGGCTTTGGTTAGAGGAAATGTTGTGGCTGGTTTGATCTTCTATTCAGACCGCTGAAACTTTCTCCATAATCAGCAATAAGGCTGTTTTGCTTTCTTATCATTCACGCGTTCATTGGAGAAGCACTTTTAATTTCCTTCAGGAACCTTTTCTTTGTATTCACATTTTGGGTAACCGTTTGGCACAGGAGGCTTAGCTTTTGGCCCATCTCCGCTTTCAATAGGCCTTCTCACTAAACTTAATCATTTTAGCTATGGTTTAACGTGAAAACCATGTGACTCTTCCTTTCACTTGAACACTCAGCAACTATTATAGGGTTAATAATTGGCCTAATTTCAGTATTTCAGGGAATAGGGAGAGGGAGAGGGGTGGGGGAATACCAGTGGGTAGGTCAGTGAGAACACATGTTTATTGACTCAATTTTCTGTTTTATCTGTGTACTGTCAATAGTGCCTCAAAATCGTAGCCTCAAAAATTACTGATCACACACACAGAAAAATCACTGATTACATATCACCGTGACAAATATAATAATAACAAAAATATTTGGAGGGCACTTGGGTGGCTCAGTCAGTTAAGCGTCTGGCTCTTGATTTTTGCTCAGGTCATGATCTCGCAGTTCAAGAGATGGTGCCCTGCATTGGGCGCTGTGCTGACAGTAACAGAGCCTACTTGAGGTTCTCTTTCTTCCTCTCTCTCTCTCTCTCTCTCTCTCTGCCCCATCCTCATGCACTCTCTCTCCCAAAATAAATAGAAACTATAAAAAATTTGGAAATATTGGGAGAATTACTAAAATGTGACACAAAGACATGAAGTGAATAAAAGCCATAAGAAAAATGGGACCCCAAGACTTGATGGAGTCCTTTGCCACAAATCTTCAATTTATAAAAAATTTACTTATCTGTGAAGGGCAATAAAGCAACTTATGCCTGTCATTCCTTTAGTAAGAGGAGGCCTTGGCTCATTTAAGTTGGAAGTGAATCCAGAAAATCTGTTAAGTGTGAACAGAAGAGCTGAAAAGCAAGGATTCTCAGAGACTAAATAGTGTTTGGCTCTAGCTTTGGAGAGTACCTTGATCACTTTTGTGGCAGAGGTAAATCAGCAGTACCAGGACAAATTCTGTAGGGTCCACAGTGAGGCTTTAATTTTCTGGTGTGTTGAGTCTGAGAAATCGGCGTGAGAAACATGAGGGTTTGAGGTGCAGGGACATCTGAGTGGTTGAGCTAGGATATACAGAGAGAAAGTGAGAAACCACACATATATCAATCCAGATGTTGTGTAAGTGTGTATTTTTAAGTTAGGGTAGCTTGGACATGTTTACATACTGAGGGACAAACCTGAAATGTTACTGGAGAGGAGGAAAGAAAGGAAGAGATAATTGATGGAGCAAGATGTCCAAAGAGCAAGCAAGAAGAAATGGGATTAAAATCACAAGGGAATGGATCAACCTTAAATTTAAGACTTAGTCTTGTTTCTCACTTGGATCCTTGAATACACCCATGCATACACCTTTCAGTTACCTGAGCCAAAGTACTCCTTTCCTCTTAAGCCAGTGTAGGTTGACATTCTGTCGCTTACAAGTCTTGACAAAGACAAACAGTGACAAAAATTTCCCTTTTAAGACGTAAAGATGGATGCAGATGATGTTGAGACTATGAGACGTTTAGAAGAAGTTACAGGATCCTTTCTGATGGCCAAACTGTTTCTCTAAATTAGGAGGCAAGCTCACCCCTGAAATGTATGGGTGAGACAGGCTTAGGGTTCAGGCTTGAGTAGAGTAGTGATGGGTTAACATTGAGCAGGGAAGGAATAGAAAGTAGTATGAAATGAGATGGCATTGCAAAGCTTAGACTGTGTGATGCCTGATTCCAGGAAATTTAACTAACTATAGATTAGTTGGTTAGTATTGTCAGATTATCCAATTTGCTAAGAACCATTTTTCAGAAAAAAAAACCCACATTTTTATCAAATGTTATGTTAATTCTGATATCCCTTGGTTTTTGAATTGGAAATCTAGGTATCCTTACCCTATATCAACTATTCAAACTTGAAAATGTAGTTACATGATCTGGTATTCCTGATAATTGCACACATCAAACATTAACTAGACAAATCATATTAGAAAGGCTTCCCATTAGAAAGGCTAAAAAAACTATCATTTCCTCCAATGCTTATATTAATTCCCCTCTCTCCATTAAAGTGTGTTTTCGATTCCTTTTAATTAAGAATAAGTAATGAATACAATTTATCAGTGTCTTAAAAAGTTCCTTATGAGCCTTGATTTCATGCAAATCAATTACAAATAATTTGTTTTTAAACAAAAAACACTGTTTTTCACAGCATTTCTGAAGGATGATATACTTTTAGATCACCAGGTAAAATGTTTATTGCATTTTATATATTGTATAACATGCAGGTCTGTATTTATATGTGTGTGCATACATATGCACATACTTGGCTAAAAAGCATTAAACATGATTTTTTTAAGTTGTAAGACTCTTGTGAGACTTTTAACATGGCAAGGTGAATTATAAATCTTTCAGCATGCAATGTCTACTTGAAAATTCCTGGGGCTCCTGGGTGGCTCAGTGGGTTAAGCATCTGACTTTTGATTTTGGCTCAGGTCATGACCTTACAGGTTTGTAAGTTCAAGCCCCACATCCGGTTCCATGCTGACAGTGCAGGGCTTGCTTGGAATCTCTCTGCCATCATAAAAAATGAAAACCAAGATTCCTATACTTTTCCCTTTTCCCCCACTTTCAATGAAGCGAAACTGAAGTTCATGTAACACGTTTTGGGAAATTTTAGACAAGGAGATCTCTAAATCCCATTTTACTGCAGCATATTCTATGGAACTTTATTCTATACTATTTTGTTCATGTCCAGTATTGTGACCATGAAGTTCCTACCTCATTTTACACACACACACACACACACACACACACACACACACGCATACAGAGTCTGTATGCATTGTAATTTAAAGATGTAGCAAAAGCATACAACCTACAATTTAAATCTGCTCATCTTTTTCCTCATTTCTAATACGTGTAATACATGCTTTGTTTAAACCACAAGGATATGTGGTTTAAATGTGAGAGAAATACATATATCTTGGTTTATATTTAAAATTTGGCACGTATCTATTTGGGGCATTTCTAATGAAACATAATATGCTAAATTGCCTTATTTTATTTTTTCTTCTTTCCATATTATTTTTTAAATTTTTTTAAATGTTTATTATTTTTGAGAGAGAAAGAGCAAGCAGGGGAGAGGCAGAAAGGGAGGGAGATACAGAATCTAAAGCAGGCTCTAGGCTCTGAGTTGCTAGCACAGAGCCCGATGCGGGGCTTGAACTCACAGACCATGAGATCATGACCTGATCTGAAGTCAGACACTTAACCAACTCAGCCACCCAGGTGCCCCATTCTTTCCATATCATTTAAGGTAGCTGATAGCAGGGGTCCATATGTCAGAAGTTACTTTTAAGTTTCAACACTCACTAGCCTTATAATTAAGAAATAATCAAGTTTACATGCTTCTCATAGTTTCATCATCTGTAAATTGATTAAAAATATCACTTTTTCATATAAATGTTGTGATGAATAGCACAGTACTTGTCACAGATGGAATATTTAAGAAATATTAGTTTTCATTATAACTTTAAAGGCATCATAGTTTTGATTTTAATGTGAGCCCTATAGGTTGACCTTGGTTTGTGCAACAATTTGGAATTGTAAAAAAATTCATGGTAGTGATAGTTTATCACCTTTATCAAGAAAAGATTATTTGTAACATCCACCAATATAACTTAGAATATAACTATTCTCCATCACTAATAACTAGAACCATTTTAGTAGGTCCTTCACGGGATTGACAGAGTTTTTTAGTTTGTTTTTTTATGCTAACCCAGAACTTCCACTGAGCAAGGAGTTTCACATGAATTTATGGAATGAGTATGCCCCCCACCCTGATCATAAAAGATTCTCTCTAGAAAATGAAGATTGTTTTCTTCTTTAAAAAAAATAGTGTTTATTTTTATTTTTATTTTTGAGAGAGACAGAGAGAAAGGGAAGGAGAGAGAGATTGAGGGAGCGGGAGAGGAGCAGAGAGAGAGGGAGACACAGAATCCAAAGCAGGCTCCAGGCTCTGAGCTGTCACCACAGAGCCTGATGCGGGGCTTGAACTCACAAACCGCGAGATCATAACCTGAGCCGAAGTAGGACGCCTAACGGACTGAGCCACCCAGGCACCCCAGGATTGTTTTTTTCTTAAATTATTCCCAACTCAACTTTGATTCATGACCTTAATTTAGATATGAGAACTGATTTGAGTCTCCAGATCAACTTCAGAAATTTACCTAGGTCACATGATTTTCAGCAGTAGACCTAGCAGAATCCAGTTTGAAATAATTTCAGAGGTATCCTGCTGCTCCTTACACACTGTGTATTTTCTACAGTATCAAAGTTAAGAGTGGTACTAATCTAATATATACATTAAGTATATACATTAAGTTACATGTCATATATATATATATACACACATATATATATTTTTAAATTATAGCGCCAAAGCTAATTAATGATTATGTTTTTCTCAACTACTGCTTGAGTTATCATTTCCTTTCATATATATTTTGCAGATTAATAAGTGGTAAGCTTTGCAAAATGCCAAACACAGTACAATTCCCTAGCTGTATTGAACGCATAAATACTCTATTCATCATCTACTCAATTCTGCTTGAATCAGTATTAGTATCAAAGCGTCTATTTTGTCCGAAGTTTTGCCCCCCTCTTGTTCTGATTTCAATTATACTTACTTAGTATCTCTGCACAAGCTAGAAACACCAGAGTTTAGGCGATTTTCATCTTCAATTTTAAGACATATTTCCCTTTACTGACAAAACCAGATGAGATGAATATTTCATTCTTCTGTTTGGATTATAATTTCAAGAGAGAATGTGCCCTTTAAACAGAAAAAAAAAATCTTTATTCATGACTGATCCACAAAACACTTCTAAGATGTACTTTTACTTAACGCAAAGCGGTTGGGATATTAAAAATGAGCAGTGCGTACTCTTTCAACATAAAGTTAGGGTTTTTAGATTCTCCTCGTAAATAAACATAGTGTTGATTTTCAGGTTTGGAACATAGAAAATGCACTGGTTTCCCTTTATGCTTTTATCTTCCTGCTAGCTGTAAGGAAGAGTGTGGGCGCTTTAAATCTTCTTGATGTGTCTGTCACTGGCACAATAAACTCCCCTCCTGTGCAGAAGAGACCCTTGTCTGTCACTGGATCTCTACGGAGGTGAAGATTGCCAAGTGGGTTTTCTGTCGACTTCCGAAAATGTAACCTCCTCATCTAGGCTGCCATCTCTAGTGTGACAGATTGGGTGGATGATTCCATCATCGCATCACACTATGTTTTACCATGTGGGGCCAGATGTCATCTTTGGGGAAGAGAGTTAAAGCTTTTGTCAGAGAGTATTTCTCTTGTTTCACTTAACATCTACTCACCTTTTGGTATTGAAAGAATAAAAAATACAAACTGATAAGACTATCCCCAGGCAGAGTTTTCATGCTACCCAAAGCAGTCTTGGCAGTTATAAAGATCCTTCAATAATCTGTCAAAAACTGACATCACTGTGTAAAGAGCTGTTCATTTCTATATCTCATTTTGGATTGATGTACGTGCACTTTTATATCCTTCAGTTCGATATAACATTTGGCCTTTCATGTTCTCAGTTTAAGCTACAGGGAATTCAAAGCTATTTCAAAGCATAATTATATCAATCTGCATATAAAAGGCTCTATGTCCTACAGAGGGTTCGATGGAAAAGCAAACTCTTTCAAAGAAGAAAATTAGAAGTAATTCCCACAACTAAAATTCACAAAAGTTAATACATTTTTCATCTGATGAGAACAGTTTTATTTTTTTTAAGCCAATAGAAGTTTAATCAAGAAAGTGATGGGGACTTTTGTGTGAGGTAGGGAGGAGAAGAGGAAGAAAGGAGAGCAGAAAATTGGAGAGGAAGGCAAAGAAACGATGCATGTACATTATACATATTGTTCGATTATACACATCACATCAGAAAACATCAAGAATTCATATTGCTGTGGCAGACAATAGGATTCTCACTTCCATATTGTATTAGTTATCTATTGCCGCATAACAATATATTCCAAATTCAAATACGTATGATTCAAAATTCTTAGTGCACTTTAACTGGGTGTCTCTGACTAAGGTCTCTTCTGGGACTGCACTCCAGATGTTGGCAGAAGCTCTGGTCTCCTTTGAAGATGCCGCCTGGGGAAGGGAGTCTGCTTCAGGGCTCACTCATGTGTTTGTTGAGAGGCCTTGATCTCGCACCGCGTGGGTCTCACCACAGAGCTGCCTCCAGATCTCTGCAAGCAATCCAAAAGAGAATGAGAGCGTGTATAAGAAGCTTCCCAAGATGGAAAACATAACCTTTTCATAACTTAACATCAGGACCACATTCTGTTTCGTAGAAGTGGGCTCCGTATCTCAACAAGCTTCAAGGGAAGGGGGGTACTCAAGCGTTCAATACCAGGATATGGAAATCACGATGGGCCATTCCAGGGGCTGCCTACCCTGTGTATATACAGCCATGTGAAGTAACTTCGGGCACTTTTTTATATTACGAAAGACTTTTCAAAATAGAAGTCCTGTGAGTATGGTTTTAACCTGAAAGTAAATGTGACTACACGAATTTATTTTTTCCAAATATTTGCTCTCCAAATATGATCTTAGTAGTTTTCAAATGTTTCATAACTTGAAAATCACAAGTACAGTTGCTTCAATCTTTAAAGTGACCTTTTTTGGTCTTTTTTTTTTTTTTATCATAGCATAAGGAAAATTTTTTTAAAAAACCTCCCAAACAAAATTCTGTAAATTCTGGAGCTAGCGAAATACTTAGCACCGAAGTTGTGGAGCATATGGTTATCCTAGTCCCAAACAGTAAAATGCGTCTGTCTGTGCCAGCTCTTCATTACCGGCTCATTAACACTCAGGTGTCAATTGCTGGTGGCAAAGGCAATACCCAAATGGCCTAGTTTCTGTCATGCACAGTGTAATTACATTGACCTCAAGTACTAAAGCTCGCAAGTTGCCTGATACGATTTGGACACTAATTTCAGGCACTATTCAAAGTAGAATAATATGGTGAATAAACCAATGTAATAAGAGAAAAGCACTATGAGGTTTCCAGTTATTTTTTTTCATATGTAACTGTAACCTTAAAGACAGTCGACTGTTCTGTTACATACAACGACACATAGGACACGTTTAGCTTTAACATTATTGATCTAAAATTTTGTTAGATCTTGAGATAATGATAAAGTTGTTACAAGCCAAAAGTGAAAACTAAGTTGTTGTAATAGTCACGTTTGGGAAAATAGAAATTCCATATCATAGTTTATAATCTCATTTATTGATATGTAATGGGAGCATTATTTATATCTTATGTTTAAATTATGAATTCCCAGGGGGGCCTGGGGGGCCCAATCGGTTAAGCGTCTGACTTTGACTCAGATAATGTTCTCACGGTTCATGAGTTCAAACCTCAAGTTGGGCTCTGTGCTGACAGCTCAGAGCTGGAGCCTGCTTCGGATTCTGCGTCTCCCGCTCTCTCTGCCCCTCCCCACTCTCACTCTGTCTCTCTCCCTCAAAAATAAATAAACATTAAAAAAATTTAAATATTAATTTAAATGTGACCAAATGTAAAGCAAATCTATATAATCCTAGCAACCAATAAATATGTACTTCCAGCAAGAATTACACCATCTCTTAATAATCTAAGAGCAGATTTCTTCATCACTTTCTGTTTAAGACTTTGCTATTATGTGCAAAGCTTATTTTTAAGGTTCCAGTTGAAAAGAGAGAGGGGATGAATTCATGCACGAAACTTAACTTTTTATAAAACTTCACAGAAACGAAAAGAACATTTTATATGGAAAAATCTACAAGATCAATTAAAAGACAAAAAACAAAACAAAATAAAACAAAACACCCACCACCAACAACAACAGTGATAAAACAACTGTAACAATATTTTGGAAGTTTGGAAGTGGACCACCAAAATGTTATCGACTTACTAGTTTTGAAAGTGTTTAATTTTGAGCTGAAAGTTAAGAGTTTAAAGAAAAAAAATCTGATTTATCCCACAGAATATTCCAAAGTCTCAGGAATTAATAGAACAAATTAGTTCTGAAGTGGGAGTGAATATAAAAATAAAAAGAAGGATCAAAAATGTCATCGAGAGGCAATTAGACTCCCAGGTTTCCCTCATCCACTGTGCATAAGTAGGTGATCAATTATCCCCTCTGGTTAGAAGACAGGAGATTTATTCTCGAAGGAGGTTAAAACAGAGGTGCCTACATCAGAAGACAGCAGGTACAGTTTAATGTGAGATCATCATACCCAGAAAACTTAGGGTTTTGAGTATTCCAGACATCTTTCCCCAATTAACTTTCAGAATGCATGTGCCCAGGCAGAAGACCCAAAAATACTTCCCTGAATGTCTCTAACTAGCCTAAGAAGAAAAATATACTAAACATATTTACACTGGGGTTTCCTTAACTAAATGATCCAGCAAGATCACCCTATAGACAAACATATTCAACAAGCTTTCCACACAAAACAGTTTTACCTTCAGCAATTTTGAATACTGTTTTATTTTAATAATTTATTGTCAAGTTAGCTAACATACAGCATAGTCTTGGCTTCAGGAGTAGATTCCCGTGAATCATCACTTATGTACAACACCCAGTGCTCATCCCAACAAGTGCCCTCCTCAATGCCCATCAACCACTTTCCTTTCTCCCCCAACACCCATCACCCTCAGTTTGTTCTCTGTATTTAAGAGTCTCTTATGTTTTGCCTCCCTCTCTGTTTGTAACTTATCTTCCCGCTCTTTTTTTTTAAGTTTATTTATTTTTGAGAAAGAGAGTGAGTGAGAGCAGGGGAGGGGCAGAGAGAGAGGGAGACAAAGGATCTGAAGCGGGCTCTGTGCTGACGGCAGAAAGCCCCATGGGGGGCTCAAACCCAAGGACTGTGAAATTATCACCAGAAGCTCAACAGACTGAGCCACCCAGGAGCCCCTAGAGTACTGTTCTTAATTATGGGTACACAGCTAAGTGTAAATGTCACTAGACATCTGCAAAAAACCCCTACCATAATTCCTGGAAAGAGATATTATTCAGGAAAAATGAAATGCAATATAAACTATCATCACTATTTTCAGATGAATAAGAGAAAATATTGAATACATTAAAAGAGTTCAAAATACTTTAAAAAAGAATTTTGGGAAAACATGAAGAACTTTTATACTTAAAATAATAATAAAATAATGAAGTTAAAAGCTCAATAGAAGGTTGGAAGATAAACATAAGAAAATCACTGACAAAGTAGATTAAAAAACTGTACAAAGTAGGGAAGAAAACATGAAGAATATTGGTAGGTCAGTAAAGGAGGTTCTATATTCAAATAATAAAGGATAAAAAAGATGAAAAAATGGAAGAAATGATGAAAGCAATAATTAAAAAAAAATCCAAAACTTGAAAGGCTTGGGTTTAAAGATTGAAGAAACTTAATAAGTGTCTGCAATTCAGATGGAAACAGATCCACATCAAATTACATGATATTATGAAATTTCAGAACTTGATGACAAAGAGACCCTCCCATAAGAATCCCATAGGAGGTGGGGGACCTATGTTCATAAAAAGTTTAGTTTAGTTTTACTTTGGAAAATGTTCTACTTTAAAAAACAATATAGAAAACCTTTCAAAGAATCAAAGCTTAATATCTCACAAATTTGGTTTGAATCTAGTGACCGAGACCTACATCATTCAAGGGGTCTCAGGGATTTTGGTCCTCTGAAACAGCCTACTGTTCATTCTTGCAGTATGACCAAAATTAAGCCCAATATATGTCTTGTCTTTACATCTGGCATAACCAGGAAGACTTGAAATAACCTAACTCCAAGTTTCTCTCTCCATTCTGCTCCCAAAGATAATATTCCCTAGCAGGACAACCCTACCGGCCAAAGGGCTCAGGTGAAGGTGGGTGTCAGTTCCCTACTAACTTGCAAAACAAGCCAATTCAAAAAGCCTATCCTATCTCATCAGAATCAGGGAGCACCTCACTCTCTTGATGCTACAAAGACCTGCCTCCATGACCCCTGGTTGTTCACTCTGTTCCTGAGTGCAGCCCTGTGAGGCCTTGTGCAGGATCCTTCCTGCCACCTTCCACCCCAGGGTTGTGATTATATGAGATTAACAAATTGCTGTTGGTCTATTCTGTCCTATGTCAGATGCTACATAGTCTCCAACTCCATTAATCTGGAGCAGAAATTTTCCCCTCACCAATGGAGTGATTAGGAGGCAAGTTAAACAACCCTAAACAAGATGATCCAACAATGATCAAGGAGACCCAGCCAGCTTGAATTAACTGCTCTTGGATAACTAAATGGTTTCATGATACAGGGAAGGCTGCCTGGGACTAAACTGCTTGTTACTGGTGGACTTGCACTTCGGCCTACTGGACCCTGTGTTGTCTTTAGCAGGTATTTCCCTCCCTTTCCACCCCAAAATGCTCTTGTTCTAAAGAAGAGAATTGTGGTTAATTCCCTATACCTCAGCATGATGTTTTGTCAGTTTTAGTCTACATTTGGCAGGTGTCTCTAGGACCTCTGCCTGTAAAAGCAGTGATAACACAGCACCATACCTGGTCTTCTGGTTCTTCAGCTCTACTTACCAAGGAATAAGCTAGAGCTCTCTGGTCACTGGATCTAACTTGGGAATCATTACTAGCTGCTTGGACAGCCATCTGGACATTACTGTGATTGCACACCATCAGAGGGATTCCAGGGATGGCTCATTATGTGGTTCGTGGAAAAGAAGGACATCACTACCCTACAGAAGATTAATCATGGGACCTAAGTCACTTAATAAGTCACTTAATAAGAGTCGTTCAGGCAATGGCAGCTACCTTGCCCATTTCCTGTGCTACTGTTTCCCGTGCTGCTATCCCAAGTATTTTCCTGATCTCCAAGTGTAGGTATACATGTCTGGCAACCCATGGACCAGGCACTGATGGGAAAAAAAAGAAGAAGAAGAAGAAGAAGAAGAAGAAGAAGAAGAAGAAGAAGAAGAAGGGGAGGAAGGAGAAGAAGAAGGGGAAGGGGAAAGAGCATTGGGTACCAGTTCCTCCCCAAACAATGGAGGAGGTAACACAACTGCCGTCTCAATGAAAAGGCCCTAGCAGGGATGCCTGGGTGGCTCAGTTAGTTAAGCATATGACTTTGGCTCAGGTCATGATCTCACAGTTTGTGGCATTGGGGTCTGTGCTGATAGCTCAGAGCCTGGAGCCTGCTTTGGATTCTGTGTCTCCCTCACTTTCTGCCCCTCCCCTGTTTGTGCTCTGTCTCTTTCAAAAATAAATAAACATTAAAAATTAAAAAAAAAAAAAAGATAAAAGTCCATAGACAATGTGCCTGGGCTTGTCTTAGTGCTGCTGGCTACTAGCATGCCAAAGGGCTAACTTTCTAATCATAGGGCTTGACTGCATGACTAGCACCATAGACAGGAGGATTTTACTAGCGGTGAACCCTGACCTTGGGAACAGGAAAAGGAAAGCTATTTCCCTGGAAAAGGAAATAGCTGTCTATAGGAGTTGCTGGGCTGCCAGGTTTTTCTCCTCCCCTATGCAGAAGGTCTGTACCAGGTTGTAAGTTTCCTGTGGACTTCTGATAAAGGAAACTGCTCTCCTTGGCCTTGCACTATATACCATTAGAGTGGTAGTTCTTGGCCACACACTGAGCTCTTCTGAAAACAGTCTCTCACAGCCCCTGCACATCTATTCCTCCATACCAAGCTAACCATTATGCCTTGGGTCGTGGAGCTAACATGCTCCATGCTTTGCATGGCTCACAAGCTTTGCACAGTTATCAAGCCTTCCGTTCTACAAGCTGGAGTCAAATCTGACCCTCTGACATATCCCATCTGCAGGGTGGTGTAGCCCCACCTCTCCTCAGTTCCTTGACACATGACATGGTGGTAGAGAAGATCAACCCTCTCCTAGACCCCTTAGCCACATGGAGAGCCCCTTAGGAGCAACCGAGTGAAAAATTAAAGGGAGTTTATATACTTTATGGGCCATATTGCCACTCTTCTCATATATGATGGAACTTGGTGGAATGTTTCTGGGTTTCATTCTTTATTCAGGATGTCCTTGTAAAACAACAGGATCTAAGTGTCAGCCATACATCAGGTAGTCATCTTAGCACCACATACCCCGGCCAGAAAATGGCTCCATACGTACATATTCATAAACTCTTGGTGTATTACATAAGAATTGCTTCCTTTGAGGTAAAGCACTCTGGGAACCGCTTGTCTAACAGAGACCCAAAATATAAATCAAGGTAACGATGTCACTACCTGTACTAAAGCCACAATTCAAGGCTTTGCCGGTATACTCTTCATCCCCTTTGGAATTTCAGAGATTATTGATAGTGGCCAAGGCATTCATTTCACTTCTCAAAACAGACAATGTTGGACTCTTGAAGAAGACATTCAATACAACTTCCATGCCCTCTATAGACCTAATGTCCCCTTCAAAGAATTCCAAATAGAGCAAATAACCCCCCGTCGTTGCCACAGATATGGTTTAGTCTCAATCCATGTGCCATGGGGACATGCAGTCCCTGTACTAATGCCACCAGCTTCCTTTATTTCCTTTACTGGTCATAAAGGGAAGACCTCTAAAGTTCATGTTTTCAAAGGTCACCTCACTATGTGGCCCTCTGTGTTGGGGTGGGGGGGAGTAGCTGATGTATTAAATTAAAAAAATGCAGTTTATGATCTGCTGAATGAGGAGGCATAAGTCACCCATACAAGTTTGGCAGATAGCTCCCTTAGCATCTGAGCTCCCACTTTGGGGAAGTAAAACCCAGGATTATTTTGATCAATAACACAGTTTCAATACACTCACACAAAGGAAATAAAATCACAAGGTTTACTAGTTACAAATCTCAGGGTGGGGGGCAAAGAGCCAGGGAAAGGGCAGTCCCCTGTCCCAGGCCACGAGTAAGGAGACAGAGAGCAGGGTAGTAAGCACCTATAAGGTGGTTGGGGTGGAGATCACTAACTTTTCACTGGCTTGATTCTAAGTGGTTATTCTAAAAGGTGTCCTGGGAAAAGCAAAGCAGGAACTTTTGATGGGAATCCTAAGCTCAGGTCCTTATCTAAATGTCCAGACTCTGAGTCTATGCAGGGTTATCATACTGTGGAATGCTTAGGCAGCAACTCAAAATCGTTGTTTTTCTCATCACACTGCCTCTTCCTCCAGGTCAAGTGCCTACTTCATGTGTTGGAGAGGTACTTCTCTTACCTAGAAATCTCAGTTCATCACCAAGATAAAAATTGATGTCAAGACATTGGGGAGTCAATTTGATATGAGGACTAAAATTAAAGCTCAATATTATGTGGTGCCTTGACATCTGACCTATCTTAGAGTGCCTTGAATGGTCTAATCTTACCTCCCTCATTCCCCTCTGGAAAGGGAGATCCAAAGAGCCGAACAGCTCTGCTGGACAGGGGGACCAGGCCCAGTTCATTCTTAAGTAGTGAGGTTTCATTTCCCTGCTAGCTCCACTGAATTCTCCCTGGTCACATCCTCCAGCAGGAACCAGAGAGAATCCCTCCCTCTTGATACCAAAAGAAAGCCTGCCTCTCACGGCCCCTGGTAGTGTCACCCTGTGTTTCGTGTGATATCCTTCTTCCCCAGCCTGTGAAAATACATGACTCATAAATTGTTGTCAATTTCATCTGTCTGTCCAGTGTCAGATATTGTATGTTCTCCATCCCCATAACCCTAGGATGGAAATCTCTCCCTCTCCAACAGGGTGAATAGTGGATGACTAAAACCACCCTTTACCTAACTTCTTTTTCTTTCAGTATTTCACTAAATTAGTTGAAGTTAGTTGACGATGATTTTATAAAGTCCAGTTATTCAGACCTATTCTTGGTGAAGCGGCAGTTGCTATATGGGATTTCTCTGGGAGATGTACTCATATTTGTTTGACTTTAGTTTTGCTTATTCACTGCCAACATAGCATGTTGTTAAGAGGAATAAAAATGCATATGTGAAAACAACATTTTATTCTAAATATAAACCATAAAAGGACAGTCAAAACTGTCTAGTTTCTTAGGCCACATTTCATGGTGCCTTATACATGTGAACCATCCTTAGAAATGAGCATGTGGCATAGGGGGAGCATTGAAATTTAAAAATATGAAGTGGAGTTCTAGATGCTATAACTTATTTTTATATTTTTTAAATATAGTTACTTCTAGGATTTCAAGTTAAAAGAAGACACAGGGACTAGAAATGCAGCCTGGCACAGGTGAAGAATTCAGTCAAGAGATAGGGTTCAGGCGTTAAGTTCATGGTTATGCTCTGCCATCATCTGGTCTATATTGGTCTCATTTTCTTCATAAGTAGGTTAAGGACCAGAATATTTTCAAAGACTTGCTCTTCACTAAAAGCCTATTATTCTGTGGGGCCCACTTAAAAAGAAATAAAACATAGAAAATGACATTCATTGCTGATAGTAGTTGATGAATAAAGGTCAAGAACCATGAAGGTGTTTTGATTTAAAAAAAAAATCTGCTGAAAATGTTAGTTGAACTTAGATGGAAAGGAAATATAAATAAATAGATTTTACGATTCTTATAACTTTATTTTTATTTATGTATCTTCCTCTTCATTATGTAGTATCATGCATGTGTCGCAAAAAGAGTGAGAGGGTTTTTGACTTAATCTGCATCCTTTTTAAATTAGTCAAGACCCCTTTTGGCATATACACTAGCCAAAGTTGCACAGGGGAAAAAAAGAAAACCTTTAAAAATATTTCTAATTTACATATTACATATGTATTACATATTACATATGTAATTATTTCTACATAAACATAATGAAAAAATTCAGGTTAAGAGACATAATTTAAATGATTCTAGTTATATTACTACATGGAGAATAAACTAGAATACAGTAGAGAGACTACTTTTGATATAAGGATAAAAATCTAAAATTTTATGGTATGTTTAAATATAACTCAGTTCAATTTCCACTTGGATAGCAAGCATAGCAAAAAATTGAATGATAAAAGGAAATTAGCAAACCCTGCTACAAATAAGATTACCTTCCTCACAAAGCTTTTTTCTTTCTTTTATGTTGCCTTATTTAAGTACAGCATGATCCACTCAGGTGCACACAAAACCCCCGTCATAGTTACTTCTCCCTCTCCTTCATCAGTCAAGGAGCAAGTATAATCTCTTTTCTGAAATGTCTCCCAGTTGTGTCCTTCTTCTTCCATTTTTACTAGTCCAGACTGAAAGTTAATTGTGCTCACTTGCTTCTTAGCTAAAGATTTACAATAAATCTCTGTTATCCCAATTTCTTTTTTTTTCTGTTTTTTTTTTTTAATTTATTTTGAGAGAGAAAGAGAGAGAGAGAGAGAGAGCTGCATGAACAAGGAAGGGGCACAGGGAGAGAGAATCTAAGGCAGGGTCCATGCTCAGCACAGAGCCGGAGGTGGAGCTTAATCTTATGACGCTGGGATCATGACCTGAACCAAAATCAGGAGTCAGTCGCTTAATTCACTGGGCCCCCTTGCCCCCCCCTTTTTTCTTGTTTTTAATGTTATGAATCATCTCATAACATTAAATTAGTAATGCTTTTACATTATGTGCAGCATTTATTTTCATCTTTTCATTATTATTATATCTAATACGGGAATAGACTCTTCTAGAGTGCCAAAGGAACTCTAGTGCCAAAGGAAGTATTACATTTAAACTAAAACTGTGCTTCATATGTAAACTTTAAAAATACTAACAGGGGTGCCTGGGTGGCTCAGTCAGTTAAGCGTCCGACTTCGACTCAGGTCACGATCTCGCGGTCCCTGAGTTGGAGCCCCGCATCGGGCTCTGGGCTTATGGCTCGGAGCCTGGAGCCTGCTTCCGATTCTGTGTCTCCCTCTCTCTCTGCCCCTCCCCCGTTCATGCTCTGTCTCTCTCTCTCAAAATAAACGTTATTTTTTTTTAAATAAAAATACTAATATACTTTGTTCACTTCACCCAACTGATGTGCGATTGAAAACACTCTTCCCACCTCAGCAGCAATACTCTTGACTAATAATCACAGTGTTGTAAACTTGCCATGTAGCTTTATGAAATGTTATGCCAGTGTCACCTGATTCTGCATGATCTGTTCACAGTATTCCCAGTTTCTCCCCTGTACTGGTCCGTACAATTGCAAATGCATTTTCTTAAGATGATTGAGACACCTTTGAACCCAGTAATATTTGCACACATTGTCATGTAAATCCATACATCCTTGTCAGAGAAACAAGGCACACAAAGCAAGCATCTACAGAGGCATCCCAATGAGATAGCTTGGTATTCTTAGATTTTAAAATAAAATTTATATATCCTTTCTATGTTTTACTCCTTTCTAGGGTATACCAGGTCACTTTACCTCATTCTTTATTGTATTTTAACTAGAAATACTCAACCATCTTTTATTTTCATTACTTTTCTCCTTGTTTTAACTTATATATGTATATGACCACATGAACTTTGAAAATCATAACTGGTTCTCAGTCTTTTAAAACTTACTGGAGAATGAAGGAAGACAATGGTTATATTCTCTTTCCTTCTTTTTGGCCTCACATTTCTTACTTTCTCTCTCTAATTCAACTTTACTTGGTACATTTTATTATAAACATTGTGTTGTCTCTTTGTGGTCTTTGTCACCCAGTATAAAATAAGGGTTCTTATCAGAGAGTGTCAAAAGAAATTGACTATTGATTGCCCACCAGTGGAAAAGCCCATGGTAGGGGCGCCTGGGTGGCTCAGTCGGTTGAGTGTCCGACTTTGGCTCAAGTCGTGATCTTGAGGTTCGTGAGTTCGAGCCCCGCATTGGTCTCTGTGCTGACAGTTCAGAGCCTGGAGTCTGCTTTGGATTCTGTGTCTCCCTCTCTCTTGCCCCATCCCTGCTCATAGTCTCTCTCTCTCTCTCCCTCTCTCTCTCTGTCTCTCGAAAAATAAATAAACATTAGAAAAAAATTAAAACAAAAAAAAAATAAAACCAGAAAAGTCCATGGTAGCTTGTTGAAGATCAACCAGGTTTTCTGATAGTCTAAATATTAATTAATAAAGGGGCACAGAATGTGTGTGTTTGCATATAGGATGATTCCCTTCATGTATTCCTCCATGAGTCTCCTTTGTGTTGCTTAATACCTCTCTCCATCTCTCTCTCTCTCACACACACACACACACACACACACACACACACACATCAATTTTGAGAAAAATGTATTGCCAGAAAACCTTGAAGTTGGCCATTCTCTCCATTGTTAATTAGGAAACACAACTAAGAATATAAACACTCTCACACTATGAGGATACAATTCAGTTTCAGGCTTATGCAATTCACCACACCAACGCTTGTTTTCTTCGCTTTTTTCATGATTAAAAGAAGAGTCACTCACAATGATAAAGGGAAAAAGAGGATGGTGACTGTGTTCCAAATTAGATAATTGCAACATTCATTGAATGTTTCTTACGCCCAGGCAGACTGGTTGAGCAATGACCCAATGATTAGCAACTGCTCTCAAAGAAAAGTAAATATGTAAGATGAAACAAAACAAAAACTGTCTTCAATTACACAATATTCTCAATAGAAGTTTTTACATGGATTGATACATTTCTTTTAAAATAGAAATGCTCCCTCTGAGACATTTAGTCACAGATTAATATGAACTGCTTTATTTGATAAGTTTAAAACCCTAGCTTTCAAAATAAGGAAATAAAAATTGCGATTGATTAACAGAGAAAAGCGGAAAATAAAATAATTTTGAACAACCCGAGGACAGCTCTAGAGAACCGGGTCTGCCGAGCTAAGAAATTACAAGTTCAACAAGTCTACAGTTAGAACCACCAGTGAAAAAATCCATTTGATAGAGCAGATACTAAGTACTGCAGATTTACAGGGCACCCCTTTAACTAATCCTGATGTAATCTTGATGTTTACAGGTCATGTTGTAGAAATGAAGAAAGACATTTCCAAGCTCGCCAGGTGCTTGCTTTCCAATAAGGACTATTTGAAAGGGGGAATTTCCCAACAAGTGAAGTCAGACCAACAAGCAGATCCCAGGCCCTCACCAGACCATGTCAGTTATCAGAAGGACAAACTGTTAATATTTATACTAACAGCCAGTATGTTTTGAGGGATGTTATGGAAACAAAGGGGTTTTCTTATGCTCTCTGAGACCCCAGTCAAAAACAGAGAAGTAAATGAACTATTCTTTTACTTTCTGAAATTGCTCTCATCAATATTGAGGCCCACACTGAAAGGACTGAACCTGAATCTCAAGGAAATGCCCTAGCTGACTTTCCTGCACAGACAGCAGCAACAGAATCTTAAAAGTTGTGGCTCAGGTGGTGGACTTTATTCTGCTTCGGCAAAAAATTAACCCTCATTGTCAGACTTTTTTGTCATCCTGATGTTCTTGGCACATAGTAATTGTCTGTTCCTGATTCAGAAAAATATAATAATAATAATAAGATAGGCAAACAGTGGTTTAAATCAAACAGTTTGGGGCTATGGGAGACCGAAGATGATAGTTTATCCTGGCTCCCTAGTAAACCCCAACTTTGGGTTTTTGCACTCCTTTATCTGCCATGGTGCGTTTAAGAGGACTCAAATTATGAATAGACATTGGTATAGCAACTTCTATACAATTGAGAAAACAGTTTACTACCAACATCTAACCTGTCAGATCCATAACACTGGAAAAACTATTTTTGTCCCAAGAGGCCTCAGACTTAATCCTTCTGGTCCTTTTCAGCACTGGCAGCTGAACTTTATTCAACTGCTACTTATTATGGGTTATTGATATGTATTTCTCATTTTATTTATGTTTCCACATGGTTTGGAGCCTCCCCCTGCCACAATGCTGATGCTCTCGCCATGGCAAAGAGATTATTTGAGACTGTGTTTCCCACTTGGGGCATACCTTCCACAATCTCCAGTGATCGAGGCACCCACCTCACTGGATAAATCATACGAGCCTTAATGAAAATCTTGCAGACTTCTTGGAATGATTGCTGTCCCTATCATCCTCAGTCATCAGGCAAGGTCGAGAAAACTAATGGGATCCTCAAACTCAAAATCTCTAAACTTGTTGGAACTACTGGACTCCATTGACCTAAGGTATTGCCTCTGGCCTTGCTGACTGCTCTCAGATCCCTTTCGGGAAACAAACTCTACATGAGATAGTCACCAGTAGACCAATGTCTATTGGTATACAACTTTCTGCTGATCCCTTGTTGTCACGATAGTATGACTCGTTACCAAAAGTATTTAATGTCTTATATTAATATATATTAATAAATATGTCAATAATGTCTTATTTAGTGTCTTATATACGATCATTATTTAACGTTTCTAAGTATCAACAGATTAAAGAAGACTTCCAAGTCTTGGGATCCAAGATCTCAATTCAAAAGATTCTGTTTGTTGGTCATTGTCTGAAGCCTAGTGACTGGGTATTCTGGAAACATCAACCTGAGCCCCACCGGAAAGAACATTACTGAGTCTTCTTGACCACTGACACTGCTGCAAATCTAGAAGACACTGAGTCTAAGGTACACATCTCACAGCTAAAGAAGGCTTTACCTGACATCTTGGCCTGTACAGACGCTGAAGACCCCCAAATCAAACTGACGAAGAATAGAAGCAGCTGACATGAGTGTAGGCTCCTTCTACCCAGGACACCAGATCCACATTTCATACTTTAACTGAACATGAAAGCTTTTTTTTTTTTTTCCTTCTCTTTCTTTCCTTTACTCTGACATTGGTCTGGAAAGATACACAACACCCCCATCCATATTTCCTACACCAATGCTAATGGGGGTGAACTCGTCAATCTTGGAAGTCTCTTACCAAGTTCCACTTTTATGATCAGAATATCCAGTGCCTTGTTTTTTTTTTTTTCCCCTTTCTCCAATTATAGCTGTATTTAAGCAGTTAGACCCATATACCTATGTAAATCTTTGTACAATCCCACTCCCACATTGCCATGAACATCTGGATCAGATCTGCCCACTAAGAGATCTCTTCAGCAGCACCCATCTTTGCAAGGCCTTTTTATTTCAGACAATGAGATTTACTTTCTGAATGTGCTGAGAACCTCATTGACCCCTGGGTTGAATGGGGTAAATGCATTAATCTCTGTAAACGAATCCATTAACAGAACCTCCTTAATGGGAATGGTTTGTGCCCTAATTGGCTTTGTCTTTGTCTATGATACTTTTCATTCTTCTTGGACCTGAATACCTAGTTATGGCTGGTACCTAACTGGGCCATGCCTCTTGGGTTATCCAACTGTGCCTCTAATTTTCCACAAACTAAGATACTTCGTGAATTGACTCCCCTGAATTCACACCATCCAATTAGAAAGAACCTCTCAGGAGCCACTAGTGACTCAGGATTTGCTTCCTTTGGCAGGGCCATACTTCCTTGGCCAGGAGTAAATGTAAATGAGAATATGATGGGAAACCTCTCCCTAATTCTTGAAGATATTGTAGAATCTGATGCTAAAACAATAGCTACCCAAGAAAAATTTTTAGATGTTTCTGACCAAGGTAGTTCTTAAGGACAAGATTGCTCTTGATTATCTTTTTTTTTTTAATTAAAAAAAATTTTTTTTATTTATTTTCGAGATAGAGAGACACAGCATGAGCAGGGGAGAGGCAGAGAGAGAGGGAGGGAGACAGACAGAATCTGAAGCAGGTTCCAGGATCTGAGCTATCAGCACAGAGCCCGACGCGGGGCTTGAACTCACAGACTGTGAGATCATGACCTGAACCGAAGTGGGACACCCAACCGACTGAGCCACCCAGGCGCCCCAGCCCTTGATTATCTTTAAGCTCAGCAAGAAGGTATCAGTACTATGGCCAACACCAATGTGCTGCACCTGGATTAATACTTCTGTGGAAGTTGAAACCTGGTTATATAAGATCATTGAGCAAGCCACTTGGCTTAAAAAGGTGACTCTTTTAGGGGGGTCTTTCTTTGACTTTTTTGATTTTGATTGGTTTGGGTTTGGGGGACCATGGCTCCAAAGTGCACGCCACACATTAAAAACTATCCTGCCTATTATAATCATAATAATCTCCCTAGTGCATTGTATTCTCTCAAAAGCTTTAAATGTATGTTCACAGCTGCTAGCCACCAAGAAAATGATGTCCCCAAGACTTGGATTTCAAAAAAAGAAGCAAAGAGAATGATGAATCTAAGGACTATGAACCTGGAACAGTGACCTATGGAAACCACACAAAGAAACAACAAAAGCTGCGAGTGGTAGCCGAGAGGGGTGCTAATGCCTTCAATTTTGATGACATATCTCAGTCAAGCTGACAGTCTGATCTAAAGGAAGGAATTGTTGAAAAGGAAACCACACATCCAAAATGGAGTTGCTTCTGCTAGGCCCGCATTGCCAAACAGGGGCTTTATTCCTAACCTAATTGTAGTTTCAACCTTCCCCAGAAATGCAATCTTTCTGGAATTCTCTGCTCAGCACCAGTGAAGTAATCCACGTAATAAGTCCCTGTTAGCCCCCAAAGGGAGGCGATCTTGCCTATCTTGCCTGAAATAGTCCTTTATTTGGTTTATGATTCCCTTGTTCTGGATTTATGAAACCTTTCCCTTTCTGTAGCCCTTTGGAGCTCTTTTCTACTTGCTAGATGAGATGTCAGATTTCTGAATTGTTCGATAAAGCCAGTTAGAACTTTAAAATTTACTCAATTGAACTTTTGTTATTTAACACTGTCCAGATTCATTTTATGATATATCATATGCAAAAAAATATGATTCTGTCAATTATTCAGTAACTCCAACAAACATTTATTTGCATGAAAATAGAAAGTTATTCAAAAAGCACATTGGGGGTCAAGGGGAAAATATCAGGTAAATATATCCTAGTGCAATCATACATATATATTTTTCAATAGTAGGGAGAGAGGGCTATTTGAGAGTTGCAAAGGGGGGCGAGGGAAACAACTGGAGCTCAGCAGCTGTGAGTTTTACTTCCTGGACTCCATACCACCAATAAATAGAGAGGCAAAGGTGAACTGAGCTGGTGAGTAGATACCAAAGGCAAGTTAACTTTCATCTTGCAATTTTGCAATCAGCGCTGGTTAAATACAACTCAGAAGCAGACTAGAGTTTTAAGAAAGGAATGATTTCCATTTGTTGCCTGTATTCCATACTTTTGAGAATCAAGAATAGCGACAAAGTGATGAAAAGCAATATTAATAATTAAATACACCACTTAATGTGCGTTGGCATTGTGCTATGCATTTCACACATGTCAGTTCACCTAATTCTCATAAGAATTTCACAGCTAAGTGTACTTCATATTTTACAAAAGTAAAGATCAAAATTCAGATGTGAGATAACTTTTTGAAAAGATCTCCCCTGACTTTCTATAGCATTAAAGAAATTTAAATTTGAAATAGTGATCATACGATGCGGTGCTTTTCAAACATTTGGGTAATGATTCACAGCGAGAAATATATTTCACATTGTGACCTATTTTACACATGTATCGGAAAGAAAATGTTTCACAAAGAACTATTTGTCTTTACCATGAGTGACGTGTTTTCATACTCTTCTACTCTACTTTTTTTCCTATTCTATTTACTTCTAGTTTTATTTTTATGTTATTGTCTTAATACACTGAATTACTCTTGTGACCCACTATTGGGTTTTGACCACAAATTTGATTACTTAATTATTTGACTGTTGAATTATTTCACATTTTCCTATAGTTTCTTTGGTTCTCAAAGCAAACTAGACTTTTCATGAAGGCAGATATTACTATGCATTCCTACCTCTCCTCATTGCTGGACCTTAATAGAAGTGTGTAATTTAATAAAATTTAATTTTTACATCTGAAAATTCATAATCTTGGGTACATAGAAGAGTCCATGATATGATTCCCAGAAAGGGTAAAAGTAAGGGACAGTTGGGACAGGTCTAGGGGAACAAAGCAACTTGTAACTATCGCTGTTCACATTCTCTTGAGAATCATTCCTGTATATTTTTATTAGTTTTTTTCCCACCATAGGGCTGGCCTTATTAGACATAAAGAGCAAGAGAAACACCTAGTCCAATCCCTATCCCTTGTTGCTTCATAAAATGAGCTTCTGTCCAGGTATGTGTAGTTTGAACTCAAGAAAATTGGTTACGTCAACCACACATTAGGTTACAAAGCACACTTTTCTTTTACCTTTTAGTTATTTCAGAATATAAATTTCTGTAAGATTTGTCCAGATTAGTATCATTATTAAAAAACACTATACCTTAATTTATATTTTCTTCTTGGAATATGATACCCATATGAATTTTATTTTTTTCTTATGTGTCCATTGATTTTAAGTATGAAATAATTTGTGTCTAAAATTTTAGATAAAATATTTTCCTTTTATTGCTCGAAGGCACTCATATCCTGTGTCAAACATCTACATTATTCCTTGTGGGCCCTTGGTATTACTACAAATCAAAAAACTTAAGAAGAAAATATAACAATAGGTGGAAAAATATATACATTTAAAATATTCATTGTGGGTATCATGAGAATCATATAGAATTAAATGCCTACTTTCAAAAGTGTAAATATCGCAAAATCCTTTAAACCTAGCATATGTTTCTTCGAATGAGACTCAGTTTTGAACAGATGTCCCCTTAGACCTGTTATATTAAGACTGAATTTACTAAATCAGCATTAGTTGTTTTTAAACTTAGGGCCATATTTTGCCACTGATTTTTATTCAAAGCTCCCACGGGCGTCAGTGGAAGATCCATGCATGGAAAAATGGCATAATATGTATCCTAGTTTTATTTATTTCATGTGTATACAGCAGTATAAAATAATATATTACATTTACACTCATTTTACTTATGTATTATTATAGCATTCACAGTAACAAACACTATAGTTAAGATTTAAACTCATCTTTTGTTATAATACCCTGTTTTCACTTACAGATAACTGTCTTGAAAATGTGTTTAGAGCTGAAATTCCCTGCTTACTTTCAGCTCTATGATGTACGGATGTATTGGAAGTCTGAGTTCTATCGTTCAGAAGTTTTTGAGTTTCATGCGAGATTTTAATATTTGCATCATTACTGCAAAAATTGCACGCAACTCAAAAACGTCTGAAGTGTAAAACTTCAAACTAAGCATGTGACAAGTTTTCAAGAAATAAAAGTCATTTTTCTAATTTTACAAATACTTAAAAAATAACAGTGGTTAGAAATACATGCATGCACACTAAAGGTATTAGAATTTTAGTCATATTATTGCCTGCAATACTCTGGCGGCACCCATCTTCCCAGCATTCTCATAGAATGCTATAATCTAAAACCTATGCCAAGTTTTAGAAGAAACAAAAATATTCTATTGAACAGTAGCTTCACAAATTACTGTATAAGGATTTTGTTCGACCTAGCAGAGGGATAGTCCTTGAAGTGCTAACAATATATATAAAATAATTTTACTACTCCATGGCATAAAAAATATGGAATTTTGTCATTTTCTGTTTTTCCTTGTTAAAAAGGAACATAAAAAGGATGTTAAGTGCAAAGCCTTTACCACTACAAAATTAGAGTTTTGAAAAAGATAAAGAACCCAAGAAATTGCAATATGAAAAATATAAGATTTTCAGAAAAATTATCAAGTATACCAAGATTTTAAATGTTTTTGAGTTCCTCGGGTATTAAAAGCACACATAGAAATATGAGGGGGAGAAAGAAAACCACATGTAATGACAAATAACAGTGCTATGATCAGTCAGCACCGTAAGTAATTTTCTTTATGCTGCTTAACATTTGCAACATTCTGAGTCAGTAGTCGTATTAAATATTAATTTTACTCCAGTAAACTATTTTTGTAAAGTTAAAACGGCATAATTAATAGACAGTTATTAAAGTTTATGTTGAGAATTGTGAGGATGTTTTTTCTTCCTCTTATTGAAGAACTAAGAAGGTTTCTACAGTACAGGAGATCCGGCGGCAAATTATAACGCTATTAAGAAATGAAACAGGAGGAAATTAAAAGGAAACGGGAGTAATTAAAATATTTAAATCCTCTACTATAGTACTTAATTTGCAATGTTTGATAAAGGCATTGCATTTAATATCTTCAAAAACCAAAATATACATATTTCTCAATAGTTCCCAAGAAAGATGATACACTTAGAGTGATACCATTATATCTGTAAAGTAATTATGATACGATACTTAAATATTGATTTAAAATGATTTCACAAAATTATGTTTACAAGATAAGAATTAGAATTTTACACGTGGAGGAAATATTTCTAAAAATTGTCGTTTGACATACCTTTGAAACATTAAGACACTGTTTCCACAGGAAAATATTTTGACATTTTTACTACTTTAGAACGAACCGTGTTTATCAAGGAGTAAATGTCATGATCATTCGTTTCTGAAGTAATTTATTGATGAAATGTCATCTAATAATTTAGATAGTATTTTTTGATATGTATGAAATTATGTAAGACTGGATATTAAGATGACTGGATTAAACAGAAAAACTATTCTAAAATTCCTTTTCATTGTTATCTAATACATTTTTTTTTTAAACCTTTATTATTGATTGGTTGCATTTTTCTATTTTATAGTCCCCCTCTCATTGGTAGAAAACATCCTAGCCAATTAGCTAAAATTATATCATTACTCTCTGGTAACTTCTGATTTATTCTGGATACAATACATGATTAATAACTGTTTAGCATTTTAGCAAATTCTATCTTTCCCACAAATTGGGTAAAATTTTCTTGTTTTTGTTGTTTGTTTTTGTTGATTAATGATATAATTTAATAATTAGAATGTAAATTAGAATAACTGTTACTATGATATATAAAAAACGAATGCGCAAATATATGGCATAAGAAGTTTGTTCAAGGGAGATGATATACGATGACATAAAAGTCTAAATAATTAAAGAAACCTTCTTAACATTGAATGAATGAATACAAACATAATACATGAAATGAATATAACCTTACTTTTAATGCATGTGATAAGGCAGATGGATGTGTGTTTTCCGCCATAATTGGAAAATGATGAATGAAAGGTTTTAATTAAAGCAGTGATTCAACAAGAAAAGCATTTTCTTGTTTAAAAAGCAATTACAACAAACAGATATTTTTCCAGCTAAATTATATAGAAACATATCCTTATTAAAATAGTCTATCATTCAAAATCTTAATGAAGTAGCGCCAAAAGTTTGAGGAAATGTTACTGCTGCACTTTTGTGAACGTATGTGCTTTTGTGTCATATGCGATGGATTGGTTTTACGTATTTTTAAAGGGTCCCCAAAAGACTGGAATATTACACATACTTCAACAGATAAAATGATTGGGATTACGACATATTAATCTCTGTCATTTGATAAGTCAAATGAGTGATGCCAAGATATCACTCAAATCTACATATCAAGGTCCTCTGAAAATATGTATGCATTTTATTGTTAAATCGAAGGAAAATGTTCCCATTTACATGACCATAAAACTAGGTGGGAAACATTTGTTATGTGTTAAGCTTTAGTCTGCTTTTTAATAACATAGCACAGCTCAAACTATCACTGAATCCAGAAGATCAGTTAGCAGTTAAGGTAAATGTGTCAAAATTGATCTGTAATTTGGATTGGGCAAACATTTAGAAATGTTGAAGGCTTTCTTAGGAGGGAGCTTTGAGAATTCTGTTTTTTGCTAAGATTGTCTCACATCCTCTGATTTTTCTCTCTTAATTTCTCTCTTAATTAAGCAATAAACAACAGCTGGTAAAAAGAAAACTATGTAAAAGAAAGGAAAATACATCTAAAGGAATTTAATAATTAACTTCGTGGACATGAAAATAAAAGGCAAGCTTAACTTTTCAAGGCTGACTCAAAGAATTTTCTCATTAATAAAACACTGACTATATTTAAGCTATAAAATCTTCACATGTAAGATAATACTGAAACAATAATGTACCATATTTCTATCTCCAAATTTATTTAACTTATTTTAAATTTAGAGATCACTTATATCTTATAGTTACTCTTTACCAGTTCAGATACTTATATATCTCTATATGTTCATATAGAGTTATAAATAGATTTTATATTCATGTGTTAGTAAGTCACAAAACTATGTAAAACTATGTAAAATAAAATTCTGTGTGAGTTATACGGTTGAGGACTTCTTAAAATAGTAATCTCAATTACGTATTTTACACCACAAAATGTACAGACACCCAGTGTTTGTTTTTGTTTTTTTTTTCTAACAACAAATACAGGTGGATTTATAGATTCTTTATAAAAGCTTTAAATGATTCTAAATTCAAAGCCATAGAAATAGAATCGAAAGAATGTAGATTGTTAGATATTCTGATATTACATATTCAGTGCTCTTCTGATAACATCGACAGCTATATCTTTGGCATTGAAAATTCAGTACAAGTTCTTGACAAAATTGTGTAGCTTAGAGCTTCATTTTCTTTTAAACAAGGAAAAACAGGGTTGTATAAGATGAAAATTGGGAGGAAACTATTAATGATTATTCTTTTCTTAGTAAGTTTATCTTTGGGACCCTGAATTACCTTCACTTTACTATATGATGTGGACTGTACGAATCCATTTAAAAACCAACTGAGTTGTACCACATTTTAGGAAAATTATATAATATAATATATATATTTTATATTTATTTAGAAGCTTTGAAATAGTACAGTAAACACTTTGCAACACGGTGTATAAACTACAGAATGTCTTTGATATTTTGTGGGTCTTCAGAATACAACATTTTTTATAACCCACAGGTGAAAAGAACATAATCACAATCTGTCTTGTAAAGTTGGAATAGTTTGGGGAACACTTGATCACACAAAAAGAATATAAAACAGTCAAGTTTAAAACAGTGATATTGCATTTATAATGCACAAATTTCCTTTATCTTTATGACTGGCTTCTCGTGGTGAATATAAACATGTAAAGGGCTCAGTGACATTTGGAGAGAGAAAGATATATAGTGCTGTAAACAGGCACACACTGATCGGAGAGGCAAAAGCAGTTGCCTCTAAAGTTTCTACAGTTCTGCACATTTCAACTCATTTCTCAGGCCTGCTGAGAGCAATTAGGTCCTATAATTGGCCACGATGACTCCGCCGGCAATCTAGTACTCGGTTACACACAACTAACTGATGGCCAAGATAATGAAGTTGAAAAGTTGATGCTTTTGTTGGTCGACTTTGTGCAAATCATGCTGCTTCAGGTAAATCCTGTAGAATTGACTAGCATATCCTTTTCCGTGCTGTGAAAAAGAAAGAAAAATACTCTAAGAAAAGGAGCCTGCGTTTGGGAGTTTAGAATTGCACGTTACTGGAAAAGAAACAAATACAACTGGAAATAAGTCGTCTCCCTATACCAGACCCACGTCGTGTCAAAGTATTTCAGTGTTAGCCTTGGTTTCTAATTGTCAAGTCAATCCGTTGCGTGGGTTTCTAAAAATGTCAATTTTGGTATTTTAGAAAATGAGTTTTGTGTGGGAAAGGTATGTTTTATATATCAAGCACCAATTATGTGGAGATTAAACTTTTGAAGTTACATACAGAACAATCCCCACTTCATTACTTATGCACGATCAGAGTATAGAAAAAAATGTGTGGCCTGTAAACATTCTAGAATGAGTCATTAGAATATCTACAAATAACTGGTTATATGTTTAATTGAAAAAATTCCAAATTATATATATTAAATCAACATATCATACAGAAACCTGTACTAGAAAATGTTGATGTAATTAAAAAGTTAAAAAATGCTTCACATTTTCTGGTTTAATTTACTTCATCCTTTATATTATGTAAAAACCAAACCTTTTAATGTGTACAAAAATAATAATAATAATAAATTTATTCCCTAAAAGGAATCCGTTTTCTTATAAAAGGGTGACAGGAAAAAAGATATTGAATTTGGTCCAGTCTTATAAAATGTACTGAATTATGAGGTAGAATTTCCAAATCCAATCATTTAGATTTTATGATTTTAAGTATTTTATTTATTTATAATGATAACGGATATTTCTTCCTACCTTTCTATAATCTTTATATTAAGCAATGAGCACAATGAGAGCAGAAACTGCATTGTCTAGGTCAGCATCTGGCACGTAATAGATATATAATGAAAATGTGCGGAAAATAGTGTTCAATTGTGATAAAAAGCAATTCTGTTGTGTAAAATCGATTATAATAATATATATACACATATAAATTAAAATATAATTAAAAATTAAGAATTACACTAAATGGCATAACTGGATTGTCTCAATCTGGTAAATAGTTGGCTTTTTTGTTTCTTTTGTTTGTTTTCTTTTAACACAAACCTAAGAACGTACTGATCAGAATAATTTTTCTTCTGTGGTATTTCCATTTATTTCAAGTAGATTATCTAGTTAATATATTTTTCTTAATTTATTTCTCCAATTCTCACATTTATTTTTCCTCACAAATTCAGTTTCTGAACAAATCACCAAACATTTCTTCCCTAGGTCACCATTTAGCAGACACATCAACTAAAATTGGAAAAGTCAGGCACCATAATTGACAGAAATAAAGTGAAAATGAATATTTACATGTCCCTGGTGGTAACTCATATTGAGCAATCAAAATATATATATTTTTGTAATATAATATCATGAATTATAAAACAAGTTAGCTACAACCCAGGATTATATGGTAGTTATTATAACTTACCTGTTCATAATGCTATAGAGAATATTCTATTAAAGAAAATAGAAATTTTCCTCTTTTTAAGCAATCAAATCTTATTTTCCTGTGTTCTTGAATTCGAATTCCCTGTTTCATGCTAAACGTGAATATATATAGTTTAAATATATTTTGTTTATACCAATCAGAATTTAAAATGCCTCAGTAAATTACAATAACTAAGCACTATGGAAATTCAGGTTTGTAAAATGAATTTGAACAAATAATTGCAGGGGTCAAATAATTTACTGTCTAATCCAAATAATTGTGTGAGTAAAAGGAAGCACAGGACATAATCTTGTGCTTTTATGGATAACTCAGGACACACGAACATTCTGCAAATAATACCACTTTTCTCAAAATAAGGAAGGGATACTACTTACAGGATGAAACTTTTTTTTTCTTAAACTACTGATTTATAAGAAACAACTTTCTAGTAGTTCGAGGACAGAACAAACTCGAGTGACCTATCCACAACCTATAGAGTAATTTATTATGTGTAAAAATTAATATACCGAAAAGCACATCGCAGTATAATGCAGAAATTAGTCAACCTAACACATATTTAAATCAGTAAAATGTTTCTCATTAGGTTATAAAATACTTATGGAGAAGCCCTTTAGTATGGATATTACATGTTTATTTCATGTAGTCAAAATACAAAAACAAATTGTTTTTACTGAAACAGTCCAGAATTTTAAGAACACAGAAGTTTAGTACACATTATACTTGATACCTTAAATCTCAACATAAATTTAAAATGCATATTTTAGTTACTGTTTAGGGTTACTTGTGTGCCGCTTTTATTTAAAGTGCGCCTATTTCAAGTAGTTGTATGAATAATATAACCACCTTTTATTAAATTACCACCTCCCACCTATCTGTTAAGTCAGGAATGCAAATCTGAATAGGACAAGCGTAAAGGCTGAGGTTGAAGGCCAGAACCAAGTAGGATGGGAAGGAAAGATCTCCTCTATTTCAGCATCAAATTTCCCAAATGTGAAGTAGTACCAGATAAACTAGAGAAAATGAAATATTATTACTAAAGTTATAGTCACATACATTTTGTTTCAAGCCTTTTAAGAGCTGATTTTGAATACTGAATATTCATTGTCCTTGGGGGCTGTCTGGGTTAATGTTGGACATGCAGCACACAAATATATATACATATATAAAAGCAATGTTATTACATTTTAGAGTCAGTGCCAAGGACAGTTATTCCGCAGTGTTAACTATTATGGGTATGCATTTGCTGAAACATTTCAGGCTAGAGAGAATGGGTCAAATACGCTGAATCTCTATGCTTTATGATATATTCTATATATGTTTTAGAATTATGAAAGCGTACTTGATTTTTTTTTTTTTTTGCTTTTTCTCTTCACTTCACAAATGCATTTTTCCCCTAGTTATTCATCAGCATACATAAGGAGTTGGTCACTTGATACAGATGAAAGATTTTCTTTTCAGTCAAATCTAAAGTAAAGGCAAAGGACTGTTGGTATTCTTTTTATATCAATTTATTCATTCACTTCATTTATTCTTCAAAGTGAGTCATAAAAATATTACATTTAAGACCTTTATATTATTTTCTGAACTATGGATGAAAAAATTACTCTTAATGGAAAAGAGATATTCAAATATCTCCTTTTTTATAATTTTGCATACATGTATGTATGCATATATTTAACATTATAGGTATGTATATATTTAACATATAGGTTTTAATGACACTTTTATGATACATATTTTTCTTTGTAATTTTTTTAAGTTTATTTATTTTTGACAGAAACAGAGTACGAGCATGACCTGGGAAGGGGCAGAGAGAGAGAGGGAGACACAGAATCCGAAGCAGGCTCCAGGCTCTGAGCTGTCAGCACAGAGCCTGACGCGGGGCTCTAACTCACAAACCCTGAGATCATGACCTGGGCCGAAGTCGGATGCTCAACTGGCTGAGCCACCCAGGCGCCCCGATGCATATTTTTCTTTATATTGTGTCATCCTGTTATTGCCTTTGATCATCTGTAAAGTATATTAAACTTTGGGACATTTACAAATTCTGATTAATGACGTAAGAAGAATAACTATCAGCCTGTATGCTGCAGAAATAATTGTAAAAATAAAAGTGCTGATAACCTATTTATACCATGGATAATATTATAATTTGCCTGCCGAAAAATAATTTAGTATAATATATTAAAATGAAAATCAAATAACTAGAATATTCACATTTCTATATTTGCATAACAGGAAGCAAATTATCCTTTATACTTTATGACAGTATGAACCCAGAAGCTAAAGAAATATATAAACGTGTGAAGTGATCTAACCTACTTCTGTGACTGAAAGAAAGAACAGCCTTCAAATATCCCAAATGATTGAGACTCCACTGCAGTGAAAAACTTCCAGATACTGAGATCAGTAACCTACTCCAGAGCGCATTCAAAAGTTTAATGAGCCTCAAGGTCAGGACACTTCTTTATAAGTAAAGTGAAACTAGCAGAGACAAGTTAAAGCCCATTACCCCTTCTAGAAGTCAGAAACACCTGCCCTCTGTGTCCTGAGTAAAAGCATATCATAAACTGAAAGATCGTTTAAAAGGAAGTCTCCATTAGAGATCTGTCCAGCTGAATAATCAATTCATTTAACTTTCCTCTATCTTATTCCTGAGACATTTTTGAGGATTCTCTTTAAAAATGTATTTTCTTTTCTGTTTAACAGTAAAGTCCAGAAATAAGCAGAGTAGAGGTTACTATTAAAAGTGGGTCACTGCTTGATTTGTCTTTTATCTTCCCACTTGAACAGTATTATATTTGTTTTTATATTTTAAGATATAATCGTACATTGTCCATATTGTAAATGCTTTTCTTTTCACAAAAAAATGACAGAAAGGTTTAAAATTTTAAGATCCATATAAGGCATAATTAATATGAATTACAAAAAGCTTGAAAGCCTTCTGTTATTACAATATATATTGTCTTTTGTTTAATAGTACTAGCTTAGTGCAGCATAATCTTGAGGTCTTACATTTATTTCGTAATATTCACACCATCCTCATGTTAAATTTCCTTTTTTCCTTTCATCAAACAGTATGCTCTTTATTTTAGGTTGACAGAGCTAAGAGATTATAGAATACATTTAGAAAACGAGAGTTCATCTGGAGAAAGTGGTTCCCATATGTAAACTTGATTAGTTTTTTAGAAAGAAAAATTTATAAAATGAGTGACTCAAACAAGCCTTCAGAACAATGCGAGAAATATGTATTAAATCCACGTGTTTAGTTTAGTCTTTAGATTTATGTAATGCTTACAATGTAGTTTACAATTAATAAATGTTTATTAAAAGTTAAATTCATGGGTGTTCGCAGAGATAGGTAATTGGCAAGCGTAGTTTTGTGGTATAGAATTTTACACCAAGAATGAGCAAAATGGATCATTTCTGAGAGAAAACAAGCATGTTGAGCATATTCTTTTCAGAAATATTAAAAAGAAAACCATTGCCTGCCATTTTCATCTTTCAAAATGGCATCACTTGGACCAAATTCCTATACAAGAGCCTCATACCTAATCTATTTGCAGTTTCAACCTCTCCCTCCCAGAAATCCAGTGTTAATCGTCAGTCAGAAGAAACTTTTCTTTTTGATTAGCAATTAGGGACACAAGGGCCCTCTCTCTTCCCCAAAGGAAGATGAGGTAATTTGCATGATAAATCCCTTTCTTACCCCCGCTATGGGAAAGCAGCCTTGCCTGGAACAATCCTTTCCTTCCTTCCCTTCGTTTTGCTAATAACTTTCTTGCCCCACCTTTCTTCTATAAAAACCTTCCATTTTGTAAAATTCCTCAGGGGCCCCCTGTATTTGCCAGATCGGATGCTGTCCAATTGGTGAATCATTTAATAAAGCCAATTAGATCTTTAAAATTTACTCGGTTGGATTTCTGTTACTTAACAACAGTCACCATCTCCCCTAAAAATCCAAAGTAACAAATACTGCTATATTTCAGTTGTGGTAAAGACTATATACCAATTTGAGGCTATGGATTAAAAATGAATTAGGACTCATATTCTCACTAAGAATGGTTATGTACAAAGATACTTTATTTTATAAGCTGGAATGTGCTCCCAATATCAAGTAGAGGTTGATGTACTGTACAAAGCCCTGAATTTACTACCAGGGAAAATTTCAGAATTCATTGCTCAAAATTTATTTTCAAGCCAAACTTTATCGTTATTTAAAAGATTTAACAACCTTCAAAACAGGAGCTTCTATTTGTCCACAAGTACAGTCCACAACTATGACATATATCATGACCCTCACACAACTCTGTATGAGGACATGAGTCTCCTGAAACATCATGGGTTCTTTCTAGATAGAGGATCCATGGGCTTTTAGAAATTTCTATATACCTGCGTGTGTTTATGTGCATATGGGTATGTGTTATTTAAAATGACCTTCTCACAAAGGTACATTTACAACTGGTTCACTAGAAAATATCTACCCTGTGGGTTACTGCGACCATGTCAACTATCACTACTATTTTTAACAGGAAAGCTGTACAATTATAGTAACTCAATTTCGTTTTTAAAATCTTTAATTCTAATTAGCTAAATTAATTAAGAGTGCTTTGAACTCTACAGCAAAAACCAGTGATCAAGTATCAGCTCCTTTAATTAGACAATACACTTTGATTATTATCATTATCTAAATTGATTCAAGCTAGATATCTAAAAACACAGTAATCATGCATAATTTTTCCATCTAAACACAAGAGTGGTCAGTATTCTAAATATCTGTTCTTGAAATATTAAAACCATTAAGCTTTTAAATTATTTATGAAAAAATAAAAACCCATATGACAAGGTATTGCATAAAAGTTACAGATTGAAGGAATCATCTAGAAATGTGGAAAATTATGCCTTAGAGGCTTAAGAAATTTTCCCTGAGAGGGGAAAAATAGTAGAAGGCGACAATACCTAGCACACATTGGCCACTCTGTCAGGCTCTCTTGATGAATAAAACCACCTTGCATCATTGGTATCTTAAAATCAAAGCTGGGGATTGAGTTAGTTTTTTAATACTTCCATCCCACATCAGCATATAGTTAGGCAATGGAACTCTAATATATATTGCCCTCTATGTTTATAATATCATCTAACATTTTTCTGGAATCCTTTATCATAAGCCACTAAAATATGAACACTATGACTTGTTCCAGAGTTATTTGAAAACCACATTTTTTTTTATGTTGGTAATAAAGAAGTGCCCTTGAAATATCTCTTGAAGACAAGCCACTCAGTTATCTTGCTTTAATAATGACAAAGGATGCTTTCATTTAAGTTACACAAATACCATTAGTTTATGTATCTAAAATTCTAAGAGGATATCCTTATACTCCTTTACAGAATAAATGGTTCTTCTTTTTTCTTTGACAATTATGAGCAACAACATTTACTGACATTTAGATGCTTGTATTTCAACTAGTTTTCTTCAAAACAACATTATAAGGCGATCAAATTAGTTATTTCCCTGTAAGGTCGCAATTAGCATTAATTTTCAAAGCAGAAGACACGAAAAATGCCTGAATGGGATCTGTCATTCCTACAGGTATAAGGGTCTTATGTACATAGACCTATCTGCAACAAACATCATTGTACCACAATATTAGATCAATTACTAGTGATGTGTGCACCTTTGTCTTTTATATGAAAACTAATCATAAATTCCAGCAATGAAAGATAGGAAAAACTTTAAAAATAAATACATAAAACCTTCATTTAAAAATATATAGCTAGGTATCTAATTTATTAACCACTAATAACCTACTTAAGCCAAATACAATTTCAAAATAATGTAAGTAAAACCTTAGATAATTAAGCCATGAAAATAAATGCAAAATCTTCAGGATTGGGAAATAAAATACTTATGACACAATTCACACAAATTTATTTTCAAAAAAGACACACACGATACACACAGCTTAGAAATTATGTATAAAAATATGGCTGTATATTTAATATACTTAATGATCCGATTTCCCCTAACATAACTCAGTTGCTTCTATGTGTAAACAAAGAGCAGATTAAAAAGAGGAATTTGCAGGCTCAGATAGGGGTTGAAATGCTGACATACTGAGAAGTGAAAGCTGACCACTGTTTTTTCTGTATTCAGAAAACAACCCTCACACTCAACCATGTCAGAAACTCCAAGACTACGTATGGGCTTCCATAACGCCTTGAGCAGGATTGCCAGATAAAATACAGAATGCCCTTACATTTGAATTTCAAGTAAATAATGAATAATTTGTTAGTATACATAAGCTCCATGCAACATTTAGGTGTCATGTCATTTATTTGTTAAACCTGGCAGCCCTATCCTAAAGCATCTGTTTCATGACACCACAGGTGACACTAGTTACCACCGAGGTAAATGGTACAGTGTTTTCTAGAAAAACATGTTGCGTTACATTTTCTAATTATTTTATAACACTATAATTCCTAAATTTCATATGTATTTCAGTCTACAATGATTTACAATTAAGATAACAATTTTTTTTAATTTAAGATTGAAAATTCAAAGAAGAAAATAAATAAATAAAAATAATAAAATTCAAAAGATAGAGAAATGAAATGCAGTTATCTACAATATAAATTCATATGTAATGAATTTAATATCATACACGAAGGCAATCTTTATTGTCATTTAAATTATTTCTTTGTATCATGATTAAATTGTAACCTTGGTTTTGAATGAAATCTTTGTTTTTATGAGATGTGGATATAGCATATTAGATCACATCTTCTTTCTCTTTTTGCATAGTAACATAATTTTTAATCATTTATTCTAAAATCTAAGCCTATGTATACATTTTAATTTTAGTTATTTCCTAGAAACTCATTAAACCACCTCCCTCTTGCCCTTTCAATTTAACCTATCATCAGATAATTAAAGATTTGAAAACTGATACGCAGTGAACTATACTCACCTTTAAAATAATCGCAAACATGCGAATTGTTGAAACAAGATCACATTATGCTTGTTAAAGGTTAAAATAATTTTAGTTATGTACTAATTAAATGACAAGATTTGGATCCTTAAATAGTTGTTACATCTCATAACTTTACACTTTTGTTTAAATAGGATTAACCTTAATTACTGTAAATATTTAACCACATAATAAATAAAAGTAAAAGTCATGTTAGACACTTAGTAGTTATGAAAAATACCACAATAAATCTAGAAAATAATTCAAATTTTAAATAATCGATCTTTGCTGGGGCAGCAACAGATTCTGGTTAAATAGTATTGGCAGTGTATGTTTATATATAAGATATCTATATCATTATTAAAACATGACAAATGTACAAACCTACCTACATATCTTACGATAAAGTTCTCACACAAAAAAATCAAAATTCTACCTTATGAAAAAAGAAGTATGAGATAGTCAGTTGCCACAAGGCCATAGAAAAAGAGTTGTCTAAGAAAACAATTTGAAAATAACTTTTGCAATAATGATGATGAGTAAAGATAACAAAGACTTAAAAACTGTTAGTTACACGGAAACCCCCCCAAACCTAAAGGAAAGTCAGTTAAATTGCCTGTAGCCATAGTTATCCTGTATTATTAACAAGTTCCTGCCCTTGCCCGTAATCATGTATTTAAAGTGGATCTCCTTTTATGTTCATATTTAATTATCATATATTGACTTAATTTTTACAAATATGTTTGTAAATTATATACAACAAACCATTGAAACAATATATTAGTTAAACGAGCAGTTGGTGATGGTGAAACATGAGGCTTAGGGAGTTTTTAAAGAAAAAGTAATCAATCAGAAAAAAAGAATAAAAAGACTAATACAGTTAAGGCCAGAATAAAAAAGACAAAGAAATTATGGAAGGTTAAAAATTGATGAAACCCAGGGGAGAGTATGTTAGGAATAGAAATGGTTAGGTTTGGAGGATTGTTTGTTTGTTTTGGCATTAAGAGATTATCACAATTCTATTAATTTGCATAAGTCGGGAAGATGCCTAGATAACCAAGCAGGAAAAAAAAAAAGTTCTCTCTTAGTTTCAAGGTGTTTCATTTATTGATTCATTGATGTAGTCTATAAGCATTTATGGGTGTTTACTTTGCTGTAGACATCATTCTGGGATTTGAGACTCTAAAATGAATACACATGGATTCTGTTCCAAAAGAGTTAACGATTCAGTGGTAAAAACAATATTTTACAAGATATTTTAAAAATAACAATCATGTATAAAAATCTAGAAGAAGTTACAAGAAGAATGCATATCTCTTTTTGGACAGGCTTCATTATTAAAAGTAAAATTAGGGACGCCTGGGTAGCTCAGTGGGTTAAGCATCCAGTTTTGGCTCAGGTCATGATCTCACAGTTCGTGGGTTCGAGCCCTGCACTGGGCTCTGTGCTGACAGCTCAGAGCCTGGAGCCTGCTTCGAATTCTGTGTCTCCCCCTCCCTCTTCCCTTCCTCTGCTCATGCTCTGTCTCTATCTCTCAAGAATAAATAAACTTAAAAAAAATTAAAAAATAAAAAGTAAAATGAGTTGAATCTTAATTGACGAGTATGAGATGGCCAAACAGATGTGGTGAGGAGTGGTTTTGTAGGTGAGAGAGCATTCCAAAAAGAGAATAGAATGTGTCAAATCACAAGAAGCTGACAATCACTGAATGACATACAGCAAAACTACAGGCAGGGTTTAAACATAAAAAGCTTATAAAGCTACTGAACATTATTGTGGTCACAACAGGGAGCTTCTCAAAAATTTTAGAGGACTATCGAAGTCAAATGTCTATAAATATAAATTAATACTCTACTTAACAGTAGAAGCCAGATGGAAAAACAGAGGGATCTTCATTAATTTTGGTGAACTAAGCACATAGGACCGGGCTTGGAGAATGCAAAAGAAAGTATACCTGCGTCTCCTCACAGAGCCCAGCAGAGAGGTTTATACTTTACATATCTGGAAATAATTTGCATTCCACCCTAAATCTCCCAAATGTAATAAATTATTTTGCAATCAAATGACTGCCTGGGTGTTTTGGAGCTGATAATTCAATATTAAAGATAATTATGAAAGACAAAAATTGGTGAAAGGACCTGCTCAAAGAAGTGATTCTGTCCCAAATCTCAAGCCTCGGGTAGTGTCAGCAGCAATAAAACTAGGCGCCTAGAGAAAAGCGTGGGATGTTTTTCACACACATTTTAACAAAGAAAAATTAAGGCAGATGATGCTCATAGCCTAACATTAAATTTACTTTATAACCATGAAACCGAAATTTTGTAAATAAAATATGGCTCCTGAGTTTATTCTTTCAAAGAGACACTCACAAGTAATGCTCACCCTAAGAACATCTGGGTCCACAATTCACAGAAATAGTGAAGACACAGGAACAATTTTAATTGTTGCATTTCAAATAATATATTTTAAGTGATTAAAGGTCACGTGCATTTGATCATATCTTTCCTATCCAAAATTAACCCCTGTCATATCTCTGCCTACTAGAATTTTCAGTTATCACCTTACCTTGTATCTACTTTTCACTTCCAAGAATCTTGATACAAAAAGTACAGATTTTTTACAGTCTCACAATTACCTGTGACACTGTGTGAAAAATTTCATACTTTTGATATATATTTTGCTTTTGATACATAATTTTTCATCTTTTTCCATTTGATTGAACTGTCCTTTCAAGGGTGTTCCTAGCTGGTTATTAGTTTTTCAATCAAAATGTATTCCCTTTCCTTCAGTGGTTGTATATAAGAGGGATGCAACCTTTTCCCAAACATTCAGTCAGAAGATTTTACAACCTTCCTTTATAACTATTTTCTTTATCCTTTATTGCTACATTTAGAATTCTAATACTTCCCTTTTTTTTTTTTTTTTTTTTTTTTTTTAATTTCTCTTAAGGTAACCTTCAGTTGTCATTCTCTTCCGGGGTCTTATTGCTACGAAGCTTGACGACTGGAATACACTCTGCTGATAAAACAAAATGCAAAACAATACCGTACAATACATCCTTCCTGACTTCTCTCTGAATAGTGTCCAATTTCTTAAGCCTGGGATTCAAGTAGTGAATTGGTTACAAGTAAATGCTTACTCTAGAATCAGGTGTTTCCAAATAAAAAGCCTAGCTCTCAGACCATGGACAAGTTACTGGACATCCCTTTTTCTTAATTTTATCATCTGTAAATGGAGACAGAAAACTTATTTCATTTGCTTATTGAGTAAGGCTTCAATCACTAGTTCATCACTAGTGCTGGGCTGACAAGTTCTTAACAACTCTTCGCTACTATCATTATTAGCATTATTATTCAAAACACGTCTTCATCCATCCTAAACATAACTTTCAAACTTTAACTTCCACTATTCCCTCTGGATTTATCTTATAGATTTGGCAACTCAGAATACTCACTTCTTCATATTTATTTGCTGTCTAGTTCCACATTTTTGTTCATTCAACTTTGTCCTCCTAGAATGCCATTTTTTCTTTATCAGTTAAAATCATTCAGATAGTGCTCCAATAATGGCCCCAAAGTGGAGCTCTAGAAATCCTTCCTTGGTTATACTCGAAGAGATCTTCTCCAAAGATAGCCAAAGACATTTATTATAATAAAGTAACCATCTTATTTATCTGTTAATGAGATAAGAAACTTAAAGTACAATCACCGAAAAACTGCATTTTGAGAAGAGAGAAATGCTGAATTGCCGTTGACATTGCAATTTCATTCACAGATATGTAAATGAAACAAACAATTAAATCTGCTTTAAAATTTCATTTTTGCCAGAGTTGGGCAAAAGTACTATTAAATGGAGGAAATTTCATCATTTTATTAAAAAAATGAGATATTTTTGTTTGCATATGAGGCATGAACATAAAAAGACATAAGAAAATATAATGGTGGATTGTAATCGGGCACTAAAACTTAGTTGTTAGGTCTCTTGTTATTCAGGCAAAATAGCAACGTACATATAAGGCAGTATATATGTACAGGAAGGCAGAGGACAGAAAACAGAGAAACATAAAATCACGAGAGTTACGTAAGACAGCCCGACGAATAAACCATAAACAGAAAGTAAAGTTTGGATAGTCTTTTAAGAATTTCTCCAAACAAGGCTAGGTAAGATCATTTGCTAGTCTTATGTTATTTTTAAAAGACAAAGTTACAAAAATATAAATATAATGCTGGGTGAGAGAATTCGGTTTATCAGATAATAGGATTTTAGGGCAGAAAAAGAGGCAGGGAAATATTGGAGTTCCTGCATGTCAAATACTGACTTACGGCAGGCAGAGTCTTTGGGATATCTTCTAGAAAGACTCTATTTTCACATAGTAGCAGACTGTTCTCATTTACTTTGTGTGATGATTTGGGGGCATCTGTGTCATCTACACAGAGATATCAGAACTTTTTGGAGTAACAATGTCCTAAGGCCAGAATTTACTCTAATGAGCTAGTATAATTGTTGAAATGCAGATTATGTCAAATTAGATACGGGCATCTATTTGTACCACTTAAAATTTGGAGGGGGGGCGGGGAGCCCCAAGAAACGTAAGGTTTCTTTTTTCAAATATAATATGCTGCTTCTTACACCGAAATAAGAATCTGTTGTCTCAAAAGTGTATTCTTTGTCAAATTATTTTAACTGCTTGTTGTACATGATCAAGTATATTTACTCACTGTAAATACACAAGTTAAGTAAAATAATGAGAATATAATTTTTTTTTAAATTATAATCATGCTCTGTGACTAACATCACCACAAAATGAATACAACCCAGTCTTTAGTGGGCATCATACCTTTGGTTCTATTCAATCTGTCTCATTGGTTTTACAGATGAAAAAGAAAAATACGGATGCTGTCCTTTGAAAACATACGTATTATGTGGAAGAATATATACTGCAGATGTAACATAGTGATATATCGTGAAAAGAACATTTGGAGTCTGATTTTTCTCTGGGAGTAAAAGAAAGCATAATTAGTTCTATTTAAGCCAGAATTTTAATTTTCTCCATACTCAGGCTGATGTCATTGTTCCAATTTTAACTGAATATATGGTTGCCTTGAACACTTAATGAGTGCTTCCTTTGGGCCAGGCACTCCCTGCTTTAGATATGATAAATAATTTAATCTCTACAATGAGCTTTCGAGGATCTATGTCACAGATGAGGAAAATGAGTTACAGGAAGGTTAAATGAATTCTAGAGGTCACACAGCTAGTAACTGGCTGGATGAGTATTGGAACCCCGGGTAGATTGGCCCTGTAACCAGAGCTCTTAATTATACCACATCACATCTCTGATATGAGGACAGACAGAAAGACCTACTCTTGTAATTATGTAGTAGGCTATGAGTCCAAAGCAAGTATGCACATACCTTAAGAACAAAATCAGAAAGTGATATTTGCTGGAGTTAAAAATTCCATGTTCCCATATAGACAAAATGGGAAAAAAATTAGTGATGCTTAGGAAAACCTACCTGAAAATAATAAGACTAGAGTATTTTCCAAGTATTTGCTAAGACCACAATCCAACTAGGTAAGTAGGCTGTGTTTCATGTACATTTTAAAGGAAATTGAGAACTTTTCACTAGTGTTGGAAAATGCCAAGTTTTGGTTATTCATTTTTGTTTTTTTCAAAATTATCTCAAAAGAGGGCTGGTAGTTAGCATGAGGTATAGCGTGGGAGGATATCAATAATTAAAAATGCTTTTGCGTATTTCTGGAATGGTGCAGAGCAGGTGACACTGAGATGACCTGATCTGAGTATGTTGATCTACGCTCTAGGGCAAACAAAACTGAAAATCACTGTGCCTAGAACATAGCTGGTGCTCAACGGTAAGTTTTCTTGAATGTGTGTCATACTGTTTTTGTCAGTAGCTTGGGAAGATCTGCCTAAAACAGCTGGTTAAAAACTTTTTTACAGTTCTAAACTGCCATGGCACTACTTTATAATAAATAATAGTATTACAAATAGTAGGACCTATTGACATCCTCTGACATTAGAAAGTAATTGAAATATGAAAAACTTTGAAAGATTAATGAAGGGTATAGAATTAAAATTAACTTCAAAGAAATATAATATGCCCTTCATAAACTACATTAAATGTTTTTATTTAAGAGGAAGATAACATTTCCCCATATTAGATATATCAGCACACTTTCTCTATTAGCATTATGAAAATATAATTTCTATGAAGAATTCCTACAAAGCAAGCAATTGAAGTTCTCAAGGATTATGTCCCTAGATCCCAGGCTCAATTTTAAATGTGAGAGATGAAAATTAAATTATTTAATGTCAAGTATTTCCTAAAAATAATTCTAAGTAAGCCTGAATTTAAAAAAAAAATAAGTTTCTTAGTAATTTTAATGAGTCAATATTTTCTTTTTATAATTTGAGAAATAATTGTCTTCATTCCTTATATAATTTAAAAAATATCATTTTCCCAAATCCTTAGCTTAATTTAAGTTCAAAGGAGTTAGAATCCACTCCAATCCATCAACAAAAGCCATTTCTACATTGTCTAATACCAAACAATCCCTTTGTCTCTATAAAATTAAGTATATTTATATAATCATAAAATATGAATGTATCTAATTCAAAAATTATTTCATGACCCTTGATTGATAAAAAGAGCTATCTCCTTACAGCACTGGTTGTATATTTACGAAATCAGTGCCTTTATTGTGTCTTATTTCATCTTTTCGTGCCTACAAAATGGGCACTCAGTAGTAGCTAGTACTGTTATTAAATTTAGACTTAATGTTTAGCTAATATAATTTACCGTTACACTGTTCTTTTCATTTTCTATTCTTTTTTTAAATTATTTTTAATGTTTATTTATTTTTGAGAGAGAAAGAGAGAGACACAGTGTGAGCAGGGGAGGAGCAAAGAGAGAGAGAGACACAGAATCTGAAGCAGGCTCCAGGCTCCCCATTGTCAGCGGGGCTTGAACTCAAAAACCATAAGATCATGACCTGAGCAGGAAGGAGTCAGACGCCTAACCAACTGAGCCACCCAGGTGCCCCTCATTTTATTTTCTTAAGTGCAGAATTAACTCCTGCTTTCATGTTACCAAGCTAACGCTCCATTTACTTTCCAAAATAAAACCCAAAATGTAATGATCACATATAGTCAGCTTGCTATATCTTCCAATATAATTAAGAGAGCTTGTATGACTACTAGGTTTAAGGAGTAGGCAACTTGACTGTGAATCATTTTTAACGGCTGTTTCATTTTTTGTTTAATTGTGAGCCATTTCACAGTAACTGACACCAGGGATTTCCTTAAAATTCAGCAGAAGATAATATGATACCAAAAGGGGAAAATTCTTATTATAAGAGAAATAAGTCAGCTTGATAAAGATTCAATATTTGACAAAGTAAGCTATTTAAAATCTATAGTCATGTGTCTTCCTTTTATAAATTATTATCATATATAATGTGAAGCTTCACATTTTTTAAGTTGTAATGCATACTTTTAATAGACACAATCTATGTTATATATTTCACATAAACAATAATTAAATAATTATTCAATAATTTAATAAACATTTTACACTTAGCTTTTGCCCTCTACACATTTCCCCAAACTTCCTTCTAAAACTATGATTTCTCAATTTCTGTTCTTGGATAGTCAATCATCAATTGCAATTCATTGTGTGAGAGGGAATCAAAGGCTTTAAGAAACCAATTTTTTTCTCTTTCAGAATCTCTAAGAAAGAATAAGAAGTCATCTATATAGAAACAGGAAGGGAAGGAAATAGATAAAAACCTAGGCTTCCTCAATTGCTTTTCCTTTGTCCTCCAGTAAAATTGAGCCTCATCCCTTTCACTCCTTCACCAGCCCCAATGCCGGGAAAAGTGTTTTGCAGGAAGTACATCACAGGGCTAGAAAGTGCCATTCTACCAAATCACAGTTGACATATGCCCACGTTTGTAGTTTGTAAAGCTTTCTAGGTAAAGTGTTTCCATATCTCTCAGGAGAAAATACCAATGTCAGGGTCAGGATATTTCCCATAATGTGCAATTTACATCTCTCAGGATGCAATATAGATCCATTTTCTCTTTTCTGCTTTCAATAAAGACAGATTAACCGATCACTATCTTATCTGTGTAGTATTTGTTTAAGCACTTAACATTTGTTAAGTCACCTCTCCCCTTTCTTCTCAATTCACAGTCCCTCAATCCTTTTAAACTCTAATCAGATATGCTATTTTCCAAAATGTTAATCTCTTTATTTTATTAACTCTCCCTTCAGCATCATGGGTGCCAGTTTGCCACAGTCCTCTAACCTAGACTCAAAGAAATGTGAAATACAGACATTACGATTTTTCTACTCTCTTGTTTTAATCTGGTATTCAAATCAATATATTTAAATATTTGTTTCTATAAAACACCTCTAAGTTAACAGATTATGTTTCAATCAAAAATAAAGATATAAAGACAGGTACCAAGCATTTCTGAAAGACTAGATATGACAAGAATTCCAAAAAATAGCAAGATAAATCATGTTCAAGGAGAATACATGTTAACTGGTCTTTTTAGCTTACACATTTTAGGCTCTGCTGATTGCTTTCCCTGTATTAACAGAGAGAAGAACTGGCTATTACATTTTAGTGAAACAAATACATTATACTATTCCACTTATTCAAATTATATAAAACTGAAAACCCAGAAAAACTAAATTCGGTTAGGGGCTAGGATAGTGGCACCCCCTGGGGTGGTCATAGCTGGAAGAAGACAGAATACAGGACTTTTTTAGGTACTTGTAATGTTTTGGCTACTCGACCCAGTTAATGTGGCCACTGATTACACACGTGAGCTCATTTTGTAAAAACTGGAGTTATACATCTGTGGTTTTTGTATTTTTCTATATGCATATTATACTTTAATAAAAAGTTTAAAAATAAAAATGAGTTGCCATGTATGGAACTTATTCAAGCATGAATCAAATTAATTGTAAGTGTAAATAATATTTATGAGAAAATTATGGAGATGGGAACAGTAATTAGACAATCAATGATAGTAAAAACTTTCTTGTTGAAGAGGAATAGGTTCTTGTGGTGATGTTAAAAATAAACTTCATCTTTAATAAACATACGCTGAAATAGTAATGGATTAAGCAGTCAGAACCCTGGATTTGCTCTCAAAATGTGAGGAAAAAGACAGTATGTTAGCATTTGGATGAAATAAATTTGGCCAAAACCTGATAATTGTTTAGGCTGGAGAACATGGAGAGTTTAGTACTATTCTCTCTATTTTATATGCTTGAAATTACCCATCATTTTTTAAAATGTTTAAAAGTAAAATTTAGTGGAACTCTACGAGCTCCGAGCAGTATTGTTTTCTGTTACCATAGTTCTCATAAAAAACGTTTGAGGTAAATCAAGAATCAAGATACATCTACCAAAACAAAACTAGGTTTCATGCTCTCCAGTGTAATCATCTGAGGAGTATTTCTCTGGCAAACAAAACTTAAACCCACACCATTAGTAACTGGCAAGGGGACGAGTTCTTGTATAAGGTTTATCAACAGTGGGGAAAACAAGTACCATCATTTTATACTAATTTTACAGGTTAGCCTCCAGATTTTCTATACATTTTCTAAGAATAAAATGATAGCAACTGTCAAACTAGAACATCAACCTTCCTTTCTATGGACCTATTCCTAAAACTATTTTGATTAAACCTACAAGTGAGATATTTCATCTTATGTACACCATCAGGTATATACCATCAAGACAACATGTATGCTTATTCTACTGTTGCCGTTGTTGACTCGAACTTTCTACCATGTGTTGTACTTTGAGACAAAACCCAATGATATGTTCAGTGAGCTATGAGACAGACCCTTCCCCATAGCTACTTCTTTATCCTGGGTGATTCAAAATTTAACTCAAGAAATATACATTTGATACTGGCTTTATTTATGTATTTCTCCTAGGCCTGGGTCTTTTCATCTTCTTTAAGGCACTTATTTGAAGATTTTAACAAAAGCACATTTACAACTATGCTTTTTATGGAATAATGCAGTCATTGGCCAACTTTCAGCTGAAATATAGTGACTGGCATAAATATAAACCTTAGGACACTTGATAACAAACGAAGTCACTTTTCTAGGAAGTATAAAATATATGATTAAATATCCAGCACAGGTAACTTGGAATCTGGTACAGGATTCTGGCTGATAGCAACATTAAAAGAGGAAAAAAAGTCCTATTCATTACAATATTTTTGCAAACACTAAAAATAATGTTTTCCTCGTAATACAGACACCTATTTCCTCTACAGGTCAATTTTGCTTTAATGTGCAATGTGAACTGGTCCTCAAAAAGTACAACAAGCACCTTAAAAAATAAAGAAATGGACCAAAACCGATTGCCACTTATCTGTTTCTCAAAAAGTGCCAAATTCTCATGTTTAACAGTTTCTGATACTGAAGTAGCCATTAGTTAAATAATCATGCTCTGTTCTTTCTCTGGTAACTGATAGATATAATTAAAAATTAAATTAAATTAAAGACATAATGCTTCTATATGGGATGTCTATATGCATAAATGCATCCATATAACAGAATCATGACTACAGAACACAGAAAAAGGATTTACAATCACTTGTTAAGCTCATTGTTGAGCTCAATAACTTAAAAGCTGTCAGTGGTAGTTTTTGTTTTGTTTTGTTTTGGTTTGGTTTGTTTTGGTTTGGTTTGGTTTTGGGTTTTTTGTCATTGATTATTTAATAACACTCTACTGGCCAGATTATAAAAAATTTGTTGAAATGAAGTTCACATATACTCTTTTCAATCCTCACAGTTAAAAGAAATCTATCTCCAGGAGAAAGAATACAGTATGTGCCTAGGTATAAGGTACAAATATAATTTCATGCAATGTATCAGTTAACGAATCAGAAATAAACCCCTGAATTTTATCTGTGAAAATTTCTAGCTTATAATTTGTTTTCATCCGTGTCCTTTTGTATGTAATTACATTTTCGGGATTCAGTGTTTCCAAATCATCTATACTGTCCCCACCTAAACTGATGTAGGTGATTAGGGGCCACTAATGCAGTAATTAGGAAGTCTTATGAACCTTGATACAAAACTTCCAGGATTTTATTACACTTTGGGAAACATTAAATTGACTCACATTATGTTAAGTTCAGTCTTGATTTGAGAGTATTATTTAATCTTAAACACTAAACCTCAGAGTACAAAACAGTTTCCAAGCTCTATTATCTAAATGACACTATCTGATTCCTATTAAAAGGACTTCAGAAGACGCAGACTCACCCAAAAAAAGTCTGGCACATTGAGTGTTGAATAATGTTTAATGATATTTATAAGCAATCGAATTTATATAATCCAGACTTTTTACAATATCTTTATAACTCAATGCATTTAAATTTTGACCCACACATCTTCAGTATGATGAGGCAGGAAAAAAATCCCAGGTAGATAATCCTTTTCATTGAATAATTCTATTTATATTTTAATTGATAATCTTCCTTTGTTAGGCTCACATGGCAGACAAATGCTTATATGGATTTATTTCCAATGTACAAAATAAGAAAGAGGATGGAAATGATCTGTAATATAAAATCAGGTATATAAATAATATTAATATGCTAAATGTTTGCTCAATAAAATGCAAAGTATGCACCAAATAAACTGCTTTAAATAACTGATGGACACTCACACATGGAGTGTAAAATACTGAATAAAGATATAAATTACTTTTAGCAATTTTTTTCTATATACCCTTAAATATATATTTTATTGAAGTATATATCTGTGAATTCAAAAACAGAATTAATAACATGCAAATAAGTAATTCCTACATGGGAATTATATAAGAAAAACAAGTGATGATACCAGAGGAAAATTTGGATCTATTAACTTTACAAAGAAATGAAAGATGGGACCGAAACCATGAGAGCTGTTAGTAAATAAAATATGTCCAAAAAAGCTTATCTCAATGACCTGGTAAGAAAGGAGAGTACTTAGAATTGTAAGAGAACTAACAGGTATGAAACAAATTTAACACTTTTTTAGGATATAAGTTCTTAGAATGAATCAAAGGGAAGCCTCAAAGCATAGAAAAACTCCACCTATATACATAACAAAGCACCTTGGTTGGGTGCATTTCAATATTTTGAATGAGTTCACGATCTACTTCCCCTTATAAAAACTTGGAGGTAATAGCACCAGAGAAATACAATTAATTTAAAACATATTTTAAAAATTAGAAGAGAAGAAAGTTTGCCTGGAGATTAAAAACAACTGCAGACGTGTGTGTAAATGAAAAGTATAATGAGAGCATTAAAGATTATTTGGATACTTTAAAAACACTCATTCAGCCAGTCATTCATTTTTCATCACATAATTATTTAGCATTTATAATATGCATAGCCGGGTAATGAGTCTCAATACGCCAAGAGAGTATTGGATACTAACTAGTTCCAATGCACCCAAAGGCACACATTTTAAATGACATGTGATAAGTCACAGAGAAGCACTGATGTCTGAATAAGTAAAAACAAATTGCCTACAGAAATTGCCATATGTATAGATGTACAAATGAACTGTTCACCTCAGAAGATTTTTACAGCTTCCGATGTAAATCATATTAATTGAGGTAGACCATTACTTAACGAAGGAAGAAATAAGATAATATTATAATATCTCATTTATCTGGAGGTACAAGAAAGTTCCAGGCAGCTGCTGCATCAGCTAACTGGAGTAATGATACCAGTTGTGAACAGATGATCATTTTTCAAAGAAGTAAAATATCATAAAATTCAGTGAACATTAAATCTAACAATAGATATGCAGAGAATATGAACTGGGATTGAGTTATCATTTGTTTCCTGTTCACGGAGTTGAGGTGCGTAAATTATGTCAATTATGAAAGATCAATTCTTAATCACTAAACAAAGGAATTTAATGAAAAATAGAAGGACTGGTGTGATTCAAAGACTAGAGATGTGTCACAAAGGGATAAACTAAAAAAGTGAGAAAGTTAGGCTCACAAATCTAGAGCTACTCTTATAGAGAAGAGTGAGAGGAGCAAAAGTCTCAGAAATAGGATATTATAAAAAAGTAACACAACCTGGAGACAAAGGGAACAGAAATTAACATAAGTACTAGGAAAAAAATAATCCTGAAAAAGATGTGCATCTATTTAGTGATGTATGGAGCTAGGAGACAGGAATGTTAAAAAGGCCACATACAAGAATGCTTATTTGTGGACTTTAATATTTGAAAAAGTGATGCTATGTTTATGACATTATAGGAATATACAAATCCCAGAGAAAACACTATATGAAGATATGTAAATATGAGGGTGCTGTGTGCCAATAAGAGAAGTTGTTTATTTTGAATCCTATGTACACTCTTACCACACTATTGAGTTCAACAGATTAAGAAAACTCACAGAAGGCAGATTGAGATAATGAAGGGATTGAAAGAAATGTGACTAAACAAAACATGCTCTACAATTTTAATCAACTGAAAACTTGAAGTGCACCATAGAAATAACATCGATGCCCAAAAGAATTTTCTCAAAATGACGTTTACTGAAAAGAAGACTACGTAAAGTGTCAGCAATTTTTCAAATGGAATGTTTCAAAAGTTCTGACACCTTTTCTTGTGTTAAGAGCAAATTGAATTGAAGTTTGAAGGGGATTCAAAAAGTAGGCAAAATTAAAATTAGGTCAGGAGACAGCTCGTAATTTTTTGGCATGCATGGACTGGTCTAAATGACGTGTAATACGAAGGCCACATGGACCATGACACTTCAGTAAATCGTTCTTTACAGTTCTAGAAACCTAGAATATTTCATGAATACAGTATTTAAAAATTAATTATGTCACTGTATTTCTTCATTTCATTCAACATAATTTATTATCTCATGACCCTTCAAATTAATGAAAAAAGATTTTCACAAATATATTTTAGATGAAATTTCATTGGTTATTGTCTTTTGACTGTTGCCAATTCTTAGGCACTGATTATGTTTATCAACAAGAAATCAAATTTCCAAATAATGAATCCTGAAATCCTGAAATCCTTTGTTTCATTTAGGCTTATTTGAACCGAAAGATATGTCTCATCCACTGACAAAATCAATCGTTAAGTGATGATGTTCAAAATGTGTAGCCAAAATCATAAGCAAGAATGATTGCAAAAATAACATAATTGTTTTAACTACTGGGTTTTTCTAAATTACCTTGATAATACAGCTTTTATCAACTATTCTGGAACTTAAACTATTCTTATGCTCCTTATTTGCTGATATTATTCAGAATGTGTCATTTGAAAGACTGATTGTATATAAGGTGTCTATAATACTAAAGAATTTCATGAATTCTTCACTATAAAATGTGATGTTATTTTTAAAGTCCAGGTAATATTTTTTGTGTTTCATTTTAATAAGTGTTCAAAACAATGATTAACTTTTATTAAAAGTTAAAGGGATACTTTAGAATTTCTTATTATTCTAAAAAAGATAAAGCCAAGCTAAAATTCATCGGCATTTTAAGATAAATCTAAACACTGAGTTTTGAATATGACCATATTCTACATATTTACATTTATTTCTTCAGTCCTTCAGTGTATCCCTTTGGTTTTTACCAGAGTTTTAACAAACTACAATATCGTAACAAAAATAAGAGCAAACAAGCTCATAAGGTGTTCATGACTAACGAGTATTAATAGAAACTTTCAAAATCGCTCCTGATTTAAAAACGAACTTTCATTTCATTAAATGCATCACGTATATTCTTCACAGATCTTTTCTTACACATTGGAAAAAAAAAAGAAAAAATGTAGCTGTATGTGAGCATTTCTTTAAAAAAAGAAACACAGAAACTACTTTCTTTAACATGTGCATACACGTACTTTTATGTAAAAGTTGGTTTCTTGCAAGTTTAAATTTTAAATTTTGCAATCACAAGTATAGAAACGGGAAGTCCTTGGGCACAGACAATGATCTCATTTGTATTATTAAGCATATTAGCATTTCCTCATCATTTTATAAATGGCAGTGGTAGCTTCATTAGGCTTTATTTTTAGAGCTCTACAAAAATAACCAAATATACAGTTGTTTTTCTCAACATCAAAATGTACGTTATGTTTACTAAAGAACTAAATGCATGTTTAGCAAAATAACACTCTATCTCAATAATTATTTAAACATTCTGATTCAAAATAAGTTATAGATGTCAAAATTTTAATTTAGTTACGTAAGGGACATGCTTTCAATTTAGAAGATGAGAATACTTCCATTCCTGATGATAAATAATACAAATATGAATGACTACCACCATGTGAATTTGGAGGGCAAAATGGTCAGGCATGGTTTTGATTTATAGTTTATACTATTAAATTAACCATAAAATTGACTATGTCTATTAATATCGGGCTCATGATGTAATTTTAAGTTAATATTAAACACTAAAAGTTGAAGTCATACAAATAGCTAAGGAGAGTATAAGTAAAAACAACAAAATACTTATATTTTTGCTTCTTTTTCACCTAGGGCACGCTTCATCCCAAACCCTAAATTTTGAGTGGTGTGAGCTGGCTAAAACAGAAAAAAAATAGTTTTTTAGAACTAATTTATTCTACCATATCTGAGTAATATGGAAAAAAATCTTAATTTTCTTAATTAAATGATATATGAATTCTTTGATTTCTAGCAACACACATAATAACTACTTTAGGTTATTTTAAATCACTAATGTGTGTAGATGTGTGAGCTAAACTTTAGGACTTTAGCATCCAAATTTCATCAGTTATGATGTTGGACATTTCAATACTTTCTAAGTATATGTGGTCTCCTTGCATTTTATAACGCCAAAAAATAAAGCAAAATAAATATCAATAGTTTATAGACAGGAGTAGTTATTTGGTTCTGAAATGATATGGGGTAATGGTATTTCCAAGAAATCTGAAAAGTTGAATTGAATCCTTCATAAAACAGTTTAATCGGTGTTGCCATCACAATGTATGTTTCCAATGGCAGATCCATGCCTTTATCAATGTCTAGAGTAGTAGTCTTGTCCTCGGTGTATTCAATTCATGCCTTTCATATTTACATTCATGAGTTAAAATATATGTTCTTCTAGTTTGTCTTTCCTTTAGGTATTTTTTTTCTATTTCCCTCCCATTCCTGAAGTCATGAAAGTAATGATACATCTGCAAACTGTTTTATTTTTGTTTCTAGCTTATGATCCCATGATTTTCTTTTCTTTTTTTTCTTTTTTTTGTACTAGGGGATGAAAGTAAGAAAAACACCATGTACGTTAGATTTGCAATACAAAATAAAAGTCATCTTTTGATTGAGTCTTTGTGAGTTTCATCCTTATCAAGTATTAGTTTATGTGGTTTGACCAAACTATTGAATTGTCAGTGGTATTTACTGATTAACTAAAAGAAAAAAAGATTCCTATGTAGCAGAGAATAATAGGATAATTTCATTACCAAGACCCTCAAAGAAATATACTACAGAATCTCTAAGCATTTTTATTTTCACTGTGGTTGTATAAAAAAATCCACTTAGAGAATATGGTCCCAATATTGAAAGAGAGGAGTACAATTTTGAACATCTCCATTGTTAGAAGAATGTATTATTTTAAGTAAATGAAGAATATTGCTTTATTCGTATGTTTCCATCACATAATTCGTCTGATTCTGACCATATGAACATATTACTAAATCACGTTGAATGGTCAAAGTGATAGCTGCGCTGATTTCTTAATTTAGCCTAAAATGTTTAATGTCACTGTGGGAAAAGGATGATTATGTGAAAATGCTGGCATCAATAAAAAAATGAGATCTCCCAGTGACTCAAGTGTCAAGAGATGTTTTTCCATCTTAATTAAGCCCTTCAAAACACATGGAAATCAAGTAAGCAAGCGAGCAATATTCAAAGGAAATATGAAATGCATTTGAAAAATGTTTTCAACATCAAAAGTTATGTTTGATTGTTGCCAATAACCATGTCCTAACACAGAAACCTGTCTTCCTGTTAAGATATTCATTTTTCCATAGTAAAGGACTGCCTGCATCCAAGAGTCACTTTTATCTTTGTTTCTGAAAAACAACCTGAGCTCTATTTTCACTAAGAAGAATGGCATGTTGAACTTTATTCCCTCAAAGGGAATACTTTGATAAAGGCTTTTATGTAATACTTACTCAAATATGGTGGTTTGTAAGGCGCTCGTGTATTAGACAGCAGTCCATCCAGCTCCTTCCTCTCCAGGGTGCTGTGAAGGGCCTTCTCTTTGCCAAAGGTGGAGAAAGACCTCTCCGCCCCAGGCTGGGCTTCTGGAGTTTCAAACACCTCAGTGTCTGGAACAGAGTCCATGCCAGGAACATGCAGATTGCTGCGATAATCCGCAGCCTGGCGTCCATCCGCGGGGACAAAAGAAGGCATCCAGCACCGATCTGAATGGCCCAGCGCTTTACATTCCTCAGTACAGTTGGAGAAGAGATCCATGCCTGTAAACAAAAGGGAAACTATGGATCCAGGTTTCACTAATGTGAAAGATTACAGGTAGCATAAAGAGTGCTGGGTGAATGCGTTTTAACAAATTTTTCTTGCCTTAACCTCATAGACATCAAAAATGTCTTTGTACTATTGTGCAAAGGGTTAGACTCTTCTAGCAAAGAGGACCTTAAGGTAGATAGATCTTTCTAAAATTCTCAGAGTTGGGAAAAAGCTGTGGGGAAAAAAAAAAAAAAAAACCTAGGGAATGGTGAGTAGAAAAAGAATGAATATTTTTAAAAATCTCTGGTGAAATTCATAATAGAGAAAAATGTAAGTATAAAGCTTTTATAATCCATAATCTCTAATGATGATAAGGCATCCAACATGTTTATTTTTCCCTTAGAGACAAAAACATCAGAAATATGTAAAGCACAAATGATGATATTTAGATTAAGAAATCTAGACATTAAACAGAAAGTGAAATCCAAGAGAAATACGGCACACATATTGATAAACCAATAAATAACAAGAATGAAACAACATTTTGTGAGTGGCCAAGAGCATGCTTTCTTAGCACCTCAGAAAATGACCCTAAAAGGTATAGCTCAATGACATTCTGGTAGCCCGTATTACTACTTATTATTCGCCACTGCAGACAAACCCAGAACAAATGACTATAATTAGTGAAACCAAGGTAATCAAGTGTAATGTGAGTCAGCTGCAGATACTATTGACAAATACCTTATTACTTGTTTCACACTGGAAACACTTGTCCTAGTGAACACAGAACTGTTTCCTTACTAATCCTAGGATACTAAGATTTCAAATGACACCTTCAAGTTTCATCGTCTCCCACAGATTGACAAGACTATTAAATATTATCTAGTTGTGACTCAAGAAAGCTCAGTTTCTTAGGCAAAGCATAATAATTTTGAGCATTATAGAATACTATTTGACATTCATTTTGGTAACTACCCCTATTCAGAAAAACAAGTACATAAACCATAATCACATTTTAATATTTTTCTAAACATACTAACACATTTATTGTGCATGTTTTTAAACAGGATCAATTTAAAATAACTCAAGTATGATTATTCTGCATAAAAGAAGCTCTCAAATGCATGAGCAGTCTGGAAAAACGATGAATTTCTTTTTTAATCAACAGAGTCATATTTATTTAATGAACCCATCTGATTGTTTCTTCTTACAAATATCAGGAGTGATTTTGAACTCTTGAGTTTTGGTTTTTAAATTCCTAATGGCCTTTTGTCACAAACTGCTTTACGTGTTTGTGTGTGTATATATTAACATCTGTATATATAAAGTATAGAAAATAATTTTTTTCAGAGTATTAATCTTCTAGATTGTCCACAAGTATTTTGGAGATAAGAACAGTTAATTATGTAAATTATGTTTAAAGAAATAAAATGAATCTTCTTATCATGTATTAATCTCACTTTATGACTTTTTTATTTTAAATTAAACTATGTATAATGCCGAGTCTGGCTTCGATTATAGTGTTCCATTGATAATTGTCATGCATAAGCCTTGAAATAAATTACTGATCAGTGAACTGTTGAGGAACTTAAACGTGAGCTGAAACCTGGATAAGGAACCAGGTTAAGAAAGCATGTAAAATATGTCAGTGTTTTTTTGACACCAGGGTAGCTGAGGTTTTTTTTTTTTTCCCCTATTTCTTCACAGAGATATTTAGAAAGAAAAAGAAAAAGGAAAGAAATTGATACACATTGACATCCTAGGTTGGTAGAAGCTATAGAACCAAAGAGATTTATATTTTGAATACTGTACTAGAAACACTCCCTATTTGAAATATGATAGAGCAAAAAAAAAAAGATTTTTTTGATAGATGGAATTACTGTTCAAAGTAAAATGATTGTGAGCAATTATTTATTTTAAAATTAAATCCAAATCATAATTAAGTTTGAAGTTGGTGGAATTAATACAAATATTAGGATAATACTACATTATTAAACCATAATAAAATGGGTATTAATGCAAAATTTGGAATACAGTTTTTTCTCACATGACCGATGAATATCATTTTAAATATACATGATACCATTAACAATCTTTCCCATCTTTTTGAGCAGCTATACTCTCAAGTACTCTCCTAATTTTAAATGTGATCATCTGTCTTATAGAAAAATTTTAATAAAATAGTCTCTCAACATTATTAAGATGTTGTATGTGTTAGGAGGTACTTTTAGTAGAACTTGTTTAATTAAATACTTTATACTCAGTTGCGCCCATTTTCTTTTCTTGAAGTGTCTGGTTTTCTGGTCTTCAGCTTCTTTAATTATTAGAAACTAGTTAAAATTCTCTCAGACGATGTAATCAAGTTCTCACGAGTCAAGAACCCGTACAAAAATGATATCATGTGCATAACAAGAAAAATGAGAAATAGGATGAAGATTTATGCTGGAAGAACAATTTTACTTGACAGAGAAAACACTTGTAAATGATGTTCTTACTGAATTCATGAACTAGTCTTTTAAAAGTGTGATTCCCACAGTAATACCACACAGCTATATGTAACCAGAATGAAAGATAAGGTGCTACAAATTGTGCATGAACATACTCCACCAGTTTTACTGACGAAACAAGTGTACCAGTTTCTCAGGAGGAAAATGTCAGACTCAGAAGCAAAATTAAAAAATAATAACATAAAAACTACATCAATACATGTCAAATCATTTGTCTTTTAGATACATGATTTGAGAACCAAGTAAATATACCTGTTACTTCCTTACTTGAGGGAGTCACTGAAAGACTAACTATTCTTTTCTTTTTTTTTTCTTTTTTTACCTTCTTTCATTTATCGCCAGTCCCATTAAATATACTGTTTAATGGCCAAATAAGCAGAAGTATGTTTAAGTTCTGTTGTGATAAATGACTACATGATATACAGGGATGCCAGGTCTTCCGGGACAGGTGATGTATTAAAATGTATGCTTTTCACATTGCCCTTGGAATTTTTTAATAGCTCAAAGTGAAGGCCCCAGAGAAAATAAATTTAAGGTGATTTTTATATTTTCTCATTCGAATGCCCCTAAGTATAGAACCTGTGAGATTTGTTTAGCAGAAAAATACAGGCCAAACCTCAGTTTTGAAGTTTTGGTAATTTCTAAGAATCATCTCAACATATATATATATATGTATATATATATACACACACACACACACACACATACACACACACACACACATATATACATACACATATACACATATATGTATATACATGTATATGTGTATATACATATATACACATATACATACATACATATATATATACACATATACACACATACATATACATTACTCGAAATTTCTTCTCCTAGTTATTTATTTTTCCCACTTCTCAGAAATAATCTGTTCTACAAGGCATGACAGCTGACGTGATAGACTGCTTGTTATGCAAAGATATATTTAGACAAATTTTAAAATACATATTTTTGAACTGGCAAGTAACTTGTTCTTTATAGTCAGAGGCAGTGCTATTACCATTGAGAACAAATCATGATTTCAAAAATACTATAATTGTATTCAGTTTGTGGTGTTTTCTGATGAATGTAACAATATAAAGTTATGTGTGCATTTATTTCTCATGCACCAAGACTTCATAAAAATGCTTAATTTTTCGTAACACGATAAATTAATTTTAAAGAAAATCAATACTTAATTTTTTGAGGAAATTTCCAGTCTTCCTTTAACCACTTACCAACAACAAAAATTGGAGAGATATTAATTATAACCGCAAAAATTGGCATAAGTTTTAGGAAAAGATAGCTTGGACGCAGATATTTATTAACATGATTCACTCATGAAAAAATCAAAACATGTGCATCAAAGTTTCTCCTCATTTATCAATCTTCCAGTGTGTTGATATTTTTCTCCATTTTCTCTAATATTTTGTCATATGCGTTTTTCCAATTATAAATCTCTCTGTAGCATCAAGTGGCAGTTCAGATTTTCACCAGTAACACGAATAAGCTTTTGCAAACAATCATATAAATTCACTTTATTTACAAATCCAGATGCTAATCTGCCAGTATCTACATTCTGAGTGGAGCTGGGAAAGGGAAATTTGTATTGATGATAAATCAAAAATTGTCTTGTTGGTCTTGTAAGAATGGTGCAATCGCTGAATATGTTTCATGGTATACTTTACAAGTTTGGAAATACTGGCAACTCCAGTCACTTTGTTTTTTTAACATGTAGCCAAATTTTGACCGCATATCCTGCATCAATCTCAATAATTAAAATTAACACACCTAATCTAAGTTTCCTTGTAACTGAAGATCAAACGTACAAGGAAGAGAGGTTTGACAATTTTCAGGTAAACTATAACACGTAACATTAACAGAATCATTTATTACGTTGTCCTTTTCAATATATTTTTTAAGAGGACACAGATATTAGAAATAAATTGATAAGTCTAATAGTGTGCATATCACAAATATTTAATAAGTGAGGCAAAAAATTCTTATAACTAAATATATCTCCTTAGATGTGCCTGTAATAATGTTAAAATGTTTAAGAATATGCAACTAAAATTTTTGTATCAGTATTCCAAATCAGAAAAAGATATCTTAATCTCATGATATAATAAACCAAATTGAAACCATATTTCTTTTAAGTACACTTTGACTTATTTGTGGCTATTTAAGCTGTGATTAATCAGATTTTCCTCTTGTGATGGTTTATGCATACATTTACCACATCTCCCTGGACTTCTGCCATATCTAACCAATACATCAATAGCACACTGAAAAAAACGGAAAGCACCTTGACAAGGCTATAGAAAGAAAATGCCACAGAGCAGTGGTCAAGCCGAAGAATTTCACACATGGAGCCAGGTGCAGTAGAAAACTGAAAAAGCTTATGTGATTCTCTGTGCAGCTGCCTCCGTGTTTAAAGCCCTTCTATGAACAAGATTGGTGACTCCAAATGGCTTAGAAAGGAGAAAAGCAAGGGGGGGGGGGGGTGGAGAAAGAACAAAAAAGAAAACTATTCATAGTAGAATAAATAGAAGGCATATCGAAATAAATAAATACAAAATAATGCTAACAGAAAAAGAAATCAGGGATAAATAAAAAGTTAGCAAGTTTAAACAGGTGAAGCACTGAGCTAAATAGTGTATATAATGAAATATGGAAGAAGGTACACACTGAAGTAGAGATTTCAGAGTCTGTATCTTTCTAATGTTATTTTTCCATGGCAATCTGGTGTTCTTCCCCTAAAAACTAGCTCAGTGAGATTTGCTGATGTGTATGAATTTTTTTTTTCATATCCTAAACCTGGATATAGATGTGCTATGAATAATATTTCCTAAATATTACACAACTAGAAGATCATTAGTACCTGGCATTACAAGAAAATAAAACAGATGTATTTATTTCCCTGAAATGGGCTTAACTTTTAGGAAATATTGTAGCCACTTGGTGTGAAGTTTATAGGACACAACATCAGTAGGGACTGGAAAAAGTCATTAAGTAAATGGATTTCAATTCTCTGCACTTAGGGTTTCATACTTAAAAAAAGAAAACACTTCAAAATCATTCTTACCATAAAATTAGACATATTAAATCTGATTGCAATTCAGCACACAAAGGTGAGATTACTTCTTAATACAAGCGTGTCATTACAATTCTAAAAGAGCAATTATCGCACTCAGTATGTTGTGCCTGCCTTGTAACTGCCAAGGAAATACAAAAGTAAATTGTTAATTCTGTGATACTTTTCGTGTTTAAGAATGTAAAGACACAGGCAAATTTTACCACTGATAAAGAAAAATACAAACTGCCTTGCTTTTTGGAAATTTTTCCAGTACACAATGTAGCATTTTAATTTTCCTTGTAATGCTTTGACATCTCAAATAATTTGAAAGAAACATTACCGAAATGGTAACAGTGAGTGCCTGTGAAATAAAACAGCTACTGGGAAGACGCATTGATAAGAATATATTCCCATCCATCTTCCAAATTTAGCACTTTTTGCAGATGTTTATTCATTTCTCTTTCTTTGGTTAGGTTATTATGGCTCATTATGTCTGAGGGACTAAACTAATTGAAATGTTCATTGAGATTGGAGTGCTACAGAAAAACAACAACAACAACAACAACAACAACAAAACAAAGCAGAGGGTGGGGGAGTGGGAAAAGAATAAAATGCACCCAAGGAAACATGCACCAGATACTCTGTTTTAATATTAAACATTTTGTTTTAAAAGTTTAAAAAAGGCTAACTTAAATTAGAAACCCTGGAAAAAGAACAGGAATGAGCAATTCTACATGTACAGCTTTTTAAAGATAACAATAAATCATATGCCATATATAGGCCAAAAATGAAAGGGACTTTGTACTCAAATATAAACTTCTGGCAAGATCTGGTTTGTTGTCAGGTTCCCAGACACTAAATAGATGCTCTGTTCACTTAGCGTGAAGGCCCGCAAGGGGCAGGGACCTCCGGGGATTCTTGGCAGTTCTCAAGTCTCATTAGGTCTGCATATTAATGACTTGCAGCAATATAAAGAGACCCTTGAGCAGCTTTTCCCCCCCTCCTCCTGCCTGTGTTTCCCAAGGCTAAGTCAGCCTCAGACACAGCACACATTGGCCAAGTGGGAGGCTTGCAGTAACCACTGCTGCCAGGAGACCGTGGGGTGTGGGCTGCCCTTTGACACACTGCCTCAGCACGGTTTAGAGGTCCACTGAGTGTGTTAAGGAATGTGTGCTCTCTAGGACCAATATTACCTTGAGAATCAGGACTCTCTCACTCTAGGGTTACATTGTTAACCAAAATGGAGCTCAAAAGCATGTGACCAGAGTTGAATCCAGAGATGGCCCAATGATGGACATTTTTACAAGTCACAAAAGTTAATTCATTCGCCTTTCCATTTCTTTTCACATGTCAGAAAACCACAAACCTCAAAAAAGAAAAATTTAAAAAAAAAAAAAAAAACAATCACCCTACCCTTCTTGGTTGAAAGGCCAACGAGGTGGAAAATCCAACCTCATTTAATCCAAACTCAAATATGAAATCATTTTCATCATTGTAAGGGACATATTTTATCTTTAAAGTGTCTTCTTTAAGTATTAGTAAGCAGAGTTATCGGCATCCTATAAAACTTAACAGTTAAATTTATATAGACAAAAGTAAAGCAAATAAACAATGTAAAACATCTGTGTCACATTGCAACCCCATCAGTGACTATCATTAAACTCGTATACAAATACACACAGGGTTCAACTTTTGACAGGTCATGGGCCTTATTGAAAATATGAGGAAATCTAGGATGCTCGAGAAAATACACATTATCAAATGTTTCCTAATGTCCTGAAGCCTAAGAACCCAGCATTGGAAACCCTGCTTTCAGGCTATTCATGACTTTTCATCACCATTCCTTCTACCATTCAATACTCAGTGGCTTACAAGATGCACTGCTCTCAAAAGCAAGAAATTTGGATTCTAGTTCCCAATCATCCAATTATTCTCTTGTGACTTTGTACAGTTCAATCAATTTCATTCATCTTCAGCTACCTCATCCATAAACAAGTCTAATAATACCTTAATTGACTAAACACTGAGGACTGGACCAGGTGAGAAATCTATAGCTCTTTGTATGCAATACAATTGCACTAAAGAACATTACATAAGGAAGAAATAGCTCATATTCTAACATATTTCACAATACATCTCTAGCTTTACCTCTCTGAAGGAACATCAAATTTTTATAATCCTTTTTGAATATACGCTTATCAACATAACATGACACCATTTTTTCTGTGGATTTACCAACATTAAACTTACAGAAAATTACCTAGGACATCATTCTTTCTAGATTTATTTAAAACAACAACAACAACAACAACAACAAAAACCATAAAAGTCAGCATTGCTCTTTGAACACACTTACCAGCTGACTGGCCGCGGTTGGTGGCATCGTGATCACTATCTCCTTGTTCACTGTCTCCATGACCACTGTCCTTAGAGCTTACTATGTCGGCTTCCTGGAATGCAGAACTAGAAGTACAAAAACGTGAATATTAGAATAAAAAAGGTGAAGAAACACAGAAAACATTCTTCTGCCACCACATGGTCAACAATGGTGCTGCAGATTCATAGACCTCTTAGTTGCCTTTATTTCTGCATAAAGCTGGTTTTCATCACCTTAAACTTAGCTCTTTAAAACTGAGCACAGCAGGTGGTTGAGCCCTTAAGGTGTATCTAGTTTAGCCATTTTCTATGATTAGAGTTATGTATATGTTTATATGATTTTCATAAAAGAGAGTATCCACCTGGAACAGTTAGGGAGACTATCAGAAGCAGCGTAGGCGTGTAAATTGATAAGATATTCAAATATATTCAGTAAGTTGTATATAAATGAAATATGCCCAGATTTTAATGTATTGTCTAGGAACCCCAACATAATCAGCATGTATGTTCTGCCTTAACTGGAAATGCTTTATACATTTTATATTTTAATATTGAATAATACCCCTAATTCCTAATTTTAGTAGGTTGTAAATTGTCCACACACCAAGGTAGGAAAAAAAAAAAAAAGAGTCCATACCTGTTAACTCGGCGAGGTCTGTCAACTAGATAGCTGAGCTCTGCTCGCTGGTGTTTAGTCTAGAAAAAAAATAAATAAATCAAGAGCATTTGAATGCTAAGGGTTTAACTAACAGTCCTTTTTTTGAGGTAAGGAACTGAGTCTAGTTTAAGTAATTGTGTGCATTTTTATGAATTTTCAAGCTATTCTAAGACCTCACCCTAGTGACTGCTGGGTAAGGGGTGGGGGGATATGCAGAGACACTCAATCTAGACTTTCAGTAAAGGTTAAAAAAAAAATTCCAAAAATAAAAAGCCAATTTTAAACGTGTGTATGTGTGTTTTTAAGGAGAGAATGCAAATGACCTCATAGCTAGGGCTCATAAACTATTGTCCCTAATAGAGTCAACCTAGGTAAACTCTACAGTCTTTCTTTCAGTGGCCTAAAACAGTGTTTAGGTGCATACTGGTTGACACAAGAAAAACAGCACGCTCAATAAGCAAAAAGTTTGGATATTTTATGGAATTATTTTGTTGTTTATTTTCAAAATGTGCTTAAGATACAAATGAACTGTACAAATATTCATGAAAGTCAATTAATAATATCTAAGACTCAAATAAAATAACCTGCCAAGAAAGGAATTCATAAAGCCCCCCCCCCATTCTTTTCCCCCTCCAAACGCCCTCTGCATTCTCCTCCCCCCACCTCCGGCATCCACACACCTTTTCCGGTCCAAACTTTCTAGTACATAAATCAACCCTGTTCTCCCCCTCCCTCCCACCTTCCAACTTTGCCACTTCTCCATCTTTTAAATAGAAATCGGAATTGACAAGCCAAATTCTTTGAGGAAGAAAGCCAACAGTGGTGATTTATCAAGAACAGTGGCAAGAGGTGATTATTAGTTAAGAGATATATTTAAGGTAACAATTGTTTAAGCCTTTCTTTAGTTTACGCTTACAGGGGTTTGTGCCAAAATAACTTCATTCAAATTCACACTGTGTGGGCCTTGGGTTTCAAGAGCGTCTGTAAATGCTGTCCAGAGCAGAACTGAAGGCTTTTCTGCAACCCGAGTTCAGGGGACAAGGATCTGATAAGTTATTCGCTAAAACATGCATTCGAGTTTAGACGACTGTGCAAAGTTAAACAATCTATAGCTTACTTTTACACGCGACTGAAAGCATCGATAAACAAAGCAAACAGCATTAACTTTATTAACGCCTGGGACAAACGCAAAGAGAAAAAGACCTTTGCCGGTGCCAGAAAGTCCCTCCATCACATTTCCCTCGGTCCCCCTCCTACTTTTCCCTTTACCCTCAGAAAACTGAGAAGGGAAAGGACTGAGAAGGGGTTAGGATTTTAAAGGAACGATGCCCGAGGGAAGAAGGAAGGTTCAAGGTGGCAAAGCACCAAGGGGAGGAAATGAAAGTAAATGTGGAGGGGTGGAGCGCAGAAAATTAGGGACAACACGAAGTTTAGGTTACATACGAAGGGGTGGGATAGCCTCCCCCGCCCAATTCCTGCCCCCACAAAGATACAAAGAAGTTAATATCCTAAATATAAATACAGAGTGCACCAGAGATACAAGGGCCGGGCTAGAGGAGGCTTTCAGATGGAGGAGATGAGAGATGGTGGTCCTTTCGCTTCAGCCTTACCTCGTTGGACAAAATGCTTCCGTTGGAGATGATGTCGGGCTGCTGGTCTGTGTAGCCGGTGACGATGGCCCCGCAGGGGTTGTGCTCAGTGTCCGTACTCCGCGATGGGCTGCAGGGCTTAAGGAACATCAGGTCGGTCTTGGCGGACTCAGGGGTCAGGCAGACCTGGTAGCAGTAATTCTGGTTGTGGTGGTGGGAGCCAAAGCCCCCGGACTCCTCCACCGGCACTTGGGCCGGGTTACTGGGTACGTTGGAGCTTTGCACAAGCATGATGTCCGACTTGCTGAGTTTTTTCTTGCGCGCCCGGGCTTGGCGGCCGCAGCAGGTCGAGCCCCCACCGCCACAGCAGCAGCAGCAGAGGCAGCAGTCACTGGCCAGACAGGTGTAGATGTTCAGCTTCTTCTCTTTTTGGCAACGCACGGCAAGCACGATCATGGCTAGCAGGAATATGAAAGACACCGAGCCCAGCGCAATGATGAGGATGAGGGTGAGGTCCAGCGAGGTCTCCGCGCCGCCGGAGCGGCTGGGGCGCTGATGCTCCCCTGACCCCCCGCTACCGCCCCCGCCCCCTCCCTGGGGCTCCACGGCTCCATCCACCAGCTGCACCACCAGTGTGGCAGTGGAGGACAGGGGCGGCTGCCCGTGGTCGCGCACCTCGATCACCAGCTCGTAAGGCCGCTGGGGGTCGCGCTTGGCCGGCACCCGGCGCGCGGTGCGGAGTTCCCCGGTGCGCCAGTCCATGCGGAAGAGGTTCATTTCGTTGCCCCGCACAATGCTGTAGGTGAGCCGGGCGTTCTCGCCGTCGTCTGCGTCCACTGCGGCCACGCGGGTCAGCAGGTAGCCTGGCTCCGCCGACCGGGGCAGCACCTCCCGCGCTGGAGTCCCGTTGCGCCCAGGCAGGGGCGCCACGATGGCAGGGGCGTTGTCGTTCTGGTCCACGATGAGGATGTTGACGGTGGCGTTACCGGCCAGAGCCTGGGGGCTGCCGGCGTCCCGAGCTTCCACCTGGAAGCTGAAGTCCTTGAGCTGCTCGTAATCGAAGGAGCGCAGGGCGTACAAGTAGCCGTTCTCAGAGTTGATGGACACGTAAGTGAAGACGCTCATGCCCTGGATCTGGCACTCGAGGATAGAGTAGGCTAGCTGGGCGTTGGCGCCCTCGTCGCGGTCTGTGGCGCTTACCGCGTAGATATAGGCGCCGGGCACGTTGTTCTCGGTCACATACACGTCGTAGACCGGCTGGCTAAACCGCGGTGCGTTGTCGTTCACATCTGACACTTGCACCTGGATCGACTTACTGGTGGAGAGCGCCGGCTCGCCCCGGTCCCGAGCCACAACGGTCAGGGTGTAGGAGTCCCCGGCCTCTCGGTCCAGGGGGGCTTCGGTCACGATCGTATAGTAGTTCTTGAAGGAAGACTTGAGGCGGAACGGCACATCCCCCAGCAGCTCGCACTGCACCTGCCCATTCTCCTCGGAGTCGCGGTCGGTCACGCTGAACAGGGCCACCACGGTCCCGGGCGCCGCGCCCTCGCTCACCGCCTCCTTCACCGTGCTGAAGCTGATCTCCGGAGCGTTGTCGTTAGCATCCAGTACTCGCACAAGCACCTTGCAGTGCGCGGGCACCGCGTTGGGGCCCAGGTCCTTGGCTTGTACGTACACTTGGTACACCGGGCTCTCTTCATAGTCTAGCTCTCCGCTCACCTCCAGCCGGCCAGTGCGCGGGGAGAGTCCAAAGAGCTCCCGCGCCCGGGGCGAAATGTGGCTGCTGAAGGAATACACGACTTCGCCATTCTGGCCCTCATCTGGGTCTGTGGCGTTGAGCTGGATTACGAGCGTGCCCGGCGGCGAGTTCTCTGGTAGAGACACAGTGTAGACGGGTTGGTCGAAGGCGGGGACGTTGTCGTTGGAGTCCAGCACTCGGATGGTGAGTAGGGCAGTGCCGGTGCGCTGCTGTTGGGGGGGCAGGCCGCCTCCCCCGCCGCCTCCCCCTCCTTCTCCTCCTCCTCCCCCTCCTCCCCCGTCCACCGCGGTCAGCACGTAGCGGTGCACCGCTTGCTGCTCTCGGTCCAGCGGCTTCTCCAGCACCAGCTCGGCGAATCGGTTGCCATCCCCCTGGGTCTGCACGTCCAGGGAGAAGTAGCTGTTGGGGGTGATCTCGTAGTCGCGCAAGGAGTTGGTGCCCACGTCTGGGTCGAATGCGCTCTCCAGCGGGAAGCGGGTGCCCGGCGTGGCGCTCTCAGAGATCTCCACAGTCAGGTCCGGCTCCGGGAAGGAGGGGGGGTTGTCATTGATGTCCAGCACTTCGATCTCCACACGGAAGAGCTCGAGGGGGTTCTCCAGGAAGACCTCCAGGTGCAGGACGCAGGACGGGCTCTGCTTGCAGATTTGCTCGCGGTCGATCTTCTCGTTCACGTACAGCACCCCGGTCTCCAGGTTGAGGTCCAAGTAAGGGGTCCGCGAGTTGGGCACCGTTTGAAACCTGCGAGCTGAAAGTTTTGTAATGTCCAAGCCCAGATCTTCAGCGATATTCCCCACGAAAGTGCCATGTTCCTGCTCCTCCTGCACTGTGTAGTGAAGCTGGGAAAAGACTCCTTCCACCATCCAGAGCAAGGCAAAGAATAATAGCACAATCATCTCCAAAGGGAAAGGAAGCAGCTTCCCGCAGCCAGTCAGCCACCCAATCACCTCCCCCACCACCACAGAAAAAAAAAAAAAATCTTAAAAAAAAAAAAAAAAACAAATAAAAGTGCGCTGTGTGGGGGGCTCCTGTGGCTTTCTGTCCTGAAAAATCTTATTCCTCTTGCTTCATTTTAGGGCTTCCCCCAACTCAGCCTCATTTTTCAATCTTAGCGCAGGAAGGGTGACAGGCGTCCCCTTTCCTCATCGGTAATCTTCCCACTGACCAATTAATAAAATAATAATACAATAGTCAGCGTCCTTTATTCCGACAGTCTTGGCGCAACGCGGCGCTGGCAAATCCCAAGGAGGAAATTTCGATATTTCAAGACTGTCCTCGGTTTGTCTTCTTGCTGATGGGAGGAGAAGGAGGAGGAGGAAAAGAAGGAGGGGGAGGAGGAGGAGGAGGAGGTGGTGGTGGTGGCGGTGGTGGTGATGGTGATGGTGGAGGAAGATGAGGAGGAGGAAGATGAAGAGGAAGAGGAGAAGGAAGATGAGACGCTGCTGGCACCGCTGAACATGCCTCAATGTCAACGGCTGGCAAATGCAAAAGGGCTTAAAAACAGCAAGAGAATTTTTTGCCGGAAAAACATAGAACGGCTCTGCAGCATAAAACTTTCATTCTCTTCATTTCTCCGGATGGATGTTCTTCTTGGCATTTTCTCCTCTTTCGTTTTATTTGTATTTTTTGGCTCTCATAGTTTTGTCTTTCTCTGTCCTCATCTCCAGCATCATTTGCCTCTCTAGAAGTGTGATGAGCGGCTTCTTTCCTGCTGTTTTCTTCCCAAGCCTCTTTCCCTCTAACCTGTCTCTCTTCCTTCCAGTCTTTCCCTCCTCCTGCTTCAGTCCTAGAGACTGTGATCTCGGCTGGCAGTTTCTGAGCTCCGAGCGCTCCGCTTTTCTGTTTTTGCGCAGCGCCCTCATTCTGCCAACCAATCGCTGAGGAGCACCACCCACCGAGCCACCGCTAACTGGCAGATCTGGCTGTCAATCATGAGCGTCACTCGGCAGCCGGGAGGGGCGGGATGGAACCCGCGTTCGGGCGGGCTGCCGGGGTGAGTGTGAGTGTGAGAGTGAGAACAGCCCGGCAGGTCCCGAGGCGCTGGCTGGGGACTCTGCCGCGGAAAGTTCCCAGTCCCCAGCCGCAGGTAATGGAGAGGGAATAGAGAGGTTCCCCTGTTTGCATCAGCAAATGCGAAAACATAATAGCAACAGCAGCGGTATCCTCTCCCAGGAGCGGGGTTTCCAATGACGCTAACATTCTTTTTCCTTTAAGGTGTTTTCCTTTACTACCGATCGTGGAAATAAATCACCGAGAAGGGGAAAAGTTGCAGAGGGGCCGCTAACTGACAGGGGTTACCTAACGAAGGGGCTCTGGCCGAGACTGCCTGTACGATTTTAAAAAAAGGATATAACATGGGTTGTGTCAAACTAAGCGGGAGGGTCTATCGGGGCTGGATGCAGCGGAGTGAGGCAGTTGGGGCGTAGGGCGGAGGTGGGTCCTGAAAAGCCGAGGAATTCACGCCGGGAGATGTGGGCTGGCAGCTACTGTAGATGTGCAGACGCGTTAGACGTGCCTCTGCCCTTCTTCAGTGTATATCCGTAACATTCTTACCAAACAGATTATCTCCCCTGGGGACCTAGTTAGGTCTACGAGCGCTTTGATCAATGACTGAGGAATTCCATTTGAGCACTACCTGCAAGCACGCCAGCCTAACGCCCGACTCGCTGGCAACCGATCGCCTCTGGGCGCTGAAAGGCACCTCGGATATCCCTGCGCCTCGCCCTGCCAAGTGCTTCGCTGCGGCGGCGCGCACGGGCTATTTTCTGCTTTTTGTGACATTTGGAGATCCCCTTCCCCGCCCCCATTATAGACCCGGGCAGCGATTCTTGCCCAGTTTGGGGCAAGACCGCTAGGTGAAAACGGCGGGGCTGCTGAGAACATGCGCAGGGGTGGGGGTGGGTAGGCGGGCAGGGGCTGAGCACATGCGGGGCCCGAGTCTGTGCCTCTGCGGTTATCAGCGAAGGCGCTCGCACACTGACGGCGCTCGCATCCATCCTCCCCCATGCCGGAGCACAGGTCTGTGAAAGCCCAGCGGAGTCCCGAACCCCCCACCCGGATCTCGAAGGATGCGCTTGACGAACTCTGAGGGCCCACTGCCGTGGCGCGGGGGCAAAGCAGAGCATGCATGCATCCACTTCTTGTGAAGTTAAAATACAGCGCGAACTCTTGTTAGAGAGTGGAATGAATGTCCATTCTCCGAGAAAAAAAGATTTTTTAAAGCATGTTTTTATACTAATTAATGGGCTGTACGGGGGTTGTTTATTCACTAAAGCTGCCCCAGTTTAGTCTTCTTATGCCACAATATGGGACGATCCCTCGCGGCTTCCTGGTAATGAATGACCCGAGGGTAATACCAACACAACCTTCGAGAAAAGGCGGACCATTTCCCCAAGCCCGAGGTACGTTTTCATCCCTTCGTGATAGGGAATTAAGCAGAGCAAGTGTCCACGGGCGTGATTGCAGACGGAGGCATGCCTCTGTGAGTCCCGAGAGTGCGTGTCTACTACCCTGCCCCCCCCATCCGCCACCACTCCCCCTCCGCCCCGGGCTCTTCATGGAGATGGGTCGTGCCTTTGAGCGGTTGGGAGGAAAGGATGCCAGCAAAAATGGCTAATCCTTTTTCAGCTGCAGTAAATTGACTACTGGCCATAGCCAAGAGAAAACCGCTGCAGTTAAAATGATTTTAGCATCACGTCTACTGCTGAGAATGGAATGGCAGTTTATAAAAACGACCTGTGGATCAATGAAAAGGAGATTATAGTATATCTGAATATTAATAACGGCATTGCATCTGTACTTTCCACCCTTCCCCCCTTTTTCTTTAGATCTGCAGGACTGAAATGAAATATTTTGAGCTCTTCTAGCTGACTCATCAGAATCCTGGAGCATTTTTTAAAATGACGGTAATTTTCTAATGTTTTCATTTATACATATGGAAACACTTGTGTGTGCGCGCGCGTGTGCACGCGTGTTTGCGTGTGAGAGACATGTGGCTGAATGACAATGCAGATCTGAAACTGTTTGGGGAAGAGGGTTTGTGTTTTCAAAACGTAGATGAAGTTTGGGGCGGACTTGAGGCGTTTTCTGAGAGCCAAAGAGCTTCCAGAGGTGGAGATGAGAACGTGGAGAGATGGCCAGATTTGCCTGTAAATAATCACTACATCCACTGTAACACTTGAGCTGCTTTTTTTTTCTTTCTTTCTTTCTTTTTTTTTTTTTTTTTGGAGCTGTTGTGTTTGAGCCGGGAACTCTCTCGCAAACGTGGGTTACAGGCGTCTCCTAGCGGCGAAAGCAGCATAGGGCAAGCCAGAGAATTTTGCTTTGGAGCTCCCATTCCGCAGGGTTCGCCTGTTGGGGGCTCTGCAGGATTTCTTGGGTCACAGAGGCCTGTGTCCGCGCAGGCGACGCCGGCCCGGGCCCTCTAGAGGTCTCGCCTCTCGAACTTCTAGTCTCTAAGGCTCCCCTGGACACTCAGGGTGACAGCGGGGTCTTCTGCTAGGGGGAACAGACCCGAGCCCGGCCTTGTCTTCCTTCTAGGTAGCTCCAGCCAAAGACAACTGCCAGAGCATTTTGTTCCGAACAAGATTCAGATACTGGCATTAATAGCCTTTTCAGCTTCTTTATCCTGGAACCATAAAACAGCCCCACCCCGTCACCCACAAAACAACAGCCTTTTAAAAATGCCTCTTAATTCATTTTTCTTTTACGTGTCCTTCGGTGGACCCCAGAATTTAGTGAAGCCATGAGTAAGTAAATAAGAGCCTCGGTGGTGGGGTTCACGACCTCTTTGAAGTGCGGAACATCGTGTAATAAACCGCATCCCTCTATCCCCCTTCCCCCATTACTGGACCCGGAAGGGAGCAGTGATACCTATGGAGCACCTCCCTACCCCTATCTCCAACACCTTCTCCAGGGGAGCCAACCGTCTGGGCTAAAACAAATTGCATCCTAAATCAGAGTGGGAAAGCAGTAATTATTATTTCGAGAGGTGTATAAAAATCAATTTTCATAAAAGTCCTGGTTGGTGTATGAGAGTGATAATGCACATTCGTGTGTTTCATTGGCCTCTAAGTGCAGCAGAAATTGGGGGGTGCAAAGGATCCCACAAATGCTTTTTATATACATAGTTAGAAACTTTGAAACTAGGTAACAGGGTTGCTTTCTTTCTTACCCTTTGTGAAAAAAGCGGGAGGGAAACAAGTTTGTTAACCAGCGGTTGGATAAATGAGTGTTTGCAGTGATTTAACTTGACTTGAAAGCAATTTGTTTCTAAATCCTCTTATTATTGCAGTGTGCCCAGAGCTTTGAGAGAAGATTTTTTTTTTAAAGAAATGAAAGAAAAAAAATTTAAATTGTCAATAAGAAGTCTTTGAAACACCAGACCTGGCCAGGATTGAGGTAGATGGTTCCTGGCATTTGCCATTCGCAGCAAGGAGAGTGCAGAGAGCAATCACAAAGGACCTGGACTGCGTTGCATCTCTTATGGCTATGAAATAGGTTTATTTGTGGAAGTGCAACCTAACTTTAGAGGTGGAAAGTTTTGGAGCCAAAGCCAGGGACGCTGATATTTTTGTTCATCTAGTTATAGAGACAATGTTGACTAAGTTTCTAGAAAAGATTGATAGCATATTGTACGCATTTAGGTAACTCCTTAGTTACTGTGTTGTAATGCTCTCAACTCAACAGAGAACAAACTAATACATATTTTGGGGACTGGGAATACTAGATATTCCATTAAAGCATTACTTGATATTCAAAGTAGAAATGTTCTTCTCCATTTTGTTTAACCTCGTTAATATTGGTACGGCTTCACATTTCAGTGTCTTTTCAGTTATCAGTCAGGGCCAGCATTTTGTTAAACTCTAAACAGTGAATTAAAAGCACTGATGAGCTGAAGCAGCCCTCTAATGCAAAATGACAAATTGCACTTAAGCAATACATGAAGAAGAAAATGATTTATGGATTTTTACAATGGTCTGAGCAAATGAAAGCAACATGAATTATACATCCTAATGCTCACGATATCATTTTCTAATAATACTGTTTCAGTTCAGATGCTACACTCTCATCCTTTCTATAAGAGATATTGATCAATAAGAGGTCCAGGAATATTTTTAAATTAGGCAATGGTGTCCGATATGGGTTCCAGATATATATTTTTTCCCCGAGTGTGGGTGGTGAACATTTAACATACTAACATTCTGGTCAGTTCCTTCACATACTGTATCACTGAGTGATAAATAGTCTTTGGGAAACTAATGTTTTGTTCCACACATTCTTTCAGAATGCAAATAAATAGATCTAATTTAGAATGACAATCCTTATTATGTCATGACCTCTTTCTCTGAAAATCAAAGTGTGTAATCTCATCTTACCTTTTTCTGTCATTGCTTTGGATATTGAAAAATCTGATTTCTCAAAAATGTCTCTTATCTTCTTCATCTTTGTTTCATCCTATTTTTCCAGAACATTGTTTACTTCCTTAGTGTGTTAAAGACACACCTGAATTAGTAAAAAGGTCATATGCCTTAGTTTTATTTTGGCCTTAGTAGACAGAATAGTTCTTTTGGCCATCTTAAATTACAAGAAAAAAAAAATCAATCAGATAAAATTTTATGTGATGCTTGTTTTTTGAATCTGGAAAAAAAAAAATCTAGTTACCTCTATGTTATGATGGGTGACTGCTCCCAGCACTTGTATTTAACCATTTGTGTCTTATGTAAGTATTTTAGCGTGTGGGTAGAATTTTAAGAGAAGATAGTATCTTTGCTGTATTACACATTTAACCTCAGGAAACTTCTAATTACCCAGAGGCCTCTACAGTCACATTGTTAGGACTAATCTTAATTGTCCAGGTAGAAAAAGAAAAAGAAGAAGAAAAAAATGATTCACAGCTTCTGCTTTTGATAGCATTCATATCACTCTTACTGAAAGTTTACTGAAATCAATGATATTATTAGGGTTGTGAGTAAGAACTACAAGACATCACATTTAAAAAGCAAGCTGTTTTGCTAACATGAATGCCGTGTGGGTTTTACTGATGGGGTCCAGAGGTAGAAATGAAGGTTTGAACATTTAGATCGGTTCAGAACAATTTCAAAAATTAATTGCAAGCCCTGATTAAATTTGTCTGAGTAAGAAAAAAGGTATCTAGAATTCTGTGTTTTTTCTTCACCAGTGTGTTTGCTTCTTATCTGGCAGTGATACAGTCAGCATAATACTAGTGTTTATTTGGCAAGTATAAATTGTTTTCTTAAGGGGAAGCCCCTTGAGTTTATAAATACAGAATGAGATTATCCAAATTTTGATAATCCACAAGCATCCACATTGATAATCCACAAACCACAGCATTATTTTCTGAAGAGTTTGAAAATGTTATTGGAGACAGTCACCATGCAAAGAATATCAAACATAACTTGAGAATTATGTTAGTAATTAGTAATTGGAATTATAATAGTAAACAGAACAAATAGATACTTCAATGAAAAAATTATCTATCTCAGTTTGACTGGCTAGTTAGTGTAATTTTTTGTGTTAGAAACTTGATTTTCATGATGCCTCATTTAAATGGGCCTGGGAACACTATACTGTAATATTCTTTATTTTATTACAGTTTTGATTTTTTTTAAGTGAAACTGGATAATTAACTTTAAAGAGCCAATGTATTCCAAGCATTCTTACATAAGTTAGCATAACCTCCCATATCTAAAGGTATTATCATTTCAATATCATAGGTAAAGATAGTAAGGATGTTCAGAATTTAAGTAACTCACCAAATCAATACAAAACTCAAATCCAGACCTCTTGATGCTAATGTTGAAGCTCATCTTTCTACAACACGATGTTTCTCTAGTTCGAGTTAGATTTACTTAAAAAGTAAAAAAAAAAAAAAAAAAGAACTAATTTAGAAGTGGGGTTCATTCAGATTTTGTACTGACAAGAATACAGCTTTCATCATAGTCAAATGGCTAGTACATCATTGAGTTGAGCCATGGGAATGTATTTAAAGAGGTGTTTTGTGTGTGTGCATGTGGGGCGGGGGCACAGGGCATTGTCAGGACACCGAAACTTGAATATGTTTCGTTTTTTTTTTTTTTTTTTTTACTAGAGTGAATAGACTATAAGCAGCCATCTCTTTCTCATGCAGTCCAGCCTGAAATGGAAATTGTAGGTTTTAATGATTGAAAATGGAAATTGATAGAACGCACGTGCCCAAGAGAAATGCATCTCCAGTTCCTTCAGTCCTGAAAGATAGGATGTTGATCAGCGGTCCCAGAAGCATTGCCTTGATTTCTCAGAGTTTGTTAAAAGCTGGGGGGGGGGGGGGGGGGGAGTGTAATCACTTTATACAGTGCAAATATCTGTGTTTATTTTGTATATATTTCTGGTCTTTAAAAGGGAAATTCTGTTTCAACTGTCATTTGATACTAACTTCTTCAATGTTGCTCAGAAAAGATTGTTTTAATTTGAAATTTCAAAGTTAAACAAATTTATTTGACCATCTTGTGCCGGCAGAAAATGGAAAGAAACAACTTTAAAATGCTCTTAAACGCAGAAAGAAATAATCAAAGGAAGATGATTTGGAATCTTATATACCTACTGCAAGTAAAATATGTATTATTATTTTGATAATAAGTACTGACAGAGGAACAATATTGCGTTTCTTTTAGAAGGGTACTTGGTAATTCAGGGTATGTGTATTGGATGCCCTACAGGGTAGGTTCTATATGGGACTCATTTCTAAAGGCACCCAACTATGGCAGACAATGATACAGTAAATTATGAAGAACATAAACTTGAGAATTAAGCCAAATTGGGCTCAAATCCCTGCCTCTCAAAAATATGTGAACTTGGGCACACTACTTAACTTCTTAGAAACTCTGTCAAAGTGTGTCAAACATGCTGAACATCTGTTAAAATATGATGATATATTGACCTTGTTGAGTCATTGTGAGGCTTACCTGAAATGTTATATGTAAAATTCTTGGCCTGTAGTAGACTCTCAGTCAGTGTTAAATATTTTGATAGCCAGATGTTTTCAATGAGGTATCCTGAAATAAGATCATTATGGAGAATAATTGGCATTGATTTTCCTAGTGGTTTTATTTCCTTCATGAAACACAAACTAAAGAATTTACTTTGAGGTGCAAAAACAGTTTAACATTGTTCCTATTTTACGGAAATTATAATATAATTTTGAAAAATTGGATGCAAATAATGAATGAAGAAGACTAAACTAACAAAATTTTAATTAGGCACCAAGACATAAAAATCAATAATGACCTTTATTTCATAATCATGTTTTATATTGAAACTTTTATTTACTTTTTTCCAGATAAGTTTACATTTTCTATAAGCTTTAATTTATATGATAATACTATATGTAGATAGATTTTTAAAATCATCTTGATAAGAACATGGCTCTTTCGTTGCAAAAATATTTTTCTTCTATATGTGTCGCAATTTTAGTATTAAAGTACTCTTATTTGATAGATTCGCTTATCTTTCTTCCAGTTCCTTGATGTAAAGCCTTAATACCTTCTACTCTATCCATGCCATTGAGTACTAAAATTCTCAAAATTAAAAACAAATTAGTGAAAATCAGTGACTGAAAATAGAATGAGTTTATTAGAATGACCAATTCTGAGTGTCAAACCTCAATTGTATTTGACTTTCTCTTTAGCATTCTCCTCCTTGCAATTTCTCTGCCTAGTTTTGCTGTTAGTATTCTCTTCAGTAGCTTCTTATAAGTTTAGAAGCAAAAGCATGCACTGGTGCTGTTATGATAGGAGCACAGCCATAGGAATACTGAAATAATAGGAAAAAAAAATGTAGGGGGAGCCTGGGTGGCTCAGTCGGTTAAACATCTGGCTTGGGCTCAGGTCATGATCTCGCGGTTGGTGGGTTTGAGCCCCGCATTGAGCTGTGTGTGCTGACAGGTCAGAGCCTGGAGCCTGCTTCAGGTTCTGTGTCTCCCTCTCTCTCTCTGCCCCTCCCCTGCTCACGTTCTATCTCTGTCTCTCTCTCAAAAATAAACATTAAAAACAATTAAAAAAGCAAAAAATTTAAATCATGGGTATATTTTTTTAAGGATTCACGCTCAATGTGATAAATAAAGAATATACATTAACAGGTCTGAACATTGAACAGTATGAAAATAAACCTGTTAAAACATATAATGACTATAAATGTTGAGTGCACGGAGAATAAAGAAAAGACTAGAATAACACCAATTAGGTAAGCAAAAATTTCTAGAAAAGGGCAGTTTTGTTACTGCTTTAAAGACAACAGTGATATTGGTTAGTAGAAAAACCTATCTGAAGTGAGAAGGACTTGCACAGTGAGAAAGTGAAGGCAGTGACAGCATAAAGCTTTTCTTACAGAGATCATCAAACAGCAAATTAATCTTTTCAATTACGGGGCAACATCCTGGCTTTGGACTCAGTTTATCCTGGCTTTGGACTCAATCTCATTGGAGATTCACTTAAATCTCCAATGTCAGGAGGCCTTAATTTTATTTCATTAGATTTTCCCCTCCCCATCACCACGTGCAAGAACTTGACCAAATTTAAGGTCAGCAGAGAAGGGTGAGATCTTCATTCAGCATTCATACCTGAGTAATGCTTTGGGTAAGATTTGGGCCAATAGCCAACTTTAGCCTTAGAATTATGATAAAACCTAATATTATTGCTTGTTCATTAGCATATATATTTGAGGATCTTGGCCGCTGTTGCTAATCTAATGATGAAGTGCTGATTGCTGATTTTCGCCAACCATTTTTTAACCTTGCCTAGTCAGACTACCTAAGTATCGAATTTACCAAGAACATATTGTCATTTGGCTGAACAGGATAAGAGAGAGTACTGTTTAAGCCCAAGGAACCTAACAAACGTTCAGCTGAATGGTCACATTTTTGATGAAATTGTTGGCTGCATAACCAGTACTTAATAAAGATGTGCTGGCTAAACACATGAATGCTTGACCTTTTCACTTTCTGCTATTATTCATTTTAAAAGATATTTCTAAGATACTTCACTCAATTCCACAATATATGTTTTTAATAATCTGTATTTGAAAAAGGTCTTTTCAAGTAGATTATTGCTAAGAAACCTAATACAGAAAGCCCATGGTACGAGTGTGTTAAAAACACTTTATCTCTTACTTTCCGCTAATGAAATGCATGTCTTCTCTCTCCAATTGCTATCATTATGATTTTCTTTGTTGTCTAATGTTAATCTTATTTTCTATTTACTGCATTGACTGTATGAATATGAATAGAGTAAGCAAAAAAGCCAATATTCTGGATTGTTTTATTTCTTTTATAAGGTCATGATGATAAGGTAAGAAGGAGTCCTCCGTGATTAGAATGTTAGATGTTAAGGGTAAACAGAGAGGGAGATGGGAGAACATTTGCTGCCTTAGGTAGAATCGGGAGATACTATAATTTAGAAGAGTATTTCAGGGTTAATTTAAAAAGAAATGTTGATTAACTTTGTGGACTCAAAGCAATATACTGAATTTCAAGCCAGAGGGGACACTGTCTTGCTCCTAGCTTCTCATTTCTTCAATCTCCTGAAATGGAATTATGTCACTTCAAAAAAAAAAAAAAAGGCTATTAGTTGCATATATATATATATATATATATATATATATATATGCATTTCCATATTCCCCAGCTTCTTCATTCCATATTTGACACTTATATTATGGTTTAGATATTATGGAGTTTGGATATAATTCTGTAATTAGGCTCACAACTATTTTGCACATGCAAGATTAAGAGTAATCCTGTGAGGTTTTTCACAGGCTAATAAAGTCAGGATTAGTTGACCAGAGTGAAAGGATTTAAGTATAAAGGTAAAGTACACACGGTAGGAAAAAAAAAAAAAAGGTATAGTAGTTAAAACTATGTTTTTTGGTATAAGAAAATAAAAACATATCAGTGAAACAGGGCAGATGACACAACTTCAGGTGATGTAGAAATTTGCTTGGTTTAAAACGGAGAAATTTTGTGTCTGTTGTGAAAAGAAAGGTTTAGTTTTTCATCTTTCGTGATATACAAAGATGAATTCCCACTGGATTTGAGCATTAATTAAAAAAATATAAAACCATGGGCTAACTAGATCTATGATAGCATCTGTGGAAAAAAAAAAAGGAGGTAAATGGAGGAAAGTGCAAATACCAGAAATTTAGTTTATTCAGGAATAGCAGAAGAATTGCACAGGGAAGGCAAAAGGTAGGAACCTTTTGCAAAGTCTGAGCGCCTGGGGAGGCTGCATTTATCTGGGAGGAGCCCAGAGAGCAGGGAGTCCAGCCAGAGTCCAAGCAGTGAGTTTATTGGCTTAAGGCGGAGAGGAGGGGCGGGGGGGGATAGCTTCTTTGCAGATGTTCCTTGGCTGGAAGAGAAGTTTCGGTCTTCTGTAAATAGGGAATTTATGGGGGCAGGCTTCTAGTTCTTCAGTTGTGTGTCCCTTAGAGTGCATGGGTGAGATGCTCCGTTTCAGATGCTCTGTTTCAGAGGCTCCATTGGTGCTTTCAACTGGAATCCTTTCACACGTGGAACATTTACATCACTCCAGGTTCTTGTTACAGGGCTTACCATTGTGCTGTTCAGGTCCACTCCTGAAGGCAAGTAAGAGAATTTCCCAAACAAAAATGTGAGAGACAGCAGAAACTTTGCTCTTCCCACGAAGTGAGGCACTCAAATGGTGAGCAGGAGCCCTCTCCTGAGACCTGCTCATTCACTCCTAGGAGCCCCTGTTGACTGAAACCACTGATGGTGGCAACAGATGGAGGTTCTGGAAGGGGAAATCAAGGTTGTAATTATATGGACCTCTCTTAATTGCAGTATGAGGTGTTTTTTTTTTTTTTTTTTTTTTTTAAGTTTGTTTGTTTGTTTATTTATCTATTTAGAAAGAGAGCTAGCATGTGCACACCCAGAGAGAGGAGGGAGAGTCTCTGTCAGCACAGAGCCCAACATGGGACCTCAACTCATGAACCCTGGGATTACGACCTGAGCAGAGATCAACAGTCTGCCTTTAACTGACTGAACCAAGTGCCCCTACATGGTGAGTTCCTTTTGACATTGATGTGGGAAGATGGGAATTAAGATTGTTACCCTTTCAATAATTTCCTCATTAACAGGACTTTAAAACTTCCCAATGTTTAGTGTTGATATCCCAGAAACTCTAAGAGGCTTGTTTCAGTTAGAAAGTCCTGAGATAATAACCCGTTTTTCACATTCCGAGTGGAGAGTATTTCTAACCTGCATAAAGAGCTTTGACAATGCCTTCTGATTGGAAAACTAAGTTACTAGTTGTTTTATGGTTCTTACTGAAATTCATATTAATATTTGTCTAAAAGGTTTTTGGCTTTTCAGTTATTTATGTTTTAGTATAGCATTCCTTATTTGAGTAACTATTTTTCTAGAATTAAATGTATAAAATAATATTTATCTCTGAAAGGCAAAAAAAATGAGTAAATATCAACCAAGAGCATGTGATTTATTTATCTTAAAAATCTATTGATCTTTGTCATAATTCTTTTTAATAGCACACCCAAATTAATCTGGGATGGGAAAATTCATTTACAATTTTAAAATAAATGCCTGTTTAAAAAGTTCCCTTCTTCCTCACCCTTAAAATTAGTAGTTTGGATTTAGCTGGTTTTCTCATAATTTATGTAACATTTTTATGTTTAAAATAAGGACATGCACGAGAGCATGAGATCTGATTCATAGATTGGAGAGTCTAACAAGAACAATTTATTTCTGTGCACTTAAATTTTACATATGAAGAATTTTAGGTGTAAAGGCAGCAATGTTACTGACTTTATAGTTTTATTCCAACTTTAATAATTGTGGGTAAAATGGATTAAAAAGTAAAGGTCACAGCATTTAAGAATATCTTTTTAATATGGTGCTGTTCTCTTAAATTGCTGATGATCACAGAGTCCCTGCTGATTTATATTGTGTTCAGCAACATTTGCAAATTTTCTTTTTTTTTTTTTTTTATCTGAGAAGAATGTGTTATATTTCAGTGAATTATAGGTGGCAGTATACACAGCTAAATTCCATGTTTTATTGCAGGTAGATAGAAGATATCTCAGTTGGTTAGCAATTTCATATTTAAGCTTATTGCAATTTTAACTCCCATTCTAAAGTCCCCCTTCCTCTTTGTTATTAATATAAGAACATCAAATAAACTCTCACAAATAAGAGAATGCTCTTGGAAAGTATTGTAAATCTCAGGTTTATTCTGACAGATACAAAGTATTTTTTGTAATGTTATTAAAGATACGTTACAGAGTGTAATAGTCACTGACCAGTTGACTTAATATTAACATCAGAATTTTAAAGCTTAAAGCCTTCTTAGAATTACATATCAAGCCAGTGACAAGAGAATTTTTTATTCTGTCTCTACCTCTTCTGTTTTAAAAGTTACAAGCAAATGTGTTTTGACTGCTAAGTTGTAAAAATTCAATACTTTCTTGATTTACTATCTTGAGGTGTGATATCTATCTTTGAGAATAAGTACAAAATTGCTATTCTTTATGCCTCATATCCACTCCAAAAGCATTATATCCATGAGTATAATAAAATTATACATGATATAGAGAAAGAGAAAACTTTAAATTGATGATCAATAGCCAGAGTGTGTCGTCTCATGGAGAATAAGAACCTTAGGCAGTAAAGTGGTCTATTGACACCATGCCTTCCAGCACTTTTCACAAGTGAATCCAGAGGTTTTAGGAAGGTTACTGAGAGACACGTGGGGTTGGAAGATGGGGCAGAGAGAGTGGAGGTGAGAGCCAAAGAGGCAAGCAGGTCAAACTCTGGTGCCCTGCAATTTTCCTGTTGTTTTGTTTTACCTATTGAACTTTGTAAACTAACCTCTTTCCCTTCTAAACTAAAATCATCTTATCTAATTCAAAATACTCATGTTTAGAGCAGGTAATTGAGAATGGAGTAGATTCAGACACTTGCTAAGGGTCAAGTCAATAATTAGCAGTGTAGGGCTGACATTATGAATACTAACCACTGTACTGCTAACCAAGTAAGCGGTATTTACTTTGTATATGTGTTTTCTCCAGAGTCTTTTTTTTTTTTTTACGTTCATTTATTTATTTTGAGAGAGAGAGAGAGAGAAAGAGGGAGAGAGAATCCCAAGCAGGTCTGGATCCCAGGAATTGCAACATGACCTGAGTCCAATGCTTAAGCGACTGAGCCACCCACACGCCCCTCCAGTGTGGCTTTTTATGTCTGTTTGCTGACTTGCTTTGTTTGTCACTTTCCCCACCATAACTTGTTTATTCATTTTAATGCAGCCAATTACTTTGCAAATTTTGGCCTATATAGTAGCTTGTAACTTTCAAATAGATATGCTTGCTTGCAAATGTTCATGTTAATGCTGGGCAATTGTTTTAGGATCATTTGGTTCTCTCAAGCTGATATTTAAGCATTATTAATTCTAATAAGAAATAAGTAGACTTAGAGAAATTCAGAGAGAAACTGTTCATTTTTTTTTCTCTTTCAAGGTCAGTAAGATAAGTTCTCAAAACTTGAATGTTTCTTAAGTACTTGCCAACGGATTTTATTGTTTTTTGATAAGATGTAGTTCTCTATCATTTGGAAGTATGAATATCCTTAAGCATTTGGAGTTTAAAATAGGCATAAACCTGTAGAAACACAAGAAGACATCAGCTAAATGTATTGAGCTAAGTTCATTTGAAAAATAAATTGAAGCCATGAAAATGTTGGGAGACCAACCCCAAATCTCCTGTTTGGGTCAGAGAAATACAATGGGCCCCAGGTTGTAGCCTCTTTATTTTTAAATAATTTACTCTTGAATAGCTTTTGAATCAAATAGCATGTTAAGAATGGGCATCTTTTCACCTGAAAGAAATATGCTTGGAGCTACCGTATTCCTATGGAGTATGTCTAAGAATTTTTCCATTGTTATATTAGTTGAGATCTTAATCTTTCCCACTACTGATGCATATGTTTAATAAAAAGGTAAACAAACATCAATGGATATTGCAGTATGAGTGCAGCTGACTTATTTTGCATGTGTGGTTAGAGCCTAGGAAAAAATCATTTATTTAGGTTGTGCTTGCATGGTCCTATGTGATAATCTGGATTTCAAGTTTATGAACTCAAGTTTATTAAATATAGCCCCCCCCAGTAGTTAATAACTTGTAATGCTTCATGTAACTTCAACTTGAAATTAAAAAAATGGGAAGAAATTTTGGTTGACTAATTCATTTATTTATTCAGGAAATACATATTCAACATCTGTGCCAAGCAAGGTGTTTAGGATACAATAGCGAACAAAACAGACAAATGTTCTTGTCTTCATTTAAGTGTGTGTAAGTACAGACAACAACAAATGAACGTATTAAATAAATAAGTCATCTAGCTTTTCAGAAGGTGAAAAGTGCTATGGAGAATAGGCAACCTTGAATAGGTTAAGAGGATCTTTTAATTTAAATTGAGTACCTCTGAAATTTGTGAGGGTTATGGAATTCAGAGATGAAATACAGAGGGTTATTAGTAAATGACTATGGTTGTTTTGCCATGGGAAGAGAAAACAAACACAACTTAAGCTGTTCTTTTTAAAGATTTCCTTCAGGAGTTGCTTTAAAGTAGATTTCTCATTAGCCATTAAATTGAATGTTTTCCCACTAGGCAATTTGCCCCAAACACTAAATTAGTGGAGACCCACTAAAATAACTTTGTCATTCTAATGGCAATAAGGCTTTTAAAGTAAAGGTGTAAAGGGAAGTCTGGATATAGAGTAGGTTCCCTTTTTCTTTTTTCTTTTTTTTTCTCTTGGCAGAAACATAAGGTAGGATTTAAGAACATGTCAGTGGAGGCAAAACTGTGGTTTAAGATGTTGAGTCCCCAGCAGGAGACATTTGAAGAATTTCTTGGTTACATTAACAAAACCCTTATCTTCCATGGGGAAGAGCTAAACAATAATAAAAATACAGGCAAAAAAGAAAATGTAGTTATTGTCACTTGAGCAAGTAAGTTTCACATGAACACTGATGACAAAAAGCTTTGTCAAAGTTGACTGCTCTAAGAGTCCACCTTCATTGCCCTTTGCAAAAATACCATTCTTACACAAGCAGTGGTCTTAGAACAAGTAATGTCTTCTGTGAATGCAAAATCAGTGATTACAAAATGCTCACTCTTGTTTTATCCTCTGAAAGATTTTCTCCTGCCTAATTTTCCTAGTTTTATTTTAGAAGAATGCGTATCTCCCAAGCTTATTTATTTTCTGCTAATGTCATATATTTATTTACTCACTTGTTTAAAAATGTGCAATGAAGTCTTCTATGTTTGGGACATTGTGCTACAAGTGCATACAAAACCTTTTTCTGGTTAAAGAAATTCCTGTGAAAGGTGGTAAGGTGATATGCCTAGTCTGAGTGCCTGATTTAAGAGCCATTGGTTAGTACTTTCTAGTTTACAGCTGTATGACATACAGCTGTGAGTCAACCATTTGATGGCAGGGAAGATGTGCACAGAAGTATCACTAGATTTGGAAGCAGAGAACCAGAAATCTGGGTGAATTCAAGTAAGTGCTACATATGTGATGGTGTACACAATGAAGACAAAGAGAAAAAGTTAAATGTTGTTTAATAAGAATGAGACATTTTTAATACATTTCAAAATGATTTCAATACAGTGGCCCACATTTATAGAAAGTTAATAACAAATTACATTAATGATAATGATCCTTTATATATTTAAGAAGTTTATAAAGTCCTTGATTAGCTATTTTTTTTAAAAATGTTTAATTATTTATTTTGATAGAGAGAGAGAAAGAGAGGGAGAGAGAGGAGAGAGACAATACCAAGCAGGCTCCATGCTGCCAGTGCAGAGCCCGACACAGGGCTCAAACTCATGAACCATGAGATCATGACCTGAACTGAAAAGTCAGGCACTTAACTGAGCCACCAGGAGCCCCTTTGATTAGCTATTTTTCCAGTTCTTTTGTAAAGAAAATTATTTTGTGTGGATTATTTTATTTTTATAATTTGATGAATAAATTACGCCATTATAGATTGCATTTAATCTATTTTTTGAAAGAGATGCTCCATAAATATTTAGCTTACTGATTTGCCATACCTGTTTTGCTGCAAGCCTATTATTTCTATAAAGACTCTCCTATATTTTATGGATTTACAGTGCAATTAGTGAATGTATTTATAACCCTAAATGTTAAAAGAATCATGTTTAAATCATTCTTTCATTTACATACAAGGAGCTCAGTCCAGTATACCATATCTTGTACATACTAACTTGTGGACATCTTGTTTCAAACAATTTCATCATGTGAAATTGGAAATGTGCACTTTAGTTTCTATAGAATGACTGTTAAATTTCACATAATATCTTTCTGTGAGAAATGTGACTAATTAAGAAGCATGAAGCTTCCTATTTAATTAGCCAACTTGTATCCACAGAAGAATGTTTAGTTGTAAAAAGTCAGAGGGAACTTGCCTTTAGTTAATTGAATCAGGGGATGTTTTACCTTTTTACATTTCCCCCCATTCATTTTATTTAGTTTTATTCACTCTAAATGACTCACTGAAAAATTCCAGACTGTATACTTTTGTCTCAGTAATATTTTGTTGAAGCTTCTCTATGGTCAAATCTAGGGTCAATCTCAATCATATTTTGTGACCAAAAAGGCATGAATATGTTTTTATGATAAAGAAGTATTCAAATATGAAAATAGAGTTCATCGATCTTTAAGAGTAAGGGATTTAATGTTTTGACATCTAATGAATAGTTCAAAATGCACTTTGATTGCTGCTTAATCTTTCTTTCGAGTGGATATTGCTAAACCACAGGTGTGGAGAACTTGGCTTACATATAGATCCTTCTATCCCCAGATAATTGTAGTATTTACGGAGATGAACTTTATCTGTTTCAGCTTAATATTTCTTTGAAAGGGCAGTCCTAATTTAGAAGCAAGTGAATCTAAAGGCATCATGCTTTTAATTACTTTTTAAAAAGAACCTGATTCCTTCCCCTTTGAATACCCTAAATTAGATTAAACTTTTCGGGGAGAAACAAAGCACAGGGAGTTGTCAGTGGAAAAGTGTTTTGAAGCCAAATAGAAGTTACCACTCCTTTTACGGAATGAAGGAAACTAAGGAAAACAGCAGCTGCCACTTCAGCTCGGTAACTCCAGTAGCTCCGAGTGAAACCACTTGGAGACTGCTGAGTAGAAATAGTTTAAAGGTCTATTGTAAAAAACAATAATTTTATGCATTAATTAGACTTGTCAGAAACCGCTTTGATTTTGCAAAAGTGAATAACCTTTTATTCCCTGGTTATGGTGAAGTCCTTAAGCTCATTTGATTTCCTGTGCCCCACTCGATTTCACTTTAAGGTTTCACTTTTGCAAATGCATTATACCAGGCCAATCTCATTAATGTTTTCATTTCCCTCTCGCTTTAATAAAAAAGCAAAGAATAACTTTTCTTAAAATGAACATAAGACGGGGTGGGGGGGGGGTGTAAATTGCAGAATTGAAGGCAGGAGTAATAGAATGAGTAGCATTTTGTTTGCGTGTTTCCTACCTCAACCTCAGGCAGATGATGAAGACTGCTTCCTTTTTTCTTAGGAGTGATTTTTTTTATGTTGCACCATATTGGATTTTTATGGAGATGGTTTTCAGTTTTGCTACTTTTTAGTTGAGGTTGATTCAAAGGCAGAATTTATGCCAGCATTTGGGATTTTGCTGTCTAGCATCTATCATATGTTAATTCACACTCGATTACTGTAGAATTTCTGAAAATTTCAGTGTAGTATTGGACTTTTTTGATACAGTGGAAAAGACTACGCTAAACAAATAAATAGCGTAAAAAATTACATAGGAAAAGTATATATACTTGGAGATCAAGCAGTTTTCAAAGTTTTAAATATAGCTGAAAATTTTCAAAGCATTATTTTTCAATCATTTTGACATGACAGTTTCAACTTGCTTATTAATTATAGTATTGATGTTCCTAAGAAACATTGCCTTGTTTTAGGTTTTAACATATTTCAAGTTACAGTTTCTTAAAAATAACTAATTTTTAATTTAAGTTTTTTAATGTTTCTTTTTTTCTTTATTTATTTTGAGAGAGAGAGAGAGAGAGAGAGAGAGAGAGAGAGAGAGAGAGAGGTGAGCAGGGGAGGGGAAGAGAGGGAGACTGAGAATTCCAAGCAGCCTCTGTGCTGTCAGCACAGAACCCGAAGTGGGGCTCGATCCCAGGAACCATGAGATCATGACCTGAGTCAAAATCAAGATTTGTATACATTTTAACTAAATAGTTCAGTGTATAAAATACAGAGATCTTCTGCTCCCACCCTCCCCATCTCCCCATCCAAAGTACCCAGTCACTGAAGGCAAGTATTTGCACGTTAAAAGCTTTTTTTTTTTTTTTGATAGTTTTAGTTACATATCTAAACATCTCATTGATATTTAGATTTATTGACCTCTCAATTTTAGGCTGCTTCTAGCTATTAATGTCCCAGAGTAGAAGCTCTTTTAACAATCTGGGTATACATATAAAAACACGCTCCTATGGCTTCCATTATCCCACTAGAGTCTTATTATAATTTTTGGTTAAAACATTACTTGGTGTTTACATTATTACAAGTATGTAAATGTTTTTATATCTGAGTTAAATGCCATACACTAGGAAAATAATTGCTTTCTTCTGCAACTGTTTTTTTTTTTTTCTGGAGTTGATGATAAATTATGTCTTTAATTTGTATGTACCTATCATTCCAAATTCTCCAGATACACTATGAAATTCTCTCAGTACATACACATCAGATAATCTTCTAGATTTTTTTTTTTTTTCACTGCCAGCTTCTTATTTTATTCTGCAGCTTCTGAGCTGTAGGTCAGTGATACCGCTATCAATCCAGGACTTCCTTCACCATCATCCCAATATTTCCTGTGTGTAGCTCTTGTGTTCGGTTTATTTTTATTCTCCTTCCGGGTTATCCCTTAATTTTAGGTGAATATGTCCTCCAGAAACATATGAGAAAGGGATCTTGGGAGTTAACATTTTTGAGAGCCTACAATTCTAAAAAGCATTATGGAACACTGTATTTGACTGAAAATATAATTCTAGTTTAAAAATGTATATTTTTCCAAATGTTGAAGATTCCATTTCTTCCCCCTTCCAGAGTTGCTCTTGAAAAATCTTACTGACATTCTGATTCTAAATCTAGCTCTTTGTGATGGGACCTATTGTGCTTATTTATGTCTCCAGAAGATTTTGGGATTTTCTCTTTATCTTTGGTATTCTGACATTTTAAGATGATACAACCTGTGTGTTGCTCCACACAAAATACGACATTTCATTGGGCTCAGGACTCACTAGACCATTTTGCATTGTAAAATGTGTGTGTGTGTGCTTAAAAATACATATATTTATATATATTCATACATATATATATATATTTATACACACACATACAATCTTTCAGTTTGGGGAAATATTTTGATAGTATTTCTTAAATTTATTTTCTTCTATTTTGTCGTTCTCCTGTAATGCCCCCGATTTCGAATCCGAGAGACCACCAAGGAGCCGATACGGATGCAAACGCACGAGGGTTTATTTGCAAGCTCAAGCTTAGGCCCAAGTATACCCGACACAGCGGAGCAGGGACTTGGACCCCTAGGTTAAGAGTCCTAGCAGTTTTATAGGGGCCAGTGGCCAATGAGATTGTAACACACACAGAAAGTTGCACAGTCATGTCAGTCCACACACAGGTGGCCAATTGAATTACAATTTACCCTATAGTAACTGTTTGAACTAGCCTATCACTCTGGTCAGAATTGGCGCGCAAGTTTGGCAGGCAAAAGGCGGGGTTTAAGAACTAGCGCACAAGTTTGGCGGGCAAAAGGCGGGGTTTACATTCTTTGGCGGTTAGGGGTTCCGCATTCCTATATGAGCCGGTTTCCAGTAAGGGTGTGCTCCGAGGCTTGACTAGGGTGGGGGAGTGTCTTAAGCAATAAGCAGGTCATGTGGGGGTTATACATGAGATGGTGGGGGTAGCACAAAATGGAGTTAGTCTTATTCTGCTTGTCCAGGGGTAGGGGATTTTTGTTAAATTCCTTGGGTCCCACACTCCTTTTTCTTGAAACTTAATTAAATCGGTGCCTTAATTTTATTACATTTTCCTATTATCCATGTCTTTGTGATTTTTTTCCTGCTGTCTAAACTTTTTTTTCAATTTGGTCTTCCAAGTCGTCACCTGGGTATTTTCATTTCTGTTATCATATATTTAATTTATAAGACGTGTTTTACTCTGAATGTACCTTTTTAGTATCTGAAAAAATATTTTCTTTTGAATTTTTTTCAATGTTTTATTTGTTTGAGAATGAGCAGGGGACATGCAGAGGAGGAGGGGACGGGGATCTGAAGTGGGCTCTGCACTGAGAGCACAGGACCTGATTTGGGGCTGCAACTCACAAACCGAGTTCACGACCTGAGCTGAAGTCGGACGCTCGACTGACTGAGCCACCCAGGCACCCCTCTTTTGAATTATTATCCTTCACCTTTATTTATTCTCTTTCTTCTCTGATCCTATTTTCTGTTTATTGAATTTGTTCACTGTTTTTCATTTACAGTATTCTTTTTCGTGTGATGGCCATTGACCATCCATTCAGTTTTAAAAACAGAACTAAAATGTTGCTTTAAATGATCAGAATAAAAGAGTTCATTATATGCTCAGCGTACAAGGGTCAGTTTGAGAATGGTACCTGTCCCTTGCAGTAGGGAGAGCCATTTAATCAGGGATTTTTAAATATCAATGTTGAGGGATCATTTATCCTCAACTAATCTGCATAAAACAGAATCTTCTAATCTCTTCCAGATAAATATGAAATGGGCTGGGGAATGCAACTTTTGACTATGCGGACTTTCATGTTAAACCTTTTGGTTTTTGGGGGGTACCTCACCTTCACCTCTGTCACCTTTGGTGACCCAGAGACAAAAGCCTTTTTCTTTTTAGGTTTATTTATTTTGAGAAAAAGAGAGAGAGAGAGAGTACAAGCAGGGAAGGGGCAGAGAGAGGGAGAGACAGAATCCCAAGCAGGCTCTGCACTGTCAATGCAGAGCCAGACGCAGGGCTCAAACTCAGCGAACCGTGAGATCATCACCTGAGCCCAGATCAAGAACCAGACACCAACTGAGCCACCCAAGCACCCCAATAAAGTATTTTGTGTTTACCATCTCCATAAAGTTAATGCGTGTTAAGAAGAGGTAGGGATACTTTTAGGACTGGTGGGAAGGTTAGAAAGATCTGAGAAGTGATCTAGTCCATCTTTTGACAAATCTCTCTGTTTTCAGTTTTATCCTATATGCTTTACTACTGGTAAATTCAATTCCTGAAAAATTCAGTGGCCTTTTGAAGTGGGACATGACTTTCTTCCTGTGAGGGCACTTCAGCATTGGCTTTCTTTGCTGTCCTATGTCAGTTATCATGTATCCACCTTCTTCACCTTTGCCAAAAGAATTTCCTGACGTTTCTCATCTGCTGTTTCTTCTCTTTCTCTTATGTATATGCATTTTTTTTATTCATTTACTTGTCACTTTATTTTTTATTTATTTTTAAATGTTTATTTATTTATTTTGAGAGGGAGGAAGGGAGAGAGAGAATCTCAAGCCGGCCCCACACTGTCAGCACAGAGCCAACACGGAGCTCAATTCCAACAACTGTGAGATCACGACCTGAGCCGAAATCGAGAGTCAGACTCTTAACCCACTGAGCTACCTAAGCGTCCCTTTTTACTTGTCACTTTAATAGTTTTAAGAGGCAACAGAGGAAAAACCATGTTCAGCCGGAAGTCACATAATATAACTTCAATTTGTAAAACTGGCAGTTCAGAATTTTTATTATTTTATTTTAGTGAATTCACACTAATGACCGGTTACATTAGATGAGTGGCAAAATGTTCTCGTGAAAAATTATTACCCGCTGACTACAGTATTCACATCTGATCTTTTCTCTGCTAGAATAAAGATGATTTAAAAATACATATATTTAGGGGCGCCTGGGTGGCGCAGTCGGTTAAGCGTCCGACTTCAGCCAGGTCACGATCTCGCGGTCTGGGAGTTCGAGCCCCGCGTCAGGCTCTGGGCTGATGGCTCAGAGCCTGGAGCCTGTTTCTGATTCTGTGTCTCCCTCTCTCTCTGCCCCTCCCCCGTTCATGCTCTGTCTCTCTCTGTCCCAAAAATAGATAAACGTTGAAAAAAAAATACATATATTTATATACTGATTGAATCCCTTCATCAGTAAAAGTGCATCACTGATCATACCAGAGCGTTCATTTGATTTTCTATAGTACTCGGTTTCAAATGTTAAAAATGTATGGATGAGATGTCCTATGGTAGTATTGGTATCTGTGTTTAGCCTGTTGATAGAATAATTGCCACTGTTGTTGTAAAATGCAATGTTGTTGCATTTTAGGCCTTGCTCGGCTCAGAGCCTGGAGCCTGTTTCTGATTCTGTGTCTCCCTCTCTCTCTGCCCCTCCCCCGTTCATGCTCTGTCTCTCTCTGTCCCAAAAATAGATAAACGTTGAAAAAAAATACATATATTTATATACTGATTGAATCCCTTCATCAGTAAAAGTGCATCACTGATCATACCAGAGCGTTCATTTGATTTTCTATAGTACTCGGTTTCAAATGTTAAAAATGTATGGATGAGATGTCCTATCGTAGTATTGGTATCTGTGTTTAGCCTGTTGATAGAATAATTGCCACTGTTGTTGTAAAATGCAATGTTGTTGCATTTTAGGCCTTGCTAATGCTTATAAAAATATTATTGGCCGATATCATAAAATGTCCTACTCAAATGTATAGAATTCAGTAAGCATACTGACATGTCACATTAAATTTCTGTAATTGAGGTAGAGATAAGAACATACTATTGAAATAGGGGCAAACTCAAAAATGAGATGACGTCAAGTCAATTCAAGGTGGTGTCATTGACTATTCTGTATTACAAATAAGAGGAAGCTTCCTAGGAAATGTAGGTTTTGAATAAGGAGGCAGATACTGGTACGATTAATTGAGGCATGATGTATACAGGAAAGAAGTTTGTGGGAGACAGATGTTTTGGTTTCAGATGGATTAGCCTTGAGGATCTTTTGAAATGTTAAATAATCTGTAATGTAGGATGGGAACTCATCAGAAAGGTCTGGTGTAAATATATAGAATTGATCCAGTTAGCTAAGCTACAGCGAACAGGAATATGCCCACATCACAGGTGCGTAAACAAGACAGAGAATTATTCCACTCTTGTGGAAGAAGCATAGTGGAAGGCAACTAGGGCTGAGGTGAGCACTAAAAATTCATCGAGACTTATTTCAGATCTCTATTCTGCCATTTGAAAGTGTGGCACTCCTTCTACTCCAAAGTCTCTGGTGTAAATGCTTCATCACAGTGGTGTCTCCAGTAGCAAAATGTAAGAAGGCAGAGCTCCTCCCTTTAAAGAGACTTAGCCAGACTTTCACCCCATTCTGCTTATATCTCTTTTATGAGAATTTAGTCATATCTCACCAAACTACCAGGAAGCCCTGAATATTATATTTTATTCTGTATGGTAACATGGAAGGCTAAAAAAAATTGGTGTTTTATATTTAAATAGAAATAAGGGAATGGTAAATGGAGTATGCATGTCGCAGTCCTGTATTAAGTCACTGGCATATAGATTGCATTTTGAAATGTGGATATGTATGAATCACAGCGTGTATATTAAAAACCTTATTTTGAAGTCAGATTTCTGTGGATTGAGCAGCGAATGGCAGATGAGGAACTAAAGAGAAACAGACAAATCCTTCAAAAGGCTTGGATGAAAGACGGGGGAGAGAGGACAGTAGTCCAAACATTTAGGATTTGTGGAGAATGAAGTGAACTCAGAATGTGGTGAATCAAGAATGCAGGGTGTGGTAAGGCTGATGACCAATTAATATGTATTAAGTGATGCTATGTATTGGTGCTGTATTGAATGCTTTTATATGCACCAACTCCTTGCATCTATCATCCCCATTTTATAAGCAAATAAGCTTAGGCCCGAAAGATTAAATGACTTAAATTGAGACCCAGAGTTGCTAAATACTAGCGCTAAGAATTTTTACACCTAAGGGACCCTTTGTCCATTCATAATTACAATCTACCTATTTCTTCTTACTTGAACAGGATCTCTCCTCTTAACGACCATCCAACTTAATTACCTTTGTTTTTAGTTAGGAAGTTAAAGAGCTCAGGTGAATGGACAATCTTAGTCAGAAAGGACAATGCATGAGCAAGCTTTTGGTGGAAAAAGCCTTCCTAATGATGACAAATTTCGAAACAATTTTACCAGGAACCTAGATTAGGTGCCAAAGGTACATGTTCTAGTTGTGTTTCCAAAGCAGAAACTGATCATCACATGTTAAATTAAATTAATGCTCAATCCTCTTTGAACTATAAATACTGCCTTAAAAGAGTGAATTAGTATTTGTGTTTTACATTTCATTATTTTTTTATTTTTGTTTGATCTCTCATCATTTAAAATTTTCACTCCAGCACAACTTAATAACTATGATAATGTTATAATTACAGTTAATTTTGTTTATGTGAAAATGATACCATGGATGTCTATGTAGTCGGTGACAACATTTTCAGATGATTTTATTCTTTAGAACCATGCTTTACACTAGAGGTTCAAATAAGTGCACAGAATAGGAAAAGGGTGTGCTTTCTCGTTGGAGAAGGGCCGATAGTTTATTTCCTAAAAAGTTTTCATTTAGGTGGACTTTTCAAAGTTGCTGAAGAATGTGATTCTTTGAATATATTATGTCTGTTTCTCTGGTATCATTTCTTATTGACTAACAGTGAAAGATGGATGTACACTAGGAGATGTATTTAAACCCAATTATAAGTAATTTAATAGAGAGCAGAGCTGTGTTACTAGAAAAGCTCCTTTACTTCATGTGGTTAAGCCTCTGCTGGGACCAGTTGCTAGGTGTTTCTGAAATGAGACTAAGGCAAGCTAATTTAATTTTACAGTATTATTAAAACTAGTCAATTCATTCATCTCTCATATGATGGCGTTTTCTGAAGAAAAGTCCATTATTTGTGGTGCATTGTGAAGAGAGGATATAAATGTGTATAATTATCCGGGCCCTTAACATGTACCAGTGTACTGAGGTCTTTTTAATCCTTTTGTTTTCCCTTTATTGCAACCTTTTCAGATGGATAATGTTATTCTCATTTGACAGATGATAAAACTGAGGTTAAAGAAACATTATGAATCGTTCAAGGGTTGTAAATGATTGACTCAGAATTGTCACCAAGGCCAATTCCATAACACGAAATGGAAAGGACTCGGTGTACAATATTCCTATAGCATGCGTTTATCAGATTCTTCAGAACGCTGTAACAAATTGTCACCCACTTAGTGGCTTAAAATGACAGAAATTTGTTCTCTCAAAGGTGTGGAGGCGAGAAGTCCAAAATCAAGGTGTTGGCTTCCCACAAGGACTCTAGGGATGAATTCTACTTTGCCTTTTCCAGCTTCTGTGGGCTCACGGTTTTCTTTGGCCTACACCCATGTAACTCCAGTTTCCTCCTCCATTTTTTCATGGCTGCCTTCCTTGTATCTCTGTGTCTCCTCTTTTCTGTGTCTTGCAAGGAAATTTGTTATTGGATTTAGGACCCACCTTAATCCAGGATGATCTCTAGGGATTCTGATCTTAACTCCATTTGCAAAAACCCTTATTCCAAATATGGTCACATTCTGAAGTTCCAGGTAGACCTACCTTTTTAGGAGATCACTTTTCAACCCAGTACAATGGACATGGCCACAATTTTGAAAACATTTAAAAATTGTAAGATGGGGTGCCTGGGTGGCTCGTCAGTGAAGCGTCAGACTTCAGCTCAGGTCATGTTCGCACAGTTCGTGGGTTCGAGCCCTGCATTGGGCTCTGTGCTGACAGCTCAGAGCCTGGAGCCTGCTTCGAATTCTGTGTCTCCCTCTCTCTCTGTCCCTCCCCCACTCACACTCTGTCTCTCGCTCTCAAAAAATAAATAAAACATTAAAAAAAATTTAAACATTGTAAAACATAGCAAAAGGACAGAAAAAATATAATGCATCATATACAATATAATTAATAATAATAAAGTGATCACCTGAGTAGCCACCACCCACAATAAGACATAGAACTTTCCCAGCAATCTGAAAATATACTGTTTCCTTTAATGATTATCTCCCCATCTGTGTTCATTAGAACTGTTTTGATTTTATGGCAATAATTTCCTTACTTTTTAAAAAAAAATGTTTGCTATTCATGTAGCAAAATAATAGTTTTATACATGTTTGAATTTTATATGAATGAAACATGACTACATATTTTATTTTGTGTTCTGCTCTTCAAAAATTTTTTAAAATGTTTATTTATTATTGAGAGACAGAGAGAGCCAGAGCATGAGCTGGGGAGGGGCAGAGAGAGAGGGAGACACAGAATCCGAAGCAGGATCCAGGCTCTGAGCTGTTAGCACAGAGCCCGACGCTGGGCTCAAACTCACAAACCTCGAGATCATGACGTGAGCCGAAGTCGGACACTTAACCAACTGAGCCACCCAGGCGCCCCAAGTGTTCTGCTCTTTTAAAATAATACTGCATTTATAGGAATCATATATATCATTGAGGGTGGCTATAGTTAATTTACTTTCTTTACAACTTATACATTTTATTTTTGTTGCATATGTTAAATTCTCTTTTTTGGGCTATCACAAACACTATTGTTATGAACATTTTTATTATATTTATCCTCATATAGTTGCACAATTTTATGTGAGATATATGCTTAGTAGATGATAACATATTTTCTTTTTTATTTATTTTTATTTTTATAGAGAGAGAGTGTGCTGGGGGAGGGGCAGAGGGAGAAAGAGAATCTTAAGCAGGCTCCATACTCAGCACAGAACCCAACGCAGGGCTCCATACGACCACTTTGGGATCATGACTTGAGCTGAAATCAAGAGTCAGAAACTGAACCAACTGAGCCACCCAGGCACCCCTGAGAACATATTTTCAAAGCAGTTGTAGCAATTTACCTATCAGCAGTTTATGTGAGTTCCTATTGCTCATAATAACCCATGGCATCAGCTGAAATTTTAGTTATCTGATAATTTCATAAGTGTGCAGCCAAATTCCATGACAGTTTTCACATAAACATCCCTAGTTACCAATGAGTATCATAAATTTACTGGATTTGTACTTTTGTGAACTGACAGTCATTTCTTTTTCCCATTTCCAATTTGTCTTTCCTTATTATTTCTTTTTTCTTATAATTCTGGATAGGAGCCCATTTTTATTACATGTGATGTAAATATTTTTCTACCATATAATAGTTGTTTTTGTTCTCTTTTAGTGTATGTTTTGATGAACAGAAGTTCTTTTTTAATGTAGTCATTTGAATCCATCTTTTTCTTTATGATTAGGGCTTTACACTTTTTTTTTCTATTATTTTCTACCAATGTTTCTGTTTGCAATCCTTTTTTGTTTGTTTGTTTGTTTGTTTCTTTAAACAACCAAATCCTTTTCTGACTGACATATTCTTTTTTAGACATGGTATATTTCGACTTTAAACAAGCCTTGCTTATCAGAAGCAATTCTTTCATTTTCAGGTGTGTTGTACATTTAGTTTGTTGATTTTTCTAGGCTAACTTAGAGGCCAGTCTTAATTTGCTCATTTTACTCTTCTTGGGGAATTTGTTTACAGTGGGCCTTAGCTATCCAGTAAGTATGGATAAAAGTGGGTTGGCTTTAAAATTGGTTTTACTCTGCTTTTTGTATAAAGAATCTCCCCAACTGATTTCAGTGTCGGTCATACTTCATATTAGGTATCTGACTTCATGGAAAATTTACCTTTACCAAATATTTGACATGTGATATTTCAATTATATATCATAAAAGTTATTAATATATATAATAATTAGCATATTATTGATGGAGATTACGAGATTGAGTGACGACATTAACTAATATACTCAAGCACAAATGAGGAAGTTACAAATTAAAAATATGTACTCAAGCTTCATTTTTTTCAGACTCCTTCGATGTCTCTCTTTAAATGCAATTTCAAACTTTAAAGTTACAGATTCACGTATTTTAAATGACATAGCCAATTTAAAAATAAGTGAAAGAACCCTGCTCTAATTTAAACTACTTCCAAATTTCTCCCTATGAGCATTCTTGCCTTATCCATATTCAAATAAAATTATTTACATTTATAATCCTTTTGAATGTTATTCCTGTTGTTTTTCATGTTAGTTAATGTAATGTATTTTCTTTTTCTTTGAGGAATTTTGGGGTGAGTCATAGGGAGTCTTTCGAGGACAATTTGCTTAGCAAATAAACTTTCTCCCTTGTTCAATACTTTTTAGCAAGTATTTTAGATAAGAGAAAAAAAGGCAAGATGGTCAAGGCCAGAAAAAAGATCCAGTTAGAGAAGTTCACTTACCATTTGTCTGCAGTAGATTTTTGACTACGGTTGCTGTTTGGAAAGTTTATTCCTAAGAAGATATTTATTTACAGTTAAGTTATTACAGTTTTAGAATACATAAGTTTTATTTGCTTTAAAACCTTGAAAATCATATTTATAGATTTGTAAGGGGATGAGTTCCATTCTTATATCTCAGGAATTATTCTTCAAAAACAGATTCAGTAATTCTAAATGCTTCTACTAATTCCAAACCAATGGTGAAGGCTACATGTCTGAAGTTATGGGATAGACAAGGGAAGTGGTAAAATGAAGTGGGAATATCTCTCTTTTGAATCTATTAACACAAAGAGATGAAAATATAATAATTAACTGATAAATGTTGAGAAAAAATTTAAAGTGTAGTATCTAGTTTAATGGAGTATCTTCAGATAAATGTGCTCAATTTGTGAGATTTTCTAATCCCCATTTGTCTTCTAGCAATAAGGCTATGCATAATTTATTGTGTAATTAATTCTTAGAAATCATCATATTATTCATACAATGCTGAATTCTAATGATAATTTAGTTATTTAAAATAAGACTGAACCTAGACCAGTATTAGCCACTAAATGGTAAGCTGTCTTCTGCCCATGCTCCTACCTATGGTTGCTTTTTAGTATGATTTCTCATTTTGAAAAATCTTTTGTAGTTCCTAGGTTTGAAATCTTAGAATATATATACTTCTTTCAAAAATTACTTGTACTTTGTAATTATAATTACATCTCTTTCAGAAAAAGAACAATAGAAAAGTTGGCTATTATATGCTAGTCTCTCAGATGGATTATATTCTATCATGCTGCTGTTGTCTAAATACAAATACATTGTATTACTAGTTGATATAGATTGAAATCTGAGTAATCTATATTATCATTCTACTGGGTGTTAGGGTTTCCCCTTAAAATCATGCTTTTCAATTTCCTTTGAGTCTCTTTGGTTCAATCTCCTGCTGTTGTAATCATTAGAAGTCCATAGAAAGTGAAATTTCTCAAAATATAGACAGCTTTATTGAGAACATGAGCCCTCAGGCATTTCTTTTCATTTTTACTTAGCTTGGGATATATAGATGCACCTTTGACTTTAATGTACTTATTATAGAGCCTGAACGCAGAGTATGCTCTCTTCCGCTTTCAGATACAGGTGGCAAGAATTCTTGGTCTGCCAAGGAATTTTATTTGCTCCTAAAGTCTCACTGTCCCATTATATGACTTTGTTAGATTAAGATTTTAATAATGCAAATAAGGGTCAAGCCTTCTTTGTTGATGAAATATTAAATCACTCTTTGGTCTTCTTACATCTGACAGTTATTTTCTACTTCATCTTTAAAAGAGGAAGTGTGAGAGCCTTTCACCCAGTGGAGTAGCTGGAATTTATTCATATGAGTTCAGACCCATTGAAACCTGCCAACCGTATAAAAACAGTTGCCAATATGGGAGAAGTCTTCCTTGTGTTGTGATAGAAAGGGTTTCACTGTTTAGATGTGAGCTTAAAAGAAAAATGTATCCCTCCGTTTAAAAAAAAAAAAAGCATGTGCCTGCTTGTCCCAGATGGCTTTCTACAGGAATTAGGAACAAAGATTTATTTGATAACAACTTAAATCTTAAATTACTTTTCAACTTATATGTGTATGTGCTTACAAACATATTTTAAATGAACATATGTATATATACGTGTGTGTGCGTATGTGTGTATACACACATGTAGATATATATCTAATGTTAGAAACAGTCTTAATTTAATGTCAACTTTAAATTGGATACAGAATTTATTTGGACTTGTTTTTTGACCAACTAGGCAAGCAAGCGATTTTTTTTTTTTATAATTTATGGATTTGTTTTTTGGACTGTGACTGATACTTTGGCATGTGGATTTAAAAACTATTCAAAGTGATCTGAATTTTTATCAGTGAATGTTTCTTGACATTAGTATGTTTTTTCTTTACTACCTGTGTTCTTTTGTTAGTCGTGTTGTTATTCTAATCACCTATAGCAGCAAACATGGGGTCACAGTTAAAAACATCAAAATCCTGGCTCACAGCTTCCCTGCCCAAGACGCTGGGAGTTGGCGAAGCCAAGACTCAGCAGGCATGACTGAAAAGGGAAGTCCCAATGGTGCTAGAATGGTGCTGCAGTGGCAGAAGATAGCTCATGGGTGAGGTCTAGAAGAATGATAGGAAGGACATCCATCATTTGCTCCAAAGTATGAAAGTCGAATCCTGGGGAGAATCATGACAATCCTGATCCCTGAGCCATTACAGAAGCAGACTATGGATGAGCTGAAATGCACATGCTTCAGCATAGTTTGATAAAAGGCCAGTCTTCCTGCTTCTCCACACTCCCCTCCCCTTTGTTTTCTGAGGCTGTTTGTTGCTATTATTTCATCCTTTCCCTGTGCTGTAGGAGTTATGGTACTTTTACTGGAAGAGACCTCTAAAGTCTCAAAACCCAACAGAAAAGGAATGGGGAAGCTATTTTTTCCATTGATAGAGGAAGGACACCAAAATGTTGGTGAAGAGGGGTTTGAGATGTTGAAAGATGTGAATTGTTTTACACACTCACTTTGGGAAGACAAGAAGAGAACACTTAGGAGATCCTAACATCCCTACTGCCCATGAATGGCAGGAGTGAGCTTGAGAGGGCTTCCTAGAAATCTCCATCCTGAACATAAATCATGATGGATATTCTCTCTCTCAACCTTTTTTGAGATGCAGACATAAAACAAAACAAAACAAAACAAACCTCAAAATCCTGTTTATTTTGTCTCTTCAATGTTTCCCAATCATTTATTCCCCCTCCATTCATCCTCTCACCACTCTCATTTGGGTCCTCAGTTGCTAACATTCAGTTTTTTGCAGTTTCTGTCTATTTTACTTTTCCATTTCTCTCTATCCAATTCATTCTAAACATTACTTTCACTATTATTTTTCAAAAATATAGCTTTTATCCCATTATTTTCCCTGCTACAAATCTTCCATAGATCTTTGATTTTGGAATAAGTTTCAAATGCCTTAGAAACTTCTCAGCTCAAGACAGTAGCCACAGCCACGTGCAGGCCTTCACATTTAAATGTAAACTTAATTAAATGTAAGTAAAAGAAATTAAGTTCATCAATCACAACTTCATTTCATGTACGCAAAAGCCACTGTGGCTACTGACTACTGAATTGGTTAGCATTTAGAATATTTAGAATATTCTATTCTAATATTTAGAGTTATCTACTTGATTTAGAATATTTCTGTCCTCACAGAAATTGTTATTGAACAACTCTGTCTTAGAATGTTGTACAAACCCTTCCATAACATGTTCTAGCTTACCTTTCAGCCTTATTTTCTTCTACAGTGTCAGCACACCTCAATGATCCAGTCATATGGGTCTACTTATTGTTGAAAGCATCAACCATCCAATCTACAAACTTTCATTGAGGTCCTTTGGTATACTAGCCATCATTATATTGGCAGCACTACTATGAATTAAAACAAGACAAAAAAAGACTTCTCTCATGGAGTTTATATTAGTGGGGAAATTATAAACATCCAAAATATTAAAAATGTAAAATATGCCATGATAAGGGGCACGAGGAAGAAAAATAAAAATGGTAGTGTTCAGTGAACAATAGGTGAGTGTTTACATGGGGTGTTCAGGTAAGGTCTTTTTGTTGAAGGGTATTTCAGCCAACCCTGAATGAAGTGAGGAAATGAATCATGTAGCTCTCTGGGAAAGTATAAGTCTTTCATTCTATTACCTTCAAGATTTTGCCCCTCTTATGTTTGTGGGAATATCATTTATAAAGGACACATCATCATTAACTGGTAGCCTTTATCTTGCTCTAAAGATTTTTGGTCTCAAGTCAGGATGTAATTGGGATCATAGACTGCTAAAACAAGAGGCAACTATAGAAATCATGAAATATGGCCCTTTGTAGCAACATGGATGGAACTGGAGAGTGTTATGCTAAGTGAAATAAGCCATACAGAGAAAGACAGATACCATATGTTTTCACTCTTAGGTGGATCCTGAGAAACTTAACAGAAACCCATGGGGGAGGGGAAGGAAAAAAAAAAAAAAGGAGGTTAGAGTGGGAGAGAGCCAAAGCATAAGAGACTCTTAAAAACTGAGAACAAACTGAGGGTTGATGGGGGATGGGAGGGAGGGAAGGGTGGGTGATGGGTATTGAGGAGGGCACCTTTTTGGATGAGCACTGGGTGTTGTATGGAGACCAATTTGACAATAAACTTCATATATTGAAAAAATAAAAAAGAAAAGAAAAGAAATCATCTAATCTATTTCCTAATCTTAAGGGGGAGGTAGCTAAGATTCAGATAGGCCTAATTGATTTGTTTTAAGTGGCAAAGAGAAATAATGGTAAAATGTTGATTAGAACCTAGTCTCCTGGCCTCTACTGTTGTCTTATTTAGGACTGAGTTTTCTAAATAATGAGATCAAAATGAGGAAGACCTCTTGAACCTTTTAAGAATCTTTTTCTTTAAATATTTATATTATTTTGGCTTCCTTCAGAATTTTGTTGATATTGATGTTTCAAATGAACCATTTGTTTTTCTTTTTACACTGCATATTTAATTGTTCAGACACATATTTGTAATTATTTCTACGTTTAGTTGTCTTTTAAACTTTAGCTTACCACTGCTGTAAAATATTTTTTAGCATTGTAAACATGACACATACACATATGTATGTGTTTCTGTACAAGGTAGATGTATATGTATACATCTCTTTGCCATCAATTATATGTGATATTTTTGTGTTCACACAGTGTTACATAAAAAAACAGAAACCTCCTTTAGTGTGGTCCCAACTAGCATAATTTGAATTGATTTAAGGCCTTATTTTCCAAATGAAATCCTGAGGAATTGCTCTGAGAATTCACATAGAGGGTGGGCTAGTACTTAATTTTCTAGAACATTTTTAAGGAATTAGAAACCTTAAACTCATCTTTGGTAGGTAAGGGCTAAGTCTCCTCTTCTTGCAGAATGCAAGTTCCTGGCACATTATTCAAGGTTGATAGTTTAGTAGTGTAATTTTATTATACTCACTATATTGTCAATTAATAGTAAGCTCATAAGGTGCCTCTTCATTTAATTATTTTGAAAACAGTATATTTCAGCACTGAAACTACAGCTACTGAGAATGTGTATTGAGTTACGTGCTTAAGAGAATGCCATCACCAATATACCAACACAGGTCATTCTTGATTTTGATCCCCCATCACAAGAAGAACAATTGACAGCTATTCAAGAACAAGATATCATTGAGAGAATTCTAGAACATGGCAGTGAGGCCGAAGCGTATCCTTGCACTTTAGAGACCAAGGCAAACTACATTAGAAGGGTAATGGAAACAGCCACACGTTGACCACATTTGCCCCTTCCCCAGGATACCAGAACACCATACAAATAGCTTTCCCTTGAACCTCTGTTTATTCCAGTAGGAAAAGACAACAAGGAGGTCAACCAGCCTTCCGCAGCATTGTAGGTTGCTTTGTGGGAGCCCTCATTCTGCTCTTGCATCATGGAGATTGCAAGGGAATCTGCAGGGCCATCTCTGAGAATCTTCTCTATTGCTATAGAGAAGGTGGGGAGGGGCTTACAACAACCAGCACATAGATCTTGGCAGACTGAGCTTATACCTGTAGTGTCCAAGTAGTAATCCCAGATAACACATCTGTTCATTTGCAGAACCTAGTCAGGGGTGCCCTCTGACCAGAGACCTTGGGGGGGTGCAGATCTGCCTGATTCAGGTCATCAAAGGAGGCATTTGCTAGCCTAGAGCCCAAGATGCTTACAGTCAAGCAAGGTGATGATGAGCTGTAGCTCAACCCACTACAGAGAATGCCTTCTAGGCCCATACGACCAGTAGGCTTGATGACAACTCATGAAGCTGTTCAGCCCAGTGGCACTTGAGCTGACAGGCAGACAAGAAGAATTGTTTTTTCCTAGAGCAAAACTTGTACCCAATGTTGCAGCTTCCTGTGCTATTAATAGGCAGGAGAATTAATGCATAGAAGGCTGAGCGTTGCTCCTGGCCCCAACCAAACAGAAAGCCTGTTTGGGTGAGCAGCTTGGAATGGCTCCTTCCCCTCCCATCTAGACAAGGAGACTGATATATAGTCCCACCTGCTGTGGAGAATGTCTTCAGCCCCTTCTGGCCAGAAGAACAGGCAAAAACACCTGAAAGATATGCAGTTCGGTGTTCAAGCCAAGAGAAATGCAGACTGAGCCAGTAGTTTGTAGAGCAAAGCCAGTGGCCTTTTATAACCAGGGACATTGGGGTGCAGGTCAGCTTAACTTTAGACAACAAAGAGTTTCACCAGTTTTAGAGCTATTTTGCCTGCACCTTGTTAGGGAATCTAGTTCATAGCCCTGCTTATTGTTAAATATAGCCTTCAGCCTGTCCAAAGAGAGCACTTAATAAGAGCACACAGGAAGCTGCATTGCTAATTCAACAGTGGGACTCTGTACAGGGGTCCTTGAACAGAGAGTGTTGCCTGTCTTCTCCTCTCTGCAGAACAAAACTTGTGGCCTCATCTGACCAAAGAACTCAGTGCACATTCAGCCCTGATTTGGGCCCATCCCAAAGCAAGCTGTACAGGCTGTAGGCCCTGGTTTGCTATCTTAGCAAGGAAGCTAATCCATAACCCTATCTACTACTAAATATAATACTCAGTCCCAAATATATAGTAAGTCTGATGAGAGTATTCACAAATGTAGAGACTATCCTACAGCCTCACTTGGGTAGTGAGTAGTGTTAATCTAACTATTCTGTCAGTGAGACCGTCCCCCCCCCCCATTCCTGTCTTCAGAACTCAAATAGTTGCCTAGCTTCAAAACAGCCCATGACAGCAGGCCTCAGATGCCCAAGGGCATTATCAGCAGACATACTCAGAAACCTAAATTGAACTGACTGGTGAAGAATGGCCTCTGCCAAAGCAAACCCGTAAAGTCTGGAAGAGGAGTCCCATTACTTAAAGGCACAAATACCAATGGAGGGGATCAGGGATCACACAAAATCAAGTAAATATACCACCAAACTAAATGAATAAAGCTTCACTAACTGAACCTCAAGAAATGGAGATCTATGAACTGTCAAAGAATATATAAATTAAGAAATTTAGAAAACAATGCCTGAACAAAATAAGAAGTTTGACAAGGAAATAGCAACCATCAAAAACAAAAACAAAAAAGAAATCCTAGATTTGAAAAATCTGATAATTGAACTGTAGAATTCAATAGTGAGTTTTCAAAGTAGACTTCTGTCATACAGAAGAAAGAATCAGCAACCTGGAAAATAGGATATTGGAAATTAACTAGTCAAAGAAACACAAAGAAAACAAGAAGGAAAAAGAGGGAAGACAGCCTACAGGACTTGAGGGCACCATGAAAATAAATAATATTTACACTATGGGAATTCCAGAAGAAGAGAAAGTAAGGAACAGAAAGTATATTTAAAACAATAATGGTTAAAACTTTGGTAGTAATTACACAACAGAACACAAGGAAATAGTCAAAGTGTACTGATACTAAGAGACATCAAAACACAAAGAAGAACACAGGACCAGAAATAGGGAACAATGGGTCTACATAACAACCAGAAAACAACAACATACCAATAGGTAAGTCCTTACCTGTCAATAATCACTTTAAACTTAAATCAATTAAATTCTCCAATCAAAAGACATAGAATGGTTAAATAGGCTAAAAAAAATATATCAAAGTCCAATAATATGCTGTCTATAAGAGACTCACTTTAATGTTAAAACACTCATAGACTGAGAGTAAAGGGATGGAAAAAGACATTTCAACCAAATGGTAACCAAAAAAAAGGCAATATACCTGTACTTATGTAAGTATATTTATATAATAAAACTATAAACTATACTTATATCAGACAAAACAGATTTCAAACAAAATGGTAAAAAGAGGCAAAGAAGGTCATTATATAATAAAAGGTTCAGTACATCAAGATGATCTAACAGTTGTAATATTTATGCACCCAAAATTAGAGCACTTAAATATGTAAAACAAAAACTAACAGAAGTAAAAGGAGAAATAAAGAGTAATGGAATAATAATGAGGGACCTTGATACCCATTCTCAACAATGGCTAGATCATTCAGACAGAATCAATAAGGAAACAGTAGACTTGAACACTATAGACCAAATGGACCTCACAGACACATACAGAACATTTTGTCCAACAACAGCAAAATGCACATCATTCTCAAGTGCACATGAAACATTTTCCAAGACAGACCACATATTAGGCCACACAACAATTTTTATAAAATTCAATAAGATTGAAATTATACCCCAAGTATCTTCTCTGAACACAGTGGCATAAATCTAGAAATGAATGGCGAGAGAAGAACTGGAAAATTCATGAACACATTGAAATTAACACTCTCTGCACAACCGATGGATCAAAGAATAAAAGTGAAATAGTTTCTTGAGACCAATGAAAATGGAAGCCCCACATAGCAGAACTTATGGAAAGAAGCAAAAACAATTCTAAGAGGGAAGTTTATAGGAATAAATGCCTACATCAAGAGTCAAGAGCAGCTAAGATGGCAGAGTAGTAGGAGGACCTTCGGCTTGCCCTTCCCCTGAGGGATATTTATCCCTATGTAAGTATCAAATCATTCCGAATACCCAAAAAATTGATCTGAGGACTGACAGAACAAACTGCACAACTAGAGGGAGAGAGAAGGTCATGTCATGGAAGGTAAGAGGCAGAGAGATGGGGAAAAATGGATCTTGGGTGCCATGGAGAAGAGCAAGCCCTGGTCAGGGAGAGAGGCAATGAGAAAGAGTGAGAGAAAGAGAAGAGAGAGAAGGACACAGGAAATTGCACAAGGAAAACACTTTCCTGAAGCCATTGGCCGGGTAAAGGGGAGAGGCTGATTTTTGTGAGTTTTTACAACCAGTGGAGCTCAAAGTTTTAGAGGTCTGATGCATGGCTGGTATAGAGCTCTGAGGGCACTGCAATGTTCCTGTAGAGAAGGCAAACAGGTAACCCCAGGGGGTGGGGCACAGGCGGCATTGTCTCAGGATCACTTCGGATGCAGTGGGAGAGACAGTTCCCCCTTTCTGGAACACATCTGACAGAGGTAGTATTGCCTCTCTGGGGACAAAGGAGCCTACAGGAACCATTTCTCTCTCCCACCCCTCATCACAGGCACAGAGACACCTGCTGAGGACAGCTAAACTGGACACTGGCTCTTTAGTGTGCTTTGCTCCAACCCCCACGTTCCTGCTATCTAGTGTGACTGCCCTTCTAGGTCAAACCTGCATCAATCCCAGCATGGTGAGTCACTCCCCGAGAAGACCAGCACAGGTCCTGTCACACCAGGTCCCTAAAGTTTGAAGTTACAAAAGATAGCAGGCTTGGGTGGGAGAGAGCCCAAAGCGCACTGTGCTGTTCCAGGCAGGCAAGCAACCTGGACACAGACACAGACATTATGAAAACAGCAATCTGAAGAACACCTAGGACACACGAAGGGTATTTGTTTGCTCTTCCAGGAGGGCTTTCCTGACAGCAGCAAGCACAAATCCCCGTCTCCAGGCACAAAGGGGCTGGCTGGTGCCATTTCCCTACCCCATCCCTCGGCATAAACTAACTTCAGTAAACAGCACTGTGCCAACACTGGCTGCCTAATCTGCTTACACCAAGCCCCACCCCACAGTGCTCTGCTGGTACTACTTTTCTCAGGCAAGTGTGCCTGAGAACCACTACCCCAGGCCCCTCTCCCGGAAGAGCAGCACACACACCCTCCCCCCTCCCATGCACCATGGCTACTGACCATACTGACCATAGAGTTCTACAAAGCTTCAGCTCTAGTGGAAATAGCATCAGGTCTCTTTTACTTTTTTTAACGTTTATTCATTTTTTGAGAGACAGAGAAAGACAGAGCAAGAGTAGGGGAGGGGCAGAGAGAGAGGGAGAAACAGAATACGAAGCAAGTTGCAGGCTCTGAACTGAAAGCACAGAGCCTGATGTGGAGCTCGAACTCACAAACGGTGAGATCCTGACCTGAGCCGAAGTCGGACGCTTAACTGACTGAGCCACCCAGGCACCCCGCATCGGGTCTCTTTTAAAAAGCAGACAAGAGCACACCTCGTTAAAACCTACATCCTCTGGCCAAAGTTTAAACATTCCCCACTGCAGGCAAGGAGAAACTCTGCAGAGGATTGACCTGAGGGACAGAGCAGCCATAACATAGCAGCAGAGTGCATGCAGCATACAACAGAGACACTTCCTGAAGCTCCAGGCCCTGGACAATATATGGTCTGTTTTTCATAAAGCCATACTCTCCGGGGCAGGAAACATAACAGGTTTTCCTAACACAGAGAAGAAGAGAGACACCTAGACAAAAAGCAGAGACAGAGGAATTCATCTCAAAAGAAAGAGTAAGAAAAGGTCATGAACAGGGATCTAACCACAACAGACATAAGAAATATGCATGATTTTTTAAGTTTATTTATTTATTTTGAGAGAGAAAGAGTGCAAGTGAGGGAGGGGCAAAGAGAGAAGGGGAGAGAGAGAATCCCAAGCAGGGATTGATCTCATGACTGTGAGATCACAACCTGAGCCAAAATCAAGAGTCGGTTGCTTGGGGTGCCTGGGTTGCTCTGTCAGTTAAGCTTAATAACATTCATACCATAAGAGTCCCAGAAGAAGAGGGAGAGAGGGGGGCAGAGGTTTATTTGAGGAAATTATAGCTGAAAACTTTCTTAATCTGGGGAAGGAAACAGACTTCCAAATCCAAGAATCACAGAGAACTCCCCTCAAAATCAACAAAAGCAGGTCCACACCAAGACGTATAACAGTTAAATTTGCAAAATATAGAGATAAAGAAAAAATCTTAAAAGCAACAAGACAAAAGAAGTCCCTAAGGGAAGACAAATAAGATTAGCAGCAAATCTCTCCACAAAACTTGGCAGGGCAGAAGGGAGTGGCATGATATATTCACCATGCTGAATGGGAAAAATCTGTAGCCAAGAATATTCTATCCAGCAAGACTGCCATTCAGGATAGAAGGAGAGATAAAGAGTTTCCCAGACAAACAAAAACTAAAGGAGTTCATGACCACTAAACCAGCCCTGCAAGAAATATTAAAGGGGACTCATTGTGTGGGAAATAAAGACCAAAAGTTACAAATACTAGAAAGAAATAGAGAAAATCTCTAGAAACAATGATAAAACAAGTAATAACACAGCACTAACTTCACATCTATTACTAATTACTCTGACTATAAATGGACTAAATGCTCCAATCAAGACATAGAGTGTCAGCATGGATAAAAAAAACAAGACCTATTCATATGCTGAATCTCTGAGAGACTCATTTTAGAATATGCTGCAGATTGGAAGTGAGGGAATAGAACAACAATTACCAGGAAAATGGATATGAAAAGAAAATAACATGAAAAAGGACATGAAAAGGAGTAGCAATACTGATATCAGATAAACTAGATTGTAAACCAAAGACAGTAACAAGAGATGAAGTAAGGCACTATATCATAATAAAGGAGTCTATCAAGATCTATCAATTATAAATATTTATGCCCCCAACTTGAAAACACTCAAACATATAAAACAATTAATAAAAAACATGGGGCGCCTGGGTGGCTTAGTTGGTTAAATACCCGACTCGATTTTGGCTCAGGTCGTGATCTCACGGTTCGTAGGTTCGAGCCCTGAATCAGGCTTTGCGCCAACAGTGAGAAGTCTGCTTGGGATTCTTTCTCTTCCTCTCTTCCTCTTCCCTTCCCCTGCTCATGTGCTCACTGTCTGTCAAGAATAAATTAATTAATTAAAAAAAAACACATAAAGGTACTGATTGATAATAATACAATAATAGTAGGGGACTTTAACATGCCAGTTACAACAATGGACACATCATCTAAGCAGAAAATCAATAGGGAAACAATGTCTTTGAATGACACACTGGACCAGATGGACTCGAGATATATTCAGAAGATTTCATCCTATAGCAACAGAATATACATTCTTTTCTATTGCACATGGGACATTCTCAAGAATAGATGACATACTAGGCCACATATCAGACTTCAACATGTATAAAAATATTGAGATCATACCATGCATATTTTCAGACCACAACATTATGAAACTTGAGGCCAACCACAGGAAAAATTTGGAAAAGAACACAAATACATGGAGGTTAAAGAACATCCTACTAATGAATTGATGGGTGACCAGGAAATTAAAGAAGAAATGTAAAAATACATGGAAATAAATGACAGTGAAATCACGATGGTCAAAAACTTTTGGAGTGTAGTAAAAGTGGTCATAAGAGGGAAGAATATAGCAAAACAGGATTACCTTAAGAAGCAAGGAAAACTCAAATTTTCAAACTAATCTTACACCTAAAGGAGCTAGAAAAAGAACAGCAAAAAAAGCTGAAAGTCAGCAGAAATAGGGAAATAATAAAGATGAGAGTAGAAATAAATGATAGACAAAAAACAAAAACAAAAACAAAAAGAAGTAAAATAGATGTATGAAACCAAAGAACCAGCTCTTTGAACAACTTAATAAAATTGATAAACCTCTAGCCAAGCTTATCAAAAAGGAAAGAGAAAGGACCCAAATAAATAATATCACTAGTGAGAGAAATCACAACCACCTCACAGAAATACAAACAATTATAAGAGAATATTAGGAAATATTATATGACAACAAAATGGGCAATCTGGAAGAAATAGATAAATTCCTAGAGGTATATAAACTACCAAAACCAAAACAAGAAAAAATAGAAAACTTGAACAGACCAACAGTCCACAAAGGAATTGAATCAGTAATCAAAAATCTCCCAACAAAAGACCAGGGCCAGATGGCTTCACAGGAGAATTCTACCAGACATTTTTTAAAAAAATATAATTTATTGTCAAATTGGTTTCCATATGATGCCCAGTGCTCATCCCAACAGGTGCCCTTCTCAATGCCCATCACCCACTTTTCCCTCTCTCCCACCCCCATCAACCCAATGTTTGTTCACAGTATTTAAGACTCTCTTATGGTTTGCCTCCTTCCCTCTCTGTAACTTTTTCCCCCCTTCCCCTCCCCCCAGTCTTCTGTTAAGTTTCTCAGGATCCACATATGAGTGAAAACATATGGTATCTGTCTTTCTCCGCCTGACTTATTTCACTTAGCATAACACACTCCAGTTCCATCCACGTTGCTACAAATGGCCAGATTTTATTCTTTCTCATTGCCAAGTAGTATTCCATTGTATACATAAACCACATCTTCTTTATCCATTCATCAGTTAATGGACATTTAGGCTCTTTCCATAATTTGGCTATTGTTGAAAGTGCTGCTATAAACATTGGGGTACAAGTGCCCCTATGCATCAGTACTCCTGTATCCCTTGGGTAAATTCCTAGCAGTGCTATTGCTGGGTCATAGTCTACCAGACATTTAAAGAAATGTTAATACCTATTCTTCTCAAATTATTTGAAAAAGAACAGGAATGGAAGGAAAACTTCCAAACTCACTCTGCTAGGCCAGCATTATCCTGATTCCAAAACCAGACAAAGACTCCACCAAAAAGGGAACTATAGGCCAATATCCCTGATGAACATGGATGCAAAAATTCCCAACAAAGTACTAGCAAATCAAAACCAACAGTGCATTAAAAGAATCATTCACCACTATTGTGGTTCAATATTCACAAATCAATCAACATGATACACAACATTAATAAAAGAGAACCATATAATCCTCTGAAAAGATGAAAAAAAAAAAAGCATTTCTATTTGGTACGTGTTGCGACTGGCACAACAAACACTGAGATCAGGGTCTTGAGGGTAGGGGAATGCAAGAAAAAAGAGAGAGAAGAAAGTTTGGGAACAGGAGGGTCCCCTGGGCTGATGGCCCAAGTGATGGCTTTATTGTTGCTGTACACAATCTTTTATATCCAGACTCTTATGGGTCAGGCCATTCTAAGAATAAACAGGTTTCACATAATCGCTGCCAACCAAAACATTTAGTTCTGTGTTTCTTGTGCATTTTCTAGACAGGTCAAAACAAAACCTTGTTGATAAGATTGCTAGCAAAACACAATTCCCATGTTTGTTTCTATCTGACTCGGGGTAGAAAAAGGGAGGTAGCATTACTGCCAACACCTGCAGACCACAGGCTTCAGGAATTAACTTTCTCAGCCTTGACAAGGCTTTCGTATGCCCTTGAAAGTGGGGGAATGGGAGGGGGAACCACCGGGTTGGCTAAGTCAACAGGGAACGTTGCTCGACCTGGTCTCAGCCTGGCACCGGGGTCCGGCCCCCCACAGGTACAGCATCCATTCTTGATAAAATCCCTCAGGAAGATAGGAAAGAGGGAACATACCTCAACATCACAAAGGCTGTATATGAAAAACCCACAGCTAATATCATCCTCAATGGACAAACCAAGAGCTTTTTATCTACAGTAAAGAACATGACAGGGATGTCCACTCTCACCACTGTTATTTAACATAGTACTGGAAGCTCTAGTCTCAGCAGACATCAAAAAGAAATAAAATGTTTCCAAATTGGAAAGGAAGAAATTAAACTTTCACTAATTGCAGAGGACATGATACTTTATGTAGAAAACCCCAAAGAGTCAACAAAAAATGGCTAGAATAGGGGCACCTGGGTGGTTCACTCAGTTAAGCGTCTGACTTCAGCTCAGGTCATGATCTCACGGTTTGTGAGTTGAAGCCCTGCATTGGGCTCTGTGCTGACAGCTCAGAGCCTGGAGCCTGCTTTGGATTCTGTGTCTCCCTCTCTGCCCTTCCCCCACTTGTGCCCTGTCTCTTGTCTATATATCAAAAATAAAATGTAAAGAAAAATTTTAAAAAATGGCTAGAATTGATATATGAATTCAGCAAAGTTTCAGGATACAAAATCAATGTTGCAACAAAAAACATAAGATACCTAGAAATAAACCTAACCAAAGAAGTAAAAGTTCTATACTCTGAAAAGTATAAAACACTTATGAAAGAAATTGAAGATAACACAAATAAATGGAAAAAACAAAAGCCCCAAATACCCAAAACAATCTTGAACAAGAAAACAAAGCTAGAAGTATCATAATTCCAGACTTTAAGCTGTGTTACAAAGCTGTAATCATCAAGACAATATGGTACTGGCACAGAAACAGATACATAGATCAATGGAACAGAATAGAAAACCCATAAATGTAACCACAACTCCATAGTCAACTAATCTTCAACAAAGGAGGAAAGAATTTCGAATGGAAAAAAGACAGTCTCTTGAAGAAATGACATTGGGAAAACTGGACAGCAACATGCAGAATAATGAAACTGGACCATTTTCTTACACCATACACAAAAGTAAATTCCAAATGGATGAAAGCCCTAATTTGAGACAGGAAACCATCAAAATCCTTTGACATTGGCCATAGCAACTTCTTACTAGATATGTCTCCTGAGGCAAAGGAAACAAAAGCAAAATAAATTATTGGGACTTCATCATGATAAAAAATCTTAGCACAGCAAAGGAAACAATCAACAAAACTAAAAGGCAGCCTATGGAATGGGAGAAGATAATTGCAAATGACATATCTGATAAACGGTTTGCATTCAAAATCTATAAAAAACTTATAAAACTCAACACTCAAGAAGAAAATAATGCAACTAAAAAATGGGCAGAAGACATGAATAGACATTTTTCCAAAGAAGATGTACAGATGGCCAACAGACATAGGAAAAGATGCTCAACATCACTCATCATCAGGGAAATACAGATCAAAACCACGATAAGAAACTATGTCATACCTGTCAGAATGACTAAAATTAACAATGCAGGAAACAATAGATGAGGATGTGGAGAAAGGGAAAAACTTTTATACTGCTGGTGGGAATCCAAAATGGTGCAGACACTGTGTAAAACAGTATGGAATTTCCTCAGAAAGTTAAAAACAGAACCAGCAATTGCACTAGTAGGTATTTACACAAAGGATACAAATATGATTTAAAAGGATACATGCCCCCTGATGTTTTTAGTAGCATTATCAACCATAGCCAAACTATGGAAAGAGACCAAATGTCCATTGACTGATTAATGGATAAAGAAAATGTGGTACACAAAATGATGGAATATTACTCAGCCATCAAACAAATGAAATGTTGCGTTTTTAATGAGGTGGATGAAGCTAGAGAGTATTTGCTAAGAGAAATAAGTCAGTCACAGAAAGACAAATACCATGTGATTTCACTCATATGTGGAATTTTCACTCATATGTAGAAATAAAACACATGAACAGGGGGGAAAAAAGAGAAAGGCAAACCACAAAACAGTCTCTTAACCAAACAGAACAAACCGGGTTGTTGGAGGGGAGGTGGGCAGGGTGAAAATGGGTGATGGGTATTAAGGCAGGAACCCATATGAGCACTATGTGTTGTATGTAAGTGATGAATCACTAAATTCTACACTGAAACTAATATTACACTCTACGTTAACTAAGTGGAAGTTAAATACAACCTTGAAACTTAAAGTAAATTTAAAAAAAAAATAAAAAAAATATAAAAAAGAGGCAAAGCAGTCCCAAATAAACAGTCTAACCATACACCTTAAGGAACTAGAAAAATTAAAAACAATGTGACATGAAAGTTATCAGGATGAAGGAAATGATAAATATTAGAGCACAAATAAATGAAATAGAGAACAGAAAAACAAAAGCTTAACCAAACTAAGAGTTGTAACCTAAAAATGGTGAAAATTGACAAACCCTTAATTAGATAACAAGGAAAAGAGAGAAAGGACTTAAATCTGCAAAATTGTAATTGAAAAAGACATTACAATTGATACCATAGAAATTCAGAAAGTTTAACCAAACTAAGAGTTGTAACTTAAAAATGGTGAACAAAATTGACAAACCCTTAATTAGATAACAAGGAAAAGAGAGAAAGGACTTAAATCTGCAAAATTGTAATTGAAAAAGACATTACAATTGATAACATAGAAATTCAGAGGATCATAAAAGACTTCTATGAACAACTATATGTCAACATATTGAATAACCTAGAAGAATTGGGAAAAAAAAATCTTAAAAACATACAACTTACCATGACTCCATCAAGAAGAAATAGAAAATCTGAGTAAGCCAATTACTACTGAGGATATGGGTTCAGGAAACAAATATCTCCCAATGAAATAAAGCACAGGGCCAGATTATTTTCTGTGGTGAGTTTTACCAAACATTTAAAGAATTAACACTAATCCTCTTGAAGCCTTCCAAAAATATCAAAAAGGAAGGAACACTCACTCCCAAATTGATTTTACAAGGTCAGCATTACCCTGGTATTAAATACAGAAAAGGATGCTACTGAGAAAGAGAACCATAGACCAATATCTCTGATGAGTAGAGATGCAACAATTTTCAATAAAATACTAACAAACAGAATTAGTAGCTTGTTAAAAAGATTATTCACCAGGATCAAGTGTGATTTATCCCTTACATGCAAAGATGGTTCAACATATGCAAATGACTGTGATATATTGCGCTCATACAGTGAAAGAAGAAAATAATATGACCACCTCAACAGATGCAGAAAAAGCACTTGACACAATTCAACATTCATTTATGATAAAAACTTGTAACAAATTAGGCATACAAGGAACATATCTCAACATAAAGAAGGCCTTATATGACAAGCCCACGGCTAACATCATACTCACTGGTAAAAGGATGAAAGCTTTTCATTTAAAATGAGGAACAAGAAATGTGTGTCCACTTTCACTCCTCCTATTCAACATAGTATTAGAAGTCTTATCCAGAACAGTCAGACAGGAAAAATAAAAAAATGTATTAAAATTGGAAAGGGATAAATAAAATTGTCTCTATTTGCAGAAAACACAACTTTATGTGTAGAAAATCTGGAAGATCCAGCTAAAATCTGTTGGCTCTAATCGGTGAATTCAGTAATTTGTAGGATGCAAAACTAACACACAAAAATAAGTAACATTTTTATACCCTAGCAAAAAATTTCCAAAAAAATAAATCAATCAATCCCATTTACAGTAAGCATCAAACACTTTCTTGTGAGAGAAATAGAGTGATAAAGGCTTTATTATTACGAGAAAAAAAATATTTTGACCTTGTGGACCCCTTGAAAATTGTTGGAATCACTAGGAGTCCTTTGGCCACACGTCAAGAACACTTTAAGAACAAATGCTATTGTAGAATATTATCCTGCTCATTCAATTTATGTTTATCTCTAAATCCCACATCTCTTAAAACCAGTTGCTTGTGGATTTTTATATTCCAGTCCTACAGTAATGGATTGCTCATAGTACTGAGATCTAGTTTGGTATTAGGGATGTCTCTAACTTTGCATGTATTATTCTCACTGCTGAGGAAGCTTTTACTCATCTTGCAAGTCTTTTTCGGATAATCAGTCACCTTCTCTGCAACACATAAATCATTCCTATTATCTTGCTTGTTATGTACTTCATACATACTTTTATTATTTTATAGTCATGCAGGTGTTACTTGCAGTCTAAAAGCCAAGATGTGTACAAAATACCACTTTATTTCCTTTCTAATTTACTTTACTTTGACTTTTTAACTTTCTAACTTCACAGGAAATTCCATCTTCAACATGGTAGCTTCTCCTTCCCTGACCTCATGTTCCTCCATACTCTGAGAGCCTACTTGTTACCCAGTGACTGGAAATCAGGATTTGGTGACTATGATGGACATGCTGACAGTCCCAATGCCATCACATATGGTAGAAATCTACTTGCTTGCCAAGTTTTAGCTGCTCCCATGCCATGCTTTTCGTGACAAAATGTCTTCTGAGCCTGATGACCAATGAACAGTGACAATGGTTACTTGTTTCTCTACTCCCATGCAGCCATTCTTTTTGGAGGCTATAGGGCACTGTCCCATCACACTTGTGTCTCTAGTTCCGGCCCCCACCAACCGAAGGCAAACAGTAGTTTAAAGGAAACCCCAACTTGCCTCATGCTTTTGCAAGATTCTTTTTGATTTATAATTGACCCCATTATGCTCAGTGGATCTTGGATTTACAAAACAAGGGTTAAGAATTCTGGCAGACTATCATTCTTTTCCTTCCAGTTATATACTTGCCCTGAGTACATGAAGCTTGGCATTTTCTACTTTCTTAAAGGGGAGGCAGAAAAAAGAAGAAAATCTGGGAGATGGAAAAGACAACACTAACTCATCAAACAATATAGTATCTATCCTTACATGTATTAGACATGATTATTTTATTAAGTTTTATCTTTGCACCCCACCCCCAAACACACATACACACATGTATGCACACACAATCCATGATGTTGATGTGAATGCCTTGACATAGGTAGTTTCTAGTGCCACACACAATGACCAGCATATTGTAGAATTTCTAAATATTTGTTAAAGCAATCTAAAAAAAATATACATAACTAAGGTCTTTACCGATATATTTTATCTTAATTCTCTTTGAAGAAGAATCTAAGCTATGCCTTCTTGTTCTTTACTATTATTATTGAGGAATTAAAAGCTAAAGACCACGCAAAAAAAAAATACTGATACCTTTCATTAAGGATTTAAACATACTAAAACAAGTTCTGGGTGTAACAAGAGCATTTACTGACTATCAAAGCCAGGCAGAGCTCTAGATTGAGGCATTGGGGAGGAAATACACAATAAGTAGACAATGTGTTTTCTGACTCAGAATTGTTTATAAATTAAAATTTCCTTTAGTGTTGGAAAATTATAGCCATCTGGTAGGTACACTTAGGTATGCACACTAATTCATTTGTCCGCAGGAATTTCTTATAGCACTAAATGAAATGATGTTTTAAAATCGCTAGTACACTATGTCATAGTTGTCATAGGTGATGCCCAGGAAATGGAAGCTATTTACTTTGCTTTATTTCCCTCTGACTATAGACCTGTGGGTCTATAGCACAGCTATTATGCAGCTTTGAGAAGTACCAGTTTTCCCTGCTGCCAGTAAATTCTTTTTGCACCAAGAAGAAATCTGGACTTCTCGCTGAATTAATGTGCATAACAAAATAACTATTATACAAGCAGAAAAAGGGAGGGACAAAATGATTCTGTAATGTCTTAGAAATGTACTTCACAGGAGACAGTGGGAAGAAATCTGAATTTCCCAGTACTTTTAAGGTTTTTTTTTATGACTTATTTGTCTGTGTTTTATGCATGCTCAATATCTGCTATGTCTGGATCAGCTCACAGTATGTGTTCACATGACACATAATGCTCAGTTTCTTGAAATAATAGTCATAAGATCTCTTCCAGCATAAAACTTAGTCCTCATCATATAATGAAAGAATTTCCATAACTTTAAAAAATATTTATTTATTTTGAAAGAAAGAGACACAGAGAGAGAGAGAGCTTAAGGAGGGGAGGGGCAGATAGAAAAGGAGAGAGAGAATCTCAGGCAGGGTCCAAGCTCAGTGCAGAGCCCAATGTGGGGCTCGGTCCCATGACCATGAAATCATGACCTGAGCTGAAATCAGGAATTGGATGCTTAACTGACTGAGCCACCCAAGTGCCCCAAATTGCCCTAACTTTTTAATAAGCATTTTAGGAAGAATGATTTAGGGTAAATTTAAAATTTATTATAAAACTTCTATAGATATTTGATGAATTTGCAGACTGGGAATATGTTTGGATAATTTTTTCAAAACAAAAATCTAATAATGTAAAATCTTTAACATCAGTCTTCCTTGTGTTGATGCTTAAAAATGCAGGATGTGACATCTGTATCTTAATCTTGGCTCTCCATTGGCCACTGTGAGCAAATTTTTATATTTTCTGATACCCCAGTTTCACATATAAGACTGGAACTAGAATTAGGAACTTGTCATAGGTTTATTGTGATTAATAAGTGAATAATTCATATAAGATGACAAAAGAGTATCTAGCACATTGTCAGTCTTCATTAAATATTAAGTATAATAGTAAACTAACTTCTAATCTCTGTCTCAGAACCTATATTTGTATATTTCATGAAATATTATTTAAGTTTTAAGAATTACTTTCATCTTGCATCTAAAATATGCTGCTGCTGGGGTGCCTGGATGCCTGAGTCAGTTAAGCATCTGGTTCTTGATTTCAGCTCAGGTCATGATCTCACAGTTTCATGAGTTCAAGCCCCACATCAGGCTCTGCACTGAGCACAGGGAGCCTTCTTGAGATTCTCTCTTTCTCTCTCTCTCTGCTCCTCCCCCACTCATTCTCTCTCTCTCTCTCCCTCAAAATAAATAAACTTAAAAAATATGCTGAGCAATTATAATATATTTGGATGATGGATTATCTCATGGAACTATTCCTTATTTATTTCCTACTCCTTGATTTCAGGAATTAAAGTTTGAATTTAGAAAAGAAGTTAATATTCCTAATTGTAAATGCCATCTTTATAGTGTAGTTTAATCATAAACATGATTTATTTGACATCTTGTTAACAGTCTCTTTCACTTATGATAAAATAAATCCCTGTAGTATTGTTTGAATTATTACATTAGTTATGTGTTAAAAATCTCCTTTCTCTGAACTTGGTATTAATATACTTTTCATTCTTAGGAGGTTATAGGAAGTAGGTAAGCTTTTCCTCTGTTTTCTTTTCAGCTCCAAGGTATGTACAGTGATGAGTATCATTGAAATTCTGAGATTTATCTCACTTTTACACTCACTGTTAACTTGCCTAACTTACTTAGCTCATGTAAGCTTGCGTGCAGATCCACTTTGACAAGTAATTTGGAAGGTTGTCATGTTTGACAGAAAAGCTTCTGTGATCATGGATTTTCTACTCTATTAATATTGTCAACTGGACTCTTTTCTGACATTTTAAAATAAATGTGAGCCATATTTACTATTATTCAAAAGACAGATCACACAACTACTTTGAATGGAAAATATTTCACTGACTAGTGAGAATTTTTTAAGACATAAATGTTATATTCAGAAATTTCAGTTAAATAATCATTAAAATTCCAATTATTAAAAAAAATCCTATTATTTAGTGTAATTGGGGCTTTTTTTTTGTACATACTTAAATTTCACTGCTGTGTTACACTTTCTTCAGCCAAATGAAAAAAGCAATACTCTTTTAAAACTTCAATCTAGACAACGGCTGTTTTGTGTGTTTCCATTTTAAATAAGCAAATAATTTCTCGAAAGGTTGCAATGTAAAAACACTATGGGGAAAATTCTCTCTTATACCACCCCTTCTTTGAAAAAAAAGGATGAATCTCTTGAGTTTTTAGGTTACCCAAATACAAAGCAGAAGTTTCTTCTAAAATGAAAGATTCTATCAAAGTGGTTCCAGGAAGCTAAGCCTATTTGCAAGAAAATGAGAGCAGCACTCCAGTAATTCAATCAGCATACCATAGTAGCTAAGATAAAGATTTTTTTTAGCCAGATGGCATGGGTTTATAATTCTGTCTCTACTACCTGTGACCTTGATAAGGTTATATGCTTCAGTTTCCTTAACTATAAAATGGGGATAAAAAATCCGACTATCTCATCAGGTTATTATATGGGACAAGTGGATGTGTTTTTACTTTTTATTTTTAAAACACTTTGAATTGTGTCTGGCATGCACCATAAACACAGACTCAGGTGAGCTTCCCTGTTTGGCACTACTCAATGCGTATTGTCATTTATTATGAAAAAAAAATAAAAAAGGTACTGTATGAATGACTTCTCTGGGAGGGGACAACTGGAAGATTGTGTTTGGCGACTCCTGGACTTTGTTGATACTAATATGTATAGTTTTGCTGTAATAAACTATATCTGTGAGTATAATGCCATTTATGAGTTCTGCTGGTTCTTCTGTTGAATTATTCAGCCTAAGAGTGTTCTTGGGATCCCCTGAAACTTAAAATCCATGTCAGAAGTGAGGGTGATTTTGAGGACTCCTGAACTTTGCTCGTCCATTCACAAATATCTTCACACTCTATGGTTATCCTGAAAGTTTCATGCATACTTCTCCTTTAGGCTACTTATTCTGTTTTCATACCTTTCTTTTCCAATTATATGTCCAGCAGCCACCCTCAGCTCTTACCCATGAGTACGAATGTCAGTATATCTCAAAACTTCTTTTCTTCTAGGAAGAGTGGACAGCCAGATATGCTGCCTGAAAGTATATCACTCACCACTGATCCTCAGTAATTCAGTGATTCTATGGCCATCCACATTCCTCTAACCAGGTCTGCATTTTTCATCTCCTGTTAACTGGTCACAGGGAAACCCCACTGAGGCCACGGCTATGGGTTTAGGAAGAGTTGGAGAGCAGCATGAATAGTCACCATTCTGAGCTCATGCAATTTAAATGCTTGGTGCTTTTGGACCTGGTCTCATACATAGAATTTCCATTTAATGATGGAGTAGATATAAACTAGTTCATGATGGGCAATTCATGCTGCATATTTACTTGATGTTCTTTAATTAGACATTCGGTATTTGCCAGAACCCAGTAAATTGTCAGGAGTTGCTTCTCAACAGTAGAATAATTTTTGACAGAAGTAGACACAGCTTTCCTCCCAAACTAATGAGTCTTTCATGTGATTCTCCTGTTGAAATTTATCAGATACTCCATATACCATCATCATTGTCCGTGTACATGTCCAACATTGCTTTGATAATAATCTGCAGTTATTTTCTGAGATCTATCAGGCTTTCCCACTGTCAAACAGAAAAGGTAAAAATGGGTAGGATAGGAATTACCAGCCCTTCAACTCTTAAATATTCAAATAGTAGTAAAAATCCTCAGTTTCCTTACAGATGTAGTATTGCTTTTTATCTTCTATTTGTAAAAAGGGGGAAGGCAGTTCCAAGAGGTTTTCTTTTTCCTTTCCTTTTTTTTTTTTTTAAGCTTTTATTACCCTAATAGTGGGAGGTCAATGTAAGAATTCTAACTTTGCATTCAGGGACTGAAAAAATAACCACAGGATTGGTTGTGGATCAATAGTATCCATGGGAGACATATACCATAATTCTGTCATTTGACCTCCCATTCTGTCAGTTGGGTCTCAGATGTACTTGTGTTCTGAACTTCAGTGTTAATTCATCCTATACTTAGATTTGGAAATTTGGGTATTTATCTGTATCCAGTTATAAGGCATCAAATAAATGGCTGTATATCTCTCCCTGGAGAAGGCTTGTACACATGTTCATTTAACATACCTACGAGTACCATTGCAGGGATCTTCCACAAAGCCTCTCCATTCATTAGCCAAAGGACTCATCATCTATGAATTGACTTAAGGCCATAAATTGACTTAAGTCTGTTCTACTATGGTAATTTTTTACCCACTGAACTGATTTTTTTTTCTTTATTAATGTCAAGCACATACAGGTTGCTTATTTATTGCATTCTAGGGATATCATAAGAAAATGCCAACTGCTTCAGTTTCCTGCAAGTTTCCTGCAATACTTTGATTACTACCCTTTCCTTGTGGTTTTATATTAGTTCCATATGCCTTCTTCATCTGGCCAATACTATACTGGGATTCCATTTTTCCCATTAGAAACAGTGAACCCAATTTTCTTGGAGTATCCCTCACAGGACAGCTGCCATAATTTCTTCATAGATAGTGTTGCCTTCCTCATCAATATATTTATTAATGCCTCCAAAAAAGAAAACCCCCAATTATTATTTGTTTTTTTTTCTTTCATGATCATTAGTAATTGTGCTATTTATTGGTTTGTTTGTTAACACCCCCATCCTTCTAATATGTAAGATTTCTGGATTAATAAGGTAAGCCTTATTTATCTTATTCTTTGGTAATTTTGTAGTGCCTAAAATAGGTCCTACTATCAGAGACACTTAATAAATCATTACTGAATGAATGAATGAATGAATCAATCAATCAATCAGTGAAACAATGACTATATCTGCATGCTTCTATGTGAATGTTAATATGGGATAGATTTCCAGAAATTTGAATTGCTTTGTCTAAATTTATGGACATTTTAATTTTATGAAGTACCATCTAATTGTCCTACAAATGGATTTTGCTAATGGACGTTTTCATCAAATATGTATGAGAATACTCATTTCCATAAATTCTTCCTAATACATGGCCTTAGTTTTATTGTCAGTCCATATGTGAAAAAAATCCTATTGATTTAATTTGCATTTCTTTGATGACTGGTACATTCAAGTATTTCATATAAAATACATACGTATTTAATATATATGTATATATATTATATATGTAAAATATATATGGTTCTGTTTATATATACTGGCCCTTTATATTACTTTATGTGTAAAGAGCTTGTTCATACACTTTGTTTATTTTCCATTGAATTTTAAAAAACTGTTTATTTGAAGAAGGTCATTTTGTTCTGTAGGTTCTGTTGGTTATATATGGATTTGGCAACCTTTATGAATTGTGTTAATTATATAATTTTTTCTATAATTTCATTTGTATTTTTTATATAACCTATCTTTTCATCTGTGAGTAAAGCCTAGGTTTTTCTCCCCAGTTCTTAAACATTATTTATTTTTCTTGCCTACTGCAAAAGCTTTAACTCCTATACACTTCTAATAAGAAATGAGAATTATCTTGTCCTTTGTCTCAAAGAAAATGTCTCAATTATATTTTTGTCTGGAAGTTGTTTATTTATTTTGCATGCTTTTATTAAATTTAGGGAGTTAATTTATTATTGTATTGCCAAGAGTTTTCTTTTTAAGAAATCTTGGATGGATGTTTAGTTTTACCAGCATATCTTTTGAGGGGACCATATAATTTTTCCCCATTAATATGCTGATGTGGTGTTTGTATTGATTTTTAAAAAGATAACACCACACTTTTATTGCAAAAATAAATCCAATTTTGTCATGTTTCTTTTGCCTTTTATTAAAAGCTTGATTGATTCAGTTTGTCTATGTTTTGTTTAAAAATTTTGCACCTAAATTTAACCATGAGTTTTTATGTAATCTTCCTTTCTTGTACTTTTTTTTGATTATGCCTTTTTTAAATGTTAGAAAAAAAACCCTCTTTTTCTAAAGCAATTTAACTTTATAATAACATTGAGAGTGCGGTACAGGGATTTCTCATGTATTTCTTTCCCCCTCAGATTAATAGCTTCCTCCTCCATCAACATCATTCATCAAAATTTTAAATCCAGAATGAAAGTACATTGGCACATCATAATTACTCAACTCCCATACTTTACATTAAGGGTCACTCCTGGTGGTGTACATTCTATGGGTCTGGAGAAACACATAATGGCATATGCTATAATATCATTAAATTTCACTGCCCTAAAAAGCCTCTGTGCTCCATTTATTCGTCCTTTCCTCCCTCCCAATCCTGGCAAATACTAATCTTTTATTGTCTCCATAGTCTCCATAGTTTTGCCTTTTTCCAGAATGTTGTACAGTTGGAATCATACACTATGTAGGTTTTTCAGATTGGCTTCTTTTTTTTTTAATTTTTATTTATTTTTGAGAGAGAGAGAGAGAGAGAGAGAGGGAGAAGGGATACAGAGAGAGAGGGATACAGAGGATCTGAAGTGGGCTCCATGCTGACAGTAAAGAGCCTGATGAGGGGTTTGGACTCACAAACCATGAGATCATGACTTGAGCTGAAATAAGGAGTCGGACACTTACTCCACTGAGCCACCTAGATGCCCCCAGATTGACTTCTTTCACTTAGTAATATGTATTTAAGTTTACTCCATGTCTTTCATGGCTTCATGGCTAATTTCTTTATAGGGATCAATAATATTGCATTGTCTGGATAGACCATAGTTTATCCATTTACCTAATGAGTAACATCTTCATTGCTTCCATTATTTTACAATTATGAATAAAGCTGCTATAAACATCTATGTGCAAGTTTTTGAGTAGACATACACTTTCAGCTCCTTTGGAAATACTCAGGAGTGCAGTTGCTGGATCATATGGTTAAGAGTGTGTCTAGTTTTGTAAGAAACTGCCAAACTATCTACCAAAGTGGTTATACCATTATGCATTCCCTCCAGCAATGTGTGAAAGTTCCTGTTTCTCCACATCCTTGTCAGAATGTTGTCGATGTTCCAGATTTTACCACCCTAATATGTGTGTAATGGTACCTTGTTTTAATTTGATTTTCCCTGATGGCAAATGATGTGGAGCGTTTTTTCACACATTAATGCTATCTGTATATCTTCTGTTAGGATTTGGTTTTTTTTTTTTTTTAATTGGGTTTTTAATTGGGTTATTTTTTTTTTTAATTTTTGAGTTTTAAGAACCTTTACATATTTTGGATAGAAATTCTTTATCAGTTGTGTCTTCTACAAGTCTTCCAGTCTGTGTCTTCTCTTCTATTATTTTGATAATGTCTTTCAAAGAGCAAAAGTTTTTAATTATAATGAAGTCCAGATTATCAACTCTTTCTTTCATGGGTTGTTCCTTTGTATCTAAAAAAGGCATGGCTATACCCAGGATCATCTAGGTTTTCTCATATCTCGGAATTTTATAGTTTTGCATTTTACCCTTAGATCCACTTTGAGTTAATTTTTGTGAAGGGTGTAAGGTCAATATTTATGTATGTATGTATGTATGTATGTATGTATGTATTTGGCACATGGATGTTCACTTGTTCCAGTACTATTTGTTGAAGAGGGTGTCTTTGTTCCATTTTATTATATTTTATTCTTTGTCAAATGTCAGTGACTATATTTATGGAAGTCTATTTTTGGGCTCCCTGTTCTGTTCCATTTGATTTATTTATCTATTCTTTAATCCACTCCACACTGCCTTAATTACTGTAGTTTTATATCTCTTGAAATCAGGAAGCATCAGTCTTCCAAATTTGTTCTTCTCTTTCAATATTGATTATTCCAGGTTTTTTGCCTTTTCATATTGTATTGAACCTATAGATCAAATGGGAAAGGACTGACATCCTGAGTCTTATTGAGGCTTCCTATTCATGAACAAAGAATATTTCTCCATTCATTTAGCTCCTCAATTTCTTTCACCACAGTTTTGTAGTTTTCCTCCTATAGATCCTGTATAAATTTTGTTAGATTTGTACCAAAGTATTTGTTTTTGATTGCTAATATGTTATTATGTTTCTCATTGCAAATTCCACTTGTTTATTATAGATATATAGGACAGCAATTGACTTTTGTGTATTGATCTTGCACCCTGAAAACCTGCTATAATTACTTATTAGTTCTAAGAGCGTTGTTTTTTAAATTAATTCTTTGGATTTTCTACATAGGCAATCATATCTTCTAAATAAACAGTTTTATGTCTTCCTTCTGAATCTACACACCTTTCATTCTTTTTTTCTGCCTTATTACATTAGCAAGGACTTTCAGTATGATGTTGAAAAGGAGTGGTGAGAGGAGATATCTTTGCTTAATTCCTGATCACAGTGAGAAAGCTTTAGGTTTCTCACCATTAGGTACGGTAGGTTTTTGTACGTACTCTGTCAAATTGAAAGAATTCCCCTCTATTTTTAAATTACTGAGAGTTTTTATCACAAATGTGTTCTAGATTTTCTCAAATATTTTTTTCCACATCTATTGATATGATCACATGATTTTTCTTTCTTTTTTGTCTGTTAATGTGATGGATTATATTAATTATTTTTTGAAGGTTGAACCAGCCTTGCATACCTGGGGTAAACCCACTTGATCATGGTGTATAAATCTTTTTACACATTGTTTGGTTCAATTTGCTAGTATTCTGTTGAGGATGCTTGCCACTGTTGCTGGATAAAGTAGTCTACAGATGTTAATCCTATCCAGTTGATTGATGGTGTTGTTGAGGTCAACTGTGTTCTTACTAATTTTCTGTCTATTCTGTTTCTGATAGAGGAGTATTAAAGTCTCCAACTATGATGGTGGATTTATCAGTTTCTCCTGGCAGTTATGTAGATTTTGCCTCATGGAGCTTGATGCTCTGTTATTAGGTGCATTCAGATTTAAGTCTTTTTGGAGAATTGGCTTCATTATCATTATGTAATGCCCTTCTTCGTCTTTGTTAATTTTCCTTAACTTTTAGTCTGCCTTGTCTGAAATTAATATTGCTACTCCTACTGTCTTTTGATTACTGTTAGCATGGTGTATATTTCTCCAACTATTTACTTTTAATTCATGTGCCTTTATATTTAAACTGGTTTTCTTTTTTCTTATTTAAAAAGAAATTAACATTTATTCATTTTTGAGAGACAGAGAGAGACACAGTGCAAGCAGGGAAGGAAAAGAGAGAGAGAGAAAGACACAGAATCTGAAACAGGCTCCAGGCTCCAAGCTGTCAGCACAGAGCCCGACACGGGGCTCGAACCCACAGACCGCGAGATCATGACCTGAGCTGAATTGGCTGCTTAACCGATTGAGCCACCCAGGTGCCCCTAACAAAGTGGTTTTCTTTTAGATAACATAGAGTTGGGTAATATTTTTTGATCCACTCTGGCAATCTCTGTCTTTTAATTGGTGCATTTATACTATTGACATTCAAAGTGATTATTGATATAGTTGAATTAATATCTGTCATATTCATTACTGTTTACTATTTGTTGCCCTTGTCCTTTGTTTCTGTATGTGTCTCTCATTCTTTTACTGCCTTTTCTGATTTTAAGTATTTTATTTTTTAATTTTCTTAAGCATTTTATACAACTTTCTCTTCTTTCTTGACATGTTATTTATATATATATAAATATATATATATAAATATATATATATATATATTTTTTTACTTTTTTAGTAGTTGTCCTAAAGTTTGCAATGTACATTTATATCTAATCCAAATTTACTTTCAAATAATAATACTTCACTTTATGATAACATAAGTCTCTTATATTAACAAAATTGTATTTTTCCTCCTGTCTCTTATATCATTACTGTTACTCATTTCACTTATATATAATCTTACATAAGAATATATACACACATTTATAAGCATATATAATTGAACACATTGTTGCTATTATTAATTTGAACAAACATTTCTATTAGATCAATTAAAAAAATAAATAAAGGTTTTATTTTACCTTCACTTATGCCTTCTTTGGTACTCTTCCTTTGTCATAAATAAATTAATTAAAGTTTCTGACCTATATCATTTTCCTTCTCTTTAAATAATTTAATATTTATTGAATGGCATGTCTCCTTGCAAAAAATTTCCTCAATTTTTGTTTGAGAACTGTTATGCCCAGAATTTGTGATCCCCAAATACCGCCAGGGAACCGAGTCCGATGCAAAAGCAAAAGAGCCTTTATTCCAGCTAGCTCGAGCTCAATCCCCTACCTGCACCGACGACGCAGCAGTGAGATACCGGGGAGAGAGAGCGAGTTTCAAAAGGACAAAGGTTTTATTGGGGCCTAGGGGCAATTGATGAGGTAATGGCTTGGCCTCAGCCGATTGGCTGGGGAAGGGTCAGAGTCCTGTTAGGCAGGTGAGCGGGAGGTTGCTCAAGGGGAGGAGGTGTGGTCAAGGTGAAGGACACAGAACAAGATGCAGTCGGCCGGCGTAGGCCCGCCCTTTCAAGAACATCTTTATTTCTCCTTCATTTTTCAAGGATAATTTCACAAGGTATAGAATTCAAGGCTGGTAACACTTTTTCACTCACAATTTAAATATTTTACTCCACTCTATTTTTGCTTGGATGGTTTCTGAGGAGAAGTGGAGTATAATTCTTTTTTTTTTTTTTTTTTCTTATAGGTAAGAATTTTTTTCCTATTTTTTTCAGTGTTCTTTTCTTTATCTTTGATTTTTTTGTAATTTGAAAATTATATTCCTGATGAGTTTTTTTGGGTAATGGTGGGGGTTTTGGGGTCTGGAGCCAACGACAAAGAAAGAATTCTTGAAGACATATTTAGTGCAAAAAGGTGATTTTATTGAAGAATGGAGACAGGACCCGTGGGCAGGAAGAGCTGCCCAGGGACCATGAAGAGAGACTGGTTATATATTATGGGGTTGGGGAAGGTAAAGTCCAGGGGAATTTTCTAGTGAGATTTTCACATGCTAAAGAAGACTCACAGGATACTGGAGGCTTAGCAATTGTCAAACTAAGGTGGTTTTCCCTCTAGCAAAGCATTAACATTAAGACAGTAAGGAGTTCCTGTAGAAGCATTTTACTTTGCCTGCCTCAAGTATTTGTCAATGGGCTGCAGATTATATAAATTATAAATTTAGTTTTATGTGCCATTTCCTTCTGACTTTGTTTCCCACACTACTATAGAGGGGTGATGGAGACCTAGGTCCTACAGGACTCTGAGCTCTATCAGTTAACCATTGGTTTTTCCCCTTTCCTTTGTTTTTGGGCAGGCAGGAGTGCCTGAGGAATATCACACATATCCCACCTGGGAGTTGGGGGAGAGGGGTTGTGTTTGTGGCCTGTCGGCTTGCCTTATGCTCTCTCATCAATTCCTACTTGCCTTATGCTCTCTCATCAATTCCTACTTGCCTTATGCTCTCTCATCAATTCCTACGTGGAGATTTTGGCATTTATCATGTTTGGTGTTCTCTGAACTTTCTGGATATAGGGTTTGGTGCCTGACATTAATTTGGAGAAATCCTCAGTCATTATTGTTTCAAATATTTCTTCTGTTCCTTTTTCTCCTTTCCTTCTGTTATTCCCATTATGTATATGTTACACATTTTGTAGTTGTTCTACAGTCCTTATGTTTTCTGTTCTGTGTTATGCCCAGAATTCGTGATCCCCAAAGACCACCAGGGAGCCGAGTCCGATGCAAAAGCAAAGAGCCTTTATTCCAGCTAGCTCGAGCTCAATCCCTTACCTGCACCTATGAAGCGGTGAGATACCGGGGAGAGAGTTTCAAAAGGCCAAAGGTTTTATTGGGGCCTAGGGGCAGCTGGTGAGGTAATGGCTGTGGCCTCAGCAGATTCGCTGGGGAAGGGTCGGAGTCCAGTTACGCAGGTCGCCGGTCGTGTTTTGAAAGGGAAGTTGAACGGGTGAGTGGGAGGTTACTCAAGGGGAGGAGGCGTGGTCAAGGTGAAGGACACAGAACAAGACGGAGTCGGCCAGGTTAGGCCCGCCCTTTCATTCTTCGTTTTTAGTCTTTTCAGTCTTTGTTTTTCAGGTTTAGAGCGTTCTATTGATACTGTTGGAGAAGTAAATAAAGTACGCCAAAAATGGCCAATGGGGCTAAAACAAACTCTAGCTTAGAGACCCATCCTCTGTTTTCTTCTTCCTTTGTTTGCTGTGTGCCCGAAAACCCCCACATGATATGGAGGCTGTCAGCTATAAATTACCCTCCCCATTTGCATTCTGGGCTCAGAACTTTGGAGAAACAGTCTCCTCTGAGCCCACTGGTGTAAAATAAATCTCCAAGCCACCAAGATCTCCAAGTGCCGCTTGGTTTTTCCGCCAGTGTTTGAGCCTGGTTCCATAACAATACTAGGCAATTTTTCCTCACTTGTGTCCAATCTACTGAAAAGCCCCATCAAAGGCAAGCTTCATTTCTGTTACAAGGTTTTTATTTTTTTTCATTAAAAACATTTTTTTAAAATGTTTTATTCATTTTTGAGAGAGAGAGAGAGAGAGAGAGAGAGAGAGAGAGACAATGCGTAGACAGGGTAGGGGCAGAGAGAGAGGGAGACACAGAATCTGAAGCAGGCTCCAGGCTCTGAGCCGTCAGCACCCGACTTGGGGCTTGAACTCAAGAGCCGAGAGATCATGACCTGAGCCGAAGTCAGAAGCTTAACTGACTGAGCTACCCAGGTGCCCCAAAACCAGTATCACACTATATGTTAACTAATTAGAATTTAACTAAAATTTCGAAAAAAAAGAAAAAGAATGGGAAATTTACAATTTAAATAAATAAATAAATAAATAAATAAATAAATAAATATAATGACCATATTTCTGTATGAAAAAGTTTTGGAAACAGTGTGGTAGTTAGTTGCACAGTGATATGAATGTAATTAGTGCTGCTGAATTATACACTTAAAAATGGTTAATAGAAATCACAAATTTTGTGTCAAATATATGTTTTACCACGATAAAAAAATGATCATGTTAAAAAAATAAAATAAAAATTGTTTCTCTTCTTCTTCTCCTGCTGGAAGCCCTGGGAGAATTTTCTCCAACATTTACCACGAGAATCTGGCTAAGCTATTGGAGGTAAATCTCATAATCTTGTGGAACATGTTTACAAATGTATCCCCCCTGTAGTTTTTAATTCTCAGAATTGTCTGCCCTGAGCCTCCATTAATTCACCAATACAGTTCAGTTTTTCTTACCTGGCACTGGTTTCTTAAGGAACTTTCTGCTTGTGAGTCCCTGCTCTAGTAAACTAATACTTCTGTATTTGCCTGTTTGTTTCTCTAATTGGGGGGTCAGCAGTTTGTCCTGTGTTCTCCCCTTTCTTGTGGATCCAACAAGAGTTGTTTGTTCAGCATTTCACTTGTTAGGATGGACTGGTGACTTTCAAGCTCCCTAAATAAGGAACTAGAAACTGGAACCTTCTTGTACTGTGTGTGTCAGTTTTTAATATGAAGTTAATGGTAGTAAAATAGTATATTCTTTTTATTTTTAAACTTTTTATGTATTACTAGAACCGTTTATTCATACAAATTATGTTCACACTGAAAGGGCGGACCTACGCTGGCCGACTCCATCTTGTTCTGTGTCCTCCCCCTGGACCACGCCTCCTCCCCCTGAGTAACCTCCCGCTCAGCCATTCAAACTTCCCAATCAAAACATGCCCGGTGACCTGCGTAACCGGACTCCGACCCTTCCCCAGCCAATCAGCCGAGGCCACGACCCTTCCCCAGCGAATCTGCTGAGGCCACAGCCATTACCTCACCAACTGCCCCTAGACCTCAATAAAACCTTTGTGCTTTTGAAACTGGCTCTCTCTCTGGTATCTCACCGCTGCATCGGTGCAGGTAGGGGATTGAGCTCAAGCTAGCTCGAATAAAGGCTCTTTTGCTTTTGCATCGGACTCGGCTCCCTGGTGGTCTTTGGGGATCACGAATTCTGGGCATAACAACACGTATGTATCTATGTCTTTATGAATATATGTGTATCTTATTTTAACAGTTGTGCAACCACTCCCCAAACCATATGTATAATTGTGTTAGGGCTAGTTTTTAAATAGAAGAACCTAGTTTACCTTTGAAGTAAAGTGTCATTTTCCCATATATCAATGATATATGTTTTTGTTTCATTGGTCACCTTTCAGTGATAGCACAGTCTTAGTAATTATGGCTTTATGAAAATGAAAATCCCTGATTACTTAAAGACCAAGACTTTGTCCCTACTATACTAGTTTTTTCTAAGACTGCTTAGGACAAAAAAAAAAAAAAAAGACTCAAGACAATCCATAGAGTCCTACAAGAAGGAAATAGCTTGTGTAATATGTATAGTTTCCAAAAGTAATGAACAAGTAAGTGTCTCAAAGAGAGTAGAACCTGATATCCTAGAGAACAATAAACAAGGAAGTTACATTTGGTCAGGAATGTGGGTATAATAAAGGAACTTTCCCCACAGTAAGTTAAAGTCAGTAAATTGAGAAAAGAGTGCCTTTTAGGCCCTGCCAGCAACATTGTTTGATTCTTACTGGCAGCTGTGCACCCTGTGTTTTCTCTCCCCTTTCCAAAATGTAAGTTTTCTACTCTGGTTATATTGTCATTGTACACAGGACTGATAGTTTGTCCTTTATATCATACTTTTCAAGACCACAACAACTGGGTCCAGCCATAGTGGAGAGAACTACTCAATATCCAGAGATCTTGAATGGTCTTTCAACTATCTATGGTAAGTGGATAAAACTTTGGATTGTCATCCTTGGGGAAAGAGTGAGTATATACCCCCTGTGGGAAGAGGGTGCACATAGATATTTATCAACAGAAAGGTGGTTTATGCAGAATTTGTAGCTGCTCAACACTGCACTTGTTCCCCACTATTTGTTTTGTTTTTTTTTTTCTAAGGAGGGTGGGCAGGGAGAGAGGAAAGAAAGAATCCCTAACAGGGTCCATGCTGTCAGTGCAGGGCCTGATGAGGAGCTTGATCTCATGAACAATGACCATGACCAGAGCTGAAATCCAGAGTTAGATGCTTAACCAACTGGGCCACCCAGGGGCTCCTGTTATCCATTTCTTGATCCCAGAGGTAAAGGTTTCTAATCTCTCTTGTTCTTTTATGTGTATGTATGCTCCTCTCAGCTCTATTTGCTTCTTGTCTATTTGGAATGGGGAGCACTGCCAGAGAGGCCTTGGGTGGCATAAGGCGAGGATGGCAGAAATTCTTCTGGCCATTTGGAGGAAGATTGCTCTGTGAATCTGTTTACTTTTTTGAGCAAAAAAAAACAAACAAACAAAAACTGAGCTTCTAATACATTTTTGCTATGTTTTAGTTAAGGCATCTTTAACAAAGTACCATAGATAGGTTCATTTATTACCCATAGTTCTGGAGGCTGGGAGTCTCAGATCAGAATGCCACCATGATTAAGTCCAGAGAGGTCACTGACTTCTCTTTGTATCCTCATGTGACAGAAAATGAACAAGCTAGTTTTCTGCCCGCTTTCCATGAGAGAAATAATCTTGCTTATGAGGAGGGCTTCGCTTCATTACCTAATTAGTTCTCAGAGGTCCCACCACCACATACTATCACATTAAGGGTTAAAATTTCAACATATGAATTTTAGGGTAACATACACTTTCAGTATGCAATATGCTATTTATTTTGACCTCCATTTGTTGCAGCAGTTAGTTGATCTTGTCTAATAAAAAGAAGATTACTAAAAGAGCACAAAAAACATATATTAACAAATTCATCCAGAATGAAACCTGTTCAACTTCTAGCCCCTTATTGCCATTTTCAATTAATTCTATAATCATTCTTCTACAACTATGTAGCCTTAATGTAACGTTTAACTTGCCCAAATTATTATTTTTTATGGTGACAATAGTAAAAGACTTTGATGGCTAAATTCAACACATACAGTGGTAAGACTGGCTTCTTCCATGTCTGGCTGAAGTATGTTGTTATGTCATCAGGAAATCTGTCTTTTATTTCTCTTGGCTTGGATTTCCTCTGTGTTGGCTTCATTGGGATGAAGATGGCAAACGGCTGACTCAGGCTACAACTCAGGCTTTAAACCTACATATTCTGGTGAGTAGTATGCTGCTTCTCCAACCTCTCTTTCTCTCTCTCTTTTTTTTTTTTAATTAATTATTTTTTTTAAAGTAGGTTCTATGCCCAGTATGGGACTTGAACTCATGACTCTGAGGACAAGAGTCTCATGCTCTACTGACAGAGCCAGCCAGGCACTCCTCTAATATCTATTTTTGAGAGCACCATAATTGGTCTACTTTGCATTATATGCTCATATCTAAAGCAATCAGTTTGCTGTAAAATAATTTTGATGCCACCTGCCTAACCTTGCAGTATGGACACATCAGAACTGCAAAGAATGAATCCTGTTTATGAAATAGAGGTTCATCTAAAAGATAAAGGGGAAAAGTAATGAGAAAATACACACACACACACACACACACACACACCCCCAAAACACAGATTTCCACTGTTGAGGACCTATCTAAATTTCAACTGTAGTTATAGATGCTGAAAATAAGTTAGTTTCACAGTTCTCCCATAGTGTCATGAATTAAAAAATGTATACATGGTTGGGGCGCCTGGGTGGCTCAGTCGGTTAAGCGTCCGACTTTGGCTCAGGTCATGATCTCACGGTCCGAGGGTTCAAGCCCCGTAGTTGGGCACTGTGCTGACAGCTCGGGGCCTGGAGCCTGTTTCGGATTCTGTGTCTCCCTCTTTCTCTGACCCTCCCCTGTTCATGCGCTCTCTCTGTCTGCCTCAAAAATAAATAAATGTTAAAAAAAAATGTATACATGGAATCATAAGCACCTCCCCATTTCTCTGTTCATCCTCCTTCAAAATGAAATGAGAATATTTCAGCGTCATGATTTTATTTTTCTTTTGTAGACGTCTTTCAGGCACCAATATGGGATTGAATTTGGCCTGATACGGCATTCTATCTCCTAGTACCATCATTCATATGTCATATGAAAAATAGAATTGACTTTGTATATGGTATACTTTGTTTTTCCTGTATATATAATTAATGATGTTCCAACATCATCTGCTGAGTTAGATACAGAAGAGTTTTCCTACTGATTTGTAAAGGCATTGCTACCAGACAGATATTCAAATGGGAGGCTATGAATCATGGCTTTCTAATCTGTTTATTGTTTGTCTACCACTGTCCCATCATCACACAGCTGGTATCCCTAAGCGTCTTAATATTTAACAGGATGAAGTGCTCCTTCTATTGCTACAGCTTTAAATTTGTCCCTGCTATGCATTGTCCTTCATTGTTCCACATGGGTTTGTAGTTTACTTGTCAGCTTTGCAAATCATTTTTGGGATTTGGATCAGAAGCACATCCAATTTATAGATTAATTTGCAGAAAATTGACATTCTTACGACATTTAGTCTCTCCCACGATGGGTACATTATCCATTTCCTGTTTTGCATATTAGTGTGCACTTTCAGTAGTGATAGTTGTAGTAGTAGTAATGATAACAACAACCAGTTGCATGGTGGACACTATGTGGCAGACGTTGTTCTCAATGTTCTGTCTGTGTATCAACTCCTATATTGCTACTGGTGGGAAGTATTATCTACGTTACACTAATGATAAAACTGAGGTACAGGGAACTTAATGACATGTGCTGTTATTTAAGAGGAAGAGCTGATATTTGAACCCATGCAGTCTGTCTCTTCACTAAGATCGGATAATGCCTCCCTAAGAACGTGGATCTCCTTCTTAGTGATTCTACCATTGGTTTAGTACCTTAGATTTTCTCATTAAATAATAATACTTTATGTGCATAACTGCAATAAAAGTATTGTTACATCCCCACCCTTAAATTCGTCGTGTTTACTTGCTTTCATATTACCTTAGCTAAAACTTCCAGAAAACGAGCATGACCAAGGGTGATAGTCTTGCACTTGATTTAAAATAGACTACCTTTAAGTATTAATATTTAGCAAGATGTTTGCTGCTTTAATAGTTAACATTATCAAGTTATTTCTCTTCTGTTTCTTCCATTTTTTCACTATAAATGGGTGCTTAACTTTTAAAAATACATTTTCTGCTTCTATTTTTTACTGTTAAAATTGGGCTTTCCTGAGATGCATCCCATGCTCTCAGAAGAGATTGCAGAGTCAAAGAAGCATGCTTCCGTTTTGACTTTCTATGGGCCTTGGGAGGGTTACTTAAGTTCCCAAACAGTAACAATCTTCGATGCTGGCGAGAGGGAAATTTGCTCTGGGCCCTGCCCTTTGGGAGGTCCTATGCATCGCAATCACACACACAAAATGAATTCATTAAATAATATTTGAATGCCTTTTATTGTTTTTTAGGTAAACATTTAACAACAGCCTGTCAAAAATGTCTGTGTATGTATGCATATACCTACCTGTATGTATACCTATAAATTTCATTGATATAAAGGGTATATAATGTAGTGCTTATAAATAATAAAATAATCAACACTATTTATTGTAAATTATACATAGCTAATTGTTTTTCGCAGAATGTTTACATACATTTATTATTTATTTATTTATTTATTTATTTATTTATTTATTTATTTTTCCTTCACTCCGTATGTATAATCAACTTTTCATTCTATTGACTAGCAAGTGTAGTCCTGACGTGTATATTGGTTGATATTTTTCACTTTCGTTGAACAGACAAAGTGAAATAATGAAGACCTGTATTAGAACTCCATTTGTGCATCAATGATGCAAGCAACTTCTTTGCTGAACTGGATAGTCAGTTTAGAACTAGAGAATAACGTTTTTCAATTTTTTATTCTACTCACAATGCAATGGCTATGCACAAAACACGTTCAGGTTTGATGTGTATGATTAACATGTTCTCTTTCACTTTCTTATGCTTAGACAGTCAACAAAATAATAAATACCTGATTATAGTGTTTGCCTTTTGCTTTGGGTTGTGTAATTGCCCCCAACATGGCAGACTTCATCTCCATGTGGAGGAGGCATGCAGTGGTGCACCAGTATAAACTGCCTCTGCACACAGATAAAACAGATATAAAGTCCTTTTCAGCACAGAACATAGTAAAATGTATTATGGGGCGCCTGCGTGTTAAGTGTTGGACTTTGGTTCAGGTCATAATCTCGCGTTTATGAGTTTGAGCCCCACATAGGGCTCTGTCCTGACAGCTCGGATTCTGTGTCTCCCTCTCTCTTTGCTTCTCTCTCTCTCTCTCAAAAATAAACATTAAAAATGTATTAAAATAGTGATCCATTTTGAATATTATTTTCTTAACTTTTAATATAATGTTTAAGGGTAAGTTTACAAAATTTAATTCTCAGTAGTGTCTGTATTTATTTATTTTACTTTTTTTAATGTTTATTTATTTTTGAGACAGAGAAAAACAGAGCATGAACGAGGGAGGGTCAGAGAGAGGGAGACACAGAATCTGAAGCAGGCTCCAGGCTCTGAGCTGTCATCACAGAGCCTGACGCGGGGCTCGAACTCACGGACCATGAGATCATGACCTGAGCTGAAGTCGGATGCTCAACCGACTGAGCCACCCAGTCGCCCCGTGCATTTATTTATTTTAAAGTTTATTTATTTATTTTTGAGAGACAGAGAGAAAGAAAGAGAGAAAGAGAAGGGCAGAGAGAGAGGGAGAGAGTATCCCAAGCAGGATCCACACTGTCAGCACTGAGCCTAACACAGGTCTTGAACTCACAAACAGTAAGATCATGATCTGAGCCAAAATCAAGGGTTAGAGGCTTAATTGAGCCACCCAGGTACTCCAATAATGTCTGTGTTTAAAAATTGACTTGTAAAGTTCCTGAAGAGGCAAGTTGTTCTGAGCCTTCGTGAACAGACTCCAGCATACTAGCACATCTGCATGCAAATTCAGCACCTATTGCAGATATATTGCATCCCATAACACTAAACATATACTTTCCCATATGTTTCAGGCTCCAGAAAAACACTGTCTACGCCTCTTGTGCGGTACTTGAAAGCAAAAATGTGACTAAATTCATTGATATGAGATGGACTTTGGAGCACAAGGAGGATTTGGACAGAAGTGCTAAGGAAAGCTTATTAATAACTAGCCAAATCCTTCTTTAAGACAGGGCCAGAGCAATAGGTTTTGCATGATGAAGTATCAAGTTCAATACTGCAAAACTTCCTTCACTTTGTATTCCAATTCATGATCCTGGAGTTACACATTCATTAATCTGGTACTTGCAGATTGTATAAAGTTGTATAAAGCAGGAGAGAAATATTATACAGCTCTGTTTGATTTATACTTTTTTCTTTTCTTTTTTCTTTTCCTTTCCTTTCCTTTCCTTTCCTTTCCTTTCCTTTCCTTTCCTTTCCTTTCCTTTCCTTTCCTTTCCTTTCTTTTCTTCTTCTCTTCTCTTCTCTTCTCTTCTCTTCTCTTCTCTTCTCTTCTCTTCTCTTCTCTTCTCTTTTATTGAAAAAGAAGCCTCAAGTGAGCAAAGGTGGAGAGAGAGAGAGAGAGAGGATCCCCCAAGGGGCAGAGAAAGAGACTGAGAAGCAGGGCTCATCTGAAACAGAGCTCGAGTTCACCGGAAGTGGGGCATGAGCTCACCCCTTGAATGACTTGAACTCACGAACCTGTGAGATCATGACCTGAGCCGAAGTCAGATGCTTAACTGATTCAGCGACCAAGTGAGAGAGAGAGAGAGAGAAAGAGAGAGAGAATCCCAATGCAGAGCCCGATGTGGGGCTTGAACCCATGAAGTTGTGAAATCATGACCTGAGCAGAAACCAAGAGTCTGAAGCTTAACCAACCGAACCACCCAGGCAACCTTAGGCTGATTTTAATTGTAGATCTTGATAAAATTAAATATGCTGTTATAACTACTATCTTATATAGAAACAGAACTTTACCATCATTTCAGAAGTGTTCGACATTATGCTTATCTTTGGCAGTCAGTAACAACTCAGAAGTGTAATCTTTCCCTGACTTCTTCCCCCATGCATTAGTATATTGGGAGCAATGACTCTTGCTATAGGCTATTCTATGTCTAAGTGGTTCTGGACAAAGCCTAAGCCCTAGAAGAATAGAAGCTGCCTTGTTTTTGTTGGTGGTGCTTGTTTTAGTTAAACGTCTTATGTTGAGTGTATATGTTTATGTTGCAAATAAATCATTTGAATAGGTCAGGCAAGAACTTGATAATTTGAATATTGGCTTCCTTTCTGGTAGGCTTGATTGGCCTAATAACCAAATTACTGGTGACTAGTTAACCAGCTAGGTTATTCAGGGGAGTCAAATTAATACAAGAGAAGCGTGTCACTTTTAAAGGTACTTGATAGTTGTAAAATATGCACCTTCGTAAACTCTTCTGATGAAATTAGTTCTAAAGAGGACAGTCAATCCCTACATACTCTCAGTTGCTGCAGAATATCACGTGCTTTTGATGTTATGTGGGAATCCTGTTTGTGCCACTAAATTTAACTTTTTTCTGCCTGTCTTGCAGACTGATAGAGTACTTTAGTTGTTTGAGCTGGTGGCTCTTAACACTTTCAGAACCGTGCGTGGCATATAACATTATAAGCTTCCTTGCAAAGTGTGTTTAAATGAAACCTAAAAAGCTGATTATTTCAGAATCAGCCTTGTACACAGGAGAATAACTGAACCATGGATCTCAGTTTAGCCTTTTTATAATTGCAGAACTATATATGCGCTATTGTATTACAATAATTTTTAAGTGTCATCTTGAATTGGAAATGTGTATTTTATTTTAAAAAAATTTAACATTTATTCATTTTTGAGAGTGAGAGAGACAGAGCATGAGCAGGGGAGGGGCAGAGAGAGGGGGAGACACAGAATTCGAAGCAGGTTCCAGGCTCTGAGCTATCAGCACCTTGAACTCACAGACTGCGAGATCATGACCTGAGCTGAAGTCAGCCGCTTAACTGACTGAGCCACCCAGTCGCCCCAAGAAGTGTGTATTTTAAGTACTAGTGTAAAGGTAAATGAAAAACACTTTTTAAATATAAAAAAAAAAACATGTTATTTGCATTTTTTTAATTCTTGGAATGCCCTGCTCAGAGTTTTCTGTGAGATTTGAGATACGTTGGAAATAATTCCTTTTTTTTGTTTTATTATTTTCTGGAAGAGTTTATATAAAATGGATACTGTTTCTTTTTCAAATACTTGAAATAATTTACCAGTGGAAACTTTTACATATGCAGTTTGTAAGGGAGGGACAGAGAGAAAGGGCAAGAATCCCAAGCAGGCTCTGTCCTATCAGTGCACAGTTAGACTTAGGCCATGAACCCATGAACCGTGAGATCATGATGAGCCAAGATCAAGAGTCAGACGCTCAACCCACTGAGCCACCCAGGGGCCCAGATTCCATGTTTTAGTCATGTCAGAATATTTAATTTTTTTTTTCTAAGTTGGGTTTTGAAAGGCATGTGACCATTTTATGTATATTTTCAGATTTTAGTGCAAACTTGTTCACAATATTGTCTTTTCAATGTTAGCAGGATCTATAGTGTGCTCTCGTTTTTAATTCATGGTTTTGGTAATTTTTTCTATTTTCTGGATTAGTTCTAAGGGAATTATTAAAAATTTACATTCTTAAATAAAACATCTTTCAGCTTGGTTGATTTTTCTCTATTGTACAGTTATTTATTTTCTGTTTCATTGATTCTGCTCTTATGTTTATTAATTCCTCCTTTCTAATTTCTTTGGTAAAATTTATTGCTCTTTTCTATCACCGTGAAACAAAAACATTGATCATTTATTCTCACCTTTTATTCCTTTATAATGTACGTGCTTTAGGCTCTAGGTATTCAGTTAAGTACAGCATCTCTCAAAATTTGAAATGTGTCTTAAATTAGCCTTCTGTTGAAAACACTTTTTAATATCTATAGTGGTTTCTTATTTGATCTCTCTGACATTTAGAAGTGTTTTCCTTGATTTCCAAATAGTTGGAGATTTTCTAGTTAGTATTTGTTATTGGTTTCTGGTTCAATTTCATTGTGGTCAGAAAATATACTCAAAAGGCTTTTAACCTTTCAAACCTGTTGAGCTTTGATATATAATGAAGAAAGTCATAAGTTTTGGGAATTGTTCTACGTGCACTTGAAAAGAATAAAGTTTGTCATTGTAGCTTTCAGCTTCTATTTATGCCATTGTTATTTGTCACATGTCAATATTTTGAATGTAATTTATTTCTCCTTTGATTATAGTCAATTACTGATTTAAAATTTTTAAAGCTATATTATAGGTGTGACATATAACACACCTATCAGAATGGCTAAAATGAATAACTCAGGAAACAGCAGATATTGTCAGGATGCAGAGAAAAGGTAACAATTTTTCACTGTTGGTGGGAATGCAAACTGACTCAGCCACTCTGGAAAACAGTCACTCTGGAAATGGAGATTCCTTTAAAAATTAAAAATAGAACTACGCTGGGATTCAGCAATTGCACTACTAGATATTTATACAAAATATACAAAAATGCTGACTCAAAGGGGCGCATGTACCCCAGTGTTTATAATAATGCTCTCAACAATAGCCAAAGTGTGGAAAGAATCCAAAAGCCATCGACAGATGAATGGATGATGAAGATGTGGACTGGAATATTACTCAGCAATCAGAAAGAATGAAATCTTTCCATTTGCAACAATGTGGATGGAACTAGAATGTATTATGCTAAGTGAAATAAGTTAGAGAAAGACAAATGTCATAGGATTTCACTCATACATGGAATTTAAGAAACACAACAGATGAGCGCAGAACAAAGGAAACAAAAATAAGATAAAAACAGAGGGAGACAAACCATGAGACTCTTAAATACAGAGAACAAACTGAGGGCTGCTGGAGGGGAGGGGAGTGGGGGATGGGCTAAATGGGTGATGGGCATTAAGGAGGGCACTTGTTGGGATGAGCACTGGGTGTTACATGTAAGTGATGAACCACTGGGTTCTACTCCTGAAACCAATACTACACTGTATGTTACCTAACTCGAATTTAAATAAATAAATAAACAGATAAACCTATATTATAGGGTTCTTATGGTTTTAGAATTATGTCTTCTGGTAGGCTGACCATATTATCATTATGATATGATCCTCTTTGCATTTAATAATGATTTTAATTCTAAAGTTTTCATTCTTTAAAAATGTTTATTTATTTTGAGAGAGAGAGAGAGAGAGATTAGCATGAGTGGGGGAGGGGCAGAGAGAAGGAGAGAGAAAATCCCAAGTAGGCTCCGCACTGTCAAGTGAAGAGCCCAATGTGGTGTTCAAACTCACAAATTGTGAGCTTATGACCTGAGCCCAAAACAAAAGTCAGATGCTTAACTGACTGAACCATCCAGGTGCCCCCATTTTTTTGTTTTTTGTTTTTTGTTTTTTGTTTATTTTGATACTGTACTAAAGTAGCTTCTTTTTGCGAGTGTGTGGTCTTATTTTTTTATACAATTTTATCTTCTTTGAATTTCATCCTGTTTCTGGTCCTTGCTATTTTTTTTCTTTCTTGGTTCTTTTTTTTTCTTTTTTTCCTTTTTTTGTCTTTCTTTTTCTTTGTCTCTTTCTTTCTTTCTCTCTCTCTTTCTCTTTCTTTCTTTCTTTCTTTCTTTCTTTCTTTCTTTCTTTCTTTCTTTCTATTTGAATTGAAAACAAAGCAGGAAGCTAACAACCTGAAGTTGGCAAACATTAGATCCAATATCCTAAAATTAATTTGGTATGTATAAACATCCTAGAATCTAGGGCAGGAATTAGAGAACTGATAGCTCAAAAGGGTTCTCCATGTTAACGTAACTTCTGGCAAGAAAATTAAAGATACTCTTACAAAAACATGATAATGTTACAAACCCTATGATTGTACTAAAATTGTCCTGGGATAAGCATCACTAAAATATTAAAAACCAGAAAACTGGTTTAGAAAATGTCTTGCTTTATTCTTATAGTTAAATCATTCTATTTACAGGAAAATCACCATCAAAATCTAGACAACCATTTTTTTCTGCTGTACTTGAAGACTTTAAGAGATCACATCTCATGAGAGATCGTATCTCATAATCTCTCAGCTATGTATTTTAAAAAGTTCTTACATTAAATTTTATCCAGGATATCTATTTGTCTGTGTTTGGATTAGGGGAGAGATTTTCAAATTAGCTTAGTGTACCACATTGATGGAAGTATTATTTACAGCTTCATTTCAGTATTTATTTGGCATGTACCATGTGGGTTTGCTGATCTGACAAGAGGTTAGTTTTATCCCAATTGTACAACACACTGTTGAAGTACGTGGAAAATATAATCTGCAGAAATAACTCCAATAACTCAGTTAAGTCCACTGTATAATTTTATAATAGTTTCGGGGAAGCAGTGTTATACTGCTTGGGGTGGACAGAATAATGCCCAAACATTCTCCAAAGATGTTCACGTCCAAATCTCTAGAATCCTTCAATATGTTATGTTACATACATAGGAAAGGGGAACTAAGATTGCAGATGGGATTAAGTTTGCTGATCAATTGATTTTAAGAAATGATTATGCTGATTATAGTGATGAATCCTATGGCATCACAAGGGTTGTTGAAATGTGGAAAAGGGAGGCACAAGAGTCAGAAAAGATGTGAGGGAGAAAGCAAGGTCAGAATGGTGTGAGGCAAGATCTCAAGCCACCAATGCTGACTTTGAAGATAGAAGTCCATGAGCCAAGGAAGGTAGGCAACCTCTAGAAGCTGGAAAAGGCAAGAAATGGATTTTCCCCCTAGGTCCTCCCTGAAGGAACATAGTCATGTCAACACTTTGATTTCTGTCCATTGAGACTCATGTTGGGTTTTAACCACCAGAACTATAAGATATTAAATGTTTCAAGATATTAAGTCATGGTAATATAGTAGCAATAAGAAAATAATACACTGTCAATCCCCAAATTTAGTCTTTATTTAAGATATTTTAAATTTCAGAGAAGTTATATATTTTCATGACATTAAAAATTAAGGGTTATCTTTAAGGAATGGACGGTACCTTCCTAGAGAACTGACAATCTACGGTAATGGAACACTAACAGCTTTTAGAGGATGGTTGCTACAGCTTAAGGGTCTCCGGTTTGTACCTTGAAGGAAGACTAAAGAATCTTTCTACTTTGTATTCCTGAAGCTGAACCATTTTAGACGTGAAAGAAGGATTAGATTTTTTTAATTAAGTTTTTTATTTTAATTCCAGTATAGTTAACATACAGTGTTCTATTAGTTTCAGGTGTACAATGCTCATCTGAGTACAATTACTCAGTGCTCATCATGATAAGATACGTGTACTCTTTAATCCCCATCACCTATGTCACCCATCCCCCCATCTGCATCACCTCTGGTAACCATCAGAGTGTCCTGTACAGAAGTCTGTTATTTGGTTTGCTCTCTTTCTCTCCCTCTTTTTGTCTTTGCTTATTTGTTTTATTTCTTAAATTACACATATGAGCCAAATCTTATGGTATTTGTCTTTCTTTAACTGACTTATTTCTGCTTAGCATGATACTCTCTAGCCCCGCCCCCCCATGTCATTGCAAATGGCAAGATTTTATTCCTTTTTATGGCTGAATAATATCCCATTATATATAAACCACCTCTTCATCCATTCATTTATCAATGGATACTTGGGCTTCTCCCTAATTTTGCCATTGTAAATAATGCTGCAATAAACGTAAGGATGCATGCATCCCTTTGCATTAGTGTTTTTGTATTTGGGGGTAAATACCCAGCAGTACAGTTGCTGGACCATACGATAGTTCTATTTTTAACTTTCTGAGGAACCTCCATACTGTTTTTCACAGTGGCTGTACCAGTTTGCATCCCCACCAACAGGACACAGGGCTCCTATTTCTCCACATCCTTTACCAACACTTATTTCTTATATTTTTGATTTGAGCCATTTTGATAGGTGTGAAGTTATATCTCACTGGAGTTTTGATTTGCATTTCCCTGTTGATTGATGTAGAACACAGTTTCATGTGTCAGCTGGCCATCTAGATGCCTTCTTTGGAGAAATGTCTGTTCATGACTTCTGTCCTTTTTATTTATTTATTTATTTATTTTTTAAAACAATTCTTAATGTTTTATTTATTTTTTTTAATGTTTTTTAACGTTTATTTATTTTTGAGACAGAGAGAGACAGAGCATGAATGGGGGAGGGTCACAGAGAGAGGGAGACACAGAATCTGAAACAGGCTCCAGGCTCTGAGCTGTCAGAGCCCGATGCGGGGCTCGAACTCACGGACTGCGAGATCATGACCTGAGCCGAAGTCGGATGCTTAACCGACCAAGCCACCCAGGCACCCCATAATGTTTTATTTATTCTTGAAGGAGAGAGAGACAGAGCATGAGCGGGGACAGGGCACAGAGAGAGGGAGACACAGAATCCGAAGCAGGCTCCAGGCTCTGAGCTGTCAGCACAGAGACAGACGTGGGGCTCGAACTCACGGACTGTGAGATCATGACCTGAGCTGAAGTCGGATGCTCAACCCACTGAGCCACCCAGGCGCCCCAACTTCTGTCCTTTTTAAAATTGGATTATTTTTTTTTTTGGGTGCTGAGTTTTATAGTTCTTTATATATTTGGTACCCTATATAAATACCCAAATATTTATATATTTGATATACTATATCAGAAATGAAATTTACAAATACCTTATCCCATTCCAAAAATTGCTTTTTAGTTTTGTTGATTGTTTCCTTTTGCTGTGCTGAAGCTTTTTGTTTTGATGTAGTCCCAAGGGTTTATTTTTTTTTTTTATTTCCTTTGATTGGATTTTTCTCACTGAAATTCTTAAACAGTATAATTAAGAGAAACTTCTCATATCATGACAGTAGTCTTATTTTTCATAAAGAATAAACATTTCTGTCTTTTTTGTTCCTTTTCATAGATAGTTTAGTGGGCATTTGGGAGAAATTGTTTAAAAATTGTTTCCTTGTTATAATTTTAGCTATGAATCGAATATTTTACATGATATTCATTTGCATACTGAATGGCATTTTAGGTAGCATCCACATGTGCCTCGGACTGGTATAAACTGTCCAATGACAAAACTAGAGCAATTAGAAATGAACTTGATGTCTTTTATTCAAGAGATGATGATCCACGGATTGGGGGAATGCAGTGCTTCACAAAAAGTGAAGCACCCTATTGGATGTATTATGGGCAAAAGTGAGTTTTACAGTATATTAAAAGAGGTGAGCAGAAACAGAGCACAATTGGCTAGGCAGTTGGGGAGTTCCTTACAAGGCTCCCAGGTCCAAGTTGAAGGGTAAGGCAAGCTAGCTAAAGCAGAGTTAAAGGATTATGATTGGTGTATGTTTGCTCTCCTTGACAGAAGTTTCCCATATATGTAGATTGGCTTAGATTTAGATTTGTGACCTGGCCCTGGCCAGTGGGGCAGCTTCCATTTTGTGAGTCCCGATATACAACTTTGTCAAAGCATATATTTTATCATAAGTCTGGTAAACTAATTTGCATCAGTATGCAATCAGAGTCAAGGCTTGTTTTAATTTAGCTTCTGAGTGAGATAAAATTAGTACATAAATTCTGACCTAAGAGTGTTTGCAAGTTGCATTCTCTCTTTTGAGATACAAAGACATTATTACATATTTATGTATCAAACAGTTTAAAATAATTCTGACATTTTTATGTCTCTCTACCTGGAAAAACCTACCGCTTACTCCTTCTGAAATTCTTGATTATTCTGTATGTCTCTCTCTTGCTTCATTTATTAAGTGCCTTATGAGCAACTTGGGCATGGTCCATCACCTTTACATATTTTTGTGGAGGACATCCATCAGTTACATTATTCCGATTAAATGCATTTTTGGAGATTGGGAAAGAAGAATGTTCTTTATTATTTCTAATGCTTCCCAGCTACATGTTTAAGTACAGAATGAGTTCCAGACCATGGCTGTAGATCACTTTTATTTTCTTTTTCAAAAAATGTAGAAAAACAGTTTTCGCTAATATAAATGTTCTATCTCTTTCTGCATGAAACGTGGTCTTTTAAGTTGAATATACCCAAATGAAATAAAATGCCCAAATGTTCTAGTTTGTATTGTTAATTGATTAGTAGCCCATTCAACTATTACTTTGATTATGTCAATGACTCATAAGCTTTGCCCTTTCTGCATTCACTGGCAGCATAGCTGATTTTTAAAGGGCTATTTCTGGCTTCATTGACATTTGTAGTGACTACAATTCCTTTCAGTCACTTGCTTCCTTCGATGATACTTTTATTGGCTCAATGAGGAACAATATCTTCAGTATTCATATTCCAGTATTCTGAACACAGACATTGGAGCCATAGCCCACTTAACATGCTTAATTATGAGAATTCATATGGTAAATGATGCCATTAAGGTTTAAATTAAGTTTTCTATTCATGGATTCAGCAGGAGCTTCTTCTGAATTCAGAGTAAAGTAGAAATCTTGCCCCCCTGCAAATATTTTCCAAAGAAACAAAAGATCAAAAGAAGAAAACAGCAGCTTGTTTGGCCCTAACATGATTTATGTGCTGAGCCAGACTCGAAGTATCAGGAGCACCAATTATAGTTCATAGATTATTCAAAACAAAGTAAACATTATTTATTATTGCTTTCTAATTATGCATTTTTAAAATTTTTTTTATTGCTTGCTGATTATTTCACGGTCCTGCCACATAAAATATACTCAGTCTAGTTCTCATAAAACTAATTAAAATGTATGGATTAAATTTTAATTTCCATCCTACTTCAACTGCAATAATCTGAAAAATCTTCATATTTCTCTTTAGAACAAAACATTAATCTCAGTACCAAACACTAGTTAGTATATAAGGCTTCTAGCACTTTAGGAAAATTTCTAATTATTACTTATTTTTTTCCATGACATTATTAGGAAAACCATTAGAATATTTCAGTACATTGCAATTTATGAAGATTTGTTATTAACTATGGCTGTATTGTCTGTAAAATGTAATCCTAGAATGTCCTAGAATCCTAGAATGTAATCTAGCTCTGAAACAAATCTCTATAGATAAATGTATATATGTTGGAAGTAAAGGTATTTTTCTTTTTCAAATAGACCCTGCATGAACTCATAGAAAACATATTTCATGATGAAGGAAAATAAACTAAATTATCTTTATGTGCAGAGGCAAATGACATTGTATTTGTCAGATTTCTTAATTTCAAAAAATAAAAAATAAAAAATAAAAGTTTATTTTGAGAGAGAGAGAGAGAGAGAGAGAGAGAGAGAGCACGAGCTGGGGAGGGCAGAAAGAAGGAATCCAAAGTAGACCCTGCATCATCAGGGCAGAACCCAAGCCAGGGCTTGAACACACAAACCATGAAAGCACCACCTGAGCTTATGTCCGACACTTAGCCAACTGAGCTACCAGGCGTCCCTCAAAAAGCAAATTAACTCGGGTTCCCTTGAGTAAAACAATAGTTTTAGGGAACTGCTAGATCATAGAGTTTCAGGGAATACTGTAGAACTAGGCTTGGACAAGATCAGTGTCAGCAGACAACCCAGAGAAAAATCACCTGATTAAAACATCACCACTAATTCTAGTTCTTTTAATCAATTAAAATTTTTTGTTTTAATGTTTATTTATTTTTTTAGAGAGAGAGAGACAGAGCACAAAGAGGGTAGGTGCAGAGAGAGAGGGGGACACAGAATCGGAAGCAGTTTCCAGGCTCTGAGCATGCAGGTTCAAACTCATGAAGTGTGAGATCATGACCTGAGCCAGAGTCGGATGCTTAGCCAACTGCCCCACCCAGTCGCCCCCACTAATTCTAGTGTTCGCTGTTATTGTTGCTACTGTTGCCCCCGGACACTTAACTCCACCACAGTTGACACAATCTCTAATCTGACTCTGTGTCTTTGTGTAAAGTTCTCAGACTTTAAATTTCAGAGCCCCATCTAGAAGAATCTCAGTAGGCCAACACCCCATTCTCTACCTGCCAAGTTCATGGGAGAAGGAATGTCTCTGCCCTCCTTAGACCTGTGTCTCTGATCATCTCTATGTCCGGTGAAATGGTGAATCAAAAACATTGAAATTCTGCTTGTGGGGAGGATTTTCCTTCACTGTCGTTTCCGGGCCACCTGAATGTGGTGGTATTTCTTTGGCAGTTTATATCTCAGTAATACCAACTGGTGGCACCATCTATAAGCTGGGTTTGAGTTTGAGGACTCATGGGGGCATAGCTGTGATTTGAGGAAGAAATGGCCATGCAGCAAGAATAAATGGAACTCAGATAGTGAGCCGCTCCTCATACAATTCAGTTGTGCCCATAGAGCCCATGTGAATTCTGTTCCATATACACTACTTCACCTTGATGTTGGAATATTGCTAGTCATGCTCATGCTTATCTGTTATGGTAGGTGATCTAATGACACTGAACGATGATGGACAGCATAGATTGCATGGTCCTTGGTTGAGTCTTTATTGCACAAGGAAGGCGCGCATTTGATAATTAAAACTATTTCTCATAGAGATGTGGTTTTGCTCTAACGACATAATACCCCCTCCCATGTATGGGAGTTACATTATTATCCTAATACCCCCTCCCATGTATGGTGTTGAATTTTGGTACACAGCTATCCACTGCAGAATTACTACTAGATAACCAAGGACTAAGCATGCTCTACCTCCGTCACAGCCTACACCACTGAAGAAGCTTCTTTTGTTTTAGGTTCCTCATACTTTTGAAATAATATAATCCATAAAATGCCAATTAAGACTGTTGAAGAAAAGTAATGCTGGTCAAAGCTTAAGCATAATTCTAGTGATAGAAAGTCTAAAAACAGGAGTCATTAATTATTAATTTGCTAGTTGATGTTGGCCAATTGACTTGTCCCTATATCCTTATCATTAAAGTAAGTTTTCTCACCATACTTCTGGCTCTAGCAGGATTTTGTTTAATCATTGAAATATATTGGGCAAATTCTATGACTTTTACCGTCACTTTTTTTTTTTCTATTGACTCAGGTAATTAGAGAAAGTAGCAATTTGAATGTAGATTCCAGGAGCACCTGGGTGGCTCAGTTGGTTAAGTGTTCAACTTCAGCTCAGCTCCTGATCTCACAGTTGTGAGTTCAAGCCCCACTACCAGCTCTGTGCTGACAGCTTGGAGCCTGGACTTCCCTCTCTCTGCCCCGCTCCTGCTCGTGCTTTCTCTCTTTCTCTCTCTCTCAAAGAATAAATAAACATTAAAAAAATTTTGAATGTAGCTTTCATATTGATCAAGAAATTTCTGGATAAGACAAGTCTGAGTAAGCGAACAAATTGAACAAACTACTCTGAGCTTAAGTAGCTAGCTACCTTAAATCTGTGTTAAATAACATGGAGGTTTTAGGTACTATTGGATGATTTTAATATATGTGTATTCCCTTCAGTAAATCTTATAAATAAAAGCATATTATCTTCCAAAATATGTTCTCTTAATTTACTTCCCTTTTGCATTTCTCCTATTATCTTTTGGAACTAGTCTAGATTTGTGTTGGTATTATGGACCTTTACCAACTACTCAAGCATAAAAGACCTCCAATTTAAAGGGATAAGTTTAAGGAGGATGTCCATGGGATTTGATCAACCGATCAGTAGAGAGCAGTTGGAGAGTTTTTTGTAACCATGTATCAGAATGACTATTCTTCTCTATTGGGTAAATTAAGTCTATTATGGAGGCTTGAGAGAAGAGACATATCCTGCTGAGCTGGAAAGGGTAAATGAAGAGGAAATTAAGAGTTTGACTCTTTACAAGTGAAATTAGTGGTTTACAGTGTGCAATTGGTCAAACATAAAGATAAAAATACTTGTTGTTTGGGTAACACAAATAGATACTAGTTATTAGAATCAGTCCAACATTAATTTTCTCTTAAGGACAAAGAAGAGCCGTTTTAAATGTCAAATGAAAATTTAAAGCTAATTAGAGAATACCACTGAGAAATTTAAAAAATATAAATAAAAGAGAAAAGGATTTTCTGAGTGCCCCAATATAAATGAAAGTTCTTGAACAAAACTAAAATGTAATCAGATAAATGAAGTACAAAATGCATCATGTAATGAAATATTGAGATATGTATCTGACATATTTCTGAGATGTGATTACTTCCATTTTATGTTATATAGCCAAATCAATTAGTTAAAAAAAATTTTAATGTTTATTTTTTGAGAGAGAAAGAGAGACAGACTGTGAGCCAGGGAGAGTCAGAGAGAGAAGGAGACAGAGAATCCAAAGCAGGCTCCAGACTCTGAGCTGTCAGCACAGAGCCTGATGCAGGGATTGACCCCCACAAACCATGGGATCATGACCTGAGACGAAGCTGGATGCTCAGTTCAACCGACTGAGCCACCTAGGCGCCCCTCAATTATTTTTCTCAGATAAACAATAACACTAATTCTATCATCATGACAAACTATAGGCAACTAACTTTAGGTATTTAAGCTTCAAATTAACATCATAATAAATGTATCCGTTTGAATATTTTTGGAAAAAAACAAAAGGTAATACTTTTGTCTAATAAATTAAGAAAAATACATTATAGATTATTAATGTAATGTCAAAGTTACTTTTCTGTATGACAGTATCCCCAGCTTATTAAAATATGTGTTTTTTGAAATATGTATTTTAAATGTAAAGTCTAATATTATGCTTCTAATCTCTCCATTCCTTGCTTAACACAAATCCTCAGCAGAGTGAAAATTCATATAATAAGTCATAAGTTAACAGCAACCTTAATAGCAAAAACACAGCAGCAGACAGCATTTACTGGACTTCTTACTATGTTCCATCACCGTGTAAGTGCTTCACAGGAACCTTCTCTTCACTTCTCACAACAACCCCACCGAATAATTTCTACTGAAACCAGGACTCAGAGAAATGCAGTGAACTGTGAACTATCCAAGGTCACACAACTACTGTCAGTCCAAGGACTCTGGAGTCATTTTCATTTTATTTAATTAATTAATTAATTAATTAATTTTTAAAAATGTTTTAATATTTATTTTTTTATTTTATTTTTTTAATTTTTTTTCAATGTTTATTTATTTTTGGGACACAGAGAGACAGAGCATGAACAGGGGAGGGGCAGAGAGAGAGGGAGACACAGAATTGGAAACAGGCTCCAGGCTCTGAGCCATCAGCCCAGAGCCTGACGTGGGGCTCGAACTCACGGACCGCGAGATCGTGACCTGGCTGAAGTCGGACGCTTAACCGACTGCGCCACCCAGGCACCCCAATATTTATTATTTTGAGAGTGAGAGAGACACAGCACAAGTCTGGGAGGTGCAGAGAGAGACGGAAATATAGAATCCGAAGCAGGCTCCAGGCTCTAAGTTGTCAACACAGAGCCCGACATGGGGCTTGGACTCACGAACCACAAGATCATGACCTGAGCCAAAGTTGGCCATTTCACTGACTGAATACCCAGGTTCCCCGAGTCGTTGTTCATTTTAAATCACAATTGAACTTTTACCCTCTGTTTTGTGTTCTACTTCTGTATAGCAAACTGTCCATAAACTAGGCTGTTCTAAACAATAACATGATGTATTATTTCTCTTGATATTATGGATTCACTGGTGCTATAGACAGAATATTTTCATCCCCTCAAATTTATATGTTCAAACTGAAACACCAATGGGATGACTTTAAGAGAGGTGGGGTTTGGGGGAGGTATTTTGTCAGGAGGATGAAACCCTCCTGACGAAGATTAGTGCTCTTATAAATAGAAACGACCCTAGAGATCTCCCTTTCCCCTTTCATGATGGGAGAACTCAGACAGAAGGTGCGCTTCTGTGCACCAGGAAGCAGGCCTTCACCAGAACTCAAACCTGCCAGTGCCTTCATCTTTGACTTCCTGGCCTCCAAAGGCCAGAGAAAGAAAGTGAGAAAGAAATTTCTGTTGTTTATAAACCACTCATTCTATGGTGTTCTACTGTTGCAGCCTGAACAGACTAAGACAATGGACTCTATTGAGAACATCCTGTCCTTCACATGGTGCCAGCTGGAACTATAATCACCTGGAGGCTCAACTGGACTGGAACATCTAAGATGGCTTACTCAACATGGCTGCTAGTGGGTGCTGGCTATTGTCTGAACACTTGGCTGACATTGTCAATGGGAGCACCTTAGCTGTGACCTCTCCACCTTCCTTGGAATTCTTTCTGTATCGTGGGTGAATTTTTAAGAAGAAACTATCCAAACAATGAAAGCAAGAACTGCAGATCTATTAAGGTCCAACCTCATAAGTTATAGTTATTTCTGTTGTGTTACAGTGGTCAGTGAAATCTGTAGGTCTAGCCCAGAACCAAAGGGAAGAGAAATAGACTCCCATCCCTTTTTGGGAGATGTGGCCAAAACTATGTAGCCATTTTAATCTACTATGTTACTAATTTGTTAATAGGTCATGTTGATTTCAATAAAAAAGTTAGTATATATATTTTAATGAAGTTAAAATTCTCTTGGAGATTTTAAATTATTAACTTCTGTTTTTTTCTCATTTTATTTAAATCACAAATACCAGAGGTAAAATACACCATTGTATTAACTAACCTTTCCATGACTGTATATTTTATGGGATGCTTTATTACCTTATGGAAGGTAACATTTTTGTTGTTGGAAAAAATAGAGATATTAATGTTTACTGTCATCAATTTCACAACTTTTAGTATGTTTTTTCTAATCCACTACATTATTTTTATTGAAACATGCCTTTGTAGTTATTTTCCTTACTAATAATTTTTCTGTTATATTTTTGGAGTTGACAACTGAAATTTCACAGTCTTCTCTCCATGGCCAAGGAAATATAGTCCTGTTACTTTTCCATGAAAAAGAAAAGAAAGAGTGACCACATTTTGTTTCATACATTTGCCTGATTGTTTCAATCAAAACACCACAAATATGACTAAAATGACTATTTAGTACTTGAAAAATTAATGTGGGACTTTATTCCACATTCCTTTATGACTTTAAATATCTAAATATTATAAATTATTTATGACTTTATTATTTCATGATATTGCTCTTAAATCATTAAAACCATATCAATAAAACTGGGAGCTGATAAAATTATAAGATGGTGAATAATGTGATATACAATTTAAATAAATTGTTTTCATACTGAATACAGTTATATGTAACTATCATACCTTTGATCTGGGTGTTATGCAAGCATGCTGTCATAACATGGATGGGTCATTTTCTAAATTGGGCTTACTGCATTTAAATTCTCTAACTAAATATTTGGAAGTCTATGATATTAAGACATGACCTATTTTAATTTAATTCTTTCCTGAAATTTATGCAAGAACTGATTGCCTACAACTTTTCTATAAATTACTTTAATGTATGTAATAATACTTACAAAGTATTGGGCATGTAGTTTTATAGGCTTCCTATTGGGAATTTGTACTGACCATTTATTATATGTAAAATCTTTTTTTAAAGTTTATTTATTTATTTTGGATAGACAGAGTGAGTGGGGGAGGAGCAAAGAGAGAGGGAAAGAGAATCCCAAGCAGGCTGTGCACTGTCAGCAAGGAGCCTGATGTGGGGCTCAAACCCACAAACCATGAGGTCATGACCTGAGCCAAAACCAATAGGCAGATGCTCAACTGACAGAGCCATCCGGGTGTCCCACTATACATAAAATCTTAAAGGAAAAGTATTTATGAATTATATCCATTATAAAGATAAGAAAATTTAGGCTTAGAAAATTGAATAAATTATCCAAAGTCACACATCTAACGGGTGATGGAGGCTGAAATTGATGCTCTAACCTCCTGTCTCTAAGCCTGTGTCTTTAGACTATAATATTATGTCCTATATAACTTATTAAAAGAGCTAACTGATAATTCTTTCTACAGCATATATGAGATTAGTTTATTTATCTTCTCTTTGTCAGGTACTGTTCATGGCACTGAGGAAATAGTAATGAGCAAAATAGATATGGTTGTGGACTTATGGGGTTTTAGGGTAATGCAGTATATAGCCACTAAGCAAATATATCAGTTTGTAACAAAAAATGTGTTACAGTGCCAAGCCAAAAAGGAAAAAGATAAGATAGCAGGAAATAGAAAGACTTTCTTAATGAAAATTCATTTGAACTGAGATCTGAGAAAGAGAGTTTGAAAAGATGAAAAGCAGGGAGGGCTTGGGATGAGCACCAGCCAGTGAGAAAAGCATATTAAAGCCTTCTATGAAAGAAAGCAATGTTCAAGTAATTTAAACAAAGTCCATATATTCTGGAATGCAAAAAATTAGAAACAGGGTATATCAGATGATCCACAAGTATGTAAGGGCAAGATTAAGTTTTAGATCATGCTGAATATTTAAACTTTACCTTGAGATCACTGATGTGTTTTCCAGAGTGGGTGACAAATGAGTTTTACTTTAAAATGCTACACTGGCTACATTTGTAGAGAGCAAAGGGAATAAAAAACAGTTGATGAAAAAGTTTGAGGTATTTTTATATATCCACGTAGACACGAACAAATAGATTAGAATTCAGAGAAGAGATCTAGGCTATGAAAAAATATTTTGAAATAATTTGAAGTATAGAGATGCTAATTGAAATAAAGGCGACTGAAGATTTAGAACAGAAAAAAAAATGAGGTCTATGTCTGTTACACAAGAGCTGAGTCAACATTGAAGAATGATATTCCATATTTCATATGGATGAAATCTTGATGAAATGATTTTTTTTAGTACCAAAAAAGAGTGTTTGAAGGAAAAAGCAAGTCGTTAAAAATATTGAAGGCTGCTAAAGAGTCAAGTAGACAGGAAAGGAAAAGTATCTTGGATTGAATAATATGGAGGCCATTGGCTACTTTAGTGGGGCCAATTTTGAAAGAAGTTTGGGGCAAGAGCCAGATTGGCATGGGTTGAGGGGTGAACACAAAGTGAGGAAGGAAATGCAGGAAGAAGAGACCAACTCTTCCAAGATACAAATCTTACAAAGAGGATAAGAAAATTAAGTTTATAAAAGAATTTTTATAGCAGATCCCTTGGAAACATATTTTTAAAGCTCTGTGGAAGTATAATTGAGTCTTAATAAATTGCACATATGTAAAGTGCACTTGACAGATTTTGAAATATGTATACCCTTGTGAAATCATCACTCTCAATGAATACAACCATCAGCCTTCACTTTTCCTTGTGCCCTTCCTCCTGCACCTCCCTTACCCTCACCCTATCTCAAGACAACAACTTACCTGTTCTCTGTCAATTAGTTTTTTAAATTCTAAAATTTTATATAAATGAGAGCATACAATATGTTTCTATTGCTCATCTGGCCTCATGTTTATCTGGCCTGTTTCATTTCATGTAATTTATTTTGTAAGTTCTGTTTTTGTATATATCAAGAGTTCATTCTGTCATGTGGATATGCCACAATTTATTTTTCCATTCACTTATTGATGGACATTTGGGCCATTTCCAGTTTGGAACTGTTACTAATCTGCTATGAATATCCATGAAAAAAAATCTTTGTATAGATGCATGCTTTTATTGGTCCTGGGGAATAACTGGAGGTAGCAATGTCTGGGTCATATGGTAGGTGTTTTAATTTCTTAAGAAACTGACAAACTTTCCAAAGTGGCTGTCCTATTTTCCATCCTCATTACCCTTTATCTGAGTAGTCTAGTTTCTCTACAAGTTTACCAATACTTGGAATTGATAGGCTTTCTCATAAGCGTACAGTGATATCTCATTGTAGTTTAAATTTTTATTTTACTGATCATGTTAAATATCTTTTTTATATGCTTATTTGAAATCCTTATATCTTCTTTGACAAGGTGTCCATTCAACTACTTTACCCATTCAGTTTTTGAATTGTTTGCTTTTTTAGTGTGAATTCTTTATGTATTTTAGACACATGTCCTTCATTAGATATACAATTGCAAATAGTTTTTCCCATATGATAGCTTGTCTTTTCCTTCTTTTAACAGTATCTTAGGAAGAGTGGAAGTTTTAATTTTGATAAAGTACAAATTAGGATTTTTTTTTCTTTTGTGGATCACACTTTTTATGTCATATTAAATAAATGTTGGCCTAACCCAAGTCACAGATGTTTTCTCCAATGTTTTCTTCTGGAAATTTTATAAATTTTGTTTAGGTGTAAGATCCATTTTAGTTTAATCTTGTATATAATTTTAGGTGCAGTTTAAAGCTTTTCTAGTAAAATGTGAAAAGATTAATTTTTTCCTTTGAATTGTTATTACAACTTTTTCAAAAATCAAATGACTTAAAATTCATTATCTTGGCTGTGTTATCCTGGACAAGTCAAATGACTTACTTTGAATTCGAGTTTTCTTTTCTTCAAACAGTGGAAAATAGAAGAAGAACTTTAGGTTTGTTTTGGAATTAAAATTAAATAAATATGTAAGACATTCAGTAGAATATTTTCTACATAGTCATTCTTCAAATATTGTTTCATTTTATTCCATTTATACTCAAAGTAAAACTTAGGTGAATTGTTTTAATATAATTATACATAATGTAATATAGAATCATCTGGAGATAATTATCAAGCATCCACATGATCTGCCACATTTGTATTTTGCATTCATATTATCCCTATTCGGATTTTAAATTCTCATTTTCATAAGCTGTGTGGTGTATAAATCAAACAATTATACATTTTCTTTTGTTTGTGATAAGGTGGGTATTGTGGAACGAAGTTAAAATGTTTAAGTAAGCTATTTGTTAACATTTGAGAAACAGTTATATGATTAAGTAATATTTTATTTAAGCATATAAACACAATTTTACTTTATGGGAAAAATCTCTTTATCCTTTTCTTTCTCCTCTTTTTCCACCTCCTAACAGAGCATTTGTTTCTAGCCTGATTCTTTGCTGAACATTTATTGACTTATTTATTTAATCTCAAGACTAAATATACTCAAAATACCCCACAATTACAATTGTTAGCGAACAACAATAAATTTCATAGGATATTCAGGTAAAACGACATTTATATTTAAAAGTATTGCTTGAAAGCAAACAATGTGTAAACCTGAATTATTATGGATGTGTAGGAGAAATGATAACCACTTTTGCTTCGTCTTTTTTTTTTTGGCATTTTTATTTGTTACTGTGTCCATTGCTAATTCATTGCCTATTATCAAATTAGCCTTAAAAAGTTTTGAAGATTTTGATAACATAATGTAAATATAGCATACCAGTACAGAAGTGAAACAAACTACATGAGATTCTAACAGGACTTCGGTTTAAAATATTCTGGAGTAGGGGCACCTGGGTGGCTAAGTCAGTTAAGCATCCAGCTCTTGGTTTCGGCTGGGATCATGATCTCACGGTTTTTGAGTTCAAGTCCTAAGTGGGGCTCTGAGCTGACAGTGTGGAACCTGTTTGGAATTCTCACTTTCCCTCTCTCTCTCTCTCTCTCTCTCTGCCTCTGCTCTGCTCATGCTCGGTCCCTGTCTCAAAATAAATAAATAAACTTTAAAAAATTAAAAAAAAAAACATATTCTGGAGTACACATGTAGTAATTGTATTTATTTATTTGTTTGCTTATTTGTTTATAAGTAGGCTTCATGCCCAGCATGCAACCCAACACAGAGCTTGAACTCATGACCCTGAGATCAAGACCTGGGCTAAGATTAAGAGTCAGATGCTCAGCTGAGTCCCCCAGGCGCCCCAATAAATGGATTTAAAGTGAAATTGTTTTGGGGCACCTGGGTGGCTCAGTCGGGTAAGCGGCCGACTTCGGCTCAGGTCATGATCTCGCGGTCCATGAGTTCGAGCCCCGCGTCGGGCTCTGTGCTGATGGCTCAGAGCCTGGAGCCTGTTTCAGATTCTGTGTTTCCCTCTGTCTCTGACCCTCCCCCGTTCATGCTCTGTCTCTCCCTGTCTCAAAAATAAATAAAACGTTAAAAAAGTAAATAAAATAAAATAAAATAAAATAAAATTGTTTCAAGGAGCCTGGGTAGCTCCGTTGGTTAAGTGTCAGACTTCAGCCCAGGTGATGATCTTGCAGCTTGCGAGTTTGAACCCCACATCGGGCTGTCTGCTGTCAATGCAGAGCCTACTTTGGATACTCTGTCTCCCTCTCTCTCTGCCCCTCCCCCACTTGGGCTCTCTCTCTCTCTCTCTCTCAAAAATAAACATTTATAAAAAATGGAATTGTTTCAAGCATAAATGACTACGTGAGTTAAAAAAAAATGATCTTTAGTTTATGGAGCAGTCTACATTTATAGAAATATTATGAAGATTAGTAGTGTTCCCACATACCCCACATCCAGTTCCGCCTATTGTTAACATATTAGTATGATACACTTGATAATGTTGATAAGTTATTAATTGAAGTCCATACTTTACTCATATTTTCTTGATTTTCATCTGGTATCATGTTTGTGTTTCCGGATTGTGTCTAGGATACCACATTACATTTAATTGTCATTTTTACTTAGATTTCTTTTAGCTCTGACATTCTCTTAAACCTTTTTTTTTTATGGCTTATTTATGTTTTGTTTTTGCTTTTTACATTTGTTTTGTTTGCTTTGCTTTGCTTTTGATGACAGTATTAGTTTTGTGGAAAACTGGTTAGGTATTTTCTAGAATGCCTCGCTCTCAGAATTTGATGTTTTTCTCATGATTCGACTGGGGTTATGGGTTTTGGGGAGGATGACCACAGAGGTAAAGTGCTATTTTCATAACATCATATCAAAGGTACATACTATCAACATGACTCATGACCACTCATGCTGACCTGATTCCCTGGCTGAGGTAAGCGTTGTCAAGTTTCTCCATTGTAAGCTCTTTTTTTCCCCCCACCCTTTCCATACTGTACTCTTTGGAAGGAAGTTTCCATATGTAGTTCATCTATAAGGCATATATAGAGTTACAGTCCCCCCTCCTTGAGGGTGGAGTATAAGCATAAATTATTTGCAATTCTTCTGCGCAGGATATTTATCTCTTCTCCCTCTTTTATTTATAAATTAAGTCGGGAGGATTTGACAGCTTAACAGTAGTCTTCCTGTCCAAGAACACTATTTATTTAGATCATTGACTTTTTCATCAAAATGTTCTAGTATTTTGCATATCAGTGCTATGTATATTCTCTTTGATTTATACCTAAGTTTTTCAACCACTGGTGCTATTGTCAATGCATTTTTTTTTCTTTTTCCCATGTGCTCACTGCTTACATATTGGAAAGCTACATTTTAGAATTTGCTGTTGAATAGGAGTGGTGAGAGAGGACATTCTTGACTCTTCCAGATCTTATGGGGGAAATTTTCATTTTCTTATTGATTATGATGGTGGCTGAATGTTGAGTGTGTGTGTGTGTGTGTGTGTGTGTGTGTGTGTGTGTTTTGTAGATATTTTTGTTCAAGTTGAAGTCTCCCTCTATCTCTACTGTGCTGAGAAATTTTATCATGAATTAGTGTTGGACTTTGTTAAATTCTGTTTTGGTATCAAATGATATGATTATATAATTTTCCTTTCTTGATGTGGTAGATTACAATGATTTTTTTAAAATACTTATTTATTTTTGAGAGACAGTAAGAGAGAGAAGGATGGGCAGAGAAAGAGGGGGCCAGAGTATCCGAAGCGGGCTCTGAGCTGACAGCAGAGAGCTCCATGTGGGGCTTGAACGCAGGAACCATGAGATCCTGACCTGAGCCAAAGTCAGACGTGTAAATGGAAGACTGAGCTATGCAGGTGCCCCTACAATGACTGATTTTTGAATGTTGAAATTTCTTGTTTGCCAGAAATAATTCCTACTTCTTTATGGTGTATGATTCTTTTTATACACTGTTGGGCTTGATTGCTTATTATTTTGTTGTGGATTTTTATATTTGTGTTTATGATAAGTATTGGTCTGCAGTTTTCATCTTTTGTAATATATTTATTTGATTTTGGTACTAGGGTAATGCTGATCTCATACAAAGAGTTAGAAAGTGTTTTCTCTGTGTTCTGGAAGCGATTGTTTAAAATTGGAAACTTCCATCTTTAAATATTTGGTAGGATTTATTTTCAAAAATATCCTAGCCTGGTGAGAATTTATGTTAATCTGGCTAGAAATTGGGCTGTATTTAACTTGTTCTGCAGTTGTAGGTTTTGGGGGCATCACATTTCTCTGTCATCCTTGTTTTCATTTCTCCTGTTGTCCTTAGGCTTCCTTAAATTTCTTTCTTAGATTTTGTGTCTTGCAGCTCTTTTTACTCTAATCCACTGCTATTATACTGAAGTTCTTCCTGATGGTGTGGTTAAGTTAGACATGAGGGAAGAGGGTGATAATCTAGTGACTATAGAGTTTCTTTCACTTTTCTCCCCAGAAGCAAAGATAGAAAGCCTAGAAGAGGCTGGGATAGGGGACATGCATTTGCCTGATTTGGGATACATCTCTGGTAAAGTCTTTTCTAGAGTAAAGGCCATTCGTTGCTATGGAGGACACTTAGATTATTTCAAAATAGGTACATTTCCACTACCCTTGCCAGAGCCATAAGGACGTATTTGTTGACTCTCCACTCTGAGAATCTGGGGAGCTGGTGTGGTGCAGGGAAAAATCACAAATATGTGGACTTCTCTAAGACTACCATCCTCCAGCATTTTTTTTCACTTTCATGCTAATCTGTGTTCAGCTTCTAGCATGCTGTTAAAATTGTCATTATCCTATCAGTTTAGAGTTTCAGCAATTTCTGTTTCAGGTGAGCAGATCTCAGCCATGCCCTTTAGATTTGTATCTCCAGATTTATTAGTGGCTTTTTACCCTCAGTTCTCTGATGTCTCCAAGAAAAGTCATTACACTGAGTTTCTTCATGTTGTTGTTGTGAAGGCAGGAGTGACAACTTACAAGTCAATTAATTGTCAGCACGGAAGGCAGAAATTCTATGGTACGATTATTTTAGCCTTTAGCTAACTTTGTTCTGTTTCAATCTATAAATCTGTTCTTCTCTATATGTTACAGACATTTATGGCTGAAGAAAAAAATAAAGCTAAGAAGATAATTATAAATTTAAATATTTGAACCTACACAATATACTCTAACCACAGAGGTATTATTAGCAGATTAATACTTCATTTTATAATGAGGACATGTGAGTGAAATTTGTTTCTATCCTTTCAAGACATGCTGCTATTACCAGAAATTTAAAACATGGTCTTGGGTTGAATAGTGTCATCCATGGAAAATTTTCCATTTTGATATTTGCAATTTCAAAGTGACTGGCAAAATATGTATCAAGTAAAGATCCTGTCCCCATGAATAAACACTGACATCAAGAGTGCCCTCCACTTAAGCATTTTGCCAGGGGACTTCGACTCAGTTATAAACACTTTTGTGTTCAGTTTTTTAAAAAGAGATTCATCCACTAAATAGAAACCTATATTTGACTCCCTCAAAGTGCTCTATCAAATCTAAGAGATGTGCTATTCCTACTTAATTTCAGCTTGAAATTCTGTAATAATTAATTCTGGCATTTTGGACGGCTGAAACCTCCAACTTTACAGTTAATAGTGTGAAACCCCTTTCCCCAAAAGCTACATGACACATAATTATTTTACGTATTTAAAATTCAAATTGCTGTTATTTTAGAATTCTATAAAACTTCTTGTGATAATTAGAGATCTGTCTAGAACAAAGTGACTACATATCTAACTATCGGGTTTTGAAACTGGAAGAGGCTAGCAGGCAAGGAAATTGACAATGATTTCTTCTTCTGCATTTCCAAATCTATAGAATATGTCCTCTGAATACGGAAACAGGCTTTAACAATGTCAGAAAAGAAGTTTGTCTTTACTGTTTCTTTACTGAATTTGACTTTCACAAGAAAACAACAACAACAACAACAACAACAAACAGAAAAGGGATTTTGATGTCCAAAGTATTTGCATAGTTCCTCTGCAATATTCATGATTTGAGATGCCTGACTTTGAATTCTGATTATTAGCTATGTGACTTTGGGCCAGTTACTTATTATTCTGTGCCATTTTAACATTGAGATAATATATTACTTTGTAGTTTCTATAAGAGCTGGATTAATATGTCAGGTGATATGAGTACTGTGAACATTGTCTATACAGATAGTGTTTGTTAATATTATTAGACTTTTGGTGTAATAATTCACAAAACATACTATCAAATGCACAACATAGTTTATTTACAAAGAGTTCCATAGAAGAAAATTGTTTTGGATTGTTAATAAAACAACAACAACAAACAAGAAAACAAAAATGAAAAAAAAGAAAACCCTGCAAGGAAACAATCTTATTTCAGGATATATCAAAATCGATATTGGGAGTCACTGCATAAAAAACAAAATTCATCACTTTTCCTATGAAGCCCTTCCTCTCTTTCTACACATAGTGATCTTATTTTTTCTCCACATCTTATTTTTGGAAATATGGTAAAATCTTTATTTTCTATTTGAGGTAGCAATTAAAATATTCACCAATCAAGATATAACCTTATTCCCTCTGGTGTTTGTTTATTAGACATACTAGTATGTCCCAATCCCAAGCAGGCTCTCTGTCTCTCTCTCTCTCTCTCTGCCCTTTCCCCATGCATGCTCTCTCTCTCCTTCTCTCTCAAAATAAATAAATAAACTTAAAAAATAATGTATCTTATTTAATCCAATATATCACACATATGTAATTTTAAAAATCAAAATAAAAATTAATGAGATATTTACATTCTTGTATCAAACTAAGTCTTCATAGACCACTATGCATTTTATGATTAAAAGCATATCTCGAATTAGACTGTTCATCTTTTAAATGGCTTGGCAGGGTTTCAGTATGAACATACCATTCTAGAACATATTGTTGCTCAATCATAGAACAATGTTTGTGTGTAATTTCAACAATAATAGAAGCAATCCCCAAGCCATGTCTGAATTTTAATCTGAACTTTAGCACATGTAAAATAAGAATAATTATTTTTTTAAGGTTATCTATTTTGAGAGAGAGAGAGAGAGAGTGCGTGCAAGTGAGGCACGGACAGAGAGAGAAGGAGAGAGAGAATCCCAAGCAGGATCTATGCTGTGAGTGTAGATCCTGCTGTGGGGCTCTCCCAAACCTTGAGATCATGACCTGAACCAAAATCAGGTATCAGAGGCTCAACCAACTGAGCCACCCTGGCATCCCAAAATAACTAGCTTTTTTAAAATCAACCTTTCATTGTACATAATTTTACCAAAATCATTTTATATTATTTATATTATTTATATACTAAGTAAGAAGAAAAGATTAATGGGGGATGCTAAATTTAAGAAATCAAAATATGTTACTATCTTTATATAATTAGACCTTACAGAAAATAGAACAATTGTGACACAGTCTTTCACTTGTAGTAACTTAAAATTAGAATATAGAGGGCATATATATTAAAATGTATTAGATAAATGAATCGGGTATTACAAAGTAGTGGACTAAAAGTACAGTTCAAGTAAGAAGATCTTTGCCAAAAGGGAAGTTGGCAAGGTGAAAAAGTTTTGAACTTAAATTGAAACAGGGCTCCTTTTTCTACCTCTAATATTAAATCGATCTAGGTGCTGATCAGACTTGTGTATCTTTAAGGATTTTTGGTATTGGTTTACACTTGTAAAAGAAAAGACTTGATTGAATTATGTTGCTTGACATTTCCAGACAACTGAAAAATATTACGACTGATAATGTACAGCTCAGAGAAGCCCATCATGGGAGCACTTCATTTACCATAATGTAGACAAATGATCTGATCATATCTGATTACTTAAATTTTAAGTTTTGATGTTCATATGCAAAGTGTACTCTGGGTTTGAGGTTGTGGGAGAAAGGAGTCACATGTCTTGCATCTAAATTTCAATGTTATCTCCAAATACGTGTTAGCAGCTATCCACTGAAAGTATTGAAAAAAGATGATTACTCTCATTTAAATTTAAGTCATTTGTACATTACAAAGTCAACTTCCTTAGAAATTTCATAACCACCCTATGGATGACGCAATTAAGTTGCACAGCATTTTCATTTCAAAGTATAAATTTTCAAATAAATATTTAAAACTAAGAGTTTTCATAAGTCTGAGATCTTTTGCTCTTTTTGAAATAAAAATAAAGTCATTGGCAATAGCCTTACTTCTACTACTTTCTTAAAGTACATTATAGAATGGTATAAAATTGGCTCATAAGTATAGCTAGCATCACCTCATCATAAAGAAAGCAGCCAAACAATCAGATACCTCACAGTTGCTTTGCATGATTACTATCAGGGAATTAGAAGATTCTCTGGTATTTGTCCTTGATACAACATTTACACAGCTCTGGGAATTACATGTAAATTAGAAATCAATTGAAGTGAATAGCATGCTATTATTTAAAAGCAAATACATAATTTCAGGGGTATAGGTATATGCATTAACTGCTTTAATGCATTAATGTTCAGAGAAAATAATTTGACTTTTAATTTCTAAAGCTCTTAAATTGAGAAAAATATTTTGCAACTTTATCAAAAAGATGAGCTACATGGAATGCATCGTAACATGATTCATCAGTCATGGCACGTCATATTTTATTTCGATTGGGCACATTTGTTCAACATAAAGAGATCAAGCAGAGAAAATAAATGACAAATATTTCTTCAGACACCATTTGACCCAGCAAGTGTTAGACTCTGCGGGCAAGTCACAGTGGCTGTATATAATAGGGTTAATTGCAGGCTTTTTTCAGCTTCAAAAACTCAGTTATGCTCATCAAGAGAAAAACAACAAAGTTCGGCAGTGATATGTTAATAAGCAATTTCAATTTTGTTCATCATTACTGTTGTTTATCAAAACTAAAGCATGCTGCTGGAGGTGGGGGGATCCTTTAGTTTTGAACTCAGGGCCAAAGAAACCGATCTCAATGGATATATTTAGCACACAGAGATTGAATTCTCCACCCTCTGGTTTGCACTACTGGCTGTATATCAAAATACGTTTTAAAATTCACATCTTCAGTCCATCAACATTTGATTAAATGAGGATGTTTTCAGGTAGATCCATTGCTTCAGTATTTTTCAGAAATAACCTCCGATGATTCTTATGCGCATCTAAGTTGACAACCAATCGACTGTAACACCCTCTTCTTAAAATAACGTAATAGAGATCTTTGAGGCTGTGTAGTCAGCAAAGTATTATCAAAGTTTTCTTCACTATAAATTACTCAGTTTGATCTATTCTTAATCAAAAATGCCTAACAGCCCATTGGAGGTGCATACCAACTGCATGGTGAAACCATGAATTCCATGAAAGATAGGTACTTTCAATATGCAAAGGTTTATTATTTCAAGCTACCATGTATCTTTTTTTTCTTTTAACACACTTTATTTGATTGAAGTGTAACTGACATACAACATCCTTGTAAGTTCCAGGTTTATGTCATGATGATTCGATATTTGTAAGGTGATAGATGGTGGTAACTAGACTTACCTTAGGGATAATTTTGCAATGTATAAAAATATCAAATTGCCACCATATACCTTGAAGGCTCATCTTTCAAAATATGAAAGGATAACAATGTGCTGTCTTCACATACAATTTAAACATTATTGAAAAAAATTCTAATTGTTTTATTACATGAGCAAAAGATGACAGCAAAACACTGAAACAAAATTTGTTATCAACCAGCTATTGTGAAGAAAATTAGCGTTCGTCTCCTAACCAGTGTATTGGTTGTCAATAAGTACTGACAGAAGATAAAAGCCCACCTACAGGAGTCTGAATAATGGGCACAAACTTCTGCTGTGTCCCTCATTTTAGCAACTTACCTGTTGTGCAAACTTGCGAAAACCAGTAGCAAACAAACATGACATCTATAAAGAAAAGACTACACAAGAGATATGTAATTAAACAGAAGAAAGATATGCACCATGGAAACCTGTACACCCTACCATGAAAACCCAGTATCCTAAGTCCGTTGATGGCATATATTCTAACAATAAGACCTCTAATGAAATGACACAAAAATTAATCAAAAACCCATTTCCAAACTAGGCTACAATATGTATATTTCAATCTGATATGTTAACATATCTAATATAATCAATGCTTTGCCTTTCTTACTGTGTGTTTGTGCTGGCAGGTCCACTGGTAAGTGGCCGATTTGCTGAGATCCATGCCTTTGAGACCCCAGAGCTTTTGTATATAAAATGTGATGGAGGGGCACCTGGGTGGCTCAGTGGCTCAGGTCATGATCTCGCCATTCCTGAGTTAGAGCCCTGCGTCAGGCTCTGTGCCTATGGCTCAGGGCCTGGAGTCTATTTCAGATGCTATGTCTCTTTTGCTCTCACTACCCCTCCCCTACTCATGCTGTCTCTCTCTGTCTCAAAAATAAACATTAATAAATAAATAAAAATAAATTAATTAATTAATTTAAAAATGTGATACAGTCTCTTACTAAACTTACTCAAATAATAGACACACAAAGCAAACAACAGAGAACAATGAGACAAATTAACTCCTAACCTATAATTTATATAAATTTGATTAAATGAGTAAAGTGATCATTTTCTCACCCTTAGTCTTAGTTAATGGTACAGTAGCATTGTTTGAATTATACATGTTGGAGATCGTAGTGTCCTCTTTAAATCATTCATGTTTCTTAGCCTCACATGTAATTATACTCAAGTTCCATTTTTTCTTGATTTTATTTCTCTTCATTTTTAAGCTAACACCTTCCAGTCCCAAAGTCCAGGCATCCATGCATTCTTACATATTATTACATCAGCCTCTAAACTATTACTTTCCTCTGGTATCTGCCTCAAATTGCTGTGACTCACATTTCCACCATTTTTTGTCGAAACATTGATCTAATTATAAACTCATCCTTAAGAAAACCACCATTTTCTGTTGTTTCCAAGTAAAGTATGAATTCCACCCATTTCAGATATTTTATTCTTTCATTTCCCAACTCCTTTTCAATCATATGCCATAGAACCAATTAAATTGGACTCTTTAGGAGGCAAGATAACATAGTGATCAAATGGCTTAGATGGCTTAATTGCTTAATGACCAAAAAAGATGGGCTTTTAAATTAGCTGTGGTATTTGAGGGCTGACTCCATCACTTAACTTTCTCTGACTTTGGTGAAATTACTTCAGTGAAATCAAAATTATGATATTAACTATTACACAGTGATACTGTGAGTGCAAAATGCTTAATGAATATAAAATGGCTTCTTAGTACTTAATATTATTAGCTCTTAATCGTAGGTTGAATTGTGGTCTCCCAGAAAGGTATATTGAAGTCCTAACCCTCACTCAGCACCTCAGAACTGGACCTTATTTGGAAATAGAGTTGTTGCAGACGTAATTACTTAAGATGAGGACATATTGGTGTAGGGATGACTGGTATCCTTATAAGAAGATGACCGTGTAAAGATGTGGAGATACAGGTGTAATGTCATGTGAAGATTGAGGCAGAGATTGGAGTGATGCATGTACAGTGTAAGGAATGCCAAAGATTTCTGGCTGTTACTAGAAGCATGGAATAGCTTCTGTCTAAGGGTGCTCAAAACGCCAGTGTCAATACCCTGATTTTAGACTTCCAGACTCCAGAACTGTTTGAAGACACTCCATTGGTGGTATTTTTGATGGCAGCCCTAGGAAGCTAATACATTTTATTATTTCAAGTTTATTACTTATATTCTCTTATCTTTATTCCTTTGTTTCTGCTTTACTAGTTGTGCTTTTCGGGACTTGGTTCTTATTTATGGCTTAAGCTCAGTTCTCTAATGTCTGTATTTCTACCATCCAATCCCTACTCCTAACTATTAACTCATAAGTACCTTTGTTACAGTATTTATAATAATTTTGTTTATTTATGTATATTCCCTTTTTCTGGAATATAAACTCCAAATATTCAGAAACTAGAATTTATCTACTTTTTATTCTTTGTTGGCCCTGTGTCTTTCACAGAGCTTTGCATGTAGAAGTTCATGAAACGTTTTTGAATTAGAATTGCTTTTAGTAGTTGGGGCACCTGGTTGACTCAGCTGGTTAAGTGACTGACCCTCGATCTTGGCTCAGGTTATGATCTCAGGGTTCCTGAGATCCAGCCCTGCATCTGGCTCTGTGCTAACAGCAAGGAGCCTGCTTGGGATTCTGTCTTCATCTCTCTCTGCCCCTCCCCAGTTCATGCTTTCTTTCTCTTCTCTCAAAATAAATAAATTAAAAACAAAAGAATTTATTTTAGTGAATATGACAATGACAGAGTATCGTTTCTAGACAATCTTTGTAATGATAATTCTAAAACTCATAAAGACATTGAAAACTTTTTAGAATATGTTGGACAAATGGCGTAAATGAATTTTATAATATGCAATTTAGAATAAGGCTACAAGGTAGATATACTGCGTCATTAAACTTAACATTAACTATTTTTTGTTAGAATATTTGTTTGCTGATTAGAAAAACATAAAACTCCTAAAGATTTCTTTTTTAAAGGAACATATTATTTGAAAGTAAGATTATGATCCAGTTCAACATTTTATACAGCAAATTTAAAAATTGTTAAATTTGTAGAAACTTGAAAAAGTATTCAAAGTTGGAATGTCACCATCAAAATTCACCTTTGTATCTTATTCTTACACTCATTGACAAAATAAAAGCTCAAAGCTTTTTAGCATTTCTTGTTTAACTGAAAGCACAGTCTCTAGCATATTCTATATCTAGTGCTTATTTTACCAAATCTCATTAGATGAATATATCCTCATTCTTTAATCATCAACGCTACAATTTTTAAACATTTATTCATTTTGAGAGAGAGAGAGAGAGAGCTGGGAAAGGGGCAGAGAGAGGGAGAGAGAGAATTCCAAACAGGTTCCACGCTATCAGCACAAGGACCCATGTGGGGCTCAATCTCATGAACCATGAGATCATGCCCTGAGCAGAAATCAAGATTCACTCAACTGACTGAACCACTCAGGTACCTCGAAAGTGCTGCGTTTTTAATTTCAGCTGTAAGATCCTTTCAGGCAGGTCTAAAACCTGGGTGGCAAAGAAAAAAAGTCAGGTTCGATGTACTCAACTTTACAGTAAACATCCAGGAATGTGCTGAGGTTAAGATAAAACAAATTACTTACACCAGAAGAGTTGGGATTTTGACAGAATTTGTGAAGGCTTGAAAGCCAGAGAAACTTGCACCTCTAGTCAGGAGGCTGCTTTGTGTGTGGTTCGTTGAAACTAAATATTCCACTTTGCTTGTGTCCCTTAGCATTCTTCTGTCAATTTTCTCATCTACTTGTGACAATCCTACATTTTATAATTTGTTGTACTTTATCATAGAAACAGACTTTGTCACATAGTATCTCATATAAGGTTTGGCATGGAATTTAATTTTTATTTGAAAAACAAACCAAAATGTAGGGGTTTTTTTTGTTATTAAAAAGTGTTTGATAAGAAAAATAAACCTCTCAAATAAGAAAAGAAAATGGGAAAGGAAAAGGCATATGCTTGGGGATAGGAGGTAATCAGTAGGTGCTGCACAAAAACAAAATATGTGAAATTCACTTCACCGCCTCATGGTTTTTACCTTAAGCTGTCTCCACTATGAACAATCATCTCATGTGATACCTTTGGAAAAGAGTTTGCTCTGGTTAGGTTTTCTGTGTATAAAATATCAATAGCCAAAGGTGTATCTATAGAATCACCTCGCCCCTTACAAATAAAAGTCTACAGAATAAAAATCATTCATTTTTTTTCTTTTTTTTTAAAGCAGGTCAAATCAGTTTTTTGAGTGTGTGTGTGTGCGCGCGCACGCGCGTGTGTATGCCTTTGTTTAATCACAGTAATAATTACAGTGGTATTAGGTAAATATTAGCAGCTGTGTTTTCGTATTATTGCAGTTTAAGATGGAGAAACACCCACACCAGTAGAAGCCTTGTAGAATATTAAACTGTATTTAAAATGTCCATGCTATAGAGTTAAAAGAGAAATTTTAAGAGAATAATAAAACCATGACTCTCATAAAGATATAAAATAAACATACCACAGGTTTTATTTAATTTATTAAATAAAGAGGGACTAGAACAAGCAGAAGGTATTTATACCCTGAGGATAGGTTATATTTACACGGATATAATTAAATGGTTTATGTAGCACCTGCAAATCATGCTTTATAGTTGGTCGAAAGTTTCACTGGGATAGGCACTATGAAAAACTGAAAAATTGAAAATGAGGTCTGGAGGTTATATTGATATTATACTGATAAAATTTAGTGCCCACTAGTAATTGCGGTAAAAATGTTAAGGAAAGATTCATGGTCTGCTTACAAAGTTGGATAGCGTTTTTATTTGCTTCTAGAACTCACTCTTCAGGATTAATGAAGGCTCTTATCTGTTCAGTCTCTTCAACCAACATATCTCATACTTCTTATTTAACACAACCTAAAACTCTGCTGAGGAAATTACTTCTCTGCCTCCCTTCCAGGTGGAATTTGTTCTTCCATACTTTGGGTACCATGCACAAGGTATGGTAAATGCTCTCGTCAGTTCTTCAGTATCTTCCATGCTGCTTATCTTTGATGAATTTTTAAAATACTTATCCACTTTTGAGAGAGAGTGTGTGCGCAGGGGAGGGGCAGAGAGAGAGAGGGGGACAGTGGATCCAAAACGGACTCTGCACCGATAGCAGCAAGCCCGATACGGGACTTGAACTCACAAACCGTGAGATCATGACCTGAGCCAAAGTCGGATGCTCAACTGACTGAGTCACCCAGAAGCTCCTCTTTGATGTATTTTTTAAAATCCTTTGCTCATTTAAGTCCCATGCCATGGGAATAAAATGCCTCTACCCCAGTGTACCAACAGTATCTACTATTTTACTGAAAATGTTGCCCTGTAGGTTGTAGTATTAATATATTGATCTTGTCAACCCATCCAAAAGTATGGATTCTCAATTTCTTGACTTACTCACCAATAACAATTTATTACCCATAACTCCTTTCAGTTACCTACACCCTAGGATTTAGCACCTGCAAATGTAAGACTAGTGGGTGAATACATTCAGACATTCTTTCAACAAAACTTTGCGTAACAACTTTCTCTCTATTTGTAATCTCCTAATTTTTTCCCCTTTGCCATGCTGGATCCCCAAGTGCATCATGTGTCTCTGGTTTTATCTAGCACTTGTCACCTTGTTATGATAGATTTTTCTAACACTAAGAGTGACCAACCATCACAGCTTACTTTGAACTAAGAGGTTTGTGTGAACACAGGACTTTCAGTGCTAACACAAGGACAGTCCCAGCAAAACCAGGGCAGTAGATCACATTACTCCATTACTGTAGTCTCTTACTCTGGTTCTACCAGCCTGGTTAAGACCATAACCTAATCCACTGGAAAAAATCTCTCAGTTGGTTAGACTCACACCACTATAGACTCATAGTTTGTCTTTAACACCACCCAAGAATCCAATATTATTTATGTCAATGACACTTCTTTATATTGTCTCTTTATACCTCAAACTGTCACATTGCCTTCCCCCTATTTCCCTGAAAAAACAAATTCATTAAACTTACTTCCAATAAACCTAAATTTATATCTGTAACACTTCCATCACCTTTTATTTATAATGGAAGGGGAATCATTTCTTATCCAAAGCTAATCCCCTGATTTATAGTCTGAGTTGGTTTCGTTCTGCCCCTTTCAATTGTACCTCCAATTGGCCTCCAAATCTGATTTATTCTTGCTCTAGAATATCCCTGAAGCTGTTCCATTTTTTAATGTATCCATATCTTAATTTTTTTTAACATTTATTTATTTTTGAGACAGGGAGAGACCGAGCATGAACGGGGGGAGGGTCAGAGAGAGAGAGAGAGACACAGAATCTGAAACAGGCGCCAGGCTCTGAGCTGTCAGCACAGAGCCCGACGCGGGGCTCAAACTCACGGACTGCGAGATGATGACCTGAGCCGAAGTCAGTCGCTTAACTGACTGAGCCACCCAGGCGCCCCAATGTATCCATATCTTAACCATTATGGTAGCTTTATAACTAGTCATATGTCTGTAATGTATCTACTGTCCAGGTGACTTAGGGCACTAAACTCAAGTGATCTTTGAAAAATACAAACTGATTATATTCTTCTTCTTGAATCAAAATGATTCAAAGACTTTTAATTATGCTTAGCATAACACTGCAAAACATTAATATGATCTGTCAAGTCCTACATCATCTGGACTAAGACTCCTTGTCCAGTTTGATTTCTTCCCCTTTTATTTATTTATTTTTTGATGTTTTTATTTATTTTTGAGACAGAGAAACGGAGCATGAGCAGGGGAAGGGCAGAGAGAGAGGGAGACACAGAATCTGAAGCAGGCTCCAGGCTCTGAGCTGTCAGCACAGAGCCTGACGCGGGGCTTGAGCTCACAGACTGTGAGATCATGACCTGAGCTGAAGTCGGACGCCCAACCAACTGAGCCACCCAGGTGCCCCAATTTCTTTCCCTTTTAAATTGTACTCCACACATGCTAAACTTTTCTTGGGTTACTTGGAACAAGTGTGCTGATATTTTACTTGGAGATTTCCCATATATTGTTCCTTTCAGCAGTCCCTCTTCAGTACCTGTTATTCATTCTTCAGATTATGACTTATATATTACCTTTTAGGACTCTTTCTTGGAGTCACAGACTGGTTAAGAATGTCTGTTGCTTGGTCTCATGTACTTCCCTATCAGGGCACCTGCCACAAGCTCAGTGTCTGTCTTCCTTACTTGACTATGGATTACCCAAGGAATCTTGCCTTTCCTTTTTACATTGTATCCAAGGCAACGAGCTCAGTGCTCGGGACATAGTAAATGAGCAGTATGCATTTACAAAAAAAGTAAATCAGTAAACTTAATTTTACAAATTCTCTTGTGGTATCTGGTTGTATTTATTATCAGAAATATAATAAGTCATCATAATATATTATTTTAAGAGAGGAAGAAAGCATGAGCAATTGGGGGTGGGGGTGGGGTGAGAGAGAGAGAGAATCCCAAGCAGGCTCCGCAGTCAGCATGGAGCCTGCTGCAGGGTTCAGACTCACGAACCCTGAGATCATGATCTGAGCTGAAATCAAGAGCCAGATGCGTAACCAACTGAACCATCCGGGGGCTCCATCCTGTTTTACTTGTTGTTGGATCTAAACTAACCCATAATTAAAGATAAGAATTGTTATTATTATTTTATCAACAGCAAGCTTTCTTAACTAGTTTTATTTCCCATTGCTAATTCCATTACATTCCAAACTCTTTTTACTCACCTTTGATTTTGGACGTACCTTTAGCTGGTTAGTAGGAGTGGTATCGTTATTTAGCCTTTGCATCTAACAGAACAGCCTTCCCTCCTTTTTAAGAAGATGTTAACACTGTAATGTTTCCATGATATTCTAGGTTCTTTTAAAATAAATTTAAGATTTTTATTTTAAAAATAAATGGACAAAAGTGTAAGAATGAGATACTTAAAGTTATTATCCCAAAGAAACTCAGCAAATCTTATATATACATGTATGTATACATCTATACATATGTTATTATAGACAATCTATAAAATGGAAGAGCTATAGGGAATGTATTGTGTCCTCTATTTTTAACTTTTTATTTATTCAACTATCTTAGTTAAAAAAAATTACCTTGTAAATATTGCCTATGGAATGTATAAGCATTTGAATTTAGCAGCAGAAACTTGCTATAGGAAACTTAAACTCATACACAACTCATACAATATACACACCATGACATTTTAATTCCATAATATTTGAAGTGCGCAGGAATACAACCTCTTGAGTTATGATTTTGGCAATCAAAATTTTCAGTTGAGTGTAGGAACACATCTTTTTGAGTTATGAATTTTGCAATCAAAATTTTCAAGTGATATTTGGTGTAGCAACAAGAAACAGGGAGGCACTTTAATAGCTTAGAAAGATTTCTACCTTGGGTAGTTTTAACTGTGCCATTTGTTAGCTTGGTGACATTGAACAGAATACTTAATCCTATCTTGCTTTTCATTTTCCATCTATACAATGAGGGGTAACCACAAGTGCTTGATGAACCTTAGTTACTATTTTTTTTTTTACAAAGATCAAGTTAATATGAAGTAGTATATGATAAAATAATGAATGATAAGCTGCTTATAAGCTGTTGGTTACAACTTCTATGGAGCTTCGTCCTTCCTGCTACAGATCTGCTGTATGTCAGGCAATTCTTGGCAGGCTTCTGGCAATGAGAGGTGGAGCGGCTTAATGGGGTTTATTGTACTGAGGGATGGCCTTTGGGACCCCACATTTATGGTGAATATATCTCCACTCCATAGCCCATGTGGAACACATTCCGCATGTGGTTTCTGGTATTGTGATGCCTATGCAGAAAAATCTGATGTTCCAAGTTCCTGGGGTTAGGAAACGCTCTCATGGCAGAAGTAACTGCAAGAGTAATTAATTCTTTGGGTTTTGCCTTCTTTTGCACTTCGGGCAGAAATTTTATTTTACCATCTCTTCAATTAATTTTTAGTGGTTTTCAGTGGAACAGGTGGCCCTAATACCTATTCTATTTTATTGAACACAATACACAGAGCAACCATCCAGCCATATTCCTGGATATGGAAGGATCCGTGTATGTCTTAACTTTTATTTTATATTCCAGAAGTAACATGTGCTTTGAGGGCTGAAGTAAAAGACATATTTCAATAAAGTGCCATGTAGAAATTAGAAATAATTAATTCCTTAAGTTATGTAATCACAAAAGGATCTTATTTTTAAGATTCTGCCTTAGTGCGGCACCTGGATGACCCAGCTGGTTGAGCATCTGATTCTTGATTTTAGCTCATGTCATGATCTCATGGTTCATGAGTGCAAGCATCGTGTCAGACTCTGCATGGGCAGTATGGGACCTGCTTGGGATTTTCTCTCCCTCCCTCCGACTGTTGCCCCTTCCCTGCTCATATGTGCACCTTCTCTCTCTATCTCAAAATAAATTTAAAAATAATAAAATAAAGGGGCGCCTGGGTGGCTCAGTCGGTTGAGCGGCTGACTTCGGCTCAGGTCATGATCTCGCGGTCCGTGGGTTTGAGCGTGGGGCTCTGTGCTGACAGCTCAGAGCCTGGAGCCTGTTTCAGATTCTGTGTCTCCCTCTCTCTGACCCTCCCCTGTTCATGCTCTGTCTCTCTCTGTCTCAAAAATAAATAAACGTTAAATTTTTTTAAGTAAAATAAAATAAAATAAAATAAAATAAAATAAAATTCAGCCTTACAATGACAGTGCTGCTACCGATACAGTTTTAGTAATTCAAAATATCACTGAATAAGATTCCGGTTCTCATAAGCCTTACCTTCTCCTGGGAGGAAACAATAAACAAGGAAACAAATATGTAATTATTATTTTTATACAGAAAAAAATGCTTTGAAGAAAATTAGGGCATTTTAATAGAAAATGACTAGAGGAAGAGGCTATCTAGTTTAGACTGGGCAAATACGTAATTTGTGAGCTAAGTGTAAAAAAGGAGTTAATGAAGTGAACATCTTAAATCAAGTAGAAAACCCTGAAGCTGCTGTTTGTACTAGAAGATTAGACAGAGAGTAAGCAGGCTGGAATGCAGGGAGTTAGGGGGGAGAGTACAAGTTGAGAAGTGTTTAAGGACCACTGCATTTAGTGCTTTATAGACTATCTTCAGAAATTTAGTTTTGATTCCAATTGCAATGGATTGTTTCAGGCAGACAGGTTATCCATATTTGACTTAGGATAAAAAAACAAAAAGAAATCACTTTCACTCTTATGTGGAAAATGGATTGTAAAGAAGAAAGACACTAGTCTTTGGGCTGCTTTTGGCCAGAAAGGAAAAGGGCTTAACATGAAGCATTATCAGTGGTTGTTTTTTCAATAGAAAAAAAAAACATATTTGAAAAAATAAATATTAAACAAATTGAATCCATGAGAATTCTGTGCAGATTATGTATAAAGAAGTCTATGTGGTTCACTGATTTTTGGCTTGAATGATTGGTTTGAAATGCAGTACCATTTCTGTGAAAGAGACAGCATGAAAGTAGACGTATAGAGATGATGCAGTTGTTTCAAAATTGGGTTTGAGTTGTGTACTGAACATCTAAGACATTTCAATAGGGAGAAGCAGCCTGTCTTGGTAGGAAAAACAGGTATTTGTAATCAGACTAAGATTTTAATCATGGCTTTGCAGCTTACAAACTGTGAAAAGTTAAAAAGTTAAATTCTTTGATTCTCAACATTCTTTCCCAGTAAAGAGGGTTATTAATACAAAATATTGAGTTTATTTGAAAATTATAGATTACATAGTGCTAAAGGTTACTTGGAACTTGAAAGCTGTCTTATATCATCATTAGCATATGTGGTTTGTATAGTGGGAGGAAAAATTATAGATACCATTTGGGGGAGATTTTACATATAGTTTTTTTAATCTATGAATTTGAATGAAATATAATACAAGAACTAAGGGGAAAATGATATGATGGAAAGGAAGGAGGCATCAAGGGGGCCAGTAAATGGTGGTGGGTAAAGTTGATGCTGAATATGGGAAAGATTTCATAAAGGAGAAGTTGGGAAGTTGGAGGGAGGGGAAGCAGGAACAGGGAGTTTAGGATGAAAACTATAGTCAGTTGTAGATACAAAGGGAATAGAGAAGTCTCAGTGAGTGATAATAATAATGTCAGTCATCATTAACCTGGTCAGCAGTTGCGTCATTGGAGACAGAAATCTTGGAGAAGAAGGAACATCTTTTCTATTCACAGAGGTGTAATAACATAATAATATGGGGACACATGGGTGGCTCAGTGAGTTGAACGTCTGACTCTTGATTTCAACTCAGGACACGATCTCATGGTTTGTAAGATGGGGCCCCACATCGGGCTCTGCACTCATAGCACACAATCTGTTTGGGATGCTCTCTCTCCCTCTCTCTGCCCCTTCCTCCTTTGCACTCTTTCTCTAAAAATAAAAAAATAAAAATAAATAAATAAATAAATAAATAAATAGTATGAGCATATAGCTTTTCATTCATAGAAACAAAGTTGCAATAAATATTTTCTTACGTACAACACAAAATCATGTACGTAGAGTGAGGGTGAAAAGGTTTGGGTAGGGCATTTGATGAAGGAAATGACAGTTGGAATAAAATTATCAAGTGTACAACTTCTCCAAAATCACTTGCTGACAAGAACAGTAAAAGTACTAGAAGGATTATTGGAAAACATTTGCTTTCTTAAAAAAAAAAAATCTAGCTCTATATTCTTATGTCATTGTCAGTAAGAATATGAAATTAAGGTACACTAAAACTATATTAAAATTAAATGTAATTCAGCATCTTCCATAGACTAAATTGTGACCTACATGTTTTACCAAAAATGATCTACTTAAAAAGAAAGACTATTTTTATATATTGCTGAACTTGAAGACATGCTGTTTTATTAATTAGTGTACAAGGAATTGTTAGGTTACATGATTATGTTCAATTAAGTATAATGAATATAATTAATGTAGTTGCTGTTTTAGGTTTTTGAGTTAATAGTGCCATTAAATGCTGCTGTTTTTGTTGTGATACTGATTATTGTTATAATAGAATACCAAACTTTGAAATGAAAGGAAAGCTAAAAGTTTGGCTATAGCAGTGTGCGTGCGTGTGTGTGTGTGTGTGTGTGTGTGTGTGTGTGTGTGTTTAATTTATGTTGTCATTTAAACCCAGATCATAACTTAAACACATTATGCAATAATTAGCTTTTTAAGTCATTACATTAACTACTTAAAAACATTTTTATCTATTTAGAAAGAATATTTTCACATTAAAAAATAGCTGTCAAATTACAACTGGAAGATGAGTATACATGCCTGTTAATTATCTGAAATGAGAAAACATATTCATTTAGTTCCTAGGCAAGTATGTTAAGCATCTTCAACATGTCAACTTTTTAAAATAAGGTTATTTTTCTTTATCAAATTCTTCAATAATTTACTTCTATGTAAAAACAATTTCCATAATATTCACCATCAATAACAATGCACAATTAAATTTTAATACTATTTGTAGTTTATTTTCACACCTACTTGTTCTACAGGAGATAGAAATGAATATTTAAATATGAATAAATGAAAATCCTCCTTTTACATTTAAGCAGTGCTATAAAAAAAGTGTGTAATATGCATTTCTTGGATTATTTATAGTTTAAAGATCATAATTAAATAGGATGTTCTTAACATAAATTAGAAATGTACCATCGATTCTAAGCTATAGCTATATTAATAGCACTGAAAAAATGTGAGGGAATACTTATTAAAATTATTTTATATATGTTCTCATTTTAGATATGAAAATGTATAATTTCATGTGTTTTATTTTGTGTCATTTTAGTCACATAGCCTCCTGGACACTTGGCTTCTCCTATGTGAGTTAATTGAAAGTTCCTACTTAAGATGTGAAAGAATGAGACCCCAAAAATATTTTACTTAGTTTTAAAATCATTTTACACAGTTTTTGTGGTAGTAAACATTTGTGGTGTTTTTCCCTCCAATAATGTAGCATTTTGATGTTTGAGGTTTATAAGTGGTATCATAGCATGCAATTTCCCAATTTATTTGCTGAAAAATGGAGATGACTCTCCTGTGTGTTGAGTGTTGAGAATGGGTCTGGAGTTATAATTTATCAATCATATATTTCTTTCTCTGTTGGGATAAATATGAGGTTTCTGTTAGTTTTCTCTCAGCAAAAAGATCAGATTAAATATGGTTGAGGTTTATTTTTTTGTGTTTATTTTTGAGAGAGCAAGAGAGAGACAGCATGAGGGGTTAGGGCAGAGAGAGAGAGGGAGAGAGAGAATCCCAAGCAGGCTCCTCAGTGCCAATGCAGAGCCTGACCTGGAACTTGAACACAAACCATGAGATCATGACCTTGAATTGCAATCAAGAGTCAGATGCTCAACCCACTGAACCATCCAGGTGCCCCTGGTTGAGATATCTTAATTCAAAAGACATTAGTGCAGAATTTTGAAAGGGCATTGTATTCAAAATCAGTTGACATTATTGATATTTAAGGCCCAGTTCTGCTCTTTCTCACTGAAAAACACTTATTTTGTTCTACTTTTTCATATTAGTTGACAAGGTTAATCCAAATTATGTTCTTTTAATGCCTTCAGGTGGGGCTGCTGCTCAGTGGTTTCCCACTTCATAAATGCTGAGGTGCCATTGAAAACCTAATCTACTCACAGGACCTGGTTCTGAGTGTAACTCACAAGGGAGTAGGCAACAGGCCCAAGAACTAAGTTTTAAAATTTCGAGTGCCGATTAAGTCAGAATAGGTTGACTTTCAAATATTATTAGCAGATTGAATTGACTGATTCCCTGAATTCGCTCACTTGTAAAACTTTTTTAGGCCTTTTTCTGTGTATGTGAAAAGAATTAAAGTTATTGATTCAGTTTTTTTACTGTTCAGTGCTATTCAAGCTGTTATTTTTCTTGAGTCAGTTTTAGAAAGTTATAATTCATCAGATTATTTTCTGTTTAAATTTTCTTCAACAAAAAAATTTTATCGTTTTTTTAAAAATATATGCAGCATGTGTAGCTATACCTATTTTTTAAACATATATTTCTGTGCTGTTTTTAGGCTTTCTATTAATGTTGTCATACATTTATCAAATTTCTTTTATTTTTTAATTTTAGTTAACTTTTTTTTGTATAGCACTTTGTTTACAAACTACTTCCACGTTTTTAAAGTTTTAATTTAAATTCCAGTTAGTTAACATACAGTGTGATATTAGCACCCAGTGCTCATCACAACAAATGCACTGTCCATCCACATCATTGCAAATGGCAAGATTTTATTCTTTTTTACGGGTAAGTAATACTCATATATATATATATATATATATATATATATATATATATATATAATTCCTTATCTATTCATCAGATGATGGATAGTAGGGCTGTTTCCATAATTTGACTATTGTATATAGCCAAACCTACATGCTGCTATAAACGTCTGAGTGCAAATATCCCTTTGAATTAATATTTTTGTATTCTTTGAGTAAATACCTAATAGTGCAATTGCTGGATCATAGGGTAGTTCTATTTTTAACTTTTTGAAGAAACTCCATACTATTTTCCACAGTGGTTGCCCCATTTTGCATTTCCACCAACAGTTCAAGAGGATTCCCCCTTTTCTAAATCCTTGCCAAAACCTGTTGTTTCTTGTGTTGTTTTTCATCATTCTGACAGGAGCAAAGTTATATCTTACTGTAGCTTTGATTTGAATTCCTTTGATGATCAGTGATGTTTGAGCATCTTTTCATGTCTGTTAGCCATCTGTATGTCTTCTTTGGAAAAATGCCTATTCATGTCTGCTGCCCATTTTTAATTGGATTATCTGGTTTTAGGCTGTTGCATTTGATAAATTCATCCAAATTGGCAAAGAAGAAGTAAAACTGTCACTATCTGCAGAAGACATTATTCTGTAGATAGAGAACCCAAAAGACTACCAAAAAACTGCCAGAACTGACTCAAGAATTCAGCAAAGTTGCAGGATACAAAATCAACCTATAGAAACCTATTGCATTTCTATATACCAATAATGAAGCAAAGTAAAGAGAAATTAGGGAATCAATCCCATTTACAATTAGACCAAAACCAATAAGAGGTGAAAGACTTATATCCTGAAAAGTTTAAAATACTGATAAAGAAATTATAGGTGATAGAAAGAAATGGAAAGATATTTGTTCCATACTCGTGAATTAGAAGAACAAATTATTGTTAAAATGTTTATACTATCCAAAGCAATCAACACATTTAATGCAATCCCTATAAAACTATCAACAGCATTTTTCACAGAGATAGAACAAATTTGTTTTAAAATATGATTCAGGGCACCCGCCTGACTCAGTTGGTGAAGCGTCCAATTCCTGACTTTGGCTCAGGTCACGATCTCACAGTCATGACATCCAACCCCACATTGGGTACTCTGCAATGAGTGTGGAACCTACTTGGGATTCTCACCCTTCCTCTCTCTCTGCCTCTCCCCTGCTCGTGCCCATTCTCTCTCTCACAAAATCAATAAAGAAACATTTAAGAAAATAAAATATGTGTCAATTTTATCTTGTTGAACCTCTTTACTGTATATTTATCATATTTAAATATATTATTCATGTTATTGTTTACAATTTGTATTCCGTTAAATAGTGTTCTCAATTATTCTATTCTCATTTCTACTTCATTTATATTTTTTCTTATTTCTTTCCTAACTTCCAAATTATTAAAGTGTGTTTTATTTATTTTTGAAAGAGAGACAGACTGCAAGCAGGGGAGGGGCAGAGAGAGAGGGGGACACAGAATCCGAAGCAGGCTCCAGGCTCTGAGCTGTCAGCACAGAGCCCAATGCAGGGCTTGAACCCATAAACTATGAGATCATGACCTGTGTCAAACTCAGACGCTCGGCTGACTGAGCCACCCAGGCACCCCTCTAACTTCCAAATTTTTTAACTTTAACCTTTTATATATTTAATATAAGCATATTATGTAAATTTCCTTCTATGTCTAAATTTAGGTTCATTCTATGAGTTTTCATAAATATTATTGGCACTTTTGATTTCATTGGGCAGTGGATGGGAATTTTTAAATGTTTATATCATCATTTTCAACATAATTGCACGTTTGACAATCCTAAGAAAATCTATTACATGTAATGCAGAATCTATGAAATTTGCTTTATGTCACATTTCATTGATTTTCTCAAATGTACTATACTATAGGTGTATTTTCCAATTGAGTACAGAAAAAAAAATATACACACATATTGAATGAAACCTTTTCTTAAAATCTTCTATATATTACAAATTAATAATCTAGGTATATTTATGTCCTTTAATTTGCTGATTTTAACATAATCTTAAATTTGTGGAATTGTTTATTTTTCTATTGTAATTTGTTAATATTTGGTGTTTTGGATTATTATTAGATGTACAAATATATTTCCCTTTGGAATTATGCCTCTATCCATTATGTAGCAAACTTTCTTATTTTTGGCTATTTGAATACATATCAGCTTTAATTTGGTTGATATTGCCCTTTCTATCTTTTTTGTCTCTCCCCACATATCTCTCTACATACATGTATATGTATAACTCTATGCATTTATATTCTATGTATATATATAGAAAAAGAGTTATACACATACACAGACACCATGAGATAAATAAATATATGCATAAATATTCACATACATTGGGTATTATTGAAGTATAATTTGTACGTGATAAAATAAAATCTTAAATGTATAGCTTGATAATTACATATGAATTTACATATATGTATATATTATGTAACAACCAACCAAATAAAAACAGAAAATTTCTTTATTGCAAAATGTTATTACACGTATCCATAACTTGTTCTTTACTACTGCTTAATATTCTTTCATATGAATTTAGGCCCATTGTTCGATTTTCCATGTAAAGGACATTAGTGCTATTCCTAGGTTTTGGCTATGATCAGTAAAGCTACTATAAACCTTGTTGTACATGTATTTTTGTGGCCATAGTTTTTCATATCTCCAGAAGCAGAATTGATGGATTATTGGGTACATGTATTTTTAACTTTAGTAGCAAATTCTGAAAAGTTTAAATGTGTGTTTAACAACATTAATATATTTTTGTATACATTAAACTTTATATTTAAAGTGTATAATCTAGTAAGTTTTGTCATATATATACAGCCATGAAACCATACCATAATAAAGAGAATATACCTATAACCCTTCCCGCCCAAATACCTTTCTCTCTTGCTCCTCTGAAATCTTGTTCCCTGGATCACTCGGTTAAATAAATAATAGTAGTATGTCTGTGTTATATCATACATGTACGTTTAACTGTTGAACTAAAAAAATGTTTTCCAAATGATTCCGAAGAATATGTAAAATTTCCAGTTGTTCCACATTCTTTTTAAAATTTTTTTAATGTTTATTTATTTTTGAGAGAGAGAGAGAGAGAGAGAGAGAGAGAGAGAGAGAGAGAGTGGAAGAGAAGCAGTGGGGAAGGGGCAGAGAGAGAGGGAGACAGACTCTGAAGCAGGCTCCATGCTCTGAGCTCTCAGCACAGAACCTGATTCAGGGCTCAAACTCACAAACCATGAGATCATGACCTGATCCGAAGTCAGACATTTAATTGACTGAGCCGCCCAGGTGCTCCCAATTGTTCCACATTCTTACAACACTTGGCATGATTACACATTTTAATTTTAGATCTCTAATAGGTATCTAATAGTGTCTCATTGTGATTTTAATTTATATTTCTTTAATGAATAATGCCAATGTGACTTTAGTATTTTATACCTACCAACCATGTATGAGAGTTTCATCGGGGATTGTAAATAGATTTGATTTTCCAATTTGTATGAGTATCTAGTTGTTTTTGACTGTGATTTAATTTGTGTTTTGAGGAATAATAATGTTTGACAATTTTTCATGTGCTAATAGTCTAATTGAATATTCTACTTCAGCAGAGAATTTTAGAAACTTTCGCTCATTTTTTTAATTGGGTCATTTGCTTTTTCTTGTTAGTTTTTAAAGTTTATGTGTTCTGAATATGAAATTTTTGCAGATATTAGAATTTCAGGAATTTTCTTCCATTCTGTGGCTTACCTTATTACTTTTTTAGTAGTGTGCTTAATAAGCAGATTTTAAATAATTTTGATAAAGTCAAAGTTGTCATTTTTTTCCTGGTCACACTTGCCATCTCCTGTTTAAGAAAGGAGATGGCACTAGTGTCTGACACTAGGTCATGTTTATATTCTGCAGTGTTTCTTTCTGGAAGCTTCATAGTTTACCTTCATATTTAGGTTTCATCTTGAATTAATTTTAGAATATTGAGCGGTAGGAGTCAAGGTTAATGCGTTTCATTCTGGATTTCCGATTGGTGCAGCACCATTTATTGAAATTATGTTCCTTCCCCCAATGAATTGTTTGGATACCTTTGTTAAGTGGCCATAGAAGTGAAGGTCTATTGTGCTCTGTTCTGCTCCATTGATGTGTCTTTTTTTTTAGTCATTGTTCTTTTTATTTAGATCATCAAATATATTTGTGTAGTAGTGCTTACAATATCCTTTTGTGTTGTTTTGTTAGTTTTGTTTTGTTTTGTTTGTTTTGTTTTGTTTTGTTTTGTTTTAGGATTTGTTGATGTGTCCCTTTCTTTACTATTTGGTAAATTGTTTTATGCTCTTTTACGTACTTGGTCAAAATTGCTAAAAAGTTATATTTTATAACTCTTTCAAAAATTGATTTTTTGATTTATTTATTTGATCTACTTTATATCTGTTTTCTAGTCTATTGATTTCTTTCCTCACACGCATAATTTTGTTCCTTCTAATATTTTTGGGATTAATACACTTATCTTGATCTGGTTTCTTGAGAAACCGGTTACTTCTTTTTTAACATATCATGTAAAGTGGCAGAGTTCCTTGAGTACTGCTTTAATTGTTTGCCACTAACTTCATTGTTTATATCATTCAAATTATTATTACTCAAGGCAGATGATTCTGACTTTTATTAAAAATTGCTTAATAAGGTAGTCTTTTGTTTCTTTTGGTGAATGTTCCACATGTAGTTAAAGATAATAGGTTTTCTGAGGTTGTATAAATAGGTTTCATGTATAAATTATCTCAAGTTGGTTCAAGTCTTGTTTATATCTTTTATATCCTCACTATTATTTTTTATTCTTCCTTCTATCATATATTGAATAAGGACAGTTAAAACCTTCAAATATGATTGGGAATTTTACTTCTCTGGTTAATTTATTTCTTCATATACTGATACTTTGTTATTAGGCACAAACATATTTAAGACTGTTAGATCTTCTTATGGAATCGTCTGTTTTATTATTTTGAAATGTCTTTATTCATCTCTGATAATACTCCTTTACTATGGTTTACTTTGATATTAACATATGTGTAACAGCCATCTTATTGTTGGTGTGTGCCCAATACTCCTATGTTGTCCATGTGGTTGCAATAGCACCCTTCACTGAGCTCAGTCTTATGACCATATTAAGGGATGCTATATTGGAGTGGGGAGAGTCATAGAAGATGGAGAGGAAACATAACTGAGTTTTCTATTTGAATGAATGGGTCCGTATGTTGGTATAAGTCAAAAATCGGCAACAGCTGCTTTATAGTCAGTCAAGGTTGGCCTTGAAAGAAAGTGGCAGGAGAAAATATTTTCAGTGGACCAGACTGTGAGGACCAGACTGGTCTTCTACTGAATGTGAAATGTATACTGGTTAAAGGTAAGAATTTATATGGACTTATGAGCAGTGGCAAATGGCCTGAGTGGCTATTCAAATCATTAAAGGAAAAAGCCTAGAAATTGGAAGAAAAGTGGTATGAAGTAGACACATATGGCTGAATTTATTAGAGTCGGCATGGGTTTGCAGACCTTTGTGTCTCATATTCATGACCACCAGGATGTATCCACCATAGAAAAGGATTGGAACAACTAAGTAGACTCAACTAGTTAGCATTACCAACTACATGGTGGGACATTTGAAACCTTCTGGAGGGTTAAGAGATTTGTTCTCATTGGAATAGACACCTATTCTAGAGATGAGTTTGCCCTTCTTACACATAGAGCCTCAACCAGCATCATTATCTGGAGTACATGGCACGCTAAATCCATAGACACGAAGTCCCACATAATCTATAATTTGACAAAGGGACTCAATTCACTGCAAAGAAGTTATAGAAGCTCACCAATGACTATGAGATCAACTGATTGCATTTCTTTCTGCACCATACTGAAGCTGATGGCCTGGCCAATCGGACGGCCTACTATAGCACATCTGATATGTCATTTCAGAAGCTTTGTGCCATCCAGGATGTAGTATACATGCTGAATCAGAGGCCTCCATTTAATTCTATGTTTGTAATAAAGAATAATACATGATTCTGGTAACTGAGAGGCAGAAGCAGGTGTGATAACTAATTTTCTGAAGCAATTTGGCTGGGCTACAGTGCCCAGATATTTGGTTGATTATTATAAATGTTTCTGTGAGTATATTTTTGTTTTTTTTAAGGATTTATTTATTTATTTATTTATTTATTTATTTATTTATAGAATAGTGCAGGGGCAGAGAGAGAGAGAGAGAGAGGGAGAAGGAGAATCCCAAGCAGGCTCCATGCTCAGTGCAGAGCCTTAAGCAGGCTCAATATCGTGACAATGGACCTGAGTCCAAATCAAGAGTCAGATGTTTAGCTGACTGACCCATCCAGTCACTCCCCCCTTTTTAAAAGAGTTTAATTATTTATTTATTTATTTATTTATTTAGACAGAGAGAGTGTGAGTTGGGGAGGGGCAGAGATAGAGAGGGAGAGAGAATCTCAAGCAGGCCTGATGCCCATGGTGGAGCCAAATGTGGGGGTCTGTAAGTATATTTTTGGATAATATTTACATTTAAATCAGTAGACCTTAAGTAAAGTAGATTGCTCTACATGTGAATGGTCCTCATCTAATCAGTTGAAGGCCTGAATATAACAAGGCTAATCCTCCTGGAATAGGAGAGAATCCTGCTAGAATACTGCTTTTGGACTTAATATTTAACATTGACTCTTGGTTCGCAAGCAGACTGTCTTTAGACTCAAACTTCAACTGTTTCCTGGTCATTTAGTCTGCCAGCTTCTGACATCAGATTTCAGACTTGTCAAGCCTCCACAAATGTGAGTCCATTCCCTAAAATGATTTTTTTTTTCTCTCTATATCCACATACTGTTGATTTTGTTTCTCTGGAGAATTCTTACATTATAGTAAACATAGGCCCAATTACCATCATCCGGATGATCCACTGGCAGAATCTGAGTTCTTATCTTCATCACTTTGATCTCTTAAGATTTAGAGGTCTTTGTTTTAAAGGGGGTGCACTCCTGCCAGACGATACAGCCATGGTCCCATTAAACTTCAAGCTATAATGACACCTTGAAGCTTTAGGTCCAGGGACCAGAAAGAAAGAAGAAACATCATCTTTTTTTTTATTTTTTTTTACATTTATTTATTTTTGAGAGACAGAACATGAGTGGGGGAGGGGCAGAGAGAGAAGGAGACACAGAATCCAAAGCAGGCTCCAGGCTCTGAGCTCTTAGCACAGAGCCTGATGTGGGGCTTGAACTCACAAACCGTGAGATCATTACCTGAGCCGAAGTCAGACGCTCAACTGACTGAGGCACCCAAGCGCCCCGAATCATCATCTTGGTAATAGCACTTCAATCAGCAAGAAAGGGTAGAGTTACTCCTACACAGAGGCAAAGAAAGGATTATGTGGGGTGATCCACATGGGTGCCTCTTGATCATTTTTATTCTAGTTGTGAATGGACAAGTGCAGCAACCATATCTTAAGAATAGTACAATCACCATAAGCTCAGAACCACAAGAATGAGGCATTAAGCTACAGTACCAGATAAGCCACCAAAATCAGCTTAGAGAGGACTATGAATTCCAGATGCAGCCCTAGACCAACTGCAGCAATGGACTAAGGTGAATTTCACTAACATGTGACTATTGAGTTTCCTTGAGTAGGAGGATCTCTGCTATGTTACAGTGGCTACTCACTGAATACGTATGGACAAACAAATCTGAGTAGCACAAGGCGTCGGCAATAGCCTACATGGAGGTGCATTATCTGAATTCCCCTTCAAGAAAGAGCTTGCCTTTTATCTGCAAGGAGTTCAGCTGACAGCTACAGTTGTTAGAGTCTTTTGAATCTACCTCAGGCTTGAGGCCAAGGCCAAGTTCTTCCTGCCTACACCCAGCAAATGATTGAGCATACTGTTGGTACTAGGGTCTGGATATTTCTCCCTCTAATGAGCAATCTTCGCTCCAGAGCGTCTACTGAGCTGGCCAAGAATTTACCAGGTTTGTGTTATGATTGAAGTCTCTTTGCCTAATCTCGCTTGCTTCTTTGGCTACATATATTTCATAAGCATTACTAACTAATAAATGTCTTTCTTGTACATAACAAAGCACCACAGACTGGGGGGCTTACAACAAAAATGTATTTTCTTATACTTAAGTTGGCCAGAAGTTTCTGATCAAGGTGTTGGCAAATTCGGTTTCTGGTCATCTCTCTCATCCTGGCTTATAAATGGCTGCTTTCTCTGGATGGCTTCTCCCTGGTGTGTGGTCATGAGAGCAGGGGAGGATTTAGCTCTCTGGTATGTCTTCCTAAAAGGACACCAATTCATTAGGATTAGTGCCCCATCCTTGTGACCTAATTTAACCTTAATTACTTCTTTAGAGGCTTCCATCTCTGAATACAGCCATACTGAGGTTTGGGGATTCAACATATGAATTTGGGTCAGGGGGCACAAACATTCATTCCATAGCCCTTGTGTTTTCAACTCAACCTCATATTGCTTCTTGGAAGCCGAAGTTACATACCCTAAAGAGTCTTGATGCCTGCTCTGATCCCTATGCTCAAAATAAAGAAGTGTCTACCTCTTTCACGAAAGCACCAATTGATATCTGTGAACTGATTCCTTCTATGAATTTTGTTTGTTTAGACATCTCTGTATTCTAAGTTCACCCTGATACCTTTATTCATATAAAAAGGAACTGATAAATAAAAAAATATTTTGTGTATTAATATTTTACAATACATAATAAAATAAATTAAATCATTTATAAATTAAAATCACATATTTATATAATAATCATATTATAATATATAAAAGATTTTAAAAATTTATCAGTTCCTTTTTTTAGTTATTACTGCAGCTGTGATCAGCTGAAATGTTTTTTATGTTCCACTGATGTGGCAACATTAAGATATTAAAAAAATTTTTTTCATGTTTATTTATTTTTGAGAGAGAGAGAGAGACACACAGAATGCTAACAGAGGAGAGGCAGGGAGAGAGGGAGACACAGAATCTGAAACAGGCTCCAGGCTCCCAGCTGTCAGCACAGAGCACAACGCAGGTCTCAAACTCACAAACCATGAGATCATGACCTGACCTGAAGTCAGATGCTCAACTGACTGAGCCACCCAGGTCCCCCCGAAGGAATTTTTTTTTAGTATTTCTTTATTTTGGAGACAGCACAAGCAGGAGAGGGACAGAGAGAGTGGGAGAGAGGATAGGAGTAGGGCTCTGTGCTGACAGGCTGACAGCAGTGAGTTTGATTTGGGACTAAAACTCAGGAACCTCAAGATCATGACCTGAGCCGAAGTCCAAAACTAAACGAGCTGAGCCACCCTGGTGCCCCCCAAGGTTTTTTTTTTTTTGTTTTTTGTTTTTTGTTTTTAAGTTGCATGCATTTGACTCAGTCCATTTTAATTTCCATGTATTGTAGCTATTATAAACTTAGATTACATTTTACTTGTTTTTTTCTTTGTCTCATTTTATTTTATTTTGTTATATTTTATTCCTTTCTAGTTGTCTTTAGATCTGATTGAAGTTTTTCTCCCCTTCATTATTAAATTTTCCTCCTTCTGATTTAAAATATATACTTTCTGCTTTTCTTCTTCCAGTTTAAGGTAATCAGTATTTTTAGCATGTGTACTTATTTAAAATCCGAAGTTAACTTTTTCACATTGCAAGCAAAATAAAATAAGAAATTTAGAATTACCAGATTCCCAATTTACACTGTACTATTGTTGTAATTTAGTTTTGTTATCTCTAACTTAAGGAGTTTAAAATTATTTATACTAATTATGTTTGGCATGCACTATGTTTGTATAAAAAGTCTTCAATGAAAAATAGCTCAGTGCTATTTATTTCTATGCTTTAAAGTGGTTTCCTTTCAAAACAGTTTTGCACCATTTTCTTTTGACTTCCATTGTTGCTCTTAAGAAGTCAATTATTTTACCAATTGCAGAAAACTTTTGTTTTCCTATGGCTGCTTTATGATTTTTCTCTTTCCTTTCACTGGTCAACTGTGGTTTAACACTTAACTTACAGACATGGATTTATTTTTATTTATTGTGTTAATGTTCTTTAAATTTTCTGAATCTGAAGAACAGTGACTTTCATTAATTGATTCTACTCATTTAAAAAAATCTGTCCTAGAAATTCTAATATATACCTTGAATTTTCTAGTTTTTTTTTCAAATACCTCATTCTTTGTTGTGTATTTTCCATATATTTATTTCTCTGTGTTTTCTTTTGTTTATTTCCTTTGATTCACATTTTAATTTTATTAATTCTATTTTCAGGTCCATCTAATCTGATGTTTAACAGCATCATTACTTAAAAATGTGTGTGTTTTTAAGTTTATTTATTTATTTTAGGAGAGAGAGAAAGAGCGAGAGAGAGCGCAAGTGGAAAAGGGGCAGAGGGAGAGTGGAGAGAGAATCTCAAGCATGGCCCACACTAAGCATGAAGTCTGACAAGGGGCTCAATCTCAGGAACCTGTGTGATCAACACCTGAGTTAAAATTAAGAATCAGATGCTTAACTGACTGAGCCACGTGCCCCAAAATGTGTGTTTGTGCATTGTTTCTAAAATTTCTGTTTGACTAAATGACAAGATGCCTCACCATTTATAATAGTTTAAGGTGCTCAATTTATACTTTATTTTTCTTATTTTACTTTTTTAAACATAAAAACATGATTGTTGCATTGTTTTAAAATGTATTTAAGTTTGGAAGTACTTGTGGGTTTGGTTAGTTAGTTGTTTCAGATGAGTCTTACTCATTGAGCAATTTCCCTTTGTGTCTTGTAATTTTTGATTGTGAGTCCATTATTGTTAGTCTATCTATGGTAATTCTAGAGGATGACTTTCATCACGATTCCCCCAGAATAAATTATACTTGATCTTATAGGTTCCTGGGACCATTGCATACCCAGTTACTCTTAAATTAAAAATCCTAGGTTAGTAACAGATTAGAATGTACAGTGGTAAGTCATTTTTAAAATGCTTATTATATGTCAAAAGTTCATTCATTCATTCATTCATTCATTTAAACATCACCAAATAACAAAGCAGGCTTAAAACTTTCTTTGTGACTTGCATTTATTTATTTACTTATTTATTTATTTACTTACTTACTTATTTATTTATTTACCTTTGCCCAGATATTTACTTCATCCTGAGATTAGCTTAGTGTATTCTCAAATTCATCTCCCTACTTTTACAAGCTCCTGATATTTATATGAAAGAGATGTGGTACCTAGGTTCTATCTATTCCCTGATAGCATCTGCAAATTAATTAATAATATCTCTGAAACCACATTCCATTTTGTTCCCTGGGCTCTGTTAATTTTCTTTAGACCTACATATTTGAAAGCATATTAAATTTTTTTACTCAGCATTTTACATTTTATATAATCAGTTTTTCATATCTGATATCATCTGAATAATTAGTGTTGATGCTATAAAATTTTTAAGTCCACTGAAATATATAATTTTAACGTCCCTTCTAATTCCTTAAAATTTATGATGCTTTTGCTTTTCGTAACTAGTCATTAATGTATAATTAATTGATTATGGCACAAAACAAATTCTTTAAGAATTCAAGTATACATAAATAGCAAAACAAAGACTGATTCCTTACAATAATCTTAAATTATTAATGTGTGGATTCATTCACTTTAAATACTTGCTTCCCTCATTTTTACCCACCCTACCCATAAGAACAATTATGGTTTTTTTTTTCTTTATTTTGGAAGAATGCCTTATAATTTTGGCTCCATGATACAAAATAATTCTCAAATAGAGCAATAACTCCTTAATTTATCCCTGAACTATAGATATGAAAATGATTATAGTCAGTTGGGTCTCAACAGTAACATTTATTGCTTACTTAGTTATTGTGCGAATTTAGATATTTTCTGAAAAATTAAAACATGATATGTGTAAAATTTTAAGGCATTATATAAACTTTAATGAAAAGACTGACAAAAAGTCAGCATAATAATTTAGAAGATCTTAGTTGTTGATCCTCATATTAAAGCCAATTAAATCATGGACAGTATCAATTTCACCTTGCAATGCCTTTGTAATATTAGTTTCTATATTATGCAAACAATAGCGTTGTCCATACCTGAGAAAATTGCCTATACAGCAAATCAGCACAGTGTCTATGATACTAAGATTTTCACTGGTTGTTTCTGCTACATTGCATTTTGTTTCCCCTTTCCTGTATTCCTTTCTTCTTTCATCTCTCTCTCTCTGTCATTTTTTTTTCTTTTCCTCTCTTAGTAACCTCACTTGTTACCTAATGACTTGCCCACTTTAAACTCTTTATTTCTGAACTGCCATGATTCATTTTCCACCCTACAGATCACTGCAAAAACAGAGGCCAGAAATACTTCAACTCAAATTTTTCATTATTTAATGTGACAAGTCTATCCAGATCTCCAGAAAAATTACACATTTCTAACCCTAACTTTGAAAACACCTGTCCTGAATTGAAAAAGTATCTTCCAAGTAATTTTATTGTTTCCTCTCTGCAAGTCCTGTTCCCACAGAGATGCTTTATGTATTACTATTGGTAGTGTGGTCTGAAAGTTTGTGTCTAATTCATATGTTGATATGTTGAAGTTCATATGTTGAAAACCCATTGCCCAAAGTGATGATATTAGGAGATGGGGCCTTTAACTAATTAGGTTATCAGGGCAGAGCTTTCAGGCTTGGGGATAATACCTTTCTAAGACACCCTACAGAGATCTCTAGGTTTTTCCATCATGTGAGGACACAGCAAAAATATCCTGTCTGGGAAAGCGGGCTCTTACCAGATGCTCAATCTGCCAGCATTTTGATATTGGACCTCCCAGGCCTCAGAACCGTGAGAAATCAATTTTTGCTGTTTATAAGCCACCCAACCTGTGGCATTTTGTTACATCAGCCCAAATGGACTAAGATGATTGTATATAGTTGTTGAATGCTTTCCCCAAATTTTATTCTTTATCTTTGCAGGTACAAATATTTGGCGACGCTAATACAAAAACATGAAACCGATTATTTACTTTAAACTGATATTTGAATAGCATTTCATAATCTATAAAACAATTTAATGTATATTATTTTAAATGCGAATGGGAGCTAGAATTATCTGTATTTTGTGGATGGAGAAATTGACACTCAAAAAGGTGAAATAATTTACTTAAAAAAATAAAACAGGAAATTCCAAAATTTATTGGATCCGTACTTACCTAGAACAGTTCCTCACCTACTTTGAATTATTAATAAACCCTTGCTGCATTAATAAAATAAGACAGAGGTGGGTTTACATCAAACTTTTTTGCATGCATGCAAAATCATACATGATTTTGCAAAATCATATCCTTGAGCATTCTGAGCTTCAGTTTCATTGTCTGAAAATTGAATATAGTAATGTCATTTAAAAAAATTTAGAGAGAGGAAGAGAGTGTGAGTAAGGAAGAGGTGCAGAGGAAAGGGGGGCGGGGAGAAGCATAAGCAGGTTCCACGTTCAGCACGGAGCCCAACGCAGGGCTCCATTCCATGACCCCTGGGATCATGGCCTGAGCCAAAATCAAGATTGAGACATTCAACTGACTGAGGCACCCAGGTGCCCCCCCAAATACTAATGTCATTAGTATTGGTATGATCATGAAGTAGAATAACATATGTGACATAACCCACAGTATGTCATTTAATTTCCTCTCCTATCTGAAGAATCATAGTTCTCGGTGTTTCAGGACATATAACAAAGTGCAGGATTCTGTATCGTATCCTTCACCTAAATTAGGCATTTTGTTTGTCTGCTACTTTTTTTTTTGTTTCTGTCTTTGCAGATTGTGCTATTTGTCACCATCAAAAAGTAAAGACAAAGTATGGATCACTTAGTGATAAAGTGGAGCTATATTTGCATTCTTGCAGCTTGTATATATGTATTTGTTTTAATGTCCATAATCATAAAATTGCTATGCCAAATTGTTTAAAACTTTTTTAATTTAAATGTGAAAATTTAATTTTTTAAATAGTCATATTTAGTAACCTCACAAAACATCTGTGTATGCGATATTAATATTCTTAAGCAGAATTGAAGACAGAATCCCAAGAGAAAATGACTGCAAGGGTATTTCCTCCCTAAGATCCACCTGGAAGATTCTTTCAATCTGCAGAGGATTTGTCCTTCTTTTATTATTACCAGCATTTACTAAACTTATCTTTTTCTGAGAGGCAGACACAGTTGACAGTTTATAGAGAGAGACTACTGCAGTGTAAGAATCCTATTCTATTTGATCCTACACATCATTCTTAATTTTGAAACATTCCAACATAACTATTCTTTGCCTCTATACTTACAAACAGATTAACTATAAAAGTCAGCTGAACAGTTGAATTCACTTCTTGGTGATTTACTTTCTAGTTTGGATTTCTGAAAGCTGACTTCCAGCTTATGCTGGGTAAAACTATCGTCCTTCACCTCTTCAGGATAACTTGGTTTTCTGCACAGCAATGTGCAGTTTGTATATCTTGAACACACCCTTGCACATACTCCTTATTGGGTGTCTGGTGCCAGCCTAAAAAACTCTCTACATCTCAAAATTATGCACTAATTGTCTTATTTTTATCAATCAACTTATTAATAAAATAGGCTAAATCTCATCTTTGCCATTTATTTTCAAGCACTTTTTATGTACTGTATACACATCCTTGCACACATTGTTCAAATGTCTTGGCTGAGAAAGACACTATTCAACGATTTCTTTAATGCTTATTACGTGCCATGAACTGGCTGGAGGTACTGAAATAAAAAAAAAAAAGATATTGTTCTTTCCTGAAAGTGCTAGTGAATAACAAACTCATGAAGTCTTTTTATTTTCATTGTTCTGATTCCTTAAATGTTTGGGTGTAAATAACATACATTCAGACATACTTCTGACTTCTACAGCAAAGATAGGCCATGTAGCCTCCAGAAATTGCCAATTAACTTGAATATTTATACTAAAATGAAATGATTTGCATAAATAACCCCAGAATCCAGATGAGTTATATTTTGGCAAGGTTATCATTCTATAAATGGTTCATTCTCGTACAGTGGAATTAATCTTAGAAGGTCAGAGGGTTGGGAAGAGATAAAATTAATCCACATTACTGATAAAATAAGAACTTAACTTGCTTAATAATGAGACACTGGCACACTTTAATGTTGTGAACTCACATTAGAAAGTTTCAGAGGGCTGCTATCATTCACCAGATGCTTAAGACTACAATAGATTGAAATCAAATGAAAGTCAGTATGTTTTAGGTGTCAAACATCTTAATACATCATGTCATTAATAAAACTGACTCAACTACTTTTCCGATGGCACTGTTAGATTTTAAAATTAAAAACAACAACAACAACAACAACAACAACAACAACATGGATCTAATATATCTAGAGAGATGGTGAATATAATGATATAGAGTGGTATTTCCAAAAGTCATTATTGTACAGTGCTAATTCACTGAACACAAGCCTACTCATATAAAATGTCTCAATTACAAGCATTCTTGGTCTCATTTTTCTTGGATTCAAGAAAGTTTTTTCTATGGTAACAAATTTGGGGCTGTCTGTGACACCATCATCTCTGGATAGAGGTGCTACAGATGATTTCTTATCTAGTGTCAAGAAAAGGGCACTTATTTAATAATCCTCTTTGCTATTGTCCTGGCAATACCTGAGAGGTACATTTTTCTCTTTTTCTCTTCATCCACTGCCTCATATTTTATATATTTTCTGTACCTAAACAACTTCCTACTGGACATTTCTTCTTTGATTTATCAGTAGGTAACTCAGACCTGACATGTTAAACTCAACTATACATCATTCGCTTATTGGTTAGGTTTTGTTATGATAACACCCCCATTTTCACATGGGATTATAATTAACATATATTGTTTGTACTACATGAGGCCTATTGATCATTTGTATCTCTGCTAAGCTTGACTGAATCCTGGATGACTTCTTTTTCTGGGACCACTATCTGGGTGTTCTCATGGAAGAAGGTAGATGCAAGAGCCAGACTATATTACAAAGTAACACTTAAAATTTTACCTGGATGAAATCATGGTACAATGATGTCTGCTGACGTTTTTTTCACCAAAATACTCATTGGACTGTGCATAAGGCCAGTAAAATTCATTGTTCAGGGAAAGTGCTATAACAATGAGTAGGATTGCATAACCCTAATACAGAGAGAATGAAGAGTGGGCAGCATTAATTCAGTCTACCACAATGTCACCAATCTGATCTTTTCAATAAATCATCCATCTTGTTGATCATGCCTTTATGATAGTAATAATACCAACTACATGAAACTTAATAATATTCCTGAACTCTTGTTTATTCCTCAACACACAATTGGCCATCAAGAATTTCATGAGGCCATCTCTTCGAGTGTTTTCCATTATCTCTCCATCTGATTGCTACCACCTAAACAGGCATCCTATCATTTGTCATTCATGTAATTATCACTATTTCCTTCTTAAATCAACTGATTTAAGATTTCCTTGAATCCCTTTTCCGACTGAACAAAAAATTTTTATTTCAAAAAATGTATTATATAATCTTTCCTAAACTCTGTTTTTTGTTTTTTGTTTTTTGGGTTTTTTTTGGTTTTTTTTTTTTTTTTTTTTGGTTTTTTTTTTGTAGTTCCCATGACTTTGTGGATAAAGTTTTTAAGCCAGAACATACTCATCCCTGGATCTTTTATGACAAAGACCCTGTTTACGGATGCAGCCACAATTTCCAACTTTACCACTCTTCCACAATATATTTCACCTAGTTCAATATTGATGTTTCTCAGATGGTATCTTCACTTTGAAGTGTCTTCTTTCCTTTCTCTATTCAGTAAATGCCTGCACAAGGTGCTGCTTTAACACCATATCTGGAGAGGCCACTCTCCATCACAGCCACACGGTGTTTTTGTTGTTTTTAAATTTATTTACTTTGAGAGAGATAGAGAGAAGCAGTGAGAGAGGAAGAGAGAGAACCCAAGCAGGCTACACACTGTCAGTGCAGATGTGGGTCTTGATCCTACGCATCCTGAGATCATGATGAGCCGAAATCAAGAGTCAGTTGCTCAACTGACTGAGCCACCCAGGCCACTGAGCTACAGGATGTGGTTTAAATGGTCTCCTGTGTGATGCCAGCACTGTGTGCCTACACACATAAGACATTTGCACTTTATCCCAAATACATTCATGTGTCTCTATCCCTCACCAGACTATGAATGTGAAAGTGGCATTTAGTGATATAATAAAATAAAAACTCTCAATTTTTTGCACGTAAATTTTTGCAAAGATTGTTTCATTTGACTTTATTTTTGACATCACTATTAGTATTTTCATAATATTGGACCTTTTCACAGTATGATATTTATAATGTTTTGCCAATAGATAATACAATTCCAATTTATAATGGTTTGACCTGCCATACTATCTAGGAAATAATTCGGCCATAACCAAATTTTCACCTAAACTTATTTGAATTTACAGCCAGTGAAATCTTCCTTATACAGAATTCTTACAGTGATGCATTGTTATGAAAATTTTAAATAAAATATTTCAATTTGATATGTATATACTTTATGATTAGTCTATAAATTAAGTTACATCTCAACAGGTGAATCATTCCCCTTAAAATCCAAAAATTGAAAAATAAGATCATGTACTTTGAGGATTAACAAAAGTTAAACTAGTGGCTAAAAATTAATCTCATAAGATTACTAACTATTACACTACCCAGCCTTTTTTTTTTTTAATTTGCTACATATATGTTACAGAATTTAAATCCTTCATATTGATTTGGTTCAGATAATGTTTACTCTCTTGTTGGGAGATCTGTCTGCCCTGGTTCCTGTGTGTCCTTGCACATCTTTCCTGAATATATCAAACAGCGAGATCCAAATGTCTCCTGAGAATGAGCAGTTTCAGTAGCTAGTCACATAGACACTTAAGCATGTCAAGGAAGCCGTATGTGACTACTAGGCAAGTCCTTGTTCCCCAGGAGAGAGGAATGGCTTATTTTCTGCCCTGCTACAAAAAGTGTTGAGCCATTGAACCTAGACTCCTCTGCTGTGATACAACACAACTTGTATGTAGTCTCTATGTGGGCCCATCTTGATTGCTGTGTTGTAGACAATGAGCTATTTCCCTGGATCCCTTGAGTTACATTATTATTGGCTTATAGTCTTCCTACCTGTTTGCTTTTTTGGGGTCATCTTACTACTCTTTGCTATCTTCTCAGATCGGCGTCCTTCCCTGTCAGATTTCCTCTCTTTCCAATTAGTTGTTTTTCACATTCAAAAATACCCGTAATCTCCATTTACAATATTTTCTCTTATAATTTGATGAATGGAATGGTATACAATGTGAACACACAAGGACTAGCCTACACAAAACTTTGGCTTCACTTGCAATTTGTAGAGCCTTTTAAAATTGGATTTATGCCACACTGGCTGATATATTCAAAGGTGTTTTTTGTTTGTTTGTTTGAACAATCTTTATTTCTTAATAACTTGAAGTTGTGTGTCATTATGTCCTTAAACTATTCAATATAGTCAAAGATACGATTACTCTGATTTTGATCCATTCGAGCTGACATAATCATTCTAATGTACCCATGAAAGTTGGAACTCAGTCAAATAAGCTTATGTGTTTTTCTTGAAATGAATTTAGATATTAGATATTAGTTTAGATATTTAGATATTAGTTAATTCTGTAAGAGCTTTTGTTTGCATTGTTCTTAATCGTGTTTTAGCTTCTTGCGTGTCTGTAAACTAGCGTCTATACAGGCATACTTCTAAAAGGTATTTTGTGATAATTTTTTTTTTTCCCCTGGAGGACTTCTTCAAGCTGTTCTATTGATAAATGCATGGTGAAACATTAAGAGGGAAATGCAAGGTAATCTTGGTTTCCCAAAATTACTTTACCATGACCCCTCCTCCTCACCTCCAGCAGAAAAAAGGTAAATCGTGACAAGTTAAGTATTGTTCCAAAAGGATTGTGTGACACACCTCCTTAGTGATCCATACTGATAACGTGTTATTGAAAATGATCCGTGTTCCAGAGTACCGTATGTTATGGTGATTGGTAGCACCCTGGGTTTCTTAGGTTATGCAACTTGACACCATAATTTTTTTTCTTTTGAAAATATTTTCAATCATAACTTCTTTTTTTTTTAAACGTTTATTTATTTTTGAGACAGAGAGAGACAGAGCATGAACGAGGGAGGAGCAGAGAGAGAGGGAGACACAAAATCGGAAGCAGGCTCCGAGCCATCAGCCCAGAGCCCGATGCAAGACTCGAACTCATGGACCGCGAGATAATGACGTGAGCCCAAGTCGGACGCTTAATCAACTGAGCCACCCAGGCGCCCCTCAATCATAACTTCTTAAATGTTTAAGCGAAAGGTTGATGAAGTGCTCTCTAGACCTTAACCGTAGCAGCAGTCATTTTCTTTATTAAATTTAAAACAGGTCTTTATATGAAATAAGGTTAACTTTATTATTAGTTTTGTGATTAATGTTAATGCATTTATTAATGTAAAATATTATACAAATGCTCAATTAAAGGCATTACAGTGAACAGTTACTCTTAAGCATTATTATCTGTATCTGTAGGTGGGTAACAGATTCAGAGGATTTAACAGTTGAACTAGTAGAACCCTAGATTCAAAATGGATATTTCTGATGAGAAAATTGAAAGTATAAATAACCGAATACCATGTTGCCTTTAGGAAAAATAATGCATATGTATAACTGCAGAGTTAATACAATTTTCACATAACCTTTCTATTTTGAGGTTTTGTTGTTAATTACAACACTAAACAACAGGATAAATGAGATCCAAGTTGCAGCCATAATTCTAAAAAACACATGAGTTGTCCATATACATTATTCTATTGCATTTCATTCACTTTATTGCCTGAATGCTTTTCTGCACTTTGATTTCTATTTTAATGACATTATAAGCTGACATAATAAGAGATCATTCTAGAGAGTTAGATTTGAGTAATTAAGCAATTCAGCAGTTCTGGATTCCAACCAAATAGTTTTTAAACATGCCTTGTTATGATCCATAGATATTTCTTGTTTGTTTGCTTTTTTCATTATGAATAGCCTGGGACATGTAGATGACATCTTGGGAATTTGTGCTTCCAAGAACAGCCCAAGTAGCCCTGTTTACCTTGCAGCTACGGTTTCTTATTTTTATCCTAATCTTACTATTTTTCACCTCCAGCTTCTGCCGGGGAAGGTGTTCCAGAGGGCACTGGACCTTGGCAAATCAAATGAGCATTTTTAAATGAACACTACTTAAAATGTTTAAAATGAACATATTTTAAAATATGCAATAGTGAAAGCCTTTGTGTCACTGATTTTCCGAACACAAAACTAAAACCCAGCTTAAAGACCAGCTTGCCTCCTTAGCATGTTGCTTTATCCAATTATATGCCTTAAGGAATTTTATTCATCCTTTTATAAACCTGTATCAGTGTTGAAAGTGACTTCCTCTGCTTTTCCTATAGAAAGACATCATTATAAGGATATTAATTTAAAATTAAACCAGGTAACAAGATACTTATTTGAAGAACAGGATTTCTATGGGCTTTTTGGGAAAAATTACATAGAAGTTTTTAATGAGAAAATATTACTTATCTTGAACAGAACTATGTTAGTAAAGTGCTTAAACCATGTAATTTATAATACTTTGATAATATTAAAATGTGATGAATGAGGGAAACTTAATAATCTTTGGGATATTTAGAGGTTTTCTAATTAGATAAAACAAGCAATTAAATTCACTTATAAGGGCTTCCTGGAAGGATAGATAAATTATTTTATTTTTGTAGATCTCTCCACAGCATCCAAATTTGATTTTTCCAATTTTACTTTCCAATTAAATTCAGAAGTGGCAAGAATGTGTTACTACTCACAAATGTCATTTATTCATTTTTTTATTTGTCAATGAATTATTAAGCATTTACTATTTCTGTTGTCCCATGTTTGAGGTAGTGAGTATATAAAAGGAAATAAAACACAGCCAATTCTGTCAAGTATTTCAAATAAGAAAAAATTCTCTGAGCTTCTCTGTTAATTGTATGCTTTTTTTTTTTTGCTGAAAAAGTTGAAGTTTTATCCCTCCTGAAATTATTTGTCTATGTTAAAAGCAGGACTTTAGAGTCTTCAGATTTCTTTGTTGATGTTTGTGTTAGTGTTTGGAGGAATATTTTATGTATTGTTTGATATAAGAAATGTGTATAGTGATTCAGTCAGGCTTAAAAGAAAGATTAAATCATTGCAATCTAGTGGAATAGTTTATTCCCAGGGATTCGTTATAGCGTATTGAAAATAACAAACTTTCATATTCCCTTAACCTGTCTAAGATAGGGTCTCATAAACAACTTCAGATAATTTGGGGGAAAGGTTGACAATATATGTTACTTAACAACAGTGGCTCCTTGTGGGTTACCTAACAGTATGTTTCATTTGCTTTAAATTTCCTGACAGTGGATTTATTCCCCCTACTCTTCTCTACAAACAATTTCACGTTTAGCCCTTGACAGCATTTTACTGTGTAAGCCCAGAACAATAATAGAGGTTCACCTGTGGTCCTCTTTTATGATATCTAATCCTGAGCTATTCGAACATTTCCGCTTACTGTGCATAGAAGGGCAAACGGGGTTAAGCAAAGGAAAAGAGAAGTTAGCAAAATGAAAGCAAAAACTTTCTTCATGACACCAAAGCACGAGAGGGTCAGTTCTATTTATAAAAGAAGATTAGTATTAGCTCACTGAACATTTACAATTCAGATGACAAGGAGATACTTTTAAGAGCTGATTTACTATTCTCAGGCCAGTACTCATGCCAAGTGAGCTAAAGTAACTTCACCAGCTGAGTTAGTAAAAGTGCTTAATAGACTCATCTAAGATATCCACAAGAGTGGCTTTTTGGCTGCAACAACAGGGCCTGCAGCTGTCAGCTTTCTCCACTGTCACCAGTAGATATCACTGCAGTCAATTAGAATTACTACAGAGGATTTCAGACAGAGACACATGCATCTTTTCGTTCTTGCATAGGCAGCTGCCCAAAGGTCACTAATCCATGACTGGAGGGAGGAAGTCTTGGCAGAGATGGGCCTCATGCATTCAATGAACAGCTATAATCATCTGTCTAAATGTCTTAGCGACAACATCAGACTGATCTCTCAATGCAGTGAAATGAGTTTCCTTTTAAAACCCATATGATATATCTTGGCATATTTAAACAGGTTAATCCTGGTCACAATGACAACTCTTCTTGTAATTTGAAAATTTGAAAGGAAAATGTTAAGTGTTTACACTCTAATTATTTCCTAAAATGATAACAGTAAGCTCGGTGCTATTTTTTTCTTTTCAAAGTGTTCTTCAATAATGAAGGGCATTTGTGAGTATTTCCTTAATATAAACATTAATAATTGTATAAGCATATTATTTCAATTTGAAGATTTTGGTAGGCATGCAATCTATTAATTTTGGTTGATTAAATTATATCTTTAAATTTTTCTATATATTTTAGGTTTTAGATTCTGAACTTCCAGAAAGCATGGGAGTGGTGGCAGAGAATAAGTTTTCTATACTTTAAGTTATCTAATTATTTATTAGAATGTAGTCAGAAATACACAGAAAGGAGGAATTCTTTCAAAAAGTAATAGGAGATCAACCTTCGGTGGTATGAAATCAATGTCATAGTTTACTTTGAGCCAATCTGAACTCATTTCTTAAGAGATGCTATATGGTTACGGTCAAAAGCAATTAATGCTAACACCATCTTTTGGAAAAAAAAAGTTTTATGCTAAGTTATATTACTATGTTTATGGTATGGCAGAAAAGAAAACCACATTCATGAAATTCATAAAGGAAGTAAATTATTATTAGGTTGTGAGAAGAATGACTTTACCTTTATATCTATATAATATCAAGGTAAATGGAGTCTTAGCAGAAATGTTATAATTTGGTTCAAATAATCCTTTTATTTAGATTTGTGGAAATAATAATTTTTACAGAGTTCACACATAACTAATTCTAGGGGAAATTTTTCAAAATTTTACGTTTATCTTAATTATCTTTATTTTATTTGGAAAATCATTAGCTTATTAGCCTATACCGGGTTATATCTTGTAGGTTTCATGTGTATGTTTCAGGTTTTAGATGGCTTCACTTCCCCAATGTTCACAAGATGATGCAGCAACTCTAACCACTATGTTTCTCTTTACTGCATAAACACTCAAAGCAAAAGTGAGGAAGATCTTCTCACTCCTCTCTCCTCTCTTGTTTTGATCAGAAAGAAAATCATTCCTCTTCCATTTTTTGTCTCTCTGTATGAAAATCCAGCCGAAAAAGAGGCTAAGGTGTGATCTCCTGGTAGGGAAGGAAGAGGAGGAAGCATTTTTGCTGGTTAGGGACAAATGGTATCTGCCGCACTCACCATAGTTAGAACAAGAGAGGACATCACATCTTTTTGAATCTTTGTATAAACAAGGGGGAACTGAGAGCCACTCTATTTGCATGAAGTGTGTGCAGGTGATCTTGGAAACTAGTGATGCTTGGATGTCGGCTTCAAACAGCCAAACATTAGTGAAGGATTGAAAAATTACAGAGGAAAGAAAAAAATTCTCTTTGATGTAGAATATAATTCATTCGATTACCTTGATGACAAAGCTACGTCCGTTGGACACCCATTTGGAAAATACGTGTCATCATTTTGAATGATTGATATTTCTGGAATAAAAATTTTATCAGTAATAACGCTTGATATGGCTTGTTTCTCAATTGTATAATCCAGTTGCTCACAATTCGCAGAATAAAAATCATGAACCTGTGAAATATGAATAAAAATGGAATCTGGGTAAGAAAATAAGGAGATGCATTTTAAAAGCATCTGATTAAGTCTGGGGCTGATTTATAGCCTATAGACTGTTGAAGGGAAAAAATTACTGTGTACTTAGACACATTTTCCCCTTAATATTAGGGAAAATAAAATTGGACCTGGTAAGTTAGTGCTATGACAAACTCACGTTATTTCCTTTCTTTTTTTGAGTTTTGCTATTTGACAAACTGAAATAGAAAGCTGATAGCAAAGAAGGGACTTGTTTGAGCAAAAATTGGAAATAAATCCTAGAGCTTTAAAACAGGACTGTAACTTGAAAGATTTGTATTAAGCTCTTTTGTCAGATTCAAAGTTCTGCATAAGTAAGAACTCAATGAATGGTATATTTTAAAAAATAGTTCCTTTCCTGCTCAGATTTGTTTCTAGTAAATGCAAAAGCATTTTAGGAGAGTAAGAGTTCTCTGATAAGTATCACTTTCAAAATATAGTGCATGCTTTTATATTGAATTTTATCTGGAATATCTACTTGGACTTCCCATAATATCCTGTATTTTTAAAGCAAGCATTTTTCTTGTGTAACCATATATTTCAATATTGTTTTAAAATTTGATTGTTTCCGGGAGACTGTTGTCATCCAGGGGCTGATTTATTCAGTGAATATGGTGTTTGAAGAAGTGCCCAGCAAAACATCATGTGCAAATAGGCCCGTAACACATGCATTTGCGAGTGATGGTGATGGTGATGGCAGATTATAACCAATCTATTCTATTGTCCGTTTTTTCCTTGGAGAATACCGTCTATACTAAATCACTGAAAATGTCTTATTTGTTATTATAAGTGAGATAATATCGCATACTTCACAAATGTTGTCAGTCTGTTTAGATAACACAGAATTTGAAACTTATAAATAAAATTAAGATGAATAATAAATCTCATTGACTAACAAAGAATTTTAAACAGCACTTGATTATCTCAATGCAATGTACAGACATACGGCTTAATCTATGAAGATAGAAAAGAAACAAAAATAAATGAAGTGTTTCAGGAGATGGTTCCCGTAAATCTTGTAAGGGTACCAGGAACCTACTGAGATGAAGTTTATGCTTTTTTTTTTTTTCCATTTCAATTTTTAATTTTTTTCCCAACACAGAGAACAAACAAAATAATTACCTGGCTATTTCTTAAAAGCTGTCTTTTCATTGTTTAAAAATTACTTATTATCAACCATATGATGGAATTATTTTTAGGTACTGGAGATACTTAATTCACATTTATTTCTCAATGACTTACACAAAGAAATTTAATCTTTTTTAATATGCTAGCTTAATCATCTATAATTTTCAAGCTAGTATTTTAATTTAGCATTAAAATATCATCCCGAATGGTATCAAATAAGCAGAGGAGACATTTCACACCAACTTTTACTCTAATATTAAGCTTTAAACTTTCTACTTAATCATTCAAATTAACCTGTGGACAGTTGATTTTTACTCTCAACCCCATTGCCCTTTCTGATTTCCCAGTTATTTTTTTTAAATTATCATAAAGTATTGTTAACAACAGGAATATTTTGTTATAGTTTGACAGAAAGAAATACAATTCACTCGATCAGTCAAAGACATTATATACCAAAGTAAATTTCTTTCCTTGAATAAGTTCTTCTCTTGTAGTTAAAAATAACATTTGTAAATATGAGGGCTCGTATGTTATGCATTTGGTAATAGAAATGCAAATGTATGAGTCAATATCATGATTATTAAAAATATTAATACATATGCGGTTGAATACATTCATGTTTCTATGAGAAAAGTGTTCTCAGAGATCATTTTGATGACATGTTTGGTAATTTTAGCATAATACAAAATTTCATGTGCGGCAAGAAATACGTGTTGAACACTTAGCATTTATTTCACAAAGTTTTTCTTCATTTCTTACTAGCATGCAGAGGTGCAGAAACTTTATCGCATTAGGTTCTTTGAACTCAGTGTTCTTTGTGACAGTCAAGTCTCTTTGTTTATAAAGAATGGAGACTCGCCGAACTACTTAGGAATAGTGGGGCAGAGATTTATCATGATCATGATATACTTCAGTGTTCAGAGATCTCCTTAATTGGGAGACAGGAAACAAGGAATCAGCCTCTCTGTGAGGTAGATCTGGGCACATGAAATGCAGTCAGGCGAGGCTGCTTTTCATCTCTCTCTCTCCAGTTCTACCTGCTTCTTGTATGTTTTCTCCTGTGAGGAAGGAGTGGAAGGGACGCTTTATTCTCAGGCTATTGCACTTTCTAAGCATATCTTCAATCTGCATGATCTTTCCATTTATATACCATTACCTAATTAACTAGTTAAGACTTTATCTCTTGTAAGAAGTCTGTTATTGGTCTAGCCTGGATTAACTCCCTAAATGTTATTTGTTGTCTGGATTTTGATGGTCACAGGGAAGAAGGATGGGATTGCAGAGCCATGGCATAAGCTGTGGGTGAAGGGAGGTCTCAGGAAGGAAGCTATGAGTAGTTGGAACCTTAAAAACTGTCTAAAATAGTATTTAGAGTGGACAATTATAACTTTTAAAATGTTATAATCATACAATTACTTGCAGAAAATGAAAGATCTTTGAAAAATTTCAGGCTCTGGAGCTTGGAAAACGTAGATTAAGATCCCTGCCCTTCCTCTCACGAATAGCATAAGCTTTGCCAAAAATCTAAACTGTTCACTGTTGTTTTTAAAATTGACATACTGGGCAGGTTTTATTGACTGCACTGCATAGAATCTCTTCTAGAAAATCTTCCCTGTTAGGAACCCATCAAAGTGATTGCTCTATATACATTGTGCCTTAGCTGTTGTGACAATAGTGGTGTTTAACTGAATGGAGTGGATCCCCGGATGAAGCCAAGACACCTGACCGTTGGAACAAAACTTCTCAGATCTTTTCATCAATGACAGATGGAGGTGGCTATTTGAGCTCCGAGGCCAGGGTTCTGGAAGATTTTTAGTTCCCTTGAAGCTATCCTTTGTAAATTTTCCTTGCAATCAATGAACTCTGTATTCCTATTGCAATAAAGCCTCTGTATTTTGAGAATCTCTAATTGTAGCTGAAATAACTGTAACTAGAAAAATGAAGAAGTTTTCATAGTAAAGACTAACACATTTTGAGCACTAATTATGTGCCAGCCATTGTTCTAAATACATTACACATAATTTGCTTAATTTTCAAAGCAACTGGACAACATAGGTACTATAATTATTTCTGATTTTACAAGTCAACACCCTAAAACACTGCATTGAACACTATGCTTTCATGAGCCTAAAAGCATTGGAACTGTATTTGAAACCAGGCTAGTTTGATTCCAAAGATCATGTTATTAACCACAAAGAACCGCGTGATAAAAAGTGGTTTGAGCCTTGTGACAAAGTGACTATTTTTGGTATTACTGTTACCTTCATATTCAGGCACCGAATGACTATTATTGTACTTACATTCAGATGAGGAAACTGAAGGTCCGGGAGCTACCTGAGTTCATACAACTATTTGGGGTCAAATACAGAATGTGAATTCAGAGTCTGTCTCTCTATTATGTGTTTTAAAAATAATAACTTTAATTGTTTTGCAAAATTTTAAAAATCAATTCTGAAAGCATTTTATTTACAGAGAGTTATATGCTTAACTGTTTTTGGTAGCTTGGATCTTTGCTAATACAGATAACAAGAATATTAAGTAGACTCAGAACAAGCTATGTCAAATCTTTAATTTTTAAATGCTTATTTAATTTGAGGGAGAGAGGGAAGGTGTGCATATGCATGTGCACAAGGGCGTGTGGAGTAGGGGCGGAGAGAGAAGGAGACCGAGAATCCCAGGCAAGCTCTGTGCTGTCAGCCCACAGCCCAACATGGGGCTCCGTCCCCCAAACCGTGAAATCATGACCTGAGCTGAAATCAAGAGCCAGAGGTCTATCCCATTGAGCCACTCAGGAGCCCCTCAAAGTTTTACTTTCATTCACTGTGACTATGGCCCAATCACCTAACCATTCTGATCCAAGTATTCCTAGATAGGTTAGTATTACGCCAACAGTTTCCCGGCACAACGCAAGACGTACTGGATTTTAGTCACTCATGAATTGTGTGTTGTCTTTCTCTTACAGCACTCAGGGCAACTGTCTGCTGGTTTCCACAAGGTTCCCATCATTTGGAATGAGGAAATAGAGAGGGATTCCAGACTTAAACGTTTACATCCTTTGCCTATTTTGTAGTTTTGCACAGAACCTGTTTATTTTTTTTTATTTTTTTTTAATTTTTTTTTAACGTTTATTTATTTTTGAGACAGAGAGACACAGAGCAGCATGAACAGGGGAGGGGCAGAGAGAGAGTGAGACACAGAATCCGAAACAGGCTCCAGGCTCTGAGCTGTCAGCACAGAGCCCGACGCGGGGCTCGAACCCACGGACCGTGAGATCATGACCTGAGCCGAAGTCGGACGCCCAACCGACCGAGCCACCCAGGCGCCCCATTGCACAGAACCTGTTTAGTTTTGGTTTTCAACATGCATTGATGATTCATTATTGATATATTCTTTAAATATAAATGAAGGCTAACAACGTGAATATACTTAACACTCCTGAACTATATACTGAAAGTGGCTAAGCTGGTAAATTTTGCTGTGTGTATCTTATGACGATTAAATGTGACAGAGGGGAAACAAAGTGAAAAAGAGAAAAACAAGGAGATTAAAATGTACTATATATTAAAATAACTCGAATCTGCCCATATAATCTTGACTATACTAGCATTGCAATACTTAAAATACTCACACTGGAAAAAAATATACTTACATTGATTATGGCTGTGTATGTGTGTTCCACAATATTTAATTTGGTAAATAATACCAAGTGAAAATATATATATGGGGGGCACCTGGGTGGCTCAGTCGGTTAGGCATCTGACTTCGGTTCAGGTCATGATCTCAGTCTGTGAGTTCAAGCCCCGCTTCGGGCTCTGTGCTGACATCTCAGAGCCTGGAGCCTGCTTTGGATTCTGTGTCTCCCTCTTTCTCTGTCCCTCCCCTACTCATGCTCTGTCTCTCTCTGTCTCAGAAATAAATAAACATTAAAAAAATATTTAAAAAAGGAAAGAAAAAAATATATATATGTATGAGCAAATAATCTAATTCTTATGGTTATTAAACAAATTGAAATCACATATATAAATGAATATCCTGCAGCAGTATAGTTTTCCATAAGTATAGGATTACCATAGAATTTGTTGTCCTTACAGGGAAAATTTTGAAAGAGAATAAGAATGTGGAAACAAACAAACAAGGCAGCAATCATCAAGTGTAACTATATTGAACAAATGTGAACCAAAAATCGCTGTCTATGTGCAAATAATAAAACTGAAGCCCAAATTGTTTAAGTGCTAGGCCAGCAGAAATAAAAAAAGAAATAAAATTAGCATTTATCTTCTCAGAATTTCCAACTAACTAGGTTTTATTACCTCTGTTCTATTCCAAAGTAATCAGATTTTATATGAAACAAGTGAATTGTGAATTAGTTTTCATATTAAACCTCTGCCATTTAGTAATACAGGTAAAAAATGAAAACACAAATAAGTATAACACGGAAATTATAAAAATATTCTGTACATCTATTGTAAGTATGACAAACTACATTTTTTTAAACAACTAGAATCATGATGATTAATCTTTTGCTTCTAATTAGAAGCAATACAACAGACTACATTTGCTCTATTGGATTCATCTTCTGAAACTATAAAAAGTTATACAATTAAGAATTATTAAAAAGCATATCAAATAAAACTCCTAAATACTTTTCCAGCCTAATACAAGTTCCTTTTCCATCATAAGATTTAACGGTGGTATTAATTTGTCACAATAATTGATATAGTGGCTCAGTGTAGTTATTTTTCAGTAGAGTGTATATAATTTACTTCTAGTTGAAATACTAAAGGGATATTCTAATGATGTTTTTAATCTAAAATTGATACAATATTGGGATACCTGGGTGGCTCAGTCGGTTAAGCAACCAACTTCGGTTGAGGTCATGATGTCATGCTTTGGGAAACTGAGCCCCTCATTGGGCTCCTTGCTGTCAGCACAGAGCCTGCTTTGAATTCTCTGTTCCCCTCTCTGCCCTTCCTCTGCTTGCATTCTCTCTCTCAAAATGAATAAACATTAAAAAAATAAAAATGAATTTAAAAATGAAATTGATACAATATACAATATCTAAATACATTTTCATCAAAATTAATAAGGAGTTTCTGGGACACATAATTCTGGAAATATCTAATATTTGATTGTCACTTAGTAACTGTTATAAACAATATGCAGCTCAGTTGAGGTCGATCCACTAATTAATGTATAAACAAAATTAATAAAATGTTAGGTTATTCTTATGTTGCTATTAATGTTATGATCTAACTTTTCAAGATTAACATATTGATATTCCAACGTATTTTTAAATTACATAGTTTAAGGGATTTTAGGGAATTCAAAATTTATTAGATGTAATTAATACATAAAAAGTAAACAGAAACCCAATTTATTTTTTAGGTTTAAAAAACAGAAATAAACATAATTATTATATATGTGTAGTTTATTGTTATATATAATATATTATAGAGTATATTAATATTTTTTCATATTATATGTAATATTTCATATCCTGGCATTGGTTCAGGACCTCTGGCATCGGGAGCACAAGCAGGTCATAGGATACAGAGAAGGGCGTTGAAGGCTTTCCATGAAGACTTGGGCTTTAATCTCAATGTTATATATATTATATATCTTATATATTATATATTATTACATAATATATATTATATTGTTATTAGCATTAGCATTTTTAAAAATTAGTTTCAAAGAGAGAGACAGAGAGAGACAGAGAGAGAGAGAGGAAGGGAAGAGTGAGGGAGGCAGGGAAGAGAATCCTTTACAGGCTCCACACTCATCACTGAACCCTACACAGGGATCCGTCTCACAATGCTGGGATTATGACCTGAGCCAAAATCAATAGTGGGATGCTCAACTGACTGAGCCACCCAGGTGTCCCAGCCAACATTTCTTGATGACAATAGCCAGTAGTTTCCCATCACCTTGAAATCATGAATCAATTAATGTATGAGTTACTAGGTTATTTTAATAAAGAAACACAAAGTCTTGGTATGCATAATCAAACATGCTACAATAATTTAAAATTCAGAAAACCTTCAAGGTATATTTGTCCCTTTGACTAAAAATAAATCTATACATATTGGGGCACCTGGGTGGCTTAGGCCATGAAGTGTCGACTTCAGCTCGTGTCATGATCTCTAGGTCTGTGAGTTTGAGCCCCATGTTGGGATCTGTGCTGACAATTCAGAGCCTGGAGCCTGCTTTGGACTGTGTGTCTTCCTCTCTCTCTGCCACTCCTCTTTTTATGCTCTCTCTGTCTTTCAAAAAGAAATAAAAATTTTTTTTAAAAATTTTAAATAAAAAAATAAGTCTACATATAATGACCAGTAAACCAAGAGAAAATCATTTAGTTATTAAAATTACCAATTTTTCAAAAACATATATTTTTCTAGGTACTGTTCTAGACTATAGAGTTAATTGGGATTCCATTGTGTTATAGAGACAATAAAGCAATACAGAAAAGGCAGGTGAAAAGTTACATGAAGAAAAGAAAACGTCTGTGAAGAGTAAAATTCTAAGGGCTGATAAAGTATGAGCAGATATGTTGGACGGAGGGAGGGATTCAGAAAGACCTGATTTACCATGAGGAAGGTAAATGTGCTTTGAAAATATGTCAAATAAAGGAATTTCTGATAGAAGAAACGTAAGTGTAAATGCCATGAGGCCAGAACAAACTTGCTGTTTTCTAAAGAAACAGGAAGTCCAGAAGAAGAATATCCACTGTCTACTGTTTAGAAGGAATGAGTTGTCTTATGACCATAACTAATCATCGCAAGTCACCGGACTTCTGTTTTCATCACTGCCCAGTAGAGACATAAATATGCCCTAACTACCCCAGACTTGGGAAATGGTAATGTTTGCCAAAGCACATTGAAAATCTTAAAGGACTACAATAGTGTAAGTTATTGTTTTAGAACTACTCTTATATGGTCTAATTTAAATAGTGTGAGCCCCTGTGCCTGCTGGATGTCACAATAATTCGTGATGTTTACTTGGTGAAGTGTGTAGGAGTGAAAACGACTTACTTTATTCCACAATTTAAAAGACCTTTTCACCATTTAACCATTTCCACTTTTCTCCACTTTCTTCTGAGTCTCAGTTCACTTATTGATAAACAGGAGAAATAAACCTTATTTATAGGTTTTGGTAAAAATTTGTTGAGATACTATATACCCAGTATGTAGCAGAGTGCCAAGGATATATTAATTACCAAATAACTAGTAGCTTTAATAGCTGTAATTGTCCATTCTGAAAATTATTATCAACATATATACCAGAATAAAGTATCTAATCTCATATAAATTCATATGTAAAGTTCTTAATCACTGATGGAGAATGTACAATTATATCATAAAGTAATCATAGATAACAAACAAAATAAATTAAACACACCAACTCTATTTGGAAGTCAGTAATTTTATTAAATAATGAAAGTTTTAGAATAGTAGAAGCACCAAACTCAAAAACACATTCACATTTTTAAGAACGTTATGATTAACCAAAATAATTAAATACACACACCATTGGCTTTTAATTAAAAAAGATAACCATGTTATTTCATAAACCTCTTGAATCATTACAAGTATGGTAGTTTTATTTGTTAGATAATACCTTCTAAAATGAGATATCTTAACAGAAGCATAGAATGTGTTTCTGCAAAGGATACAAAGCATGGATTCTATAATTTTATGAATGCATATTTAGCAGCTAGCCTGTATTAAGATTTATGGATAAAATGATGCAACAAATCCTTTCTACCATTAATATCACCTAATTTGGGGAAGACTGTCACATACACATGGATATAATGTAATGTAGTAAGTTAAAGGAAACTAGGTATACAGAAATTAGGCTGTGATATGAGATTGGTTAAGGAGGGCATTTTGAATGAGGGAACCAAGAGTGAAGATTTCAAGGTTTTGGATCCAGCCAATCAAAATCAGGAGGATTTGAGTGTTAAGGCATAGGGGAAACATGAGCTACAACATTACCAAGAAACATGAGAAATATTGATTGGAGATGATGAATTTGTTCATGTTCTTTCTTATGATAATGATTCCATGTAACAAAATTTAAAAATCTTTGAGTTCATCCAGTGCAATATTTTAGCATTTGTCACATTGCCTGGCTCATAGTAAGTTAAAAAAAGATAAACTTACCAAATTGTGCATGTTAATTATGTACAGTTTATTATAGACCAACTATATCTCAAGAAAGCTGTAAAGCATTTTGCAAAAAGATCTAACAATGGATGGGAAGTGAGAATGTAGGTAAACAGTAGAGGATCGATCTGTAACATATATAAATGAAATATAATAACATATTATTGAAATCTCATCTCTAAATTATGTATCAGGTGCATAGATAACTCACTAAAACTTTTGAAAAACAGATAATCCTCACAATCTTTCAACATTTCTGAAACATATCCAAAAACTCAAAGATTTTTAAATCATTTTTAACTTTTAATTTTGAGATAATTTCAGACTTACATGAAGTGTCAAATATAGTAGAGTAGAATTTCTAGATACTTCTCATTCAGTTTCTCCTAATATAAACATTTATATACCTATGGCACATTTGTCAAAATGAAGATTAGCATTGGCATATTATTGTTAACAAAACTACAGGCTTTATCAGGACTTCAGTTGTTCCACTACTATTTTTTTTTCTGTTCCATGATTCAGTTCACAGTACCCCATCATGGTCAGTTTTCCTGATTTCTTAGACACATCCAGTCTATGATGGTTTCTCAGTCTTTGTGTTTCATGACTTGGAAACTGAAGATACTATTCAGGAAATTGGAAGAATTTTGTAGAATGCCCCATAGGTTTGATTATTTGTAGGTTTTGTCATCATTCAACCTGGGGTTTGAATTTGGGGAAAGAATATCACAGAGGTAAATTGTCTTTTTCATCCTATCATATCAAAGGGAAAATGGTATCATTATGACTTTCTGCTGGGGATGTTAACCTTGAACAGGTGTTTCATCTGCCAAGTTTTCTACACTGTAAATCTCTTCAAATTCATGGGTTAGCTCCTTTACCCCCTTCAATATAGGTATATATTATTTATTGATAATATAATTAAATTCATTCTTTAGTCTGCATCCCATTCAGGAACCCCCTGACATTATGCTTTTGTTTCAATTTTAAATGAACCTATAGGAAAATTCCCTTTGTGAGTTTTGACAATGCATAATCATGTATCTACTACACAGTACTATATAGAACAATTCTATCACCTCTAAATGTTTCTACCTGTTGCCATTTGTAGACAACCTCTCTTTCTATTCCCTTCCCTAGACAGCCATTGATATATTTTCTATCCCTGTTTAGTTTATTCCAGGATGTCATATAAATTGAATCATACAATATATAGCCTTTGGGAGCTGGCGTCTTTCACTTCATAAAATACATTTAAGAGTTATTAACATTGTTGCATGAATCAGTCGTTTTTTTTTTCTTTATTACTGAGTAGCATTCAATGAAATGAATGTTATCCAGTTTGTTTATCCATCAATCTGTTGAAGGATGTTTGAGTTGTTCCAGGTTTTAGTAATTATAAGTAACTGATATAAGCTGTTGTGTACAGATTTTATGTCAACATGTTTCCAGTTTACATGGGAAACTTCCAAAAAACGGAATTGCTAGGTTATATACTAAGTGTTCAATTCATTTTTTTGCCAGTTATTTTCTCCTCCAAACTCTTTTCAATTGAAATAAAATTTACATAAAATAATATGTATTATGTGGAGTTCAGTAAGTTTTGAATATCCATTTCTTCATGTAACTAAATCCAAATCAGGATTTCAAGCATTTTGATCATCCTGGAAGTTCTTTATGTTTCTCTCCAGTCAAACCCCCTTTGCTGAACCTATGTGGACACAACTGATGTTCTGATTTTTATTTCCATAGATTAAGTTAATCAATTTATAACTTTAATGAACAAATGGAAAAATACGGTATGTATTCTTTTATGTTTGTCTTCCTTTATTGAACATCATGTTTTTGACATGATTCACTTGTTTTATGAATTAATTATTCTTATTTATTGATTATTTCTTTCATAAAATTAATTTATCACACTCAGTTTATTCAGTTGTTTATGGACACTTTAGTTTTGTTCGTTTTCCCTAAGATTTTTTGATTGGATGAAAAAAGATAAAATTAACAATTGTATACATATATTTATAGAGAAACATTTTCCTTTCTTTTAGGTAAATTCATAAAATTGTAATCACTGAGTTAGGGGTGGGTATATTATTACTTTATAACTGACTAACAGCATTTAAAATTTTTTTAACTTTTATTCAGGTTTTGACAGTCAGAGAAAGACAAGGCGTGAGCAAGAGAGGGGCAGAGAGAGAGAGCGAGTCATAGAATCTGAAGCAGGCTCTAGGCTCTGAGCTGTTAGCACAGAGCCCAACTTGAGGCTCAAACCCACGAACTGTGAGACCATGACCTGAATTGAAATCGGACACTTAACTGAGCCATCCAGGCGCCCCAACAGCATTTTAAAATGCTGGAATCATTTTACATACCCGCTAATAATATGTTAGATTTCCAACTGCTACACGTCCTGAATATTGATGTTATCTTTTTATTTTAGCTTTCCTACAGGATTTGACATCATGTCGTATTGTAGTTTTAGCTTTCATTTTCTTGATGAATAAAAACTGAAAAAAAAATTCTTGTTAGAGATATGTCTTAGGAATATGTCCTTTGCAGTTACTGGTTTTCACTCTCATTTTTTTTTTCAATAGGTTATCTTTATGGGCAAGGTATTTTTAACGTTAATGATGTCCAATTAGTTTTTTTTTCCTTTCAGGAAAGTTCAATTTGTGTCCTCAGAAATTTTTACTGACTCATGCTTTGAACATCTTTTACTAGCTTTTATTCTAGATGATTTTTAGTTGTAGCTTTTACATTTAAGATTCTTCTTGTTGACTTTCTATTCTATTATAAACTACATTCTTTTAGTTCTAGGTTCTTTGTTATTATTATTATTTGTTCCTTGCAATGTGTATGATCGTGTCATTTGCAGATAAAGAGGGTTGCGGTCTTCTTTTTCAATCTTTAGGAATCATCTTTTTTTTCATTGTATTTTTGCAAAGGCAAGGTCCTCAAGGAGAATTCCGAGGTGACAAAGAGCCTTTTGTAGGGGAAAAGCATTCAATATTTCACCATTAATGATGAGAAAGTCCCTCTCCACCCCCCCTTCTTTCTTTCTTTCTTTCTTTCTTTCTTTCTTTCTTTCTTTCTTTCTTTTCTTTTTTTAAAATCCTACTTCTGGTTTGCTGTGAGGTTTCTACACATTTAATTTTGACAAGTACTTTTCCTTTGTTTACGTAGGTGATGCATTTTTTTCATATAGTGATGTAGATCAATTTGTTTTCAAATGCTAAACCAACTTTTCTTTCCTAGGTTTAATCTGTGTAGTCAAGGTGTATTAATTTTTTATGTATTACTGGATTCAATTTGCCAATATTTCTTGAAAATTTTTGCATCTAAATCCATGAAGTATATTGATCGGTAATTTTCTTTTTATAGTAATGTTTTTGGAAGGTTTGACAACATGATTAAATGAGTTAGGGAGTATTCTGTCCTAGTTAATCTATAAACTTGTTTAAATATTTGAAATAATTTACTAGTAAAGCTCAGATTTTTTTATAGGAATATTTTTGAATTCATTGACCAAAAAGATAGAGGTACATTCAGTTTTTATTTCTTTTCCTCTTCCAGTGTTTTTGTAAAGTTGTGGGTTTTTTTAAGTTTATTTATTTATTTTGAGACAGAGAGAGAGAGCACACTCATGCACACGTGTGCCATCAGGGAAAGGGCAGAGAAAGAAGGAGAGAGAGAATCCCAAGCAGGCTCCACACTGCCAGCACAGAGTCCGACGCAGGGCAAGAAAAGTTGTGCTTGTCAATTAATTGTCCATTTCTTCTGACTTCCTAAATATTGCCATAATCTCATTCATAATATTTGTTATTGTACATTTAATATGTATGGAATATGTAGTAATGATCCCTCTTCAATTTCTGATGTCAAAATTAATTATTTTCTTGATCAGTCTTGCTATGTTTCTATCAATTATATTTACCATCTTTTAAATTTTTTTTTTTTTAACATTTATTCATTTTTGAGAGTGAGAGACAGAGCTTGAGTGGGGAGGGGCAGAGAGAGAGGGAGACACAGAGTCTGAAGCAGGCTCCAGGCTCTGAGCTGTCAGCACAGGGCCTGACACAGGGCTTGAACTCAGGGAATGTGAGATCATGACCTGAGCCCAAGTCGGACGCTCAACAGACTGAGCCACCCAGGCGCCCCAATTATATTTACCATCTTAAAGAACATACTTGTCAATGATTTTTTATTTGTTTGCTATTGCATTTATTTTTGCTATTTTGTTTCCTCTCTTGTAAATAATTGAAGTTTAATTTGTACTTACATCTTCCTTAATATATATAGTCTTCTAGCTTCTTTAATTTGCACTTCTGGTTTCTTAAGTTGAAAACTTAGCCCATAGATTTTAAACTTCTCCTCCTTTATAATATGAACATTTAAAGCTACACATTTCCCTCTTCATAGATTTAGCTGCTTCTCCTGATGTTTTTGTTATGTTGTACTTTAATTCTCACTTAGTTGGAAATATTTTCTATTTTCTCTTGTGATTTATTTTCCAACCAATAGGCTATTTAGGAGTATATTGTTTAATCTCCAATTATTTGAGGAAATAACTGTTTATTTTATGATTTATAATTTATTTTGGTTGAGATCATAGTGGATACTCTGCATGATTTCAGTACTTTACAATTTGTCTAGTTTGTTTTATGTCCTGGCATTACAGCTGTAATATTCTAGAAATAATAATTAAATAATAATTAATATAATTAAATAATAATTATAATATAATAATTAATTATAATAATATAATTAATCTAATTAAATAATAATTAAATTAATTTATTATGTGGTTCAAATTTTATCATTTTATTTTCCTTCTACTTTTATATTTTCCATCATTATATTTTTATGTATTTGCCTTATCAATTACTGAGAAATGGGTGTTAAATGCTCCATTGTGATGAACATTTACCCTTTTTTAACTTTAGTGCTATCAATTTTGCTTTCACGCATTTTGAAACTCTGTTACTTAGTACATCTTTCGAAATACTTCTTTGCCATTTTATCTTTATGAAGTGACCTTCTTCATCTTTGGTAATACCACTTGCTCTGAAGTCTAGTCTGTCTGATGCTAATGAAGCCACATCAACATTTTGAGTTTAGATTTTGCATGATATATCTTGCTTTTTATTTTTAACCTTTTCATGTCTTTATGTTTCAAATGCATCGCTTGGAGGCACACAGTTGTGTTTTAGTTTGTTTTTTTTTTAAATTATCCTGACAATTTCTGTCCTCTCTTTTAATTGGAGGGTACAGTCCATTTGCCTATAATTGAATTATTATGTTTATTTTTCCTACGTTTTCTACTTATTGTCTCTGTTCTCTATATCTTCTTTTTCTTTCTGCTATCATTTGGGCTAATTGAACACTTTTAGTTTTTTAATTTTTTCATTCTATCTACTCTACTGACTTTTTTTTTTTTTTGGCTGTCCTTTTTTATTGTTTGCTCTAAGAAGAGTGAAAGTTTAGCTGTAGAAACAGAGGTACTAACTGCTGTATTATGATGAATTATGGCTCCCAAACATATCCAGCTCCAAGTCATTAGAAACTGTTAATGTTATGTGGCAAAACTAAGTTTGTAGATGTGATGGTTAAAGACCTTGCAATAGGAAGATTATCCTGGATTATCCTAGTGGGTCCTAAAAGTAATCAAAAAGGACCTTATTGAAGGGAGAAGGGGAGATTCAACAACAGAGAACAGAAAAAATACAAAGTGACCACTGAAGTATAATCCTACCTGCTCTCTCTAGATGCTAGAAAAAACAAAGAATCAGTTTCTTCCCTAGAGCCTGCAGAGGTAGTACAGCCTGCTGATAACTTGGATTTCAGACCAGTGTTTATAGAACTGATTTATAGAACTATTAGAAAATAAATGTGTGTTGTTTTAAGTCCCCAAATTTGTAGCTATTTGTTACAGCAGACATGAACACTTGGATAGAACCTTGTATTGGCAATGTCACCAAGGATACTCATGTGTTATGCTTTCTAGGGTTTAGCAGCACCAAGGTACAAAACTAAGATGGAATTTTGATTAATCATTTCTTATCTTGAAAGGTCCACTTAAATGTCTGCTGCCAATGTAAGGTATGAAGTCATTGGAATTCATCATATACGTGAAGAACACAAAGTATTTGATATGGCTAGAAGGACTTTACCCATTATATTTTATAATTATCTTTTACTAAAAAAAAAAGCTAAATTCGAAGACAAAGGTAATTTATTATGTCACAACAAATTATCCATTCTGCTAAATTCACTGCACCAACAATATTTCTAAGTGGAATATTAGTCTTCATCATGTACGCTCTAACCTAATTAATCTTAATATTCTGGACTTGCAGAGTGACAGACATAAAAAGGTTTTTGGCCAGTGTCTAGTGTCACTTGAAATTTGAGACAATGGGTGCCTGGAAACATTAAATTTATCATTCTGATTCTAAGACAGCAAAACGTGCCACCAATCAGTTGACATTCCATAGAATACATTTTTCTCAAATCCTGAAAGAGTGATTCTATAACTTTACATCCGTTAGATGTGTATCTGGCTATTTTCCACTTAGTTGAAAAGTCATGTTTCACTTAGGAAAACAACAGTGACTGTAGGATTTCTGAGGAGAAATGGATTAATCCAGGCCATTTTAGGCTCACCCAAACGTTGTTGGAGAGTTAGCTGAAGAAGGCCAGGGAAAAATTCCTTAAAAGAGTTGATTCACAGGCATTCACATGGAAGCCACCGTACATTTCACCCATCTCATCAGGATATTGTTAGCTGTTGAAGGAGGTCATTTTCCCGGGCTGTCTGTCTCTGAAATAGTGGTAGATCTCAGCATTTTTGACAAGACCTCTTAACATCCATTCTCAGCTGCTGGCAGCACCAGTAGATGAGAGTCTCGAGGCTCACCTTTTGTGAAAGACTGTTTCCACCTGCCTCAGAGATCATTTCCCCTTCCACCTTCCAAATCTGGCACAAGTGTCTCACAGTGGCTTCCCCAAACTCAGAACTACATTTGGGGAAATAGAGCTCCTGATTTCTCTCTGCAATGCATAAGAGACTCTAAAGGGGGTACCACTGACACTACATTGAGCATGGGTCTTTTTCGTTGAATTCCTTAAAGTTTATGACTTTGTATTTGTAGTAATTGAAATAGCCTTTAATAAAAAAGAGGGGATTTGCCTTTGCAGTGTACTGACTGTATTGTTCTATTGGGTTCCTTGTACTGTTTATTGTGTCTACTAATATTTGTCTTCTGTCTGCGTCTGGATTTCTTCAGGCCCTATCAGCCAGTGGTATAATAGAGTCATAATAACAGTAATAGCAATCAACCAGGGGTATAATAGCATCATAATAATAGTAACAAAAGAGTAAACCTAAATTACCTCCCAAACACTACATATTGGATTTCTAATGTGTGCTTCAGTTTGTCAGGGACCATAGTCTTTCTCAACATGTTAACATCCAGCATTTCATCTTTGATTGGAGATGACCTCATCAGACATCTTTGGTCATTTATTGATATGTCCTATATGCCTGTTGTTGATATTGTAATAACTTGTTCTATTCTGTATCATCAGTCATCTAGCTGAATTAGTAGGTAGGAGAAGAAGTATATCATTTCCCCCCCTAAAGGCTATAAAGGTATTAGAACCTTATTTAATCTATCCCAAAGGAATTCTGCAAAAGTCCTTAGGATGAATGAGGAAAAAAAAATCTACCCTGAATTGGACTTAATTATATTTTTCTTCTAGATTCTGCTATTCTTTTTTTTTTTAATTTTTAATGTTTATTTATTTTTGAAAGAGAGAGAGAGAGCATGAACAGGGAAAGGGCAGAGAGAGACAGAGACATAGAATTCGAAGCAGGGTCCAGGCTCTGAGCCATCAACACAGAGCCCGATGCTGGACTAGAACTATGAGCCGTGAGATCATGACCTGAGCTGAAGTTGGAAGCTTAACTGACTGAGCCACCCAGGCACCTCCAGATTCTGCCATTCTTAAAATATAAACTTTAGGGGGGTCCTGGATGGCTCAGTCATTTAAGCATCTGACATTGACTCAGGTCAATTATAATCTCACAGTTCATGACTTTGAGCCCCTCATTGGGCTCTCTGTTGTCAGCACAGAGCTCACTTTGGATCTTCTGTCCCACCCCCCCTCTCTTGCCCTCCCCTGCTCTCTCTCTCTCAAAAATAAATTAAATAATAAAAAATAAACCTTAAAACATTTTGGAACAATTTCACTTTACAGAATTATATTCAATCTAGAACAGAGAGATTCTGTATACTCCGAATCCATATCCCCCTATTACTAAAATCTTACATTAGTATGGTACGTTTGTTACAATTAATGAACCATATTGATACATTATTATTTTTTAAAAGTTTATTTATTTATTTTTAGAGAGAGAGGCAGACAGAGAAAGAGAGAGAAAGGCAGAGAGAGAAGGAGAGAGAGAATCCCAAGCAAGCTCTGCAACTCTCAATGCAGAGTCTGACACAGAGCTTGAACCCATAAACATTGAGATCATGACCTAAGCCAAAGTCAAGAATAGGATGCTTAACTGACAGAACCATCCAGGTACCCCAATATACTATTATAAACTAGAGTTAACAATTAAGACTTTCTCATTTTTCCTAATGTTATTTTTCTTTTCTGAGATCAAATCTAGCGTAATACATTATGTTTGGTACTGACATCTTCTTAGGCTCCTATTGGTTGTTGGTTGTGTCATTTTCTAGGAATTTATTTTGGACGATTTTGATGCTTCTGAGTGTAATTTTCTGGAATGTCTCTCAGTTAGACACTACCTGTTTTGTTTGTTTGTCTGTTTGTTTGTTTCATATTCATTTGTGGTACCACACAGTTACATTTCCTTTCTCATCACATCACATTAAGGATCCAAATTATCCATATGACTTATCTCTGTTGTATCAATATGACAAATCTCTGAATTGAGATGGTGTTTGTTAGTTTTCTATACTGTAAAGTGACTCTACCCCCTTTGCACAGTGTACTCTTTGGATGAAAGTCGCTATGCAAAGTCCACACTTATGGAATGAAGGAAATTATAATCCACTTTCTTCTCTCTCTCTGTCTCTCTCTCTCTCCTTCTTTTAAATTTTTTTCAACAAATATACCTTTAGTTTTCTACAATGAACTGAACGTTTGTTTCAAACCCTTTTTACACTTGAGTGGTCTGTCCCATTTTTTCTAATGGTTATGAATTAAGTTCTGGAAACTTTTTTTTTTTAACTTTTTTTAACTGAAGAATAATTAACATACGATTATTGTGTTAGTTTCACAGTTACAACATAGTGATTCAATATTTATATACATTACAAAATGGCCACAACAGTAAGGCTAGTTACTATCTGTCACCATAAAAGTTGTTACAATATTATTTGACTATATGCAGAGAGAGATTGCCTCTCTCTATGCAGAGAGAGAAGGGGAGAGATTGTCAATGCAATTGTCAATGCACAGCCCAATGTAGAGCTCAAACTCATGAACCGTGAGATCATGACCTGAGCTGAGAACAAGAGTCAGTTGCTTAACCGACTGGGCAACCAGGTGTCCCATTTTCTGAAGGACAGAGTATTTACATACATTCTTTGGAATTCTTTGGCACAGGAATTTGCCACTCTTCCCCCACTTATTTATTAAATCCTGTTAGATGTGATGTTCATTTTAAACATTGTTGGGTTAGATTAGCTAATGTTGTGTTAAGAGTTTTTACATCTGTTTTATGAGTGATATTGTTCATGTAATAAACATAAACATATATTGCTGTACATTAGAGAATTAATTAGGAAGTATTCATCCTGCTTTTAATATTGAAAGATATTGTAAAGAATTGGTATCACGACTTTCTTGAATGTTCAATAGAATTCACTGGTGCAATCATCTGCACGTGTTGACTTCAGTTTTGGAAGATCATTAATTGTTCTAATTTTTTCTAATAGATACAGAGTTAATTAGGTTATCTGTTATCCTTGTATGTTTTTATAGCTTGCATTTTTCAAGAAATTGGCCTATTTTACATAAATTATCAAATTGGTGGCATAGACTTGTTCATAATATATTTTATTATCCTACTTTCTATTCAATAATAGTTATGATTCCATCAAATTTCTGATACTCTTAATATGTATTTTCAATTTTTCCTTGGTTAATATTGCTAGAGTTTTATCAATTTTATTGATCTTTTAAAAGAATCAGATTTTGGTTTAATTGATTTTTCTCTATTTACTGTTCTCCATTTCTGTAATTCCTGCTCTAATTTTTGTTATTCATTTTTTTATCTTGCTTAAGGATGTATTTCTCTTCTTTCTGTAGTTTCCTAAAATTAAAGCTTTAGATAATTAATTTTATATTTTTTCCTTCTCTAATGTGTCTTCACTACTACATTTTTCCTTTAAGCACAGCTTTCACTGCAATCTGCAAATATGGGCGAATTGTGTTTTTGTTTTAATTTAGTTCAAGTATTTTAAATTTCTTTTGACACTTTTTTGTATCCTGTGTTATTCATAAGTATTCTTTAATTTCCATTATTTTTTGAAATCTGCCACCTGTATTTCTGTTTCGATTTCTTGTTTAGTTCCATTTTGAGACCAGACTTTATATGATTTCTATTACTCTAAATTTATTAAAATGTATTTCATGGTCCAATGTGCTCTCTGTGGGTGAACTTTCCATTTGAACCTAGGAAATATGTATTGTGCTGCTTTTGGATGGAATAGTCTATAAACATCAATTAGATCAATCTGATTAATAATGTTGTTCAGGTCAAGGATAGCCTTAGTGATTTTCCACCTTCTTTGATATATTCATTATTGATGGGTAGTGTTAAACTCTCCCACTTTAGAAGTAGATTTGTCTCTTATCCTTTCAGTTCTATTAGTTTTTACTCATGTATTTTGATGCTGTGTTTTTAGGTGCATACACGTTTAGGATTATTACGTCTTTTTGGAGAATTGCCTTCATTATCATTATGTAATGTATATATTTATTCCTGATGATTTTCTTTGATTTGGAATCAGATTTGTTTGAAGAGCTACTCTAAGTTTCTTTTGATTAGTGTTACCATTTTATATATTTCTCTCTCTCTTTACTTTTAGTCAATCTGAGTCTTTTGTTCTCTTTTTATTCATACTGACAGTTGTTGTCTTTTAAAAGATTTTTTTAATGTTTATTTATTTTAGAAGGAGAGATAGAGACAACGTGAGCGGGGAAGGGGCAGAGAGAGAGGGAGACACAATCCAAAGCGGGGTCCAAGCTCTGAGCTGTCAGCACAGAATGAGCCACCCAGGCACCCCAGTTGTTGTCTTTTAATAGGTATATTTAAACTAATCATACTTAAAATGGTCGTTTGTATACTATAAAAACCAGGATCAATAACAGCCAGGTCTATAATTATATTCTGTTCTTGACAGAGGCCCTTCTTCTGTGTTCTGTCTTTAAAGTGTGCATTTGGGGCTCCTGGGTGGCTCAGTTAGTTAAGCGTCCGACTTCAGCTCAGGTCATGATCTCACAGTTCGTGTGTTCAAGCCCCAAGTCAGGCTCTGTGTTGACAGTTCAGAAACTGGAGTCTACTTCAGATCTTGTGTCTCCCTCTCTGCCTCTCCCATGCTCTGTCTCTCTCTGTCTCTCAAAAATGAATAAACATTAAAAAAATAAGTAAATAAATAACATGTGCATTTTATGCGATTCCATTTAATCTCCTTCTCCAGGATATTAATTATTTCTCTCTTTTTCTCTTTTATTGAGATTTCCCTGGAGGGTTTTTTTAACATTTTATTTATTTTTTGAGAGACAGAGACAGAGCATGAGCTGGGGAGGGGACAGAGAGAGTGGGGGAGTCACAGATTCCGAGGCAGGCTCCAGGCTCCGAGCTGTCAGCACAGAGCCCGACGCCGGGCTCCAACTTATGAACTATGAGATCATGACCTGAGCCAAAGTTGACTGCCAAACCGACTGAGCCACCCAGGTGTCCCAGATTTCCCTGGAGGTTTTTAAATAGCCTATATCTGATTTAAAATGACACTATGAAATAAACAAATAAGTAAATAAATAAATAAATAAATAAATAAACCAAACAAAATGACACTACTCAGCTTCATGTGTAATAGGTACCTTATAGCACAGTAGTCCAAATCCCTCTCTCCTTTCCCTTATGACAAATGCTTTCATTCTTTTTACTTCATCATATGTTATGATCACATAATACATGGCTGTATTTCTTACTTTCAATTATCCTTTAAAGCAAGTGAAAATAGGAAAATGAAATACTTAATTCAACTTTCATTTATTCTTTCTTCATTGCTTTCTCTTTCTTTATATAGATTCATACATATGATCTGTATCATTTTTTCTTTTGCTTAAAAATATTCTTTGAATGTTTCTTGTAGCTTCTATCTGCTACTGATACATTTCCTCAGATTTTCTTGGTTTACATTTGTATTTAGTGTAAAAATATTTTTATTACTCTTACTTTTGAAGCATAATTTCACAGGCATAGAATTTTGGGTTTTCTTTTCTGTTTCCTCCAACACTTTAAATATTTCACATCATTGTTGGAGCACCTGGGTAGGCCATTCAGTTAAGAGCCCAACTCTTGGTTTTGGCTCAGATCATGATCTCACAGTGCCTAGGTTTGAGCCTGCATCAGGCTCTGCACTGGCACTGCAGGGCCTGCTTGAGATTCTTTCTCTCTCCCTCTCTCTCTGCTCTTCCCCTACTTGTTCTCTCTCTATGTATCTCAAAATAGATAAATAAACTTAAAAAAATATTTCACACCATTGTCTTCTTACTTGCGTTGTTTCCTAAGAAATATTTGCTCTACTTCTTATGTTTGTTCAAATGTCTTTGGCTTTTTAAAAATTTTTAAATTTTTTCTTCGATTTTTTGGAGTTTGAATATAATGTGATTTTGATTGTTTATAGTCTGAATATGCCTAAAGTGTAGGGTTTTGCGTGTGTGTGTGTGTGTGTGTGTGTGTGTGTGTGTGTTGGAAGGGGCGTGGTTGTTGTTATTTATACTGCTTGGGATTCCTTGAGTTTCCTGGATTGGTATCTTTCCTTAATATTGGAAATTTCACAGCCATTATTGCTTCAAATAATTCTCATGCTCCATTCTTTCTTTTCTATTTCCATTATGTGAATGTTACAGCATTTTAAATTCTCCTTTAGTTCTTGGATACTTTCTTCTAGTTTTTCATTCAAATCTGGAAAGTTTTTGTTGATGTAGTTTTCAAACTCACTGATTCTTTTCCAAATCCAGTACACTAATGTTATCATCAAGAAAATCTTAATTTTTATTAAAATATTTTTATTTGTGGCATTTCCTTTTAATTCCTTCTTGAAATTTCCACCTCTCATGTTACCCATTTATTTTTTTCTTATTATCTGTGTTATCATTTAAGCCATTAGCTTCTGAATTGTATTTATTTTTAAGTTTTCTGTCTGGTACTTCCAGCATCTGTTTTAGGTATGAGTCAGGTTCTCATGTTGCTTTGTTCCTTTAAATTGTTTTTCTCATAGCCTGCAGTATGCTTTATGATTTTTGTTAGGAATCAGACATGTTGCATCTGATAATAGAACTAGGGTAAAATAGTTCTCCAGTGTGAGGATTTATGCTAATTTATGTTAATGAGAGTGGGAATTGGGCTTTGCTTGCTGTTTGTTTGCTATTTGCCGCAGTTTTAATGTTAGAAACTTGAAGCTTCTTGGTGGTTCTTGTTTTTGTAGCTCCTCTTGACTGTGGGTTTCCTTAGTACTCCTCCTTGGAAGAGAGTCTCTGTCTTCTAGCTTTTTCAGCTGGGATCCACAATTGTTCTATTTGGGTCCTGTTCTTGTGTTGAGGAGGTTCTATAACCTTCCAATTTATCTTGGTCTTTTAGGGGACCTGTGTCTCTCGCTTCTGACCTTCATAAGATTTTATTCTCTTACAGTATTTTTCCCCTCCCATGTGAGGCAGAAAGTCTGGAGGGGGCTGACAGGGTGGAATGACCTTCTATCAAGGCTCTAGGATTGAGGCTCTGATAAAGTCTTCCCTAGAAAAGTGGGCCTTTGTCAGGTAGAATGCTTGTGGTGTAGTGGTATAACTAACAAGAATTACTCTTCTTCCTCTCCTAGAGCCATGAGGAGAGCTTTCTTGCTTGCTTCTTCACCAGGAAAAGCTGAGGAGTTCTTGAACATAAATCCCATGAAATTGTGAAATTTCTTAAAGACTGTGTCCCCAAGAAGTTTCCCACTTTCACCTAAGTGCATACTTAGCCTCCAACAATTCATCAAAGCCACATTGTACTTGTCCCTGTCCGCTTGTGTTCCAGGTAAGGAGTCCTTGACTAGTCCTCCAGGTTCACTTGTTTCACTAGATCTCAGTGAGGGAGTTTGTCCTGGGAATTCAGTTCTCTGATGGGTCTCAGAAATTACTGATTTTTAGTTTGTTCAACTTTTATTGTTCTACCTAAAGGGAATTGAGTGATGTCTTCAAAGCTATTTACATATTGGAGTCAAAACCAGAAGTTGGGAATTTTTTTTGAGCCACATAGTATATCTCAAATATACTTTAATGAGGAATTTTTTTCCTACCTGGTATACTGTCAAAAGTTTTGAGAAGCCACTTATGGATAGATTCTTTTTCCAAGGTGGTTTAGAAAGTGTCTTAATCCTAGGAGGCAGCTTTCAATGTTAACTTCTCAGTCATCCAAATAGTTTACAGGTCTCCTTGGTCTTAACACGGTGAAGCACTTCTATCCTCCAAGGTTTGGGTTTTCCTGTGTGTCTTTCCCTACAGCATACTGTTCTCAAAACAAAACAAACAAACAAAGCATAATTCTAAGTAACAATTTGTATTTATGGTTAAAATTTGAAGTCATTTTGAAAATGAAAGCCAGTAGGGAATTCTACCAAACATTTAAGGAAGAGTTAACACCTATTCTCTTGAAGGTGTTTCAAAAAATTAGAAACGGAAGGAAAACTTCCAAACTCATTCTATGAAGCCAGCATTACCTTGATTCCAAAACCAGACAGAGACCCCACTAAAAAGGAGAACTATAGACCAATTTCCCTGGTTAACATGGATGCAAAAACCCTCAACAAGATATTAGCCAACTGGATTCAACAATACATTAAAAAAATTATTCACCACGACCAAGAGGGATTTATACCTGGGATGAAGGGCTGGTTCAATATCCGCAAAACAATTAACATGATTCATCACATCAATAAAACAAAACACAAGAACCATATGATCCTCTCAATAGATGCAAAGTAAGCATTTGACAAAATACTGCATCCTTTCTTGATAAAAACCGTCAAGAAAGTAGGGATAGAAGGATCATACCTCGAAAACAAAAAAAACATATATGAATAACCCAACATTAATATCATCCTCAAGGGGGAAGAACTGAGAGCTTTTTGGGAGTCTTAGCCTCTGCAATCAGACAACACAAAGAAACAAAAGGCATCCAAATCGGCCAGGAGGAGGTCAAACTTTCACTCTTCACAGATGGCATGATATTCTATATGGAAAACCCTAAAGATTCCACCAAAAAACTGCTAGAACTTATTCATGAATTCAGCAAAGTTGCGGGATAAAAAAATCAATGCACAGAAGTCAGTTGCACTCCTATACACCAACAATGAAGCAACAGAAAGAGAAATCAAGGAATCGATCTCATTTACAGTTGCACCAAAAACCATAAAATACCTAGGAATAAATCTAACCAAAGAGGTGAAAAATCTATACGCTGAAAACTATAGAAAGCTTATGAAAGAAATTGAAGAAGACACACACACACACACACACACACACACACACACACACACAAAGATTCCATGCTCCTGGATAGGAAGAACAAATATTGTTAAAATGTTGATACTACTAAAAACAATCTACATATTCAATGCAATCCTTATCAAAATAACACCAGCATTCTTCACAAAGCTAGAACAAATAATCCTAAAATTTGTGTGGAACCAGAAAAGACCCTGAATAGCCAAAGAAATCTTGAAAAACAAAAGAAAAGCAGGAGGCATCACAATCCCAGGCTTCAAGCTATACTACAAAGCTATAATCATCAAGACAGTATGGTACTGGCACAAGAACAGATACTCAGATCAATGGAACAGAATAGAGAACCCAGAAATGGACCCACAAACGTATGGCCAAGTAATCTTTGACAAAGAAGAAAAGAATATCCAGTGGAATAACGACAGTCTCTTTAGCAAGTGGTGCTGGGAAAACTGGACAGCGACATGCAGAAAAATGAACCTGGACCACTTTCTTACACCATACACAAAAATAAACTCAAAATGTATGAAAGACCTAAATGTAAGACAGGAAGCCATCAAAATCCTCGGGGAGAAAGCAAGCAAAAACCTCTTTGATCTTGGCTGCAGCAACTTCTTAATCAACATGTCTCTGGAGGCAAGGGAAACAAAAGCAAAAATGAACTACTGAGACCTCATCAAAATAAAAAGTTTCTGCACAGCGAAGGAAACGATCAGCAAAACTAAAAGGCAACTGACAGAATGGGAGAAGACATTTACAAACGACATAGCAGATAAAGGGTTAGTATCCAAAATCTATAAAGAACTTCTCAAAATCAACACCCAAAAAACAAATAATCCAGTGAAGAAATGGGCAAAAGACATGAATAGACACTTCTCCAAAGAAGACATCCAGATGGCCAACCAACACATGAAAAAATGCTCAACATCATTCATCATCAGGGAAATACAAACTGAAACCACAATGAAATCCCACCTCACACTTGTCAGAATGGCTAACATTAACAACTCAGGCAACAACAGATGTTGGTGAGGATGTGGAGAAAGAGGATCTCTTTTGCATTGTTGGTGGCAATGCAAACTGGTGCAGCCACTCTGGAAAACAGTATGGAGGTTCCTCAAAAAATTAAAAATATAACTACCCTACATCCCAGTACTGGCACTACTAGGTATTTATCCAGGGGATACAGATGTGCTGTTTCGAAGGGACACATGCACCCCTGTGTTTATAGCAGCACTATCAACAACAGCCAAAGTATGGAAAGAGCCCAAATGTCCACTGATAGATGAGTGGATAAAGAAGAAGTGGTGTATACACATAAAATGGAGTATTACTCAGCAATCAAAAAGAATGAACTCTTGCCTTTTGCAACTACATGGATGGAACTGGAGGATATTATGCTGAGCAAAATTAGTCAGTCAGAGAAAGACAAATATCATATGACTTCACTCTCATGAGGACTTTAAGAGACAGAACAGATGAACATAAGGGAAGGGAAACAAAAATAATATAGAAATAGGGAGGGGGGCAAAGCATAAGAGACTCATAAATATGGAGAACAAACTGAGGGTTACTGGAGGGGTTGTGGGAGGGGGAATAGTCTAAATGGGTAAGGGGCATTAAGGCATCTACTCGTGAAATCATTGTTACACTATATGCTAACTAATTTGGATGTAAAAAATACAATTAAAAAAAGAATATAATTGAATATAATTGATGAAACGAAAAAATAATAAAAACATTTTTAAAAATTAAAAAGAAGAAAGAAAAGGCAAGCTAATAGTTTTACAGCAACAAGGTCAAAACCAGAAAAACTAATTGGTTTAACAGAAAGTTTAATTATCCAAAAGTATCCTAAATCCCTAGCGTTAGGGTCAGCACATGTTAGCACGTGTAGTGCATCAGGGTAGAAGTGAAGAGCATGAACCCTGGAACCAAATTACCTTTGTATAAATCCTGGCTTTGTCACTTGTTCCCTGGGTTGCCTTGGCAAGTTATTTAATCTTTTTGTACTTCAGTTTCTCCACCTGCAAAGCTGTCATAACAACATACTACTATCCTCATAGTGTTGTTCTGGGTATTACCCGGGAAAATATTTGTAAATTGCCTAAAACTATATCTGGCACACAGCTAATACTTTGTAATATTGTTAAATAAATAGAAAACATAAAATAGAAAACATAAATAGAAAACCTTTCAAAAAAAAAAAAAGAAAAGAAAAGAAAATGAAAGCCAGTATTCAGTAAGATGATATTTCGAGATAGAAACTATCGTACTGGACTATAATTGAAATATTTTATGAAAAATATTTTTTTTGAAGTGTGGGGGAAGTAACATTCTTTATCCAACAGTTTAGGAAAAGATTTTATGCAAACAGGAAAAATCATACGCCAAAAACACGCACTTGTAAGATAATTAAGATTGTGTCCCATTTGGGGCATCTGGGTGGCTCAGTCGGTTAAGCATTCGACTTCAGCTCAGGTCATGATCTCACGGTTTGTGGGTTCAAGCCCCTGGTTGGGCTTTGTGCTGACAGCTCAGATCCTGGAGCCTGCTTGGATTCTCTGTCTCCCTTTGTCTCTACCCATCCCCCGTCCATGGTCTGTCTTCTCTCAAAAATAAAGTAAACATTAAAAAAATTTGAAAAAAGATGGTGTCTCATTTGATGTATCATTACTGTGCTTATTTGTAATAGGGCTCCTACAGAAACAAAAATAGCACTGTCACGCTTATTTTTGTAATCAAAACTACATTTTAAGTTCTACGTTTTTCTTCATTCATTTGTCCAATGTGCACTGAAAGTTTAAATCTGATATTTAATTTCTCGTGTACTTTAGACCATTTACTTTGACTCTTAAAATTATTACTTAAAGAATCTTGGTGTACTGTTCTATTTATTGATGGTAATTTCAGCTTTCCATGTCCCTTCTAAAAGCTCTGCCTATGTGGAACAGGAAGACTGGAACTGACATTAGATTATCTCCCACTTTTAAAATGATTTTTATTCTCCATTGCCTATGTTTCACATTAGGAATAGAAGAAATCTGCCTGAAACTGATTGAAAAACAAACCTTCTTCCTCAAAAGTGTTCATTTTTTCACAGACTCACTAGGCTGTCCACTGCCTAGACAAAAATATTCTGGGAATCTTCACTTTTTTCCCCCAGACATTCCATTACAAATCTTGTTACAATACACGCTTATTTCTCCACACCCACGCATCTACTAACATTAGTTTTCTGAAGTGTGAAACAGGGCTTCCTAATGGCGTCTTCACATTTTACGTAACTGTTGATGAAGCCACTGCTGACACTGGGAATGTCACTGTAAAATCCTGAGACATTTTGGAGAGGAGAAAAGTGTTATCCAATTATTTGCTCAAAATACAGCACTGGCAAGTAACTGAGCAGGCAATCTCAACCTACCTGTCAGCTCTTCAAAATCCATGGCTTACCAGTTTGAGGCGACATCCTTGTTCAAAGCCTTATTAAACAGTTTAAAAACCATGAATTATAGAGTTCTGCTCATTTAGGAGACAAGAAGGAAATATCTACTCAGCAAAAAAAAAAATGAGGATATATGATTTAAATTGGTCAACTTCACAGTCTGAATTCGGTAGACAGTTGCAGATTTGTGTGTTTTGTGGGGTAGGTCGCAAATTATTGTGGTATGAAAGAATTATTTTGCAAGCATATCTGTAACAGCGTTAGAGAGCTGAAGTTCTCTGAATAGTTCAGGACAAAAAAACTGCTTTAGGTTGAATTTCTCTGATCATCAAGGAGAGCTGATGTGTCTTTGGCCTGATTTATTCTTCGTTTACATCCCTATAGTCAATCGCAAACCCTCTATTTCTGTTTATAGTTCTATACAGTTAATTTCAAATCCTCTACTTTGCAAATTAAAATGCCTTATGTCAGATCTTCATGGTGAAAACATAGTTTTACTCTGAATTAATCAAATGGGGAGGGAGAGGAAATCCTTTACATGAAATTATAATTTTGAATAGAGACAAAATTGACATTATTTCAGCTTATTTAAGAAAAATAAATAAATAATTGTGGTGAAGTGCAGATGGCTCATGGGTATTGTCACATATATTTTTTTCTTGTCAATGTAGAGAAATATAAACTACATAAGCAAGGTAGAATTATGGCAGTGATCATTAACTGTGTTCAACAATATTTGTTTGAAGTGTTTTAAACCTTTTACTTTTCATACTGTGAGGCATTGCTTCTTAATCATACTTTCTCTTAAACACTCAGTCAAATGCTTAACATTTGGGTTATATTATAGGTATTTTTAGCCTGGGTTTATATTATAGGTATTTTTACCATGCAGCCAGCACAGGCTACTTTGAAAACAGTTTGTATTTCTTATCTTCATTGACACTTAGGTGTGGCCAATGAGCTATAATAAGAAAATGTCCTGTAGTTGCTTCTGTAAACTTTCTTTAAAGATGAAAGACTCCTGTCTGTTCTTATTTGTATCTTCTTCCTTCCCACTATCTTGAATACAGAGAATAGGCTGGAGCCGGAACAGCCACTTTGAACCATGAGGTCACCCCAAGAATGGAGTTAGCACAAGACTAAGTAACATAATAGAAGTAGTCAGAGTTCCCGAGGATTTCACAGGCAAAGCCTCCATTACAGATCTGGATTTCCTTCCTGAAAATGTTTCTGTCAGAAAGCTGTAAACTTCTATTTTGGTAAAAATACTAATATTGTAAGTATCTATTACAGCTAGACTGGGCAGAAAAACATTCCATGCTTATGCCAAGTTTCTACCCAAATGGAGATTGCTACTCTACTAAATCAAAACTGAATAGTACTGGCCATATGCTTTTTAGCAGGAAAATTTTCACTAACTGTTCTTGGAAAAATATCTACCCTTCTTCATGACACAAATATGATCATTCTGAGCCAATCTTTTCACACATTCAGGGTGGTAGTGGTGGTAATGGACTAGAAAAAAAATTTATTTTTATCTAGATACAGTTATTTATCAGAATAGAACTACTATGATCTCCCTCAATGGCTCTTTCCCAATCCTGGCTCCATTATAACTAGGTCTGGTTTTACTGGTCTATTTTTCACTCCAAGATGTCTGAATCATGAGTAATGCTTACCTATCACTATTATGTACCAGTTAATGTACTTTATTTAGTTTGGCAAAGTTTGACTAAGAGTTATAAAAATACTCCTGCAGTCCATTCATAGCAAACAGTATTCTGATCTGCTATACTCAAATTAAAAAGTAGATTGTACCTACTCTCTCTTAGAGGAGATATTCATAGTGTTTTATAGGAAACTACATAAGGATAGCACCATAAGATGAGTGCCTTATCTCCCTCCACAAGTTTAGATCATCAATAAAAGAACTTAAAGATATAACCAGTACAGTATTTCTTGCCAATTCATTTTCCTTTGCACAAACGTATTTTGTATGTACACATGACTTACATAATGACTAATCGAGTATAGCATATAATTTATTGATTAATATCTGGTTTATCATCACGACATATTTTCCTGAGAGGAACACTTTCCTAATGGAAAAATATGTATCTTTGATTTGTCTTAGCTTCGGTTTCACATGCAAAATGAAGTGAAATATTTTGGTACATTTTCAGGTATGTTATTTTGAATTTCACACTTAAGATAAAAATCTTTCTAGTCTAGCATTATAGGGATAGTTGATTAACTCATTTTATATTGTTGGCACAGACTAAGGTACATTTTAAGACAGTGGATTAAAAAAGGAAAAGGTTTATTTTTTAAAATATCCAATAAGCAAATTTAAACCAACCATAAATATTCATCAAACTAATTAAACACATCATGTACAATCAGGTATATTTGTTAGGTTGATATCAAATCAAAGATTTCATATTTAAAAGAGTCGAAAATTATTCTTTTAATATGCAAAACTGATAAAAATTGGCAGTATGAAATGGAATAATCATAATCACAATTGAGCTTGTAGGTGACATTTAAATCCTCAGACAACTGAAACACAAAAGTTCTATGTAGAATTATAGTGTAATAATTTAAAAATCATACTTAAATGTAAAAATAACCTTAATATCACAAAATTTTTCATTTATTGCGACATTTAGGAAATAAAATATTAAAATTAAAATATCTTGTAGTTTTTTATTGATATTCCTTTAAAGGAATTACATTACTTATGAATGTTGCTTAATCGGATGTTATTTTAGATATGCTAGGTATTTTTCTCTACTGTGAGACATAGGTCCACAAAGGATCTTGTGTTTAAAAGACTTTTCAAACTCTTGTTTAAACAGCTTTTGTAAAATAGACACATGGCTTGTGTTATGATTATTGTGATTTAAATTCCTCCAAACACTCAAACACATAGTCTGACCATGGAATTAGATCCAGGTATTTGGCATTAGCATCCTTATTGTAAGTATACTAAAATTCATATCAGGTTGTAAAGTTTTAAAGGTTCCATAGAAATGATGCAGAGCAGCAAATCTAACATGACTTGTTCAACTGGGTAAAAAAAAAAAAAAAAGTATATTTGGAGACAGCTTCTTGACTATTACCCTATTACCCAGGGAAATATCAAATATCTAAGGGAATGACTGACCATGAATCTGGAGAATTCCTGCACCTTATGCTGTTCTATTGCCTACTCATTCATTTAATCATATGAATAATGCAATCCATTAGAATAAAATACAAATGAGTCAAAGTATTTGTTTTTTGGAAGAGTTGGGTAAAATAATTAGTAATTTTTCATGACTAAGAATGTTTTACCTTTAAGTGAGTATGTTATGATTATTGAGAATATTTCAGGGACTCCTGGCAACATTGTCACGTACAAAAGAAATCTGAAAATCTAATGTTTTCTGCTTTAAATATGTACCTTTGGAGCTTGTTGCTCTGACACAGCCCTTTCTCATGAAGATAAAGTGAAAAACGTTAGGTGCTTACAGATTCAGCAAACTTAAATGGAAAGTGCATTATTTTTATGGTACATTTGCAAAGCTCAAGTGAAAGACTCTATCTGTGGTATTTGGATTTCGTGTTGCCAAAATGTTCTATTATTTATCAATATTTTTAAAGCCCAGTGGAATTATATTACTGCCACTCTTCCCCATTATACATGTTACACCTGGGTGATTTCTCTGTCCCAAACACACACTTGCAACTATGTAATTAACATTTCCATTTTCTCCTTTTTTCTCCCTGCCAGATACTCCATTTCCCAGTATTCCCAATCCCAAGGAATTAAATCACAATTTGAATGATCATAAAAGTCTGTCACTAGAATATAGATAATTCTCTTTCTCAAGTTCTGTTTGTGGATATCGCTTTCTTTTTTTTTTAATTAATTAATCATTATTATTATTATTTTTTTTATTCTCAGGTTAGTTAACATACAGTGAAGTCTTGGTTTCAGGAGTAGAACCCAGTGATTCATTCCTTACATATGACACCCAGCGCTCATACCGAAGAGTGACCTCCTTAATGCCTGTCACACATATACCCCACCCCCATCAACTCTCAGTTTGTTCTCTATGTTTAAGAGTCTCTTATGGTTTGCCTCCCTCTCTGTGTTTATCTTATTTGTCCTTCCCTTCCCTTATCATCTGTTAAATTTCACAAATTCCACCTATGAGTGAAATTATGTGGGATATGTTTTTCTCTGACTGACTTATTTCTCCTAGCACAGTACCCTCCAGTTTCATCCACGTTGTTGCAAATGCCAAGATTTCATTCTTTTTCATCGCTGAGTAGTATTCCATAGTGTGTATATGTGTGTGTGTGTATACATATATACATGATATATATATATATATATATATCATCCATTCATCAGCAATTGGACATTTAGGCTCCACTACTTGTTTTCATAACTCACTTTTGCCTATAAGAGGAAAACAAAATGTCACCTTGATATTGTCTGAGACTTCAAATTCTGCCTCTACTGGCTCTTCAGCATCAACTCTTACTGAAGTTCTCCTCAGATATTACCATCAAGTATTAAAATTCTTGCAGCTCTTAAGGTTTGTTTATGTTAAGAATAGTCTCCCTGTTTGAAATGCTTCCCATCACTACTGCCACTCTCTTCCTGCCATCATCAGTCTCCAAACCACCTTATCTCTAGGGATAACACCTATTCTTTTTTCAGAAGTAAGTTCATGTAACCTTCTCTGTGATGTTTTTCTTGGATCCCAGAGATATAATTTATCACTCCTTTTTTTTTAACAACTAAACCATTTGTCTACTTCTGTAATCGCTCCAGAACTTAATATTGCATTTAGAGTTAATGTGTCCGTTTATACTTAATAGACTGAAAGTTCAGTGGGTAATTTAGCTCTGCATTCATACTATTTAAAACAAGCCCTTATGGAAATGGTCATTGAATAAAAGTATGAATCATAAAGAAACAAAATGAAAAGGAATATGTATAACACTCTACTGAAAACAAAGAACTTTTATATGTGTTCTAAGAAATCATTCTGAGAGATAAATAAAACACAAAATATAGTAAAATCAAGATTCCAATTTTATATGTGAAAAACTAAAATATTATTTCCCCAGTGTCACATCATGAGTATGGGAGTGGAAGTTTGAATGCAGGTCTGCTGATGAAATGGCTTCATTTCAGTTTTTCAAATAGAAAGTGTTATTTAGGAGTCCTATTTGGGAAATCTACAGAGTTAGGACAACAGAAGAATTGGGTTGTGTTTGGATCTGTCCTTAGAAGACATGCGATCCTATGGAATTCAGTTTTCTGAGAGTAGGACACAGTGCCTTCTAAGTTCTTATTTAGTTCTCAAACCCTATGTAACTTTGTTTTGTGGTTACTGACTATACTACTCAAAATAACTTTATACTTTTTACTTAGTAAAACCTGAGACTTAATAGTGAAATCCAAGTTTGCTCACGAATTTCCCCAAACTCTTTTTTCCTGCATGCTCAACATTTTTTTTATCTCAACATATGTGCCTACTGACGTTATTCAGTTTATTGGATATTCAATTTCTTGGATATTCACACTTCAAATTCCATTTTTCCACAGAAGTAATTATGCGTCATTGAAAAATTGGAAGAAAATGTTAATATATTTGAAATGTGAAAATAAGGCTTATATTTTGCCCTGGCACCATTAAGATCAGATGTTAATGTTATCTCATGAATGGGAGAAAATGATCAAGACATCCGAAAGAAACCACACCTACCTTGTATCAAAAAAAAAAAAAAAAAAAAAAAAAAAAAAAAAAAATTCCTGGGAAGATTGTCTACTGGTCTGGCTGTAATTTTCAAAATAAATGAAGCCTTGTCCTTTCCTTCCTTCCTTCCTTCCTTCCTTCCTTCCTTTCTTTCTTTCTTTTTTTTTCAAATTACTGACTCTAACAAAAATACAACACATCATCCCTGTTTTCTATACTGTTGCCTGAAGGATAAGCCTAGTAGCTAGAATTCAAGGGCATGTTCACAAGAAGGATTCTCAAGGACTTAACCTATTAAATCTACAGAGTTCTTTCCTTTTCTTCTCCTTCCTTTCTTCTTTTCTTCTTCTCTTCTCCCTCCTTCCCCTTTCTTCTGCTTTCTTCCTTCCTGTTCTTCTTTCTTTCTACTTTTTCATTAGCAAGATTTATCCTTGACCTCAGTTACAATTGGAATCTCTCAGAACAAAATTCTTTATTTCAACTTGTCTGGTCTATTTTGTTTCATGCAACAGAGATCTCTTGGTTCTCTGAAGATGTTCATTGCTTTCTAATTAGTTTTATCTTCTCTTAGGCTCTATTTTCTTGTTTATTTTATCCAAAATCCATTCTTTTTCTTTTTCTTTTCGGTTTGCCTTTCATGTTAGATTTTCTTCAGATGTCTGTCAATCTTTTTGTGCCTATCCATATTTAAGTGGGAGACGCTGAATTTCTAATTGAAACTACTGTGTTATGGCTTCTCTCTCTGAGCATTCAACAGGAAGGTGTGCGGCTGAATGGAGGTAGGGACCATGGTATCAGCATACGGAGGCCTTTTCTCTTGTGACTGTGTCTTTTAATGACACTCCCGTACAAAAAAGAAAAAAAAAAAAAGAAAGATAGAAAGAAAGAAAAAAAAGAAAAAAGTACACTGTTTTACACAGTATATAACCACACTAAAAAGATGGTGATTCTGTCACAAAAGTGCCTTCTGGAGTCTTCTCTGCAGAGCCACACTGAGGTGTTTTTGAACTGCAAGCCTCCAGTTTATATCAAGTGATCCCAATTACCAATACCAAAATTATTGGAACTTTCAAAATTAATCAACTATAAGGTGGTTTTCTATGACCTTTAAGATAACAGAAATTGAAATGTATGTTTTCTGGGTAAAAATTAACTACCCAGATCAACTTTCTGAAGGATTTGAAGGTGTGACAATTTAAGGGGAAGCACAAGTAAAGGGCAAGAAGCAAAAACATATAATGCTTTTGTAGAAGCCATAAGGCTCTAGAAAATATGGCATTGATAATCATCTAGTATTACCTCATGGTTATTACATACGGGGCAATATTCTAACATATACTTGAACTTTTTCAATTAATCCTCACCCTGTTGTCTCTCTATCTGGAGACTGACTGTACAGGCTATACTAATGAGCTCCTTACTCCTCTGGCTTTTAGCTGAGTTCAGTCAAAAGAATAGAAAGAGAGAAGGAGATCTCCGGATCTACTCCACATGCTTTCCCCTACAGATCCTGTCAAACTGCCTGTTTCCCTCAGCCCAAAGCCATCACTCTTTTGAAGTCATCCCTCTCCACACAAACGTCTCTTCCTTCAGGAAGCTGACAGCCAATTCGTCTTCTTGCCTTTTAGACCTAGGATGGGTGACAGTAGCCACTATTCCTTGGAGGTTGCCTGTACCCTGCTCATTTTTTTAAGTCCTTTTACTAAATCTTCATATAATTATCCTTACTTCTACATACCATCTATTTTGTTTTAATTGGGAATATCCAGTCCATTGACTGACAGGGCCGTCTCAGAACAAGAAGAATATAGTGAAATGTTTTTTCTATTAAAGAAAAAAAAAAGATGAAAAATAACAGCTAACCTTTATTGAACACTTAGTAGTTGCCAGGAAATAACCTGAACGCTTTTCATTCACTGTCATTAATTTCTCACAAATGAACGCAGGATCTATTATTGTTACTTTTATTTTATACAAGAGGAATCTGTGGAACTTGTCCCAGATCACACAACCTAGTATGGTAAAGCAAGGACTGAAGTCAAGGATGATTGACTCCAGCCTATACACTCAGCAAGTACTCAAATGGCATTTGTTAATAGGAAATGGCTAACAGGACAGAGAATGCTTATAGTAGAGGCAGCTCTACCTGTCATATCAACTATAACTTGGTTCTAGTGTTGCCAGAACTGATTTGTTAGAAGAAGCTAGATATACAGGTTTTTTTTTTTTTATAACCTCTCCTAGTTTTTAAGTTTAGACTTAAGCTCCTCCCAAAACAAATACAAACAAACAAATGAACAAAAACCAAAAAGTTCCTAACCAAACACAAAACCCACTTTCTGTGGTCCAAACAAAAGTTTCAACTTGCTAAAGAATGGTCCAGTGACCGGTATTTTATAACATTTCAAAAGACTAAGTTGAAAATCAAATTAATAAGTAAGTAACCTTAACTATTTGTGCTTTTTATTGACAGATTTATCTTAAAGTAACTTAAAACTGTCTGCAGAATAGCTTCTGTAGAAGTTTTTCATAAGTTGAAAGTTTTCTAATTCTTAATTTATCTATATAAGACCCAGATCACTGAGACTGTGACAGCACAGTTAGTCCTATATTTTCTGTTTAATGATCTCCTGATCTCTTGCTTATTTTCAATTTGTTATGAATGAGTTTTTGTGTAAGAATAAAATATTGCCTTTGGGGTTGGACAGATATACTTAGAGATACTAGCTCACAACTTATTCACTATTAATTGAGGAACTCAGTTTCCTCACCTATAAACATTAGAATGACCATATCTAATTTTTAGGTTTGCTAAGTATTAAATGAGGTTATGTGTACACAGAACCTAGCAAATAATTAAGGCTCTAGAGTAGGAATAGCTGGTTAAAATCCTAAACAAGATCACATAGTTATTTTGTATACATTACTTAATGTCTATATCTCCCACTACCCTCCTCTATCTTTAATTGTTCTCAAACTTGAGTGTACATTAGATAGCCTGGAAGTTTTTCATATACAGATTCCTCTGAGTCACTTTCAGATTTTGTGATTTATTAGTTCGGGGAGGGTCCCCAAAATTTGCATTTCTAACATGCTTCCAAATAAAGTTAATCCTGTTGGTTGGAGACCATGCTTTCAGAAACACTGTATTATATAATGTTGTTAATGCTGTTTTTCAAAGGACTGTTAATGAGCCTTAAAAGATGTAATATGATATCTGTCATCAACTACCTAAGAATGTAACATTCAAGAAATGTTAACTAGTTGATATCATTATCCTTATTACACTAAACTACTTGTTTCTCTCTTTTCTTTCAAAGATATACTTGAGAATTTATCTACAGAATTCCTTTTGGTAACTTAATTTCTTCTTTGAAATGAAGATACAATTTCTCCATTTCTAAGAATGATACTTCTTCATAAAGGAGGAGTGATAATTCTTCATAAAATAAGGGTGAAATGTATGTTAAGACCCAATCACCCACATATTTATGTATATGGTATAATGGTTGGCTATTGCTACCATAATGCTTCATAACTCAGAGGCTTAAAGCAACACATACGTATTCTCTTATTCTTTGTTCTATGAGTCATCAGGAACAGCTCTGTCTTAGTGTGTGCTGTGAATCAACCGAGTTGGTTTCAAACTTCACGTCAGGGTCTGGCCCACACTACTGGTCCATTCTGAGTTTCAGACTGCAGAGACAACAGCTACAGGGGGCATGCTTCTCTTATGGTGCCTATAGAAACACAAAAGGGAAGCCACAGCACCCATGCACATGTAAACACCTTGTTCATGACACATTCACTAATATTCCATCAGCCAAAGCAAGTCATTTGGCCACTCCCAACATGAATGGGGTCAGGTCAGGGATATTCTCAATCACAACAAAGTGACTTGGCAAAAAAAAAAAAAAATGAATACAATAGAAAGTGAGTCGAGAGTAATGCAATCTAGTAAAGGAAATCTAGATCTACCAATCTAGTAAAGGAAAATATTCTAGACATGAATGCTTGAGAGACATGAATATTTTCACATATTATTATCTCTTCCTTTCAGAAATAAAACATTCAATTTTTTCTATGGGAAATTACTTTGGGAAAGTGTGAAAAAATTTGTGCACATTGGTAATAGAAAGGGAGGCTGGCCTCAACAGAAAATAAATGGCATTTTACCCATTTCTAATAATTCTTGTAAGATTGGAGGCCTCCTTCAACTGATCATGTTGGTGATGATGATGATAATGATGAAATTTATGTAGAATTAGGATTAAAATAAATACCAGATAAAATTATTTTACATTTTGATATGGTACAATAATTGCATGTAATATTTTACATGCATCTTTGGAATTTTCTTTGGAGGTGTCTTGTATAAAACATATTGGATTTCATCAGTAAAAGTTAGGCACTTCGGCTCTTTAAAAAAGTACTGTTAAAAAGATAAAAAGACAAGGCTCAAACTGAGAAAATATTTGCAAGTCACATATCTACCAAAGGACTAGAATCTAGCATATAGAAAGAACTCTTACAATTCAACATTTAGAAAAGAAACAACAGAATTTTTGAAAGACTTTATAAACAGGAACTTTAGCTTAGAATTACAAATGACTAAGACATTTTCAGTCATTAAGGTAATGGAAATTAAATCTATAATGAAATATCATGGCATACCTATTAGAATATCTAAAATTGGGGCGCCTGGGTGGCTCAGTCGGTTAGGTGGCCGACTTCGGCTCAGGTCATGATCTTGCGGTCCGTGAGTTCTAGCCCCGTGTCGGGCTCTGTGCTGACAGCTCAGAGCCTGAAGCCTGCTTCATATTCTGTGTCTCCCTCTCTCTGACCCTCCCCTGTTCGTGCTCTGTCTCTCCCTGTCTCAAAAATAAATAAACGTTAAAAAAAAATTAAAAAAAAAGAATATTTAAAATTGAAACATCTGATCATATAAAATGTTGGTGAGGATTTTGAGCAACTGGAACTCTCATACACTGCTTCTGGGAATGAAAATAGGCAAACCACTTTGAAAACAATTTGGCAATTTCTTAAAATGCTACTCAAACACCCATTATTTCATCCAGTCATTCCTCTGCCAAAAGATGTAAAAGCAAATTTTCATGGAAATTTGCACATGAATTTTCATAGTCATTTTATGTACAATAACCAAAAGCTGGAAACTTGTCATAAGAGTAAGTTGATAAATTGTGGTATGTTCATATATTGGAAGACTAATTCATAAAAATGAATTAACCACTGATACATGCAACAGTATGAATGCATTTCAAAATAATTATTCTGAATGAAAAATGCTACATAAATAAAAATACATACTACATGGTTATATAAAATTCTAGAAAATCCAAATTAATATCTGGTGACAGAAAGCAGATCATAGGGTTGCCAGAAGCTAGAAAAGAGCTGATAAATATAGGAGGAAGAGATTACCAAAGTTCTTAGGGAAATTTTTGGATGTGTTTATGTGTTTATTATCATGATTGTGTTCGTAGTTTCACAGGTTTACACGTGTCAAAACTTACCAAATTATAGATTTAAATATATGTATTTATTGTATGCCAAATATACAATAAAGCTGTTAATTTTTTAATAAAATAAGAGGAAAAAAATCAATGAGCATGATTGATCTTAATTCTAACCTTATTGATTTCAAAATCCATTCAGTGGTGTTACAGTACAAACAGTATTTAACCAATAATAAGTTTGATTCTTTGTGGTCTATAAAGCTACAGGCCAACTTTTTCTTTCTACTGTATCAGTTGAAACTGTGGTTAACATAACAGTTTTTGATAGGTCCAATAAGGAAAGGGTCATTTTTTTTTTCAGTGAGAATTCAAATTTATAATGCATTTTTCTATGACTGTCATTATATTGGAGGAATTATTAACATCTCTAAACTAGTTGTAATTAGTGATAATCAATAAAAAAAGAAAAAAGAAAAAAATAAACAGTAAAATTAGTTTACTCTAAAAATAGTTTCATAGTAAAATATGAAACTCTTGCTTATTTATTTCCATTATGCTCCAAAAGATTTCTAGCAGATAAATTCAAAGGAGAAATGAAAATATAATACTAAGAGCATTTAGATATGGATAAAAATGATAGTTATTTTCAAAAATGAATCTTGCTGAGGTAGATGCCTATCATTATGTTAAAATATAATAGGGTACATACCCATTAACCCAGAAAACCAACGACTAAAAATATAGAATTATTTTTCTACTCATAATATTTTGTACTTTGGGTTAATTTTACTTTAGAGATTTACTTCTACAATCGAACTCCAAGCTGTGTCCAAGAGTCATTAACAATTTCGTTTTATTAGCTTCACCTAATACTACAACTATAATTATTTGTTGATCAACTTGAATCAATGGCATACTTTAAGTAATGTTTGAGTACTTGTATATTCTGAAGGGAGTCAAAATTATACATCTAGGAAGAGCTTTACAGTTATAATTCTGATGTCAAATCATGCTATTTTATTCTAGTTCTTTGAACACTGTTAATTCATGTATGATATATTTGACAAATGTCAATTAACAAGAATGTTCAATTAACCAAAAGACCCAATTTTCCGATTATTTTTGGATAAATGAGTGCTTACTAAAATTTCTACAATAATTGCCATAAATGTAACTTTTATTATTTATATACCCATGCCTAATGAAAATTAAAGATCTCTGACCTGGAATTCTCTCTATGTTTTGATGAATAAGGCAATTTCACCTAATATGTGTGTCTTGAAAAGTAAAATACAGAGTTCTAGCAAACAAAGGATTTACAATATAGAGTTTTATGATATATTTTATTCATTAATTAGTAATGCTTTATGATATAAAATATATTAAGCTTGGTACTCGCATATTGTACAGATTATTAAGCTATTGTTTCTCAGGAGGGTGAAACTGCCCTTCATTTGCATACAAGACCATAGTTCGGCCTCGTGCTTCTTTCCTCATTCCCAGAACCAGCTTAATTATGCCAGTGTTACAGGGCCAATTTGCAAAGCCCCCTCCTCGGTATTCTGAATGCCAACTCTATAGTCTCTTCCAGGGTCTGATAATGCAGCCTATTTCCTTTGTTCTTACAGTCCTCCCAGTGGCTGTTTGCTCTAATTATTATCTCTGCGATAATCTAGTTTGTAACTTTTTGTGCTTTAGGCTTTCCAATGCTTATGTAACTAATTTCCCCTGTAAATTTCTCTCTGTTGAAATGCTTTACATGGTTTTCTTGGAACTACAGACACTGTAGAACTAGAGGTATTATGTAGTTGGATATACTTCTATATGATTAAAGAAGTTGTCTTTAAAAATCAATTTGTTTTAGGGGCACCTGGGTTGCTCAGTTGTTTAAACATCTGAACTTGGCTCAGGTAATGATATTGTGGTTCTTGAGTTTGAGCCCAGCATCTGGCTCTGTGCTGACAGAATCCTGCTTGGAATTCTCTCTCACTCTCTCTCTCTCCCATTCCTTCATTTTTGACTTATCAGCTGAATTTGCCATATTTGATAATTCCTTTCTCTTCTCCTGGTTACCCTTTTTTTCAGTCGCCTTCCAAGACAGCACATAGGTAGCTTTACTCTGACTGCCTCTTCCTGTTTTCTTTTTTCTGGTCTCTCCTTATCTAACCTAACTTCTAGGATTTTTTTTCTCTCTCTCTTTTTTTTAAATCTACTTTAAAAAATATATACTTACCCCTTTGGAAAACTCCTGTAGTCTCAAATAAATTATACACTAATCGTTTGTGTTGTCAATGTTCTTGTGTAGTGACCTTCCTGGACTAATTTTCTAAAGTGTACCTTTGTACACTGACCTTTGTATGGTCATTCAAATCACTGCTCATACTTGCATATGTGAACCAAAAATCTTTCATGCCTTTAATGTGGAACTGTACGTGTTGCTTCCTTCCTGCCATTGTCTAGCAGTTTAAGACTTTGTCTCAGCTTTTAGTTCTTGCAGTGATCTGCCTATCAGCCAGAATCAGAACTCCCAGGCCTCCTCAGCTCTTTCCTGGACAAGTTCACAGACCTACACACGCATGTGGCCTCCTCATGTCCCAAGAATGTTGGAGCTTTTGAAATTCCCTTAGGGACCCCTGATTCATCATTATGGATTTTTGCCCATCTCTTTTTTTACAACTAGTTTTACTCAGGTAGATGTGATTTGAACAATTTCTACTCATTGTTTTTGACAAAAGCCCCAGGGTTAAAGCTTTTCCAACTGCAGGAGATCTAAGGCAGGTCAAATAATGACAAGTCTTGCAAATGGGATGTTTCCAGGGAGCCGACAGATTATTGACAGTTCACTAATAATGGGGCTCTTTGGAGACGTTTTGAGTCCATTCTGCCCATTTCATTGACTGCTCCACTGTTGTTTTCCAGAGTTATTGTGACTGCAGTGTAGCTGGGTTTTATTGGAACAACATAGAACAACATAGAACAGAGAAAATGGGTTTGGTAATAGGGCAAGTTAATTTGCCACAAAGTTCACTGTTCTTACACAGATTCAGCCATCTAAAAAAAATGCTCATTAGATGGTTGCAAATCTTTGTTAATTTCCAGAGGTCTGAAAAAAAATAATTTTGACCTTTTTTTGGTGTAAAACAACAGAAATTTATTATCTCACCATTCTGAAGCCTTGAATTGCAGAATCAAAGTGTCAGCAGAACCATGCTCTCTCTGGTGACTATAAGGAAGACTTCTTCTATGCCTCTTCATAGTTGCCTCTGATAGTTGCTGGAAATTCTTAGCATTCCTTGGCTTGTAGCTGTGTCCCTACAATAAGTGCCTGCATTGTCACATAGCCTTCTTCCGTGTCTTCCATATGTGTCTTCAAATCTCTCTCTCCTTAAAAGAAAACTAGGTATATTGGCACAGGGCATTAGGGTTAGGTTAGCCCTAATCCAATATGATCTCATCTTAATCTTCAAAGACCCTATTTCCAAATAATGTCACATTCACTGTTACTGGGGGTTAGGACTTCAACCTAATTTTGGAGGAGACTCGATGAAATCTACTGTTGGTTTGCCGGCTCTGCAATTGTGACAGCTTTTTTTTTTTCCCTCCTAAGCACAGTTTTAGCTCTGTCTTACAGGTTTTGATATGTTGTATTTCCATAAATAATTTAGGCCAAAGTATTATCTGATTTCAATTGTGGTTTCTTCTTTAGCTCATTGGTTTCTTAGTATGTTTGAAGTTGTAAAACCTTTGCAATTTTCTAGTTACCTTTCCATGATTGGCTTTCTGCCTCATTTCTCTGTGATTACAGATCAGACTTTGTATTATTTCATCATTTGAAATTGGTTGAGACTTGCTTTATGGTCCAGCATATGGTCAGTTTGCTAAAGGTTGTGTGCTCACTTAGAAGTAGTATGAGTTCTGCAGTTATTGGATAACATGGTCTACGTATGTGTTCATTAGGTCAATCTTGTTACCTCTGTAGTTTATGTCTTCTCCTATCTCTGCTGATTTTTGTATCCACTTGTCCTCTCAGTTACTATAAGAGGTGTCTTAAAATCTTCAGCTACTTTTATGAAATTGTCCTTTTTAGTTCTTTCACTTTTTGTTATATGCAGGGCTATGTCATTAGAGCACATGAACATTTCTGTTACTTGTATGGAGGACTGGGTTTTCAGAAGTCCTTTTTCCAACCATTCTAAAAGTCCTGCCTCCCAGACCTCATTTCGATTTCTTAAAATAATGACATGGTGGAAGTCTCAGGATACCAAGGGACTTAAGATGCCAAAAATGTATGCTGTCCCTTCTTTCCTTATTTTCTTCAGTACTAAGCACTCTACAGACATTTTCCACACTGCTTTATGAACTCTGGTAGAAGTGGTTCTATTCAATGACTTCAAGTTGATGTGGCTCACTTGGTGGTGGGGATTGGACATTGAAGAGTTTCCTTTTAGTTTATTTAAAGCTGAATGGTGATGATTGGATACCTGCTTCACTAGAGGAAATTTCATTTCTTATATGTTTCTTTGGAAGAAACTGTGGGCTCTTGATTATATCTGGTTGCACTTCTCTTACATTTATTGAAACTTCAAATACAAGTTTCTCAGGTCTTTTTTACAGTAACATAAAAATTCAGTCAAACAGGGGCATCTGGCTGGATAAGTGAGTTGAGTGTCTGACTTTGGCTCAGGTCAAGATCTCAGGGTTCATGAGTTCAAGCCCTGCATCCAGGCTCACTACTCTCGGCTGGCTTCAGATCATCTATCCCCCTCTTTCTGCCCCTCCCCTGCCTGTGCTGTCTCAAACATAAATAAACAACAACAACAAAAGAAAATCAGCCAAAGAAATGTGTAAACATATAGACTTAGCTAATAATAAAATAGGATTACATTTAGATCTTGATTTTTTTTTTAATTTTTTTAAAAAAAATTTTTAACCTTTATTTATTTTTTGAGATAGAGAGAGATAGAGCATGAACAGGGGAGGGTCAGAGAGAGGGAGACAGAGAATCTGAAACAGGCTCCAGGCTCTGAGCTGTCAGCACAGAGCCCAACGCGGGGCTTGAACTCATGGACCGCGAGATCATGACCTGAGCCGAAGTCGGCCGCTTAACTGACTGAGCCACCCAGGCGCCCCTTGATTTTGTATCTAGACTCATTTCTAAAAAGGCTACCAAGGTATTGGTATGATTTTCTGGAACCAATACACATTAACCACAATTAGCTAATTCCAACTGTTTTTAATGAAAAGTCAGCAGTATTTCCAATGCAGTATTTTTGAGTGTAAAGGTACCTTTTAGTCTAAGGTAGGGATTATTCTAACGGTCTCTCATTAGTCTAATAAAATGAAAATTCCCATAGAAATCTAAAGTGGAACCAGGCATACATTCAGTGATAGATAAACAAAGATTCAGGCAACTATCACTTTGTTTGAGTCCGGTTAATGCTAAAGTAATATCTCTCAAGATTCATCCCATTTTTATCACAAGTTAAGAAATTGGGGCTTTAGGACTAAAAACACAGTTGACAATGCAATATATTCGTTCCCCTGGGAAAAGCTTCTTGTCATGTCTTCCTAAGACCACTAAGAGTTCCTCCACTCACCATGAGCTGACAAGACCAAGTTTTCATAATGTGTCACCTGGATCATTGTAATATTCTACTGATGGTCATCCTGCTTCCTGCTGCATCCAGGACATCAAACTATTAGATGGATGAATATGAATGACTGGAGCGTTTTTATGAATAAATTTACCAAAAGTTCCCTTACAATGCCTAAGAGTTTATGATTATATAATAGATATAATTCTTTTGTATGCTGAGCTAAAACTACATTGCCAACTGTAGGGTCATTTTTCTGTAAATCACCTTTTAAAAAATGTACATAAATGACATGTTCTTTCGTTTATTAAAGTACCCCTTATGGCTTCTCATAATATTCATATTATAAGCCAAACTGCTTCCCATGATTTATGAAACCCTTCATTGTCCAACCTCAAACCCCATGTCCTGTGACTTTCTACCTCATTTACTCTGCCATGTGAACCAAGTTGGCCTTTTTATGGTTCATGAGCATACCAAGCCGAACCAGTATGTGCTCTTGCCATTACTGCTTCCTTTGATGGACCATTCATCTCCAATCACTTTGGCTTATCGCTTCATCTCATTTAGGTCCCTGCTTCATTGTCACTTTTTCTAGGGGGATTTCCCAGCCACCCTATCTAACATAGCAGGTAGTGATGTTTGCAAGAAGAAAATGAATAAAGCTGGGTGCTGAGATAAAGATTGACCCAGTTTGTGAGAAAGATACTGCTTGGTTAGGAAGTAAGGTGATATTTAAGCTGAGAAGTGAATAACAAGGAGAAGTCAGCTTTGTGATGACAATTTATAGATACTGTTCAAGGAAAGAATAGACTGCAAAATAGGTTAGTGCCTTCATCTTTGAAATCAGTGAGCTTTTCTCATGATGCTAATTCTATCTAAAATGTTCCTTTTTTAGGTTTGTCCCTGTCTTACTCATCTTTCAAGATCCAACTTATATGTCATCTGTTATTTGAAGCCTTCCATACCCCCTTTTATGTAATGTTTGTTCTTTCTTCTGATCCCTGTGCCTCCATATTCTACATTTTGTTGTCTGCACAGGGTTTAAATGGGGTATATACCTGATGAAATTATGTGAAAAATAATCTAGGTCTCATGTTTATTGATCAAAGGTGGATTTATTTTTATGTTCAATATGAAACAATGATGTTTCTTCCACTAAAAAGTATGCAGCATCTTCACATATATTTCAAAATAAGTCTTTATGTTTAGGAAGCTTCCACAGTATTCTGATTTATTCCAAGACAAAAACATGGCTTGTGTGTCTATAGAGAGGTTCCATAAAATCTGAAAAAAAAGACCATTATCCATAAATCATCAAAATCACAGTATGAGTTGTCAAAAACAAAGTTATCTATATATCCAGATTCTATGAGCACCTTATACATAATTTTCTTTAAAAAAAAAAGTGTGTGTGCGTGTGTGTGTGTGTGTGTGTGTGTGTGGGTAGGCATACTCTCCTGACTTGCTGGTTCTCTAAATTTAGTCTGACTGTTGGGTTGTCTAGCATGGCAGATGTTGATAGATATATAAAGAAAACAAAGACTCAGGGCAAAGCAATAAGAAGAAAATTATCATAGGATAATAACTAAAACAGTCAAAAAGTATTTTTAGCATTTGATGATAGCAACCTTCTTAGGGAAGAATGATTAAGATTGAAATTTTAGCATTTCTGATACACGCAAAGACTAAAGTTTTTGTAGAAAATAGAAGCGACATGAGAAGACGTAGTCAATTTCAGTATATATGTTGTGAATGAAGAACAGCATAAAAAATTAAATTTATGCAGCATTTGGAATGTAGGATGATAGAAAAATTCAGAGCAGACCAGTATAGACATTTCCCATTCGAATGCTGATTTCAGTGTCTTATCAGTTTCTTAAACAGGAAGAAAATTCGTGCATGTACCATTTTAATACCTTTATATATGTTCATTCTTAAATTTACATATCTTAGTATGTAGAGTCTTATCTAGTGTTTAGTTTCAATTATTTATTCATTTATTTATTAACTATTTATTTATTTATTTATTTATTTATTAATTTATGAGCTGTGTAGTGGAAAGAGGATTCTTACTCATGATATAAACCATTCTTTTTAGAATCCACAAACTTTCTAATGATTCTAACTCTAGATCAGGACTTACGTAGAAATATTGCTTACTTATATGGGTTTTTATGGAAAGAGTTTAAGATATTTTCCTGCTCTCTTAATTTGGAATGCTTAGATTCTAATTCACTTTCCAACTATGTGACACTATATATATAATGTAATTTCCCTAATTTTCACTTTATATATCAGTTTATATTTTTAATCTAAGGAATATATGTATATATATCCAGATTCTATGAGCACCTGTATACATATATATATATACATGAGCACATGTGTGTATATATATATATATATATATATATATATACATGAATGTGCTAACTAAAATATTAAATCCAAGTTCCTGAAAGAAAATTTTCTGAGTTTTATGTTTATATGTTCAGCAGTTCACACAATGTCTTCAATTCAAGTGCATGCTCAGTTGGACAAAATTGAACAAAGCTACATTTCTATTGGTTATTAAACAATTATGTATCTAAATATGTGTTTTTCTTCTCAGAGAGCCAAATTTTGCTTTCTGAAAAATACTCTTCACATACGTGTTCAGATTTTTATTTGCTTTCAATCTAAATTCAATCAATTCTTACAAACTTACAAATGCCATGAGGAATAGTTTTGTATTAAGCAGATGCTTTTTCATTTTTCATGTAAAGAATCTTCTTCCATAATTTGAATGGCACACAATTCTTTTTCATGTTTATGTGGAGAATATAAAGGAAAAACCTTGTGCTAATAGTTTGTGATCAGTAGATTTGTAGAGAATGTGTTTCAGTATTTGTAAAGGCTTATAATTACTTTAAATATATTTCCGACCTTCCTATGCTTTTAAAATTATTGCTATTAAAAATTAAAACTAAACATTTATACACTTAGTTTTGAAATGCAAGTAAAATGTGTTTGTAAACAAAATTCAGGTTATTTAAATGTATCAATAAATATTCTAGTTGAAAGCCTATGTTATGTGTTAAGTGTGAACAACCACTCTCAACCTGAGACATTGGTTGTTGGTGTAATCATTATATAATTATTTAATTATTTATTTATTCACACATGTGCACATGTGCACACATACAAATCTTTCATATCTTTGTCTTTTTCTGCTATATTTTAGAAAGTTCATTCAGAAATATGTTTCAAGTCGTTAATTTTCTCTTTGGTCAAGAGTATTAATCTATTGGTATTTTTACTCGTTCTAAGATTTTCAACAATTTTATTTTTCATTTCTAGGTCTGTTTTTATTATACAATTTCAGTTTCTTTTTGTCATCTGTATTAATTATTTATTTATTTACTTTTTAAAAACTTTTTTTTTTTGTTGTTTATTTTTGAGGGAGAGACAGAGTGTGAGTGGGGGAGCAGCAGAGAGAGAGAGGGAGACACAGAATCTGAAACAGGCTTCAGGCTCTGAGCTGTCAGCACAGAGCCCAATGCGGGCTTCGAACTCACGAACTGTGAGATCATGACCTGAGCTGAAGTCAGATGCTTACTGACTGAGCCACCCAGGCACCCCATCTTTATTAATTTTTTAATTAATTTTATTTTAGAGAGAAAGAGAGAGTATGAATAGAAGAGAGGGCAAGAGAGAGAGAGAATCTTAATTGCAGACTCCATGCTCAGCCCGGAGCCTGATTCAGGGATAGATCCCATGACCCTGGCTGGGATCATGACTTGAGTCCAAATCAAGAGTTGGTTGAGCATCTGACTGAGTCACCTACATGCCTCTCTTCCTTATCATTAGTACCCTGTTTATACTTCCACACTTTTTTTTTCTTTAAGCATAATTAGTTGAGCTTTTAAGATATTTTTTCTATAAATTTTACTCTCTGAAATATTCTCTTTAGATAATTTTCACTGCTTATTATCTCTGCCGGCTTCAATTCATATGTCTTATGTCTTTTTTATATGCTTTGTGTTTTATGGCTTCTGATTGTGTACTGATCATATTCTGTGGTGCATTTCCTGAGGGGATTTTTTTTTAAAGCTGGGGCTAAATTTGTTTCTGTTGGATAATTCATTTGTTACTGCTGAGTGATTAATGATACTACCGATATGGGATCCCTGTAACATAGTTTACCACTTGAAGTATTTCAACTGCCTGTTGTGAATTCAAAAATTCAACCCATGTCAAGGTTCGTTTTTGTCACAAATTATCAGAGGAATTCTCCCCTTTGACTCAGTACCACAGTTAGTACAAGCACATTGAAAATCCTTTTGTTGAAGAATTTTTCAAAAAAAAAAATTTTAACCATTCAACTCTGATAATATACGAACATTTCTCTTCCAAGTTAATCGGGGTTTCTTACTATATTCAGCACACTGTGTAGGAACGAAGTTTTATATTCTGTTGCCCTTGTAAGATGTACAAAGACATTCAGTGGTTCAAAAATTTGGCAGAAATTTTCCCACGGAAAGGTAACATTGTACTGCCTTATCTTATAGGATACCTGCTTAGTATTTAGTTTGGAAACAGAGTTTATCCTTTCTGAACTCAGAAAATTTTTGAAAATGGGAGTTTTTAGTGTGCTTCATCCCTTAGGACAATTTTTTAAATGTGAGAAATATCTAATTAATTTATGAACTCACTCTACATGATAAATGATTGAGTGTTCATTTTAAGCCACCTGTAGTATAATCATTTAAATTCATTTATTATGTATGAATTTTGATTACCAAGAAAATCATATATATGAGCTTTTCAACAAAAATCTCTGTTTAATGCTAAATAATATCTAATGTGAAACTTATAGTCTAATATAACATGTAATGAAGACATAAAATATTGAAAAATATTTAATAGTTAAAAGTACAGAAGTAAACTTATAAAAAATGAGTTGGGAGGCACCTGGGTGCCTCAGTCAGTCAAGCATCCTATTCTTGATTTCAGTTCAGGTCATGATTTCATGGTTCATGAGATTGAGCCCTGAATTGGGCTCTACGCTGACAACATTGAGCCTGCTTGGGATTCTCTCTCTTGCTCTCTCTCTGCCACTAACCTATTTGCACCCTTCAAAATAAATAAATAAATAAATAAATAAATAAATAAATAAATGACTTGGGTCATATTAAATAGTTTATTTGTAAAATTAAAAATTAATATTTATGATCAGCAACAATGTAGAATAATACTAGCTAATAATTACTCTAGATTTTGTACTAAGTATTCTATATTAACATCCAATTTAATAATCATAATATACTTATGAGGAAGAGATTATTTTTATCCTCAAAACATAGATGAAAGACTTAGGATAAGAGGATAAATGTTATTGGAAAGTTTATTCAGGTATTATGTGGAAAACTAGTAAAACTCAAGTCTGTTTTACTCTATAATCTGTACTACAACTTTGTATAAAAACCACTGTGTGAAATATTAAGTATGATACATAAAAATATCAATAAGGATAAGCATTTATTTGTTGACATTATATTTCTGTATAATATATAACATTATAATTAGCTTGCTAAGGCTGTCATAACAAGTACCACAGACTGATGGCTTAAACAACAATTTTTTTTTCTCACAATTCTGGAAGGTAGAAGTCTAAGATCAAGGTGTCAGCAGTGTTGACTTCCTCTGACGACTCTCACCTGAATTCATAAATGCCATCTTCTCCTTGTCTTTACATTATCTTCCTTATGTGTGAATGTCTGTCTCCCAATTCTTGTTATAAGAACCCTAGCCATATTGGATTAACACCAATCTCATGGGCTTTATTTTAATTTAATTACCTCTTTAAGGACCTTGTTTCCAAATAGAGTCACATTCTGCGGTACTGATGTTAGACTTCAGTATATGAATTTGGGGGGATATACTTCAGCCCATAACTAGATAGATAGATAGATAGATAATAGAACTCTGTATAGAACTATAGCTGTAGATGTCACTCTATACATATAATGCTATAAGTAATATCCTAAAGTATTAAGATAAATGATTAATACTTGTACATACAGCCCTTTCTAGGAAGGAATGACTGATAAATTTTAAATTGTGCTTTTAAGGCAACTTTGCAGAGGAGGTGGATTTGCAATGACACGAGAGATGAGAGTGGCTGTGATGGTAAGGGAGAGACATCTGTGCTAGGAGAATCACTTGGATGAGACATTGAAATAGGAAAACAGGGGCTGGATTGAGATGACAGTGACAATGGATACAGCCACTTAGCCTGTATAAAGAATTGGTTTGTGAAATGATGAGAGGGAAGAGCAATTTAGTACCAATTAATGGAGAGCTCAGATGCCAGAATAAATAATGTTTATGCTGTTCTGAAGGAAAATAATCACTTATGCCATTGTTTGTATGTTCGTTTTTTAACTTGTCTTATTGTACTCTCTTCTGCATCAAAAGAAGATTTACCCATTTTCCCTTCTTTCTTGAACTTGTTTTTATTTTTAATTTTTACTTATTTATTTTTTTATTTGAAAGAGAAAGTGAATGCAATCAGGGGAGAGGGGTGGAGAGAGAGAGAGAGAGAGAGAAAGAGACAGAGAGAGAAAGAGACAGAGAGAGAGAGAGAGAGAGAGAGAGAGAGAGAGTCTTAAATAGGCTTCATTCTCAGTACAGTTCCCAACCTGGGGCTTGATCCCAGGCCCCTGGGATCATGATCAGTGCCAAAATCAAGACACTCAACTGACTGAGCCACTCAGGTGCTCCCCCATTCTCCTTTCTAAGGCAAATCACTCTACCTACACATTATGAATCACATTGTTGACTATCACCTGAAAAATTCTGACATTAGTTATATCTTCTATCTCTGTATTCTTCAATTTATTTTTTATTGTAACCTCTTTTCTTTCTTCCTAAAATTCATTACTCAGTCTCTTCAGGATTAACTAATTTTCTGTCTACAATTTCCCTTGCTTTGAATTTCTTAGAAACAAACCAAGCATTTATTTTCCCCCTTCTCACCTTACACCCTTATCCTTCTGCACCTTTCTCTTCCACCACTCTATGAATATCAACCATGCCAAAGCATCCACTTGTCAAATTTCATGACATCTTTTCAGATACCACATAGCTCCACTTACCTTTATCACTCTATACTGTTGATGGGTATTAAAAAAAAAGATGTGGATTTTGAAAATACACATAGCTAAATTATCTTGATAAAATTTCATAACTTTTAACATTCTGAATATAGTCGTGATATTTAAGTGAGGAGGAGACAAAGTACAAGAGACTCAAATACTGAGAACAAACTGAGGGTTGCTGGAGGGGTGTTGGGTGGGGAGGACAGACTAAATGGGTGATGGGCATTATGGAGGGCACTTGTGGGGATGAGCACTGGGTCTTATATGTAAGTGATGAATCACTAAATTCTATTCCTGAAATCATTATTACACTACATGTTAACTAACTTGGATTTAAATAAAAATAAATAAATAAATGAAATTCTTTAATGAGAATAAATAAATAGATAAATGGGGAGACAATAAAGTTAGGGCATGTTCAGGGTGTATCACAATGGATGACTCAGAATACACCACAAATAAGCAGTAGCTAATATTATCTTAAGAGAATTGTCATTCCCCACTCTCCCTGATTTAGATCTTTTAATGTGCTTTAATTCAGCTTCAAATTCCACATATAAGAGCTTCTCCTCACCCTATGTTAATAATTACGGGTATTGAGAGAAGGTTTTCTTGTAAGATAATCAAGTATTATGGGACACGAGAACACAAAATCTTACCATATTAATGATATGCCAGATTACCTGGAAATTTGGTTGTAAAATTTTGAGGCAAAGTTGTGTTGTTGTTGTTGTTGTTGAAATTGTTTTTAATGCCATAGAGAAACTGCCATAATAAATTGTATGAGGGCTGCTGTGCTGGGTTCTATGGGTGAGGTGCAGGCCGGTCACTTGAAATGGTGGTCTCAGAGAGTCTTTCTTCCAGGCCACTGGCTCTCGCACTACTCCGGCAAGAATTCCTAAATGTGAGGCCACGCATCTAAATCTCGGTTATAAAACCTTTTCCATCCACCCTTTATTTTCTTCTTACCTATGTCTTTACTCAGTAACTTTTCATCTAATTGTTTTTATTTACATGTTAGAGACTGATTGTGCATTTGAAAGAGATAAGAAAGACTAAATTACCATAAGGTTTAGATGAAATTTCTTCCCCCTCCCTAAACTCCACTTAGCCTAATCTCATTTTATCTATTCCAGGTCTAAGGACCCTAGTCTTCTTCTTGATCCATGTGTTTTTGATCCTTTTACCTTCCCAAAGACACTTATATATACTGCTATTTGTATTTGAATGATCTGGCCTCTGTCATCTCTCACATCCCAGCTCAATCTGTACTTTCTTCACAGTCAATACTTGTCCAACCTCCTCATAATTTTTTTCTCATTTTATTGGTTATCTACTTCTTACTATGGAACTAATCATGGTTGCAATTTTATTTCTATTATTATTAGTATTCTCTAAGTTTCATAAAAACAGGTTTTTCATCTATTTAAGCTCCTTTTAGATCCAAAATCCAAGACATAATATACCACAATAAAGTGGTTTTGAAGGAAAGAATAAACCCTAGTCCTTAACAATATAAGAGCTCTTTATCTTACTGAAAAGAGAGTTTCTGTTTATTGAAACACAATGGATGGTATACCCTTCTAGAGAGCCATTGAAATGATTTCATTCTCTCCTTGAGTTATCTCAAAGGACCAAATGCCCACTCTCGTGAATGGATCAAATGTCTATTTTCTAAAAACAGAAACATTTTAAAAAATTACACACTTTCTCTCTCATTCCTCTCCTTTCCATGATTTGGTATACAATTAAATAAAGCAATCTCCTTTTCCATGAAAATTTATTACTTTGTATATTTTTGATAGTCCTGTCCTCTTCCCTCTAATTACTCTATGCCAAACTTTTTTTTTAATTTGGTTTTTAACAAAATTTTTGGATTGTTTTTTAAAAATGTTAATGTTATCAGATTTTTCTTTTAAATCTTCTTATAGTTTCAGTTATCTTGAGTAATCACATCTATTCTTGTTGACATTACTGAATATTAACTTTCTAACCTAATAAATGCATACAGAAATTGCATGTGTGTTTTAACACACAAACATATGATTCAGTTATCAAATGGAATGTATTGACAGAATTTTATTGTTTAGATGAAAAAGTGAGTATGTATTTGTCTTGATGATATTTAGAAGCTATAATCAATCAGTAATTTTCTAGTGTGATATGCCTTCTTATTGGTTTTGGTCTCAGTATCAGTGAAAAATGTGAAATGGGAAAAATCAACCAGCTTGAAAGAATGAATCCCATCATCGGGGGAGCAGGGCAGGAAATGTGGTGACACAAACCAAATTTGATAAATATATCTTGATAAATATTTTGAAAGGTTTAGTGCTTACAATTTCTCTGCATAATAATCCATCTCTCATGACAAACCGTATGGTGATAGGTCAATATTTTGGGAAGTAAAATCTGAAGATATGACCTCAACTCTCAACTCTGAAGTAATTGTACCTGTAGGCATCTGATAACCTTATGTAGATTCTACAGACTTTGGTAACTTGGGATCAGTAACATCCCTCTATGTCACAGATCTATCTAGTTCTTACATATTGGCAGGAAGATAATAGATTCATATGTGCTCCCCATGTCTAGCATCAACAGATGATACACAGATAAATATTATGTCAATGTGACATTTCCTTCCTAGAACATTTAGGAAGAAAATGTTCTAGGAAAACAGTAATACAAATAAAAAGTCGATGAATCTGAAAAGTAGGAAAATGATGGGTCTCCTCTTAATTTCCTCTCCTTTACTTCTCTACTATATAGCCAAAATGTTTTCAAAATTTAAATTTACTGTGTCACACTCCCACTACTAAAAAAAGAAAAAAAAAAAAAGAAAGAAAAGACTTTTGGTAGTTTCCCATTTCTCTTTGGATAAAACATGTGGTGTTAACATGGCTGGCATGTCATTGCATGGTCTAGTCCTTGTCTCTCTGTCCATTTATATCTCCCACTACTCCCAACTTTGTAGCTAGAATGCCATCCAAACTGGCCTCTTCAGTCACAGGTCCTTACATTTGCAATCCTCCATATTGGTTTTATTTCATACCCATTTACCTACTTAACGTGTATACATTTTTTTCATATTTTGTATAGGAGTGATTTCTCAGGTAAACTTAGATCATGCTCCTTTGTTTTAAACCTTTATAGCACCTTATTTATATTCCAGTATGAAATCTTTTAGTGAACCTATTATTATAGTAATTATTTATTTAATATGAGTTTTTGGCACTGGAACTAATAATTACTGAGAAAAGAGAAGAGCCTTTCCTTGTTTACTATTGTATTTCCACCAATCACTTTTAATTGGCCAATAAATGTTGGCTTTGTGAGTGAACGGTCATTAACAATGCTTAATTTGAAAACACAGGAGAAAAGAATATTGGCCTAGAAAGATCTGATTTAAGGTCTTTGTGTCTTATGCCAGAAGACATTATTTGGTTTTTAATTAACTCAAATAATCTTTTTATATATTTTTCAATAACAATGTGATTCTGAGTTCTGTGGTATTATTCATGATTTTTTAGTGTGCAATATAGCAATATTAAGAATAACAGTATCAATGTGAATCGTCATTTTAAAAATTGCTGAAAAAATGAGTTTTTGTGCCTAGAGTTCTTATATTTCTGCAGTTTCAAGGTCAACTGTGTAAGTTAACTACACGACAAAATGCTAAGAAGAAATAGACTTTGGGTTTATAGGTAATGGATAAAACTAAAGTGACTCTGTTTCAAGAAATGCAATTATTTTATGTCATAACATGTTCAGAAGTCCATGAATGTAATGGATTTTTTTTTCTCTTTAATCCTACTACAGAATATTCCTCAGCTAAATGAACTCAGGTTCTTGTTTTTCATGAGTCCCATTAGTACCGTCATAGAAGGTGCTACCTTCAGTCAAAACGTCAATATTTGCACCTGCATTTGGTTAATTATATGACATTACTTTTCAGCAATGTCACCTCGTAAGGACTAGTTCTTGAAATGACATAAAAATCAATGCATTTCATAAGATTTAATAAGAATTAAAGATGCAACATAATGATAATGTTAAAATATACATAACAGTCATAAGGAATGGATATTTTGGGCATAACTCTATAATCGGGCACAGTTTACCATTAAATTACCGAAATATTCTCTATTTTTAAAATTAAACATGTTAAATCTATTCCCATGGATGATTTTATAAATTTTATAAATTTATTAAGTAAATAAGAGAATTACTAACTAAAAATGTATCCTTTTGAAGCTATGTGTTTCAGAATATCTTTAGGTAAATTCAATATAGGATCCTATTTGAACTTGGTACGACTTCCTAGACCAAGTGTCATGGAGAAGCCAACATAATGTATAACAACAACTTAGAGTTATCTTACTACTAAATTCATAACTGGAAAAATTATTGTGAATTCATTTGTTCATGAATAATAGACAACATACCCTTTTTATGACTAAAATCTTAAGGAGTTCAGTGAGGACAGGGCCTCTTTGTCCCACAAGAGAAACTATCAATGAGGGATAGCTAATGTATTGTGATTTTTAAATTATATTTTTTCTAAAAGTTTAGGTACTAGAGTAGGATTTGTAGACAAGTGCTAACAATTATCGTTTCATGCACAGTAAGCATATTAAGATTTATTGAGTAATCAAAATATTAAATATTTTAAATAAATATCATAAATAATGAAATGAAATTTAGTGTTTATGAAAAGTTGTGTGCTACACTGAGCATTTTATACGTTTATTTTGTTATATGTCCTTCAATCTTTCTAGTCTAAATAGACATGATCTTTCTATTATAGAGATGAGAGAACTCTTGCCACAGATAAGTCATATAACTTCCCTGAAGTCATAGGACTCCTACGTGGTAGAACAATTATTCAGAGTCAGGTCCAATTTCAGAGTGCAAGTGGTTTTTCTTGAACAAATATCACAGAATGGAACAATTATCATCAATTATAATTAAGTTTAAACATGTATGTCTTTATTAAATGGGTTTTCTTGCTGACTTGTCTATTTATCCTTCAATTTATCCAATAAATATTCATTGAGCCTATTTTTGAGAAATTTTAGAGTATACAAAGGGAAGACATGAAAATGAATAAGGGATTACAATACAATATAATTAAAGCAGGTATGTTGCAATAAGGGTATTGTGAAAGTTTTTAAATGGAGTGTTTCACTTGGGAAGAGTCTGAGGTGTGTGTCTTGTGATAAAAAACAAGAAATTTGCTTTGTAAAATGTGCCACAAAAACATGTATCACTGTCGCTTTGAAATGAAGGGCACCTAGGAATGATTCTGGAGGTAAAGGTAAAAGGTCTGATATTTACAAGACTTAGAACTCAATCTAAGGAGTCTGGATATTATCCTAAAATTTACAGGATCCAGGAAGATTTTGGCTTTGAAGAATTTTAGACAAAGTGTATCTAAAAACAGTTTCTTACTTTGCAGATAAATCCCGAGTATTGTGTCAAGAGTATCTCAGAAAAAGGAGGTTAAATGTACTTTTTTTGCCATCCTACCTGGAAATGAAAATTAATTCAAAGTAAGTGTAAAAAAGAGAAGTGGAAAACAATACTTATGTGATAGTATCAAAAGAAGTCTGCTTAGCAGGGAAATGAAGAGTAAGGTTAAAGACAGAGCATTAACATTCCATTTCAGCGCAATCCATATATTACATATACAGCAGTGTATCTAGTTAATTAGGCTGTTAATTTGATAAGCATGACTAACTGCAATTTATTTAGAACAAACTAATAATGGTTTCGCTTATTAAGGATGGTTTAAATGTATGGAGATAAAAAGGAGCCCTTGAAAGAGATGTGAGTTCCTATCAATCAGGGTCCCTGGTTGCAAAACACCTTTAAAAGAAAACTTAAGTAGAAAAGTAATTCATTGGATAGTAGCAAGTAATTCATAGAATTTATAAGTGTACTGGTCAGTGGACTCAAGAAATGGGCAGGTCCAAGGGTGGCTGGTCTCCAGAATCTTCCGGCAAAGCCAGAACTGCCACACACACATACATGCCCTGCAATAATTCAAGTGTGAAATACAACTGGATTTTGAAAACCTGAGAAAAAAATAAACACATTAATCGCAAAACTCGCATTAATATTTGTATATTAATTACATGCTGAAAATGGTAATATTTTAAATCTTTGGTTTAAATAATATATCTTTTAAAATTAATTTTATCTGTTTGTTTTTATTGTTTTGCATGTGACTACTAGAAATGTTAAAATTAGATATGTAGCTTACCTTGTGTCTTGTATTATATTTTTATTGGATGGCATCATTGTAGAAGACTGGTTGGGGGGGTCTTGTGTGTGTGTGTGTGTGTGTGTGTGTGTGTGTGTGTGTGTGTGTAGGAAAGAAACAAAAGGAATTGGAGTAAAATTGGCAATAGTATTGAACTATAGCATTTAATTATTGTTTTTTCCCCCTCAAACCAACATTATTTTTACCATCCTAACCCTTATTCTGCTGTGGGAAGGTAAAAAGAGGGATAATGAAATGGTAATATTTTAAATCTTTTGGTTTAAATAATATATCTTTTAAAATTAACTTTACCTGTTTCTTTTTATTGTTTTGAATGTGACTACTAGAAATGTTAAAATTAGATATGTGGCTTATCTTGTGTCTTGTATTACATTTTTATTGGATGGCATCATTGTAGAAGACTAGAATGGGAAGGTAAAAAGAGGGATAAAATAGTCTGCATGTTGGGGATAGCCCAGGGTCCCTTAAAAGGTATAGCAAAGAAGAAATAAAGAGAAAAGACTTGCATTTGGAAGTTGTAAGAAGGAACATGAACCAATATGTGTCTTCAAAAAATTGTGGTATTTGCTATTTGAGTGACTTCTAATTTTCTGGACACATTCCTTCATAAAATTTGACCCCAAAACTACATGAAATGCCTAAAAAAACATTGCTATTAATGTGAGAAAAAGATAAAGTCAGGATTCATTTAGTATAGTAAAAAGAACATGGGTTTATTTTTACTGTCACTTTGCACTCACATAAATGTGTGAAAAGGAACTAAGGACAGTGCATATAAAAAGGAGAAATTTCTAATCCTGTTTCTTCTCAGCAGCCTTGTAAAACACCAACTAATATACTTAGTAAAAGAAGATGTTTTAACTGTTGTTTGCAAGAAAATCTGATTTTTTTTCAGGGGCAGTCAGAACAGGAGCAAATGCTGATCTGCTGTTTCACACAATACAATCCCGTTCTTCTTGTTATGCCCATTAATCTAAGAATTGCTGAAGAAAGCAAACTTTTTACAAGGGACAAAGCCTATTTGAGCTTATAGTTTTGCCTTAGGCCGAAAATGGAAGGAAAGGCCTTTCCTAACTTTCTGACCATATGTGGTAGTCATCTCGCTAAAAGGGAAAATTTTTCTCAAGCAATTCCCTATAAAGAAATGTCATTATCTCCAGTAGCTCTTTTGATTATTCTGCATACCAATCCATCAGCCAGTTTTCTAGGAGCAGTTTCAGCGATGACTGTTAATGCCAGCAGCAATTATAAAGAAAATTGATCCTGTAAAAGCAACAGTTTGATATTCATTCCACCAAACGGCCTCTTCCACAAATAATACCAGAATCTTTCCACACTTAAAAGCTACAGCAGACATAAAGCAAAATGATTGCCTTGGCCAGGTGATTGAACCATCATAGGCATAAAATACAGGATTGATATTTTAAAGAGATATGATGAGAATCATTTAATCGGAATAGATACTGCTCAGTTTTAAAGATTAATAAGAAAGAAAGCTTTCTGCTGTCTAAAATATCTTCTGTATAATGCTCAAAGCAGATGAAGACGGGATTTAATTTCTTGCTGCTAGTCTCATGGATGCCTGGTTTATATTTGTCATCACACATAAATGAAAGAGAAGCTAATTTCAGGCCTTTAAGTACTACAGTGTAAGTAGTAAGGCTGCATACAACACACAAAAGTATAATACTTACGGTGTAAGTATTTGTTGGATTGAAGCCCCATCAGAGACAGCTCGCTGAATATATGGAGCAAGCTTTATGATTCCCTATCACAGGTGAAGTTCCCTGAGTCTGTTTCTTCTTCTCTTCCTCCTCTCCTTCCTCCTTCCCCTTCATCCTTTTGATTTGTATTTTTTTTAATATTTTTCAGGTTTTTTGACATATACTTGACATAAAGTGCTTAGTTTGAGGTGTAACTGAAGCAGTGACTATGGTATATAGTCTCCACAAGTAAAACTCATACTTCTCAGCACTTATCTGAAGAGCCTGGGATAAGGTAGGTGCCTTAGAATTTCAAAGGGTTTGGGGGCACCTGGGTGGCTCAGTCGGTTAAGTGTCTGACTTCAGCTCAGGTCATGATCTTGCAGTTGGTGGGTTCGAGCCCTGTGTCTAGCTCTGTGCTGACAGCTCAGAGCCTGGAGCCTGCTGCAGATTCTGTGTCCCCCTCTCTGCCCCACCCCTGCTTGTGCTCTGTCTCTCTCTGTCTTTCAAAAATGCATAAACATTTAAAAAATAACATTTTAAAAAGAATTTCAGGGGCACCTGGGTGGCGCAGTCGGTTAAGCGTCCGATTTCAGCCAGGTCACGATCTCGCGGTCCGTGAGTTCGAGCCCCGCGTCAGAGTCTGGGCTGATGGCTCAGAGCCTGGAGCCTGTTTCCGATTCTGTGTCTCCCTCTCTCTCTGCCCCTCCCCCGTTCATGCTCTGTCTCTCTCTGTCCCAAAAATAAATAAACGTTGAAAAAAAAAATTAAAAAAAAAAAAGAATTTCAAAGGGTTTTAACAGCTTCCATGATAGATGTATGCTTTTTCTGCATTAATAGTAGTTCCTTCAATTTGGGTTTCTCTGACTAGTTCAACCAAGGCCACTGCCTATGACTTCATATTCCCATAGGACTCTGGGGTACCGACGTTAAGCCATTGTCTACACATAGTATGCATATAAAAGCAAATCCATTAGGCCAGAAGAGATCATGGGGCTTTGCACAGACATATCATAATGACTAATAGTTACTAAATTTTCATAGATGCCTACCACATGTCTTGAACTCTGCTAAATTCTTTGATATAAATCATCTCATTATTAAGCCAAAGAGTGAGCTTTTCCCATGCTTACAGATGATCAGAAGGAAGTTCAAATAGAAAGCATCTATCTGACTTTATATAGATGCTCTTTTCATTTCACAACTGTGCATCTCATTATAGGCACTAAATAAGAAATTGGTGAGAGGGAAATGAATAAATGAATGAAGGAATGGGCATAGAAATTAACTGGGATGTATATTATTCCATTTTTACATATTTCTGGTAGTTTAAAAATTATACATCTAATATTTCTGTTAAATGATTTGTATCAAATCATGTAAGTCAACTTTATATCTTATATCATTCATTTAAGTAGTTTTAAATAAACCAACTATAATAACATTTTTATAAAATAAGTTTATCCCAGTGATTTAAAAAAAAAAAGAATATCAACCTTCTCAATTAAGGTAAATATAGTAGTTTAAATACTGCTTGTATATGTTGAGAAAGAAGAAGAATGTAAATAGGTAAATAAAAGTTTTTTTTTTCTGGATTTATGCCTACTTTTCATGAATCACCAATAAACAATTCTTCTGTTTTGTATTACAGAGTTATATTTCCTAACATAAACATAAAGCATTATGAATATTCCACTGAATATTTCAGGTTTCATTAAAATCTTACCAATTATCTGTTATGTACATTTTAAAGCATATTTTATTGTAAATATTCACATTTAAAGTCATACGTAGTAAAAACAAAAGTCATACATACTAAATGTGCCCCTGTTAAACTATGTAAAATACATACTTATTGACACATGTCTAAATACTCAAATATAGGTAAGAAAAAAAAATAAGAGCAGTCTTTTTTCATATAGTCTAAAATTTTCTGTTATATCTGAGGATAAGTCTAATGTACTAGATTCTGATTTTTAATCTTTCTAATAAATATTATAAATTTTAATCAAGAGCTAACCTTTTAATATTGAGTGTGGGTTGCACATTGATTTTCAATCAGTTAGTAATTTGGTTTTGAAGAATCTAATTTCATTTGTGCCAGATTCAGATTTATGTAAAATGAGCTGTCTTTTTACTAGCAGAATGACTAGTGTTGTTCAGGGCAATTAGTACAAAATTGATTGACTAAATTCACCAATGTTATAATCCTAATATTATGAGCTATAAGTTTCCTTATTTGAAAGAGTTTGACTAACTGCAGATATTTGATGTGTATTTAGGTTTTATGAGCACTTCGTGGCACAGTTATCTGTGAGAGTCAGGATATCAGTAAACATATTTGGAAGAGGTTAATAATGTTTACTGATAAACTCATCAATTAAAGTATTATTTATGTTTATAGTGTCACTTTTTGTTAATGTATATTTCATCATATTAATAAATTATAATACAGTTCAGCAGAGGCATTTCAATCTAATAATTAAAAATTTAATTTAGTTACCTTATAATTTATGGTCTTATGGCTAAAACAATATCCAAAACAATAAGCAGAATTTGTTCTTTCCTGACTCCAATATTCACTATTATTTGGTTTTATGCTATAGTTTACATGCCTAAAATTTCTAACTTTTATTAAATCTTCTCGTCAGCTCATTGTTGAGGAAAACCTTTTTAATTATTGAGAGTTTTCTCTACATTCCCAAAGTATCAGTTTCAATTGATGAATAAAGAAATTTATTGCAATGGTTAAGTTTAACCATTCTTTGGGCAAGGTTTTATAACCCTATGACTTCATCTTAAGTAGAGATTTCCCTCATCTGGCTATTTATTCATCTGCCCACATTTGAACTCTAGTCAATGAAGAAAACATAACAAAAAGGTAAGCAATTTTTAAGACAATTCTTTGATGGTTTTATTATCAAACTTCCCTTCAAAATGATATGAAATAATAGTAGGGAAAGCAAATAGAAGATTTTAGAGAGGATAGAGATTTCCCAAAGATCTGAGAGAACAGATGTACAATCTGCATCACTATGTGAGTATCAATGCTCAAGAGGTACAAGCAGTAGGTTTCTACACCCCCCGTTGCTCTTGTGAGAACAGATCTCAAAATGCACTCCGCAGAGATTTCACAAGTTAGTAACCCATGCAAAGCATTTTGGGGGAAAATAGGAAGAGTGCAGAATAATAGTGGAGGAAGGAATAGTACCTGGGTAACAACTACAAACTCTGCTTAAGAGGATAAATGCATTCAATCAAATAATTGTGCACATTTGATCAATGACCTCTTTATGTGAACATACAGATGGCAACATGCTGTTTTGGAGAGCCATTGCCAAAATAACGCTTTATAGCAATTGATACCAAATTGGTGTTGCTCATTATTCAGTGGGAAGTTTATGGCTCTGCTAGGCTCAGGTTAAAGATCAGCTAGGCTTGTTCAAGTGAAAGCTTTGTTTTGGATTCTGGTCTGCTTTATATGCTTATTCCCTTGGAGCAGTGGCTATCTGGAGCATGCCCTTCTCTAAGTGAAGGGCAAAAAGACAAGAATGAAAGCCAGACAATAAGAGCACACTTATCCCTACACTGACTGTGTTTGCTAATATTCCATTGGCTAAAGCAAGTCACAGGACGACATCCAAACTCAGTGGAGTAGCCGTGTTTATGCCCCTGACAGAAGGCGGCCATGAGAAAAGTGAGAAACAAAGGACAGATCATAATCAAGCAGCACAATTCTTCCCTCTTGGTTACAATGATTAATTTCCTTTCTATTTGGAAAATACATTTATTACTTCCCCAAATCACCGGAAAATCTGCCCCCATCATGGCAATACCCACTTATGCGGATGTTCTAAGGATACGCAAGGATAAATATAAAGCACTCAGCCTCGGATGTAGAAGCTGCATTCTGTAGCTAATAATATTAGTCATATTAATGATAGACATGATATTTAATTTCATTGGAACATTACTATAATTAAAAACTTTTCTATATTTTTATCTGAAAATTATCACTATATTAGAGAATGTGTTATTTAAATATTTCAATATTCCAATAGTATGCTTATTTGTTACTTACAAGCATGACTTGCAACTTGTAACTTTTGAATGAGGGAAAAAAGAGAATTTAATCAAGTGAGTTAGGCAGATGCCTTACGACTTAACTTTCAAATGGAATTAATTCCCAGGGAAGGCAAAACCCCTGCAAACACAGTAAGTGAAATTTAACGTCAAATGAATCTTACATATGTAGTGTATTCTAAAGCAATAAAACACATAAAACTATCCCCAGCAAATATCGACATACACGTATATCAAGTCAAAGAGAAACCACTTTGTGAATTAACAGACGTAATAGAACAATTGAAAATGAACAACGAATACATGAAGCACAATTAACAGCAAACAACTGGTAATATTGCCCCATTAAAAAAAGAATGATTTAGTTTCCACACCCCATGCAATAATGGAAAATGCAATTTGGTTCTTTGGTTGTGCTATAATCAGCCAGCTTTCAAGTGATTAAAATTCTTCCTGTCCCCCCCCCCCCCGTTTCTTTTCTTTTCTTCTTCCCAGCTGCCAGATGGGGGTATGTGCATTGGCCTCCACCACATCATCAACATCTCTGCTTAAATTCTAGTGAGCTCTGAGTGCTCCATTACCCATTGCATTCTGCCCCATTTGATCCAGGCGCATTTGCCACTTTGATGCCTTCGCAGTACAAACAAGGTGCACTAATCAAAGCTTCCCTGTTCTATCCCGTGAGAACCTCTCATCATTGCCGTGGTTTCAAATCTGGTGCACCCCATTACCACTTCATTTTGTTCCCTTTGATCCTATCAGTCTGACACTTTGATCCATGCACTGCACTAACTGGACTTATCAAAGCTTTCACACTTTTGTTTTTGACAGGCAGTGACAAAGATTCCGGCAAGATGAGGGACTTTTCCTCTTGTTTCCGTTACATTTTCAGCATCAAACATTTTTTTTTAATTTAATTCTGGTTTCAGAACACATTTATTAATTTCATCAGCAGTATATTTTAAAATGTATATGTTTTCACTAAATTCTACCCAAAGCAATTAAATATATCCATATCAGAATTGTATATCACATAATTGTTTAATGCACCATGGGTGTTTAATCAATGATTCTAAAATGCCAGTAGCTTAATGGAAACAATTAGTGGTGTGTAAAGCAACTGTACTGATATGAACTAGAATGCTGTAGAGCTCCATCTTAGAAAAATATGTACCATCTAATAGCATTTATCAGAAAATCATTTTGTCTTACTGAGATATAATTAGAAAGACTTCTGCATGTGTTTTAAATATACTGATTGACCAAGTATGAATGGAAAAAAATTGCTCATGATTAGAAAATTGGAAGATTGGCTTGTTCCAATTCTTTTGCTTACATTTATTTATTTCAGGCATAGAAATCTTGGTGTGTGTATTTTCCTACATGGCATTTTCATGAGCTATTTAAAATTATATGTATCTGGTGATCTATTTGACTTATAAACCATAGTGGAAATAAAGCTCTAAGAGTACCATAAGATCACCAGGGATTTTATTTTTCTTAAGTCCCCTAATTATTTTATTATTTTTTAAAAAAAAGTTTAATGCTTATTTTTGAGAGAGAGAGAAAGAGAGAGAGCACACGCAGGGGAGGGACAGAGAGAGAGGGAGACACAGAATCCAAAGCAGGCTCCAGGCTCTGAGCTGTCAGCACAGAGTCTGACACGGGGCTCAAACTCATGAACTGAAAGATCATGACCTGAGCCCAAGTTTGACGCTTAAGCAATTGAGCCACTCAGAAGACTCTTAAGTCCCCTAATTCTTAAATACTAATAATATAAATTCCCCCAAAATGAAGGGAACTTTATGTTCTAATGGATAGGTTTCTAGGGCCTCAAAATAGACAGTAATGACAAAAGTTGATCCTTTGGAGGGATGTCATATTAAGCTGTCTATACGAGATAGAAAGGATATCATCAGTGAATGTGACACTGATAAGATTGCTCTATACCATTACTTTCTGTATGAATAGTAAACATGAACACTTTTATTACTGTTTTTACTATCCAAGACTCTAAGGATATGAGAAAAAAATGACTAAAAGGTAAACTAATATGAAGAAGCATCACCATGTATACACTAGTGATCTCTTGAGATTTTTTAGACATTAAACAGAAGAGGCCTTTAAATTAGTAGAAACTTTGGTAGATATCCATTCTCCATTTAAAGAAGTAGAACTGTCCACACAAAATATATAATTCACTCAGTGAAATATGCTGAATGTAACATACTAGCCTAGTTATAGTTCTGTGCCTCCTGGTGGTTAGGCACAGAACCTCACAAATGAGGTTTACCTATTGACCCTGTGGAAACTTCACACTTCTGCCGTTTCTGCTTCTGCTTCTGCTTTTTCTACTTCTTCTTCTTCCTCTTTTTCTTTTTTTGGAAAAAAAATGTTTATTAGTGACAAGTCCTAGATATTACACAAATTACACAGCACACCTGGGCTACACACTGAGGCTCTCGGTACAGAGAAAGAGAAAATGCATAGACCTGAAGTTCTTTCATTGGAGTGTGTGTGTGTGGGGGGGAGGGGTCTACAGTTTCTCAGTCTCATTCTTTATTGCTGACTTTAAAACATAAGAACAGGAATTTAAATTTCAGGAAGATAGAAAACAGGTACCCTGAATGGTCTGTTATTGAAATCAAATAAGATGTCTAAAACAAAGGAGCCTCAATGGGGCGGGGGGGGGACGTTGCTCTTTACCCAGGTGGCCAAGTGGCAGAGTGTGTGTATTCAAAATAGCCTCTTTGGAGTAGATATCTCCTGGAATGGATGCCTCCACAATCTAAACTTAAGTCAGGCACTTGCATGACAAATCTAGAAAATAAAGTAAATAAAATAACTGTCAGGGCTTACATTGTGATCCCCCCCTTGTGATGTCAAGGCATTAAAGTCAATGGTGAGGACATTAACTACCTTGGTAATAATTGATATGCCAAAAGTCAGAGGTAGGGCACATCGTAACCTAGAAAGTACAAATCTAAAGAGGTTTATAGTACCAAGTCCTATAATCCATATGTAGGCAATGGTCTAAGACCCAGTTTGTAGCCATTGTTTCAAACTTGAATGAACCGACAATGAAGTTAAGTCAGTGACCTCAGGGGCCCAAAGAATTTGTTCAAAGATTTGTGGAATATTTTGACATATTGGGCCATTGGATATAAGTAAGGTTTGAACCTGTCCTGAGTTGATTTATTGCTCCATATCTCCTTGAACCAGTCTCTAAGCCCTGAGAATAGGTCAGTTTAGTTCAAAGTTTATGTCTCATTTCAGGAAGCGGTGTTTCAGGTGGTTCCCCAAATTAGGCCCATAGGGCGCAAGTAATCAGCCATTTAATAATAGTTATTTTCACAGTTTTCAAATTCTGGAGGGATCAAATAGGGAGAAAAGGATAAATGTTCCATCTTTGTTCAGAAAGGTATATCGTACACAAATGCTGTAGGAACTCGAGCAGGTACTAACCATGAATACTGCAGAAAAATTCCCTTGATCTTCTGGAACAGTGAAGGTAAAAGGAAACATGTTGAACTATGCTCAAAGCATTGATCTTCTTAAACCCATGCTTCTTAATAAGCAGTAGACAAGGCCTCCTGGGGATAAATTGTTTATAATTTACCAACATGATCTCTTCTCAAGAAACCAAAATATATCAAAGAAAATATGATTAGTCCCTGTCTTTAGCAACATATGTCCTTAGATAAGAAAAAAGGAGAAATACATATATTAGTTAATGAGATAGAGAATATCTGGAATATTCAGGATAATTATGAAGTAGTGACCTGAAGCAGGACCTCAAAGTTCACCTAGGACATGTTTCCACACTTATCTCAGGGAAGAAGAAGAAGGGCCAGAACAAGAAATGTCCAATGGTTTCCTCTACCTGTCTGAGAAAAATACAGTCTAAGTTTCTTGACAAAACCCTAAGAATGAAACAGTGTATTCATTTTGACCTTTTCGAGTCTTGGCCACCAAAAATAAATAAAAAACTGTTTCTAAGGGGTTATTTTTCTGCCTCACATAAGTTTCTTTTGGTGTTTTCTTCCTTTCTGTAACTCAGGTAGGACCGGAGTTAAGTCATTACAGCCCTTTATACAGGGGTCACTTGACCTAACCCAGCCTTCTTTGTGAACAGTGATTGATTTGTTGGGCATATTGGGTCAGAGTTCTATTTGGGGGAATAAAATGAATTAATTATAAGAGGACTTCTACTTTTCTTTGATCAGGAGATATAAAAACTATGCAGCCCTAGTGAATGTGTGTGTGTGTGTGTGTGTGTGTGTGTGTGTGTGTGTGTGAGTGTGGTGGTGGTGAATCTATCTAGAAAGCCTGCTGAGAGAACCAAGCCTACATATTATACCACAGAGCTAACAGATGATAGATCATGAGAGCAGTAGATGGATAATGAGCTGGATCCTGCTATGTAAAACCAACCTAAATCTGTATATTTTAACTATTGAAACCCATTCTCTACCTTTTTACTTGAAGATAGTTTGATATTAGATTGATTCACCTGCAATCAAAGGCTTTTATATACTAAGTGTTAAATTTACTGGAATATTTGTTGGAGCTCATTTGTAATAGTTTCGTTTTTGTAATGCTTTCAGCATGATGCAATATTTTCAAGAAACAAGGTGATTGTCAGATGGTTTCTCGGCATGATAGAATAAATAGGGAACAAATAACAAACAACTAAAGTAGGAGCTTTAGGATTGGAGCCGTAACAAAACTGGATTAATATACTTACTTACTAATGGTCTAAAAATGAAGGACATATTTTCTTCCATATATCTAGAGGATTAAAGATTAGGGATAAAATTCACTTGTGTATAACAGACTGAAAGATACTTGCCATGAAGTTCTACAGATAAATTACCTTTAGTCTTGCCATGTTTTTTTTCTTATAAACCTATAATTTAACCATTCAAAGTATTATTCTCTTCTTATACATTATGACAATATAACCTACTTTTGGTTCAAAAGTAAGTTTTATATATATATATATATATATATATATATATATATATACATATACGTATACATATGTGTGTGTATATATATATATATTTGAGTTTGGTTCAAAAGTAGGTTATATATATATATGTATATGTATATAGCTGGGTTCTTTGAACATATGAATTAATTTCTGTTCTTTGTACAGATTACAGTTTTCTGTATAGAAAGGATTTATTTGTAATAAATAACTAATGTAATATATGTAAAATATCCCATCAAATAATTAGATAATGTTTAAACACATTATTTTCCAATGTGACAGTTGAAAATAGTGTCTCCTTGCTATTTTAATTTGTGTTTCTTTAATTACAAGTAAGGTTAACAATTCTTCATATGTGATGGTCTTTTTCATTTCCTTTCATAGCCTATTTATATCAATTTTTCTATCAGTGGTTTTTAAATGTTTATTCATTTATTTTGAGAAAGAGAGAGAGAGAGAGCATGTATGCACCTCTGAGCAGGGAAAGGGCTGAGAGAGAGGGAGAGAAAGAATCCCAGACAGGCTCTGCACCGTCAGTGCAGAGCCTGACGTAGTGCTTGATCTCATGAACTGTGAGATCATGACCTGAGCCAAAGCCAATAGTCATGGGATGCTTAAGTGACTGAGCCACCCAGGCACCCCAGTGAATATATAAAATGGGAGATAATAAACTATGTATATGTATTGATATAACTCATTTATTGAGATAACTCATAGTCCTATTACTGAAACACATTTCAATTTTTCTTTTTACACATTTCATTTTTTTACTCCTTTTATATAAAGATTATAATAGGCTTTCCTTTTACCTTTCTCGTATTTTAAAATCTGTATGAGATCTATTTAAAATTTTATTAATGAATTAAGTATTCAAAATAATTACTTTAACTGTAGCCTGTAATTTACAATTGGAATAAACCAAAATATTTATTTTTAATATATGCTAGTATTATGTAATATATCATGATGACTCTGTCGTTGTTAGTATAATTTCCCACTCCTGTTGATTGTGTCTCTACTACTATAATTTGGATTTTTCATTCAAACCAAATTCAATAAATGATAATTATTTACATTTACATTCAGATTTCTAACTTGATGAATACTATTTTTCTAAATTTTTTAAATTTAATTTAATTTTTATTTTTAAAGTTTATTTATTTATTTTGAGAGAGAGAGAGAGAGAGGATGGGGGTAGGGGTAGAGAGAGGAGACAGAGAATCCCAGGCAGGCTCTGTGCTGCCAGCATAGAGCCCAATGTGGGGCTCGAATTCATGAACCATGAGATCATGATCTGAGCTGAAATCAGGAGTTGTTTGCTTAACCCAATGAGCCACCCCAGCTCCCCTCAACTTATTTTTAATTTTAATTGTTTTGATACAATGGTTTCTTTTACATTCTTAAGTTCTTAATTTTGATTTTTCCTGCAAGTGGATTTAAAAATACTAAGTTTATCTACCTGTTAGAAGAGTCACTTGAATTGTGTTTTCTTGAAACCTTATTGGTAAGAAGACTTTATTTTGAATAACAAATATTTACGAATTACAGCTTGGCAAGTCCTGATAATCTGAAATCACAAAACTTTCTCCAAACATACCTTGTAGACATTGTTTCACAGATTTCTCATTTGTGAAGAGACTTGTAAGGTCACATTGATATTTATTCAGTCCTTATTGAAATGTGATTTGTTTCTCCCTTTGTTTTACGTTTACTTCCTATAATTGATAATATTTCATGGTATAGTGTCTGAGTCTCATTACCTTTCTCAGTCTTTACCTTCAGATTATTGTGAATTTTTCCATTTGCATTCAGAATTTCTTTTTCAGTTCAGATATACTTCACCACTGGGGGCACGTGGGTGATTCAGTTGGTTGAACATCCAACTTGGGCTCAGGCCACGATTTCACAGTTTGTGAGTTTGAACGCCACATCGGGCTCTGTGTTGGCAGTGTGGACCCTGGTGCCTGCTTCAGATTCTGTGACTCGCTCTTTCTCTGCCCCTCTGCCACTCATACTCTCTTCCCCTCTCAGAAATAAACAAACATTAAAAAAAATTTAAAGGTTACTAGGAAGATGGTGGCATAGGAGGATGCTGGGCTCACAGCGCGTCCTGCTGATCACTTAGATTCCACCTACACCTGCCTAAATAACCCAGAAAACCACCAGAAGACTAGCAGAATGGAGTCTTCAGAGCCAAGCGCAGACGAGAGGCCCAGGGAAGAGGGTAGGAAGGGCGGCCAGGTGGTGAGCGCTCCACGGACTGGCGGGAGGGAGCTGGGGCGGAGGGGCAGCCCGCTGCCAAGCAGAGCCCCTGAGTCTGGCTTGCAAAAGCAGAGGGGCCTGATGGAGTGTGTTCCGACAGCAAGTGGGACTTGACATCTGGAAGGTTATAAGCTAACAGCTCTGCTCAGAGAAAGGGAGGGCTGGAGGACAACGGAAGGGAGAGTTGCTGAGCCCCAGAAAACAGAGCTCAGCTTGGCGGGGAACAAAGGTGCTCGCCAGCGCCATCTCCCTCGCCCATCCCCCAGCCAAAATCCCAAAGGGAACCAGTTCCTGCCAGGGAACTTGCTTGCACCGTGCAAACACCCAACGCTATGCTTCTGTGGATCCATCCCTCTGGCGGGTCTGACTCCCTCCCGGTGCCTCAGGGCCCCTCGAGAAGCAGATCTCTAAAAGAAAAGTGAGCTGAGCCTGCTCCTCCCGCCCCTGTGCACCTTGCCAATCCACCCCAGCTAATACTCCAGATCCCTAGCACCACAAGCCTGGCAGTGTGCAAGTAACTCAAACGGGGCCACCCTACAATGAATCCCACCCCTAGGAGAGGGGAAGAGAAGGCACACACCAGTCTGACTGTGGCCCCAGCAGTGGGCTGGGGGCAGACATCAGGTCTGACTGTGACCCCACCCACCAACGCAAGTTATTCAAGACAGCACAGGGGAAGTGCCCTGCAGGTCCACACCACTCCAGGGACTATCCAAAATGACCAAACTGAAGAATTCCCCTCAAAAAAGAATCTCCAGGAAATAACAACAGCTAATGAATTGATCAAAAAGGATTTAAATGATATAACAGAAAGTGAATTTAGAATAATAGTCATAAAATTAATCGCTGGGCTTGAAAACAGTATAGAGGACAGCAGAGAATTTCTTGCTACAGAGATCAAGGGACTAAGGAACAGTCAGGAGGAGCTGAAAACTGCTTTAAACGAGATGCAAAATAAAATAGAAACGTCCACGGCTCGGATTGAAGAGGCAAAGGAGAGAATAGGTGAACTAGAAGATAAAATTATGGAAAAGGAAGAAGCTGAGAAAAAGAGAGATAAAAAAATCCAGGAGTATGAGGCGAAAATTAGAGAACTAAGTGATACACTAAAAAGAAATAATATATGCATAATTGGTATCCCAGAGGAGGAAGAGAGAGGGAAAGGTGCTGAAGGTGTACTTGAAGAAAAAATGGCTGAGAACTTCCATGAACTGGGGAAGGAAAGAGGCATTGAAATCCAAGAGGCACAGAGAACTCCCTTCAGATGTAACTTGAATCGATCTTCTGCATGACATATCATAGTGAAACTGGCAAAATACAAGGATAAAGAGAAAATTCTGAAAGCAGCAAGGGATGAACGTGCCCTAACATATAAAGGCAGACCTATAAGACTCGTGACTGATCTCTCTTTTGAAACTTGGCAGGCCAGAAAATCATGGCAGGAGATCTTCAATGTGATGAACAGAAAAAATATGCAGCCGAGAATCCTTTATCCAGCAAGTCTGTCATTTAGAATAGAAGGAGAGATAAAGGTCTTCCCAAACAAACAAAAACTGAAGGAATTCAACACCACTAAACCAGCCTTACAAGAGATTCAAAGGGGAATCCTGTGAGACAAAGTACCAGAGACATCACTACAAGCATAAAACATACAGACATCACAATGACGCTAAAACCGTATCTTTCTATAATAACACTGAATGTAAATGGATTAAATGCACCAACCAAAAGACATAGGGTATCAGAATGGATAAAAAAACAAGACCCATCTATTTGCTGTCTACAAAAGACTCATTTTAGACCTGAGGACACCTTTAGATTGAGAGTGAGGGGATGGAGAACTATTTATCATGCTACTGGAAGCCAAAAGAAAGCTGGAGTAGCCATACTTAATATCAGACAAACTAGACTTTAAATAAAGGCTGTAACAAGAGATGAAGAAGGGCATTATATAATAATTACAGGGTCTATCCACCAGGAAGAGCTAACAATTATAAATGTCTATGCACCGAATATGGGAGCCCCCAAATATATAAAACAATTACTCATAAACATAAGCAACCTTATTGATAAGAATGTGGTAATTGCAGGAGACTTTAACACTCCACTTACAGAAATGGATAGATCATCTAGACACACGGTCAATAAAGAAACAAGGGCCCTGAATGATACGTTGGTTCAGATGGACTTGACAGATATGTTTAGAATTCTGCATCCCAAAGCAACAGAATATACTTTCTTCTCGAGTGCACATGGAACATTCTCTAAGATAGATCATATACTGGGTCACAAAACAGCCCTTCATAAGTATACAAAAATTGAAATTATACCATGCATACTTTCAGACCACAATGCTATGAAGCTTGAAATCAACCACAGGAAAAAGTCTGGAAAACCTCCAAAAGCATGGAGGTTAAAGAACACCCTACTAAAGAATGAGTGGGTCAACAAGGCAATTGGAGAAGAAATTAAAAAATATATGGAAACAAACGAAAATGAAAATACAACAATCCAAACACTTTGGGATGCAGCGAAGGCAGTCCTGAGAGGAAAATACATTGCAATCCAGGTCTATCTCAAGAAACAAGAAAAATCCTAAATACAATATCTAACAGCACACCTAAAGGAAATAGAAGCAGAACAGCAAAGGCAGCCTAAATCCAGCAGAAGAAGAGAAATAATAAAGATCAGAGCAGAAATAAACAATATAGAATCTAAAAAAACGGTAGAGCAGATCAAAGAAACCAAGAGTTGGTTTTTTGAAAAAATAAACAAAATTGACAAACCTCTAGCCAGGCTTCTCAAAAAGAAAAGGGAGATGGCCCAAATAGATAAAATCATGAATGAAAATGGAATTATTACAACCAATCCCTCAGAGATACAATTATCAGGGAATACTATGAAAAATTATGTGCCAAAAATTGGACAACCTGGAAGAAATGGACAAATTCCTAGACACCCACTCTCTTCCAAAACTCAATCAGGAGGAAATAGAAAGCTTGAACAGACCCATAACCAGCGAAGAAATTGAATCGGTTATCAAAAATCTCCCAAGAAATAAGAGTCCAGGACCAGATGGCTTCCCAGGGGAGTTCTACCAGACGTTTAACGCAGAGATAATACCTATCCTTCTCAAGCTATTCCAAGAAATAGAAGGGGAAGGAAAACTTCCAGACTCATTCTATGAAGCCAGTATTACTTTAATTCCCAAACCAGAAAGAGACCCAGTCAAAAAAGAGAACTACAGGCCAATATCCCTGATGAATATGGATGCAAAAATTTTCAATAAGATACTAGCAAATCGAATTCAGCAACATATAAAAAGAATTATTCACCATGATCAAGTGGGATTCATTCCTGGGATGCAGGGTTGGTTCAACATTCGCAAATCAATCAACGTGATACATCACATTAATAAAAGAAAAGATAAGAACCATAGGATCCTGTCAATCGATGCAGAAAAGGCCTTTGACAAAATTCAGCACCCTTTCTTAATGAAAACCCTTGAGAAAGTTGGGATAGAAGGAACATACTTGAAGATCATAAAAGCCATTTATGAAAAGCCCACAGCTAACATCATCCTCAATGGGGAAAAACTGAGAGCTTTTTCCCTGAGATCAGGAACACGACAGGGATGCCCACTCTCACCGCTGTTGTTTAACATAGTGTTGGAAGTTCTAGCATCAGCAATCAGACAACAAAAGGAAATCAAAGGCATCAAAATTGGCAAAGATGAAGCCAAGCTTTCACTTTTTGCAGATGACATGATACTATACATGGAAAATCCGATAGACTCCACCAGAAGTCTGCTAGAACTGATACATGAATTCAGCAAAGTTGCAGGATACAAAATCAATGTACAGAAATCAGTTGCATTCTTATACACTAACAATGAAGCAACAGAAAGACAAATAAAGAAACTGATCCCATTCACAACTGCACCAAGAAGCATAAAATACCTAGGAATAAATCTAACCAAAGATGTAAAAGATCTGTATGCTGAAAACTATAGACAGCTTATGAAGGAAATTGAAGAAGATATAAAGAAATGGAAAAACATTCCATGCTCATGGATTGGAAGAATAACTATTGTCAAAATGTCAATACTACCCAAAGCTATCTACACATTCAATGCAATCCCGATCAAAAGTGCACCAGCATTCTTCTTGAAACTAGAACAAGCAATCCTAAAATTCATATGGAACCAGAAAAGGCCCCGAATAGCCAAAGTAATTTTGAAGAAGAAGACCAAAGCAGGAGGCATCACAATCCCAGACTTTAGCCTCTACTACAAAGCTGTCATCATCAAGACAGCATGGTATTGGCACAAAAACAGACACATAGACCAATGGAATAGAATAGAAACCCCAGAACTAGACCCACAAATGTATGGCCAACTCATCTTTGACAAAGCAGGAAAGAACATCCACTGGAAAAAAGACAGTCTCTTTAACAAATGGTGCTGGGAGAACTGGACAGCAACATGCAGAAGATTAAAACTAGACCACTTTCTCACACCATTCACAAAAATAAACTCAAAATGGATAAAGGACCTGAATGTGAGACAGGAAACCAGCAAACCCTAGAGGAGAAAGCAGGAAAAGACCTCTTTGACCTCAGCCTTAGCAATCTCTTACTCGACACATCCCCAAAGGCAAGGGAATTAAAAGTAAAAGTGAATTACTGGGACCTTATGAAGATAAAAAGCTTCTGCACAGCAAAGGAAATAACCAACAAAACTAAAAGGCAACCAACAGAATGGGAAAAGACATTTGCAAATGACATATCGGACAAAGGGCTAGTACCCAAAATCTATAAAGAGCTCACCAAACTCCACACCCGAAAAACAAATAACCCAGTGAAGAAATGGGCAGAAAACATGAATAGACACTTCTCTAAAGAAGACATCCAGATGGCCAACAGGCACATGAAAAGATGTTCAACGTCACTCCTTATCAGGGAAATACAAATCAAAACCACACTCAGATATCACCTCACGCCAGTCAGAGTGGCCAAAATGAACAAATCAGGAGACTATAGATGCTGGAGAGGATATAGAGAAACGGGAACCCTTTTGTACTGTTGGTGGGAATGTAAATTGGTGCAGCCACTCTGGAAAATAGTGTGCAGGTTCCACAGAAAATTAAAAATAGACCTACCCTATGACCCAGCAATTGCACTGCTAGGAATTTATCCAAGGGATACAGGAGTACTGATGCACAGGGGCACTTGTACCCCAATGTTTATAGCAGCACTTTCAACAATAGCCAAATTGTGGAAAAAGCCTAAATGTCCAACAACTCATGAATGGATAAAGAAATTGTGGTTTATATACACAATGGAGTACTACAGGGCAGTGAGAAAGAACGAAATATGGCCCTTTGTAGCAACGTGGATGGAACTGGAGAGTGTGATGCTAAGTGAAATAAGCCATACAGAGAAAGATAGATACCATATGTTTTCACTCTTGTGTGGATCCTGAGAAACTTAACAGAAACCCATGGGGGAGGGGAAGGAAAAAAAAAAGAGGTTAGAGTGGGAGAGAGCCAAAGCATAAGAGACTCTTAAAAACTGAGAACAAACTGAGGGTTGATGGGGGGTGGGAGGGAGGGGAGGGTGGGTCGGTGATGGGTATTGAGGAGGGCACCTTTTGGGATGAGCACTGGGTGTTGTATGGAAACCATTTTGACAATAAATTTCATATATTGAAAAAAAAAGAAAAAAAATTTAAAAGATATGCTTCACCATCATAGCCGATGCTAGAATGTACTGCAACACACAGTGAACAAATCATACTTGCAATACGTCTGGCCTTTGATAGGTGCTCAATATGTATGTATCAAATGAATGAATGAATAGGAGTGAAACCTATTAAGTGAAGGGATAAAAAAAGATAAGATCATATTTACAGTGCATGTTTTGATCAGATTGGTCAGTTTCATTAATTCAAGACTCATTGAAAAAATGAAGCATCACAGCAGGTTAGAAAAGGAAAAATCAGCACATATTAAGTATGAAATGACCGTCAGAACCTAGTACTGAAAGTAAAGTCATGAAGATAAAACTGTCTCAGGATTGAGATATAGAAAGGGAAATTGGTTATTGTAGAGGACCAGGATTGTCAAGCTGTTCTCTGCCAATTTGAAAGCAAAGAATCTGCATCAGATTTGCTTTCTTTTGGGGCAAGTGATTTATAGTAATTATACCAGCTAATGTCTACTTGCATACTACTTTGTGCTAGGTATTTGATTAATTTTTTTATATATTAACTCATGTTCTGTTGCATCTTGAGTCATGAAAATCTGGTTTTATATGGTCTGTCTGCAATCTTATTTCATTCTTTCATCTTTTCTCATTCTGTTATTTTCTTTCCCTTGTTTTGTTTGATAAATGCTGTATATTTTTGCCTTATGAAATTTCCAGTTTTTTGAAGATTTCATGGCTGACATAATAGATAAATTTCATAGTTATGGTCTTTCTTCTTCGTCTGAAACTTCAAAATGAGGTGTGTCTACTCTTTCCATTATTTCAGAAGACTTATTTTGGACCCGAAGGATAGCGTGAGATCTAGAGGCCGACTGCATGGCTTAGAATCCAGTGTATGTTATTTTGTACCTGTGTGGATTTCGACACCTTGCATAACTTCTCTGTGCTTTAACTTTCTCTAATATGAATTTAGTGGCTTCTCTGTAATGTTACAAAGGAAAATAAAGTAAGAATATACTATACCAATTCTACTCTTCATTACTTCATACCAGTTATTTTGAACTGTCCTGTCTCCATATATATTGGACACTAATAGATCGGCTAGAGGAATAATTGTAGGCTGGTGCCGCAAAATCGACTCTTGTAACTGTTTGGGAAAATGCCCTGTCCAGAGCCTAGTTTTTATTTTATACTGTTATACTTGATTTTTTCACATCATAAAAGATTTAACATTTTTCATGATTCTTGTGTATTCGCCTCGTCATTATTGACATTTCCTATCAACTATTGTGTTAGATTATCTTGTAATATTAGGTTGATGGTAATAAATGTATCCATCATTTCTTCCATATTTTATATAAATGAATATCTGAGAATTTGGAGGAGACTCGGTGTTAAACCCCAAAAATCAACCTTGTATTTTTGCATATATTTAGGGAAAACATTACAGAACTGGTTAACAGTTTTTCAATACACTAATTCATATCTCTTACATACATTTCATTTCCTACATACAACATAAAGTAAATTTAATTCGTTTTGTAATCTTTTAGCACATTCCTGCCAAACCCATCTTTGCGATGGCCTTGTGAATTTTCAGGCATCATATATAATTCATACGTTTTGTAATTGTTATGAGAAACATTGTAACAGAATTTATTTGCACTCTTGTGTGTATATATATGTTTATACATGTGTATGCATATATGTGTGTGTATATATACACATACACACACACAAAATTAAGTCTTTTTTGTTATTTTCATCATACGAATAGTAAAGAATATGACTTGTGTTTATGCAATTAAGAGGATGAATCTTTGTTATGCTCCAGCCAATTAAACGCACCCAAATCAAAGCATTTGTAATTCTCTGCAGTGTATAAAGATCTTACAAATAATCTTAGGTGCGCAGAAGACATACAAACCATTTTATTCTACACCTTGATGCAGATATATATTTGTCTTCTTTTTTAGAGTTTATTCTTTAATAATTGAAAAAGCATAATGGACTTAAATATCTCTCAAATACATTTGAAAAAATAAATAAATTAAGGCCTACCAGTCTACTATGTATCACTCAGAGGAATATTAGGCATAGTCACTTTTTTATGTTACCTATTATTTTGCATAGAACTTAACCAGAAATTTGAATAAATGCTGTACATCTGAAGAACTATTTTAAGAAAGATCATTGATTTGGATATTTGAAAACTTGCCTAAATATTTATAACTAAGCTCAAAATATTGTTTTTCAGCTAAAAAAATAGAGAAATAATTTTACACATTTTTAAGGCATTAGCATTTCAGAATAAAGTAATTTAAATGAACTCATCTAAAAATCGTGTGTTGGTTTTTAGAGTTTTACAACAGTTTCAGCAAAAACGTTTTAGACAAATAAATTGGCTTTAAAATTTTACTAGATAATTACAATTATTGTTTAAGCAATTCTGAAGTTAGCATTTTAATTGCACTAGAGTATTTCCTAGAATGAGCTTTATACACGTGCACGCACACACACGCGCGCGCGCACACACACACGTACAGAGGCATGCACACACATACACAGTTCAGTTGTTAGGAAAGCATGTCAGCATGCCATTCAGAGGGTTATGTAGAAAACTCAAAGAGATTGCTTTTTTCTTCTCTCTCTGATTGTGTATTTCTTGCATTTATGATATTAACACAATGTGAATACCAGTATTTTTCCCTTCAACAAAGCATAAATCTAGATCCCTCTGAATCCTCTGAAGAAGAGAGAATGATCTTCTTTGAAGTAATGAGTTCACACACACACAAATTCAAACATAGTTTCAAAGATACTATGTGACATATGTCATATGGTGAAGAATGCCTTCAATAAAACCTCAGTTTTGGTTTTCTTTTTTCTTTTTTTTTTTTCTATTCGGAGATGGTAAAGATGTTATTTGTTTAACAGCAGTGTTTAAAAAGTAGATGTTTTTGCTAGAAAATACATTTTTGAAGCTCCATAACAAATATTTTTTAATTTTAATACTTCATAAATTTAAAAAACTCATTAAAAGTTTGTAAAAGTTTTCATTGTAAAATGTATATACTGAAATATGTGCATATAGTTTAAGGCATGAAAATAAGGATACATCTTCCATGCATTAGTAGACTAAGAGATAAAATATTGGCAGTATTTTAAGAGCTTCAAATGGGTTCCTCAATACAAGCCTTTTTCTTAACCTCCTAAATTTGCGTGACTTTTTTCTACATAATTTTTCTAATAATTCTTATTAGTGTCCCATTAATATACATCCTTAGTTTTTCCTGTTTTTGAAATATATATAAATGGGCTTTACTGAAGGAATTCATCTCAGATTTCAGTCTGTCCATCAATTTCATGATTAGGATATTCATCCAAGTGTATGTATCCTATAGTATTCCTTTTGATTCTAGTGGAATATTCCATTTTATGTATAAAAATGTATCTATTATAGTGTTAGGAATCATATAGGTTGATTCCTATACTTTGTTATCAAGAAAAATGCTCTAAGGAATATTCGTATATTTGTTTCCTTTTGCTGTGGAGTAGAATTGCTATATTGTTTTGTTAATTCCCATAGTAATAACAATTTATTTTCTTAATTTTTTAAAATGTTTTTATTTATTTTTGAGACAGAGAGAGACAGAGCATGAGCAGGAGAGGGGCAGAGAGAGGGAGAGACACAGAATTCCAAGCAGGCTCTAGGCTCCGAGCTGTCAGCACAGAGCCCGACGTGGGGCTTGAACTCATGGAGTGTGAAATCATGACCTGAGCTGAAGTCGGATGCTCAACGGACTGAGCCACCCAGGTGCCCCATATTTTCTAATATCGTTATGCTTGTTTATACTATCACAGTTTGGAGTTCTCATGATTGCACATTATCTATAACCCAAGATATTGTCTGACTTTTAATTTTTGTTTGTTTGTTTGGGTTTTTTTTGGTGTGAAATGACATGCTATTGTGAGTTGAATTTACAGTTCTCTGATTAACAGTGGGGTAAGTGATAATGAACATGTTTATGTGCCATTTGTAGGTCTTCTTTTTAACGTGTCCACATATTTTTGCCAATATTCCTTCTGTTTTTTTCTTATTGTTGAATTGACTCTATATTGTCAATTGCTACCTTTTTACTAATCAAATGTTACATATATCTCTGATTTTGACTTCAAGCATGTTCACTCACTTTATGGTAATTCTTGTAAACATATACATATTTTAATTCAAATGTAGTTGAATAAATAAGAAAAAACCTTTCTTTTGCAATTAGAAAACAATTGCAATTTTATTTCTTTTAAGTTTTTACCAATTTTATTGCTTTTAATTTCTTTTACTTGCTAGCTTAAGTCTAAAGTAAATGTTGACTAGCTAATTGACATACTTATTTTGTTTCTGATCTTAAAATACTTTGAAATATTTAAATACTTTCACCATTTGATGTAACACTTGATGTAAGATTTTTGTAAATGCCTCTGTTAATTTAATAATGTTTATTAGAACTACCAGTTTTTATCTACTACAAAAGTAGAATTTTATTTAGCACTTCTGAATATGATGTGGTGGTCATTTGGGGTTTCTCACTGATTTTTATGGAAAATAATGTTGCTCAGTTCTTTAATATCAAACACACATTACCGTTATTATGATGCAGGATCCAGTCTATGTATCTACTCTTATCATTTGCTATTAACATTTAGCACTATTGCATCTCTGTGCTATCAGATTTAACACATTTGAGAGTTCCTGCAATTTTCCTTTTGTACTTTTATTTTTGATTTTTTTCTATCTGTTGCTGTGGAACAAATTATCCCAAATGTAGTGATTTAAAACAAAAGTGTTTATTATCTTATACTTTCTGGGAGTTTGGAAACTGTGTACAGTTCAATTGGGTGCCTCTTGCACAAGAGTTCATCTGAGATTTGACTGGGGGACAATGTTTTAACAACTTCACTCACTGTTTGTTCAGAACCCGTTTCTCAGTGTCTATTGGCCTGAAGTTCTCAGATTTTCATTGACTGTTGATTAACTCCTTCAATTCTTTGCCAAATTAACCTCTCTGTATAGCACAGCTCACAACATAGAAGCTGGCTTTCCAATGGCACCAGACATCTAGAAAGCAAGAGAGGCAAAGCAAAATGGAGGCTTTTGTATAATCTGCTCTCAGAAATGGCATCCCATTCCTTTTGCTGTTTTGAATTTTTTTAGAAACTAATTGTTAGGTCCAGTCCACACTAAAGGAGAAGGAATTACACAAGACCAAGAATACTAAGGGGGTAATTAGAAGCTATTTTAGAGCTGTCTACCACAATAATTTTAGTTTAACATATGTATATACACACATATATATGGATATATATCAGCTTATTTACATAAGTCTTCTTTTTAATCCCTCATGAAATTTGCTGTTTATCTTTTCCAAATTTACATTGCCAAAAGTTTGTCTAATTTATGGCATCATTTAAAGAAAAAAGGAACTTTGTGTTTCTATACTGAAAGTGTTTATTAATTTTCTCTTTTTATCTTCCTTGGTTACTTCTTTTCTTATTAATTTTCCTTTCTGTTTGTGTTCTATTAATTTTATCTTTTCTTCATATGTAGTTTTTAAAGTCTATATATTTCCTCATAAATAATGCTTTAGCTGCATCCCACATGTTTTAATATATAATATTTTTCATTGTAAATCAGCTCTCAGAATTTTATAACTTCTGTCAGGAATTCTCTTTGACTCATTCGTAGAAATGTGTATATATATATATATATATATATATATATATATATATATATATTTAGAGAGAGGGGACATTAGAAAGGAATGTCCCCATTTTTTTTTAATGTGTATTTATTTTTGGGAGGGAGACAGCGCACAAGCGAGGGAGGGGCAGAGAGATAAGGAGACACAGAATCCTAAGTAGGCTCCAGGCTTTGAGCTGTCAGCACAGAGCCCCATGCAGGGCTCGAACTCACCAACTGTGAGATCATGACCTGAGCTGAAGTCAGACGCTTAACCAACTGAGCCACTCAGGTATCCCTGTAGAAGTATATTTTCAAATTTCTGAATAAAGGAGTTTTTTTTCTAATTATCTATTATTTATTACTAACTTAGTTGCATTGGAGTCAGAGTTTGCAGTCTGAATAAATTCGAACTTAATAAATTATTGAATGCAACATTTTGGACCAGCACATTGATAATTGTTCATCATTGTTTAGTGCCAGTTTTAGACAAATAGGTATTTTCCATTTATGAGACTCAATATTTTATGTATGTTTTAGATCTAGCTTAGAATAACATTCAATTTTACTGATTTTGATGTATGCTTGATGTATAAATTGTTGAAAGCAGAATATTAATATATTTGAATGGTGTCTTATTCTATTTTTCTTGTAGATGTCAGTTTTTAACTCTTGGTAATTGAGACTGGTATCAAGGACATCCATTTTTTAAAATGTTATATCTTACTGGTGAATTGAAAATTGTATTATTATGTAGGAAGTTTTTATTGCTAGTATATCATTCTACTTAATTTTCTTTCTGATATTAATATAATCACTCTGGCTTCTTTTGCTAATATTTAGTGATATATATATATATATATATATATATACACACACACACACACACACACACACACACACATACATATATATATATATTTTTTTCTGTTCTTGACTTTTCAACACTTCAGAACATTTTGGTTAGAAAGCCTATATATACACTTTATTATTTTAATAAACTGTACTTTGAAACTGGATATTTAGTCCATTCATATTTATATTTACAATTATATATATTATATTTGTTATATTTGAACTTTTTCATAGGATTATCACCTTTCTATCTGTTATATATATATTTTTTCCCCTCTTCTTTTTTGTCTCCCTTTAGGTTAATTGAACTTTTGTACTTTTTTCTGTCTTCCTTGTTTATGTTTTCTTCTTTATTTTGTGTAGTATTTTACAACTAGGTATATTCTTTTAGTGTTCCTAGCTACTTTAATTTGAACATTTAACTGATTTTTAAGTAAATTAATGTGGTTTGGTTTCTTCTGGTTAAAGCAATGACCATGGAATACATTAAGTCTGATCACATATACTCCCATTTATGTGTTACTAATGTACAATATTATATTCTTACTTATTTTCACTCCACAAATTAGATATTACAATTGTTTTTTTTTTTTAATATTTGTTTATTTATTTTTGAGAGAGACAGAGAGAAACAGAGGAGGAGCAGAGAGAGATAGATAGAGAACGCTACAGAAAATCCCAGGCAGGTTCTACACTCTGAGTGCAGAACCTCACCCAGGGCTTGAACTCACAAACCTGAGATCATGACCTGAGCTGTTTGTTTGTTTGTTTTCCGCCTGAAGGAAATCTTCTAGAAATTTCATAAGAGCTGACCTATGGTTGCAAAGTTCTCCTGCTATTTTATTTTTTGTCTGATATTATCTGAATTTTACTCTTAATGAAAGTTTGAGCAGATATTTGTACGTTAATAACTATTTTCTTTATCTCAGAAAAATTAAAATATTAGTCCATTTCTATTTCGATGTATATATCAGAAATCAGCACAGCCTTGGGTGAGGAGCCCTAAACTTGCAGGTTTTCAGTTTTATTGAACAAGGTGATCAGAGGGATGGAGAAAGGGAAAGCCCTAGAGCAGAAAACTATTGAGTACTGAGTCAGAGCTGGGGAAAAGTGTCAGGATACCCCAAGTAAGGCATATGTTAATCAAGTTAACAAGGCCCAGTGAGGCCTTCCATCTCTAGTCTCTTTTCCTAGGCTTCTCGTCCAGTCCAAAATGTTCAGTTTAGTTCTTGGTTTTAGAAGGAATGCCTGTGGCCCTCGTTTTCAAACAGTGTATCTTGTCCATGATATCAGATATTCAGCCTCATAAGTATGGACACCATCTGGAGTGAGGTGTTTTACAAGTTTTCTAAAACAAAGACCATTAATGTCTCCCCTCTCCCCGCCTTGCCTCACTAGAGACCAGACCTAGATTTTTTGTTTGTTTTCCTTGTTGTTATCAGTGCTTCCCATTTAATAATCAAAACTTTACCTTCTTCTTCTTTTTTTTTAATCATCCCCTATTGTCATCCAAACATTTCATCTGCAAAGGATGAATGCAAGAAGGATAAAAACATATTTAGATAAAAATAATTTCATATAACTGAGTCAGAAAGGTACATTATGTTCAAGAATTGGTTTATATAAAATCCCGATTTTTTTGAAGGTTTCAAGATGTTCTTACACAGTCTCTCATCCTTTGCCTGATAGACATTTGATCTCTCATATAATTGAGTCTTTAGAAAAGTGAACGCCATGCAAAGTCCTTACGGGATCTCCCAGGAGACTGAGATGTCCATAATTGTAAAAAAGAGATGTAAATTTGAAGGGAAAGACAGACAACCTGATTGGACGTGTGACACAAATGAGATGTGCCCTTTTGGAGAATTGCTACTTTGAGACACCAGATGGCTTACCTGAGATGTGCAGTCCAGGCTAATATTTCTTATTCTCTTTCATAAGCCAATGAAGCCTGTCCTTCAGGTTTTAATTTCATCGAAACATTCAATAAACCTGGTGGCGTGGGGGCGACGCGGAACACTGGACATTGTATGTGCAATGGCTGAGCCCACTGAGGAGTAGCTGAGGCTGCGAATTTAGGTCTGTTGTCAGATGCAGTGTGCTCAGGAAACCCCAATAGGAAACAAGTGTGAACTTATAGGGCTTGAATACGTGCACTCTGAGTCAGTGGAATGCTTGGGGATGTCTAAGCCAAGCGCAGAGAAAGGGCCAACTGTGGTTAGGATGAAGCAAAACACTTGGAGTGGGAAATATCCGTACGCTACTCTCAATTTTGCAGTGAACCTGAAAACTGCTTCAAAATAATGTCTTCAGAAAGAAAATGGAATTAACCATCACGTTTTGAATCACCACTATAACAAAAATGAGAGGCTAAACGTGGAGAAAGTGCTAACCCCCACCCCTTCCCATTTTACTTTTTCACATGAAAAGGTACCCTGGTGAAGGTCAGGTGGGTTAACATAGCCGCGGGGGATCTCCAAGTGCTTAGCATACTTGCAAACACTCTTTAATAATGAGAAAAACAATGTGATGACAAACTACTAAAGCATTACAAGGTCAAAGGTAAATGGTAGTGGGACCCAGTGAGGCAAAGGTAATCCTGAAGGCACTTTACCCTGAGAATATTTATTAAAAGTGTAAAACCTAAGCTTTGTTTACAATATCTTATTGTTTACAATATCTTTGTTTACAATATCTTACAATGTCTTTTAAAAATTAAAAAAAAATTAACATTTATTTAGTTTTGAGAGACAGAGAAAGACAGAGCATGAGCCGGGGAGGGGCAGAGAGAGAGAAGGAGACACAGAATCTGAAGCAGGCTGCAGGCTCTGAGCAAGTTGTCAGCACAGAGCCTGATGCAGGGCTCAAACCCACAAACTGTAAGTTCATGACCTGAGCTGGTCGGATGCTCAACCGACTGAACCACCCAGGCGCCCCAATATTTTACAATATATTATGGATGAGCCAGTACCCATCCAAAGTAGAAGGTCCAAAACTAGAATCTGTCCCTACAAAACTGGTACACAAAGTTTCATATACAAAGTATGAAGTAGAAATAAACTTATGAAAGCCACATCCACATCATGAAACCTAAGCATAAATGTACCTTGCTGTTAAGCAAAGCAAGGCAGAAATCCTTTAGAATTTGTAACTTCAGGCAGAGTAGTACATATTTGTAGCCCAAGTTCATATTCAGGGAGTGATCAAAAAACGTAAAGTAATAATTAAAAAAAAAAACTAAATTAAAAGTGCATCCAGGCAATTAATAGAATGTAAATACAAAGCCTCTCAAGGAAAGCAGAAGATAAAGGCCAGAACATGAGAATCAACAGAAAATGGAAAGACACAACCAAATTCTTTAGATGTTTTAATTATCAGACACCTTATGTAATAATTACGCTCTCAATTTCTAAAAGATACAAGCTGGACTTGAAAAAATATATATATATATACACCTTACAAGTTGGAGGAAAAAAAGTAATTAAACATCTGTTTTAAAGAAAGATAATATATAATTATATCACACAATTCTAACCCCATATACTTTTGAATGAGGAAAAAAGTTAAAACTTCTTAAATCTCATAAGCTGTTCAAATACATGATGAAGATATTAGTTATATAAGAAATTGAATCGCTAAATATGTATGTTGAAATTTCCACAGTATTTACCAAAGAAGAGAAACAGTGTGTGTGTGTGTGTGTGTGTGAGTGTGTGTGTGTGTGTGTGTGTATGTGTGTGTAAAACTTCTAAACTAGTAAATTGCGGGAAAAATGCAAGGGAGTGAGCAAAAGTAACACATAATTCGGACAAATAGAAAACAAAAATAAATTTAAAACCCAAAGAATAACTAATATCAAAAAAATGGCATTACTACAAATATTAAGTAGATGATAAGATATTATGAATAAATTTAAGCAAATAATTTGAAAATTTCTATTAATAGGATAAGTTTCTTGAAATGTAAAGTGTGACCACAGAAAAAATAATAAACTTTAAAATGTATAATGAAAAAATCAGTATGTAAGAATAATTCACAAAATCAAAACCCCAGAACCAGATCGTTTCTTGATTCTTTGATGAATTTCACCAAACATTAAAGATACAAATAATTTTAACCTTACACAAACTTTTCCAGGGAATACGAAACAGAGAAAGTTCCAATTTGTATGAAAATTGCATAATCTTATATTGAATTCCACAATGGCTAGTAGGGAAAAAGAAATTTACAGTCCACTCTCAGTCATGAGATAAGACCAAAATCTGTAGACAAAATATTAGGTCACAGAATCATGTGTGAGTGTGTGTGTGTGTGTGTGTGTGTGTGCATGTACAGATATTTTATTGTGTTGAATTTTGGTCTATACTATGTATGACTGGAAAGTGGTTAAACAGAAGGAAACATACCGGAAATACCATTTGACAGAATTATTCAGAAAAATAATTTGATTCAATTCAACACATTTTGTAAATTGTTTTTTTTTTAAAGAATTGGAATTGACACAAAATTCTTAAGCTGATACAAGATACGTACAAGAAACCTAAGCAAATACAATGAAGAAACATTGAAAATTTTTTCTTCAAAACTGAGAATAATAGGACACTTGATGCAATAATACAAGAAAAATAAACACATTTTAAGGTTTTAAATGGATGTATAAGAACATTGTTACTTGCAGGTAAGATGATCATATATATATAAAGCAATTAGGCTTTAATTTACATATACCAGCAATAAAGGATTAAAATATAATTAAATAATAATACTCTGATAGGGTGTGTTTTCCTGGAAAGAGCCTCTAAGCCAAAGATTTAAGTACAAATAATCCGAAGAAAAAGGAGTTTGGGGATGGGGTAAGAAAGATAGTGAAAAGAAGCCATTCATGGAACTAATATTTTTGGTGAAGCCCATTGTTCAGTCTGGGGGCTCTCTTCTAGGTAAAAAAGGTAGTCTTTTTTTCATTCTTTTTTTATCTTTTGAGAGAGAGAGAGCGAGAGAGAAAGGGAGAGCAAGCCAGAGTGCATGGGAGTGAGGGAAGGGGCAGAGAGAGAGAGGGAGAGAGAGAATGTTAAGCGGGCTTCATGTCCAGCAGATCTCACAACTGTGAGATCATGACCCGAGTCGAAATCAAGAGACCGACACTAAACTGAATGAGCCATCCAGGCACCCCCCCAAAAAGGTAGTCTTTTAACTCTCACACTAGTTAGTGATTGGTCCTAGGCTACCCTTAAGGTGGTGGTGGTAAGAATGCTTACCTTACACCTAGGAATTCTAGGTCTCTACAATGCCAAGGTAGCGCCATTGCTCAAGGGTAATCCTCAGAACACAACAGTTGTGAGACCTGAACATCAAAACATGCAGAAACTAAAGAAAGGTTCGGAGGTGCAAAGGGGGGAACAGATAGCCCATGAAAGGACTCAGCAGTGTCCACTACAGATGTCAACCACATGGCTACCTAAAATATTCAGGGCCTGAGAAATAGTGAAACATTTTAAGATCTCCAAGGGAAAATTATAACGAACCAAATAAATTCCATGTATTGGGAAAGAAATGGTTTAAAGATGACAATTTTCTAATTGGGTTGTAAATCAATACTAAGAAAGCATATCAGTGGTGGAATAATAGTCACTGAAAAAATAAAATCAAATACAGGATAAAGTGATAGCCTCACATGAATGGTCTCTGTATATATGACATGATGAGCCCTGCGAAAAACAGGCAAAAATGAAAAAATAATAACTGGCCCTGGCTGATGTTGCTACTCACATAGGTTTCCATACTCACTCCAGCAAAAAGAAAAAATAAAATAAAATGTGACTTTTGTATCAAATCTTAAAGCAATTCAAGATTAATCAGACTCAAATGTGGCCAATAAAGCCCCACAAACCATAATATAAAGAAGAATATCTTCATGAAATCAAAACAGGAAATAAATTTTTAAACTAGACCTAAAACACTTCTAATGGAAGGGACTGATAATTTTTATTACTATACAATTAAGACCATTGTTCATCAGAAATTTCAAAATACGGCAAAAATACAGTCAGAGCAGTTACGGATCACATACATAATCTACAAAGTATTAGTAAACGAAAGAATATTTAAACAAAGACCCAATGAAAAAAGTAGGCAAAATATTTGAATAAGCATTTTACAATCTAAATGGAAAGGCATTTTTTGAGATGATGATTCACTTTTCATACACTGAGAGAAGGTGTATAAATTGGTCGAGTCACATTGAGAAATATCTGGCATTATTTAGTAAAGTTAAAAATGTCAAAACATTCCTAGCAGTGCTACTGCTGGGACATAGGGTAGGTCTATTTTTAATTTTTTTGAGGAACCTCCACACTGTTTTCCAGAGTGGCTTCACCAGTTTGCCTTCACACCAACAGTGCGAGAGGGTTCCTGTTTCTCCACATCCTCGCCAGCATCTATAGTCTCCTGATTTGTTCACTTTGGCCACTCTGATTGGCGTGAGGTGATATCTGAGTGTGGTTTTGATTTGTATTTCCCTGATGAGGAGCGATGTTGAGCATCTTCTCATGTGCCTGTTGGCCATCTGGATGTCTTCTTTAGAGAAGTGTCTATTCATGTTTTCTGCCCATTTCTTCACTGGATTATTTGTTTTTCGGGTGTGGAGTTTGGTGAGCTCTTTATAGATTTTGGATACTAGCCTTTTGTCCGATATGTCATTTGCAAATATCTTTTCCCATTCTGTTGGTTGCCTTTTAGTTTTGTCGATTATTTCCTTTGCTGTGCAGAAGCTTTTTATCTTCATGAGGTCCCAATAGTTCATTTTTGCTTTTAATTCCCTTGCGTTTGGGAATGTGTCAAGTAAGAAATTGCTGCGGCTGAGGTCAGAGAGGACTTTTCCTGCTTTCTCCTCCAGTGTTTTCATCCTGAGAAACCTAACAGAAAGCCATGGGTGAGGGGAAGGAAAAAAAAAAGAGGTTAGAGTGAGAGAGAGCCAAAGCGTAAGAGGCTCCTAAGAACTGAGAACAAACTGGGGGTTGATGGGGGGTGGGGGGTAGGTGATGGGCATTGAAGAGAGCATCTTTTGGGATGAGCACTGGGTGCTGTATGGAAACCAATTTGACAATAAATTTCATATACTAAAAAAAAAAAAATTTAAATGTCAAACATGAGGCACCTAGGTGGCTCAGTTGGTTAAATGACTGACTCTTGAATTCTAGTCCCATGGTCATGGAATTGAGCCCCTCATTGAGCTCAGTGTTTAGTGCTGAGCATGGCGACTACTTAAGATTCTCTCTCCCTCTGCCCCTCTTCCCCGCACGTGCTCTCTCTCTCTCTGTCTCTCAAAAAAAAAAAAAAAAGGCGAAAGGTTTTAACTAGCAATTCTACACTGAGGTACATCCCTCAGAAAATTTTGCACATAAGGCATTCAGAAGATGTGTAAGCTGTCCCTAGCAGAGTATAATGGACTACTTACCATACAACAATCCATAAAAACGAGTCAAAGCTAAACACACACACACACACACAAACTGATGAATCTCACAACAGGACATAACTTGGAGAAAAAAGAAGCAAGTCACAGAAGATCTGAAAAACTCTAAACTAACATATATCATTTAGGGGTGCAAACATAGGTAGTAGAAGTTTTGTTTTTGTTTTTGTTTTTTTTAATGCCAATATAGTAGTTGGATTACTTTTTATAGGGAAGAAAAAGAGATATCATTTAGATGAGGAACACAGGGAGCTACAGTTGTGATTTTCAGTTCTATGATTTGCCTTACGAATATATGTGTTTTATATGTTCTCTTACATGTATACGATGAGAAATCCTTTCATGTTTTCCCATTTCCTATTCTATAGGATAAGAGACACATTCCTAGATTTGTCAAATGAGGCCCTTTATACTCTGACTTCAGGCTGTCTTTCTAATCATATCTCTCAACATTTATCTGCACATTCATACCAAGCTCGCATTTTGATTTTCACTCAACTCACTGTTAGTAAATAACATGATCCCATAACTTTCCTACTTCTGTGGCTTAGGTCTTCCACTTACCTTGGCCACCACTTCCTAGTTTGTTATTAAATGAACACAAACTTCATGGTAATAATCAATTAAAGACTTTTACTCTCACTTTCTCCTAAACTTTACATAAAAATTAACATTTTTTTCTTCTCTCTTTTTTCATGGTATTTTGTCCACTGCTACATGCTAACATTGATTGTATTATATTTAATTATCTGTTTACACGTCCACATTCAGGCAGAAGACAAATTATTGAACTTATATTCATGTAACAGTACTCTTTATCTTCCTAATCACATTGAAGCCTGGGGCTCCTTTTTTTACATCCGTCAGGCTTGGGACTGTCACTTTCCTATTGAAATATAAGCTTTTGTGTGTCCCTATATGCATTTGAAACCTCAGCGATGGCTGTTCTGAAATTGTCTGAGTGGTACATTCTGTTGTATGTGGTCACTAACATGTGTCCATGTGTGTTTGTGTGTAGTGTGGGGGGTTTGAATACAGTAAGTGTGTGTGTGTGTGTGTGTGTGTGTGTGTGTGTGTGTGCTGTGTATGTTCTTTTGAGTGTGGGTGAGGAGAGGAAATTGCATAGATAGAGATCATTTCCTCAACGTAGAACTTGAACAGATCTAGCTTACGCACTGGACAGTTACCAGTCTTATGCCAGTCTTTTGGCTTTGCTGCCCATTGCAATTACTGTAAATATTCTGCTGTATGTAGAGTTGAAACTGAGGTTTATATTTTATTTTTCCCACTCCTGAGAAGGGGAACTAGAAGAAAAAATGAGAACTTGAATAGCATTTTATTCCTTACTATGTTAATGGACCCTGACACTTGTACTCAGGCCCGTGAAAATGTTACCAGGCTAAGACTCTGTCAAAAATAAAGGTTAAGAAATAAATTATCAAAAATGAAATAACAGGTACTATTTTGTATTAATTATTGTATCTCTTTTAATAGAGGAACTTGTCATATTCAGGAAAAATAATACCTAATAACAAAATTCCTATAATTGAATATATTCTTTCATTTAATCATTACATAGATATGTGCATCTATAACACTTTACATGTAAATATTTTTGGAAATGTTTGTTGAATATATTTTGTACTTACCCCTAGGCAAGTCTAATCTATTTTTAAAAATTCCATTTGTCTTATTCTAGTTCTTGTTTTAGGTTATATTTCTATATACAAAAAAAATCAGTATTGCTATGAGTTTATAAGCTCATAGGATTTTGGAAGGCTGAGTAAAATTTTACATCAAGTTGCATGACATTATTTTTGCCTTATATCATATCTCCTAGGGATTCTTTCTATGGTAACTGTACATATTTTCCACCATTGATCAAGTAACAAATCCCATCCTCCCCAAAACATCTGCTGAAACAGATTTGTCTGTAGAAATGGTTTCCAGATCTGAATTGCACTGTTCAAACCATTGTCAGTATTCAACTAATAGCTAGTTCCATTTCTGGGGCTATATTTAAGTATTCATTCTTGATTCAAGTTATCTTGTTCCAAATACAGAAGAAGTGAATTTTTAGATGTCCTAGCTAATTTTCAAGTCAAACCATCATGGTCTATTGCTCAATTCTTCCAGAATTGACCTCTTGTGTCTTGGTACCTTTATCCTGAACATAACTTCTCACCTATAAAAGTTGTTTTGCTATTGATCCTTCACATGTCCTTTATATCCAAGCTGACTATGAACTATCTTGAAGTAAGGGTTCCGTGTCTTATTCCTAGTTATTTCCTCAGTATTTATCTTGCTGTCTGTGGAAAGTTTTCAACCAAAACTAAATGAATTCATGAGTTGATATTATGATAAAATAAGATGATTATAACCAGAAATATCCATGAAAGCTGAAGACTGTAATCTCAGTAATTTTTATAGAACTCAGTCAGCTAATTTTATGAGTACTATATATATATATATATATATATATATATACATAAATTAATTTTATGTTGCACAATGACTATAGTAATGAAAGACAGGTGATAAATATTACTGTGAAAAGAGGACATGGTTTAATTTTATTTAAGGAAAGTCTAATCAGTTGTCTGAACAATCACGTATTTAAATGTTAATTATTTTTCTTGAATTATGTATTTTTATTTAATGCTGAATATATTCTTTGTATGAGCACTCTATAACATACTCATAGAAAAAACTTTCTGTCCTCACTTTTTTTCATATGATATTCATTCACAAAAATGTTGCAAATAGCTCTCCTATTGCTGTGCTCTGAAGTCAACAATTTGAATGGAAAATAGCAGGTGATTTTTTGGGGGGAGAGGGGTTAATTTCTGATATTTTCTTTGCTGCATAGCGTTTATATTAGTTTGCTGAGGCTGCCATAACAAAACATCACAGAGAGAGTGGACTAAATAACAGAAACTTATTTTCTCAGTTTTAGAAATTTGAAGTCCATGATGAAGGTGTATACAGGGCTGTTTTTCTTAAGGCTTCTGTCCTTGGTGTGCAAATAGTTGCATCCTCTGACTGCACATGGCCTTTTCTCCATGTGCACCTCAACCCTAGTGTCTCTCCCTACGGTCAGGTTGGATTAGGTCCTACCCTAAAGGCCTCATTCTAACTTAGTTGCCTCTTAAAAGGCTTGATCCCTAAATACAGTCAATTCTAAAGTATCAGGATAAGGGTTTCAATATATGAATTTTGTCCATATTAGTACTTAAACATACACAAGTTTAAAAATTAAATATTTACATTTATAATTAATTCTGTTACCTTTTTCAGAAATTAACAAGGCAGAAAATGAGATTAATTGTTGAGAAGACATCTTTTATGTCTGCTTTTTAAACTATGTTAAGTTCTATTCGAAAGTGTTTTTAAAATAACACCATCAATCACATTTAAAGTAGTATAATTTTAGAACTCACTGAAATAATTTTTACTGTCTCTTTAAAGTAGAAGAAAAAGATGAAATGATTTCTACCAACAAGAACTACATCTGACCACAACCTACTGCTAAAATTTTAGACTTTGTGATGAATATCAATTCCCACAAATCAAGTTGAATATGAAGTTTACAGAGGTCAGAAAATGACCAAAAAATATCATCTTAAAATAAATAGAAATATATTTTGCTCCTGCTTCTTCATTCAAAACCATTTAACTTTCTCTTTCGCTCTCCCTCTGTCTCCTCCCTCTGTGTCTTGCTCACTTCTTCCCCTAATCCTACGTTCTTTTCAGTTACAAACTCTTAGGAAAGATAAGTAGCTCACACCAAATGTGAAGACAGGAAGAATGCTACAACCGAGTTATGCTAAGAAGCTGAATAATAAGTTACCTGTTCTTACTGTGTTTAATGAAACATGTTCAAATTGTTTTTGAAAAAAACTTTTCTTTTTTCTTTTTCCTTCATTACTGTCTTTTCTTTTCTTTTTTTTTCTCTTTCTTTCTTTCTTTTTTTTTTTTTTCCTACTGGAAGCAGGCATGAAGTTCATGCTGGGGATAAGGAGGGATGGACAATCTTGGTATGCAATGCAAATATTCTCTTTCCTTCAAATAATGGAGGAGACGCCTGAAAATAAAAGTCTCTTTTTTTTTTTGCCTTTATAGAAGGAAGTTTCATTTTTTTAAATTATCAATTCGTTTAAATCATTTTTACTGGATAATCAAGCTCTGGATTCTTCATTGACATATATAATACAGGCTTAAAAAGTAAAAGATTTTTCTATGTGAAGGTAAGATGATACATTAGATAATGACATAAAACTGACATAATTTTTTTTCCATTGTTTTAGAGATAACTACAGGTTTGGAATGATTAACTTCCAAAAGCTTGAGGTAATGTATGAAAGAAGGAAACCTCAATCAAAACAAGATAACACAAAAGCTAAATAGAAGGAGAAAACTTTGAGATAAAACAAAATAAAATGTTAAAATAAATTTAGATATAACAGTAATCACAATAATTGATATAAATAAATAATGTTGATATAAACAAAATTGACATAAAATGTAGAAAAAATAAATTTCTCCTTTTAAATAAGTTAAATATATAATGTAAAGGAAAATAAAAGAGCAAGGAGACTTTAAAACCACCATCATATGGAGAGATTTCAATACATTTCTTAAAAACACAATTAGATAACAAATATTTCAGGTTATAACCATTGTAATAAAACACAAAGCAACCTAATTTACATGCATGTTTGTACACATTAGCAAGGGGTAAGAGACAGATATTTTAGTTAAATAGTGGAACGCTAAAAACAGCACGGATGTGAGGAAAAAAACAAATTTGAGGCAAATGCCGCCAAGGTTAGACGGTTAGCACACATCTGAATTTTTTCTTTAAATAATAATTATTGTACCTATGCTATCAAACATTAAATTTTAATTTAAAATTTTAAATTCATTAAAATTATTCTTAACCCTGTTGCACATATCTCTCCTGCCAACACTATGTTGCGAATTTGCTACATTAATAAATGTTTGTTTAAAACTGAGGCCACTGGAGGTGTGTGAAAAAGTCAGTAATATCTCCATTTTCGTTTTTTACTGAACACATTAAAAAGATATATATTTCCATAATCTTTTGTAGATGGTTCATAAAACTGGGCTCTAACCAATGAAAACGCATGTAAATTAATGGTATTCACATTTTTTTTTCCTTGGCTCTGCCCTGTGGAATATCTTACTTTTCTGTAAGAAGTAATATTCAAAGATGTAAACTGAAGTTTTCAAAGTAGTGAAAAGTAGAGGACAAAAACTTAAATACCCATCAAATTTCAATAGTTAAATATAATGTAGTATGATCATATAACAAAATACTGTATACCTGTGGAAAGAATGAACTTGATGTATAGCTATCAATCTCCATCTACCCCAAAGCACATGTTTTAGTTTTTTGTTTTTTTTTAATTATGTTTCAGAAAGAGGAATGCAGTCCAAAATCATTTGACCCACTACTAAAAACAAACATACAAGAAGAAAAAATCTTTAACTGTGTCTGGTAGATAAAACTATAAAAATTGCCTGAAAGGATCCCACCCAAAAGCATAAGTTGGATCATTATCTGAAGAGAAGGGAAGAAGATAAGAACTGATTGTGCTCAATGAAGATTTTAGGCTTATCTTATATGTTCGTTTCTTTTAAATCAAGAGGGACTCACTTTATTTACATTTTTAATTTAAAATTAATTAAAAATTTCAAGTACATATCTATTACTTCTACTATTGTCTTTTATCTAGTTTAAACATTTTAGTTGCCTCCATTTTTCCTTATATAATACACTTTATGTTTCTTCATTAGCTTGATATCACTCAAAACTTGCTGCACATTTTTCTAATCTTAAACTCCGGTGTTACTCATGATGATGCTACATGTGCCAGGCTGGTCATCATCAAACCTTTTGTTTTCAGCAATTCTCACTCTGGGGTTAGAAAGTGGGGTACTGAAGGGGTGCCTGGGTGGCTCAGTCGGTTAAGCGGCCAACTTCGGCTCAGGTCATGATCTCGCGGTCTGTGAGTTCGAGCCCGGCGTTGGGCTCTGTGCTGAGAGCTGGGAGACTGGAGCCTGTTTCGGACTCTGTATCACCCTCTCTCTGACCCTCCCCCGTTCATGCTCTGTCTCTCTCTGTCTCAAAAATAAATAAACGTTAAAAAAAAATAAAAAAAAAAAGAAACTGCGGTACTGAAATACCAGGATTTCTAAAGTGAAAAGGCACTATACAGTGGCAAATAAATGCCATAAATATAATAAATTATATTTATAATATAATAATTGATTATATATAATATATTATATAATTATTGTATAATATATTATATAATTTATTATAATAAATTATAATAATTTATATTGTTAGATAATATATATCTAAACAATATATATATTTTTTTTATTTTTAAAAAAAATTTTATAATGTTTATTTATTTTTGAGACAGAGCAGGAATGGGGGAGGGTCAGAGAGAGAGGGAGACACAGAATCTGAAACAGGCTCCAGGCTCTGAGCAGTTAGCACAGAGCCCCACGCGGGGCTTGAACTCACATACCGGGAGATCGTGACCTGAGCCGAAGTCGGACGCTTAACCGACTGAGCCACCCAGGCGCCCCTAAACAATATATTTTTATCTTCAACAATAAATCTTTGTGATGGGTATGTGGAAACAATGAACTCTTCACCAGCAAATAAGTAAACAATAACAACAAAAATTAGAGCATTGCCATAATTATTCTTCCGTAGTCTAAGATTATTTTGCATTCATCTCAGTGTTCACACTGAGTCTTTTGTTGCAAAATCACCTAACACCTTTTCTACCAAATTTCTTGGTTTTGAACTTACATTTGTCTCACATTCAAAGTAAAGTTCTACTATGGCCTTTTTCCCTATTTTCTTTCCTTTTTTTTTTTTTTTTTCTCTCTCATAACAAAACTCCTTTCTAAGTCTTCTCTTCTTAAATTCTTCTTCATTGTCTAACCTCACCCTTCTTACTTAGAGCCTTAGTCGCCATGTCCAGAGATAAAAACCAAATTAAAAGACAGAAAAAAATTACAAAATACCAAAATACAAAATATATGTAAGAATTCTTGTGGATGTGTAACACAAAGGGATGTAACATAGAAGGTAAAATACTGCAAAATCACTAATTTTAATGCTGTGACTTTCAGGGTCAGAGAGAGTGCGGTTATAAAATGTTTATGTTTTGTGGAATTTTTTTTTTCAAAATTGTTTTGGACCCATGATATTATGTTTTCACACGTACATAAACAGGATTCCACAGTAACTGATATTATAGCTTGATAGAAGGCATGGCATCGAGGATAAGCTTCACCAGAAACATATGGGCACGGAGTGGCATAAAATTCCTACATTTATCGCAGTTCAAAAACTGGTCTTCAGTTTTGTCAGCATTGCGGTAATGAATTGTACAAATAAAAGTAACAAAGAAATGGAAATAAATAAATGAGATAACTGATCTATTTCTCTAACTCTGATTTTTTATATACCTACTATGTGTCAGCATAATTTACATGCTACTTGTTGCTTACCAGAGCTACAGTTATTCTACACATATGGAAAACGAAACTGAAACCAGTTATCACTGCATTTGGATTAATCTGATAAAATGTAGGTAGTTGTGGGTAGAGCCAAGAGAAATTAAGTTATGTGAATTGATTTGCAAACTCTTATACCAACTTTATTGTTCTCATATTGCACATGGGGTTTGCTCCATTTGTGTGTTCAAGTCATTACAAGAATGTTTTTCTCATGGCAGATAGCAGACACATGAAAACGGTGAAAGGAGGGGTGCCTGGGTGTCTCAGCCAGTTAAGCATTTGACTCTTGATTCTGGTTCAGGTCATAATGTCATGGTTCCTGAGATCAAGCCCCGTGTGGGACTGTGCTGAGAACATAGAGCCTGCTTGAGATTCTCTCTCTCCTCTCTCTGCCTTTCCCCACTCATGTCTGTCGGTCCTCTCCCTCCCTCTCTCTCTCTCTCTCTCTCTCTCTCTCTCTCTCTCTCATGAAACAAATGAATAAACATTTTTTAAAGCGGTGAAAAGTGTGAGTAAAACATACAAAGTTCCCTAAGCCTTTGTCTTGAAACTGGCACTAATGTGATAAGTGATAATTCGCTTCCATTTCTATTTTAACGACAATACCAAAGGCAGTCATTTGGCCACACTTACTATCCAAGGGTGAGAAAGGACTCAAGTGAGCATGTACAATACTACTATAGGGAGTAAATGAAAATTGGTTCACAAGAACCCAATGTACCACCGGGATTATAAAGTCTTACTTTCTTCCTTTTGCCTCTTTCTACCTCCTTCTTGCTGATGAGGTATAGAGCTCAATCTGCCAAGGAATGGCAGAACCTTAGCATCCAAGTCACCAAACTTTTAGAAGGACTGCTTCTTTTTTCCAGAGCAAGTTTTAAGTGTACTCCATCCAACTGAAAGAAATATTAAATAGTGAAACCATAAATCATCAGGGAAAATAAAAGTAAATGTATAAATGGAATTATGCTCACTGATACAATGGGTTTCTGTTTCTAACAAAATTTCACAAAAAGGAATTTTAAGCAATGTTTTAATTAGATGGGTTTATTCATTGGCCAAAAATATTTATAGATTGTCTATTAAGTTTTAGAATAGGTACTTGAATTATAATGGTTAAAAAAATGTAACTGATCTTTGCTTTTACCAAGAACTACAAAGAGAATTTGAATTGTAGTAAAGAGGTCATTGGAAGCAATTTCTGAACTTTAGGAAAATGATGATGTGGTTGTGTAAGATTGAGGCAATGAAGATAATAAAATAGGGACATATGAGAAGTATGGAATGGATAAAACTGTGTGTATGTGGACTGATTTCTAGGATGATCCCAAACTTCCTATCTTGAGCACATAAGGATATGACGTGAAATTTAAAGAAATTACTATAAATAAAAGAAGACATTTTTTTGAAGGATAAATGTAAGCTTTCATTTCTGAAGATGTGTAGTTAGAGATGGTTGTGAGAAATTTTAGTATAGATGTACAGTAATTAGTCGAATCTATGAGCTTGGACTTGTGAAAATAATTTGGAGGTAGATATATGCTGAAGTTAATTATCAGCATCACAATGACATTTAGTAGACAACATCAATTTGAAGAGGAACAGGGAGTGAAAGAGTAGATAAGAGGTTATTGGATTTAGCCCTGTTCCACACATATTTACTTGTCAGTTATTATGAACAGGGTCTAGAAGGGTGGCTGAGAAGGAATAGACAGATAAATGTGTAACCTCATGAAGCCAAGGAAGAATACATGTCAAGAATTAGGAAGTGTCATCTTTATATGATGAAGTTGGAATGATTAAGTAAAGGAAGCACTATAATTGCAACAAGAAGGGATAAAATATAACACAGACAGCATTGGTGAGGTGGTAGAGGGTTGATTCTGACATTTTTTTAAATTAAAAAAAAATTTTTTTTTGAGACAGATAGAGACAGAGAATGAACTGGGGAGGTGCAGAGAGAGAGGGAGACACAGAATCCAAAGCAGGCTCCAGGCTCTGAGCTGTCAGCACAGAGCCTGATGTGGGGCTGGAACTCATGGACTGTGAGATCATGACGTGAGCCAAAGTCAGACACTTAACCGTCTGAGCCACCCAGGCACCCCTGATTCTGACATTTTTACTTTGTAACTAACCAACCTAAGAAGTTTGAAGTGCTAAGGCATTTATTTATTTATTTGCTTGTTTATTTTATTTAATTTTTATTTATTTTTGAGAGAGAGAGAGAGAGCGCACAAGCGGGGTAGGGGCAGAGACCCAGGGAGACACAGAATCCGAAGCAACTCCAGGCTCTGAACTCTCAGCACAGAGCCCAACCCGCGGCTTGAACTCACAGACCACGAGATCACTACCTGAGCCAAAATCAGACGCTTATCCGACTGAGCCAGCAAGGGGCTACAGTTTATTTATTTTATCCAGTAAACTTTTAGGTTGAATTAATATGGAAAGTCATTCCTGAGAAATATGCCCTGATATGACTGGAGGAGTTGTAAATTGTAACTTTTATTTTCTCATCATGAAAGTCCTTGATATAAATAAAAGCTTCATTGATCAGATATAAAATTACAACATTAAATGTCAGTTTCACTAAAAAAAAAAAAATACTTTTAGACAGTCAGAAGGGAATGAAATAAAATCGCCGTTGCCAGGCATGCAAATCTCCAGAGTAATACATTTACTTCAATATTGTATTCCATATTTCATGATTCTAACATACCCATGAAATTATTTCTGGTTTTAAATGTTTTGGGGTGGCAGAGAGCAGTAAAAAATTTAGTTGACTCTGGGAATGTATAAAATTGTATCGCTGAAATCGGTTTCATTCAAATCTAATTGTCAGTTTTCTTTCTCTTTCAGGAGAAAGTAATAGGGATATTGATCAGGAGTCCCCAATGTATCACTCTCCTTCCTTTGCCCTAAACCTAAAAGACCCAAAGTTTCTGATCAAATAGAACGAGTGAATTCTTTTTAACAAAAACCAAACTAGATATCTACTACTTTGTATTTTCTAGCAGTCTTTGAGAGTGGAAAAATATTACTAAAGTTTACGGAGGACATTTAACTGAGGTTTCTGGCATAGTACCCTTCTCCTATTCCCCCCTAAGTGCTTTTATTGTGGGTTCTAACTGCCAAGATCTCAGCTCCTAGACCATGAGTATAGTAGCTCTGCTCGAAAGTTCTGTAGTTCTCAGGAATGTCTTTAATCAGTGAGTTTGATGGAAAATTTAAATCAAATTTTCAGTGAGGAATAAAATGTTTGAATTCACAGCTTCATGTACGAATTTGATACATTCCCCAAAGCAGTATCAAATAACACCTGTAATCTAAGAAGCAGAAGGATACATTGTGAAAGATAATTTTAACATTTCAGTCTTAAAATTTGTCGTATTATTTTTGACTTATTGTAAAGTTTACCCTATCAGTTCAGTAATCCCTTTGGCTAGATCAATATGGCTTTTGTGTTGGTTTATGTATTTCCAGAGTCATACATTTTTTTCTATCAATTTATTCATATAAAAGTATCATGCACATAAAGTAAAAACTCCGAACTAGACAGAAAAGCGTAAGGTAAAAAGTAGAAGTCTTTTCAATACAAAGGCCCCCTCTCAAAATAGGTTACTATTTTCTGGTTAGCATAAACATATTCTTTTTAACAACCAAAAAATAACTTATTGTTTTGGGATACCATACTTTATGTAGCTACCCTTTCAGTGATGCTCTTTGAATTATTTTCTATGTTTTACTATCGCAAATAATATCGTAATCGTTTTCATAGAGCTTAATATAATGTTGCAAGTGTATTATAGGAAATAATCAGTAGTGAATCTGCTTGAGTAAAATTTGTATGTGTGTCTGTGTGCTTTTAATTTTAATAAGGTAAATTATTCTCTAGGATAGTGCTATCCAAAAGAACTATCTGTGCTGATGAAAATGTTCTATGAGTCTATGTTGTCTAATAAAATAAACTCTATCCATGTGCGGTTTGAAATATGGCTCTTATGACTAAAGAACTGATTTGTAAATTTTATTTAATTTTAATTAATTTTAAATAATCACACATGGCCAATGGCTACCATATGGATAAGCACAGTTCTACATGGTTGAAGATGATATTTTATTCCACAAACTTGCAAATGTTAAGCATTAACAAACATTTTAAACTTTGCCCCTTATTATGAAGAAAAAAAAAACCTTTCCCTTTGCTCTTTGTTTTACTTTATCTTTGAAGATGAGCCTATTTGCATAGATTCTGTGGACAGCTTTATTTCTTTAATGTGATTAGCTGTCCATGTACTTTAAAAACTTTCTCTTTGGCTATTCATTTTTTTATTATTAATTTGTTAGAAGTTTCCATTTTATTAATTAGCTTCCTGTGATGTATTTGAAAAGTGTCTTAAACTAAGGTAATCATTTTCCCACATTTGTAACAATTTTTGTTAAGCAGAAATTGAAAATTTTCTTGGAAGAAATTGGTTCATCTTTTTCTTGTGGCTTTTTATATTTGTGTCTTATTTAGAAACAGTTTTCGTCATTGATATTAAGAATGAGTTTAGATTTGCATTTCCTAATAATCTTATAAGTTTATTTTTACATTCAAAATTGAGCCATCAAATTTGCTTTTCAGGATTCAAATGCTAAAAACAAACAATCAAACAAACAACAAACAAATCCACTAACTTTTTTCTGCTAATAATTTTAAATATTTATTACATGTTAAATCCAAATTCATAATAGTCCAGTTGTAATACATTTTAAGAAGTTCAACTTATCCGTTTGATTTCTTTTTATTCTCCCAAACCATAACCTTATGGCATGTTGCAGAATCCAGTAGAGCTAATAATCCAATTTTTCCAATTAAAGAAAACATTTTTCAAACTGTAAAAAAATCAGTCTCAGGCACTAACCACCCAGTGTTCGTGCAGACTCCACAAATTACAGCCAACCCCTTCACAAGAGTTCCAGTTGTAAATTTTCTGTGTCCTCAAGCCACCTGAACTACTTCGCAATTTACAAATTAGAGGTTTCCTTAAATTTCTTCAGATTTGATAATATACCAATATGACTCACAGAACTTACTAAAACTGCTACTTTTGTGATTACAATTTTATTATGAAAGATGAAACTCAGAAATAGCCAAGAAGAAGAGATTCATAGGGCCAGGTCTGGGGAGGCTCTAGATGTGAAGCTTTCATGCCCTCTTTCCTTGGAGCCAAAGCACAACACCTTCCCAATATATCACTGTGTTCATCAACCAGGAAGCTCCACAGAGTATGGTGTCTAGAGTTTTTATTGGGATCTCACTACATAGGCCATATTGATTTAACCATTGCCCATGAAATTGAAGTCCACCTCTAGACTTCCTCCCTTCCCTGGAGGATGGACTGGCTCAAAGTTCCAGTTTTCTATCATGTAGTTGGTCTTTCTAGTGACTACCCCCATACTAAAGCTATCTAGGGGCCCACATGAGTCATCTCATTAGCATAAACAAGACAGTCCTATCATTCGGGAAACACTAAGAGTTTTTGAAGCTATGTCAAGAACATGAAGCAAGGACTGAACTATTCTTTATCATATTGCATGTTCTCATTACGTTCATATTTAATTTATATATAAATCTAGGAGAATTAGTATCTTGGTTTTATGATGCCTTTCTCTGCAAAGCTGAATTTTTTTTAGTGCTTATTTATTTATTTTAATTTTTTTTAATCTGTATTTATTTTTGAGAGAGAGACAGAGTGTGAGCAGGGGAGGAGCAGAGAGAGAGGGAGACACAGGATCTGAAGCAGGCTCCAGGCCCCAAGCTGTCAGCACAGAGTCCAACGAGGGGCTTGAATTTACAAACCGTGAGATCATGACCTGAGCCGAAGTCGCACGCTCAACCGACTGAGCCACCCAGGTGCCCCTATGTTTATTTATTTTTGAGAGAGACAGAGTATGAGCAAGGGTAGGGGCAGTGAGAGAGAGGGAGACACGGAATCTGAAACAGGCTCCAGGCTCGGAGCTGTCAGCACAGAGCCCGACACGGGGTTCAACTCACAAACCGCGAGACCATGATCTGAGTCGAAGTCTGCTGATTAACTGAGCCACCCAGGTGCCCCTGCAAAACTTAAATTTATATTTGCATTTGAAAAATTATTTATATCGATAAAGCTTTAAATTTATTAAATTAATGGTATATATAATATTTAAATTTATGGTATATATAAAGGAATAAAATATTTAAAAATATAGATTTAGTAAGTAATATAAAGACATGAAGATATCTCTTACTACTTTAAAGAGTTTGTTCAATTATTATTTTTGGTTTTGAAAGTACGCAGCAATGATTTTGTCTCCTACTGTTTTGTTGTTTTTTAACCTCACTTTGTTTTCTTACGTAATTGCAGCCACTGATCTATTCCCCATCTGTATAGTTTTGTCTTTTTCAGCATATCACATACATGAAACTATGCAATTTTTTTGTCTTTTATTGTTTATCAAAATGCACTTGACATTCAACCAAGGTTTTTATGTCTCAATGGTTTGTTCTTTTATTTTCTGGGTAATACTTCATAATACAGATATATCACCATTTTTTATACATTCCCTGACTGAAGAACATTCAGTTTGTTTCCAGGACTGGTGATTATGCATATAAGTACAGAATCATGTGCAAGTTTTTCTGTAAACATGCTTTTATTTATCTTGGCTAAATCCCTGGGATGGGATTGCCAAGCCATATAATGTATTAGTTTTCTATTGCTGCTCTAACAAATTGCTATATATTTAGCACCTTAAAACAACAAAAATTTAATTTTAAAAAATAAAAAATAAAGTTAAATTACTTTTACCTGAAAAAAAAAAGAAAGAAAACAAATCTAACCTAACTCTGTGTGCACTATCTGAGCAAATAGCAAAGTAAAAGAAGAAATGCATGATATGAGTCTACATTTTGTCAATAAAATACTTAAAGAGGAAAAACAAAAACAAAAACTTATTATTTTACACTTCTGGAGGTCAGCTGTTCAAAATAGGTCTCACTGGGCTGTAATCAATGTCAGCAGGGCCACATTCTTTCGAGAAGCTCTAGGGGAAAATTCCCTTTTTGTTGCCTGCATTCCATTGGCCTGTTTCCCATTCTTCAAAATCAAGCATTGTAGCATCTTCAGATTTCTCTCTCACTCTGACCCAGCTGTCTTTCTCACTCTGACTTTGTGAGACCACTGGGATTATGTTGGGCCACCTGTGTAATCCAGTATAATCTCCCTATTTTAAGGTCAACTGATTAGCAAACGATTCCATGTGCCAATTTAATTCCATCTTTCATTGTGACTTGACATATCCAGAGGTTCCAGGATAAGAAGTTGACATTTTTGGGTGGTGGGGAGAGGTGTCATTATTCTGCTAGTGACATATGTTAAGTATATTTTTAACTTCGTAAGGAACAGCCACACTTTTCTCAAGTGGCTGTACCCTTCTGTATTCCCTCAAGCAATGTGGAATAGTTCCTGTTGTTCTGCATCAGTATTGACAGATTTCTCAGTATCACTTCCACCATTAGTTTTAATTCTTCTCTTTTTACGGCACCTGAGAATGGGTCTTCCAGCTCTCTTCTAGTTATGTCAGCAGGTTGTATTCATTTTCCTTCCTACAGCTGCACTTGCTCCTCATGAATTCTTTCTGAAAAACAGTGTCTGTTTTCTTTCAGTATGCTATGGCTTTTACTACCTGTAGGAGGTAGAGAGAAACATCTAGGAGCATTTTTATGTCTTTCTTGCCGTGAATGTTTTGGAACTCTACCCAGTGCTTTGCCACAGGGAACCTTTTTCAGGGCTTTCACCAATTGCTTTTATGAGTGCCATTTGAGGTCTAGGGAGAAAAGCCTGCGAGTGGGTATGAATTCCCTTTATACCTGCAGCCTCTAGGGATTCAATATTATCTTACTAGACCATACCTGATATTTACCATTTCATTGATAAATGTAGCTGAATTGTCCTTGCTGGGGTCTACTGGCATTTCTTTTTGTATATAAATTAGCACATAGTCTTTTAGGTGCCTGTTTTTCCTTACATTTTGGGTCCTTTGGTTGCCTAGCAATGTCAGCCTCCTGATGGGTTCAGAAAACATTGTGCATTTTCAAATTGTGTGGCTCAAGTTTTATTGTTATTGAATGGGTAAGAGCTATTCCATCACCATGTTTCTACATCCCAAATATTTTTAACTGTGCAAAGACTTATTGAAATTTTTAGTAGAATTTATTATATAGTGAATTTCCTAATGCTAAAAAAAATTTGCATTCCTCATATTAATATCACTTGGTTGGGATGATTCTTTAAATAATATCCTGGAATCTACTTGTTAATTTATTATTTTCAGTTCGTAGAAGGGTTGAAAAATATATATATATATTATATATGAATATAATATATATTATAATAAATATACTATCTATAGTACATATATATAAAATATATACTATATATACTAAATACATATATAGTGTATACATACATATAGTGTATATATATATACATATACATATAGTGTATATATATACACACACATATATATATACACAATATATACACACATATATATATACACACATATATATATATACACACATATATATACACATATATACACACATATATATACACATATACATATAGTGTATATATATACACATATACATATAGTGTATATATACATATACTGTATATATATAATTGGTACCATTTCCTGTAGGTTTCAGTGTCAGTGTTGTTGTGGATTGATGAATGTATTTGGATTTTGTTTTTAATCCCTATTTTCTTGAAAAAACTTGAAGTACACAGACATTATCTATTTCTTTGTGTTTTTTTAAAGATTAATTTCTTAAATATTTATTTATGTTCGAGAGAGAGACAAAGAGGGTTCGAGGCAAGGGAGGGGCAGAGAGAGGGAGACAGTGGATCAGAAGCAGGGTCTGTGCTGACAGCAGAGAGCCCAATGTGGGGCTTGAACTCATGAACCACAGGTCCTGACCTGACCTAATGTCAAATGCTTAACCAGCTGAGCCACCCAGGCGCCCCATATTTCTTTGTGTTTTGAAAGAATCCTGCCTTAGCCTGTTTGCGATGCTATAACAGAATACCATACTAGGTGACTTGTAACAAACAGAAATTTATTTCTCATGGTCTGGAGGCTAGAAAGAACTAGGAGGCTAGGGAATTCAAGATCAAGTTTCGATGTCTGGTCAGAACCCGTTTCCCTGTGTTCCCACATGGGGGGTAGAGCAAGGGAACTGTCTACAAGAGATCTAATCTCATTCCTCTCTCATGACTTAATCACCTCCAAAGGCCCCGCAGTACCATCACATTCAAGCTAAAATTTAACAAATGAATTTTGTGGGGATACAAACATTCAACTTATGGCAATTTCCTCATGAAAGTTCTTCAAAATATTATTTTAATTGGAGGCATTAGATGGCTGTAATCTTCTTAATTGTTTTCTGTCACTTTGGGATACCTATTTCTTTGAGATTTTTTTTAAACCAAAATGTCCTAGAAACATAATTTCTTTTTTCAAAGTGTTTAAAGATGGATAGATTTTAGAAAAGTATTCATTTGCAATTTTCCTACTTTTCCCTTTTTTGTGATGGTTTTTCCACTTTTTAATTTTAAGTATCTGTATTTTTTCTACCTGTATCTTTATTATATTCTTAGTCTTCCTTCCTTAAGTGCATTTTATTGCTACATGAGCAATATTTTCTGTATACTATATGAACTTCATATTGACTTACCCTTATAATTTGCTTCTTACATTTTAGATAGTATTTACTTTTTGAGGCAAAATGAGAAAATAATTATAATGATACATTTTCTTAATTTTATGATCTTTTTAATATTTTTAGTTTTTGGTTCAAGAGATTTATCTCACCCTACCCCAAGTGTCTCATGGTCAGGCCATCAATTGCATTTATTAAAAATGACTACCAAATACTTATTGATTTTTTTTCCAAAAAAAGACACTTACCTCTGTCACATATTAGTATCATTTTGCACAGTGTTAGAATGACATCTCTCTAACATGATCTAATAGATAAAAGATTAACGTTGATATTATAATGTTTTCCTCCCAACATGGCATAATAGGTAACAAGAAACATTAGTGGAAGTACAAGAATTATGTTTTTAAAAATTTTTGTTTCTATTTTAACTTCTTGCTCATTAGAAGGTATTATTTGTAAAACAGATACTTTTGCAACTTCTCTCTAGGCTTTTGAAATATTATTTAGATGCCTTTGCTAATTAACTTAAAATTCTGTATTTGAAGATAAAACATTTTAGATTTAAGAACATACTTCATTTATATAATTTATTGTACAAATTGCCTTACTTTTTTCCTTGGGTATTAACTATACTATATCATTGACAGTAATTCCATTTCTGCTCTATGGATAAGAAAATGATGCTCAGAGATTAAAAACAGTAAATAGATTCAATCTGATATGCTCAAATTGTAGTGTCATTTATCCAAAATAATCTGATCAAAACTTAAGTTTTTTTTACAGATATTATGTCTTTGGCCAAACATATTATTTTTTCAGAAGTTGCAAGTGAAGGTATTCTATTTTTTAGCATTCAAACTTAAATTATACTTTTTCGAATTAAGATTTCTTTATAAATTTTTTTTTCTCATTTTCTTATCTCTTCTGTAATGAGGTTATATATAAAGTCTGTGCAAGGAAAATGAAAATATACCTATGCCAATATGATATCTCTGTCAATGTTGTATTTTAATATATATATATATATATATTTCTATTAATATCTGTACTCAAACTTCTAGAGTCTATGGAAAATTAAATCATACATCTTGATGAGATTATCAATAAATGAGGGAAACAATAAGCATTATTAAGCAAATTGTTTACCAGAAGGTTTACTTTGTAGTAAGAGCATATTTGTTGGCATAAAACACCATGCAAAAAAATCCTCAAAATATGTATAGTAAAAGAGGACATCATGAAGATCTATTTAAAATGGCATTCTTTGAATTCTCGCTTATGTTAAAAATTTCAATTCTATATAAGAGTAACATCTTGTAATTTAAACTATCTTTTCTGAGTATGTCAGCAGAAGTAGAGTTCATTAAGTTGATATAGATCTTTTCCTAACCTTAACCAGACTTGCAAGTTTAAGTTTAGCAGAGTATTCATATGGTAAGCATACTGAAACTGCTTACTTAATATAAAGTGCAACTTGTGCTATCTATTTCAAATTATGTATTTTGGGTCCCACTTTTTTGGAGAAAGAACCTTATAACTCAATCTCTTTTCTAACAATTTCAGCAGAATGTAACTTTAAATGCTTTACAGATAAACAGCCTGAATTTTGAACTTACAGCCTTGTGAGCATGAAGGCCAGACCATGTATAACAACAATAATAAAGAAATAAAGAGACAATAGAAAAAAGAGTAAGAATAAGAGTGGTAATCTTATTTCAATACAGGCAAATATTAATTTTCATGTTACTAGTAATAATGTAGAAATATGATAGTTTTATTTGTAGAGTCATAAACATTATACTTACCCTTAATCAAATTTATCTTTGCTAAACTTCTACCTTGAAAACATTATTTACTGGAGTGCCTGGGTGGCTCAGTTGGTTAAGTGTCCGACTTTGGCTCAGGTCATGATCTTGCCATTCCCGAGTTCAAGCCCCGCATCAGGCTCTGTGCTGACAGCTCTAAGCCTGGAGCCTGTTTCAGATTCTGGGTCTCCCTGTCTCTCTACCAATCCCCCGCTCGTGCTTTGTCTCTCTCTCTCTCTCTTTCTCAAAACTAAACATTCACATTTTTAAAAAATATTTATTTTACTCTAATCATCTGTTCAGCAACTTCTACTTGTTCTTTCTTGTCTCTCAGATAAAGTAAAAAAAAATAAAATTCTCCACAATCCTGTTCCATTCTAACTGTAAGCTCTCTAATTGTATCTGATTTGTCCTTAACAATAATTTCCATTTAATCTGTATATTCTGTTAACTCAAAGCTGTCTGATAAATTTGGAATCATTCCCACAACCAATTCTTAACATGTACCTTTGCCTTTATTTATGTTTAAGACTGTAAACAACCTGACCAGTGTATCCATTGATATAGTTGCTTTCTTCTGAAACTTTTTACAATGCCCTGCCTTACTGCACAATTGCCTTGATATATTTTTGTAGATAATTTGCCCTATTGTTAGATTTTCAATTCATGTATTAACTCTGCTTTCTTTTCTGACCATTCTTACTCATTCATCAAATATGGATTTTTAGTATTCATATTATTATTATTATAAAAATAATAAAGCTTGTAAAAAAAGAGGATAATTCTCTTTATTTAGTGAACAAATTAAGTCTTCTGGACTTTCAGTAATTTACCAAAAGTGACTCACACAAAATGTGAAAATCTAAGATTTTTTATCCAGATCCAGATCTCATCTAATGGGGAGTCCTTGCTTGGCTGAGTTTTAGGTGAGCCACATGAGAAGTCAAGTCTTGACAAAGTCGAAACAATGGGAGGGTGCAACCTAAATGTTTGAATCAATTTCAGAGTGTAGATTATCTGAGATCCACATAGATCTGTAGGGAAGTCTCTTTCTCAATTTGTAAATGGCCAGGCAGTTGAATCCCATAGCAGGCAGTACCTGGAGTGTGAAAAAAATTGTCCTCTTTTTCTTTCTTTTGTTATTCAGAGTAAGCAGTGAAATAACAACACCTTTTATGAAGGTAATGTGTGTTCATGAGTGTGTGTTTTAATGTTTATTCCACTGTATAGATATAAGCCGAAGTTTGGCCCTCCTTACGGATTGAGCACCTTTTATATTTCTCTCTCTCTCTCTGTCTTTTTCATTTTAAGTCATATAAAAAGATAGATTAGGTAGTTTTAGAAATGAGATTGAAAGCAGGATTTATATACCTTTATAACACTTATTGTCTACTGGAGGAAACAAGTTGATAAACTAGCTATTAATCCCAGTGATCAATTAATTCCTGTGGCAATGTAACCTTAAGAAACACAGAAGGTTCTTAAATTAATTATTTTAGGGAAGAATATTGTCAAGGAAGCTTTCTTAGTTAATGTAACATAAAAACTAAAGTTTGAAAGAATTATAAAAATGAACCAAGAGGTGAAGAATCCACAAAATATATGTACATTACATACAAAAAGCAGCATAAACCTTACAGTTTTTCAGAAGCAGTTCTAGGATGGTTTTGGAGCCAGTTGTTATGTAGTGTAGAATATGCAAGCTACCTGGGAGTCTCTGAGCACCCCCCCCAACCATTTCTGTGCACTCTGCAATTTCAGTGAAGGATAAATGACCACAGGACAAAACAATGGGCTCTTTGTCAAGGAGCAGGAGAAGCGACAGAAAGAAAGGGATAAGCCCAAATTGCAATAACAGGGATTCTGCCCATCAACTCATCAGCTCATCTATAAAAGCATAAGCGAAAGCCTAAACTATTGGCCAAAAGCAGGTGCTCGTTAATAATGAAAAGAGCTGATTTTTATTAGACATTAAAAGGCAAATTTACAAAGAACCCAAATTAGTTATCTGAAAAGCAAAAAATCACTGTGAAACAGAGGCAAAAAATTGAACAATCCACAGATGAGGGGAAAATCAAACTCACAGAGCCTTCAGGACAATCATTAAACAAAAAGACATAGTAAATATCCCCAGTAAGGATAGGAATGATATTGACTACATAAAGGGTAGTTATATGTTAAAAACTCCTAGAGATATTGGAAATGAGAATCAAATTATTGAGGAAAAAATTAAATAACTTGGTAGCATAATGAATAGACACAGCCAAATATTATTTGTCTTATAGTATATTTTATATAGTAAAATACTGTAAACTTAAGTGTATAGTTTGATGAAATTTGACAACGTATTGATGCATGTTACCATCATTCAAATAAAGATAAAGAATAGTTTTTCCTTCACTCCAGAAGATGGCCTGGTGGCCTTTTCTCATCAATACAATATTCCTTGCCACTCTACACACAAACACATGCACATAGCCCAGGTTTTTATCAACAAGATTAGCTTTATCTGTTCTAGAATATTATAAATCAAATTATACAGTATATACTTTTGTTGTATAGCCTTTCAATGCAATATTTTTGAGATTCATCTATGTTGTATCACTAGTTAATTCATTTTAATTGCTGACTAGAGTTTCACTGTACTGATAAGTTACAATTTATTTATCCAGTCTGATAGTTGGTAGAAATTTGTGTTGTTTCTAGTTCTTTGATATTATGCTAAAAACTTCTCTGTTATTCTTATACTAGTGTTTTTTGCTTATTTGTCTTAATAAACAAATTATTTATCTTGTGTAATGGTTGGGTCTAAGGTTTAACATGTAGGACTTTACTGGAAACTACCAGTTTTATAAGGTGATTTTATCATTATACATTTCCTTAGCAGCGCTTCCACATTACCACACTTTCTTTTTAATTAATTAGTTGATTTATTTTATTTTTTATGTTTATTTATTTTTGAGAGAGAGACAGAGAGAGAGAATAAGTGGGAGAAGGACAGAGAGAAGGAGACACAGAATCTGAAGCAAGACCCAGGCTCTGAGCTGTCAGCACAGAGCCCAATGCCGGGCTTGAACTCAGGGACCATGAGTCCATGACCTGAGCCAAAGTCAGATGCTTAACCAACTGAGACAACCAGGTGCCCCACTAAGTTTCATTTTTTAAGGCAGTTTAGCTTCACAGCAAAATTTAGCAGAAGATACAGAGTTCCCACATACTACATATCCCCACATACCCACAATGTTCCCTCCCCATCAATGTTCCACATGAGAGTGGTGCATTTGATACAACAAATGAACCTACATGACCCATCATTACTACCTAGAGTCCATAGTTTACATTGAGTTCATGATTGGTGTTATATATTCAATGGGTTGTGACATAGATATAATGATATGTGTCTGTCATTATAATATCATACAGAATAGTTTCCCTGTCTTATAAAACCTCTATGCTCTCTTTATTCATCTCTCCCCACCTCCAACCCCTGGCAACCATTAATCTTTTTAGTCTTTCCATGGTTTTGTCCTTATACCTTATATAACCTTTTAATACTGACTTCCTTCACGTAGTAATATGCATTCAAGTGTCTTCTATGTTTTCACATGGCTTGATAACTCATTGCTTCTTAGCATTCAATAATATTTCATTATCTGTAGTACCACAATTTATTTATAAATTCTCCTACTGAAAGGCATCTTGAGTGCTTTCAGGTTTTTGAAATTATGAATAAAGAAAGCTGTAATAAGCATCCATACGCAGGTTTTTTGTGTAGAGATAAATATTCAACTTCTTTGGTTAAATACCAAGGAGCCCAGTTAATGGATCATAGGGAAAGAAAAGGTTTAGTTTTGTGAGAAACCACCAAGCTTTTCTAAAGTACCAGTTTACATTAATACATGAGAGTCCTTGTTATTCTTGCCAACATTTGGTGTTATCACTATTCTGGATTTTGGTCATCCTGACAGATTTGTAGCATATTTCATTGTTGTTTTACTTCACAAACACATAAGATGCTGTATATCTTTTTATACGCTTACTTGCCATCTATGTATCTTCCTTCGTGAAATGTCTTTTGATATCTATGCTCCATTGTTTAATTGTGTTGTCAGTTTCTTATGGTAGAGTATTAGGAGTCATTTGTATATTTTGTTCTTTATCAGATGTGTTTTTTTGCAAATATCTTCTCTCAGTCTAAAGTTTGTTATCTCATTCTCTTGCATTGGTTTTCAACAGAAGTATTTAATTAAATGGCCAGTTTGTCAGTTCTTTCATGGATTATGCTTTTGATGTTGTATCTAAAAAGTCATCACCTTACCCAAGTTTATATCTAGATTTTCTCCTCTGTTATATTCCAAGAGTTTTATAGTTGTTTGTTTTATATTGAGATCCATCGTCCATTTTGAGTTAGTTTTTGTGAAGTATGTACAATCAATATGTAGATTCTAGTTAGTATCTAGTTGTTCCAGAACCATTTGTTGAAAAGACAACCTTTGGTCCATTGTACTGTCAAATGTACTGGTCCATTGTCCCCTTTGTCAAAGAGCAGTTGACTGTACAGTAAAACTTCGGATTGTGAGTAACTTGTTCTGCAAGATGAGCAAGCATTTCTAATACATTTTTACTGGATAAACGAGTGGCATCTTGTAATATGAGTAGTACATGACACTGAATGCCACATGATCACAACTGGGCCAAAGGTTCTTCTCTCTCTCTTGCTGCCTGATTGTGGGTGATCGTCTCCAATGCTCAGATGCTTGGTCTCAGGCTTCAGTTTTTGGCAGACACAGTGGCTTTTCAGAATGGTGGAAGGTGCCCACAACAGGCACTAGTGTAGTTTTTGTCACTTCAAAGCACCTATGGACAGTCCTTTGCTTTTCCATACAAGAGTAAGCCTGGGAGTGCTTTGCTTCCTTCTAGGTCAGGGTGCCTGCTGATGTAGACCCTTTCCTCTGCTGCCTTATTGTCAGTCACATTAAATACAGTATATGACAAGAGTTTATTAACACTGTACTGTAGTCAACATCCATACAAGCATATATAATGGCCCCCAGACAGAAGAAGATTCCATTGAGCCAATAGCAGTTGTTCCATTAGTGATAGTGAAATCTGTCCTACACAATAACCCTCCTCTCTCTTGTCTCCCTCAAACAGCCATGAAGGTTGTCAAAGGTAAGGGCAGGTTAATTTACTTTTCTTTATGTTTTGTATTTTCTTTATCATGTTGTATTATATTAAAGTGTTGCAACCACTTTTATATGAATATTTTTGGGTTGTGGAACGAACCATCTGAGTTTCCATTATTTCTCATGGGGAAATTCGCTTTGATACACAAGTGCTTTAGACTGCAAGCATGTTTCCAGAATGAATTATGCTAACAAACCAAGATTCCACTCTACTTACGCGGGCCAAAGATTGGATTCTCTAACCTGTAACATTGGTCTCTTTGTCTGTTTGTTTCCCAATACAATGCTGTCTTGGTTATTGTAGTTTTATCACAAGTCATAGGTCATGGTGCTGGGTAATGTCCACCTCTGGCATTGTTCTTCTCCTTCAATAAAGAATTGGCTATTCTGAGTCCTTTGCCTATCCATATAAACTTTAGGATTAGTTTGTCAATATCTACAAAATAACTTGCTGTGTTTTTGATTGAAATTACATGAAATCTGTAAATCATTTGGAGATGAACTGGCATCTTGACAATATGGAATCTTTTTATCCATGAACATGTGGTATCTTTCCATTCATTTCATTCTTTTTTTTTTTTTTAATGTTTATTTATTATGAGAGAGAGAGAGAAAGAGAGATCCCAGGAGCAGAGGAGGGGTTAGAGAGAAAGGGAGAGAAAGAATTTCAAGCAGCCTCCACATTGTGAGTGCAGAGCCCAATGGGGGCTCGATCTCACAAACCATGAGATCATGACCTGAGCCAAAATCGAGAGTTGGGAACTGAACCGACTGAGCCACCCAGGCGACTCACATTTCATTCTTTCATATCTCTCAGAATTTGATAGTTTTCCTTATATAGATCTTGTACATATTTTGTTAGATTTATACCTAAATATTTCATTTTCTGGCTGCTAATGTAAATGGTATTGTGTTATTAATTTGAAATTCCATTTAGTCATTGCTAGTATATAGAAAAGTGATTGACTTTTGTAAATTAATCTTATCCTGTAAACTTGCTATAATAGCTTATTAGTTCCAGGAGTTTTTGGTTGATTCTTTTGGGTTTTATACATAGACAATCATGTCAACTAGGGACAAAGAGAATGTTATTTCTTCCCTCTCAATCTGTAATTTTTTTTTTCCTTTTCTTGTCCTCCTGAATTAGCTAAGACTTTTGGTATGATATTGAAAGTACTGGTAAGAGGAGACATCCTTGTCTTATTCCTGATCTTAGTGGAAAAGATTTGAGTTCCTTAACATTAAATATGATGACATTAGTTTTAGGTTTCTCTGTAGATATTCTTTATCAAGTTGAGAAGATTCCCCTGTATTTCTAGTTTGCTGAAAGTTTTTTTTTTTTTATGAATTGATGTTGGATATTGTCAAATGCTTCTATTGAAATGATCATGTGCTTTTTCTGCTTTAATCTGTAGATGTTATGGATTATATTAATTGATTTTTGAAAGTTGAACCAGCCTCACACACCTAGGGTAAATACCATTTGTTCATGATGTGTAATTTGTGTTATACATTTTTGGATTCTATTAACTAATGTCTTGTTGAGGATTTTTGCATTTATGCTTATGATAGATATTGGACCATATTTTTCTTTTCTTGCAATGTTTTTATCTGACTTGGTATTCAGGTAATACCAGACTCATAGAGTTAGTTAGGAAGTATCCCCTCTGTGTTTATCCTCTGAAAGAGGATGGTAATTTCTTTTTGAAATGTTTGGAGAATTCACCATTGAATCCACCCCATCTTGGTCCTTTCTGACTTAGAAGGCAATGAGCTATTGATTCTGGGTTTTCAGTTTTGTTTGTTTGTTTGTTTTTGTAATAGAATTGTTCAGATTTTTTATTTCTTCTTATGATATTTTTGGCAGGTTGTATCTTTTAAGGAATTGTTCCACTTCGTCTGGGTTATCACATCTGAAAACGGAGGTTTTCATCATATTTCATTATTATACTTTTAATGTCCATAGGGTTTGTAATGTCCACTCTTTCATTTCTGATATTAGTAATTTGTGTCTTATATTTTCTTCTGCTCAGTATGGATAGAAGGTTAACAATTGTATTGATAATTTCAAAAAGCACGTTTTTGATTTTGTTGAGTTTCTCTTTTGATTTCCTATTTTCTACCTCATTGACTTCTGCTCTATACCCCCACACTCACCCCAGTTAGTTTGGATTTAATTTGGTCTTTTTTTCCAGTCTCTAAAGGTGGAAACTTAGATGACTGAATTTACATTTTTTTCTTTTCTTTTCTTTTTTTCTAATAGATGAATTAAATTCTATTAATTTCCTTCTAAACACTGCTTGCACAACATCCCACAATTTTTGCTAAGTTGTATATTCCTTTTCATTTAATTCCTCTTTTCACTAAAATTCTTCTTATGATTTCTCCTTTCACCTATGTGTTATTTAGAAATGTCTTGTTTAATCCCTACATAGTTTGGGATTATCCCTCTATCTTACTTGCCTTGTTTTCTAGTTCAGCTTCACTGTGGTCTGAGAGCAGACATGTATGACTTTTATTCTTTTAAATTTGTTAGGAATTGTGTTACTGCCTAGATATGATCTATCGTGGTGAATATTCCATGTGAGCTTAAGAAGAATGTATATTCTGTTATTTTCTGGTAAAATAGTTTATAGATGTCCATTACATGCAGTTGATTGATGATATTTTTGAGGTAAATTATGTCCTTGCTGATTTGCAACCTGCTGGATCTGTACACTTTGATATAAGGGTATAAAAAAATCTCAATTTATAATAGTGGATTTATCAATTTCTCCTTGCAATTTTATCAATTTTTGCTTCAGTATTTTGGTGCTCTGGTTTTAGACATGTACGCACTAAGCATTGTTAGGTCTTCATGGACTAATGACTCTTTTCTCATTATGTATTGACCCTTTTTATCCTTGAGAACTTTACTTGTTCTGAGGTGGCTCTGTTTAAAATTTGTTTAGATCGCCATTATCATGGTTAGTCTTTCTCTAGCTCTTTGCTCTTAATCTATATGTGTCTTTATATTTAAAGTGGGTTTCTTATAGACAATATGTATTTGGGTCTTAATTTTTATGCACTCTCAAAATTCATGACTTTATAATTGATATAGTTAAACCATTGTCTTTTATAGTGATCATCGATATACTTTGATTAACAGCTACCATATTTATTGCTGTTTTCTCTTTTATCCTCTTGTGTTTTGTTCCAGTTTTTATCTTCCATACTTTTTCTACCTTTTGTGGTTTTAACTGAGCATTTTATATGATTCTATATTCTCTCCTTTCTTAGCATATCATTTCTTTTTAATTTTTTAATGTTTCCCCTAGAATTTGCAATATATATTTACAAATAACCCAGATATACTTTCAAATAACACTGTGCAGTTTCATGCATATTGCTGGTATCTAATAACAAAATGTTTCTATTTCTTTCCTTTTATCACCTATATCATTGGGCATCATTTACTTAAATTATACATAAGTAATATAAACATTTAATCAAATTGAATCCGTAATTTAATACATTGTTTCTATTACTATTTTGAACAAATTGTTATGTGTCATATCAATTAAGAATAAGAAAAATAAAAGTTTTTATTTTACCTATTTCTTCTTCAATGCTCATCTTTCCTTTATGCATGTCCAAGTTCCTGGTGTATATATTTTTTCTTTTCTTTGAACAATTTCTTTATGAGTATTGACAAGTCTACTGATGACAAAAAAGATGTCTTCAAGTTTTGTTTGATAAAATCATTGTTATTTTTCCTTCACTTTTGAAGGATAATTTTGCAGGGTACTGAAGTATGTTGTGTTTGGTTTTCTATCAACACTTTGTATATTTCAGTTTACTCATTGTTTTGTACAGTTTCTAAGAAATTGAAAACAAATTGTATATTTGCTCTTTTATAGGTAATATGTTCTTTTTCCTCTAGCTTTTGTCAAGACTTTCTCTTTTATATTCTGAAACTTGAATGATATATGTCTAGGTTTAGTTTTTTTTTTTTTTGGCAATTATTCTGTTTAGTGTTCTCTGAGCTTCATGAATCTGTGGTTTAATATCTGACATTAATTTGGGAAAATTCTTTCATTATTACTTATATCTTTCTTCTGTTCTTTTCTGTACCTTCCTTTTCATATTTTCATTACATGTGTAACACCTTTTATAATTATCCCACAGTTCTTCGATTTTTTGTTTTTAATTTTTTTTATCATTTCTTTTTAGGTTTTCAGTTTTTCACGATTCTATTGACACATTCCAACCCCAGAAATTTTTTTCCTCAGCTTTGTCCAATCTCCTAATGAGTCCATCAAAGGCATTCTTTATTTCTGCTACAGTGTTTTTGTTTTCACTTCATTTTTTATTCTTTCTGAGAAATTTCATTTCTCAGCTTATACTATTAATCTCTTCTTGAATGTCATATACTTTTCACATTGAAGTCTTTAACGTATTTATTGCAGAATTTTTGAAAGTCCTGACCTGTTAATTTAAATAGCCCTGCTATATCTGACTTTAGTTCTGATGCTTGTTTAGTCTCAAATTTGCCTTTGCTTTGCCTTTTATACTCTTTGTATTTAGATTGATATCTATTTAGATAGATAAATAAATAGATAGATAGATAGATAGATAGATAAGCAGTCATCATGTGCCACATAAAAGGAAGTACAGTAAAAAGACCTATAATAATGGGGTGGTAAAATTTGGGGGGAAAGTCTACAGTCTTATGATTAGGTCTCAGTCATTGGTGAGTCGAGTCTGTGTTTCTGGACTGTGAACTTCACCAGTGATTCTCAGTCCCTCCTTTGAGACAAAATATTTAGGAGGAGTTGGAGTTGAATATTTCCCTTTGTCCAAGTAAGTAGGCTCTGATAAAATCCCTGCATGTTAGACTCTGGTAAAACCATTTGTCCTAAGGCCTCTTTAGGAACGGACTAGTCTGGTGTATTTCAGATTTATTCACTCCCCTTACCCCTTTGGAATCACAGGGAATTTGACTCTGTTGTTTATTGTGAGAACCAGGTAGGCCCCTGGAGGTAAAATTCACAAAAGTGTGGGGGCCTTTGATGACCAGTCCCCGTTGGAGTTTTAACTTCCGGAGTCATCCACACTAAGTGTCTGATGATTTATCAATTCCAGTTTAGATTTCCCTGCCCCTGTACCAGTTCCTGTGTAGGTTTTTGGTCTTGAATTTCTGCTTTGAACACTGTGATTTTGGAGATATAGGAAAATACAGAGAATCACAGCCAAGACCTGCTTACCTGGAGCAAAAACTGCTGGATCTATAACATGTTACAAACAAATGGTAATTTTGACAAGTTTGTGGAAATTGACAAATTGCATGAGCTTGAAAGTGAACAAACATGAAGGTGAAACTCCTGGAAGCCAGTTGGAGGGGCACCCCAAAACTTTCATAAATTTTACCTATAGGAATCTACCAAGTTTTTATGATGAAGTGCTAAAAATATCTCCTTGTAGTTCTGGCTGGGGATGGGGAAAAGGAATCAACTAATGTATGTCCATATTATTCTCTATAGAAAAGGCATACTGTCCTGGGGGGAAAAAAATGTTAGAACCTTATCCTCTCTAGGAGGAAGGGCACAAGAGCCTCTAGTTCTCCTATGTTATCAACAAGAGGGAAAAAATCTGAGAAACACTTGTGAAGGTTGTAGCCCAAGGAGTCAAACCTGCTGAAAGAACTGAGATTTAATCATAAGATTACAGAATGCTTCCCTTCCTCCACACTTCCTCTCATCCACAGGACTCCAATATAATAAAAGTGGATGACAACTGAAAAAGCTCCAAGGCACAAACTCCGTGTAAAAAAAAGGATTACTTAGAGGAAACAGAAAGACAGGAGAGACAAAAACAAGGACACTGGAGAAATTTGAAAACTGTCTTCACCTACAGTTAAAACAAATATCTAACCCAACCCAACTCATAGGCAGATTAACATAAAAAAAAAAAAAAACTCTCATATTAAAGGTCCATTACCTCAGTTCCTATCACTTAATATTTTATGTCCATCTTTTAGTAAAAAGTTAAAGGCATTAAAAAAAAGGAAAAACACATTCTTGAGACAATGCAAGAATCAGAAACAGACTCAGATATGATATACATACTGAAATTATCAGACAAGCATTCTTATGATTAATACGCTGAGGACTGTCATGAAAGAAAGAAATGATATGCAGAAACAGATGGGTTCTATGAACACAGAGGTATTAACACTCAGAAAAATCAAAAGAAGTAAAAAACACAAACAAAATGTCTTTAATGGGCACATCAGTAGACTGGAAATGACCAAGCAATGAATTAGTGAGTTCGAAAATATGTCAAGAGAAACTTTTTTAAGTGAAATGTCAAGAGGTAAAATAATAAAAAGAAATGAAACAGACTATCTAAGACTATCTAAGAGGAGAAATTCAAAAGATATGGCATATACAAGTAGAATACCAAAAGGAGAAAGAGTAAACAAAGTGAAAGTCATATGACTGAAAATTTTCCAAAATTAATGACATCACCTTGGATTTGGTGGTGAGTTTTTAAATTCAACAGCAATAGTATGATCTATGAAAGAAAACTTGATAAGTTAGACTTTATTAATATTAAACACATCTCTGTGAAGGACACCATTAAGAGAATCAAAAACAAAACAAAACAAGCCAAAACTGAGTGAAAATATTTGCAAAACATATATGTGATAAAGGATTTCTATTGGAATACATAAAGAATTCTAAAACTAAAAAAGGAAGAAACACTGAAGACACCATAAAAAATGGGTAAAAGACTAAAGCATCTCAACCCAAAAAGATATGAGGTACATAAGCATATGAAAAAGTGTTTAACATCATGTCATTAGGTAATTGCAAATTAAAACTAAAATGAAATACTACCTCACATATATTTCAAAAGCTAGAATCCACACACCAAAGAAGTGACAATGCTAAATGCTGACGAGGAGCTAGAGAAATAAAAACTCTTATTTATTGCTGGATGGAATGCAAAAAGGTATGGTCGTTTTGGACATGGTTTTGCAATTTCTTACAAAGCTAAATAAAGTCTTCCTATACAATATAGAAATATCATTTCAAGATATTTATCCATCCGGTTTAAAAACTTGGATACACACAGGAACCTACATGTGAATGTTTATAGATTTATTCATAATTGTCAAAAACTGTAAGCAACCAAGATATCTTTCAACAAGTGAATAAACAAATGGCAGTACATTTATATAGCAGAATCTTACTCGGTGATAAAAATAAATGAACTATCAAGCAATGAAAAGACATTAAGTCCATTTGTAAAGTAAAAGAAGCCAGTGGGGATACACACTATATAATTTCAATTGTATGAATTTTTTATAAGACAAAAGTTTTGGATGATAAAATGATTAGCAGTTGTCACAAAGTTGGAGGTACTGAAAGTTGAATAGGTAAAGCACAGGTGAATCGTTCGGGCTGTGACATTATTCTGTATGATACTATGATGCAGATAGATAACATCAAGCATTTGTCAAATTCATAGAACTTTAGAGAAAAAAAAGAGTGAGCCTTAATGTATATAAATTCTAAAAATTTATATTTTAGGAGGTCAGGCGACCCCTGAAGGGAATGCGGACTGGTACCAATGTCTACTAAAAATGTATTAGACTACCTCACTTAAGGGGATGGAGAGAAAGTGTTGACTGAAGTAAGTCTGGGAATTAGTGGAGAAAATGTAAGACTAAAAAGACAAGAGACTATCACGCATAAGCACAGAACTCTAGTTGTTGGCACAATTGTTTTTCACGGGAGTATGGTTAACAGTTCCAGTGCTATCATACATATATATCGGAGTAGAACAATTAAGTAAGTGGGGCCAAAATTCTCACTGTCGGAGTGAGAATATTTTGATTAACAAAATAATATAGCAAAATAATAATCCATGTGATAAACACTTTATAGTTAGAGACATTATTTAGAACTCATGTTTACCTGAATATAGATGTAGATGGCTACACAGGAATATATTTATAGATTTTGTCCATACACTTCTACAAATTGTCCATACAAGTTGTATACTCTTACTTTTCCTTCCTTTGTCATCTAAAATGTCCAAAAGCAGAGGTTGTCTAGTAGCAACAAGCACACCTAAAGCCTCAATCTTGGTTTTTAATCTCATTCCCCAATAAAACAACAACAACAAAAACAAAAACAAAAACAAACAACAGCAACAACAAAACACAAGACTTTTTGAAGAAATTGATGGTGTTAGGACTGGAAATATTCAAGGTGAGCCTGGAGCAACCTATAGGACTAGAAAGTGAGGAAGTATTCAAAAAACAAAAACAAAATAAAAGGTGAAGGGATACAGAAGCAAAATGATGAGTTTTCAATAGCCAATACTGGAACCATTCGAGCAACCAAATAAGGCTATTTGGGACTATAACATATAAAATTAATATCTGGGTTGGGTTGCCTGGGTGGCTTAGTTGGTTAAGCTTCTGACTTTCGCTCAGGTCATGATCTCGAGGTCCATGAGTTCTAATCTAGTGTTGGTCTCTGTGCTGACAGCTCAGAGCCTGGAGCCTACTTGGTATTCTGTCTCCCTTTCTCTCTGCCCCTCCCCCATTCATGCTCTGTCTCTCTCTGCCTCTCAAAAATGAATAAATTTTTGAAAAAAATTAAAATTATATCTAGGTCTATATGATTGAAATACAAGATAGAAAGTAAGTCAATGGGGAAGAGTAGACAGATTGCCCATGCAGAAGAATTTCAGATAATTCATATAGATACTCTACCTACAAGGAGAGGGAACAGGATTCCCTGCTGCTGAAGGGTGGGATGTATGTGCTAACTTTAATCCAAAAAAATACAATATGAAAAGGCAGAAAAATATAGAGTAGCTTTAGAGTGGAATAACCTGAAAAACACTACCTCAACCAGGTGGGAAATGTCAACATCAACACTCACAAGTTGTAAATAGTATGTACCTTTGGTAAGATGGGATAACCCCAATCTAATCATGATAAAAACTTCCAACAAATTACAGTAGAGGAGTGTTCTTCAAAATAACTGTCCTGTGCTCCTCAAAACTCTCAAGGTCATCAAAACAAGGAAAGTGTGAGAAACTGTCATAGCCAAGAGGATCCTAAGTAAACACCACAACTAAATTTATGTGGTATATTGGGTAGATTCCTGAAAAATACAAAGAACATGAGGTAAAACTAAGGAAATATGAACAAAGTATGAAATTTAGTGAACAATAAGGTATCAATATTGTCTAATTGTAGCAGATTTACCAAACTACTATAAAATAATAAAGAGAGAACTGAGTGCAAGGTATATGTTCTCAATTTTTTGTCAGTCTAAAACTGTTCTGAAAATTAGTGTTTATTTAAGAAACATACAGAGGGAGACATAGATCTTTTCTCTTTTGGAAATTTCATTTTACGTTGTCTCAATGTAAATGAATATTTGCTGTCTCCTCTCTCAAAACTTTTTTACCAAACGTGAGCAGTGATGCATAAAACATGATTCCTTTCCATCCTGGGACATGAGTGTTTGTCTCCTTGTATTGAAGTTTCAAAAAAGGCATTAATAAAAGTGTCATGAGTTAGATTTTGAACAGTCTGAACTTGATGCAAGTACAAATGGGAAAAAGACAATGTCCTCCGTTAAAGACTTTAAACTATGTCAGAACTTCCTTCCTTTCCTCTGGGAGACATTCATTTCAGTGGTAAGAACACGTTACTTTTTGGTAGGTAAGGCTCGCCTGCAAATTAGATGTTCAGATTCAGATCCAATTCACTTCTTATGCCTTTCTTCTTCACTCAGGATTTCCCTTTTAGCTCATGATCTTGCAGTGTGTTTGAGAGACATGGTTTATTTATGCCTCATGATTATTACTTCGTCTTCTACTTTTCTTCTCTTTCTTCTGGATCTTTCAAGATAGGCATGGAAGAAGTAGCGACTGGGATTAGGTGAAATAAAATGTTATTTATTTACTCACTTATTTTTAATGTAACTACTGCTGCTATTATAGTTTTCTGTGGAATATAACTGGATTAGTGTAAATAACCCTTTATGGCAGGTGTCTTTTGTGAGGTTTGGTATAGGTTCTCAAAAGTCCTCGCACACATGGACACTGAAAATCTACCTTATATGGGCAATGTGAGTTTAAAAACTGTTTAAACTCACTCCATCTTTAGATCCTGTCTTTGATTATACACCACACAACCTCATATGACTACATTCTTTTTGCACAAGGATACAAATTCTGGCTATGACCAAAGGTGGGTGTTCAGGAAGCCCTTTCCCCTCATTCTGCCCTTGATAATAGTTTTACTCAGGTTTCCAGGTTTGGTGTTGCAGTGCAGGTGCAGTTCAGACATCAATCTGTATGTGCATATGTGCCCCAAACTCCAGAGGACATATGTTAAGCTCTCCTAAATGCTCTCTTACCATGCTGTTCTTTTTTTCTCGAGGGCAATGACTTCCAAATCTGTTATATTCTACTACTTCAAATAAATGTTTGTGGTGGTGTCAGAGAGAAAAAAGTTGACTTCTCTTTTCAAACCCTTCAGAGGTTTTCTGGACGTCAATCTGCACTCTTTATCAACTGTTGTTATAAATATTGGTACTTTCACTGAAATTACCGGTCAATAGGAAGAGTACTCCAACATCCTGGGACAGACACAGAAACCGTACAATTGTCTAGTATAAGCTTAACTGAGACTCTCTCACTTTCACGAGCCAGTTTGGTGATTAAATTCATAGAATCATAGAGAGTCATATGCCTGAAAGAAGAGAGTTGAAATATAGTAACAAAGGGGTATCGTTGGGGCTCAGTTGGTTAAGCATCTGACTCTTGACTTTGGCCCAGGTCTTGACCTCATGGTTTGTGAGCTTGAACGTTTGAGCCCCGTGTTGGGGTCTGCACTAACAGCACAGAGCCTGTTTCTCTGTGTCCCTCTCTCTCTGTTTCTCCCCTGCGTGTGCTTTCTCTTTCAAAAATAAATAAGCATGAAAAAAAGAAAGGGGTATGTTAGCCAGCAACTGAAGACACTTGGTGAGAAGAAATACTGTACTGTGCATTTTGAGATACTACTAACATTAAAGAGATATTGCAAAGCTAATTAAAATATATTGCACATATTTACCATTTCAAATATGTGAGCACTACATGAAAATTCACCTAAGAGGACTACGGAATATAAAGTTTTGCCATATCAAATGTTCTGAATTTTTCAATGACCTAAGATATCATAAACAGTTTGTGAGGGATTGTTTTAAGTAATAGAATAAAGGAATATGTGCTTAACATATGAATCATATAAAATGTTTGAGGGTGATCATGAAATTACTTTAGAGTTTGAAATGTCACAGTGAAAACATTACAACTACCAGGTTTTTGTTATTCTGCACAGGCATACTTCAGAGATCTTGCAGGTTCAGATCTAGACCATTGCAGTAAAACAAATAGCACAATAATGCTAGTCAAATGGATTTTTTGGTTTCCCAGTGCATATAAAGGTTATGTTTACTCTATACCATAGTCTATTAAGTGTACAATAGCATTTTTTTTGAAAAAAAATAAAACCTTACTGAAAAAAACCTTTTCTGAAAAAAAAATACCTTAATTTAAACATACTTTATGCTGTGGTGCCTGGGTGGCTCAGTCATTTAAGTATCTGACATCGGCTCAGGTCATGATCTTATGGCTCATGAATTTGAGCCCCGTGTTGGACATTGCGCTGACAGCTCAGAACCTGGAGCCTGCTTTGGATTCTGTGACTCCTTCTCTCTCTACCCCTCCCAACCTCTTTCTCTCTCAAAAATAAATAAATGTTTAAAAAAATGAAATAAATAAAAACACTTTATTGCTGGAAAATGTTAATAACCACCTAAGTTTTTAGCCAGTTTGTAACATTTTTTCTGTTGTACCTTTTTGCTGGTGGAGATTCTTGCCTCAATGCTGATGGCTACTCACTGATCAGGGTAGTGGTTACTGAAAGCTGGGGTGGCTGCAATAATTTTTTTATTATTATTAATTTTATTTTTTTTAATTTACATCCAAATTAGTTAGCATATAGTGCAACAATGATTTCAGGAGTAGATTCCTTAATGCCCCTTACCGATTTAGCCCATCCCCCCTCCCACAACCCCTCCAGTAACCCTTTGTTTGTTCTCCATATTAAGTGTCTCATGTTTTGTCCCCCTCCCTGTTTTTATATTATTTTTGTTTCCCTTCCCTTATGTTCATCTGTTTTGTCTCTTAAAGTCCTCATATGAGTGAAGTCATATGATTTTTGTCTTTCTCTGACTAATTTCACTCAACATAATACCCTCCAGTTCCATCCGCGTCATTGCAAATGGCAAGATTTCATTCTTTTTGATTGCTGAGTAATACCTCATTGTCTCTCTCTCTCTCTCTCTCTCTCTATATATATATATATATATATGCCACATCTTCTTTATCCATTCATCCATCCATGGAGATTTGAGCTCTTTCCATCTTTGGCTATTGTTGATACTGCTGCTATAAACATTGGGGTGCATGTGCCCCTTCAAAACAGCACACCTCTATCCCTTGGATAAATACCTAGTAGTGCAAGTGCTGGGTCATAGGGTAGTTCTATTTTTAATTTTTTGAGGAACCTCCATACTGTTTTCCAGAGTGGCTGCACCAGCTTGCATTCCCACCAGGAGTGCAAAGAGATCCTCTTTCTCCACATCCTCGCCAACATCTATTGTTGCCTGAGTTGTTGTTAGCCATTCTGATTGTGGTTTTGATTTGTATTTCCCTGATGATGAGTGATGTTGAGCATTTATTTATTTTTTCATGTGTCAGTTGGCCATCTGGATGTCTACTTTGGAGAAGTGTCTATTCATGTCTTTTGCTCATTTCTTCACTGGATTATTTGTTTTTTGGGTGTTGATTTTGAGAACTTCTTTACAGATTCTGGATACTAACCCTTTATCTGATAGGTCATTTGCAAATATCTTCTCCCATTCTGTTGGTTACCTTTTAGTTTTGCTGATTGTTTCCTTTGCTGTGCAGAAACTTTTTATTTTGATGAGGTCCCAGTAGTTCTTTCTTGATTTTATTTCCCTTGCCTCCAGAGACGTGTTGAGTAAGAAGTTGCTGTGGCCAAGATCAAAGAGGTTTTTGCCTGCTTTCTCCTCGAGGATTTTGATGGTTTCCTGTCTTACATTGAGGTCTTTCATACATTTTGAGTTTATTTTTGTGTATGGTGTAACAAAGTGGTCCAGGTTCATTCTTCTGCATGTCACTGTCCAGTTTTCCCAGCACCACTTGCTGAAGAGACTGTTGTTATTCCATTGGATATTCTTTCCTGCTTTGTCAAAGATTAGTTGCCATACATTTGTGGGTCCATTTCTGGGTTCTCTATTCTGTTCTATTGATCTGAGTGTCTGTTCTTGTGCCAGTACCATACTGTGTTGATGATTACAGCTTTGTAGTATAGCTTGAAGTCTGGGATTGTGATGCCTCCTGCTTTGCTTTTCTTGTTCCAGATTACTTTGGCTATTCGGGGTCTTTTCTGGTTCCATACAAATTTGAGGGTTATTTGTTCTAGCTCTGTGAAGAATGCTGGTGTTATTTTGATAGAGATTGCATTGAATATGTAGATTGCTTTGGGTAGTATCGACATTTTAACAATATTTGTTCTTCCTATCCAGGAGCATGGAATCTTGTTCCATTTTTTGTGTCTTCTTCAATGTCTTTCATAAGCTTTCTATAGTTTTCAGTGTATAGATTTTTCACCTCTTTGGTTAGATTTATTCCTAGGTATTTTATGGTTTTTTGTGCCACTGTAAATGGGATTGATTCCTTATTTTCCTTTTCTGTTGCTTCATTGTTGGTGTATAGGAATGCAACCGATTTCTGTGCATTGATTTTATATCCTGCAACTTTGCTGAATTCATGAATCAATTCTAGCAGTTTTTTGGTGGAATCTTTAGGGTTTTCGATATAAAGTACCATGCCATCTGTGAAGAGTGAAAGTTTGACCTCCTCCTGGCCTATTGGGATGCCTTTTACTTGTTTGTGTTGTCTGATTGCAGAGGCTGAAATAATTTCTTACAATAAGAAAACCCGAAGTTTGCTGCATTGCCTTTTCTTTTTATTAAACTACTGCTCTGTAGCATGTGATGCTGTTTGGTAGCATTTTACTCACAGTAGGGCTTCTTTCAAATTGGAGTCAGTCCTCTCGAACCTTGCCACTGCTTTATAAACTAAGTTTATGTAATATTCTACTTTTTTTGTTGTCATTTCAACAACATTGACAGCACTTTCACCGGAAGTATATTCTATCTCAAGAAACTAATTTCTTTGCCCGTTCACAAGAAGCAGTCCTCATATGTGAAAGTTTTAACATGAAATTGCAGCAAATCAGTCCCGTATTCAGGCTCCACATCTAATTCTAGTTCTCTTGCTGTTTCTACCACATCTGCAGTTACTTCCTTCACTGAAATCTTAAACCCCTCAAAGTCATCCATGAGGATGGGAGTCAACTTCTTCCAAACTCCTGTTTGTATTGATATTTTGACCGCTACACATGAATCACAAATGTTCTTCATGGTATCTAGAAGATAGTATCATCCTTTCCAGAAGGTTTTCAATTCATTGCCAGATCCCTTAGAGGAATCACTATGACAGCTATAACCTTATAAAATTAATTTCTTCAATAAGAAGACTTGAAAGTTGAAATGATTTCTTGACCAATGGGCTGCAGAATGGATATCGTGTCAGCAGACATGAAAACACATTCACCTCATTGTCCATCTTTTTTTTTATATTTTTTTAACGTTTATTTATTTTTGAGACAGAGAGAGAACATGAACGGAGGAGGGTCAGAGAGAGAGGGAGACACAGAAATGGAAACAAGCTCCACGCTCTGAGCGATCAGCACAGAGCCCAACGCAGGGCTCGAACTCACGGACAGCGAGATCATGACCTGAGCCGAAGTCGGATGCTTAACAGACTGAGCCACCCAGGCGCCCCATCACTGTCCATCTTCATTGGCACTCTTGTGTGACAAGGTGCATTGTCACTGAGCAGTCATATTTTGAAAGACACTATTTCCCCTTTTTTATGAGCAGTATATCTCAACAGTGGGCTTAAAAATTTAGCAAACCATGTAGTAAACAGATGTGCTGTCAGTCAGGCTTTGTTGTTCCATTTGTAGACCACAAGTAGAACAGACAATAACAATCCTTAATGACATTAGGATTTTTTAGAATGGTAAATGAGCTCTGGCTTCAACCAAAAGTTACCAAATGCATTAACCCTTAACAAGAGAGTCAGCTAGTCTTTGAAGCTTTGAAGCCAGACATTGACTTCTTTCTAGCTATGAAAGTCCTAGTTGGCATCTTCTTTTATTATAAGGCTGTTTGATCTATACTGTCAATCTATTGTTCAGTGTAGCCACTTTCATTAATGAGCTAGCTACATCTTCTGGGTAATTTGCTTCAGTTTCTATATCAGCACTTGCTGCTTCACCGCGCACTTTTATGTTATGGAGATGGCTTTTTTCTTAAACTTTATGAACTAACCTCCGCTAGTTTCAGGCTTTTCTTCTACAGCTTTCTTACCTCTCTTAACCCTCATAGATTTAAAGAGTCTAGGTCGTTGGTCTGAATTAGGCTTTGGCTGAAGGGAATGTTGTGGCTGGTTTGATCTTCTATCTAGACCACTGAAAATTTCTCCATATCAGTGATAAAGCTGTTTCACTTTCATATTATTTTTATGTTCACTGGAGTAGCACTTTTAATTTTCTTCAAGAACTTTTACTTGCATTCACAACTTGGCTCACTATTTAGCACTGGAGGCTTAGCTTTCAGCCTATCTCTGGTTTTAACCTGCCTTCTTCACTATGCTTAATCATTTCTAGATTTTGATTAAAATGAGAGATGTGCAACTCTACCTTTCACTTGAACATTTCAAGGCTATTGTAAGGTTATTAATTGGTCTAATTTCACTACTGTGTCTCAGGGAATATGAAGGCCTGAGGAAAGGGAGAGAGATAGGGAAACACTGGCCAATGGAGCAGTCAGACATATACAACTTTAACGATCAAGTTAGCTTTCTTATATGGTGTGGTTTTTGGTGGCCTAAAACAATTACAATAGTGACACACTAATCAAAACACACTAAGGTGATCACAGATCACCTTAATAAGGATAATAATAGTGAAAAGGTTTGAAATATTGGGAGAATTACTGAAATATGATGCAGAGACACAAAGTGAGCAAATGCGGTTGGAAAAACTCTGTTGATAGACATGCCACAGGGTCCTCACATATCTCCAATTTGTAGAAAGCACAAAACCTGCAAAATGCAGTAAAAGCAAGTACAATAAAACAAAGTATGCCTGTAATAGTTCTGATAGCACCAAAAATTCCAGTTTGATAATTTTGGCTGTATTTAAAGGAATAAAGGTAAGTTAAATACAGTGGGCTAGCAATTGCTAATTTTTGTAAACTGTCTCATCAGGGTATAATTTCAATTTGCCACTCTCAAAATAAATGATGTCATTCATTCTCAAACATTACCTATTCATCATGGGCTGTTAGTACATTTTATTAGAGGAGAGTGACAGTTTTCACCCTAGGAAGTAGCTTTTATCTAAAATGTGCCTTGCATTTAGCCTATTCTCCAACAAAATAAGGGCACTATGGGGGATTTTAAAGGATTCTGGCAGAAATCTGGAACCAGCCCCACCCAGGAGGGTGTAATCTCCTTTATAATCAATACTAGAGCTGAGGGTTGCAGTGAAAATTCTTGAGGTGCACTTCTCTTGACGTTTGTTTTGATTAAGCATAACACATTCCTATTCCAAAATATTCATTTGGCCAGCACAAGCCAAAATATTAGTATAATTCTTTTCTTAATTCTGTACATCCATGTGGAGTTCTGTAGAGAAAATCAGCAGATGCAAAATTTGTTTCAAGTAACCCAGAAATAATTTCCTCTAATCTGTCTAGTTGGGTTTAATTGTAGGTTGTCTACAATTGACTAAACTAACTATACAAGGATTTTACATTTGAGATAATTTAGTTATAAAAGTTAGTATAACTTTTCCTCTTCTGCTTTTGTGTTTATATTGAATTAACTGATCCTTGAGTTGTGAAAAAGTTATCCACATGCCGAAGTTGACTTGTCAAATAATTTTAATAGCTATAATTTCAAATAAAATATAAGATTAACAGTGGTGATTCACATTTAACTTTTTGTTTTTATTAATGTCTTGTTTTATCTATCATAAAAGCAAAAAGAAGACAATCAGAGATTAAATTATGTACATTGCCTTCATTCAGTTCCTATGTCCATTTCGATTTCCAGCTATGTCGTTGAGAACATCATAAAATCATTTATTCTCACCATGTCTCACTTTTCGTTCTTCTCCAAGGAAAGTTATTCATCCATAAATCCCAAAGTACTGTACCTTCTTCCTAAGCTTACAAGAAGATTATATGGATTAATGAATATGAAGTGCTTAGCATAATGCCTGGCAAAGTTAGTTACTGTTATGATTACTAAGAAGTTTTTCAAAAGGGGAATATTTTTAAAATAGCTATTGTCACTTTTTCTAATATATTTCCTAACTGAATGAATCACATTTAAAAAGACTTACACAGCATTCATTAGATGAAAGGGAAAATATTTTATGACCAACAACCAGCACAATTTTTTCTTAGATGCTATTATATTTGATATTTGATATTTGATACTATATTTGATAGTGTGTCTATCTTAGTTACTCTGTGTGTTACTGAGATGATCACTCCGTTCCCCTTTCAGAACTCATTTACTCTAAATTATAGGGTTAAATCCCATATCTCATCATTTCTTTCAGAGTTCTCTATTCAGGAGGGTGTAGGTGTTCTTTCTTTTTTAGTTTGTGTCTATATTGTGAGTCATTATTTTCCATAGTAACTGCTCACCATCTTTTCCGGTGTCAGAGAGTGTATAAGAAAGAGTGTGATCCAGGCTAAGCAAATATACAAGTTGTGTTTTTCTAATAAGGTGTATGCATGTGTGCATTTGTGGGAGAAGGCTATTTTAAAAGTTTCTTGAAAAAAAAATTAAAACATGAAAAAGCTGTTTACTTGAAAAAAAAATTTAAAAATAAAAATAAAAGTTGCTTACTTGACCTTAGCACAAAATCACAAATGAAAATATGTCACAAAGATATTTTTTCAAGTTTTCTAAAGTCTTTTCCCATGTTTTAGAGTTCACACATTTGCCACCCTTTACCATCCTCTTATGAGAAATGACTATTGCCACCTTTTTATTCTACCATCATGAGAAATGCCTACAAACCCATAAGGAATGGAATTAATTTCTGGGCCCATTCTTCTTCCCCATATGTATGCCATGATTCCAAGCCATTCAGCCTGGTTTGTAGCCAAGGGTCACATCCTGCAAGTCACTGATACGTGTTGAGAACATTCACATTATACAGAACATCCTTGTAGCAACATGGAGGGAACTGGAAAGTGTTATGCTAAGTGAAATAAGTGATACAGAGAAAGACAGATACCATATGTTTTCACTCTTATGTGGATCCTGAGACTTAACAGAAGACCATGGGGAGGGGAAGGAAAAAAAAAAAGAGGTTAGAGAGGGAGGGAGCCAAAACAGACAAGACTCTTAAAAACTGAGAACAAACTGAGGGTTGATGGGGGGCGGAGGGCGGGGAGGGTAGGTGATGGGTATTGAGGAGGGCACCTGTTGGGATGAGCTCTGGGTGTCATGTGGAAATCAATTTGACAACAAATTACATATTTAAAAAAATTAAAAAATAAATGTCTGGGGGATCAATTGTGGGCAAAGTTTCTGCAGGTTAGATTTCTTTTGTGCATTGTGAATACTTCCCCATCCACCATGTGCCAGCAATCCTTTAACTCTTGAAGTTTTCTGAGTGAGCTATGCAAATCCACAAAGAAGATACAGTAAATGGAGAATTGATTACAGAAATATTGAACAGCATAAGTCACAGTAAGAAAGAAAATGTTTCTTTAATTAGAAAATTTCTCATACACCACATGGAGAGGAGTATCCTTTAATTTTCTTTCTGCTTTATCTTGGAACTTATTGGAATGCATGGAGTAAATGTTGTTAAATGGATGTTACATTTTTAATATGTTAGAATCAATGATTTAAAGTTCTACATAGACTTTGATCTCTCTCTAAGTGGGTAAAGAGCTGTTTTCCCATTTTACTTAAAAAGGAATTTTATAACTGTTTCTGAAAACACACATAAAGAAAATACATCTGATTACTAACTGCTTTATGCCAAAAATGTGTTCCTCTGGATAAGCAGGAGATGGTTGAATTAATAAATGATACAGATAAGTCTCCTGCTCATTAAAACACTCCCCCAGTATCAATGTCCTTTGATAATATATACCATCAACAGGGAACATATCTGTCCTCCTATCATTTTTGAGAAAGTAGATAGATGTAGACAGAAACAAACAGAAATAGTCAAAATAGATATAAATATACAATAGATATAGAAAGAGTAGAGATTTATGGGGTTGATATATGGTGGACTAAGAACCAAGGATTTGAAGCTGGTTGTGTTAGATTTCAAAATCTAAAGAATTATACATTATTGTGCCAAAATATTTTACAGATTCTATTTCTTTCATTTCACCAAACACTCTCAAAGAGAGGTTTGTTTAGGTATTAGGAAGGCAAAAGTGTCTCATCAACCCAGTTGTCTCCAATTTCATACTCATGGGTGTCAACTAGAGTTAACCCTTGAATAACATACATTTCAATTGTGCAGGTTCACTTAAAAACATTTTTAAAAAATATATAAATACTATATATTATTGTGAATATATTTTTCTTATGATTTTTAATAACATTTTTCTCTAGCTTAATTTATTGTAAGAATACACTGTATAATGCATATAGCATACAAAATATGTGTTGCTCAACTCTTTGTGTTATTGATAAAGCTTCCAGTCAACCACAGGCTATTAGTAGTTACGTTGGTGGGGGCTCAAAACTTATAAATGGATTTTCAACTTCATGGAGGGTCAGTGCCCCTAACCCACATGTTCTAGAGTCACGTGTACTTCTTAAATTTATGCTTTTCTTATTTTCACTCAAGGTCCACCTTTTAATAACATCTTGAGATAAATATAATTTTCAGTCATCATTAAAGCAGCATGTATGTGCATATCGGGGTAGGTGAACTGAGAAGAGATAGCATTGAAAAAAGACCACTATTAATAAATTTATATTTTAGCCAAATCATCTTAAGGAAATATGGTTTAATTATATGTTTCTGGTCAATAAACAAATGGGAGTTGATTGCTATTCTATACTATTATTTTGGAAATAATTTTCAAATATCACTATAACTTTAAAATCATGAATGAATAAAAGGAAAGACAAGAGCAAACATTGCAATTTCCTTCTCAGTGATCAGTAATAAAGTTTACTTGTATTCTTGCTCAGAGAAGCTAGGTGTCTGTTTATAATGGACCCAGGTCAAAATCAGTTTTGTTTGATTCATTTACTTAATATGGGCTTACTTCAATTCTTAAGTTATTTGAATACATTGTGAATACTTAAAAATAAATAACACATTTGGGCACCTGGGTGTGTCAATCGGTTAAGCCTCTGACTTTTGATTTTGGCTCAGGTCATGATCTCACATTGAGATTGAGCCCCACATTGGGATCCGTGCTGGGTATGGAGCCAGCTTAAGATTCTCTCTCTCCCTCTTCCTCTGCTCCTCCTTCACTCATCCTCTCTCCCTCTTTCTAAAAATAAATAAATAAGTAAAAATAAATAAATAACACAAAAATCCAAACACACACACACACACAGAGATGGAGAGGGAGAGAGAGAGAGGGAGAGAATATCTGGCAATATCAAATTCATATGGTATGAACTGCATACTTTAACTATGTCAGAGTTGAGTCACTATACAATTCACCAGCTAAAGTGGTACAATTTTAAGAGCAAAAAGAAGTGTCATTAAATTGTATGTCTCACTATCAGAAGTCAGAATTGTCTCAAGGAAATGGAGATGCATGTTTACTCTAGATATGATTCTTATAGCCACCGAATTATTTAATACTTCCTATTGACTCTCAGACTCTAAAGGAAAGTGTCAATAGTTTTCACACTATTGTACTGGTAAGAGGAGAGGAAAATATTTCCTACACTCACGTTTCTAAGAAAATAAAGAAATACTATATTGAGAAAATGGTTTTACCTCAAAGCTTTATGCATTATTCTCACTGAAAATTAAGAATCTGCCTTTAACTCCAACATCTCCTCGTGTAAGATTCATTTTATGGCATTTTGAAAACCATTGTTGAGTTCCAGTTTTATAAGTATTTTGCTTCATTGATGTTATAATTTCCCAATAAATAAAAGAATCTAAAAACTTTCTATTTGTCTAAAGAAACATGTTTTTCAAAAAAACTGGTCAAAAATAATTGTCAAAAAGAAATCTTTGAGTTTTTAAAAGTTCTAAATCATTAAGAGTATTTTTGGATCTTAATCTGGAAGTTATAGTTGAAAATATCAAATATTTATTCATGAACACAAGATACTATTACCATTATTACTATTTTTACTACTAGCTTACAGGGACTATATATTAGAATAGGAACTTGAACACATTAAGAAGGTCTTCTAAGAATTTTTCACTAGAATTTTATAAAATATCTAGTATTGTTTTCCTGCAAAAATATACAGGTTCTTTTTTGTGGAGAATAAAAGTAAACAGGATTCAGAAAGAAAAATTTAAGGGTATAGTACCAGAACACAGTCAAACTTAAAAAAAAAATATTAGAGTTGATGCACTAGTTAAAATAAGTTTGAATTTTTTTCTATCAAAACCAAAGTCTTTAGGGGCGCCTGGGTGGCTCAGTCGTTGAGCGTCCGACTTCAGCTCAGGTCATGATCTCGCAGTTTGTGGGTTCGAGCCTTGCATCGGGCTCAGTGCTGACAGCTCAGAGCCTGGAGCCTGCTTCGGATTCTGTGTCTCCTTCTCTCTCTTCCCCTCCCCCACTTGTGCTCTATCTCTCTCTGTCTCTCAAAAATAAATAAATGTATAAAAAAATTAAAAAAAAAACCAAAGTCTTTAATGAAAAATTAAGCATTGTAAATTTATTTTCTCTCTAAATGGCCTTCAATGTTTCTTAACCAGGTAGGGAGACTGAAGAGTGTGGCAGCAGCTTTGTAAATATTCAATAGTAAATATGCAGTGTAGCTGGAAACAGAAATTCAGGAATCGAGTTTAATCCACTAATCTGGATGTCTACTTTGGACATCAAGAATGAGAGGAGTTATTTCTAGATAGTTGCAAAGATATAATAGTGAAATTAAAACTTACCATCACTAACCTGAAAATATCTAATACATTATGCATTACATAAATTTTTAAAACATATTTATGTATTTCACATCAAGTTCTAAGTACCACATGGATACATATATACAACTGTGTCTAAATGTGTACATATATGTTTATGTATAATATTTATATGTGTACAAATAAATGTGTGTGGATAAATGGACCAGTTAGATCTGATAAGTCTCCCATACATGCACAGTTTCATATGGTCTTGTAGAGAAAATAAGAGAAGATCCTATACAGATAATTTCATCAAAGAAGGTAAAACCAAAGAACTCAGAATCACGTGTTTATTGACATGGGAGATGAATACCTAGACATGTCTTTCAAAAATATCATGAAATACTGATAATTTAATGTGCTATGTTGCTAATAAATTAGAAGTTAGCATATAAATTGTATACTTCTTACATTTAAAAACTTGTTTTACCTAAATGTTGCATTTGCATTTGATTTGAAACAGAGTTTTAAACTATTGTATTTTTTAAAATTTTTATTTAAATTTTAGTTAACATACAGAGCAATATTGGTTTTAGGAACAGAAATCAGTGATACATCACCTATATACAACACCCAGTGCTCATCACATTAAGTGTCCTTCTTAATGCCCACAACTCATTAAGCCATCTCCCACCCACCTTCCTTCATCAACCCTCAGTTTGTTCTCTATCATTAAGATTCTCTCTTGTGGTTTGCTTCCCTCTCTCTTTTTTTTCCCCCTTCCCACATGTTCATCTATTTTCTTAAATTCCACATATAAATGAAGTCACATGGTGTTGGTCTTTCTCAGACTGACTTATTTTGCTTAGCATAATACTCTCTAGCTCTAGCCACATTGCTGCAAATGACAAGATTTCATTCTTTTTGATGCATGAGTACTATTTCATTATACATATATACCACATCTTTATCCATGGACAGTTGTGCTCTCTCCACAGTTTGCCTATTTTTGATAATGCTGCTATAAACATACCTGTTTGAATCTGTATTTTTGTACGCTTTGGGTAAATACTTAGGAGTGCAATTGGTAGATCGTAAAGTAGTGTTATTTTCTAGTTTTTTGAGAAATCTCCATCCTGTTCTCCAGAGTAGCTACACCAGTTTGTCTTCCCACCAACAGTGCAAGAGGGTTCCCCTTTCTCTGCATCCTCGCCAACGCTTATTGTTTCTTGTGTTATTTTAGCCATTCTGACAGGTGTGAGTTGATATCTTATCATGGTTTTGATTTGTATTTCTCTGATGATGAGTGATGTTAAGCATCTTTTCATGTGTCTGTTAACCATCTGGATGTCTTCTTTGGAAAAATGTTTATTCATGTCTTCTGCCCATTTTTTAGCTGGGTTATTTGTTTTTTAGCTGTTGAATTTGGTTAAGTTCTTTATAGATTTTGGATACCAACCCTTTACCTAATTGTCAATCACAAATATCTTCTCCCATTCCGTTTGTTGCCTTTTAGTTTTGTTGATTATTTCCTTCACTGTGCAGAAGCTTTTTATCTTGATGAAGTCCTGTCCTAATAGTTCATGTTTGCTTTTGTTTCCCTTGCCTTTGGAGATGTGTTTAATAAGTTGCTATGGCCAAGATCAAAGAGGTTACTGCCTGTGTTCTCCTCTAGGATTTTGAGGGTTTCCTGTCTCACATTTAAGTCTTTTATCCATTTTGAATTTATTTTTGTGTATGGTGTAAGAAAGTAGTCCAGTTTCATCGTTCTCCATGTTGCTGTCCAATTTTCCTAACACCATTTGTTGAAGAGACTGTCTGCTTTCCATTGTATATTCTTTACTTCTTTGTCAAAGATGAGTTGACATGGAGTTGTGGATCCATTTCTGGGTCCGTTCTGTTTCATTGATATATGTGTCTGTTTTTGTGCTAATAGCATACTATCTTGATGACTACAGCTTTGTAATATTGCTTGAAGTCTGGACTTGTAAGGCCTCCAGTTTTGTTTTCCTTTTTCAGGATTGCTTTGGCTATTTGGGGTCTTTTGTGATTCCATACAAATTTTAAGATTGTTTGTTTTAGTTTTCTGAAACATGCTGGTGGTATTTTAATAGGAATTGCATTAAATGCGTAGATTGTTTTGGGTAGTATAGACATTTTAACCATGTTTATTCTTTCAGTCCATGAGCAAGGAATGCTTTTCCACTTCTTTGTGTCTTCTTCAATTCTTTTCATAAATGTTCTATAGTTTTCAGAGTATAAATCTTTTACCCCTTAATTAAGTTTATTCCTAGGTATCTTATAGTTTGGGTGCAATTGCAAATGGGATTGATTCATTGATTTCTTTTTCTGCTGCTTTGTTATTGGTGTATAGAAATGCAACAGATTTCTGCATGTTGATTTCATATTCTGTGACTTTGCTTAATTCATGTATTAGTTCTAGTAATTTTCTGGGGGAGTCTTTCAGGTTCTCTACATAGAGTATCATGCCACTTGCAAATAGTGAAAGTTTGACTTCCTCCATGCTGATTTGGATGTCTTTATTTCTTTTTGTTTGATTACTGATACTAAGACTTCTAGTACATTTTAAATAGTAATGGTGAAAGTGGACATCCTTGTCTTATTTTTTATCATAGGGAAAAGCTCTCAGTTTTTACCCATTAAAGATAATATTAGCTGTGGGTCTTTTGCAGATGGCCTTTATGATGTTGAGGTATGTTCCACCTATTCCTACTTGTTGAGGGTTTTTATCAAGATTGAATGCTCTATTTTGTTAAATGCTTTTTCTGCATCTATTGACAAGATTATATGACTCTTATCCTTTCTTTTATTAATGTAGTGCATCACGTTGATTGATTTGCAAATATGGAACCAACCCTGATGCCCAAGAATAAATCTCACTTGATCATGGTGAATAATTATTTAATATAATGTTGAATTCTATGTGATAATACTTTATTGAGAATTTTTGCATCCATGTTAATGACAGGTATTGGCCTACAATTCTCCTTTTTAGTGGGGGTCTTTTTCTCGTTTTGGAATCAAGGTAATATTGGCTTTGTAGAATGAGTTTGGAAGCTTTCTTTCCATTTCTATTTTTTAGAACAGTTTGAGAATTATAGGTATTAACTCTGCTTTAAATGTCTGGTAGAATACTTCTGGGAAGCCATCTGACCCAGGACTCTTTTTTGTTGGGAGACATTTGAATGCTGATTCAATCTCTTTGCTTGTTATGGTCTGTTCAAATTTTCTATTTCTTCTTGTTTTAGTTTTGGTAGTCTGTAAATTTCTGGGAATATGTTTATTATATAATTTTTATGGTATTCTCTTATAATTCTATTTCTGTGGTGTTGGTTGTCATCTCACCTCTTTCATTCATGATTTTATCTATTTGGGTCCCCTCTCTCTCTCTCTCTCTATTTTATTCTCTATATGCCATTTTTATTTCTCTTTCAATATAATTTCTTTACTATGTGAAAAGACACTGATTAATTCTTTCAAAGAACCAGCTCTCAGTTGAATTGATCTGTTCTGTTTTTTTGTTTGTTTGCTTTTTTCTGTGTCATTTCTGCTCTAATCTTTATAATTTTCTTTCTGCTGGTTTTCGGTTTTATTTGCTGATCCTTTTCTAACTCCTTTAGGTATAAGGTTAGGTTGTATATTTCAGACCTTTATTGCTTCTTGAGATAATTATTGGATTTTTGAAGCATAGTGCATTGAAATATTTTTTATATTAATGTACATAAAAATAAAATTACATATATTAAGCATAACATGTTTTAGTGCATTATTCCACTTTCTCTCCCATACACATAAGTTGGATTACATCTTTGTGAAAGGAAAACATTCAATTAACCAAGTTAATTTAAAAATATTGTAGAAGATGCTCTAAATATATTAGGACTAAAGAGTTCCAGAGCTGACCTGGCCTTATCGGTCTTCGCAGGCTTTTAAAATCAGTTTGGGGTTTTCTGTTCTGTGAACTAAAATTTAATAATGTGTTTTTAGAAGGTGAAGGTCCCAGGCTAAAACATTTCTCCTTGAGAAAATTTAGAGTCTACATTCCCAAATATTAACTCCCAGGCTAAATTTTAAACACTTTTTAATCTTTTGTCTCTTTAGATATAGTAATTATTTATGGTTAAATTGAATTGGATACCAAAAAGATGAAGCATTTTATATATAGATCTATCATTGAATTTACCAATATTTTGCCTGCATTTTAAAAGTCACTAAATGGGGGCGCCTGGGTGGCGCAGTCGGTTAAGCGTCCGACTTCAGCCAGGTCACGATCTCCCGGTCCGTGAATTCGAGCCCCGCGTCAGGCTCTGGGCTGATGGCTCAGAGCCTGGAGCCTACTTCCGGTTCTGTGTCTCCCTCTCTCTCTGCCCCTCCCCTGTTCATGCTCTGTCTCTCTCTCTCCCAAAAATAAATAAACGTTGAAAAAAAAATTAAAAAAAAAAGTCACTAAATGATTAAAATAATCTTTTCTTTCTGATAAAAGGAATATATTTCACACAGCTATTTTATGTACTCTGCTATTCTGCATTTTATAAAATGACAATGAACAGCTGGCTTACCAATTAATGTGATTTAAAAGAAAATTAAATTCAAGGCACCCGGGTGGCTCAGTTGATTAAGCAACTGGCTCTTAATTTTGGCTAAGGTCACGATCTCACATTTTGTGAGATCGAGACCTGTATCAGGCTCACCCTGAGTGTGGAGCCTGCTTGAGATCTGTTTCTCTCTCTCTCTCTGTACATCTGCTCACACACTCTCTCTCTCTTTCTCAAAATAAATAATAAATTTAAAAAAAACACTTAAAACTTTTAAAAAAGAAAAGAAACAATGACTACCTATTTGTATATAGTAACAAGTGATACACTGGAAAAAATGACTGATTTTATATATAAATTATATATAATTTAGTAGTATGATTCTAAGTTTAATCTAGTCTCTATATTTGAATTTAGAATGATGAGCTGAATGATAGATTTAAGTGGACTCAAATTTGCTCACAAAATGTTCAAATTATTTCAATTCAATTCCAATTTGATGACTAAAATATACCTTTCTTTTAATTTAGGTATTTCTGTGTCTTCTATTCAAGATTTCACTTTATATTTCTTTGATATCCTCAGAAATAAATGTAGGCCAAACATATCCAACATTGGGAAAAACAAATAAACGAAAACATCTAACTTATATTGTCATAATCATTCACCTAAAGAATACCATAAAAATGCACTGAAAATATCCATGATTCTATTACTTTTAAACAAAATTAATTTCTTACTGAGATATACTAACAAAACAGTAATACATTTTATTTTAATGTTATTTCCCATATGAAAAGTTGAATATTCCATATTAGATAGCAGGACATCTTTTAACACACAATGCTTGAATTTTGCTCAAATAGAGTTCCATAATAAAGCAAAAAGCACCTTACTTCTGGATGTAATCAAAACTGAAAAACTAGTAGATTAATCTATCTCAAGGAACTAATTGTTTCTTCAACATCATTTTTGTTAATTAAGCCAATAGCCTGATGTAGTGTATCAGTTGAAGCTGATTTTATTTACTGTTGTGATAAAAAAGTACGCACTTCATAATACAGAAAATCTACCTCTGTGGTTGTTACTGTTCTCTCTGACTTGGACACGCTGCTCCAACCCATTATTCTGATAAAATTTGAAGTAAATTTCAAGGCAGATTATTTGAAAAGGGTAGCAACAATGAAGTCTTTTTGGTATGGAAAACATTGAATTACCCTTATGTCAATGGCTACTGTCTTTTAATAAAACAATTTTTTATGTATCATTACAAAAATATTAAATTTGAATCCCTTTTGTTTTATAGTTACTTAGTTTTTAATTCCAGGAACATCACACATTTCTCGGAAAATTTATAATGTTTATTTATGTGAATGTCATCTGCAGTTACTAACCATTTTAAAATAATAGTAAATGCCCATCTGTTTTAAAATAAAAATATATCATATTAGCTCTTTTAGCCAGTTTAATTTGTCCAAAATGTTGCTTTCTTTAAATATCCTTATTTTTCTTTGTTTTGAGAACATTAGACCAATTAACATTACTATCAAAATGAATTTTGCATGTTATATTTATCACCCTTGCAGATTTATAAGTGAAAATTGCTATGTCATCTATGTTTATAATTGTTCAAGATCTGCAATAATAGAAAATTGAATGAGGTTACAGAGACATCATTCAGACTATAAATTCTTAATTTAGCACCCTAGGAGACTCAATTGTTTTGCCTTTTATTACTCATTTACTCTAGTCTTCCACATTGTATAACTAAAAATGAAATGGTTTAAGAGCTTATTTTCTCACAAATCTTGCCCTCTTGTTTTCAGACAGCAATATTTTATACTGAGCTCCAGCTAATGCTTTATATATTTCAAAAACATATAGCAAAAGAGATAATTTAAAATTTTCCAGCTGCTTAAGATTAGATGGGGAATTAAAATAGGTGACAATGGAAAGCAATAAAGATGAGATCACTGAATAACATCAAATTATCTGTTTTAAGATGTATATGATTTATAATTTCTGGCAACTCTATAAGCTTCAACAAAAACTATCATGGAATAAGGGAAAGTCTGTAAAGGGAGCAACAAAGTTTTGAAGCTCAACATATGCAGGTGTTTCCAAAGATATTTCTATGCACAGAGAAATATATTTTGACAAATATTTCATAACATATGTTTCTAAGTAAAACTCTTCATAGTCCTGCCAGCAACTCACACTAAAAGAACTTTGTGGGCACAGCTGTTGTGAATTTAATGAGATGAACTTATGATCAAATGGGATTTATGTATATATCTATTTCAATTTGATAGTCAAATTTTTCAGTGAAGATGATGTACTCCTCTTGTTGCATTTGACTAAATAAGTGATATTTATTGGAGGTCTTCTAAAAAGAACGGAAAAGTACTCAGGAATGGTGAGCAGTTAAGTTGTTGCACAGTAAGATCTTTATAAAGAAATGAAGCAAAATAAGCTCGGACTTTTGGTTTGCTAAGTCATCACCCAATATCCATTGGCAGATTTTTACCTGTCATGTTTCAACTAGCTGGGCTTTTAATATAGATTGTGTGACATAATTAATAATCACTTTGGAAGGCCATGGGGACACTTAAAAGGGATTGTTACTATGTAGTTTGTCCAATAACGCTCTCTACAATAATGGATGTATTCTGCATCTGTTCTGCCCAATATAGTAGCCTCTTGTCAAGGTAAACACTTAAATTTGGCTTATATCATGTGGCTACAAAAGTTTACAAAATTAAAACTTTAATTTTATTTAATTTTAACTAATTCTAATTTAAATAGGTACACATTCCTAGAAGCTACCATTTTAGAAGGTACAAGTCTATTTTTTTTTTAGTATTATTATTTTTGAGACAGAGAGATACAGAGCATGAACAGGGGAGGGTCAGAGAGAGGGAGACACAGAATCTGAAACAGGCTCCAGGCTCTGAGCTGTCAGCACAGAGCCCGACCAGGGGCTCGAACTCACGGACCGCGAGATCATGACCAGAGGTGAAGTCCGCCGCTTAACCGACTGAGCCACCCAGGCGCCTCAGGAAGGTACAAGTCTAGATAGAGTATTGGAAACAGGACAAATCTCTATCACCCGAAGGGGTTTTTGACATAAATATAACCTATGTGAATAAATTAAAAATTGGTGAATGTTTAATCAGTTAGATGTTAATAGTTGCTTAACCACAATTAGATTAACATCAAATTGATTATAATAGCTATGATTTCCATAGCTGTAACATTTAAGTAACAATCGATATTTTGAGCTCAAACTCTCATCTGCTGGGGAACGTGACAGACATGCTCCTTGACTCTACAAAATGTGAATATTGTTGTAGCAATACATTAAAGTTTCATTATCTGGCTATGGTTCAAGAAAATAAATAGCTGTGTGAATTCGAACAATTACATTCACGGAAATGAGAAGAAGTGAAAGTTACAGCCAAAATGGCTCCTGCAGGTAGAGCCAGCTGAAGAACAACGCATATCTGCTTTCAGGAGAGCATTCCAGTGACTAACAATAAAACCAGATGATAAGGAAATGAGAAAACATCAGTTGAAAAAAATAAGCCCTAGATTTTATAAACTGACAAATAAAAAAGACCCTGAGATAACTCAAACGTAAGTTGGCTTTTAAAACATTTTTATGTAGAACACATATATAAATTTATCTCCTAAGAAATATTTGCAGGTATGGTTTGCTTCTTGGCCTGTCCAAGAAGATCACTTCAATTGTGCTAATCAAATCTGCAGGTAGTGGTACTCTTCTGCTCAAAAGCTCTGGAGTTGGCTGTGTCACTCAGCCTCAGAGTCATTGCAATAGCATTTCAGGTCTTACGAACACGTGCAACTCATGACCATTCCTGCCCATTGACTCTCTGACATCAACTTTTGTCATCTTCCTCCTCATTCTGCTCCTGCCTCACTATCTTTCCCTGACATCCCCCTTAATGAGCTTGGCATTCTCCTGATCCAGAGCTTTTGTAATTGTTGCGGAATCTTCCGTTCACCAAAGACATCTGAATTCCTGTATGTCCGTCTTCTCTGGGGTAACCACGTGATTGTGTTTTATCAACAGAATGTGAGTGATGGTGATTTGGCCACTCTCAAGTCTGACCCCTGAGAAGAATCTGGTGCTTCACTCTGCTCTTTCCCTCTCCCCAATGACTGAATGTGAAATAACATACTTAGAAGACTTGTGTTGAAGATAAGAAAATATTCAGTAGCCTGGATCCCCAAACGACAGCTTGATGGAAAGACACCCACCAGTCAGGGACATCTATATTCTATTGTCAGATGATTGAGAGCTAGTATATCATGCTTGAACCATAACACATTTCAGTATCTATTTGTTACCGCAGCCAGGGTTAATTGAACTAATTCACTCAGTCACCATATAAAAATAAAATATTAAAGTATACATCTATCTATCTGGTTAAATATTTTCTGAATGATTTCTTGTTTCAAAATGAACCAGCCCAGTCTTTACAATCTAGTGAATTTTATAAAGAATTATATTTATTGGAAATGTGAAACTGTATTAAGATTCAGGTAACATGGTCTTATTTCCATAAGAATTATTATCTTTGGAATCAAACAATGCTACTGAAAGCTTGAACACCACACTTTAGTGGTTAAAAATAAGACAGTATAATACATTCTAAAACATTATATAAAAAGAAAGTAGACATTATTTTGGCTCACAAACTACTTTCCTCTTAAAGGTTTTCACAAGCATATGGCCAAAAAGAGTTTACCTTCAGTACAATTATTTTGTCATACCAACAACATAGCGATAGTAACGTATGCACATCTTTCTGGCTCTTGTACTTAGAATGGTAAACATTTAGCAAGAGCTAAAGGTAGTGAGTCAAAAAATAATAAAGGTGTTCCATTTTTTCACAATACACAAATTGTATCTTTCCATGTTCCTTCATTCAATTATTTGAACAACTACCAAAATAACCTATTATGTGCCTCCTTCTTTTGAGGGGGGAAGGTGAATGACACATAATCTCTGAGGTTAGTATTTATGATTGATATATTATGCATATAGTTGAGTGTTAGTTTATATTATTTATTTTGTGTGTATTACTTTCCATAGATATTTAATTTATGAAAATATGGGACACTTGCCGATGGTAATTACTTTAGACTTTCATTTTTATATAATTCTCCACAATGATAAATAAATTTAGAATAAACGTTTCTATCAACATTTAAATATAATTTAAATATCAGTGAGTCTAGCATATGCTTGCTTAGAATTCTATTCCTTGGATTATTCTGTGTTTATGCATATACACGTGGTGTAGTCTTCAAAGAAAAAGAAATGTTCTTATTTTGTGGTTAATTGTACTTATGAAAAATTCTAAATATTAAAAAAAACACAATATCATTTTAGACTATTCATTATACAAACATCTACATATTCTTAAACAAATCTATGCAGAATCCTTTTTAGCTTAAAACTGGCATAATGTTTATGGCATTTTGTAATTGACAAGCTGTTTCAACATCCTTAACATATGCACGTGCAATCATTCACTTACACACTCTAATACCAAATATTGAATTGTGTGAGAGGCTGGGAAGCCAAGCTCAATTAAATTCATTTAAAAGTTTTATTTTTTGTGGACAAAAGAATGCTTATCACCATACCTATTTAAGTTTTATTTCTTGTAGCAAACCAGTTCAAGGTGTTACTGAATGAAAGAGTAGAAGCAATTAGCAGGCATTAAGTGCCCAATTCTAAGACTATGACACAGAGAAATATTAAACCATTTAATAATATTTGCTAACATTATCATTTTAGGCAATGGTTTCAAATATCAATATGGAAGAGATATTTGTTTATAAACAGACAATGATAATTTAATAGGAGAAGCAACTAAAAAAAAGCTCACTAGCATTTTCATTTTACAGTGAAATATTCTAATGACAAAAAGTGCATTTCCTTGTCACAATTCTTAAAGTCTAGCAATATTGTTCAGGAAATGTGGTGTATCTCATTAGTTTGATTTTTATTTTCAATTATGATTTATTTTTGAGATTCTTTGCCAACTTACAAATTAAGATGTTAGATGAGCTTATTCCTCTTTGTTTGCTTGCTGAAAAGAAATCGTCTTTCTTTAAAATTTAGTGCTTTGGAAATCTGCTAATATTGTCTGTATATGACCTTAACTATTGGTAGACTATAATGAGATGACTTTGTTTTTCCTCTTAAATGGCCTGTGTCTCTCTTATGCAACAACCACCTCTACTAAGCCCTAGAGAGGTTCTATCTCTTATCCTTTCTACATGGAAGGAGCTGAAAATCTCAAGGGATATTTGCTCCAGTATTTCTCAATCTTGACTGCATATTGGAATCTTCTGGGAAGCTCTTACAAGATCGATGTCAGATTCCCACTTCCAGAGATTCTGATTTAATTGGTATAGGCAGTGGATTGTTCAAGCTATTTTATAAAAGATCATCTGTTGATTCTATGGTTAAAAAATCACTACTCTAGTGTATCTCCCTCTCTCCCCCTTCTCTCACCCCCACATCTACTCTGTAGGAGCTTCATGATTGTTGGGTAATAGATGTTAGGCATATTCAGGAAATCAGCATGGAAATCAGCAAACATTGTTGTCAGTTCCCTATAGAAGTGAATATTAATGCAGCTACTTGCAACTTCTTTAGCAGATTGGCCTAAAGAATACTGTCAATTGAATGAGAGGACTAAAACAAGGGATGAAGTTCAAGCAAAGAGAATTGGGATAGGATTCCAAGCATATTTTAGAAGAAGAGGAAACCTTTGCAAAATAAGTGTGGGATGGAAGGACAAGCCTACATTGCTCCAGGGACAAGAAGTGCAGAAGGATTCATGTTTCCATGCAGAAAGGCATAAAAACAGCAAGTAGGCTACAGGATAAAATCCACATTCACCATATGGTTTTCTCAATGTGTATATGAAAGTGCAAATGACATAATAAACAGATGTCTAATTCTTGAGTCATATTGACAGGTTTAGTTTTTTTTTTTTTTAATCTAAATAGAATCTAAAACCATGTACTAGAACACATAAATTTTGAAGTTGGAACTGAATATTTTAAGCATAATCCTTGTATGATCCCATTTTATATACGGAGAAATCAAGGCATAGGAAGGCTACATGGTTTTCTCAATTTTCAAATACAATGATGTAATCTCATTTGGCAAAGACGGTAGAAAATCACTAAAACTCCTGCACTTTGATTTTATAATCTGTAAAATAACTATGTTGAGACAGGTGGACTCTAGTATATGTTCTACTTCCAAACAGACCAATAACTTCTTAGAGTTGAATTCTCTTTGAAGAAATTAAAAGAAACATCCTCTTGGTATTCTATCTAGAAGAGGATTCATTTCAAAAAATTTGGGCGTTTGCCCATTTAGTATTCTGGAAAGTCTTCCTTTGTCCATTATTGGTTAAAAAGTATCAAAGCTTGCTTGGGGGTAATGGCTACCCGCTTCTCTAACTTCTTTGGGTCTATGGATTTGAATTCCTTCAGGGCAACATGATTTCGTCACCTGTGATGTGCTCTGTCTACTCTTTTCCTTTCCATTTTGAAGATTATACTCCTTCCTAAAGGGGATAGAGCAAAAGGCCATTGGGGTACTTTTTTTAGCTACATTCCCCACTTCTAAAATGACACTGTTTTTACAGATGACAGACATATCTATTCCATTTTCATCTTGTTTCAAAAAGGATTCAGTAGTTTTGGGTTTTTTAAGTATCATTTACCGTGTTATCTGGCATTATTTTTATAAGTCTGTATTAAACTTGTATATACATTCTTAATGCTACATACCTTGTTTTCATCATTGGGGCATGTTCTTTTAAAATTTGTGAGCTAAATAACTTCCAGAGATTATTACACAAAAAGAAGGTCTTTGATTTTCTTACAGATTAGTGCTAAGAGCTGATAAAAGTGTATGTTTTGACTTTTTTGATATTTGGAAATAATGTTTCACACATTTCACATTGCTATCTGGCAGCCATGTCACTAATACTATTTGTATGCCTTCTTTCTTGTAAAGTCCTTAGAAACTTTTTGCACTCATTAAGTCTTAAAATCCCAAAGACCAAAATAGATGGGACACATTGTTCTCACCTTATAATCAGATAAATTGAGACATAAATAAGTAAATGATCTCTATAACCCCAGAGCTTTGGGGGTCATTTCTACATTTTCAGAACAAGAAAAAAAAAACTATTAGTAATGACTTTGAAATGTATTAAATTGAGGATATGTACACTATTGTGTTGCTCTGTAACTCATATTTTGAACTACAAGTATGGTATAAAAGTAGAAGGGAAAATAAAAACAAACAAAGAGACCTTGAGAACCAAGGTTAACCTGGTCATTGTCTTGATGTTTGGTAATGTGAACTACAGACTTTATCTAATAGGGATATGAAGTTTTCTGCCCTTTAAAAGTCATTTACAATGTCAATACTGTGATTTTTGCTATATAATTTCCAAAATAAGTTTTTTCTGGAATTTTTTTTAATACCTAGAGGTCTTATAGAGGTCTTTAATTTTTTTTAACGTGTATTTATTATTGAGAGAGACAGAGAGACAAAGCATGAGCATGGGAGGGACAGAGAGAGGGGGAGACACAGAATCTGAAGCAGACTTCAGGCTCTGAGCTGTTAGCACAGAGTCTGTCGCAGGGCTCGGACTCACAAACGACTAGATCATGACCTGAGCCAAAGTCTGATGCTTAACCAACTGAGCCACCGAGGTGCTTCATAAAAGCCTTTTGAAAAACTCTATGTAATCTACAGTTACATAATTTCTAAGTTCTGTAACACATTTGGAAATGTTAACATATGTTACTACCTTAATTATGAATGGGTTACTTAAAAGGAAAACATGAAAATAAATATTGATAAGCTTCTTTTATATGATATTAATTAATAAGTTAGCCTACATGAATTTCCACTTCCTTTTACCTCATTTGTATACTGAGATACTAAATGTAGTACCAAATACCCCCCACTTTATGGCCAAATCTTTTACATTTAATTAGGTCAGTCATAATGCTATTCCATAGAGGATTCTCATGTTTGAGTTGCTTTATATTGCATTCATTTTCTCCTGTTCTACGTATAGTAACAGTATTCCTATGTAGAATCCTCTATTACCACCATGAACAGGAAAGAGTATATATGAATCTGTTTACACATATTCTTTTTTTTTAAATATATTAAATTTATTGTCAAGGTGGTTTCCATACAACACACAATGCTCATCCCAAAAGATGCCCTCTTCAATGCCCATCGCCTACCCTCCCCTCCCTCCCACCCCCCATCCACCCTCAGTTTATGTTTACATGGTGTTCCTTTTTTTAAAATTTTTTTTTAACATTTATTTATTTTTGAGACAGAGAGAGACAGAGCATGAACGGGGGAGGGTCAGAGAGAGGGAGACACAGAATCGGAAGCAGGCTCCAGGCTCTGAGCTGTCAGCACAGAGCCCGACGCGGCGCTCGAACTCACAGACCTCGAGATCATGACCTGAGCCGAAGTCGGATGCTTAACCGACCGAGCCACCCAGGCGCCCCTATAGTGCTCTTAATCAGGCAAGTATGTTCATGTTAAAAGTCAGAAGAGTGATTGATAACATTTGAGGTAAACATACCTGGGAGATGAAGACAGGATGACTCCTGGAAGGCTACTAATTTTCTATTCTGAAGGCATAAGGTTATTACACTTTTAAAATGTATCAGTCTGTATACTTCTGATTTATGAATGTTCTAGATGTATTTATACATTATTTAAAATTTTATTTTAAAAACGGCTAAAGATATTAGCTAAACATATTAGCTGAAGCAGAGAAAATTAAACCCTTAGTGAGAAAGAAGATCAGGGCCAGATTACTTAAAGATATACAGTTAATAGAACAACAGGGATTTAAAATAAGAATGGCTCCAAAGTATATAATGTTAACCTTTCTCCAGTAGCAGAAATAGTTCTGCCCCTAAAGACAAGTCTAACAAACTCAATAATGTGTATCTTTTCTGAGTTCAAAACTTACAAGTCATTGTCAAAAGAGTCAGGCATATAAAGTCTGGCCTATGATTAAGGGTTAGTCAAGTGACCACTCCAACTTGATTAAGATCGCTTTAAACTTGGTTTATTATTGAAAGAGCAAACAAGGAATGCAAAGAATATATAAGATAAAAAGTAATGATGGGTGGTTGCCAGATCCTAATACAGTCCTAATTCCTCATGGAATTGTGCTCAAAATTTGCTAATTTTAACAGCTCTTTGAAGTGAGAAATCTATTGAAAGAAGAACCTCAAAACATTGGCCCACTGTATTTTTACTCTCTAAGCCAGGGACTACATATCATTACATTTTCATCACGTTACAATTATTTAGTTCAGTTTTCTTTCTTATAGATATCGCGGACTCATAGAAATATGGTCATAGTCTACTGTCCCATTCTCAAACCCACACCTAAACTTTCAGTACTACTCTAGTGTCCCAAGACATAGCACAGCTAAATCTTCTAAATTACTGGTATAAAATATAGCTACTTTTCTGGACCTTGACAATTACATGTTTATATTTATCTTAGACCATGAAAATCTAAGTCTGTTGCCTCCCAAGAGTTCCAGAAACTGGTGGTAGATGTTCTTCTACCTACGTTGGAAGGCCTTAAGGAAGTTTCTATCAAAGTCAGTTTTTGTGTCAATCATTTTCAGGAATTGTTATGTTAGTAATCTTGAGAGAAGTGGTAATATGAAGATGCAAGGAAAATGTCAGACATAATGGTACAAGAGTTAAATGCTGAAAACTATTAAAGAGTGGAAGTTGCTGAGATAATATTTTCTTAGAAGCAAGTGCAATTTGGGGGCTCAAAAATGTTGATTTTGAGATGGATAAAGTCTTGAGATAGATGTATTATAGACTCTTGATTTCTGATTCTATCATTTGGAGGTCAAAGATAGATGAGTTTATAATTTATATCAAAGGATTGTTCTCCTAAATTAATTTTGTCTATTATCATTTCCCATTATTTTTGTGAATATACAGAATATTTAGTGATGCCTCGCAATGTGTTGAACCTACTAGTAGAGGAAAACTTCACAGTTAAATTATTTCGATGTTATCATATGTTTCAAATAGTAAATCAGTTTTGGTGGCACATGCTATGTAATAAACATAATGCCCCTGCTGCATTAAGAAACTTATAATAAATAAATGCACTTAGAATTGTCTGTATTGTGTATATAACACACTATTGCAACTAAAAAAGTAGTGATATTATACTAATTGAGATACAAGTTATCCATGACAAATTCAAAATTATTTTTGCCTCCTCAGTTGAAGTATCAAATTAACATTATTTAAACACTGATATTTATTTTTTTAAGTATTCTGTACAGTCTTACTCTGTACAATTTCTCTCTTTCCTATCCTGCATCAGTTTGATTTTAGAACTATTTGAGCATGTGAAGGATTACTTGGTAAATCAACCTAAGTTTTTTACAATGTTATTACACATTTTTGTTGTTGTTCTTAATGAGTTTTCTAAATTTTGTTGTACTGTTACAGTCAGGCCTCAAAACTATTTTATTGAATTACTTAATATATAAAGCTCCAAAAACTTTAGTTTGCCAAATTGAAGTTGTTTAAAGTAAAGCAGGTAAACAAAAGAAAAGTAACATGTATTTCAATAAAAGCAAGATAGGAACTATACTCAATTTAGTAACTAAAAAGTTAAATTATATAAGAGGTTATATATTGGATTTTACTTCTAAATTCTAAAATTGTGGTTGGGAGCAAATCAAATTGAGTTAGAAATCTGTGAATGTGATTCTCATTTAAATGGGATATTTTTCTGAAATAAGATGAAAATGGGAAAACCTATAATTATGTAGCATCTGACTTTGTGAAAGCACTCAAATGAACATAAAAAAGAAGTAAATGCTTGCTGAGTTTATCTTATATAATTTATAAAAGAAAGCAGTAAGAAGAGAAAACAAAAGTACATATGAAAATATGCGAAATTCAATATTTGAAAAATAGAATTGGAAATATCCTTTGTTAGACAGAAGAGATCAATGAAGAGATCGATAATTCTAAATGTACTAACTATGCAATATGTAGGAAAAATTCTGCTACTTTTGTAAAAATAGTAAAATAGGTCAATTAAAAAAAATTTGTCAGAAAATTACCAGTGGTGGTGATAAACTATTAAAGGTAGATATGGATAAAAAAATTAATTTGTAGGTAGACATACTTGCTGAATTGTCCAAGATAATGCTATCATTCACAGTATTTTGGGGTAATCATTAATATTCTGTTGTACTCTCAAAATAGCTCCTAATTACTTAAAAATTATAGTTTAGCCATAAACATATGCAATGTATATGATGAATAATTATTCTCCTGATCTTATTTTTCATTATTAATGAGAATATTCAGTTTTAAAATTTGCCTTTAACTGTGTCAGGATACAGCTATTTCTATTTTTTTAAGGAATACAAATTTGACAAATTAGCATCGAGTAGCCCCTTTCAATTGCAAAATGGTGGAATTTAGGCAATAAATTATATGGCCCCACTATGTATCTGATAAGCATTGAGGTAAATAGTCCATTCACGACAAAGCAGAAAAAAAAAAGTAGTTAGAGACACAATGATTAGAAAAATTGTATGAAATATTCTTGCCTTTTGTATCAACTTTAGAAAGAGTATTGTCCCCAGACATCAAGAACTACTAATTACAATTAGATGTTAGTACACATCTAAGGCTTTAAAAGCTTATCACATATCCTGTAAGCTTTACAGATCTTTAATGGATTAAGTTTTGAGATTCATAACAATAAAACTTTAAAGATACTTCAGCTATGACTTGTAAAAATGCACTTAGCAAACTCATATATAGGGGAAGGAAGGAAGTCACTGAAAAAACAAACAAACAAAGCCTCTATAGTTTGTATCAGATTTGTGTGTGTGTGTGTGTGTGTGTGTGTGTGTGTGTGATGTTTATATGTGTTATTATTCATAAGGATTAATAAAGTACTTGTATTAAGAAATCACAGACATTTTCATAAGTATTGTTTGAATAATTTTTTTCACACTATTTACCAAGAGATCTTGAGTCTTTACCAAGAGGTCTTTTAGTTAGATTTATATACTCTTTACCAAGATGTATAGATTTATATACTATTTACCAACCAATATTACTATTTACCAAGAGGTCTTTTAGTTAGATTAAATAGAGAAGAATTACTTTTACAGATTTTTAAAGATCATGGTAATTTAAAAAGATTGTTCAATTTAACTCCAAAATTAGTGAATGTGTCTTGATAAATGCCTAAGACACTCAGAATTTATAAGTAGAAAACAGGCACCATTTATTTTCTTAGTAGTCTCTTAAAGTAATGATACTATTATTCAGAACTCTAATTTGTTTGTGTAATTACACACGCATATATATATATATATATATATATATATATATACACACACACACGATATATACACACACACTCTTAAACACATCTCTTTTAACACAAATTCCACAGGACTGCATTTTTACTCATTATCAAGAAGAGGACTACTAAATTAGTGGAGGTTTAAAAACATTTCTTGTTGCTTTAGTCATATTTTTATAGCAAGAATATGAGGAATTCTTTTTGTCCTTTTTTAGTAAAATCAAGTTACATTTTATAAAGGGTATATTCGCATTTGGTATTTGTGAATAAGTTCTTTTAGAGAGAAGAGATTATTTAGAGCAATAACTCAGTGGTGTCTTTAGAACTTTACAAGTCCTGATGATATCCTTGAAATACAAGGCAGAAGAGAGATGAGACGGAGAGGCAGCAGATTCAGCCCAAACTAACATGATAAATAAAAGCTTGTAAAAGTAGAAAATGAATTGCTGACTATATATATTCTGGCAGTACCTTTGGTCTGTAGATACATAACAAATGTTTCAAAACGTCTTTATTTTTTGATGTATATGAAAAGTATAAATTACTTTTCAAAGTATAATGCAAAAACAAGTAGTCATCAAAATACCTTAAATATCTTAAATATATGTCATCTGTAGCTGATGACATATAGTCATTAAAATAATATGCAAACTTAGTATTAAATGACTTCTCCAAGAGGTATGTAGCAGGTGATCATGGAAAATAGCTATAGATAAAATGGAAGTCACAGGTTATATTTATGGTTATTTTGGGTAAATGAAAATGTGGCTACATTTAAACAATTTTTTTTTTATGTTTTCATTTTATTTTTGAGAGAGAGACTGAGTGCCAGTGGGGGAGGGGCAGAGAGAGAGAGGGAGACACAGAATCTGAAGCAGTCTCCAGGCTCTGAGTTGTCGGCAGGGGCTTAAATTTTAATCCATAAATATGGATGTGAAAACAACAACAACAACAACATATGCTGTATTAGTTTTGAAAGAAAATGAAAACTGGAAAGACAACTTAATTCGAGTAAATATTCAAGTACTATTTTCTACCCATTTGATCACTACTCAAATGACTGTGATCAAAACTGATGGGTTGGTTGAAGTTCAGACTCTGGCCTATTGGAAACTTCTGCATTGGCTTAGTGATCTTGTGCCCAGGGTAAAACTTGGTTAGCCAGTCACTACCATTTTAACCCTGGAGGTCATGTTTCTCCACACTTGAGGACACTACAGTCTACTTCTATGGGACCAACTGATGTCCACCCTTACCTTAGGCTTGGTGGATTATGTTTATCCACTTCATCCTTGGATGACTATTTTCATTGTTTTCAATGTTCTTGGGCAATCACAAATAATAAGGAGAAGTTTTAATTATTTACTTATTAAAAAAATAAGAAACCTGCGTCCCACACACACCAAAGAAAAAACAACAAACAAACAAACAAAAACACCCGAGGGGTTGGGTATGTTCTTGAGGCAAGGGAACAATGTAACAAGACTTGGTTATTTTGGAGGACAGGAAGGAAAATGTCTTTTTACTGTATAGTTGTTTTCATATTTATTTTAGTGCTATCCAGACTTAGCTTTCTATTAGAATAATTCAGGATAGGGGAGCCTGGGTGGCTGAGTTGGCTAAGCGTCTGATTCTTGATTTTGGCTCAGGTCGTGACCTCACGGTTTGTGAGTTCGAACTCTGTGTCAGGATCTGCGCTGACAGTGCTGAGCCTGCTTGGGATTATCTTTCTCTCTCTTTTTCTCTCTGTCTCTCTCTCTTTCTCTCAAAATAAATAAACTTTTTTAAAAAATAAAATAATTAAAGATAAACAAAAATATACAATAATGTTTGAATACTAACCAAATACTTAAAATACACTTGAAGTCCTGTTATCCTCCCGGATACAATTCCCTCTTACCACAACACGGATAAGCACTGTCCTGAATTTAGTGCTTATTGTATATATGTATATCTCTTTAAACATACATAAAGCTTTATGTGGTTTTAACTGAATCTTAATGGCAATATATGAATTTTTCTGAAATGTGCTTATTTCTTTCAAAACTATATATATGGGCTATATCTACCTTTACCTTTTTACATGTAGTACTGTAGTACTATTTCCTTCATTTTTATTACTGTGGAGTATATGCTATCGACTGAAACGTATCTCCCCTCCCAATTCATATGTGGAAGCCCTAAAAGCTAATTTGACTGTGGTTGGAATTTGACTGTATTTGGTCTTTAGGAGATAATAAAAGTTACATGAAGTCATAGGGTGGGACCTTATATAGGACCAGTGGCGTTATAAGAAAAGAAGACAAGACTTTATTCCTTCCATGTGAATGCATTAAGGAAAGGCCATATGAGGACATGGTGACAAGGCAGTCATCTGCAAGTCAGGAAGAGAACCCTCATCAGTAAGTGAACCAGACAAAACCTTGATCTTGTATTTCTATTCTCCAGAACTGTGAGGAATAAAATTTCTGTCCTTTAAGCCACTCAATCTATGCTATTTTGCTACGACAGCCCAATCACACTAAATAATATACTAATATATCTTCTACTCTTCGTATGTACATTAGAGTGGTTTGAATTTTTTTCCAGTTTTCATGAACATGTAGTTACATGTCTCATTATGCTTGGATATAGGAAATTTTATGGGCATTTATATATAGACATTTTATTTTTTTTTAATTTTTTTTTTAACGTTTATTTATTTTTGAGACAGAGAGAGACAGAGCATGAACGGGGGAGGGTCAGAGAGAGAGAGGGAGACACAGAATCTGAAACAGGCTCCAGGCTCTGAGTGGTCAGCACAGAGCCCGAAGCAGGGCTCGAACTCACAGACTGTGAGATTGTGACCTGAGCCGAAGTCGGCCGCTTAACCGACTGAGCCACCCAGGCACCCCAACATTTTAAAAAGCTCATTTTATATTTATTAAGTGTTTTGGTTTTTAAAAAAAGATGATTGTATTGATTTATACTTCTATAATCAACAACAGTGTATAAATATTTTATTTCATGACTCCTTACTGACCCACAATATTATCAGGTAAATTTCACCTTTGTCATTTTGATAGGTGTGAAATAGTTCTTGATTTTTTTGTGTGTGTTTATTTATTTTTGAGAGAGATAGAGAGGGAGAGACAGAGTGTGAGCAGGGGAGGGGCACAGAGAGAGGGAGACACAGAATCTGAAGCAGGCTCCAAGCTCTGAACTGTCAGCACAGAGCCCAATGCAGGGCTCGAAACTCACGAACCCCAAGATCATGAACTGAGTGGAAGTCAGATACTCAACTGACTGAGCCACCTAGGCGCCCAAATTCTTCATGTTGTTAATATTTACTTTTCCTTTGACTAATGCTACTATGCTTTTTGAAGGGGTATTGTTCATTAATAGTGCTATGATTTCCTCCAAATCTTCCTTTTAAATTTTTATTTATTTCTTATGTTAATGTGGAGGACTCCTTTATATTAATTATTGTTAGATTTTTTTCCTTACATTTGGCATGTATTCATTTGTTGAGTATAGAGATACTGATTGATTTGCTTCAGACTATCTTTTCAAGGATTCTTGAATAATGAACAGCTTTAGAAGATACAGTGTCTCTCTCCAGAGTAGTGGTAAGTGTGTTTACTGTCTAATATAATAAAGATGATGTCTCCATTCAGGGAAAGGTTTGGGCATACCTGCTACTAATTATAAATGGTTTGGATTTTCTAATTTTAGAGTCCCTTGCCTATACCAAAACCTACTGTGGTTTTTCTTTTTCTTTTTGAGCATATTTGAAGGAAGTGAAGAAGTTAGGAAGGTATGTATTTAAGGAAAGTTTCACAAGCAGGAAAAGCAGCAAATATAAATGTCTTAAGGAGGAACCATAACTGACATGGTTGACATAAGGTAAACAAACCAGAGTGTCTGAAGAATACTAGGCAAGGATGGGAGCCTCCATTGGTTAAGTGTTCGACTTTGAAATTTTTAAATTTTCTTTTAACGTTTATTTATTTTTGAGACAGGGAGAGACAGAGCATGAACTGGGGAGGGTCAGAGAGAGGGAGACACAGAATCTGAAACAGACTCCAGGCTCTGTCAGCACAGAGCCCGAAGCGGGGCTCGAACTCACGGACCGCGAAATCATGACCTGAGCTGAAGGCGGCCGCTCAACCGACTGAGCCACCCAGGCGCCCAAGAGTTCGACTTTGGCCCAGGTCATGATCTCATTGTTCCTGACTTTGAGCCCTGCATGGGGCTCTGCGCTGATAGCAGGGAGCCTGCTTGCATCCTCTTTGTCTCTCTCTTGGCCCTTACCCCGCTTACTCTCTCTCTTTTTCCCTCTCTCCGATCTCTCTCAAAAATAAACACACACACACACACACACACACACACACAAGAATACTGAGCAAACAAGACGGAAGTAGGAGATAAACTGACCAGCAGGGTTTGCGGGAAAGTTATACAACCATGAATACCATTCTGAGAGTTTTGGTTTCTATTCCTAATAGACCACAGAAAGCACACAGTTACCAGGATCATTTGGGCTGCCATGATAATGAGATATCCTGGGGTAACAGCCAGAGTAGGAGCGGAAATGTTAATTAGGAGGAGGGATGCCTGCATGGCTCAGTCCCTTAAGCATCCGATTTGGGCTCAGGTCATGATCTCAGGATCCTTGAGTTCAAGCCCCGCCTCCGGCTCTGTGCTGACAGCTCAGAGCCTGGAGCCTGCTTCTGATTCTGTGTCTCCCTCTCTCTCTCTGCCCCTCCCCCAGTCACACTCTGTCTCTGTCTCTCAAAAATGAATAAACGTTACAGAAATGTATATTAAAAATGTTAATTAGTAGTATATTACAGGACTCCAAGTGAACAATGGGCAGTGGCTTAAACCACTAGCTGTAGAAACAGAGAAATGAGCAAATTATGCATCTTTTAAAATGTCATAGATAGTAGGTTTTTAATCGAATGTGGGTGTGAGAGAAAAGAAAAAAAAGAAAAGAAAAAGAAATCTAAGATTAGTTAAAAAATTTTGACCTAAGCACCTGGAAGGATACAGGATGTTTTGCCATCAACTGAAGAGGAAGGTTTGGGGGAGAGGATCCAGAGAGGAGGAAGGAGACCTGGTTTGGGAGTTAAGATCAAGAGTTCAGTCTTGACAATTACGATATTGAGATATTTATTAGACATGTTTGTAGAGATGTTGAGCAGGAAGTTGGGAGTTTGAGCATTGATACAGTTTTTATGTACATATTTGGGAGTGTCAGCAAATAAAAGACATCTGAAGCTGTTAGATTAAATGGAGTTATCCAGGGAACAGGTTTAGTTGGACTATAAAAAAGTATGTGTAACTGAATCTGGGATTTTCCAGGAATTTGAAGACCCTCTAGGAATTTCACAAACACACACAAAAATACTAGAAAGAGTATCTAATGAGATAGGAGAAAACAATGCTAACATGCATCCTTAGGAATAAAAAAATAAAATAAAACAAAGTAAGGAAAAAGAATTGTGTCAAATGCTGAGGTGAAATGAAGTAAATGAGAAATGAGAATGGTCATTAGATTCAGAAATATGGAGATTATGGTGAACTTGAAAAGAACAGTTTCAATGAAGTATTGATCGAAATATTGGGTGAGAACCTAAGTGCAATGAGTTTAAGAAAGAATGCAACTTTTACAGGGACTGGACCTATCCATTTGCCTGAAACACCTAAAACACAAGCAAAATACATGAAACATTCATTTTAAAGACACTGTTGAGCACCCAATGAAAATTAGTACTTTTTGAGTGAAAAGAAACAAAAGAGATGAGTTTTATTGTCAGAGCTTACTGATTTGAGACTTTCCCAGTTTTAGCTCAGGAAAAAGAGGCCATGGTTGAACCCAACCATACTCCCTGAGTTACGGAGCTGAGGATGAGTAAGAGAAAACTAAGGCAGCTGGGATTTGAAGGATACCGTGTATTCTTGGTTGACAGTTTTTCCCTTTTAGTGCTTTTAATATGTCATCCTGCTCAGTTCTTTCCTACAAGATTTCCACTAAGAAATTCTGCTGATAATCTAATAGGAGCTCTCTTCTATCTGGTGAGTCTCTCTAACTTTGGATAGTTTGATTACAATGGGTCTTGGTAGGATCTCTCTATTCTTTTCTTACTTAAAATCAGTTGAGCTTTTTGAATTGTAAGTGTGTTTCTTTCCTGAAACTTGGGAAGTTTTTGACTTTTTTTTTTTCAAATAGGCTCTCTTTCTTTCTCTTAGGAGGATATTAAAAAGTATCAAAGTCTATGTTTATTTTTTCCCTAATACCCAGGCAAGATCCTTTCTGCTCCAGTACCCATTGACCCAGAAACTATGAAGTTTTCCAGTCTGGCCGTTGGTAACGTGAGCTATTACTGGCCCTGTGTGATGCCATAGCATTCCCTACAATCCTTTTCGGTGGTTATTTCCCTGGTATTGAATTGTTTTCTCACATGCATCTACTGATTCATACTATGATCGTCTCAATTGATGCGGAAAAAAAAAAATACATATATATATATGACAAGATTCAACACTCTTTGTTGAGAAAAGCACTCAACAAATTAGGAATAAGAGGAAACTGCCTCAACATAATATTAGTTATTTAGGAAAAACTTAACAACTCAAACATTTGTAATAAGAATGTAAAATGTTACCTCCCACATGAAACTACTTTGGCATTTATTCAAAATGTCAAACAAACACCTCCTATATGTTCTAATCACTCCATACTTATGTATTTACCTAAAAAAATAAAAAGCACAATTTCATACAAAAAATTGTCCACAAATGTTAATAGTGTCTGTAATAAGCAAAAAATCTCATAGTGATATTTTTTTACAATAAATACCACTCTATGTGAAAAATGAGTGAACTGTTTGTGTGTGCCATAATATGAAGAATTTCAAAATAATTATGTTGAATGAAAGAAGATAAGATATTATACATTTTGGTTATATTTTATAATATATATATTTTATAATATATAACATAACTATATTTTTATGGTTCTATACTTAAATGAAATTTCATAAAAGTCTAAACTAATCTATAGTAACAAAAATAAGAGGAGTGGCTGTCTAGGCATGGGGCACTGGGAAGGGTGGAGATAGGAAGGGGCGGGAGAGGAGGAACAGGTATCATGAAGAATCTTTGTAGGGCACCACACAAGAACACTGAATTGTACTGATAGTTTTATAGCTGTCTCCATGTGTTAAAGCTGTTAAAGCTCATTTATTTGCACACTTTATTTACTTTAATTTTTTTTTTTTACTGTTAATAATTTTTGAGAGAGAGAGAGACAGTGGGGCATGGTCAGAGAGAGAGGGAGACACAGAATCTGAAGCAGGCTCCAGTCTCTGAGCTGTCAACATAGAGCCCAACACGGGCTCATACTCACTAACCATGAGATCATAACCTGAGCCAAAGTCAGATGCTTACCTGACTGAGCCACCCAGGCACCCCAGTATTTGCACACTTCAAATGGTGCAGTCTTTTAATATCATTTGTATCTCAATTTCAATAAATTAATTAATAGGTGGAAAGGAATATGAAAGAGACATTATATACATCTTTTTGAGGAATGTTAGTGCAATGGAGAGCAAATTAATGAGGCATAGATATTGGGGAAATTGTGGAAAAAGGAAGACATTTTGTTAAGACAGGAGAAATTTACTTTTTTATTCTGGAGGGAATTATAGAGTATGGCTTAAAAAAAAATTGAAAACATAGGAAAAAGACCAGTAGAAACTTACTAGAATGATATCTTTGATAAGGAGAGACAGTATGGAATCTACTATGCAGATAGCTTTACAGATGAGTTGGGAAGGGAGAATATATGATTGGATTGTTAGATCATAGAAGATCCCCTTTTGATTACATTTACTTTTTCAGAGAATTCATATACAAGATTATTAGAAAATACCAGTCTTGGGAGGAGTTACTGGGGACTTAGGATAAAGAGACTGTGAAAGGGGAATGTTGAGTGGGAGTCAATGCACTAGTGAAATAGAAGATGATTACACGTTAATGTTGTTTGATTGACTTGATGTTTATCTTTATTTTTAAGTGGTACCAATTGTTAAGGTACTTTGGTTTTCTCCAGGCATTTTTTATATATGAAATTTATTGTCAAATTGGTTTCCATACAACACCCAGTGCTCATCCCAAAAGATGCCCTCTTCAATACCCATCACCTACCCTCCCCTCTCTCCCACCCCCCATCAACCCTCAGTTTGTTCTCAGTTTTTAAGAGTCTCTTATGCTTTGGCTTTCTCCCACTCTAACCCCCTTTTTTTTTTTCCTTCCCTTCCCCCATGGGTTTCTGTTGTTTCTCAGGATCCACATAAGAGTGAAAATATATGGTATCCGTCTTTCTCTGTAAGGCTTATTTCACTTAGCATCACACTCTCCAGTTCCATCCACCTTGCTACAAAGGGCCATATTTCATTCTTTCTCATTGCCACGTAGTACTCCATTGTGTATATAAACCACAATTTCTTTATCCATTCATCAGTTGATGGACATTTAGGCTCTCCAGGCATATTTTGAAGCATTGGCACATGTTCAGAGTAGGGAAAGATTTGGATTGAATCAACAGGTTTTTTTTGTTTTTTGTTTTTTGTTTTTTTTTCTTTCCTCCCAAGTGACACTACACAGTGAGAGAGGGCAAGGGATTCCAAAGAAAGGGAAAAAGTGGTATCTAAAATAAAATGATTGATTATAGAACATAAATATCACAAGCTGGGGAACAAGAATATCAAAGGGGTAAATGACAGTGAAAAGTTGATCAGCACAAAAGCAGTGGAGGTCCTGGTGGAGTTGAAGGATTATTGGAGTGAAGATACAAGAAGTGAGCTGGAAAGATAAGCAATTGAAGGCATGGAGGTGACATTATGGATGGGTTGTAACTATTATTGTATCTCAAACAGATTATTTTGCATATTTACGTATCTCTTCAACAAATCCTTAGTTTTTCGTTAGTCTCTTCTAGTTCCTCCCACAAGTGACAAATGATCTACTTCAAATAATGTGCCATTACACAATCATTCTACTCAAAACTCTTCTTGTTTTCCTTTCTGTTTAAGAACTTTCATCTAATTGTGTCCAAAAACACAACCACCACTTTAGAAAACTTGAACATTGCTTACTTTCAAACTCACTGTCATAATTCTACCACTCCTATCTGTTCTGCATAGATTTATATCCCTTGTTCAAGACCAAAATCAGCATGCTTTACTTTTAAGAATAATTCCTGGGGCACCTGGGAAGCTTAGTTGGTTAGGCGTCCTACTTCGTCTCAGGTCATGATCTCACGGTTCATGAGTTCAAGCCCCTTGTCGGGCTCTGTGCTGACAGCTCAGAGCCTGGAGTCTGCTTTGGATTCTGTCTCTCTCTCCCCCTCTCTCTCTCTCTCACTCTATCCCTACCCCACTTGTGCTCTCTCTCTCTTAGAAATAATAAATGAATAAACTTGAAAGAAATAATTCTTCCCCACTTCATTGCTCTTGTTTTCTCATGACTCTTCTGCCAAGACTTTGTTAGATCACCTTTTTCATATGATATTTTGTAACTATTCATCAAATCATAATCATGAACATGATTTTTAAATTCTTAAACCATATTGTTAACTCAGTTAGACGAACCTAATTCTATTTGATGCAGATAAAGAGACTTCCAATGATTGCCTGATAAGTGGCAGCATATCAGAAAAACTCTAGAAGTAAAATTACAACGTGTTCTACTGATTTCTAATTTATAAGGTTTTTTCTCTGCTTTTAATTCAGTCTATTCTCCATTGTGATTTTGATTAAGGTCAATCACAAAGTACGTTATAAGGATGTGAACTTGTCAACTGGCTAAAGAGCTAAACACAACAATTTCCTTTTTTAGATGGAGTGCGGAGAATTATTCATTAATAAGAGGAATAACAAGTGAGAAGTGCTTCATCCCACTATTGTTGCTCTTTATTTGGAGTATGCAAATCACTTTCTACCTTCATATTTTGTGCCAAATCCCAACAGTGATTACTTAGGAAACCAGTAAATAATAATGTTTTCATGTAAGAGCAACTGATTTACCATTGCTCAGAATGGAGAAGTTTGGACACATCTTTTTGTTGTTATTTGAATATTTATTTGGACATAATCTGCAAAAAATTTAGTTGTACGCATTTACACATTTTTACAACTCATTTTGGGTTGATAGGCTTCTTATTTGAGTTTTAGAGTAGTTCATATTCTTGATTACCTTTTTTCACTTTTATTCTTTTATTCTTTTGTGCCTGTACCTTGTCATCTTATCTATATATATTTTTCCCTCCTTTTTTTTTTTCTTCAATTTCCTGAACCAACTCTACTCTCCTTCAAGACTCATGCCCTTAAGATATTGTCATTAACCTCAGCTATGGGACATTGTCAAAAATGCTTTCTAGAATGGAAACAACCTTGTCATTTCATTAGAAAATGTGCAAGTGTATTTTGAAACTTTTCTTATTTTTATCTTCAAGGTTATTTTATCTTGGGGGGAGTAAATACTTTTTTTTTTTCCAAGATGAAATCGTACAGATTTCCTCTGCAAGGAATTTCAGCATTGACTGCTGGCCATGTACTTAGGTTGATAATTCCCTATGCCAGACAAAAAATATTAATCATAATATTTGTTATAAATATTCAAACCAGTAAGGATTTTTCAAAGGCTTTAGATATACCATTCTCTCTCTTCTTACCATTATTTTTCCAAGCATAAAAAGTGACCATTTCATTTCTGCTTACTGGTAAGAACTATCATGTTACTATTGTGTCCTCACAAATTCAGTCGTTGGAAAGATGGCTTAATTTGCCCTTCATAGCAAGTCAAATATATTCCAATGAAAAGATAAAGCTGCACCTGTTCTGTGTGTGTTCTAAATTTTGAGAATCGTTTGATATATTTCTTCAAAGATGACAAGAAAATTAAAATGCTTAAATCTTGTGTAAAAGAAATCTGTAGCATCAGATATTTAAAAATAAAAATTCAATGAATTGGAACAAATTAAGAAGCTGGAAGTATCAATAAAAATATAGTGTGTGTTATGTTGAGGAACATACACAGTGTTCGGTAAAAGCCCTTTTCTTGAAAACGTCTTTGTTGTTAATCAGAGGAGCCTTTCAGCTTTTAGAGTCCCTAGATCTATTTAACTCAAATAGAAGAAGCTTTGCTTTAAGCAGTTTAGATTAAAGTATGGTGTTTGGATTCAACAAAATACTAGCTAACGGAAGGAAAATAATACCGAACGGTTATGCCTGGTTTTCAATACTCATAGCAATCCTACAATATTAGAAATTCTTAGTTAAGATTAAAGCTGAGTTTGACTAATCTAGCATCACCATGCTTACTCCAGCATGCTAGCTTTCTATAAAGTACTGATCCAGCAACCTGCACCAAAATCTTCTGGGAATTCATGTTAAAATATATATCCCTCAACCTTACCGCAACAATGTGAGTCACAATCTCTGGAGGTGAGGAATGCTTTAATGAGCCCCATGAGTGACCCTATATACCCAATTGTTAAATATCACTGCACTATAGCATGCAATATTACCTGGTTTTGTGTCCAATGAATAAAAGTCCTCAACTCTCAATCGGTGCAAAGGTCTGAAAAAATTAAGTCATACACATGATCTATTTTTAGCCCGAGTACCTTGGTCCTGCCAAAATCAATGGAATAATTGGAAAAAATGAACGGAGAAAGACTCTCCCTAGAGAAGCCAAGAGAGTGCAGCATAAATAAAATATCAGCCTGTTCAAGGTAGACTGTTCTAGTTTACTGATACATGAGACTCTCTTGTCAGGTAATCACATTCAGTTACTAAAGTAGTTTCAGCGGAGTCATCCATAAGTCACTGTTGATATCTAATGGCAAGAAAATGTGGTATGCAAGAGCCACCCGCTCATCTAGTACCAGAAGTTCACTTTAAAAACAATGCTCTGTCAGACTGATGTGAATCCAGCTAAACTCCAGTGCCATAAACATGTTATAAGAACATATGCAAAGGCACAGTAAAAAAGAAGTGTTGATTTGGGGGGAACCAGAGAAATAGAGAGATGTGATGACTCTGCCCTCTTTGAACCTAAGTATTTTTTCATCCAGGTGGTAAAAATATAAACAAAACCCAAAAAGAATTAGTTTTTCTGATAAAAGAGTGACATGTCAAATGTAATCTCTTTGAGCTTGGTACACAGAGACAGCGAAACATTCAGAAAAAAAAAATGTCAAAAATAAAGCATAATGGAAGTAAGGTAGTAGGATTTTTTAGGGATACAATAAAATGCATCTTTATTATACAATTTCTACAACATATTCACAAACACTAAGGTAATAAATACTTTCCCAAATGTAGAAGTTTTTTTATCAGAGGACCATCATTAATGGTTATAATTATTCACCAGGTCCAGAAACTCTATCGAATGAAAAAAATAAAACCAAAGAAGCTGTATACCAGATGTAAGATTTTTAAAATTTAGATTTTCAGTATATTTATAGAATTTTATTCTACCATACTTTATTGTACCATTATATTAACTAGGTGATTGAAAGATCGTTTTATTTTTTCAATGCTTAAATCCTCTATCCTAATTATCTTTTAAGTGATAAAAATAAACACTTTGATCTAAGATTACACAGACAAAATACTGGTGTTCTCTATGTGCACTAAAAAAAAATTGAGAAAACAATAATATAAATAAAATCACATTTTTTTTTCAGTTGTAAGTTGTAATACTTAACAAAAAGCTGGCTTTTAGTCACAGATATGGTGTGATAGAATCCAAGAATGAAGAAAGCAAGAACAATCTCTTTATCTTGGCTGTGTCCCACCACCTATCACCTGGATACAGGGTCTCGTGGCAAAAAAAATTCTCAGTAAATGTTAGGAGCTAAAACAATGAGTTCAGATAATGAACTAGATAAAATTTCATCATGATTCCAAAACGAATCAAAGTACTGTTTCTTCAATTTATAAGGTGAATTGGTACAAAGCAGAAAAAACCCTGGAGCTTGAATTTCCTTCTGTTATAACTACCTTTTACTTTTAAGAAAATACAAAGAGGGGCGCCTGGGTGGCTCAGTCGGTTGAGCGGCCGACTTCAGCTCAGGTCATGATCTTGCGGCCCATGAGTTGGAGCCCTGCGTCGGGCTCTGTGCTGACAGCTCAGAGCCTGGAGCCTGCTTCAGATTCTGTGTGTCCCTCTCTCTGACCCTCCCCCGTTCCTGCTCTGTCTCTCTCTGTCTCAAAAATAAATAAACGTTAAAAAAAAATTAAAAAAAAAAAGAAAATACAAAGAATGAAAAAGTACAGAGGAAGAGAAAAGTAGGGTACTAACTGTCTGTGCCTTGCAAGAGTAGTTTAAAAACAAAGTGTCCCCTGCCCCCACCCAATACACCATCCTCTCATTCCTTTTTAAAAGGAAAGACAGAAGAAAAAAATGCCTTAATTCCAGTCATGTGTAGATCCAGTTAGATTTATGAATATTTTCTCAGTTATTGACAGCGGTTATTGAATTTTGAATCTAAAATTAAAATATGCATAATTAGGTTAGTAGAATCCCTAAACTATATTTATAACCGTCTTAATCTAAGCAGTCTGCTAAAACAAATACCATCAATTGGGTGGCTCACACAGCAGACATTTATTTCTCACATGAAGGGTAGCATATCCAAGATCAAGGTGTCAGCCAGTTCTCCTCCTGGTGAGACCCCTGTCCCTGATTTGCGAATGGTCACCACCTTCTCCCTGTGTCCTTATAAGGTGGAGAGGGAGAGGTCTTTCTCTCTTCTTTTTCTTATAAAGCCACTAGTCCCATCATAAAGGCTCTATTGTCATGACTTTATCTAATTTTAATTACCTTAAAAGGGACAACTTCCAAATACAGTCACATTGGAAGTTGGGGTTTTAACGTATGACTTTTTTAAGAGAACACAATTCCATCTATAGGGATAACTTCTCATGTCCTAACTACAGTTAGGATCCTATATTCCATATTTGGTATAAATTGAATCGTTACGACTATTATGATTTGCTTGTATCTGTTCTGCTATAACCCAACCTTAGTACAGTTTAGGCTGCAAACTATACTAATCCACTAACAATATCTTTGTGGCCACATTTATTCCGTATTTATGAAAGACCTGTGTCTGTATACCTACTCAATTGTTGTCTTGCAAATTGTAGCCAAAGTATTTCTATCTTTCTCTCCCTTTGCCTCTAACATTATAATTCAACCAACTGTTCTATGCAACAGAGAATAACTTGATGATGATATTCTTTCCTAAATACTACTCATCCACCTGAATTTTCTCCTCCTGCCTCAGACACAGACATTCTCTAGTAAGGCTTCTCTGCTTCAGGCCACTGTCATATAGCTTGATCTAACAATCTCTGATCTTGGTTTTCTTCGCTGTGAGGTACGTTCTGAATTTTAGCATATTATTCGCTTAATATTCTCGATATGAAAAGTCCTATATTATTAATAAGATGCAACTTATAATAATCTTTGCTATTATAAGCCACAACTCATAGTGGTAAATATTGATTTTCACTTTGTGGCAGCGTCATGATTCCAGAGGCACAATTATTCTGAGACAGGAAAAGTATTGGTTGAACTTAATGACTCAGAGTAACATAGCTAGGTTAAGATCTTCATATAAAGCCAAAAATTGATCCTTATAGTCATTAACTAATCTCTGCAATAACGACTACAATTTCTAATCCCTAATATCATCTTTTCATGGACATGTCTCCATTAGATTGCACACATAAAGTTTTAACAGTTTGTTACCCCCTTTTCATTCTTATTTTAAGATTTGGTATTAACAGTCCTGTAGAGTATATGTGAGAGTGGCTAAAACTCTTATTACAAGGAAGAAACATCAGTAACTATTCGAAGAGATGGATTTAACTAAACTTACTGTAATCTTTTGCAATATATGTATGCCAATATGTTAGTACATGTCATGTCATTATGTGGAATGTAGACTTATAGAGGACGGCAGGTCAATTATACGACAAAAACCCTTAGACATGGTAATTCGGCACAAAATATTATGCAGCCTTTACTAATATAATCTTTCTAAATAGTCATAGATGGACAAACTTGGCAGCTTTGTTTAGTGAAGTTATTTTTCTTAGCAACTATATTTTATTTAGGCCTTTTTATCAGTTCTTGCAGCAGAAGACTTGAGTGCAATATCTAAAATAATACCAGTAAGTCATTGTTTGTCCAGAGTCTCTTGTGACTTGCAACACGTATTGGCAACACCCTCGATATGGATTTATCACACTAGTTAGTTTAATTAATCAAAATCAACTAAAACACATTAACTATGTGCCCAAAAGAGACCTTCACAGTCAACTAGTGTGGGGCACAAAAGCTGGAGCAACATTACTTCAGGTCAGTTACCTAACTGTACCTCAGTTCTTTGTGAAATAACAATAATAATGGTAATCAAAGTTACTCTATGAATCAAACATAATAATGAAAACCTATAAAATGATAGATAACTTTATACATTTAGTGATCCATTACTTTTCACGTTTAGCTTCAAAGTTGTGAACATGACTTTTCCCCGAGTACTCATATTTAATGAAATATTCTGTAACAATTGAATTGACCCAAAATTAACATATGCCGATATCAGCTTGTTTCACCTACCACCTCTTTCGTTTAACTTGACCCCTTCCTTATTCGCTGAATCCCTAATTGTAGTCTGAATCGACACCACACATTTTAATTCACATTTAATTTAGCTCATGCCACTTAGTTACTTGTCTCCTTATTTTTTCTAAGCTTCTCCAGTTTCTCTACTAACCTTACTATCAGATAACATTATCTGATATAAATTCTAAACCTAGTGTTCTCATATCCTTTTTCTTATCCAAATAAATTTTACGTTCTACATTTAACAAGCACCTATTTTTTTTTTTCAATTACCATACTGTGGGGACTCTTCCTTGAAAGATATTTAAGGGAATTTAGAGGCAAATAGGACAGGAATTTATTAAAAAGGATATGCATGAACTTCCAGACTTCCAGCTTCTACTCAGAATGTGGGGAATTGAAAAAGGTTTCATTCTCAAACTGAATCAAATAAACCAACCAAAAAATTCAGCTGAAAAAACTGCACTTTTTTTTTTTTTGAACTCAGTAGTATTTCATTATGATCATAGGCTAACCCACCTTTATGCAACACAAGGAGAGTCAGGGAGACCAAACTCTGGTTCATCTGGGCTGTTGGCAAGAAGCATTTAGAAAAATTCAGCTAAGTAAATATAAATTAGTGAAGCCAGCTGAATGTGCAATGGCAAAAGAAAGTGAAGCTTCTGGGGGTTGCAAATATAGGGAGTATCCACAGTCTCTTCTAGGCTTTAGATTCATCAACCTTTTTTGGAGCTTACAGAAAATATTGGGAACTTCTAAGAAAATGTCCTTCATGGCACGGGTCTCAGAAGAAGAACATTAACTCTTTGTAGGAGAGGCATGAAGCAGTACAATATTATTTAAAGATACATTCAGATCATAAAGGAATTAAACTAGAAATCAATAACAAAAAAAGATATCTGAAGTGCTCCAAATTTTTGAAAATTGAACACAAATAAAAAAAAATTGTGGGTCAAAAGTAAGTTTCAAGGAAAATTAATAAATACATTGATCAAAATAAAACTTAAAATCAACATATAAATATTTCTGAGATGCAGCTACAGGAGTGGTTAGAGGGAAATGCACAGAATTATAAGTAACACTAGATTCAAATTGCTATATGTGTTTCTCACAGAAGTAAGGTTTAGAAATTTTATTTTTTAAAGTTTCTTTATTTACTTTAAAAGAGAGAGAGAGAAAGAGAGGGAAAGTGTAGGGAGGGGGCAAAGAGAGAGGAGAGAGAGAGAATCCTAAGCAAGCTCCATGCTGTCAGTGCAGAGCCTTATGTGGGGCTAGATCTCACCAACCCTAAGAGCATGACCTGAGGCAAAACCAAGCGTCAGATGCTTAACTAACTGAGCCACCCAGACTTCCCTAGCTTTAGCAATTTTAAAACTGCTTTATATGATATGAATTAATTAAACAAGGATGTTGATTGGCTCAGGTGTTTCTACTCTGAGGCAGAATATATACACAAACAAAAATTGAAGCCTGTAAATGCCCCAAGGGTACCAAACTGGAATCTCAGGAAAACCATAAATAGTCAACTATAGCTTACAGCTGCAGCTGATCAAAAATATTCTTACTTTGCTTCGATGTTTTCTCTATAAAACCTCTCTGAGCTGCTGTTCGTGGAGCCCCTAACCACTTCCACTTTGGCACTGCCCAATGGAATTGAAATTTTGCTCAAATAAACTTCAAATTTTAATATGCCTCAGTTTACCTTTTAACACATATATAATTGGTAAGTAAATACAGACAGGGAAAACCAGATTTCGCACCCTCAGAAAATAAAGTTACAAGTAAGCAACGAGCATCAAGCAAAGCTAAGATGAAGCCTGTGCCACTGACTTGGGAAAAACACAGTTTCATACAGAAATAGGTGATGATCTGTTTTTGCATGTGAAATACAATATACATGTTATGAAAAGATTCTTTAAATAGAATAGACTTGCTGTCAGAACACCTAATAATAGTATGGAAAACTACAAATAATATTGACTAATTTCAAAGAGCCCAAGAAATCCATGATTGCATTTATAGGCTTCCTCATTGTTAAGCTTTCCGTTGCTTTTGGAGAATGGGGATGCTTAGCAGGAAACTTGAGAGACTGACAACTCCATTCAGAGTCCATTCAATTCAGCTCATCTCTCTGTAAATTCCCAGAATCTCGCTGGCACTGCTTCTCTGAAGAGACTTATATTTTTGTGGGTCTCCTTATCTGGGTTCTGGCTTGCTTTCTCTTACCATTGGTTTGGGGACCTAGGGAATATTAATAGCTTTTCAGTTACTCTCTCTGGGTTAGTTGCCTCAGAACTAAGAGATAACTATTAAGAAGTTTCAGGAAAACAAAACTTTGAGTGAAGTTAGACTAATACTTAAATTATGTACTAGAAAATTTCTTGGCTTCTACAGTATTAAGGACCTTACCTTATTAATAAAATCTCCTAATACTTAATGTATGCATTTATACCAAGCACCTAAGGCTACTGAATGAATGAGAGCTATTAACACACAGAAAGAATTAGCGAAGTTTTCCAGACAGAGGGAGAACATTCATTAGTTAAAATATGGTCAATGAAAAAGTTGCCGGAGGGTATCAAAAGAGTAAAGAATAATAGTAAAATAATTTTAAAGAGTGGTATAATATTAGCAGAAATTTTTATGTTAAAATCATACTCATTACCCAGCCTCCAACCTGTCTTTATAATTTCTCCTTCTGGGTATTTTATAAAATGTTGGATTAGAAAACATCTTGGTTTTCCTTGCCATGTGCCTTTTTCAGAGATTCTCTTCAACCCAAAGTTCCTGAAGACTGGGCAGTAACCTCATGACTCTGTCCCTAACCCTTCAGCCACACTGGTTAGAATGTCCATTTCCTTGATATGAGGGACAGGAAAAATAATTTTTCCTATTAATTTTTTTTAAATGTTTGTTTGTTTACAACAAGCAGGGAGAGGCAGAGACAGGGGGAGCAAGAATCCCAAGCAGCCTCTGGGCTGTCATGGGGCTCCATCTTGTGAACTCAGATCATGACCTAACTGAAATCAAGAGTTAACTGAGCCACCCAGGTACTCCTCTCCATTGAATTTTAAATTAGAACTCAAATAGGCTATTTCATGTGGTAACATGACATAAAGAATCAATATGTAGAGTAACTTATGGAGCATCAGAGTGAAAAAAAATAATCTCTGCACTCTGACTTTCATTTGCTCTAGAGCTTTCTTGGTTGTTTCTATACCTCAGACTTGACTACTGAGTTGTTCTGGATTCTGTGAGGACGTTTGCAATAACCATTCCCCCAAACCCTCTGTAATTGGACTTAATTTAAGCAGTTTTCTGTTTTCAACTATATCAAATATATATACACATAGAATGTAATTGACTTTGTTTATGTTTAAAATTGCATCTAAATTGTAACTTAAAAAGGTTGCATAATATTTCAATAAACTGGTGTATCATATTTTATTTGTACTATGGATACTTAGTCTGATACCCCCTTTTGTTATTTCAGATATATTTTTCAACAGATTCTTTTGTTTGTCTTTTAATCATTTATTCCACATAACTCTTAAGAGTAGGATCACTGACTTCAAGTGCTCTGACTTGTTTTTTTACTTTGTTTAAATTATCATTCTGCTTTCCATTTTTATACAAATTGAATACACATCATTTGTCTGTTCATGTTATGTTATTATAATATAGAGAAAAAATACATGATCTCTTAAAAGTCAACTTTTAAGTTTGGAAAAGGGGCGTTTAATTTTGGCAAGACGTTCCAGATTGATGTTATAATATTAAGAAAATAAAATATTTTTATCTTTGAATACTTACAATAAAAAGTGACCTTATTTGATACCTGAATATAACAATAATCTAGAAATGCTTAGGATGTGAGACACATATCTTTTTCATATGTTTATATTGTATCACTATCATTGGAAATTTATCAATTTCGTTTCTAATCTGGAAGATTAACTAACGAAGATTTATGTCACATTTTCCCCCATGTAATGAACAATTTAGTGGACACTTACTAGTATCTTAGTACTTAGATAGTACTTAGTACTTAGTAGTATACTTAGCACTTACCTACTTTAGTAGATACTTAAAGTCAAAAAAATCTTGTATTGGGGCATCCGGGTGGCTCCTTCAATTGAGTGTCCGACTCTTGATTTCAGCTTGGGTCATGATCCCAAGGTCATGGGATAGAGTCCTACATCAGGCTTTGTGCTGAGCATAGAGACAGCTTGGGATTCTATTCCTCTTCCTCTACCTCTCTCTGCCACTTGCATGCTCTCTTTCTCTAAAATAAAATAAAATAAAATAAAATAAAATAAAATAAAATAACATAAAATAACATAAAATAACATAAAATAAATAAATAATTAAATCTTGTATTCATCTATATTAAAATAAATTCTGTCAGTTGAGATAACAATGAATACCTATTCTAGTTAGGTATAATAAGACTAGATGAAGAAATAACTATTTAAATCAAATTTCTATCATTTCAGTTATTTTCATTTAGACCTCCAGTAATAAAACAGGTAAAATGGTTCCAGAAGGGCTAGATTTCTACAAAGTCTTTTGATATTCATTAGGAACTTCAGGCATGATTGATATGTATTCTTGGCAGCTGATAAAATACACCCACGTTTGATCCAAAATGGGTTTAAAATAAAAGTAATTTGTTTGCTTTAGTAATGAGAAATATGACTTCTATTTTTAATCTCTGAACATCACTGAGGTCATCAAACTTTCTTGTATTGATTTTTGATATATGGTAGAAGGTAGTCTAAGTAAGCCACAAAATAATTCAGACTACACATTCCATTTAGAGTTGAGGATGTTAAGACCCTCCCCCATCCCCTTACCTACCTAAATGGAGAGACAACAGGAATTCAGAGACTTATGTTCAGTTTCTAAGAATCTGACTCTCTAGGCTGTGTAATAAAATGGAAATACTGCACTCCCATCAGTCAACTTAGGAATGTAAAGATAATGATATAACGGTGTTGATGTAATGTGTGTCTCTTTCAACAGAGCTATTGATTCATGATTGTTTGTAGTGTCATCAAGAGGTAGGCTGAACTGGAAAATGCATTATTGTTTTTGCATACAAAGTAAAATAAGACCAAGAAAATAATGTCTTTTAAAAAGTCATGATTGCGAACACAACGGATAATAAAACTACACTCTGTACAGCATCTTTTAGTGGCATTTTTCCTACTCATGTTTTTGTCTACTATGAAGGATTTAATGATGTTCTGTATGAGATTGTAACTCACATCGATGAAGCAGCCTTAGGAAGGAAAACAACTGTAAGTTCGATCAAAAGGGGTCAGGGGCTGTATTCAATTTTTGTACTCTAATTAGTCAATGAGCTTCATTTTAAGTACAGTGTGTGAAGAGATCAGAGGCTAAATTCTCCCATTACACACTCATCTGTAACTATTCCTAATTTCAATGGAAGTTTCCACGTAGATAGATAGGAGTGTAAGTTAGATCTAGCAAATAAGATGTAGGGAAATTCAGTAAATGCTATATTTTTTCTAACTAATTATTTTGGTATTTAGTTTATCTAACAATATTTTATTACAAAATATCTGTTCCCTGATGTCAATCGAGTACTACAAAACAGAAATAACTTTACATGTTTGATCTTTATTAATTATCAGATACTCAGAAATAATATCTTTACCTATGTTAAATGTATTTAATGGTTTCAAAATTGTAGTTATATAGTCTTTCTTGTGATACACTTACTAAAGCAATTTTACACACATTTGGTCTAGTTCAGGACATGACAAGTATCTTTCCATAGAAAGTGTTAAGCTATTTAAGAGATTAAAATTAACTAGTTCAATGGCTTGGATTACTTCACTGACCTGAATAATAATAAGAGATTGATTGGGATTTATTGAAAACCATAACCAAGGGTATAAAATCAGAGAACTTCTGTTGTATTTTACTTCTATTACAAGGACAATTAGCATTTTTCCTCCATAGAGTAATTTTTTAACTGGAACTGTGTCATGTGTTATTCTTTGATCATTCCATTCTCTGTAGTTTTCAAGTCCTTAGTTTTACTTGAGGGAAACTGAGGGTATACAGAGAAATAAAGAAAAAGAGAAGCACATGTGGTAAAGATCAGCATGGTTATTAATATTTAACATACCATACTACGGATAGTACTCATTATCATTTATTTTTATATTTTTATTAAGGGCATAAAAATTGTTATTATTACTTTGCTTTAGAAATAGAAATATTAAGGTAGGGTACTTTAATTGTATACAAAATATGGAGTTACTTTCTCTCTTCTGGCACTGTATCTTAAGACAAATTTCCTGTTACACTCAAATAACGGTGTGTTTTCACACTTTCAGTATTTCATAGAAATTTGAAAACTGGAGTGACATTTTTAAACATTTAGCTTTATTATGAAATATAATGCACAATAACAAATATGCCCACAACAAATATATGCCACTTAACAAATATTTATACAGCGATCATCCATATCATCATTATTCAGGAAAAGAAATGGAATTTTGGTAGTAAAGAGATGTTCCTTGTGTCACAATCTTCTCCTATTCTCATTGTGCTTACCTTTCTTCTGGCTTTCATTATAACCATTTCATTTCATTACTTAGTTTTCTGCCTATATATAAACCCAGAAAGTGTAATTTTTCTATTAAAAAAAACACAAACATGGGAATAAGTCAGAATGTATGCTTTTGCCTTTTGCTTCCATGCTTTAACATTGTCTCGAAATATCATGTGTTTGCAGGAACGAAAGTAGCTGTAACTTGTTTTTTATTCAGTTTTTTATTCATAAAGGCTTGTATTTTATGTCAGTGCTTTATTGTACAGTTCTTTATTTGTTCCACTGGTCATACTCTGTTATTTCCAATTCTTGATAGAAGCAACACTGTCATTATAATTGGTCTTTAGTCTAAAAGGAGATAAATATTGTAAAAAATGGACTGAAAAACTGCTCCAGGTTAAAAGGAATTAAAAAGGCATGATCTATGGGGCGTCTGGGCGCTCAGTAGGTTGAGTGTCCGACTCTTGATTTCATCTCAGGTCATGATCTCACAGTTTATGTGATTGAGGCCCGCGAGGGGCTCCACACATTCAGTGCTTTGTTGAGCCTGGTTAGGATTCTCTCTCTCCCCGTCTCTCTCTGTCCCTCCCAAGCTCTCTCTCTATTTCTGTCTCTCAAAGTAAATAAATAAATAAAATTTTAAAAAGACGCATGCTCCAATTTTTTTTTTTTTTAGCTTCAAACAACATTAGGACAATTGCTGAAATCTTGGTTATACAAGAAAAAATATCCACCCCCCACCCTTTTTAAATGAGAAATATATTGAAATATTTAGTGGTGAGAGACTTTCAGGTCTACAACTTCCTTTAAAATTGCTCAGGGAAATAAGGAGAGAGATAGAAAGAAAAATAAAATATGGTAATATGCTTTCCTGTGAGGAACATAGATGAAGGATATACAGCAATTATTTGTTCTGACCTTGTCAGACTGCCAGAAAAGATTCCCGCATGGAGATACGGAAATTTTAAAAGTGTTCGGAACAAAGGATAAAATAAATATGTGATAAATGTATGTGATTATTAACTACAAGATGGATAGTATAAAAATCAAGAATAAAAGATATGAGAGTTGTAACGCAAAAAGTAAGAATGGAATGCGGTGAAGCTACTATGTTCTAATATTCTGGTATTAATAGGGAAAAGGTAAAATTGATAATTGTGTTAGACTGAAGAATGCGTATTTTAATCCTTTGAGTATTTATTAAGGTAATAGTAAATAAATGTACACCTAGCAACTAATGAAACGAACAAATGTGGAATAAAACATAATTGATAAAAAAATAGAGGGTAAAGAAAATATTAATAGGTATTCAAAAGAAAGATTACCCATACAAAATTAAATATACAATAATTGCATTACATGTCAATGGATTTGATACTCCATATAAAAGACTAAGGCTGTCAAACTGGAAATAAAAAGGAAAACACTCAGCAATATGAAGTTTACAAAGACATGCCTTAGGAACACAAAAGAGTTTGAAAAGGATGGAAAAACACCTAACCAAAGAAAGCTGGTGTATTTACATTTTATAAAGTAAATATAAGGCAAAATGAATTACTAGGTAATAAATTTCATGTGAAGAGACCAGTTCATCAAGGAGTAATACAATTCTAAATATGTATGCTCCTAATAGCAATGCGGTATAGAAAATTTGAATAACATTTTATCAATTAGACCTACTGGGCATAAGTAGAGCTCTATATCCAAAATATTCTGAATCCACTTTTCCAAGTGCATATACAACAGATTCCAAAACAGACTAAATCATGAGATGAAAGACATATCTCAATAAATTTTAAAAACATGTTGAAATCCTTCAGAATATCTTCTCTGACCACAGTGGAATTAAAATAGAAATCAGTCAAAATAAATAGAAGAGCCCATAAATATTTGACAATTATGTAATATTGACTGAAATAATCTATGTCAAGAGAAGGAATCATGACAGGGATTGATGACAAAGAAAATACAACATAGAAAAATGGGAAGATGTGGGGTGCCTGGGTGCTCAGTTGGTTAAGCGACCGACTTCGGCTCAGGTCATGATCTCGTGGTTTGTGAGTTCGAGTCCGTGTCGGACTCTGTGCTGACAACTCAGAGCCTGGAGCCTCCTTTGGATTCTGTGTCTCCCTCTCTCTCTCTGCCCCTCCCCTGCTCATGCTCTGTCTCTCTGTCTCAAAAATAAGTAAAACATTAAATTTTTTTTAAATAAAAAAAAGGAAGATGCAATCAAAGGCATGCTCAGGATAAACTTTACATTGTATTTCCAAAATAATGACCTAATTGTCTATCTCATTAACTTGCTATAATAATGAATAATTAAATCTGAAGAAAGTAAAATGAAAAGAAATTAGAGATAAACACATACAAGTAGAAAAAAGGAATTAAACAATCAAAAAATTTGACACCACCTGTGCTGACAGCTCAGGGCCTGGAGCCTGTTTCAGATTCTGTTTCCCTCTCTCTCTCACCCTCCCCTGTTCATGCTCTCTCTCTCTTTGTCTCAAAAATAAATAAACGTTTAAAAAAATTTAAGAAATATCTTTAATTTAATAAATAGCATTGTACATACATTTTAGAAAGTGATTAGGATAAGCAGATTAAGTAAAGTCCATTTATATTCAAATAAATAAAATCACTACTATTTTCATGGATTATGATTTTGTATGAAAAAGATACAAAATATCTGAAGAATATAAATTAATATTAAGAAATGATTTTGAAAGGTTGATACAAGATTAATATAGAAATATATTTCTATATACTAGCAACAAATTGAAATAAAAATTAAAAACATGATTTATATTAAAACTAAAATATATAAAATAATTATCAATATATCTAATAAGAGCTGTGGCAGATTTCTGTACTCAACAACAAAAAATTATTCTTGAGATAATTTATAGATCTAAATAAGTGAAGGAATACATGTTCATATGTTAGATGACTTGATATTGTAAAAAAAAAATGTCTCCTCAAATTTTCTCTAGATTCATTGCAAATCCAAAACTCAGAAAAAAACATGCTAATGTTAAAATTGATAAGGTGATGGTAAAATTTTATGGAAACACAAAGGGCCAAGTGACAAGGGAATCTTGAAGAGTACAGCTGGAGTACGTACACTCTCAGATATTCCGATAGCTGTTATAAAGATACTGTAATTAAGGCACTGTAAAGTCAGCTCAAGAAAATAGAAGTAGATCATTAGAACAGAATGGAGGGGCGCCTGGGTGGCGCAGTCGGTTAAGCGTCCGACTTCAGCCAGGTCACGATCTCGCGGTCCGTGAGTTCGAGCCCCGCGTCAGGCTCTGGGCTGATGGCTCAGAGCCTGGAGCCTGTTTCCGATTCTGTGTCTCCCTCTCTCTCTGCCCCTCCCCTGCCCCTCCCCTGTTCATGCTCTGTCTCTCTCTGTCCCAAAAATAAATAAACGTTGAAAAAAAAAAAGAAAAAAAAAAGAACAGAATGGAAAACCAGAAACAGACCTATCCAAATTCAGTCATCTATGTAAGACAAGGTTGCCCCTGATGTGCAGTGGAGAAATGTGTGTCTGTTTAATAAATGAATTGGTTAAATGAAAGCAATATCAGAACCACTATAAGTTGAGTGTCCAACTCTTGACTTTGGTTCAGGTCATGATGTCATGATTTGTTATATGTAGCCCCACATCAGGCTCTGCACAGACAGTGTGGAGCCTGCTTGGGATTCTCTTTCTCCCTCTCTCTGTTCCTGCGCTGCTGTCCTTCTCTCCCTCTCTCTGTCAGTCTTTCTCCCAAAGCAAATAAATAAACATTAAAAAAACAACAAATTTGCAATGAATTCTAGACGTGCATATGAAAATGAAATAGAATATGTTATGTTAATAGAAAATATAGGTAATTACCATGAATTGGGGTAGGCACACATTTCGTAAATAGAACAAAAAATATAAAAACAAAAATGGCAAATTTGGATTAAAAAATAATCCGGGCTTTTTGTATGACACAAGACACCAAAAAGAGTATAAATTTTGAATATAAGGTGTGATGTATTTCTATTCTGTATATTTAATGAAGAAAATGCAGAAAATATGAAGAATGTTTATAAATCTGTAGGTAAAATTGAATGAAAAAACTAAAAAAAATGAAAATATGAGAAAAAAGGTCTTGAAAAGACATTATAAAAAAGAGCTGATGCAAACAGCCAATAAACATAGAAAAAGGGCTGAATATCGTTACTCACCAGGGTAATTCATGTTAACTACACAATTAGACACTAAGCCACATCCAACAGAATAATTAAAATGAAGAAGAAAATACCAAGTTTGAGACAGAGTGCAGAACAAGTGGATTCATATGCTGTGGGATAATTACTTTGTAAAGCCATTTGACAATATTTACCACAATAATGGGAATGAACATCATGAATGAATCTGCCCATTGCCACTCTCATCAAAGGTCAGGCACAAAAAAGTATGTTATGTACGATCCCTTTATATTAACTATAAAACAAGCAAAACTTACCTATGGTCTTGAGAGTCAGAATGTAGTTTTCCAGTGAGTGGGCAGGTTAAGGATAGGAAATATGTGTGGGGATGGGAGTAGGGAGATGAAATTCTTCTGGGATGGCAATAGTGATCTATTTGCTGCTTATATAGGCATATACGCTTCGTAAAAATTCATTGCAGTCTTATGATTTGTGAATGTATCTGTATGTATGTTATACTTTTAAAAAGAGTTTGTTTAAAATTTTCATTCGCGTGCATTTCTAATAAAGGTCATGTTATTATTTTCTTTTGCTCCTCTTATACATTTGTTATAATATATATGCATTAAAAGGACATAATATTGAACCCAAACAAGATGGATAAACTTTTGACTACAAAAAATCAATCGCAAACTGTAAACTATTGCCCTTGCTCTATATGTAAGTAAATAAGTAGTGAAGTATTAAACTTAAAAGTGACTATATATTTGCATTTGTCTACATGTATATCTATATCTCTATCACTATATTTCTATTTACCAATCTGTTTCTATCTCTATCATCTATCTATCTATCTACCTATCTATCCACTATCATCATCTTCCTCAATCTTTTTAATTCTGATGTTTATCTTTCAATTCTAAATGTGAAAAAATCATTAAGCCATTTTATGAATTTAGGGCTGTAGCAATAGAAACTGGCTTTCAGAAGCTCAATTACAAACATCTGAATTATATCCCTAAATAAAGTAGTCTCGGTTTCAAGTAAAAAGTACAGAGTAGATACTCACTAAGTATTTGTTAACTATTGAGGGAAGAAAAAATAACAAAAGTTTTATTTCCATATAGCTGCTATCTATGGAAGAAGCAGTGTTATAAAAAGTCCAAAAGGAAATTCAGAGAAGGAACAAAATAATCACACATCTAAAAGAAAAAAGCAAATGTCTTTTTGGTAATCCCTGAGATATTAACATACAAATAAGGTAAATTGAAAATATAATATGCATATTGTATTTGAATCAAAAAATAAATGGAAAAGATGGGTTGGGTCCACAAATAAAACAACATGAGCAGGTCAACACAAAATTATTTTTGAATATAATATATGTTCAATATTTCTTCTTTGGTTTTTAAAATGCTCATTAAATTTCTCTTAAAATAAATTGAAACTATTAGAGACTTTTTATATATTTCAGTCTTTTAAAAATTCTTTTCAAAATTGCTTTTGCTTTACTTAAGATGCGATATATGAGATGGCAGATAACTTTATTCATATCACCTTATTTATTATGGATTGTAGAATTATCTACTTTGATAATAGCTTTACCATTTGATTCTTGCATTGTTCAAAGAATGCAAAGTTTTATAATTAGATAAAGTATGTTAGAGTTACTCTGACAATTAATGACCTCAGGGTTCATCTTGATATATGGAATTGAGTTGATTGTTGATCATTGGACAGGTTTTCTCATCAGTCAAACATCAGTGGAAATGCATCTAATCATGGCAATACATACAAATGCCTTCTTTGTATAATTTTGAAATTTTGAAGTACTTACGACATTCTCGTATATCTGTCAATTATTCTTTTACTTTGATTTAATCACGTTTGTTTCTGGCATATCCTAACTAGATTGTTGAAATTTTAATATTTATTTGTTTTTAGGAGCGCACAAGCTGGGGAGGGGCAGAGAGAGAGAGAGACAGAGAGAGACAGAGAGAGAGAGAGAGAAACAGAGGATCCAGAGCGAGCTCTGCACTGACAGGCTGACAACAGTGAGCCCAATGTTGGGCTCAAACTCACAAATGGTAAGATCATGATCTGAGCTGAAGTCAGACGCTCAACTGGCTGAGCCACCCAGGTGCCCCTAGATTGTTGAAATTTACTGAAGTGATAATTTAGGCTATATGAATCTTCAGCATTAATAAAAAGGAATAGATTTCATTCAGAATCTATTCTGAAATTTCGTGTTATAGAATGCATTCAAATATCTGTAATATTTATTTAGAATGTACACTACAACATGTTTTATTTCAGTGGTCTACTGGAGAGAAAATGTTGAACAAATCTGGTATTTCTCTGATCACCGAACTTCATGAAGTAAATTGAAAATTTCTTAACTGTATTAAGAGATTTTAATTTGATTTTTCTCCTGTAATTTTAACACTTTATAAAAGACATTATTCAAAACATTTGCTTGTATTCCTACCCTGATCCTTATGAATTTACAAGATATTCATTAATATTTCTTTACACTCTAGGATGGCAGCATCTTCTTAAATTATAATTTTAATACTTCTTTTTACTTTAGGTTTTAAACATGTTTTGACATTCATACTACATATTAATATATAAAATGTGTTCTTTTCACCTACATAATGCATTATATCCTAAAATTACACACTTATATGATCCTTGTGGAAACTTAATTTATGATACTTTGAGTCCTAACGTGAGCTAAAAATATAAGAAAATAGGAAAGATATATCTGTGCAATGATATCTTGTGTTTGATTCAATATTTACAGCTTTATTAGTGTGATAAGGTATAATGAAATTACAAAAAAAAATACAGACTTGAAATATATCAAAATTATGAAGCATGGGACCATAATGTTCACTTCATTTGTGTATTATTATAATTCTGAGTTCTGTCTCTTATGGCAAACATTATAATGAGGAGGAGAAATGCATAAAATTGATTTATTCTGAAGACAAAGATAATAATGAGGTGAGATGAGAACATATGCTTAAAATTTCTAACTTTGTCATTGTGTAGGTTGTGCAGTTTCTGTACTTCATGACTTTATAAAATAAGATATTCTGAATTTATCTTTATATTTTATTGTGATATGATTCAAACACAGAGAAATTGGTATGATGAATTGGTACCTCTAATGCAGTATATACCCGTAATATTTTTTTCCTACAGAATTATGAATTTTTTTGCAAAATAATGTTATAGATATTCACATATATACAGAATATCATATGTTCAGAATATGGAATCGTACTGTATTCTGGGTTGATGATTATATTTAAACTCTAAACATATTTGCATGCCTGAAAATATTTTGTTTCTTGATAACAAATTGCTTCTACCTTTCTTTTTCTATTTTCATAGAATCAAAATTTTCCAAAAATATTGATGCATATGACTAAGGAATAATAGCTAATGAGTTTAAGGCACTAGACATTGTTCTAATTTTTTATTTAATCCTCAAAACCAGTCTAGCAGATGGGTAGTAATATAATCCCTATTTTACTTAGCTATAGAGAGGTACTTAAACCAGGTCACACAGTTATTTTATGACATATCCAGGATTCAAAACCAGAAATTAGAGTTTCAGAGTCCATATGTTCAGCCACTGTCTTACACTCCTCCTACTCAACAAGAATTCATATCTGTGGTCTTTTCACGGGCACTTTATTATATGTTGAGATCTATGATTACCATGCTGGACTATTTCAAAACTCTCTACCTGTATTTTACTTTTTAGCATTAAGATGAGCCATGATGACCATGGAATGAAATATCTCTTACTACCTTTGTATAAAAGAAATGATATCACAAATATTTACATTATCCTCTAATGCCTCTCACTTGCCTTAGAGATGTTCATAAGATAGAGTAGAAGGATATTTATCTACTCTTCAGGCCTATTAACAAAATGCAATTCTAAGCCACTGTAGTTACCATAAAGACATATTGTTAAAAATCTCTTTTTCCATTAGCATGAGTTCATCATTTACACGGTGACTCCTAGGAGTCATTACAGCTAATATTTGAGCAAGGTGTGGTTGGGAAAAAAAAATTAAAGAAATTGAGAGTCATGAAAGTTCATTTTGGAAGCAATGTATTGAATCATTTTGGAATTTATCAGAATAAAATGCTAAAACATTATCTACCCACACAGATATCACTTTTTGCAGAGATACATTTTCCCACATAATTCATACAAATTTTGAGCCAGAGAGTCTTTTCAACTATACGTGTGTGTGTGTGTGTGTGTGTGATTTGTATGTAAAATATGGGGGTTAGGAGTGCTGGCTCCTGTACAGTTGAAATTTGCGTATAACTTTTGACTACCCAAAAAACTTAACTGCTAATAGTTTACTGTTGACCAGAGCCTTACATATTACATAAACAGCTGATTAATACATATTTTGTATGTTACATGTATTATATATGATATTATTAGATTAAAATAAGCTAGAGAAAAGAAAATGTATTAAGAACATTATCGGTAAGGAAGAGAAAGTACATATATAGTACTATACTATATTTATAAGAAAAATCCCTGTATAAGTGGACCTGACAGTTTGAACCCATGTTATTCAAGGGCATATATGTGTGTGTTATGACAAGCCACATATTCTCCATCACTCTGTCTTAGAAAAAGGTGGCATGGAATTTGGTTTAAAAAAAGTGAAAGTATTGTGATTAAACAACTGCTATAACTAATCTGTGGTACTTTATAAGGATAGTCACTCTTAAGAGTCTTCATTTCTTACTATTTTTCTGTTGTAATTATCCGTACAGACTAATACCTGAGTCACTACTAACATAAAACTATTTTGTATTAGTTCAACACTTACACTGATAGATAGGTGTACAGGCACACGTTGGCGATATTGCAGTTTGGTTCCAGATCACTGCAATAAAACGAGTACCACAATTAAGCAAGGCAAATTAATTTTTTGGTTACCTAGTGCATACAAAACTTATGTTTGCACTATACTGTAGTCTTTTAAGAGTGCAATAGCATTATATATATATATGTATATATATGTGTGTGTGTATATATATATATATATATATATATATATATACACACAGAGAGAGAGAGAGCGCAATATACATACCTGAATTGAAAAAGTATTTATTGCTAACAAATGCTAACCATCATCTGAGCTTTTAGTGACCCATAATCACTGATCAGAGACTACCATAACAAGTGAACTAATAATGAAAAAGTTTGAAATATTTTGAGAATTACTGAAATGTGACAGAAAAATGAAGTGAACCTATGCTGATGGAAGAATGGCATCCACAGATTTGCTCTATGCAGAGTTACCACAAACTTTCTATTTGTAAAAACAAAAACAAAAACAAAAAAAACCCAGCATCTGTGAAGTCCAATAAATATACTAGATAATATTTCCTGACACATTATATGTAAAAGGGTATTTGCTCATTGCTCTGGTGCAAATGACCAGAGAGATATCACTCCTCTGAGCCAGTGAAAAATGTGCATTACTATTACAAGTGTGACAGTCAAATCTCCATGCAAGGATCATCTCTATAGATGTATGAAAATGCATTTATAATATTTTAAACTTGCTCCTCAGGGGACTGAAAAAGGAAATATATGACTTACAACTTCATCATTTTGAGTAGTTTAAAAAAGCAAATAAAGGGGCGCCTGGGTGGCTTAGCTGCTTGAGCATCTGACTTCAACTCAGGTCACGATCTCCTGGTTCATGAGTTCGAGCGCCCCATTGGGCTCTCTGCTGTCACCACTGAGCCAGCTTCAGAACCTTTGTCTATCTCTTTGCACCTCCCCTGCACATGCTGTCTCTCTCAAAAATAAATAAACATATTTTTTAAAAAGGGAAATAAACTTCACACTATTTTGTTTGCATGCACAGTAGGATTCAGGTATATATTTATCAAAAAAAAAAAAACTTTAAAAAGAAAAGAAAAAAAATAATTGAAAATCTGGAGAGTAAACTTTTAGCAAGGATTTAAAATAGGCTTTGCCTACCCAATTTCTCATATATTTTCATAATCAAGCTTATGATCAGGACAAAAAAGATACGGATGTAGAGTTTTAGAAATACTGGAGAGATTCTTTTAATTAGGATACTGTTATTTATTATTTTCTACTGAGGATATAATTTTGTATTATTCAAAATATCTCGAAAATTCCCTACAGGATCTCAAGATTATGGATTTTGCATTTGATATGATTAAAGTTAGAATATATATTTAAATGTGACTTTGTTTCAGGTTTAACTCCATCTCCCTTAAACTATTTATGCTTCAACTAACTGGGAAGGAAAGATTTAGTTCTAAGCAACTTCGAATTTGTTTTAAACATTTAAAGGGATGTCATTGGTTTCTTGTCTATAATGGCAACAGTGCTTCAAATGATTTAAGCATGAACATAGTGTTGTAATTAAGAACACAGGATATTAACCCAACTACATAAAGTACAATAATGGTAATTTATATAAAATCATCATGCCTCAGTTTATTAATTTTTAAACTATTTATTAGTATACTTATGTAGCATATTTATGACTATTACATGAATTAATCGTGCAAAACACTTAAGGCAGAATCCAACACACAAAACTTTAGCTTATTCTGCCTGAGGCTTTGGATTCTCTGTGCTTTTGTAGTTTCATTAGTATTATCCTCTTACCAACTGAGTTGACCCATGCAAATTATTGCATATTATCTACTATTTGTCATCTCTAGGCCTGGAGGGAGTTAAACTGAATAACAAAATATATAGGCCAATAATTTCAAATTCCAAGTCTTTGTATTTTATAAGGAAAAACTTATATTTAATAAAATTTTAAAAAATATATTACAGCTTGATCACATTAAAGTATTGTGGAAATCATATTTTGTTCAATTTCTTCTTTTTTTGTGTTTTTATACTCTAATTGCTGATTAATACTATGTGTATGTTTTTAGAAAATGCAGAGTATTTCTAGACTGTATTTCCAGACTGTACCTGATTCCCTTTCATTACAATGTCTCTGTTATATTTTATTTTGGTTTGGTTTATTTTATTATTTTTTAATTTTATATCTATCTATCTATCTATCTATCTATCTATTTTTAGTGGTTAGTAGTTGATTATCCTTTTGGATATACCTTTTCTGTAATGCCCATTCAAGTCTTTTGCATCCTTTTTTTTCTTGAGTTATATTTTTTTAACATGCAAGAATTTGGGGGATTTGGGAGGAATTTTTTTTAAGTATAATTGACATATAACATTATATTAGTTTCAAATATCCAACTTGATGATATGATATTTTCAAACACCGTGAAATGATCCCTATAATAAGTCTGGTTACCATCCATCACCATAATAAGTTACAAAATTATTTGTGTCTATGTGTGCGTGAGATGAAAACTTTTAGGATTTACTCCCCTTGGCAACTTTCAAGCATGCACTACAATATTACTGCCTATGGCCCCTATAGGCCAATGCTTTACATTGCATCCCCATGACTTACTCATTTTATAATGAAATTTGTATTCCTTGAGCTGCTTCACCCATTTCACCAACCCCCTTTCCTTCTAGCAACAGCTGTTCTGTTTTCTATATATATGGCTTGTACTGTCTTGTTTGTTCATTTTGTTTTTAGATTCCACAAGTAAGGGAAATCATATGGTATTTGTTTTTCTCTAACTTATTTTACTTAGAGGAAATCCTTCACGGTCCATCTGTGTTGTCACAAACGGCAAGATTTCATTCTTTTTTATGGCTAAGTAGTATTCCATTGTATATATGTGTATATACCACAACATCTTCATCCATTCATCCACTGATGGATAGTTGTTTCCATGTCTTGGCTATTGTAGATACTGCTACAACAAACATAGGGGAGTATGTACCCTTTCCAATCAGTGTTTTTTGTTTTCTTTGAATAAATACCTATTGGTGGAAATGCTGTATCATATGGTAGTTCTATTTTTAATTTTTTGAGGAGCTTCCATACTGTTTTGCACAGTGGTTGCACCAACCTGCATTTCCACCAGCAATGTATAAGACCCAAGGGTTGGGGCACCTGGTGTGGGGCACATGCCCCCTTGGTCTCCAGGGAGAAGCTGCGGCTTAGTGAAATCCTCTCAACTGTGGGTCACTGATCCGGAGGTGGGGTTTTGGGGGAGGATGCACTTCTGACTCTCCTACCTGTTTCAGTGTGGCCCTTATATCCTTATTTGTGGAGGGGCAGTTCAACCAGTTTTCAGGTCTTTTTCAGAGAGAAAGTTTCGTATGTACTGGTGCATTCAGGGTCTCCATGGGAGGAGGTGAGTTCAGAGTCTTCCCATGTCATCATCTTGGACCGACCCCCTTCCTTTCATTACTTTTACAGGCAGGGAATCTGTGATCCTCTGACCACATATCACCCAGCACATCCAATCTGTCACTTTTGCTAATACTAGGGTGTTCCTCACATCATTTCAATTTAACACACACTCATCCTTTTTTAAGCATTATTCACCAGGGATAGCCATAATAATACAAATTCTGCAAATGAACTTTCTATGTCTTAATATAAAATGTGCACTGGAAATATCTTCAAAATTATGAAATTTTAAGTCAACTAACATTATGAAATTTTAAGGATATACCAAGGTAATTCTTATTGATATTACACTCTAAGTAAGAATATGTACATTTGATTCCTTGTATAGAATTATCCCTAATAATTTTATCTCAAATTGTCATAATTGTTCATATGGTAAAACTTGGCATTGTCATGTTTCAATTTTTATATTCCTGCATATAAAAAAAAAAAAAACAACTAAGTAGGGAACCTGGGGTGGTTCAGTCGGTTGAGCGTCGGACTTCAGCTCAGGTCATGATCCCACAGTTTGTGAGTTTGAGCCCCACATCAGGCTTTGTGCTGACAGCTCAGAGCCTGGAGCCTGCTTCAGATTCTGTGTCTCCCTCTCTCTTTGCCCCTAACCCACTCACATTCTGTCTCTGTCACTCTTAAAAATAAATAAACATTAAAAATTTTTTTAATAAAAAAAACTAAACAAAATCCTGTAGAATGTTCATTATTTAATAGTTAAACTATTTCTTAATATACACCTATGACTAAAACTTTTTATCAAGACACTTTAATAAGCAACTGATAGGCAAATATGTCTTCCATTTTTTTTTAATTTTACATACTTGGGAATATAGAACTGAATTAAATAGTTTCTATTTTTCAAATTTAAATTCAAGACTTAACTTAATTCTCTAGATATTGGAGAGAAAACATAACATTTGGAAAAAGCAAATATCAGGAGCTGGATAAAAGGATTAAGAAAAATCAGGTTGCATATGCATTAGAAATATGTATTTTCTGAAATACATGATCTTAAGTTATGTTTAAGTCCTAAGTATTTTTATTTTGTGGAGACATAAGTCTTTAGAAATAAAGTAAATGGGTTGTAGACAGTCCATTAGCCACCCAACTAAATGGCTTCACTTCATCATTGACAGGAAGTATTCTGTGGTTTTTATCCTACCAGTAGGCACGTACTTTACTAGTATTGCACCTTAAAAAAATCTACTACAAACTAGCATGTGACAATTGCCTGTCATAATGCAATATTGATAGTTCCTATAATTTTTGTTAAAAATATTTTTAATAAAAATACTAAACATACTGTGGGGAGTAAAAGGACCAAATGAATAGTAATCATCAGTAATGTATATATATATATATATATATATATATATATATATGTTAACAAATATATATAAACAAATTAAATATTAGGACAACTACTAAATGCCAGGATATATAAATACAGGTTTATTTACTTATTATCTCTTTTTTTCTGTCTTTCACTCTCTCTCTCTCTCTCCATATATACATATACATATATAAAGAGATTGTATGAAATAGATAAGTTTTTTTAACCTATCTTTTGCATGTTTATTTAATCTGATTATGTTATCTCTATTCTTCATCTAGCATAGATTCATTGAAATTGAAAAAGATTTAATTCCTACTCCTGGTTAAACTGACCAACTTGCAGGAATACTGATAAAGAGCGTACAATAAATGTGTTACAAGAAATTGTTTCTGGTAAAGCTCTCAGAAACAGACAGTGCGTTAGATTTTGTATTACCTTATCTAAAACGGAATAGTAAGTAGGATTGGGCAGAAGACTAAGTAGAAATGTAAATATATTTAGTTTGAAGAGTCTGGGAGACACTTAACACAAAGCTCAACACAAAGATATTTATAATCAGTTTAATACTAGAATATGAAGTGGGAGTCAAGAGGAAAGGGCACTGGTAGTGCTGTGATACTAGTAAGAGCAAGCTAAAAAGAGTAATTAAAAGTTTAAGAGAAAGAGACTGCCTGGACTAATCTTCCTAGCATCACAGCCAATACTGGGGTTTGGAAAGGCTGTGGATGTACACTGAGCTGTACCTACACAAGGGTAAGCAGGATATGGATCAACTTGAAAACGTCCCCAAGCCACACACAGATTCATCAGCAAAAGGTGGGAGACTCACTGTCACTAGGGGCTTAAGCACAACCTTGACCAGTGCTACTGGCTGAACATTGTGATACTCTGAGGTAGGGGCATCTCCTAAGACCTACAAATAAAACCACATGTATCCTTGCATCCTTAGGTCTGTGCCCTCTCAGGAGTAATCACAGAGGGAAAATTCAGTCTACTCATATGCAATAGAGGAGAGAGAGAGAGGAGTAATCCTTTGAACTGTGATAGCAGACTCCAAGTTATCACATATCCAATGGTAAAAGGCCAAAATCTAGCTGGTAAAGGGGCTTGTGAACAAGAATCTTTCATCAGTAAGTGGTTTAGCTGTTCCAGAGTTTAAATATAAAAACAAGAAACATCTGAGAAAGTACATCGAAGGCTTTACATTGTGGGAGAAAAAAGTTTCAGAGAGTTACTTCAGCCAAGTCACTAAACAAATAAGTGACCAGAAAGACAGCAACATTAACATAAAACCCTAAGGAGGAGAGAACCTAGGAAATTATTATCCAGAGTTGCTAAAAAAAAAATAGTTTTCAGGTAAAAATTGAGATGTACAAAGAAACCAGAGAGTATGATCTACACAGGGGAAAAAAAAAACAAAACGAAGAAGAAGAAGAAGAAGAGGAAGAAGAAGAAGAAGAAGAAGAAGAAGAAGAAGAAGAAGAAGAAGAAGAAGGCAGCAGTACACTGGTTATGAAGGAGGCCAGATGTTAGACTTAGCAAACAAAAACTTCAAAGGCATAACAAAAGGAAAGTTGTCCCATGTTTATGATTTACGAGAATATTTTACATTGTTAAGATGTCAATAGTTCCCAAATTGGTCTTCAAATTCAATGCAATCACTGTCAAAATCACAAATGGCTTTTTTTTTTTAATTTCCTACAGATATAGAGAAGTTGATCCTAAAACCCATGTATAAATACAATGGACCAGAATAGAAAAAAAAAAAAAAAATCTTGAAAAAGAACAAAGTGGAGGACTCACACTTTCCAATTTCACAACTACGAAAAAGCTGTAGTAATCAAGTGAGTATGATGCTGGTGTAAAGACAGACATGTAGATCAATGGAATAGAATTGAGAGGCCAGCAATAAACTCTTGTATTTATGATGAATTGATTTTTGACAAAGATGCCACTAAAAGTCAATGGGAGAAAATTGAATTTTCAACAAATGGTGTTGGAACAATTGAATAATCAAATGCTAAGGAATAAAGTTGAATGCTATCTCACAACATTTATAAAAATTAATCCAAAATGGAATATAAGCCTAAATGTAAGATCTGGAAAACTACAACTCTTAGAGACAAACACATGAGTAAATATTTGTGACATTGAGTCAATATATTCTTAGATGTAACATCAAAAACACAAGTGACAAAATAAAAAAGTAAATAAAATGGACTTCAAAGAAATAAACTTTTTTTGATAATAACAATAATAAACTACTATCAAGAAAGTGAAGATACAACGCACAGAATGGGAAAAAATTATGAATCCTATATCTCATATGTGACTTGTATCCAGGATACAGAAAGTACTCCTACAACTCAATAAAGACAACCTAATTTTTAAAATGGTCAAAGGATTGAAATAAACATTTCTTCTGAGAATACACTTAAAAAGCCACTAAGTACATGAAAAGATGCTCAAACCATTACATTAAGCACAGAGTTGCCACATGATTTATTAATTTCACTCATTTTTATATATACAGGCAGTGAAAATGTATGTCCATATAAAACCTTGTACGTGAATGCTCATAGTCACATATTCACAATAGCCAAAAGTAGAAACAGCCCAACTGTCTTTTAACTGATGAACGGAATTGCACCAGGGGTATATCTACACAATGGGATATTACTGAGCAGTAAAAAGAAATGAAGTGCTGATACGTATTGCACATAGAGGAACCTTGAACACATTATGCTAAGTGAAAGAAGCCTGTCTCAGGAGATCATGTGTTTTTCTAATTCTGTTTCTCTGGAATCAAGGCAGTGATGGCTTCATAGAATGAGTTAAGTTATTCATATTCTCATTTTGTTCATGTATCATTTTCCTGTCTATGTTCGTATCTTCCTGTAGCTGTTTGAGCATATTTAGAGTACTCTTTTTTTTTTTTTTAAACATCATCTTCTAGTAAGTCTAAGGGTAGTTTCTGTTGATTTTTTTTTTTGTTCCCTTGAATGGGCCAAACTTTAATCTTTCATTATACATGACTTTGATTTTTGGTTGAAAATCAAACATGTACATATTGTACTGTGGTAGCTCCAGAAATCAGATTTCCACCGTTACCCAGAGTTTGCTTTTTTGTGTTCTGTTTTTTGATGAAAGGTGACTCTGTGCCTTGGATCGTCTTAATGTGAAAGCTTAAAATTTGTCAAGTCTTCTCTGAGATTATGTTTTTGGGCTTATGCCATTGCTTTTTAAATTCCACCAAATCTGTGGTTGCTTCTAAACATAATAGTCTTTAAATATCTGGCTCCCAAAAGGAGAAAAAATAAAAGAAAAACAGATGGTGTTTCTTTATATTCTTTGGAAAGTCTTTCAACTAGTAGAGTGCTGAAACAATGGTGCAGCCTCTGCAAGTACACTTAATAATCAAAAGCAACTATCGGCTACCAGAACACTTAACTTCAATATTTGGAGGATAAGGTCTTTAATGTTCAACCTATCTCTAGCAAGCACATTAGGAATATGGGCATGGCTGCTGGTATGGCTGGAGGGCATGGAGTAGCTAACGGCTGCTATGTTAAAAGCTGAAATTGATAGAAACTAACCACAGTTTGCCAGCTGTATTTTCCCTTGGAAGCTGCCAGTGTTTAAGTAAACTCCACAGTTTCTTTCCTGTTTTTTTTTTTTTTTAATGTTTGTTTATTTATCACAGAGAGAGACAGAGCACAAGTGGGGAGGGACAGAGAAGGAGAGAGAAACAGAATTTGAAGCAAGCTCCAGGCTCTGAGCTGTCAGCACAGAGCCCCACACAGGGCTTGAACTCGTAAACTGCAAGATCATGACCTGAGCTGAAGGCGGAGACTGTACCCATTGAGCCACCCACGCACCCCAAAACTCCACAGTTTCAAGTCAACTTCTTACAGCTTCTACCAGTATAATTGTTGTCTGGGTGGAAAGATAAATTCTTGGTGCCTCCTACTATGCTCTACATCTCTTCCCTTACCAACTTCTTGAGACATATGGAGCCATAGGACTCAGCAAAGCTGTGTCTGGATTCCTGATCCACAAAAATAGTTAAGTACTAAGTAGGATAAATGTTTCTTTTTTCAAGAATCAAGATCTAGATTAATTTGCTACCCAGCAAATAAATTTTTAAAACACATGTTTCTGTTATATATAATAGCATATAATATACTTACTATAAATTGTTATCTTTATACTTAGTGTATAATATATGTACTTAGAATATAATATATAATTATAATGTATACTCAATCATCCAAGCAGAGGTAATCACTTTTCTGAATTGCAGATATCACATACACAAGCATATAGAGAACTTGTTGTAAAACTTTATCCATAGATTGAAAGAAAACACAAAAACTTGATCTCCGCATCCAGTGAAAAGAATACTTACTCACCATAACCAAATTCCCAATCATCGCTGCTGCAGATAGAAAATAGCTTAGCATCAACTGTGAGTGAACCGAGAAAACACACACAAGCACACAATCAGTAACACACACACACACACACACACACACCCATAAACCCACAATGCAGAGAGTCAACAAAGTCATAGCCCTATTGCCACTTGGGATTTATTTGAAAAGCCAAGAAAAGACATGCTTTGATCTAAACAGCTGTGATCTTAGGCAGCAATGAAGATATATAATGAATGTATGTCAAATATTTAATCAACTCATAATGCAATGAGTAAACCAGTTAATGGTTAAAACCAGTACACGAGAGAATTTGACTTAGGGAGATTTATATTTTCTACTGGGAAAAATTGATAACTATGAACAGGAATTATTTACATTTTTGTGGGCAGGAATAATTTCCATTGTTTAAGTTTACTTTGACCCAACAAGGTGGTAAAATAGCCTGGGTACTAGAAAATCAAACTAGAATGTACACACCTGTGGAATCGTAATCACTGGAGGGTCTGCCAGAAAATGCCCAGCGTTCTGAAAAGATACCCAACTATGTCTTTTGCCTATAGTGAACAATTTACCTGGGTAAAGCTTTGATGAAATGAATTTGTATAGTATTAAGGAAGACCTAAGGTGGAGAAACAAAGCTACCAAAAGGAAATGGAACTTGCCAACCCGAAATCGGCTGCTTGCTAAATTAAGAATCTGTTTCATTTGTGAATATTAAGAATATTTCCCCTCACTTTCTCCCTATGAAGTTTTCCAAATACATGTGGTCATGTAGAGATGTGCACATGTTCTGGTAAGGTTGATAGCAAATAGGTATGCCCAGAACTCACACTGTTGTGAATACTGAAAATGTTTATTTGCTCTGGGAAGCACACCCTACAGAAAGAACACAAAGGTAGTTAGATCTCTAGGGATCTTCCTCTCTGGTAGTTCTCTGCTATATGAAACTGGGCATTACCAACCTTATATTAGAATCCCAAAGGCCAAAGCTAGACAAAATGACTTGAATTTGGTTCAAAGGAAAACAGACACAGATAGTGAAATCATCATGTTTGGTTCAGGCCGTAAGTTGTATATAAAGGATTTAATATGAAAAGGATAGCTGATACAAAGACAAATACTAATTAAATATCACTATAGCTGATAATTAGATATGACAAAAATCATAAAGGTGGAAAATGATGCCTGAAACTAAGAAAATATCCTGTTAGAGGAAATTGCTTATGAAAGGCAAAGTGATAGATCATTTGAATAAGTACATACGTAGAGGGCAAAAAAAAGTTGATTATAAATTAACTTCAGGGGACAGGATGTCTGATAACTCTACTATTTTCTTTAATTGAGAATACTTGCAAAATAAAAATAAATTTCCATTCCCCTAGGATTTAGAAACTTTGGAAACAACTGTAAACCTACACCTAGAATTATTCCTCAATATTTTTAATGATAATTAGCTTATTTTTTTTATTTTTTTTAACATTTATTTATTTTTGAGACAGAGAGAGACAGAGCATGAACAGGGGAGGGGCAGAGAGAGAGGGAGACACAGAATCTGAAACAGGCTCCAGGCTCTGAGCTGTCAGCACAGAGCCCGACGCGGGGCTCGAACTCACGGACCGCGAGATCATGACCTGAGCCGAAGTCGGCCGCCTAACCGACCGAGCCACCCAGGCGCCCCATAATTAGCCTATTTAAAGTCAACGACTCATATTCCTGAAGAAATACATTGTTTAATATTTATATCAAATATTAAAAACACTTAAATGATTTAACTATATATTGTATATACATAATATTAAAAAAAATTAATGTTTATTCATTTTTGTTAGAGAGATTGAAAGAGACAGAGAATGAGTGGGGGGTGGGGGGAATCAGAGAGAAAGAGAGGGAGACACAGAATCGAAAGCAGTCTCCAGGCTCTGAGATGTTAGCACAGAGCCTAAGGCCGGTGTGGAACTCACAAACCATGAGATCATGACCCAAGGCGAAATTGGACACTTAACTGACTGTGTCACCCAGGTGCCCCTATATATATACATATATTTTTTTTTTTACATCAGAAGAATGAAATATTTTGCAACCAGAGTGCATAATTTAATTCTAGTATTTTTTAATATGGTTGCCAATTTTGGCAAGTAAGAGTCTATTTTAGAGTGACCAAAAAAGTATTTTTTGAAATATAGTTTGAAAATATCTAAAAACAACAAGAAAAATAATTTGTGCATTTCATAAACACAAGCTGCAAACTGGTGGCAAGTAGGCTGAATTCAGTTCCTAAAAGAGGTTGGTTCATACAGATGAGAAATCTATTGATCTTTCATTTTGATGTACACAATCCCCAATATTTGAGTTTGAATCACTCCTTGTTTCCTGAATTGTAATAAACTTCACTAGTTTGCATTTTCTTCTTGGACCTTATATTCATTCACATTTGATACTTCCGGCTGAGCCCCTTCTTTTCTGGAAGTAAGTAATTACAAATAGATTTGCAGAATTGGAGTGTCACAGCCTCCCCACCCCACTCCCTGCAGGTTACATAGATTTTTGAGTTAGGAAGACTAGTCTGTACTTTCTCTACCTTCCAGGTCGCAGAATAATAATAACAATAATAATATCTAGTACATGCATATTCTCGACCAATCCTCTGTGGTGGGCTTTATTAAGTAGTACCAATTTATAAATAAGGAAACTGAGACACCAATTACTTTTTCAAGTTGTTAAACGATGGATCTTCTCCAGGACTTCTCTGACCCCAGCAGATAAATCACCCAATGGTAAAAGTCAACCTTGGTAAAACTTGCATATATATGGCATTTATGACGCACTGGTCACTTAAATAAGGACTCTGCAAATATTACTTAACCATTATCCAAACTTGTGAAGCATGCCTTTTTATTATCATTGTCTCTATTTTACTGATGAGAAAACTAAGGCACAGAGAAGCTGTTAGTTAGTTCAAAGTCATATAGCAGGGAAGGGACATAGCCCAGATTTTAATTCTTCCAGTTTAGCCCTAGAGCCTGTGTTCTAGGGTTATCTTTATACTTATTTTAAGTCATTGCAAATATTGTGAAGTAGGAATATGTCATAAGAGGAAGATGTCCTACAGATTATTTATTATTTTAATCTCTGAAGATACTCATGTGCAAAAGTAGCAGATTTTCTTAACTGAACAGTGTTCTATTTGTTGCCGGGAGGCGTAGCCTCTATTTAAATTCTCCTTACTTCCCTACATTCCCACTGTAAAGTCATTTCTTTTTATTCAAGGAAAAACTCACTTAAAAACCCAAAGCTTTACTGCTTCAGATTCTGTGTCGCCCTCTCTCTCTGCCCCTCCCAGCTCTCCCTCAGTCTCTTTCTCTGTCTCTCAAAAATAAATAAACATTAAAAAAAAATATGTAAAAAAAAAAAAAAACAACAACACAAAGATTTATCTTAGAGGCATTAATGAACGTACCACCCGAGTGGAAAGTAGGTATCTGATAGGGTAGGGCTGTTTTGATATGCAGAACAGTAAATACTCAATTGCTGAAGTTCTGGGCCCTGGAGAAATAGATAATATCATTGACAACTATCAAGTTTACTATTTGTAAATAGAACAAAAAGGTGAACTCCCTCATGTTTATATAATCTATCTGGTCCAAGTGAATATAAGTAAGCAAGATCAGCTAAATTGGGTTAACTAACACATCCCAGTTTGTTTGAGACTTTGTTTTAGTACTGAAAATCCCCTGACCCAGGAACTCTCCCGTATTGGGCAAAACCAGGATGGTTTTTTACTAATCAATTGGGCTGTTCTAAGGAAGGTAAGAATAATAGTGGAGTTTACAGCTTTCCTGCCCAGTCTCATATTTCCTCGAAACAGACTTTGTAACTATGAGCAAACACCTGTCAAAACTCATGTAAACATGCAGTCATGTGATTAGATGCCCTGGAAATTGAAACAGAAATGTTTCTCTTCAAAGCAAAAATCAACTTGCTTTATTATCGAATAGTCCTCCTATGGGCCATTAAATGTTTTAACATTTCATTGGGCATCCATGGCCAAGATAATTTGCTCACTAAGATGTTGAAATAAGTAAAAGCCAAATCCATTTTTGAATTGTTACTACCTTTATTTTGTGTAATGTCTTATCCTAAAGTATTAGAGGAAAATTAAAACCATTGCAAGTCTCACAAAGACCTTTAAGAAAAGTGTAGATCATGCTTCCTACCATTGGAAATGCAAAATTAACTGTTCTTAACATAGCATAACATTATCATAGCATTAACATTCTAGCCCCTCATAAAGTATTTTGCTCATTTGATGTCTTAAATTCACTGTGAGATCTCTTTAATGACTTTAGTTATGTGCCTAGTAAATAAGTATTTCTTTATGGGAGTATTTCATTGATCTCTACTTAACATACAGCTAACTTGAAAGGGCAATTGTTCAATGATTCATATCTGGGAGATTATTTTGCGGCTAATAACCTGCTTCTCTAAGGACTAAACTGTACTTTGAACCATGATGATTCTTAAATCAAAAGTAGCAAAACCTGTGGGGAAAATGACATTTATAGTTGAAAATATTGATTTATGTATGCCAGAACCTGGTTTCAGGTGTTACGACATTTCACATGTACGAAATAAGAAAATGAGTTTCCAACAGTAGAACCTGTTATTTGGAAAGAATTGGACTTGGGGAATTAAAAGAAGATAGTCAATATACCTTATACCTCTACCATGGCTGCCAATCTCAGGTTACATTTTTAAACAGAAACCATAAGAGGTAATTTTCTTCAAATAATGATACAGGTTCTATAAATAATGTCTTCAAATGTAACATAAAAAGTTTGCAATATTAATGATTATTCCATGTCATATTTTATTAAATTCATTTCAGCTATTCCATTTAAGTATTGCTGTCATTCAGCAAACCTAGTTATTAGGTTTTGTTTTTGGTTTTATTTTTTGGCCCAGGCACGAACTAAACATCTAGCTGGTAGGGGCCAAAACCTCTGCCTGAGAAATCACAGATTTCGTGCTGGCCACTCAAGTGAATACATTTGAACTTGAACGTCATTTATTTTCATACCTTGAATTGTCATTTACAGTTGATCATAATAGATATTTAGATTATATTTTCTTTCCTTCTCCCTCTTTCATCTACCTCTCAAATAACATAGTGATCAAATAACAATCCTATAAAATAACTCCATGGAGAAAAATTGATGTATGTACACCACACACATTTTTAAATATCTTACAAATGCATGATGGCTTCAGAAGTTCTATTGATATTTGCTTCGTTATCTATTTGAAGTTCTGTTACTAGATACTTAGACAAATTAGTTCATTAGGTATTCTGGATGGATTGAATATTTTATGAAGCGTCCCACTTTATCCCTCGTAATGTGTCTTGTTCTGAAGTCTAGTTTACCCATTACTAACATTCTCGGTTTGTATTTGCCTGGTATATTTCCCATCTTTACTTTATGTGTACCTGTTTATATTTAAATCACTTTCTTGGAACAGCATGCAGTATGGTGTTTAGATGTTTTATTTTTTTTTTAATTTTATTTCATCTGACAATGCTGTTCATATTCATGATGCCATTTTTTTTGTTGTTATTTGGTCTTTTCTTTTATCATTGCTGTAACATATCTGTATTTTAATTAATGTGTTTGGATTTGCACTCTTTGGTGTAGTAGTCACTAGCTATGCGTGGCTGTTGAGTTTTGAGATATTGCTGAATTAATTTCTGAGATACATGTCATACATGCAAAATGCACTCCATACTTCAGTGACTTAGAACAAAATGCAAAATATGTCATTCCTGATTGTTTATTGATTACATGTTGAAATGTTAAACAAAATTTCAGAATTAATTTAAAAATTAATTAACCTTTCATTCTTAATGGGGATAACACAAATATTTAAATATTAAATATTTATTAATAAACAATTGACTCCAATTATGTTCACCTTTAAGTATTTTGGTGTAGGCTACTTATGTTTAAGTACAATGAAGCTATTTTTGGCTTCATTGTACTTCTATAGATGCTATAAAACCCACAATATAAATCAGTTATCTTTTAAAAGTATTAAAAATAAGGAACACTGTATCTTGTATAGACTCACATATTTGCATTCATGACATTCTTCATTCAATTATGTATGTACAAGTTTCCATTTGGTATTATTTCCCCTTTGATGAAAGAATTTTTAAAACTTTCTGGTAATACAGGTCAACTAATAAAGAATTCTCACAGGTATCATTTTTCTAAACTCTTTTATGTACCTTCATTTTTGAAAAAAAAATTGTGTTACTGGGTATAGAATTCTGAGTATGTAATTCTTATCTTTTCCTCCATATATAATACAATATTTGGTTTTGGTTTCAGTTTCTGACTGATTTAGTAGCTTCTTTTTATTAATTGTTTTCAGCCATTTTCTATGCTGGGTGTGGTTGATTTTAGGTTTGTCCTTACTTAAAGTTATTATACCTTTTTGTATTGGGGAGTTTATATTTTCCGCCATATTTAGAAAATTTATGGCCATTATTTCCTTAAATATTTTTCTCCCCCTCCTTATCTTTATTCTAGAATTCCAATTACATGTATGTATCCCATAGGTCACTGTACGTCTATTTATTTTCTGTGTTCTCAGTCTTACTCTTCTATTCTAGATAGTGTCTATTGGTATGTCTTCAAACTCACTGATATTTTCTTCTGAAATATCTATTTTTTTCTGTAAATATTATCCTGTTCATTTTTAAAGGTATTTTGTTTTCCATATATAGAAGTCCCACCCATGTCTTTTTCCTATCTTTTATTTTCCACCTCATTATGTTCAAGTTTTCCTTTATATTCCTGAGCATAGTAATAATATTTATAATAGACATTTTGGGGCACCTGGGTAGCTCAGTCGGTTAGACAACCAACTTCAGCTCAGGTCATGATCTCACAGCTCGTGAGTTCAAGCCCTGTGTCAGGCTCTGTGCTGACAGCTTGGAGCCTGGATCCCACTTCAGATTCTGTGTCTCCTCTCTCTGTCCCTCCCCTGCTCACATACTGTCTCTCTCTGTCTCTCTCAAAAATAAACATTAAAAAATAATTTATAATAAACATTTTAAGGTGTTCTGCCTATTTCATCTTCTCTGCAATTGTTATTAATTTATGTTTTATCTGTTTTTATTTTGCACATCCCACATCTTTACTTGCTGATTACTTTTGTATGGATGTTATACATCATAGATTTTGTGTCATGAGTGTTGTACTCACAAAGTATATATAGACTTTGTTCTTGCACACACACACAAATTTGTGAAAATCAGCTTTATCCTTTAGAGACTTGCTTTGCAGTATGTTTAGGTGTCTCTAGAGTACTCTTTATCCTAGGTCTAATCTAGCCGGTTCTAGGGCATGGCCCTTTGCAGGTGTCTACTCAGTGCCCTATGTTTATGAGGTTTCTATAGTTTGACCTACTATTTATGGATGGTCATTTCCTTGATCTTGGGGAATTTCAGGGCCTAGTTTCATGCACAGGATAGTACTCTAAGATGCAAGCAGAGTCTTCCTTCTGTCCCTGGAGCTCATTTGTTTAACTGTCTTATTTCTGGAACTGTACCCAGAATATTCTAGCTTGCAGACCTTATCAAAATAGGGTCTTTGGGACACCTGGTTGGCTCAGTCACTTAAACACCTGAGTCTTGATTTCAGCTCAGTTCATGATCCCAGGGTCATGGCATCAAGCCCCATGTCAAGCTATGTGCTAAGCATGGAGCTTGCTTGATATTCTCTCTCTCTCTCTCTCTCTCTCTCTCTCTCTCTCTCCTTCTGCCCTTCTTCTCCCTGCTCCCCCACCTCTCTCTCTCTCTCAAATCAAAAAAAAGAAAAATAGTATCTTTGTCTCTTCAACTCAGAGAGACTGTAGGACTTTGGGGTTTCAACGCCTCTGGCTATTGCCTGCAAGCTGTCCCTGGGCACTTTCTCTTCTCAAGACTTAGCATCTTTTGCTGCACATTGTCCATTATGAAAACAGCTGTTTGTTATGTTTAGTCCAGTTATCTGTATATTACATTTATGGTAAGAGGGCAATTCCTGTTATCATGAATAAAATTCTTAAATTTTTCAACCATGAAGTTTTCATTGACTTTATCATAAGATTACATTTGCATTTAAAAGAATGTTATGTGTATTTAACATTTTAAGTTACTTTGTAACAGGCAGTTTTAGAGATATTAAGTCAGCACCTACCCAGACTACAGCAAATTTTCCAAATCAAATAACACTAATGATAGTGTATAGTAAATGTATAAAAGTGGATATCTAGTGGTAGCCTGAATGAGATCAGAAATTATTGAAGTATGTTTTTATTTTGTTTTAAATTAAAAGTGACTTTAAATTTTGCATCTGTTGGCTCCTGCTATACTTACCTAGTAATCTTTCCTTATTTTTCCCTGCATCTCAGTTTGGGTAACTTTTCTTTTCTTTTTTCTTACTTTATTTTTCTAAAATGTTTATTTATTTTTGAGAGAGAGAGAGGCAGAGAGAGAAGGGGCCAGAGGATCTGAAGTAGGCTCTGCACTGACAGCAGAGAGACTGATGTGGGGTGGTTTTATTTATTCTCCAGGAAAAAGGAGTACTATCAATATTTGCCTTAAAATTTTATTTTTTTTTAATAAACCCTATGATTTGCTTATCCAAGACTCACTCTTTTAATTTTTTAAAACCATTTTACAAACCAAATAATTTAATATTAACTGCTTTTTTATATTATCACTCAACCCTTCCAGACAATTTCCTCTCAAAGTGCATTTCCTTGTCCCTATAAATGAAATCTCACTCTGACTTTCCAGTCACACTACTTTTTTTTTAAAATATCTTTTGTAACACATATCACAAACTGCAAATTGTGTTTATTTTTTTATTGTTTATTTGCTAATTGCCTGCAACCTGTTCTAGTTTATATGCTCCCTGAAGACAAAGACTGGATCTCTCTTCTTTACATTTGCATGCACAGTGGCTTCTATATTACCTGGACAATAACATGTGCTCAGCAATTATTACTCCCATAAGTTAATAAATTAATACAAAGACTCTTAAGCAGTATAACTTATATATCAGCCAAAGTGACTCTGCTCTTTAAGATAGCATAAGGTTGACTTAATTTCCATTCATGTATTACTGAAAGCCACATGCCTTCCCAGACATTTTTAACAATTCCTATGGGATAACATTATCACAGTCCCACTTAGAAGGAGACCTCTTGCCTTTGCTGAATTAATTTAATTTAGTGCTATTCTCTTTACTCCACATGTATTATTACTTTTATATTCTCCACTGCCCAGAGGGAGAAGAGCATTTTTATTATTTTTTTAATAGAAAGAGTCATACAATAGTATACATTTAAAATAGTACATGCATATACTTTTGCTGATATAAATTATGTTCATAAAAGGCACATACCTCTGTAGATGGCTTTCGTGGATACATAGATGAATCCACTGCTTGTCAATGGCATATGAAGTTGAATATTACACATACTTGTTCTTAAAAATCTGTTTGGTATTTTGCTCAAATCAATTTTTGCCTCCCCACCATGTTGCTATGTGGCATTCTCCCTTGCTCTCTCAATCTTCATGTGTCCTTTCTATCTTCCTCCAGTGCATCTTAGCCAGAACCACCAGTTAAACAACCAAATGACTGGTCAAACAATCAACCAACTAAAAAACATCAAACCTTCCCATGTTCTTAATTAGATGAAATTGACTGTTTCTAGCATCCTGCTCCCAATTGCAATCCAGGTTTTGGGCCTCTTTTCAGGTGTCCAAAGAATCTAAAATCTCTGTAATTACTGCTTGCCATGCTAACAGAGTTCAATTAATTTTCTATACTAAGACCATTCTTACATGTTTTTCCTATCTAAGTACTAGAGACTGACACCCCATTACTCTAAATTTAACATGGAATTGGTTACAGGCCACTCAGGCTTTTACCAAATAGATCATAGAACATTTAAGGTAGTTATTATGGGAAAAGGCTTAAAGAATTTGTTAAGAGAGGAACAGATAATTGCAAAATGTTGCCGAACATTTAAAACTTAAAAAGGAAGGAACAAAGAAGAGGTAGAAATAAAGAAGGAAGGAAAGAAGGGAGAAAGAAAGGAAGCAAAGACAAATGAAAGAAACAGAAGGAAAAAATAATAATAAGGTGCTCTCATATTGCCAAGCAATTGAAGTGAGTTTAGCATTGTAGGTTTCGACACCAAAACAGTTCGGTCTCATTTATTGGATTTTGTATTCCACATGGATTAAAAATGTATTGAAATATGCATGTATGAACTTATCACTTGAATGGTGTTTGAATATAATTAGGAATAATTTTCTCTTACATATTTATTAACATACTGATTCAAATAGCTATCCTTTAAGGTATTAATTACATAAAGCAGAGTTCACCATATAAGTAAGAAATATAATATCAAGCTGTGCTGTAAGATTGGCTAGTGCTTTGAAGAACATACATGTATCATGAAAAGGTACGTTTTCTTTTTAAAAAAAAAAAGCATACTGTTTACATTTGTTATCCCTATTCTCAAATTTCAAGGATTCTACTACCATGAATAGGAAACTCGATTCACCAAAATTAGAAATTCTTTAAATTTATACCCAGCCTGAAAACTTTAACTAGAATGGCATAGCTAATAAATAAATAAATAACCAAAAAAGAAAAAAAAAAAAACAAAACAGCCAAACAAACAGTTACATGTAAATTATACTCATAAATTATACTGGATGGTATACTGTGCTAACATATCACGGTCTCTTCAGGACAGATGTACCCTTTACCAGCTGTCAAGAGTATTGGATCTTCTTCAGGCATTGCCTTGCCTGAAGGGAGCAGCAATGGCGGCATGCAGATCAGTAGTGTTGGGTGGCCACTCTGGTATTGACACAGGACAAATAAGTAGAGTGGCCACGGTGTAGTTCATCCCTTGGAACAGACAGTCTTCTTTATCTCACATGAAATCAAGGGCACACTTAACACCACCGTCAGTGACCAACTTTGGAAGTATCATGGACTGAATGTTGCTATTCCTCCAAAATTTCTATACAGAAGCCTTACCGTATGGTTGTGTTTAGAAGTGGGGACTCTAAGAAAGTAAATAAGGTCAAATAAAGTCATAAGGGTGGGGACCCAGACATGATAGAATTAGTGTCCTTGAAAGAAAAAATGCCAGAAAACTAGCTGTCCCTCTCTTTGCATGCACCCATTAAGGAAAGTCTATGTGGGCACATAATGAGAAGGCAGCCATCTACAAGCCAGGAAGAGAGTTCTCACCAGAAACTAAACCCTGCCAGAACCTTGTTCTTGGAATGTCCACCATCCAGAACTGTAAGAAAATAAAGTTTTGTTATTTAAACCCCCCAGTCTGTGGTATTTTGTCATGGCAGCCCAAGATCACTAACATAGGCCATCGCTACAATTCTAGGCGCTGCAGTTTTAGAGCTTCTGTTCATCATGGGGGAATGTTTCAAGATTCCTTGTAAAATTTTAGATAAGACCATCAATTGCAACAAGACACCTGCAGGCTGGGAAGGTTGACATCATCCTGATAGGGAAAACTGAGCTTGATCATCAGGAGGAGGGACAGAGGTTACACAAGGGGATCAGGTAAGAATACATTTGGCATCTTTGTGATTCCTTGGATTGTCATTTGGAATGCTCTGCCCAGTTATGATGCAAATGGACAAGTGCAGCCATTATTCCTTGGGTAAGGCACGGTGACCAGAATCAAAGAAGCCTCAGGAATGAAAGCCTGATAAGGTAAGTCTTCTAGGCCATTAAAAATACTAGTTAAGGATGAACAATATAGAAAGGGCAGTACAGATGGAAGGTAATGAGTCAGTTGCAACTCCTAGACTAGCTGCAGGGGCAGACTGTAATTCATCTCACTACCCATCCTCTGTGAGTTTCCCCAGAAAAAGAGACCAACCAGAATCCTGAACCAGCTGTTCCCAGATGGGACAAACGGATTATATGAAGTAAGTGAATGCTGTGGTTTAACACATGATTCTTTCTTCAATCCCAAAGTACTAATTCCTTTTCTGATGGCTAAGATTCCTCCCTAGGGTATGACTGTATCCAATAACTGAAAGATCCAGGGGTAAAAAGAGATAATTCAGGAAATCTCTTACGGGTCCTCCCAGCTGTGTAACTGCCCATGATATTGACGAGGCCTATGTTGTACTGAGTGAACAGTTCAACCTCATCTGGCTACTCCTGCTACCTTCCCATCCTGCATAAGGAGAGTTCCTTAGATACTCGCTAAGATTTCAGCTGTGTAGAAATTTCCATTTCGAGCAACCCAGAGTAAATAGTGAATAATTTACATGTTTGATAACTGTAGGTTTGGAAGGAGCCCAATAAGTAGTACCCATCTTCTTTCTCTGAGTTCTAAAGTGTCAAGAAGCAGAAATAGGACTCAAGCAGATACCGATCAAAATTGAATTTTCCTCTTTAACTGTAAATGACAAGGTTCTAATTTAAATGTTTGGCAGCAAAGAGCTTCCTCATGCAACATTCACACTTAAGCAGTCTCACCCTGTCGTAAGTTGGTTGGATAACTACAGACTTCTTTTTTTAGATAGTGTTCCCCATAACTTACATTTATGGGAACAGAGAAGAATGTAAACTCTTTGAAAGCAAATAATCCCAAAGAAGAAAAGGAGTAGCTGAGCAAGCAGAGACAGTTCCAGCCCCTACATTTATCCAATTTTATAATTTGTTGCTTATAATTTGTTGCTATCCTCTTTGAAAAACATGGGTACATTTTACAATTTTTGGAGACAGAAAGCTTGATTGAAATGTAAGATAAAGAATACAATTGTATTGACCCTGATTTTTCAGGTTTGGCAGGATCGGTGAATAAGAGTATTGACTCTCATACATAGAAAAATCTTTAAAAGTCTTTTATTAACCTACTTATTTGAGCATATGAGATTCCCATGTGCATCTAGGGGTTATTCTTAATCTTCCACCTCAATACACATAGCTATATAACTTGGTTTTCTGTAATAAATCCAACCAAAGCTTATCACAACACAAGAGGATACTCTGACCTTAACCTACATCTTAGTTTCTCCCCACAATCAGACGTAGTAATGAAGTTTCAATGCCTTTTTGTTCCTTGCCTCAGCTTTTCTCTTTTCTTTTCTTTTTTTTCCATTAATACCTAGACAGCATTTTAAAAACAAACAAGCAACACTAACAATAGTAATTCATTACTTCTACCTTTGCAATGTTTGCTTCTTTGGGATTTAGTTTGTATTCAAAATTTTACCCATTATTTAAATAAAATGAATATATCAGTTCATAGTATACTTTGTTTTTCTTGACGTCAATTAGCATTTATTTGCAGCAGTAATTTTTTTTTTCGCATTTTAACTACCGTATTTGATCTCATTGCCTCCTCTGTATATTAAGGGAACATAAATAGTTAGTGCTTAATTAAAACTTATTAAATAACTGAATGACAGTTGAATTTGTGATATTTCCTATGATCTTGAGTTATTAAAGTCAAAGTGTTTGCTGTTGTGTAGGGATATTATCTCTGTAATTAAGGAGGTAAAGGGATTTCTAGGTGAATGGCATATTTGAGGAATCAAAGCTTTAGCACTAATATTTGAGTATATCAAAAAACATCAAACAAGAAAGTATATTTTATAATACTCTTTGAGAAATTACTAAAAAGTTACCATTTAATTACTTTAATAGAACTTAGAGAAGGACTTTCAAATATATATATTATCACTAAACAGTGGAATATTGTAGTTGGGGTGGACAAAAGAACACTATTCTATAGTGGAAATAGCATGGGCTTTGAAGGCTGCTTATAAAATTAAACACACTCTTTCATGTGATCTATCAATAATATTCTTTGGTATTTACCCAAATGAATCAAAACCTTTGTTCAAACTGCACACGGATGTGTATATCAACTTTCTTCATAATTACACACATTTGGAAGCAACCAGCAGGTGAATGGATTAACTCTGGTACGTGTACACAATGGAATATTATTCAGCATTAAAAAGACGTGAACTATCAAATCATGAAAAGATGTGGAAGAGCCTTAAATGCATGATACTCAGTGAAAGAAACCAATCTGAAAATGCTATATGATGTAATTCCAACTCTAGGACATTCTGGAAGAAGCAAAACTATTGAAAGATTACAAAGATCAGTGATGGCCAAGAGTTGGGAGAGAAATGAATAGATGGGGCACAGAGGATTTTTAGGGTAGTGAAATATGCTCTGTATGATACTCTAAAGGTAGATACATGTCAATATATTTGAACAAATCTGAGTACATGCAACACCAAGAGTGAATGCTAAAGTAAGCTGTAGACTTTGGGGTGATAACAATGTATCAATATAAGTTCAACAGTTGTAACAAATGAACCACTACAATGGAGAATGTTGATAACAAGAGAACCTAGGTTTGGGGCAGGGGTTATATACAAATCTCAGTGACTTCTGCTCAATATTCCTTTAAAAATAAAAGTGCTCTAACATAAACTCTTACTAGGAGCTCCTGGATGGCACAGTTGGTTAAGCGTCCAACTCTTGCTTTAGGCTCAGGTCATGATCTCATGGTTTGTGAGTTTGAGCCCGACATCTGGCTCTGCACTGACAGTGCAGACTGGGATTCTTTCTCTCCCACTCTCTCTGCCCCTCCCAAACTCCCACTCCCACTCTCTCTCTTAAATAAATAAACTTAAAAAAATGAAATAAAATCTTACCAAATAATAGTATTCAAAATGTTGTTATAAATTTTAAATTAATATCCTGAGAATAATAGGAAATATGTTGGTCACATCCTTTTATTTTTTAGCATCCTTTTATATTTTTATTTCATTGCAGAAGTTTAACTCAAAATTCCTGAAGCTCTAACTTTTTAAATTCTATTATATAAAATAATTCTTTAGAATGATAAATGTTTAAGCTATTATGTTTTAAGTAAAAACAATTTTTATAATGAATAGCATGAAGAGCATAAGCAATATATAAATTTTCTAAAAGAAAAAAGAAATCTTGAAGAACATTAAGCTATATATTATTTAAAAAATACATCTTATAAGGAGCTCTTTGACATCAAATGAAAATTATCAATCTAAGTGGCTTTCTCCTTCAAAAATAATTGGAGGTTAAATTTGCAATTAAGAATTAACTATTTGTGGGATGCCTGGGTGGCTCAGTCGGTTAAGCACCTGTCTTCAGCTCTGGTCATGATTTTGCAGTTCATGAGTTCAAGTCCCACTTGGGTCTTTGTGCTGATAGCTCAGACCCTGGAGCCTGTTTCGGATTCTTTGTCTCTCTCTCTGCCCCTCCCCCTCTTGTGCGCTCTCTCTCTCTCTCTCTTTCTCTCTCTCTCTCTCAAAAATAAACATTAAAAAAAATTAAAAATAATTAGCTGTTTGTTTTGTTCCTGTTGTAAACTTATTCTCAAACTTTGAAAGCTTTGTTAATATTTCCACATTTTGATATGAGTAGGCTTGCCAGGGCTCAAACTGAATTAGGCCTGAGTTCTATTCTTTTTAATGTTGTTTGAAGAAGTCTTTTGTTTCTTTTAAATAAATATTGATAAATAAATATTTACCACCTTGGTATTTAAATGATCATTACTCGTGTTATTATGACATGAAGATATATATATATGAGATAAGTTTAAATATATATGTAATATATATGTACAAAATTATTTTTCCAAACTTTAAACTAATACCATAACAATATATTTTTATTGCTACTTTATTGTGTTTCTCATTATAGTTTAATATTGTTGATGGATTTGGTTCTATTTCCACACTATGTATTTTCCCCACTATGATCTTCATGATCATTTTTTTTTCTTTTCAAAAGTGGCCTCAATTCATCAGTGCTGTATATCCAAGACTTTTGCAATGCCACTTTGCAGCTGCAGCTATTAAGGGAGTGGAGTCTCTTTTCCACCCCTTAAATTTAGACTGGCCTTAATGACTTGCTTTGGAAAATAGAATGGAAAAAAGTGGATGGTGTGCCACTTTTCAGCATAGGTCCAAAAGGTCTTTTGGGTTTCTACTCATTCTCTCAGACGTGCTGCCAAATTTGAATAAGCCAATACTAACCTGTTGGATGATGAGGCAATGCTAGCTCAGCCTCTATCAGCTAATAGAGCCCGAGAGACAGCCAAACTCCACACATATGAAGGAAGCGATCTTAGAGTAGACATAGCCAGTTGACCCATCAAATACCTTAGTGACATCAAATACCTTAGCGGCCTCAAACACAAATGCTCATTCTTTTAATTCTCTAAGTTTCTGTCAGTTACAATGCAAGAAATGATGGGTAGAGTTTAGGTGTTTTAAGAACAAAATAAACCTTTTAAGTAACTTTTAATTATATAGTTGTTGATGTTTGATTGGGTTGGAACCATATTTGAAGTTCATTTATCAAGATTGCTGTAGGAAATTACTTATTCATTCGTCAAGATAAATATTAGATTAATTGTATCAAATTCGTTTTATCTTAGGCTTGTATTTGGTTCAGTTTCTCAGAGGGAATCTATAGTAAATGAAGTTTTTTAAAGCCAAAGATGATATTGTTTATTCCAATTTGTTCAAAGATTTTAAGTCCTTTTTTCAAAAGAAGGGGAAAAAAGATCTATACAGGTGGCAGTTTCTGTTATAATAAATGATCTAGAGACAGATACTATAGCATATATCCTCGTATTATCTAATTATATGTCACTAATTCACTTATTTCCATCTACGTATCCTATCTTTATGAGACAAAAACACCATAATCAAGATTTCAGGCTATTTCTATGATTAACATAAAAATGTAAAGAATATCCAGTAAAATAATTGATATGATTATAAAATTTTAGAAGTAGAAAAAAACTATAATTCATCTACCTATTTTGCTGATAATGAAATGTTCAGAGGTTCAAGTGATTTTTATTAAGTTTAAATAGCTGTTTAGAAACAAAGTTGTAACTAAAAATAAAAGCTTATACATGTTATAAAATGTTCTATGTATAAATATTATGTGTTAAGAGAGCTATTCCAAGCAAAGTAAATTCGCAATCACAGAGGTAAGAATATTTCTGGATAATTCATTAAACCAATTTGGATACACAAATAAGTCCTAAATAAAAAAAAAATAAATAAAAAAGAATAAGTTATATGGACACAATTTGCAACTGTGAAAATAATTCACAGTGCTCCAAAATAATTCTGGGATATGAAAAAATATGCTCATAATTTTCTTAGCATATATTACTTTATTTAGATGACTTTTTTTAGTTTTATAATTATCTTTTATGTCAAGAGCTTATTCCACATCATTCTAATCTCCTTTAAATGTACAAACATAGCCTTTATGACATATATATATGTGTATATATATATATGTATATATATACATGTATATACATATATATATTACAACCATTCACAAATTGTCATTTTTGGTTTGTGTGTTTATATGAATTTCATATCAAGTTGAATTTTATATATTTGACTTCATATATGTGATTCAAGTTGAAATGAATATTTGAGAAATATTACTTTAGAGGCTACTAGTAATTTTATCTCCTCATACATGAGCAATATATCTGATAATAACAAATAGGGAAACATTTAATAATTCCAGATGGTCCTCTAAATACTTCCAATTTAAAGTTAGCTGGCATACATAATACCTCCAAATTTAAAATTGTCAGATCAGAGACAAGCTGTGGGTTGTAGCAGCTATGTAAGCTTTTGTCTCTTTTTTTGGTTGTTTTTAAAAATTCTATAATCTCTCTTTACTTGAAGTATTAATTATGTCCACTGGCAATTTCAGAGTGATTTTTATTCTTAAATCTACCATTGTAGGACTGAGGGTAGATTAACAGCTTAATCACACCCATATGGTGATCATTGGAATTAACTCTTATTATTAGGAAAAAGAGAGTATCAGAGGTGTATCATCTACTTACGTGTTGTTTACTCAGCATTCAATTTCAAGAAAGATGGCAGTCAATAAATCAACTTGGATAGGTCATTGGCAGTCTATCCATTTTGGGGGGACACATTTCTCCTTAAAACCTGGCTAGTTCTTGTCACACTTCCCATCTCTGACTGTGTCCTGCTGTGTTGGACAATTCTCCTTGAGAAATGTTCCTGCCTTTCTGACTTCAAAATGCTGTCTGAAATCCTAGCTTGTTTGTTTGTTTGTTTGTTTCATTGCCCTGTTGGCCATAACCCAACTATACTTTTAAATGAATCTAGTATAAATGCCTGCTTTTGTCTGAATACTTTTCTGTCCCCAAAATTCATATGCTGAAAGCCTAATGCCCATTGTGATGGTATTAGTTGGGGCCTTTGGAATGTGCTTTTATTATGGAGTGGAGCTCTCATAAATAGGATTAGCACTCTTATTAAAGAGGTCCCATAAAGCTTTCTAATCCCTTTCCACAATGTGAGAATATTATGAGTAGTCTGTAACCCAGAAGAGTGTCCTCACCTCTACAATGCAGGTACCATGATCTTGGCCTTTCAGCCTTCAGAGCTATGAAAAATACATGTCATTTATCAACCACCTGGTCTGTATTAATTTTGTTATAGGAACCTGGATGCACTATAAGAAAATGACTTGTGCAAATTGCATTTGAATTGGTCATGTGCATTAGGTGACTGGATTGCTCTCCTAAGATTCAACTTCCATTGCTAAATCAATTTTCAAAATGGCACTTTCCTTCTTCCCAGACCATTTATCATCTTTACCTTCTTTCTTCTACCTCTTTGAATCAAATTCTTACTTCACTGAAGTTTATTGTGTGAATATGTTGAATGGATCAAAACAACTTAAATTATTATATGATGTCACTTTTCACAAGGAGGAGCTTTATAATGGAAATGAATTGATCTTTAACATAATGCATAAAATAGATGATTTCAGTGCAAAAGTCTAATGGTATTTCCTGATTGACAGAAACTCCTGTTGCATCATTCATTCAGTCAGAAGATGTATACAGTCGGTATTCATCACTTCACTAAATCAGTAAACACTGATTAAACGCCAGCCCTGTGGTGAGACTATACTAGATAATGAGATAAAGAGCTTTAAAAAATGCTCATTAGACATGTTAGTTTAGTGGTAACAACAAACCAACCAACAATTACTGCACATCAATAGTAAGTATATAAAACATATGCAAATAGGGTATCTCAGAAACTCAGAAATTGTGCACTAACTCAGAATTGTCCTCAGGAAGTGAAGAAGAAATATCGTGGAGGCGGCTGTATGAGAGGTTTGAAAGGAAAATTGGAGTTACATGAAATGGTATGAAGAATAAAGTGGAGATGATATTCCAGGCATCATTCTTGTAACACGCTAGGATACACAAGACACATTAATGAGGGAGAGTGGGGCAAGCTGAGGACAAAGTAGAGGCTAACAGCACTCACCACTCCCCAGGTGGGATATGTGTGATATCCCTGGAACACTCCTGGCTGCCCAAGAACAGGGGAAAAGAAAGACAGCAAATCGTTGACTGACAGAGATCATAGTCATGAAGGACAAGAGTCTCCTTCAGTTTATGGATAACTCAGTAAATTACAAGGAAAAGGTAGTATTATCCATAGCCCTATCTCCACAAACCCATAGACTCTGTCTCCTAGAGCCCTAATATCACCCTCATCAAGATGTAAGGAGGTTTAAGTGCTGTGATGTGGAAATCAAAGGCAAATGAAAAATTAAATTCCTTTACTGCCTATGGCCCATTGACAAGTCCTTGACACATGCAGAGTGACCTTCCTCTAGGAGCTCAGCTGCTTTAATGATGACACTTTCCTGGGGTGAAAGAATCTTGGCTTAACATTATCCTGACCCCTCCAGGATCTTGTGAGTCTCCATAAACAAATAAAAATTCTTTTGCAAACCTTTATCTTCAACCCCAAGTATATGTTGGGCAATTATACTCCAAGCGTAAGGCCCCTGATATATATCTGAAGGGTCTCATGACTGAGGTTTCACCAAACAGTTAATAAAGGATTTTTTTTTTCCTAACCACAGCTAGATCCTCAAGGTCCTGGAAACCTTGCTTCCAAAATTCCTTAGAGACTTACAGTGTCCCTAACCCCCTCCCAATCTGAGGGTATATAATCAATTACTCTTCACAACCCTAGTGCAGCTCTTTTTGCTCACAGGTCTTGCCCCCTTGCTTTAAAGAAATTATGTTTTTGCACCAAAGATGTCTTCAGGAATTCTTTCTTGGCCATTGGGTCCAAACCCCACCATCACCCCCAAATTTTATCAACACCCTGGAAGGAAGTTTTAGGAAATTGCTCAGCAACCAACAGAGGCCCATTTAAAGCAGAAAAATTACTGACAGTCACTTTTGAAAAGCTACATAATCTAATAATATAAAAAGTCCTATGTATTTTCTAATAAAGAATCTGTATGTGTTAAACATAGTTCTAAAAACAGTTGTTTTACTACTACCTGTACAAATAAATAAGGAAAAGCCACAGTATCGTGTCACCATATATCTCCAGAATTTATTTTTACTTTGTTGCTTTCAATTTTGGAATGATTTCTGAATTTGAAGTTAACAGAATTTATTTTATTACTACCTATAATGTCCCATGGCATGCTTTATTTCTAAGTATTCCTAAAGCTTAGAGCAATTGCAATTCTTCACATGCTTCATATAAGAGGACATGAATATATTCCCACGGGAGCTAGTCTAATGCTTCTGCTCATTTCAGTAGAGTTGCCTTTAGGCTATGATAAATACTTTTTATTTCTGGCTTTTGACACCTGTGATAGTTATATTAGGTTTCCATCAGTTTTAACAAAGAATTATTGTGTTGAATTTTGAAAGCAGTTGAAGTGGGAGAAGTTCATAATTAATTACAGAGGCAGCTCCTTATTGTCGAAATAAATTTATAATTTTAAAATTACAGAAATAAAAATTCTTCAGGCTACACTGCATAACTAAGTCACTGCATAAAACATCTGCCATAGTCAGAAAGCTAGAATTTCAGAAAGCTGCCTATAGCTACAACAGCAATAGGTTAGGAACACCAGGCCTGAAAATTATCCCTGTCATCAAAAATATTCATTTCAAAAAAAAAAAAATCCTTTCTTTTTGCTATGTATATCAATATGAAATTCATGTTGAAAAGGTATGAGAAGAGGACTGGAGGAAGATCAATAGCATCTGAAATTCTAGCTGTAAAGGGCAGTGCAAGATGTTGTTTACAAACTTTTCATTCTATAAAGGAAGGAATTCTGGAAAGGTTATGGGATCAGTGTTAAATGAGCCAATACATGATCTCTCTAAAGTCAACTCCTTCATTTATTCAATTTCATACTCATCTCCTTTCCCCATATTACGCTTCCTGATCAGAACAACCACAAAAATAAACAAGTGTAATGCATTGCACTGTAAATGAAAACAGGCATCCAAAGTCTCATAAGTCACTGCATTTAAGTGTATTTAAGTGATTTATCCTCTGGTTCAGTCTTAACCTCTCCACTAAACAACACCAGCACACCTGATTAAAAAGAAAACAGCACGAGGAGGGCAGAGAGATAATAGAAGAAAAAGCTTAATCGACATAAATAGATATCTAAAACAGCAAAGAAAAAAACCATGAGTACCTATTCCAGTCTTCATTTCTTTCCACCATTACCATGTTATCTCTGCCAGCAACCAGCATATTAAGCTGATTCTTCAACCCTTGGAGTGAGCCAAATCTTTGTTCTTGCTGCAGTCGGTGAGTCTGCATGCATTGTATGCCATTTTTCTCCATTAATATCTATCAGAGGACATTGATAATTGAAGCAATTAGAGGCACTTTGAGGAATAATTACATTAAAAAAATATGCCTCCATTTCTGTCTTATCAATAATATCATTTTTTCCCCTTGATCATCAGGATCCATTTCCCAACCAATCCCTTTTTCTGCCTGTTTTGTTATGATCATATGGGAGTCCAAAATGGCCACATTACTATATCAACAACTCATTCAGTGTGACAATTATTTTACATCCTGAGTAATTATGTCTCTTTTGGGTTCAAAGACCTCCACATAATCTAAGTGCAAAACAATAGAGATAAGAAAACAACAAAAAAAATTCAAGTAGCTCATCAGGTGTAGTACAATGAGATGCCTCTCCCATTTTCTTGGTTTGGGAATTTTATACATTGATCATAGAATATCTTTTTTTTTAAATTTTTTTTAACGTTTATTCACTGTTGAGAGACAGAAAGAGACAGAGCATGAGCAGGGGAGGGGCAGAGAGAGAGGGAGACACAGAATCTGAAGCAGGCTCCAGGCTCTGAGCTGTTAGCACAGAGCTTGACGCTGGGCTTGAACTCACAAACCGCGAGATCATGACCTGAGCCAAAGTCGGACACTTAACCAACTGAGCCACCCAGGCGCTCCTACATTGATTATAAAAGAGAAATCATTCCATAGTGTATGTCAGAACAGCACTGTTAATTTGCAAGATGCTTTTGAGTGCTGACACTATAACTGAGTTTTCAAGAGACTCTGCTACCATTCCATAATGGTGGTTGCTTCTAGGCTAGTGTGCTACACGGTACGGTGAATCCTTTGAACACAAGCTCATTTTCCATATAAAACAAAGCCCATCTTTGGAATGCTATTGTGCGGAATATGGTGTGTTAATTATTTATAAGGTCTGTAGTTGTTTCCAGGAGAATTGTATTGGTGAGGAAGACTAATAAAGAACAAAGGAAAATTACTGTGCCCACCTTGGTAGAAAGGGACCAATATATATACTTGACTTGGCACTAAATAACTGTCTAGTCTCCTTAAAATACATTACCTGGAAAATTTATCATTTGTCACTAAAGCTGGCAGATTAGACACTTAGCAGTAGTAGCAGACGGATCACCAATGAGAGAGAAAATTAATATTGTTGATCCAGTGCGTAATCTCTATTCCTGTCATGACAGCAAATTGAATGCGCCATATTTGATCAGGCATTAAGATGGCTGGAGAAGTATGATTTCTCTCAAGAAAACATACTGTGAATCTGATTATTAAAATGCCCTTAAAGATATGAAACATATGGAAACAAGCATTTCCATAGTCTGGATGCATTATGTGAGGTTTATCTGCCTGTATCTACCTACCTTTTCTATTATTGATTTATGCAAGTATCTGATAATTCATGAAAACAATTAACCAACATCCAAAAACTCACTCTAGAGCTACACCTCCAATTGGAAACTTTCTTTCGTGGTAATGAGGACACCCAAATATACTCCCTGAAGTTCCTTACTCACTTGTCATTCAGGACTGCCTTAAAATGGAACTGACAATAGTCAACACTTTATATCAAGGAATTTCTGGACTTTCAATCTCATTTATCTGAGGTAAGCATTGAATCTATTTTTTATCTACCTCTTTGATCATTAGAACCAGTCTCAGAAAATCAAGAAAGCATTTTTATATAATATGTCTAATATATGCACTCATATCAGTGAATTTATTCTACTCTAAAATTGTCATTCCCTGTTCTAGAAACTTCAGAGTCCATTCGTATACACATTCTTCTCTTTGTTCCCCTGATCAATGATGGAATCTTGCATTTGTTTTAGTAAGTCTTTCATTCAAGATACAACTTAATAATTAGCCCGCTGTCCTATTTTAATTTCTGGACTCTAATTTAAATCTGCAACAAATGAAGGGTGATATAGGAAGACCTGACTTCCCTTGAAAAGCAATATCTTGGGTGATTCATCAGTCTGAGAGGAAGATTCGCTTATTCCAGCAAGAGAACCTTGGTAGGGATTGGATATTTCAAAGGACTCTGAGTCATCTACATTTTTCTAAATGCCATTATTACAATACTGGGATCTATCTATTTCCATAAATTTTCTGACTTTCACTAAAGATAACTAGAAACTTTAATCTGCATCATAATTCAGCATCCCACAGAATGAGACTTGGGATCTCATTTTCAGGTACAGTAACCCTATTGTTATAAGAGAGAAAATAATTCTTTTATGTTAATCATAGAAACCCTCACATCTTCAGACTTTGCTTTGAGATGAGGAATTATTTTATTTTTTCTTTTAAATGACTTTCCTGAGTAATTAAAGAAAACAGACTTCCCGGAGTCTTTCCATTCCTTGTACAACCCCTAATGATTTTTTTTTTTTTTTTTTTCAGTAAAGACTTGGTCACCAAGTCTGGCCTTCAACACCTTATAACACTTAATGGCAGGTACCCATCTATGATAATCTAACTAAACACAGGGTTTAATGGACTAATTTTTCTCCTCGCTTTAACTTCAAGCCTAATAGCAAATTCCAAATTTACATTTTCTTGAGAATCTGTGGCTGACAGCTGTTATGTCAGTGACTCATTTATTTAATGCTTTCTGTTGTTAGCCACAGTACTGTGTTAGCTATTTAAAACTGTAGCTACCTTATGAAATCACTAAGAAAGTGGAACATCCACAACAACTACCAATCCACACTGCAGAAGTGGAAGTGGAACACTGAGGGTGCTATCTGCTGGCTCATGGTCTGCTGCCGAGGGTACCGTGTGCTGGCTCAAGGTCAAGAAGTTGCACGACTAGGAAGTGTTTACAGATTCAATCCTCGTCTGCCGAGAGGAGGAAGCTGCGAAATTTGAAACAATCTCTAAGATTGGGACATCGGTACAATGGCTGCTGGATCCCAGATCACATTTGTCTTCTGTGGGGAATGAGCTTAGGAAATCCCTGGGCTTGCACCCATGGGTTAACATGGCATAAAGAATTCGAAAGCCATATGGTGTTCACACCCAAGTTTGGATAAACAAGATTAGGTAAATAGGTATAGAGAGGGTGGGGCAAAGGCTTCAATATAGAACAAAGGTATATGAGGTAAACAAGATTAGGTATTCAGTGTGGAAACGCCCCCTAACTTAGTACTATAGCAGAAAGCTGCTTTCACAGAAGGAAGGACCAAATTAGGTAAACAGGTAAATAGGGCTATAGACTTGTGTGGGGTGAAGTTGCCCACAGTGGAGCTAATTAGCAAAAGAAAGATGCTTTGTTGACCCTGAGGTAGCATGCTCTGTCTTTCTTGTTCCCTAGAAACAGAGGTTGTGTCTCATGTCTGCTGTAAACAACCTTCTGCCTGGTGCCAGGATTTTGTTTTGTATTAACCCAAACCCCTAATCCCTCATATCTTCAAAACCCCCTTTCCCTCAAGCCCATGAGTTAATGTTCACAGTTTCCTTATCTCTTGTGCATGTCCATCACCATGTTTGTAAGCCTTCTGATCCTAATAAAAACAGAGCAAGGACCCTTAAGTGGGGCTCTTGTTCTTCTCTCAGACATTATCCATCTCTTGCATTTTAATTCTGCATCCCACTTTCTTGCTGGACAAGAAAGAACTCTAGACCCAGAGTCTATGATGGTCTTCCATAATCAGCATCTTCAAAATGGATGTGTGTTTCTACATGGAACTTAATCCTTCCTCAAAATTTGATGGCTGAATCTAAGCCATGCCTAAAATCTTAAGTAGAAAAAGTTCCAGGAGGGGCACCTGGGTGGCTCAGTCGGTTAGGCATCTGACTTCGGTTCAGGTCATGATCTCATGGTTTGTGGGTTCGAGTCCTGTGTCAGGCTCTGTACTGACAGCTCAGAGCCTGGAGCCTGCTTTGGATTCTGTGTCTCCCTCTCTCTCTTCCCCTCCCCCACTCTCACTTTGTCTCACTCTGTCTCTCAAAAATAAATAAATGTAATAAAAAAATTAAAAAGAAAAAAAGAAAAAGTTCCAGGAAATGAAGTTTTATCCTGCAGACTCTACTCCTCGACTTGTTTAAAAGGGATCAAAGTAAATACTGAGTGAACCAATCCATATTATCAATATAAAACTGCTGGGCTTTTAAATTATTATCACTTATCGCATCTTTTATAAGTTTTGTAATTTATATGCACACCTTTTAAAGTACTTTGTTTTGTGAAATTGTATGTAGGTTGTGAATAGAAGGAAAAGAGAAAAGAAAAATGTATTTTTATGAAGGTTAATAAAGACTATTCTTAGGTAGGCTTTTGTTAATTATTCAAAGAAAATAGAAATAACAATATGTGGTCAATTAGAAGAATCAGTAAATAAGAGTATATTACTTTTTAACCTGATTCATAATTTGATATAAACAAAAGTCCAGAATAAAAATGTGTTATGTTATATTCTATAATGATTTCTAATATTTTAATATTTTATACTTACAATGTTTTATTATATCATTAATAATTACTCAAAATTATTTTATTTATTAATAATAAAAAGTGAATAAATCTGCCTATAGTGTTATATTCAATAAACGTTAGCAAACTATCACCAAAGGCTTATAGAGTAAAAATACTGTTTCAGTTTGTTGGAGGAGAAGATGGAAAAAGAAGTCAAGGGTAAATAAGGGTCGTAAAAGAGATAAAATATAAAATTCATAGAATAACCAAAACAGAATACAGAACTGTTTCAGAAAATATTAGGGAAAAAAAGATAAGAAAAGCAAAAGTGAAAAGATAATAACAAAAGATAATATGGAAAGACAATAGTTTGAGAAAAGGCTTTCAAGTGTTTTCGATGTGACCTTGATAATTTATCAATCAGGAAGAAAGTGAGCAATATTAACTCTGCTTGAAGACAGAAGTAAAATCTATCTTGTGAAAGAGTACTTAAGAGTGTATTTTGAACTTAAGAAATTACATTATACAAAAAAAATATATATATACACACACACATGTATGTGTACATATTTATACTTTACATAGATAATGTATATATGTGATATATATAGATATATATATATATATATATATATATATATCGAAGAAAGAAAATATTTACAAATATATTTTACCGAAGCAGAAATTAAGGTGATTTCTTAATTTACATAAAACAATGGGATATATTGGGAACTAGTATTATCCTAAAAAAACACAATTTCCAAGTTCAGAGCAATCTACTACTCTCCCCTGCCCCCTGCTTCCTTAGCAAGACTTATATTACAAAAGAACTACTCCATTTGATGTCAGGATATATTATTAACCTACATATGGAGAGTTTGCATATTTGTAATTTTAAATAGCAAACTAGTATTTGTATGGACTTAGTATAAGAACAATATCAGAGAACACTTACCATTGTCTTCAGATTGTATCTAATTATTAATCTTATGAAGGACCACAAACCATGTGTTGATTGTTAATGATACTTTACATTGACTCAATCCCTTTCAAAAAATGTTTTGTTATAAATTATCATATTCAATTCTCACAACAATCATGTCTTCTTATTCCATTTACCATTTACCGAAGCAGAGGTAATCTCCAAAACATTTCTTACTCTTTCACATTTATTAATAACAAAACGTTCTACTGTCATGTTTTAAAATTTTGTTTTCAGGTAGTCCAACTCCCTTCTATTTTACCAATGTTCCAAATTAAGGTTAATAGCTTTTCCTCAACTATTCTTTTGCTGCTGATTTTCATATTATTAGGACTTATAAGCATGTTTCAATTTATGGTAGGTTCTAACTATTCATTTAAAAAAAGCACTTTTATTTTTCATATGTGATCTAGATTGACTTGAAGAGCATACTGATACTATTGTACATGTGGAAGAAAAAGAATGGACTTAGAACATACTAAATTACGATAATTTATTTCCATTCGGGAACACTTAGAGTCTTATATAAGTCAAGGCAAAAGAGCAGAAAGGAAAAAAAAAAAGAAAATATACATAACCGATGTACAATTTCCATTCGTTTACTAATTTCACTCCTTAAAAATCTCACAATGTATTTTTTTGACCTTACATATGCAGTAGTTGAAATCAAAGAGGAATACAAACTATGTATCAAGTGCTATAATTTTGAGGTTTGAGGATGCAATTCTGATTTGAGGGTGTAAAACACTTTGAAGATGAAAATATGATTATGATATGAAACCTATTGAAAGCGTCCTGTGTGTTGCAACATGTCAGACATTACCCCCAATTTATGACTGTTGTTTCAACATTAACACTTGTCTAGGAATTTTCATTTTTTAACAAAGTATTTTATTAGTGATTAATAAAAATAAGTTGCAAATGGGTTTTTTAGAACTCTCCTTTGGACTTTGAATTTTTCCGTATTCTCAGTGTGGCTGGAAACATATGCGCAGTGAATAGAGTTCTTATTTTAAAACATGATTAAGTCAGAGAGACACCAGCAGTAACTCATCATAGTCAGTTAAGATATTTTACAGATAAAATATAACTAAAGTCATTCCTTCAAGGACAGAATGCAGTGTGCTCACTGGTAAAATGAACAGTTGGATATGAAGGGCCAAGGACAGCTACCTCCACAAGCTCTCAAGTAGTTTTCTGGGGAATTCGGTATTATTGCCCTTCATCACTAGTGTACCAGACATTTGCGATGTGATTCATGTTGTAACTCAATGGATACATTAAGCCACAAGACAGATGATCAGTGGGAAATATGAGAAATTATTAAATGCACATGCGAACTTTGTGTAGGAAATAGTGCTTAAATAGTCCTGTCATTCAGTCCGTGAAGACTAATCTGAATGTTTTATGAAAATGGTTTCCATTTGTGTGTGTATATGTGTGCACATGCTTTCTTTTCTTTTTGGTAGATAGTAGGAGTAGAATAACTGAACTCTTTAGTGATTAAATTTTAAGAAACTGCCAAACACTTTCCCAAAGTGTTTGCAGAATTTTATATTCCTATTAGCAGTGTATGAAGTTCCAGTACTCCCACATCCTCACCAACACTTAGTATAAATACTGTCAGTCCTTTCATTTAGCCATTCTAGAAGGTGCATTGTGATATATTATTGTGGTTTTAATTTGCATTTCTGTAATGACTAAGATGAGCATCGTATGTGATTTTTCATCTGTATATCATATTTTCATTTGTTGTTTTACCATTCTTATATCAGATATTGATGTACTTTCTGTTGAAATATCTTGCTCGTTTATACTGGATTGTTTTTTTCTTTGTAGTGAGTTTTGAGAGTTCTTTTTATTTTCTGGACACCAATTCGTTACAAGATATGGCTGTGTAAATATATTAACCTACATGTGGTTTGTCTTTTTATTCACTGACTAGAGAATAAAACAGCATTTAAAAAATTTGATGAAGATCACGGCACCTGGGCGGTTTAGTCAGTTAAGCGTCTGACTTCGGCTCAGGTCATGATCTCCTGGTTTCAAGCCCCTCATTGAGCTCTGTGCTGAAGGCTCAGAGCCTGGAGCCTGCTTCCAGTTCTGTGTCTCCCTGTCTCTCTGCCCTTTGCCGCTAACACTCTCTCCTTATCTCTCTCAAAAATAAACATTTAAAAAAAAAAGGAAAAGAAAATTTGATGAAGACTATTTATAATGATTTATTTTATTGGACTTGCCTTTAGTATCACCTAAGACAATTTTGTTAATTCAAGAGCGCAAATATTTTCTATTTACTTCTAGAGAATAATCTTGGTGAAAATTGACATCTCAGTAATATTGAATGTTCCTGCTTTTAAGGTGGGAGCTGTTTCGTCAGTTGAATTTTCTTAATGTTTCTGCTCCATCCTCCGCCTTAAGGTTTTGCTTGTGGGTCAGAGGCTGGGTGAGGGTCTTTTTCACACTCTTGCCACTTTTCTAGTTGTGAAAGGCGATTGCTGCTGCCTGAATGCTGGCTAGTCATTGGTGGGGAAGGACAGTCCTGAACGAGTGTCGGTTTCATGTAGTTCTTGATGCCCTTGGACACTGAGCTGGGGTTTTCTCAGTGATTTTTCTGCTCCTCAGTTGGTAAGATATCACTTAAGGCCTAGGCTCAGAACGCTTTTCTATCATTCTCCCATAGCAGAGAATTTCCTTTCCTCCTGCATCATCCAGTCTTCACTTATGTCCTGGGGACAACAGTATTTGCTATTCTTCCCCCAGCAGCTTAATGTTAAGTTCTGGAGCGGAGAAGAATCAGTAGCAAGCTTTCTTCCTCTTCCATAGTAGCACCCTCTTTCAGGCCTACAGGTGGTTGGAAAAATGGATTCTGTCTCCTGACTTGTTCTCAGTCTTTTTCTTGAGCTTCCAGTAAAGATTTATGAGGAAGGGCCCCTTGTGTCTGAGGTTCCCAGGTTCCCTACACTTTCAGTGAGTCTTGTATTTTGCGATTTGTTAATAATTTAGCTTAATGCATCTTAATCAGGTGCATGGTTCTGGCAAACGGAAGCCAGGCTTGCAACCTGTTTCTTTTTGGAAGTGCCTACTATTAAATTAATTAAACAAGGAGGCCATTAGGCTGACATGGCTCCAATGCCATGGCGACCTATACAAGCAAACCAAAATCTGAGCCTCTAAATACCTCAAAGTTAGGAAATCAAAGACGCTAAGGACACTCAAAGCTAGTTAGGCTTTAAGCTATCACCAATTAAATAATTTACATTCTTCGTTTCTGCACATTGTGTATCTATAAGTGTTTCCTAGCTCCTGTATGCTGAGTGTTCCTAATAACTAATGGATTGTCACTGTCAGATTCAAATAGAGTTTTGCTCAAATAAACTCTTAGAATTTTAATACACCTCAGTTTATCTTTTAATAGTGCCTTTTCTAAAACTCAGGATACTAGATAACCCTGCAATCTCAGCTCTTTTTTGAATTCAAAGCAGTGATGAGTTTGTAAATGTCTTTCTTGTTGTTGTTAATGCTTTTTTCCAGTTTTCTATGTTCTATGCATAATTGTTGACTCTTTCAGCAAAAGAGCTTACCAAAGAGTTAAAGGGCACAGGTTTTGTATCAGTTTCTTCAATGGTTCAGATAACCAGTTAATTCTAATAATGGTTTAAAAGTTTCATCCGATTTATGTAATCAGGAAAGCATTCGGAAGTTTATTTTATCCAAAGTGAAACACATGATATTATTGTTATTGTAAGAGCAAAGTTTCAATATTAAAGTTTCCATATAAATGTACCTATTTTTGTTTAGTTACAATATAAAAAAAAAGTAGGTGAAGTACAGTACACAATTAGAAAAAAATATTCTTCCTAAATAAGACATCTAGAGAGTACAGAAGCACTTATTATTGGCTGAAGTGAACTCAAAATTTAATTATATCCAAGATAGTTGCACTATTTATTCAATCAAAATAGAATTTTTAAGTTTTCAACATTATTTTTAAATTACAGTTATATTGCCTGGATTAATTTAACTAGGGCACTTTTGTAAATGAATCTGATGTACAAAAAGACATTTTGGGGGTGCCTGGGTGGCTCAGCCGGTTAGGTGATTAAGCCTCTGATTTTAGCTCAGGTCATATTCTCATGGTTCCTGATTCGAGTTCCGCATTGGGCTCTCTGCTGTCAGCACGGAGCCTGCTTCACATCCTCTGTCCCCTTCTCTCTCTGCTCCTCCCCACCCTCTCTCAAAAATAAATGTACATTAAAAAAATAAAAAATGAAAACAAAAAGCAAAAAGGCACTTCAGCATTGCACTGCATGCTTTCTTTCTCTGTTACCCATTATCAGTTGGATACTATGAATTCCTGAAATATTAAAGAACTAGATTAGATACCAGCATAAGCATCCTAAAATTGTCTTGATTTTTAAAAGTTAATTAAGTCCTTTTATTTTCAAAAGAGTTAAAAATCTTTAATTAAAGTATTTAATAAAATGAGCACTGACCTTTCCAAATCTGAAGATTTGTCACATTGTAGTTATTGAAAAACAATTTTGAAAACAAAAATGCATTGAAATATGTTGCTAAAAAACAAAATAGAAATTGAATAAAAGGAACAATAGGCACAGTTTAATTTTGAAATTCTTTAAGTATATTTTGATATATATAGCCTGTGGAAAGAAAAATGTCTTTGAAACCCCATTTTTAATTAGGTTAATTTATAATTTATTCCCAGAATTCCTATGATTTCCCAGCAACCCAATTTCATGACACATTCAATGGAGTCAAAGAAACAAGTTACTTGATGAGTTTTGAGGCTCTAAAATATTTTTTTCAAGAAGGCATTAACTAATAAAATACTGAGCAGAAATATTTTTATGCTTCAATGTTAGAAACAAAAGAAATGAAATTGTTCTCCATTTGGCAACATCAATATGAATTTACTTGGTATTTTAGCATGTGTACACAGAACATTATATCAATTAAAAATATTATGGTCAAAAGAGGAAAAAACAGTCATTAATAATTTGAAATTAGCTAAGCATAAAGGACAACTTTGAAGATTTCAGACTATTGTATTAAGTATTAAAACTACTGAAACTATATTAAAAAGCATTCTTCAAATACACAGCAGTAGCACGATGTTTGCAAAGTAATGGAATAAGAATTGGGTTGATTATAATATCTGAAAAATACTAAAAGAAATTCATTGTTTTTGGTTCTTTTAAATTTATTTGTTTTTTATTTGTTTGCTTGTTTCAAGTTTTTATTTAAATTCTAGTTAGTTGACATACAGTGTAAATATTGGTTTCAGGAGTAAAATTTAGTGATTTGTTACTTACATACAACATCCAGTTCTCACTGTAACAATTGCCCTCTTTAATACCCAACACCCATTTAGCCCATTCCCACCTGCACCTCCCTTCCATTAACCCTCAGTTTTGTTCTCTATAGTTAAGTGTCTCTTATGGTTTGCTCCCTCTCTTTTTGTTTTCCTTCCCCCTATGTTCATCTGTTTCGTTTCTTGAATTCCACATATGGATGAAATCATATGGCATTGTCTTTCTCTAATTTCACTTAGCAAAATACACTATGGCTCCATCCACATTGTTGTAAATGGCAAGATTTCATTCTTTTTGATGGCTGAGTAATATTATATATAATAATATATATAATATCACACACACACACACACACACCCCACCTCTTCTTTATCCATTCATCAGTTGATGGACAAATGGACTCTTTCCATAATTTGGCTATTGTTGATAATTCTGCTATAAATATTGGGATACATGTGCCTCTTTGAATCAGTATTTTTGTAACATTTGTATATAAATACTTAGTAGTATAATTGCTGGATCATAGGGTAGTTCTATTTTTAACTTTTTGAAGAATCTCCATACTATTTTCCAGAGTGGCTCCACCAGTTTGAATTTCCACCAATAACATAAGAAGGTTTCTCTTTCTGCACATCCTCACCAACATTTGTAGTTTCCAGTGTTGTTAATTTTAGCCAATCTGACAGGTGTGATGTGGTATCTCATCGTGTTTTCAATTTGTATTTCCCTGATGGTGAGTGGTGTTGAGCATCTTTTCATGTGTCTGTTAGCCATCTGGATATCTTCTTTGGAAAAATTTATTCATGTATTCTGCCTGTTTCTTATCTGGATTATTTGTTTTCTGGGTGTTTAGTATAATAAGTTCTTTCTAAATTTTAGATACTAACTCTTTATCAGATATCAAATATCTTCTCCCATTCTATAGGCTGCCTTTCAGTTTTGTTGATTATTTGCTTCTCTGTGCCAAAGGTTTTTATCTTGATGAGGTCCCAATACTTCATGTTTGCTTTCGTTTCCCTTGCATCTGGCAACATGTCTAATAAGAAGTTGCTACAGCTAATGCCAAAGAGGTTGCTGCCTGTGTTCTCCTCTAGGATTTTTATGGTTTCATGTCTCACATTTAGGTCTGTCATCCCTTTTGAATTTATTTTTGTGCATGGTATAAGAAGTGGTCCCGTTTCATCCTTCTGCATGTTGCTGTGCAGTTTTTCTCACACCATTTGTTGAAGGGACTGGTTGTTTCTATTGTATATTCTTTCATTCTTTGTCAAAGATGGGTTGACCAAATAGTTGTGGGTCCCTTTCTGTTTTTATTAATTTTGTTCCATTGATCTGTGTGTCTCTTTTTGTGCCAGTACCATATTGACTTGATGGCTACTGTTTTGTAATATAGCTTGAAGTCCAGAATTGTGATGCCTCTAGTTTTGCTTTTCTTTTGCTTTGGCTTTGGCTATTTGGGGTATTTTGTGGCTCCTTACAAATTTTAGAATTGTTTGTTCAGCTTTGTGAAAAATACTGGTGGTATTTTGCTAATGATTGCATTAAATGTGTAGATTGCTTTCGGTAGTAGACATTTTAACAATATTTGGTCTTCCAGTCTCTGAGCATGGAATGTTTTTCCATTTCTTTGTGTCCTGCTCAATTTATTTCATAAGTGTTCTATAGTTTTCAGACTACAGCTGTTTTACCTCTTTGGATAGGTTTATTCCTAGGAATCTTATGGGTTTTGGTGCAATTGTAAATGGGGTTAATTCCTTGATTTCTCTTTCTGCTACCCTGTTTTTTTTTTTTTAATTAATTGATTTATATATTTGGGTGTGGAAGTTGGAGGCATAAATATTTACAATTGTTAGATGTTCTTGGTGGATATATCACATAAACATAAAATCTAGTTTATCTGATATAAGTATGGCTATTCCTCCTTTCTTTTCATGTCCATTGGCATGATAAATGGTTCCCAACCCCCTCACTTTCAATCTGGAGGTGACTTTAGGACTAAAATGAGTCTCTTTTAGGCCATATAGAGATGGGCCTTTTTTTTTTTTTAATCCATTCTTATGCCTTATGTTTTTTGATTGGAACATTTAGTCTGTTTACATTCATAGAGATTACTGATAGATATACATTTAATGCCATGTATTACATGTAAAGTAATTGTTTCTGGATATTTTCTCTGTTCCTTTCTAGGCTTTGTGGCTTTTGTTCTTTCATTCCCATTCAAGGAGTGCTCTTTAATATTTATTTGAGCGCCAGTTTAGTGGTCATGGACTGTTTTAGTTTTGTTTGTCTGGGAAACTGTTTATGTTTCCTTCTATTCTGAATGGCAGCCTTGATGGATAAAGTATTCCTGGTGCATATTTTACCCATTCACCATTTTGCATATATCATGTCCTTCCTTTTAGCCTGCCAAGTTTCTTTAGAGAGATCTGCTGCTAACTTTATTTGTCTTTCCTTGTAAGTTAGAGATTTCTTTTCCTTTTCTTTTTTTTTTCAACGTTTATTTATTTTTGGGACAGAGAGAGACAGAGCATGAACGGGCGAGGGGCAGAGAGAGAGGGAGACACAGAATCGGAAACAGGCTCCAGGCTCTGAGCCATCAGTCCAGAGCCCGACGCGGGGCTCGAACTCACAGACCGCGAGATCGTGACCTGGCTGAAGTAGGACGCTCAACCGACTGCGCCACCCAGGCGCCCCTTCTTTTCCTTTTCTGCTTTCAGGATTCTTTCCTTATATCTGTATTTTGGAAACTTTACTATGATGTGTCTTGGTGTTGCCTGCTGTTGATTTTAAGGAGAGTTCTCTGTGCCTCTTGGATTTGGATGTCTGTTTCACTCCTCAGATAAGGGGAGTTTTCAGCTATAATTTGTTCCAATAAACCTTCTGTCCTTTCCTCCTTCTCTTCTTCTGGAAGTCCTATAACATGAATGCTATTACACTTTATGGAGTTGCTGAGTTCCCTAAGTCAACAAAGGTGATTCCACATTTTTTCCCCTTTTATTTTTAGCTTCATTATTTTCCATGGTTTTATCTTCTGTATCACTTATTCACTACTCTGCTTCTACCATCCTTATGGTCATTACATTCAATCAGTTTTGCATCTCAGTTATATAATTTTTTATTTGGACCTGACTAGTTTTTAAGTCTTTTATCTCTGCAGTAAGGGACTCCCTGGTCGGGTTTTTTTTTTTTTTAATGTTTATTTATTATTGAGAGAGCATGAGCAGGAGATGGGCAGAGACAGAAGGAGACACAGAATCTGAAGCAGGTTCCAGGGTCTGAGGTGTCAACACAGAGCCTGATGTGGGGTTTGAACCCATGAACCATATTATGACTTTAGCTGAAGTCAGATGCTTAACTTACTGAGCCACCTAAGTGTTCCTCCCTGGTGTTGTTTCTGCTTTTCTCAAACCCAGCTAGTATCTTTATGGTTGTTGTTTTAAATTCTGATTCAAGCATAGTACTTATATCTGTTTTGATTAGATAGCTGGCTGTTATCTCTTCTTGTTCTTTCTTTTGGGATGAATTCTGCTGTCTTGGCATTTTATCTGGGTCTCTGCCTTTTCTGTGTTAAGAAAGACTGTTATGTTGTCTGCTCTTGAGAATAACAGCTATATTAAGAAGACATCATATATTGTCCAGGGCCTAGTACTTCAGGAAGTGTTTCTGGTATGCACTGTGTGCACTCAGCTGTTGTGTTTTAGCTACTCTTTCCTTCAGGTCAGTCCTCTGCAGAGATTTTCCTTGCCTACAAGGGGAACTGTTTTTACCTTGTCCAATGTGAAGCAAGTTTTAGCTAGGTGTGTTTTGGTCTGCTTGTTAAAAGAGACTAGATCCTATTTCCCCTAGAGCTGAAGCTTTGCAGCACTCTGGTCAGCAGACTTAATAGGTGTCAGGGGGTTTGGACTGGTCTTCTCTGGGAGGTGCCCACCCCTGCTCTGAATCTCAGGCATACTTGCCCTAATGAAAAAGCACATGCAGAGCACAGGGTGGTGGGGCTTGGTGTAAGCAGCTCAAGCCTCCACTGTGGGCACTGTGCCCACTGAAGTCTGTCCATGCTCATGAATAGTGGTAAAAATGGCATCAGCCAGCTCTCTCATCCCTGGAGGGAAGAGTTCATGACTGCCACTATTCAGGAAGTCCTCACAGAAGAGCAAACAATCTCTCCTTGTGTGTCCCAGGCTTCTCTCAGATCCCTGTCTGTGTCTGAGCCTCTGCCTGCCCAGAGGCACAGTGGTCTTATGATTTATCTCAGGTGCACCAGCTAGGTTTCAAAACTCCAAATTTTAGGGACTAGGCTCACACAGACTCTGCATGGTGTGGACCTGTGCTGATCCTCTGGGGGAGGGTCTTGCCACATCCCGGCTGGTGATGATTTTTCCCAGAAGGGCAGTTGCACAAAAGTGCAGGGGCTTGGAGTTTATGGTTAAGTGTAGCAAAAGGTGGCCTTCAGGACAGAAGGACAGAAGGACAGAAGCTCCTGTCCTCAGCAGCTGCCTCTGCTTCTAAGCTAATAAATAGGGCAGCTCAATGGCAACTTCTGGCTCTTTTGTCAATGAAGAGCCAGGACAGCCTCTCCCAAATGCACTCCAAAAAGGGAACTGTCTCCCCTAGTGCAACCAGAGGATTCTTAGACAACACTGTCTCCTCCCAGTCCTCTGTCCTCCTTCTCCACAGGATCACCTTTGCACTTGCCAGGCTCCACTCTGGTGATGGCACAGACTTCTAAAACTTCAGATTTTGAGCTCTGCTATTTGTAAAATCTTATGATTAGCTGCTCCTCATTTTCCCCATCAGTGGTTATAGGGAAATGCTTTTCTTGTTCAATGCTCTACACTCTGTTAGGGGCATCTGGGTGGCTGAGTTAGTTAAGCATTTGACTCTTGATTTTGGCTCAGGTCATGATCTCATGGTCGTAAGATGGAACCCTGTGTCAATTCTGCTTGGGATTCTCTCTCTCCTCTCTCGGCCCCTCTTCTCCATTTGCTTGCTTATGCACTCTCTCTGTCTCTCTTAAAAAATTAAATATGTATATATATATGTATATGTATATATATATATATATAATTACAATATTATATAAAATATTACATTTTTTAGGTTTCATTTCCCTCTTAAAATTTCTAGGTTTGAAAAATCAATATTGTGAGGCTGTTTATAGTTTCTTTGATGGATAGAAATGTAAGTAAAGAAATTATTTTATTATATTATAAGCTGAAAGTGTTACAGGAGTAATGGGAGAGGAAGGTGGTTATAGATGCAAATGGAGAAAGAAGCAGAATGTGTCTCAGTTTTCACTATGTCTAAAATCACCAGAATATAACATTACACAGAGATGTGATGCAGCCTAGAAGGATTATTTATTTATTTATTTATTTAAACAAGAGAACTGGAATTAAGGAAGATTCACATGGTCATGAATGAATGTGTTTTGCATTTATCATTTTCATAACCTAGATATGTCCAATTTATAATGTCTTATTCTAGATAAAATATCTATCCTATTTATAAAATATCAATGGACTTTTAAGAATATTTTGTGTATATCATATGTAGCTTTAAATCAAATCATTCAGTTAGTAGATGTATAATCCTAATTTTACTAAAATCACTTTTCTAAGAATGAGGAAATTGAGTTTCATAATAGTCAAGTAATTTGCCAAAACTTAATTGGCTGTATAAAAAAGATAGCATTTTCAGACTAATGGTCTCCTAGACCAAGTTATTTACAATAGCCTCACACCATTTCCCTCTTCATGTGTTTGCTTTTTAGCCAAAGGTTTAGAGGGAAAGAGTACTCTAGGACATACTTATTCATATAAATTACCTTATAATTTTTTCTTACATGGGTATTTGTTTGTAAGTTGAAAGTTAATTTAAGTAAAAATCATCCAAATTGTATGAAAAGTGACATTAGTATTTTAAGTGCCTTTATAAATTAAAACTGAGAATAAGACTATAAGAGAAATAAGAAATTGAATTATTTCAATAAGAAATTGACTTACTCTTTGATTTACATGTTTTCTTTCAAGAAAGAACTTTTTCCGAAAACCCTGCACATATTAAGGTTATATCAAAGTGTTTAAGCAGACCATATGCGAGGGCTGTATAATGCTAGCCAATGAACAGCATATGCCATATCCCTGCATAATAATTTCAAAGTTCTGAAAGAAATCATAGTGAACTCTTTAACTCATCAGTAATGAATACAGGATTATGTTTTTCTTTGGTAAGTAAGTACTAAACCAATAAGTAAAGACTGAAATATTTATACTCTATTCTTGATCACGTTATTAAAATAGAACTCTATTGTTGACAAATCAGACATGAATATTAAAAAGTAGATATCTCAGGGTCATTGTTGGGCAGCTGTATGTACATCTGTCTCCTACTAAACAATACTGTAAAATTTCACACAACAAAATATATAGCAAAATGCAGTTAGTTTTCTCCCAAATAAATCTATCTCTATAGCATAGGGGAAAAGAAGGCAAAAGCATAGAATGCAAAATGTAGCTCTTGCCAAATGAGCCATGTAGCTTATAATGTAGGTTTTGAAAAACATAAAACATTAACTGAAAGACTTTATAATGAGAGATGGCTTCATACATGGTGAACATCAATATATAAAAATGAATTTAAAATATGTGGTAGACAGGTGTGTGACTGAATTGATAAACAGCAGCTGTGACTTATGTGTGTTTCTAATTAGAGAATTAAAGAAGCTTGGCAGTTCTAACCTTTCTTCTTCTTCTTTTTGTCTTATATATTAATAAAAAATAGTGGTTATTTAACAAAATTGTTGATTCAGTTATTTATTGATTAGCTATGGTAATTGGCTATAGATATCATGCCAATAAAAAAAAAATCAAGGAATATCCAAAACAAGCCACTTCCCTTCAAAGAGTTTTTCCTCTTGTCATAAATAAGAACTAAATAGAATTTAATTATTTGAGACACAATACTAATTAACGATAAAGTATCCCTCAAATTGAGATCAATACGAAAATGAATCTAAAATGTCTCAGTTGATAACCAGTCAACGGGTTCCCATTTTGGGCCTGTTTATTATATCCAATCACTAAGCTAAGTGCTTTCAGTGAATTACCTCACTTAACTCTCAAAACAGTGCTATTACAAATGCTATTACAGTCCCCAGCAGGGAGAATGAAGCTTAGAATACTTAAAACCATGCTCAAGGCCGTATGGCTAGTAGGTTGAAATGCCAGGATTAATATACAGCCCCATGATTTCTCAGTCTTACACTCTTAACCACTGCTATCCTCTGCTTTGCATCATTCTCACAGTTCCCTAATGTGAAGGAGTGGGTGGGTGGGTGAGTCCCACAGTTCCCAGAGAATGGAATGATGGCCTTGTTTAATGAGGATACTAGTCTCTACATCTCGTTTGGTAGGTCTGCAATATTGAAGACAAGTTTAAGGCTTATTCTCATCATATTCTAGACACAGGTCCTTTCAGGCAGATGATAAACCTCCAAAATATTTCATATGAAATAATGTGAATATGTTCACATGACTCTGGGATACATTAGATTAGTAAAACCATAACTCAAAATATGAAGCAGATTAGGATAATGATGGGGTGGGCAGTGTTTGTGGGTGGAAGAAGAAACTTTTTGCCATTAAAATTAGGATATAATATAAATTAGGATAATAATAGTATTAACTCAGAATTTGAAGTATAAAATGAGATATTATATATAAATATGACTTATAAAGGAGAGGATTTCTTAAATGGTGGGCATTTATATGAACTGAGGTTTTAATGTGTATTATTTCCTAATTGTCATATATTACTTTAAAATTTGACCAAGTGAAGCATTTTTACATGGATTTTTTAAAGTTTATTTATTTACTTTGACAGAGAGAGAGAGCACACAAGCAGAGGAGGGACAGAGAGAGAGGGAGAGAGAGAGAATCCCAAGCTGGCTCTGTGCTGTCAGCACATAACTAAATGAGGTGCTCGATCTCAGGAATCATGAGATCATGACCTGAGATGAAATCAAAAGTTGAACACTTAACTTACTGAGACACCCAGGTGCCCTTATACGTTATTTTATTTTATTGTGTTCTGGGAATTGTTAATTATATTTTGAAAACTTAAAATGAAAATATGAGGTATAGTTTGCACTTGAATTCAAATGATGTTTGGTTTTAAGGAGTCTATCTATATCAATGATAGAAGTTTTTTCTGGGAAAAAATATCAATATATGAGTCAATATAAATATCACAGTTTCATTATTGAAATCAAATGAACACATGTAACCATTTATATAGAACTACAAAGAGGAATATATTTCATAACTTGTATTTCAACCAAACTGACTTCAAATATTCACATGCTCAATGAATATTTTCTTTATTGTGTGTTTTACATGGTTACATCAAGACAAGTTTAAGAGCACACATGTACATTGTTGTAACTGTTAGTCTTTTTTTTTTGTAGCAAATTTTAAATTATTAAGAAAAACCAACATGTTTAAGACCATGACACCAAAAGGGAGGGTAAAAGTCATATTCATGATAATTTTCATTTCAACCAAAGGTCTGTACAAAGTTGACAATACCAAAATAAGTAAAGCAACAGTGAGTGCTAAAATCCCAAGGGTTTGCTCTGAACACAGTGCAATTTATGTTTGTCTAGTTTTAAGTTATTTTGCTGTGATTTCTGTAGTCATGACAATATTATAGTAATCACCTCTAATTTAAAACTGAAATCATATGTAAATAATTCATAAAGTAATACTTTTAAGTTATGTTGAAAGATAATCAAGTTTTAATGCCACTGGAAATGCTTTCCTGTCCCTTAAGTAATCTCAGTATCAGTTGCAACTGTTCCTGACCAATCCTAGAAACAGACAAAGGAATGGTGTTTTGCTGCTGGCTTGAGGAAAATGCAGCAGAGAAATAAGGAGAAGTGTTCTTTCTCCCAAGGAAAATAATTGTAAACGCGGTCTCATAGGTATGGGTATTTGAAAGCTCAAATTTGTCAGATTTTAAAGATTTTCTCATAAATGGATTGAATCTGTTTTTGAAAAGTAAGTGGAATTTGCTGTTTCTCTTGCAATGATTATTGTTTTTCCAGCAGAGTGTTTCCACAAGGGAATGCACAAGATGACCCCTGAATTCTGTAAAATATTGCTGTATTCTCTTAATCAATTCCATTTAAAATGTGGTTTAGGTTGAGAACCCTTTGAAAACTTTTAAAATGGAATCAAGTCACCTGAGAATTTAGCATGGGAATGTGAGATATGACAAGGAAAAACTATGTATAATAGAATAAGGTTAATATTAACTATTTTGGTCAACACTTTTGTTCAAACTAAAACTATATTATTTTAACTTTCCAACAAATAATTCTCCCTTTTAATGTTTTATTTGCAAACTAAAATACTTGGCACATATATTGGTTCTTTTCAGCATTAATTATTTTTAACTATTAAACTTTCTTTTTATTTAAAAATTTTTTAATGTTTATTTTATTTTTGAGAGGTAGAGAGACGGAGCACGAGCGGGGGTGGGGGGCAGAGAAAGAGGGAGACACAGAATCTGAAGCAGGCTCCATGCTTCAAGCTATCAGCACAGAGCCTGATGCAGGGCTCGAATCCATGAACCATGAGATCATGACTTGAGCCGAAATCATATGCTTAACCAACTGAGCCACCCAGGCACCCCTTTTAACTATTAAGCTTTCATTAACTCCTCTTTATTGGTTTGTCTTCAACTACTTTTAAGTAGTTATATGGCTTCTCAACTGAAAGTTATTTTGTAGTCTAAGGAAACAATTCAAAAATGTTCATTATACCTCCACTTTGAGCATTTAACTACTGAACTTTTGTCTTGTTTTAATTCATTATTTTTTTTATTATGTTATAGTTTAAACCTTCTTGTTTTTACTTGCATTATATACTTTTGAACACTCAACTGTCTCTAAAATATATAATGCTTAAGAAATTACTATATTCAATAAATAATTACTGCCATATACAAATCTTGATATGAGCAACCACATAATGAAATTGTGATGGTTAATTTATATGCCAACTTGGCTAAGTTATGGTCCTGGTAGTTTGGTAGAACACTAGATGTTGCTGCAGTGGTATTTTGTAGATGGAATTAACATCTAAAATTGGTTTCCTTTAAGCAAAGGAGACTATCCTTGATAAGGTGAGTAGGCCTCAGCCACTAAGTTGAAGGCCTTAAGAACAGAAACTGAAGTTTCTCTAAGAAGAAGGAATTCTGACTTAACACTGTAACACAGAAGTCTTGCCTGAATTTCCAATCTTCCTGTCCACTTTACCAATTGCAGCCTTGAGACTACAACATCAACTTTTATCTGACTTTCCATCCTGCTGCCCTGTCTTACAAATTTCAGATTTGCCAGCCCCCATAATCAGGTGAAGCAATCCTTAAAATAATGCATTTTTAGGGACACCTTGGTGGCTCCATCAGTTGAGTGTCCAACTCTTGATTTTGGCTCAGGTCTTGATCACGGGGGCACGGGATCAAGCCCCATATCAGGCTCTGCACTGAGCATAGAGCCTGCTTAGGATTCATACTTCTCTCTCCCTCTGACCCACTCTCCCACTAGCTTTTCTCTTTCTCAAAAAGAAAAAAAATATTTAAAATAATGTATCTTTAAAATAAAATAAAACAATATACATATATCTTTATTGTGTCTGTACTGGTTCTGTTTTTGTTTTTTGTTTTTTGTTTTTTTTTTTGTTTTTTTTTTTGAGAATCCTGACTCATACAGAAGTTATAAATACATAATGAATATTAAAAAGTAAGATTTAATGTATGTATTCTTATACAACAAGTTTCTTATAAACTATTACATATCACAAGCAAAAATAGGATATGAATTTCATTTCTATATAAAATAGACTCATCGCATTCAAGTGCTCTAACACTTTCACTCCCTGCTCCCCCACTATCTTCTATTAGCACAATTAACTTCTAGCTGAGATGGATCAACACAATTTCCTGTTAGTAGTAAAGACTGCATTAAGTGCTTCTTATCTATCAGGCACAGCTTTAATCTCATTCTCCAGTGTAAGGTGAAATCCATTGCAAGAAGATGACATGTGCTATATTTTGAGAAAATGTAACTGGAGAAAAATGTAGATGAACTGTTTTAAGCTATTCCAAGAAAACAAAAATGTTCAAAAAAGAAGAAGAAAGTGCTCTTTATAACAGTGAGAGATCCTGCAATCCAATTGTTCTTGCTTAAGTTTTGAGTTTTTTAAATGTTTTGAAAATGTGAACACATTGTGTGTATACACACACACACACACACACACACGCAATGTTAACAATGCTAACATTTACAGTGTAGATATAGATGATATAGATATAGATATAGATAGATATTGAATTGAATTAGTGGGCTAATTATATAACACTAGATTGGTATTTTTTTACAACAAATTTGCATATAATGTCAAAGCATATCTGTAGAAGAGGTATGAATTTTTTTCCATTCTTGCTATAATGTAAAGCATGTTTTTATACCTGAAAAAATCATAAAGAGCATATTTTTACTGTATTGACTTAATCAATGTTGGTGAAATTCTTTCTAAGACTACTTCGAAAAAGCTAAATCCCAATGTTATTCTTTAACTGTACATGAGTGTAAACTGAATATAAATTGCTTTTGCAATGGATTTGAAAGCTTCTCTGCAACTATCTTGTCAATTTTATTGGCAGAGATACCTAGTTAAGACATTTTATTCAAAATTTCTCTGTGAGAAAAAGACCAATAATGGCAAGAATATTGAAACACTGCTAGGAGATCTTAGTCTATTTTTCCCCCAGTGCTATGAATCTTTATTCTTTTGTTGTTTGTTTGTTTAGTACTACTAAAGCTTTCTCTTTATATGGATTAAAATGAACTATAATGTTCTTTTTTTTGTTCTTTCAGAGTTTCTTTATAATGTAATAACTCCTCACTGGGTTCATTATGCTTATCTTCAATTGATATCTAGAATTCTCCTCATTTTTTTGGTGAGAAGAAACAACAATAATGAGTTTTATAAGATGTGCACAAGCATTTTAGCCTTTTTTTTTTACAATTATTAGAATGAAGGAAAAAAGCTAATTTTAGTAGAATTGGTTTGAATTAATCCATGTAACTGAAAATATTACTGATATATTTAAGAAAAAATGGCAAATCACAAGTAACATAAGAATATGAGGTTAATTTCTTTGATCATATAATTAAAGAAGCATCTCAATGACAAAATACACATAGTCAATATAATATTTTATATTTTAATTTTTTAATGTTTATTTTTGACAGAGAGCATGAGTGGGGGAGGGGCAGAGAGTGAGGGAGACACAGGATCTGAAGCAGGCTCTACACTGTCAGCACAGAGCCCAATGTTGGGCTCTAACTCATGAACTGTGAGACCATTACTTGAGTCAAAGTCAGATGCTTAACCAACTGAGCCACCCAGGAACCCCTAGAAATTTTTTAAATGAAATATCTTTATTACTAGTGAAACATTTAGTAATAAATATTAAATTTTGCACCCTGCCTTTCAAAATGGCAACATATGATACGAAGTAACAAGAACCACTGTCATCCAATCAGTGGGTGAAAAGACACTCTTAAATACTTTTTATGGCAATGTAAATTGGTTCTATATTGTAATATGTTGATAGACACACGGAAAATTCCTCTCTTTTTTTTTGTATAGGAACTTTATTGTGAAAAATTAAAAATTGACAGGGTTAGGTACCAACATGTCTGATGCAGAGTTTTTTGTTTGTTTTGGGGGTTTTTGTTTGTGTGTGTGTGTGTGTGTGTGTGTGTGTTTGTATTCTTTGGCTCAATGTGTCCTGCACACAGGATAAGTACCAGGTACTTTGATGTTGTGGATACTGCAGCCAATCAAAACAATCTTTTCTTCGTCCTTACTGAGTTTCAACTCAGCATAGGAACAGATGCTTATTAAAACGTAATCATATTCTGGTGGCTTAGTTGGTTAAGCATCTGACTTTAACTCAGGTCATGATCTTACAGTTTGTAAGTTCGAGCACCACGTCACGCTCTGTGCTGACATCATGGAGCCTGCATGGGATTCTCTCTCTCTCTCTCTCTCTCTCTCTCTCTCTCTCTCTGTCTCTCCCCAACTCGTACTGTCTCTCTCTTCCAAAATAAGTAAGTAAAAATTTTTTAAAAATTCAAAAAAAAATTTATGTTGTATGCAAGTGATGAATCACTGAATTCTACTCCTGAAGCCAACATTGCACAGTATGTTAACTAACTAGAGTGTAAATACACATTTAAAAAGAAAAAAAAAAATAATAATAAGACAAAGCAAACATACAAGAATAAGAAACTTTTTAAAAAACTAATTATGTATCATCTTTCCCTCTTTGTTCCAGCTCCACTACTTAGCTCCTGAGTGACTTTGGGCAAGTATTAGACTCTCTACATTCTTGAGGTTGTCAAGTATATTTATATATTTGCTTTATTTTTTTTTTAATTTTTTTAATGTTTACTTATTTTTGAGACAGAGAGAGACAGAGCATGAATGGGAGAGAGTCAGAGAGAGAGGGAGACACAGAATCTGAAACGGGCTCCAGGCTCTGAGCTGTCAGCACAGAGCCCGACACGGGGCTCGAACTCACGGACGGTGAGATCATGACCTGAGCTGAAGTCGGACGCTTAACCAACTGAGCCACCCAGGCGCCCCTATATTTACTTTAAATATATACTGATATATTTAATACTGCAGAGTATTGCAGAATAAAATAAGGTAGCATGCCTCAAGTCCTAGGACAGTGACTGGCATATGGAAAACTTTCACGAATTCTTGTTTGTTATTCTATTAGCAATGGTGGTGGCGATAATAATAGCTAATAGTATAAGGGAAGCAGGAATTGATGGTAGTTGTAGGAATGGAAGAGTAACAGTTCTGCTCTGTCATTTTGCCTTTGAATCATACAAGCAGCACTGGGCATCAATGGCTTGAGATGCTATCTCCCAGATACTAATGTTAGACAAATATTTTCTAAAATAAAATTTCCTGTTCAAAAGTATTAGTTAAACCAAATACTTTCAAGACACTTAAAATTTCATCTCCAATTCTGGGTTTTGCCTGAAGTCTAAATACTATCTTCTAAGTACTCTGCATGTTTTGAGAAAAGTTTGCCTATCTTTATTTTTTTCTCATGTTTTTCTTCATTGTGTACTCAATTTCTTTAAAAAAATATTTTTAGTTTATTTATTTTTTGAAAAAGCGAAAGCAGGAGGGTTTGAGAGAGAGAGAGAGAGAGAGAGAGAGGTAGAGAATCCCAAGCAGGCTCCACACTGTCAGGGCAGAGCCCCATGTGGGGCTCGAACTCACAAACTGTGAGATCATGACCTGAGTCAAAATCAAGTCAGATGCTTAACCAACTGAGGCACCCAGGAACCCTGTACTCATTTTCTAAAAATTTTTTATGTTTATTTTTGAGAGAGAGAGAGAGAGAGAGAAAGACAAAGCATAGGCGGGGTAGGTGCAGAGAGAGAAGGAGACACAGAATCTGAATCAAGTCAGACGCTTAATAAACCGAAGCACCGAGGAGCCCTAGCAATTTCTAAATTGATGCCTTATAGGGTTGTTGGGGAATGCAAAGTGCTAAGAAGAATTTTTCACATACAAACACTACAAAAGTGCCTTCAATTATTGTTATTTAATTATCTCCCTACTAAAAGTAATGTGCCATTGGCACTAATTTAATTGTATCCAGACTTCTGGTTTCTGGTCTAACATCTAAAGAGCTTGAGAGTTATCTCTCCAACCTATTTGATAAGTAAAAAGCTGAACAAACTGAAAAGTCAACAGCTCTTCTTACATCTGTTAGTGATGTCTCATGGCAATCTGCTGCCCCGGAATTAGAGAGACAGACAGGTGACACAGAGAATCACACATTACCTGAGCAGAAACCTCCACAGGAACCAATACTGGTTGGGAAAACCTACACTATAATCGATAAATTGCTGTAGAATCAGTGAAGTCAAATGTGAGAGTTAAACACTTCAGGGATGACCAGACATGGGGGCCTCGCACACTTTTGTGAGTTTTACCATCAGAAACCTAAACTGGTTCTCACAGCGACCGTCGGAGAAAAATCCCCTCATGCCTCTAGCAGGAGAAAGGAAAAAAGGAACCATTTTGAAACGTTACCAGACTATTCTGTTCTTTCAACAAAGCTTACCTTTAAAAGGAACTGTTTTTCCAGAACTTAGAGTACTGGGGTTTTCTCAGAATTTCACTGACCTGGGAGAAGGCAAATACTCTATCCAGTCAACTCTAGTCATCCTGGCTCACCTGAGGGGATGGAAGGAAACTGAGAAGCACTTGTGAAATTTAAAGTCACAGAGGGGCATCAACTCACCAAAAGACAGTGACATAGTGACAGGATTCTAAAATGTTTCCCCTTGCTCTACATTTCACCACACAATAAAGGCTTATTTAGTGTATTTCCTCTTACCTAATACATCATGTCTGGCTCTCAAAAAAAAAAAAAAAAAAGATCACAAGCACACTAAAAGGCAATACACAGCTTGAAAGAACAGCAAACATCAGAATCAGACTCAGACATGTCAGAAATGTTGGAATTATCAGACTGGGAATTTAAATCAAATATGACTAATACACTAAAGATAGTAATGAACAAAGTAGACAATATACCAGAAAAGATGGACAAAAGAAGCAGAGATATGGAAATTCTAAGAAAGAATAAAAAAAATATACTAGAAATTAAAAACACCGTAACAGAAATGGAAAACGTCTTTGATGGGCTCATATGTAGACTTGACATGGTGAGGATTGTCTCTCTGAGCTTAAACATATCTCAAAATAAACTTCTAAGATGGGAAGAAAAATGAAAAAAAAAAAAAAAAGAGTGGAAAAAGCAACAACAACAGAATATCTAAAAGCTGTGGAACGACTATAAAAGGTGGAACATATGTGTAACAGGAATACCAGAGACAGGAAAAAAGGAGTAACACAAATAGGTGAAGCAATAATAAGTGAAAATTTCAAATTAATATCAGATACTTAAACCACAGATCCAAAAAGCATAGACAACACCAAGCAGAAAAGTACCAAAAAAAAGGGGGGGATCCCAGTCACATCATATTCGAACTGCAGAAAATAAAAAAAACAATCTTAGTTATTTCTTATTTATTGACTGATTTTAGTCTATTTTTTTAAATTGTATAGTTGACATATATGAGTTTTAGATATACAATACAGAAACTCAGCAATCCTATACATTATGAATGCTCACCATGATAGGTACAATTACCATTGTCACCATACAAAGTTATTACACTATTATGGACTACAATCCCTGTGCTATACTTTTCATATTTAGTTTATAACTGGGAGACTATATCTCTCAATTCTTTTCACCTGTTATCGCCTATCCTAGCCACCAGTTTATTCTCTGTATTTATGAGTCTGTTTCTCTCTTATTATTGTTGTTTTTCTTGTTTTGTTTTGAATATTCCACATATAAATTAAATCATATGGCATTTGTCTTTTTCTGACTTCATTCATTTTTTCATTTTTTTTTATTTATTAAATTTTTTTAATGTTTATTTTTGAGAGAGAAAGATAGACATAGTGCAAGCAAGGGAGAGACAGAGAGAGGGAGACACAGAATCCCAAGCAGGCTCCAGGCTCTGACCTCTGAGCTGTCAGCACAGAGCCCAACACGGGGCCAAACTCACCAACCGTGAGATTATGACTTGAACCGATGTCAGACGCTTAACCGACTGAGCCACCCAGGTGTCCCCTGACTTCTTTCATTTGACATAATACACTCTGAGTCCATTCATGTATTTGTGAACAACAGATTTTCATTTTTTTTTTTTGCATGGCTGAGAAATATTCTATTGTGTTAATATGCCACATGTTATCTACTCATTTATCAGTGGACACTGAGTCTGCTTCCATACCTTGGCTATTGTAAATAATGCTGATATAAACATAGAGGTTCAATTATCTTTTCAAATTAGTGTTTATGTTTTCTCTGGGTGAATACCCAACAGCGGAATTATTGAATCTTAGGATATTTCCATTTTTGTTTTTTGGAGGAAACTCCATACTGTTTTCCAAATGGCAGAATGTTGAAGGTTTGGCTTTGCTTCTCCTTTCTGCTTTATTTTAAAATGTGAGAGGGAAGGGGCGCCTGGGTGGCTCAGTCGGTTGAGTGTCGGACTTCAGCTCAGGTCATGATCTCACATTTTGTGGGTTCGAGCCCCGCGTCGGGCTCTGTACTGACAGTGCAGAGCCTGGAGCCTGCTTCAGATTCTGTGTCTCCCTCTCTCTCTGTCCCTCCCCGCTTATGCTCTGTCTCTGTCTGTCTCAAAAATATATATAAACATTATTATTATTTTTTTTTAATGTGAGAGGAAAGAGATAAATTGAAGAAAATGTTAAGCAAAAAGGAACAAGAGCTTCAGTATTTGGAAAATTCTCAGCACATATCCATACTGTAAAAAGTGAGGAAGCTTTTTCTTTTTTCTTTGTAATGTTTATTTTTTTGAGGGAGAGAGACAGAGAACAAGCAAGGAAGGGGCAGAGAGGGAGAGGGAAACACAGAGTCTGAATCAGGCTCCAGGCTCTGAGCCGTCAGCACAGAGCCCGACACGGGGCTCGAACTCATGAACAGTGAGACCTGAGCCAAAGTCGTTTGGTCAACCAACTAAGCCACCCACTTGCCCAGAGAAAGTTTGTCTGAATACAATACTACGAATGTTACTAAGCAGCCATTTGGTAAAGAGACTGATTAGTGTGAGTGTGAATTACAGATCTAATCAGCTATCACAATAGACGTCCACAATACAGATGAGTTTATCGCAGCCCGGATACTGCCGGTTTGGACCAAAGGGAACAGAGATGGGGGAAAAAATAAATAAATAAATAAATAAATAAATAAATAAATAGAAAGACTTTCATACTTCTGGGATTCTATAGAACTGGACCACAAAGCTACCTAGCTAAAATGGTTCACTATTCTTCAAGCAAAGCGGGGAATGGCACCAGAAGTGTTCAGAAATTATGAGAGCTGCCTCCAAGATTTTGAAGGATGAAACTTCTGGCTTCATTTCAGCAAGCCAGGCTTCCACCACCAGAAGGCTTGAGGGTTGGGTGGCTCTGCACCACCACAGGGGAGGGAACTCCCAGTGGAGCTGTGGGGATAGAGCTATCACCTAAGACCCCAGGGGTGATGTTGCTGCTGCCCATGGCCCATCAGGGGGCACAACATTCAATCAAAGAGGATTATTTTCCAGCTTTAAAGTCCAACTGTATTTGCCTTGCTTGTTTTGAATTTGCATGAGATTGACCCATCACCCCTCCATACCTCCCAATTTTTCCTTTTTACAACGGGAATATCTATCTAATGGCTGCCCCACAATTTTATTTTGGAAGCACCAACCAATCTTGTCTGATTTTATAATTTTGCAGCTGGAGAGGACTGTTGCCTCAGGATGAATTATACCTCAAATCTCACGAATACCTGACTTAGATGATATTTAGAGAGATTTTGCGCTTTATTTATTTATTTTTTCAACGTTTATTTATTTTTGGGACAGAGAGAGACAGAGCATGAACGGGGGAGGGGCAGAGAGAGAGGGAGACACAGGCTCCAGGCTCTGAGCCATCAGCCCAGAGCCTGACGCGGGGCTCGAACTCACGGACCGCGAGATCGTGACCTGGCTGAAGTCGGAGGCTTAACCGACTGCGCCACCCAGGCACCCGGAGATTTTGGGCTTTAGACTGTAGAGTTGAAACTGGAATGAGTTGAGACTTTTGTGACTGTTGGAATGGAATGAATGTATTTTGCAAAGAAAACATGAATTTTAGGAGATCAGGACTAGATTGAATTATGTTCTCCACAAATGCATATGTTGAAGTCTTAACCTCTAATGTGATTGCATTTAGACCTAGAGTTTAGGAGATAATTAAGGTTAAATAAGATCATAAGGGTGGGGTCCTAATCCAATAAAACTGTTGGCCTTGTTAGGAATCTCTCTCTCAAACTCTCTCTCCATGTACTCTCAGACAAGAGACCATGCAAGGACAAACCATCTGCAAAACAGTGAGAGAGTCCTTATCAGAAATGGAACTCTGACAGAAACTTCACCTTGGACTTTCTGGTCTCCAGAACTGTGAGAAAAAAAAAAAATCTATTGTGGAAGCCACACAATATGTGATATTTTGCTATGGTAGCTTGAGCAGACTAATAATGTAAAAGGAAAATGATACCAATCAGCAACTCAGATCTTAATAAAGAAATGAAAAGCATTACAGAAGGGCTAAGTACAGGTTAAAAAAAAAGAAAAAGCTTTTAGTTTTCATATTCATAATTTATATAACAGATAACAACTTATTCAAAATGATAATAGCAACAATGTATTTGATTATACATATATATAATAGGCAGTACAAAAGTGTATATAATGTTTACGTATGCTTCTGTATAAGTGAAATCAAGACAGCAATGGGCAGAGATAGGAGAGAGGGATTAAGATTATTTTGTTACTAAAAGTACTTGCAGTTCCCCAGAGGTTGTATAGTGTCATTTCAAAGTAGTCTTTGTTAGTTGCATATTGCAGATTACAATACAGCTACTAAAAAAAAAAAAAAAATTAAAAATGCATGACTGAAACACTGAGAAAGTAGAGAAAGTGGAATCATATAATGCACAATTAAAAGCTCAACATGCAGAAAGGAGTGGAAGAGAAAACTAGCAATAAAGAATAAGAACAGCAAATAGAATACAGTACCAAATGTGGCAGAGCTATAGATGAATGTTTGTGTTCCCTCAAAATTCCTATGTTGAAACCTAATCCTGTGATGATATAGGAAGATGGGGCCGTTCGAAGGTGATTGAGTCATTGGTGGGGATTAATGCCCTTATAAAAAGAAAGCAAAAAAGAGATCCCTTGCCTATTCCAATTTGTGAGGACATAGTGAGAAGACAGCAATCTGTGAATCGGGAAGCAGCTGTCACAAGACACTGAGGCTCTGCCACTTGATTTTGGACTTCTTAGCCCCCAGCAGTGTGAAAAATAAATGGTTGTTTTTTATATTATCTAGTATTTGGTATTTTTTTTTATATATAGTAACCTGAATAGACTAAGACAGGTAGATAGAATTGCAGTTATATCAATAATCATTTTTAAAGTCCGTGTCTAAATGCACCAATTAAAAGACACTGTCAGAATAGATCCAAAAATAAAACCTAACTATACGTTGTCTGCAAGAAACACCCATTTTTAAAAATGTTTATTTATTTTTGAGAGGGACAGAGACAGAGCACAAGTGGGGAAGGGACAGAGACACACACACACACAAACAAGCTTCAGGCTCTGAGCTGTCAGCACAGAGCCCGAGGAGGGGCTGGAACCTACAAACCATGACATCATGACCTGATCCAATGTCTGATGTTCAACCAACTGAGCCACCCATGTGCCCGAAGAAATCTCCTTTAAATATAAAAGCATATAGAAATTAAGAGTAGAGGGAACTAGAAATCTATCCTATGCTGAAAGAAATCAAAAGAAAGTGGGTGTAACTACATTAATTTCAGACAGAACAGACTTCAGAAAAGGTAAATGACCAGGGATAAGGAAAAGCTTAGAAAAAGATAAAACAGCCAATTTTCCAAGAAGACTTAATTCTTAATGTGATTGCCTGTAACCACAGAGCATCAAAATATTTGAGGCAGGGCCTCCAGAACTGTGAGATAATAATTTTCTGTTGTTTTTAGAAATAAATAAATAAATAAATAAGAGGAGAAACCTGATAGATAGGCAAGAAGAAACAATCTTTTCCACTCTTTAAAACCTATCATAAATGGCAATTTACACACAAAAAAATTCATCCTGACACTTCTTTTCAAGCTATATGTGTCCTTATTACTTTTGTTTCTCACTTCTGAATCACATTTTCTTTTACTTATTGAAATAGTGAAAGTAGTTATCCAAGAGTTGCTTCTTGAGACCTAGACGTATATCCCATAAAAATGCTATGTACTTGTAGATTCTAGCCAGAAACAGCTTACAGTTGAGAATGAGGTAATACGTTAGTAAAAGATAATAAGTAGGCAGTGAGGATAACCCTCAAGTAGCTTGCTAGGTAAGCAATTGGTCTGAGACCACAGATGGATCCCAGGGTCCGTATTTGAGAAAGGGATTTCAAATTGTTTTCAGCTTTATCAGTTTCAACAATATTCCTATGAAGTTTATATTTTGATCTTCATCTATTTTTAAATTAAAATTCCTCAGATCTCCACCAGCTGTTTGATTTAGTAGGGTTATTAAAACCTTGAAGTGTGTATCTTTTTGCTCAGATGAATTTATTCAAGTTTTATATACAGTATCATTTGATGAAAATTTTTTAGTTTTCTTTCTGGTTTGTTTACTTTTGAAAGAGAGAGCACAAGTGGGGGAGGAACAGAGAGAGACGGAGAGAGAGAGAATCCTAAGGAGGCTCCGCGCTGTCAGTGCAGAGCCCAATGCGGGACTTGAACTTAACCATGAGATCATGACCTGAGTCAGAATCAGGAATTGGACACTTGGCCAACTGAACCACCCAGGCTCATGTTTTCATGCAATCAAATTTATATTGTCTATGCTTTTTATTTATTATAACATGCTTAGCCAGATCTTCTTTACTCTTTACTTCTTTTATATAAGGTCAGTTATTTTTCATGTTATTTTACATTTTCATATTTTACGCTTTGATTATTGATTTATTTATAAACTTTTTAGAGGCAAGGCAGTTCTTCTGCCTCACACATAGATACCGAGGGTTCTTCGAGGTGTGTCATCAATTGTTATTTATCAAAGTGTATAATTCTTTTTTAAAAACCAAAGATATTTGTCTATGACAATGTTTTCAATGGAAAATACCAAGTAAGAATGTTTCATAATATGCCATGGAGCAGAATTCAATTAGTTGTAAATAATACATAGAACATTTCAACAAGCTAGGATTTGAGAAGTATATGCACGTTAGAAAATGCAGAAATTATATCTAATAAATATAAAAACAGAGTGCAGTCAGGATAGGAAGCAATCCTGTTCCATTGAAGAAGCACTTTTGAAGGCTGACCATGTCAATAATGCTGTTATTGAGTATGCTTTTATATGTTTTGAAAATTTTGGATATCTACTAGATCATTTTGCAATTAATATAGACTTTGTCATTTTTAGTTTTGTTTTTGTCATGTACTGAAAAATTTTTTACAAGTTTTGAAAGTTGAGTTCCATTTCCAGGTTGACAGTATTAGCGACTCACCAGCCCATCCCCCACTCCCCCCTCCCCCCGGGGGAGCGGAGGGGAGGGAAGAAGTGGAAAAAGCTATTAAAAACAAAACAAAAATCCAAACTATTCTAAATCTCTGGAAATTGTCCTAAGGGCATATAGTTAATGAAAACGTGTTTTTTCAAGAGAACCTACTAAAACCTAGTATGATCAATGAGAGTCTAATGTTTGAGCCACCTCCCACTCTATTCTGCCCCTTCCCATCCCAACATCTCCGCTTGACGGTGGCTTCAGTCAGGGTAGAAATGTCTTAAAAGATGAAAACAGTCCTTGATCTCCCCTCTTACTCCAAATCAGGCTTGCAGACTTTCTGTGAGTGGCAGTTCTCTGGCATTTCTCATCCTTCTAACTCAAAGTTGAAGAGACTACATTCTTGGTGAGTACAGCTCAGAGGTTGGGGCGGGGGGGGGGGGGGGTCCCTTCTTCCACCCAGCCCTTACACATAGGACAAAATCTCTACCCCAGGCAAAGCAGGTCAAGTATACTGGGGCCTCAACTAACCTCTTCCAAGCTCAGTCATAGAGTGACTCTCCACACCTGGAGAGGCAGGGATAGGGAAGCCAAAAGGAACAGAGGCTACTGCTGGCCCAGAACCTGGAATAGTGGCTCAGATAATTTGCCTAGAACAAGAAACCATTCATAAAACAGAAGTTCAGCAGCCCTCCACAAAGGAGTGACTATTTGAAGCAGTGTGGAAAGTGCAATCTAAATGTACTCTTGAAGGCAACAGTTCCTTTTAATGAAGAGCAACATGTTAAACCATAAGCCACCTAGTTCACCAGAAAAAAAACAAGGAAAGACACTGCAAAGAAAAGCCCTCAAGGACTCAAAACCCCAAAGACACCTCAAAAACTACTTCTGCCAAAATATAATTGGATCATACTACTGAGCAACTTATGTCCTAAGGTATTGTCAATTGTTCAATCAGCAGGAAATGGAAGAGCCTAAGGGGTAGGGGTTTAATACCAAATAAAGTAGACAGATTACCAGAAAGATCAGGAAAAGAGAAAATCAAATATTGTTCTGCTAAAACCACTGCCATCTCAAACCTAAGCCATAAGCAAAACTAGGCAGGCTTTCTCTAAGTAACATCAAATTCTTTACACTACCTGGAAAATACACCACAGTAAAATAGTCTAGCTAAGTCACAAAACAAACAAACAAACAAAAACACAAACCTAAATAATCCCAGAGGGAAACACGTATTCGGAGTTTCCATAATATATTATCTAAAATGTCCAGTTTTCAACAACAAAATTATAAGACATGAAAGAAACAACAGCCTGAATCATTAAAAGAAAAAAAAAAAAAAATGACAATAGAAATTGCCAGTAAGAGGAACCAGACATCAGATTTAACAGATTTTTTTTTTTTTCAAATTAACCATTGTAAATATTTTCAAATTGGAATGTACCCAAATGGAAATTCTGGAATGAAAAGTACAATAATTGACTTGATAATTTGTGAGAGGGGCTAACGGCAGATGAACTGGCAGAAGAAAAAATAAGTGAATTGGGTTTTAGATCAATAGTATTTATAAAGACAGTAAAAGTGCATATTCATTTTTTTCTTTTCTTAACTGATTTAAACAGGAACTGTATAAACATAAGGGTAGAATTATATTGTTGGACCTTTAATATAAAGAAAATGCAATATCTGACATTAAGAGAACAGAGGATGTTAGTGGGAGTGGAGTTATAATTGGAGTAAAGAAAGGACAGATGGTATTTTTATTCCAAAGAAATAAATAAATAGAATCAGAAATGGTAAGCAGTGTAAATATAATTTTATAAATATATATCTGATTCCCTTTTATTTTTCAACCTCTTAAATAGACATAAAAATATTCAAAGTAGTAATCATAACAATGTATTGTAGAATTTAAAACATGTATAGATATAATATATATGTAATATATGTTATATACCTGTAAATATATATTCATGTATACATGTATACAAATTATATATACATATAATTTTATATACAATAATTACATATGTGAATACACTTACACATACACCCTCATTATCATTGAAAGAAAAATCAGGGGACAGCGCTGTATAAGATTAACATTTCCACATCTCACCAGAATTAAGTTAGCAGAAATCTGAAGTAGATTATGATGAATTAATATGTACATAGGAAGCCCTGAAGGAACCACTAAGAAAATAACTCAGAACAGAATGGAAAATAAAGGGTTGAGAAAGAATTAGATTGAGATTGAGTATTTTTTTCCAAAAAAAATGTCATTTGTGATTGCTTTCCATAATACATACCCTATAAAAGATTCACATTTAAAACTTAAAAAGAATTAGCAAAAGCATTCGTATGTTAAACAGTGAATTTTGTTTTTAAATATATTAAAGCTCACATGATGTTTTGTATCTAATATATTTAGTTCTGAACTTTTAATTGTGTTAAGCTGATGCAGCGGCCATCAACTGTCAGTTCCCCTACAATTTTCTTATCACAAAATTTTATTTTCATTAATTTATTGTTTCATGGCTTACATCTCCAAGTAGAATATGTGGGAAGTCGTGTAGCTGGTAGCATGATATTTGAATACTTACATAGTTGAGAATTTTGGGGGGGGGGTTGGGGGGTTGCATAATAATGGTGGTGGATTTTGTTTTGTTTCATGCTTTTTGGGTAAATCAGAAGCCTGAAATTATCAAATCTTAGAGTATGTGTATATTTTATCCTATTAGAAACATAGTTTTCAGTGGAGAGGGCTTGTTCCTCTTTCATTAAATTTATCCGTAACTAAGAATTTTATATTTAAAGATGCTATTATGAATATTTTTTATCTTAGTTTCAAAGTATTTATTTCTGGTTATGGACTGCAGTTGATTTTTCTATATAGACCACATATTTGAATAATTTTAAAAGTATTTGTTATTTTTAGTTTAATTGCTGTAAATTTCTTATGACTTCTTAGAATTTTCTGCTGACACCATCATAAGGAGACACTAGATACAGATTCTAGAAATGTATCTTTAAACTTCTAAGTATTTGTAGTTTTAAAAAAATATATTTGCTATTGATTTTTACTTTAGTTTAATATTAAAATATTAAAAAAGTTTAATATTAAAATTTATACTTTAGTTTAATATTAAAATATTAAAATGTAAAATAAAATAAAATGTGGGTTATTGTTTTTGGAGTGATTTTGTCTGGCTTTGGTAACAGGGTAATGCTAGCATCATAATATAAAGTGGGAAATATTTCCTCCTCATTTATTTTCTGAAAAAGATCGTGTAGAATTGGTATTAATTCTTCTTTAAAAATTTGTTCATAATCTCCTGCAAAACCATATAGGCCTCCTGAGTTTTGTTTTAGAGTGTCTTATTAAAGACTCAATTTTACTTAGAAGTTGTTACATTACTCACAGTATCCATTTTCTATTGAGTGAATAGTGATAATTTGTTTTCAAGGAATTGCCTCACTTTGCCCAATATGTCAAATGCATGTGCATAGCATTATTTGTAGTATTCCCATATTCTTTTCCTCTATGCCAGGAGTGTCCTAATACCTCTGTCTCATTCCTGGAGGTGGAGATTTGTCTTCTCTGTTTTTTTTTTTTTCTTTGCTAGTCTTCCTAGAGATTTCTCATTATTATTAATCTCTTCAAAATATAACTATTGTATTGATTTTATCTATTGTATTCCTGTTTTCAATTTCAGTGATTGCTGCTTTTTGTTATTTCCTTCCTTCAGCTTGATTTGAGTGTGTTTGCCCCTCTTTTGCTAGAATCTTGAAGTGGGAACTTCAATTATTGGTTTGATTCTTTTCTAGTGTAGGCATTTGATGTTAAGAATTTCCCTCTCATCACTTGTTAAGCTATGTTCCAAAATTTGTTCTGTTCTGTTTCCCTGATATATATATATATATATATATATATATATATATATATATGTATACATATATATATATATATAATTCTGCCCCTCCCCTGCTTATGTGCTCTCTCTCAAAATAAATAAATAAACTTAAAAAAAATATATAGCCACTCCTGTTTTCCTTTGATCAATGTTTATATATATACATATATAATATGTATATATATACAGTTATATTTATATTTATACATATATACACAGTTATATATATATATATATATATATATATATATATATATATATCCCTGAGACATTCTCTTTAATCCATAGGCCAACTAGATATGTGTTGTTCAGTTTCCATGTATTTGGATATTTTCTTGTTATCTGCAGTAATAGATTTCTATGTTTTCATAGTGGTTGGAGAATATACTCTGCATGATTTTATTTAACTTTGTTTTTTTACATTTGTTAGGGTTTGTTTTATGGCCCAAGATATGGTCTGTTTTGGAATATGTTCCATAGGCACTTGAAATGAATGTGTATTCTCCTGTTCAATGGGATGTTTGATAAAAATCAATTATTATTCTATACATATCAATTAGATTATCTCTTTTTTTTTATTGTGTTGTTAAATTCTTCTATACTTTTGATGATTTTCTGTCCAGCCAATCTATCAACTCTTCAGAAAGAATGTTGTTGTTTCATGTGTTGATGTCTACGATTATAATTATGTATTTGCCTATTTCTTCTTTCAATTAAGTTTATTCTTTACATATTTTGTAGCTGTCTTTTGGTACTATTCATTTAGAATTTTTATGTCTTTTTATGGATTAAACTTTTTATCATTATACAATATCCATTTTTCTCTGATATTTTATCTGCTTTGTATCTATTTTATCTGACATTAACATAACCACTCTTGGGGCGCTTGGGTGGTTCAGTCAGTTAAGCGTCCGACTCTTGGTTATGGCTCCAGTCATGATCTCATGGTTTGAGTTTGAACCCCATATAGGGCTCCATGCTGACAATGTGGAGCCTGCTTGGGATGCTCTCTCTCTCCCTTTCATTCTGCCCCTCCCCTGCTTATGTGCTCTCTCTCTCTCAAAATAAATAAATAAACTTAAAAAAATATGTAGCCACTCCTGTTTTCCTTTGATCAATGTTTATATATATACATATATATATAATATATACATATATTTTTTACATATACATAAAATATATAAAATATATAAATATATATATAAATATATAAAAATATATACATATATTTTTTCTCCCTATTGCTTTACTTTTAATTTGCCTAGGCCATATTTGAAACAAGTTTGAAGTTTGGGTTATAAAGTTTAATCCACTTTGACAATATCTATTGTCTTTGGTATATTTAGATGATTTGCTTTTAGAAAGATATCAACTACAACATTAAAAATAAAGTTGAAAGGTAATATTGTTCTATAATTTTCAAGTTGATTTTACATTTCTTCCTTTACATCTGTTACAGAAAAACACTATAAGGTAGTTGCTCGTTTTTATTAATAGCTTAACATTATCATATGTTTGGAAACAGTCACTGACTTGATTTGAAGGAGACAGCATTCTGTAATTGACAACATATGGGATAAGACCAGACATGAGTTCTGCTGAATGCTTTGCTAGTAAAATGTTTTCTAACATTTATATGTATCATTTCACATCCTAAAATCTCAATTTGTTTGTTCTCAAATAGTGTGTTGTAAAGACCAAATGCAATGTTTGAAACAGTTTGTAAACTGTAAAACACTGAATGTATCACCAGTTGCTATCAAGCCTAATAATTTGCCCCAAAATAAAGAAAATAGTGTCTCAGTCTGGTCTAAAACATGGGGCTTTTCCTTTTCAGTTTTTACTGTTTTTCCAATTGAAATTATGAAACACTTCTGCATTTGTTGTAAGGTACATTTTAGAAATTGAATATGTTCAGTTACTCAATATGTAACTTAAATTTACCGTTGATTAATATTACTTAAGTTTACTTACATTTACAAGGAAGTACTGAAAGTATCACAGCTTATTACTTTTTAAACCTCAGGAAGTCATAACAAAATGCATTAGTAAATTATTTACAATCCATTTTTATTAAAACCTAAATTAACTAAATCACATTGCTTCAAATTAAAAAATACAACTGCATAGAAATGAATGTTCACTATATGTGTAATATTGTAAATATAAATAAATACATGTGTGTGTATGTATGTGTATATATATATATATATATATATATATATATATAGCAGGATTAAAAAGATAACAGACAAGTTACCAAGTGAAAAACTTGAATTTGAGAAGAAAAGAATAGTAAGTCTCATAACATAAAGAAGACAAAAAACTGGCCATCTAGTTTAGTGATAGGATATTTCATTTTCTCTACAAAAACTGTGAAACTTTTGAAAGGTGTAGGACAATAAAATATAAAATTATGGATGAAATAAAGAATTATTGACCTTCTGTGTCAGAAATCCTAATAGGACTGGTTGTATCCAATCTCAGAGAAAATGTGCAGTTAGTAGATTAGAAACAGCAAAGCTACTTGGTTCAAGTGACCCCATGATTAAATTCAATATAACTTAGAATAGTGACCTAAATGCTATATCAAACTAAAGTTTGAATTCTCAAAGGCATATTTTCAAGGTGTAAGAAAAGGAATGGAGAAAGTGGTCTAGGAAATAATAAGATAAAGCTGTAGCAAGTGAGAATAGCTAAAAAAAAAAAAAAAAAAAAAAAAAATCAGCATCATCCAAAGGGGCTAAAATACAGGAAGGAAGGAAGGAAGGAAGGAAGGAAGGAAGGAAGGAAGGAAGGAAGGAGGAAAATACAGCCACAATAACTCTATCTGAGCAACCACTTTCAACTTAACATATTACTTTAAGGTGAATGAAGTATCCTTGTTTCCCCCCACCTCTTTTTTTTTTTCTCCAATGAATATTCTCTTAGTGGTCATCACATATTAATGTAAGCGATAATTAAATTCCATATTAAATCAGCTTGTATGCTCTTTCCCTGAAGAATAAATGAAAGTTAGCAAGAACTCTTATTGGATCGTAAAGCTCTTCCTTAGGAAATGGAACAAAGAAATTATTCCCTAAAGCCTATCTAAAGGATAAACCTCACAAGTTTTATTAAGTTGTTAAATAAAACAGTAGGCAGAACTGGGAAACTCAGTAAATTAAATAAAAAAATTTTTAAATGTAAAAATATTAAATTTTTATTGAAGGTAAAATCGCATTACGATGTGCAGCGATGCCTGACTTAACCAATACCTGTCCAAGCAAGTATCCATCAAGTAACTGCCATGCCACATAGCTAGAAAGTCTTAAGTAGAAGTGAGGATGGCTATAGAATGCTCACATCCTCCACAAAACAGAACTTTATTACCTTTACTTGAAATACTAAACAAAGTATATGTGCTCACATAGTCTAATTCATCAAGAATCAAATGGTAAGGAACTTATAGGCTATTCTTTCAATAACACAAATCAGCTAAACTAAAAAATCAAATTCAGTTGATTATTATTTCCCAAGAAATACCAAAGGATTTTTTTTTTCACTCTAGTTAGTACAGCAAAATTCTGAGACTTGTTTTAGCCCTTTGATTTCAATTGCTGCAACACTTATATTCAAATGCCACTGTCCAACTTCAGAAAGATCTATTAAAACCAGTTGCCATTTCTATTGAAATCTTTTTTTTAAATTCTTTATTCTATTTCTTTTTTTTTGAAAACTTTATTCTCTTTAGGAGTAGTAAACAGTAAGTCATGATTTTGTAATTTTATAGATTTTTTTTTCAAAGTCCACTGAAGGTGCATTTGATGATTTCTTAACTAAACCTAATTATAAATGATTGTGTTTACAGAGATGAATTAGTAATAATTGATGTAGAAATGAAAGATGATTTTATAGTTTTAGGATTCTGTATCATCAGAAATATTCTAGTTATAGGTAGTTTCATTACATAAATAATAGAATCTGAATCCATGGGGAATTTTGTTAATCATAATATATCATTCTATGCCTTGCTTATGAATACTCACTATTCAAGAGCTATTTATTTGCAATCTCAAAGCAATATATGATTTTATCCACATTGCAGTCTTGTTGGATTGGAATGATTTTTACACTTACTCATAGCCTAATAATCTGAGAATATTACCCACAGAATAAACTACGAGATAGTCTAAGTCACATAGTGTTTAGCAGAGAATATAGATAGATCTTATTCTTTCAAACTACCTTTTGCTAGGAAGCATGACCGCTTTGAAAGTGCTTTTTTCATGCCATCTAATTTATGATCTTGCCATATCCATGTATCATCTACATGGTTCTTTATTTAATATTGTTATTCAGGTTGACCCACTTTTTACTCCAAGAATATCCACATATGAAAATTCCACATCACCATCATGAAAGACAAACAATATTCTTCGATGTAGAGTGAGAGTAACTGTAAAACATAAATTAATAAAAAAGTGTTATTAAATTTAAAATTATAAAATTATATTTTCAAAATCTTATGATAATGAAAGTAACTTGTTTTTTAAATGACCCACTGGCAATGTTTCTGATATAAAAATGAAAGCATTTATGATTGCCTAATATCACCTTTACACAACTCAGCAATAATATGAGAGGTTTTGTATTATTAGTGACATTACCATCTCAGCTGCATTGTTGGAAAAATAAAACACCAGAATAGACTTAAACAGAGAAAAGAGTATCTAACTTTACCTCCATGCAGATACAGGGCAGATAGTGCAGCTGGCTTCTGTCTTTGGCTCCAAGATGACTGCTACCAAGATCTTGGCCATTCAAGCAGTGAGGCATAACGCGTATGGAGACCATCCACATCCTTTGAAATCCATGTCCCTGAACTGGCACACTATTTCAGAATCTCACGTCTTATTGGGTAGAACTTAAATTGGGTAGAACCCGGGAAGTGTAATTCTAGCTTGATGACCACCTGCCCACCTAAAACTCAGAAAGAGAAGTACTAATGGACAATTAGCCGTGTTATCACTGGTTTAAATAAGGCAGTTAGACTTAATAATTAAATAATAATTAAAATAATTTTGTTGCTATTGCCATGAACAATACAAACTCACATACATGTCAACAGAAAGGTTAAAATACACTAAGTACCTTTTCTAAAAATGTCACATATTGGGAATTATTTCCTAAACATAGTTTTAAGGAAAAATCATTCCATTATATATATATATATATATATATATATATATATATATATATATATTCTTTTTTCAAGAATCACTCTGAATCAATCTCCAAAACCTCATCTTTTGAATGTGCTCAATTATTTAGTTATATTTTTTAAGCGGTAGAAATGAAGTTATTTTTATTTAATGTTGATTTATTTCATTTTCAGAGAGAGAGGGAGACAGAGAATCTCAAGCAGGCTCTGTGCTCTTAGCACAAAGCCCCACATGGCGCTTGAACCCACGAACGCTGAGGTCAAGACCCGAGCTGAAATCAGGAGTCAGATACTTAACTGACTGAGCCACCCAGGCGCCCTTAGACATAGGTCAGATTTTAATTCATGATGAAACAGAAGTTTTGATTTGATAAATCTAGACCAACCACTGGATAAATGAGATCAAGCTAACTTCTGCCCATCAGGCTCCACTGCTGGACATGAGTATAGGATCAATACCACAGAAAATTCATAAATTTCATCCACTGATTAATGGCTGGCTCTGCAAAGAAAATATGAGTGTGTTATAAAGAGAAAAAGAATAAGAATGGCCGCTGCACGGGCAACCATTTATTCACAACTATAATTTCTTCAAGTCTTTACAACAGGTTAGATTTCTCTCTCTTTTTGCTCGCTTACCACTTAGAAGATTCTGTGACACTTGCACCTTGCTAAAATTACTTGCTTACTTGTTTGTCTATTACACTCGAAGGTGGATTTCTCTAGTGTAGGGAGCTACATTTATTATTATTACAATTATTATTATTATTATTAACCTCTTCATTTCTTTTCTTATTTGCAAATGAGAATAGATTTTTTTTTTTGCATATGATGTGTAGACTTCAAATGTTAATCAAAGACTGTTAAATGAAAGGGATGTTTTATTAAACTGGGTAGGATTTTCTGCCAAATCAGAAGCCAATCACTTACTTTAGAAACAAAGATACTTATGCAGACTATGTAACATGTATACAGTATTTGTTTTACTGCAATATAGATCATTATCATCTAAATTTCAGATTTTCTCAATGTATCATAGTTTACTTATACTGTGTCAACGAGCTGGAAATCATGAAAATTGCCTTAGAAACCGCAAAGTATTAATTCAATGTTTTTCATCAATATGCTAATATATTAGCTCTTCTGGAAAACACAAAGAAATTGTTACCAAACCACATTACAGACCCATAACATTTTCAGGGAATGTTTGTTGGCTTTTGTTTCTACTTTGGATCAGGTATACTGAATATAACATTTAAAAAAAACTACCAGGCAGTGTAAATTGAACCTATGCAAAGACATATGATTCACTGAGTTTAATACTTTCTACTGAGAAAAGAGACAGGTATAGCTTACAACACACTAGAAATTATGTAACACCCTATGATATTAGCAATCACAAATATCACGTAGCTTGGGAAATACAGCCAAAAAGAGGTACTACTAATACTTTTATGATTATGCACAACAAAGTTAAGAAACAGAAGGTAACACTTTTTATATTACAGAATGGTTTCTTTTTTATTTATTTTTTTGAACTAGATTTTTACACCATGGAAAATCACATTTCCCTCAAAGAAAAAAAAATAACTATTTACATTTATGGAACTGTTTCTCTGTCAACCTGTTAAAATTTTTAAAAATAACCTCAATATATTGATAAATACTTTCATTAGAATTATATTGAAACACAGTGATTAAAAAAAATTGACACTCTAAAATTATATATGTGCTGTATAATATGCTTAAGTTTTTCATTTTTATTTTTTTTGTTTTTCAAGTGTGTGTGTATGTGTGTGTGTTTCGTCATATTCATATTAACTAAGAACCATGAGGTCATCATTCAACCTAACCTAGTATTGTGCCATCTTTTAAATTCTCTCCTTCTCCTTCTAGGCAGAGAGATGATAGATGATAGATGATAGGTAGATACAGATTGCAGATATATCCACACATATATATGCACATATAAATTCATGTATTACATATGTAATGCACAAATATATGTATAAATACATATAAATGTATTATAGATGTATACATAATTACATATGTCATACATATGTATACATATGCACATATAATATACACACACATATATATACACACTATACATATGCATAAACCTTATTCTCAGTATCATTGCAGTTATTTATTTATCTGCTTTGCATTAATAAATATCATGCTGCATATTGATACTAAAACCTGAAAACAGTCACTGTTTATAAGACAAAAATATTATTTCAGCCCAGTGACTACCGTATTAAGTAAAATGACTTTATGTTTTTGTACTTTAGTAAGATATAATTTTTTTTTGAAAATATGCCATCCACAGGAGACATAGTTTATCTCTTTTTTTTTTTAACATTTGTTTATTTTTTAGAGACAGAGAGAGGCAGAACATGAGCAGGGGAGGAGGAGAGAGAGACACACACACACAAAATCTGAAGCAGGCTCCAGGTTCTGAGTTGTTTGTTACCACAGAGCCCGACACGGGGCTTGAACTCGCGAACTGCAAGACCATGACCTGAGCTGAAGTCAGACGCTCAACTGACTGAGCCACCCAGGCGCCCCAAGATACAGTTTTTTTAACTTTCTGAAACTAGAGAGTTACGTTACCATAAAACCATAACAGGATCCATTTCTCATAGAACTATGCCAAAAATACATGAAGACTGAGACATAGGATCATACATGAATTTTGAAAGGTGACGTGAGAAATCTGGTCATTTGTAGAAGAGCTTACCAACAATTGATTTCATGACCAGCTTTCTTTTTTCTCTAAAATTCCTTTGGCAAAAGGGCAGAAAAAAATAAGAATGTCTGCCATCACCATAGTACCTTAGCAGGCACTATACTTCTGTTGACATGTGACTTAGAATGGACCTACAACTTGAATGTACATGTTGGGATGGTAAAGAATAAGCAAGAGAAAAGAAAGGAGCATTTTCTAAAAATGAGTTGTCGGGATGCAAAATTACACAAAAGTAAATAAAAAGTGGACTGTTATAATGTTGTCATAGGGAAGGGACATCAGCCAGGGAAGTAAGAGCTTCAACTATACACAGTGGAGTTGGCACTGGACCACAAACTTGCTAGTGGGCTCATAATTCTAGCAAGTTTGAGTTTAAAATTGATGTGTATGTTACTTGAGCTAAAATCAGCTTACTTACTGATTTTCTTCTAAGAAAAATCAGTCCAGAAGGGGAATATTAGATTTGGTAATGCCAAGTAAGCACAAAGTAAAGTGAATTTAATTTCCAAAAACAAACAAACGGACAAACAAGCAAACATCTGGGAGATAAGCAGTTCCTTTATAGAATAAAGTTATAAAACTCATTGTGGTGACCTTGTACACTATATTCTCATTTTCTGTATTCCTCTCCAAGGTACAGAGACCTCTTGTACTTCTCCTTAGCTTTGCTCCCATCACGGCCGCACCCAAAGGCTATTTGCAACCTTTTCAAACCCATTACTTGGTTTATGATTGTTTTCATAACTCTCACCGTGGCTTTGCTAGGTTAGCGGGACTAAAAACATTACAGTGTTTTGGTTATTTCCATTTTTGATCAGAGTACTACTGAAAAAAAAGGAGAAGTAGAATTTAAGTCTTGTTATAGGTTGAAAAATACTCATACATATAATTTTGTACATATTTTCAATTGTTTATCAAGCGCATTCTGAAATGTTAGAAGCCCTCTAACACTTAGAAATTTCCCTCCTAAAATTTCTGGTTATGGTTGAAGTACCAGCTTGGTTACTTGACAGGTATTTTTACCTGTACTCGTAGCGAACATTATTCTTATCACCATAATGCCATACTGCGCTAACTCATTTCATTGCTGAATATGTTTCTTATATTGTTATAGAGGGTGTTTTTTTTTTCAATTTTTAAGTTTATTTATTGATTCTGAGAGAGAGAGAGAGAGAGAGAGAGAGCACAAGCAGGGGAGGGGCAGAAAGAAGGAGGGACAGAACCCCAATCAGGCTCCACACCATCAGTGCAGAACCCGTGGTGAGGCTCAGACTCACACACTGTGAGATCATGACCAAGCCAAGATCAAGAGTTGGACTGCACCACCACAGGGACCCCTACTGTTGGACAGTTGTAACTGAAGTGAGAGTAGTGACAAAATTTAAAGGCTTGTGAAACACATGACTGTCAAATTTCAGGAAAGGATATCAAAAAGCATTTTCTCCTCTAGCAGTCACATAATCTCTTTATTCAGTTGATATCATAGCACTGAAAAAGCATTTGAGGGTTTTAATTAGAGGCATAATATGCCAGAAATTTGCACTTAAGACCAATTTTTATCTTTCAGGCTTGTGTTTGGAGATGCTCAGAGATTGGATGGTAAGAGAGAAAGAGTGGGGGTGGGCAAAGCATTTGGATATCTACAGAATATATTCCAGGTGTGGTAATGGGTGGTGCCCTGAACCAGGGCAGTAGCAATGGCAGTAGTGAGAAAGTCTATATTTTAAGAAGAACTTAAGAGGTAGAGCCAATGGATCTTTCAAATTAATTTGGTATGATTTATTTGGGGAGATGACAAGACCTATATATAACTGGGTAGATGAATCTAGCATTTAGTAATATAAGAAGGAACTGGGTAGAAGCAAACTCAGGGGTGAGATATAGAAAACTAGATTCTGTTTATATCATGTTAAGTTTGAGATACTTTTAGACATAGAAATAAAAGTGTCAAATGGACAGTTATTTATGTGTCAGAGTCCCTAGTCAATATCTGTGTTAAAAGTAGAGATTCTGGGGGCGCCTGGGTGGCGCAGTCGGTTAAGCGCCCGACTTCAGCCAGGTCACGATCTCGCGGTCTGTGAGTTCGAGCCCCGCGTCGGGCTCTGGGCTGATGGCTCAGAGCCTGGAGCCTGCTTCCGATTCTGTGTCTCCCTCTCTCTCTGCCCCTCCCCCCGTTCATGCTCTGTCTCTCTCTCTGTCTCAAAAATAAATAAACGTTAAAAAAAAAATTTAAAGTAGAGATTCTGCAGTTAATATGTGTAAAATTGGCAATATTAATTCAGGGGGCAAATGAGCTATAATACAGAAAAATGTAGAATAAAAAATAATTAAGATGAAGTTTCAACCATATTAAGGCTACTGGGAGACTGAACTATATGCAAATTGAAAATAAGTCGAGGGCATTCATAAGTTGTAATGAAATTTGTCAATAGACTTCTGAGAAGGAAAACCTGCTTGAACAACCTGGAGAAGATAAGATGAAGTAAAATTTGAAGACAAATAAAACATGACTCGTTTTTGAGAAAAAATCTGATGTTAAGGGTAGATAAAGGAGCTACATGTTATGAATGGTTACTTTTAGTTACAGTAAAATGTATTCAATTCAATGTATTCAATACTAATATGTGTTTGTATATTAAAATTGCCGATATTGGGGCGCCTGGGTGGCTCAGTCCGTTAAGCGGCCGACTTCGCCTCAGGTCGTGATCTCGCGGTCCGTGAGTTCGAGCCCTGCATCGGGGTCTGTGCTGACAGCTCAGAGCCCGGAGCCTGTTTCAGATTCTGTGTCTCCCTCTCTCTGACCCTCCCCCATTCATGCTCTGTCTCTCTCTGTCTCAAAAATAAGTAAACGTTAAAAAATTAAAAAAAAATAAAATTGCCGATATTGTAGAAAGGAGAAATTAATAAATGGAGAGAAAAAAGGAATATAAATATAAATATTGTATAAATATAACAATAGAGATCATCTTTCCTTTCTTTTTTTCTTTTTTCCTCTTTCTTTCTTTCTTTCTTTCTTTCTTTCTTTCTTTCTTTCTTTCTTTCTTCTCTTATGTTCATTTAGTTTGAAAGAGAGAGAGAGAGAGAGAGAGAGGGAGAGAGAGAGGATCCGAAACATGCACCATGCTGTCAATTCAGAGCCCAGTGTGGGGCTCAATCCCATGAGAACTGTGAGATAATGACCTGAGCCGAAACCAAGAGTCAGATGCTCAATCCACTGAGCTACTCAGGCACCCCTCTTCCTTTCCTCCTTTCTTTTCTTTCTTTTCTTTCTTTCTTTCTTTCTTTCTTTCTTTCTTTCTTTCTTTCTCTCTTTCTTTCATTCTTTCTTCCACTCTTTCTCGAGAAGCCAAACTTCCCATAGAGTCAATCATTGATGAGGTAACAGCACAAATGCTGACCCATTTATTCCAAGATAAACTATTTGTTTCCACATATGAAGAAACAGACATTAAATAAGTCTCAGATTTTTAGTGCTGGTGTATTAAAAGTTTTTTAGATATTTTGGATTTCTCAATAATTTTGAAACATAGCTTTTACAAATATAAAATTTATGGTTTCAAAGATTTTTCTTTTCTCTAAGTAGTTTAAATATGTCATCCCATATTGACTACCAGCCTCCATCATTTCTCATGAGATATCAGATGTAATTCTTATTGTGGATCCCTTGTATGTGAAAAGTCACTCTTTTCTTACTGCCTTCAAGATTTCCTCATTGGTTCTAGACTTCATCAGTTTGATTATAATGTGTAGGTGTATTTTTTTTCTACTTGTAGTTTGTTGAAATTTTTGGTTGCATCAATTTATCAAAATTGGAAGGTTTTCTCTCATTATTTATTCAAATGCTTTTCTGCCTCTTTCTGTGTTTGACCTCCTTTAGGGACTCCCACTATGCATATGTTAGTATACTTGCTGATGTCCTACAGGTCTTTGAGGTTGTGTTCATTTTTCTCCTTCCCCCACCCCCTTATTTTTCTCAGATTGGTTAATCTCAATTGACCTGTCTTCAAGTACAATGATTTTTTTTTTTCTTTTTCATGCTCACAGAAAGTTTAGTTCCTCTGGAGGATTTTCCATTTCAATTGTATTTTTCAACTCCAAATTTCTGTCTGGTATCTGTTTATATCTGTTTATTAATGTTCTGTATTTGGTGAGATAACATTTTAATGTGTGCTTTTAGTACTTTAGACAAGGTTTTCTTCATTTCTTTGAATGTATTAAAAATAGCTGATTTAACATCTTTGTCTAGTTAATCCGGTATCTATGGGTCCTTAATTTGTTTTGATCACTTTTTTCTTATGTATGGGTCATATCTTCGTGTTTCTTTTTGTGTTTCATAATTTTTTTGTTGTTGAATTCTTAACATTTTGAATATTATAATGTCATAACTCTGGAAATCAGATTTTTCCCTTCTCCACAGTTTGTTGTTGCTGCTCTTTTTTATTTGTTGTTTGTTTATTTAATGAATTCTCTGGAATAATTTCATAAAGTATCTATTTTTTCTCATATGTAACCACTAAAATCTTTACTCTGTTAGCTTGTCTAATGATTGAATAGTTTTACTTAAATGCTTTGAAACAAAACAAAACAAAACAAAACAAAACAAAACAAAACAAAAAAACCCTTTCCAGTTCCATGTGTGGGTTTGCAGAGTGGTTTTGTATGTATTAGGGCATGCCTTTAAAGCTCAACCAAGAAGTTTATAACTCTATCAAAGCTTTCGTTTTCTGCTTGTGCAGTCTCAAGTTCAGTCAGATTTCAGAGGTTAGGGCTTTTCAGGTCTTTTCTAAGCATATGCACAGCCCTGGGTGTGTGCATTTTCTTCCAGTTTTTCAGGAATATGTCAAAGCTTTTTAGATTCCGTATTGCCCAATGTATCTCACCCCCAGCCTTTCCTTTGAAGCTTGTTGTATAGTTTATCATTTACCCCCACTATTAGCCATTGCCTCAGCAGCAGTATGAAAACTTTTGTTTATAAACATTTTCAACAAATGTCCCTGGGCAGCTAAAAGCAATTTCCAATTAGGTGAATTAAAAACAACCCTTTTGAGTGGGAATTTCGTGAAGCTGCTAGACAATCAGTTAAGAACAATCTGTGAATGAATTCCAATCTTCTCCTTCCTGTACCAGTACTGGGAACATGGGCTATTGTTTTCAAGGCTACCACTGAGCTGGGGAGCAGAACATGAATCTAGGGTAAATTAAAGTACCACAAACTCACTCTACTTAATGAGTTTTGGTGTCTATTTTCCTGAAGAAGTGCTCCCCAAAAGCTTTTAATTAGTTTCCAAGGCTCTGGTCATGTTGATTCTGACAGTTTTGCCATTTTTTTATTGCTTTTAAATATGGCTGACTTTGGGGGTCTCTTACTGAAAAGTAGGAACATAAGACATCACTCTATTAGTATGTTTATGAAAGAAATATTAATGATGAAAATTATAGAGAATATTATAGATTAACATTTTTTCTACACATAAATAATCTAACTGAAATTACACAAAACACCTTAACTATTGCTGACATAAGTGTTATTATTTAAGATTGAACCTGTAAATATTTGGCTACTCTCATGGTTTGGGACTAAACTAAACTTTCTTCCATTAATTTTTTTAACTTGGCTCAATTTATTTTCAAACTGGCTTTGGAGCAGAGACAGGTCTACCATAGCTAGGCTGTGCAAATTGTACTTGTGATAACCATATCAAGATCTAAAGAGACATGTTGTCATGTTTGCTTTCTTGTACTGCACTTATATGGATGGTTCTACTCCAAGTAATTTGGACCGCAATTTTGGGAAATCATGTAAAATTGATGATGAAATTATACAAATTTATGAACACAAAAATAATATGTTTGTATTTTTTATCAAGAAATCATACTTAGTTATATTCTGTGTCTAAGAGGACTCTAGTATTTTTATTTTATATTTTATACATGCTTAAAGATTTTTTACCAATGTTATATAGAGTTCTAGGAAAAATAAATCATCATATATATATAACAAAAGGCTACTTAAAATAGTTCATTGAACTTTCAATGAAATATCTGGAAAGTACAGTAAAAAAAACACTTTCAATGGTTATTTCTTGAAGACAATTTATCAGTTATTACAAAAATATATTGTTTCTTTCATCATCATTATCATGATATCCATCATATTCATCACCATAAATTGCATATGTCATAATTATAGCATCAATCTGTATTCTTTTTATTACATTTGTTTTTCTAAAAACTCTGACAGTGGCAAGACAATCATATCAATGATTTGGTTATTATTTCAGATCAAGATTTTAAAATGCAAAATACTTGCTTAGAGTTATATGACAAAAAAACTGTAAAGACAACACTAGAAAATTGTTCGTTCAAAACTGAGTCCAAGATTCAGTTTAATATCCTACATAGCACTGACATTCCTAAATGTGTACTCTCATGCATAATGATGCATGGAAATATCAATTCATGGATTGAATTATGTGGAAAAGAAAGGAAGAGTTATTTAGAGATTAGAACATAACAAAGTCTACAGAATGCATGGACTGTTCTTGGAAAAATTTGGACTTTAAAAAAGTGATCTAATCTCACTCTGTTGCCAATATTTCCAACGGTGAAATGGATGTACCTGTTTCTAACTGTGAAACAAATTTTCCTGAGAACAGTATTTTCCCATTTATTTTTAATTGCTTAGAGATACTCTGACAAGATGCACTATAGGAAGAGATGTATTATCTTTTCAAGAGATGTTATCACACTTTCTTCAACACTGGAACTGCAGAGCTTTACTATTGTGTAGAAGTGGGGTTCATGATGTACACTGATGAAGACAAAAATCATTATATTCAATAAAGATAGATGGAGATGATCAGAATTTCTCCAGAATATTCCAAGAAGAAAAAAATATATAAAAAATTAAAATTAAAACACATCCTTGTTATTTACAAACATTTCTACTAAAATATTATATAACATGGACCTGAGATTTTTGAGAGCATTTAAAAGAAAACAAATAGTTATAATTAGTTCGCATTCTCTTTTACATTTTTTACTGGCAACAAATATTTCCTGATTAATGTAGAAAACCTGATTAACTTAAAAATCAACATGTTTAGAGAATAAGTGTTCAAAAGCAATTTAAGCAAGGAGCTTCATGTGGGAAGGGATTGTTTACTGACAGTTTGTTTAGGTTGGCACATGGCTATTCACACACCTTTGTACTGAGGAGAAAAGTTGTAGAATTAGCTATACCGTCAGTGGAAAGAAACCTGCCAAATGTTGTTAACTTATTCCATAAAAAAAAAAAAAAAAAAAAAAAAAGAGAGAGAGAGACAGAGAGAAAGAAAAGTCAGAAATAAGCAAGCTGCCCTAGTGAAAAGGGATCTTATCACATTATTGCCTTAAAAGGACAGATAAGAGTAGAGGTCTATTTTCTCTGTTCACAGGTAAGTGCACACTTCTGATGATTCCAGCGTGAAAACTCTTAAGCTTGATAACAAAAACCACCATGTATGGCAATTCTGTTAGGTTGTCTGGGACTTCCTTTGCTACTATAAAAAGTTACTGGGGTAACAGAGAAGTTTCTGATCCAGCACAAAACAATAGGTATGCTGAAATCTCAAAAGGCAGCACCGCACAGTTCCTACCAATGCAGGGCACTTAGGCTCGAAAGTCCCTCTTCACCACCCACTAGCTGCGTAACTTGAGAGCAATATTCATACCATCTGTGCCTCTGTTTCTTCATTTGTATAATGAGAAAATAACCTATAAGTATTATTGTACAAATTAAACTAGTTATTGCATGCAAATTGTTTAGAACAATGCCCATAAATCAGGGTAGCTTATCTGAAATCCTGTAGACAATTGCAGCTTGAAATAGTATTTTACTCCTCTCATGTATGTAATTCTTATTGCCCTAAACTCCTCAGTCTTGAAATAAGGCTTTTATGAGAATGATATTTTGTGTAAGAAGAACATAGGGCTGATTTCAGGATTTAACATCAAGGAAATCTGAAGGTCACAAATATCCGACGTCTAACAATTCTCTCTTCAGAAGAAATATACTGGTTGGAGAAAACGTTCTGTCAATTTTCCAATTCTTAAAATTCAATATTAGATATTCTTATTTTTGTATAAAAGTTTGTGTTCTTGGATAAAATGCAAAGGTCGCAGGAGAATATTGAGTTACCAGTTAAGCATGCTTAACGGAAATGAGTTTATCATCTTTTGTCTATATACGAGGATTTATTTGTTTGTTTGTTTGTTTATCATTTGTTTGTGTCATTCAGGGAGATATTATTCTTTCCCTTCTTTTCTTTTCCTTTCTCATTGTGAACAATGAAGGTCTAAAACCACCAGATTTGGGACAACAGAAGGCTGGCTCATGTCAGGTACTGGGATTTATGTTTTTATTGTTTGTTTGTTTGTTTGTTTGTTTATTTAAAGTAAAGAAGGAGAACTGCTGCTTTCTAGAATAAAATGCCAGATCTCCAGCAGGCTAAGGAAGGCATCCACTCAATTATTCAGGGAGATGAATCAACATGTTGACAATTTACTATCAAACAATAATGTTTTTACTTGGTCTTTGTTGGGGGGTTATAGAATAAAAGAAAGAGAGAAAGTGAGCAGATGAAGAGATAACAACTGCCAAGCTTTTTTTTATGACTTTATATACACTAGCCTATTTATTTATTTATGCCACATAACTTGGAAAGCGATAGTCCCATAGATTCCCTATCTAATGTTAATAACTGATATATACAATTTATAGATTATGACATTTTTCCTCAATATTGTTTAATACCATCTTTTCTAATAATCGAAAATTCAATCCTATTGTCAACAGGTTACAAAATGTAGAAAACTTCAGCTCAGACTGAGAAATGTCAGAAAAGACTAATGTCTGACCTGAACACTTTCTGTCCTTCCATCTTGCTTTATGTGACTATTTAAAACAACATTATATAGCACAATAAAGAGGTATGAGAAATTTAAAAATACCTCATGCTATGATAAAATACATAACTTAAGAAAAAATTGTTTTAGCACATCACATCACTGGCCTACTTAATACGGAGGAGTAATATTTATGAACCTGTAATCTGAAGTAAAGCTACCTGGATTTACATCCCAATTCTAATATTTTTTGGTCCGATTTGGGATGACTAATTTAAGCTTTCTAAGACTCAGTTTTCATATATGTAAAAGAAAGACAATGGTAATACTCCATTCACAAAATTGTGGTAAGGATTAAATCAATTAACACAGTTAAAGTATTTGGCTCAAGACCCAGGAAATGGTATTATGCCAAATAAATACAGATGTTAGTGTCATTATTAAAGTTGGAATTAAGGTAGATATTTACATAATGATAATTGTTGATGTGCTAGCTCTTACCATTGAGAAATTATGAAATAAGTTATTCCAAAGGAGAAACACTGTAAGACAACACGTAAACTGATATAAGGAGGAAATTTGCTAAAGTAATTTTGCATTTGCCTCCGCATAAATGGAAATGAACAAATGACATAACCCAATTTTAAGATTAATTGGTAATTTAGACTGTCTAGATTTCAGTTACTCAAACTTTTATTATATTTCAGGAGCAGACATAATCAATAATTTAAATGTAATATATTCATATATTTTCAATAAAATTCTACAGAGGTAGTTTTCCTGATTATACTAGACAGTTCTTTCATAGCAAGACTTTGTAAAAGAGTTGTTGTTTCAGTAATTTTTCATACTTGTAAAGATTTTTTTGTTTTGAGTTTAGAATTATTGACCTGGTGAGTTAAAAAAACAACAAAGTTCATGTGCATGCACGCACGCACACACACACACACACACACACTATTCTCATCAAGAAGTTATGTTACTAAGATTTGAGCTCATCAAAATAACATGAACTCCATGTCTGAAACTGATGTCAAATTTTTCAGGAATAGAATTTCTCTCTTTTATTGGTAAATGTAACTTCCTTTCTGAGAAAAATAATGGCCAGAAGGCCTCATAATAGAAGACTCTATAGGCTTTCTAGACATCAAATAGCTCTTAGACAAAGAACACCTTTACCAGTTAAATTCGAATACATTGGAGGTTGTCCCTAAGCATTATAAAAGCTAATACAAATAAAAGGACTAGCAATTATTTGATACTGTTTTTCAGAATTTTGATAAAAAAGTGGTCAATATATATCTATGTATATGTTTATATAATCAGGAAAATGATAATGGTACAATAGAATAAATAGTATGCATAGATTACTCTAAATAAAGTACCAATTAATTAGCTTATATAAACAGTTACATTCAGAAAACAATGATTTGAAAGTATGAGAGTTAGGATACCACATTGAAATGTGATGGTAGCTTGAGATATAGCTGATAGATAAAAAGTCCATTAAAAGAAGTTAATCCAAATTTATACAAAGATACTAAAAATATGGTGAGGGGTCAAGATGCACATTGCTATGGTAGTATCATGGCTATTAGAAACATAAGGAAAGCTGAAATGAATGTTTTCCTTTTTTCTATAAAAATATGTGATGACACAAACAGAAAACAGTATATTATTATACTCAATGACAGAATGAAAACTAGCTTTAAATTAAACCCTTCCACTAATCTATGCCCCTTCTCTGGACTTTAATTTTCTTTGCTGAAAATGTTAGGTGCTAAGTAGAATTCTAGCACTATCTAGTTACTAAAGGAATACCTCTCTTCCTTTCTGGCCCAAAGATTTTTATGTTTTATATTTCCTAAATTTATCTTTTTAGGGTCTTTTATTCTAATTGGGTAGTGGCACATTTTGTAACCTGATAAAGAATTATTAGGCATCACTGAGCAGAGCAGAATAGATATTTCCTGGTGAGAGGCCAAAGATCAAACTATTATTTTAGGAATAAAATGAAAAAGAGAATGCAGGAAATCTGATTTTTATTTCTATTTCTTCTATTGTATTACCCTGCTAGACTCCAGTGATCCAATCTATAGTTGGAAATTCTAATACTCAAAACACACTCAACTTACAGAACACATTGGTGATATAAAATAAAATATTTCATAATTATTCTAAAAAGAGAGCCAGACATAACAAATTTTGCTATGTACAGATAAATTTAACTATAAAAATATAAAAATCTGAGATTAATACAAAAAATGTTGAAAATGGATTAATTTTACATGGTTATGAAAATACTTGAATAATAATTTTAAAGCAAAAATTTTAAATCCCACAGTTTGAGGTTATCTACTACATATAGTTTTATTTTATTTATAAACAAAACAGCCATACTAAAAATTTGTTGGAAATGAGATCACTTTACTTTGATTTTTTTCTAATGTAGCATTGTGTGTTAACTACACTAAAAAAAAAAAAAAAGAAAGAAAGAAAAAAAGAAAGATTAAAGCAAAAAGGATTTCAGTGTCTCAGATAAAATTTTCTTCTGGAAGATGCCAAAACACAGATTTTAAAGGTTGTATAATATGCGGCATGGCTACTTATTTCAATCTGGAAAATTTTAATGTCATTTTTTATATACTGGTAATATGAATTATGTATTTGTATACATTAGTTTTTTTTTCTTTATTCTGAGAGAGAGAGAGAGAGAGAGAGAGAGAGAGAGAGAGAGAGTGTGAGGGAGGGGCAGAGAGAGAGAGAATCCCAAGCAGGATCTACACTGTCAGCACAGAGCCCGACAAGGGGCTCCATCTCGTGAACCATGATACCATGACCTGAGCTGGAATCAAGAATCAGACATTTAGCCGATTCAGTCACCCAGGTGCCCCTATACATTACATTTTTAAAAATTTTATACTTTGCCACATTTTAAACACCAAAATATAGGAGTTTTATTTTATGATTATGATGATAATTTTTTTTTCAAATATAATTATCTGGGGACCAACAAATGCTTTTGGGGTTGAGAAATAAAAATAAGGCCTAAAATGTCTACTCATACAGTTCTTCCCTGAAAATTATCCCTTAAAAATTTCCCTGTAAAATAAAAGAGTAAGGTAGAAATTTTTCATGCCTTTAGATTTGGTGCTTTTTATTCAGATTTGTGCTTATTTTTGATGAGTCTAAATGCATTTTTTCAGACATAGGTAGAAACTGAGACCAGGTAAATGGGACTTTATCTGCATCCCAACACTTTAGAAAGAATGTAAGTATTTTAGGGTCCAGAACTCTTAAATAAGACTCCTCATATATTTATGAAAACATTTTATTGAAACAGTGAGACTGATAAATAAATGTTAAAAAAAAATTAAAAAAAAAAAAGGGGGCGCCTGGGTGGCTCAGTCGGTTAAGCGTCTGACTTCGGCTCAGGTCATGATCTCGCGGTCCGGGAGTTCGAGCCCCGCGTCGGGCTCTGGGCTGACAGCTCAGAGCCTGGAGCCTGCTTCGCATTCTGTGTCTCCCTCTCTCTCTGACCCTCCCCCGTTCATGCTCTGTCTCTCTCTGTCTCAAAAATAAATAAACGTTAAAAAAAAAAATTAAAAAAAAAAAAAAAAAAAGAGAGAAACAGTGAGACTGAGCACAGAAAAAAATCCCAGCTCCTGTCAGGCCTGACTGGCTGAGTAGCCACCAGAATCACTCTTCATACCTTGCTGGCCTTCATCCCTGAAGATCAAGGAGAAATGAGATTTTAGCTAGAGCTGAATTTAGAGTCACCTGTGTATTTATACCATCCAGAGGACACTGTGCAGTGTTAACCTAACAAACAGCTAAGTATGTCAAGGATCTCTTGCTCATTACCTTAGTCTCAATACAACTTTCAAAGCCACTCTCTCCACTCTGGTATTTTATACTCTCTCCTCTCATCTCGTTACTTTGTTCTTGATTTTTCTCTGACCAAAATTTTTAGTCTCCCCTTTATTTCCATTATGGCCTCTTAAGCTCCTTATTAATGAAGCATAAAATCACCTACTTCCCAAACCTTTTCGTGCTTGAAATGAAATCTAGCTTTCCATTAAGGACTTTGTCTTCCCATGTGCCTCAGAAATGGAGACTTCCCTGGATCACAACAAAAATGGCTCAGGTTTTGGTGATAAGTTCCTTGTCCTTTAATCACATGTGCCTTATCCCCAACACCCCAGTCTGGCAAGTTGACTACTATTTTCTTTAAAAACAAAGTAAAACAAAACAATCAAACAACAATGCTGACAATGTTGAACTATTGTCATTTAGTTGTGCTTCTCTTTACTTTTAAAAATATATTTTAGGGGCTCCTGTGTGGCTCAGTCGGTTAAGCATCTGACTTCAGCTCAGGTCATAATCTCACGGTTCATGGGTTCGAGCCCAACCTTAGGCTCTGTGCTGACAGCTCAGAGCCTGGAGCCTGCTTTAGATTCCGTGTCTCCCTCTCTCTCTGCCCCTTCTGTCTCTGTCTTAAAAATAAACATTAATATATAATATATTAATGTTTATTTTTAAAACTACCGATTAGATCTCTAAATAGATATGCCAATAACATTGATCAGTGATCTTGGAACCTAGATCACAGTGTCTGTCTCTCTCTCTCCATTCTCAAACTAGAGACCTCATCGGTATGAATCACCAATCCCAGATCTGCTCATCTCTTCCACTCTGCATTTACCTATCAAGCCCACAGTTATCACTCTAGACTGCTAAACTCCTAAAAGTTTCAATAATTTCTGTATCCATAGCTTTTTGATACTATTAGACTTTTTTCCCCCTTCTTCCTTTTAGTTTAGTATTCCACTCTGTAGCCTGAAGTCCCTGGTCAATCTATTAACTACCATTTTACTGAGACATTTATACTTTTTCTGGGGTCCTTATTGTATCCTTATAGAATCTCCCAAATAAAATCGTAGTATAAATAAACTAAGATTCCAGACTATTCAACATTTCTGCAGAGGATCAATGAATATTGTAGATTGCTTTCATAGTAATGCATCTCAATATACCACATATAATGTACATCACTGTATTCTTCTCAATATGTCTACCTTGCCTATTCAGTTCTTCCCAATGTTCTGCTGCTATTTCAATTATTGTACACTTTATTTAAAAGTTTGGTTTTCCAATTCCAGCTAATTCTAAGAGTATGACTATACTGGCAAAGTAAACAGAGAACAAAAGAAACTTTCAAACTAGAAAGAAATTGCTTTAACATTTAGCCACTATATCTGTGAACTTTGCATCCATAACACTCCCTTTCTTCCCATTCTCTAATTTAAAAAGAATGGTCCTCCATTATTTTTTCTTTTTTTTATTAAGGTTTATTCATTTTTCAGAGACAGAGAGAGGCAAAGCATCAGTGGGGGAGGGGTAGAGAGAAGGGAGACTCAGAATTCGAAGCAAGCTCCAGGCTTCCAGCCGTAGGCACAGAGCCTGATGCAGGGCTCAAACCTAAACCGAGAGATAATGACCTGAACTGAAGTCAGACACTTAACCCACTGAGCCACCCAGGTGCCCCTGGTCTAGCTTTCTAATGTCTTCACTCTATCTGTGTTCTGCAAGTAACAATTTTTCATATCCTTACATACCTAATCTTAATATGACCTCTCCCTCCTTTCTTTTCAACCCCTTTCTGTATATTGACACCATTTTAATAGCATTTTGTTTATTAAACAAAACATAATTATCAATATTAACAAAAATTGCTTGACCACATATTCAATTACATACTAGATGGCTATTATTTGCCAAATAATAATCTATATCATGGAATATAGCAACCAGCATAGTAAACAAAAATCTCTGCTCTCTTGAGAAATAAACAAAGAAATTATTTGTGCAGCAATTTCTAAAGTGGTCAATTATATTGTGAAAATATAAGGTGTTAAAGAGAATAGAGAGTGCAAAATTTGCAAGAAAAATGCAATTTTTATATTGAGATCATTGAGGATGCATCACTGAGTAAATAACTTTTGAACAAAAACTTTAAAAAGGTGAGTGATGAAGCCAAGGGGGTATCTTGGGAAGAGGATGGAACAACAGGTACAATGATACTGAGAAGGAGCATTCCCCATAAATTTAAGGAATGGCAAAAAGTCAGCATATCTAGAGGAAAATGGGCAAGAGGGAGAAGTGTAGGAAATGGAGTCAAAGAAGAAAAGGGAGACAAGATTTGTAGACCATGGTGAGGATGTTAGCTTTTGCTTTGAGTGAAATGGGGAATATTGGAGATTTTGAGCAGAGAAGTCATGCAATCTAAATATGTTTAATAAGATCCCTCAGGCTTCCTGCTTCAGATTCTGTGTGTCTCCATCTCTCAGCGCCTCCCCTGCTCATGCTCTGTGTCTGTCTGTCTCTCAATAATAAATAAACATTAAAAAAATTTTTTTAAAAAGATCCCTCAGACTTCTATGTAGACAACAGAATAAAAATGTTCAATAGTGAAAGCCAAAACCATTTTGAGGGGTGCAACAATAATACAGCCAAAAGATGGTTAAGACTGAGACCCAGGCATTGATAGGGGTAAGTAATCGGAATTTAGATGGCATAAGTGCATCAAAATGATTTTCTGATGAATTGGTTATGGAGTTTGTGAGGAAAAGGTAAGTTATGGATAATGCCCAAATTTGGAGCCTAAACATTTCTAACACAGAGTTATCATAACCCAAAATACGGAAAATCGCTTCAGAGGAATTTGATAAGTGACATGTGGAGTTGACTTTTGGGTTTTATGAGGTTACAACTGGTCACCAATAGGAAATATTTGGTAAGCAATTGGACTACATGGATACATGACACATGTCTAACATCCAGAGGAAATATAAATTGAGAATTTCCAGTGTATAGATGACATTTGAAACCATTATTGTGAATTAGATCACTATAGGAGTGGCTATTGAAACAAAACGAGAGTTTCAAGCCATAGGCACTAGGTGACTCCAAGGATAAAAATTTAAGAAATGAAAAAAACAAAACAAAACAAAACAAACAATAACAACAAAGAACTTGAAAGAAGACTGAGAGGAAGGGCACATTAAGACAGGAAGAAAACTTGAAAAGAGTGTGTTATTCCAGAAGCAAAGAAAACAAACAAAAAAAGATTAAAGAAAGAGTGACCAAATGTGCAAAAGTCACTAATATGTTAGGATAATTAGGATTCACAATTGACCATTAGATTTAATAGCATAGAAGATCCATGATTTTGACGAAAGTACTTGTGTCAAGAAATGAGAAAAATCCTGAATGGAGTAAATTATAAGACAAAATTGGAGGAGAGGAATCATAGATAGTGAATCGAGGTAATTCTTTTTGAGAAGTTTTGCTGCAAAGAGACAAAGAAATAGGGTGGCACTTACCAGACTAGAAACTATCCCATGGCCATTGATAACAAGTATCTACCAGAATTGACTTTAAACCAATTTAAGTGATCAAGGACACCTTGCCTTGTGAACATGCTTTTCAAACCATTTAATCTGTACTATCCCATTGCTTCTGAATGTCCTTCAGTCAAGACTGTATCTCTGGAATAAACTTGCCTCTAAGTGACAACAAAACAAGAAATGTCTTTTCTGAACAAGACTTGTCTTGTAGATACCCACTGACTTAGATTCCAGACAATCCAGCAAATCTTGATCAGCAACATATCACCTATTATCAATGCAGCAATCTTTTCTGCTCAGAAAGACTGTCCTTATGAGCGTAGCTATTTGTTAGTATAGTAAGCAATAAACTCGGCCTTGTGATTTTCTATTTCAGTTATAGGATAGTGATCTCGGTACCCTTCGATACTACTCTTCCTGCATATATCTCTGTTCTCTATTCATGCTTGGAAAAAAGTTTTCCACCCTTGATGTTTTCATGTTCTTAAAGTCTCTTCCTGCTAGTGTTCTAGTATGTATTAGGTTTTGTTTCCAGCTACCACACTTTCAATTAAATTGCTTTTGTTCCTTATAAGTGTCCTTCAAACTGGGTTAAGGAGAACCCCTGGGGTACAAACGACCTTCCAAAGAGTTTATCCCAGCATGAAGAGCTTTAAGGGAATCAACGCTCAGGTCTTCAACTTCTATTTGCACTCATTCTTTCCTAAATTGCTCTGCTAGAGAAGGCCCTCAGGAGTAACCCTATCTCCACCTTACTAAATAAAGCCTTACCTCTCACTCTTCCCGAGATTTAGTTTAGTACATTTCTCAAGAGGTAACACCTTCAAACCAAGGGACGTTTTTAAACCTCAGTGCTCGAGAAACCTACTCTTCCAAGCCAACACGAACTACTGTAAGCCTTAATCATTCCCTGTGTTGCACGTACAGCTGTTAAAACAGAAGTATGACATTGGAGATGGATATTTTGATCTGTGTTTGGGTATTCCGAGTTTGGACAGACAATACAGTAAGGAAACAGGAAGGATTTTTTTTTCTTTTTTGACATTTTTCCTGTAATGATCTTGCCTTTTCCAACCTCCAGTATCACAAAAGATTCTACTGCCTCCTGAGGGGTAATTCTGAAGTAGTACACAATGGTAAGAAATATCGATGGTGGCTTTCACTCAACAACTGCTTCTCTTTACTTTTTTTATTCTATTTATTATTTCCCAGTATAGCCCTAACAGAGTATCTTCTTCTGTGGTAACTAATACATCAAACAGGAATCTTTAAATTACTTTCTGTATGACCTACACTTACTAGAAGCCCCATACTTTCTGTTCTTTGGTGCCTGAATTTCTGCAAACTATGTCTTTCAAGTTACAAGGAGAATCCTCCATAGATACATTAAATCATTGAAAGAAAACAATTCCATTAAACCTGTTTACTGATATATTTCCCATATCATTTTTTTTCCTGTGGGTTTATTATCTTAGTTAGCTTGAAATATATTTTCATTAGCCTTTAAAAATAATATTCCTAGTGATAATTCAATTCTGAAGGTGTTTCAATACTCACAAGTTTATAGTCCCAGGAAACGTTTAAATTGTATTAAATTTCATCTTACATACTTTTTTTTTTAAATATAAAACAGTGTGGTAGTTGTCTGAAATACTGTAGACTAGAGGAATGTAATTAGGAGTTCATGAGAAAAATGAATAAACCAAAATTTCTAACTTGAGGAAAATTCATTCACAGGTTTAAAAAAAAATAATGTTTATTTTTGAGAGAGGGAGAGAAAGAGAGAGAAACAGAGCATGAGCAGTGGAGGGGCAGAGAGAGAGGGAGACACAGAATCTGAAGCAGGCTCCAGGCTCTGAGTGGTCAGCACAGAGCCCGACACAGGTCTCGAACTCACGAATCATGAGATCATGACCTGAGCCTAAATCAGATGCTTAACTGACTGAGCCACCCAGGCGCCCCGATATAAAAATTCTTATACATATGTCTCCATGTTCAGAACCCACAAACCATGAGATTATGACCTCAGTCAAAATCAGATAGTCAACCGACTGAGCCACCCAGGTGCCCCTTCATTCACAAGTTTTTAAAAATGAGTTGTAATGAGAATATAAAATCAAAAATTAATTACATATTAGCATATATATTATTTTAACCCGTTTTATTTTTAGAACAGTTTAAGTTCAAAACATAAACTGAGCATAAAATACAGAGTAGCCATATAGCTCCGTATTATTTTTATTATGCAAAATTAAAAAAAAATCAGAAATACCATAACAGAGGTATATATATCGTAAAAGCACAGAAAGTATAGAAAAGCATAAAAACAAAATGATTAACCCCATTTTGCTATCGCTTAGACAAAACTACTGTTAAAACTAAATTTTTCAGGATCTATTTCTTTATTTATAGAAACATAGATATATATTTCACAAAATCGATACCACATTTTATATAATGTGACCTGGCAGTTTTTAGTTAAAAATCACTTTTTCCATGTCTATACTTTTTTAGTTTCCAATACCTGTTCCAAATTCACATTTCCCCAGTTGTCCCAAACAGGATCCAAATCAGTATCATGTTTTAAATTGTTAGGTTTCTTTAAATTTCCAGCAAATACATCTCCACCAATAAGACTGCCATTTAAAATTAGGATGTCCACTTACATATGAACTTCTAGTGCACAGTGACCATTATTTTTTTAGTATAAGTATGTCCCAAATATAAAAAATGAATTATGGAAACATTGAAGAGGTTAGAATTATTTTTGTTATTGTTATCATTTGTGACTATTATTATTATCATTTTGCTACTTAAATACAGAGAGCATATCTACATCTATTTTATATCTTTCAACCGAATTTTTTTATGTTGTCAAAGCAATTATATTATATATCACAGCCTAACAATTATTTCTGTCTTTAGTTTTTAAAGGTCTTAAATGCCATACCAGTTAATTTAATAAGGTCTCCCCCTTCCATGTTTTTGTTGTGATTCCTCTCTTGCTTTGCTAGATTTTGTTGTTAGTGTCCTTTTTTAAAATTTCTTTCTTTATTTATTTTAAATTTTAATGTTTATTTATTTTTGCGAGAGAGAGAGTGTGTGAGCAGGGGTGGGGCAGAAAGAGAAGAAGACAGAATCCGAAGCAGGCTCCAGGTCTGAGCTGTCAGCACAGAGCCCTGTGTGGGTCTGGAACTCAAGAACTGCAAGATCATGACCTGAACCGAAGTCAGATGCTTACCCGACTGAGCCACCCAGGCACCCCTAATACCCTTTTTAAAAAAAAAAAAAAAAATCAAGGTTTATCAAGGTCTGTACTTTTCCTAAATTCTTACATAATTTAAAATTTCTATCAGCTGCTCTTGGGTCCATTATTTGGATGACTGCCGGACTAGATACCAAAGTCACATGTTATAGTTGTCCTCCCTCAGAATTTCATAGAACTTGCTTCACAGTTTTCTGAACTGAACATACTATGAGATGTTTTTCCATCTCTTTAAGCATAGGATTCTTACCTCTTCATCAAAATTCAATAAATACAGTAGGCTTTTCCTTGGTGCTTACAAGTTAAACACCTAAGCACCCATCAACGTAGTTAGTGTTGGAAGAGAACAGAGGTAGCCTGAAACTTCACCAATTTCAATTTGTTGCCCTACCTGCTAGTAACTCCACCCATTACATCTCCTTCCAGATGGGCCATCTTCACACTTTTCCCTCATTTATAAGGTCAGTGTGGCTCACAAAAAACCCCCACAAAAACCAAAAACAAAAAACCAAGCCAAACCAAAACAGAACAAAACAAAATCTTCAGTCTGAATCCTCAGTAATGTGTTGTATTCAGTGCTCTCTTTTCCTTGTATACTTCCTTCAGTTAGAGAAATAACAATATACTTGGAATTGTTTTCCTTTTAGACCAGAAAGAGTCTTCTAGATTTGCAAATGCAATTCTGCCATGTGCTTTTTTGCATCTCTATAGTAACAATCTCTATTTTTTTTTCTTTTCCCTAGATCCTTCACTTGAAAATCAAATTTTGAGGAAACTTGTTATCATTTCTCAGTTTTCACACAAAATTTGGTCCAAACTTCTGGATTTTAGAAGATTCTTTTAGTTAGTAAGGGCCAGTTAATTTTTTAATTGAAGTTAGTATTTCTTTTAAGAATATTTTCAGGAGTTTTTGAAAGAAACAATATGGTGTAAAATAACTCTATATTGAATTTTGGATTGCATTTTTGGATATTATTAGTAGTTTCATTATTAAATGTATGAGCAATCAAGGTTAGTTTTGACAAGATAAATACACAAAACATTGTATAAAAAATTAATATTCTCACCTGCAATCCAGGTCTTCTGACCCATCCTCACCATTACTTTTTTCTTTCATCCTAAACAAAATTAAAATTTGACCATTTTCTATACCTATAATACTTAACATTCATACACATAAAAAACATGCATATTATACATATCTTAAGCGTGTTTTTTTTTAATTTTTTAATGTTCGTTTATTTATTTTTTAGAGACAAGAGACAGAGCTCAGACGGGGAAGGGGCAAGCATAAAATTGAAGAGATAATTCTAAATTCCAAAAAGTTGGACCGGAAATTTCATTCTTTAATGTTGCCAATCTAATCAAAGAGATTTTAATCTCTTTTTGTTTCTGTTTCCTACTCTCTTAATCATCTGCATTAATGCCCTTTGCTCACTTTTTCCAAGCTTCCTTTCTTAATGATTTGTAAGGACTCTGTATATTGAAAATACTTATAAGTGATAAGATTTAACAGTTATTGAACATTTACCATCTTCCATGCATGCTATATATATATAATTTCAAACAAAACTATATAAGCTCTAGTATATGTGAATTATTATCCTCATTCTCAAATGAGAAGCCTAACAGGATAATTAATTTGTATATATCACAAAACTACAAAATTATTCCATGATATAAACCTATGCAGACTATCCTAGAGTCCACCCTTTTAAATTCAACATTATACTATATGTTGGTATATAACTTTATTGGCATAGCAATCCAACTTCAGATTTATAAATATTGTCTCCTAGCTTAGAGTTTTTGTTTCAGATTATACATCTTCATTTTACATAGTTCCTATACTTACAAATAACTTGTCTGTTTACACTTAAGTTGTATATCAATTTTAAATGTATCTTAGTACTTTTTTGGTTATGTTCTGTTCTCAGATATACACCAATTAGTCCAAAGCATTTTTATATAAACGATCATTTTTAATTCATTGGAAAGGTTTTTTTTATCATATACTGTAATTTTTAAATGTGTACTGTGATCTTTTATAGTCTGTCTTAATGAATTAGGGCATGTTCTTTATTTTTTTTATTTTACTTAAGTATTTTTCTTTGAAATTACCATGTTCCTGGTAATTTTTATGACATGATGTCCTGTGATTTAGAAACATGATGTGTTTCTAAATTATTCAAATGTAGTTATCTGCAAATCAAAAGAATGGTTTTAGGGTGATTTTAATTTACTTTTTATATATTCTATCTTGATATTTTGTAATCTATAGACTGAATTAGGAATTTAACTACCATTGACATATTCTATAAAAATATGTAAAACAATGTAGGAAAATATTGTTAATTTGTTCAGTTTGCCTTTCTAGTTTGATTAGAAAACTGTAGTCCATTATTTCTACTACCTTTTTTTCCCCAATTACTCCTTCTATATCAGACTTTATCCAGTACCACCACTGGTTAAATTTTGAATCATAAATCAAAAATAAGTATTTTATAGATAACCCAAATATTTTATAAGAAATAACTATGGACATAATCATTTGCTTCATTTTGTCATTTGGCGGTTTTGTTGGTTATTAACAGAAACAGATTTGCATGTATATATGATTTATCTTTGTTAGTACTGACATTTGTGTTTTTAATTGGGAGTAATTTCAAGAAATAATGTAATTTCTTTGCATTTAAAGCAAATTTTATTTAAAAAAAATCAACTTTCATTCCTATGCTGTATTTTGCTGGAATTTTTACAAACAGACACAAAGATTTTTTTTTCTTTCTATAGAATGAAGGTAAAATGTGGCCCTAGCATTAACAGACATTTATGATGAGACTATGCATAAGAGGGATTTATGAAAGACATTGTTAGGTGCATAAAGTAGAATAGATGAAACATTTTTCTTTAACCAATTTAAAAAATTATAATTTGATTCTTTGCATGTCTTAGGAAGAATAAGCTGTCATGTTAGAGAAGACTGTTGACAGAAATGCTAACCTGACTGTTTCTTCAACAAGAGGGAAAAAAAAATGATGAAAACGTAGGGAAACAATAATTGGTGCAAAATGAATTGAATCAGCAGTGGGCAAAACTGAGAAATGGGTTTTGGCTGCAATAATTTAACCTATTTGGTATCATTTTTATTTAACATGAGGTGGAAACATAACAAAATTTTGTTAAAGTATGTTTTTCTTTCATTTCATTGAACTGTTTAAGAAATAAAAATAATTGAATAAAGTAGACATTCAGAAATCTATTTTTTTTAGTTAAATTATTTCAATTAGTGCAAGAAAAAAAGGATAGCATTTCAATTTTCATGCACCTTTGTGAATGACTTAACTTTATATTTTGTGTAAGCACTCCAAAAATATACCATAAAAACTTTTAAAGAGTTATTTTTTTCTCTTTTCCCTAATAAATATTTTTATGCCATGTCTATGTTCTTGTTATACAATTACTTCTATGTTTGATAAGAATTTTTATTTTATCCCCTTTTCTCATTTCAATTGTGTTTATTAAGCTACACTGCATGTCCACACACACACACACACACACACACACACACACACGGTGTCAAGTTTCAATGATCTCTATTAATGAGGCTTTAAAATGGAATTATCTACACTTATCTACACTAAATTAACCAAAAACTACAGATCACTCTAATTATTAGTTTTGATCTAGATTATAATACTACAAGTTTACAATTCAAGTAAAACAGACAGTGCAGTTTTAATTGGGAAAATACATATGACTAATTATAAAGAACTTTTACTTTAAATTATCCACAGTGACTTAATAGTGAACTAATTTACTCTAAAGTGTTTGGCTTAGGGGCGCCTGGGTGGCTCAGTCGGTTAAGCGTCTGACTTTGGCTCAGGTCATGGTCTTAGTGTGAATTCCAGCCCCACATCATCAGGCTGTGCTGACAGTTCAGAGCCTGGAGCCTGCTTCGGATTCTGTGTCTCCTTCTATCTCTGCCCCTCCCCCACTTGTGCTCTGTCTGTAAAAAATGTAATAAATGTAAAAAAAATTTTTTCTTAAAAATTAAAAAAAATAAAGTGTTTAGCTTAGCTTTTGCAGTTTACGCAAGTAAATATGAGTGGTCTTGGATAACATTTGAAGAGAATACATGATTATATATAAATTTGACATGATTAATATAAAGGCACTGATTGGAAAGTTGCATTACATACATCTAGATGTTGAATGAAAGACTGCATAGAATAATTAGTTGTTACCATAAGAATTGGCAAAATTTTGCCATTTTGTTGACTCACTGACATCACTACCAAAAAATGTGATGATACTCAAGAATGTGGATAGTTTAGTTTTTTATACTGATTTTTTTCATATTTATAGATAGAACTTTATTACTCATTGCTATTTAAATAAGGAGACATGAAACTTAAGTACCATGATTAAGAAAATCTGATCTTTTTTTGGTTTTTTTTTTTTTGCCATAAAAGTAAATGATAGAATGATATGAAATTCTACTGATACAGAATTTCTTTTGAAATTTGTTTCTGTTATTAAGTTGCATTTCCTTAGGAAATTATTCTTTCAAAAAATATCAATGCTTCCAACACCATAAAATTGTTTTAATTATTTTTAAACAGCAAATGATTCCTTTTCTGAGGCATTAAATACTTCTCTGAATTCCTCAATGTAACTCTGAGTTATCCTAGAATTAGTTAAAATTAATTTTAACTCTTATAAATTGTTTGAGACATCTAAAACATGTTCCAACAGTCCCTAGTTGTACTGTTTTTAATAAGTGCAAGTTTTTTTCAGGGTTTCTAGATGCTTTTGATGATGTGCTGTTGGCTATACATTCTTCAGTTATTGAAGTCTACATTTCCCTATTTCAAAAGTTATGTTTCTAGTAATCTGCCTTTAATTCCAATTATCTGTACTGCACCACAAATTTTAACCCTGTGGACATTTTTTAAAAGACAAATTTGAAGTTAATGATTAAAAAAGATTAGATAGTATGAGCTTTGAAAATAGAGCCTACCAAATTTTATCCATAAGCATCATTTTTACATTGAATACAGACAGCAGTAGTTGCTGGTGGATTTTATATACTTTTAAACTCTAAGGATGAAGAATGATAAATGATGAATTTCTTTTATGTTCTTTCTTACACAATCATTACATTCCAAAACTATCATTAAGGCTGCAGTTAGTTATACAGCTTAAAAGTATACTAGTGCTGAAAAATGGTAATTTGTTTTTTGTTGGTTTATATTCCATTTATCAAATTTCTAAAGCTTCTTTTAGAACAGCACAGTAAAAATCTTATAACAATGTTTCATATGAATTTAATAAGCAGTTATTTTTTCAGACAATAATTATATTTGGAAAAAAATCCCAACATATAAAGCCATTTTATTTTTTTTATAAAAATTTTAATGTTTTTATTTATTTTTGAAGGAAAGAGAGACAGAGCATGAGCGGGGGAGGAGCAGAGAGAAAGGGAGACACAGAATTCGAAGCAGGCTCCAAGCTCTAAGCTGTCAGCACAGAGCCCGATGCGGGGCTGGAACCCACAAACTGTGAGATCGTGACCTGAGCAGAAGTAGGACACTCAACCGATTGAAAGCCACCCAGGCGCCCCTGTAAAGCCATTTTAAAGAATGCTTTTGTGTGATAAAAATACTCCTTTCAAGATGGGTTTGTGCTTGTAAAATTACAACATACACATGCCCATATTTGTTTTGAACTTTGTCAACTTGGTCAGCTACACTGACTCTACTGAGGATTGAACACAAATAGATCCGCATGGCTTAGTGAAACTGAGAGCACTCATGTGTTCTTCCCATCTGGGTCCTTTGGCTTGTGTCTATACTCAAAATGCATACAGTTTTATATCCATCTACATTCCTATTGTTTATTTTCTTGCAAGTTTTATTACTTCAAGATTAAATTTAGAAGACACTTAAGTAAGATAATGGCAATTAATAATTTTAATGTTTATTTCTGAACTAGAGACTGTGTCACAGGAGAAGGCACAGAGAGAGAGAGAGAGAGAGAGAGAGAGAGAGAGAGAGATCTGAAGCAGGCTCTTCACGGACTGCAGAGTCCAATGTGGGGCTTGAGCTAAGAACTGTGAACCCTGATACGAAATCAGAGGCTAACTGACTGAGCCACCCAAGCTCCCCAATAGCTTTAAAATTGAGTCCCATTTTACTATTATTATTAACAAATTCACCCCTTCGGTAAAATGAATGTAGATTTAAAAAAAAAAATTTCAAGATCAATATCTAGGAAAATACACATGCCATTTAATAACAAATTGATAAATGTTCTAAAATAAAAATAAAAGGAATCTTGATGTTCCCCATCTTTACCAGAAATGAATTGAAATTATTTATTCATATTTAACAACTAGGTCTTATTTATTAAGGTTTTTTTTTAAAGTGAAACATGTATTTTTTATTATAACATGAACATAATTATTAATATAGTAGATGAGGAGCACACATTCATGAAAGCATTAATCTTTTGCCTAATTTTTAAATATATAATAAAAACAAGAGTTGCCTGGGTGGCTCAGTTGGTTAAGCATCCAACTTCAGCTTAGGTCATGATCTCACGACTCGTGAGTTTGAGCCCACAGAGCCTAGAGCCTGTTTCAGATTCTGTGTCTCCCTCGCTCTCTGCCCCTCCCCCACTCATGCTCTGTCTCTGTCTCTCTTTCTCTCTCTCAAAAATAAACATTAAAAAAATTTAAAACTAAATAAATAAATATGAAATCATTTGTTGTAAATTTACACTAAATTCACAATCACAATAAGAGCTAAAATTTCAAGGTTTACTGTGTACATCTGTTGTTTTCTTCAATTGTAAGGATTACATACTTAATTCTGAAAATAACATTAAGAGTTGGGTCGTTATGTCATTCTCTTACAAATGAAGAAATAGGGGCACAAATAAAAGCTAAGTAACTTGCTGAAGTCATAGGTATCAAATATTGGAACCAGGAGCTGAAATGGTACAATTTTATTCTAGAATAAAATCTCTCAACCTTATGAAAATGGGTTCTGAAAACTTTTAATATGGATGACACTGAAAAAATTACAGAAGCTAATTTCAAATTAAATAAATTTAAAGTTAATTAGTTAAATTGGTAGTCTGTATGACACTATGGAAATGCGTTGTTTATTTATTTTCTTGACATATTAAGACTAGATTAATCAGTCAGGTATATCTTTGGGTCCAGAAAGTGTCAATTAAATGTGTTTGTAAAGTTAACCACACAAAGTAGATTGGGTTGCAGCAGGAACATTCAACCATAAGTAAACTTGGAGAAACAGAGTTGAGTTAAATTCTAAAGCCAAGGTCTAGAGGCTCAAGTCCACAGCACAAAAAAGCTGGGATGGAAAGGTAAATCATATTAAGAGAGCATTTATCAGTTTTCAATACTTTATTTTTATTTTAAACAAGCAAGTTCTTAATCTCCCTTACTGATCATTTTACATAGCAGAAAGAGTAAATAATCATGTAGTTTACTATTTTATACACAAAGAGTTAATTCTTTAACAAAAGGAACTGTTGGAGACCTTGGGCACAACTCATTCTAGAAATTCTAGAATTTCTAATGGCCAGAAAGAGACTCAGCAGACCAAATATATAGATTTTTTCCAATGTATTGTGTGAAAAAATTTATACAAAGAAAGAGATGTCATTCCATTGTTAACAGTGTGCCCTGACTAAAAATGATGACAGTCTGTGGTAATATTCTGCACATTTGAATAAGCCTGGGGTATGGATAAAATAGTTAACTTTCAACTTACAGTGTTTTTAGTAATAGCAGTTGGAAGTTGAACTGATTCAATTTTCTCACTGCAAAGACAAATGACCAATAAAATAACTTTTAAAGAAACTCAGAAACATGGAAGATAGGAAGATCGTTTCGTCATGAGCACTCCTAACCAAGAAAAACATCCTAAGTGAGCCAAAACTTGCCATAGGGTCCAAGGCCATGTGCTGATACTAAGAAGTGAGGCATACGTTCAGCTTCAGTTTCATATCCTGGCTTCTTGGCCTAACCAGAATAGAATTAATACCCAGATTGAAGGAATGAGAAATATTCTAAGGGATCTCCTAAGACCCACAGGGGTAGCCTGCTATTCTCTCTAAGCCCAGTGCTGCTTGCCTATGCAGATACTTTCCCTCTGCATCCTTGAAAAGCTCTCTCTGAGACCTCAAGGTTTCCACCCGTTGCTGATAGGCGGCTACCCTCTGGACCTCGAGAAATTGATTACATACTTAAGAATTGCTTACTGTTATCATTTTAAATTTTATTACTCTTTTCACATGTGCATGTTTCAAATCTTACTTATTTTTTTTACTAGAAACTTCCTAAACTTGTCAGTTTATGAACAAGTTGAAGTGTTTTCCATTCTAAACAATCTCTTCAGTTATCCATGAATCCACATAATTGGTTATTTTCTGTCACTTTTCTCTTTCTCCTCTAAACTTCTTGTCATTAGCTCTTTTTCCTCACTCACTTGTTCATACACTTCAATATGGCTTTTACCAGACAAATTCAGTTCTACTAAGATTCCTGATGTGCTCCCATTTTTCAAATCAAATGGGGCAATATTAATTCCTTATTTTAATCAATCAGTTTTATTTATCACATCTCCTTCTAGCATTTTATTCTATTTGTTTTTTTGAAACTGTATACTTCTTGTTGCCTTAGTCATATTTTTGCAAACATTTATTTCAAACACTTATTTCTTGTCCAGATGCTGTCAGAAGACTAGAGTTATTCTCCAATTCTGCATTCTTTAAATCCAACTCCAACATTATTTGTCCACCTAAAAGACACATATCAAAGTTTAGGACACCTTTAAAGCCTTTCATATCCTGCAGCAGATATTAATACTCTCTTTATGAATAATCATATATTATTTATTCTTCAGAATAAAATAAGTTGAAACAAATATTTTCACAATAAAATTGTATATAAAACTTTGACTTTATTTCCTCTCCAACAAAAAGTAATTGTCATGTCTCTGGGAGAGGATATAAGGAAGAAATTGCAAAGTAATATGGCTCAATATTGTTGATGATTCTTCTGCTCTTACATGTCTAGAACAGTGACAGCTAGCTTTTATTAGATCCTCACTCTGTGGATTAACACACACACAAAACTTAAAGCCAGACAGTGTGGGAAAATACAGAACAGAGGGAGAGCGTGCTGTGTTTGGTATATTTTTTTTCTACATTTGCTATTAACAAATTGCACAAATCTAGTGGTATAAAACAACACTCACTTCTCATCTTGCTGTTTGTGTGGTTAGAAGTCTGAGAACTGTGCGGCTCAAGGAGTCCTGTGATAGGGTTTCCTAAGGTGGAAACCAATGTGTTTCAAGGCTGCAAGCCTTTCTGGACACTAAGGGTAAGAACCTGCTCTCAGGGTCAGTCTGGTAGGTAGTAGAATTTATTTCAGTGGGATTGTTTGACTGAATTGTCTATTTTTTTCTGGCTATCAGCCAGAGATCATTCTCAGCTTCTTGAAATTGATCACATTCCCTGGTAACGTCCCCCTTTTTCCATCTTCAATGCCAAAATGGCAGTTCGATTTCTTATCACATTTATAATTTTTCCGGTTTCTTCTGATTAATCTCTCCTGCTTTCCCCTTCTGCTTTTAAGGGCTCATGGGATTATATCGTACCTATGCAGATTATCCATGATAATGTCTCCGTTTTGAAGGCTGCTAATTAGTAACATGAATTGCTAATCAGCAAAGTTCCTTCATAGTAGTACCTAGATGAGGAGACAATATTTGAGTGGACATTATCATATTCACCCAGAGTCCCATCTTTTAAATATAGAGATGAGAAGAGGGAGTTTTCAATCTCTTCTGTTCCACAAAATGGAAATAATAAAGGCAGAAGTACTACTGGAACTCATGTCATTCTCTTTTATTCTGTTTCCAGGGTACAAATCTAATTCGCATATTTTTTTTTCCAATGGGAAAAATCTATCCAATAGATAGATGATACATATATATAGATAGGTAGATAGATAGATAGACATAGTTTAAATGTCTCTCAAAAGTTTTTTAAATGCAAAACAGTTTTATAGAAAATAACAGTAGAAAAAAGCTGTTCAACTATGTAATGATGACGTATTAAAGAAGAACATGAATTATACGTTCATCCCTTCCACTTCCAAAAGCTATATCTGTCCTAAAGAAATTTGAAACTATAGTCCAGATACCACCTTTTGCAAAATGATCAATTGCCTTCATTTCCTAAGAACACATGAATAAGCAATGTCTGTATTTAATGGTGAGTACAAAGACATTTATTGGGGCGCCTGGGTGGCTCAGTCGGTTAAGTGCCCACTTCCGCTCAGGTCATGATCTCATGGTTGATGAGCTCGAGCCCCGCGTCAGACTCTGCGCTGACAGCTCAGAGCCTGGATCCTGCTTCAGATTCTGTGTCTCCCTCTCTCTCTCTGTGCCTCCTCTGTTCACACTCTTTCTCTCTCTCTCAAAAATAAAGAAATTTTTTTTAAAAAGACATTTATATACATGTATGGAATCCGGGTTCCTTAACTGATGTTCTTATAGATTACTGTGAAATCAGAATCTGTTACCATGAGACTATAATAACAATGGTGGCCAAGAAAAGACAAATATCCATCATTGTCATATCCAGCTCCTGTTAAAATATCTAGCTATTCTTTCTAATTTCAGACACTTTAAGATTATTACAGGAGATAAAATAGAATCATAAATTCAATAATATAAATATAAGAGTGTGAAAGATCCCTTCAAAGATCAGCTAATACATGATGGTTTCAAACATGTTGTTATAGCACAAAAGTTGCTGGTAAGATCATAAAAAATCACGGCACAGAACAAAATATATATAAACAACAACAACAACAACAACAACAAAGGGTGCTTATAAATCTCATAAAGATAGGAGAAATTTTCAATAACTTTCTCACCCTCCCTTTTTATAATCATTTGATGTTTTCTTGTCATATCCAAGGCTTACAATGTCTATGTCACCTGCAATTATTACTTCTATAAAGAATTCTTCTGCCCTAATCTCTCTGTCCCCCAACTATTGCTTTTCCTCTAGTTGATTCCTGTGTGAGGTAGGCACAAGGGTTGTGATAGGATGAATGAAGGTAGCAAGCCTTGAACTTAGCTGTGCAAGTTGATTGCTGTCAAGTGCAGGTTTGGGAAAACTAATCAAGGACAGTCTGGGTTGCTCTAGGATGGCAATATGGAGGAGAAAGTTATACTTTTCAGCTCCATTCGGGCACTTAGGTCCTCAATGCATAGATTAGAATGGAGAACTACCTGACCATTTGCCTTGGATTTTCTGAGTAGCAAAGAAGAGGCTTTGAGCCTAAAAGAAACTGAATTACATAGATGTACTTTCCTTGATGCCAGGCTAACAGGTGGATAGCTGTAGGAGCTGCTGAATGTTGGCTTTCATTATAAGCTGTTATAGCAAGAGTAAAGGTTTTCATCACTAACAAAGTGAAGTGAGTCTGAATGAGTTCAGAAAATGCTATATTTTAGTTTATGCAATTGGAACTTAATGTGTTATATCTATTTGCATAATTCTCACGTCATACATAATGTGTTCCTGAAAATATGTATGAAATTATGTGTTGATTTCAAACTAGAGAGAAATTTATCATAATATTTGGCTCTTTCGCCTCTATAATTCTGCTTACAAATGTAGTCAGTAACTTGGATAATATTGGCATCAATTTTTAGGATATAGAAAGAGTAATGAAATAATAGATATTTTAGATGACTGAGTTAGAATCCCTAAAAGATTTTGCCCCACTGGGGTGACATAATGAACCATGTAAGATGACATTTAGCAAGCCTGAAAAGTCATTTAGAAACTTTAAGCTCCGGGCTAGTCTACAATCAACAAAAAAAGAAAAGAGAGAGAGAGAGAAGGAAGAAAAAGAGGAAGAAGGAGGAGGAGGAAAAGGGGGAGGAGAGAGAGGAAACAAAGAAGGAAAGGAAGGAAGGAATGAAAGATTGAAGGAACTAAGGAACAAAAGAGGGAAGAACGGATGGAAAAATCAGATTATAGGCAGTATTAAAATAATGATGAGATCTAGAATAAAAACCTTTAGAATGTTGATTTACAGCATCTTCCAAGTTATGGCAGTATTTCAATTACATCTCTGAGCCATCATATGCAGCAATGATTACTGAATTCTGAGGGAAGAAACTAGTATAATGAATATACTCAACACTTCTCAAAAAAATTATCTTTGGAAAAGACTCTGATTGATATGTAAAGGCAATTCTTTCATTCAATTTAAAATTAGTTAAATGTCCGTTGGCCAAGATGTTTTTAAAAATCATATTATGCTTTAATTTGAAGCTGAATGAACTTGGGAACATATTAGAATTCTGATAATAAAGTTATGATTCATTCATTATTTCATTCAACTATACAGATTTTTTGCAGGCATGTAGTTACTTTAATTAATGAATCTGACAGTTATTTATTGGGAACTACTTTGAGTATGAGCTTTTCTAATCCCAGTCAATACAAGAGTAAATAAAAGAAGTGAGGTGACTGTTCTTATTGAGCTAAGAACCATTCTAGCGGAAGAAGAAAAAAATATTTATACAGACAAGATAATTCTAAACAGTAGTGTCCTAAAGGGAAATATATATATATATATATATATATATATATATATATATATATATATATATATATATTTGTATATATTTGTATATATTTGTATACACACACACACATATACATACATACCCCATGTGGTGGAGTAAGTAGGAAATTTAAATAGCATTTCTAATGAAGGTTTCCTGAAAAGATGAAATTTGAGGGCCTGGAGGATTTTATTTACTGATTTTTTTTTAACCCACAAGGTTAATGCTTTTGAATTTAAAATTTGCCATTGGGTTTTTCTTGGAAAAGCTTAACTCCGAGTGCTTTCCTGTTAAGAGATGGCAGTAAACCCATCCTGGGCCATGTTTTTTTGTTGTCTTTTTATTGTTCATGAATCCACTGAATATGCTTTACCTCCCTTGTTGAGTAATTGTTCCCTTAAGTTCTTTCAAAAGCTAAGCTCATGCTTCTATTCATCTGAAACCTGGAAGTTGTCCATATTCCCTTATGCCTGTTGTCACCATCTGTTCTTACTGAATGGCCACTTCCCAACAATACTTTGATAGCAGTCTCTCAGGACATGGGTAACATCTTGATAGCAACAGATAATGGAATTGGAATCTTCCCTTACTCTCCATAATTACCAGAAGAACTATTTCAGGCAGAGGAGACATACTTAGTAAGTTTCAGCATCTTTGCTAGAAGCAAATCTCTCTCTTTACTCCTTGGGTGGAGCCTCTTCATATGGTCACAAATCCATCAGTACTATCCGCCTGCAAAATTATAGAACAAGTGAACTTACCGGATGGCAGTCTCCTCTAATTTTTGAAGCAATCTGTCACCAAATGGCAGTAATCACATCCAAGTCTATTATAATTTCTGATGATGTTGGGACTAACAGCACCTAACAAGAAATATGAGAGTGAAAAAATTAATATGATCTGGTATTTGGGAACACAAACAATTTAACACGTTCAAGAAATGTGGATTGCCTATTGTGCCACAAAGTTCATCAAAAAATCTTTAAAAGGTAAAGAAAACATATGAAAGTTGAATTTATCCTTAAAATGTTTAATATTTGAAAAATATGTCCTTCCACATAGCTTAATTACCGTTTATTTAAAATCATTTCTGAGGATACGTTCGTAATCAATAACAATCTTAGTAGCTGTGTTGCACAGCTAAGCTTTATTGAAGCTGTTTTACCTTGGTGACACAATTCAAGCTAATGTGCCAAACAAAATGTATCCTAATTAGTACAAATGAAGGAAAGGAGGCAATTAGCCAAAGGGGAATAATGAGCAAAGGAAACTGGTAATGTGAATCTAGACAATCCTAAAAACTTCCAACCAGGAAGGAGGTAGCTAGCTGCGTTTACCTATTATTCAAAACACACCTTGGAAAATGAAGGGTTTGATTCATCCTTAGCTTTATTTTAACATAAATGTATTTACTTAGGATTATAAGCATGAGTCGATGTTTTTTATTAGTAATTGGTATGATTAAAGACCATACCGATTTTAGTAGAATTTTATTATGCATGCTATCACAATTTCATTAAATAGCAGGTAAAGAAAAACTACAGTGTTTTAAGTGGTATTAGTACAAATTAAGACTACAAATGCCTAACACAACAGAAACCTATTATTTATCATGCTGTGATCTATATTTAAAGAAAACAGAACAAAAAATCTGTAGTTTAGCTAATTTCACATTTTAAAAACTATAATATTAGGTCTTCAAAAAATAATATATTTGAATGGTATATGGATGTGTTTGAAGAAAAGATCTCCTGTTGGTCTTTTTCTTCACTGTTAATGACTTTGGAAGTCTTCAGCTATGATCCAGAGGAATATTTGGAGGCAAGAGAAGAGAATGAGAAAGGTGTAAATATTTATTTGGGTTTTTTCCTTTATACAATATATAAATCCTGCTTATTTATGTATGAGATATTAAAGAATACCAAAGAAATGAGACACCAGGACAAGGTAGACAATGAAAACTCCCAGTACTATTTTTTTACAGTGTTAAGAGAAAGGTGGAATTGGTGACAGACTTTATTTATCTTTTTAAAGTTTATTTATTTATGCTTTTGAGAGAGTGTGTGTGTGTGAGAGGGAGAGAGAGACACACAGAGAGAGAGAGAGAGAGAGAGAGAGCCTATGAGCATGAGTAGGGGAGGGACAGAGAAAGAAGGAGAAGGAGACTCCCAAGCAGACTCCTTGCTGTCAGCACAGAGCCCCACACAGGGGTTGATCTCAGGAACCATGATATTATGACGTGAGCCGAAATCAAGAGTTGGGATATTTAACCAACTGAATCACCCAGGTGCCCCAATGACTAGACTTTAAAATACATTGAGGTCTATACAATCTGAGAAGTGTCTATCAACTCTGACTTAGAGTAAGATGTTGCTTGACTCCTATAGCATGGGGAATGTCATACAGTCAATTCATTTCTGTGACTTCAAGTGAGATTTGCTGACTGTATGTTATCACGGGATCTCAAAAGGTCAACATCACTTGGAGTTTGAGTTAATTTTAAAATCTCTTATCTTAGTAGGTGAGATAATCCTAGAAGGTGAGAATTTGTCATTTTCAACTCAAATGTGTGGGAATTTTCATGAGCCACTCACCCTTTTTTATATCAGGAAACACATGAGAAACTTATTTCTCATCACTTCCTGTTTTACACTAGTGGAACATAATGGTCACAAGAAAGATGATATTGATGACAATAAGAACTATGACAATAACTAGCAGGGGAAGCAAGACTAACCATTTAATTTATCAGTTGAAGAAAAAGAAAACTAGGCATGTTTGGTCAAAGCCTTTTCCTTTTCCTCTTCTGGAACACAGTGTGTCCATTGGGAAAAGGAGACCTTGGGTTGGGAAGTCTTTTCAAAGGGAGTTCAACCCAAGTCTAGCTTACATAATCTGTCTTCCTGGGAAGAAGTTGTTCCATTTGGTTTAGCTTTTATTAGTAAGAAAATTGATAGTTTGTCTTCCATATTCTACTCTTAATTCTTATTTTCTTTATCAGATTGTAGGCAGAAGAAGGATGTCAGGAACCCTAATATTTGGTGCACAGTCTTGACACATTTACATATAAAATAAAAGTGGGTATTAGGAGAGCAAGTTAGACACATGGAGAAGCTTTGAGTAAGTCAAGTCCAGGTCTTGAGAATTTTGGGTTTGGAATCCCATATATGGGCAGGGTGTTTTTGCCTGGGTAGTTGGTAGGAATGATTATAGGAGGAGCTGTGGATTACACAAGGGTGTAGTAGACCTTTAATTGCTGTGTATTCAGCACAGTTGAGAGAGTAAGTATAATCCCTGGTGACTTTGCCTGCATTTGAACGGTACCTTCTGGAGAAGGTGGACGGCAGTAGCTACAAGCAAATGACACCTGGGCTACGATGACCTAAAACAAGGGTTCACAGTCTTCAGCAATGTTGGGTTTCAGAAAATTCTAAGGCCTTAGCAGAACCTCGGACCTCAGGGGAGACTGGACCTTGTGACAGTCTGCATGGTCGGAAGGGCAACCTTAGTAGATATGGTCTAAAATTCTCAGGAAAAGCACAAGCCTTTAGTGGGACCAGATGATCCAAAGGCTTCTGGCCATTGAAGCATAACTTGCACAGTGCTGGATATATGCATTTGGACAAAAGAGCCTCAGCAGGTACGTGGGAGCCTCACAGGACAGCTTCAGCTTTAGCGAACAGATGCAGCTGAGAAATATTTTGATTATGAAAAAAATAAACTTTCTACATATAGGAGTTTTTAGTTCTTGGGGATATTGCAGTGTTCTTTGCTATTAAACTACAAGGCATCTGGGTTCCTTGTATGCTACAGAGCACAGGATCTAGCTTTAAATTGCTATTTCCAAGGCTGAGTGGGAAGCATTAGTTCAGTAGCCCCCAAATTCCATTAGGTATTCAGGGCCAAAGAGGGAACTGTGAAAGTAATAGCTGAATTCCTGTACCTTCTTCTGGCTCCAGATTGGAAAATATTGCAGTCGCCGCCCTCCCCTGGGCTTTTCAAAGTTTCTAGGTTCTTCTGACACTAGGAGTCAGCCTTGTCGCACTCTAGAATTTATGAAAGCTAGATTCCATCTGCCAGAATAAAATATTGTCTATCATTTAAACACTGGTTAGATTCCCAAAATCTTTCTACCAACATTCCACAGTGGAAAAATTTTATGATGTAACTTCTGTTCATCCAGACCACATGATACTTTATTCCATATATGCCTTTCAAGTACAAATATTCAGGCACACAAAATTCTTTTACGAATTGTAATACAAGATAAATATAATCTTACATTAGTAGAGCAAGAGAGTTAAAGTACATCTCTAATTGCTTAAGATATCACTAGAGAATGACATATATTTGAGTTATTACCAGAAACATGAAATTGTAAGAGATGAACATTGACTTGAAAAAACTGAAACTAAGTTAAAACCAAATATTTTCTTTTGATTGCACTACCAATGGATAAACGTGAGTGGAGTGAGTCATTCCTGAAAGTAAATACACATTTGTAAATTGGAACAAACCAGAATATGAATAAATTTCCCGAATTCATTCTCAACCGATGTTCTATTTAAGTCCTAGCATATTATACAAGTATTTTTAAAGTATACTGAAGTGTTTTGGTTGAGAGGTAGTAAATCAAATCCTAATATATTAATGATGTATTTGCCAGTTTAATACAGAAACACAGAAACGCCTGCATGTTCAGAAAGGCTTACTCAAATGTAGATATTTACAGCATATTGCATGTACTTAGTATTAATATATTATTCAGAGAAATAGTATTTTCAAATTTTTGATGTTGTGTATTTGCAGTGTAGCGAAGTACAATTGCTATTGTAAAGTACTTTTTGTAACCATTTTCACAGAAGTTAACATTTAACCAAAAGCTGCTTTACTTCGGTTTGTAGAAAAGTAAACATTTTAGTGATATGCCTGAAATAAAGACTGTTTACAGCTGTTATTATAGCCTTTGTTCTCAGATTAGTAGTTGCTGGCAAGTTTGTCTTACTCTTTTTTTTCTTTTTTTTACAAGTACTTATAAATGCTGGTTATTTGTCTAAGTGAACCCCTGCTGTTTTGTAAAGACAAACAATTAATTATTCCCAACCCCAACACTTTATTGTCACTATAAAAATACACAGTACTTTTCTACTTCCATTCTTTATATTTAAGCCAGATTTTCACAAACTCCTTTTTAACACTGAAGAGAGCCAATGTGCCAGCTGAAAATTTTATTATAGCAACTTTCCATATTCTGCTTCATCTTGACATGGTGTCACATTCATACACGATAGACATCTCCATTAAATGGGTCCTTTTCTTCATCAAGTTGACAAGGAAAGACTATCATAACTGTTTAAAGTGTCTTCTTTAAATATTCAACAATATCAAGACCGACAAAAATAGGATCTGTATATTATAATTTTCCTCTTCAGTTAGATAATGCAGTGGAGTGGGGGATGAATCTTTACTCCTGGAAAAGCAGAGGTGTGATTTTATTTAGCCATATTTATGTCCCACTATGTTTATGCATTTATTGAACTTACCTTGTGACACCACTTTTTTTTTACCATAGCAGCGTCTCCATGGTTACACAACAGAATTGAACAGAAAAGCATAGAGGCAAATAAAATTTTACCATATGACCATGGAGAGTGCACTTAGTCCAAATTTAGATTTTGAAAATTCCCCATGCAAAAGACAGAAATAGCTGGAACAGCATAGATGTGCTTATACAACTATCACAAAATACAGAAATTTCTAAGTTGAACTGTCTATTAACCAAATTAGAGAAACTACCATGAATAAGTGTTTCATGTAAAATCCAGGATGCTCGCATATGCGTTGGGCCTTAAACAATTTCCAAGTTGGGTAATACAAATCAAGAAATGTTGAATCCAGATCTTGAATTTACTAACAACAATTTAACATAGGGGAAAAAAACACATGCCAATTGTTGCCTATAAAAATTACAAATTTTTGATCCATGGGAACAACTGTATGTAGAGTTATCTACATATTAATTGTGTATCAGAATATCTTACCTTTATTAATATTAAATCGAAACCTATGCATCCTATATTCTGTACATTTTTCATAGGTCATATATAGTTCTTAAATACGTGATGGAAAAGTCACTGAAATCACACATGACCAGGGATATGTGCATTGCAGTACAAGCAGAAGAGAGAGATTACAAAAGTACCAGCCTCCTCATCTGTCCTACATATACAGGTGCTGACTACGTGTATGTGAAGTTTCATCAGAAATATCAGGAAATGTGAAAGCACATTAGATATATTCAAAAGAAACAAATCTTTGGATGCAGTAAACCAAGCCCCAGAATATTACTTTGATACCTGACTGAGTTGCTAACACTTCTCTGTATTTTTCTTTCTTCTTTATGAAAACATAATGAAAGGAAAGAGAGCAGTATTTATAATGGAAGAAAAAATATCTATGCCGATCTCAACCTTTTGGAACAAAACGTCTTAATAATACCTAAGTTCTCATCTGCTAAGGGTACGGCAAAAATTAATTTCAGTTTCTACTCAATAAAGGGGCTTTATATGTAGTACACAGAAATAGAAGGTTGCTGTCAGAAAAAAGTGCCATGTATATCAAAGCAAGTGGGAGGGAGGACGCTGAATGGCTCCAATAAAGGAACTGACTTGAATACAATGCATCTTTTATTAATGATAACAGAAGTGGAAAATAATCGGGTGGATATGTGTGTTTCTAACAATAGGACTATTTTCAAGACAAAAATCACTTGGGAAAAGAACTTAGAGGTCAGATCATCAAAGATTCCTGAGCTGGATGCATCAAGGAAAGGTCATGAGAAACAACCCAAAACTAGAAGTAAACTGTATATTTTAAAAGATAAAAGTAAAATTAAACCCAATACATTATGTCAAGTTGGATTGGATCCTGGACTGAGAGGAGGGGCGATTGTTGGAAAAATTGAAATACATTAATTTTTATTATTACATTAGTAATAATAATACATACATTAATAATAATACTTATTATTTGTTAAAATGAGTAGTAGTAAACAAATTAAAATACATTATTACGGGAGGAAAGATTGAATTATAAATTAGATATTATATTTTAGGGGTTATGTTTACATTGTAGTTATGTAAGAGGGTATTGCATTTCTTAGATATTACTGAAGCATTTAGAAGTGAAGAGTCACGATGCCCACAATTTTACTTTCTCTTGGTATATGTGAATAGACACGCCTACACCCACACACAGGCAGAGACAGAACCTGGTTTGCACAATATCATATTAATTGAATGCATGCAGATCACAATGGAATCCATACTTTCCAAGCTTCAGTGACAATTCAGATCATATCCAAGTTACCATGTGAGAGTGCAAAGTGAGGGCTGCATATACATCAAAAGTAGTAAAGTATTAATAAAATATTAATAAAGGTTAGTCAGGTTGGTCAGAAAACAGGTGCTTAGTTTATTATTTTTCAATTTTTTCTATTTGTAAAAAATTACATATGCAAAATTAATTCCTTTTTCTTATCTATATTCAGATAAAACCTGAAAAAGCATCTCTGCGATAGGAACCCCTTTCCCACCCCTCACTCCCACATGCACACTCTTACATGGGAGAATAAAAAGTTAAATGGATATCAGAGAAAGCATGATTATAATTCAGACTTAGTGGAAGTATATCTAAAACTTCGTGAAATTGCTGTGACAATAAGTCGCATTAGTGAATCTAGATAATTTGACATAATTAGAATTACATTCAAGTTCAACTTGTTAGAAAAGTACTTACTCAGAGTCATTTCCACGTGAATAGTTGTTTATATATGTTAGTTTGTAACGTGTCACTGTCAGTTGCAGCTGTATTGTTATGATCATTCAAACCATGGAATCAAATATAAAAATTTAGAGATTGAGTAGGTAATAGTGTCCATGAAATTCTTATCCTGTATATCTTTCTACTTATAATACAGTATCCTCACCCTCTTATTTTCATTTCCCACATAAATACATACACATATTTGTATATGACAGAATGATGGTACGGAAGTTAAAAACTTAGCTAGAACTACAGAGTTTGCATAATTGCTAAAGATAATGAAAACTATAGAATGTGAGAAGTGGTCATAAGTGATTTTATATTACTAAATATGTCAAATTTTGAAACAATAGTTAATACGCTAGAGAATGTCGAATGGTAACATAGAGAATATGCCAGTTTTATGCTAGAAAACATTAACAGGTAAAATTGTTACATCTCAGCTTTATCCAATGAAACAAGGCAATATCCAGCAAAATTAGGAGGAGAGGAACAAAACTATGAAATTGAATCACAGAATGCTCATGTTGCAGGTTAGGTTCCCTGGGGTATAAATTCTGAGATGGAGTTCAGTGTGCAGGATAAATATTCAGGATTGCCCTTGAGATCAAAACCTATAGAAGTGAGGGGGAGGGAGTGGGCTTGGACAAAGGAAATACTGAGTTGTCATTCAGGCCCAGTATTCATGGACAAACCCATCATGAGCTATAAAAGTTACCTTTTCAGAGTTGACCTCAAGGTCAGGCACAGAAAGTGCAAATTCCTTAAGTGAGTTATTGGGAATGAAGGTAGGTGAGGCCATTCTCACTTCAACTCTGTTCCCAGAACCATGATAGAAGATTTCCTTATACCAAATTTATCTCCATATAACCAATTTTTTCTGATCAAAAAAATGCCTCGGTGGGGACTAAACATTGACTTTTGTTGTTGGCGTTCGGATATTTGATAGCAGCAAGAGCTACATGAGTCTTGGTGAGTAGAAGCCAATCTTTCTGGGGCCATGAAGAATCTCTATTTCTGCCAGCACTATAATGGCTAGCGAGAGAGGCTGGCTGATGTCAACTGGTTGACTCACTTTATCTATTTGTTGTTTATTGTCTTTTCATGGTAGAGGCTCTCTGGTCAGCATTGACGTGTGATAGGAAAATCTTCACACTTTGTGCCCACGCTCATATATAATATTCTTTCCTCTAACCCAAACTTTCCTGCTCATAACCTTCCTTTTTTTTTTTTCCTTCTATTTGCTACTGTCTGTTATTAAGTATAAATTTTAACTCCGTACCGTGTCTCTTTCCATACAGAGTATCTGGCAAGGGGCACTGCCCATTAAGGGAAGTTTCTCTTGCCACTGTCTTTCAAGGTCACCACTGAATGAATCTGTAGAAAATGTCCATGCATTGTTGGCTTATATCCATACACATAGTTTTCTCTTTTCTTCCTCCATCAGGTAGTCATTAGAATCCTTGAATACTACCATAATTGTGATAATTGTGAGCTGAGGGAGAGGAGCTGGCGCAGTAATGGTGGATAATGACAGCCAGCCTGGGCAGCTTGTTTTTGTTCTCTGATTCCGCATGGACTTGAAGGATGAATTCTGCCTTCAAATAATGGATCATTGCTTGGGTCACCTGCACTTCTGACCTGATGGATCTGATATAAGTCAGCTCATATTAGGCAGTTGTAGCCACATGGCCATTCGGTGTCCATCGTTAGATGTTCTACCTCTGTGATGCCCCACTAAAACTCTAGAAATTATATTTAGAGGCATATGATTTTCTGCTGCAGGTGGCATGGCCACACTCCAGAATGCCAGGGGCCTATGTTTGATTTTACCATTAGGGCTTCCCATAATTTGTATAAGGCATCTTTTTCAATGACTGATACCTTTAATACCAAAGGGCCTATTAGTCAAGAACCCTCAGAGACAGAATGGCTATAACCACTGTCTGGATATGATTCAGAGTCCTTCTCTGTTCTGAGTTACACTGAAAGTTGATAGCATGTCATGTCACCTGGTGTATTTTTCAGATCAGTAATTCCAGGATTGAAATATGCCGTATCTACTTTCTTGGACCAGGGCTGGTACCATCGTCCCAGGTTTAACTCCCCAGAAAGCAGGCTCAATTGAGATGAAGTTTGGTGTACTAGATATGTTCTAAGGAATGTCTTTCCTTAGAATCAAAACATGTGGAAGAGAGAAGAAAGAGGAGGGTTGATCAAAGGGAGAAGTCTCAGTGTAATGCAGGTGCAACGTCCACATTGCCAAACCCACAGAGAAATGTGGATCTAGGATGGTCTTTTAGAATCTCTTCAATTTCAGTTACAATTGTCATGAATTGATCAGTGACTGAGCATACACCACCCTAGGAAGGAGCATGATCTTGAAAGAGGAGATACTCTTCAGGTGAGACAGTCCCCAGAGGGAATTAGAAGGTTCTTTGCCACCAGCACTCTTAGTAGTTACCATAACAAATCTTCCTTTTGAAGGCTTGGCACATGCAAAATCTTGTACAGATTAATGATAGGCTAAATATTTAGCCTTTGTAAAATTAGAAAGGGGAAAAAGGGGAGATACTGCATCATTAAAATGATGCATAATTTTAAGGTGATTTAAAGAGACCTCTGTAGGCATAACCCTGATGGTGTAATAAATGAATACTAACATCATCTCTATTTTCCAATATAGTGAGAAGGAGCAGAAACTGAAGTGAAAGTTCATCTCTGCCACTTGTTTTGGTATTTAGTCTTAAGCACATCCCTTGAACTTGTTTGAGGACCATTTTCCTTTTCTGTAAAAAGTAAAGTCGTATTTCTGTATAGCTTTTTTTGAATATGCTGCATGCCTCTGAAAGTATTTAGCATAGAATGTATGATTCTATTAACTGTTTAATACTTTAAAAGCAAATTACCAATATTTTCAACTCAGTATATTAAAGGATATTTTAATAGGAAATTTTTATAGCCTAAAAAGTTGGTTACATATAGTTTTCTTACTTCCAAAAAATATACTATAATTATACAAATTCAGGCATGTAATATAAAAAAAGCATACCCATACAAACACACGAAGATAAGATGATAATTTTAGCCTGTGCAAACACTCATATGAAGTTTGGAGTAATTTCCTCATATGGAGAGTATATATATATTTGAAAATAAATACTTTCTTACGTATTTCAAGTGTTACTTCTCCTATATTCTTAGTTCATTTTTCATTTCTTCTAGATAAATTTATTTTAATTACCTGTATTAATAGCTATTTTCTCCTAGACTTTATGATAGATTTCATGCTAGAGATCTCTCTAGTTTGTATTGTATCACCAGTGTTTTGGGCCTGATGCATAATAATTTAATCAATTAATATTGAATGAGCAGAGGAAGGAATAAATAAATGAATAAGTACAATAATTTATGAAAAATTAATTATTTAAATGTCATGAAATCCAAAAGGAAATAATCCCAGCAATTAAAGAAATATAGATAACAGGGCTCCAGTAAGCAATGCAAATGATGTCATTGTTTGATTAATGCCTACCTTCCCCACCACACCATAAGATCAATAGGACCAAGAAAGAATATGATTTTATATAACTGTCTGTGTGTGACAGTTGATTGGTACTCGAGAAATGTTTCTTGAAGGAAAGTGTGAATGAATAAATTAAGAAACTGAGTCAGGACCTAAGACCAATATGTAAGAACGCTAACAGAACTTGGGAGCTTAGCTGCAATGACTAGTTATCACCAGAGGAGGGAAGCAAAGGGAAACAGAGCAGCTGGCTTGGTTGAACGAAAGTTACCCCTCAGGAAGCCTTCAGAAAAGGACAGTTACTCCAGCAGCAAGTTCTGGTCAACAATTAGAAGAGTGGCTTATGCACAGGGACCATGTAGGAGCCACAGAGGCAGTTACTCCCAAAAGGCAAGTCAAGCCTTTAGTCAAGACCAAAAGGCACTGCAGAAAGCCAGAAGACAAATGTTAAAATATGATACACTGACAAAAAAAAGCCAAACATCAGAAAAAGGAATAACAAGGCTTCAGACATGTAGTCAGGTGGAAAATCTCTTCTGACAGTTCTTGGGTTGTTCTGTGCATCTTTAGACCTTTTGATCGGGTCTTGGAACTAAAATCTCTGCTTCTTAAAATGACAGAAGTCTAGACTTATTTCAGGGCTTTAATACCTAACAATAGAGTATATAGTTTGATTTTTTAAAGTTGTTAAATATTTAAGAAATGAGAGTTAATCAATACTCCTTGATTATAGACTCAAGAAATTATGAAAAAGAAAATTTGGTACATGTTAGCCATCACAAACAAGTGATCACGTTTTAGATCAGAAATCTGGAAAATATGGGTATTTCACCTAACAATCCTTATCTCTTATAGTTGTTCTCAAGTGAATAGAGTCCCGTATCTTCTCTGGGTGTAGTGACAGCTGTGAACACGGGAAATGGGTTTACAGAAGATCTGTTTGAGTACAGACTTTCCCCATAACCTTGGCTGTGCTTCCCAATTTAAATAGATGCCATTCTGACTTAATTTCCTGTCTTTTTTCTTCAGTTCTTTTTATTTTTAGGATCCTGATGTAAACTTCAAAATGTAATTTTACCTTATTATGCATTTAGTGTATGACTAGGTACATGTATGAATTAGGAAAATGATAACCGATTTATGAGGCTGGCTTCTCACAAAAGGCATTAATGCAGGGTTATAGCCAAAATTGCTCTTGATATTGCCTCCCATTTTCCTGATTCTTGGATACCAAAATAAATACAGATTAAACCCTGATTTCATCACATCACTGTGGATTCGGATTTAAACTTTGTTAAATTCAAAATTCCTGACTTAGAAACCCAGTTATGTTAATGATTACTCTGTCTTTGGGTAAATCACATAGCCTTTTTTTGCCAGTTACATTATCTTTAATTTCAATATTTAGACTAGGTCCCAGTAAGGAGGGCCATCAATCTCCATGCTATTAGTTATAACATGGAAAGTATTTTCCTATTTCTACATTCAGAAAGCAAGCAAGTAAGCATGCTTGTACATATGAATACACACAAATACATCTCAAAAGCTTAAAACCCATTTGAATTTTGAAGACAGAAACAGAATTAAAACTCGTAACTTAGTTCAATCTATTTTATAGAAGAAGATCTATTTAGAAGTTAGTACAGGTTTTGTATTCAGCTAAATCACTTAAGTATAACATAGAAGTGTATTAAGAGGAGCACCTGAGTGGCTCAGTCAGTTAAGCATCCAACTTCAGCTGAAATCATGATCTCATGGTTTGTGAGTTTGAACCCCGCATCCGGCTCTGTGCTGACAGTTCAGAGCCTGAAGCCTGCTTCAGATTCTGTGTCTCCCTCTCTCCCTGCCCGTCCGCCACTCGTGCTCTGTCTCTCTCTCTCTCTCTGTCTCTCTTTCTTTCTCTCAAAAAGAAACATTAAAAGTTCTTAAAAGAATTATGATGGTAGTGACGTCATAAAAAGAGTGGAAAATCTTAAATTTTGTTTTCAAATCAGAAATCCATAGAAACAGATTGATTGAACAAAATAAACCAGCCTACTGTGGGTAGTAGCTCAACAAGCGTACATCAGTGAGAGATTCCTAAATCTGCAGCAACAAATTAATATGTCAGCAAGACCGGTTCTAGTGAGTGTGTGTTGGTGGGCAGTGGGCAGGGGAGCCGCGCACAGCTGCAACAGCATACAATTCTGTTTGTCTAGACTCAGATAGCCCGTAATTTCCCTCTTTCTCTGTACAAGTTTGAATAGGTTAATGACATCACCATGACATAAATACTAGCTGGGAAACTTAAAGTAACATTTTCTCATCTTCTGTACTTAGATTTTTTTGTTCGAAGATTTGTTCTTTGCTTCAAGGTGTTACTTCTAATAGGCGGTCTTCTGACTTTTCTAGCTGTCCTTTTCTACTGCAGTTTGATGTTTTTCTGTAGTTGCAGGGCATGGATGTATTTACTTATATCCAAAGAAAGCATTCCAGTTTTGTTCCTAATCTCTCATCTATTTATAATTTGTTTTCCATCTATCTTAACCTTATTGTTTGGTAAGTCCATCAACTGATGGCTTGAAAGTCTAAACCCTTGATCTCTTATTTGACGTTTACATTTAAAATAAATCCCAGTCTCTCCTAAACAAATGTATTAATGGTTAATAAATAAATGATATCATTAAAATGACATCACTGTCATTTTCATGTTAACGTGTCATTTTCATCGTTCATTTTCACATATTATTTTTACACCTTCCAGATGTTGATTGTTAATGTCTTTAAAACGTTTCTCCTTTGTAGATTAATCTAAGTTCTTAGGTGAATTTTCAAATCCAAATCAAAAAGATTTAGACTTTGAGAAAGAAATTAGACTTTCCAGGGATTCTGAAATAAATTCATATCTCCTTTTCCTATGTGCATTTGCTATACAATGTCATTTCCCCTTTTTCTCCACTCTAGGTTATACTTGTCAATTCTCTCAATTTAGGAGACTATGGTTCTTTAAGTCAATATAACATTGCTTTAGATTAGTGAATCTCTCTAGAAACAAGATATCCATGTCAGACACCAAAATCAAAATATTTTACAAGTAGAAACATTTCATTTTTAGTTAAGAAATCTAGAGAACATTTCTTTTTCTTTTACATATGAATTCATATAACTAGTCTCACAAAAGGGTCTGGATTATTGTAGGCACTAACCCGTTGTTACTTCAGCTATTTCCTCCATATAATAATATTGAATGTAATATATCAGGCTTTTTGGTGTCCATATAGCACTATACAATGAATCAATATATTTTTAGGTTAGAAATGCATTATACAACTTTTCCCACTTTTTGAACTAAATTAAATAACTATAATGAACAGAAGTGTGTAACTGAAATTAGGGATTATGAAAAGTTGAGAAATACAGCTAAATCAACAGTCTGGGTGTTCTTTTATCAGTGCAAATGAAACTGACTCAAAAGATGAAGGCTGAGACTTCAATGCCATGAGATATGATAGCATAAAGTAGTCTACGGATAAATGCCTCTTTCTTTTTCTGTGTTTGAGAACTGAGTGATAGCTGAGTGCTCCAAAGGTGATCGCTTAGTAGTTACATTTGTTTTATACTTAGAACTATTCTAGTCTATTAAAGATAATGATATCCACTTAGCAGATTTATTTTGGGCATTTACTATCACAGAGTATAAGTATTCTTCTCATAAAATTCACTGAATTACATTATAATATTTTCATTGCACTTTATGGATTATACTTTTTGTTGACAGCATTGTACGATATTTCCCGCCTTATTCACTTAGGTAATTGTATAGTTTAAATAAAACAATTTTAGTTACTTAATAGCCTGTGAGACTAACAAACAAACAAATCCTCTTTTGCCTTTTGGCGAGATATAGAAACATATCCAGAATAGAAAGAAAAAAAAGAAAAAAAAAAAAATAGGTCATTTGTTCTTGTAGTTTTGGGAGACCTCCAGCAGGTGGCAGATTTTCATAGGCATCTTCATGATACTTTTTCATTTACAGTCTGTCTAAAATGACTCAACCAGAAAAGTGAACATAAAAGATGCTTATAAGTGATTTATTTTATTTGACGATTCCAGTAAAGTGCACACAAAATGACTAAATTAACTTTCTTTTATCTCTAATATGCAGTGTGGTTGTCAACTCTAAAAAAAGCAAATTTTGTTACATGTTTATAATCACATGTAAAGAGGTGACAAATATTTCTGAAAGTCAGCTCTAAGTTATATCAAATATAACAACATTTTATTTAAGAACATAATACAAAGCAGTTGCATTTTGCTGTTTAAGAACACAATACAAATCAGTTGCATTTTGCTAAATTGTAGACTTAATTATATTTTTAAAAAAAATTATGTCTCTGTGTCATTTTTTGACCACATTGCCCTATTCTCCTGTACTCCATAGGCAACCATTTTCATGATTTTTATGGCTATTATTCTTACGAATTTCCTTATAGTGTTCCATAAATTCTATCCCTACATAATATATTGCTTAGTTTTGCATGTTGGTCATTTATCTTCATGTAAGTAATCTTCTATATCGTCTTTTATTCCTCAACATCAAGTTCCTGAGTTTCATCTATGCCAGTATGTGTCACTGCAGTTCATTCCTTTAATGTTATTTAGAACACTATGTGAATATTCATTCCATGTTACTTTTGACAGACACTTGCATTGTTTTTAGTTTCTTGGCTAATAAAACAAAACTTTTATGAACATCTTCATATGTATCCTTTGGTGCACATATCCTCATTTTTGAGTCATAGGATATATCTTCAGTTTTGTGAGATGATAGCAAAGTATGCCCCAAGGTATCTTCTCTCTCACAAATGGGGTTTTCAGCCTCGCTCTTTTTTTGTCCTGTTGAAATTTGCTTAATTAGCACAAATATATATTGTATTCAATTTTAAAGTTATATGTGATTTTATACCTATATGCCACAGATTACTTTTTTCTTTTTCTTTTTCTTTTTCTTTTTTTTTTTTTTTGAGAGAGAGACACAGTGTGAGAGAGTGATGCGTGCAAGTGGGAGAGGAGCAGAAGGAGAGGGAGAGGGAGAATCTTAAGCAGGTTCCATGCCCAGCATGGAGCCCAATGCAGGGTTCAATCTCACAACCCTGAGATCATGACCTGAGCTAAAAATCAAGAGTCAGATGCTTAACAGACTGAGTCACCCAGGTGCCCCCACTTTACTTTTTTCTTATTTCCTTTCATTTTTCTTTCCTTTTTTCCTCTCTCCCCTCTCTCTCTCTCCCTCTCTCTCTCCTCTAACTCTCTCACTCACCTGTCTCTCTCAGGGGAATTGCCTTTCTTCAGGTTTGTTGGTTTTGATGAGAAGAAACAGGCAATAGGGATTTGAAAATTTGAATAGAAGTCGATTGTAGTTGAAGAGAACATACTGCATAGGACCTCTTGCCAGGTTAGAAGAGGTTGTTACAGACACATTCCTGCGAAGGAGGCCTAAACAGCCAATGTGAGGATAGTGCAAGTCTGAGACTTCATTTCCTGAAAAAAAGTACTGGTAGTTGCTGAAAAATTGTTATTTTGTAGTGGAAAAAAGCATAAGATATAACTATAATAAGAATATAGCGAACTTTGAACACTTCTAATGTTCTAATGTTCTAATGTTTATGTGATGAAATATGCCACATATTTTATCTAATCTACATAAATACTCTACCATTTTCTGCCCACAATTGAGATTTTTTTCATTATGCAGATTTTCTTCAAATTTAATTGACTACTTATTATTCTCTTAAACGTCTGACACTAAAATGCCTTCAGAGTTTAGGTGAGCAAAATAAATGTTAGAAGTATGCAAAGGTGACTGACGGTAGATGTTCCACCTGAATGCATAAAATGTCTTTTTAAAATGTTGTTAGACTAGCTTTAATACTATGGGGTTAGTAGCTGCCTGAGAGAAACACTTGCCTTTCTTTTCTCCTGGACTGCACACTCTATATGAGTGGCTGCACTGTGCTCTTTTTTCTTGCTGGAACGACTTTACATCCAACTGTACATGTCCAAATAGAAATTGAGTCAGGTTTGATTTGGCTGTATAAAAGTAAAAAATAAAAAGAATATTTAAATCAAGCAAAAGTTTGCCTTTCTTTCATACACATGCACACCTGCACACACACATGCACACATCAGAGAGAATACATGGTTAGTGTGGTGGCCCTACGCTCACAAGCAACCAAGTCTCCTCCTAATTATTCACTACATTGGACAGCATGTGACTTCAAGTTCAAAGTTGCTTCATAGTATGGCCGCCCACATACATGGCAGAAAAGGAGTAAAGAAGGGTCATAAAATAGTGCCCCTTCAGCTGAGTCAGAGCATACTTAAATAACGTTACTCTACAACTCATCATAGCTACAATGGAGGCTGGGAGATACAACCTTTAATCTTGCCACTTGGCTGCCTGGAACAGGAAGTTTCTGGGACAGGAGTTCCATTTTTAAAAAGAAAGAAAGGGAGACTGGATATTCCTTAGGCAACTAGTAGTCCCTGCCACGGCATACATGTTTACGCTTCTGCTTTCCGGAATTTCTTATACCCGACTCTCCCTATATATTCATTCTTGTTTTAAGTAGTCTACAGCTTCTTCAAGCTAAAAACAAAATAACAACAACAACCAGAAAAACAAAAAACAAAAAACAAAAAAAAAATGTTATCCTTTTGAAATTATCTAAAAGTTTGTGTCTGCCATTACAGGTATCCAAGTATGTGATATATTTCACCCACTTTCTTAGATACTATTTCATATTTAACTTTTTGCTTTAAAGAGTGCCATGTATATGAAGGTATGACAAAATATTTTTCAACTACATTAACCACTTGTAGAGATTTAAAAGTGACTGAAAATAGTACTTGTTGATCTAGGAGATAGCTTCACAGTATAGTGCTTCTCTACAGAACGAGAACATAAAGGGAGGCATTGGGTTCTTTTGTTATTTTGCATTTGTTTTTCTTTTTTATTTCATTTTATTTTATTATTTTATTTTATTTTTACATCGAGGGACTTAATGACTTAGAACTTACCAGTTTTGACTTTGGAAATTGGGCACTGTTACGGTGTCGCACTCCTACTGCCAAGAATGTTGATGGCATACTTACATATCAGTCACTACACCATGAGTGAAGCGGCACAAGCTCCAGACAAGTCACACTGTTATCTCATGATTAAAGGACAGGCATAGTGTAGGTAAAATAATAATAATAATAATAATAATAATAATAATAATAGGAGGGTGAAGGGAATGAGGGCACTTGGAGGTGCTCATCTAATAGCTACGATTTTTATATGCTTACTTTATCTACAAAATGTCATCATATTTTAAAACTCATTTTTACAGGATTCAAATAAAGAGGCAGGAAACTCTGGGCTATTGAAGCAAATCTATTTCTTCTATAAGCCACTGTCCATGCTCTTAATCCCATTTTTTTTTTTTTATTCTGCCAGAATCTAAAGATCCATAAACCCGAGACAGTGACATTTACTGGGTGCCAGCAGAGCTTATGAACTAAAGTGCCTCTTTGTATTTTGATACTGAGTGCCGTTCTCTTTTCCAATGTGGCCACTCAACCCTAAATTATAGTTGACAATTGAGCAAAGCCTTATTTTCTTATTTGTCCCTTGCCTTTTCTCTAAGAAACATTTTGTTGTTGTGGCGGTGGGGGTAAGTATAGAGGAGATCATTCTTACTAATATTATAAGAATAAATGCATTGCCTTATTTAAAAATCATATAAATGCCCTAAGATTCCCTCTCAGAAAATCCTCTTTCCATTCTGTGATTTGGGCCTTAAAATATATATATATATATATATATATATATATATATATATATATATATCACACCACTGATTGATTGATTGATTGATTCTTTTTATTTATTAATTTTAAGGGCAGCTCTGATAATACAAACTTAGCATGAAATCAGGAACGAGAAACATAAGCAACTAAATGCCTACACTACATATAACATTGGTTTGCCACAAAATGTATTCTTTGGGCATTTGAGATATTTACATATACCTTAGTGAAGTCAAATAATAATGGAATCATATGCAAATATAGCTTTCATTTCAGTTTATAATGTATCATAAACCAATAAGTATTGAATTCAGTGGCTAATGTATTTTATAGCTTAAATGTATAAATAATTTATTTCTCTTCTAGAGTTTTAATAAAACACTTCCTAATAAAAGACATGTAATTACTTCCTTCATCAATAATTTTATATCATATTACATATACACATTTATTATCTCACCTATATAGCACATACTATGTATAAGGTAAGATAAATATCTCTATATTATGAAATCAAGTTATTGATTATATATATATATATGTAAAGTTTTCTATACATTATAGGTATAGTTCATAGAATTCTATACATTTTTAATAAACATGCAGTGGTGTATCTAGTTTATAATATAGCACATTTTAATATCAAAATATAGCATCAAATGAAGATAATTTCATTGACTGGAGAACATTGCAATATTTCCTAAAAGAATAAAGATTTAACTGAACTTTATAAGATGATTGTAATAAAGAGAGTAGTGCTTTGGCTGGTTCATGACAAAAAAAATTTTTTCTCAATGATTCTTTTTTTTCTCATCTTCTCCAATTTCTTTCTTTTCTTATGTAACTTCTTCCTTGTAATCTGCCCATGGCAATTTTGATTTAACCTCATAACTCTCACAAACAGCTCTCTAGAGTTAGCAATTGTGTTCAAATTGAAAAGCAATGTGAGATTTCTGTTACATTCCTCTTATACCTTTTAACATTATTGAACACTCTTAGCTACTCCTTCATTTCTTGAACCACTCTCTTTCCTTGTCTTCTTTGATTTTGCATTCATTTGACTTTTCCTCCTTCCTAATCCATCCTTCTCTTCATTTTCCTTTTTAGGCATATTTCATTTGTCAGACACATGTTCATGCTCCTAAAGATTTACTAGTAATCCTTTTTTCATTCTGTCTTCTTGCAGATGATTTTACTTGTGTCCATGACTCTGAGGACCACCTACTCATATATGAATCACAGGGCTATTATCTTCAACTCAAACTTCTCCAAGGTCCACATTCCTGTATCCAACTTTTTATGTGAAAGGTCTTCCAAAAATATTTCACAAGACCTTAAAATCTCTAATAGTCTTCTTTATATTTGACCTTCTTCAGCTATGTTCATATTGAGTTGAGTCATTTAAATCAAAACCTAGGATTAATTCTCTACATTATTATCTGTCTTCCTGAATAAATTCAGTTCTTCATCACGACACTCTGCCATCCTATCTCTCAATCTATTTCCAGGTCTCTTTTCATTTCAGTCATCAAAGCTTTAAACTACCATCTTTTCCCATATCATACCTGTGACCCATAAAAATCTAATTGGTGCTCACATACACATTGTTTCTTCACTCAAGTTTATTCTCTGTACTGAAAACAGAATGATGTTTATAAAGCTGAAATCTGTTTATGCCACACTTAAATTTTCATATTACATAAATCAACCAATCTCCAAGCTTAGAATGCTAGAATTTCTTCACAATGACTTTAGGAAAAAGACAAAACTTCTTACCACCATTCCTTCCTTTCCTTTCTAGCATCTTCTTACACTAATTTTCCTTTTTGCTCTAATTTGCTTCCATTTCTTTTACCTGATGTGCATCACTCAAGAAGCAGTGCTTACACATACTCTAGCTTTGATTGGAATGTTCCTTATACCTGTTCATGCATGTCCAGGATACAAATTAGGAAGATTTTTGGATAGTACATCAATAATTAGTCTCTGATACTTTTTTGTTTCTTTTTTGGTTGTATTATATCCTGGCAGAATAGAAACCTAATATTGCCAGCTTTTACATCAGGTGCTCTTTGCATTATCCCAAATTTGGGAGGAAATGAATGCATCATACTACAACTTAAAATTCCCACATTAAAATGCAGAAAAGGATTACTTCACAGTAGTTGTTACATGTGAAATGACTATTATAGTAACACACAACCACTTTGAAAAATATGACTAGCTAAAATGTCACCTTTGCATATCACATCTGCAGAACAAGCTATTTAAACATGGAAATAATTACATATCCTGCATTTTTTATTCATGGCTTTTCTTTCAGTTAAGAGTGAACGCTATTTTTTTTTTAAAGCCAATGTGTTTAGATTTGAAAGTATAGAAGAACATGCATGCTATGGACTAAACATATGTCTCTCCAAAACTTATATATTGAAATTCTAACCCCAATGTAATGGTTTTATGAAGTAGAGACTTGGGAGGTTAAATAAGGTCATGAGGCTGGAGCCATCATAAATAAGATTTGTTCCCTTACAAAAGGAACTCCAGAGAGATTTCTCTCCATCTTTTGCCATATAAAGAAACAAGAAAACTTCAGTCTTCTTCCCAGAAGGCTCTCACCAGAACCCAACCATATTGGCATCCTGATCTCGGACTCCCAGTCTCCAGAACTATTACAGATAAACTTCTGTCGTTCATAAGGCACTGTGGTACTTTGTTATAGCAGCCGGAACTGACAAAGACAGTGGGAAAACATAGAAAGAAAAGTGATGCATGTTTACTGATCTGGTGGTTAGAGCTTTGAAAAAAAGTGTCACTCAAATGGAAAGAATAAAACACTACCCAAGGTGACTTACGATTTTCAATACTAATTTCAAATTTTAAAAGAAATATATTCAAAATAAAGTATTTTGAATTTCTGTAGTGAGAAGTACCACCAATTAGCTCTTGTGATTGTAATGTAAATGCCTGATGTTAAGCTTTTGATTGCTGAAGCACACACTTCTTCAAAGAAGCCCACCTCAAATAAACACATTGTCAGCTACACTACTGCAAAAATAGCCATGCTGCCATTCTTGAAGTTATTTTAGAAAGTCCTGGGTAACCCAGATAACTGACATTTGCTTTTCCCTCCCTGCACTTTAATTCTCACTCTTGTTTTAAACCAATTCACCTATGAAGAGTGAACCTGGGAAAATCTTAGCATCCCAACCTTAACCCAAATAAAAGCTGCTTCCCAGGTCTGGGTGCTGGCTTTCCGCGCCCCATCTGTCCTTGAGTAGCCCTTGGACATGCTGTTTACCCTCTAGGGATTGTGAGGAATAAACCTTAAATCTAATTTTTTCAAAGCTCTTGACTGGTTGTTCTTTCGGTGTATCCTGCTAATCATAATTAAAAGCAGTGTAACCACAGCATTGGGTCCACTCAGAGGACCTTCTGTGGGGACTTCCCAAATCCGTAGGAGCCTAGATGAGTAGTCTCAGGAATTTCTAGCTGATAACATCACTATGGATAGACTGAGATCAACACAACAATTTATGTTGATATAGTGTCCTTAACTACTTTAGAATACATGTGTGCTGTTGAAATAATTCATAATATTTTGGGAGTAGCAGTTCTATTTTATCTAGGCATTTCCAGGGTATAAACATATTGTTCCCCCTTCACAAGTCACTTCAGCTTTTTAAATAATTCTCATTTAGGGGCTCCTGGGTAGCTCAGTTGGTAAGCGTCATGATTAGCCTTCAGCTCAGGTCATGATCTCACTCACAGTTCCTGGGTTCGAGCCCAGGTCATGATCTCACAATTCGTGGGTTCGAGCCCCGCCTCGGGCTCTGTGCTGACAATTCAGAGCCTGGAGCCTGCTTCAGATTCTGTGTTTCCCTCTGTCTCTGCCTCTCCCCCACTCACACTCTGTCTACCCTTTCTCTCAAAAATAAATAAACATTAAAAAACATTTAAACATTGTCTCCCCGTGCCCAAAGCTGGACTTGTGGATTTTGCATTCTTTGATGTAGTAGGAAAGAGATTGAAAGAAAATACTTTGTGGGGCACCTGGGTGGCTCAATCGGCTGGACATCTGACTTAGGCTCAGGTCATGACCTCACAGTTGTGAGTTTGAGCCCCGCATCTGGCTCTGTGCTGACAGCTCGGAGCCTGGAGCCTGCCTTGGATCCTGTGTCTCCCTCTCTCTCTGCCCCTCTCCCACTCACACTCCGTCTCTCTCTCTTTCTCTCAAAAATAAATAAACGTTACAAAATTAAAAAAAGAATAGAAGAAACTATGTGCAAAAGGGTAGGGGGTTACTTAAGAACTATCTGTACTTTAATTTTTCTACAAACTTAAAATTGCTTTAAATATAAAACCTATCAATGAAAAATTCTATAGTCGATAAATGAATTGATGATTCTAAAATTTTTCTTCAAGTAGTTGTTAACACAGAAATGTATGTCAATAAACCTATATTATAATAATTGAATCAAAATATTCAAAGATTAAGCAAATAACACATTTTAAAATTTGTCATTCAAATTATTAAGCTATATTGTTTTTTATAACAGCTTGCAGCTCACTACAATATGTAAGGACATAATCATTTCCACCAAAAATAAAAATATACTGAAAATTATTATATGACATTATTTTATTTTCTTTGGTAATTTAAGGATAAAGTTACAGAAACCACAATTTTCATTTAATCAATTAAGATATGACATGCATATTTCTTGAATATGATTGTTTTTACATTATTATGTTGACATTTTCCCCAACATCATATCATTTAACTTCTCTGAGAATCTATTATTTCAAATATTATTTTTAATTCCAGGATCACCAATTATTTTCTTTTCATTGACTGGTGTTTCTATTTGAATAGTCACAAGTTGACCTGTTTTGGATGTGGGAAAGTTTTATTTAAAAAAAAAGTGCCTCTTTTAATTTCCCATATTTCTCTACTTCCCTTTCACCTCATATCCTCAAAATATTTACTCATATTTCCTTATTGTCATTCATTTTATTTTTATTTCATATAACCTAAATGGCCATTACTTGCATCCACATATCCTAATATTTCTTCCCAAAATAATACATAGGAAGAAAGAAATCTGCATAAATTGAAGGCAGAGAATGCTACATATCAAACTCACTATTAGTCAAAAGAAAATTAAAACCACTAACTTCTACAATTAAAATAGGGACACACTAAAAAGGTTTATCACACAAGTTGAGGTATTTCAAGATGCATTTAAGATTTCAAAATAGATATTATAAACATTTGTGCTTGTATTAATGTGTCTGGGTTCTAGACACATGTGTTGTTTATTTTTAATTAATAAACTTTAGGTTTTAGAACTGTTTTAGGTTCACAACAAAATTGGGTGTAAAGTACAAAGAGTTCCCATGCACCTCTGATCCTACACATGTACCACCACATTATTATCAACAGCCCACACCACAGTACTCTATCCGTTACACTAGATAAATCCACACTGACATATCATCATTCAAAGTCCATAGTTTACATTATGGTTCACTCTTCTCATACAATCCATGGGTTTGGACAATACATGATATGTATCCACCATTGTAGTAATCATACAGAATTGTTTCATTACCCTAAAATCCTCTAGGCTCTCTGCCTTTTATTTCTCCCTCTTTTTCTAACCCCCGGCAAACACTGATTTCTTTTACTATCATCATAATTTTGCCTGTACCAGAATTTTGTATAATTGCAGTCATGCAGATTGTCTTCTTTCATTTAAAAATACTCATATAAAATTTGCCCATGTCTTGGGGAGTCTGGGGGGTTCTTGGCTTTGGCTCAGGTAATAATATCAAGGTTTGTGAGATAGAGCCCCACGTTGGGCTCTGCACTGACAGTGAGGAGCCTGCTTGGGATTCTCTCTCTCCCTTTCTCTCTGTCCTTCCTCCACTCATGCTGTTTCTGTCTCTCTGAAAATAAATAAAAACTTGAAAGAAAAAAAAGATTCTTCCATGTTTTTTTTCAGGGCTTTCTAGCTCATTTCTTTTCAGCATAAATAATATATTCCATGATCTGGATGCACAATAGTTTATTTATTCATTCACCTAAAGAGGATACTACGTTGCTTCCAAGTTTTGGCAGTTATGAAGAAAGCTGCCATTAAAATCCAGGTACAGGTTTTTGTGTGAACATAGGTTTTCAATTCATTTGGCTAAATACCAAGGAGCATGATAGCTGGATCATGTGGTGTCCATTTAAAAAAAAAATGTTAATGTTTATTTATTTTTGAGAGAGAAGAGACAGAATGTGAGTGGGTTACAGGCAGAGAGAGAGGGAGACACAGAATCCAAAGCAGGCTCCAGGCTCTGAGCTATCAACACAGAGCCTGATGCAGGGCTCGAACCCAGGAACCGTGAGATTATGACCTGAGCCGAAGTCGGACACTCAACTGACTCAGCCACCCAGGCGCCCCTGTCCATTTTTTTTAATATAAATTCCAACACCTCCATGTTTTCATGTTTTATTTTCCCTCTCATTAAAATAATTAAAAGCTAAAAAAAATGATGTTGTTTGTATTGACTAAGTTATTAACAATTTCCAACTGATTCTGAAGAAATAATATTTACATTTATTTCTACCACATTGATTTTTAATTTCTAAGAATATTGTTAAAATTATTATGATATTTGGGACACCTGGATGGATCAGTCGGTTAAACCTCTGACTTCTGCTCAGGTCATGATCTCACAGTCCGTGAGTTCAAGTCCTACATTGGGCTCTGTGCTGACATCTCAGAACCTGGAGCCTGCTTCGGATTCTGTGTCTCCCTCTCTCTCTGCCCCTCCCATTCTCATGCTTTGTCTCTCTCTCTCTCACTGTCAAAAATAAATAAACATTTAAAAATTTTTAAAACTGTTATGCTATTCTTATATTAGTTACAACAGCAAATATTTTCAAAAGCACCTTCATTTTCAACTTCAATCAAACAGACTTCCAAACCTTCATTTTTTTTTCATGTATTAGGTGGGAAACTCAAAATGAAACATTGAACCTAAACTGTCTTTCTATTTGAAGCACTGTTGATATAAAGACAACTTTATATAAATTAACTTTAGCTGTGAAATTTTCCTATTATAGGAGTCAAAACTTTAAAAGCTCATGTCACATTCCCTACATGCACAAGAGATCTGGCAATTAAAAGTTATTAAAAGTAATTAGAAAAACAGAAATTTAATTAAAATAAAAACTAAAGTTCAGAGTTATATAAAAATGTGCTTTCTGAAATTGTATGGATTATCACCTTGGGACACACTTTAATAACCAAAATACAAACTTACTTTTCAAGTAGATGCTGATGCTTCTTCAGGACTTTTGCTTTCTGATTCCCTTTTGACCATTAATATCACTATGTCCTCCATGTTGATGGTATCATAGAAGTCAACAAACGTTTTGATGGACTGCAGGATCATTAATTCATTAATTTCATCTTAAATATCTACTTTGCTTCTGTACACTCATTCCAATTAAAAGAATTTATACTAAAATGAAACCCCAAATTTGCATGAATTGTTATAGTTTTCCTCTATACACTAAAGAACCACCTCAGCTAGAAAATATATTCTGAGTTAGGATTCCTTAGTGTCTATTTTCTGCACAGATTACTGAACAGCCAATTTGTAAGTTCTCACATTTCCCACTGATCCCCGGTGACTGGCCTTCTTGAGACTCCATGCACATTTCAGGCCATAGCACCAACCAAAGCATGGCAAGCTTCAGGGCAGGAGAACTAGCCCAGCTTCATCTGACACCTGAAGGAATTGTTAGTCACCCTAACTATTCCTTTCTGTACTGCTCAGTGTAGTGGCTTTGGAGGGGAGCATTGGGTTACACTGTCTCAGGAAAAGGGACATTAAAAAAAAAATTAAGTACCTCTTTCAAATTAATGATATCTTAGACCTTTAGTTCACTGCATGAACATTTACACACTGCAAGACCAAAAAAAAGAGAAGAGACTAGAAATACAAATTGTAGGTCAATGAAATTCTCACATGTTTATTTTATTGCATGGATTTATAATGATACTCTGTTACAAAATTGAACATCTCTCTAGTACAAGTGATAATGGGACTGGATACTAGAATATCAAGTATAAATCGGCACCACACCAGGCAACCAAGCTATATGGTCTCCTTACACGTGTGTGTGCATCCCCCCACCCCCCGCACTATCAAGATTGTTTAAGTTGATTGTACCACACTGTGGACACAGGTCATTCACCCTATTTCATTCTGCTAAGGCAGTAGTTCTCAACTGAATGCAATTTGCCTTTCTGGGAAATTTGTTATGTCCGGAGATATTTTTGAATGTCAACGCTGAGGATTCTTATTGACATCTAGTGGGTAAAGGTCAAGGATGTTGCTGAACATCCTACTATGTACGGAATGGCCCCCAAAACAAATGATTATAGGTGTAGTCTGTTGGTAGTGCAGAAGTTCAGTCACCCTTCTCTAGATAGATCGATCACAGCAGCCTTTAGCATCTAACCATTGGATCAAAAAGTACATGAAAAATTGTAAATTTTTATAAATAGGAAAGAAAGATGGCTTTCCCAAAAGAATGTTCATTGTAAAATAGATATATAAAACACTATAAAACTATTGATTGTTTCGTTAGCATTCACATATTTCAATGAGGTCTCTGTTAGTAATAGTTCAACCTAATTTTTTAAAAGTTGTTTTTAAAGCATTTGGACTTTGAGTGTAAATGATAAAAATAAAACAAATAGACTAGGACAGTAAGATGTTATAAAATACCTTTCAAGGAACTTGCTTTTAGAAATTACTTCATTAATTCTCATACTATGCCCATAGGGTAGGTAATAATAATTATTGTATCTGTTTTACAGATGAGAAAACTTGGTCATGCAGAGGTTAATTACTTAGAAAAGTTTAATTTGAGAGTAAGTTATAGGACTGGGAATAATATGCCAACTTAAAATTTCAAAGTATAATACTATGCCTTGTGACTCTATATTAGACTGAGTCCAAATATTTTTTCATTATTGTATCAGCAATTACCTTTTACCAGGAACATTAAGAGTGACATTAAACTCTAATTTAGCATTTTATTTATTTATCAATTCAATATATTTAGATTAAATGGCTATTAGATTGAGAGCATGTTGCTAAGTACTATGAGAATCTATTAAGTATGGAATGGAATAAGGGTCTTTCAAGTCAAGATGGGAATTTTCTCCTAATTCATCTTCTCTTAAAAGAAAAGTCCTTACGTTCATGAAGACAGTGCTACATGTGATCTCCACACATCTAAGTCTCTGGAAAAGTCACTGCATGGGATTATTTTTTTCTATAGCCACATCAGCATAATTATTCACTAGATGATTCTGATTCTTAAAATACTTACTGTTTATACATTTCATCCCTTTATAAGTGAAGTTTGACTGGGAAAATAATTTCTTTCCAGAAGTATATCCTAAGAGAACCTCTCCAATACTGAATATAATGGCCAATAATTAAGATAACACCTGGTGCCTAATAACTATGGAGTACATGTTAATTATTGTTATTATCATAATTCCCTTGACGAGGAATTAGATGAACTTGACTGAATTAAATTTCGGCTACTAAAGTTATCATTACCTCTCTGTTCCCACCACTTTCAAGGTGGAATAACTGTCTATTCCAGTGCTAGTTGCTTTTAACAGTGAACCAGATTTCCACTTGTATATAAATAATAATATTGAACCATATTCTCTTTGACTTTTAAAAATACTCACAGCCAAAAATAAATAAATAAATAAATAAATAAATAAATAAATAAATAAAATTCTCCAATTAAACTACCAAACCAAAATTAATCTAAACTTTCTTAAATTTGTGATTCAATGACAAAGCAAAATGAACCAAAAATCAATCTTTACCTCTTCTTTCAAGTGATTGAATTAAATACACACTTTACATCCTACTAATATTTCTGTTTTTAGAATTTTTTAAATGTTTATTTATTTTAGACAGAGACAGAGACAGAAGAAGAGACAGAGCATGAGTGTGGGATGGGCAGAGAGAGAGGGAGACATAAATTCTGAAACAGATTCCAGGCTCCAAGCTGACACAGGGCTCGAACTCATGGACCAGGAGATCATGACCCGAGCTGACGTTCAACTGACTGAGCCACCCAGGTGCCCCAATTCCACTAATTATTCTAAGCAAATCTATCAATGGAGGCAGTATAGTAATATTGGTTAATCTTTTAAGTTTTAGAGAAGACTCAACCAACTTAGCCTTTTATGTGCTTTTGACCATGGACCAGTTCTTCAGTCTCTGTATGCTATTATTTACCTATAAAACAGAGGCGATGATAATAATATTATTTACATCACAGAGATTTTGTGAGAATTGAGTCAATCCATCATAATAACTTAGCATTGTACCTAGCATGAAGTGAGCAGCTAATTAACATAAATGAATATAGTCTCAGTGTTATAACATTTTCTAATGAAATGTGCCAGCTTCATTAATTAATGTCTTACTGTTTCCATTCTTACATTGGCAATTTTATGCCATGAAGGGTGGGCATTGATATTTTTGAAGAAAATTGATATGATGAAAATAGTATTTTTGGATGTTCAGTATGATTGTGGAAGGATATCCAATAAAGAAGAGAATGGGACAATAGAGATCAAGTAAGGGTTAATAAAATAATCTAGATATGGAGAGTAAGAGATTAAGATGAAGTAATAAAAGATAGAGTGGCCTAAAAATATCCTGCAGAGGCAAAGTTATAGATGCAATCATTGCCTCTTTTGTTTGATACCAACATAAGAAAGCGGTTGCCTTCTTGGGACTAGGTCTGGGGAGATAATTTCTCTCTCCCCAAATGCATGTTTTCATGGTTGGAAAAGACCAATGTGATGAAAGCATATCATAGTGAAGACAACTGACCACTATTTTGATAGGATCATCACTCCCCCCCGCCCCAAACTTATTACTTTGCTCATCTGTTTATAATAGTATATCCTCCAAGAAGTCAGTGTTTGGAACGGCATTTCAATTTAAGCACTCACATTGAAGTATATCATGTACAATGTAACTTACTTATAGTTGACTTTGTGTAGTGAATCCAAAAAGATTTTACATATGCAGACGTAACAACAAAAAAGTTAAATTTCATTTAAAAATTAAACTTGAAGTATGAACATGAGAACATGTTCTGCTTCTTGTTTGGATATGGAGATCTGCAAGATTATGTATTCATAATGACAAAGATAACCATCTGAGTAAGCTGCAAAATTATAGTTTTCTTTTTTATGATTTTATTTTAATTCCAATGTAGTTAATATAGAGTGCTATATTAGTTTCAGGTGTACAATAAAGTGATTTAGCAATTCCATACGTTACTCAGTGCTCATCAAGGTAAGTGGATTCTTTTTTTTATACTTTCTTCAAATGTTTTATTTTATTTTATTTATTTTTTTTGAGAGAGAGAGAGAGAGAGAAAGAGAGAGAATGAATGAGCAAGGCAGTGACAAAGGAAGACAGAGGATCCAAGGCAGACTCTCACTGCCAGCACAGAGCCCCGATACAGGGCTCAAACTCAGGAACTGTGAGATCATGACCTGAGCCAAAGTCAGATGCTTAACCCATTGAGCCACTCAGGCACCCTGAGAGAAGTGTACTCTTAAGAAAACAAAGAAGATAAGTGTACTCAATCCTCTTCTCTTATTTCACCCATCCCCCACCGCCCTCCCCTTTGGTAACCATCAGTTTGCTCTCTATAGTTAAGCATCGGTTTTTTTGGTTTGTCTCTTTTTTTCCTTTGTTTGTTTTGTTTCTTAAACTCCATATATGAGTGAAATCATATGAAATTTGTCTTTCTCTGACTGGCTTATCTTTACAATTATGAGAAATGTGAGGACCCAAAGAAACCCAAATAGAATAAATTGCGGAAAGTGAAAAGCTTTTCATAAGAGCCGTTTTTTTTTGGTAATGGTGGAACGCTGGGCATATGGAAAGTCCACTGTGATGAAGGAAGGTGGAAACAGCTGAACTTTTAAGAAACTTTCCATACCTGCTTCTGTGCTGACATAGCAAATTAAGATCCCAGAGTCTCAGGCACAAAGTGAATTTGCAGCCACCTGCTACCTCTTCTTCATAGGTGCACATTGAATAATCAGAGGAAATACACCATAAGCTGGGGCAGAGAAAGAGAGTTAAATGGTCCCCTGTGTTATGGAGACACACTCCATCAAACACAAGGTAGCTATTGTCAGAATGCATCTGGGCAGAGCAGGAGAGCTGAGAAATATCAATCAGAGAAACGTCAGGTTTTGGGGGAAAAAAAAATCTGAGAGTCAGATAGGAGTACTAAGAGAAAGTATTCTAGGAGTTCATGAACCCCTGCCCTCTGAAGTCCAAGGGACCTGAAGGCCAAAAGGAATCCAAATACGTGGAACCACTAGACAGCACAGAGGCTACCCCAGTGACTCAAACATGGCAATTATTATCAAAAACAGGGAGAAACATCACACTGTTCTGCAAAGAGGTAATTTGGCTGTCATCTAGAATTGTCAGTTTCTCAGTTCGTGGAAAGTCCCAGTTGTACCATTAAGATGCCATAAGTCACAGAGAGGACTTGTTTCTGTTTAGGATATAGAAATCTGCAAAGAATTTTGCTCTCAACAATTTAAAAAAGTCAATATGATACAAAACTATATGTTTTCTTGAACCTGTGCAAAAGCTGAAGTTATAAAGCAAGCATGTAACTCATTATCATGGAGAAAGTTCAAATTATCATATAAAATGTCCTTGACTTTCCATCATATGATGTCTATTTTTATGAAACGCACATCCATGTTTTACCATTTTTCTCTCTTCATTGTGATGCATCAACCCTTCTCCACAAGCAAACCCATAACACTATCTTGTTACCATTTTATTTCCCTTCTCCTAATATGTGAAAGACTTCTCAAAATGCATATTTGGGCTTGACGCAAAATATATATTTGGTCAAAAGTAGTATTTTTAGGAAATCAGTTTATCTGTGGTAAAAAAAAAAAAATTACAGAAGTGAGAGAGTAGAAAGAAGTCAGAGAGTTGGGGTTATCCAGGACCTGGACTGGGCTTCTAGAGAAAGGGATGTTTTTGAGCAAAATTTTCCAATAAACTAGGACAGATATCCAGTGTTATTTAGTTTACTACATCATAGATATAAGACCAGTTTATAGAATTATTTAAAATCTCTTTTTACATATTCTCAAAATAGACGATTTTTCTGCTTTCTTACAGTAAAATATTTTAATTGTAATTTCTAGCAACATAAAAATATTGACATTTGAAAATGTTAATCTTTTAAATTCCTACCAATATAAAATCTCTATTATTAATAGCATACATTTCTTTTTTTAATATTTATTTATTTATTTATTTGCTTATTTATTTATTTTTTTATGTAGGTTCCATGCCCAATGTGGGACTTGAACTCACAACCGTGAGATTAAGAGTCCCATGCTTTACCCGCTGAGCCAGCCAGGCACCCCTCAATAGCATACATTTCTAAATAAACTGGATCTCATATAAACATAATTAGAGTTGTTGGAAGTTACATAGACTGATAACTTTTACTATGTATTTAGCATAAAGTAGATGACTAAGTTGTAATTGCCAAAACCTGGAAGTTACGAAGATATTTTTCAGTGGGTGAATGGATGCATAACCTGTGGTACACCCAGACAATAAAATATTCAGTGCTATAAAGAAATGAGCCATCAATCCATGAAAAAAACGTAGAGGAAACTTAGATTAATATTACTAAGTAAAATAAATCAATTACACATATTGTTTTATTCCAACTCTACGACATTCTAGAAAAGGCAAAACTATGAAGACAGTAAAAAGCTCAGCAGTTGCCAGGAGTTAGGAGAGAGGGAGGCATGAGTAGATAGAGCACAGAAGATACTTAGGGCAGTGAGACTACTCTGTTTGATACCATAATGGTGGATCCATGTCATTTTGCATTTGATCAAGCCTCTAGGTATACAACACCAAGAGTGAACAGTAATGCAAACTAACACTTTGGTTGCTTTTAATGTTTTGATGTAGGTTCATCAATTATGACAAATGCATCATTCTGGTGGGGGACTGTGATAACGGAGGAGGCTACTACCATATATGGGGACAGAAAGCATATAAGAACTCTGTATTTTAGACTCAATTTTGCTGTGAACTTAAAACTGACCTAAAAATAAAATCCATTAAAAATAATCATAAGTAAGTTTTTAAAAAGATGAAGGTCTCCATAGAGTAATTTGTGTTCAGAGTATGTCACGAATAAGGTCATTTGATAAAGATAAAAGACATTTTTATCACCCATCTTTACTGGCTTTTGGCAGACCTTATTTCCTTGCCATATTGTCCTCTCCACAAATTTGCCTGAATGTTTTCATGATGAGGCTTTGGCTTTCCCCACAGCAAGTGATTTGAGAGACAGAGTAACAAGGAAGCACAATGCCTTTTATGAGCTAATTTTGGAAATGATATATCGTCATTCTAACATAAACTATTGATCACACAGACCAATCTTTCTATAGAATAGGAGGAAAATACACATGGTTGTGAATACCAAGAGGCGGAGATCATTGGGAATCATTTTGGAGTCTGGCTACTTCAACATAATGAGGTAAATATCATATGAACATATATTTTCCATTTTTCTTGCTATTCACATGGTTCTACTCTCTCATATGTCAAGAAATATTCTTGATTTTTTTGTAAAAAATTGTTAGGTTTATTTTACCGTTTTATTGAGATATGATTGACACACAACACTTCATAACTTTAAGATGTCCAAAAAATATTGTAAAATGATTACCACAGAAAAATTTAATTAATCCATCATCTCATGTACATAGAAAAGAAAACTTATAAATTTTTTTCCTTGTAATGAGAACTCTTAGAATTTGCTCTTGACACATTTCAGATATACCATACAGCAATACTAACTTTAGTCACCATGCTGTACATTACATCCTCATTACTTATTTGCCTTATAAGTGAAAGTTTGTGTCTTTTGACCATCTTCATCCAAGTCCCTCACTCCCCATCCTCCACCTTTGGTAACCACAAATCAAATCCCTTTCTGTGAGTTTGGGCTTATTTATTTGTTGTTTAGATTCCAAATATAATTGAGATCACAAAGTATTGGTCTTTCTCTGTCTGACTTATTTCATTTAGTGTAAGGCCTTCAAGATCCACCCAGTTTTTCACAAATGGCAGGATATCCTTCTTTTTAATGACTGAGTAGTATTCTAGTGTGTGTGTGTGTGTGTGTGTGTGTGTGTGTGTGTGTATTACAGTAAAATATCACCTCACGTTTCTCAGAATGGCTACTGTCAAAAGAGCAAGAAATAAAAAATGATGTGGTGAAGACGTGGAGAAAAGGGAACCTTCTTGCACTGTTGGTGGGATTGCAAACTGGTGCAGCCATTGTGGAAAACAGTAGGAAAGTGCCTCAAAAAATTAAAAATAAAACTGCCATATGATCTAATAATTCTACCTTTGGAAATGTGTCTGAAGGAAATGAAAGCACTATGTTGAAGAGATATCTGCATTCCCATGTTCACTGAAGCATTATTTACAATACCCAAGACATGGGAACACCCTAAGTGTCTATTGACAAGAAGAACGGATAAAATGTTGTTAATCAATATTTTTTGAAAATGAGTCAACTTGAAAGAATTCTGTGTTTATTATCTTACATTGCTTAATAATAGAAAGTCTCCTACCCGCCTTTAAATTCTGTATTGTTTCTTACACAGTGACAATATATTACCTTGATAATAAATCCCCTTATCAACAAAGCTGTTGACAAAGCTTCTGCTATTGTAAAAGATTCTTTTAACCAACACTTTCTATATTTAGAAAAATTACAGATACTTACTAATACATATTATAAATACATTTCAACATTTTTTTTAAACTTGCAGGCAAACTAAGTTTTCAGTTTAAGTCAGAACTCCTACAGTGTTAATCCACATTAATGATGCACAATTTTCTGATAAGCACCATTAATGAATCTTAATGTCATTAAGTTTATAGTGAGATTTTTGACTTAATAATATAACTTGACAAAAGAATCTGAAAGGACACTAAAAAAAATTTCTAGTTAAGACAGCTTAAATGTCTGCACCTGAAAACAAATGTTCTGTAACATATAATAAATACTTACATATATACTATTTGAAGTCCTCATAATTGATATCCGAGAGAATAGTTAACATTTAAAAAATCTCACTAAGGAAGAAAACTTTGATAAAGATTTTATGTAGAATTTTAAGTTACTTTCAAATGAAATAAAGCTCCTAATTATCAGGTTTGTGTTTCAGTTAAAATAAACATTGCTCATTTGTGAACTTGTGTTAACAATTTCACTCAGAATCAACAGTATGGCAAGCTTGAAAAGATCACTTGTGACCTTATCAGTTGAGAAAACATTAGGCAATTTGAAACTTATTGGTCCTTTTTGGTAATTACAGTTACTAAAACTGGACCAGATTCTTGATGTCTTCCAATGCAGGGAGTTGCCATCAAAGATTTGCTCCCAATCCTATACATGGTTTAAATGTCTAGAAGTCATTTTTGTGTGAAACACCAACTATTAATTATCCTTGGCGTTAGGACTTGAGATGGAGGAGAAGCAGGAGGACCTGGGCTTTCCCCATCCCTCAAACACAGCTGTATTGAGGTCAGGTCACTTGGAACACCCAGGAAATCAATCTGCGGAGTGGCAGGGGGATCTCCACAGTTGGAAGGAGACAGCTTGGCAGGTGCGAGGTGTGTGGAAGTGAATTGAGGGAGAGAAAAATGGTGGTGCGGTGGAGAAGAGGGAACTCTTTCCATGGAAAGGCAAAAGGGAGAGAAACATTATTTATGATGAATCACTGGGTTCTACTCCTGAAACCAGTACTGCACTTACATGTTAACTAACTTGAATTTAAATAAATAAATTTAAAATATATATATCATCAACTAGAACCTTCCTCTTATTTACATATAAACACAAACATTAGTTACAGAATTTTAATATAGACAATTATCCACGAATTCGATCACTGTATACATTGAAGGAAGATTATCCTTTTTTTTGGTGGGGAATGCTACCAAATATTGTTCACCACTTAGCTATATGATAGGTCACACTCCATGATATTTGAATGAACAGGAAAAGCCATCTTTATTGCTCAACATTTGGAACTTTTACATTTAGAGTTAATCCACACATGCATCCAAGTACCTGACTACTTTTTTATACCATTTATGTAGTTTAGGCATTTGCACATTGAAATATAACTTATTTCCCTTTCATGTCTCCTTTATGTTAAAATCAGGGCATCATAATGATATTTTTTAAATACAGTCATAGGTTATAACCTCTGTGCATTTAAGTGTAAATATTAACACTAAATATTGTTATAAGGAGGAGACGTTGGGTCTGATAGGATTGAGAACTAATTTGAAAGTGGTTTTCATGTAGTATGGAACTAGCAGAAGCTCTTTTGTGGGAAATATTAAATAGAGCAAATAAATGCACTATGTTGAATTTTCTGTCCTCGAATTAAATATATATATATTCAAATGTATATATATATTCACCATATGTATTCAAATGTATATATATTAATATATATTCAAATGTGTATATATTCAAATATGTAGTCAAATGTATATATATTCAAATACACACACACACACACACACACACACACACACTCACACATAAAAACAGTTACTATACAAAATGCACCAAATTGCTATTTTTAATTTCTTAGTTTGGCCAGAAGACTGACTTAAAAACATAGCACAAAAGAATTTTCTACTCATATGTTTTCATACATTGTAAGCTCAAGTCACCACATACCAATTCCCCCAAATTTCCCAGTTTCTTATTTATTCACTCTGATTGCCCATCTTTCAATACTAACAACAAAACGTTTTTTTCTATGCAGAGCCTTCCCATGCCCACATTCTAAATTAATTCAAATCTCTTCTTAGACAATAAACTAGTTTATTTTACACCTGATATTAAAATAATATTCTGTCATATATACAGATATATATACATATATATGTTGTTTCCCAATTTGCAAACTTTTCCTAAGTTTCATCAATTTGCATATAAATATCCTGTGTCCACACAGTCATGAACTTCTCCAGGAACACCAGTATCTTTCACATAGACTGTAACATATAGGTACTAAATTGAAAGACTATTATAAAAATTATCAACATCATTATCATTTTCAATGATAGAAAGTGCTTTAAAATTGACTCTATTATTTATTGCCTCTTCACAATATTTAATTTATATCTAATTTGTTTATTTAAATTTTAATGGTAATGATGGTTATATAGTCATAATACTTAGATTTATTTTCCTCAAATTCTAATACATAGCAGCTCATTTAAGAAGAATGCTTCAACATCATTTTGGAACATCATGAAATGTTTGAATTTTTCATTAAGTCAGTTAAAATCAACAATATTTAGTAAATTCTTATATTCTTAATTCTTATAATTTTGCAATAAACATTCTCTACATTTAAATATTTTTCCATGTGTATTTGATTGCTTATATGATCATACTATAGAAAACAGTACAGTTATGCTGGTAAAGATATGTAATTACCACTAGATGAATTATATATCTGTAAGCCCTACTTTTGTGTCAAAAAAAGAATGAGACATGTCTTTTGGCTTAGTGATGTATAGGAATATAATAATTTAAAATAATTACTAAGGGGTGACTGGGTGGCTCAGTCAGTTAAGTATCTGACTCAGTATTGGCTCAAATTGTGATCTTAGGATCATGAGATCAAGCCCTGTGTAGGGCTCTGTGCTGACCATGGAGTCTGTTTGGGATTCTCTCTCCTTCTCTCTTGCCCCTTTCCCTTGCTTTCTCTCTGTCTCTCTCTCTCCCACACACTCTCTCTCTCAAAATAAATAATTAAACACTTAAAATAATAAATTAATTAATTAATAATTACTCAGATTTAGAATAGTTTGAATATACACGCCTGAAAAGGTGATTTTTGGTAATTTTTTTAATAGGATGTTAACATGACTTCACAGTGCTTTCGAGCTGTGTAAGTTTGGTTTTGGTAACATTTGGGGAGTAGGGAATTGAAAATTAAATAGTGACAATAAAGATTAAAGTAATAGGAAAGTACTCATCTCTAATTTAAAACAAAATCAATTCTATTTAGTATCAAGAGAAACTGAATAGAAACCAGTTTCAATTTATTTAATTAAAGATACAGTGAAAACTCATCCGTCAGTTTTATTTAATAAAGGAGATAAATGAAATAAATAATAAGCAAAATGAAAACTATTATATTTTGTTATTTTGGCCATAAAGGTTTTGATAATATGCTTGCTTTCTCACAAAAAAACATATCCTTCTTGTTTGAAGCATAATTTTTCTCAAGAGTCATTTTGTCTTAATATGCTATCTGTTCTAGAATTTTCTCTGGAAATGAACTGAGTCACCTGTAGAAACCAAAGCAAGATAACAGTAACCAAAGAAAAGCTGAATTAGCACTTGTATTGTTTTTAAACCTTATCTAAGTCATGGTGCCCCAGGGGCAAAGAAGTAATTGTTTGGGGCTTAAAAGTCCTTTTCCAATAATTTATGCTCTGAAGGTATAAGCAGAATTGTTATTCCAATGAATAAATACCAAACAAGATACAGTTAACAGCAATATTAATATTGCATAAATAAATAAAAGATTTAATTAAAAATATACATATATTATCATAATCTATTGTGCTGTTATATTTCTTTTGTTTTTAATGTTTACCTTTTTTTGAGAGAGAGAGACAGAGAGAGAGAGTACGAGTGGGGGAGGGACAGTGAGAGAGAGGGAGACACAGAATCTGAAATAGGCTCAGGCTCCGAGCTGTCAGCATAGACCCCCACTTAGGGCTCGAACTCACGAAACATGAGATCATGACCTGAGCGGAAGACAGACCCTTAACCAACTGAGCCACCCAGGAGCCCCTGTACTGTTATATTTTTAAACTAATATATAATAAGATAAGAATTACATTAACAAATTAATTTTAAAATACAGGCCAGTGTTATTTTTTGTATTCACTTATAGTGCCACAACTTTTGCTGCTATCTTACTATTTCCACATCCTTGCTGAAGGTGTGGCTACTGAATGACCCATAATACCTACATATTATTCATAAAGTATGTGAATAAAATTAAAGGTTAATAGTTAAATGTTTATGTGACAGAAATAGACATTATCATCAAAAATTGTACTTCACAATTTAAATTCATTGATATAATCAGCGCACCTGTGGGGTTCAGTCATTTAACCTTCTGACTTTAGCTCAGGTCATAATCTCAGTTTGTGAGTTCAAGCCCTGAATGGGGCTCTGTGCTGACAGCTCAGAGCCTGGAGCTTTCTTCGAATTCTGTGTCTCCCTCTCTCTCTGCCCCTCTCTCGCTCTCTCCTTCAAAAATAAATAAACATTAAAAATAAATAAATAAATAAATAAATAAACAAACAAACAAACAAATCCATTAACATAATTGTGATCAATATTCTCAGGTACATTATACCAAATAATTGGTATTAAATAATTACTAAAGGGGCGCCTGGGTGGCTCAGTGGGTTAAGCGTCTGACTTCTGCTCAGGTGATGATCTCACGGTCCGTGAGTTCGAGCCCCGCGTCAGGCTCTGTCTTGACAGCTCGGAGCCTGGAGCCTGCTTCAGATTCTGTGTCTCCCTCTCTCTCTGACCCTCCCCCATTCATGCTCTGTCTCTGTCTCAAAAATAAATAAACCTTTAAAAAAAACCTTATTTTTTTAAATAATAATTACTAAAAACAGAGATTCAAGAGTCAGTTTTTTGTAATGACAGTTTCTATTGAATAATCAAATTTTCTCAATTTATAAAATAAAATGACATGGACTTTGACCTCATAAAATACAGAGTGCTTTATCACATAAAGCCCTCATTATGGTGTTAGAAAATAGAAATCATTCAGATGTTAGCCAAGTTATATTTCCAATCTACGGATGTAATTTTTTATCTGCTTATAGCTGATTTTTAAAACAACCTTTGTAATCTTAAACATATGTGTATGTGTGTGTGTATATATATATATATTTATATGTATATATATTAATATATAGGTTGATAAATAGGGCAGCACAAAAAAAATTACATTACATTGGGCTGTGGGAGATCTGAAGACCACTCATAGCTATTACACAATTGCAAGAAGTTTCTAAGACCAACAGCTACACTCATGGTTATGATTTATTACAATAAAATAATACAAATTAAAATTAGCAAAGAGAAAGGTGTATGGGGCAAATTCCAAGAGAAACAAGGTGCAAACATCCAGGTGTCCTATTCTAGGAGAGTCACATTGAAACATTTACTTCTTCCAACAGCTCTGTGTGATAACATATGCTAGCGTATTGTCAACCAGAAAAGTTCACCTGAGCCCCAGTGTCTAGAACATTTATCAGGGTCATACATATAGGCATATGGCACATGCATGACTGACATCAACTTGTCCCATTCCAGCACTCCAGAGCAAAAATAGGCGTTCATATCACAGTTTATCATTAACTCTCATATCAAATTGGTAGCCTTCAGCCCAAGGTTTCAGGCATTCAGAAAAGATCATATCAGGCACACTACTGAAGGGTTTTGATCTCATCTCCCAGGAGCCAGCCTATGGGCAGATGTGAAGAAAGTTGTTGTTGGTAACTTGCAGGTTTTGAGCATTCAGGTATGATGAGTGCATAGTGTTTATTGCACTTCAAGTTTCAAGGGGTTCAATACACCTCAGATAAGACAAAAACAAAGACAATCAGGTCTAGACTTACGAAGGAAAAACTTCTGAAGACCAAAGATAGAGACTCTTAAAAATGGATGGGGAAGGCATATTAAATGCAGAAATCAACACTAAAAATGTATTACTAATATCTGTTCTGAGATTATAGAAGCTAGAGAGAGGGCATCGTGTCTTCAAAGAAATAAAAGAAAAAAATCTAAAATTGTATAACATGGGAGAATGTCACTCAAAAATAAAAATAATGAGATATATTTTCCAAATGAGCCAAAGTTGAGAGGATTTATTTGCAACAGATCTATATTAAAAGAAATGCAATGTACACTTCCATTTATATATTTGTATTTGGATTCCAAAATTCCATATTGTATTTGTATTCCAAAATACAAAAACTAGCCAAATATCATAATTAAAGATACATACACAAGGAGATCATGTAAGTATAAATATATGCAGAAAGTTGTTATAAAAAACCAGGAAAAAATGAGGGAATTGTAATTTGGAAAGAGAACAAGGGTACGTGGGGGATCTGGAGTGCTGGCATTGCTCTATTTCTAGACTGCAGTTTGTGAAAGAGATTATCTAATTTATAATAATTTACTTACATGTATATTACATTTATGTATATTTCTATATACATGTTATGATCTATAAATAGACATTTTATTTGTAAAAGGCCTATTATTGATGAAAAACTAGTAACAAAGGCAATTCATTGATTATTTATTTAAGTTGTTCACTGAAGCGGCATAATAAAAATGAGACAAACGATAAGGTTTGTGGGTTTGTGTGAGGCTTTCATTTTGCTTCAAATATAAATTTTCCCTCTTTATTGATAAAGGTAAAAGGGGACAATGCTATTGACATGATACTGTGAACACATATATCTTATTACCTCCGAAAAAAATTTTAAAACCAGCTAATGTACTATTAAAGATAATGTACCACTTGGATCTCTATACTTTACTGAAGGATTTCAAATGCAAACCACAATTCTTCAGGAATCTCTGAAAACAAAAACAAAAACAAAAACAAAACAAAACAAAAAAAAACATACTGCAGAAAGGACCAGACCATGAAAGAGCCAAGTTGACCAGATGACTAATGTCTTGTAAGCTAGAAGATGTCATCTGGAGGCAAAAAGTTAACCATGAAGAGATTTGCCACATACTATTTGGGATACATTTCATATGTGCTGATCCCCGAGATTTGAAGGCTGTAGCACTGTGGGAGTACAAAGTTCATGTCCAATTCCAGCAGCTATGGCAAGGAGAAACCTGACACAATGTTAGAGTTATGCCCTTGACCAGCAGATAGGATCAACTCAAATGAAGTTGTACATTGCCAAAGAGCTGGGTATTTTAAAGGTTTTTCCAGCAAAGGCATAAAACAAAGAGAAAAAAATAATATTTTAGGAAAAAAATTGTTTAGACTGCTCACAGCCTAGCCAATTCTCTCAAAATTCAAACTTTTAAACTAAAGATTGTGAAATAACATAACAATGATATCACTTTTTTTACCATTTCTGCACCAATCCCAGGAAAACATACAAGTGCAATTTTATAACATCCTGACACCTTTTGGGAAAAGCATTCAAATTTTTAAGGACTTCCTTAGCCACTTTTACACAGTTTTCTTTCTAGATTAGGTTTAGAATAAACTTTGAAAATTCCCTTAAAACCCTCTAGGATTTTCGTTAGGGATGAATTAGATTTACAGTTCAATTAAAAGTAGAACTGTCATTTTTAAAATATTGAGGGTTCCCATAGAGAAACATATCATATCTCACCATATCTTCAGAGACAAGTATTTTGAGAAGTAAAAGAGATTTGAAAATTATGAAAAAAATTCATGTACCAACATATCCAGCTCTTCACTTAATATCTCCAACTAACTGCCAAAAATACATCAGTGATGTAAATATTCATATTGGAACTCCATCTTCAAGTTTCTCCCTCTACCAGCATTTCTCTTCAGTCTATGGCACTTCCGTTTTTCCAATGGTTTACACTCATGCCCTTGTAAGAGTTATCCTTACTTTTTCCTTCCCATATCGCTGCTAACATCTAATGACCAGGGCCTTTGAATGGTCTTGGCACATGCAGAGTACTCAGTAATATCTACTGAAGAAATAAATGAATGAAGCCATTCAAGATTCCTATAGCTTTTGGGGGGTCTGGGTGGTTCAGTTGGTTAAGCGTCCAACTTCAACTCATGTCATGATCTCATGATTTGTGAGTTCAAGCCCCGATGGGCTCTGTGCTGACAGATCAGAGCTTGGAGCCTGCTTCGGATTCTGTGTCTCCCTCTCTCTGTCCCTCCCCCACTTGTGCTCTGTCTGTCTCTCTCTCAAAAATAAACATTAAAATATTTTTTAAAAAATTAAGATTCCTATAGCTTTTCTGTAAAGAGTCATCCCAAATTCATACACTTAATTTCAGATTTATTGTTTCCATAAAGCATTATATTATGAATACATACACAAAATAAGGTGATGTCATCCCCCTGTTTAAACCACCCCATAATATCCCTTTTGTATTTTATTAATTAGCTTTGCATCTTCTTAGCATCTTTTAAAATCTGTAATGCAATCATAAGAGTCAAATTAAAAGTTAAAAATTAAAAATTAAAAATACCAAATGAATAGGTATTCTTATATTTCTGCTTCATCATCTATCTCATGCCTTCGTAGGTTCCTATCTGTCCACATTTGCTGTATATATGCACGAGTAAACAAGTACAGAGATTCTGATTCCCTCCTTATTTTGTATCAAAGATAACCATTATATAAACTATTCAGCACTTCCTTTTTATTTTAAATATTTTAAAAAGTCCTCCTATTTCAGAACATAGTGACATTTGTCAGGCCTTTTTGGACCTGTAACATTTTCCACTGTTTGCATGGGTAAAATGTATTTAATCCAAGTATTTGCTTGCATTTCACAACTGTGCCATTAGAAACAAAGTTATAATGAATAGTACTCATGCAACTATAATGCATCATAATATGTAATATATAATAAATTATCTGAAACAAAAAGTTTTACAGAGTACATTATTTTGTAGTTTATCAGATTATATATACATATATGATATTCCTATCTATGATATTCCTATCCACAGCTGTTGTATCAATTTGTACTTTTACTAACAAAATATAGAATTTTATTTTCCTCAGGCCTCTTAAAAATATATTGCCATTTATTTTTTAATTCTTTAATGTTTATTTATGTATTTATTTATTTAATTTATTTTTTTTAATATAATTTATTGTCAAATTGGCTAACAAACAGTGTATACAGTGTGCTTTTGGTTTTGAGGGTAAATTCCTGTGATTCATTGCTTATATACAACACCCAGTGCTCATCCCAACAAGTGCCCTACTCCATGCCCATCACCCATTTTCCCCTCTTCCCCACCCCCCCTCCCATCAGCCCTCAGTTTGTTCTCTGTATTTAAGAGTCTCTTATGGTTTGCCTCCCTCCCTCTTTGTTTGTAATTAATGTTTACTTTTGAGAGAGAGAGAGAGAGAGAAGTAGAATGGGAGCAGGCGCAGGGGAGGGGCAGAGAGAAGGAGACACAGAACTTGAAGCAGGCTTCAGGTGCTGAGCTGTCAGCACAGAACCCAATGCAGGGCTCGAACCCACAAACCACGAGATCATGACCTGAGCCCAAGTCGGAGGCTTAACCAACTGAGCCACCCAGGTGCCCTAAAATGTATTGCTATTTAAAATCCTGGAGCCTCCAGCAAGAAATTCTGCTGGGTGATACTTGGTGAGACCTGTACCAGATTTGAACCCACAGCATTGTGATATAATAAATTTGTGTTGTTTTAAGCTACTGTTTGTGGTAATTGGTTGCTGCAGTGATGGAAAACTAATGCACCAAGAAACAAATAATATCAGGAGATAACATTAGAAGGATATAATGGAAATAAACTATAGTAGGGATTTATATAGTCAGAGATTAGCTTTCTGAAACCATAGACGCAGATGCAGCATGTTTTCACCCATGTTTTCTTGACAAGGCCCATGATCTATGCAGTTGCCATGCACGTCTATTGATGGTTTTCAAGTGTCGGCAATAGGACTTCCTGGGGGAGTGTTTTCCATGGACCACTTGTTACCAACAACTACTTTTGTGCACATTCCTTTGTATATTGTCATTTTACTGTTTGTAAGAGTGTGGCAATGATAGCTTAATTGTAAATATTTAAAACTGTTAAAAAGTTCAAATTTGTTACCAGAACTGATTTTCCCATAATAATAGATATATGAAATAAATTAATAATAAGTAATAAAGTCTTGATCATTTCCTTGTAAAAAAAGTTTAAAAAATAAAATCTTTCTTCCAAATTAATTTTGACACAGATATTAATAGTGTTAATAGGCATCCATGACAAGTTTTTACTTTAAATTGGATTCCTTTCAGGGCTTTGCCAGTTAGAATAATGATTGCTGTTGTCTTTTAGTAAATATATTTTATTATATTTGATGTAACCTCTTTCCATTCTGTTTCTTGATTAGAAATGGCTTTGAAACTCTATCAAATACATTTTCAGCATCTATATATGTGAGCATATGGTAACTCTTACTTTGTGGCCAAAATGTATTACATTGGTAGATTTCTTGCCTTCTTGGAATAAAACTTAATTTGTCATAATAGATTTTGATTTTTATACATCGTGATATCATAGAAATAGCAACGATTCTAAGAAAAATGATATTGTATATAAACTTTGCATCCCCATTGTGTCACTTTGGGCCATGTGAGAGGAAGTCACCAAGCCTTGCTTCTATATACACAAGATTTATTGCAAGAAATGCTTTGTGAAAGATAAAAGGGAGGTATAGGAGTAGAAGGGAAAGCCTTCAGACCACAAGTTGGGCATGTAGGAAGAATATCTAACAACAGTACAGTTCTAAGAAAATTTCGGAGCAGCAGACTTTAGTATCAGGCCAAATTTGGTCATTAGAGACCAGTTTCCTGAAGGAGTGGGCTTACCCTAGTTCTCAAAGCCATGCTTATTCATTACTATGAGCACACAGGGAGGTTGGGTAGAATGGAGGAGTATGGCCTGCAGAAAGGCGATGGTGGATTCACAATGGCAGTGACTGGGGCTCAGTTAGCTCTGTTTCCACAGGCAGATTATATGAGCAATGAGTTTCCTTGAGTGTCACGCTCATCTCCCTCATTCTTCTACCTTTTCTAAGGCATGTACATTGAAAAAAGCCTCATCGTGAGCTTAGTGAGGATGGCTGTGAAGACTCTTCTCCCCTGTAAGATATGCAAGAGCTTGGAGATCAGAACCAGAGGACATGAGAGTCATAGGATATGACCATCCCCAGGAAGAGTTTGATATGGAGAAATATGCAAACTCCCATTTGTAAGGTTCACATCAGACCCATGGGATAGTTCTTGTCTTTCATTTGCTTCAAAAATCTGGAAAGGAGCTAAAGTTTGATGTAAGTCTTCCAAAAGTCTGAATGAAGGAGAGTGTAAGAAACTAAGATACAGAAAATCTTCATTATGGTCCATTGGCAAAATAATGCACAGCTTTAGGACTGTTATATCAATAATCCTCTATAGTAGAAATATTGGCTGTCAGTTTTAAATGCTAGGCCTATAGCACATAGGGCAGAGCAACTACCAATACTAAGTTTCAGTAAAACATAAATAATAACAATACCAATAATAATAAAGACACGTACAAATGGCCTAGTAGGTAGAAAGAAGTAGGACAAATTTGTCAATGAGTAAATTAGAATTTCTGGAAGAAAGAGATGACACATTGGACAAAATATTTTAAAACCATTTATGGTGAATCACCCAAAGCGCATATACATATAGTCCTTTCTAGAAATAAAATTGTGTTTTACCTTTTATTTTATTTTATTATTTTATTTTGTTTTATTTATTTTATTTTATTGTTTTATTACTATTATTTTTACTATACGTGCACATATTTGAGTAATTCTTAATTTTTTTCAATGTTGTATTTTATATTTGAGAGAGAGAGAAGAGAGAGACAGAGCAGTAGCAAGGGAGGGGCAGAGAGACAGAAACAGAAACTGAAGCGGGCTCCAGGCTCTGAGCTGTCAGCACAGAACCCGGTGGGGGGGGCTCAAACCCACGAGCAGTGAGATCATGACCTGAGCTGAAGTTGGACCCTCAACTGAATGAGCCACCTACGTGTCCCCTTTTTAATTTTTACACTCAATGCCTCATAATCTTGTTACTCTAAACACTATACCTTGTATAACAGTTCCAGCTGCAAAGGGCTGGACAAATCAGTATATGCTGCCATATACAAGGCTCTCTGGCTATCCTTTATGGCTTTTCTTTCAGATTTTTTCCACCAACTTCTAACTTTCTACTTTAATAGTCTCTCCTCACTCAAGCAAAAAATCTCACCTCCCACTGCAGAATGAAAATAAATTTATTAACTATGAATCTACTAAAAACTATTCCCCTTCCCCTCTCTGTTTGATTAGGCTTGCCTTTAGTAAGAAAAGTTCTTTTATATATATATATATATATATATATATATATATATATATATATAACACTATTATATATATAAAACACTATTATATATGTATTATATTATATATATATAAAACACTATTATATATGTATATATATAACACTATTATATATATATATATATATATATATATATATATATATATATATAAAAAACACTATATATATACACACTATTGATGGCATTTCTTCCATTATGTCAAGAACTATATTCTTCAGTGGTAACCACAACCCATCGTATTTTACCTTTCCTCATTGGTTACTCCACGCTGATATTTAAATACATTATTACCACACATCTGTACCACACACCATAGACACACATACAAATAAAACAGAGATGGTTCTTGTCCTCATGGAACTTACTATGCAGTGGCAAAATTAGACACTAAATATTAGTTAAAAGTTGCAGATTGTATTTGTTTGAAGTGCTAATAAATAGACATTTATGGTGTTACAGGGGTACCTTCAGAGGGAAATTTTTGGTCTTAGTATACAAATAGTCTCTTATGAAGAAGTGGGTTAATTGTTAATTCGACTTGGATCAACTTAGGTTTCAGATGCTGAATGGACTCTGGAAGTCCACCGGTTTTTATACCTGCGATAATGTTACTACAAAGTACAGACTTTAACAACAGAAGGATATGTGTTAAAAGGAAACCCGAGAACTCAGGAATAAGCTTCTTTGTGTTTCCACCACTGCACTTTCTTTGTCTCCAAGTCTTTAGCCACTAAGCACCTTGCCACCAGGAATCTCAAAGTCAGCTGGTGGTAGAGTTTTCACACTGAGCTGATGTGCAGGTGCATTCTAGCTACACGGACAGTCTTAATCTGGAACTCCCCACCAACCCCCCGACTCCTCGAAATTCAAGTGTGAACGTAAGTCCAATGACAAAACAATTACCAAACAATGCCACAGGGTGGTACATCTTATTCCACAACAACGCACAATCTATAGATACCGAATATCATTTTAGCTTGGCTTCAAAGACAATGATGAGAAGGATAATCGTGATGCTACAAATGCAAACAAACTTCTAGACCAGGCACATGTGTACTATGCCAGTGACACAGATAGAAGATGCTGCGGAAAGTGAGGAGTCTGACTTATGGAGGAAGTCAAGAAACTGAGACAGAAACAACTGTTAAAAGGAAAACAATTCTTCAGTTCCATGAAATTTCTTTAGAGAGACGTGCTAATATACTGGAGTATCTGCAGGCTACGTTTAGCACTTGCTAAAAAGTTGTTAAGCAATAAATTATTGCCCTGATAAACTTCCAATAGAAATTGTAGAAATAGAAGTCAAACACTGTAAGAAAGTTAATAATCCTAAATGAAGGCACCCAGGTCTGTCCAGCCCTGTTTGGAGAGAGATATCATATGATCGATGCAATCCAGAAAACATGAACGTGAATGAAACAAATTGGTTAGAGGGTAATTTACAAGGAAATGCAAGGTTGAGAGGAATAAAAGATGTGAAGGAAAAGGCCATCCTGAATGTGAATGTATTCCTTTAATGTTTGTTGACTCTTTTAAGAATGTTAGGATACTCAAATATATGATTGAGAAACACGAAATACTTACTCCAAAGCTCTTGAAAGGTGTCCAGTTTCTCAGATATTACCAAGCTTTTGTATTTTACAATAGAATTGCCCAGTGAACTTGAGTTATTTCCCAAATGAGGTGTTACTAAATACAGAGAATATGAGGCTGATTCAGATAATTCTAATCCCTTCTCTTCTCATAGAATAGAAATAATAGACAGCATGGGGTGGAGGGTGAGTGAGTAGATGGACAGCAAAGAAAATTAACACTATAAAAATCATTAGGCCGTAGAAATGGCAAGTTCAACACTGTTTGTAACTGCTTTATGTTCCTGTAACTCCTGAGGATGGAATCCTACCAAATGTTTCTTTCACTGTCAAATTGTTGATGATTAGCAATTGATGTGTTTTTTCAATAAGTATATAGTTTCATGACTCATATTCTACTTCATGAAAGAAAGAATTTCATAAGATGACACTAACTATAGTAAAGAGATTCAGGGTGACAATGCTTAAGAAGTGGTGGCAATAGGTGTAGAAGAGGATGATTATATAGCAGAACGTTATTAACAGCATCAATATCTGGCAGATCATAAACTACAGTGATTCTGCTATATGTAGTCTAGAAAATAATCTGCAGTGTGAAGGCTAGATGTAAATATTAATTACTTACAGTCTTATATTGCTTAATTTGCTAGATTTTGAAATTGAATAGTGCATACAAACTTTAAAAATCACTTCATTGTATTTAGAATTACATAGTAAATTTGTGTATGACTTATATAGGATGCAGTAAAGTAGCCAATGAATATTCATTCACTACTGTAGACTTGGGGACCTGTGAACTATTTCTTCATATAGCAGGTGTGAAATGTATCAGAATTCTAACTAAGAGATATAAATGTATAGAAAATTGGCTTAAAGGAACAACTAAGGTAGTTTTCAAGTCAGCTTGCAAAGTGATTTTTTTTATCACTTTGCACCAAAAATGCTATCTCTGTGTATTAACTGAAAATGCTTTTTAAATGTTGACCTCCACGTATTAGCAAGGAGTTAAAAATATCCCCCAGTTTTACAACTGATGCTAAAATTATAGTTTTGTTTGGCGATTGTTATATCATGTGTTAGTTAAAAGAAAATTGTTGATGTTAAGACAGTTTATCCCTGGACCATTAATAGAATCTTAACTTCACCTGAAAAGAAAAAAAAAATTCTAAATCAAAAGAGTAGAGGTATAAACTCAACACAAGCTCTCACAGCAAGGTCTCAGTTCTCACTTACTTGGTTTTCTCCCTTTGTTTTGAGCAGTTGTTATCACACTCAGTGTGCATTAGAATAACCCGGCCTACCCTAAAAAAGCACTAATATCCAAGTTCTATCCCACATCACCAGAATCAAAATCTCTGGATTTGAGTCTAAGGACTCTTCTGATGGTGTCTACTATCTTTTTGGATGATTTTGATGTGTGGCAGAGAATGAAAACTAGAGACATAGAGAAGGGACATGCATCCATTCTTAAAAGGGAAAAATACCCTCTTTCAAGTTCATACTTGAAATCAAGCTTTCCATTTTATCTTGTGTGGGATTTCCTTATTTATAAAGAGAAAAAATCATTTTTTAATATAAATGTGACTTGATTATGCTGCCCTTACAAGATTATATGGTAAACTTTTATTTTAAGGGAATAGAAAATTTAAGAATGTTTTTAAGAATCAGGCTCTTATCACAGTATTTATTTGTAGAAACAGTAACTTTGCTAGAGTGACATAGATTTAACAAAATAAACAGTGCTGTTTTTATCATTGAAGAAATGTGCCATTCTAAAACCAGGTTTATGCGAATCCTTACTGAATTTCAAATGTATAAATAAACCCCACAACATCCAAAAACATATCTATCTCTTTTCTTTATTTCAAGCCTTAATTGAATGTAATATGCCAGAAAGTGATTCCAAATATTTCATACCAGCAATTCCCTACACAGAACTATATTAATGGGAAAACATTTGGGGCTTCCCCTAATTTAATGGGGCATTTTATTATGTTTAAATAAAGGGTTCTTCACAAATGAGATCTCCTGCTGAATAGAATCGTATCGAAAAAGCAGTAGAAACCTGTCAATAATGCCCATGAGTCCTATAAAATGTTTTTATTTCTTTCATGGTATGTTATGCTTCATCAGATTCCTTAATCCAAGTTGCAGTTCACGTTGCCATTCTGAAACAGCTCAGTGATCAGTAATTTCTCTTCTAGCTGTGGCATAACAACCACAAATGCAGGTTATTCTGGGAACTGGGATTTGTTTTGCATAAATCATATTTTAAAAATCATTTCTAAATGAGATTAATTTATGATAGGAAAATTATTCTTCAAAGAGATATGAAACTGAGCCTTGAGTGTTTTTTCTAAGCATAAGACCAAATTTGTCAGTTGGTGGTTAGGGATTTCTCTGAGGAAAAAAAAAAAAAAAATGACACCACAAGAGAAATAAGATGCTTTCCACATTGGCTCTAATACCTCTTTAAAATGGCATTAGAGAAGTGAGTGACAGATCACATTTTCACTGAATTTTTTGGTTGTGCTTTAGATGATTTGTATTTCTTTTCAATTAGGCTGAATGGTTTAACACGATAAAATACAACTGATTCGGCAGTCTCAAATGTATTAATACTGAAGTGGAAAAGGGAGGGTATCATCTTCTAGAAGATGACTGCAATTATTTTTCCTAGGACGAAGGCTTTTCTTTGTACCTTGTTTCCACATGTTTTTCATTTAAAGAAGTCTGTGTGTGTGTGTTGAAATGATTTGGTTATTCCTATTACAGCAAGATTTAAATGCTCATATACAGAAGAATTATACAGTCTCCAAAGTACTGCTTAGCTTTAGAGTTATATTTTATTGGGGCACCTGGGTGGCTCAGTCGGTTAATTTGACTCTTAATTTTGGCTCAGGTCATGATCTCGAGGTTTGTGGGATGGAGCCCCAAGTTGGACTCTGCGTTGACAGTGTGGAACCTGCTTGGGATTCTCCCACCCTCTCCCCCTCTCTCTGCCCTCCCCCTACTCGTGCTCTTTCTCTCAAAATAAATAAATAAACATTAAAAAATAAAAATAAATTTACATTTTATTCATTTTAACTCTTTTATTAAATGGCACATACTGTTTATACTGAGAATTCAAATATTTTCTAAAGTACCTAAGGTCTAAAGGGAAGAGAAAACAGCAAGTAATTTTGATTACTTTTTTCGTTATTGCATTATTTCTAATGTGAATCAATGATATTCATCTACCTTTCTCACTTGATTTCACTTAGATAAAGCTTAAATCTATAATTCAGTTTTCTAAATCTCTACCATGGATAAAAAGAGTCATCTTTAAAAGATTATGAGCTTTTAGAAATATGTAAAGTTATATAGATATTGCTGCTAAGAGTTAAATAACCACGGTGTAGCTAAGAGCATATAGTTTGCATTTAAGAATATTTAGCAGATACTTTCAAGTTAAAAGACAAAATAGCAAAAGACTCAGAGGTCATAAAATCAGATAGTTTTTTCCAAGGTGTCAAAGTTCAAGTTTGTGTCTATGTTAGAGCATTAAAGCAGCTTACTTTCTTTCTCTTGTTACCTAACACCTTTTCTGCTCCTCTCCCTATTCTCTTTACACCTCCATCTTCCCAACCCAATCTACCTTTTAAGAAGAGTAATTCTTAAAATTTTTGGTCCTAGAATCTGCAAAGTTAATTGTTACATTGATATATATTATATGATTGTCATTATGTTTATTTTAAAGCTGAAAATTTCTGGGTAGTAGGTGTTACCTTTGGAAAGGGGACTAGTTCAAAATAAAATTTCTGAATGTACTATTGGCAATTTTCTTATAGAAGTGCAAGGATCATCATCATGGATAGCACGGATAGTAGTGGGGCTTACTGATTTACTAATAACAAAAAAAAAAACAAGAACAGTGTGAATGTGTGAAAATAATTTCAAAAGTTAGCAAAAGCTTGTCAGGGCTTATAATTCTTGATCTAATAAAATTCATCTTGTACTCATATTTTAAACATAACTTTTGTTTCCTTTAAAAAGCAACCAGAAACATTTTTGTAGAGAACAACTTGCTTTAATGGGTTTAAAATGGTTATGAAAAGTCTTCATTAGGTAACCCAAAGATATTTTAATGCTCTCTGGGACATTATAAGAGAGTACATGTGAATGGGATGCACTATAATTATGTTTATTTGTATTTCTTTATTTTTATTACTTTGACAAGAAAATGTAGTAGGTAATAGAAGGTGAGCTTTGCTCTTTAATGTTTAATGCCTTCATATTTCTTCCCATACTTCTGTGCTTTTCAAATAAAGACAAATATGCCATTTCATAGCTCTGCTTAATTAATCAATATATCTAACAGTTGGATTAGTTCAATTAATATACATATATAATACACGTATTATAATGAACATATATATATATTCATAACAATTTTAAGTAGAAATTACAGTAGTTTTCCCTTATCCACAGTTTCACATTGCACAGTTTCAGTTTCCCATGGTCAGCTGGGGCCAGAAGCAGATGATCCTTTTCTTGATGTAGCATCAGAAGGTCAATAGTAGCCTAATGCTATGTCACAATGTCCACATCATTCACCTCACTGCATCTCATCAAGTGGGCCCTTTATCATCCAGCATCATCACAGGAGGGGTAAATGAGGTAGAGTAAGATATTTTTAGAGAGAGATCACGTTCACATAACTTTTATTACATTATATTTTTATAAATGATAATTATAATTTATAGTTGTTCTATTTTGTTGTTGGTTGATATTGTTAATCTCTTACTGGGTCTAATTTGTAAATCAAACTTTATCATAAGTATGCATGTATACGGAAAACAATAGTGTATAGGGGTTGGTACTACTCAGTTTTAAGCACCCAGTGGAGGTATTAGAATGCATCCATCCATGGGTAGAGGGGGACAGCCACACATCATCACTGATGATTCCGTCACCCTAGTAGCTAGTTTGTTTCCATATTAATGTCCGTTTTAAGAAGGAAAGATATTTTGGTTTTTTTTTTTACATTTTTATGTTGACAAATATATTCATATTTTTAGGCAAAAGTTTATATAATTCAGTTCATTTATTTTCATCCAAGTCTCAAAGCCAAATCTTGAGGATACTGTTTTGATTCCAAAAGTATCCCAACATTTCTTTCAGTTTTAAACAAAACAAAGTAATACAAAAATACAATTATAAATTTTCCCATTTGCCAAATCAGACACAGGGAAGGCTGGAGAAAGTAGAGGAAATATTTGAGTGTGTTATTAAGGTCTCTGCCACATTTAATGTAAATGAAATTCACATTGGCAATGCATTAAAAAAATGTTAAAAGATAAACTAAGGCATATTAAACATTTTAAGAGTTTATCTGAACAAACAAATAATTTGAATAGGGTGGTGTCAAACTGGAAATTGTTAGGATCTCCACCACAGGAGCTTCAAAGAGAGATTTTCATAGAGGAAAGGCAGAAGCAAGTGAGGGAATTATTATGTTTAATGCCTAGTTGGTTGTTTGTAATTAGTTGTCCTTAGGTTTCGATTTCATAATCTTTTAAAAAATTTTTTAATGTTTATTTATTTCTGAGAGAGAGAGAGAGACAGAGACAGAGATAGAGCATGAGCAGGGAGGGTCAGAGAGAGGGAGACACAGAATCCAAAGCAGGGTCCAGGCTCTGAGCTGTCAGCACAGAGCCTGATGTGGGGCTCGAACTCACAAACTGCGAGATCATGACCTGAGCCAAAGTCAGATGCTTAACCGACTGAATCATCCAGGTTCCCCTCAATTTCATAATGTTAAAGCATTAATTAATAGGCTTACATTTTGGTGTGCTTACATAGGCTACCATGACATCAAAGTCACCTCAATCTAATGGCTTCCTTTTTAAATTAATGCAGATATTACTTGTCTCCTTTCCCTTTCTGCTTTCACTGCTGCTGACCAGTTGGTATTAATCTTCAAAAACCACTTATGGTTGTAATACAATATAATTTAAACAGACAAATCTAAACTAATTTAGTTATTTTCTCTAAATTACAATACACTTAACTTGTGTTTTATTTGCAAAAATACAAAAAAAAAAAAAACAAAAAAACAAAAAACAAAAACAAAACAAAACACACACACACACACATCCAGAATCGTTTTTTGACTATCTCACTATCCTGAGTTCACTATGAATATTTTGGTGTCTCACTTTTTAGTCTTAAATGTATAGATATATGGTGACATGAGAGAAGGAGATAGACATAGAGGTAGGGAGAAAGTGAGAGACACCAAACACATGCACATGAGACATAAGTTAAAAGCTATCTAGCAGAGCTTAGGTGAATTCCTATTGCTGCTGAATCATAAGTGATTAAATAATGTTCATGTAAGAAGTAACAAGATTGGGTGCGCCTGGGCAGCTCAGTCAGTTAAGTGTCTGACATCAGCTCAGGTCATGATCCCTGGTTCCTGGGTTTGAGCCCCGCATCCGGCTCTGTGCTGACAGCTCAGTTCTGGAGCCTGCTTCAGATTCTGTGTCTCCCTCCCTCTCTGCCCCTCCCCCGCTTGTACTCTGTCTCTCTCTCCCTCAAAAAATAAATGAACATTAGAAAAAAAAAGAAGTAACAAGATTAAAAATAAAAGGATGCAATTAAAAGCAATTGATTTTAGTAAGTCAGAGAAAGACAAATACGATATAACCTCACTTATATATGGAATCAAAAGCAAACCAAAAAACTGAACTCATAGAACAGATTAATGGTTGCCATAGGCAGGTGGGTGAAATGAGTGACAGGGGTCAAAAATGGGTGCAAATTGGAACGCCTGGGTGGCTCAGTCCATTAAGCATCTGACTTTGGCTCAAGCCATGATCTCGAGGCTTGTGAGTTGCAGCCCCGCTGAGCTCTGTGCTCAAACCTCAGAACCTGGAGCCTGCTTCGGATTCTGTGTCTCCCTCTCTCTCTGTCCCTCCCCCACTCATGCTCTGTCTCTCTCTCTGTTTCAAGAATAAATAAACATTAAAAAAAGTTTTTTTAAAAAATGGGTGCGGGAGGGAGGGGAGAGTGGGTGATGGGCATTGAGGAGGGCACCTGTTGGGATGAGCACTGGGTGTTGTATGGAAACCAATTTGACAACAAATTTCAAATTAAAAATAAATAAATAAATAAATAAATAAATAAGTAAATAAAGGGTGCAAATTTCCAGTTATAAAATAAATAATTCAGAGAAAATCATTTTCTGGCTTTCCATTTGATTAATCTGGCAAATGGGATACAGGTATATCTCAGAGATATTGTGGGTTTGGTTCCAGACCACTGCAATAAAACAAATATTTCAATAAAGTGAATGTAATGTATAGCATAGTGACTACAGTCAAAAATACTGTACTGTGGTTTTGAAAGTTGCTAAGAGAGCAGATCTTGAAAGTTCTCATCACAAGAAAAAAAATTGTATCTGTCTGTGGTGATAGTGGTAACTAGATTTATTGTGGTGATCATTTTGCAATATATACAAATATGAAATCATTACATTGTACACCCGAAACTAATATAAAGTCATATGTCCATTATCGGTCAACTAAAACAATAGTTGCTTTGTGTAACTTCAATGTAGTGGTCATATTATCAACTGGTATTTAATTATTCCTTTACGTCATGTAAAAATATACAGCCTGCCTCATAATGTCAGCTGTTACAAAGGAATCTCATGCCTTGGATTTTTACTTCTAAAATATTATCTGTCCCTTTAATGTATCACCAATATGATTTTTAAATATTCCATGAGTCACAGAGACAATGTTATGTATTCACTACCTTTCCCTCTCCCTGGGCATCCTATTCCATGTGAGTAATCTGGCAAATGAGATACAGGCATACCTCAGAGATATTGTGGGTGTTGTTCCACTGCAATCAAAGAAATATTGCAATAAAGAGAGTCAAAACATTTTTTCACATAAAAGTTATACTATACTACACTGTAGTCTATTAAGTGTGAGGCAGCATAATGCCTTTAAAAAGAAATACACATTCCTTATTTGTAAAAACAAATATTGCTAAAAAAAATGCTACCTATGTATCAACTGAACTTTCAGTGAGTCATAAACTTTTTTTGCTGGTGGAGGCCTTGATGTTGATGGCTGCTGATTGATCAAGGATTTGCTTGCTGGAGGTGGAGTTGGTTGTGGTAATTTCTTTCTTTTTAATATTATTTATTTAATTTGAGAGAAAGAGAGTACATGAGCACTGGAGGGACAGAGAGAAAGGGAGAGACAGAATCCCAAGCAAATTCCATGATTTCACCCAGAGCCCGACATGGGGCTCGAACTCACAAACCATAAGATCATTACCTGAAACAACCTAATTGGCCATATGGAGAATCATTACATTGATTGACTGTACTTTTCACTAACAGTTTCTCTGTACCATATGATGTTGTTTGATAGCATTTTACCCATGATAGACACTTTCACAATTGGAGTCTATCCTTTCAAAACCTGCTGCTCCGTTACCAAGGAAGTGTGTGCAATAGTCTAAATTCTTTGTTGTCATTTCAACAATCTTCACAGCATTTTCACCATTAGTAGTTTCCATCACGGGAAACCATTTTCTGTGCTCATCTATAAAAACAACTCCTCATTCATTAAATTTTATCCTGAGATTGTAGCAATTCAGTCACATCTTCAGGCTTCACTTCAGATTTTAGTTCTCTTGCTTTTTCCACCACATTGGCAGTTATTTCCTCCATTGAAGTCTTGAACGCCTCAAAGTCATCCTTGAGGGGTTTCATCAACTTCTTCCTAATTCCTTCCCATGTTGATATTTTGACTACTCCCCATGAATCCCAAATGTTTTTTTTTTTATTTTTTTTAATGTTTATTCATTTTTGAAAGACAGAGAGAGACAGAGCACAAGCAGGGGTGGGGCGGAGAAAGAGGGGGACACAGAATCTGAAGCAGACTCCAGGCTCTGAGCTGTCAGCACAGAGCCCGACGTGGGGCTCGAACTCACGAACTGCGAGATCATGACCTGAGCTGAAGTCGGATGCCCAACCGACTGAGCCACCCAGGCGCCCCTCACAAATGTTCTTACTGGCATCCTTAAAGGTGAATCCTTTTCAGAAAGTTTTTAGTTTACTTCACCCAGATCCATCAGAAGAATTACTATCTATGGCAGCTATATCCCTACAACATGTGTTTTTTAAATAAGAAAACTTGAAAGTTGAAATGACTTCTTGATCCACGGACTGCAGAATGGATGTTATGTTACCAGGCATGAAAACAATATTAATCTTGCTATACATCACCATCAGACCTCTGGGGTGACCAGGTACATGGTCAATGAGCAGTCATATTTTGGAAAAAAAAATTTTTTTCTGACAAGGAGGGCTTCACAATGGACTTAAAATGTTCAAGAAACAATGTTGTAAACAGATGTGCTGTCATCCAAGTTTTGTTCCATGTATATAGCACAGGCAAGGTAGATTTAGGATAATTCTCAAGGACCCTAGGGTTTTCAGAATGGTAAGTGAGCATTAGCTTCCTCTTGAAGTCACCAGCTGCATCAGCCCTACCAAGAGGGTCAGTCTGTCCTCTGAAGCTCTAAAGGCAGGCATTGACTTCTCTTCTCTAGCTATGAAATTCCTTCTTCCAATAGAAGGCTGCTTCATCTAGGTTGAAGGTCTATTGCTTAGTGTAGCCACCTGCATTCATAATTTTACCTAGATCTCCTGGAGAACTTGCTGCAGCTTCGACATCGGCACTTGCTGCTTCACCCTGTACTTTTATTTTATGGCGATAGTATGTTTTCTTAAATCTCATGAACCAACTCCTGCTTGGTTTACACTTTTCTTTGGTAGTTTCCATACCTGTCTCAGCCTTCATAGAATTGAAATGTTAGGGCCTTCCTCTGGATGAGACTTTGGGTTAAGGGAATGTTGTCGCTGGTTTAATCTTCTATCCAGATCACTGAAACTTTCTCTATATGGACAAGGCTGTTTCACTGTCTTATCATTTGTATGTTTATTCTTATCACTGAAAAAGCACTTATAATTTCCTTCAAGAGCTTTTCTTGCGTTCACATCTTGGCTGACTGTTCAGTGAGGGTCCTATTCTTCACCTTACCTTGGCTTTCAATATGCTCTCCTCACTAAGCTTAATCATCGAAAGACCTAGAATTCTTCCTTTCACTTGAACACTTAGAGGTCATTGTAGGGTGAGTTACTGGCCTAATTTCGGTATTGTCATGTCTCAGGAAATAGGGAGGCCCAGGAAGAGGGAAAGAGACGCGGAAACAGTTGGTCAGTGGAGCAGTCAGAACACATGTAACATTTAAGTTTGCTGTCTTACATGGGTATGACCTGTGGTGCCTCAAACAATTACAATAGTAACATCAAAGATCACTAATCACAGATCACCATAACACATACAATAATAATGACAAGTTTGAAATATTGCGAGAAATACCAAAATGTAATACAGAGACAAGAAGTGAGAAAATGCTATTAGAAAAATGACACCAATAAGACCTGCAGTGATGCAGGGTTACACAAACCTTCAATCTGTAAAAAATGTAATATCTGTGAAGTGTGATATAGTGAAGTGCCGTAAAACCTGATATGCCTGTATGATCAAAACTGAACAAAGCAATGATTCCTACAGATCTCTGTTCTCTGTAACAGTGACCACAGACCATGCTTTGAGATGTCAGAGAATTCCACAACACCTTGTATTTCTGAGTGACTGTGTGGAGTAGAACGTCATCTCTTGCAATCACCCAGGATGAAGTATATGGAGTGAGTGAGAAATAAACTTTTCTTGTGTCAATCAACTGAGATATAAGGTTTAACTACTTACCAGAGTATAAACTGGCCTACTTAATTTACACAGCTTGCAGCCCAAACATATTCTCCATACTGAATGAAAAGCCAGCTAACTGCATTTTTTATATTGCTATAAAACACACACACACACACACACACACACACACACACACAACATTGACTCTGGGTGATAATAATTTGTCAGTGAAGGTTCATCAATTTTATCAAATGCGCCCACCATACTGGTGGGGGATGTTGATAATGGGGAAGAGTAGGCATGGACAGGGTTAGTGGGTATACAAAAAAAATCTCTGTTTCTTCCACCCAATTTTGCTATGAACTTAAAGCTGCTCTAAAAATAAAGTGTATTCAAATATTGAACAGAGAAAACACACATATTATTAATTTATTAATATTTTTATATTTTTTTACATGTAGTATGTTCATAGAGCAGATTTATTGAGGTTTATAAATATTAAACTTAGGAAATATATATGATAATTTTAACTTGTTTTTGATATTTACTACATAATTACAAAATTCCTGTGTCATTAAATATTCTAATAAAACACACTTTATTACTGAATAGCATTTTTTATTATATGTATGTACTAAAATCTCCTATCGATGAATATTTAACTTGATATTTTTTTTTGCTATTTTAAACAAGGTTGAGAGTATTTCTGGAATGACAGAAGTCTGGAAAGTCAGGTGGTTATCACCGAATGCATCACTTATGTTTTTAACCACAGCTGATTAAATCACAGCCGTTTTTGTAACATAAAGTAAAAGAAAAAAAAAAAAGGTAATATTTTCTTTTAGAGACTCTTTGGAAGTGCTTTCTAAAAATAGCACTCTGGACAAAAAAGTAGGAGGCCATACCACACTAACATTGTCATAAGCAATATCCCTAGAAGCCTAAATGATTCTGGGAAAAAAAAAAACAAAACACCTTACCCCTTTCTTTAAAATTAATACAACACCTAAGAAGAAAATACCATAAAAAGTTATTTTTCATCATATTATCAAAAGACATTTATATCTATCTATTAATAAACTCACTGTATTATTACCAAAGATTTTTTTCCCCTTAAACTAATCATCCAAATTGGGTACAATGACCTGTTAGTCTGAAAATACTTATTAAAATAGCAATTAACTCTGCATAATTTTGGAAGTGTTGAAACTGAGAATTAAGGATCTGTTGACTACCTCTGGAAGTTCGGTGACAGGCCAAAATTACAGTATTTGCTTAGCCTAATCAGGGCACTTCATGATCCATCACATTTACACTTTGGGGACTATTTACCTTATTCACATGTTGAATTAGACGCCGCTAATGTCATTAGTTGTGTCAGCTACTTTTTCAACTTGCTAATTGTCTGTAATACCTTAATTAAAACATCTATAAAGATGTGTTGCTCTATTGTTTCTGCTTCTTAAATAGAAATTTTCCCAAGTAACAAAATTAAAGTGTTTTCCTAAAGTTGAATATAATCATTGAGAGATCTAATTTGAAATAATTTTGGTCTTTTTAAAATAATTGTAGTTAGTATTACTTTTTGAAAGTAGTGTTTCCTTTCATTGCTTTTGTGCTTGCTTACTTTAATATTCAAAAGAAGATTGCATTGTCTATTAATTAAATCATGAATTAATTCACTCAGTGAACAATTGTTTATTCTACCTTTCTGATGTTGCCAGTATTGTTTTAAGTACAGAAGATCAGAAAGAAACACCACATGAATCAGGTAAGTGCTAAATAAAACTATGTGTTATTTTATGATTTTAAAAGAGTGTTAACTGCCTGCGATTAAGGAAGATTGCCTTAAAGAGGTAATGCTTCATCTTAACCTGAAGAGATGATTTAGAATTCGTTGGGCCTCGAAAGAGCAGGAAACAGTATCTTCTGATCATTTTGTGTAGGTTGGCATTGCTGGGTATGGGATCCAGTGAAATTATTTTGGGAGATCGTAGCAGAAAGACACAGAGGACACCAGAGGACTTTTTGGAGGTTACAGGCAGTCATCCAAGAGCATTAAGTAAGTACATTTTGTTTAGATTCACAATGTAGTAAGATAATTCTGGTTAATCAGGGGGTAGCATAATCGGAGAGGTTGAGATGAGAGATGGCAGCAACAATTAGGGGGCTGGACTGAACTTGCAGGGTGAAACCGGCATGCCGAAAGTGGACTAACAAGTTGGTAATTAAGTAATAAACTTTTGGTGAGAAAATGGAAGAGCTGATAATGATAAATTGCAGAGCAATTGAGTATAATTGTAGAAATCTTAAGTAAATCATTTGGGGAATAAACGTCTTGTCAGTAGTAATAGTAACATCTCTGCTACTACTACCACTATTTGGTAACATCGATTTCTGCCCATCTGCTCGACAATGTAATAACCGTAGTATAGTATTTTGAAACAGGGATTAAAATGTACTAAATATATACTCACTCTTTCTCTGTGAATTTCGAGCACATGTTCATTTAGCAGTCTTCTTGCAACAAAGAAATCATTAATCCGAAAATGTGAATTTATTCTATTGATCATTGTTGGTCTTCTGAGTGCATTATTCACATGAGCTTTATCTTTCTTTAAATGTGATGAACGAAATTATAGTTCATCTCTACGGCTACCGGCATGCTGTCGCAGGGTTATGTCAGTGAGCCATCAGTGGGATGCAGAACATGTTTAAGGGTTAGGAAAGAAGTGTCGTTAAAACAAAATATTAAGTACACGTTGTGTAAAAAAGAGGAAGTACAGACAGAACAAAGAAAGTACAACAACAGCTACTTGACTAGTGGAGAAAGAAAGTAGAATGTGAAAGTACGGAGGCTTCACATCTGTAGCTGAAAATGGCTAGAGAAAAGCAGATTCTAAAATTAGGAATCACTAACTTTGTTGTGTCCCAGGAGTCATTCTCCATTTCCCTAAATCAGTTACCCTCCCACTCGCTTGGATAATGATAACACATCTCTACAATGTTTGCCATTCTCTCTCCCATCCTCGCTCTCAGGTGAATGGCCTTGCTTCATATTTAACTGTGAAAAAAATGGATTCGATCAAAAGAGAATTCCCACAACTTGCCTCTCAGTTCACGTAGCTAGTGCCTTCTGTTACCCTAATGAAAGAATTTTCTTTGCTCATGCATAAAGCGGCTTCCACCCTCACTTACCGGCTCAATGGACATTATTGTACCTCCTCTCCTGTTCTGTTCCTGCATTCTCTAGGATTCTTTATCTCACAGATTGTTCCCAATTGTAAAAATATTTTTTTTTCCACTGCAGACTGAAATCACAAAAGCTATCTCTTAAACTCTATCTTTCACAGACCATCCTTTTTGTCTTGTAGATAAAGCAAAATACCTCAAAAGAGATGTCTATAGTCAATGTTTTCAATTGCTCTCATCTGATTTTCTGTTGAGTCATCTCTAAGCATTGTTTTAATTCTAATAATCCCTTAAAACATCCTTGTCAGTGCCACAAAATCCAGCTTTCTATTATTAATCTAAATCAGTCTCAACTAATTATAGCAAATAACACAGTTGGTTATGTGGTGCTTGCTTTTATTCTAAAGTACAACATTCATACTGTTTGCTTCTGATTGATCTCATCATCTATCTCCTTTGCATAACTAACAGTTTATCTCTGGACCTTGAAATTTTAGAGTATCCCAGGATCTATTCCTGATTTTTTCTTTGACTCTATTTTTGCTTTGAATTCACCTCAACCTCTGTCATGACTCCAAATACCATCTATATAAAGACTCCTCACTGGTTATTCATCTAACTGCATAAATTCCATCTCCACTTGGATTCTTTTTTTTTTTTTTAATATAACTTATTGTGTCAAATTGGTTTCCATACAACATCCAGTGCTCATCCCAACAGGTGCCCTCCTCAATGCCCATCACCCACTTTCCCCTCTCCCCCACCCTCTATCTACCCTTAGTTTGTTCTCAGTCCTTAAGAGTCTCTTATGGTTTGCCTCCCTCCCTGTCTGTAACTTTTTTTCCCCCTTCCCCTCCCCCATGGTCTTCTGTTAACTGACAAATGGATAAAGAAGATGTGGTTTATACATACAATGGAATACTACTTGCCAATGAGAAAGAATGAAATCTCGCCATTTGCAGCAACATAGATGGAACTGGAGGGTATTATGCTAAGTGAAATAAGCCAGGCAGAGAAAGACAGATTCCGTATGTTTTCACTCATATGTGAAATTTAATAGAAGTGCACTTGGATTCTAATACACATTTCATACTTAAAACGTTTAATAACAAAACCCTTAGTCTACCTACAGCCCTTACTATAAGTAAATGAAAGCTTTGGTTCTCTTTATTCCTCCTCTTTGTTAAAACCAACCCTTTCCTTCCTGTTAGTTAGGCCAAAAATTGGAATCATCACTGATTCTTTTCTCCATCCAACATCCAATTCCTCTACAAATACTGTAGGAATTCCTCCAAACTTACCTGGCATCTGGTACGTCTGTCTTCTAAATTATCGCTTTGTCCAGCAACATTTATGTCTTGCCTCTGTTGTTTTATATCTCCTAATTAATCTTTTTAGTTTCATCTTTACCCTTCTCCTAAGTTTATTTTCATAAAGCAGCCAGGGGGATCTTGTTAGAATTAGGACAGATCCTATCACTATTCTGATCAAAACTTTCTACAAGTTGCCCATTTTCTCAATGTAAAAGCCAAACGTTTACAGGGCTCTTTACAGCTCTACAGGATCTGGTCCTGGGATTATGGATGCTGCCTTCTTATTCTTCTTAACCACAGCAGTAGTGCCGCAACTCCGGTGTGAGGACTTTCACTTTCATCCCACCTGAAAGTGTCTTGTTTCAGGTTTATACAACATATATTTCCTCATCTTCCAACCCTTATTTATAGATGATCTTCTCAGTGAGGTCTTTCGGACAACCCTGTATGAAATTGAGACCTTTCTCCCATCCCCTAATATTCCACATCTATCTTCTCTGCTTTGTTTTTCTTCCTCACATTCATCACTATCTTATTCAGTATATGTTTTAGTTATTTTGTTTAATTGTCTGCTTCTGCTGTCTGAGGACAGGGATCCTTGTGCCCCACATTTGCTGCTCCATACCTGATATGTAGGTTAGTTTCCACATAGAAAACACCTTTGATATGTATTTGTTGAATGAATGGGTGACTACACATATTAGGAAATATTTTGAGAAATGCAATTACACAGTTTGTCCTTAAGTCATATTATCAAATTCAATTCTAAAATATGCCCTGCTTATAAATACAGAGGAAAGAGAAACACAAAAAGAGAAGAAAGGAAAAAATAAAAGGGAGAGAACACAAAGAAAAAGAATGGAAAAAAGTGTAAGCCTTCATTCAGTGAGTGTGATCTTTCCAAATGTTAAGCACAATATCCCTTAACCTTAAAATCCTTACTTGCACCCCAGGGCACTGAGATTAAGACCCAAACCCCATATTCTGGGTTTGCAAATTTAGACAGAAAGTGCCTCCTCCTAATAGGATATCACTTCACCACTTGTCCCAAGGCTGAAGCCACCAGCCTTTTTGTTCCACAGATATATTTAGTTTATGTACTTCGGTCAAGTCTTCCTTATCCTCCTGGCCCAAGGATAAATGTCTTTCCTGAAAATGGACTTTCCTCATCACCTAATTTAAAAAAATTCACCTACTAATTCTGTGTCTCATCACCCAAACCAATTTGTATCATGATCTGCTAATTTATCATATTTGTGAGTTGTCTGGGTGGTTCAGTTGGTTAAGCGTCTGACTTCAGTTCAGGTTATGAACTCACAGTTTGTGGGTTAGAGCCCCATGTTGGGCTCTGTGCTGACAGCTCGGAACCTGGAGGCTGCTTTGGATTCTGTGTCTCCCTCTCTCTCTGCCTCTCCCCTGCTAGCACTCTGTCTCTCTTTCTCTCTTTGTCTCTCAAAAATAAACATTAAAAAAAATTTAATGGATCATATTTGTATTTATTTGTCTCAATTAAGCAGCATTTGAGCTCTATGAGAATTAATTTTAGCTATTCATGCCTGGACCCATTTGAGCTGGGCGGGACTTTGACGTAATCAGTTGAAAGAATCTATGTCCTTAGTCTACTTGAAGGTGTGAAGGTGCTTATCAGCCCACCTGCCAACCTTGCTCAATCACCTTGATGATTAGAAGAAGCAGGAGTACCCTACAAGAAAAAGGGGGTGGGGAGACATAGGAAAGCTTTTTCCACTGAGAGAGTACACATTTCTGATCATAAATCCTGGTGTGACAAAAATGTCCCTTTTAAAAATTTTCCTCAAATCAGTTATGATGCCCAATCTATTTTTGCAAGAAAATACCTTCTTATTTTCTCCCACCTGACTTTAAAGTGGCTGTTTGGAACATGACCTGTTTGTAAGTTAAAGAATTCCAATATTTAGTTTGGTGTTTACAGTACAAGAAAACATCAAAAAGAGTCTCCCATTATTGCACCTTTAATTCTGATATAAAGCATATAAATCATCTTGGCCTAGGAAAATCTAGACATAAGAGAATGAAGAGCATTAAGGTTTGCTGATTAAGTTGTTATACTGCAATTCTCGTGTTGACGATTTGCAACATAAATGGAAAATGAACCACAATTCATGTATATTCATGATAATTGCCCCCTGAAAAAAAAAAAACTGGCTCGGAGTTTATAAAGTGGTTTCTGTTCACAGCAAAATAATGATGAAGTATTTTAGATAGTCAATTTGTGCCTATTTCTTATAACACCAGTTATTTTAAAACTCAAATGTTTTAGTGTGTCTGGTATCTGCCTAAAAGCATAAGGGGGAATTTTGGAAATATCAAATAATACCATATTTTTTGAATAAAAGAATTCTCTCATACAAAGCATTTACCATTCAGCTTAGGGATACAAAAGACTTTTTGAGATTTCAAATAGAAGTCTGTCTGAATGAGAAATCATACAAGTATATTTTTTCCTCAATAATAGGTATACAGTATAAATACACTTTGCTCTATTTGTGGATTCACTTAGATTACAATTTATATTTCTTCCTTTTAAGTTCAATTTCTTTTTCACAGCTACCTCTGGTTTTCTATGTTGAAAATGCTTAATTGTTTATTTAAAACCTTTTTTAAATGCATGCTTTAATAATGGAACGCTGAATCACCTAATAGAGACAGTGATCGTATTAATGAAAGAACATACTTTCTTGGAAGGAATGCTTTGAGAAAAAGTGGGATAAGAGAACTTGCGAATTTGAGTTAGGAAATCAGTTGATGCATGCTGCATCCATCTTTTCTGTCACACATAGGAGGGCCCCGTTACAGACTTATATACGGTTATACGTGAAAGTTTCCTCCTACTCCAAAAGAGGCTCTCGGATTCTTTTTCTATCCACTGCAGTTTGTAGGTGAGTATCAGAAGTCACAGGCTCAGACATTCTTGCTGGGCTTATGGATTGCGTGAGGTCACTTCCACCTAGAAACAAAACTTCCAAGAATGGGTCTAAGCCACAACTCACAATATTATCTACTGCATTTCTCGTTTGCTCCAGTATGGGCCAGCACAGAAACACTGATCTCCTAATTTTGTCATCTTTTGTTCTGTCCGATCACCTCATTTTGTGCTGGAGTTTTCTTCTCAAGCTTTCATGAAGCTCTTTCATCCCGATGGTATTCCATCACTAACAAAGAATCTGTTTGACTTTGCCCTGATACTCCACCTCAGTTTGGTACTATCCACTTCCTCAACTTATGGTGACATTTATGCTACATATGAATGAGTGTTTTAGATTTTCTGCCGACTTGATATTTTACTGTTATGCAGAATTTATTTGAATACTGCTTTTGAATTAGAACTGACACTACTACACCCCAAACTCTCTACCTCACTCACAAACACAACAAATTGCTCATTCAAAAGATAGCAGCTGTTGAATGTTCAGGTTTTTTGTTTTGTTTTGTTTTCCAAACATTGCTCTTACACAAAGGAAAACATCACCTACTTCTAGTGTCAACCCACTCTTTTTCATACATTCTGTTAAGGATTGAAAATTAACCTAAATCAACCTGATTTGCAGCACAATTCCAAATTCCCATGCAAAAACTAGAAGAGTAGTAAAAGAGTAGTATAAAAAAAAGAATATTTCTTTTATATTCTTTCTTTTACCATCTAGGTTTATATTATGAGGGAAACATTATAATAATAAGCAAATATGACAGAAAATCTCAGGCAGAGATTGTGTTCTGCGTCGTACCAAAAGATGACATTTACAACCTGGTCTCTGTTTTATAAGTCAGATAAAGAGACATTTAGTATACAGTTCAATTAATTTCATTTTCAGTAACAAGTAATAAGGACTATTAATGATTACATAATTGAGGCCTGGACTTAGAGGCCCCAGGGTTGGTTTGGTGGCTTAATAATGTCATCAGTGACTCAAACATTTTAATTTGAATACTTTCTCTTTCTGAATACACTTAGCCCTGGAAAAACCATGGCTTTGAACGTCACAGGTCCACTTATATGCAGCTTTGTTTTCAATAAATACAGAGCAGTACTGTCAATGTATTTTCTCTTCTTCACAATTTACTTCATACTGTTTTATTTTCTCTAGTTTAATCCTATTGTAAGAACACAATATAAAGTATATATACTGGGGGACAGGAAGTTTGGATGAGTTTTAGGCTTCAAAGCGTACAGAGAAAGGGCCACTCCTAATGGGAGTGGTCCCAAACACAGCCAGGTGGAATTTTTTCTAAGAGATGGCAGTGAGCTCACTGTCAGTGTTATACTTTGGACACTGTATAAGATATTGCTGTTTGCGGGGTGCCTGGGTAGCTCAGTCGGTTAAGCCTCTGACTTCGACTCAGGTCATGATCCCACAGTTCATGAATTCAAGCCCCGCGTCGGGCTCTGTGCTGACAGCTCAGAGCCTGGAGCCTGCTTCAGATTCTGTGTCTCTCTCTCTCTCTCCTCCTCCCCCCTGCTCATACTCTGTCTCTCAAAAATAAACATTTAAAAAAAACCTAAAAAAAAAAAGATATTGCTGTTTGGTAAATCTAGGTGCAGTGTAGGTGTGGCCATTGTCATAGGTATAAAAAAATATCTTTATACCCCAGAGCATAATTTGAAATGGAGATTAGATTGCTAGAAATATTGATAGAGATATTTACTTATCATAATTAGGAGGGAGTACATTGGAGACATTCTTAAAATTGGAGAATAAGAATCATTAGGGGCATATACAGTATACAGTTAGGTATAAGAGTAAGGGGGTAGTTCTTCTATGATGTTTAATAATGTCCCTTGGACATTGATGATAGACAATCCCCAAAGACTTTGATGATGAATGTAATAACTGGAAGGTAACTCACAAGCTCATCCTCACCGTAAGGGCACAATCTTAAAAACTGGTTTTACTTATTAGTCAAGATGACCTGAACCTAGTTCATCTGCCCATTTTTATGAAGAAGTCCTGCTCAGAGTTAGCCTAAAGAATGGATCCAATCCTACATCAAACACAGAGGAATGATTTTCCCCTGTTTTTCTCTCTGAGACTATTGCCAAAAAAATGCTATCCAGCACTTAGTAATGGACTTTTGCATCATGGTAGGTGCCACTCAAGGATCATTGAATCTAAGAATCTAAGAACCACAGAAATTAATAATGATTCTGTGTTGATAGACTCTCAGGGATGCTCAAACTTGTGATAACTAGTATTATAATCCAATTACCCTCTTTGCTTGACCATGAAAGTAATCAATTTATATACATGACTTATATACATAACTAGTTACCATCTTAAATGGTAGAGAAGAGAGATTTTCAGTATTTTTTTCTTTTTCTTTTATTTTAAATGATTTTCAGCCTCAACCATTATTGCTTGGGAAATAGTCTCTTCATTAAATAGCTATGCAAACAATCTATTATTTCTTAGGTTTTTCAAGATTTTCATGATCATTTATTAAAGTGCTGCACTAATATTGAGTGCTGCACATATGTATTCCCACTCTTCTGTATTTTTAGGCTTTTAAAAATTGTTATTAGTCAGGTTTCCTTCAAAGTTAGGAACATATGTCTTATGGCTAATGTTGCCAGATAAATGGTCTATAAAAAAAAATGAATTGTTAACCTGCCAGTTTTTTTCTTAATTAATATTTAACTAGTTTGAAATTTTGATAATTTAGTCAAAGTATAGGCTTAAGTTTTTTCTTCCTTTTGTAGTATTATGAAAACATTTCTAAGTAAATATATACTATTATGATAATCATGAATTTATTTTCTTAATTTCCTTATTAACTCTATTCTTTTTTTCAGAATTTAGGATATATATAGCTACTCATGATTTACATACTAAGTTTTTGCAATGCTACTGTATATATGTATGTATCAGTAAGATGTACATTTCTTTCTGTTAATACTTTTCCGTTCTAATTATTTCTTTTTTATAGAAAAATATGGATTTTATTTCTATGCATAATAACTAGATTTTCTTAATAGTAAAGGATATTCACTTTTTGTCAAATTTACCTCTGGGTGCCAATTTAAGAAATCATGAAAACAGTACAATTTGGACATAATGCAAAAAATTATTAAACATAATAAATGTAAACTTCTCTCCATCTTCTGCCTTTATAGCCATAAAAGGTAACATCTGAATTCTCTGTAAGGAACTATTTGACAAAGGGTTACTTAAGATGCACATTCTTGTATATGCTTACTCTTTAGAGCACACAAATAAAATATTAAAGGCTAATATTTATACGCATGTGCACATAAAAACATACTTTTTAGTAGTATGAAAAAAATAGTATGTCACAGAGGAAGCACTTGTTACTAGCAAATAAGGAAAAGCTATACTTGAGACATCACAAAAGTAAGTAGAAGAAATCAATGAATTGTTTAGACAAGAAATAAGGAAAATCTCCTGAACTAAAATAATCAATCACCACAGAGACTTGATGAAACGATTTCATTACTTGCAATCCACCAAAGGTTTCTTTCTATTAAAAAAATAAATCCTTTGGGAAGGTTCTAATCATTAATTATACAGATAAATTGTCTCTTTAGTAACAGAAGATACAAATAACATTTCAAATACAAAATAATGTTAAATTTATCTGATGTGTATGCAACTCTTTGCATTCACATTTTACTGCAATTTTAACAGGAATATTCTTGACAATATCCTCTTGTTTGTGTACTCATATAATTTTATGTTTTCATGGTATCAATACATAAGAAATATCTAAAAAGAGAAAGAAAAACATAAAATAAGCACCAGACCAGGAATTGTCTATTGTGTAATTAATTAGGAGGTAAGATCACTTAACAGATTTAACAGCTGAAAGAATGGTGTTTTATAGCTTTTAAGTTAGCTTAATTAATTACAGTACATAAATAATGAGTTTATGATGATAATTTTTCTCTATACTCTAACTGCATAGATCAATTACTGTCAACTACTTAACACATGTATACTTTTTGATCTAGTGAAAGATATGGCATTCACTCATGTATTTATTCAATCGTTATCCATCCAAATATTTATTGACTATAAGTTGCCAGACACTGGGTCTGCAATGACCAGCCAAACAGTTATCAGTTGCTGTTATGGAATTTATACTATAGTGGTACAGGCCATAGCATGACTGCATTATACATGTGTAATTTCAAATCAATGGAGTAACTAACAAGTGACTGCAGTGGAAAAAGTCATATGATAAAAAGGCTAGACAGATTTGACTTTAGAAGGAAGAGTTAATAAGAATTAATGAATAAACACAAGATACACACACATGTATACACACACTAAATAATAGAAACAATTTAAATTACATTTAATTTACATTTAATACTATGTAAATTCCATACTTTTAAGTATATGATGAAAATCAAGCTATTTGCACAGGTCTTAGTTCAGGCTGCTGTAACAAATTATCATAGACTGGGGAACTTAAACAACAAGCATGTCCCTCAGTTCTGAAGGCAGAAGTCCAAGGTCAGGGCGCCTGTATGACTGGTTTGGGTGATGCCCATTTTTCTGGTTTATTGTTAGCTGTCTTCTTGCTGTGTCCTTACATGGCAGAAAGATAACTAGTTAGCTTTCTGACCTCTTATAAGGCACTATTCCCATTCATGAGTGTTCCATCCTGATGAATAATTACTGCACATAGACCCCAACTTTACATGACCACCACATTGGAATTAGGATTTCAACCTGTGAATTTCAGGGGACACAGTCTATAACAGCACATAATAAGTAACATGCACTAAATATAACAAACATAGACCTCTCTCTTTCTCTATGTTCTGCTGTTATATCCATATAAAGCAGCCTTTCATGTTCTCAAATATCTTAAAAAGAAAACTATTTGAAAAATAGCACTTTAAATATAAACATGGATGTATGTATATATGGATATAAATTAAAAATCTAAATTTGAAAGTTAAATTTTATATAATTTTAATAATATCTATATATATAAATACTAACAAAAATATTTATTTGGGAGGGGCCAAATGGAAAAATGTCTCTACAGCATAAGACACAATTATGGATTCAAGGAATCAAGGAGAAAATGTGGTATGTTTCTAAGCCACTCTAGAAATGTTGTCTCCCAAATAAGAACAATGAGAAACCGCTGAAATGTTTCACAGGAGTTACTCTAACAGCTTGAATGCTTACAAAAATATTATTTAAGCTGAACTTTAGAGAATGAATTGGATGAAATCAAAAGAAGGTGAGTAAAAAAGAGATAACTATAAATTAGATTTGGAAAATGGCAACTGATTTGGACTTGAGAGATATACGGGAAGAAGTAATAATGTTCTTAGTAACTGGATATGCAAAAGAGAGGGACGAAGATTTGTCAAAAGATGTCTTACTTCTGGGGCTCCTGGCTAGATCAGTCAGTAGAGCATGTGACCATTGATACAAGGCCATGGGTTTGAGCTCCACATTCATTTTGATTTATTCTTTGAAAAATAAGACCACATGACCTCTATAATGAAATCAAAATTAATACTATCTCAGATCATTTTTTAGCACATAAAATAGTTTATGTTATATAACTATTCTCAAATAGGCCAAATATCATTAGAAAACACTTTCTGGGCATCACCTGATCTTGTTGGTATTGAATAATTTGACAAATATTACTTATTAAGGATCTATTGTATTTGACACTGGCTGATGCTTCAGAACTATGATGTAGGTTTCTTTAGTGTTAGTTCACCCTTTTCCGTATTTGAATCTTCTTGTTTCTTTCCTCTTTTTTCAACATCTCAACATCACATTTGTTTTGAATATTCTATTCTTTTTTTTCTATTCAGTGTAACTGACCAGATAAATATCTCTGTAGGCTAAACATGTGATAGAATCACAAATTCACTCTTGCAATTTCTAAGATTTATTATTTTCCTTTCATAATATAAATGCTATTTAGTATATAGCTTATTTTCCAAAGAAAAAGCATTTTTAGCTATCATTTTGTTAACAAATTTCTTAAAATTGATTATATCAGAAAACATTGTGTAATATTCATTCTCTAGAATTTCAGAACACTTTCATAGTTTATTTCAGCTAAGTTTAAGTGTTCTAAAATTGAATATATATATATATATATATATATATATATATATATATATATGATTTGCTTTTCAGGGTATTAAGCTGAATTTATAGAAAGTAAATTGATCTCGCTAAATGTAAGTAACAAATTTATTTTTTGTCTACTTGATTTGTTGTTTTATAAGCTGTTGTATTAATGCCACTAGCTAAAAATGTTGATTCCTTTCTCCTTGAAGTTCTAATTGTTTTTGCTTTACATTCTTTTATCTTCATTGCTGAATTTCTATACTTAAAATGTTTATATATTTTTGCTCTATTGTTTCATTAACCAGCATATGATGCCTTTAATGACACTTTCAATACATACTCCTATATTTTATTTTGTCAGATGTTGATAACATCACTCTTCATTGACATAGCTCATTTTTATATGAAAAATACATTTCAATTCATTTATTTAGATATTTTAATATATTTTGGATATATGTATCTTTTATATGCAACATATTATTAGAAAAACATTTTTATCACATCTCACAGACTTATAGTTGGTTTTAAAACCCATTTTGGGGGCTCCTGGGTGGCTCAGTCAGTTAAGTGCCCCAACTCTTGATTTAAGCTCAGGTCATGACCCCTTGGCTGTGAGATAGAGCCCTGTATCAGACATGGAGCCTACTTAAGAGTCTCTCTCCCCCTCTCCTTATTCCCTTCCCTTTCTCTCTCTGTACCTCTCTCGTAGATAGATAAATAAATAAATAAGTAAATAAACAAATAAAACATACATAAATACATAAATATATAAATATATAAATCAAATTTTTGTTTTTATTACAATTACTTATGACATTTACTTTATTTTATTTATTATCTTTTTGTCTGTCTTTCATGTTTTCTGTTGGATAGATCATTGTTTTTGTTACATTTTACTTTAGTTATTTTGGTATTTTCCTTAAAGTTTGAGCCTGTAGTAACGCTTATTTGCCTTTAGGAAGCTCTTGATATTAACAGTATTTATAATTTCCCCATACAAGACAAATACTCCAGTCTCTCTTTTTTCTCAGGACTCCAAATACATATTAGGCCATTTGATTTTTTCTCATAGGTTTTTGATGCTACTTTCTTTTAAATTTATTTTATCTTCTTAATTTTAACATAGAAAATTTATATTGAGGGGCGCCTGGGTGGCTCAGTCAGTTAAGTGTCTGACTTTGGCTCAGGTCATAATCCATGGTTCCGGGGTTCGAGCCTCACGTCAGGCTCTGTGCTGCCTGCTCATAGGCTGGAGTCTGCTTCAGATTCTGGGTCTCCCTCTTTCTCTGCCCCTTTCCCGCTTGTGCTCTCTCACTCTCTCTCAAAAACAAATAAACATTTAAAAAATTATATTGAATTATATTCAAGGTTACTGATTCTTTTCTTGATGTTCTATCTGTTGATAAACTGACTGAACAGATGCTTCATCTCTGATATCATGTATTTTCACTTCAGGTATTCTGTTTGCCTCTTTATATATTTGCCTTCTCTTGAGTGGAAATTCTCATTTGTTAATACCTGTTCACCTTTTCTATCAGACATTGTATTATATGAATCATTGTAACATTAAAACCCTTATCTGAGAGTTTCAACATCCTACTATTTTGTGTTTCTTGTTCTGTTGAATATTTGATGCCTTGACAGTGTTGTTTATTTGTTTTGTGTATTATGTGTGTTGTAGTTGAATGCTAGATAGTCAAATCTTGGTAAGGGGGAGGAAGAGACATGGAAAAGTACTAAGAAAAGTATCTTCAAGGGGCACCTGGGTGGCTCAATTGGTTAAGCATCCAACTCAGCTCAGGTCATGATGTCTGTCGCAGTTTGTGAGTTCAAGCCTCACGTTGGGCTCTGTGCTGACAGCTCAGAGCCTGGAGCCTGCTTTGGATTCTGTGTCTCCCTCTCTCTCTGCCCCTCCCCTTCTCTCTCTCTCTTTCAAAAATAAACATTAAAAATTTTTTTAAAAGAAAAAAAAAGGAAAGTATCCTCAAAATGTCCCCTTTCTGTCTGTAAACCCTCCATCCTGCCCCAAGCACATATACAAAAGGAGGCTTCTGCAGAGGCACCACAAAGACCTTTCCTGAACAACGTCTGGCCCAGGAATGTGAAGGTATATAAGACTATTACCAGCCAGAGAGACTTGAGTCCTCCCTGCAACTCTCCTCAGAGACTGCAAAGCCCTAGTTATGCCTCAAGTCTGGTGTGGAGAGCCTTATATTCCTCATGAGGCCTGCCAGATGAAGGCTGTGTATTTGCCTATGGGTAGGCTTGGAAAATCACACCTACCTTTCTTGTCAGGAGCTAGACTCCTCATACCTATCGTGCTTATTTTTAACCATTTGTCTTGTTCACTTGAGTTATCATGTACTATCTTGTCTGTTGGAGACATTTGCATTATTCAGGTGGGTTGAAATATTTCCTGGAATCTGAATAATATAAACTTTTTCTTAATCTTGTTGTTCAGACAAAGTAATTGAGAAAGCAACAAATAATTGTGAAGTCAAACAGTTCTGCATTCTGCATTTTGCTGTCCCTGGACCCAAACCAACTCTGAGTAGGGGGTTTCCTTTGAAAAAAAATTTTCTTAAGTTTATTTATTTATGAGAAAGACAGCACAAGTGGGGGAGGGGCAGAGAAAGAAGGAGACACAGAATCCTAAGCAGGCTCCCAGGCTTTGACCCGTCAGCACAGAGTCCGACGCGGGGCTCAAACCCATGGATCATGAGGTCATGACCTGAGCTGAAGTCGGTCGCCCAACCAACTGAGTCACCCAGGCGCCCCTCCTTTAAATTTTTTTAAGAAGCATAAGCATTGGAAAGGGGTGGTTATCTTAGTTTGTAGAACTCACTGGTTTTTGAGGAAGAATAGGTGGAGATGTGAAGACTAAAGGATGGCTAATCATTTATTTTGAATATATATCCTATGTATTTATTCATATATTTTTATAATTTTTCCATAAGTCTATTTCCTTATTTTGAGAGAGAGAGACTGACAGAAATGAGCAGGGGAGGAGCAGAGACAGAGAATGGGACAGCGGATCCGAAGCAGGCTCGGCAGAGAGCCTCATGTGGGACTCGAGTTTAAAAACCGTGAGATCATGACCTGAGCCGAAATCAGAGGCTTAACCAACCGAGCGACCCAGGTGCCCCCATTTTGAATATATTTAAATTTGAAATAAGAAATTATAAAATAAGGTTTTCCCCAAACATGATATTACTACCCCTTATACATCTAAACACATATTAACCTTCCCTTCATAGAGGATATGTTACATCTTTAGTGGATGTTCATACTTTTTTAAGCTGACTCACACTGCTTTTTGATACTCTCTAAATTAAACACTGAGAAATAAGAATAACCACTAATTAACCGTTTGTCCCCATGGACAATGATTCAGGTTCTATTAGGAACCTTTAGCAATCCATAAGTTTTTACTCAAAGGGAAAATACCTGCAGAAGACAGAATGATTTTTTTTCCAAATTATAAAGGAACAGAATCATTTACCTAAAAGTTCTGTGAGGTATTCTCCTGAAACTGCTATCTTTTTTCTCTTTTGTGTTTTTACAAACTTAGAAAATGCAAGTGAGCCTTTTTAAAAAACAAAACAAAACTGCAAACTGAGGTCCAATTAATACTTATTGAATCATAGATCCCATGGCACAATAATTATGCCTTGAATTTTATGCATTGAAAATATAAGTATTAACAATAATGATAGATTTTATTTTTATTTTGAAATGTTGTATTACCATTTAGTATCATTATTACTTGTAGTAGGAAAATAATAATGAAACCATGTATTGAGCACTTACTAAAAAGTTAAATACTAATATTATTTCCATTTTATTTATGATACAATTTAGCCCAAATGCAAATACATTTTCCAGACAACTCATAGCTGGTGGAATATTCCAGAACAATACTTTTAGCTCTGCATGGAGAAGAGCATCCTGACAGACCTTGACAACCTCATCCTCCCCTGTGACTGGCTCAACTTCTACTCCAGTTTACAATACCAACAAATTGTCCAAGTACGATTGAGAGTTGGGAAAATCCTCTCCTGGGGACTTCTCCTGACTCCAGTGGTGCCCAGATGAAGAATCATTATCCTGCTTCTTCATAATGCACCCAATGGTAAAGGTACATACTCGCTGTTCTCTTGAAATATTTTTTTTGTCTTTCCAGATTAGACAACTATGCAAACGGAGCTGTGACGTCTTACTTTCTCTATTTTAATTTAAGATGGAAAAAATTATGATAGCTTGACTTTCCATCAAGCACTTTACCACGTCCTGAAACAAAAGGCAATGAGAGGGTAATTGGTTTGGGGTAAGAGAGGAGGTTGATGAAAATGACACTATACATTAGAATTTGGCATTCAAACCATGGCGAAAATAATTGAAGTTTATCTGTTGGTCACATTTCACTTGAGTTGTTGGTATAAATACAGTAGCAAGGCAGAAAGGGGGAAATTGCATCTGATTTAACCCTGAAGAAATGTGATTAAAATAAATCAGGACAATTACTATGTTATTTGCACTTAATATTTCTGTTTTGGTCAAGCCACATTTTCCCAATCTGCTCTTTACTTCCCATTGTCAGTGAATGTGTGTGCAGCCTTTACTGATGCTTCCCTCTGTACAGATTCTTTGGAATGTGTGCTCTATGATGCTTCACTCTCCAAGTTGCAATTTTCACTCTCTATTTTTCCACTTCCCATAATCAGTCTGGATAGGCTGAGTTAAAGTTTATTACAGAGGAATGAATATGATAAAAAAAAAAAACTCAGTAACTGGTATTTTATTTTTCTATTTGAGAGAAACTGAGCCTGCTTATCATTTTCTAATTTATTAAGGCAAAATTTATTCAAATATCTTAGAAATATTATATAAACACCTTCTCTTTTGGTAAATTGTATCCTGGGGTCTGAGTGATTCCACATTAAATGAATTGAAGCCATTTAATCTTTTACCTGATTCCACATGATTTACAGAAATGTCTACCGGTGTTACTAAAGGCAAATAAAATAAATGAAATTAACTTGGGTTGATATTATGCAACTGTAAACTAGAAGCTGAGGTGAATTCCCATTTCTAGTTATAGATCTTTTTGAACACTTTATTTGGATGAGAAAGACAGAACCATTATGTATCCCTTTTGATTTTTTCCACATAATCTAATTTTCTTTGAAAAAAATCAGAGTATCATGTAAGCAGCTCATGTATCTATATTGATACAAAGCATCTGATATTTGTGGTTACACTTTTTTAAATGCTTATTTATTTATTTTTGAGAGAGAGAGAGCACGCACCAGCGAGTGGGGGAAGGGCAGAGAAATGGAAAAAGAGAATCCCAAGCAGACTCCCTGCTGAGCACTCTGTCAGGGCAGCGCCCCATGCAGGGCTTGAACTTACGTGTGAGATCATGACCTGAGTCAAAATCGAGAGACAGATGCTTAACCTACTGAGCCACCCAGGCGCCCCTGTTGTTATGCCTTAAAGTCCTTTAAAGGAGCAAGGACATTTTTTGAATTTTCTATAAAATGTAATAATGTATGGGCATATTTGGAAAACATTTACACACTTTACCACTGGCTGTTTGGTTTGCATTATTTATTTTTTACTGAAATTATACATGACAAAAGAAAAAATAGACTTTCGTACTTTTGTTTTTCAAATATACCTTTTGTGGTGTTGAACTGAGACTGGTAGAGAAATCACCTTTCAGAGAAGATCAGAGGCAACCCTTCCTATTGCTTAAGTATTGATATTTCCACTCGAAAGTTATCCCACCAAGGTTCTCATAATTACAGACATCCCTTTTCTTTGATGATGGTTCAAGTACAGTTTATGGGCAATAATTGTCAAAAATTATTGAAAGCTATTATATAGCTTCAATATATATATATATATTATATATATTATATATATTATATATATTATATATATTAATTATAATATTATATATAATATAATTATTATATATTATTATATTATATATTATATATATTATATATTATATAAAATTATTATGAAAGCTATTATATAATTTTAAGACATTTTTTGAACAATTATTGGTTCAGAACAAAACTGAATGGCAGGTACAGAGATATACCATATAAACTATACCTGCACCAATACAGAGCCTTCTCTATGATCGACATTTCCTATCATTGATACATTTGTTATGATTGACAAAACCTACATTAACACATAATAACTTCCTGAAGTCGATAGTTCACACTATGAGTCACTCTTGGTGTTTTACATTCTGTAGGGTTTGAGAAATGCATAATGATATATATTCATCATTATAGTATCATGCAGATTATATTCATTCCCCTAAAATTTTTCTGTGTTCCACCCATTCATTTCTCTTGCTCCTGCTCAACTTTTAGCGGAGCCAGTGATCTTTTCAAGATCTCCATACTTTTGCCTTTTCCAGAATGTCATATAGTTGGAATTGCACAACATGGAGACTTTTCAGATTAGCATTTTTCATTTATTAATATGCATTTAAGTATTCTCTCATGTCTTTTCATGGTTTGATAGCTCATTTATTTTTAGTGTACATTGTCTCAATGTACCCCAGCTCATTTATCCATTCACCTATTGAAGGGCATCTTTATTGCTTCCCAGTAGTGACAATTATAAATAAAATTGCTGTAAACATCCGTGTATAATTTTTGTGCAGACATACATTTCAATTCTTTTGGGTAAATACCAATCAATATCCATTGCTGAATCATATGGTAGGAGTATGTTTAGTTTTGTAAGAAATTGCAGAACTGCCTTCCAAAGTGGCATTTCCACCAACAACGAATGAGAGTTTCTTTTGTTCCATGTCCTCACTGGCACTTGGTATTATCAGTGTTTCAGATTTTTCCATTCTAATAGGTGTGGAGTGGTATCTTATGGTTGCTTTCATGACACAAAATGTGAAGCATCTTTTCATACATTATTTGCTATCTCTGTGACTGGTTCTGTGAGGTGTCTATTAAGGTTGTTGCAAAGATTTTTAAATCAGATGGACCTCTGTTTAATAATTGAATGTGCTGCTAATTAACTGCCTGAGATTGGAAAAAAAATATTTAATGTCTCTAGGCATACTTTTCTAACTATTATATTAGTATATAATTACATATAATATTAGAATAACTGTGACATAATGTAGTCGTGAAGATTAATGCTTCCTGTAAAGAATTTAGAAATATACCCATGATATTGAAAAGTGCTCAATAAGTACTAGTTAATATTTATTGCATTATTTTGTATTATAAATGTTTGTGATTTTTAATTTTTTAAAAAAATCTTCATTTATTTTTGAGAGAGAGAGAGAGACAAAGTGTGAATGGCGGAGGGGCAGAGAGAGAAGGAGACACAGAATCTGAAGCAGACTCTAGGCTCTGAGCCTGACATAGGGCTCAAACTCACAGACCAGGAGATCATGACCTGAGCAGAAGTCAGATGCTTAACTGACTGAGCCACTCATGCACCCCTATGTTAGCGATTTTTAATATTAATTAAATATGGGTAATAAATATATGAATAAATGAATTTGCTAATGTATAAATGTCTAAGTTTTCTTGAATAAACTGTCTTGTATTTTTCTATGAGTGCTGCAAATGGTTCTTTGTATTATTTTGGTAGCAATAGATATCTAAACTCTCTTTTCATTCTGAATTCCTGTTTCTAAGCTTTATATAATATTTATAAAATACAAATTTTATTAGCACCATACTCAAACTAAGTGAATTAACTGGCCAGTATGTATGAAATACAACTTTTGAATAGTGAAAATTGTCCATATCATATTATTTTTTAAAATTAATTATCAGTAGGCTATGGTATATGAAAGGTCTCTTGGTTAGGTAACTAATCTAACTCTATAGTTTCCTATCCAACTAGCCAATCTTTTAAATTCATTGGTGAAATAGGCAGCATAAATAGTAATACAAATAAAATAATTTTATTTTCTAAATATATAAAATATATTAATTGGGCATTTTTTTATTTGGAATTCATTTTCACTTAGCTGTCATCTTTCCATCTAATCTCAAGTCCTCATTTGTTTAGATGATCTATGCCATTGAAAGAGCAGACCTAGGCTGGCCGACTCCATTTTGTTCTGTGTCTTCCATCTTGAGTGACTATGTCCCAGACATGGCCCCCTTTCTGGGAAAACCGCAGAAAGAAATTCCCGCCCAAACCTCAGACCACGCCTCCTCCCCTTGAGTAACTTCCTGTTCAAACTTCCCGTTCAGACCATGCCGGGCAACCTGCTCAACGGGACTCTGACTCTTCCCCAGCCAATAGGCTAAGGCCACGACCATCACCCTACCAACTGCCCCTAGATCCCTATAAAACTTTTGTGCTTTTGAAACTTGCTCTCTCTCTCTGGCATCTCACCGCTGCGTCGCTGCAGGTAGGAGATTGAGCTCGAACTAGCTGGAATAAAGGCTCTTTGCTTTTGCATCGGACTCTGCTCCCTGGTGGTCTTTGGGGATCACGAATTCTGGGCATAACACCATAATGTTTAAGAAAACTTCTAGCATTTTAGGTGGTAAAGAGAAAACAGAGGACATTCTAGACCATTGTGAGAAAGGTCACACTATGATGAGCAATATATATTTAGGACCTAATGAGAAATCTGGGATTCAGAATTGCATGATTGGTAATTAGTAGAAACGAAAAATAGAATTAGATTGTGGAAATTGCACATATGTTCACTTGATTAATATCCTTTGCATTTAGATGGTATAAAGACAGGGTGTAAAACAAAACATAAATTTCAGAATAGGTGCTAGAATTGGTATCACAATGTTTGTACCCCAAACCTAGGATCCAAACTACAAAAATGTTGAGAAGGTAAATGGAGAGAGGGCTTACATAGAAAATTCTTAGATTAGAGTTCTTGCCATGTTGTAAAGACCCCTTGACTTGATCTTTAGTCACATTGTATTTTTCTGCAGGTATATATGACATCTGTCTGCATTGGGGAGTTAGAGGACTTGTGATTAACCACACCCCCAAATCAGGAAGTTAGGAGAGGTGGATTGGTTATCTACTTTGATTTGTAATTAAATATAAAATATATTTGTCCCTCTTTCCTTCCTTTCAGATCCTGTGCTCTTGGAAGGTGTATTTGGCAAATTTGAAACTTCTTCCTGGAATAACCAGCAGACAACTAAGCCTTTGTTTGGAACTGTTTGTTGACTTAGAGTAATGAGACAAGTCATAGATTTGTCCCATATATCACCCTGGGCAGAGGAAAGCATTCCATTGATTCAATAGAAAAGGAAGATAAGAGATAAACTAAGTTGCACTTTATATCCTCTGGGTAATGCTTTCTCAATGTATCAGTTAAACCCCAAAAGCGAATCAAGTCCAGATCTATTATACCCATCTGGCTTGGTTGCCCCAATTGTGTGTCAACTCTATGGCTTTGTCAGATCCTTCCTTTACCTTCAAGTCCACCTCATTTGTCTTGTCACCTGGGATCAAAGTCTCCAGCTGAGTAGACACCACTGTTCTAGCTGAGTAGAAGTGTGAATGTTCATAACGCAAAATGAATCTAAAGTGACAATTTGAAACACAATTGTAATATACTCACAGATCTTTACAGCGCAATTGTTTTGTAAAATAATCTCAAGTAATTAGAAAGACAGAAGAGAGATAATATATTTGAATGGTTTCAAGTTTTCTTTAGTGGAAGTAAGAATGAAAAGAAAGTATTAAATGCATTGTACCACAGTTATTGCAAGTGAATATAGGAAAAAGCCATTGTTTGTAAGTACATGTTAAATGGACTCATCCCTTACTATGTTGAGGTTTAAGCTCAATAAAAAACAAAAATGTTTATACAAAAGAAAAACTTTACAGCAATAATAAAACTCTTACTATTGCAATTTAGAAAAAGAAGACTTTCTTTCAGGGGATATAAAACTTTAGCTAACGGCCTAATTTTTTCTATTAGAATGCATGTTTTTGTAATATAACTTTGATAATCTAAGGAAATACAAAAGACTATTGAAAAATAACAGACTAAACCCCTTTTATGGTGACAGTGCAATAGAAATACAATTTTATGCTTACTCTTATTATTAAAAGCAAATTCTTTTCTAATGGAGGGCTTTACGTAAAATGCTACAAAATGTTTGAGTAGTTGATTTACCAATTTGATGTAATTCTGTGGTCAAAGACATTTTTGTATAGTTTTTCTAAATTGTTATAAGAGAACTGCACAATATGACACCATACATGTTCTTTTCAGAATCAGATACAAAATTGGTATATTGCCAAATGATAAATTTCTTCCTAACAAGTCAGATTATTGTTAATTAAATCCAATGATATAAATCCAAGGATATAAATACATGTTTAGCAAGGCATATGAATGTATTTTGACTTTTTAATTTAAGGAATATTAAGATATGTCTAATAATTCTAATATAGCCCTGTATGGGAATTTTCTACCTCTATAACAAACAGATTTAAAATTTATTAATCCATATGTGCATAGTTGTAACCAATCTGTTAATTTACAGTGTCAAGGCAAACATTTTTTCCCCCTATTTTATAAGACTGTGTGGAATACCATCTGCTACTGGAAAGTCTTACCCTTAAAATTAGATGGGTATTCCAAATATAATATCATGGGTTTATGTCTGTTTTGTGTAAACTCAACATCTGTTGAATTAAAAAAGATAAGCTTCCATAGTGTTGTTTTAAGTAAGTTATCTATTAAATATCAATGAAGATATACATTGTTTAGTACCATTATGGTATATGAGGGATTTTTTTTTCTCTTGTTAATTACACTCAGAAAAATTAACAACCTGTGGCACACTTGATGTCATCTAAACTGAGGTGTGGAATTTCATTAGCTGTGGGGTATATCACTCATTTATCAAAGTCTGAAAAGTCAGAGACCGCCGTCACCCTAATAAGAAGTGTCTTTATTTATAATGAAATAAATTGGTGAAACAGGTAAGCAAAGTTAGCTAAACAGGGCTTGCAAGGTTAATATTAGGATGATTTTAAGGAAATAATGTTAGGAAAAATCAATTCAAATTAGAATGGTCTTTGAAAATCACTAATTAATTAATGATGTCCTTTAATGTATTGTATGATGGTAAGTCCCTCTTTACATGTCCACCTGCCAAAGCACTTAATTTGAAAATGTTTGACACAGAATTACTTTACGGGATATATATTTAGTATTACACAAATAGTGATTTTTTTAAAACATTCTTGGCATAGGAGCTCATGGTTATTTGCATATGCTTTTCCCTGTGTGTCCATTTCACTGACAATTTCAATGAAAGTATTCTTTTCCAATGTTATATCCAGAAATTTAGTTGGTGTTTATACCTTTCTGGTATCACTAAACCATACATTGTACCTACCTCCAAAACTGGCCTTGGGAAAAAGATAAACAAATATTAGCTAAATAAATAAATACTTCAACTTCTTCTTTTTCAGTTACCCATGATCAACTAACCATGGTCGAGAAACAAATGATCCTTCTGATGTATCATCAGAAGGTCTATAGTAGCCTAACACTATGGCACAATGGCTATGCATTTACCTCACTTTATCTCATTACATAGGTATTTTATCATCTCACATCGTCACAAGAAGGATGAGTATAGTACAATAAAATATTTTGAGAGAGAAAGACCACATTCGCATAACTTTTATTGTAGTATACTATTATAGTTGGTCTATTTTGTTATTCATCATTGCTGTTGATCTCTCACTGTGCCTAATTTGTGAATGAAACTTTATCAAATATATATGTATGTATAGGAGAAAACATAATACATGTAAATTTAGGTATTATCTGTAGTTTTGAGCACCCACTGGTGTCCATGGATAAGGAGTGACTACTAAACATAGAAGTGAATCATCATGACTTTGGGTTTTGCAATGGATTATTAGATACGACATGGAAAGTACAAGTAACAAAGTTTAAAAAAAAATAGAGGGGCATCTGGGTTGGTTAAGCTTCTGATTTCAGCTCAGGTCCTGATCTTGAGGTTCATGAGTACGAGACCCATGTAAGGCTGTGTCCTTAAAGCACTCTCTTGCAGTCTCAAAAATAAATACAACATTAGAATTTTTTTAAAAACATTATACTTTATCAAAATTAAAAACTTTTATGTATCAAAGGACATATCAAGAAAGTGAAAGACAACCCACAGGATTAAAGAAAATAAGGGCAAATGACATGTGTGGGAGGAGACATGGAGAAATCGGAACATTTGCACATTGCTGGTAGAAATGTAAAATGATGTAGCCACTGTGGAAAAATGCTTTGCTGGTTCTTCAAAAGTTAAACAAAGAACTACCATATCGTTGAACGATACCACTCTGAAGTATATACTTACAGGTATTCAAACAAATATGTGTGCACAAATGTTCATAGAAACGCTTTTCTCAATATTCAAAAGGTGGAAACACAACCCAAATGCCTATCAATGAATAAATGAATGAAGAAAATGGGGCACATACATGCAATAGAATATTATTCACCTGTAAAAAGGAAAGAAGTACTGATACAGATTGTAACATGGATGGTCTTTGTAAACATTATGTGAAGTAAAAAACATATATATAAAAGTTCACAAATTGCATGAATCCATTTATATGAAATATTAAAAACAGTTAAATACATGGAGACTCAAAGCAGATTGGTGATTCCAATGAACTTGGAGGAGGTAGGGAGAAGTGGGAGTCACTACTTAACGTGAATAATGTTCTCTTTTGGGGGATGGAAATGTTTGGATCCTGATACATACAGTGGTTGCACGACATTGTGAATGTACTAAGTGCCACTTAAGTTTACACATTAAAATGGTTCATTTTATGATATGTAAATTTCACCTCAAGTAAAAAAATACTTTGCTATTGGCAGGGGATAATGTGAAGGGACAAAGAAGTTTGTGAAGAGTAGTCATATTGAAGACTGTCCAAATAGATGTTTTAAGATGCTAAAGATTTTAAAAATGTATTATTAAAAATAATGCATGTACTGCATCATCCAGAACATTTTTTGAGCAGATAGAATGTGCAAGGCAAGTGCTAAATCTAATACTGCATTAATTAATGCTTTTGTCTTAATGAAGCTTGAATTATAATAGAAAAGACAATATTAAAGACCTAAATATATTTGTGTTGGGATACATATAGACATGGAGGAATTTACAAAATGATGTACCTGGAAGAGATTTGGAAAGACATTTCTGACTATGCGACATTATCTCAGCTCTGCACAATTCATATATGATGGATAGGTAATAGCGAGAAGTTGGAAACATATAGGAAAATAAAACCAGAGCAAGGTTAATATTCTGAATTGCATGAGACTACAGTTTGCGAATATTGAAAATAATTCGAATGGAAAATTAAGACAGAATGAAAAGGTGTTTCACATGATAAGTGTTACATGTGTGTGTTTCTATATTTCTTAGTATTTCTCCATATATACTCAAGAGATGTATATTTTATCCACACCAAATTAACTAACTGGGTCATATTAATAATCTTAACATAATTATAATTATTCAATTGGGCATTTACTTATGCCTTTACTAATATAGCAGGTTGATAGTTACCAAAGTCTGGGGGGAAAATTCAATGGAGACTGAATATATATAACAGAGAGAGACAGAAGTGGAGATGAGAAAAGAGAGAGAGCATTTAACAAGATGCTACCTGCAAATGTAGTCTGTAAGGTTAAGTTGATAGAACTGAATAGAAAATTACAGAATAAATACTGAATATAAAATTACAGACTAAATACTAAAAGAAAGAGATTTTTCTTATTTTCATTTTCTGTGTTAGTAAATGTTAATTAATTGGTTTCCATCTGGACACCTTATTTAAAAGATAGAAGTCTGCTAAATAGATTTCACTCTTTGGATATTGGAATTCAGATATTTGTATCATGAGGACTGTGTTCTGATTTGTTTCTTCTTTTTTTTAAATTATATTAGAGAAACTAGATCAAATACTTGTGTAATTCTGTATATTTCTATTTAATAATTACGAATAAAAATTCAAAAACTAACTCTGGCAGAATCAATATATTACATTTAATTAAAGTCACTGCTATTATGGTTCTTAGCACTCTCTGGATTAGTGACAGTTTCTCAGATGAAAGAAAAAATAGTATTTGTAAGCTGACTTAACAGTTGTCTTCACGGAGCCAGATGGTAATACTATTCATACTAAATTTGGTCAAGTATCTTTTTAATACAGACATGGATTACATACATTAAGAACAAGACAATATAAACCAAAATCACATAAAAGTGTAACCAAGGGGGGAAAAAAAGGTTGAAAATATCCAAAGTAGCTGTTAAATACTTGCAAATTCATTTTGCTTATTATCCAAAGAGCTACATCAAAGCAGAGAAAAAGATAAAAATTATTGGTAGAAAAAAATCAGTAAAATCATGATTATTAATTTCTGTATTTTAAATATTTTCATTAGATCTTCCTAATTGTAAAATAGATTGATTTGTGGAGAAATAAAATCGAAGGGGAGAAATACTCATTTTTGATATAACTAAAATTATGTTGGAATATTCGTTTTTGTCTATACAGTATTTTCATAGAAGGAACATTCTTGTATGCACAATAGAAATAATGAGTCCAATAATTTTTTAATCATTGACTTACTTATGAATAATTTGTAATCTAAAACTTGTACTCCTTTTTTTGTGTTTTATTTTTATTTTTTTATTTCAGAGAGAGAGAGAGAGAGAGAGAGAGCATGTTAGCAGGGGAGCAGGCAGTGAGACAATTATGAAGGGACCTAAATTACAAAAGGAGCAATAAGCAAAGAAATTTTAGGTAAGCAGGTAAAGAGATTTACCCAAAATCATATTAAGGCTAAGAGGTTTACCCCAGTGAACCTCACTATCGTTTACTTACATTTTTTTGTCACAGTAAAGTGCATTATAAACAAAACTTGACTTTGTTTTTTACTGTACTACTTGCTTAAATATTCAAAATATAGAAAATAAGTATTGAATTTGAATGCAGACATTTAAGTTCTCAATTGCCCCTAAAAAGGACACTAATTATGTAGAACATAGACACCAACACACTTAAGTAAATATTTTCATTGTTCTGAAATTCTTATAAATGCGACATTATTTTTTTTTCTTCATAGATAGTGTAATAGTCTATTTGATGTGTAAATTGGCTGGATAGGAATCCCCAGTTATTCATTTAAACCCTAATCTAGGTGTTGGTGGGAAGATACTTTCTAGATGTGATTAAAGTCTCTAATCAATAAGTTTTAAGAATGTCAACTAGAAGTAAGGAATATTATTCTAGATAATCTGAATAATCCCATCACACACTGCCTCTTTATATTGGTAAAGAAAAAATAAAGTCCATGGGATGGTGTGGCAATAGAAATTGCCACTGAGTAATTCTAATCAAATACTTATAGACAGCAAAATCTGGGTTACCGCATGTTTGCTACTGTAGAATGATGTAGTCAACAACACTGAGAAAATGGGCAAAGAAAAGAAAGAGCTCAGGACTCCAAATTCCAATATCCACATAAATTACTTGAAACTTTCTATATCTGCCTTGACAAAATCCTTTATCTCCTGTAGCTGCAGGCCAATGCTTTTGAAAACCAAGGCTCAAAGTTTAATTCTTTGAGTAGCTAAATTACAACACAAACTTCTGTTAATTTGAAGACATCATTTGAAAGAAATAGAAACCTAAAAATTGGAGTATGGATATATGGGGCAATCCTGATGAAGTTGGAGACACTGATCTTCCAAATTCTGATAGGTATTATTTTCTCTCTCACCTATGTCTGAGGAGTTTAGCCTTCCTTTGCCTAAACATCTTAAAATGGCTTCTTCTGAAATAGTTGCCATCCAAGGTACTGCTGATTCCCCCAGGACATACCCCCAACATTTTCATTGCTTTTGGATCTGTAACTAGATTCATGTTGGAGCATGCCCAAAAGTATGAGGTACAAGGTGTGATTTCATGATGAGTTGCATGACGACTTTTCAAATTTATACAGACATAAGTCTTGTGATATGTGTGAAAATTAATCTCAAGGATGTGGAATTATGGTAGAAAGAATATAAGGTTGGATCTGGCTGAATTTATTGATATGGTCCCCTTAAACAGAGCTTCTGGAGGCAGTGTTTCAATTCAAGGGATTAGAAAGGGCTCTAACAGTTTGATGGGCTGAAAGATGCACTCACAGAATCCCCATGGTAGATAAATGTGGAATGCTAGAGCTGCCTTTTTTTACTATAGTGAAAGACATGCAGAGGCTTATGGAGATTGGAATATTAGCATTAAATTATTATATAAGACCTACTACCCTGCCGTGTAAAGGCCCAGGGAACATTTATTTATTTATTTATTTATTTTGCCATGGTTTTTGGAAATTTTGTGAGATGAGTTCCATCATCTTTAAAAGAATGGTGTGGTTGCTTGTTTTTTATAGACCAGAAATTACACTGCGTATACTGCTACTATTGAATAGAGATTCCTAAATGCAATAGGAAAAATAGATGGTAATGGGGGCCAAGTGGTGGCACATAATGCTAAAAGCAGTGTGTGTTTACCATAATAGGCAATGGAATCAAAGTTCTAATATGAATGATCTGACTTGTGGAGACCTATGGCATTAACTGTTTGATCATGGTCAGAGTATCCCGAGAAACTAAGAAACAGATGGACAGTCTACACAATTTCTTTGCCTTCTTCTTTTCTTCTTCTTCTTCTTCTTCTTCTTCTTCTTCTTCTTCTTCTTGTAATTTCTTCTTTATAAGCAGAAGAGTTCTAAGATGAACGTACAGAATTCTAATTTTAATCATCAAAACAGAAAGTTACAGGCTTCAGTTAATTCCCAGATTTGAACCAGTTTATAGACCTAGGGAGAGGCCATATCCCCTTGAGAAAGGGCCCTGCTACACTGTCAGAAATTTATTCAGTTAATCTCACTCTTAGACTTCCCCAAAGTGACTTATGCCCATTTACTAGGGTGACTGTGCATTAAGAAAAGGGAAATAATCAGAATTTTTAGGAATTACTGGACAAATGGCCCTTAACAGTAATTCCTGAAAACACAAAATATTGCTGTTATCCACCAGTCTGAATAGAGTCTATAGAGGTCAGATGATGAGTTAGCTCAGGTCTATTTTCCAGTGGACCTAGTAGGGTCTCTGAACCAACCCTCTGGCTATTTAGCACTTTTAAGTTATGCATAATTGGAATAGACCAGCAATTGGTGAAACCTCACATTGCTCCCTTGACATTAGAGTAAGGGCTATTATGGTAGGTAAATTCATGAAAACTGCCACTACCCACAAAGTCTAATGTGGGTAGACCCCTGCAGTCCTGAAGGGGTTACAGAGATTAGCACAAAAGTCAAGGACTTAAAAGATGTAGGGATAGTGATTCCCACCACATCCTCATTCAACTATTCTATGTAGAAAGCAGGCAGATCTTAGAGAATGAGTGTGTATTAATAACAATACACACTTATTCAAATGTTGACTCCTATGTCCGGTGCTTTTACAGAGGTAGTTCCCTTGCTTGAACTAATTAACACAACCTCTGGTACTTGGTATGGAACCACGGATTTGGCAAAGGCTTTTCTCTCTATACCTGCTAAGTAAAGACCACTAGAAGCACTTTGACACCAGATATCATGCCCGTCCATTACTGTGATGATATTATGCTGATGGAATCTAATGAACAGAAAATAGCAACCTTCTAGACATACAGGCATAAAACATTTGCATGTCAGAGGATGGGAAAGAGATCCCACAGTCCTGTTTCAGAAACTTTCCACCTCAGTGAAATTATTAGCTGCTCAGTAGTATAAGCTACGGGGTCACATTCAGTTTAAGGTAAAAGATAAGTTGTTGCATCTTGCCCTTCCTACCACCATAAAATAAACATGATGCCTAATGTCCCTCTTTAGGTTTGGAAAGCAACATATTCATCATTTGAGTACTATTGTTTTCAGTGATCTGCTTGTTTTCAGTGTCGCTCAGAATAATTAAGTCTCTGTTTGCAGTTGCTTTGCCACTCGGGCCATATGATCCCACAGATCTGACAAGTCCTAAAGTGTTGGTGGCAGATAAACACATGTTTAGAGTCTTTGGTCAGCTCCTATAGATGAAACTGTGTAGACACTTAAGATTTTTTATCATGCTATCCTCTACAGGTAACGACACACCTTTTGAGGATCAACGTTAGGCTTCCTGTAGGGCCTGAGTAGAGACTGAATGCTTAACTATGGATCACCGAGTTTCCATGGAACCTGAGCTGCCAACATAAACTGGGTTCTGTCTGACCCATCAAACCACAAGGTTGGTGTGCACATCTAATGGGCCTATCTGGCATTGGGCTTGACCAGGTTCTGAGGGTACCAGAAAGTTGCATGAGGAAGTGGCCCAAATGCCCATGGCCCCTGCTCCTGCTACATTATCTTCTTTCTCCAAATCACACCTCCAAATTTCTCCAAATCCACACCTCTGGCCTCATGGGGGTTTTCTATGGCCAGCTGACTGAAGAAAAAAATTAGGCCTTATTTACAGATGCCTCTGCATCATATGCATGCACCACAGAAAAGTGGACAATAGCCTCTATCTAGGACATTCCTAAAGGACGATGGTGAAGGAAATCCTGCTAGTGAAAGAGCTTCAAGCAATGTACATGGCTTTTCATTTTGCCTGGATGGAGAAATGTCTAGCATAAAACTTTATATTGACTCATGGAGTGTGCCCCATGATTATGCTGAAAGGTCAAGGACTAGGAAAGAATAATTATAAAATTAATGATAAGCAAATATGGGGAAGAAGTATGTAAATACACTTCTCAGAATGGGGACCGAATATGACAGCATCTGTGCATCATCTAAATGCTCATCAAAGGTGGTCTTAACAGAGAGTGGTTTTTAATAATATAGGACAGTATAACCCATTCTGTGGATACCAGTCAGCCTCCTTCCCTAGTCACTGCTATCATTGCTCACTGGGCATATGAATAAAGAGGCCATGGTGGCAGAGGTGGAACCTTTGTAAGAGTTCCATAACTGGGCTTCTTTCTAACCAAGGTCAACTTGGCTACAGCACTGCTGATTGTCCAATCTATCAACAGCAGAGAATAACGAGTTCTTGGTTTAGCGCTATTCCCAGAGATGAACAGCCAGCTACTTGGCTGTCAGTTGATTATTTTGTGCTGCTTCTGTCATGAAAAAGACAGGGCTTTATTCTACTGGGATAGATACATTCATATTGCCTTCTGCCAAGTCTACCACCCATGGACTTAGAGAATGCTTTATCCAGCATCTTGGTATTCTACACTGCTTTTAATCAAGTAATTTGTTTCACATTAAATGAAACGTAACAATGGGCCCATGAATACAGAGTTTCCTGGTATTACTACCCTCTCAATCATGAAATACTTACCTATATTGAAGGGTGAGTTAACCTTTTGAAATCTGAGTTACAACGCAAGTTAAGTAGCAATACTGTTCAGAGCTGGGGCACTCTCCCCTGAGTTGCTGTATATGCTGTATAGCGTGGCCTAGCAAATGGTGCTATTTTACCTATAAAATGATTTACTGGTTCAGAAATCAATGGAAATAGAAGTCGCTCCCCTCATTATTGTCCCTAGATAACCCACTATCAAAAATTTTGCTTGCTTGTATCTAAGTTTAGGCTTGGTTGGTCCAGAGGCTTTACTTCAAAAAAGGAGAAAAGCTTCCACCAAGAATCAGTAATCCTCGGGAATCACAAAAATGATTCCATTACACTGCATGTTGCAAGTGCCACCTGGCTACTTGGGGCTCCTCATATATCTGAATCAACAGGCAAAGAAGTGGGTTAGTGTACTGGCCGGGATGATTAATTCTGATCACTAATGCAACATTTCACTGCTAGTACACAGTGAAGGTAAAACTGTGTCTGGAATATAGCAGATCCCTTACAGTGTCTCTTAGTACTACCATATAAGGCTACTGAAGTCAATGGAAAACTGCAATAATTCACTTCAGACAGGACTGCTAATAGCCAGAACTTGAAGGATATATGATTTGGGTCATCTCACCTAGGAAAAAAAAAATAAACACAATCAGCTGAGTTTCTTTCTTAGGGCAAAGGGAATATGGAACAGGTGATAAAGAAAAGGAACTATGACTATGTGACCAGTTTTAAACATGAGAACAAGAAGGGGCGCCTGGGTGGCTCAGTTTGTTAAGCTCCCGACTTCAGCTCAGGTCACAATCTCACAGTTCTTCGGTTCTAGCCCTGGGCTCTATGCCGACAGCTCAGAGCCTGGTGCCTGCTTCGGATTCTGTGTCTCCCTCTCTCTCTGACCTTCCCCTATTCATGCTCTCTCTCTCTCTCTCTCTCTCTCTCTCTAAAAAATAAATAAACATTAAAAAAATAAAAATGAATGAGAACAAGAAGACTTTAACAGTTATAAGTATTCTTCCTTATTCTGTTATGAATTTGGGTCATGTACACACACTGTCACAGATAGCTAGCTAGGTATAGATGATAGATATACAGATATATATCTGTGTGAAAGAAAGCTTTAAAAGTACCTAAGTATTAGTTTGTATCATAAAATCATTAAGTTTATAAACAAATATAACCATAATAAAGTGATAAAGTTTACCTCTTATATTTCAAATGCCTGGATTTTTAAATACATAGTATTAGAGGTCACAATGGTAAATAAAAGTAGACATATCTTTACTTTGCACTCCTTCATAAAAGACAATTTCTCTAGGCACTGCATTTTATATAGCCGGTGGCAGGTATAACTTTCAACCAACTGGAGACCATTCCACTGGTTTCCACTGCTGCTGTTGTCCAGCTAATCGCCTTTCATTTAAAGGTAATTTGTTTTTTTCACCATTGCTCCTGCCTGCTTTCCAAATTCTCTCTCTCTCTCTCTATTTTTCTTTTTCAAAAGGATAGGTTATCCTTTACTTAAACTGCCTGGAGGTGGGTGGCTGTTGGTCATGTGACATTTCATACTGTACCTTTCATCATATTTGAAAAACTCCCAGCCATCACTTTCCAAATATTACTTCAAACCAAATTTTGCTCCCCTTTCCTTCTGGAAATGTGCTTAAATATATTTCAGAACTTATTCTATCCTTCATGTCCATCTCTTTTTTCATATTTCCATCTCTTTGCCTGTCTGCACTGCATTCTCAATAAAATAGTTTCTTCTGTCATAGTCACTTCACTAATCCTTTCCCCGTTTGTGTCTAATATGTTTTAAGTCACTCATTGAAGTTTTAGTTCCATTTTGTTCCCATTCTGCTCTTATACATTTTGCTTTTTTTTTCCAGTTCCACTAAGCAACTTCGCGTTTGTTCTGACTGCAGATATTTTTAAGCCAGGCATCAATTTCTTCAAAAACAGTAATCAGTCTCAAATGTCTAGAATTTAAATATATCTAATTAGCAACAGCATTTGATGTTGCAGGTATGTATAAAATGATTCATAACTGAGAATGTTATCAACTGAAATGTTTGCAGGTCTGTAGCTAATGGTTACCACCTTGGAGCCTAATCCTCTTGCATAATTATATTTAATTCTCTCATGTTCAATTGTCCTTGAAAATATTTCTGTAGATATTTTTTAAATCCTAGGGTGAATGGGTTGTTTTCCATGGACGAATTGAATTTGTTTGTGACAGGGACATGAAAATTCTGTTATTCTATGACTACCATACACTACATTTGTGGCTTGATGCCTTTTATGCCTTTTTCCAAGCACCAGATCATTTTTCTTGTCATCCCCTAGATTTTGGGGACAGCAGGATAGTAGGAAAGTTCATTTGGGTTTATACTCCCCCTAATAATACAGTTTTTTAATAACTCAGAAGTTTTTTAATAACTCAAAACTTTTAAAAAAGTTTTTAAAAACTCAAAAGGTTTACGTGTGTGTGTGTGTGTGTGTGTGTGTGTGTGTGCGCGCGCGCACGTGTTTCCAACAGGTTTTTAGTTACAGTTAGGCTCCAAAATCTGTGCTTGTCTTGTATGGTTGAAGCGAACGCTGAGGTATGGGAGATTCAGCAATATGCTTAAGTACCATACATTTGCTTTCATTTACATCTGCCTGGTATTCTGTTATTTATTTCATAATTAATGTTTTAAAGAAGATTTAATATTTATTCTGCATTTTCATAGATTTCATTGGGAAAAACACAGCGAATTATAAATGGCAAATTTTTATAGGCAAACAACCAGATGACACAGGCAAGCGAGTCATTTGGGGAAGTCAATGCAAATTTGATTTGACAATAGAAATTATTTTTCTCAAATCGGATATTGTGTAGAATGCCATTTATTGTATTTCAATATAAGTTAATGTTAATTTCTCTATGAAAGTTATATTCATAGTATATTGAATGTTTAGGTGAGAAAATGCAAATTTAAGCAAAGAAAGTAGTATAGGGAAATAATTTCACTTATATTGAATAAGGAGACTTTTGGAAGGGTGAATGAGAAATTTCTGGAGTAGTTATATTAACTGGTCTAATCTATATATTTGTTAAATTTTCCACATTGAATCATCTAGATATAGATTATCTGGAACTGTGAAAAACTGATTTTAAAAGACCTATCTTTTATTTTAAAGATATGTATATATATATATATATAATATATATGCATATATAGATGTATGTTAATCCAATCAACTCTTAATTATTCAGTTGTGGCACCATTTTCTGCTGAAACAAAACATATAAACATGGGATGTGTTCTAGGAACACCACTCAATGTGTACATGAAATAGGTAATAGTACATACTTTGTTTATTTTTAATAAAATTAAAACCAGGTGTTTTATATGTCGAATTACCTTACTAAATAACGCCAAATAAAATTACTGTTTTCAAAAGCAATGCTTATAAACACATATACACATTCAGAATGTTTTTGTTCTTATTCTATATAATCTACTAACAAAATTAATATTAACTTCTTTTTGGTAACTAATGAGATAGTAGTCTTGCCACTTTTTCATTTTAAACCTAGTTCCCGGTTTTATACTGACCAGTGAATGAATATTTATTTCCGAGTCACTTCCAAGGAAGCTCATGCTTTTCTCTAGCTTAAAAAAAAAAAAAAAGTATGCAGAGGTAGATTTTGAAAGCAAAATTATCCAAACAAAATCTCTTTGAAGTGTTTGTATTAGTAATTTGCATAAATAATTTTTTGTTAAAATTACAGTTTTATTGATGCCTGGGTGCCTCAGAGATATGTCATAGGTGATATATTACATCGGGTCGTATTTTATTTATTGTTTTGTGCTGTCACATCAAACAGTGAAAGCTTTAAAAATACTTTAATAAAACATTTGGATGTAAATATACTCTAAATTCTACTAATTTACAATGTATTGGATGTTACAGTACATTTAGATTGGAAAATATGTGGAATATTTGAAAGATGAACACTATATTGATTTAGCAATATTCGACATATGTCTTAATGGGCTCTGCCTGCAAGCAACGAAGTTCCATTAAGGATTTCTCAAGTATTGGCAGTTCTTTTAAAAAAGGACTTTGACAATTGGTAGTGACAGCTTGCAAGATTCTAATAAAGGGGAACATGATGCAGTTAGTCATAGAAATTGGAAATCCTTTTCAGACTTCAGCAGCTGTATTTGTTATGTACATGTGTATATACTAGGTCTCTGCCATTAACCTGAGACTGTTATTCACTTCAGTATTTCTCTTTATAAAATGTAAATATTTTTACATGGAATATATCGTTCTTTACCAATTCATTACTTCTTTTAGGATTTACACATTGAAATTCATGAAGTAGAGTTAAATACCTCACCTTCCCCACACCCCCACGAAAAAACAAAACAAAACAAAATGCGAATTCAGATACTTTAAATTTCAATTTGACACTGCAGTGTTGTTCACTTCTTCTTTTCCTATTTGTAACTAACAACAGAAATCTGTTTATCATCTACAACCTATTTACTTATGCACTTAATCCTAAAACGCAGAGAAATTATTTTCAGAATTGCTAACCTATGCCTTTGCAAATAAGAAGCATTCCAGCCATACTTCATAATTTGCTTAATGGCTTTTTCTTCTCTAGACTTAAGACATAGCGTCTAATTACTGTGTTCCTGAGTTCATTGATTTAGTTCTTTCTGTTCATCTTCAGTGTGGTTGTTTTACTATTGAAATACTGCAATTTGTTTGATTTTATTTGTTTTATTTGCAGCTCATTTTGGCATTCCCTCCACCACCATGTTGCTGGTTTCTCCAGTCATCACTTGTTTGGAAGAGATTCTTGTAGACCATAATGAATGGTTTGCTGATATAAAATATACCAAGCTCTTTGATATCTAAAACATTTTTCTGTAGCTTTGCTAAAGGAAAGAAAGTTTCACTTGATATAAAATCCTAGGTTAAAAGGTTATTTTCTTATAGTGTTGAAAATGTGGTTCAATTTTTTATTTGATTTATGTGTTGATTTTGAGAATCCCAATGCCAGCTTCATTTTACTACACATGTAAGTCACTTCATCTATCTGCCTAGAAACCCTAAGTGTTTATTTCTTATTTTTAAAGCATAATTGTTTTATCAGGATTTATCATGAGATTGATTATTGCAGGTCAATTCTTTACTTATTCCCTGTGGAACAAGTTTGTATGTGTTTGAATCTACATAGGAGTAAATGTACTTGAATCTACTTCTTTGTAGATTAAAATCTTTCTGTATTTTGAGAAAATCTCATTGTTTTATATTTATTTTTCAGGAGGTCCAGTTATAAGTAAATTAGATTATATTAACTTGTTTTTCATTTCAACCAATTACTCTTTCTTTCTTTAGCACATTTTCATTAGCTGAGGGTTTTTCTCCTTTTTTAAATTTCTTTCATTACATTTTTATTTGAATCTATAAGCCCTCTGGCAGCTTGTTATTTAGTCTTTACTACTAATATTATTTTTTCCTTTTTTTCTACGTCTTTTTATAATGTCAATCAATACTGGTTTTATTTATCATTTTTGACCATTCTGTTTAAATTTTTGATTCAGTTCCCCCCTTCAGTTCCAAATACTTATTTCAGGGAATTGAAGTTTGAGGTGTTGTTACAACTTTCTTCTGCTTCAGCGTTCCCATCAGCTGAGTTCTGTGGGCTCTCATTTTTATCCTTCATTTTATAACTCTTTTGTGTGCAGGTACGCTGGCTGCCTTTCTGAGGATATAGCTGGCGGTGTGAACACAGGATCGCAAGTTCAAAAATGCCTTTTTTTTTTTTTTTTAAAGGAGAGAAAACATGATTCATTTACCGAATGCCTTTGCGGGGAGCGATATTTCACATGTTTAATTTTTTGATATTCTTTGTCATCAAGGATTTAAAATTCCCTGTCCATCTTCCGTGTTTCATCAGACAGTTTTCAGTAGTTGCCTCTTTCTTCCATCGAATCTTCTCTCTGGTAGCATCACTTTTCCAAAGCTACCACTTTATGCCCCTTTCTTGTTTTGAAGTTTTCCCCCCTTAACCTGTGCGCTGATTTGCCACAGTTAGATCAGGGTAAATTTTTCTCTTGCTGGCCCTGGCTGCAGATTAATTGTAGGATTTCCCTTTTCCTCTTTTCTGCATAGTTTGTTTGTTTTTGTTTTGTTTACTTTCATAAATAGCACTTGGAAGACTTTTTTGAGGAGACCTGGGATTAGGGTGTGAAATAGAATATGGTTCACTGGAATTTGATGGTTAATTTTCTACTTACAGGTCTTTTAAAATTTTGTTTTGTTCAGGGCTTGAGTTTTATTTATTTTTCATTTATTTATGTTTAGCTTTACAATTCTTCTTGTTCTTTGCTGTATTTTTTTAAAGTATAAGTTAAGAAGTGTAGATTTATGCCCTAATTTATGTCTTGAATTTATTTTATAAATTAGTAATTATTTCTGGCTACTACATCTTATGTATAGTACGTACATACACAAAAGGGATATATAATATATGTAAAATACAGCACAGTTTATAAACAGTAATATGATATTTAATATATAGTACATAATACACTATTCAAGAATATATACTATATAATGCATAACTTATTATTTTTTAAATTTTAATGTCTATTTTGAGAGACAGACAGACAAAACACAAGCTTGAGAATGGCAGAGAGCGAGGAGGACACAGAATCCGAAGCAGGCTCCAGACTCTGAGCTGTCAGCACAGACCCTAACTCGAGGCTCGAACCCGTGAACCACGAATTCATGACCTGAGCTGAAGTCAGTTCTTTGACTGAGCCACCCAGGCACCCCCACAATGCATAACTTATAATAAAGAATAAGACAAACTATTTGTGTAAAATATATTAGATATTTTTTCTGGTATATATATATATATATATATATATATATTCTTTATTTTTTTAATGTTTATTTATTTTTGAGACAGAGAGAGACAGAGCATGAGTGGGGGAGGGGCAGAGAGAGAGGGAGACACAGAATCGGAAGCAGGCTCCAGGCTCTGAGCCATCAGCCCAGAGCACGATGCGGGGCTTGAACTCACGGACCACGAGATCGTGACCTGAGCTGAAGTCGGACACTTAACCGACTGAACCACCCAGGCGCCCCTTTTTCTGGTATATTTATACATCGCATCAAATGTTTTAAAGTTATTGTTATAGACTTATGGCATATATTATAAAACATACACATAATATAAGACATATATAATTAATATTTTATATAAATATTACAAAACATATATATGTAGCTATTTATGCATATATCTGTGCAAAATGTGTATTTATGTAGACTGTATTAAATATGCTGTTCCAATAAAAACTTTTGATTTTTTGTATATTTTAATATAATTTGAGTTTCCATTGAGAAGATCCTCCTTCATTACAATTTTTTTTCAAAAAGGTCTTAGAATTTCCCAGGTTTTTATTTGTATAAATTTGAAATCATTTTATCAGTTCAATTACCATAATATTAAACAAGTTAACTTGTAACAATATATATATCATTTGATATATATTGATATTGACATTGATTATTTTATTTCTAGAAAACAATGTTTGTTTCTTCTTGAAAAATGTTTTATTTATTTACTTTGAGAGAGAGAATGAGCACGAGCAGAGGAAGGGCAGAAGGACAGAGAGACAGAGAATCCCAAGCTGATAATTTCTTTGAGTTTTAATTTGTCTAATAATATCTTATTTTACACTTATCTTGAAAGGTAACTTCCATGACTTTATAATTCAAAATACATGGTATTTGTCTCACCAATTTAAAAATCTTATTTCAGTGTCTCTGGTTGAGATTGATGCCATTGAGAAGTTCAACTTCAGTCTTATGATCATTCCATTTTAGTTGCTATGCTGTTTCTTTCCTGATATCTGGAGATAGTCCTCTCACTCTTTTTGGTGTTCACCAGCTTCATCAAAATTACTATAAATGTGTTTGTATTTTCTTTATTTTCGTTAAAATTTGAGGTCTCCAGAATGTGAGAGTTGGTGCTTTTCAGAGAGCATTTTCTTTTTAAATATTATCCCTTCTTCATCCTTTCTTTAATGTAATTATCATCCTCCAGAGCTCTAAGTAAACATACATCAGTTCTTCTCCTTGTATCTTTCATGTTTCTTAAGTTGTATGCTACCTTTTCCTTTCTTATGTGTGCTATAGGGTGTATTCTTTCTTCAGATCTATTTTAAATTAATGTTTTGGGTTCATTAGTTAACCATTTTCTTTTGTAACTATACTTTGAATGCATAGGAATATACCCTTTCCTTTATTCTTTTTATCTCCTCTAGAATAAAAAGCCAGTAATTTGCAAATTTATGAGGGAAATGGTTGCTGTTAAATTTCTCACAATTTCTTATTAAGTCTTTCACTAACGTGGATTAAATGGAATAATCCACTAATTCTGTGCAAATAGTCCACTAATTTTTTTTCTGATTGCATAATTAAATATTTTATTTCTGGCTATTCTATTTGCTTTTTTCACATTTTTCACATCACATTCACAAAATGGCATTGTCTGCCATTTTGTATAATTTTTATTTCTAGCTTATATTTTCTTTTACTTCTTAGTATATAGTACATAAATATTTTATATTCCGTTCCTGACAAACCTAAGGTCTGAAATAAATGCTGATATGATTCAGACACCGGCTTTCTTCTGCAGTATCTCTTTCATGGTTCATGGTTCATCATTTTGAGAATTTTGACTATCAAAATGTTCTAGGTTTTTTTCTTTGACAAATAAACAAGGCCTGGATAGAAGCTGTGACAGGATTTGCATTTGCTTTTCCCAATCTCTGTGGTGTCTGTTTATCTCAGATCACTATTGCTTGAATACTATGACTTCAATTGCACAGGCAGTGTAATATTCTACTTAATTTCACATGATGCCTGGATTGTGCTTATGAATATTCAAGTATTGTGTGTATGTGTGTGTTGTATACTAGCCACAAATTCAAGACAAGCAAATTTCCTTGATGAGCACTTCTCAGGAGCACAATCAGATCTTCTTGTTCACCTTTGCACTGTAAGTGTTCTCATTTAAAGTTAGACTAATGGAAAAGTATTTCATTAGACTCCCTATTGCCGAAGAAGGGGCTTAAACTGTACCTCTGTCTCTACCCATCCATTCATCAAAAAAGTGATTCGCGTTAATAAATCTTTCCCTGTTACCCTGAAGGTGAAGATGCTTAGGGTATGTGCTTAATAAAAACAGTTCTTAATTTTCCTTAGATTTTGGCTTCTGGGATTCCATATACCGAAGCCAGTGATTAACTTAAACTTTTTTATTATGGGGCACCTGGGGGCTCAGTCCGTTAAGCATCCAACTTCTGCTCAGGACACTATTTCATAGTTGGAGAGTTTGAGTCCTGCTTTGGGCTTTCTGCTACTGTCAGTGCAAAGTCCACTTCGGATCCTCTGTCTCCCTCACTCTTTGCCCCTCCCTCGCTAGTGTGTAAGTGCCCTCTCTCAAAAAATAAATAAACACTAAAAAAAATTAAGACATTTTTATTACCTATTTCCAATTTTTAAGTTCATTTTATCATGAATGGAGTGGCTCTTTTAGTACATTAATCCACCATAATGCTACATATAGGAGTCCAACATTTTTTTAATATGATTTTGTGAATGCAGTCATTAAATGTTTATATGATTTTTTTTTCTTTTGGAGTGTATATGGATCTCCCTTTTACTTATTTATGCATGCTTTATAGGGAGAGAGTGCTTACAAATGGACAAGGTGTATGGCTAGCCTTAATTTCAGCTAATAGTCAAATTTTCAAATTGTAGCAAGCATTCCACCGCGATTTGTTAATTTAGGAATTTAAATGTTTTCCTACGTTCCCTACTTCTTTCTTATTCTTTTTTAAATTTTTTTGATGTTTATTTATTTTTGAGAGAGAGAGAGAGGGAGAGAGAGAGATAGAGAGAGAGAGAGAGAGAGAGAGAGAGAGAGAGAGAGTATCAGCAGGGGAGGAGCAGAGAGAAAGGGAGACACAGAATCTGAAGTAGGCTCCAAGCTCCAAGCTGTCAGCACAGAGCCCGACATGGGGCTCCAACCCAGGAATCATGAGATCATGACCTGAGTCTAAGTCGGTCGCCTAACTGACTGAGCCACCCAAGCGCCCTTCTTTCTTACTCTTAATTCAAGAAAAACTTGAAAGTTACTTATCTTAATATTCATTGAAACTTTTTCCCAAGATGGATATAAAATATAGATGACTTTTAAAAGTCCCATGGACCCCTATTCTAATAAATGCATCTATGTATTAATGTGATATTTGTGCAATTTGGCTTTCTGTCCTGAGTGAGAGAGGAGGCAGCCAGTGATGACGTACTTCAAAAAGAATACCATATTGGACAAATAGTCCAAGATTTTAGTTGGAGATAACTAAGTTTTTTTGTTGTTGTTTACGATTTAAAAATTGGCTCCATTGTTATGATTAGAGATGGGTAAGTATTTTAATAGTTTCTGTATTAAAAAAAAAGTTTTTCTGTTTTTACTTTCTTCATTGGAACTTGAGTGGGAAGATATAAAGATTCAATTATGCACACATTGCTAACTTCAGTTAGAGGTTACAATTACATATTTCAATAATAGAGAAAGTTATCATTCTTTATTTGCTTCTCTCTTCAAAATGATATGTTCTCAATCATATCTTTGTAAAGGAGACTTGGAAATAACTGAAATATTTATACTTTTCTTTTATTTTTCCTCCCATTGTCTTGCCTACTTGCTAGCTTTTCACTTCCATGTTTTCCCCCTAAATATCAAAACGTCAATTGTATCACAGTATATAAGGCTTTGAGAGTAGGGAACAGTAATAATAAAAAAAATATGTTAAAATAACTGCATTTCATTATCTGGATCTTTTCGAGGATGAAGGAGGAGAATGAATTCAGGGCAGTTATCCAAAGAAGTGTTGTATTAAAGCAAAGTGGGTGTTCTTCTGCCCTCCCATACATGGTGAATTAGTCACAGACCTCTGATGAATCAAAGCTCCTTTTGATCTGCAAGATATTAGCAGAGGCATAAGGTCTAGAGTGCATTTGAACAAACATGTAGTTGTCAAGCGTTTATTCTGGTGATTACAAGAGATTGACATGAAGTTCTTTGAGATTCTGCTCTGCTTGCCTTTTGTAAATGTTGAGTACTTCAGGCTGTGGCAAATGTCTATTGCATGAATAAAGTGATAGATGAGGGCAGAGGTTATTGACAGGTGAGGATAGTTATTCTGTGGCATAATCTCCCTAGAAATAGCTATTATATTATAGAGCTGATGCTTGGAGTGGTCCAGCAATGTTTATTTCAAATGTGATCTACCAATGGTCAAAACTGCTTCAGTTAACTGAGATCATGAAACAACAACAATAATAAAATTAAGCATTTTAATGAAAGATAATATCATGATTGGAGTTATTATATCTGTACAACTCTAATCTTTCTAAAATAATTTGATGATCCAGGTACTAAAATGTGAAATTGTACTTATAGATAAAGAGATGTTTTCACATATTGTCCTTGCCCCAAGTCTATTGTTGGAAATTATCTTCTAGTTTCGCTTCCTTCTCCTTTATCTTTTATTGAAACCACTGCAAACGAACAACCCAAAACAAAATCGAAATAATCAAAACCCTTCAACAATGCATTATCTGTATACCACCCCTGTTTTTCTTTTATCATTGGCTTCCAAAGCCCCAGTAGAAGTCAAATCCTTGAGATACAGGAGCTTTACTTCCAAGATACTTCACTTCCTGTTTCACAGGACCATATTTTATTTTCATGAATTTAGTTAGTTTAACCTATTTAGTATCACACACATCCATTTTTAAATGTGTCAATTTACAGATCATCAAACAATGGACATTCTCCCTACATACGAAAACCAACTGTCTCTCCCTTACACCTCACTCCAAGACTTATTTAATAAGTTCATTCCATATTTCTTCCATGTGATTATTTGTAGTATCAAAACCAGCCATTACGTATACACAGCCTCACTGAGAGGAATTACCCATATTACCTACTGAAGGATTTAACCAAATAGGACATGATTTTTCTGAGTTATTCCATTCCCCCTAACCACAAATGATTGTTCCATGAATGAGGCATGTCATCAAAAAGTGGGCCTAATACCAAATATATCTTTTGCTTGCAAATTTGGTTTGGACACGAAAACCAAATTCCATTAAATAACCCTGGGGGCTTAAGCTTTGATGTTAGAGAAACTCTGTGAGTACAGGTTCATGCTGGTCCATATGCAATCCAAAGTAAGGTCTTCAATAGGTGGAACAATGGATCACATGAATCATAAGAAAATTAGTGCAAAGACAACGGTTATATATAATCCAGTTCTTACGAAATGTAATTTTACTCCTTGTTTTTTTTTTTTCTTTATATGAGCTGATTTTAATATATTTCTATTTCAAGCAGCTCAACATCTGCTAGATAAAATCCTTCTGTGGGTATGTTTACTTACACTCTATCTTTTATTCTCCAGCTTCTGAATTTTCGACTACTCCAGTAAAATAGCTGATTAAATTTTTCATTTTGTTTGGCAATTGTTTTAGTTTCTTTGCTTTAATTTTTTTTTTAAGTTTATTCATTTTTGAGAGACAGAGAGAGACAGAGTGAGAGCAAAGGAAGGGCAGAGAGAGAGACACACACAGAATCTGAAGCAAGATCCGGTCTCTGAGCTGTCAGCACAGAGCCCAACATGGGGCTCGAACCCACAAACCACGAGATTGTGACCTGAGCCGAAGTCGGATGCATAACTGACTGAGCCATCAAGGCGCCCGGCTTTTCTTGTTTTAAGTGTAGTGTGTGTTTACCTTTTCCCCCATTTAGATACAAGTTTCATAAGAACAAGAACACTATTCTCTCATTCTCTATTCACAGTGTAATTCCACCAGTATAGGATAGCATCTGTACACACTATTTATATATACAAAAATATTATATAATATCATACATTATACATATCATATTCACATATAATGTTTATTAATATTGTATATAATACATATTAACAATATAATATGTAAAATATTTGATCCAACAAACATAATAAGATGGTCAAAACACGAGTCACAGTGTTTTAAGTTACAAAAGAGAAAGCTTCTCTTTAAGGCTGTCACTCGGAAATGTATTGTCATATTTAAGGGTTTGCGTGAAAGCACCATTTCAAATTTAATGTGTTACCTTGCTAAGATAAGAAGGAAGTATTACACTCTCAGCCATATGTCTAAAATACATTTTAAAAATGCAGCCTCATAGAGAAGAAACATCTATTTTCACCTGAATGTATCAGAAAATATATTTAGCCATATGTGCGGAGTATAGTTTGTGGTTAACTATGTATTTTTCTTGCAGATGACAGTATCTGTCCTCATAGGACATGATTCAATTTGCAAGAGACACTTAAAATGAGATTACAAAATCACAACTGTACAAGTAGTATCTAGTGAGAGAAAAGCTGAGTGATACTTTTCATATTTCCCTCCAAGGATGCATCCCCTCAATGGGCCAGGACAAACATGTAATAGAACATCACATCGGGTGAGCCAGTAGCATGAGTGCTGTTTTGCATTCTGAAATCTCATTCTGACTTCACTGTCCTTACAATTTGTTAGGTGAACTATAATAAAACCCCCAAACGGACTACATCACCTTGGATGCATGCTACATTTTACATAGGATAGAAATAACTTATGATCCCCCAGGGTAATGGATGCCTCAGCAGAACAATGATATGCGGGGAACTCCTAAAATGAAGTTCTCTGTCCTGTTCAGAAGTGATGAGTCAGATATCGACTTCTCAAATATTACCGAAAGAAATGTCAAACTGCACCACGTTCAATTAACAGACTTATATTGACTAAAACTGAATGAGAAACCAAAGGAAAACTAATAAATTTGGGTTTCAAATAAATTCGTGAAAGGATGAGCTAAGTCCCTTTTTTCTAGTGAACTTTTGTAATTTTATTACCCGAGAGAGAGAGATAGGTGAGATCAAATATTGCATCATTGAAAGAAAATCAGACACTGAAATAAAATCAGTATTTGATAAATAGCTCAAATAAAGTAGAATTTTAAAGGATGTATGAAAATATTTAAAAATTAATGCTAAGATCATAAGATGATTTACAACGATGTACAATGTGTAAAAGCATATATTTTGGTGGGGTTTTTTTCTTTAAGTTTTTTAAAAACATCACCATTTTAAAAATATGGTACCTTTTTCTTATGAAAGGGTAATATGTATTTTAGGCAAATACTGTGATTGTGAAAAAAACATCTCTGATAATTATCTGTAAACTAGAAGCATAGAGAAATTCCCTTAATACTGATCAACAGTTTCTATAGTATTGGGAGAATGGCCCTGAAAATTTAATCTCTGAAAATGTTACTAATACTGAATGCTTAGTAAAAACACAATTTACTTGTTCCTGAGGGTTCATGTAAAATCCAATACATTTTTTTTTAATTTCTATGTCTTTTATCACTGTAAAGCTGTAATGGCCCAAGGACATCTCTTCTATGGAAGTCAGAAATGAAATTCATCCAGAATATTCCAGGACATTTGTTGGCAACAGTCTCAGAACCTCAAGGGTATTTCAGAATCTTCCAAGAATCATTTGACCCTGGAAGTTACTTTAGGAAGGACATTGCTACATTACTTTCCACGTAAGGAGTGGAAAGTGAAAATTGCCATGTTTTAATGGTCAAAAGGAGATAGATAGCGGTGTGTTTACTCTCTAGTCTAATATAAAACTGACCCCATTTCTAGGATTTTTCTAGATATAAAAGGAAGAAATGAAGTTGCTATAATATATTCTGGTATTAAGAAGATAGGTAAAGATGAGGTTCAATTCAAAGCACAAGGTTCAAAGTGTTTAAGATACTACCGCTAGCTTTGAACATAGAAGATCCACGTGCCAAGAAACGTGGGCAGACTGGAGCTGAGAGCAGACCACTGGCTGACAGCTAACAAGGGAATGAGGATCTCAGTCTACAACTACACAGGATTGAATTCCACCAACAACCTGATTGCAGGGGTTCTTTGTCAGAGCCTCCAGGGAAGTGTCCAGACTGTCCAAAAGTTTGATTTAGGCCCAGTGTGACCATAAATGTGACTTCTGACTTATAGACCTGAACACTAATAAATAGATATTATTTGAAGGTGAAAAACCTGTGGTAACTTTTATGCTTTAATAACAAATAAATACACTTTTTTTATTAAAAAAAATTTTTTTAACGTTTATTTATTTTTGAGACAGAGAGAGACAGAGCATGAATGGGGGAGGGTCAGCGAGAGGGAGACACAGAATCTGAAACAGGCTCCAGGCTCTGAGCTGCAGCACAGAGCCCGTTGCTGGGCTTGAACTCACGGACCGTGAGATCATGACCGGAGCCGAAGTCGGCCGCTTAACCGACTGAGCCACCCAGGTGCCCCTTAATACACTTTTATAATGCATCCAGGTCCTGTTGAAGACCGTCGAATCTTCCTCACTGGACATCTATGGATTTTCCATTGTGAGATTTCTTTGATCTTTACATACAATGACTATATTAAAATGCCATCAAGGTCTTGGCTGACATCTGAATACTGGCACTAGGAAATCAATATAGAAAGGGTACAAATGTCCAGGATTTGAGGACTGTGCATTTAATGAGGCAGAATATCTACTTTTTATTTTATTTTTTTATTTTTAAAGTTTTTAAATATTTTTATTTATTTTTGAGGGAGAGAGAGAGTGCAAGCCAGGGAGGGACAGAAAGAGAGGGAGACACAGAATCTGAAGCAGGCTCCAGGGTCTGAGCTGTCAGCACAGAGCCAGACGCAGGGCTGGAACTTGTGAACCACGAGATCATGACCTGAGCCAAAGTCAGATGCTAAACCGACTGAGCCACCAAGGTGCCCCAGAATATCTACATTTTAAAGATCATCTGGGATTAACAACAGCAGTCACTAAAGTACAAACAATAGCTCCAACAGTCATACCTACTAGCTCCCAGCTCACTCAAAATCTAAAGAAGAGAGTTTGATATCCTTGGGTAGAGGAGGGAAAGGTATGAATGCAGAGGACCACAGGAGCAAAAGGACTTCTCCAACTTCCAACCACACACATAAGGAACCTATCTCTAAGAAGCAACAAATGTTTCATTTTTTCCTTGACTGTAACATAAGCCAAATTAAAAAACCAGCAATCTATCTCTCCTCTACCCCCCAAAAGGGAAAATAAAGAAGCATGTAAAGGTTTTATAATTCTATATGTAGTACAACATATGAATGCCTATTACATTTTAAGTTTTGATAACTTTTAGTCTGACTTGCACTTAATTTATAGGACCTACATGGACCAAATGGTATAGCTGCTTCTGTGTCAATAAGGAATGTAGAATGATAGACTATAAATGGTTAAAAGTAACAATAAAAACAACTAGCCTGACTTCCTCTATTAATCAGACGACAACAGCTAAAGCAAAAAGATGTGCCCTTTCCAATTTAGGCATGATGTTCTCTAGACAGTGAGAGTGACTTTGAAGCATAAAAAGTCGTTAACCTTCCTGGCATGATGCTGTAAAAGGTGTCTCCTTACATCTATCTACTTCCACAATCATTTGGATCAAAGAAAGGTGCCACTGGTGTGGTTTTCTCTTGTGACTCAGACTTCCATTCCAGGGGAAGTAGCAATGTGTTGCTTATTTTGAATCAATTAATCGTTTTGCCTGTGACTGTAGAGTTGTGCTGTTGTCCTCTGAGGAAAAGAAACTTGGACAAGTAGTTTCAGACAGTGTACCTTTTCAGCTTGCGGCAATTATCGTCATTTGCTTTTGCTCAGTAACACTTCCAGAGTCGTATTAGCTTCTTTCCTCATAAAAATGACAGCATCTCAAAAATATTAGGAAATAGATGTTGTAGGATTATACATTAAATGTGAAACTAATGAGGCAGAGAAAGTAACATTGGTTGATTATCTGACCAGGAACAAAATTAAAATTTGAGCCAGCACACTTGAGACAGCAGATAAGATACTAGAATCAATTTTTACTCATACTTTAGGGTTTTTGTTGGGATGAATGATGGAATTTCTGCGCGAGACTGTTAAGAAACAGATATTTCACAACTGGTTTGCCTGCGAGAAGCGGAAAAGTAATTATGAAATTCCAAAAGCTGCCTCGAAGATGGCCTTAAATTGACTTCTTATTGGTAGTTAGCTGAGGTCCCTTCACCATGTCGGTTTCGGAGTAGATAAATTTATTATATTTTTGGCTATGAGTACAAAAGTAGTGAAGGGAGACAGCTCCGGACAATGGACAAGAGAGCAGTGTAGAGAGAGACTAACAACACACATACTGGCAGCTCAAGTTGATAAGATTATTTTGTTTGATTTGACAGTTTATTTAACTCCGGCTTGAGGTTTTAGAGATTTTATAAATGCTGAATGATATATTGAGACTGAAGAACTTAAAAAAAATGCTTTCAACAAATAAAATAAGAAGCAATGGTGACATAACGTTCTCACTGCCAAAGTTAGCAGTGACCTACTCTAAAGGTTCCGAATGGCACATGGCAACAAGTGATGAAGTCAAACTGGAACCTAGGTTGTGGAGGTTGAACATTTGGCAACAGAAAAGACATTGAGATAAAACAGGGTGACTAAGGGGAAGCTTAGTTAGGAAGAAATTTTAATAGACCTTAGATTGAGGTACTCAGGATTTGTTCAGAAAAAGGCAGGAATCAGGGCGTCTAGGTGGCTTAGTTGGTTGAGCATCCGACTCCTGATCTTGGCTCAGGTCATGATCCCAGGGTCGTGGGACTGAGTAGTCCACTGGGCTCTGCACTGAACTTGGAGCCTGCTTAAGATTCCCTCTCTTTCCCCCTCTGCCACTCTCCCCTGCTTGCACTCTTGCACTCAGAAAAAAAAAAATTTTTAATTAAAATAAAAGTCAAGAATCTATTTCTGGCAAAAATGACAAAGGCACACAGGGCACTGCTTGTCACTTACTAGATTGGTAAAAGTCAAAATGCGTTGTAAATAGAATCTACGAGTGTGGGTAGGATGACGCTTTAATACATTATTGGTGGAAATGTAAACTTCCACCAAGTTGATACAGTTGATACAGAGACCAAGTGAGAGAGGGGCAGAGATAGAAGGAGACAGAATCCCAAGCAGGCTCCACGCTATCAGCACAGAGCCCAATGCAGCTGGAACTCAAAAACCTGATCATGACCTGAGCCAAAATCAAGAGTCCGATGCTTAACAGACTGAACCACCCAGTACACACTAGATTTCAAAACAATACAGATCCTAAGAAATTTCCCCACAAATATCTGTACATATATACAGTCAAACACAATGCAAATGTAATCATTAAAACACTATTTGTATTAGCTAAAGATTGGCAAAAATATGAATGTTCGGCAACATAAAACATGTTAAATGATACACACTCCTGTCGCAGTATGCTTTGCAGTGTTTTTAAAGAATGGGACAGGTCTAGGAGTATTTAATGAGAACCCCAAAATGTAGAGTTAAATGAAAAAAAAAATCAAACTGCAGAAGAAGATACAGATGTGCTCTATAGCTTGCAAAGTTTTGGTCCTTCCAGGTCGTCCTGACTGACAAGACATAGTTAGAACAATAAGCATATTCCCAAAAAGGCAGAGCGCAGAAGGATAAAAACTATTGGGTTTTCTGATGACAGCATTAAACTTCTGCACTTATTTCAAAGTTCTCATCAGATGGGAAATATAATTGCAATTGTATATCCTCTTCTACGAGCAAGAACTTGTTTTAAAAAGACTTCCAGCTGATTCATATATTCACCATATTTTTATTGTTAGTATTAGTGGATTGGAAAGTGTAAAATAATATGGAAAGCTAACACTTTATTATGTTCCCTGAGTGGAATATAATAGGAATAATATTCACAACTATATGCATATATTTCCTTAATGAATATGGCAATATATTTAGTATAGATTTGTTAAATATGTAATATACGTAATTAACATATACTTATATCCCAGTATATTTCTTCAAGGAATATACGTATGTATTTCCTTAAAGAGAATGGACTAGGTTAATATTAGGGAAAACTTTTCTATGAATTGCATTGAAATATTTTAAATTCTATGAAGTTTTACCTAAATCTTATAGTCATGGATTATAGAGAATGAAATTTTTATGTTAGTGGTTTCAAAGCTTGTATTAGTGCTTTTATGTTGCTGAGTAATAAGAAGTCATCCGCCAGAACTTGTCTCTTTGATGATCAGAAAGGTACTTCTTACAATATTTGAAAGAAAATCACTATTGTCTTGAGATGGTGCGTTGGCTACAATTTTTTAAATCCTATATTTTATTTAGGATTTTAATTATATTATTTCTGGTTCAACACTTAACATATGCACAGATTTAGTTTCTGGTAGAACATATGCCAGTATTGTATATTTGTTTAAAGGATTAAATACGGAGCTGACGTAAGAATGTTCTGTAGGCATTAAGATATTATATAAATATATATTTCAATCATTCCACATATATTTTACTAATATAATGGCTGAGATTATAAGGACATATTTTACCATAGTAAGGCTTTAAGAAAATAAATCTTAACTTGGTGTAGCTACAGCATAATTTCCTTCCAGGCAGGCAGTTTGGTTGTGAGACAAGTAATCCTCTGGGTAATCAGAATTGCAAAAGGCACTGATGATAATTTAGATAAAAGAATATAATACCAGAAATAAATCTGGGTGAGATGGCCAGCCTATATAACACAAACAACACAGACATGAATTAAAAACAGATTTATTTAGAATCTTCCAGGGAAGGAGAAATATCCCATCAGTAGAATGAGTGCAGAAAATATGTCATCTACCCTATCTTTAAATAGAAAAATACTTCAAAAGTAAAGTTAGTGATACTAAATATTAAGTCAAATGATACAAAATAAAACTTTAAACTCTGACAGGAAAAACATCAATGATGCTGCTTCATAACAACTGTTCAATAAAAGGGCTTGCAGATTTTTAGTGTGAATTTGAGGGAACCAGACCTTGAAGGATGGTGCTTTGAGGACACTGCCAAATCTCTGCTCTCAACAATAGAGAGAAATATTTAACCAGGGGAAATCTTGCCTTGACTGTACAGGATTAGAGAAAACTATCATTTTTTGTCATAAACTTTGTCAAATATAACACAGGGCCACAGATAAATAATACAATAATGGCTTAAAAATCACCTCTTGATTAAGTAGTTTGGGGATACAATATTTGTATCTACATTCTATGTTTTGGTAGGGTGTGGAGAGAGTAAAGAAAAGGACCAGAAGGGAACATGGGTGGCTCAGCGAGTTAAGCATCCGACTTGGGCTCAGGTCATGATCTCTGGTTCACGAGTTTGAGCCCGGCATCCAGCTCTCTGCTGTCAGCTGAGTCTGGAGCCTGCTTTGGATTCCGTGTCTCTCTCTGTCCCTGCCCCTCCCTTGCTTGCACTCGGTCTCTCTCTCTCTCTCTGTCTCTCTCTCTGTCTCTCTCTCAAAAATAAAAACATGAAAGAAAAAAAGAAAGAAAGAAAGAAACCCCCAAAACATCTTAGACCAAGTTCCACAGTGCACTTGTAGTAGAAGAGGGTTGAAGAGTAACAGATACTGAAAGGTGGCTGCGAGCATGGTGGCATTAACAACAAACAAAAGCCAGAAATAAAACAAAATTGTTAAAAACAAATACCCGGGGCGCCTGGGTGGCGCAGTCGGTTAAGCGTCCGACTTCAGCCAGGTCACGATCTCGCGGTCCGTGAGTTAGAGCCCCGCTTCGGGCTCTGGGCTGATGGCTCAGAGCCTGGAGCCTGTTTCCGATTCTGTGTCTCCCTCTCTCTCTGCCCCTCCCCCGTTCATGCTCTGTCTCTCTCTGTCCCAAAAATAAATAAACGTTGAAAAAAAAAATAAAAAAAAAAACAACAAATACCTGTTTCTAAAATTACTGAAGATTCCAGATCTTTCCCAAAATCCGCAGAGTGCTATATAAATTAGCTAAAACAAACCTCAAAAAACAAATAAAAGACGTATGTAAATACCTATTTCAGCTATAGAACTGAAACACTCCAAAGAACAGAGAGGATATAAGAGAATATTAATTCACAGTGTTGGAATAATAAATAAATAAGGAAGAATGTTCAAGCTTTAATAAATAGTATAAAAACAACATCAGGAACGAAAAAGAAAATGTGACCTTTGGAAAGATTCTATAATTCAACTAAGAAGAAAAACACAGCATTTACTAAGTCAAGAGCATAATCTAAACCAGATATTAAATTTATAAATTTTAAACCTTGTTTCTGTTAGTAAAAGAGTTCAAATTGTTGAAAGCAAAGACTAAGAAAAAAGAGGTGAAAGATAAGAAGCTGACTGGCAAGTAATTTTGATATACAATGTTGATATAGATTAAACCAACAATATTAATTATATTATCCACTTCTCTGTGTTATTTTAATAATGTTTTGCTGAATTGGTCTGTGAGGAAATGAGAGAGACAGATTAATATTCCAATGTTAATATGCACTGTCAATTTTTCTTTGTACATATAACGATGTTAAATTAATGGATTTATAAATGATGATTATGTTTCCTTTATTTCATACTTTATCTTTCATTGATGCAGAGAATATAATCCTTTGCTTTTCAATTACACAAGATCCTTTCTTTAATGGACACATTTTATAATTTTCAAAAAAATTTTTAACAGATTTCAAAAACATGATAGAGAGTATAGGTCTGGGCAAATTCAATTAAGCTGGATATTAAAATGAAGATAAATAAACAGAATCTGACTGCTTAGACTTAAAGAAAAGATACTATATTGATATAGCTTGAGTTAAAGAAAATATTAAAATTCCAGTTTCAGGCCACTTTGAAATTAAATATTATAAACATACATTTTGTGAAAATAATATTTGCATTAAAATATATGGGTGCAAAACCATATCTATAGAATAATTAAATGGTATACCTTTCAACAGGAAACATAAAGATAAATAGTATAAAATGTAATACAATTGTTAGAAGAACATCAAAAGAACCTAAGAAAATCAAAAGGAAGAAATAATAAAATAAAAAATATAAAGTGGAATGTTCTTTAAAAAATTATCAAAATGAAGAAAATAGTAGCTGGTATAACCAATGGAAAAAGTGAAAACTTTCACCTTGTTTAATACATAAATGTGCTTCTTCATGCCAACATATTTGAAGATGTCATTAAATATGTAATTTCCAGAAAATTTGTATAAATGAACACATATAATTCAAGGATATATAAAATTTACATGGATTCTTCATGAATTTAAGTTTTGATGTTGCCAAAGAATCTTAAAAAAGAAAAATGCCTATGGATTTGCATGTTTCTTGTTGAAGTTTTAAAATCCTTAAGAAAGATAATAATATAAAGTGAAATCCCAAGAAAAATAATTAAATTTTTAAATCTATTTATGTTGAATCTATTTCAATATACTTTTAATCTATCGATGTTGAATATTGGACATTGTGAAAAGCTTATAAAAATTGAAAGTTCTTAGAAAATGCCAAAGATTAATGTAGTTTAAATAAGCACTACAAAAAAATAATACAATAGTGAAGTAATTGAAAAATATATAATAAAATATTAGGTGTTATTTCAGAAATAATAGAGGTGTGGCTCCAGAATTGGACCTCCTAAACATCGTTATATTACCTGTTAGTGGGTAAAGTGTATTTCATTAATATTAATATACAAATTCTATTTTGTATTTCTGAACAGCTTCTATTGCTTCAAGCAGTTTTATACAAATATGAATTATATCTGTTTAGTAGACTCTGGCCAAAAATAACTCTCTTCTAGTGTTATCTTTTTCCAACAAAGAACACTTTTATTTAAAAAAAAAAAAAGAATCAAAATCTCTTTCTCCATTTATATTATCAGAAAGTCCTTTGGATCATGGCTTTGTGTAACCATGAACAGATCATCTCATTTCCATTTCCTGAGCTGCTCATAACATGCAGCACATTAAATCAAGTCCACTTGGGGAAAGACCACTTAATTAATTAATTTCATTAGCAGTAAGACAGATGAGAAGATATGGTTATCATATGATAATCACTCCTTTGGGATATTTTTCTGGCACAATGTGTTCCATATTTGAGTGGTAAAAGAATAGACATTCTTTGTTAGTTTTATTAAGTTGCATCTAGATGAACCCCTAAACACAGATTATGGGATAATGTATTTGCACTTATAATTCAGACAAAAAGAATTTTTATGGAATCTCAAAATATATGAGGCTTTAATTTTTCAGAACCTGATATTTTGGTATTTGTGAGAAGGGGTTATTGATAAATGCAGTGATTTGCTTCCAGGGTATATTTGCATACAGTTGAATATACATTGTATAACTAGTCAAGTTCAGACCTAGAGTTAATACTACTGGGAATGGAGTTTAGAATCTTCAACAAAATACTGTTGTTGTTTCTTTTTTATCAGTCTGCTACAAATTCAACTAAAGAGAAACCCTTTATTACTTAGAAAATGGAAATTATAAAACATGATCTTTTAAAATTGAGTAAGTCATGGCAATCAGCTAATAAACTAGAGGTGCAGTAGTGTCCCTCCCTTATCCATAGTGGATACATTCCAAGATCACCAGTTGGTGGATCCCTGAAACCACAGATAGTACCAACCATATTTTTTACTACTTTTTTTTCTGTACATACATGTCTGTGAGAAAGTTTAATTTATAAATTAGTCACAATAAGAAATTAAAAATAATAACCAATAATAAAACAACACTTATGACAATATACTCTAATAACATTTTGTGAGTGTGGTCCCTCTCTCTCAAAATATTGTACTACACTCACTCTTCTTGTGATGATGTGAGGAGATAAAATATCTACATAATGAGATGAAATGACATGAATGATGTAAGCTTTATAATGTAGCGTTAGGTCTTCTGACAATACATCAGAAGGAGAACCGTCTGCTTCCAGATTGAAATTGACCACAGGTAATAAAAACTGTGGAAAGTGAAACTGTGGATACGTCTTTTAGATATATTGTGAACTCCATAGATTTATTATTTTTTTTAATGTGGTAAATAGGGGCGCCTGGATGGCTCAGTCAGTTGAGCGTCTGACTTCAGTTCAGGTCATGATCTCGTGGTCCGTGAGTTCGAGCCCCGCGTCAGGCTCTATGCTGACAGCTCAGAGCCTGGAGCCTGCTTCGGATTCTGTGTCTCCCTCTCTCTCTGCCCCTCCCCCACTCATTCTCTCTCTCTCTCTCTCTCTCTCTCTCTCTCTCTCTGTGTCAAAAAATAAATAAAACATTAAAAAAATAAATGTGGTAAATACACATAACATAAAATATGTCATATTAACCATTTTGTGGAATAAAATGCATTCACGTTGTCCTGCAAACATCACTACCATCCATCTCCAAAACTTTTCCATTTTCCAAATTGTAACCAATACCCATTAAACACTAATTCCCCATATTTTCCTCTCCCCAATCCCTGCCAGTCACCATTCTATGATATGACTACCCTAGATATTATTTACATAAGTAGAATAATGCAGTGAATGTCCTTTTGTAACAGGCATATTTAACTTAGCATGATGTCTTCAAGGTTTATCCATGTTGTTCCATGTGTCAGAATTTTCATCTTTTTTAATGCTGAATCATATTCCATTGTATGTGTAGATCACATTTTGTCTATCCATTCACTGAGGGACAGTTGTGTTGCTTTCTCTTTGTGGTTATTGTGAGTAATATTGGTATAAACATGGAGATACAAATAGCTGTTTCAGTCCCTGCTTTCAGTACTTTTGGGTATTTACCCAGAAGTGGAATGCAGGGCCTTATGATAATTCTACATTGAATTTTTGAGGCATTGCCATGCTTTTCATAGCAGCTGTTTAGTTGTACATTCCCAACATCAATACTCATACATTCCAATTTCTCTACATCTTCACCAACACTTATTTTCTTTTGTTTTATTTTATTTTATTTAATAGCCATCTTAATGGGTGTGAAATGATATCCATTGATTTGCATTTCCTGAATGATTGGTAATGTTGAGCATCTTTTCATATGCCTATTGGCCATTTGCATATTTTTTTTTGAGAATGACTATTCAAGTTCTACTCTTTTTTTGAATCAGATTAATTTGTTGTTGATGTAGTTATTGAGTTGTAGAAGTTCTTTATACATTCTTGATATGAACCATTATCAGATACTTGATTTACAAATATTTATAAAAATATTTATAAAATATGTATGATTGAAAATATTACATATATTACAGATATATGATTTAAAATATTTCCAATTCCATGGGTTACCTTTAAACTCTGTGCATAGTGTTCTTTGTTGCACAAAAGTTCTTAATTTTTGTGTTGTCCAATTTATTTATTTATTTCCTTCTATTGCCTGTGGTTTTGGTGTTATAAGCAAATAAATCATTGCCAAACTCAATAACATAGTTGTTTCCTATGTTTTCTTCTAAGGGTTTTATAGATTTTGCTCTATTTTGGTTTCTGATCCATAGTCAGTTACTTTTTGTGAATGATGTATTTGTAAAAATGCTACTTCATTCTTATTCATGTGGATATCCACTTTTCCCAACGTTATTTGCTGAAAACATTATATTTTCCTCTTACACGATTGTCAGAAATTATTTAGTCATATGCAGGAAACTTTATTTCTGAGCTTTCTTCCACTCCAGTTGTTTACATATGTATTTTTATGCCAGCATCACACTTTTGATGGCTATAAATGTGAAATTTGTTTTGAAATCAGGAAGTGTGGTCACCCAAGCTGGTTCTTTTTCAAGATTGTTTTAGCTAATTGGATTCCCTTGATATTCTATATTGACTTTAAGATGGATTTTTAGCTTTTGCCAAAAAATGTCATTGGCATATTGATGAGAATTGCATTGGATATGTGGAAACTTTGGGTAGTATTGACGTCTTAACAATTTTATCACCCAATCTATGAAGATGACATGCCTCTCTATTTGTGTGTGTGTGTGTGTGTGTGTGTGTGTGTGTGTGTGTGTGTGTTTGTCTTCTTCAATATGTCTCAGGAAAATTTTATAGTTTTCAATATACAAGTCTTTTGCCCCCTTGGTAAAATTTATTTCTAAGTATTGCATTTTATTTTTGATGCTATTATAAATAGAATTATAAATAGAATTGTTTTCTCAATTTCTTTTTTGGATTGTTCATTGTTAAAAACACAAATGATTTTTGAGTGTTGATTTGGTATCCTGAAACTTTGCTAAATTCTGTTATTCATTCTAATAGGTGTTTGTGTATGTGCATGTGTAAACCCTTTTGGATTTTATTCACATAAGATCTAATTTTCTGTGAACAGAGACTGCTTCCTTTCCAATTTTAATGAATTTTATTTTTTTTCTTGTGTAATTGCTCTATGATTCTAGTATTGTGTTAAATGCAAATGAGAAGGTGGGGATCCTTGTCTTGTTTCTGATCTTAAAGGAAAAGTTTTCACTTTTATATTATTGAGTATTTTCATATATGGCTTTCCTTATGGTGAGGCTATTTCTTCTAGTCTGTTAAGTATTTTATCATTGAAGGGGTTGGATTTCATCTAGTGTTCTTTCTACATTAATTTAAATGATGATGTGTTTTTCTTCATTTTGTTAACAGGTAATAAAAAATGTCATTTTATTATTCTAAAGAGTTATTAAAGTGATATTTTATTTTTGTTTTATCAAATAAAACATGGAAAAATTGCATACAACAACTCAATATGTCAATAGCTAAAGTAAATTTAAAGTTGTTTCTCACTTGTTAGTTTAAAAAAAAAGAAAGAAAGAAAATGTGTTTGAGGCAATTATTATCTAATTTAAATGATTTGTCTCATAATCATTGACAATGACCTGTAACCTACATAATAAGGCGAAATTTTCTTTTACTAGTCTACAAATAGCTTATGCGACCCTTTGCCAATGATAACACCATTCCTTTTGCTTTGCATACACATCTCAATCTGTTCACTAGTTGAGATCTTTCAATTCATCCTTCAAAGTAGAGTTGAAATGTTACATCTTCTAAGCTGCATGAGCACATTTTATATTAATGCATCATCAGATATTACTCTTTAATATAGTTTTCAAAATTTTTATGTTTTACAAGAAACAACAATTTTAAGGTCATCTCCAGCTCCTGAGTAAAATGCCTGGCATAAAATGGGCTCTCCATTATTTGTTTAATTGAATCAGTATATAAGTAATGGCCAGCCAGAATTATTTTTCCCAAACCTTAGTATTTCCATTAAAAAAAATTAAATCCATGTTTGGGTTCTTTCTTTTGATTCATATCTATGCTCATATCTATTCATATCTATGCTCATATTCATATCTATGCTCAATTCATACAATTGTCTTTAATATTGAACTCACCTCATGGTAGTAGACAGTGCTTTAATTTTATGCCTATAGCATCTAGCATACATATTAATTCAAGCTATTGTAGAAGTTTGTAATTTTTTATTTATTTATCCTTTAATAATAAACCATTTACTTTTCAAATTTATTTTTATTATTTATTTATTATTTATTTTTAATATAATTTATTGTCAAATCGGCTAACATACAGTGTGTAAGTGTGCTCTTGATTTTTGGTGTAGTTTATTTATTTACCTTGACAAAGACAGAGAGAGTACAAGCAGGGGGGAGAATGCGGAGGGGGAGAGAAAGAATTCCCAGCATGCTCTTCACTGTCAGTGCAGAGCCTGATGCGATGCCCCATCCCACAAACTGCGAGACTGTGACCTGAGCTGAAACCAAGAATTGGACACTCAACTGAATAAGCCACTCAGGCACCTCAACCACTTATTTTTCTGACTCAAGGCATATGAGACATTTGAATCATAAAATGCTTTCCTAAAATAAAATTGCAAATATAAAATAAGATATGTTACTTGAAACTTTCACAATAATAGCAAATATGTAAGACCAGCCCATTGGGGCAAAAATGGCTTTAGTATTCAGCAGCTAAATACAATGGGGATACTAGAAAGAACGTATGATGTATTTTAAGCTGTATATTAAAACTCTGATAAAAACTACTAAATTTTACATGGGAGTGTACATGAATATTAATATTAATTCATTTTACATGGGGATTCAATCTGTAAAACATCATAAGAACACTGAAGTTTTGAGGGTCAAACAGTTTTTATTTTTAGTGGAATTGAAATCTTCTCAATATGCATTTATATACAATGATGGATTTTGTAATCTTCTTACTGTGAAAGGACTGTCTAATATAATTCAGAAGTTCAATCAAATGAATAAATAATTGATAAATTAACATGTTCTGTTTGCCAAGTTTTGGTGAAATTTCTGGAACTCTTAGTGTAAATTGCCTCATTATTTCCCCCTCATAATTCCATTTTATTCTGTTAGTGTTTTTTATTTTAAAGACATGTTTGATTAATTCAAGTATAATTTGAGTTTAAGTGTATGCTTCATTATGTATTTAAAATTATAATTCAGAAATCAAAGATGATTTCTTAAAATGGCTGTTGAAATGTGTTTGTAGCTGTGTTATGGCCATAGAAGAAACAGTCAAAATCTGTTGGTTGAATGAATGAACACATGAGTAAATGAATGAATCTGAAATAGAATAGAGGATTATGAATTACATTTAGTTAACAACTAAAAATGGTAGAATTTGTAGTTAGATCTGTAATTTTAGAAATTATTTGTATCTAATTTTTTTCTTGTTCCTTATAAACAATTGAAGCCTGGAGATTTAAATGATGTGTTCTGATCACAGTGAGAACAGAGATTTAGGTCATCAAATTGAAATCCAGAATTTTTAAAATACATGTCTAAGGATGAATTGAAGATTAAATGCTCTCTTCTGGCAGACATCTAGTTCCATATTATGAAAACTAATCCTGTGCTTTATTCCAGGTGGGTAGGATCAAGAAAACCAGGACTCTCTCTCCCCACTAGCTCCTTGTCTAGGACTATAGTTTCACTCAGTAATGGCAGGTGAAAAGTTTCCAACCCCAAATAAGGTCTTTGTTGGAAAAGTTTTATTCCATGCAGGTACAATTGAAAAGACCATAATCCATCTCCCAACCCAAACTGTACACCTAGAATAGAAGCTTTGCCTTAGGAACAGCAGGTTGAGGTACTGGGCCATGATTGTCGTCCCTGCCTCTGCTCCAGCCTTAGCCCACTTATGGAGCAAAGTTTTCATACTAAGAGGGGTAAGCTGACAAGATAAAAAACTATCACCCAATCCAGAGCTTGCTGGTAGACCCTGTGTGGGTGTCACTGTAGGAGAAGTCAGCTGCTGTCCTTAACCCCAGTCCAATGAAATGGTGCAGAAATTCTACCTAATGTGGGAGGTAGGCCATAGGGACAAGAAGCTTCACAGCAATATTAGAGAAGATTGGCTTTATATGGACCACAGCTTGAAGAATTCTATGCCTGAGAGCATTGCTGTAAAGAATGGAGACATTGGTGGAGAACAAATAAAAGCAGAACATCTAGTAGTTTAACAGAGACAACCAGGGGAAGCGACATCCAGTGAGAACCCTTCTGAGATTACATTCAACCTTGAGTTTGGGAATACTATGTTTGCACTAGACTGAACCTATTCAAAAGCAATCCAAGGAGGACAGGGGCCAACTTGAAAGTATTACCCAAGCTGCACATACGTCCATCAACAAAAGATACAACCTTATTGGTACAAGAAATTTAAGTGAAACCTCTAGCCAAATACTGGCTGAAAGATAAGCTATGGTCTTTCAGGGATAATTTTTTTTTTTTTTTTAGGAAACCAGTTTTAAAAATAAAATTACAAACTTCCCTGGCTATCTAGAAGACTGTATGCATGACTAAGAGTATACTTTCTCAGAAGCAATCAGAGAGAGAAATTCCAAGCTACATGACCTGGCTGAATGTCAGAAAACATAAAACATTCTGAATTGTCATAACAATATACATATATACACCCAAATATAAAAGGAAAGGGGGATACAATGGATACAATGGAAACAATCCTACCTTAAATCTTTTGGCCAATAAGCCATTAATTTACATTTTTCCTCTTAAATAAAACTTTTTTTTAAGTTTATTCATTTATTTTGTGAGAGTGGGGGAGGAGCAGAGAGCGAGTGAGAGAAAGAATCCCAAGCCCCCAACACTGGACTTGATCTTGTTATCCTGAGATCATGACCTGAGCTGAAATCAAGAGTTGGAGGTTTAACCAACTGAGCCACCAAGGCACCGCTAAATAAAAACTTTTACTATGTCTCTATGTATATGAAACTTTCTTCCATCCTTTCCAACATGTGGAAATCCAAAGCTCCATCCAGTTGGTATAAGCAACTTCAGAAGCAATATCTCTGGGTAACATGCTGTCCTTTTGTTATGCCTATGATTTTAGCTGCCAGACAAATGTATTGCTAATAAATTCATTAATGTTAATAATTTTTATTTATTCCTAATTAATTTAATAATAAATATATAGCTTTACATTATATATATGCTGTTAATGATCACATCTTCTTTCAAATAAATGAAATACCACATGATTTGATAACCAGTATGGTGGTGTAGTTAAAACAAGGAACATTACAATACTATTATTTCAGTTAAAACTTTAGTTCTCACAACTACTAGCAATGTGAACTTGGGCAAGTTCTATAAGCTCTGTGTAATGGTCTTTCCATCAGTAAAACTGAGGAACTATCTTGCCTTATTTGACTTTTGTATTAAACGTCATAATATATGAAAATGCTTAGAAGACTACCTGACATACACTAAATGTTCAAATTGGTTAGCTTTTATTGAAGGTAAAAATTTATTGGTACTTTACTAAGTTGAGTGAAGACAATGAATAATACTTATATTAAACTCTCATCCCGACCTAAATCTTTGCCTAGAAGTATGAATAGAAAGCTGACACATTCCTATAAGGTTTTCTGGATTCCAGATTTAAATATAAGGTTTTAACTTCTTGTATTGCTGAAAGTTAAATAACTTGAAATTTGAATGCTGCTTATTGAAATAAAAGAAAATGAGGGTTTAACATATAGGCTGATATTCCAAGACTGTTAATCACAAACATATACCTATTTTTACTAATTGCTCTTTAAATTGTGTTTGATTATTTTCACTCTTGAATATTTCGGCTTCTTAACAAATGCAAGAATCAATGAAAAAATCAAATATTATTCAGACCAGTAATTCAGATTGTCTAGTGTTATTTCAGGCATTCATTTAAACTGCCTTCATACCATTTCACTTTTTTAACAAGCATACCTATTTGAATATGAATTCATTCTGTAAATTAACACATTAAAATTCTACATCGATCATTTTGAAAAGTTAATGAAAAAGAAATATAACACTCATTTCACATCAGTTCATAAAGTATAAGTATGCCCTTACAATCAAAAACTTTTTGATTTATATAAATAAACGCTGAATCCAATTAGCCCATTGTCACAAACCTGTATGCAATGGCAATTTTCAACACCAGGACTTTTTCCACATGTCCAAGAGATGTTTCTAAGGTACGATATTCTAGTACAGAATGGTTGAATCACTATATTGTACACCTAAACTGATATAACACCATATGTTAACAATACCGGAATTACAATTTTTAAAAAGTAAAAAAAAAAAATGTGATATTCTAAAATGAGATAAAGTAACTTAATATACCACTGCTTCTCAACCTCTCTCTCTCTCTTTTTAAAAGACCGGATCAGCTTTCATTGGCGAATGTTAACTGGCACTCTATGAAAACAGTGATGGCTTGTAGGATTTGCCATTGTAATGATGTAATGTCTCTGATGGTGGCTGATTCCTCCCTATCAATGTGATGCCACTAAACTGAGCAGAGAAAAAATGTACACGATGCCTCTGGTGTAAAGCAGATGGACAGGAACCAACTCAACACCACTGCTGGAGAATATTCAACAGTCACTTGCATTATAGTGGTTTTCAGAGAAACTTTTCTGGAAAGTAACAGAATGAAGGTCTAGGAGTAGTGAAGCTATTGTTTAGCTGATTCTGTATATGGTGTTCACAAAATATATCTAGTCTTCGTTTAATTAATGTCATATTTAATTAATATCGTATCTGCTTTTATCCTAAAGTAATGACAGCATTGTTATTTAGCTTCACATAACACTTACAGGTTTCTAGGAAATGTTTTTGGATGGAGTCTTTTAGTAAGATGAGCTCTCATAAGAAAGGAAGTATAATAGTAGCGTGTTGCTTAGGGATTCCATTGAGGTGTTCCACAAGTAGTAAATGAGCTTTTAGCTCTTTCACTTACATGGTGTCCTACCCAATTTTTGCTTAGATAGATAGACAAATAAATAAATAAATAAATAAATAAATAAATATCAATATAGTATCTGTTGTTTAAAAATGGATAAGACCTAGCATATTGTTAATAGACTGCAGAACTAGAAAACAGATGGATAAGATTTCAAGTCCCCACTGTGTAAAATCATATGACCTCAGTCAATAAATTTGACCTCTCTGGGCAGTGACTGCGAAGATTGTAAAAATGGCTGGCAAAGTACCCACCAATTTTAGTTACACTTTTTACTAAGTGTGGTGACTTTCAAGTGATTTCTAAACGATCAGACATTTCACTGTTGTGTTAACGTGTAACAATTGTGGAAGCGCTCAAATTTTATTTATTTAACTCCAGAGCAATAATTAGGAATTTTCATATGTATATTTAATTATTGGAAACCATTATAACTGTAACAAACATCCTTTAGTTCTCCTTCATGGGGAAACTGCTTTTTTCCTTAGCCAGTTCTATATCTCCATACAAACTACAACAAAAAAAAGTTTTTTTTAACTTATTATCCTGTTTTTTTTTTGTTTAAGTTAGACTCACTATTTTAACAGTGAGTTCCAAAGCCTCTTTCTACTTCATTCATCTCTTTCAACCTTAAATTTTCCATTGTCTCGCACTAAATAATTTTGTTCTCAATTTATTTCATAAATTGAAAAGTTTATCAAACCCCTTGTTGATCCAACAACATTGTAGGGTTTTACAAGTGTTAAGTGAATTTGTATATGTAACACAATTAGAATAGTGTCTGCCCAATAGAAGAGACTGAGTGTTTGCTATAATTAGTACATACTTACTGAGTTTTTACTATGTCCTGTGTTCTGTGAAAGGTGCTAGTGATTAACTTAAACAATTGATGCTGATTGCTCTGAAAAAACACTGATATCTAAGGTGAGATAAAGAAAAGTAAACTGAAAATTACTAAAAGGATACATGAGGTTGTCTTAGAAAACAGCTTTGAAGACTAAGGAAGGGGCCTTGACAGAAGTTGAATCTAAGCTGATTATAGTAAATATCAAGATTTTCATCCAGTTTCCTAAAAAGATAAATATGCCTACAAAAATTGTACCAGCTTTTAAAAATATAGTATTTAGTACTATTTAATATAGATGTAAATTGAAGAAATATGTAGCCTTTTATTGCACCAAAGAGAAGGATCTGATTCAAAGAGACTAAATAATATGTCTTCCGCTAACATTTCAAATAGTTTGGTTTTGAAACACAAAAGTAGTTCAACCATTGAAAACCAGAGGAAGTCCATAAAAGGTTGACTGGCTGATTGATTGATTGATTGATTGATTTACTTATTTATTTATTCATTCATTCATCTATCAATCTATATCTAAAATATCTTGATAGTCATCTTCTAGTCATTTGTCTCATGAGGGAAAACTTATTAATGAGTGGCATGAAAATCTGGTTAATCCATTCAACAAATATTTTTTGAATACAAACATTGTGTTATAGTTTAGTGAAAAAAATACAATGTACTTTGCTTATTCTTGCTTATATTCATATAGAAATGGACCAATAATATAGACATTTTTAAGAATAAATAATAGGAATAAGAATAAATAGTAAACCAGATGGTGATAAGGGCTTTCGAGAAAAATCAGGTAGTCAGGGAAGACAGAACATTGCTTGGGGTTATTTTTTAAAAAATAGTATTGTCACAGAAAGTCTCACTTTTGAAGTTTATTTATCTATTTTTGATAGAGACAGAGAGTGTGAGCAGGGGGAAAGCAGAAAGAGAGAGAGAGACAGAGTATCTCAAGCAGGTTCCACACTTCCCATGAACCATGATATCACAACCTGAGCTGAAATCAAGAGTTGGATGAGGATGCTCAACTGACTGAGCCACTCAGATGCTCCCTGCCTTTTTTTTTTAAAGTTTATTTAACAGAAAAAACTCACTTTTAAAGGTGACATTTGATCAGAGATCTGAAGGAGATGAGTGAATCAATCGGGAAACATGTTTCCACACAGAAGGAAGATCAAGGACAAGTATATTGTTTGTAAAAGTCTTGGATTTATTTGAGTAAAGGCAACAAAACCATTATTGCTGCAGTGAAGTAAAAGAAGAAAAGAGAAGAGAGGAGGTGAGCACATTAGGTAGAAAATCTGGTAGGGCTTTAGGTAAAAGTAAAAAGTTTGAGGATATGTGTCAGGAATTATTTCTGATGGACACTGGAATATAAACTTAAAAAGAAGACAAGTGAAGGCATGTTAGAGTTTAAAATAAATGAATTATATATCAGAATATGACATTTCAAATGAAGTACAGTGATCCATACACATATATATGATGATTCTCAATCCATGAAATAACCATATTATACTAAGATGAGACTCCTGACGTATCAAAAAAAATCTCTTCCACTAAATAAATAAGCACCTTGTCAAATTTATTGTGATTATTAAACCATAGTGTTTTTTTATTTGTTTTTTTTTTTGAGGGAGGGGCAGACGGAGAGAGAGAAAGAGGGAGAGGGAGAAGGAGAGGGAGAGAGAGAGGGAGAGAGAGAGAGAAAGAGAGAGAGAGAGAGAGAGAGAAGCTTAAACAGGTTCCAAGTTCAGTGCAGAGCCTGATGTGGGACATGATCCCATGACTCTGGGATCATGACCTGGGCAGAAATAAAGAATCAGATGCTTAACTGACTGAGCCACCCAGGCACCCTGAACCATAAATGTTTTATACCAGATATGCCCATAACATTTTGGGTTTATAAGGTTAAAATAAAATCCCACTATATCAAAATTATTGTATCCTAAAGAGAAACACACATATCATAGAATATCAGAGTAATGAAACCTATACTCTCAACTATCAAATCCTTGAAACACTTGAGTGGTCAAACCATTAAAACCTTCAATTGTGATTGAATAAGCAGATAGAGAAAGAAAAACATTACTCAAGAAACAATGAAAATAAATAGGGAATTATATTGAGTTAGTGTATTGAATTAATTGGATCAAAAATATTTTCTAGTTTAGAAGACTGACTTTCATGCAAATTATTAGAATAAATTTAGTATTGGTATTGAATGTTACTGTTAAATTATTCCAAAGTATTTTGGTTTTAATGGTGAGGAATAACAAGAGTCAACTTTTCAGTAGTTTTAAAATGTTTTATAATAATTTGTGAGTGTTTAGGTCAGTCTGTTATACGAGCATTCGATGGTGAGTTTTATGTTACTTGATGTCTGGAAGGAAATTAAAACAGATTATTTCAATTCCTTGAAATATTTGATTTGAAAGTATTTTCTCTTCTATGAATGAATAAATTTGAGTTTTAAAAATTATAAAAGAATTTAATTTTCCTATATGTAGTATGATTTTGTTTATGCTAATAAAAGAAACTGTCATTAATTAACATTTTAATCACTGTAGGTATTTCTGGTAATTGCATGTTTTCAATGCTGTCATATTCTCTTCCAAAAAGATTCTAATTCATAAATATTCAATCACTTGGGTTCATTTTCATCATAAAAGCATCAATCCCTATGTTATTTATAGGAAAAGTAATATAATTACAGCTACTGCTTCAAAACCTAAATGTCTTCAATTGCTATTATTAGTGCATGAAATATGACTAGATAGTTAATATAGAAAAAACAGGATAGAAAGAGCAAAGAAGTATCAAAATGAATGATAGATCATTCTATCAGACTTGGGAAATTTCCACTTAAATTTTGTACTTACACAAAACATTTGAAATAAAAAGCTGAATAATAATTGCCATATGAATTTAATCAGTAGAGTCAGTCAAACATGCTATTCTGCGCAAATATCCCTATTTCAGGGCCGCCTCTATTTTATAATAATAGTTGTGGAATTAATGGAGTATTTATTTACTTTCACAATTTGGTGGCCCTTGAACAGTGAGTTGTTCTTAATCCAGATGAAAAAGAAATGCCCTCAGTTGTTCTGAATCAGTTGACTAGTGTGGAATCCAGAATTTCTTTCAAATGACTATTCCAGGTAACTCAAATACAGCAATGTTTTTATCCATCCGTTGAGAAACACTGTTCTAGAAGAATTACATGCCTCATTTTGGGGGAGCTTCAATGATTTCTTATAAGGTACACTTTCAAGATTGATATGAATTTGCTTTTAACACCTTGAATTTCATTTCCAAGACTATCACAATTTGCTTTAGTGAAGCAAGTTTCTCTGGAAATATATTTTTAAAATACAATAAAAAAGACAAACCACATGGTGCTTCTTTGCTTTCTCAGATCATGTGTAGCTTTAGATTATCTATTCCAGGTGTAATTACAACTTTTGTATTATTATTATAGTCAGAAACATACCCATTTTCTCTTTGTTGACAGTATCAATGAAAAACCATATCTAGACCATAATTAAATCAGTAAAACCAGGAGTATTTGTTCCGAACTAATGCTATAAGGATAAAAGAGACATCATTGGTGAACCACACACAATTTCAAAAACAAGTGGGGATTTATAGCCAAGGAGCAGGGTGGGTGGGGGTCAGTGATTGGAAAGTTACTAAGCGGGGGGAGCTTCAGGGGTATGTAAGGAAGATTTATGCTGGAAGCTGGACAAGGTAATCAGATACTAAGAGTGGAGAACAAGAAATCTGCTCAGATATCCAGGGTGGGGATTCTTGCTAAACTGATTCAGCAGAATTTCTGTTAAAATTGGGTGATCCAATGATGAACACAGAAGTTCAAAGGTAGAAGCCTGGTTGAAAAGGGCACTCAGAGAAACCTGACTAAAGTTTGTTCAGGAGGTGTCTTGTGAGGAACATAGGGTTTCTAATTTGAATTTTAATTGTTAAAAATTTCAAATTTAATTTAAAATGCAGAAAACTTGATTCTTGCAAGATTTGTTTTCCATTTTTCAATTTCTTCTTCAAGTCTGTTCTCTCTCTCTCTCTTTTTTTTTAATGTTTATTTTTGAGAGCGAAAGAGAGAGCATGCGGTAGGGAGGGACAGAGAGAGAGGGAGACACAGAATCTGAAGCAGGCAAGCTTCAGGCCCTGAGCTGTCAACACAGAGCCAATGTGGGGCTGAAACACATTAATTGTGAGGTCATGACCTGAGCCAAATTCAGACACTTAACCGACTGAGCCATCCAGAATCCCCCACACCCCTCCCTGTTTTTTTTTTTTTTGTTTTTATTTTTGTTTTTGTTTTTGTTTTATGAGTGGCATTGTGAATTTCAAATTAGTTTAGCTGTCCTGCATGTTCTGGGACAAGACTTGAGTTTTTTTTTACTTACTTCAAATAATTATTGTTTGATTATTTAATGAAAACTAATTTAAGTCAATTAATACATACTATGCTGCATCAGTGTGTATTCACAAAGACTATCAAAAAGACTATGACATTTTGCCACTAAGGTTTTCAAATTCATGACTGCACATTCTATCCTCTGTCCCCAGTGAAGTAGTGTGTTTCTTGTTTCGTACTTAATTTATATAATGACACATTCACATGGAATAACACTGGCTCTACTGCTTAGTATACACTTTTTCCCTTTTTTGTACTGTACTCTTTGGAAGGGAATCACTGTCAAGATACACTAAAGGAGTGAGTTATTATGCTTTTCTGCAATTAGAATGGACTCTTCACAAAAGTAACTTAGAATTCTTTTGCACTTGGGGTGGCTGGGTGGCTCTGTCGGTTAAGTGTCAGGACTTTGGCTCAGGTCACGATCTCACAGTTTGTGGGTTCGAGCCTTGCGTCGGGCTCTGTGCTGACAGCTCGGGGTCTGGATCCTGCTTCACATTCTGTGTCTCCCTCTCTCTCTGCTCCTCCCCACTCATGCTCTATCTCTCCCTGTCTCTCAAAAAAGAATAAATGTTAAAAAAATGAAAAAAAAAATTTTTCTGCATAGGATATTTGTCTCCTCTCCCTCATTTACTGATTCATTATGTACTAAAGGATATGTGGTTTATACTTTGAGTTACAATTCAATAGTTTGTTATTTGTTTTCTTGCTTAAATTCCAACTTTAGACTTTGAAGCCACTTTCATTTGGCTCTTTTACCACTTTGACATACTCCCATGTAAGACTGTTCATTTGTGGGTTGATTTTAAGCACTTCTTTGCCTTCTGGCACTATAGGAGACTCTAGTCTCATCTCGCATATTCCTTGCTTGAGTTCTAGAATCAACAATTTCTCCAAGGGGTCCTCATTTCTTTTTTTCTTTTTTAATTGGAGAATGGCATTAGAAACCAAAAGCTGAGGAGCAGATGTGTTTATTGCTACTGGGGTATCATTGTTTCAAAAACTTCTTCGTTGACAGAGAAAAAAATATGTACTTACCATTAAAATTATATATATATTTCTGTTGCTTTATGGGCCTTTTAAAAATTGTTGAATAATATTTCATTGCATGTGTTTATTCACTTACTAAAAGACTTCTTGGTTGCTTTCCATTGTTGTTAATTATGAATAAAAATGCTATAGATAATTATGTGAAGGTTTTTAAAGGCCATACATTTTCAAACCGATTGTGTAAATTCCTTCCCTGGCCTCATAGACAGAGTTGAGAAGTATTCACTCTGATTTCATTTTCTGGAAGGAATAATTGGTATGATTTCTTTCTTCAAAGTTTTGTAGAATGCACCAGTGAAACTATCTAGGCTGTATGTATATTTTTTTAAGATTATATAAATGATTGATGAAATTACTTTAATACTTATAAGGCTTACTGAGATAATTTATTTCTCCTTGCTAGAGTTTCTATAGGTTGCGTATTTTATGAAATTAGTTTATTTCATGTAAGTTATCAAACTCGTATGCACAGAGTTGTTTATCGTATTCCTTTATTATCCTTTTAATGCCTGTGGGATCAATAATTATGACCTATCTTTTATTTCTGCTATCGATAAATTTTGTCTTTATTTATGTCGGTTAGTTTGGCTAGAGTTCTTTTTATCAATTGTATTCAATTTTTTCAAGGATTTAACTTTTTGTTTTGTGGATCTTTAAAATTGTTTTCCTTTTCTTCAATTTGAATGATATCTGCTATACTTTTTATTATTTATTTTCTTCTGCTTAATTTAGGCAGAGGTTACTTGTCTTTGTCTGCCTTTTTAAGGTAGCTGTATCATATTTTAAAATGTCTGGCACCTGGGTGACTTGGTTTGTTGAGCTTCAGACTCTTGATTTGGTTCAGATCATGAACCCAGCCTGGTGGCATTGGCTCAGTGCTGAGGGTGGAGCCTGTTTAAGATTCTCTGTCTGTCTCCCGCTGCCCCTCCTCCGCTTGTGTTCTCTCTAAAATAAAATATACATGCGGTGCCTGGGTGGCTCAGTTGGTTGGGCATGCGACTCCGGCTCAGGTCATGATCTCAGGGTTGGTGAGTTCAAGACCCACGGTCAGGCTCTGTGCCTGCCGACAGCTCAGAGCCTGGAGCCCGCTTCTGATTCTGTGTCTCATTCGCTCTCTGCCCCTCACCCACTTGTGCTTTGTCTCTGTCTCTCAAAAAAGAAAATGTAAAAAAAAAAAAAAGAAAAGAAATTAAAATTATGTATCTATTTTAATGTCATAACGAATAACTGTTTTTTGTTTTTTTGTTTTTTTTAATTCAGAGACTTGGTTTTTTTATAGTAAGTGAGTTGGGCCTGATGGGAAGGAGGAACTGTAGTTCCACTGCCCTGAACCACTGGGCAGAACCACTTCCCTGATTACCCCTCCCAATGGTTATGAATGTGCCAAAGGTACCGCCACTCTAAGTCATTATTTTTCCATGTTGCCCATCAGCTCTGGACCCTGCTCTCGGAAAAGACTGCCTCGGCTGCCTGCCCACTGAGCGGCCCATCGCAAAGCCCTTCTTCATGCAGCGGAAGCAGCCTGGCTGGCACTGTCCATGGTGCCCCACAGCCACCGGCATCTCCTTAGCAGCTTTGGTTGCTAGTTCCGACCACATCTTTTTTAAGTGCATTAAGTTTCCCTGACTAAGTTGTCTGGAGTTTATACTCTTTACCCTTGAAGGTCAAGGGAAGTTTTCTATTGAACCAGGCGTATGGATGTTCCTAACAAAATTTCTAGCTCTAAGACTTACCTATTTATTCTTTTTGGTGGAAATAAACATTTTGTCGAGGCTGTTGAATGGACTCTGGAAGAAGAAAAGGCCAAAATCAGTATTATTAAATTAAAAAAAAGCACGTTCAAGCATTTACCATTTTAAATGCATACACACTAATGGAGACTATACATTTCTTAGTATTTTTCATAAATCTCTCATATGTAGTATTTCAGGTGAAGACATAAATGCTTATGTGTGTATCCCAATGATATTCAGGACTAAATATTCACCATATTTAGTCCATTTAAGTTTTTAGATTTGAAGCAGAATAATTACCTTTATGTATGAGTCTTAAAACAAAAATAATACTGAACTCATCATGTTACTGGAATAGCAGTTTTTAAGTGCAAATTTTATTCCATTAATGACATCTGCTGAATTTTACTCTTTGCCAGGTTGTCTTAGGAAATCATACCACTAACTGCAATCCACATTTGTATTTCATTTAATTTTTAATCAGCAGAAATTGTTATGGCCATGAGAATAAAAACTATGTTAATAACTTGATATATTCCTGCTACATAACAAGTCATATATGTGGTTTATGCTAAGTGTACCCCAAACATTTCACATTAAAAAAACGGCATTTTCAAAAAATAATTTAAAATATACTACTAGGCAACAAAGTAATTGTTGGCATGTCCAAAAATATCTCAAAAATTATATTTTCTTGCCTCTCAGATATTTATCTTAAATAATTGAATAATAGTGAAAGTTTTTTAGTTGTTCTCACTGATTTCAGTTTCTGGCAATTCTTATGTCAGATGACCTAATTTAAAACATACAGATGAGGGGCACCTAGGTGGCTCAGTTGGTTGAGCGTCCAACTTCAGCCTAGGTCAAAATCTCATTCCAGATTTTGAGCCCCACATCGGTCTCTGTGCTGACAGCTCAGAGCCTGGAGCCTGTTTTACATTCTGTGTCTCTCTCTCTGCTCCTCCCCCACTCATGCTCTCTCTCTTTCTCTCTCAAAAATAAATAAAATCCTTTTAAAAAACACATATATGTATATGCATATGCATATATATTTTTCATAAATCCTCATATGTAGCATTTCAATTGAAGGCATAAATGTTTAAATGTGTATCTCAATGATTTTCAGGACTAAATATTCATCTTATTTAGTCAATTTCAGCTTTTATATTTGAACCAGAGTTTCTGGCAATTCTTACGCCAGAAGACTAATTTAAAAATACATATATTTTAAAAATACATTATATATATGTATTGTAGTATATATTGTAATATATAATGTATGTAAAATACATTATATATGTGTGTGTATATATATATATATGTATATACACACACATACATACACATGACATTTTTTAAAAAAATATATCTTCCAACATGATAAAACACAGGAATACAACTCACCCTTTACGCTATTGCACTCTAAATGGGAAATGCAACAATGTGAAAATATATATTCTCTTCAAGTTAATCTAAAATTTTAAAACACTTATCAAATAATTAGATTATTTCATAACTTAATACAATTTTAAAATTTTGTTTATCAAAGGGTGTGGAACCCTGAGGGACCTTCTAATGGAGACCATAATATGAAATAAAACTCTACTTGAAAAAACTATTAAATTGGGTGTGTGTGGGGGGTTAACTTTTGCAACTTCTGTTTTATGACATTAGACAGCAAATGCATAGAAGATAAATAAAACCCAGGGAGGTAAACCTGAGATATAAAACTTTTTTTTTTTAAGAGGGATTTGATGATAATATAAGTATTATCACATAAAATGAACCTTTAGTAATCCAGAATATTTTAGCTTACCATCCAGGATTAAAAATTGAACAAAAGGGGTGCCTGGGTGGCTCGGTCGGTTAAGAGTCCAACTTCGGCTCATGTCATGATCTCACGGTCCATGAGTTCGAGCCCCGCGTCCAGCCCTGTGCTGACAGCTCGGAGCCTGGATCCTGTTTCACATTCTGTGTCTCCCTCTCTTTCTGCCCCTCCCCTGTTCATGCTCTCTCTTTGTCTTAAAAATAAATGTTAAAAAAAATTTTAACAAAAAATAAAAAATAAAAAATAAAAATTGAACAGAAAATAGTCCAATTCAAATTGGAATGGAAGTCTAGTTCAAATGAATGCATTCTTAGAAAACTGTACTGTGTTTATCTAGGATTGCTTGTGCCTATGGTCACTTACATAAAGCCAACATAAGACTTCTGAAGGAAAGTAACATCATCTTATTCCCCAAATTTTACTACAATTTTTTCATATACAATGCCAAGTACCTTAGCATATACATTAGTATATCTTTAGATAGATAGATAGATATTATAAATCAAGGAAATATCACTAAAAAGCAAAAGAAGTACTACACAACAGAAAGAGACCCAAAAGCAACCAAGTTAATAGAATTTTTAAGCATGGACTTTAAAACAATGTCCTGAACAAGTTCAGGAAAATGCAAACAAAATGAGAAAAATATAGCTGAGCACTAGAAGCCATAAGATATGTACTTAAATTTTGAACAATTGGTAGTTACTGTAAGTTTAAAACCATAATATTAACAAGCAGTCAAATGAAGTAGGCTGCTACGTGAAGTAAACGAATGTTGAATATGTTCAAAATTGACATTAGTGATACACTTAATATTTTGAAGTCTAACGTGATTCTTCTAGTAGTACAATCAAAACAAATTTTGTATTTTATTCTCTGATACCTAACGTGAAATTAAAAGTAATTTTTTCACTGAATATTTTTATTACAGACCTACTATGGGGTTAGAATTTAATTAAGTTACAAATGAATAGTTCATTCTTACCCTTACTAATTTAGATAAATGGCTTTTAAAACTTCACATCACTTTTAACATCATGCGGTATTGAAAAGTCAATTTCCCTCTTGGAGTAAGTGTGGATTTTAAAATGAATGGAAGATGGAGGCCTAGACAGGGTAAGAAGTTGGTTCCTTTATCATAATTTTTAATTTCCTGATGTCATCAGCAGCTTAGCTATTCAGGCACCTACTTAATCCCTTTAGAACTTTTTTCTGATTTTCAAAATTTAGCCTGAAAACTTTATTTTGAATTATTATGTAAATTGCTTTATGAGAGAATACAACCTTATGTCCTCCTGATGGAAACAGAAATTGAAAGAGACAATCCTGAATTAATGATTCTATCCCTGAAGAGTCTCAAGTATGAAAAGCTCAAAAGGGAGCGTTATGAATTTTATTCTTTTCACGTCCACTTTTGACTCTCAACTAGGGTAGAATAAGGGTTATATAAGAATAATTTTATTCTTTGTTTCTGCCAATTTAAAATGAGAACAATTGTTCTTTTCTATGGGAACTTGCAAAAGGTTTTCAGATTAATCTGTTAATGAAAATTACTAATGACAGGAAGAGGAAATACGGATTTTATAATATCCAAATATTTTAATTAAAATTATGTATTTTACCATGACATACCAAGAAGAAAATATATTATTTCTGATAGGCAAATCTGCAAACTGCAATGTCCAGTTGTATGATAATATGTGAAGTATTTCAGAGAAATTTTATGGAAATTATTGAAGACTATATTTAGAGAATGCTCAAAATAATTGTTGTATACTAATGGTAAAAGTTCTATCTGCTAGATAAAGATTACACTTCTTATTAGGAAGAAACCTAGTTCACATTTTCAGGCTTGATACTGTTTTTCCCTTTCCTTATCTTGCTGACCATGTGAACATTTCTATTAAGACCCACTTAAGTGTCTCAATACAAACCCTAATCAGGAGAATACCACTGGAAGTTATGTAAAGGGTTAACTAAGTAAGTCACCATTCCATTTTCTGCATCTACTTTACCTCAAATCTTTTACTATGTATCTCTGGGATGCAGACAAAATAGTTTCTTGTTCCATACAAAAATAAGAAAGCCATGTTGCCTACTTTGCTGGTCTGAACTACAAAAAATTATATATATGCATATGTAAATTTATATATTCATTTATATAGAGGAATATATATTTTTACATACAAGAATGTATATACGTGTTCCTATTCATAGTAAAAATAATACAGTTGATAACCAAATCTACACTTAAGATACTGTCTAAACATGTACATGTTTATTGAAGGAAGATTCTTGCATTGATCAAAGAATCAAATTGATATATTCAGTGAAATCTTGCCATTGTTTTTTGCTTTCATTTGCATGGTCTGTGATTGGAAATACTCCTGTATCCTTTTTTCTGCTTTCTGAGGCATTGTAATTCTAGGGCCCCTTCAGCTAATAATGTGTGCGTCCTTTCTACTGTGAAGTGTTGCAGGCTCTCAGTATAGCTCATAAGAAATCACAATTTATCTTTTCATCATCCTCAATGAGCACCAATGCAAAACTCTGAAAAGCTCTCTTTTCCATCCCTCCCATACTGAATAAGCATTCATTCAGGAGCAGAAAGTCCCTGTCTTACTTCTTCTAATGTTTCATTCAATCTATTTCTCAGCACAAAGGAGAAGGATAGCAGTGTCTTGGCTGGAATTACCTATAAAGTGAGTGGAAGCTCAAAGGAGGAAAACTTCCAAAGTATCTTCTTTTCATTAATATGAAAAACTAACTTTTTCTATGAGGAGATACAAATTTGACACATAGAAATAAGACAAAATTGATACATTTATGGGTATTGTAATACCAAAATTCAAATACTTCTTCTATGCTGTTTGTCCAGAATATAGTCCCAAAATGAGAGATATCTTAAAGCATTTTCTTTTATTAATTCATGCATTTTATCTCATAGCTAGATATATGCACATTTAAATACGAGTTTGATGCAACACCTGAAAAATTTATAAAGGTACTGCTGATATATTTTTATCATAATAAAATGAAAAAGTAAAACAAAATAGGAAATGTGTTTTACATTTTCTGATTTTTAAAAAATATTTTATATGTTAAATTTGTATTGCATTCTAAATTTATAATTTTCAGGCCTGTACTCAGCTTACTTGCATGATTTTAACTTAAAAATTAAGAGAATAGCCTATGAATCCCATATTGGTTGAGTCCAAACACAAACTGTACCTAAATAGCATAGAAATATGTTCTAAATATTGAAAATTCAAATTTATTTGTTGAAGATCAAGGTATATTGTTGTTTTTCAAATTTAGAGTCCACATTGATTTTGTTTACTGTTCATATCAATAGTTGCAGATTGCAGAGTGATATTTTCTCTAGTGCTTAAAAACAGAAAGATTAAATCTTGTGGATCATCACTATAAAAAATATTTTTAAACATACATATTTTGTTGAAGTTTATTGAGGATTTTTTTGGACATATGATATTGCCAAATAATTGAAATTTGGCTCTTAAAAGATTAAAAATTTCTAAACTCTATTATACATTATAGATATGTTTCCTACTAACTTATCATTTTTTTGAAAGGGAAGTATACTATTCTGATTCTTATTTGATGCCATAGAATCACTGCTTAAAATATTATTGGAGAAATAAAAATAGTAGCATTTATTACATACATGGAGGTCACTTTAAGTGCACTTACCTTTAATATTTTTTGTAATTTGAGTACCACGTTGAGGTAGGTACCATTAGCATTCTCATTTTACATACAAGAAAACAGAGCTAATAGTACCTCTTTGGAGGTAAAAAGAGCATGTGTTTGAAGCAAATTTGAGTTTATACTCTGGACTCATCACTAATACACTCTACAAAGTAATAATCGCCATTAGAATACTGTGGTAATGTCAGAAAATGTTAAAACATGTCATATTTTTCTCTCTGCTCTCTATATACAATTAGATTTCACTTTTGGAATGTCTTCTTTTCTACGTTAGTGTCATCCAACTTACTGCCAGCTACTAATTTCTTAATGCTTCTTGGGGCGCCTGGGTGGCTCAGTTGGTTGAGCGTCCGGCTTCGGCTCGGGTCATGATGTCGCAGTCCGTGAGTTCGAGCCCCGTGAGTTCGAGCCCCGTGAGTTGGAGCCCCGTGAGTTCGAGCCCCGCGTCGGGCTCTGTGCTGACAGCTCGGAGGCTGGAACCCGTTTCGGATTCTGTGTCTCTCTCTCTGCTCCTCCCCTGCTCATGCTCTGTCTCTGTCTCTCAAAATAAATAAACATTACAAAAAAATACTTCTTATCCCTGAAGCTGTGTCAAGCTTCCCTGATTTTCTACCTGTTCTTCTGTATATTATGTAAATTTCACCCAAAATTCTAAGTCAAAGTAAACATCTTGCGGTTGATGCGATGCTACTTTGAACGCACAGATTTTATGCACATCGTTTCATATTTTATTGCTTTTTGTATTATTCACATAAATTCAATCCAAAATGTTTACCTGGCAGAGATCTCTGGATAATAGAATGTTTTAAATTTGTCAGCAAATATCTTAGGTATAGTTACTTCATTAGAAATGTTCTTTTTAAAAATATGTTAAAATGATATTTTATAAGATTTCACATTCATTTTTTTTAATATATGAAATTTATTGTCAAATTGGTTTCCATACAACACCCAGTGCTCATCCCAAAAGGTGCCCTCCTCAATACCCATCACCCACCCTTCCCTACCTCCCACCCCCCATCAATCCTCAGTTTGTTCTCAGTTTTTAACAGTCTCTTATGCTTTGGCTCTCTCCCACTCTAACCTCTTTTTTTTTTTTCCTTCCCCTCCCCCATGGGTTTCTGTTAAGTTTCTCAGGATCCACATAAGAGTGAAACCATATGGTATCTGTCTTTCCCTGTATGGCTTATTTCACTTAGCATCACACTCTCCAGTTCCATCCACGTTGCTACAAAAGGCCATATTTCATTCTTTCTCATTGCCACGTAGTATTCCATTGTGTATATAAACCACAATTTCTTTATCCATTCATCAGTTGATGGACATTTAGGCTCTTTCCATAATTTGGCTATTGTTGAGAGTGCTGCTATAAACATTGGGGTACAAGTGCCCCTATGCATCAGTACTCCTGTATCCCTTGGATAAATTCCTAGCAGTGCTATTGCTGGGTCATAGGGTAGGTCTATTTTTAATTTTCTGAGGAACCTCCACACTGCTTTCCAGAGCGGCTATACCAATTTGCATTCCCACCAACAGTGCAAGAGGGTTCCCGTTTCTCCACATCCTCGCCAGCATCTATAGTCTCCTGATTTGTTCATTTTGGCCACTCTGACTGGCGTGAGGTGATATCTGAGAGTGGTTTTGATTTGTATTTCCCTGATGAGGAGCCACGTTGAGCATCTTTTCATGTGCCTGTTGGCCATCCGGATGTCTTCTTTAGAGAAGTGTCTATTCATGTTTTCTGCCCATTTCTTCACTGGGTTATTTGTTTTTCGGGTGTGGAGTTTGGTGAGCTCTTTATAGATTTTGGATACTAGCCCTTTGTCCGATATGTCATTTGCAAATATCTTTTCCCATTCCGTTGGTTGCCTTTTAGTTTTGTTGGTTGTTTCCTTTGCTGTGCAGAAGCATTTTATCTTCATAAGGTCCCAGTAATTCACTTTTGCTTTTAATTCCCTTGCCTTTGGGGATGTGTTGAGTAAGAGATTGCTACGGTCAGAGAGGTCTTTTCCTGCTTTCTCCTCTAAGGTTTTGATGGTTTCCTGTCTCACATTCAGGTCCTTTATCCATTTTGAGTTTATTTTTGTGAATGGTGTGAGAAAGTGGTCTAGTTTCAACCTTCTGCATGTTGCTGTCCAGTTCTCCCAGCACCATTTGTTAAAGAGACTGTCTTTTTTCCATTGGATGTTCTTTCCTGCTTTGTCAAAGATGAGTTGGCCATACGTTTGTGGGTCTAGTTCTGGGGTTTCTATTCTATTCCATTGGTCTATGTGTCTGTTTTTGTGCCAATACCATGCTGTCTTGATGATGACAGCTTTGTAGTAGAGGCTAAAGTCTGGGATTGTGATGCCTCCTGCTTTGGTCTTCTTCTTCAAAATTACTTTGGCTATTCGGGGCCTTTTGTGGTTCCATATGAATTTTAGGATTGCTTGTTCTAGTTTCGAGAAGAATGCTGGTGCAATTTTGATTGGGATTGCATTGAATGTGTAGATAGCTTTGGGTAGTATTGACATTTTGACAATATTTATTCTTCCAATCCATGAGTAGGGAATGTCTTTCCATTTCTTTAAATCTTCTTCAATTACCTTCATAAGTTTTCTATAGTTTTCAGCATACAGATCTTTTACATCTTTGGTTAGATTTATTCCTAGGTATTTGATGCTTCTTGGTGCAATTGTGAATGGGATCAGTTTCTTTATTTGTCCTTCTGTTGCTTCATTGTTAGTGTATAAGAATGCAACTGATTTCTGTACATTGATTTTGTATCCTGCAACTTTGCTGAATTCATGTATCAGTTCTAGCAGACTTTTGGTGGAGTCTATCGGATTTTCCATGTATAATATCATGTCATCTGCAAAAAGCGAAAGCTTGACTTCATCTTTGCCAATTTTGATGCCTTTGATTTCCTTTTGTTGTCTGATTGCTGATGCTAGAACTTCCAGCACTATGTTAAACATCAGTGGTGAGAGTGGGCATCCCTGTCGTGTTCCTGATCTCAGGGAAAAAGCTCTCAGTTTTTCCCCGTTGAGGATGATGTTAGCTGTGGGCTTTTCATAAATGGCTTTTATGATGTTTAAGTATGTTCCTTCTATCCCGACTTTCTCAAGGGTTTTTATTAAGAAAGGGTGCTGGATTTTGTCAAAGGTCTTTTCTGCATTGATTGACAGGATCATATGGTTCTTCTCTTTTTTTTTTTTTTGTTAATGTGATGTATCACGTTGATTGATTTGCGAATGTTGAACCAGCCCTGCATCCCAGGAATGAATCCCACTTGATCATGGTGAATAATTCTTTTTATATGCCATTGAATTCGATTTGCTAGTATCTTATTGAGAATTTTTGCATCCATATTCATCAGGGATATTGGCCTGTAGTTCTCTTTTTTTACTGGGTCTCTGTCTGGTTTAGGAATCAAAGTAATACTGGCTTCATAGAATGAGTCTGGAAGTTTTCCTTCCCCTTCTATTTCTTGGAATAGCTTGAGAAGGATAGGTATTATCTCTGCTTTAAACATCTGGTAGAACTCCCCTGGGAAGCCATCTGGTCCTGGACTTGTATTTGTTGGGAGATTTTTGATAACCGATTCAATTTCTTCACTGGTTATGGGTCTGTTCAAGCTTTCTATTTCCTCCTGATTGAGTTTTGGAAGAGCGTGGGTGTTTAGGAATTTGTCCATTTCTTCCAGGTTGTCCAATTTGTTGGCATATAACTTTTCATAGTATTCCCTGATAATTGTTGTATCTCTGAGGGATTGGTTGTAATAATTCCATTTTCATTCATGATTTAATCTATTTGGGTCATCTCCCTTTTCTTTTTGAGAAGCCTGGCTAGAGGTTTGTCAATTTTGTTTATTTTTTCAAAAAACCAACTCTTGGTTTCGTGGATCTGCTCTACAGTTTTTTTAGATTCTATATTGTTTATTTCTGCTCTGATCTTTATTATTTTTCTTCTTCTGCTGGGTTTAGGCTGCCTTTGCTGTTCTGCTTCTATTTCCTTTAGGTGTGCTGTTAGATTTTGTATTTGGGATTTTTCTTGTTTCTTGAGATAGGCCTGGATTGCAATGTATTTTCCTCTCAGGACTGCCTTCGCTGCATCCCAAAGCGTTTGGATTGTTGTATTTTCATTTTCGTTTGTTTCCATATATTTTTTAATTTCTTCTCTAATTGCCTGGTTGACCTATTCATTCTTTAGTAGGGTGTTCTTTAACCTCCATGCTTTTGGAGGTTTTCCAGACTTTCTCCTGTGGTTGATTTCAAGCTTCATAGCATTATGGTCTGAAAGTATGCATGGTATAATTTCAATTCTTATAAACTTATGAAGGGCTGTTTTGTGACCCAGTATATGATCTATCTTGGAGAATGTTCCATGTGCACTCGAGAAGAAAGTATATTCTGTTGCTTTGGGATGCAGAGTTCTAAATATATCTATCAAGTCCATCTGATCCAATGTATCATTCAGGGCCCTTGTTTCTTTATTGACCATGTGTCTAGATGATCTATCCATTTCTGTAAGTGGGGTGTTAAAGTCCCTGCAATGACCACATTCTTTTCAATAAGGTTGCTTATGTTTATGAGTAATTGTTTTATATATTTGGGGGCTCCGGTATTCGGTGCATAGACATTTATAATTGTTAGCTCTTCCTGATGGAGAGACCCTGTAATTATTATATAATGCCCTTCTTCATCTCTTGTTACAGCCTTTAATTTAAAGTCTAGTTTGTCTGATATAAGTATGGCTACTCCAGCTTTCTTTTGGCTTCCAGTAGCATGATAAATAGTTCTCCATCCCCTCACTCTCAATCTAAAGGTGTCCTCAGGTCTAAAATGAGTCTCTTGTAGACAGCAAATAGATGGGTCTGTTTTTTTATCCATTCTCATACCCTATGTCTTTTGGTTGGCGCATTTAGTCCATTTACAGTCAGTGTTATTATAGAAAGATACGGGTTTAGAGTCATTGTGATGTCTGTATGTTTTATGCTTGTAGTGATGTCTCTGGTACTTTGTCTCACAGGGTCCCCCTTAGGATCTCTTGTAGGGCTGGCTTAGTGGTGACAAATTCCTTCAGTTTTTGTTTGTTTGGGAAGACCTTTATCTCTCCTTCTATTCTAAATGACAGACTTGCTGGATAAAGGATTCTCGGCTGCATATTTTTTCTGTCTAGCACACTGAAGATCTCGTGCCAATTCTTTCTGGCCTGCCAAGTTTCAAAAGAGAGATCAGTCAGGAGTCTTATAGGTCTCCCTTTATATGTGAGGGCACGTTTATCCCTTGCTGCTTTCAGAATTTTCTCTTTATCCTTGTATTTTGCCAGTTTCACTATGATATGTCATGCAGAAGATCGATTCAAGTTACGTCTGAAGGGAGTTCTCTGTGCCTCTTGGATTTCAATGCCTTTTCCTTCCCCAGTTCAGGGAAGTTCTCAGCTATAATTTCTTCAAGTACCCCTTCAGCACCTTTCCCTCTCTCTTCCTCCTCTGGGATACCAATTATGCCTATATTATTTCTTTTTAGTGTATCACTTAGTTCTCTAATTTTTGCCTCATACTCCTGGATTTTTTTACCTTTCTCTCAGCTTCCTTTTTCCATAACTTTATCTTCTAGTTCACCTATTCTCTCCTCTTCCTCTTCAATCCGAGCTGTCATCGTTTCCATTTTGCTTTGCATTTCGTTTAAAGCGCTTTTCAGCTCCTGGTGACTGTTCTTTAGTCCCTTGATCTCTGTAGCAAGAGATTCTCTACTGTCCTCTATACTGTTTTCAAGCCCAGCGATTAATTTTATGACTATTATTCTAAATTCACTTTCTGTTATATTATTTAAATCCTTTTTGATGAGTTCATTAGCTGTTGTTATTTCCTGGAGATTCTTTTTTGAGGGGAATTCTTCAGTTTGGTCATTTTGGATAGTCCCTGGAGTGGTGAGGACCTGCAGGGCACTTCCCCTGTGCTGTGGTGTATAACTGGAGTTGGTGGGCGGGGCCGCAGTCCGACCTGATGTCTGCCCCCAGCCCACCGCTGGGGCCACAGCCAGACTGGTGTGTGCCTTCTCTTTCCCTCTCCTAGGGGCGGGATTCACTGTGGGGTGGCGTGGCCCGTCTGGGCTACTTGCACACTGCCAGGCTTGTGATGCTGGGGATCTGGCATATTAGCTGGGGTGGGTAAGCAAGGTGCACAGGGCCAGGAGGGGCAGGCTTAGCTCGCTTCTCCTTAGGTGATCCACTTCAGGAGGGACCCTGTGGCAGCGGGAGGGAGTCAGATCTGCTGCAGGAGGTTTGGCTCCGCAGAAGCACAGAGTTGGGTGTTTGCGGAGCGAGCAAGTTCCTGGCAGGAACTGGTTCCCTTTGGGATTTTGGCTGGGGGATGGGCGGGGGAGATGGTGCTGGTGAGCACCTTTGTTCCCCAACAAACAGCTCTGTCATCCGGGGGCTCAGCAACTCTCCCTCCCTTTGTCCTCCAGCCTTCCCGCTTTCCGAGCAGAGCTGTTCACTTATGACCTCCCAGAAGCTAAGTCGCGCTTGCTGTCGGAACACAGTCCGTCAGGCCCCTCCGCTTTTGCCAGCCAGACTCGGGGGCTCTGCTTGGCCAGCGAGCCGCCCCTCCGCCCCGGCTCCCTCCCGCCAGTCCGTGGAGTGCGCACCGCCTCGCCGCCCTTCCTACCCTCTTCTGTGGGCCTCTAGTCTGCGCTTGGCTCCGGAGACTCCATTCTGCTAGTCTTCTGGCGGTTTTCTGGGTTAGTTAGGCAGGTGTAGGTGGAATCTAAGTGATCAGCAGGACGCGCTGTGAGCCCAGCGTCCTCCCACGCCGCCATCTTCCCTCTCTCCTCACCAAAATAATTTTGAACTGAGCTTTGGAACATTTCAGGCCTGGCATGGAATGCAGTTTTTACACAAGTGTCTTCCGGTTCAGAAATCCGATTTCACAGCTTATCTTCCGTTAGATGAAAGTGTTTACGGTGTGTCTGGAGCTGGAGTAAGTTCCTGCGGGTGCCCAAGAGCAGGGGCCTCCTCTCTTCTCCCATTAATTTGCTGATGCCTGACTGCACTAAGGCAGTGGTGAGATACCGGGGAGAGAGCTTCACATTCATTTTTGATGTGACCACAGAGGCAGAGGGATGCAGCCACAAGCCAGAAATGCTGGCAGCCTCCAGAAACTGGTGGAAACAAGAATAGGTTTATCCTAAAACTCTGGAGGGAGTGTGACCCTACTAACATCTTTATTTTAGCCCATTGACACTGATTTCGGACCTCTGTTCTCTAGGATTGTAAGAAAATAAATTCCTGTAGACTTCATCACCAGGTAAGTGGTAATGTGTTAGAATAACCACCGAAAATTAATACACACTTTCATTTCCTTTCATTATTCCATCTTGATTATCTTAAAGATTATACAGTGTATCTGCGATTTACTGTGTCAATAAACATCGGTATGTATTCCACTTTTAGACAATGAAATACTTGGCGGTATTGTAATAATATGTATGAATTATGTACATATGTAATTCATTTCTATATATTTTGATTCAAAGGAGGCTATGAATTTATACTTGCCTTCATTTTAGCATTCTCTTTCTTCTGTAGCATTTCCTGCAATGCCTCAATTTCATCTACATGCAGTTTTCCTTTATTATGAATTTTATTTTAGCACAGGACTTCTGAGAATAATTTTTTTTCAATCACTATTTTTCAGAAAATGTCTTAATTTCTTCTTGGTTCTTGAGCAATATTTTTATTAGGATTCACAATCTGGTTTGTTCGTTACTTTCCTTGTTCATTTTGACGACATCGTTCCATTTGGTTCCTTGCTCCCACCATTTCTGTTCAGAAGTCACCTGTAAATCTCTTACTGTTTCTTCTTTGAAGGCAATGAATGTTCTTCTGATTCCTTTAAATATTTTCTCCTTCCCTTTAATGTTCTGTGGTTTGAAACCATGAGTTGTATTGTACCTAGATGTGTTTTATTACAATTACATATTCATAGTGCTTCTTAATAACGTATACTGACGTCATTTTTTAACTTTGAAAATTCTCAGTAATTAATACTACACATTTTACCTTTGCCTCATGTTCTTTTATGCTTTTATAAGATTCCATTTACCCATATGTTAGAACTTTGGGTCCTACATTTTCTGTCATGTGGATAATGCTCTTTTATGTAGTTTCTATCTGTTGCAATCTCTGTGCTTACTGGTGGAATATTTTATACCTCTGTTAGGTTGTGATTTGTCCTTAAGCAAATATTTTGATTTTATAATTTTACTTGTTTTTGTCAAATAGGAAATTTTATTGATTTTTAGTACTTAATTATCTCCTGAAAATCTCTCTTATTTCATTACAGTATCTCACTGATCAGTTATTTAAAAATCTCTACTCTGAAAATTCCATATTTGGTTTTAGTGTATTCTCTCATCATTGTTTCTATTCCTTATTCTTTTTTCTTGATTTTAAATTGTGCCAATTGTTGGTATGTCTGATTATTTTATTCGATTTTACAATAAAATACCAGCTATTATGTGCAGAAAAAAATGGAGGCTATTAATAATGTTATTATGTTTTTAGATATAATTTGGATTTGCTTCTGGGAAGGAAGCTAGAAGGAGAAGACAGCATATTAGATCGTTAATATATTTAAGACCAGGTTTTTATTTTAATGATTCTTTTTTCAATAGTAGCAACTTTCCTTGTGTTTCAAGTAAAAAACTACTGTGTAATAGTGTTTCCATTCTTTAGGGAACTCTAAACTCCAATATTTACACTTAAGCCTAACACACTGACATAAGTTCTATTCAACTCCTCAGTATCTCAGAAGGAGTTTTTACTCAAGTTTATTGCTTCCCACATTCTTTTCTTGAATTAGGACATGATTTAAAGAGAAAGTAGTACCGAATGTCAGACTCACTTTCTGCCTTCTCTTCTTTGTAGGATTTCCTTTTCTCAAGATATTAGTACCTTGGCAGCTTTTCAATTTCTTCAAACTAATTTCCAGACAACAGTGTCATTAGAGAGGGAGAGAGAGAGAAAAAGAAACATTTTAAGTTCTCCTTTGCAGATTAATTAACAATAAAATAGCTTTCCATCACTGGAAAAGGAAATGAAAATGTATTCTTCTAAGCATAAAAGCTTTAACTCTACTCTTGTAAATAATGTAAAATTTAAACTTTCCAGTATAAATGTCATAATAGAATAGATATTAAGCATCCATGAATTTTGATATATATTTCCCTCTGTAAATAATGCCTATTGAAGAAATTGACCTCGAGAAGTAAGCAATCTAAATCATGAATTTATTGAGCAAATATTTGAGAAGTTGCAATGAGTTAGACTTGGCACAATGTTCACTAACCTTGTACTCTGATAGCTCAGAATTAAGTACAATACTTTACATAGTACTGGAGTAGGTATGGAAAATATTTAGCCTGCCACCTGATTTAGCATTAGACGTGAACTAAAAATGGTTTCGACATTTTTAAATATTTCAAAACATAATAAAAAAAAGAAAAGAATTGTGACATATGAAAATAACATGAAATTCAAATTTCAATGACCATAAATAAAGTTTTATTGAAATGTAGTCACACTCATTTATTCCCACATTTTGCTATTGCTGCCTTTACAGTACAGTGGCAGAATTGAGTGATAGAAATCATCTGATATTGAAAGCTTAAAATATTTACAATGTAGCCCATTGCTGACCTCTTATTGAGTCATTGATTGTTTGTTTGACCCAAAACAGCATGACAACATGGATTATATTTTAAAATATAAACATAAACAGAAATAGAAATATAAATGTAAATAAGTTCCTTTCATTTTAGAAAGAGAGTATAAATGGGGAGAAGACAGAGGGAGAGAGATGATCTTAAGCAGGTTCCATGCTCAGAGCAGAGTCCGATGTGGGTCTCAGTCTCATGACCAAGGAATCGTGACCTGAGCGAAGATCAAAGTCAGATGCTTAACCAACTGAACCACGCAGGCACCCCAACATGGGTTATATTTTGGAACTTGTTTTTCCTATTTAGCATACAAAAATATCTTTATTTTGCAAACCTGTTTGACGAAGCGTTCTATACTTTGATTTTCTCTTACCAATAATTCAGAAAGCATAACTTAATTTTGATTTTCTTTGTCTATACGTTGATAATGGCACTTTACAAATTATCACTGTGTAAATAACATCCCTGGGGGGTAACCTCTAATAAATCTTGAGTTTCTAATTTGTAGAAAACACTATCTTCAGAAGTTGTATTGACATGCCAACTCCAGCTCATTGATTTTCTTAGGTTCCTAGAATGTATTTATTTTATATTACAAGGATATATAACAGATCTTTTAAAATACATTAGGAATTATATGTGTTACGTTTCAGTATAAAATCCCATGCCTATTTGAACACATATACTTGTTTTTATGTTGTTTAGAAATTGATTTTTTTATTTCCAAAAAAAATAAGCCATATATTTAAAAATGCCTTGAAAGCCATTTCTGGAAATAGCTGCAAGTAAGTATAGTTTACGACAGTTTGGCTAGTGGAAAACTAGATAAAAAAAACTATCTTTTTATTTTCTTATAGCTTACCTAGTACACTACAAAAGTTGTTCTTTTCTTTTTTCTTCTTCTTTTTTTTAATCTAATTTTTTCTAGCCTGGCATTAAGTTTTAAAAAATAAATTTACTGGGCAACTTAGATATTTTCAAGCAAATGATTTGTGAATCAGGTCCAAGTGTTAATCCAAGCTTTAATATTTCTAATTAATTAACCTTGGCTACAGCTGCTGTAAGCTGCAAAGCAAGGGATTACTGGGTGACTTATCTGAGAATAAAACAAATCCATTATTTGAACAAATATCTTTAAAATGGTTGCCTGAAACCTACAGAAGCTTTGAAGCATGTTGATATAAAAATCACTCTCAAAAGCCACTTAATTCCCTTACGATACTAAAACCCACTCAGCTTTAAAAAAAAAAAAAGCCTTAAACTTTAAATACTTGGAGATTAATCCCGTTGTCTTTAAACTCAAATGCAACCATTCTAGTGTTTGAACAGCAATTGAAGTAGAACACTTATGCAAACCAGAAGAGACTTTACTTTCTAGAAAAAAAAAATGTTAATTGGGTTGAGAATCCACTATTTTTTAGCTACCTTTCTAGAAAATCTTGAATTAGGCAGTGAAATAATTTTATATTTAAATAAAAGCAAATTAATGCAGAATTCACAGAGGTTTGCCTTTTTGATTCTATAAACTCATTACTCTTAAAATTTTATCTTGACTTAAAGTATAATTGTGCATATTGACTTTACATAAAATGGAAATGAAAATTTAAAACATGTATAGAATCAAGTCAATTCTCAAAATATTTATATTTAATTATGAAGCACATTATTTAGGCCCCAAGAAGTATAAATGCAGTGAAAATGAATCTGCATTCCTATTCTGCCTTGTAGTAACACTTCAATATAGCTATAATTAATTCTAATATATTTGTGATATCGTATACTTGTTATAATCTTAAATTCACAAAAATTTGGGTAATATTAGAAGAAACCATATTCACTTTTAAATAAATGATAGTTTATAGGTGATCACAAGCCTGGTAATATATATATCCCAAAGTTTGTTTTTTTTTTTAATTTGGTTTAGAGAACATCCGGAATAAAGTGGAAAAAAATTGGGTTAAAATGACATACTGAACACACCTATTTTTCTTCCTTCTGAAACCCATACTAAAGAACATTGAGTAGATTTTTAAATCACGAGCCCACAAAAATGAGGCAAAGGAAAAAGTAAGGGCTTAGTAGAGTGTCACTAAAACAAGGCAGATCGTGTTTATAGAGCAAAAGGATTCTCTAGGTGCTCTTTCTAACATTATGTGGGCAAAAATCGTGTCTCCCATTTGTTTGTTTTTCCTGATCCTAAAACAGAGAATTAATGGCCTAGATGCTGAGCACTGCAGACTATTTTTGCTATTCAGATCCCAGTATTCTGGATTATAAGATATTAACATCCAGGTGAGAGGGAGGAAGTCTTTATTAGAAAATCCAACAATCCTGATACAATTGCAAAAGAGATGATATCAACATATATTCTCCAAAGAACACTTATCTGGATATTCTAGAATATATTGTACATTTGGCAAACCATATCTCCTAATGGATCTTCCAAGCCTGTAACTCTTAATTATGATCAGGCAACTGAAGATTATCTATGGAAACCCTCTAACCTGAAAGATAGAGACAAAAAGGTAGCAGACAGAATAAGTTAACTTAGAGTATATAGTGAGTATTCATGGCAAAGGAAATATTAAATACATATCTTATCCTTTGCATACAATTTTTGATCAATTTGAACTAATTTTATGACTGAGCAGTTAATTCTATCTTTAAAAAATATTAGTATTGTGAGTATTGCTAATATATGGAAAAATTAATATATTTAGACTTTTATTCTTTTTAGAAATCTAAGAAAAAACAAATATACTTATTTAAAAAATTTTTAATATTTATTTATTTTTCAGAGACAGAGAGAGATAGAGCACGAGTGGGGTAGGGGCAAAGAGAGAGAGAGAGAGAGAGAGAGACAGAATCCGAAGCATGCTCCAGGCTCTGAGCACAGAACCCGATGTGGGGCTTGAACTCACAAACTGTGAGATCACGACCTGAGCCTAAGTCAGATGTTTAACTGACTGAGCCACCCAGGCACCCACAGATATACTTATTTTTTAATGTGTATTTATTTATTTTGAGAGAGAGAGAGAGAGAATGTGAGTGTGTGCACATGCAAGCACAGGAAGGACAGACATAAGGGGAGAGAGAGAATCCCAAGCAGGCTCCATGCTGTCAGTGCAGAACCTGATGCGGGGCTTGAACTCAGAAACCGTGAAATCATGACCTGAGCCAAAATCAAGAGTCAGATACTTAACCAACTAAGCCACCAAGGTACCCTGATATACTTATTATTTTTTTTAATAAATTAAAACTCATCTATCTTTCAATTACCATATGGACCGCTGGGTACTTTTATAAATCTAAAACACATTACAGAATCTTAATAATCTTTTACCTATAAAAATATTTTGCTCCTTCATTAATGTAGGAAATATTTTACTAGTCATCAATTATTCCCAAATAAAGAATAAAATAAGAAGAGGGAAGAATTCTGGAATCACATAGAATAATGTTGCAAAAATGAAATAAACAATCACCCTTTAGTTTTTATATTGTGTAAGGAATGTGTTGCATTATCTTTCACAGAGTATAACAGAAAAGTAGGGAAATCCATCTCTGCAGTGTGCTTTTAAATTTCTTACAACTGAGAAATAAGATTTTTCATGTTTGGTCCTTGATAGAAAAGAGATGAAAATTGGCAGAGGATTATATTTCACAACCATTAGATGACTCTGAAGATTAATTCAAGGAGACTGGTTATACCCTAGATTCTGACTATGATGCTAAAATTGATCATAAAAATGAAAACTCAGACTATTATATTAATCTTTAGATGATGATATTCTACTTGATTTTTCTCAACTTCACAAATTAATGAGTGAAAAGTATATTTCTAAAGACAAAAAAATAAAAATATATTCTCATGTAGTTAGTAACTCATTAGGAAGAATTTAATGATACAATATTTTTGGTAAAAACCGAGTCTAAGGCAATTTTCTGAAAGAAAGTGTGATGGCAGTTTTTATCTTTGTTATGTTTGCATACCAAAAGTTATTAACATAAAAAAATTTACAATGTTTAATATATTCTTAAAATTTCTTTAAAAATTAGTATCTTATAATTATCCTTTTTATCTCTTCTTACTTATTATTCTTTATTATTCCTTTATTTTTATATTTTTAAATTAATCATTTTAAACATATAAAGCATTACAACGGTTCATTGGAACCAGGTAGTACATGATGAGGATGTTTTCCGAGGGATAATATTTTCAGAGAGAAAGCAATGCATCCATCAAGAAATAACAGAACACCATTAAAAGGAATATCAAAGTCACAAAATATATGGCATTTGTCTTTCTCTAACTTCACTTTGCCTTATGTTCTCTAGCTCCATCCACCTCATTGCAAAAGGGAAGATCTTCTTCTTTTTGTGGCTCAGTATTATTCCACTGTGTGTATATATATATATGTATGTATATATGTATGTTTAAATATGTATATATATACATATGTATACATATATACATGTATATATGTATACATATGTATATATACATACACATATATACATGCATATGTATACATATATATGTATACATATGTATGTATATATATGTATGTATGTATGTATGCATATACATACATATATATATGTATGTATATGTATACATATAGATAGATAGATAGATAGATAGATACACACCACATCTTCTTTTCCATTCATCAGTTGAGGCACCTTTGGGCTGTTTCCATAATTTGGCTGTTGTAGATAATACTGCTGTAAACATTGGTGTTCACGTATCCCTTTGAATTAGTATTTTTGTATTCTTTGGGTAAATACCTAGTATTGCAATTGCTGGATCATAAGGTAGTTCTATTTTTAACTTTTAGAGGGACCTCCATACTGTTTTCCTCCATACCAGTTCGCATTCACTCAAATGTGGAATTGAAGAAACAAAACAAATGAGCAAAAGAGGAAAAAAAAAGAGAGAGGCAAACCAAGAAACAGACTCTTAACTTTGTAGAACAAACTGATAGTCACCTGAGGGGAGAGGGTTAGGAGGCTGGGCTAAACAGGTGGTGGGGCTTAAGGGGTGCACTCATTGTGATGAACACCAAGTGTTGTAGGACAGTGTTGAACCGCTATGTTGTACACCTGAAAATAACATGACACTGGATGACTGTATGTTAACTACTTGGAATTTAAATAAAATTTTTTTAAAAAGTGGCAAATGAGTGCTCTTAGAAAATATAAATGTGTAACAGAAATGACCAAAGAAATCAAAAGAAAAAGTGGAAAATAAAGATAAATGTCTAACCGAAAATTGAATGAAAAAACGAGAATTGGAAAATAGGAGGAAAAAAGAATAAAATTAAAAATATTTCCAGAACAATCAATATGGAGTTACGAGGAGTTGTAGCACCTACGAGAAGAGGAAATTGATGAAAAGACATCATTATTGAAATAGTTCAAGAAAACAATGAAAAATTGAAGGACATTGACTTTACAAACTGGAAGAGTTCACTTAATTTCCAATACGACCTATGAAAAAATATGCCCAGTTGCATCGTTATGGAATTTCACAACTATGGACACAAAATCAGTCAAAGTTTCAGAGTAAACAAAAGCAGCACACAGAGGATCAATAATAATGTCAGCATTAAAGTTCACAAAATTAGAAGGTGCAAATAGGTTTTTACAGCTCTGAAGAGAAATGGCTTCTGAGCTAGACTCTATACTTAACCCAGCTGCCAATCAAATGTGAGGGAAAAAATGTGTACACAAGTCATACAAATGGTTAACAATGATGAAAATTACTATATATGTACATGTATATATACATATGTGTATATATATATGTATATATACACACATATATACATGTATATATACACATATGTACATGTACATATGTATATACACATGTGTATATATATACATATGTATGTATGTAGCCACATACATATGTATATACACACATATATATGTATATATGTATGTAGCCACCAGAAAAAGATAGTAATCTGGGAACAAGAAAAAAATGCAAGATCCTTTAAACAGATGATCCAATAAAAATCCCCGAAGATGTGAAGAACTCACCCTCATAACAATGAAGTGAGATCCCAGGTATTCACAGATATAGGAGAGCAATTCTAGATTAAAACAGTGGAACTTAGGAAACAGCTATATTAAAATTCTCATTACTGAAGTATCTTTTAAATTTTTTTTTACTAATTTAAATCTGATTTAAGGAAATTCACATTTGCTAAGGAAAGAAATTATATTTTGTTATAAAGACTACCCCCGCAAAGTATTTAAAGTGTCACATTCTGTTAAGGAAATTGTTGCCTTGTTCCAGTGATTTAAAATCAGTTGCACCATAATCTTGGTTAAGTTTCTTTGTCTTTAGTTACAAACCAAGCTCAGTTTATGAATAAATAAACTTTATACAAATAAGGTTTCCCCTGCAAAATTTTCTCATAATGTTAATAAACAATGAATGCTTCAGCACTAATTTAACACAAGTTCAATATATTACAGGTGTATAACTAGGGAGAAGCAATCAAATAAGCCCTTTCTTTAGTATTTGCTCTAATTCAATATTTTTGTTTGATTTTGAAAAAATCCTTGCTTTTGTCATTATTTGACAAAATCTAGAAATCTGACTAAAAGTGTTATCTTAAGGGGATTTTTATGCGAGGTGCTGAGAAATTACAGATTTCCTTTGATGTAAGCATATCCACTAATCTTTTTTTCCTTAGTATATGCCAGAAAATCCACATTACCCCCAGGGATTTTGATGAATACATACATTTTAGATTAACTGCCTTAAGAAATTATCGTTAGCATGATTATTTTACATTGTCTATTCTTCCACAAAGAATAATTACATAAAATGCCATTGCAGTGTAGAACGTGCTACAATTACAATTGAACATAGAGTGATGGTACAAATAAGGTAAATAGACTGGGTATAATACAATTGAGAATTTGTGGAGATTGGGGCAAACTGATGAGAAAATGAAATGTCCCATCAAAAGAGAATAATGTGTTGCCAGCTGATGGTTGCCATATAGGAAATTGATCTTAGTGATGCCAGATCTGATTTTTCAAGGAATGATAAAAATAGACATTTTTAAATTTGAAGTCTCTCGACTTAAATCTAGGCAATCACTTCTTTTTTACACGCTGATAGGCATCAACATAGAAGCCAAATGCACCAATTTGTGAGCTGCCTCTATCTAGCGGGCTGACAATTTGCAACAGCTTACATTTTGCTATTCCCATTTGATGAGTCAGATGTTAATTGTATAACAAAATGTATTTTTTTATTTCTCAAACTTTGTAGGATGGAAAATAAGAATACACCAACTCTCTTTTTTCCCCTTGAGATGTGGCATTTTAATAAATGTGTACATATATATACATATATAATTTTCCCCCAATTACTTAAGTGGCATTCTTGTGAGCAGAGAAGAAAATTGAAGTTCTAGTAAATAAAGGCTCTGATCTCCTCAGTAATTGTGTGGTGAACAAAAGGTTTGACCTAGGGATGCAAAACTGTTAAGATGCGATTTTTGTAACTAAAGGAGAAAGCTCATTTTCAATAGGTAATATCATTTCAGGAATGACTAAGATTAGAGATTCAAAGTTCTAGAAGTTCACTACAAGATCATACTAGACTCATAGGCCAAGGAACCATGACGGTTTTATCCATTTCCTCTCTTACTTTAGACTTACCCAATGAGTTTCTGCACACTCCCATCCTGCCTCTCCACAAAAATTCTTTATAACTAGGTAAGAGTATGAATATGAAACAAGTATTGCAAAATTTAATGTTATATAAACAAAGGCACCAACAAAAATGCTGTAGAGCCCAGATCCAAAATACTTCAACTTCTCCCCATTCAACCTCACTAAAATACAAATTCCATGAAGAAAGTACACAAATTCAACCCTGTATTTCAGGTGTAGAGAAAATAGTCTTTCACATGGTAAATGATCAATAAATATTTGTTTAATGACAGAATTACAGTACATGTAGCAATATATATGCACTGTACACATGGTATAGATGATATAAATAGATATAGACACAGATATAGATATAGACAGATGATACAGATATAGACAGATATGATTCTTTGGGATTTTTCAAGATATTTGGATTTGTTTTGTGTAGATTTTTCTACACTTGCCTTAAAAGGCTGCCTTGGAAATGAAAGCATTAATTACAATAGATTACTATTTCCTAGCTGCCTGTTTTGTTTCAACAATATTTGAGAGGCTATAATAGTGAATAAATTTTTTTAATCTGTCACCCTTATAATATTATCATCACCGTGGGAATACTGATGAATCAAACACTCATTAAACACAGTGTGATACCTGCTATACTAAGAACTAGAGAACACAAGGTGGATGGTTTACCTAAGCCAGAGTTGAAGGTCAGGGATTTCCTGGAAGAAATCACTTTTAAACTGACTTGAAAGGTAAATAGTAATTGGCTAAAGGAAATGTGTCTGTGGTTAAAGTTAACATAGAGGAAAAGAGTGGAAAGACTTGAGGCCGAAACAATCAGGGACTAGAGTGTTTTAATAATCTTATGACCATGTACAATGAGCTTGATTTTCACCCATAAAAAACTGACTGCAATGCAAATCATTTAGAGACATTGTGTTAGACCAATGTATATTGTATTCCCAGAGCAGGTATATTGAGACCATTAGGATGGAAGAAATGTTTTTGGTTACAAGTCACCAGAACAGCAATTATGGGAGGGAGGGAGAGAACTAGAGAGATTTGAATCCAATGAAGTTACTGTGTGCTAGGTGAAGTTTGATTGAATACTAATGATTTCATGGGGTTTAATGTAGAATTGATAGAACATATTGATTTCCTGAGAGAATCGGGGAGATAGAAGAAACTATAATGCTGAAGTTTCTGGCTTGTGATTTGCTGGCGGTAATATTACAGAGGACATTTTAGGATTAATAAAGTCTTAAAAGAGTAATTCTTAGTTTGCTATATTAAACTTTTCAATGTCAAAACTAATAAACTGACAAGACACTCAACATTTTTCTTTCTCTGTAAAATATGTGGCTTCTACAGATTGAGTTTCTTCTGGTTTCATGTTTGTGGAGACATACATGGTTGCTAAGAAATGAAATACAGTTTGAAGAACTCTCTTAACATTTGTAGATAAGACCTACCTTATGAAGAGTAAATTCAGGAATTACTGCTACACACACACACACACACACACACACACACACACACAAACACATGGGCGAGTAAGTGCTACGTTACCACCAGTAATAATACATATTTATTTGTAAAACACTTGTTAATAAGATACTCTTATGAGAGATATTTTTTCTATGTCACTTGTCATATTTTAAAAGTATTAAGCAAAATTCAGAACAAAATGACTAGCACATTACCAGAAAAGCAATAAAATACATTTTCATAGTTTTATATTGATCTATCAAATATTGTTAATTTCTAATTTCTTCAGCCTGGAATGAGTTGGGCTGTTTCATCTATAATTATCATTACAATATAAATTAAATAAAGGTTGGAGTCTGTAGATTTTCATGTTTTTATTAATTTGAAAAGATAGGATTAAAATATAGGGCAAAATCCATACTAAAAATATTTCAAGCATATACTAATTTTATGTAATTTTTTACTTAAAAGAAGTTAGCTCATTATAGGTGATGCAGTCTCCATAGTTCTCCTCTTTAACACAGAACCAAAAATGGTATCATTTATTCATTGGAACTTGTTCAGTGCTATAGTTAAATCTCTATGTATCTGTCAAACTGTCGTTCCCTCACTGGAGAGCCTGTCAGAAATAATCATTTTATGGTTTCACATTTATAAAGGTGCAAACCCCAGTTATTCTTGCCTTTTGTATGTCAAAAATCGTGAAGACATGAAATGCTCAATAAAACTACTGTGGACACCCAAGTAAGCACCCCACTCCCTTTTTATTTTTCATGTTTCCTTCTGTTGTGTTTTATTCAAGAGTAGGTCCTACAACTTAGATAATCTGCAGGTTTTAAAAGATGTATCCAGAATAGTTTATTACTTTACTAAAATATATTTCTAAAATATGAAATTAAATATGAACTTCTACATCAGTGGATATTTTATAAATAGAATCCCTAACATAACATTGGAAATGTTTATTTACACCCTCAAATTCTTTGTTTTGTTTTATTTTTCTTTTTTATTGAAGTACAATTGACATATGGCATTATATTAGTTTCAGAAGTACAGAATAACGGTGATTCAATATCTGCATACATTGGGAAATGATCACCCTACTAAGTCTAGTTATCATTCATCAATATAGAGAGTTACAGAATTATCTTTCTTACAATGAGAACTTTGAAGATATACTATCTTAGTAACTTTAAAATATGCAACACAGTTTCATTAACGATCATCACCAAGCTGCACATTATTAAATTTCGTTGTTTAACTAAGAAATCTAGCATAGGTTTAATAACTTCATGAATGTTGCTAAAGAAGAAATGACAATAATTCTTTTATGATGCAATAGTAAAGCACAAAACTATGCATATACTGGAGAAAACAGAGCTGTTAGTTTATATATTATTACAGGTCATACATGATTTAACTAAACTATTGGAAAAAACATCACGGATTTTAGAGATTAAATACTGTTGTATGTTATCTAAAATCCAGGTATTCTACAACACTTTTTTTTTTACTAGAAATACCATTTGCAAGAATGTAGAATTGAATGTGTGTTTTTATTGCTCAAAGGAAAGAAATATTTATTTTTTCTTTCTTACCTTATGATATATTTCTCCCAAAATTTAATAGCCTTTAGTTTCAAAGCCAAATACTGTAATTCAGTGTGTTAGAATCATGGGACATGATTTTTTTAGATCTACAAGATAATTCCCAAAATATTAATTCCAAAAAACATTGATAAAACTTCCAGTGGTGCAACATTCAAATCAGTATGGAAATGATATGGTTTCATTGAGAAAAATTCTAATTTCTATGCTCATTTCATGAGATTGCACAACAGATGTTCATTTAGTATATAGCCTTAAAGGAAACTATAAAGAGATCTATCAGCATTTTATCTCTGCTATTGACTCCTAAAGTATTTGTTAAAAATATGGATACGTTGCTTTTGCGGGGCTGAAATTTGATTCTGGAGCTTCAGAGTGGGGCCAGAATATCTTTTTTTTTTTCTTTCTTTCTTTTTTCAATTATTTAATTTATTTAACCTGTTAATTTTAGCAAGCTTCTTGATCCTCGTTAAATCTGATGGGGTCACTTAAGATGCAGAACCACTGTTTGAAAAAGGCAAAGAAAATTCCTAGCTCTTTCAGAATATCAGATTTTTACCCGCTGGGTAATCTCTTTTATTCTAACCCACTGGAGTGGATAAATGGCCAGATAGTTGAAGCTGAAAGGCAAATGTTAGAAGAAGGTTTTATGTAAGAGGTAGGACTTAAGACTAGTTTGCTCCTGGGCAAGAACTTCATCCACTAATTAGAGTGCTTAGGTTTCAATATGGACTCCACTCCAGGTTAACTGTGGGTTTAGATAAGCTCCTCAACCTCATTAAACCTCATTTTCTTTATCAATTAGATAAAAATTATAATGATCTCTATTAATGGGGAGAGGATTAACAGATAAGTACATATAATATTTAAAATAGTATATATAGTATTTAAAATATATATACAGCTCATTTTTTACCATTACTATGTTTACTTTAATTACTAGTTATTATCATTTTCATATTGGTATCCCAAAGCATACTCAATAACCCAGAAAATTCCTCTGGAAAAAGAATGGCAATTCATGGGCATATTCAAAACCTTGGAATTTTGAAAGGAAAATTAATATATAATCATACAATAAAACAAGTATAAATTATCTTGGTTGGAATACTTTCTGGTCATTTCCCACAAAAACAAAAACAAACACAACCAAACAAGAACAAAGGCATTGTCTTTCCTTGCTTATACGTTGTTTTCCCAATGAGACATACGCATGCATAAAAAAATTATTTTTATTCTCAGTTACTATCTAAAACTTTAATTGCCAAAAGTAAGTTTTAAATTTGACACACAACTTGCTGGAAAGTGTTAAGACCTTTAGGCAAAATATAATAACAGAGATGTGTTACAGTAAATGAGGATTAGCATCTCCTTTACCTATGGAACAAATGACCTGTTTAAGGACTTAACACCTGATAAGGTAGTATTGCAATCCAAGTCTCTTAGCTTCTAGTCCAAAATACTTTCTACCACTAAAATCAAAAGAGGAAAAAAAAAAAAAAAAGGATATGCCTTTCAAAAATGTTCTCTTTTCCATGGCTTCAATTACTGAAGCCAATAAAAAAATTTTAATGTAGGCTGTTTGTTTTAATCACTTATTATGTATTCTTCCTATCCATCTATATTTAAAATTTAATATTCCATTACCTCCCACTTACCAACTGCCAATCTTCCACCTCTTCATTCATTAATATTCATTCTTACATCTCATTTCTTTCAAAATATGTTTTTGTACTACCTAGGAAGGTAGATCGAGATTATAAGATTTAAAGCAAATGGTTAATATATTAAATTTACCAAACACAGAAGTAATTTACAACAGGGAAAAAAGGTGCTACATATGTGTTGAAAGTTCAATTAAAAAGGTTAATGAATACAAAATGTAAGAAATTTTTGGCCTAGAAGTGTAGTCAAAAATATTAAATAGACATAAGATAAAAATATCAATTTTAGAATAATAACAATAGACAAGCACAAGGGAATGATAGATTTTCATATATGTATTAATTGTTTTTTATTGCCATAACAATTTACCACAAACTAAAAGGTTTAATACAACATGAACTTACTATCTCTGAGGTATGTAGTTCCAAAGTGTGGTGGGTTTGGCTAGTATTTCTGCTTCAAATTTCACAAGTTCAAAATGAAGTTATCAGAAGGGCTGGCCTCTGAGGATGAATCCACTTCCAGATTCAGTCAGGTTGTTTGAAGAATTTAGTTGGTAAAATGGAGGTCCTTGTTTGCTTGCTGGCTTTTGGCTGATGGTCAATCTTAACTTTTAGAAACTGTGTGCATTCCTTGCCTCATGGCTGTCTTCACTTTCAAAATAAGCAAGGGTAAAGCAAGTTCCTCTTTTTAAAATATCTTGTTTTTTTTTTTCCTCTACATCTCTCTGATATTTCTGCCTCTTTCTTCCACTTTTAACACGTCCATGTGATTATATTGGGCCCACACAGATAATTCGGGATAATTCCTCTGTATTAAAGTTTGTAACCTTGACTATCTGGAGAGTCCCTTTTGCAATGTAATATAACATATTGTCAGGTTCTAGAGGTTAGAACATGGCATCTGTGCAAGGGTGTGGGAAGGTGGAAAGAGTAGGCAATGACCTACTCATCTCAACATAGTTAAAAGGAGATGATAGAACTCAACAGCTTTGTGGTTTGTTCATTACAGTAAATATTTCCATTTCTCTTGATCTTTTCTGAAAGGGTACAAATCATATTTTGGGGACCCACTTCAGCGTAAAGCCCTGAACTTGTACTGATCTATTCAATAAGCATTTATGGATACTTCCTCTATGATAGGTCCTATTCCAAGCACCAGGATTAGAGAGGTAAGGATAGCAAATAATTTTCTGCATTCATGGAGTTCACAATCTAGTGAAGGAAACAATCAATAATTTTTTATTAGAATCTAAGATTATGCCAATTGTAATAAATACATTTAAAAAGCAGGTAAGAAGGTAGATATTGAGGTAGGACTAAGGGTATACTTTAAGAAATAAATCAATCAGAATCTGGGAAAATAGAATTCCAGAAAAAGCAAACAGAATAAACAGGGTGATTCACATAAAGGAGTCTGACCTATTCAAGAAAGACCAAAAAACCAGCGTGGATAAAGCAAAAGAACAAAGGACTATGGGAAGGAGAATGAGTTAGAGAAGAAGAACATGGTGAAGAGTTTGAATATTAGTCCTGGGATAATAATAAAAAGGTTTTGAACAAACAGTTAATGTTGATGTAGTCCATGTATACTTCACTCTTTTTATTATTTTTGAGTTGGGGTTCCCTTTAGAGTCTATTTTTATAACATCTCAGCTAAAGAAATTTAGAATTTTAAAATTATGTTTTATCATGATATTTTCACTAAGTATTAATTTCACAGTTTCTTTTTGAACTCAAAAATTTAGCAAATGTTCTAACACAACAAAAACAACCAAAATATTCAATGCTTTAGATTTATAAAATTTGAAAGTGATTTTATAATATGGCTCCATGAACAAGAAAATAGATTTTCTTGAGATTTTGATTTGGTATAAAAATAAAAGAGAAGAGTTTGGTTTGTAAATGTGTAAAAATGATGCATAGAAGAATAACAAAAATAAAGCAAATGACTCTATTGAGTGCATTCTTTAGTCAAAGTGAATTTTGATTCGTATTTTACTTTTTTATGACTAAAGTTCTTCAAATACACCATGAATGTCACACAGAATAATTTTAAGATCAAAGCCCTGGTTCCTGGCCTACATGCAAAATAAACTCTTTATTTTAAGAAATCTCCTTCCCATCTCTGTAAAATAATGAAGCAAATCTATAGGTGTACCTTATTAAGCATTATATAAAACAAGATATGAACATTTTCCAGGTGGTTTGTAGAAATGATTAAATATGTTTCAGTGACTACCTTCTGTAATATATAAATATTTAGTTTGAAACAAAGTAATTTTAATTGCATAATGCCTTGTTTCAAAGAGAGAAAATAAGGAACACTCTTCAAAAAGAAAAAAAAAGATACAAAAATATTTAGTGTTTCTTTTTCTTCTGCATTTCACATAACTTAATGATCCCAATGTTAAGATTTTTCCTAAACTCCCATGTTAAGATAGGCAAGCTCTCCCAAATCCATTTAGTAGGGTTTTCAGGAATAGAAGGTTCTAGACTATTGGGGTATTTGCTAGATATGCTCTGAGGCAGGCAGTGTGGCCAAAATTACTATTAGTAAAGGGATATGTGTTTTCTTTTGATCCACATTTATAGACAACAAACAATGCAACTTGGGCCTACTTCAAATAAAGTATTAATTTACTATGGAACTGCCAGTTTTAATGCATACATTACAAAAATGTTTGGGATAATATGCTATTCCTTAGCAAACTTAGTCTATTCTCTTGTAATAATTTAAGAAAATACTCTATATCTTTAAAATAACATATACAAAATAATTTTGAACATATTTTTAAGATTCCAAAGGCAAGTAAGAGTGAAATTGTTCAAAGGATTTCTATGTTTTTCTAGAACATTTTTTGTGTTTATGCTGTTTCATGAGATTCTCTTCATAAGTGAAGCTTGATTACAAGACAAATTTAAAGCTATTAAATTAAAATTACACTTAATATGCCAAACTCATGTTCTCCAAGATTGAACCTTCTATATTGTGCCCATATTAGAGAAGGTCCCCAGTTGATCTTTTTCAGGGAAAAAAATTCATTGAAAATGAGAGCATATTAATAGATTATGATCAATTGCTAATATGGAATCTAAATTATAGAACATTGCTTACAACAGTAGGAGAAAGAGTTCTGAACAATTGTCCAGATCATAAAAGATTGTGTCTTAAACTATGCTTGCTATTTTGAGCTCTATAATTTTCCCAATGGGATTACCCATCTCATCACCCAAATATATATAAACTTATTATTCTATATTATTTTGTAACATTATATTTCATTTGTTTTTATGGAGTTCCAATCTGATATTAATTTTATCAATACACTACATCATTTAGAAAAATCTAATGATAGCCCAGTAAATATATAACCTAGAAAATAGCAAATTAATTTTTATCAGCTATTCCAACAATTGCTATAATGGGAAAAAAGAATACCTTAATGTGTGATTAATAATATGTATATCACTAATAGATCAGCAATATATTTTTAATAATATGTACCAATAGCACAATATATTTTTATAGATAGTATTTTATCGTTAATCCACAAAGGATTCATTTTTAGATACCCCGGTTTTCTATTTAAGATTAAAGGAATAACAAAAAATAAATTATATATAATTTCTAAAAAAATAAATTATAATTATTATTACAAAAATAGCACTGAATGGGGCATCTGGGTGACTCAGTCAGAAGCATCTGACTGTTGGTTTAGGCTCAGATCAGGATCTCAGAGTTCATGGGGTTGGGTCCTGCATTAGGATTCTCTCTTTCCCTCAATCTCTGCCCTCTACCGTGCTCACGTTCTCTCTTTTTCTGTTTCTCTCTCTCTCTCTCAAAATAAATAAATAAACTTAACAAAAATAATTACTATAAACAAAAATAGCACTTGAAGTGAAAATTGTTGTCTGTGTTTACATAACTGATCATTGAAAAGGAAATTATTTTCAATGTACTTTGTCTTTTCCTGCTTATGTCAAACTATTTTTGCCAATATTTGCATTAGAAAACTATGTTGTATAATTTAATACTTGTAAATTTTTGCAGAATTTTTAGATTTAATTCATCATTTAAAATGAGTTTTAAAATGTTAACATTCCGATTCAAATGTTAGCATATAAATCTGTAATGGTGTTGGACTGATTGATGTAATCCAAGTGTGATGCTAATGGAACAGTTTATAAAAAGTAAATAGAAAATCCATAGCAAGTGACATACTAAAATATGGTGAGATGCTACCACTATCAGGTGGAATTGTAGTTGGCTCCATATTTTGCTCCAATTAATTTTTAAAAATGAGAAAAGTCCTACTACACTTAGTAGCTTCTTTTTATTTATTTATTTATTTATTTATTTATTTATTTATTTATTCATTTTAATATAATTTATTGTCAAATTGGCTTACATACAACACCCAGTGCTCATCCCAACAAGTGCCTTTCTCAATGCCCACCACCCACTTTCCCCTCTCCCCAGTCCCCATCAACCTTCAATTTGTTCTCTGTATTTAAGAGTCTCTTATGGTTTGCTTCCCTCCCTCACTGTTTGTAACTTTTTTTTTTTTTTTTTTGCCTTCCCTTCCCCCATGGTCTTCTGTTAAGTTTCTCAAGATCCACATATGAGTGAACACATATGATATCCGTCTTTCTCTGACTGACTTATTTCACTTGGGTAGTAGCTCCTTTTTAAAAAGTGATTTCTCTTTTCTGCCTTTCTCCTCCGTGATTCATTTAGAAGGAATGAAGGAGGGGCGCCTGGGTGGCGCAGTCGGTTAAGCGTCCGACTTCAGCCAGGTCACGATCTCGCGGTCCGTGAGTTCGAGCCCCGTGTCAGGCTCTGGGCTGATGGCTCAGAGCCTGGAGCCTGTTTCCGATTCTGTGTCTCCCTCTCTCTCTGCCCTCCCCTGTTCATGCTCTGTCTCTCTCTGTCCCAAAAATAAATAAAAAACGATGAAAAAAAATAAAAAAAAAAAAAAGAAGGAATGAAGGATGATATTTGGACTAAAGATACAGGAGGGGAAATAACGAACTATATCTTCAGAGAATTAAATGAATAATGGTAGTGGAGTCCCTGTGATAAAAATACATTTAAATCATATTTATCAATCTGTAGTTAAATAGTTTAAATTGTTATATGGTTCATATTACAATGATTTAGAAATCCTATCTAACTTACTGTAAAACCATTATAATATGAAATATCAACATTAAAATATTGAAATAGTTGTGATTTACATTGAGTCACACATGCATATTTCCACATTTGAGAAGCCTTTGCTACTGCCTTAAAACTGTGAGTTGTTCAACTATAATATGAAAAAATAGGAACTTACACACCAATTATGTCTTCCTTCATTTGCAGCATCTACTTTCACTGACAATGTTAGCTGTATGTATCAAGGCTTTCTACAATTGCTAATGCTACATATAGATAGATAGATATATATAGATATAGATAGATGATATAGATACAGATATAGATATAGATATAGATGATATAAAAATAGATATACATATAGATAGACATATAGATGATATATATAGATGTATATATATATACATATATATTGATATGTGTATATATACATATTGATGTGTATGTATAATATATATTGATGTGTATATATATATATTCATGAATATATATATGTATATATATTTAAGTTTATTTATTTTTGAGAGAGACAGCATGAGCAGGGGAGGGGCAGAGAAAGAGTGAGAGAGAGATAATCCATGCAGGCTCCACACTGTCAGCACAGAGCCCAATGTGGGGCTTGAACCCACAAAACTGTGAGGTCATGACCTGAGCTAAAACCAAGAATTGGAGGCTTAACCAACTGAGCCACCCAGGCGCCTCAACGTATGCTGAATTTTTAACTATATATTTCTGAGTCAATGGCACAGAAGCTTTCATGTTTTGTATTATGTAGCTTCTTGAAATAGTCAAATAAATTCATGATAGATATTACATGTTCCCCAACCTCAATCCATTCTAACTATCCCATCAAATCCCATGACATAAACCTTATACTCCATGCAAATTAAATCGCTTACTATTACTCTAAAACATTTTATACATTGTTTATTTATTAAAATATTTTCCTTGTTAAAAAATATATTGCCTTTGTATGTTTGCCTATAATAAATATCACTTTAAATACATCAAAATTTTCAGCTTATATGAAATCTTTCTTAATGTTCATCCTTTTCTTAATTAGCATTGAAATTTTTCTGTTTGTACCCAATATTTCCTATTTTAAAATGTTTATAACCATGCCTTAAGTTACTCATTTTTTCCACACTCTTGTCATTGCTCATAATAAATCGCATTTGGGATATACTCTTCTATACCTTAAACTTTTTCAGGGAAAGAAAAAGATGTTCAAAACATGGTATTTAGTTGATTTTTCCTGTTCTCCACACAAATAATCATAAAGGTTTCAGTGTATTAGGATATCTATTCATAAAAATGGCAAAGATCTTTATCTTTGAATACTGGGAACATGACACCAAGTTTAAAAGTGAAGGCTGAACACATATTCTAGAATGAAAGCTGTATAAATTCTTGCTGTCTTATGAATGTATACCTATTCACATTCTGCACTGCTGTATATTTTACATGTATCACTTTTCTGGAACTATTGATTATCAATGAATCCCATTTCAGATGCCTAGTCTTATTTAATTTATTATTGCAGTCATCTGAAATTCTAACTATATCCACTACTTGCTTAAAATATATAATTATTCATTTTGACAAAAGAACTAAAATTAGAAATCTCCTGAATGGTGCATTTACCACATACAATTCATAACACCACAGATCCACATATTTGTCTTGTTTTCAGATAGAGAAATAATAGCAAAGGCTTCTGCTGTCCTCAGGGTCTTGAGGACAGGTCACTTTACTGTCCTGATTGCATCTAAATGAGGAATCCTGCATGGTTTTCTACAAAAAGAAACTACTAAGCCTGTGCACTGGCAGGTCCATAGTGAGGTTGGAGCTGAGGGAGTTCTGGTTTCATTGGTTTCTGGGTGACAAATCTGGGGAAGTTATGGTCCGTCAGGATGCACTTTGATTAATGGGAAACTAAGAAACAAATGTTGTTGAATGAATTTTTACATAGTGTGTATGGCTTGTGTGAAGTATATTGAGAGGCCTCTGTTCTGGTGTGCTGGAGGTAATACTTTATCACTATGATTGTTTAGAATTGGTGGAGCATGATAGTACTCAAAACCAGTCCACCCATAAAACCTGGAGATGGGGTAGAGGGATGCCCTTCCCATCACTGATAGTCACTGTAGAGGAGATGACACCATCACTTCTGCTTGTTAATCTGTAATCAGCTAGATGACTTACTCCTATTTTTCACCTGCTTTTCCTAACTCATGCTCCTTTTACTCTTACTTCTGGGATCATACTCCACAGTGAGGAGTTATATACAATATTTGCCTCAGTGTCTGTTTTCTAGAAAGCTGAGGCTAAGCTATCGCTAATATCATTCACCCAACCCTGCATTTGCTTATAGATTCACCTGCTACGGTACTCATGTACAGTCTCTCCATTAACCCTGAATTAACTGCTTGGCTAAGAATGCACCATTCCTATTTTCATATTTTGGGTGGGGTTTTGAAAATGAGTTTTCAATCAACATGCTCATGTGTTTTTTTCATGCCTCACACATCTGCCATGAGAGTTTCTAAGTATTAATGATTTCTTCTATGATGCATTTATTAACCTTCCTTTACAAAATACACAGTAGCAACCAAATATGGATCACATTCTGTTGTATTTACTGTTCGTAATAATAACTTATTCTTTCTATCATTACCTGTCTCAACATGTGAGCTACTTGAGGGCTAGGCATATGGGAAGCACCTAAATAAGTAAATACTGAGTGGAAATATTATTTACATTACCTTGGTTTTTTGCATTTATCTTTACTCACTTATCAAGTACACAATCTTTCAAATTCATTTGGTATTAGTGTAAAAATGGACCTAGAGGATCCTAATACTTATCTCACGCTGCCTCCCACAATTTATCACAAGGAAACATTTTTCAAAATCTGTACTCTGTCTCTGAATCTGGAATATTCCTTTACAAATTCCCTCACCAAAACTATATAGTTTCAATCTGTCAACACTTTCAAAATGAGTAAATACTTTTAAATTACTTTCACCATGTATTATTTAATATTAAAAGCATTAAAAATTAAGTTCCAGGTACTTTTCTAAGCACTTTGCCTAGACTATCTCAATTGATACAAATATCTTGTGAAAAGGTATTATTATTATCTCCACTTAACAGCTGAAAAAGGTAGAGCAAAGTTAAGCAATTTGTAGGTTACTCATGTGCTGATTTTGTAAATCAAACCCAGACAACAAAGAATCAGAACTCCTGTTCATCACGCTATACAATAACATCTCATTAAATGCTGTTGAGCCCCTTGCCACAAATAGCTAATATTCAAATAACAATATTTCAGCAACAAAGAAGCAGTTTGGAAACCTTATTCTTCTATGCTAAAATTTAATTTAGAAAATGTTAGTTAAGGAAAATATAGTTAGCAAATTAACTTGTGAGTTTTCTAAAAGATTTTTTTGTATTATGTTTATAATGTGCCAGCCTAAATAAAAGTTTCTATAGCTTAAATGAGAGCTTAAATTTTTCAACTTTTTTGTGAAATGTCATCAATAATGTGGTCCTTAATTGACCTCCTTCCTTAATAATAATCAAGGTTTTTGATAAGAAGTGAAGAAAATGATGAAAAAGTATTGGAATGATCATTTTTTTAAAAATGTCTTGATTATATTTTCCTTATATCTTTAGGAGATGATATCCAAAGAATTTAGTGAGGGAATCAAAACTAGATATGGAAAAGAACTGTCAAGAATGATCTCTAGTTTTCTGCTTTCATCATGCATACAGAAAGCTACAAAGAGCACTTCAATTTTATCAAGAATAAACCAAATAAATTACAAAATTGTAACTTCACTTGTTTGAGGTTCACTTCACTTGTCCATCAGAGACCAGAGAGCAACCAAGTAACCTGAATTTTGGAAGCTAGGAGAGGACAAGAAAACGAAATAACCTGAATTCTGAAGAGAGACTAGTCCCACTAAGAAGAAACAGAACATACAAACTATCTCCCTTGTTAAAGAGAATAGGAAGTAAGAGGAACCAGTCACCAGACATACTGGTTAAGTCTTATACAAAACTAAAGACCAAGTGTGGGTATCATATAAATCTGTAATTGTTAGTGGGCCTAGACACAAGCCTTTTTTTCAGTGGCCCCCACCATTTGCTCACAAAAAGGATTGGGGCATAGGAGGAGAGAGCCAGAGAGAGCCTTGCTCAGTGCCACAAAAATGTGGGAAATGATCGCTGGTGTTTGAGGATGAGCAGAAAATAAATATTGCCGGATCTCCTACTTTCCTACAAATCAAATCCATAAACTCCGGGAGAAGACAGAAAATATCCTAAACAATTGGTAAAAACGTATTGTGGAGGAAGGGTAGAAGAAGAAATGCTCTCTCACTGGGAGATAACCAGGAAATTTTGCTGGCCTTGGATCCTACATTAATGCCAAGCTGAGATCAACTACTGATGAAAGGCGGGCAGAAAACTCCCCTCCAAGTGCAATCTCAGACAGAAGGCAATATTGAGAACATTGAAAAGTCCCACCCTCATAAAGCCCAGGAGCAGAGGACTACCTACCAGTTAGGCAGGAGCTGGCCAACTGAGACCACGCCACACATGCTTAAAATAAGCCTAGAATGGAGTAATAAAAAGGAAGTTGGCTACGGGAGAGTGGATAACAACATGGAGATTGACCCATATGAAGTACAGCGGTGTAAAGTTGTTTAAAAACTAAGAGTGTTGAGCAATCACTGAGAAAACCATCTTTTGGGACCATAGCCCAAACCCTCAGCATGAGGCAAACTCAACCCACCACTATAGATATGTGAAGTCTGGGGGCACCTGGGTGGCTCAGTCAGTTAAGCATCTGACTTCGCCTCAGGTCATAATCTTGCAGTTGGGCCAGAGCCTGGAAACTGTTTCACATTCTGTATCTCCCTCTCTCTCTGCCCCTCTCCTGCTCACACTCTGTCTCTCTCTCAAAAATAAACATTAAAAAAAAAAAAAAAAAAAAGAAATGTGAAGTCTGAGTTACATCGATGACAACAAAATCAACAACAAAATGCAAATCCAGGTGAACTCATGGATAAATTGATTAATTTCCTTACATGAATGGCCAACTGGAAGAAGCATTTCCAGGATTAAACAGCAGTTATCTCAATTACCATTGCCCCACCTATAATGTTTATCATTTAATGAAAAAGTATCAAATGCACCAGAAAAGACAAAAAAAAAAAAAAGAAATTTTGTTAAAGATAAAGCCATTAGGAAAAGAAGACACGAAAATGATGTATATGTTGGGACTATCAGAAAGGGTCTTTAAAATAGCCACAATTAATATATTATGGGATATAGTGAAGGTGGGGTGGCATACAAAAAGGTGTGTGTAATTTTAGGAGAGAAATGGAAGATATATGAAGAAATCACATGAACTGAGAACAGGCCAACATAAAGTATTCAAATTTTTAAAACTGAAAAGAAAGTAAAAAAATAAGCAAAATAAACATAGTATGTAAAAGCTGTGGTAAAACATGAATTTGAAATCTGTAAGAAGAATAATACAAGGAAAATACTTGAAGATTAAGATATTCCAATTCTTTTAAAAATATTTAAAAAATCAAATCATGTATTAGCTCAGAGAATGCTACCCAATATAATTTCTAAATTTGAGTCATATATAATGTCCATGGACTTAAAGAATCAATATTTGTAGTGTGTTATTTTCCCCAAGTTCACCTAGACATACAGCATTATACAAATAAAATCTCATTATGCTCTTTTTTGCTGTTGATAGAAATCAAAAGTGATATTAAAATTTATGAAAAAGCAAAGGACCTTGAGTAGCCAATTTTGGGAAAAAAAAAAGAATACATTTGATGAATTTATACTACCTGGTCTAAGACTAGAAAACAAAACTACAATCCAGGTGAAGTCTGCAGTAAAAACAACAGTGTGGTATTGGCGTAATGACAGATATATAGATCTATGAAACAGAATAGAAAGTTTATGCAGTGGGGCATTTTGTGGGGGCACTGCGATCTGGGTTTGTTTTGCTGAATAAAATTTGAAAATCAAAAATAAACAGATAATTTAAATATAGATGCACATGGATATGTGGGTTTTGTTTTTGTTTTTGTTTTTACGAAGATGGGGAGACCATTCAATGTTAAAAAGATACTCTGTAATAAATGGTGTGGCGGAAAATGGGATAGTCATCTATAAAACAATAACCCTCAACCCAGATTTTTTGCCATATCCAAAAATCAACACAAAATGAATTACACACCAAAATCTAAAACCTGAAACTATAAAATTCCTATGAGAAAGGTTATAAAAGACAAATTTTGTGACTCAGGATTATGCAAAGATTTCTTAGGACATCAAATGCAAAATCCATTAGGTAAAACAATTCATAAATTGGACTTCATTGAAATTAAAAACGTGTGCTATTTGAAAAACAGTCTATTAAAATAAGAAAAAAAAAGCGGCAGGCTGGCAGAAAATGTTTACAAAATAAGTAAATGATAAATGTCCACTATGGAGAGAATACAAAGAACTCTCAAAATGCAGTAATTAGAAAACTTAACAACAAAAATTTGAAAAGACAATTCATCCAAAGAGATACAAAGATGGCATAAGCACATGAAAAGATTCTTAACATAATTACTCACTTGGGAAATTCAAATTTAAATCACAAAGGGATACCACTACAAACATAATAGAATGACTAAACTTTAAACAATCAAACAAACAGAAACACTGAAAGTCACAAGTCCTGGGAAGGAAAGCATTTAGAGATCACCTGGAACTCTCATACACTGTTGATGATTTTTTAAACCGTACTGACACTGAAGAAAATCAGGCAGTTTTTGTAAAATTAAATCTGTACCCTATGACCCAACTATCCCACCCCTCGGTCTTTTACTCAAGACAGATGACTATTACATATATTCACAAAATGATCTGTACATGTGTATAAGAGCTTTATTTATAATTGCAAAACTAAACGAGAAATGATCTACCTGGAGAATGAATATACAAATGTGGCATATCCATACAATGCACCACTCAATAAAAGGAACATCCTACTCATACCTGCAATGATACAGATAAATTTTAAAACATTATGCCAAGTAAAGATTACAACTCTATACATGCATATGATTTTTTTGGAAAAGGCAAAACTACAGGGACAAACAGTGGGTTGTAAGTTATCAGGGCCTGGAATGAAAGGGGGTATGATTATAAAACAGTAAGGGGAAATTTTGAGATGATAAAGTTTTCAGTTACCCTAAATTACCAGAAAATCCTTGTGGATTGAGTTACTTCCTAACTTTAATATACGTATGATTGTGACTTTTATGTTTGTTGTTTACTTATGTATTTCATATTATGTTTTTAAAATTCAATGCTGAATCAACTATTTGTTCCAGAATAGTGGATACTCCTTCCTTTCTAAAATCTGTTAGATATTTCAGATATATATTCTTATACTATTTTCCTATCCTTGTTTTATATTCTATTTCCTTTGCTAATGTAATTACTCATTTCCTTCTCTACACTTAATATTCTTGAGAAGACACACTGTGAATGCTTTATTCATTATTGACATTCTTCACTCAGCCCCAAATCTTTACTTAGATGATGGTTAATTATTTTGTTGGCTGAATATGTTTCAAGTGATAACAAGAAATTTAAATTTTACTTCTAATAAAAAATAAATCTAGCAAAGTTAGAAATTGAATTATTTGTGTGATATTTTATATGTCCAGTGTTTACCTAAAGGCAACCTAAATAAAGCATCAGTGGTTAAATACCTGGATCGCTCCAAGAGCTAACAGTCCTAGAAAATATATAATTTTTATGGGAGACTAACCATTAAAATACACTGATCAATAAAATGTGTCTATATCACGCTCCGTAATCTACTCAACACTGATTTAAAATAATGAAGTGAGCTGAAACTATAATGTGGTAAACTAGAGTCTTCGAAAGGAATATTGAGAACACTAACACAAAAACGATAGTAAACCTGAAATTTTCTCTAGCTTCACTAAGAATTGATTTTTATGACTTGAAATTATTTCTGAATGTGTGTGTGTGTGTGTGTGTACATGTGCACATGCAGGCACACACAAATTCTGTATGCATTAATATCCATTATAATGTTTTTTTTGACAAAAATTCATAAAAGCTTTATAGCTTTGTCATTTAAAATACAGACAATGCAGATAAATGGATAGGAATTGAACCATGACCTAACATTTGTTAATTAGGTGGTTTTGAATTTTCCATGCCTTAATTTCATCATCTGTAAAATGAGAATAGCATTAATTGACTAGCCTTATAAAATTATTTCAAAAATTCAGCAATTTAGGGGTGCCCAGGTGGCTCAGTGGGTTGAAATGCTGACTCTTGTTTTCAACTCATGTCATGATCCCAGGATCCTAGGATCCAGCCTTGTGTTGGGCTCTGTGCGGAGCGTGAGCCTGCTTAGGATTCTCTCCTTCCCTGTGCCCCTGTCCCCTGCTCTCTCTCTCTAAAATAAAAATAATAACAATAATAATAATAATAACAATAAAAATTAAGTAGTTTAATATATCCAATTTTAACTTAATGCTTGACATGTTAGCTAAGGCATTAAAACTCATATATAAACATTGGCTTTTCATATCTCTAATTTTATATTTGTTTACTATGTTCTTTGCATTTTCATATATTTCTCAATATGTTACAAATAATATAATTATGAAATTAAAAATAACAATTAGGCTTATAAAGTCCAAAATATATAGATATGCTTGCATATGCTAAAATCTAAAGATATATAATTTAAAGGAAATATGGCACCCTAGTCAACAAATTAGCAAATTTTCTAATAGACAATTATTTTTCTTATATGTCTTTCAAATATATACTACCTCTATGTATTTGAATTAAAGAATTTTGGGAAAATATTGCAGCATAAACCTAAACTTATCTATATAATGAGTCAGAGTGAAAGATAAGGCTGTAAAACCAATTTATGAACAAGTAAAATGTACATTTGTGCATTAAGATATTTCTCCTTGGTCTCAAAAGGCTGAAAACAATCTAAATGATAATTGCCTCTATGTACAAGACCCAAAGAAAAATAAGTAGGTGGAAAGGGAAATCAATATTATTTGAAGAAAATATTATTTGGATATAAGTATTTCATTGTAATGCTTATGATTGTTCATTTATTTCTTTTGATGCTATTTACTCTGATTCTTCTTTGCACCCCATTATTAAAATAAAATTTTGTAAGGGGCACCTGGGTGGCTCAGTCAGTTGAGCGTCTGATTTCAGCTCAGGTCATGATCTCACAGCTCGGTGAGTTTGAGCCCCGCATCAGGCTCTGTGCTGACAGATCAGAGCCTGGAGCCTGCTGCAGATTCCCTGCCTCCCTCTCTCTGCCCCAACCCACTCGCATTCTGTCTCTGTGTCTCTCAAAAATACATAAACGTTAAAAAAATTATAATTAAAAAAAATAAAATTTTGTAAGATAATCCACATTCTCTTAAGGGAATTTCAGAGGTGTAAAGTATCAACATCAATCATCCTTGGGCTATGTTTGTATGTATACTTGTGTCATCAGGCCTATTTCTTCACTGCATGCCCAGCTATATGTATTACTCAAAATGCATACTCTTGAAACTGTGACAAATAAGGAAAGTTCTTTAAGTTAAAAAAATCTTTAATTGTAACAAGTATGGTGAAATACAACGATTTCATATCTGACCAGGGAGTTAAAGAATCTGGTGCAATATGATGACTCCTAAAATCTCATGTTTAGAAATTTTTCACTTTAATGCTGATACTTCTTTCTAGTATATAAATAGCAGTTATAGAGTGCTATTGTGAAATGAATAGAAAAACTTTGAACATTTGGATGATAGTAAATGTTTTCAATACTGATTTATTTATTTTTAATTTATTTTAGAGAGAGAGAAAGAGACAGAGAGTGTGAGCAGGGGAAAGGAGGGCAGAGGGGGAGAGAAAGAGAATCTTAAGCAGGCTCCACTCTCAGTGCAGAACCTGACACAGGGCTTGATCCCACAACCTTGAGATCACGACCTGAGCTGAAATTAAGAGTCAGATGCTCAACTGACTGAGCCATCCAGGTGCCCCTTAAATGCTGATTTAAAAGGCAGAATCTCTGACATTAAATGCCATATTCACTTTGGTTTCATCTCAGGATTATATAGAGTTGGAAAGAACATCACTCTCCCCTTACACAAAGAAAAAAATCCAGACAAAATGAAGTTCAGAGACTACTTAAAATCATCAAAGAACTGATATTTCAGAACAACCAAATAACTCTAAATCTAAGGAGAATAGATTCCTGCAGGGAAGTGTAGGATCAAGCACCATATTAGAAAGGCAAAGGATGTAGGATGCTGGGTAAAAAGAATTCAGCTACAATAGTTGATGAATTGGCAGTGGTCAATAAAAGACTGGCAAAAGTCAATGAGCCCCTAGTGGCCACAGATAAAGGGAGGGATAGCACCTTCTTGCTGGTCTTTTTTTGCCATGAACCCCCACAGAAGCTCACAGAAAAGAGAAATGCATGCTGAGAAAATTGCCTCCTAAAAATGGGCTTGATGTAGCGGGATAGCAGCTGTTCTGAAAGGGGTAAAAACCTGCACAAGAATCCTTGTCCAGCATCAAATAAGGGAAAAAATACTTCAATCTGTGGGGAGAATAACAAAAACCTGTCACCAGTGAGACACTGGGAACAACCATCATAAATGGGAAATGGGGAGTGTTTTCTACTTCTGAGAAAGGAGAAAAAAACTACCTCTTGAGACAAGAACTTAAACTGGTATAAGAAGGGAATAATTTTTAAGGACACTCCCAGACATCTAGGGACACAGTTACTGAGACGAGGTTAATCAGAATATCAGAGACCACTCCTTTCCTGTCCCCCAACACTAGCTTACCAAGTATGGAATAAAAGTAATAGTGGAATACCGCTATGAGATTTGGTAGCGACAAACTGCATTAGTCAGGGTTCTCCAAAGAAACAGAACAAATAAGATATATTTGGAGATAGATGAGGAGATTTATTATAGGAATTGGCTCACACAGTTATCAAGGCTGAAAAATCTCATGATCTGCCATCTGAAATTTGGAGAGCCAAGAATGCCAGTGATGTAATTCTGTTTGAGCCCGAAGCCCTGAATTCTTTATTCAGGTTTCTCAGATAAACTAAAACTAAGAGCATTTCCCACCAGCAAAATGACATTGAACAAATGTTAAAGAAAATTCCTCAGACTAAAAGAATATGGTTAGAGACAAAATTATGAATGTATAGCAAGGAATTAAGAGCACTGGGGATAGAATAAATAAATGAGGATAATAAAGTATTATATTTTTATAGTTATTCAATTATCTAAAACAAAATTGTTACAGTGTATTGATTGTTCATGGCACATATATCAAATACAACAAGAGTATTATAAAGGAAAGAATTGAGAAATTGAGACCATATTATTGTAAATTACTTAAAATACCCATGAAGATGTATAATATTGACTATGGTTAATTAAAGATAAAAATTGACAACCTCAGGGCAACCGCTGAAAGCATAACTTAAAAGTAAAGATAAAATTGAATGATTAAAATAACAAATTTGCTCCAGAAAATGAAGCGGGGGGGGGGGGGGACAAAAACAAACAAACAAACAAACAAACAAAACAGATGGAACAAATAGAAAACAGCCTGCAAAATGACAGGTTTTAATTCAGACACACCAATAACCAAATAAATGTGAATGACTTAAACACAGCAACAGTAGCAAAAAGGCAGAGACTGTTGGGGTGTCTGGGTGGCTCAGTTGGCTAAGTGTCCAGTGTTGGCTCAGGTTATGATCTCATGGTTTGTGAGTTCAAGCCCCACATTGGACTCTGTGCTACAGCTCAGAGCTTGGAGGCTGCTTCGGATTCTGTTCCTCCCTCTCTCTCTCTGCCCCTCCTCTGCTCATACTCTGTCTCTCTCTCTCAAAAATAAATAAACATTAAAAAAAAAGAAAAAAATGCAGAGACTCTTAAATTAGATAAAAAAGCAAAAAATATCAGTATGCTTTCCACAAGAAAAGCACTTTAAATATGAGGACATACATAGGTGAAAATGAAAGGATTGACATAAGGGAATACAATACCCAAAAGTAAACTGGAGTTTCAAAGCACTTCAGAGCAATGATTATTATTAAAAATGAAAATAGATACAACATAATGAAAAATAGTCAATTTCCCCAAAGTCATAACAATACAAAACATGTATATTCTCAACAATAGGGCTAGAAACACAGAAAACAAAAATTAATGAAACTGAGAAAAATGGACAAACATATTTTTGGCTGAAAATGTCAATGCTACTCCTTCTACTTGATAAAAGAAATCAGAAAATCAGTCCGAACATAGAGACTAAGGAAGATGGTATTCCTACGATCTGTCAGTTTCTGTGGGAAGAGCCTCTTTTTCCTCTGTAGGAGCTTAACATTGTTAATGCACTGTGACTTCACGTTGCAATTCGATTATTTCTACTTCAATTATTTTCATGCCAATCACCTTTACAAAAATATGAGACCCATGAGGAAGGATAGATAGATGTAGAGGGATGTGATATTTATTTGATCACCTGACATATTGAACCTGACATATTGAAGAACCTCGGTTTTTCTGACTACACACAGAAAATCTACAAGTGCTTCATGTGATACATATGGAAAATAAATGAAAGTATGTCATAATTTTAATGTGTAAGTTTTCAGTAGTAAGAAGATAAATATTTGTTGCCTGTATGCATCATCTCCATTTATCATTTTCAGAGTGAGTCTTATGATAATTGTAACTGGAAATGTAACATAAATGTATTCTATTATGTTGGGTTTGGTTGTTTTCTTTGTTTTAATTTAACGTAAATACTGGTTATTTAATGTATATTGAATTATCATCTCTTCTTTTCCTCCAAACACTCAGTTTAATAAATGTGAAATTTCCAAATGTATTATAATTAAAAGTAAGCATAAATATAAAGATAGAAGAGGATAAAGGTTAACTTCCAATAATATATCATACCAAGAAAATAAATTATTTGCTCAAAATAGAGATTAATTTGTATATAAATGATGATACCTGATGGCGAAAACATCATGTATTATGCTACCCTGAAGCTTAACAATAAATATAGAACTACTAGTCATATTTCTTTGCTAATTCTTTATACATGTTACTTCTAGGAAGAGACTCCATTTTTAAGTAGAGTAAAATAAAGAATGTGCTGTTGTTTCCCCCATTTAGCACTAAAAAAGTTGGAATTAAAACAATGGTCTTGTTTTTAATCCATCCTTATATTCAAAACAGAAAGTCATTTTATGAATTATTAAATTTCTTTCAGAATCACTCATTTTGATTTCTAAGTATTCAATTATGTCAGTTCCATAAAGAAATACGCACTAACATCAATATAAGAACTTTATAATAGCATTTAGAAAACATGACTTTTTCTGAAATAATACTTTGATATTTTAATAATAATTATAAAGTATAAATATATATTTATTGAGTTTATGACATTTAAAATCTATTAAAACATTAATTAAATTGAAAAAAATTGATAATTGCAGTTATCCATACACAAGTCTCTCTCTCTCTTTCTCTCTCTCTCTCATATGTAGAGAGAGTGATAAATAGAAACAGACACACAGAGAGATGGATAGATGTCAACTGCAATAAATAAAACATTTAAAACAGAAATTGTACCAGTTCCTTAATCTGCTGGAAAATTCTAGCAAGTATGTCATGAAATTAAAGTAAAAATTCCAATGGTAAAAAAATTGAAATACTTTAAGAATCAAATATCTTAATAAACTATACCCTTGTTATCTCAATTGATATATAGAACAAACAAAGCCTGCTTACACAATATTCTTTTAGATATTTTGTTTGCCAAAAGTATTCTAGGTGCTGTGAGCTTCATTTTTTTTTATGTAACCAAAAATTAGGGTATACTAATTGCAGATAACCTCAAAAATATCAACTGATTTGTCCCAGAATACTGTACTATGTGTCCCAAATCCCCATCTACAAATGTGATATTCATGTTAGTTTATAAAGTTTCAATGGGTTTTTAAAAATAGTTACTAACATATATATGCAGCAAAAATATAGATGATAGATGATAGCTGATAGATAGATAGATAGATAGGCTCTTTAGGATTCTGAAATAAACTTACAGTTTGTCTTTACTTAAGGTAAGTACTGTGTTATGGTTAAATATATAATCTCAAAGAAAATTTGTCTGGTACAATAAGGAATTATTTTTGCTTAACATAGCCAAATCTGCAGCATTCTGTGTTAATGAGGCTGTGGTCACTCTATACCAATGCATACTGATCTTATCAACAAATTAGTACTTTTGCCATAGGTTGAGGGAAAGCTTAATTTAGCTTATACACATGCAAAGAGTTTCTTTAAATCCAGTGTCTTTGATTCTCATATTGCAAAAGAGACTTTACTTTCCAATGTGCACTATAAAATAACTGCCTTCTTGGCTTATTTATTAACTAACAAATGTATTTTCTCTCTTTTTACAAGGTACTGCTGCTCATCCCATCTTTTTGCCTTAAGACCTTTGTGTCTGCTCTGAGTCAATGTCCTTCTTAAGTCTTTAACCGAGAGGGTAGTTTATGCTTATTTTTGTGGAAGAGAATATTTAATGGAATCTATATTATGTCATTTTCCTGCAGCACCATTAAATACCAAATCCTCCTACAGATAGAAAGGGGATGTGTGTTTTTTTTAATTTGAATTTTATTTAAATTTTAGTTAGTTGACATACTGTGCAATATTGGTTGCAGGAGTAGAATTCAGTGATTCATCACTCACATACAACACCCAGTGCTCATCACAAGTGCCCTCCTTAGTACCTATTATCCATCTAGCCCATCTCCCACTTACTCACCTCTATCAACCCATAGATTGTTTTCTATCATTAAGGATCTCTTGGGGAGCCTGGGTTGCTCAGTTGGTTAAGTGTCCAACTTTAGCTCAGGTCATGATTTTGCATTCCATGAGTTCGAGCCCCGCATTGGTCTCTGCCCATATAGAGCTATGTGCTGACAGCTCTGAGCCTGGAGCCTGGAGCCTGATTCAGATTCTGTCTCCCTCTCTCTATGCTCCTTCTCTCTCTCTCTCTCTCTCAAAAATAAATAAATGCTACAAAAAAAAAAAAAAAGAGTCTCTTGTGGTTCATTTCCCTCCCTTCTCTCCCCCACTTCCCATATGTTCATCTGTTTTATTTCTTAAATTCCACATATGAGTGAAATCATATGGTATTTTCCTTTATCTTATTGACTTATTTCTTTTAGCATAACACAATCTAGCTCTACCCACATCATTGTAAATGGCAAAGTTTCATTCCTTTTGATGGCTGAGTAATATTCCATTATATATATATATATATATATATATATATATATATATATATACACACACACACACACACACACACACACACACACACCACATCTTCTTTATCCATTCATCTGTTGATGGACATTTGGGCTCTCTCCATAGTTTGGCTACTGTTGATAATGCTGCTATAAACATAGGGGTGCATCTACCCCTTTGAATCTGTATTTTTCTATCCTTCGGGTAAATACCTAAGAGTGCAATACCTGGTCATAGGTTACTTCCATTTGTAGTTTCTTGAGGAACGTCCATACTGTTCTCAAGAGTAGCTTCACCAATTTGCTTTCCCACCAACAGTTCAAGAGTCTTCCCCTTTCTCTGCATCTTCACCAATACCTATTGCTTCTTGCGTTGTTAAGTTTAGCCATTCTGACAGGTGTGAGGTCGTGTATCTTTTTCGTTTTGATTTTTATTTCTCTGATGAGAGATGATGATGAGAGAGGGTGATGTTGAGCATCTTTTCGTGTGTCTGTGAACCATCTGATGTCTTCTTTAGAAAAGTGTCTATTCATGTCTTTTGCCCATTTCTTCACTGGATTGTTTGTTTTTTGGGTGTTGAGTTGGATAAGTTCTTTATAGATTTTGTTTACTAACCCTTTATCCAATATGTCATTTGCAAATATCTTCTCCCATTCTGTCAGCTGCCTTTTAGTTTTGTTGATTGTTTCCTTCATTGTGCAGAAGCTTTTTGTCTTGATGAAGTCCCAATACTACATGTTTGTTTTTGATTCCTTTACCTTCAGCAATGTGTCTAATAAGAAGTTGCTCCAGCTGAGGTCAAAGAGGTTACTGACTGTGTTCTCCTCTAGGACTTAGATGGTTCCCTGTCTCACATTTAGGTCTTTCATCCACTTTGAATTATTTTTATGTATGGTGTAAGAAAGTGGTCCAGGTTCATTCTTCTGTATGCTGCCATCCAGTTTTCCCAATATGATTTGGTAAAGAGACTTTTTCCATTGTGTATTCTTTCCTGCTTTCTCAAAGATTAGTTGACCATATAGTTGTGGGTCTATTTCTAGGTTTTCTATTCTGTTCCATTAATCTCTGTGTCAGTTTTTGTGCCAGTACCATACTGTCATGATAATTATAGCTTTGTAACATAACTTGAAATCTGGAATCGTGATGCCTCCAGTGTTGTTTTTCTTTCTCAGGATCAATTTGGCTATTCGGGGTCTTTTGTGGTACCATGCAAATTTTGGGATTGTTTGTTCTTTGCGAAAAATACTGGTGGTATTTTGATAGAGATTGCATTAAATGTGTAGATTGTTTTGGGTAGTATAAACATTTTAGCCATGTTTGCTCTTCCAATCTATTAATATAGAATACTTTTCCATTTCTTTATGTCCTTTTCAATTTCTTTGTAAGTGTTCTATAGTTTTCAGAATGTAGATCTTTTACCTCTTTAGTTAGGCTTATGCTTAGGTATCTTTTTTTGTGTGTGTACAATTGCAAATTGGATTGATTCCTTAATTTTTTTGCTGCTGCTTCATTTTTGGCATATAAAAATGCAACAGATTTCTGCATGTCAATTTTATATCCTGTGAATTTGCTGAATTATTATATGAGTTCTAGCCAATTTTGGTGGACACTTTCAGGTTTTTTGAAAAGAATATCATATCATTTGCAAATAGTGAAATTTTGACTTCTTGGAGATTTGGATGCCTTTTATTTCTTTTTGTCATCTGATTGCTGAGGCTAAGAGTTCCAGTACCATGTTAAATAATAATGGTGAGATTGGATATCCTGTAGGGGAAAGTCTCTCAGTTTTTCCCCATTGAGGATGAGATTAGCTGTGGGTCTTTTACATATGGCCTTTATGATGTTGAGGTATGGTCCATCTATATCCACTGTTGAATTTGCTAATATCTGGCTGAGAATTTTTGCATCCATCTTCATCAAGGATATTGGCCTATAATTCTCCTTTTTAGTGAGGTCTTTGGTTTTGGAATCAAGGTAATGCTGACTTTGTAGAATGAGTTTGGAAGTTTCCCTTCCATTTCTATTTTTTGAAACAGTTTGAGAAGACCAGGTATTAACTTTTCTCTAAATGTTTGTTAGAAATCCCCTGAGAAGTCATCTGGCCAGGACCCTTGTTTTTTGGGAGATTTTGTTTAATTATTCAATTATCTTTGATGGTTATGGGTCTGTGCAAATTTTCCATCTCTTCCTGCTTCAATTTTGGTAGTATGTGAGTTCTAAAAAATTGGCCAATTTCTTCCAGATTGCTGAGTTTGTTGACATATAACATTTCATAATATTCTATTGTAATTGTATTTCTGTGGTGTTGTTTGTCATCTCTCCTCTTTCTTTTGTGATTTTATCTGCTTGGATCCTTTCTCTTTCTTTTTAATAAGTCTGGCTAGGGGGTTATCAATTTTGTTAATTCTTTCAAAGAACCAGCTCTTAGTTTTGTTGATTTGTTCTACTGGGATTTTGTTTGTTGGTTTGTTTCTTTGCTTATTGTTTGTTTATTTCAGCTCTCTCTTTATTATTTCCTTTCTTCTGCTTTTGGCTTTATTTGCTGTTCCTTTTCTAGCTCCTTTAGGTGTAAGGTTAGGTTTTATTTGGGACTTTCCTTGCTTCTTGAAAAATGCATGAATTACAGTATACTTCACTCTTATGTCTCTCTTTGCTGCATCCCAAAGGTTTTGGATTGTTGTGTTTTCATTTTAATTTGTTTACATGAATTTTTTTTAATATTTTCCTTAATTTCTTGGTTAATCTGTTCATTCTTATTAATTTCCATGTAATTGAGGGCTTTCCAAATTTTATCTTGTGGTTGATTTCAAGTTTCATAGTGTTGTGATCTGAAGATATGCATGGTAAGATTTCTATCTTTTTTGTACTTGTTGAGGACTGACTTGTGACCCAGTGTATGATATATTCTGGATAATGTTCTGTGAGCACTCCAAAAGAATGTGTATTCTGCTGCTTTAGGATGAAATGTTCTGAATATATCTGTTAAATCCATCGGGTCCGGTGTGTCATTCAAAGCCATTGTTTCCTCTTTGATTTTCTGCTTAAATGATTTGTCAATTGTTGTCAGTGGGGTGTTAAATTCCCGTACTATTACTGCATTATTATTACCGAGTTTCTTTATGTTTATTATTAATTGATTTATATATCTGGGTGCCTCCACATTGAGAGCATAAATATTAACTATTTTTAGATCATCTTGATGGATAGACCCCTTAATTATGATATGGTGCCCTTCTTCATCTCTTGTTACAGTCTTTGTTTTAAAATCTGGTTTGTCTGATAGAAGTATGGCTATTTCAACTTTCTTTTGATGTCCATTAGCATGATCTATATTTTTCCATCCCCTCACGTGCAATCTGCAAGTGTCTTTAGGTCTAAAATGAGTCTCTTATAAATATCATATAGATGGATCTTGGGTTTATTGTTTTTTTTCCCCTCATACGCTATGTCTTTGATTGGAGCATTTAGTCCATTTACATTTAGTGATTATTGAAAGATATGGATTTAGTACCATTGTGTAACCTATGGAGTTGGTGTTTCTGGTAATACTGTCTGGTCCTTTCTAATCTTTGTTGCTTTTGGTCTCCACCTCCCTCGCCCAATCAAAGAAATTTAAAATTTCTTGCAGGACTGGCTTAGTGTTCACAAACTCATGAGTATTTGTTTGTCTAAGAAACTCTATCTCCCCTTCTATTTTGAATGGCAGTCTTGCTGGATAGATTATTCTTGACTGCATTTTTCCACTTTAGCAAGTTGAATATATTTTGCCACTCCTTTATTGCCTGCCAAGTGTCTGTGGACGTATCTGCAGCAAACCTGATCTATCTTCCCTTGTAGGTTAAGGACATTTTTCCCCTTGCTGCTGTCAGGATTCTTTCCTTGTCTTTGTAGTTTGTGAATTTAACTATGATATGTTTGGCAATTGTTGGCTTTTGTTTAATTTCATGGGAGTTCTCTGTGCTTCTTGGATTTTGATGCTTGTGTATTTCCCCAGATTAGGGGAAGTTTTCAGCTATAATTTGCTCACATAAACCTTTTGTCCCCTTTTCTCTCTCATCATCTTCTGGGACTCCTGTGATATGAATGCTATTACTTTTAATAAATTGCTGAGTTCTCTAAGTCTGCCTTTGTGATTCCCAACCTTTGTTTCCTTCTTTCCTTCAACCTTTTTTATTTTCCATAATTTTAACTTCAATATTGATAATTCACTCCTCTGGCTCATCCATCCTTGTTTGTGGCCTCCATTTGCATTTGCATCTCAATTATATCATTTCTCATTTTCATCTGATTAAAGTTCTTTTATCTCTTCAGAAAGGTATTCTCTGGTGTCTTCTATGCTTTTTACAAGCCCATCTAGAATCTTTGTAAACATTGTTGTAAATTATAGTTTATCTTACATATATCTGCATTGATTAAATCCTTGGCCATCTTCTTTCTCCTTTCTTTCTATCCAAGTGAATTCCTCCATCTAGTCATTTTGGAGGAAGAAACAACAATAATAATAATAATAATAATAATAATAATAATAATAGAATGAAATTTAAAAAATTGAATTTAAAAAATCAAATAAAGGAAACTAGATCTTAGGTGTGTTTTGGTTTACTTGTTAGGAGAATTTTAATAGAAAAAAGGGAAAAGACAAAAGAACACTGAAAATTTATAAAATAAAAAATTTTAAAAATTCAATTAAAAATTAGAATAAGAGAAACAATTTTGTTCTTTCTGTATCCAAGAAACAAAAGAAAAGAAACAAAAACAGAAGCAACAACAGAAAGAAAGAAAGAAAGAAAGAAAGAAAGAAAGAAAGAAAGAAAGGAAGAAAGAAAGAAACACGAGCAAACAAAAAAGTCCAAATTAAGCTAAATCTAGTTTCCCTTAGAGCTGAAATTTTGTTACAGTCTTTGTTCAGTAGACTAAGTTTATGGGAGGGATTTATGCTGGTCTTTTGAGGGAGAGTTCTGCGACTCTTATTCTCAGGCCAACTTGCTGTAGTGGAGATGTGCCTGGAGGCCAACAGAGGGTGAGGCTTGGTGTAATGCTTCCATTCTCCACTTGCTAGAGCTTTTTAGCTCACTTGGGTTGATCAATGTTAATGGGCTAATGATAAAAATAGCATTACTCCACTCTCTAGTCTCCAGAGCAGGAAGTTCCTGCCTTCACAGACAGGTGATCAGTAATAATCCTGTGTCTCCCACTTCTGTCAGCTCCCCGACCTTCTCCCTGTCTTGTCTGAGCTGTCTGCCTTACAGGCAGCACCTCCCCCAAGAGTTTTATCTCAGATGTGACTGTGTTTCAAAATCAATACTGTAGAGTACATTATGCCTCCAATCCACACTGATCCTCTGGGAGAAAGCCTTGTCGTGTCGTGGCTGGGGCTGGCTTGTCCCAGGAAATAGGTATACCATGGAGCATTGCTCAGAGTTTATGGTAAATTGTAATACACAGTCAGTACCAGGGTTTGTTACCCTCATCTGGCCATATCATCTCTACCAATTGCACTCCAAGCAGGGGAATCCCTTTTTCCTGTGCAACCCAGAGGACCTTCAGACAATGCTACCCACTGCTGGGGCTCTGCCCTACTTCCTCACTGGAGCATTGCTAGGGTCTGACATCTGAAACTTCAGACTTTGTGCTCTGTTGTTTATAAAAAACTGGCCATATTGAAACCCTCTCTTTTTTCCCCCACCAATGGTTTTGGGGAACAGTTTTCTTGTGTATTTCCTTCTTCATGTTTTCATTCTTATTCTCTAGCTGCTATCAAAGGGAGTGTTTTCTTGTGCAAACTCAATGCTCTGCTCTCTCTTCTCTTCTGTCTTCCTCCTTTCCACCAAGACAACTCTATCCCTCTGTGGCACAGCAGCTCTTCCTTGCCCTCAGTTTACCTCTCTGTATCATGTAACTGCTGTGTTCTCTCCCTTAAATTATGCAGATTGTTCTGTTAATCCTCAGATCAATATCCTGCATGTTCATGTGGTTTGATGTGTATCTATCTATGTGTTCAAGGGATGAGACCAGCCAAGGTCCCCTTACTACTCTGCTAACTTGACTTCTGCTCAAGAGATGATCTTTTTTACTAGTACACATTTTTCTTTTTGTGTGTTTTTTTTTTTATTATTGAAGAATAGTTGGGAAGCATGTTATATTAACTTTAGGTGCACAACATAGTGATTCAACAATTCTATACATTACTCAATACTGATCACAATAGGTGTAGTCATAGCACACATATTAAGTTAATTACAGGTTAACTTATTCTAAGTATACTTGCCAATTCTTGTAATAAATTCCACCAATGTGTCAAATTGGTGAAACATGGATGGACCTAGAAACGTTATGTTAAGTGAAATAAGACAGAGAAAGATAAATATCATATGATTTTGTTGCAGGATTTTTTACCCCAATACTCGAGATACGTTGTCTCACCAGTTCATGGAATGAAGAGGCGGGCACAAAATATGCAACAAGCAAAAGTTTAGTATAGTACAAGGAAGAATAGTATGAAAGCTTTCTTTACAGACAGGGGCATTCAAAAGTGAATGCCTGTGACTATAGGCAACCATCCTTGTTTTATAAGTTTCTGGTCAGCCCTCCCTTCCCTTCCCCCCTGTTTCCTCTCAGGTCCCACCCTTATTGGCTTCACGACTCTAGATGCTGGGTGGTCCATTCCTAATTGGCTCGATTCCATTGTATGAGGGGTGAACCATTTCTTGTGGATCATATGTCTTATGGTGTACTACTTATTTTTAGTTAGGACTTTTGTCAAATTCCTGAGGGAAACCTGAAGGGGAGTAGATGATGTCTGTTACATTCTTAAGAGAACCTTACACCCTAGGGAGTTTACTGTGGTCAGATACTCCCAGCATTGTTCCAAATATGTGTTTTTCCCTTCCCAGGGACCTGAGGTCCTATCTTCTCCCTCTCTGACTACTGAACTCTATCTTTTCCTATCATACTTTCATTTATATGTGGAATCTAAAAAAAAAAAAAAGATTAAACAAACAAAAAGTAAAATCAGAGTATAAATACAGAGAACAAACTGATAATTGCTAGAGGAAAGAGGCTGGAAAGATGGGCAAAATGGGAAAAGGGGAGTGGGACACAGAAGCTTCTAGTTATGAAATGAATAAATGATGGGAATAAAGGGTCCAACGTAGGGAATATAATCAATGGTATTGTAATAGTGTTGCATGGTGACAAATGGTAGCTACACTTGCGGTAAGCATAGCATAATGTATAGAGTTGTCAAATCACTATTTTGTACACCTGAAACTAATATAACTCTGTGTGTCAACTATACTCAAATTTAAAAAAATATATTTATTTTTCTTGAAATTTATTACAATACAGGGAGAATAAAAACATGCTCAAATCAATTTATGGTGGAAGTTGAACATGCAGGCACTTTTCATGTGGAAAATAGACAAAGGTGATAAAAATGGCTTACATGCTCACATTTTTTCCCCTGAATTCTACGGAGACATAAAATGGCCATCTCTATATTTGCATGCCTCATTTCTTGATAAACACCTATGATAGAACACCATTGATTGTCTAAGGCATTGTCTTAGGAAAGAAAAATTGCATAAACAAGTTTATATAGAAGAGTTCATTTTCTTTTCTAACTTGTAGTGTTTGAAACCTGATATGGGAGGAGAATTGAATCAAAACAAGTCTAAGATGTGAAAAGCTATCCAGGCTCTCATTTTCTCAAAACTTGTAGGCTCTTTAATTGAATTCACTTTCCATCATTTTATTAAATACTATAACATATTTTTTAATAATAACAAAAGTTGATAAAATTGTGCTAATAGCTCAAAATATTATGGATACTAATTGTTTAATTAATCTACTTATTTTATTCATTAGCTGTGGACATGAAGTAATTATAATTTAATCTCTTATTGTACAAGTATAAAGGCTATATTACAAAAAATTGTATGTAATTTCACTTATGTAATTATGATACAGGATGAAGCCATTCTCACTGATTCACCAAGGAACTGTCTTCAAGAAGAATAGTAAATGATATTTTAAAATCAATGTTTTTATCATTTTACTTTTTCATGGAATGCAGGCATGTCTTCTTTAGATTCGGTTAGTATGAAGTTTGACATTTGTTGGGTGTGAAATGCATGATGCAGTTCATTATTAATTTATTATCACCATCAAGTAATTTCCTCACCAGAGAGCAGTAAAATGCTCCCTTTTCTATCAATTACATTCCGCTGGATCAAAAAGAAGAATTTCACAGCTACTTTTTACCAATACTAAATCTAGTAAGAACAAGTAAATGTTCTAAATGTCATGGTCACTGTATATATAGTTTAATCATGTCTTTAAATATTCTTTTAGTTCTCTTTTCAGACTAGTTTGTTTCCCCTGAAAAAATTGATGTGCTTAAAATTAGTCAATGCAATAAATTGAACTGGCCCCTCTTGGTTCATAAAATATTTACTGTGTCCCCAAATGTCAAAATACTTTATTCTAGTGTTTTCAAAAACTATGATTTATCATGCTGTCAGAGGTGAAGAATTAGGTTTCCCTCTTGAAGCAGATAATAACAAGCTGATAGTTTAAAATGTACGTATTTTAAAATCCATGAAATCAAATTTCACTTCACATTGCCTGCTATATTATGTAATGTCTTTGTATTAATAAAAAAAACTGTATCCGGCACACTTTTTGCTGCCGAAAAATAAACTAAAAGGGGTTCAAATGTTAGGCTTCGCTAAAGAGAAATCATTCTAATTTGTACCAATTCCACATTTCCTTACATTTAGTAACAATTCTCTCAATACTCAGAAGGCCATGTGTGGTGATTATAGACCACAGTGGGGAATAAACTTTTCCTTACACTCCACTAGCATTTCATATATTTTTTTTTTCTTTAACCCACTTATTTATAATAGGCTTAAGGGAAGAATGGCTTTTCAGATAGCAAAAGGCAGTGAAGCAGCTAACATAGAATTTCATAAGGTTTTTGCTGGGTGGCAGAGCAGTAATAGTTGCATAAGTGGAAGCATTTCTAGGTGCACCTGGCATTTATCACCAATTTGAGTGCACACTTGTCTTTGGTGCATGGCCAGGTCTATAATCAGGAAACAAGGGTAAACCGTATAGTGATGATTTTAATGATCGTTTTAGGAGAGGGAAGTACAAGTGCTTAGTATCTTCATATTTAATGATGAAATATAGATGACTCTGCATACTTCTTCCGAAATATATTTGAAATTCCAGTTTCAGACCTCTCTAATAAGTAAATTAAGAAATATTTTGTCATTCCAGAAGAAACGCGAGGAATGCTTTTCCAAAGACATCTTCAAAATGAAAGACATACATCATTTTAATACTATAAACAAATTTAGACAAATACATGTGTATAATCTTAAATGGATTTGCAAGTATGATATTCACTAACACCATGTATTTTTTTGGCTAGAAAAAATAACAAGTTCTTAGATACTACTCATGTCTTAACTTTAAAAAATAAATACAATAATGTGCTCATATTGTACATTGAGATAGCAATCCTTTTTTAAATTATGGTTTTAAGACAATGCTTTATTTCAGTAAAAGTGTAACCATAATAAATTTTGGAAAGACTTATTTCAACGATAAAAATAGATAGTAAATTTGCATTATATGTTGAAAGTAATTACATAATCTGAAAACACATGTTGAAGTCAGAATACAATAGTTCTTGAAATATCTACTTTAAGTGACAGGTTCATCTTCTTTTTTTAAAGTAAATTTTTTCATGAGTAACTTTGTAAAGTTATTTTCACTGAGTCAGTAAACGTGTGAGTTTGATGATCTATCCATATCTGATAGAAATTCTATCACGTGATTCTCATTGTTCTTACCTATAGTTAGACTTGTGGTTAGTACTTACAAACCCATGAAAAATTAGCTCAATGATCTTGAGTAAGATATGTCATCTGAGTCTCAGTCTCTTTATCTCTAAATCAAGAGTGTTGGAATATATTAAATATGTAGACACTGCATGCTCTCCCAGTTCTTTATGCCTGTAATTCTTTACATCTGTGAATGTCGTGATGTATTAGAATTGAGAAATATGATGAGACTAAAAGCATGCTTATTTGATCAAGTTTGTCATTTGATTTTGAACCTTCACATTACTATTTAAACACTCAAAATAGATAATGTGTCTAAAATAAATATGAGGAAATTAGCTAACGATGGCAACTTATTTTTAAAAATACAAACATGAAATATATTATTTAAAAGGCATTCCATGTCTTCTCTTCCTCGAACCATATGCATGTGCGCACACACGCACACACACACACACACCCATACACACACATAGTCACGTGTCCTCACGTGATACACACTTCTAAGCCTATCTCCCACTGTAAATTTTACTTTGTGACTAGGGCAAGAACTGCAAAGTTTATAAGGGAAAAGGTATTTTCTTTTTATTTATTTTGCTTCGGTTTTTTTCTTTAATGATGCTCTAAGGTTTAAAACTGTTACGTGGCCATGCTCTAAGTGTTGGAGAAAGGGGAAACATTTGTTTTATTAACCTCAGGAAAATTAAGAATCGCTATATTTCTATAGATAGTATAAACTCTATCTAGATCCCAAATGTTAATTTTTGTATCATCAACTCTTACAACACTACATATTTTCTTTTTTTTTTCTTTTTTTTAACGTTTATTTATTTTTGAGACAGAGAGGGACAGAGCATGAACGGAGGAGGGTCAGAGAGAGAGGGAGACACAGAATCTGAAACAGGCTCCAGGCTCTGAGCAGTCAGCACAAAACCCGACGCGGGGCTCGAACTCACGGACCGCGAGATCATGACCTGAGCCGAAGTCGGACGCTTAACCGACTGAGCCACCCAGGCGCCCCCATATTTTCAAATGTACATGTTTTTACCTTGATTCTGCCTTTGCTCACTCTTCTTCAACTTTTCCTCATGTTTCTCAAGGCTGTATAGTGTTTTGTGGTTTAATTTTTAAAAGGTAACCATAGCATTCCATGCAACATGATTCTTAAATATCAAGATTATAAAACAGTTTCAGTATGAAAATCAAGAATTCGTTTTGCCATTCATCCTATACCTAAACCCACTTCTTTAGAAACCATTTTAATTCTTTCTGTTTTTAAGTCTTCACTGGCTTTCCCCTGTGACAGACTTCTAATTTTCCTACGTTACCTACTCTCCCCTTATTCCATCTGGCCTCTGGGCAGAGCTAGGAACTTCCTTTCCAGGCCAGTCATATTGTTATGTGTGGCCATGTGATTACACTCAAGCCAATGGCATATAAGTAGCTTCTAGTCATAAATTTAAAAATATTAGTATGATGGTCTTCTGTTTCTCTCTTTTCTTTATTCCCAAATGTGCTGCTAGTGAGCCAGCACATGAGGGAGAGATACCCTGCAGGTGACCAAAGCAATAGAACAAGGAAAACTGGGTCCCCCGGTATCCTCATGGAAAATAACCACTTATGTGACCTAGCTGTCTACTACACTAGACTGTTCTGGAAGAAAGAAATACACATCTGTCAAATTTAAGTGTCATTTAAGTGTATGAACTTTAAGGTCTTATTGTTATAGCAAATTAGTGCATGTCCTAATTAATGCAGAAACTGGCATTTCATTTCTTTTTAATTTTAAGGCATTTTATTTATTCTATAGCGCAAAGAAGGGTTCTAATGTAATAAAATGATGACATAATAAAAACAAAACTAACACATCGTTGCTTTACTCTGTGGCATAACAAGTGGGATATTGACATAAGAAATAACCTGGATGAAAAGACAAGGAGAGGAGAGGAGAGGAGAGGAGAGGAGAGGAGAGGAGAGGAGAGAAGAAGGAAGGAAAGGAAAGGAAAGGAAAGGAAAGGAAAGGAAAGGAAAGGAAAGGAAAGGAAAGGAAAGGAAAGGAAAAAGAAAAGAGAAAAGAAAAGAAAAGAGAAGAAAAGAGAAGAAAAGAGAAGAAAAGAAAAGAAAAGAAAAGAAAAGAAAAGAAAAGAAAAGAAAAGAAAAATAACCTGAATGGATTAAATAACCAGATAGTAGATAGTAGCAAATAGTTGGTGAAAATGATGATTGAGATAATTAATTAAGTAGAGGAGATACATGAGTTTCTCTTGTTGCAGGGGTGGAAATGGTGTGTTTATAGTAAGGGGAATGCATTTATACCCTAAGAGGTAATAGAGTGAATTGTAGAGGACACCACTGACTGTTCGCAGTATCCTGTTCTCCCCCTGCTTTTAAAGTAATAGAAACACTCATGTTTTAGAAGATATGAGCCACCTCAGATAGAAACTGCATTGTCCGACCTCTCTTACACCCATATTTGTCCATGAAATTATTATTATTTTTTTTATTGCTGGAATTTGATTTACGTTCTCAGGTCATGTTATTTAAAAAAGAAGTTACCCACCTTCTGTATCCTTTCTCTACCCGCCCATGTGTGAGTATTCTATCAAGTCAGCTCTAATTAAGTGAATTAGTAGGATAATATCCCATGATGACTACAAAAGGAGATACGAGGAACTTGGGTTCTTCGAAGACTTTGCTGAGTAAAACAACTTACCTGGTTTCAAACATTTTCCTACTTTTCAACTGATAAGTGAGAAAAAATAAATCTCTATTGTAACTGAACACCTATAAATTGTTATAACAGCTTGGCATATATTCTCACTAATACATAAATGCTTCACTAATGTTTAAGCAGATTTTTTAAAAAGTTTATCATCTGGTGATATATTCTCTTTCTCTCTTCCTTTGATAGATAAGGACAAATTTGACATACCTTTTTTATTGCTCCCACCATTTCAATGGTTAACTGTATATTTCAAATAGCACATTTCTATTTCTATTTCATGTATCACTACCCACCACAGTATTTCTACTCCAATTTTATAAGCTAAAGAGATTAGTCCTCCCCTCCCACTATTCACCTTCTCTCCCAAATTTCAAATCTCAAACCTACAAATTATGTCTTTTTTATCCTTAAAGATGATAATGATTTCATTCTTTTTGTAACATTACTTAAATCTTTTATTTCAATTTGGCTTTCAATTTTGTGACCTCAATTGATTGTAAGAGCTGAAACTAATTATTAAAATTCAGACTTTTGTGACTGTCGAAGTACATTCACTATGGAGAAAAATACTGGGCTACCATTGGATGTCTCTTGTGCATGTATCTAATATCACAATTCTAGTGGTATGCAAACGATATTCCTAACAACAGTTTAGGATTTCTTTTTCTTAGAGATATCTTTATTGGTGAATGGATTTATACCATATATTACTTGACAGAACTTCTTTTACTCTTGTCCTGACTTGAGCCCACCCTTTCCTTCAGTCTTTATTCTTGTCTTATTCCCTAGTTGCACTGGAAAAAAAATCCTGAAGTCTCGAATAAAAAAAGTTAAGTGGGAATAAAATTATGCATTCAAAATTATCTTAAATTTTGAAACAGTTTTCTCATGGTCTTTAAATAATACTTGAAGAAGTTTCTTAACAGTTTGATTCTTGTTCCATTAGATTTATTATATGTTTTTGTTTGCTTTGTTTTCAACTTGCTGGAATATTTAGATTTGTATCTTTCTTCTTAGTGTACCAATATTTTTTTTGATATATCTAAAAGATTTCTTTAAAGGTGAATATTTTTATTGATTTTGTTAAACATTGTTATTCTTTCCATTTTAAATCCTATGCCATTCAGCTCTGAGATATTTTTTTACTATTATATTCCTGACATTTTTCTTCTCTATATTTTCTTTCAATGCTTTTGAAATGTCTCACATCTAATTCAGATCCCATTTGCTACTTGAAGTAACTCCAGACAAGTACAGCCTACCTTAGTTTCTTTTAACCTCTGAACATCAACCGCATGAAATTGGATATGTGTCTGTATCTCTGTGTGGAGAGATGTGGGTGTATATTTCAAATTCTGACTATAGTTTCTCATAACAGTTTTACCTCTATAACTGAATTATAAGATCCTTGAGATGTTTATACTTCACTCCTATGCTTATTTTGTAATTCCCTCTGCTAAATCCTTTATGATATATAGTGATTAAAAAAATAAAGATAACAAAAAATACCTACTTCACAGTTGATATACATGGTATATGGTTTGTTCTTCTTATTACATTAGAGCTGCACAACTATACAAAATTTTGCTTGGCATATCTTTGACCGAGGAAGTGTTAAATACAGATGTTGTCAATAGTATGTGAAACAGTTATCTTTGTCTTATACACCCATCAACGTTTCCTTGGTATATACCTGCTAATCTCCTATGTACCCTTCAAGATATTTAATCTTTATTTGCTCGCTCAAAGTGCAAATGGAAATTTTATCTATAATCTTTGAATAATACACCACTCAATTTATTAGTAATGCCGCTTTACATAAACCTATCCTTTTTAATATATATGTAAGGTAGTTAATATATATGTAGGGTAGTTACTTGGTTTTGGTTTACCCATTAGTATCACTAGTACCAATAGGACCTTAGCAGCAGTTCAAGACAGACATTTTGAATAAAACCAGTTTGATAAAAAAAAAATAATAATAATAATTTAGCCAAGAGTAACCAGGAGATGGCTCATTAATTGTGAAAAGGACATATTTTAAATGTTCCCAGTTATCTCCACATAAGATCTACTGATTACACAAAACCTGTTTTTCAGGCCACAGGCACCCCTTGTCTATGCTCTCTCTGGCTTCTAGAGTCAGCATTATTCTACCCTGAGTATAGGCTCTAAATTCATTCACCTCAGTGTTGATAAATTCTACCTTTATCCCTGTGCGTTAGATTTCTAAGGCTGTCCTAACAGATTAACACAAACTTGGTGGATTAAAACACAGAATTTTGTTCTCTCATAGTTCTGAAGACCAGACATTTGAACTCAAGGTATATTTGAGTTCAGTGGTGTATTCTCTCCATATTGCCTGAGGGAAATGTGTTTTTTGCCTTTCATGGCTTCTGGTGGTTGTCAGCATTTCTTCAACTAGTGGCTACTTCACTCCACTCTCTGCTGTCATGGTCACAATGCTAGTCTCTTTTTTTTTTTTCTGTGTCCATTACAAAGACACTGAACGTTGAATTTAAGGCTGATCTGAACAATGAAGGATTATCTCATTATTTCAAGACTCTTAACTGTATTTACAAAGACTCCTTTTCCAAATAAAGTAACATTCACATATCCCAGGGATGAGAGTGTGGATGTGTCTTTCTGAGGACGACCACTCAACTCATTATAGTCTGATATCACTTACTAAGAACTCTCCACTTTGATAAATACACAGAGAGGTGTTCATCTCCTTTAGCAATGATGGAATGGAAATGAAACTACAGCACATATTTTTAAAGGAACATAAAGAGGGTTTTTCAATTTCTTTCTACACAAATTACTGCACTGTCAGGGATTGAGAGGTATCATTTCTAGCTATTTGTCTAGTCTTCTCTATTTATAGGACAGGAAAATACTAAAGAATTTTGCATTACCCTCTGCCCCAAGCTTTCACCAAGATGATATATCACTGTGTGAAATTCTGTCTTTGACAAAATAAGATCCTTTTCAGTTTCTTTCCTTCTTAGCTCCTTTTTTCTGTCATATTTTAATCCCCCTTCTTTTTCAATTCAACCCAGATAATTCTTACAGTAATTAGTCATCATAGCTAACAATTTTAATAATAAAGACTCTAATTGGCTCTAATTTTTACTTCTTTTGTCCTTTAATTTTGGTCTCTCTCTCTCTCTCTCTCTTTTTATGGGGGGAGGCTTTTATGAAATATCATGTTAGAATGGTTACCACCAAAAAAACAAGAGATAGAGTGTTAGTAAGGACACAGAGAAAAGGAAACCCTTGTACAATGTTGCTGAGAAGGTAAATTGGTGCAGCCTCTGTGAAAAACAGTATGGTGGTTCTTTAACAAGTTAAAAATAGAACTACCTTATGATCTAGCAATTTCACTTGTAGATATATATCCAAAGAAAACAAAATCATTATTTCAAAAAGATACATGCACCCTCATATTCATAGCAGCATTATTTACAATAGCTAAGACATGAAAACAACCTAAGTGTCCATCAGTGGATGAATGGATAAAGAAGTTGTGATAAATATATAATGGGATATTGTTTAGGCATAAAAAAGGAAATCCTACCATTTGAAATGGCATGGTGGAACTTGAAAGCATTATACTAAGTAAAATAAGTTTGACAGAGAAAGACAAATGCTCTATGATCTCACTCATGTGTGCAATCTTAAAAAAAACAAAAAACAAAAAAACTAAACTTATTGAAGCAGAGAAGAGATTGGTGGTTGCCAGAGAAGGGGGGAGGGGGGTGGAGAAAATGATTAAAGAATGTTCAAAGTTACAAACTTCCAGTTATAAGACAAATAAATTTTGAGAGTGTAATTTACAGCATGTCATTTGCGGCATGTTAACTATAATTAACAAAATTGTGCTGTATATTTGAAAGTTTCTAAGAGAGTCAATCTTAAAAGTTCTCATCACAAGAAAAAATTGTAAGTATGTGAGGTGATGGATATTAACCTAACTTACTGTAGTAATCATTTTGCAATATATATACACAACAAAGCATCATTTTGTAAAGTTTAATACATGCTGTATGTCAGTTATATCTCAAACTGGAAAACAAACAACAAGCATAACAGTATTAAGTTTATGTCTCACAATACAGTGAATGAATCTATAGTTTGATGCCCGGTGACGTGAGACAATTCAACCGAGTGTTTTGCATGTCTTGTGACAGCTTTCTCTTCTGCATTAGCATTTAAATTTTTTTTTTTGGTTGAGATATAATTGACACATTACATTAGTTCCAGGCATACAACATGATGATTCAGTTTGTATATATTTCAAAATGATCACCTTGACAAGTCTAATATAGTTAAAATCCATCACATATGTTGTTTTCCATAATGTACATAGTTATACATTTTTTTTCCTGTGACGAGACCTTTTAAGATCTATTCTGTCAGAAACTTTCAAATATGAAGTTTAGTATTAACTAGAAAACCATGTTGTATATTATATCCCTATGACTTAATTATTTATTTGATAACGGGATCAAAGATGTTTATGTGACAAAAACTTTGGAAGCTAGTAATTCTGTCTCCTTCTGGGTCAGAGGGAAAATACGGCACTTAGTCAGGATAATAAAAGATATTTATCTTTATTCTTTAGAAGGAAGGATGGACTGGTTTAGTAGCAGCAGTCTTATACAATTGTTTTTTGTTTGTCTGCTTGTAAGCTCAGTGTTTCTCATCTGTGACACAGATACACTGTATATAGAGCATCGTCCACATTGCCGCTTTGAGACTTGAGAAGCAACGGACCTGAGGAGAACATGAAGTCCATGTTACTTTCTGTACCATAAGTAATATACTGTCTAAATTGACCTTGTCTCGTTCTCTCCTTAGTCGCCAAATCTTTCGAGGTATGGCAAGCCAACCTAGCAACTAACCACCGCACTGTTGCTTGAGAGTTGTTTCACACCTGAGAAGTGGCCCTTCTTTATGCATTTATTCAGATACTCAAAAACCTTCCACATAGTTGCTCTATTATATTCTAGGCCTTAACAGCCCCTTGACTGATTGTTTTATCTAACTAGCATGCTAAACAGGTAAAAGAGAATGGGAAGGAAAGATCTAGACGAAAATCTTTAAATCAAACACGTCGCTTCCATCAACATTTTACTGAATGGAATACAGTCACATAATTTCTTTGCATATAAGGCAACTGGAATATATTATCTAGTGATAAATACGAGAGAGAAGGAGACAGATATTTGTAAGTACAAGCAGTCCCTATCACAGCCACTATTAGATACTATTAAAAATACCCTCTTCCAAGATTTGATACTGCAAAATTTGCCAATCCTATGGTAAAATCTCAATGAATTATGTATTATTGAATTTTTGATGGAGTCTCAATTCCAAGAATCTATGTGTGTTAAATCTCACCTTAAATCTTTTAATCTTTGGTCTAGTTTTTATACAGATATAGTTGCCATATTGTATTACTTTTATGTGTACAACATAATTCAATATTTGTATGTGTTGCAAAAATATCATCACCACATAGGTCTAGTTAACGTTTGTCACAATACATAGTTGCAAATCAATTTATTTTCTTGTGATAAGGAAAATCTTTTGATCTTTTAAATCTTGACTTTTAGTTTTCTAGGTCATTCAACCTTAGTCCTAAACTACAATAATTCTTAAACTCCAAGTCACCTAGAATCCAGTTTCTATTACCTTTTCTTTTTTTTTTAAAAGTTTTATTTATTTTTGAGACAGGGAGAGACAGAGCATGAACAGGGGAGGGTCAGAGAGAGGGAGACACAGAATCTGAAACAGGCTCTAGGCTCTGAGCTGTCAGCACAGAGCCCGACGCGGGGCTGGAACTCACGGAGTGGGAGATCATGACCTGAGCTGAAGTTGGCCGCTTAACCGACTGAGCCACCCAGGCGCCCCGTCCTTTTTATCTTCTTTATCCTCTTCTCTGACCCCACACTCTGTTTCAGGTCCTGTAATACTTCTTTGCTCCCCATTAGAGTAAAACTATTTTAAAATTTTATTTTTAAATTCACTGCACATATGTACTTCTCTTTTATGACTCCTTTTAATCCATGCCAAAGTAAGACAATTTCACCCCTATGCCCACTCCACAACATAAGACTTTTGTTAGATTATGGATAATTTCCATATTTGAAAATCCATGGCCATTTGTCATTTCTCATCGTGCTCAAACTTCTGTCAACATTTGATATTTTTCTACACTTCTTCCTCCTTGAATCACAGTCTTCTCTTCGCTTTCAAGACAGGTAATATTCTCAGTATTGCTCTTTCTTCACAAGACATTCCTTTCTAGACTACATTTATAATTTTTCTTAATGCCACTGACCTCCAAATATTAGAAAGCCTGATATTCAGTTTTTGGCCCTCTTCTCTTTCCTCAATGCATTTATTTCCTGCCCATTTTACCTAATCTCATTGCTTCAAATATGCCACCTCCATGCCAATGATTTGCAAATTTATATTTCAAGCCTAGATCACTCTCGTGAGTCACAAATTCATATATACAACATCTACAAATGATTTCTACACTTAAATGTGTAATAGATGCTGTTCTGCATTCTTTCTCATCCATGTAAGTAGCAACTTCACTTTTCCAGTTTTTCAAGCCCTGAATGGTAAAGTTATCCTTGACTATTCTTTTCATTTTTTTAATGCTTATTTATATTTGAGAGAGAGAGACCAAAACAGAGCATGAGCAGGAAAATGGGAAAAGAGAAAGGGAGACACAGAATCAGAAACAGCTCCAGGCACTGAGCTGTCAGCACAGAGCCTGATGCGAGGCTTGAACTCACAAACTGAAATCATGACCTGAGCCAAAGTCAGCGCTTAACCAACTGAGCTACCCAGGGGCCCCATCCTTGACTATTCTTTTTCTCTCACATTACACATGCAATTTAAAAGCAAATTTTCTTTCTAGTGTTTTCAAAATATTTCCAGAATTAAACTGCTTTTTTAAAAACTATGTTTCCAAGATTCTAGTCCCTCATGTTAGACCAGAACCCAACATGGGTCTTACCTGAAATTGTTGCTTAATGATGTCTCTCTCTTTCTGTTTGTTCCTCTAGAACTAATTCTTAGTAAAACAACTAGAATAATTTTAATAAGCATGAGACAGATTTTTTTCACTCTTTTTTTTTTTTTTCTCAGAATTCTCTACTGGATTCCAATTTTATCTAGTAAAGATCATAATCTTAATTATTGCCTGTAAATCTCATCACAATCCCCCAATCTGATTCCATTTCCGTGTTTTGTGACCCCTATTCTTCCCAGGCTATACTGCTCTAGGCTATGCCTTATTGATTACTGACCATGTCAGACATTCTACTGTCCGAGGGACTTGGCTCTTCTTAGAATAATTTTCTTTCAGTTAGCTGAATTATTCACATTTTCTATTTTATTAAGTCTTTACTCACATGTCACCTCAAGAATGCTTTCCCTGACATCTTGTTTAAGTATTAGCTTATTCCTGGGGTGCCTGGGTGGCTCAGTTGGTTGAGCGCCCCACTTCGGCTCAGGTCACGATCTCACGATTCGTCGGTTCAAGCCCCGTGTTGGGCTCTGTGCTGATGGCTCGGAGCCTGGAGCCTGCCTCAGATTCTATGTCTTCCTCTCTCTCTGCCCCTCCACTGTTTGTGCTCTGACTCTCTCTCTCAAAAATAAATAAACATTTAAAAAAATTTTTAAAAACATTAGCTTATTCCTAAGCCCTTCTTTTCCTTTGTCACTGTTCTGTCTTATTTATAACGCTAATCGCTATCTCAATTATACATTATGCATTTTCCTGATTATTGATATCCTGTGCTAAAGTATAACCTCCATGAGGTCTAGAAATATGCTTTGTTCACTTTTATGCTTGACATATACATAGTGATCACTAAAATTTGTTGAATGGAAGAACATTTTACATGCTCAGAATGCATTTATTGGAAAACTATTTTCCCATTATTTTTTTGCTCTTGAATAAAAAGCAATCAGTTTATATAGAAAGAAATAGATGACTGGTTAACAATGACAACAAGAAAAAGTAGGAATGTAACCTTCATGTTAATGTATTTTTAATTAGAATTGAGAAATAAATGTAATAAATGTAAGTGAACTTATACCTTTCCAAAGATGATAACATTTTTTGCAAGTGAACAACATTGTTTTTAATTGTCAAGCATTTCATAATTATAAACAACTGAGATCCATCACGGACAATTAACAAACTTTATTATTTTCATGGCTATATATTTTTAACTGTTGCAAAATATATACAGTTTTGTTTCTATAATTTTTCAAAAAAAAAAAAGCAATCCTATTCAGCCTGTCAGAGAACTCTAAAGAAAATAGGTTTAGAAAATTTTGATATGAACAATATGTAATTTCTATTGTCACAATATGGAATTTTAAAAAGTGAAATTAACTTATAAGGGAAAGAAAAGAATTAATGCATTAAAATTCAGATTAAAATAAAACAACATTGGAGGTAAATTAAACAACTCAGGCAAGTGTTCAAAGCTTCATTATTCACTGTATAAAGAATATCTACAAATAAAATGTTAATTTAATTTTGTTCTTCTTAGTCATCAGTGTTCAAAAAGTGTTTAAAGGCAATGCTATTTTAAGCAAATAAGCCAACTCACATATTTGTGACCTCTCACTCTATGAACAAAATACAACGAAGTATAAAGTAGAAACTATGTCCAATTATCTTGATGTACACAGGGAACGTGTTCATTTGATGTGAAGTGGTTAATGCTTATTCCTCTTTACTGATGAGGAATACATTTGTTGTTGCTGGATGTATTTTTTTGCCTAAATAGTCCAGATAATTATCTCCAAAACTCTAATCCTTACTCACGGCTTATTATTACTCATTTTCTTATTACTTATTACTGTAATCTCTTATTTCTTATTACTGTATTTTCTTATATCTTGAGATATCTTCCTTACCAAAATGTTTTTGCTTATGAGAAGATTTTTTATGAAACTTCAGTGTACATACATATAATTATGAGATGTAAAGATATTTTCCCTTCTAAGAGCCCAACGTGGGCTCCAACTCACAAACTGCGAGATCATGACCTGAGCTGAAGTGGGATGCCCAACCGACTGAGCACCCAGGTGACTCTAATTGTCCATTTTCTATTTGGCCTTGCTAAATTTCCTGAATTTGAATTTCTGAAATTATTTTGCATGTTTTACTATACATTCTTCTTTATTAGGGCACATTTGAGTGAATTTTTGTCCCTTGATTAAGAATCTGCCCATGAAAACTTGTGATTGTTGTTAGGTTGTAACTTACCTTAAACTTTGCTTTATTCCCATTGCCTAGCATAGTGCCAGGTAATTAGTACATGTTTTTAAAATTTTTTTTTAATGTTTGTATTTATTTGTGAGACAGAGAGAGACAGAGCATGAGCAGGGGAGGGGCAGAGACAGAGGGAGATACAGAATCCTAAGCAGGTTCCAGGCTCTGTCAGCACAGAGCCTGACGCTGGGCTTGAACTCACAGACTGTGAGATCATGACCTGAGCTGAAGTCGGATGCTCAACTGACTGAGCCACCCAGGCGCTCCATAGTAGATGTTAATAAACACTTTGTAACTAATACATGAACAAATGGATTAATGGTGTAGCACACGTTGGTTACACATTTGTGCTAAAAGCAATTTACGCACCTCACAACATTCACTAGCTTTGGTTTTCTGCCTGATACTGAAGATCCTCCAGAAGCTGCTGAAACTAATCACATCCTTATGAATTCAGGGAAAGGTTTGAACCTTTATTGGAGGGAGTTTCCTTTGGCTCTGTTGCCATCTTGTAGTAAGGTTTAAAAGGCTTGCATCGGTTTAAGGCTTGCATTGGCTCTGTTGCCATCTTGTAGTAAGGTTTAAAAGGCTTGCATCTTGCATCGGTTTAAAAGGCTTACCTGCTCAACTCTCAAGAGTTTTTTACCCAGTTTTTCCCTATCCCTCATTCCTCTTGAGAACAAGTTTTAACACCTTGTGACCAGCCTTGTACATCAAGCTTTTTGGCTTCTACCCTGGAGTTGCCTTGTTGGTGCTGAAAGAAGAAAGGTAAAGGCAGACTCACGGCACGCATTCATTCACCTGGCCACCTTTGGTTTTCTGTAGAAGGCCTCCACTATCATTTGGAAGCAGTGGAGACAGTAACTCCTAGAAATGCAGAGGGTTTGATGACTGAGTGGAATATCTCTGAGCAGTGATGGATTGGAGGAATGGATAACTCCTTCTCTTTGTCCCAACAACTTAATACTATTTCAAGAAACAAGGATAATACCACCTCTCTGCAGACCTCCAGTGAAACCAAATACTCTTGTTAACAAAGCTATGCACTATGTTTACCCTTTCCCAGACTCAATCTTTTCATCCTTCCCTGCTTCCCCCAAGGTTATACCACCCAAGAAAGTGCTAACATATATGATTTTTGGCTCAGGCTTTGTTTTCTAAGGAAAAACTATGTTACAAATGATATCGCATTTGTGAACCCTAATGTATAGGCTTTGAGTGATGATGCGTGTAGGTTCATCAACTGTAACAAATGCATCACACTGATGGTGGATGTTGATTTGGGGGAGGCTCTGTGAGTGGGGGTAGGTACACATTGGAACTGTCGCCTTCACCTCAGTTTTGCTCTAAACCAAAACCTACACAAAAAATAAATTCTATTTGAAAACTTCACATCACTAAGGTGGTAAATTGAATGGATAGTCACTCTCCATTATTTGCTGCCACTCCATGAGCATTAGATATCTTCTTCACCTTTTTGAATTTAGGAAAGTCCATATGATTTGTTTTCATAACTGAAATATGAGTAAAAACAAAATACACAATTTCAGGGAGAAGCTGTGAGAGCTAGAGCATCCTCTAGCTTGTTCTCCTTCATTTCTGCATGAGAACAGGCAATGCTTCAGATGAACGTTGCTTTGTCAGTTTGGAACTGAAACCAAATACCCCAGAGATCAGAACCAGGGCCAAACTGCGATGAATCACTAAAATGAGAAGGAAATAGACCTTTGTTTTATCAGTCCGTGTGATTTTAGACGTATAACCTAGCTTCTATTGGTGGAAAATAACACCAGAAGTCTGATTTGTCTTCACATAAACCCTTACTAAGGCATGTGTAATTGGCTTTGGAGCTGGGTAGGAGGTAATGAGGCAGCAGTTATGGAAGGTTAGAAGGAATACAATTTAAGTTATAACATGGTTAAACATGTGAAAAAAATGATGTCCTATATACTTTGGAAGGTAAACAGTGTATCTAATAAGTGTGTAACTTAAAGTGAAGTATAGGAAACTAACAATATGAAAGCAATCAAAGTAGCGTGTGTTTGTTAGATGAGGTCTCCTCCCCCATAAAAATTGGCTATTTTGCGAGGAAGAACAAACACATCAGAAACAGTGAAAATGTGAAAAAAAATCTTGCAAGAGGAGAAGAGGTAACTAATTTTCTGTCCCAATCAGTAAAAAATAAAATTGAGAAATTCACAGACCATCTGAGGCCTATTCAACTCAGTCTTATAGCAAAAATAAAATCAAAGCCTTGGCCATAGTACCCATGGTTAAAATGCCAAAAAATTAAGGTGGTACCTCTAAGTACTTACACTTAAAAAATGCTTTAGGAAAACTTGCCTCTCCTTGCTGCTTACTCTCAAATTACCTGAATGTAATTTAAGAGACAGAGGTAGGTCTTTAAAAGAATTGTGAATATGAATTCTGGCACATTAAGCTGATTGAAAGTTAAATAATTTTAAAAGGTAGTACATGTTTAACATTGTAATGTGAAAACAGCTATCACCTTGGCCTTAAAGAGACTGATTTCTAAAAGATGTTTTGGGCCCCAAACTCTCTATGACAAGAACAGGGGAAATAGCTGTTTCACCACCAAGGGCAACAAATTATACAGTGCTTTCTTCAGATGTAACCAAGATAGAAAATGAGAAAAGGAAACAGCTTACAGAGGATAAAAATAAAAATCACAGAGAAGAAATAAGTAGAGGAAACTATTCTAGGTAGTGAAACCAGGGTCTGATCAAGAAGCATTTCCTAGTCCCAGGGTTGAGTTGCTTTTTCAAATCTGGACAGCAGAATTTCAGAATTTCTATGAGTAAAGGAATACTGCATACCTCCCCTTCTTCTCTTTTCTGAATGAATTGTTTATTGTGATTATCTCATCCCTGTCTTCCTTTTGTTTATTGAACATATGGGATGGGATAAATAGCTTTTCTTTTAATTCACAGAATTATAGATCAACATAGCACTTTCAAACCTGAAGAAACTACTGTGAACTACCCATGTATCTTTCTTTTAGACCAAAGTAGGGGCTGGAAGTAAGCCTGATTGCAGGGGATTAGGATGTGGAAGTGATAATCTGCCTGTAGGAGGGGGAAGGAACCAAATATATATATGGTGACCAGAAATGTGCACTTTCATAAACTGTGTATTCTTCACAAATATCTGATCCTCCTTCCTATTGGAATATCCTATATCTATAACGTGTTAAACTCAGATTATTGATGGAAGTAACATGTCACTTCCAATCAGAAGGTTTAAGCTTTAGCACATACTATTCCATATTCTCTGTCTGTCTGTCTCTGTCTCTCTCTCTTCTCCTGCCTCTGTGATTGTGGGAACATTCATTGTTTTCTTAGCATACAGTTTTCTTAGCCTCCATACATAAGTGCCCTAGATGAACAGAGGTCCATGTGTTGACATGTAGCATAAGTGAAAAATATACTTTACTATTTGAAATCTTTGAGATTTTTATGTTGTTTGTTTTTACAACACAATTTAGCCAATCCTAACTGTTATTCCATCCATCCCCTTCCCTTGTGTGCCTTATTAAAAATAATAAAAGCCAATTTAATTGAACAAACACCCCACAGAGGATGTCATTAAACTCTGGTCAGGGGTAGATCTTATTAAAAGCCAAACATAGGGATCTTACTACTCTCATCAATGATTGTTTTTTTCTTGGGCATTTGACAACATTCTGGTTAATGAGTTGTTAGGGAAATTGGCTCGTGTTTCTGAGAAAAGTTTCCTCTGAAAAATGAGATACATATAATCTAGACCTTTGTTTGGCTTTCTTCTAGGTACTTTCTTTACTAAACAGGATGCTCAAAACTGCAACAGTCATCTTGCAAACATGAGCAAAACTAGTGAAAATTCAAAGTCCACACTGATGAATATGTTAGAGCACAATATGGAAGGATATTGGGTCCTTTGTAATGTCATTGACTCATTGTATTTATTCACCAACTCAAGAACTGTTCCACCATAAGCCTTATTGTCGTGAATTAAATCTAGGAACCACCAAATTAATGGTAATAACAACATAGTTTGAAACTACCAAGTACTTAAGATTTCTAATTATACATTTCATGAATTCAGAGGTTCTTAGTTTACAATAAATCTTTTATTTTTAAAAACTACAGGAAAAAAATTTGATATTTAACAATTACAACAACCTGGATGGGCTCTAGTGTGTTAATTTAAACTTATGTATTTCAGTAGCTCTTTGACTATACAAATGTTAAAGAATATTAAATATTAAGAATCTTTAGTTAATTGCCCCATTGACCCATCTTCAAAGCCATAAAGTCCTACAGGTCCTTCCCATGTCATATCTTGCCACCCAGGTTTCTGCTTCCCTTTCTGACTCTAAGAATTCATGTGATTAGATTGGGTCCATTTAAGAAATCCAGGATAATCTCCATATAGTTAAGGTTTTTAATTCAGCTGGTTATCAAACCTAACTCCATATGCAACCTTTATTTCCTTGTGGATATGTAAATGAGATAGGTAGGTGTAACATATTCACAAGTATTAAGATTAGAACATGGATTTCTTTGGAGAGTTATTATTTTGCCTAATAGAAAACACAAAACATTTAATTTGGGTAACTATAGAACACAGCATTTTGATTTTTTCTACTTAGTGTAATATATTCTAAAAACACATACCTAGAAATAAACCTTAATTTTCATTCTTTCTTCATATTATTATTAGTGATGATGCTACTATTATACTCAAACTATTTTACACATATATTTTATGCATGTGAATGCATTATATATATATGACAAATAAGCAATTATTTTGTGTTGTAAACTACAAAGACTTTTGTAGAAAAGAAAACTATAAAATCAAGAAGTTACATTACAAACACTGTAATGTTAGAATTAATTGAAATACTCATGATTTTATAATATTAATAATAAAAATTCATGAATATGAATACATATAAACTGCTGCTTGGTCTACTAAAAAGCAATTAAGCAATAACAAATCCAAGTAGCAATGATTACCCTAATTCTTTTATTGTAATTATTAAATATAATTGTCCATTAAAAAGCAAATATATAAGAATAAACCAGATCTCCCGAGAGGAATTGCAGATTCCAAGTCAGGTACAGGAGACATACAATAGGAGCCTAAGATATTTTCTTGTACCAGAAAATTTTAAAAGCCATTAGAAATAATTTGGTTTTCTCGGAAAGACAAAGGAAATGATACAAAGAGGATGCCATCGAATCTCAAAAAGGAAAATGTTTCTCTGATTGAACTAAAAATCATTTAATATATTTACAAAAATAAGTCCTTAATGTTATAATGGAGAAACAGATAATAAAAAGGTGATCATCTTTTGATGTAGTTAGTCTTCTGTGAAAATTAACTAGAAATGTACCCCATGTTTTCTGTGTAAAATGTATTCCAGGAAAGTTTCTGTTTCTTTCTTCTGCATGTCGCTGTCCAGTTTTCCCAGCACCATTTGCAGAAGAGACTGTCTTTTTTTTTTCATTGAATAGTCTTTTCTGCTTTGTCAAAAATTAGTTGACCATACTTTTGTGGGTCCGTTTGTGGGTTCTTTATTCTGTTCCATTGATACATGTCTGTTTTTATGCCAGTACCATACTGTCTTGATGATTCGGCTTTGTAATACAGCTTAAAAGTCTGAAATTGTGATGTCGCCAGCTTTTTTTTTTTTTTTTAATAATTAATTAATTAATTTTTATTGTTAACATTACTTTGGCCATTCGGGGTCCTTTCCGGTTCCATACAGATTTTAGAATTGTTTGCTCTATCTCTGTGAAGAATACTGGTGTTATTTTGATACAGATTGCATTGAATGTGTAAATTGCTTTGCATAGTAGACATTTTAACAATATTTTTTCTTTCAGTCCACGAGCCTGGAATGTTTTGTCATTTCTCTGTGTCTTCTTCAATTTCTTTCATAACTTTTCTATAGTTTTCAGTGAGGAGATCTTTTACCTCTTTGGTTAGTTTTTTTTTTTTTTTTAAGTTATTTATTTTGAGAGAGAGAGAGAGAGAAAGAATCCCAAGCAGTTTCTGCACCATCAGTGCAGAGCCTGATGTGGGGCTTGAATCCACGTACTGTGAGATCATGGTCTAAGTCAAAGTCTAATGTTTAACTGACTGAACTACCTGCATGCTCCTGGTTAGGATGATTCCTAAGTATCTAATGGTTTTTAGTGTAATTATAAATGGGATATATTCCTTGATTTCTTTTCCTTCTGCTTCATTGTTGGTATATACAAATGCAACTGATTTCTGTACATTAATTTTATATCTTGCAACTTTGCTGAATTCATGTATTAGTTCTAGAAGTTTTTTGGTGGAGTCTTTCAGGTTTTCCACGCAGAGTATGAGGGCATCTACAAAGAGTGAGAGTCTGCCTTCTTCCTTGCCAATTTGTATGGCTTTTATTCCTCTTTGTTTTCTGATTGCTGATACTAGTACTTCCAGTACTGTATTGAACAATAGTGGTAAGAGTGGACATCCTTGTTGTGTTCCTGACCTTAGGGGGAAAGGTCTCAATTTTTTCCCATTGAGGATGATATTAGCTGTGGATCTTTCATATGTGGCCTTTATGATGTTGAGGTATGTTCCTTCTATCCCTAATTTCTTGAGGGTTACACCATATACAAAAATAAATTCAAAAGAGATGAAAGACCTAAATGTAAGACAGGAAACATTCAAAATCCTAGAAAAGAACATAGGTAGTAATTTCTTTGACATCATCAAGCTTCTTACTAGATACATATCCCAAGACAAGGGAAACAAAAGCAAAAATGAACTACTGGGATTTCATCAAGTTAAAAAGCATCTGCACAGTGAAGGAAACAATTAACAAAACTAAAAGGCAACCAATGGAATGGGAGAATATATTTGCAAATGACATATTGGATAAAGGGTTAGTATCCCAGATCTATAAAGAACTTATAAAATCAGCACCCCTAAACCAAATAATCTACTGAAGAAATAGGCAGAAGACATGAATAGACACTTTTCCCAAGAAGACTTCCAGATGGCCAACAGACACATGAAAATAACTCAACATCACTCATCATTAGAGAAAAAAAAAAAATCAAACCATGATGAGAAACCACCTCACACCTGTCAGAATGGCTAAAATAAACAACACAAGGAACAACAGGTGTCGGTGAGGATGCGGAGAAAGAGGAACACTTTTGCACTGTTGGTGGGAATGCAAATTGGTGCGGCCACTCTGGAAAATGGTATGGAGGTTCCTCAAAAAATTAAAAATAGAACTACCTTATGAGCCAACAATTGCAGTACTAACTACTTATCCAATACAAAAATACTGACTTGAAGGGATACATGCACCCCAATGTTTATGGAAGCCTATCAACAATAGACAAATTATGGAAAGAGCCCAAATATCCATTGACTGATGGATTGATAAAGAATATGTGGTGCATTTATATTTAGATCCAATGGAGTATTACTCAGCGATCAAAAGGAATGAAATCTTACGATTTGGAACAATATGGATGGAACTAGAGTGTATTATGCTAAACAAAATGAGTTAATCAGAGAAAGACAAATACCATATGATTTCACCCATGTGGAATTTAAGAAATACAAGAGATAAACACCGGGGAAAAGAAGGAAATTAAAATTAAAACAGAGAGGGAGGCAAAGGATTAGAGACTCTTAAATATGGAAAACAAACTGAGGGTTGCTTGAGGGAGGTGGTTAGGGGGGTGGGCTAAAGGGATGATGGGCATTAAGGATGACAATTGTTTCAATGAACAGTGGGTATTATATGTAAGTGATGAATCACTGGGTTCTACTTAAATTGATATTACATAGTATGTTAACTAACTTGAATTTAAATAACTAAATTAAAAAAAATAAAACGTATTTCAAAGTAAATATAGAGTCATGTTGTTCGTAAGAGAAAAAAATCTTCATTACAGAATAATTTTAATTAGTAATTGTGCAAAGAAATACTGTATTAGAAAAATCATCAGTTTTAATCCTCTAAATAATTTGATTCAAGACAAGATTAAACCATTAAATATAAAATCGTTGAAAGAATGCAGGCATGAGACTGACATCACCTGAACCACTCATTAGTAACAATAAATATTCCGATGTGCCCCTGGATGTGACTCAATATGAAAATCACAGAACCATTATGAAAATTCTGGGCAAAAATAAAACACAGTTAAATCTCATTAAGCTTGTGGAGTTACTATCTTGCTTACTGGCAATCAAAAGCAGGAAAGAACCAGTTAAGTGAAAGCACAAGTCAAGAAAGAAGGATCCAGAAAGAGAGATATTTAATAGGAAAAATGATCCAGTTTCTTCAGTTAGTAGCATTATACAGAATAGAGTAGAGATTGTTTTGTTCGTAAGAGACTTAAGAGACATAAAAATTAAAAAAAAATACATAAATATGAACTAGATATAAGATATTAAGAAATTATTATTAATTTTGGTATGTCAGTGACATTGTGCTTAGGAGTAGCAAATATCCAAGTTGTTCAAAGATGCATACTGAAGTGCCTTGGAATGAAATGACATAATGTCTAGGTTTGATTTGAAATATGGGGCAAAGAGATGAAGTGAGTCTATGAGTAAGTATATGAAAATATATAAGCATGATATGAATTCATGATTCTAAAAGATTTGAGAATGTGTGTAATAATTTCCTAGAAGAATTCAACTTTCCAAATGAGATAGACAAATAAATATAAAACCCATATGTTCTACAACAATCAATGTTATTTCCCACAGAGAAAACAACAAGCTTAGTCCATTTTCCTGGATTGTTCTATAAAACATTCAATGAACATATAACTTTGCTTTTATAAAATCTTCTACAGAAAAGAATGAGACAGAATACTGAATACTGCCTACTTTTTTAAAATTATGCTAGCAAAACTTTGAAAGCAAACAAAGCAAGACAAATATGAGAAGTGAAACCTATGGGCAGCCTCACTTAAAATGTATATACAAAAATTATAAATATGTGCAAATATTTGTAAACAGAATCTGACAATGCATGAAAGAATGTTAAAATCATTAGCATGTAAATTTTCAGGCTCTTCATTTTAAAAAATCTATGCTAAGTTGCTGCCACACACTATGCATGAAACTTCAACTACATTGTATTAGACTTTACTGTGAGTGGAAAAAGCTTAAATATGATAAAATCATTATAATGTAACTTTGTAATAGTTTGTGATAATTATAGGACTGATTAATATAACATCTCATATTAACTTAGCATAGAAAGTACTTGTTAATCAAGATAGAAAAGCAGAAAACATAGGGGAAAATATTAATATATCCTATCTACATTTAAATTACAGCCTTCTGGTCATCAAAGGATACCAGACAGATAATGAAAAGTTTAGCTCAAGGTTTGTGAGCTCAAGCCTTGCATTGGGTTCCGTGCTGACAGCAGTGGAGCCTGCTCGGGATTCTCTCCCTCCCTCTCTCTACCCCTCCCCTGCTATTTCTCGCTCTCTCTCTCTCAAAATAAATAAATAAACATTTAAAAAAATGCTTAAATTCACCAATGTTCACGGAAACATAAATTAAATCATCATTTGCTATTCATCAAGTTAATACAAATTAAAAGTTTTGATAATATCAAAAGAGCATATGCAACAACTAAAATGCTTATACAAAATTGGCAGGTATGTGCATTTTGAGAACTGCTTTGGGAAACACCTAAAATTATCTAGATTAGCAAAATATATGCTGATCCTAAAAAATTTACACCAAAGTTTATGTCTATAGAAACTTTTCTACATGACACAAGGAGACATGTAAAAAAAAGATATGGTCAGAGCTCCAGTGTTTTCAATTCTAAAAACCTGGAAATAGCACATCTTCCCACAAGAAAATTAATTAAGTAAATTGTGATAAATTTATAAAATTGATTAGTATATGGCAGTAGAAATCAGGTGTTAATTGATGAGTTTCCCAAGACAGTGATCAAAATGGGAAGATTTAAGTTTGTGAAATCTGTGAATAATTGAAAGGGAGGGGCAAGTTTATAGTAATTTGACGGGTTAAACTATGTCATATAAGTTATTTTCATTTAGTTTGTTTACTTATTTTTAATTTTTAATTTATTTTTTGAGAGAGAGAGAGAAACTGTAAGCGCGTGGGTGGGGGCAGAGCAGAGGGAGAGAGAAAATCTCAGGCAGGCTCCAAGCCCAACCCGGAGCCTGATGTAGGGCTCAATCCTGGTATCATGAGATCATGACCTCAGCAGAAATCAAGAGTCAGTTGCATAACTGGCTAAGCCACTCAGTTGCTCCTATTTAGCTTATTTTTATTCATATATCTACTTATTAAAATACATTCTGGAACATATAAGTTAAAGAAAATACAGTGAAAGCATTTCTAGAAAGTGCATACTGTATGAGGCAGAATGTCATCATCTCAAGAACTTGACTGTTCCTTGAGTGTTTATTCAAGAGTTCAGTTGTTTTCATGTTCAAACATTTAAAAAAAAAGATTAATAACATGAAATAGTTTGAATGGAATCACATTTTGTATTTATGTAAGTTTTCTCTTTCTGTTAAACACAACTGAACATTTTAAAGTATCTTCCTTATTGTATAGTGGGGTGTTGTATTGGTATAGTCCAGACCCCAATTCTAAACTGCTTACCTCACACATACTTGTCAGTTCCAATGTTTGTACTGTATTGGCGTATCAAATTGTTGGGGTTTGGGCTGGGTGGGAAGGAATTGGACTTTGGACAGGGATCTGCTCACTGTAGCATAAACCCATAGAACCTTCAGCAAGATTCTGTCCCTGGCACATCTCTCTCTGGAAGGTAAACTGATGGGAGTGAGTTGTGTTCTTTCTCACTGCCTTTCTTTTTTTTTAAGTTTATTTATTTATTTTTGAGAGAGAAAGAGAGAGAAAGAGAAAGAGTGGGTACGTTTGGGGGAAGGGCAGAGAGAGAGAGGGAGAAAAAGAGAATCTGTGTCAGCACAGTGTCATTCAGAGCTCAAACTCAGGAGAGTTGAGCCTAAATCAAGGGTCTGGCACTTAGCCAACTAAGCCACCCAGGTGCCCCCCCCCCCCACTGCCTTTTTAATAGCAGAACAAGGTGCCTTTTTCAGCCAAAATTTTAAATAAAAGTTTATTTCTTTGATTTTCACAACACAGAATTTAATTGTATACGTCAGGGTTCAACTAGAGAAGAAGAACCGGTAGGAAAGATGTATTAAGAAATTTGTTGCATGGAAATGGCTTTCATGATTGGGGTGATGGCTAGGCAAGTCTGAAATCCAGAGAGTCGTAGTATGGAAGGAGTTGTAAACAATAGTAAATAAATGAACGAATATGACTATGTTCTAATACACTTTACTTATGAGCACTGAAAGTAGAATTTCATGTAATTTTTACATGCTATGAAGTGTTGACCTTCTGACTTTTTTTTTATTTAAAAACATAAGAAACCACTAAGCCCCTGGGTCATACCAAAACATGTGATGTGTCAGATTTGGCCTATGAGTTAGTTTTCTGTCCCAAGAGTTCTCAAACTTGATGGTCTCAGTTTTCACTTACACTTTTAAAAATTGTCAAAAACCTCAGAGGATGTTGTTTATGTGGCTTAGCATCTATTGATGCTTTAATATTAATATTAAAACAGAAAAGAATTAAAATATTTAATCATTAATTTAACTTGCAATAATAAACCCATTACACGTTGATATATTTTTAAATAAAATCCTAACTTTATTTTCTGAAACAACAAAAAACAATGGGAATGGTGTAGTCTAATATTTTTGCAAATTTCTTTGATCCTAATTTAATAGAAGAGAGCTGGCTTATCTTACCTGCTTCTGCACTCTGTTGCACTATCACATTTCAGGTAACCTCCATAAAGCTCAACTGTACACTCATGAGAGAAAAGAGTCAAAAAGGTGAATAATGTCTTAACATTATTGTGAAAATAGCTTTGACCTTGTTGCTACACACAGTATATGTTAGACTGCCTTGCTAAAACAAAGCAACAAGTGTTAATATTGAAAACTGGTCTTGCCATGTTAACATTTGCCTTTCATTCTTCCTGCCCATTATGTTATTCAGGACCCATATTTTCTGACAAAACAACACTTTAACACTGACTGCCGGTCAAGGTAGCCCCTTTCCCATTTCTGGCCACATTCACCACCATGATTTTTCAGATAATGTTCTGTGCTCCACCTTTCATACCTTCTACTTTATTGAGAAATAGATTACATGTAATAGAATATTTCTAATTTTCTTCCCTTTAATTGTGTTCCTACATCCTCAGAATTTCTGTGATTAACCATATTTTCACTTCTCCTCCTCATTTTGAGAAATATGAAGAGGTTTCCTCATTTCCAAGGACAATCTTTCAGGTTTCCATGAAGTTCATATTGTGTCATCTATTTCTTTTTCTCTTCAAATTTATCTTTTTTGCCCCCCCCATCACTGGTTTTTAAACATTTGTAAGCTAATTTCCTAATATATTTTTTTACTACCAGACCTAAAAACAAAACAAAACAAATAACATGCATTTATTTAATATAATATCTTCCCTAGTAGCTTCTTTTTTTAAATATTTATTTATTTTTAAGACAGAGTGAGAGCATGCGAGCAAGAAAGGGGCAGAGAAAGGGAGACACAGTATCTGAAACTCTGAGCTGTCTGCACAGAACCCAACACGGGGCTGGAGCCCATGAACTGCAAGATCATGACCTGAGCTGAAGTCAGACACTCAACCGACTGAGCTACCCAGGTGTCCCTCCTGGTAGCTTATTTTCTAAATATTGATTAATATCTCTCAACCAATGTATCAGAAATCACAAAAGATTGCCTACTGTATTCACTCATCTTTTAAGACAGTAAATATTTAGAGATTGTCAATTATGTAGTGGGCAATTTCTAGTTGGTGAAGATAAAGTATCAATAAACTGTAATTCTGCTCTTCATACAACTGAGGCCTAGTTGAGACAAAGTAAGTAATATTAATTCATTCGGGGAGGTTCACCTATAGAGACATTGAAAATATGTATGAATTTGACTTCTAACTCCTTCCCCTTTGGCTTTCCCAAATGAGGTGTCCAGATTTTTCTTCTGTTGCTAGTGCAGTGTTTTCTCTGTTTTCTGTTGCCTCTAAACAGATATTCCTTCAGGCTTCCCCAGAATTTGCTTTTCTTTCTCTTTTTCACTTCTGCTGCAAATTGACCTAAATGGATTTGGATTTTTAACAATTTCCAGTTTTTCAATAAATAACAATAGACCGCAATAAACAGAATTAGGTGGAAATTGAAAGAACCTTCATATACTTTACTTACAAATAGTGAGGATGGTGTAACAGAAGTGAATTTCAGATTAAAATCTTCCAAATGTATAAAATGTAAACACTCCTTACAACAAGTAAGGGTTGCAAGGAAGAAAAATGCAAGTATACATCTGTTTTCCCAGTTAGGAAAGATACCCACTCTCAGGCATGCAAATGTACTATATAAATTCTTAGGTGCATATAAAGATAAACCCGGGCTTTTGGTTGGGTCAAAAAATGAGTCCTTGATGAGTGGAAGAGATAGGAAAGCAGAGCTCTAGACTCAAGAGAATAGTACTGCTTTGAGGATGGCAGGATGCTGGGCAGGCCAAAATCTTTATAATATAGCCATACATACTTACATGAATTGAATGCCGTTCATTTCACCAACTGCAAATTTGATCTATAATCCTTTATGTTAATTAATGACTCCGGTAGAGTTTTGTAATCTTTAAATTATTTATGTAGCTATTTCTGTAATATGGATTGTTATTTAGATTATTTAATACAGTAACTAGGAACTCAGAGGGCTCAGAATGTGAGTAGCGGATTAGGCTATTTCAAATGTTAACTCTCTTTTAAATTTCAAGATCTCAATGTCTCTTAAATCTGGTTTTACATTTCATGTAAATTATATCATTTAATGCTTTACTCATGAGATAGTGGCTAAGAGTACAGGCCTTGGAATCCAGCATATTGAGTTGAATCCAAACTCATTTAGATCTTTTTGTGTTAAAAATATCTTAAAGTTCATTTATTATTAAGATAGTTATTTATATGATTATAGAAGATACCCACTAAACAGTATCTCTTATGAGCTATATATTTTAACTGGATGGATATAAACATTAAAATTCCACATTAATATTGTAACATTATTTTAAATTAATACAAATATTAATTATAGAAGTAATACTATACTGACATTACTTCTGTGTAAACAAACAAAATGTTTTAATTCTGACTAATGAAAATTACTTTTTATTTTTTTTGGTTTGAGAATAGTAAACCCTGAGCCACATTTTAATAAAGCACAAATAATTTTGACATTGAATTTGTGTATTTTTCACAAAAACAGTGTATTTATAGTTAACCAATTGCAAGTTCACAACATTTTTAGGGGATGATTATCTTTTATGTAACTATAGGGAACAGCTTCTATTTAGAAAGGAGAAAATATAATTTAATGAAAAGGATTTTGCTCTGGTATATATAAAACTTACCTGACCTTCTATCTCATTTATAACCTTATGTTAACTTTCATGAGACAGTTAAGCTTTTGATCTGTGAAGAAAATACATCATGTTATAAACAGAAATATTACGTGGTGATCCAAAAAAGCAACTGACCTATGAAAGCTATATTTCCTTTTCGTATGAAAATCTAGGGCTTATGGGAAGAATTAGAATGCAATATGTCTTGCTCTCCCAAAAGTACTGTATGCTATTCATTTTGATATGAATAATAAACCTTTTCGTAGTTTCAAACAATGCCTTTTGGGATATATTCTATGATGCTTATGTAAAATATCTTGCAGATGCTTTATTCCTTTAACATTTGCAAAATTTGTGTTTCATCCCCTTGAGTCCTCTGTTTTGTTTAAGGCCGGATAGGGTAAATGTTGGTGCAAACTCATTAGCATCAAAAAATACCAAGTTAATCAGAGAGTAATTCAAAAGCAAATACACATGGTCGTGTTATAGAGTTACTTAGGTTTTACTTTAATACTCAATAGATGAAAAACATATTCTGCAAGTTATGTGTTCAAATTGGTTTTCCCAACTCTGTTTAGAAGTGTATAATTCTTTTATTTTTTTAAATAATTATCATATTTAATTTTTTGACACATTTCCAGCAACTTTCACTTAATTTGAAAGTGTTCTCTAGTTTCTGTTTTATAGGAAAAGAATGTATTTTACTGAAGTGCTTGAAACACAAGGAACTATTAACACATATGTATTTTCATTATGTCAATTTGATTAATATCAGCTTGATACAATGAGAATAAAGCAATATTTTCACATAAATATGAATATTAGAAAAGCATCCCCATTGATCTTTTTGCATGCTGTGAGTGTGTTTTATTTGGCACTAAAAACGAACACAAATTTCTAATTTTACATTTCACCAAGAAACATTGCCATTAAAAAACAAGCTAAAATATATGACTGTATTCAGTGTCTTTAAAACCGGTTCTTTTCACTTGATCTGCAGATATATCGTTATGAGAATTAGACACTTGAGCTTTTTGAGTAACACTATTGTTGTGTGGAATGAATGGCGAGGAACCATGGAGTCCTGAATTCTGAATTTGAATACTGGTTCTGTCATTGCAAGCTGCATAAAGTTCAGATATCATCAATATCCTTAAACCTCAGAGACCTCATCTAAGAAAAGCAGGTGAGGTCTACTTGAATGAATTGTTTTCATGTTTAATTATAAAAGTTTAGATAATGTAGTTATTATATTACTCAGTAAATAAGTACTTAATATTGTTAGACAGTAGCAATAATATAAATTACTTGTTTACACTCTTTAGCTTTTATAGAAAAATCAGCAAATAATATGCAGAAAGTTTGAAAGAAAATAAAAAGTGTTTGATTATTCTGGTAGGGCTGATAACATATATTTCTATTTTTTTTATCTGCATATACTAAGTTGTAAATATGGCATATATACAGTTTGTAGACTGTTTAAATTTTTAATTTATATATAGGCATTTCTCCATTCTTGTACATAGCTGTATTCTTCATAGTCCCATACTATCTACTCAGATGAGATCATATTCAAGTTGTATGATTCGAAAGCAGTGTTTGGTATGTAGGTGTTGAATACCATTCATCTTGAAAACACACACATATATATATACACACAAATAAAAGTAAGCAAAGATATATAAAAAACAGGACTGAGAAAATCCATCAAAAGAAACCTGAGTATAGTCTCACACAATATGAAAACTTCCTGTTAGATATACTGAAATTATACTTATTGAGAAGAAAGTTATGATATATTACAAATGCAGGTATACAATAAAAACTTACAACTGCCTAATTCAGAGGGGCAAGAGTTAAAGAAAAAGCTAGAACATTGGAGAAACACAACTACCTCATTTGGAAGTCCTTGTAATGTGATGGAGTCATAGATTTCAAAACTGACCTGTCACTTGGCATCTTATGCCCAAGTAGAGACACAATGGGTGGAAAAAGCCTGTTGCCAGAAAGCCACATTGACCTGAACTGTCCCTAATACTTTGGACTTACTTTCAGTTGATAGAGCACCTTGCTGAGTTGGAAGAAGTTTCCAATGACTTGGCTGGATCTTCACATATTGTTGCATATCTCTGTAAAGTAACAGAAAGAACACCCAGCATTGAGGCTAGACAAAGTCACATTATGGACTACGCCTAAATGAATTTAGAGATACAGTCCTTAACACAGTAGATTCAACAAATACAGAAAAGTAATCAAACAGAAAGGAAGTTCCATCAAGTCAACTCACCATATCAATTTCTATCCTGAACCATAGAAATGTTAATATTTGCATCATTTAGCATTTCAGCTGAAAATGTGAGTTTATTTCTTACAGATTGATAATAGGAAGAAGCAATAAGACACATGCATAACTATGTAAATTATGCAACCAAGAAAAATTTCTCCATTCAATGACAAACACAAGGAAACAATATGGTTGCTATGAAAATGTGAATAAATAAAGTGGAATATATATACATATATATATATATATATATGTATGTATACAAATGTATACAAAATATATTAAGTGGAATATATAAATTTAAAGTTTGTTAATTTTGAGAGAGAGAGAATGTGCATATGCATGCTCACATAGTGGGAGAAGAACAGAGAGAGAGAGGGAAAGAGAGAATCCCAAGTAGGCTCCACACTGTGAGCCCACAGCCTGAAGTGGGCTCAATCTCACCAACCATGAGATCCTGACCTGAGCAGAAATCAAGAGTTGGAAGCTCAACTGACTGAGCCCCCAGGTGCCCCTACACTATATTTTGAAGCAAGACTTTTTTACATTGATTCAAAGAATATCATCACGTGTGTCTTCAGTTAGAAAATTTGAGATTATTAAATTTTAGAATTATCAAATACATTTTATAATTTTTGACATAATTTCTTAATAATTTAGAAGATTTGAACTAAATATATGTATGTAAATACACAAGTGTTTGTCACATATTTATATTTGATCCAGGTTCCCAGAAGGCCTTCTGAAACCAAGAGTAAGTAATCTCAGCTAACTTTTCATATGCATGATATGATTAACTGTATTCATACGCAGTGTTTGGTTTAACAAACATTTTTTGTGCAGTTAATGTACAGTTCAAGATGGCTCCTGAGTTTTCTAGAGTGTAAGTTCAGAAGTGAGAAGGATAAATCTTTGCACAAAGAAAAGAATTTTACTCTAATATATATGAAGATATTCTTGCAAAGATGATGTATTCCACACCTCTTCTTAATCCACCCACATGAAACATTCAAAATTAGCATCTTTAGTAAGTGTATTAGTTTCCTAGGTCTGTCATAACAAAGTATCATTAACTGGGTGGCTTAAAAGACAAAGGAAATTTATTCTCTCACCATTTGGGAGATTTAGAAGTCCAAAATCAAGATGTTGGCATGGTTTGTTTGTTCTGAGGTCTCTGAGGGAACAAAAACAATATCATATTTAAGTGTACCTAATGAATATGGATACATTCAAATATTAGAAAAATGGTATCAATCTGGGAAGTGTAAAACAAAAACCTAAAGTTTAAAAATGAACATTATTTACATGTGCTTCAATTAGAAAGAAGATTATTAATTTGCCATCATAGACAAAATTACCAAGACATAACAGTACCATTTTGCAGATTCTACATGTTGCTTACTTAAAATCCTATGAAAGAAACATAATTTTCATTATAATAATGTAGACTGAGTTTGACATTGAACATTTTTGTTTAGGAAATCAAAAAATATTTATTTCATGGTGTTTCTAGAATTTTCTGTATATTGGCAAACATTATCTCGCAAGAAATTGCTTTCAACAGCTTTGTAAATTCTTTCTGTAAATATTCTTAAGATCACATGCTATGGAAATTTTTTATTTTAGGGTAATTGTTCATATCAATTGAAATTTAAACATTTAACTATATTTTAACTAGAGAAATTTAGAGATATTCAAATGAAACATTATGAAAATTTATATTTATAAAGGAAAGGCATACCAAATATCTACTTGACTTTACTGATTACATTTTATTGTTGAGTGTACTTGATAACTTTATTGACAAAACTTAAAACTTTAATAGGTACTACAAGTAATGATTGAGCTACTAAAACCTCTGTTAGAGTAAGTTGGTCTGAAAAACATTATACCGGAGTTCAAAATTATTGATACTTGCCAGTTACCAAAATGGAGTAATCATAAAGTTGGTAAAAAATGCATATGGACTTCAACCTCATGGCATCTATTGGTCACCAACCAATACAAAATGAAGCAAACAAATCAAACAGTATTTCCACTCAAGATTTAACCTTTTCCTGTTAACTTAAATTCATAATCACATTGGCTGTCAGGACTAGCTAGCTTATTGATTACATGTGATTCACAGCTCTCTTTCAATGCAAAGAATACAAAAGATCACATTTTAATGTAGTTATGAGTAACCTTTAAAAAAGATAGTGCCCTAAGTTCATCATTTATAGGTACTAATTTATGTTGAAAGTATTTTACCTTTTCTCATGGCTATTGGACAATTTCAGTTTTCTTCCTCTTTTTGGAACAATTGGGATAAATTGGGCACTGTTTAAAAACCAACCATTTTATTGTTACATGTGAATATTTTATTATCATGGAGTTGTACACAGCTTTGTTTAATTATTATCACTCTCCTATGTGTTTTCAACTCCTTTGCCATCTCTATTTTTGTACATTATTCCTATCTCCAACTTACTTTTTATAATTAACATTGAATATTCTACTATTTTACACCTTTTTTGAAAAGGCAGCTCCTAGATTTATGTCTTTATTTTTGTGTATGGTGTGAGAAAATGGTCCAGTTTCATTCTTCTGCATGTTGCTGTCCAGTTTTTTCAACACCATTTGTTGATGAAACTGTTCCCCACCCCACAAATATTCTTTCCTGCTTTGTCAAAGATTAGTTGACCATATAGTCATGGGTCCATTTCTGTGTTTTTTTATTCTGTTCCATTGATCTCTGTGTTTGTTTTTGTGCCAGTACCATTCTGTTTTGATGACTACAGCTTTCTAGTATAGCTTGAGGCCTGGTCTTAATTATCTTCAAACTCATTAATTTCTTCCTTTATCATTATTTTTTATTCCTTCTAGTTACCTTTCTTCTGTATTGCTATAATTTTTCGTATTTCATGAGTTAAATGGTGATTCCCATTTTTTCTCCATTAAGAGTGAAAGTATGTAAATACTACATTATTTCTGATTACCCCTCTTGCCCATAGCCAGTTTCAGTTCATGTACAATTCATACCATATGGGACAATATTGTAATTCGGGAAACATGATTTGTTTAAGTTGTATTATATAACAGTAAAAGTTGAATAATAGAGAGCATTGACTGTTTACACTGGCCTAAGTATATAAGTATCTTGCATATATAGACAATTATAATATTGAGGTATACCCATGAGGAAGTTACTGTTCTAAACTTATTTTATTGGTGACATAACTAAGGCATAGACATATCATATCTTGCTCAAAGTCACCAGTTATGCAAGAGCAAACCAAAATTTATATCCAGTGTGATAGTAAGTCTTATGTGTCAACGTGGCTAGGCTAGGGTGCCCAGTTCTTTGGTCCAACACTAATCTAGATGTCCCTGTGAAGCTACTCTGCAGATGTTATTAATGTTTGTAGTCAGTTTGACATAATCAAAGGTGATTATCCTCAATAAAGTAGATGGGTGTCATTCAGTCAGTTGAAGGCCTTAAGAACAAAAACAGGTTACAAAATGAAGAAGCAATTCTGCATCAAGACTCTTAGAAATCCTGCCTGAGTTTTTGCTCTGCTGCCCTGTTCTACAAACTGACCAGCTTCCACAGCTGCATGAGCAAATTGGGCAAAATAAATATTTCTGTCTCTCTCTGTCCCTCTTTCTCTCTCAATCTCTCTCTCTCCCCCCCTTCCTTTGTCTCCCTCTTTGTCTCCCTCCCTCCTTCTCTCTGTGCTATCATCTATCAAATCTATCTATCATCTATCTATCTATCTATCTATCTATCTATCTATCATCTATCTATCTATCATCTATAATCCATCATATGTTATTTTACTCTGGACATAACTCACTGATAACTAACATTTTCCTTCAGGTTCCTCAACTGCCTTGTTAAGAAAGTTTTGTCATTTATATTACTTAACTAACAAAATAGCAAATGCCTTGATGCTAGGTAGCAAGATATCACATGTTGCACTCCACAGTCACTCCCAGATGTACACACTTCTTATCTTTTCACTCAACATGAAGACAGAAATCAATTTGGAATTTCATTTAAAAACTGATATGTTTCCTGTGTGTTACCCCATGATTTTGAAAGAGAGGCTCTGATGCTTTTTATACTTATTACTTTTTGATTTGTCAGGTTTGTTGAAAAATCTTAGTCAAGTTCTGTATGTATCCCTGATTCATATACTAAGATAAGAGGCAATAGATAACCCACCCTTCCTCACAGTCCATAGAATACCACCTGTCTAGGCCAGATATCTCTATAAACTCTACTTGGGGGAAAAATATGACAGAAGTCTCACTGTTTAAATCATGTACATTTTTAGTTTGTCTCTTAATTGACCTCTGTGGGAAAATTGACATATCTAACCATTGTTTCCTTACTGAAATTTTCTTCTCTTGATATCCATGAGCCAATCAGGCCAGACTGTATTATTAGTTTTTTAAGACCTTCCTCTGTCCATCTCTAAAATGATTATGTGATTTCTTCTCTATCAGGAGAATTTTATGTATAAACACAGCTTCATATATTTTTTATATCCTAATATCTCCAAGCAAAATTGAAATACTTGCCTCAACATATATCACTTGTCGGCTTATACAATGTCCAACTCTATATAATCTGCATCAGTCATGAATATAACTTACTACTCATTTTTCAAAGGATTCAGAGTCACTTTAAGCTATGTAAAAAAAATAATTCATCATGTTCCCCCTGATCTTTAGTCCATTTCAATCTTGCTCTCTCTCTCTCTCTCTCTCTCTCTCTCTCTCATTTCCATATCTCAGCAACTATCTATTGTCTACACAATTTGTTAAGCCAGAAGTCTGGGAGAGAGAAAAATCCAAGAGGAAAACTAATCTTCCTTCTCTTTTTTTTCTTTTACCCACTGAATCACACTATCTTATCCATTTTACATCCTAAATATTTGTCACTGATTTGATTTCTCTGTATCCATTATTTTTATTATAGACTAAACATTTATCATGTTATGATTGGGACCTTGCAAATCTTTTGTCCAAATCTTTTGTCAGTTTCACACTCTTTAATCATTCCTGTCTATTATGTCTTCTCTTCCACTGCCCCAAGTGATTATTCTAACTTAATTACATTAACCCTCAACTTAAAATCGTCTACTAGCTCCTCAGTAACTAAAAATTGACATTTAAACTCAAGATAAAATCTAAACTCAAAAAGTTACAAAATACCATCTAAACTTTTCTTATGATCTGATTCCTCACTCCCATCTTTGGTCCTAAACCCAAATGATACTATAAATCATGGTTTACATTAGTTTCTTATTGTTGCCCTTACAACTCACCACAGATTTGGTTTCTTAAAACAATATAAACAATTATGTCACAGTTCTTATAGGTCGGAAAACCAGATTGGCACAGCTATCTCCTCTGCTCTAGGTTTCAGAGATCTCAATCAAGGGGTCAGCCAGCTGGCTTCTTATCAGAAGACTCTAGAAAGAATCTCCTTCTGAGGTCATTCAAGTTGTTGGCGGAATAAAGTCCCCTGTGTTTGTAGGATGGAGGTCTCCATTTCCTTGCTGACTGTCAGAGTCTGTCCTTTGATCCTGGAGGCTGTCACTGGTTCTTGCATGTTGATACCTACATTTCAAACCCTGCAACAGTGTATTAAATCCTTCTCACCCATGGAACCTCTTTGACTTCACTTTCTACTACTTCGGTCTGACTTCTTGCATCTTTTTCTTTTAATTTTAGCTGGATAAAGTTATCCAATTTTAATGACTCATGTGATTCCATTGGACTCTTAAGGTCTTTAGCCTTAATTACATCTTCAAAATCCCTTTTCTGTTGGCATAACATGTTCACAGCGATTAGGTCATGGGTCATCCAGCGATTAGGTCATAGACATTTATGGGTATCATTATTCTGCTTGCAACGTTACTGTTCCTTCACGTTTGTGTTCCTACTCTTGCATCTTTCTGGACTATACCTACCTTTTGATATGTCTGGAAGATGATTATATACCCCTCACATCTCAGCCTAAAGGCTGCCACTTCTGACAAAATAGGCCTGTTGAGATGAACCTTCTACAATGCTACCGTTGTGCATTATCTTCTGTCATAATTATGGTAATTCACTTATTTTACTGCATTTGTGCATATCTCTATGCTTACTAGACTATAAAACTTGTGAAGATAGGGCGAATCACCATAGGAAGTTTACTATCAAAATGTGGGGAAAAAATGAGAGAATGAAGTGTTAGTTTGATACATATATGAGCAAATCTGTTTTTATAGTTTTCATGATTCTTGTTGAAAGCTATTATACATTTTAAGTGAGATGTGTTAGAATTTTGTGCCTAAATTTTTGATAGTCGAATAAGGCAAAACATATGTATCTAGTGCCATGTGCTGCAGAGAAGCTTATTGAGGGAACACTTACAAACAGGGAAGAAGCAGTGGCAAATCTTGCTCCAAATCTCACTATTACACAGCTTAAATGGCCAATACTTTGATAGACATACCCCTCCCGCATCCAGGAATGCTCTACATATTTATAAGGTCAGGGGACAAGAATATCTGTGTGAACAGGTAATGATAGAAACCCCTAGAGGTGGAATGCTTGTTAGAAAAGAAGAAACCTCTGGAGCTTTGTGCCTGCTGAAACGCTGGTCTTCCCTTTAGCTAACTTGAATCCTCTGAATCAACATTCAGCTCAGCTATCAGAGGAAGAAAACCAGCCTCAAGGGCTATCCAAACTGATCACCTTTTGTTTCTAAAAGGCAATAATGTATACTGGAATTACATTACTATGACTTTAGGGTTTTTTAAATCAGACAGACGTTTGTTGGAATGCCAGATACGCCATTTATAAGTTATATATATATAGACAAAGGTTGCATATAGCAAGTACGATATACATATATATTTGTACATACTATATATAATTATATTAAATATATATTTATATTTGCGTATATATTTGTATATTAATATAAATATTTATATTTATATTTATATATTTATATTTATTTATATATTATTATTATTATATTAGATACATATATATATACATACATATAAGACAATGATTGCATCTAGCAAGTTTGAATAACATACATTGTAAACCTTTGTATTCATTAATGAGTAACTTTTCAAGCCTCTCCATTTTTTAAAAATTTACTTTAAAAATAGAGTCTTCATGATCTCTTCAAATCACAAAAAACAGATAGAATTCTGTTTATTATTTTATATCATGATGAATGAAAGTTAACCAGGAACCAGATTTTGCCTGATGGGAATTAAATTGTAATTAAAAAACAAAGGGTTTTGTGATCATTTATTTCACTTGCTCACCATTTGAAAACTTGATTTACATAGAATTCTTGACATTCTTATCTTTTTAATGTGCTAGGAAATTATTACTATTTAGCCTCTTTCCTATAATGGAACACTTTGGAGTGTAAAACCAATTTAGCTGCCAGTGGAAATAAGTGGACAAGAAATTAGTTGATAGGTCTAGGAGAGAAAGCTCCCCTAATTTCGAAACTAAAAGGATAAGTAATTGTAATTTTGGAAGCTCTTATTTTAGTTATGATGAAAATTGACAAGAGAGTGGGATTTCTGATCACTTTATTATAGTAATATAGAGGTCTAAAACCTAGGACAGTTTAGTAGTTTAATTCATCCACTTAAAGGAAAAAAAAAAAACTTACAGAGAGTGAACAAAATTATATTTGGATGTGAACAGGTTTAATGTAATGGTTCTGGGTTTTCAAGAGAATAAAAAATATTAGAGAAATGTCTACTACCCTTATCAAGGTCCAGAATATATGCATTTCATGTTTTTTAAAATATTTATAAAAATGGTTGGGTAAACATTGCTGAAGGCTAATGTGTTATCAAGGCCAAGATTATCTGATGATCAATATGAGATAAAAGCTGTCATCATGATGGGCTGTGAGTGCTAAAAAATTCAGTAACCCAAAGCCATTCAGGAAGCAATTAAAAAAAAAAAAGCTTAGGAAAAAAACACATTATAATGGTAATTTGGGGAAAAAATATACAGAAATGTTTTCTCCCGTTTATGTTGTTCTAATTCGTTGTCTGACTTATAAACATTAAGCAATAAAATATGCTACAGTGTAAATAACTTTTATATTAAACATTTTATTTAAAAATGAGTAATTTCAAAACTATTATGAAATAGAAGGCAGATGATATGCTGTAAATGTGTTTACAATATATCAAATATATTTTTATAAAATATAAGGAAATAATATCCATGTGTGCCCAGATGTTTAACCTTTTTAATTCACTGAAACTTGAATTTAAGATATCAATTGCCTTGTATAAAAAGTGTGATTATTTAGACAGAATTATGTATTCTAAATATGGAGAAGATATACATTTAAAAAATATCAGCCTCTATTAAAAGCTAAATTAACTGATAAAGGAACTTGTGCCTGTAGGAAAATTTACAAACTTGCTCTTAGGATTTAGCTATGAATTTAAAAATTGTAAGATATATATAGAGATAGACAATAAAATTTTACATATATCTTTTTATTCAGTCAACAAAACAACTTAAAGCTTAAATGTTAGTGGTAATTTTAAATTCTTGTGATAAAGAAGAGAAACTCTGTATTAAAAAAAATTCTAGGGGCACCTGCATGTCTCAGTCGGTTGAGCGTCCGACTTCGGCTCAGGGCTCAGGTCATAATCTCTCAGTTTGTGGGTTCGAGGCCCGCATCAGGCTCTGTGCTGACCTCTTGCTCAGAGCCTGGAGGCTGCTGCAGATTTTGTGTCTCCTTCTCTCTCTGCCCCTCTCCCGCTCACGCTTTGTCTCACTCTGTTTCTCAAAAATAAATAAATGTAAAAAGAAATTTAAAAAAAATTCTGAAGAATTCCACTTCTTTGTAAGAAAATTTGTAAAGAATTTTCTTAAGTGAGCATGGCACAACAATTGACTTATATATGTATTCTAACAGCTGTGAGGAATTTTTTGTTTAATAGTTTAGAATCTGTAATGTCATCAGACGAGGTGAGGCTTTGCTTTTTTTTTTTTCCCCCTAATCTATTTTTTAAAATTGCATCTGAATGGCTTTGGATTCTTGAAGATCTTTAGCAAAAATATGTAACTCTTCTTACATGTTTGGTAACTACCATCTGTGGTTACCAACTGTAAATTATGGTTTCCAAGAATGTTTCCCTTCTCCATTTGTTAAACTATATTCTCTTAAAGATACCATGCAATATTATTTGTTTGATAAGTAATTACTTATTCCTCAGAAATAAATTAGTCTTACTCCTCTCTTTTATAGTTTGTATACTATTTTTATTGTATTTATATGTCCCACCCAGGCTTGTCCTACACTTAGATATTCAGTAGTTATTTAATTGAATGAAATTTCAGGGCTCCCAAAATAGATATTTCTGCTTGAAACTGGGGGTAAAAATCAGCACATAATTCTTGTTCTTACCATAAATGTTATTTAGAAATTATTTTTACAAACTATTTATCTATACATTGGTCTTATATTTGATCATAGGTTTACCTGGTGAATTAGGTTATTTGGTTATAAATTGATTTCATCATATACTATAAATCAAGAATTACATATATCCGTGACCAGGTACAAATTATACCTTGAGTGTATAGCTTTGAATGTTAAGTGCGAAATGAATAAATTAATTACAACCATTTCCACTATCTAATATAAATCATGGTATAATCTAGCTTTGGGCTTTCTTCTTGTGCTTGCTAAACTCTTACTCTAACCTCCTGAGCCTGCCTATCTTTTCATAGAAATTTACTCCTGGTAGGAACTCTAAAATCCCCTGTATCTCTTTGTACTCATTTTTTGGGTTTTTGATGGCAAGGCTTTCTCATTCTGGTATAAGGCTTTACTAATGAATTACCTAATCTTATAAAAGAAATAATAGCACAATAGCAGTATAACAATACTAAACCTCATTAAGATAATACTGATTTATCAACTATATATTATTCAATGTAACTTCTTGTGTCCTGTGATATAAAAACGACAAATTAATATTTTATGTCAATTTGGGAAAGGAAAAATAAATATAGTGCATACAGAAAACAACTGTATAACAATAGAGCATAAACTAAAAGGTAAGTAAAATAGTGTACAAGCCTTGAATTTCAAACAAGATGATCAAACTTTTTAGAATCTGTTAACTGCTCTAAATGTATATTTTTTACTAACCTTGCCTTTGATTTCAGCTTTACAGTCTAAAAAAAAAAAAAGGCACAATTGCCAAGATGTATTTACTGTTTTTACAGTAAGGTCTTTAAAACTAAAGCTTGTTCATTTTATCAAATTACATTTATTCAGTACAAGAAACTTAAACAAAAAAGTGATGATAGAAACTTCTAAATCAGGTTTAGTTTCAAAATTCTGGTTTATGAATCAATACAATTTTGTAGAATTTAAATATTTCTATAACTTAATACTGGCACCACCTGCCACTATCTTATGTTAGAGTTTTATCATTTTGAAAAAAATATGGTAAATAACAAATGCTCCCTGAAACCTTCTTTCTCTTTTAGGTATAAGCTTCAGTTCATAACAATTTACCTTTCTTTCTAAGCATTAGAAACAGAAAAAAAAAATATGATAAATCCTAGATGCATATCTTTCTCACAAATTTTATAAAATGTCCATTCAATTTTAATTTAATGCTCTTCAATTAATAAAATTAAGTAAAGTCTATCCTCACTGATGAATGATTTCATAATGCCAATATTGAAATATAAAAGTAGGCATAAATTTCTGATATCCATTGGGTCTTTTGCAATCTTAGTCTATTTTGCTTTATCATTTATAATTTTAATTTTAGATTTTGAACCAATATTTTTTTAGTAAAATGACTATTTCCCCCCAAGATAATATTGTATGTTCTGATGTAGTGCTATTATCAAAATGATCCAATTTTCTATAAATAAAACATTGTTTTAAGGGTTTGTGTTTTGTACTGTTATTCACCATTACATCTGTATTTGTTCTTCAAAATTTGCCTTTTCTGTTTCTTACTTAGGGAAGAATTTTAAAGGTTTATTCTTTATGCTCATACCATGTGTTTTTAAAGACAAAATAATGCAAATTTGTTCTTCATTTAGCTTACATAATTTAATTCTTCTTCTACCTTTCCAAATTAATTGTGTTCTGTTAATCTGAGCTTTGATTATGTCTGCATTCTGATATGACCTTTTAATTTGTCTTAATAAAACTGATACTACTGTCTTCGTCACAAAAAGATAGTGGCCTTTGCCACAGATGACTTAAAAATGTATTCACAAATCACTTGTAAGTGTATTCATTGATCAGAATTCTAACATAAGCAATTTTTATCATCTTCTTAAAAATAGTGAATAGGACATTTTAATCCTCTGAAAATGATTCTCTTATTTGCCCCTATTATCTACTTTAAAGACAATTTTGAGTGTCCACCTGAAAATTCACTTTTCAGAAGATTTCTGAATTGAACCCTAAAGGAATCTTTTCTCTGCAATTACCCTTGTTTATCATCCATTTGATTTTATTTAACACATTATCTGACAACAAGAGAAGATCCATGACCTTAATCTTACTGATCCTCCTTTATCCATTAGGCAAATGCCTAATTTAACAAATGAGTCTTCTGCTTGCCCTAAAACCAGAAAACTCATTTTTCCTCAAACTAATCAATGAAACTAGTTTAGAGAATAAGATTTTTTTTTTGAGGGGAAGGACCATTAAAAACAAAAAACAAAACAACAACAACAACAACATTACTTCAGGGCCATGTTTAAACATGAAAAACACATTTTAAAACTATGAATCTAGAGCATATAAATATTTTAAGTGATATTAGAGTATCAGTAAATCAGCACCTGCCATTGGAATTTCTATACTTATTTGCTCAAATTTTATTTTTGTTATTTGAAGATTGAAAAATCAGTAGATACTATAGATACCTACAACCATGTCTGAGATATACATTTTCCATAGAGACATCTTAAATTAATATTACATAAAATCACCTTGATGTTACATGTATGATGTATGCTTGACAAATCTTCTTTGTGCCTACTTTTTCAAATTTAAAGCCCAAAGATATTTTACCCTGATTATATCCTGAATCAGAAGCACATATAAATTTTTCTGAATATGATCTAACTAAGCACTGACTTCAGTGGCTTACAAAAAAACACACAGCCTTTTTTACAGAGATTTAAATTCAAAAGGCCACAACAACAAATCATTGAAACACCATGCAAAAGATTTTACCTTGGATGTCATTCACCCAGGAAGATGATTAAGTCATGATCCCACTTCTTATGAAATTTATCGTTTTGTTAGAGATTGTAAGAATATATATTAATTAACATTAAATAACTACAATAAGAGTTCCAGTTGAGAATGAAAGACAAGTTTCCTAGAACTTCTAGAAGTTCATAGGCTAAAATAACACCTTCTAATAATTTATGTGTATCTTCTCTACTCTTTCAATAACCATTTCTAATTCTCATTCTTTCCAACAAGGTCTTATGTTCATTAGGTATTTTCATTGCTCAACTAATACTGGTGGGAGGGGCATTTATTTTACTGATACATATTGAATAATGGAAAACAAGAATTTCTCTCCCACGACCAAACTTCGCTGAGTACTGAACACAGACCTTCTGGGAAGAGGAAAAATAGGAATACACTGATTCTTATGAAGATTGGAACTGGAAACTTATTCATGATCCAAAACACCTCCATTAAGTACGTTATTATTTTAACTATATACCTTCCTGTTAAACATAATAACATTAAGAAGAATCTTACAATATACTGTAACAGCAACAAATAGTAATTCATGTATTTCTACTACAGAACTTCATCTTTATGAAGATTTCTCTCTCCATTTCCACTCCCTCACCCTGCCCCACAAATCAAAGCAAAATAAGTACAACAAAAAGCTGCTCACCTTCCCTTGAGTTTTGTGTTGACAGGGTAAGAAACCTGGATTGATCTCTTTCTTCCCACTGAAGTTTTCATGTCCTTGCTAGGCAAGGATCTTGTGACACAGCACTAAATCAGTCATTTACCGACCTATGGATTGGCTGGTCAGGTCACTTCTGATAACCCACTGTGAGTATGATGAAGGGCCTATGTGGTAGAGACAGTCTTAGGGCTATGGACAGAATGAATTTACAAGAGGGTTTGAATCAATGTCTGTCACCCACCAGCGCCCAGGCTTTTCAATATTATGGTACAGTCTGTGTGAATGGCAATGTCGTTCACCTTCAAGATTCCATCTAATAATTGGCAGAAACGGTTCCTAACACTAGCATCTTGATCTCCTTTAAGTAGTACTCTTTATGTATATCCAAAAGCTGGGTTTCAGTGCTCCCATAATACACTATTTATAAGTGTTTTGAAAGTTGATTTTTTTCTAATCATTCTCTCACACTTATATCTTCCAACAGACTGCTTCCTTGAAGGAGTTAATTTTATAACATATGTACACCTCTATGTATATTTTGTATATTTAAATCTCCAATAATTAGCCCAGATCTGTAGTTGCTATTTAAATGTTTGGTAAATGACTTAAAAATTAATTTTTAAGAGGGAAAATTTTTTAAACAACTTGTTCAAATAAGTATTTTATAGACTTATTTTATAATTATAGAGGTTTATTCCTACATAAACAACTTCCCCACTACTTGAAACATAACATATATTCCATGTGTACTTTTAAGCCAATGTACTGAGAATAGCAACATCTGTAGACAAGATAATTTATCAAGTAACTTGGAAATGGCATGGTAAAAATGACTTAAATATTTTCTTTTATGGCTTCTTATATTGAGAAGCCTGTGCACTGACACTGTGTAAGTTTAACAGAGAGAATATTTCTCCCAGTTTAAATGTCAGACATACTGGTTTTCCATAAGGAATAAGATTATATTTTCTTCTTATGCATCATTTCTAATATTTGTGCAAATATTTATAAAAGTACTGTCTCTTAATTTGGATAAAAATATTAAAGATTTATGTACACATTGTTTATCCATTTGTTGTGCTGAAATTTTACTTTAATAAATTGAAAAAAATAATCTCCTGATGAGAACTGATATTGATACATAGGGCCTTAGTTGCTTTGTAACTAAAGACTATAACCTCGAACTTGATATATTAAATTTTCCTTTGGAAAACAGTGATTTTTCTAAGACATGTGATGCTATTTCTATTTTCTCACCAAGAGGTTTAAATTTTAGTGATTTTGTGTATTCATGTAACTTTTCCAAACAAATCACAAGTTCTTTGAACTCAGAGTCTATATATTTATTATAATCCCTTTCATGCCAACTCTTCTCTCTATTCTGTATTCAATACACAATAAGCATACAATAAATGATTGTTATTCACAAAACTTTTCATCTGGACACCACTAAGATGGGGAGAAATATATTCTTATAAGATTTTCAGAAAAAAAAACTGTCTGAATCCTCAAATAGTTGGTGACACTCTGTTTTATATACCTTGAAAAAGGTCAACAAAAATAATATTTTAAGAAGTGTTTTTAGGTAGTGTACAAGTTTATAAACTAAATATTTTACTAATGTATGTTATTTAAAGATTAATCATGAAGGGAAATGTGTAGTTAAAACACTTGCGATAGTGGCATCAAATAAATCATTTTGAACAGAGCCGGAGAATATTGATCGAGAGAAACTTAAGCCAAGTGCTTCTGTTTTCCTGTGTATTTTCACCAAGTAGCGAGTGGAAATAAGACTGGTTTAGGCATGTGTCAATGGGTATGTTGCTGGGAAGTTAGTTGTTGACTATGTAAATTTAGTATTACTTATGTATTAACAAGAATGCAGGGTTTTTTTTATCAATACCTCTTTTCCATTGTTCAGTCTTCTCTACTCTGTGACTAGGGCTTCTTTATTGCTAACTCTCTCTTTTGTTCTTACCTTACACTTTCTCACCCTGTCTCATTTGGTTAGTATTATCGTCTTACTTTATTTAAAACAAACAAGAGTATTACGTTGACTTTACATCATGTCCTGCATAAAACTGCATGTGGCAGACCCTAGAAGGATGAATGCGAAGGCCCTTTGCTTGTGAATGGGGCATAAAGGTAAAATTTGAAGAGCCCCAGGGACTAGCATGATGATTTGAGTGGAACAGGTGGCCACAATCTTCTTCCTGTATGTAATTGGTAAAAACAAACAAACAAACAAACAAAAACACCTTAAAGTGACAAAATCCAGCAGCATCGGAAGTATTATGAAAAAAAGGAGGAAGTCTGTTGTCATAAGGATTATTTCCTCATTAAAAAAAATAAATAAATAACAAAGGTATTCAGTTGAACACCTAACTATAACCTAAGAATGTATTGGTTCACTAGCCACTGGCCCAATAAAATCCTTAAGAACATAGACACTTAAGAATATTGACTGCACATCTTCAGAAGTCTCTGTATATTTATTTGATAAAGACTATAGAAATTATGAGACCCTGGTGGGCTTGAAAATGACTCCTAATTGAAATGGACCAGTGTGGGCCAATCCAGCCCTATGCTTAGTATGCTTGTTATGCTTAATATTTTACTGATTATCACTATGCTGCATGCAAAGCAAGACAAATTATATGTTGGGCTGCATTTGATGGCAGCCTTGAGGCATAGATCACTCTTCAGGTGAGAAAATACTAATGGTGAGACTAGAGAATTAGCAACAATACTTATTTAGAACAAGAGATAATTAATTCATGACAATATTATATATTATTTTTCTTAGCATTTTAATCAATTATTGTAAGAGTATTCATTAACTTAAAAAAGATTACTCATTAATAATAATTAACATTAAACATATACACCTTGAATTTGGGCACTAAAATCAGGCTTCTCATTATTTATGTTGAGAACTCAGTGGGATCTGAAGTGTAGTTCATGACTAATAAGCTCTGTTGGCTCAGAGCTAAACCTAAGTCTTAGATTTGTTTTATTACCTATGCTTTTCTATATTGAAATACTTGAAGATAAAAATTTGAAATACATTATTTTGAACTGATGCACACATGCTATTTATGCATATGTATATATTTCTATCCACTTTATATCTGCACATAAATGTAAAAAATAAAATATATCAGTACTCTACCAATTTCCACTCAGCAAATTACTGGAGAAAAATGCTGGCAAGTTTTCTTCTCTTGTCCACCTAAGAATGAAAAAACATAAAACTATTTCATTCTGTTGTCAATGTGATAAATATTTAATGTATCAACCAAGGGTGGAACTTCTTTTTTCCCCCTGAATTGGGAGTGGGGAGGCCAGGCCAACGAGGCGGTGTGGGAAGAACGATAGTATAGACAACTTTAAGTATTAATGTGCTCCAAAAAGTACTTCTTTGAAAACTGGAAGTCACTACCGTTTAATCTTCACCAACTCTAAGCTGTGTGATTCTATGAAGATATTTTTGAGAAAAATAAAACTACCTCTGCATATATCCTGTTAAAACTTCATTACTTTTCAATAATTTTCCCTTCCGTTTTCAGTAAAAAAGCTCAGTAGCATTTCTAATACATTCACACTACTGGACAGCAATAGACTGGCAAGGATATGTTTGTTAGTTTTTTAATTTTGCAATAGATAGCCATAGTGACTTTTCTTCCACCTATGAACAGTATAGTAGCTATTAGTCATAAACGGCTATTAGCTATGATCATAAGCTGCTACTCATGTGGCGAGAAGTAATTGCTTTACCTATGATTGAACATAATGATTCAGGAAGCTTAGCTATTTTATTTTTTTACAGTCCCAAAATACCACTCCTCTTACATCTTACAAAATTATACTAATTTTTTCACATGAGAAGAGAGACTACTCTTAATGGAAATCTTACAATTAAAGCTTTTATTTTTAGAAGACACATTTGAGAAAGTTTAATCTTAAATAAATTTAAAGAAAAATCATTGATACTGAATAATCAAGTATGAGTATTTTAAAATTTGAAAGAGCATCAATAGAAAAACATGAGACTAATTAACTAATGAATTAAACTATTGAGTATGTATATTTCAGTTATTAGTCTACTAGTCATTATCTATTTAATCACAAGGGCAACCTGTGCACACACAATCTGATAATCTCAAATGTACAAGATAAAATTCATCTTTTAATTTTTGCATTCCTGAAAGGCAAACAACACTATGTTGGGTTATAGCCCCACAATAGCTGGTACACATAATATGACTGCTAAATATTTGTTAAATATTTGAGTTAACATTTTAAATTTTATGCCTGTGGCAAAGTATGTCATAATTAATTATCTGAATCAAATAAACCACCAACAGTTAGCAAATATCCAGCTTTGTTCTGGGTATACAAATATTCATAAACCCTTATGAAACAGAAATAAAACAGTTTGAGGATAGAAAACAATGATTAAGAGAATAAATAGGGAATATGTGTTGTGGGAACAAAGTCTAAAAAATAGTAAAACTGTAGGAAAATGAGATCAATGAATAGATACATGATATCTATTAGTTTAACTATGCTGTCAGTTATGAGCTGTTTATCATAGTAAACATTAAGACTGTTAATAAACTTGAAAATGACATGTGACTTCACAAAGGCCACTGGGAAAAACTCTCTAGAGCCAAAACATTTCAGGGAAAGAATAAAATGAAGAACTCCTAAACCCACTGACCTAACGGTCTGTGTCTAGAAAGAAAGCACAAGTGACCAAACTCTAAAGAACTTAAGCATAACTTGAATAACAATAGCACTGTATAAACTCTGGCGGAATAAGGTTTACAGGTTTGTGGCATTAATAGCAATACTAAGCCATTTGCACAAAGCTTTTATATAATTGTAAGAACTGCTATGATAATAATTAGTTTCTCAGGAATTGTCGGTTTCAATTTTGAGTCATATCAATATTTCATATTAAATGTTAAAATTAGTTTGTCAACCAGACAACTATAACATAAGCCTTACTTTTGCATAGTAGAATATCCTTAGTAAAATCATTGGTTAAGTCTGTATTACTCATTTTTTTTTTTTGGTTTGTATTCTTACCCCACCAGGTTTTTTGTGTAATTTTATGCCTGAAGAAAATAAGATGGGATAATGTGTTCAATATAAGTGATAACATTTTTTATGCATTTTCCAATCGTTATTTTGAACCCACAGTTTAAATGCATGTTTGAATTATACTTTAGTGACTCAATTAACATAGAAAGAGTTGACTGGTTAGATACACCTGTCATGAGATTCCAAATGTGAAAATCAATTTGCAAAATATAAATCCCTTTTTTCAACAAGTACAGACTAGGTTCGTATTTCTGTTCAGTTCTCATTTAACTCTGAAAGCTTATTTTTATCTGGGTGTCTGGGTGGCTCAGTCTGTTGAGCATCCGACTTGACTTTTGCTCAGGTCATGATCACAGGGTAGTGGGATCGAGTCCCATGTTGGGTTTTGCACGGAGAGAAGAGTCTACTGGGAACTCTCTTTCTCTCCCTCTGCCCATCTCCCCCACTCATGGGCTCTTTCTCTCTCTCTCTCTCTCTCTCAAATAAATAAATCAATGAATAAAGAAAAAAAGATTTTATCTTTCACCGTAAAGGATAGTAAATATGCATGTTGCCAAGAGAAAACCATTAACTTTGATTAGATTTGGAATTTATTATTTCATTAATTTATAAAATATTTAAATATATATATTTATTTTCTTTGGATATTAATAAAAGTAATCATAAAGATAAAAATGTTTATATATACACATACAAATAAGTGTGTATATATAATCATATATATTAAAAATGTGATAGAATATAAAATATGGGTGCCTGGGTGACTCAGTTGCTTAAGCGTCTGACTGTTGGTTTCATCTCCTGTCATGATCTCATAGCTTGGGGGTTGGGGGGGGCACTGAATTCTGCACTGACAGTGTGGAGCCTGCTTGTGATTCTTTCTCTCCCTCTCTCTGACTCTCCCCTGTTCACTCTGTCTCTCAAAATAAACAGATAAACTTAAAAAAAAAATTTTTTTAAAGGATACAAATTTAACAAGTTTATATAAACTGTTTACTTCTTTAAATTAATTGAGGTTCTAGGGGCGCCTGGGTGGCTCAGTCGGTTAAGTGTCCGACTTCGGCTCAGGTCATGATCTCGCAATCCAAGAGTTCTAGCCCGTGTCAGGCTCTGTGCTGACCACTCAGAGCCTAGAGCCTGTTTCAGATTTTGTGTGTCCCTCTCTCTCTGACCCTCCCCCATTCATGCTCTGTCTCTCTCCGTCTCAAAAATAAATAAATGTTAAAAAAATAAAAAAATAAATTAATTGAGGTTCTAATAAATTATTAATATAGTCATGCCCATAGTTCCTTAATTGCTCAAATATTTTATTTTCTACATTTTATTTTATTTAAAAAAATGTTTCATGTTAATTTATTTTTGACAGAGAGAGAGAGACAGAGCATGAGTGGTGAGGGGCAGAGAGAGAGGGAGACACAGAAACCAAAGGAGGCTCTAGGCTCCGAGCTGTCAGCACAGAGCCCGATGCAGGGCTTCAACTCATGAACCTCCAGATCATGGCCGGAGCTGAAGTCAGATGCTTAACCAACTGAGCCACCCAAGCACCCCTATTTTTTAAATATTTAATGTTTATTTATTTTTGAGAGAGAGAAAGAGAGGAAGATTGTCAGTGGGGGCGGGGCAGAGAGAGAAGGAGACACAGAATATGAACCAGGTCCAGACTCTGAGCTGTCAGCACAGAGCCCGATGCGAGGTTTGAACCCACAAACCATGAGATCATGACCTGAGCCGAGGCCAGATGCTTAACCAACTGAGCCACCCAGGTGCTGCAATATTTTAATGCTCATAAAAACAAGTAAGTGAAATTACAGAGCAATATTAATTTCAGTTTCTGGTTTTTACATTTGAGCAATAGAAAAAATTAAAACAAATTTACATTTAGAATTTTTTGATTAATTTTAATTATATCCCCAAGTTCATCATAGAGTCCAGTTCCTACAAATAAATATTTTGAGAGTGTGTTTTCATACTATTATTGCCACAATATCACTTCCTTATATTCAGTGTAAATTACAATACTATAAAAATTATGAAGCCACATAATAAACTAACACTATCATGGCTAATATTTTTGATACTCATTTTCTTAAATTGTTACATTTGTTAATTAGAATAGTTTTTACAAACCCTGCAGCAATCACTTTCCCCCAAATAGGGTATTGAAGGAAGGAAATGTTTTAATTTTTTTTTTTTACATTTATTATTTTTGAGAGAGAGAGAATAAGCAGAGGAGGGGCAGAGAAAGAATGAGACACAGAATCCAAAGCAGGCTTAAAGCTCCGAGCTATCATCACAGAGCCTGATGTGGGCTTGAACTCACAAACTGTGAGACCAGGACCTGAGCTGAAGTCAGACGCTCAATCAACTGAGCCACCCAGGTGCCCCCTTTTTTTTTATTTATTATTTTTTTAACATTTACTTGTTGTTGAGAGACAGAGACAAAGCATGAGCAGGAAAGGGGCAGAGAGAGTGGGAGATACAGAATCTGAAGCAGGCTCCAGGCTCTGAGCTGTCAGCACATAATCCGATGCAGGGCTTGAACCCACAGGCTATGAGATCATGACCTAAATCTAAGTTGGACACTTAACCGACTGAGCCACTTAGGCATCCCTTAAAGAAGAAATATTTTAAAAATCAGCTACTCTAATGTTACCGGACAGTTTATCTAAACAGTTAGATCTCTTTATTAGTTTAAAATTCATTTTGAAACACTTAAAAACAGGAAGCTGTTTAGATTGTATGATTAGATGCCATATAGACCATTGTGTTTGTATTAAATGCCAACATAAGAAATTTTAAATGATTAAGGGGTGCCTGGGTGGCTCAGTCAGTTAAGCGACTGACTTTGGCTCAGGTCATGACCTCATGGTTCATGATTTCGAGCGCTGCACAGGGCTCTGCACTGACAGTGCGGAACCTGCGAGGGATTCTCTCTCTCCCTCTCTTTCTCTCCCCTCTCTTGCCGGCACTCTCTTTCTCTCTCAGAATAAATAAATAAACTTAAAAAAATAAATTTTATTTATTTTATTTTTTTGTTGTTTACTTATTTTTGAGAGAGACCCAGAGTGAGTGGGGGAGGGGCAGAGAGAGAGAGAGGGAGACCCAGAATCCAAAGCAGGCTCTAGGCTCTGAGCTGACAGCACAGAGCCCAACGCAGGGTTTGAACGCATGAACCTCGAGATCATGATCTGAGCCAAAGTCGACAACTGACTGAGCCACTCAGGCGCCCACCCCCCCCACCGCCTTTAAAAAAAAAAAATTAAATAATTAATTATTTCAGCCTGACTATAGGTCACAAATACAAAAAAAATAAATTAAAGGTGCTTCATGTTAGGGAAAGTAAATGGAAAATATACATTTTCTAAGACATGCTTATTAAATATAGTTTTTTGTACACGTAGTACAGTCGATTCATTTTAGTGATTCCTTTTAATTGATGATGTCACCAATTATTTGTGAAAAAAATATGTATCTCGAACTTTGCAACAGGATTTTACCCGTGTGTCGTCGGTTTACTGTAGACAATTTTGCCAATAATTCCAAGTCTGAGAACAGTTAAATAGAGCTAAGTCCCTGATATCCTATTTTGAGAGTTAGGATACCTATGCAGAATAGGCGACAAAATTATAAAAGAAATTCTGCCTGATTTAGTGAACACCAGCCATTAGCTTTTCAAACGACCTTGGTTGAAAAAATAAGGAGAGGGAGATCCTTTGGAATCCTTCTGTGTCGTGCACGTGTTAGGGAGAAGGCCAGGGAGGCGCTTCCTTCATACGGGGGTCTGCTGGCAGGATACCCAGGGCTACTGAAGACTGGGTAGCATCAGCAATAATGTGGGAAGCTGAAGCAGAGTCAGCCTGAGGTGACAAAAGAGCAGGGCACAGGGCTCAACTGGGGGCAAACTCCAAATCCAAACAAAAGCTCGGGTTGAGGAGGAGGGAGCAAGAAAGTTTGTCTGCTGTAGGCCAGATGTAGGCAATGCAAGAGAGAGCTTTCCTGGAGCTGCCTTGACAGACTGGACCGGGAACTGGCTGAGAGCAAAGCTGGGGAGAAGGCCGGGTGCTGCCCAGAGCTGAGACCGGCGGCTGCAGAGGGAAACAAGTCCACTGCCTGGGAAATTCATTCGTGAAATTATTGTGTAATCATTATGTGATCTGGAAAAATGAAAATTAAAAAAATAACAGCACAATAAGCGATATTTATTATTATAGTTTGTTTAGATAAAGCAATAGGCTATGTTTTCTCATTTCTAAAATTTCTGCATATAAAATCCAAAAGTAAAACACAAATCTGGACGTTAACTAATGTCTGAGCATTTATACACTCATTTTATTAATGGGTAGTAAAACAACAACAAGAAGATTTTCAACAAAACACGTATCTTTGTCCTAATTTTATGTGTTGGGGACTTATAGCCGCAGATACATGATGAAATGCAATTGTATGAATGTTTGCTTCATGAATTTAACTAAGCTAGCACTTAGTTAATACTTTTAAAAATACATTCCAACGAACTAATAACTCTAGAGAACATAGATATTACTATGTATTTGACTCATTCACCCTTGAATGAACTAACCAATTTAACAGCCTAGAGACAGTTGACCTTCAGCAACTATAAGAAAAAAAAAAAAATAAGAAAACCCTATGTAACTGCTAATGATTTTATTGTCACTAAATTTAATCCACTTATGGCAATGCCCTTTCCACTGTCACAGGCTTCATAGTTTCTTTCATCAAGCTGAATAAATTTTTGTTAACATTATGCTTAATGTACAGCTCTTTAGTTTTGTTTGTTTGGTTTTGGTTTTGGTTTTGGTTTTTAACGATGGGCTGAAGCATGGTTTCATGCATTGGGGATTTAAAATTTGAGCATTTTCTAATTTACTTTGTATTGCAAAATTATTTCCTGAATTTCATCTTTCGTAGGCCAAACTGCACTGAAGCTTTTATAGATAATTTTCTTTGATCAATACATTAGAGCTTAAAAAATGTTATTCTTGTACATGTCATAAGCATTCTATCACGACTTTTGCATGGACAAATTGAGTTACCTATAATTGTATAATTTATTTCGTTTTATTATATCATAACAATATATTTCAAGGATATTTTTTTCAAAGTGCGATATCTTCAGAATATAAAAGAGAGTTAAGGGGAAAATATTACCACTGAGATAATAAAAACCATTTTATAATTCAGAGTTGAAATATACTGTAAAAGTGTATGATTATTTTGCCTTCAAAATCTTCACTAAACTTTTCTTACCGAGTAGATCGTCACTTTACATATGAGACTTCTTGTATTGTTTCCAAACTTTAGTCCATTTTCTTGGAGGAAAAAAAAAAAAAACAAACAAAAGATGTTTTGAAAAACCTGTCAGAGTGCGGCTAATTAATTTAATTATAACAAAAATGGCATTAGCTTGATAAAAAATTATTTAAAACTTACTCTTTATTTTATATCGGAAATACAAGAAATTTCTTTAAATGTTTATCTATTTTTGAGAGAGAGAGAGAGAGAGAGAAAGTGAGACCGTGAGAGGAGGTAGGGGCAGAGAGGGAGGGAGACACAGAATCCAAAGCAGGTTCCAGGCTCTGAGCTGTCAGCAAAGAGCCTGACATGTCGCTCGAACCCATGAACTGCGCGTTCATGATCATGACCTGAGCCTAATTCAGATGCTTAACTGACTGAGCCACCCAGGTACCCCAGATATATGACAAATTTTGATATGGTTATTGCATTGCTTTATATCCATTCCACATTGTTTAATAAACATACAGAGTCAAAATATCTGCTTAGAAAATTAAAATAAATCTTTACTGGTATAAAATACTGTTCTATTAATGATAATAATCATCATGAATTACTACTATATGTAGGCTAGTAACTTAGGCTTAGGGTATATGGTTTTAATGTTGATTCTACTTTTTTTCCTCTTTTTTCATCTTATTATTCTTTTAATGTTTATTTATTCTTGAGAGAGAGAGAGAGAGAGAGAGAGAGAGAGAAAGAGAGAGAGTGGGGGAGGGGCAGAGAGAGAGGGAGAAAGAATCCAAAGCAGGCTCCAGGCTCTGAGTTGCCAGCACATAATCCGATGCAGGGCTCAAACCCACAAGCTGTGACATCATGACCCGAGATGAAGTCAGAAGCTTAACTGAATGAGCCACCCAGACGTCCCTCTTCTTTTTCTTGTTTTAAGGTTGGGTTTTTTTAAAGTTTTTCTTATTTATTTATTTTGAGAGAGACAGAGAGAGTATGAGAACATGAGTGGGGGTGGAGCAGAGGGACAACGAGAGAGTAAAACCCCAGCAGGTTCCACACTGTCAGCACAGAGCCCAGAGCCCCACCGTGGGGTTTGATCACATTATGGTGAGGTCATGACCTGAGCTGAAATCAAGAGTCAGATGCTTAACCAACTGAGTCATCCAGGAGGCTCTCGATTCCCATAATTCCCATAACTAGTATAATTATTTATCCGAACCCATGGAATGTATAACACTAAGAGCGAATCTTAATGGGTGATACTGATGAATCAATATAGATTCATTAACAATGAACCACTCTGTACCACTCTGGTGGGGGATGTTACTAGTCGGAGGAGGCTCGGCATGTGTGAGACAAGTCTCCGTATGGGGACTTATCCAGGGAAGTCTCTGTGCCTTTTGCTGAATTTTGCTGTGAATCTGAAACTCTTCCAAATATGAAAGTCTACTTTTAAAAATCTGGCATAAATATAGTTTAATGCAGTGTAAGTATGAAATGAAGTTAGGCATATGACATAATTATTTTAAGTTGTACATAAAAAGTATAATATCCTGATGTAAATATATACAGGAAGTGGACACCTTCAGATTCCAGTAGATTCATTGTTTTTATATAAGCCATAGATTTACTTTCAGTATTGGTATATTACCGAAAAGTAGAAGCAAAATGAGGTCTGCATTTTGACTTAAAAACAAAATCTTCTTAATGCACTCAACATAGTGTTTTCCAAAGAATGTTGTCGCATATGCTCAACACTCATTATATATTCAAGTACAGCTGAGGTTATTCAGTCAGCATAACAACATCTTGTCGGCAACCTTGCTGATCTGTATAAAAGCCAATAAATACTGAATGTAGTGGTATTATCTGAGAAGAGCAATCTTGCCCAGGACACAGAGGGATCGTTCCTATCTTCCTTCAAGTGCTTTCATGAAATATTTATGGTTCAGATATACCAGAAGTGGATTTCAGTTTAATATCTACTCTCAACTGTAGCTGTGTTGAAGCATGCATTAGTCTTTCCGTGTGGATTTTGAAAATATGTCAGCTGGTAATAATAAATCAAGACATACAACTATTAATTATTCGTAGTAAATGGGAAAAACAAACACTGACACAAATAGTTCTAATTAAATAATTAATAATATATATGTCAAGTGCATTTTTATATTACTTTACATTACTTAAAACGAGAACCCCCTGATCGCCATACCACAGTGGACTCAGTAACAGAGTGATCACAGATCTTGGTTAAGTAATGCAACCAAAACGTAGACACAGATAGAAAAACAGATAAAACCTTCATGAAATGTGAAGTTTATCTTTACAAAAAAAAGTACTTAAAAGATAAACTGAACCAGACAACTCTGAAACCTCTTATATGGAACTAAGGGAAAAAAATCTGTTCATGAATTATACATTTTAATAAACCAATTAGTTCTAAACTAAAACAAATAAAAATACCTTATAATTTGGTGCTCCATATTTATAGAGTCGAATACACTTTTTTAATCTCCCATAGAAACTCTTGAGAGGTGTTCTAACAACAAATCTAAAACAAAAGATCATAGTTTATATTTATGAATAGGTCATTTTCTCTCCATTACATCCATGATTAAATTTCGATATTCCATTACCTTCTAAGGCATTTTTTTCTACTTTGAGGAAAAGTGACAGATGTTATTCTACTTTTTTTCACTGGATCTTGGTTTCTGTAAACTTTTTCTGCTAATATTTGTGTGTGTGTTGGTGGGGGAGGGGGAAATTCCAAAGCATATAACACTTTGATTCTAAAATGGGACTATACGGCACGCAAGGCAACATATATTTTGGAGTTACACGCTTTTACTTGACTTTTTTTTAACTAAAGCACATCTGCATTCTTAGCCCTATTGACTGTTTTACTACCACCACCCCCATTCTGTCATGCCTTTTGATATCTATGTATTATGACCCCTTTCAGAAAGATTATATTAAAAAGCCATACAGGAAAACGAGCAGTGGCTTGAGAGTCAAGATAGCGACACTTTTGTCTGAAATGAACAAGTAACTGGCAGTGTGGCTTGGGGCAAGACAAGTTACTGTGACTATGCTTTATCATGTGTCAAAAGAGGAGAGTGGAACTAGATAATAAGTCAGACATTCTAGCTATTGGTTTCTGTGAAATATGTATATTCCATTCTTATTCTATCAAGGACGTGTTAAAAAAAACTCCTCTATCACTTATTTATTCACACACGCAGACACACTCACACACAGACACTCTCATATGCCATGGCCCCCAAAACAACTTTTAAAGTACTAACATTGCAGCCTTTGGATCAGTAGTCTACTACTGATATACTTCATTTCTGACTTGTTAGAACTCTGGTGTAATATAAAGATAATTTGTAATATTGTTATGGCTATAGAGGGAAAGAACTGGACATATTTTCTTTTAAATTATAATAATATTTTCTGTACCAGTAATTCAAAGGATACAGGCAAGAGCACTAACAAACCAAGCATTTTTTTTTGGAGAAGATTAAAACAAATATTGATTCTGTTTTATGTATTTTCTCTCTTGCTTAGGACATATTTTAGTTTGAAATCATACGTAAGGTTTCAGTAGTGCATGTGGAACATAGCTTAAAGAGGAAGAGCATTTATGCTGAGGTATAATTTCAATTTTTATCTCCTTATTACAGATCTTACCTGATATTCTTCAGCGAGTAATGTTTCCCCAAATCTATAAAATTTAGGTTTATTTATGAATAATTTCCCACACAGACTAGGCACAGTCTCCCAAATGAATTGAACACATAAGGACTCCCTGTTATCCTTCTACTGGGAAATACTCTGAATATGTTTACCAGAATACTGTTTTTTTTTTTTTTTTTTAATTTTCTGATAAAGACAAGGAAGAGGTTAAAGTTTTCCTGGAACATTTTTTTCCAGTCACCAATTTATCAGGGAACAAGAGAGATTCTGGGAGAAAAATACAAGGATGGACTCTCAGAGTGGGATGGGAATGTGAGATAGTTTGTGTCCCCTCTCCTGTTCATTGGGGACGCCCACTCCTGGTAAGGAACTCAATCATCAAGCAAACAATATGAGATCGTTAGTGGATACCAATAAGTCATCCAAGTGCTTGCTGAACGTCTCTGACACATGTGGCCATAATGGCATAGATGAAATTTATCACAAATTCAAAAGCATGCATGTCTTTTTATTAATGGACCCAAATAATCTGATACAGAAAAGTACCTGATCTGCCAGCAGTAGAAACCAGAACTGACTCCTAATGTGGTACCCAACCGTAAAAGAATCAGTCATCCAGGAGAAAGGTGAAATTTACTGAACTGTGTTTATCCCAGGGAAGGACAGAAATTTGCCTTAATTGGGCTGACAAGGATTTTGAATGTTGGTTTCCTTTCCTTAGACAACATATTTGGAGACCAGAAAAACAAAAAAAGTTCTTACCACAATTTATATCAACACTAAAGGTATACTATTTAATTTTGTTTTTATACAAAGAACTTATTTAAAAGTAAAAGATTTAAAAAAATGTGGCATTTGAGATGTTATCCATGGGCTTCAATTACATTCACACATGTGCCTGGTACATAAATAAATGATACATCTTCCAACTATCTTCTAAGCAGCTAACTCAGTAGAATAATGGAATGGCTTATTGAAAACATTTCTTTTATTGACTGGAACCACCACTGGCGTTTTGCAATTAGGGCCTTTATGATGTATATTCTAAATAAGTTGTATTTATAAGATATAATTTCTTCCCTGGTCAGAATATAAGGATCCAAGGACAATGTGTAAAAGTTGCTTTGTTGCAAAATAGCCTGTTTTTCATCCCTGTTACTCTGAGATCTGCTTCCTGAGAAATCTTACTATTTATTTGAAGGAATGTTTCCAAAAGGCGGTGCAATGAATTGCTCATTTAGACCTGTTCTTTTTGCCAGTAGGCAAAAAAAGAGTTAAAATGTTGCCCAGGGTGATCAATTCCCAGGTGACCTAGTAGAACAAGTATAAGAATATGAACCCTGGAACCAAACTGCCTAAATTCAAATTTCAGGTAAGTAACTTGGCAAACTTGCTTAAGATCTATGTCACAATTTCCTTGATAAAGTGAGGCTCTCAATAGTTAAATGTGCAAACTCTTTGAAAAGTGGCAGGCAGAAAATAAATTACCTATGCATATTTACTTATGACATTAGCATAAATATTAAAGTGAAATAATATTGTCTCAGTTGCGGAGGTAAGGAGTATGTGTGAAACCAAAGTAGTCCTCTGGGATGCAGCAAACAGTGGTAAAATTATTGCAATCCTATACAGGCAGGAACACCAAGGTTCAGACTATTCAGGAATAAAGGGATTATTTCACAGGGGAGACAAATAATACCTTAGCATCAGAGATTTAGAGGCAATTTGAATGGGTAGAGTGAGAATGGGGAAGAAAACTGTAAATTTTCATTATGAACTCGTGATCAATGGGACAAAAATCTCAAATAGCTTCCAATACTTTCATTCTTGCTTCTCTCGCTCTCTGATCTCTCTAGTGCTCTCTCTCTTTATGTTTTTCTTTCATAGTATCAACATTATCATCAGCATCATCCCTTCTTTTTCATCAACTCTACCCCTTCGTTTTCCCCTCTTACTTTACCTCACAATCTTATATAGAGTGTGTTCTTTATGGCTTCATTTACAATGCAATATGTTTGTTAAATCATATCAAGAGAGGCATCTGATTGCAACAGGAGGAATGGTAGTGTTGCTCTTGTTGAGAACTTCAAGCATAGGAAGAGGAATGTGGATGCAACATAGCACCCTAGCTGCGTTTTGAACAGTGAGCTGTGGGGAAAAAAAAAATGTTGTATATTCCTGAACAGTAATGTTGAGGCATGAAAACAACTAACCTTATGAGTATCATCTTTGGCAGGATGTCCAGAGTATGATCTCTTTTAACTCTCAAAATCATTCCTACCAAGAACAGAAAAATATATTTCTTTTGTTATCAATATCAATATTTCTTTGTTATCATGTCAAATATTAAGCCACGTGTTAATTACCTTACTTAGGAACTCTTTGTAATGTGTTTCCATGCTCATTTATAATGGATGAAAAGAAATGGTTCCTAGAGTATGTAACATAAGTTGACCAAAGCCATATAGCTACAGACTGGAAGGATTTTGTGTTACAAGGAAATTCAAATTACATTTGAGGCCCACCTGTCATTTTCCTATTATTCCATGCCTCCTTGAATGATGTGAAATTAGTGTAAACATCGTATTAAAGGAATAGTATAACTATTTTGTAAGTTTTCTTGTCGAAAACTGGAGAAAAGCATCTTAGGGAGGAATGAATATTATGGAGAAGGACAAACAATTTTGAGACGTTCCAAAGAGGTGAAAAGCTATTTATGATTGGAGTTTAGAAACATGAAAGGGAGATAAATCTGGAGATAGGGTTTGGTAATTGTCATGGTGCGTTGGGTTTAGAGTTTATGAATTTATTCTGATATTGGTATTCCGGTTGGTATTGGGGAATCAGCAGTTGTTAAGCTTAACCCCAACTGTGTAAACATAGTCTTTACACTGTAGGAAAGAGCATGAGTAAGAATATAGTTTGGTAGTTAGAAATCTAGATTGCATATGATGGAAAAGCAGATGGTGTGTCCTACTACACAAGAGGAAGAAAAGAATAATCTTATCTTCAAACTGGGGAAGTAATAAAAAGGTATAAAAAGGAGTTCATAAGTACATCACATTACTTCCTACAGATAAATCAGTCCATAGAAGAAAGCAACTGGCTCACATCTCTTTTTTTTTTTTTTTTTAGTCAAATGAGAGCAATTTCCCTTCTAAATATGTTACCAAACATTTCCTTCTAGTATTAAACAGGAAGAATACCCTGGGCAGATGTCAAATAATTATAAATATCAAAGAGATTTACTACTATTACTTATATTTGATTTAATTCCATTTGCTTTATGTATCGTCAACTCTTTTTCTTCTTTTTATTGTATCGGTAGAAAGAATAAGGAGGAGGAAATAATTCTTTGAATTTTAGTGTCAAGTGTAGAAGCATTTGTGCATTTAAGATCTTGTTTTTTTGTACATTTTTAAAATAATATACATAAGGATAATACTAATAACTTTTACAACAACAACAAAAAGCAAGTCAAATAGATATAATTCTGGCTTGCTTTTTAAGATTAAATTATAAAAGAACTAAAAAGCAAATTATCTTTTGATGGGGGAGCTGACCCCTTCACTCAAGTTTGTACTGGATGAGTAGAATGTGGGATTTCCCTGGAAAGCAAATGGGGTGCAGTTGGAGCCTTCAGGGTGCACCATGTGGCTGTGAGCATGTGGGAGGAGTAAATGCGGGTGCTGATGGAGGGGCTGGGAGAGAATGGAATGGACTGAGCTTCAGGGGCACCTTGGAGAATGGCAGAATCAAGCCCACGGTGCTGTTGCAACCACTGCTCTTCCCAGAGAAAGCCTGAACTCACAGGATCTCTGAAGTTCTATGGGGCGACAGAGGTGTCTTGGGATGAAAACTACCTGGATGAGCAGATACCAGAGGCCCCTCATCACAGACTTGTCCTTAAGGAGTCTGATTCATACCACTTATCAAACAAATCCCAATCTTCCTCGATACCTAACCTCCCCCAACTCACCCAAATCAGTGTGGAGGCACCTATTCCCAGACAGAGGCTAGAATAGAAGAGTGTATATTACATGCACAGGCCTCAAATCTATAGCCTTCCAGAGGCTTTCATCCAGGGAGACTCATACTGGACTGCTGACAGAGCCATGGATGATAAATTTTATTCTTTTAAGACACTAAATGTGTAGCGGTTTGTTATAACAGTAATAGAACGTCAAATTAACAGTCCAGACTTTATTATGTTTAGGCAACAAGTAGACTTGGAAGTCTTTAGGACAATAGAACAATATAATCCAAGCTCTGTTTTAGGAAACGTGAGACATTTTTATTTCTCTAACTAGCATGCATTCTGCCTAATGGTCTTCCAAAACAAACCTAACTTTTGTTCACGTATCCTTTTCCTTCTTCTTACTAGTCCATAAACCTCCACCTCAGGGTCATCTGAATAATATAAGAGTAATCTTACTAAGTTTACTCATAATTGATTTATACGAGTGAGCTGATAACCCAGTTCATTTAGTTAGATAGTAAGAGGTATGTGGTAGGTTTCTAAGGAGATTCATCTTGATCTTTGGGGAGAGAAGCCTCTCCTCTACTGAAAGGGAAAGGGGCAGGAACAACTTAATTTGATGTTCTTTATACCTTTGAATTTTTTTTCCTATATAAGTTAAAAAATAAAATATTTTCTTTGTAAGTTAGTTTTGTTTTTAGTTAGACTTCTGTTTTCCAGCGTTAAGTGTCTTAAGGAAGGAATATGCATGAAAGCCACACTGAGAAAACTAAGTAATGAACAAATTAGACCAGTTTTCTTAGTGAAACACATTACAATGACTCTAATCACATATTTAAAATATAGTCTGCTATGAATATTTGTAATTTTTTATATTAACATACTATTCCCACCAATTTCTCCTCTTTACTAAGTACAGTGGTGTTAGTTTAAGTAGTTGTATCCATTGTTATGGATTTCTGCTTTTATCTTCCTGTGTCCTACAGAGTTAAAGCTGTTCTAAAAACATTTTTTGATAGCTTCCACAATCTTTTCTGACAAGGAAAGGATAATCACTATTTTTTGGTATCCCTAAATACTATTTTAAATTTTACTAACATGATAATTTTGAGAAGTATACATATTTAAAACAGTTTATACATAATTTTTTCTAGTTGTCCTCTATCTCAATATTCGGTAACTTAAGTTTTGTATCTGTCCTTGAACTGCAAGTGTATTAGCTTTATTAGATCAATCAATTCTGGAAGACTTGTAAACTCACCATCCTTCAGTCTAATATCCATATATAACTACACTAAAATACAATCGTAAGCAAATGCATATTTAAATATTTCCCTATGAAATACTAGTAGAGGTGTTACATTTTTTTCTTTAACATATTTTATTCTTTAAAACATTGTACAAATAGTATAAAACATCATTGAGCTTTTTACATTTAATACATTCATATTTAAATAAGATAGTTCTCAAATTATTTTTTAGTGTATTTAGAATATGGCAGATGTAACAAGGAAGGAAAATTTACAACACATATAGAAGATATCTTAAAAGAATTACAGGGTCAGAAGGATTCTGAGAAGTTTTGAACTTCAGTTGATGCTGAACTTTAAAAGTTTATAAATTTTTTTCCTAAATGACTTTGCATCCATAACCCAATTTGAGTAAGAGAAGGAAGAAACTTTATAGAGCTATAGAAAGAAAGTGAGTGAAAAATGTATAGATGTGAAGAGATAAAAAAGGAAGGAAAAGGAAAAAAGGAAAGAAAGAAAAAGAAAAATGCACTTCTTTATCTGATTTCTTGGCTGATGATTTTAAGTAAAAGAGCATTTTTTTCTTTTCCTATTCACCCTTACTTTAACCACCTCTCATTCACTTAACATTATATAATTCATTTTATTGCAGCCTTTATTGTCTATTCTGATATTTGTAAATTTAGCTTCCAAATTTGTGAAATCATTTTTATTTTTTATGGCCTCATTGTATTTCTGTGCTCACAAATTTAATAAATTCTTCAGCTGTGGTGTTATTAAAAAATTATAGCATATAATTTTTTGAAAGCACTTGAATATCTGTGATGTTTGTTTATCTCTTTGGAAATTAATGAGAGATTCGTTTCCTCCTCAAATGATAGCCATGTAACCCAGAGCTTGAGAAAATTATCAATATCTTATCTAAACTAAAATCTAAATTAAATCTTTTTTTTTTCTCTATGGTCCAACCTCTTCTTAGTGAGTATTCAATTATTGTAGTGAATTTATTGTGGGGAAACATTAAAAACATTTAAAGTGTTACTCAAAACAAAGTCATTTAACATCCTATCAAAGAACAAAATTTGTAGGGATTGGCATGAGAACCGACAAAAGTGAGAATGAGAATTAGAAACTCGTGGTTGTTGTACAGCAAAGACAATTAATAAAGTGAAAAGGTAACCAACAGAATGGGAGAAAATATTTGTGAATCATTTATCTGACAAGGGCTTAATATCCAAAAATATGGAGAAAAATCATACAACTCAATGGAATGAAAATGATGTTGAAAGACAATCTGATTTTAAAAACTAGGTAGAAGAACAGAATAGACATTTTTCCAAAGAAGAGGTACAAATAGCCAATAGATATATGAAAAGGTGTCCAATGTCACTAGTCATCAGGGAAATGTAAACCAAAACTACAATGAAGAGATCACCTTCAAGATATCACCTTTTAGAGTGGCTATCATCGAAAAGACAGAGATAACTGGTATTAGCAAGGATATAGAAAAAAAAAAAAAAAGAAAACCCTTATTCATTGTTGGTGGGGATATAAATTGATGCAGCCAGTATGAAAAACAGTATGGAAATTCCTCAAAAAATTAAAAATAGAACTATAATATGACCCAGAAATGCTATTTCTGGGTATATACCCAAAGGAAATGAAAACAGGATATTGAAAAGTTATCTACATCCCCATGCTCATTGTAGCATTATTCACAGTATTGAAGATATGGAAACAAATTGTCTGTTCATCAGTGTGTGAATGGATAAAAAATAAGTTGTTCGTATACACACACACAACAGAAAATCTGTCATGAGAAATTACCGACATTCTGCCCTTTGCGACAACATGAATGGAACTTGAAATCATTGTGCTAAGTGAAATAAGTCAGAGAGCCAAATATGGTATGGTGTCAATTACATGTGAAAACTTCAAAAGCCAAACTTGTAGAATCAGAGACTAGAATATTTCCAGGAGTTTAGGAGTGAAGGATACAGGGATATTTGGTCAAAAAGTAAAAACTTGCATTAGTCAGATAAGTAAGTCCTAGTGATATGACGTACAGTTTGATGACTGTAACTGAATTGCATTGTATATTTAAAAGTTGCTAAGACAGTAGATCTTAAAAGTTCTCATCACACACAGAAAACTGTAACATGTGAGGTGATGGGTGATAACTAAGCTTATGATAGCAATCATTTCACAGTATATACACATCAATTCATTATGCTGTACACTTTAAACTAACCCGTATATGTCCATCATATGTCATTTTAAAAGGCATAATAAACAAGACATAATTCATGGATAAGTAAGAGGCCTAATGTGTTTTTTTAGTGAGTATTTGGAGATTGAATTTTATGGCACAGCTAGTTTGAAATGGATAGCTACATTTCCAACAGCTGTACCAGTGTGGAGAATGGCTGGTAACAAAAGGACTTCTTGGCAAACCACTTCTCTTATTAAATAGAGAATGCAATGTGCTTGGCATCTGTACTTTAAGTAATTTGCAAGAAAATACATTACTTAGCCAGCTGTGGATTCTACTATTTCACGATCAAGATTATAAGTCATTAATCAATTTATAGACATAAATACACTATTGTTCAAATATAAATAAGTATTTAAACACCCTGGAATCCATAAATGTAATTAAAACAATAGTTTACTACATTCATTCATTTGTCTTCCAGCTGTTTGGGGAAATTACTGAAGCGTGGATCCAAACAGCTAATACCCTATTTAGTTTTGTTTATTGAAATAATGAAAGTGTGTTAATGACAAAGTGCAAAAATACATAATAGAAATTAATGTGCTGTGAAATAAAATTTTGTTTGAAAATCAAAATGGGTACAGTAAAAGCGTGTCTTTAAATGAACATTGCATAATGTACATTTAAAAATTATTAAATCATTTTTATTGAAGTGTGTCTGTAAATTACACCCCATGAAAAATGACAGCAATATGCTCAAGACAGACAAAGTCTAGTCTATGGAACTAAATTAATTTTACACAATATTCAAAAGTTATTTTGTATAACATTAGAAAATAGCATTTAAAAACATCTTCATAAACTATATGCCATTCAGTGCTTATATCCATGAAGTATTTAGTCTCATTCTAGTATAGTTACTTCTTATGCATAATTCCTTCATAAAAGTTTTATTTTGATTCATATTAAAATGAACCATGACTATCTCATATGTAGTACATACATTGTAAGCATTATATAGTATGTAACATACAGAGAAATGTGGGGGGTACATAATATTACTAGATTTTATATGTGCTATTATTAATACAGAATATCAGATATGACTAATTTTAACATTTTCAAAATATTTTCTCAGGTGTAAACAAGCTTATAAATCTTCAAAGATACAATATTGTATACATATACACTACCATTTCAAAATATGTTGGGGGACATGGGTGGCTCGGTCAGCTAAGTGTCCAACTCTTTTTTTTTTAATTAAAACAATTTTTTTTAATGTTTACTTATTTTTGAGAGAGAGACAGAATAGGAGTGGAGGAGGGACAGAGAGAGAGAGAGACACACACAGAATCCGAAGCAGGCTCCAGGCTCTGAGCTGTCAGCACAGCGTCCGATGAGGAACTGGAACTTACAGACCGTGAGATCCTGACCTGAGCAGGAGTCAGACACTTAACTGACCAAGTCATCTAGGCGTCCCTTTTTAATGTTTTTTAATGTTTATTTTTGAGAGGGAGAGAGAAACAGTGTGACAGAAGGAGGGGCAGAGAGAGAGGGAGACACGGAATCCAAAGGAGGCTCCAGGTTCCGAGCTGTCAGCACAGTGCCCAATGCTGGGCTCAAACTCCTGACCCATGAGATCATGACATGTGCTGAAATTGGACAATTAAACGACTGAGTCACTCAGTCGTCCCAATTCTTTTTTTTTTTTTAATTTAATGTTTATTTATTACTTATTTATTTTTAACTTGTTTTATTGTGTATTTTTTTTTAAATTTACATCCAAATTGGTTAGCATATAGTACAACAATGATTTCAGGAGTAGATTCCTCAGTGCCCCTTACCCATTTAGCCCATCCCCCCTCCCACAACCCCTCCAGTAACCCTCAGTTTGTTCTCTATATTTATGAGTCTCTTCTCTTTTGTCCCCTTCCCTGTTTTTATATTATTTTTGTTTCCCTTCTCTTATGTTCATCTGTTTCGGTCAGAGAAAGACAAAAATCATAAAACAGATGAACATAATATTTATTTTTGAGACAGAGAGAGAGAGACACAGAATCTGAAGCAGGTTCCAGGCTCTGAGCTGCCAGTGCAGACACCCACACACATGGCTCAAACTCACGAACCATGAGATCATGATCTGAGCGAAAGTCAGATGCTTAACCAACTGAGCCATCCAGGTGCCCGAAGTGTCCAACTCTTGATTTCACCTCAGGTCTTGACCTCATGGTTCATGAGATTGAGCCCTGCTCCTGGCTCTGAGGTGACAGCAAGGAGCTTACTTGGGATTCTCTCTCCCTCTCTCTGCCTCGCCCCATTTGCACTCTCTCCTTCTCTCTCTCTCTCTCTCTCTCTCTCTCTCTCTCTCTCTCAAAATAAATAAATAAACATTAAAAACATAAAAATTTGTGGCACCTGGGTGGCTCAATTGCTTAAGTGTCTGACTCTTGTTTGCATGATCTCAGGGCTTCTTAGGTTTGAGTCCTGCATCAGTCTCTCTGCTAACAGCACAGAGCCTCCTTGGGACTCTGTCTCCCTCTCTCTCTCTCTGCTCCTCCCTTCTTGCTCTCTCTCTCTCAAAAATAAATAATAAACATTTAAAAAATAAATAAAAATATTTTAACTTACCACCAGATAAATCTTAAAGTATACAATTTTATCAATATTGATTAAATAATATTATTTAATAAAGACTTTCAAATGAAGTACTTTATAACTGTAAACATCCAAGTTATGCTTTTTAATGTCAACATTTTTTCTAGGGATCTAAAGAACTAATAAACATCAACATTATAAAGTGTTTGTTGGTATCAAATTATGGAATATATACATAATCACTTTGCTTCTATTAAATGTCCAAATAGAACAAATAGAAATAAATGTTCATTATCCCAAAATGCATATGGAACCACAAAAGACCCCAAATAACTAAAACAACCTTGAAAAGGAAAGCTAAGCTGAAGACATCATAATTATCGACTTCAAGTTATATTACAAAGTTGTAGTAATCAAAACAGTATGGTAGTGGCACACAAATAGACATAGAGATCAATGGAACTGGATAGAAGAGCCAGAAATTAACCCACAACTATACAGTCAATTAATTTTTGTCAAAGCAGGAAAAAATATTTGTCTCTTCAGCAAATGGTGTTGGGAAAACTGGACAGCTACATGCAAAAGAATGAACCTGGACCACTTTCTTATACCACACACAAAAATAAATTCAAAATGAATTAAAGACCTAAACGAGAGACCTGAAACCATCAATCCTAGAGGAGAACCCAGGCAGTAACCTCTTTGACATTAATCATAGCAACTTCTCACTAGATATGTTTCCTGAGGCCAGGAAAAGAAATGCTTCTGCACAATGAAGGAAACAGATAAAACTAAAAAGCTATGTATGGAATGAGAGAAGATATTTGCAATGACATATTGGATAGAGGATTAGTATCCAAGATATATAAAAGCTTATAAAACTCAATACCAAAAAACAAACAAACAAACAAAAAAAACCCAAAACAAATATTCTGATTAAATAATGAGCAGAAGACACAAATAGATATTTTTCCAAAGAAGCCATAGAGGTGGCCAACAGACATATGAAAAGAAGCTCAACATCACTCATTATCAGGGAAATACAAATCAAAACTACAATAAGATATCACCTCACACCTGCCAAAATGGCTAAAATTAACGACACAAGAAACATCAGGTTTGTTGACAATGTGGGTACACTATTGGTGGAAATGGAAACAGGCACAGACACTCTGGAAAACACTATGGAGGTTCCCCAAAAAGTTAAAAATAGAACCACCCTACATCCAACAATTGCACTGCTAGGTTATTTACCCAAAGAATACAAAGATACTAATTCAAAGTGATACATGTGCCTCAATGTTTATAGCAGCATGATATACAATAGCTAAACCATAGAAACAGTCCAAATGTCCATTGACGGATGAATGGAAAAGAAGAGGTTGTGTGTGTGTGTGTGTGTGTGTGTGTGTAAAGGAATATTACTCAGCCATCAAAATAATGAAATCTTGCCATTTGCAATGACATGGATGGGTCTAAAGAGTATTACACTAAGTGAAATAAATAACTCAGAGAAAGGCAAATACCATATGATTTTACTTGTATGTGGAATTTAAGAATCAAAACAAACAAGCAAAGGGAAAAAGAGTGAGAGAGAGAACGGTAAACCAAGAAAAAAACTGTTAACTATAGAGGACAAATTGATGATTACCAAAGGGGAGGTTGACTGATGATGGGTTAAATAGCTGATGGTGTTAAGAAGTGCACTTGTTGTTATGAGCACTGTGTGTTGTATGGAGGAATTCAATCACTATATTGTATACCTGAAACTAATATTACACTTTATGTTAACTAACTAGATTTTGAATAAAAACTAAAAAAAAGCAAAGCAAAAATGAACAAGTGGGACTACATCAAATTAAAAAGTTTTTGCACAACAAAGGAAATCATCAACAGAATGAAAAGACATCCTACTGAAAGGGAGAAGATATTTCCAAATCGTATATCTGATAAGGGAATAATATCCGAAACATAAAAAGAAATTATATGGCTCAATAGCAAAAAGCAAACTATTGGATTTTTAAAAACGGGCAGAAGACATGAATAGACATTTTTTTCCAAAGAAGACATACTGATGGCCAACATATACATGAAAAGATGCTCAATATCATTGTCAGGGAAATACTGATTAAAACTATACTGAGATACCTCACACCTGCTAGAATGGCTACTAAAAAGAGAAATAATAAGTGTTGGTAACAATGTGGTGAAAAGGAAACCCTTGTGTACTGTTGATAGAAATATAATTTTGTGTAGCCACCATGGAAAACAGTAAGGATGTTCCTCAAAAAATTGAAAATAGACTACTATATGATCCAGCAGTTCTAAATCTGGGCATTTATCTGGTGAAACTGAAAATACTAACTTGAAAAGACATGTGTATCCCCATGTTCACAGCAGTATTATTTACAATACTCAAGATATAGAAAATACCTAGCTGTTCATTAATGGATAAATGGATAAAGAAATTCTGGTATATATATGTAATGGAATATCCAGCCATAAAAAGAATGAAATATTTCTATTTGTGACAATATGGATGGACTTCAAAGACATTATGCTAGGTAAAACAAGTCAGACCAAGAAAGACCATATGATCTCCCTTACAATGTGGAATCTACACACACACACACACACACACACACACACACACGCGCACACACACACACACAAACTTACAGGTACAGAGAACACACTGTGTTTGCCAGAGGTTGAAGGTAAAGAGTGGGAGAAATAGGTGAAGGGGAAAAAAGAAAGAAAAGAAAAAAAAGAAAACACAATACCATCTAGATATATTACTCAAAAAAGAATGAGAGATCTTTGTAGTTATGGAAATGTATCTGGACTGTATCACTGTGAACAACCTGGTTGTTTTATTGCACTAAATTTTGCAAGATTTCACCATTGGGGAAACTGAGTAAGGATTTTAATAGTATCTCTCAGTATTATTTCTTACAGTTGCATGTGGTTCTACAATTATCTCAGTAAAAATTTTAAGTAAAAAAAGACACTAATAAGAAAATACGTAAGTGATCTACAGACTATGACAAACATTTACAGAATGCGTATCTGGGAAAGGACTCATTAAAACAGTAACAACAAAACAGAGGTTTAACATCTGGCTCATACTTTAAATGGAAAACTAATCTACGATCTTTGTCACCAACTTTAATTTTTTTTAACGTTTATATTTTTGATGTTCCTCATCAAAAGGAACATCACAGAGCGATAAGAGAAGGAGCAGAGAGAGGAGCCACACAATCCAAAGCAGGCTCCAGGCTCTGAGTTGACAGCACAGAGCCCGAGGCAGGGCTCAAACTCAGGAGCAGTGAGATCATGACCTGGGCCCAAGTCAGACAATTAACCAATTAACCAACTGAATCACCCAGGTGCCCCACCAACTTTAAAATAAGTAATGAGCTCACATTGTACATTCAAAGATAGACTATAACAAAAGCTTGAATCTTTGAGTAAATATCACAGGTAATACTCTTTTTTGAAAAATATATTTTAAAATATTATCTTTAAAAGAAGAATAGCCAACCTCTACCATTCCATAAGTCTATATTTGAGCTTTCAACACATTTCCATATTAATGCAGTTGAATATATGTTCTGAGGCTGGAAGGTGTTCAGAGTTAACATACTAATGGCCTAGTTGAAAAGTATTAGGAGAATGAAGTTATTTTACTGACTGTAAAATATATATATATATATATATATATATATATATATATATATATATATATATATATATTGTTTTACAGGACCCATTCAATAACATGTAAAAATTATGAGAATAAAAAAAGTACAAAAAAGCTGCCAATTAAATGAAAATTTATGAATGAGCAGGAAATGTATTTTTCATTTTGCAAAATGCAACATTGACAAGATACCTGTGTTCCTTTATTATTATAACTTAATTGCTATTTTTATTGTCTAAATGCTTTCTAACATTCCAAACTTATTTTTATCATTTTGCAATATAATGCTATCAATACACTTTTCAATGCAGTTTATAAAATGAGTACTGTTAAAATATTAATGTCACGTGAGCCTTTCAGAATATGAAGACGAGTTAGAGAAGAAATATGAGTGTTAGTCAATCACCTTTGTATCTCTTCTTCTTTACTGTTATTTATTACCATCATGTAAAAAGCCCTATTATTACTTTTGCTTATAATGTTCTAAAATAAATGATTGGTGGGAGGTCTTTCAGTATATCACCACCTCTAGGGTGAGTCTAGGCAGCTGTTATAAGACATGGCTAAGCCAGGGTGCTCCTTAGTTGGATTTTTCCTTGTTAACAGGGATTTCTCTGTCCCCCTTCTTCCAACATGGGTGCAACTATTGGAGATGGGGCTGGGGTGGAAGGCTGTGATGTCAAGATTCAGAGGAGAGAATAGAATATGTCATTACTTGGTCTTCTAGAGCTGCAGAACAAACAGTGCAGATGCAGATGGTATGCCTTTCTCTTGCTTTTTGAAATCTTTTTTCAAGCCTGACTAGAGAGACAAAGAGGGAAAAGAAGGCAAGAAGGTCCTCCTTCTTACACATACAAGGTACCTGTTGGTAACTATACCCAGGTTTTCTTTGCCCAATTTTCCAGTTCCCATACCTCTTCCAAGGTTAATTTGGATTTGTGTGTTTCCCAGCAGCTTCCTATTATGCTGACCCAAAGGTGGCAGCCCGAACAGTGACCCTTCTACAACTTGTTCGTGGTCGTATTATTAGACCTACCTTCCTGATTACAAGTACTAGTTTATCCCTAAGTAGGCTTCCGTGCAGAGACATCTCATTTGAGTCCCCAGGGACTAGAACTGGATAGAAATTACCGTAAGAACTCAATAAATATCTACTCCTTAAATTGATGAACCAATGAATTTCTTTTGACCTTGAAGAATAGATAGATCAAGGAGTTCTAAGAGAGGCTCTCTGGTCCAAAGGAAGACACAGAATAAAAATCTAATTGAATTAAGTATTTCGCGTAGGCTAGAACCATTAAAAGTTTAAAACACTTTTGAAAATTGTTTCTTAGTGCACATTGTATCTAAAAACTATTCACTGTGTTGGTAATTTTCAACATCATCTCAGTCAGGTTAGTTTAATGAAATCATGAAATTTTCAACATTTCAAATTTGACTGTGATAAAAACGTATCTACAATAAGAATTTTAAGAGCCGTTAAGATTTCATAGTCTATCACCCCACAGAAACAACACAACTTGTGGAAAGCTGCTCTAAATTTTTAGAAAAGGTATTTTTCCAAACTTAGGAAGAACCAGCACTTATGAGACATGGCTTTAAATATGGTCGACGAGGCTGGTATAAATTTTATTTCTATAGCACCCGTAACTGTTATGTTTCACTTGTTGAAAGTAACAGTAAGAAGTTAATGTACGTTTGCAGGTGGAAGTACTTGCTGCAAGGTATAAGACACCTTCTGAGGACACTGAGAATCTTAGCATTCAAGATGAATATGTCTTTGACTCAGCATTTAGTTACAGAAAGAAAAAGAGAAAGGGGAAAATAAAAAGTGTTATTATGACAATAAGAAAAAAAGGAAGGTTTATCATTCATCAGCAAAACGAGTGTGGTTAGAGGAGGTCAGTGACCTACATTCAGTTAGACTGGAAGAAACAAGATTATCTTCACAATAGGACACATTAGATCCAGATAAAAAATGAGGCTTTAAAAACCAAACTGACATTATTCCATAAAAAAAACATATTGAACCTATATTTTTTTCTTATAAGGGCAAATATAGTTTTAAATATGATTTAACAAATAAAATTATATAATGAGATTACACACAGACAAATTTGTATATTTGTTAAACATTTTGAACTTTACATAAAAACGTACACATGCTCATATATTATAAGTCATTTGTCTTGGCTCTGAATTCTCCGTAACACATATATTGTAATTGCCTTTTGGTACAAGTCAATCTGTTTATATTGATTTTTTCCAGGGGAGGTACACATTAGATAACCCCTACCCTATGTTTTGAGATTAACCTATATTTTGAATACAGTATAGGTGGATATTGTGGACAACCTTCTTTCATACTATAAATAAACCATATTATAATTTTATATTTATATGAATAAACCACTACATGGTAAAGATGTGATTGGAAAAGTTGAAATACTTAAAATTTGTAACTTATTCATAAGTTATCTTTGCAAGAAATTCATTAAGCAGAAAATCTATCATTATTTTACTTGACTTGTGTAAGATTATATAGACTATAAACATTACAATGATAGGGAATCGATAAAGAAACATATATCAAAAATGTCTTTTTCTCTCTTCTATCACTTTATCCTGTCCTTTACTCACTCCTTCTCAGAATTTATACATGTTTATTATCTTACAATTAAACCAGAAGAAAGAGAAGCAGAAAATTCATTCTCTCAATCCTGTGTCTACTTCATATACTCTCTAATCTTTCTCTTTCCTTTAGAGTCAAACTTATTGAAAAATATATTTATAATCAATTTGATAAAACAAAATTTCAATACCACTTTGCTTTAATTATTGCTATAAGACCTTGAAACATCATTTAAAAACAGACAAAAATAGGGGCGTCTGAGTGCCTCCATCAGTTAAGCATCACACTTAGGCTCAGGTCATAATCTCTTGGTTCATGAGTTCATGAGTTTTAGATTCATGCTTTAGATTCTGTCTGTCTGCCTCTCTCTTTCCCTCCTCCACTCATGCTCTGTCTCCTTCTCTCTCAAAAATAAATAAAAATTAAAAACAGACAAAAACGCACAGCTTATAACTAGAAATTAAACCAAAGATAGTAAATAGAGTAAATAATTACACAGTGTATTTGATGGTAGCAATTGCAAGAGAGGATAAGGAATTGGGTACCTTTGAAGGGAAGCTGAGATTTGCCATAAGGAGTCACAAAAGTCATGGTAAAAATGCAATATTTGAATAAATATTTTAAGGAGATAAGAGGTTCAGTTGTATTCATCATCTTTGGGAAGAACATTCTAGGCAGAGAGACTCACTTACACAAAGGCTGAAAGCATGATTTTTTATTAGAGACTTAAATACACCAAGGAGTTCAGAGTTCTTAGAACAGAATGGCTCATGGGACCAGAAAAAAATAAGCCAGGAAAATGAAGAATCAGATAATGTAGGTCTTTGTGAGCCTGGTGAGGTCTTTAGGTTTTATTTTGAATGAAATAGGAATTCTTGAGATGTTTTGAGTAAAGAAGCTCCATGATCTGATTGCATTTATGAATGATGATGCTGAGCATTGTATTGCATGATAAAATAGGAGAAGCCAAAAGAAGGCTTTGGGCAAATACATCTACAGATATGGTTGCCAGTAGCCTGGTAGTAGCAGTGAGGAGATAGGAAGTGGTCAGATTCTGGAGTTATTTTGAAGATCGAACAAATAGAATTGGTGGATTGATTGGGTGTTATAAATGAAAGAAAAAGGAGAATCGAATGTCTCCCAGACTTTTTCTCTAAGCAAAGATTAGGATAAACTTTCTATCAGTCAAGTGGAGGGAAACTGTGCTAAAACAGATTTGGAGTGAAAGATGATGAGCTCACTATTGAACATGTTCATCTGGAGACGTAAAACAAAGTTGAAATTAAGTGCATAGAATTCTGGAGTAGTAGTAGTAGTAGTGACAGATTGTTAGAAAAATGGGAATAGAAATATAAATATTATTTAACAATTGGATTTCGATAACATGAATTATTTCTAATTTCTTCCCTCCAAGTCGTTCTCAGCGTGCTAAGATGACTGTCCTCATCGATCCCACATTTCACATAAGCCATTAATATTCTCTTGGCCTCTATTTTCAAAAATCAGTATTTCTTCATAAACTTTTTTCAAATTTTTCCACAATTGCTAGTGCAATTGTGTATATATATATATATATATATATATATATATATATATACACACACACACACACACACACACACACACACACACATTTCAGTTTATTTATTTTTGAAAGAGACAGCATGAGTGAGGGAAGGGCAGATAGAGAGGGAGACAGAAAGAATCCTAAGCAGGCTCCACACTGTCAGCACAGAGCCTGACACAGTGTTAGAACTCATGAACCGAGAGATCATGACCTGAGCTGAAACCAAGAGTTGGACCCTTAACTGACTGAGCCACCCAGGCGCCCCTTTTCCTAATCTTATTTAACCTCCAGGCAGCATTCCCACACTAAACACATTGTCCTTTTTCATATCTTCTCCTTCCTTGATGTCTGAGTCAACAAACTCCCAGTGTCCTACCTCCCAGATAGCTCATTCCCATTCTCTCGTGCAGTATCTTAATGTTTTATCATCACCTACCTATTGGGTTTTCCCACAGAACTATCCAGGGAATTTTTCTTCTCATTTGATATACTCTAATGGGGTAATTTTATTAGTCTGGATTCTTGATTTCAAGCAACAAAAACATACTTTGATTATCATAAGCGAACAGTGACTATATTGGACTTGAAGATTAAATAGGAGACTAAAAGAAGATGGAAGCCTAGCATAGTGAAACACTTCTCGTACGCAGTTCTGATTCTCTGTACTCTCTTCCCTTCCATTTTATTCTATCAACATCCCACCTTCTATCAATATTCCCTCTTGGACCTGTCATTCAATATTCAAAAATCTGTGAGCATCTGACTCACCAAAACTATATGTTTGCCCTTAGCTTGTGTGGTTGTGTATGTGAGTGTGGTTGTGTGTGTGTGTGTATATATATATGTATGTGCGTGGCAGGTTCTTACAGGTAGTGAATGGATCTAAATAAAAACTTTAAAGGCATATCATTACTTTTAAGAATATCTTCAAAGTCTCAAATGATTAAACAGGCTTCTCATTTGCTGTCTTTTGTCTAATCACTCGTTATGTCTCACCTCAGTTTCTTCATTCTTTACTCCAGTCATTTTGAACCTCTTTCAGCAATTCTGAAATAACACACATTGAAATCAGAAATATGTTTGTTACACATCACATGGCTAAATTGTAATTAACCTCTTCAATTTTAATTGTGTGTTTGTGTGAGGGCACTTGGGTGGCTCAGTTGGTTAAGTGGCCAACTCTTGATTTCAGCTCAGGTCATGATCTCACAGTCACGAGCTCAAACCGCGCTTTGGGCTTTGCACTGGGCATGAAGCCTGCTTGAGATTCTCTCCCTCCATCTCTGCCCCTTCCCTGCTTGTGTTCTCTCTCTTTCTCTCTCTCAAGATTAAAAAAAAAAATGTTGTTTTCCTGTGTGTGGAAAGCAATCCTGGACACTGCCCACCACCCAGTCTGTAGATGTCCCTACACTGGGCTTTCATGAAAACTTTAATTTTTCCACATGAGAACACTTGATAAGGCATACTTACATTGTAATTCCTTATTTTTCTCTCTAAATTATTGAAGGCTGGACCTTGCTTATTGTACTTACCAATATACCCCCATAAGAATATTATAGAAGATGTTAAATACTTAGCAGATAAACATATACTTGGAAAGACTATCCTACTCAGTAAAATTATGAACTATTACTTTTAGAATAGATATATCCATGTTTTTAATTACATGTCTAATGCATCAGTTTATGAACCTTTTGTTTTGCAAAACTAATCACCATGTTATAATGTGGTGACCCAATAAGGTTGCCTATTTGAGCCAAAGAATGCATTAATATATTGATAAGCATTCTGTTCTATTTGACATTTCCATTTTTAAATTCTAAACTGGAGGGTTTTTTTTTTTACTGAGGTTTATGAAAAGTCAGTTCATTGCACAATTTTCTCAATACTACTACTATTACTAATAATAATAATAGCAACAGCAAAATCTTGCTGAGTACTCTGTGCCAAGAAACATTTTAATCACTTTAGAGTAATTAAATCATGCGTCCCTCATATATCTTTATGAAATAAAGATTAAATTATTCCCATTTGACAGCTGAAGAACCTGAGGTACAAGGGAGAAAAATATTGTGACTCACCAAGGTCATAGCTAGTAGGTGTCAGGGTTGGTATTTGAATAGGAATAGTCTGGGTCCACAGTTCATGGTCATAATCCACTGCAGGTTATCAAACAGGTGAGTAATAGAGAAAACTGAGATCAAAAGCAAAGGATCAGCTTTATAAAACTGAATCAGAATAATAGCGTGGCCTGAGGCAAGAGGGGTGATCTACTACAGAATGGTGACTTACTCACCATTAAGAGCCAGAAGGAGCATCAGAACAATCATTGACCCTTGTAGACTCTCTCTGTTTCCCACATTCTTTGTGAAAAAGTGCAAACTACCCTACTAGGCCAGAAGTAAAAGGAGTATATATTTATATATAAGTAAATCTAAAAATATATATAAATATAAATATAAAAATATATATAAAGTAAAAGAAGTATATATTTATACATATAAACTGCCTTAAGTTAAACAAAAATACTCCAGTGATGGTTTGTATTGTCTATTTCACTATTTCACTGTTAGATTCCTGGACTAAATTGGCCAATGATTAAACCTAGTACAGTATTTCAAACCTCTAGGAGGTTAATTAACTCCACGTTGGTATAGCATTCTTATCTCCTGTGAAAGCAACAAAGTAATGAACCCTTTATTTTTCTTTCAAGTTTTTATTTAGTTTCCAGTGAGTTAAATACAGTGTTATACTAGTTTCAGGTGTAGAACTTAGTGATTCATCACATACATACAACACCCAGTGTGCATCACAAGTGCCCTCCTTAATACCCATCACCCACTTCACCCATCCCCCTAGCCACCTCCCCTCTAGCAACCCTCAGTTTGTTCTCTGTAGTTAAGAGTCTGTTTGGGGGCACTTGGGTGGCTAGGTTGAGCATCCGACTTCCACCCGAGCCATGATCTCGGGGTTTGTGAGTTCGAGTCCTACGTCAAGCTCTGTGCTGACAGCTCGGAACCTGGAGCCTGGTTCGGATTCTGTGCCTCCCTCTCTCTCTGCCCCTCCACTGCTCACACTCTGTCTCTATCAATAAATAAATAAACATTAAAAATAATAATAATAAAAGAGTCTGCTTCTCAGTTTGCCTCTCCATTTCCGCCCCATATATTCATCTGTTTTGTTTCTTAAATTCCACATGTGAGTGGAATCATGTGGTGTTTGTCTTTCTCTGACTGACTTATTTCGCTTAGCATAATACCCTCTAGCTCCACCCATGTCATTGCAAATGGTAAGATTTCATTCTTTTTGATGGTTTAGTAATATTCCATTGTGTGTGTGTATAAATATACATCATATATATTATATATAATATATATAATTTATATATTATATATAATTTATGTATAAATATACACCACATATATGTGTATATATTTATATGTAATATAAATATATATTAATATATAATATAAATATATACTTATATTTCTCATATATATACACACACACATAAACTTCTTTATCCATTCATCAGTTGATGGGCATTTGGGCTCTTTCTATAAAATTTGGCTAGTTTGATAATGTTGCTATAAACATCAGGGTACATGTATCTCTTCCAATCGTTATATTTGCATCACTTAGGTAAATACCTAATGGTGTAATTGCTGGATCTTAGGGAAGTTCTATTTGTAACTTTTTGAGGAAACTCCGACTGCTTTTCAGAGTAGCTATGCAAGTTTTCATTCCCACCAACAGTGTGGTAGGGTTCTCCTTTCTCGGCATCCTCACCAATGTCTGTTTCCTGTGTCATTAATTTTAGCCATTCTGACAGGTGTCTCATGTAGTTTTGATTCATATTTCTCTGCTGATGAGTGATGTTGAGCAGCTTCCATGTGTCTGTTAGCCATCTGGTTGTCTTCTTTGGAAAAGTGTCTGTGTCTTCTGCCCATTGCTTAACTGGATTATTTGTTTCTTGGGTGTTGAGTTTGATAAGTTTTTTATAGATTTTGGATACTATCCCTTTATGAGATATGTCATTTGCAAATATCTTCTCCCATTCCATAGGCTGCCTTTTAGTTTTGTTGATTGTTTCCTTCACAGTGCAGAAGCTTTGTATTTTGAAGATGTCCCAATAGTTTATTTTTGCTTTTCTGTTTCTCTTGTCTCCAGAGACATGTGTAGTAAGGAGTTGCTATGGTCAATGTCAAAGAGGTTGTTGCCTATGTTCTCCTCTAGGATTTTGATGGTTTCCTGTCACACGTTTAATTCTCTCATGCATTTTGAATTTATTTTTGTGTATGGGTATAAGAAGTGGTCCAGTTTCATTCATTTCCATGTCTCTGTCCAGTTTTCCCAACATGGTTTGTTGAAAAGACTGTCTTTTTCCCATTGGATACTCTGTCCCGCTTTGTTAAAGATTAGTTGACCATATATCTGTGGGACCATTTCTGGGTTTTCTATTCTGTTCCATAGTAATGAATCCTTTATATTCCACAGAATTGCACATGAATATTGCTACTTTCTGCCAAGTTGATGTTTGTGGAATATCAATAACTACATACCAGTGCTTCTCTAATCTAACTGTTCACTGGAATCACAATAAAGATTTAAAAAGAAACGCAAATGTCCAAACACCTCTACAGGGCTCCTGGTTCAAAATCTCCAGTTTGAGTTTTGTCTGCACCTGATCCCCAAGCGTAGCCGGAGTTGATAATGACTGTCTTAAACATCTAAGACTGTTAGCATGTACGGATAAATAATCTTAGAACAAAAATGATAATTGGTAAAAGTGTTTCTTGTTACTAAGAGAAGTAACAGATTAAATAAAAGCAAAAATAAGATGTGTAATCTCTATAGCAGAAAAAAGTTTTAGTTAATTGGATATGAGAAGGCTTGGCACCTGTGTGAAAAATGAGCTTAGCTAAACTAAAAGTGGATGAAGAAAAAGGAATGCGTCAACGAAGTTAGCATAATTATATAGTGTACCTAACTTGAAATTAAAATCCCAAATGTTTCTTTGATTAAGTCAGACTTGAGTGCAGATTCAACATCATACTCTCATGCAAGACATGTGATTTTGATGTGTATACTTGGATTCAAAATATGAAGAACAAAGCATATATATTTAGTTGATCTTTGCTGTTCTTTCTCCCCTGAATTTCCCTCATCAGCTATTGTGGCCCCTAGCAACCCTGAATAGGTTATCATAATAGTTTCTCTCTCAAATATAAAATGAAAATAAATTATAAATATAATGTAAATACATAAATCTTGTTTTTTACCTACTTTCCTTTAATACTCTGAGTTTTTATTTAGCTTAAATGTTGGGATTTTTCAACCTCTTGGAGCAAAATCCCTTTATTCAATTAAAAAGACATTCCCACCACTATCTTCCTTTCCTTTACATTTCTTTGCGCTGAAGTCCAATGCAATTTTGAGAGTATGTAACAAGTTTTTATGCTAGCATCAAGACTTTTAAATCATATTCGTAGTATTTCTGACTTGAAACTCGGGTCTTAATCTTTATTACATTTATAGGATTCAGTCAGTGTTTTACTTCTCTTGTGTTTCTGTTAATACATGTACTTTCCATAGCTGATGAAGGAAAGTTACATGTAATTACAAATCTAAAAAATCTAAGGTAATGAAATACAAATTTCAGTTATGAAGGTATATACAATGAGGATAACACAATACGTTCATTAATCTTGTTTCCGCAATGCTTCGCTTGGATCATATAAAAGTGTTCAGTGTTTAACATGTAGGTATATAACAGTACATAAGAGATACAAGACACAGATGTCATTACTAAAAAAAAAAAAAAAAAAAAAATTAAATAAACCATACACACAAACAAAAAAACCTCTCATTTTTTCCCTTTCAGTACAAAGGATCAGTGAGGTTCTGCCGCTTTTTCACACCATGAAATCAGAGAAGAGTGGAGATAACTTTGTGTGGTCTCATGTCACTAGGTATCAGTTACTTGTAAACGGATGAATCTAGGACATATCCTTCCTTCGTCAAAAATTATTTCGGGGATATTGAAGAAGATAAAATACACTATATAGCTTTTTTATTTTAAAATTGCTTTAAACATTTGTATCAGTAATGAATATCATTCCAAAAAAAAAAAAAAAAGAGAGAGAGAGAGAGAGAGAGAGAAGCAGTGCTATGTTAGTTGATCTTGTAAAAAATGAGAATAAATAGGACCCCAATCTTCTATACCATTTACCTAATAGAAAATTAAGCTGTTAGTTTAAGTCTCCTTGGATTTCCCTACACCACTGGTTAGTATAAAGGTCTTGGCAGAACAATGGAGAAAGCCCCTGTGGTCGTCCATTCATAATGCCTACTGCAGTTCTGCTGCTTCTATGGTAAGAATAATCAGATGGCCAGGTATCCTTTTGAACATAGTAGTCTTAATGTAAAGCCCATGTACCTAAAATGTACCATGAAATTATTTCTTACCTCTCCTGAATGATTCAGGAAGGCAAGGTATATGCCCCACACAGAATCAACTATCTTCCTTCCTCACTGGAGGGAAATTTTCGCTTTTTTCTCTCCCTAAAATATCTGTATTGAAAAGTCAGCTTCCACCTTCCTACCCCATGCCCCCCAAACACCCCCTTCTTCACAACTCTTAGGACAATCTTTTAAGATGTTGAAGATTTCTGAAACAGGGGCACCTGGGTGGCTCAATCAGTTAAGCATCTGACTTTGGCTCAGGTCATGATCTTGCAGTCTGTGGATTCAAGACCCTCATCAGGCTCTGTGCTGACAGCTCAGAGCCTGGAGCCTGCTTCAGACTTTGTGTCTCCATCTCCCTCTGCCCCTTCCCTGCTCACTCACACACTCTCCCTCTCAAAAATTAATAAACATTAAAAAAATTTTAAAAAAAGGATTTCTGAAACAAAAGACAGGAAGGTACAGGCTTAGAATACAAAAAGGACCCAATAAATAAAAGCTCTTTGAAATTGTTGTTACTGTTACTGTCATTGTTATATCAAATGTCCAGTATGTGTTCTAAGATGTAAAATGTATAAGGAAGCTAATTTCTTGCTCATATTAATGTGGTATTAGGTTCAGTTTCCATGTGATCTAACTTTTCTGTGAAAGCAGTATCTTTTTATTTTATGAATTTTTTTAAAACTCAGGATTATGAGCAAACCACTTATTCAGTCTCAAAGAGGGAAAAAAATAATGCAAGCAAAATTAGCCTAGCTTAGAAAAGTGTGAGCAAAAATGATTTAAAGGGTTGTCAGCAAAATCTAGTTCCCTTATGTTTAGTCTTAATTTTCTATACGCTTAAATATTGGCTTACTTAAAAAAAATTATTGTGAGTAGCCAAAAGAAAATGCTTGAGTGGGCTCTATGAAATGTAAAAGATGATTTAGCATATATTTATAAATAGCTTTTGACTTCTCAGAAAGTTGTTCAACTGTATGCTCACCATACTGTATGACTGAACTTTTTTTTAATTATAATTTTCATTTGCTTATCACTTGGGATTTTCAAGCATACTTAAATATTTTATTAAGCATGCATTTGAAGTAGGTGCAACCTGTTTCAAACACTGACTTAATGTATCACGGGATGGGAATTTTAACACAAAGATCCATTTAAAACGATCTTCTTCAGGCACAGAGAAACTGTTCAAATGTTTATAAGCATCCACAGAGCTCACCCCATGCACAGTGAGGTTGTCATTTAGAAGTTCAGTTATGGAGCAGAAGCCACAACAGCATGTTCAATAGGTCCAGTCTTCTGCAGAATCGGCACAGCCTGGTATCCATCAGCAAAAGCTCTGCACCTAACTGTTACAGAAGCCCTTCTGTTATTGCACGTTTAAAGAGAATATCAAATAAAGTCCATATGCATACTTAAATATTTAGGATGCCATTTTTCTGGTAAAATTCCCCTTATGATATTACAGATACTTAGATTTTGTAAAGAACTAAATGGTATTCTAAAAGCAAGTACTGCTTTATCTTTGAAGCAATCAAATAATTGTGAAACATTGATGTGGGATTACTGGGATAAAATATTATGTAGTACCTAAAGCCAGTGTAGTTGATTTTCAGATCACATCCTATTTATACCGTTTCAACAAAAGACAACAAGCTCTTTATTCACAGTGAGAAGTAAGCATAGGATAGTGGCAGCATAATATATCAAAGGAAAGAAAATACAAGGCAAATATAGTTTTATCACAGTGTATATATAAATGTAAAATTTATTCTTTAATGTGTGTAAATTATACTATCTTGGAATCCCACATTTCAGGAATATAATATGATTGACGGTAACCACTTAAATTATTTTGCTAAACATTAGGACAGAATAGGTAAAAATCAAAGGGAGACATGTGAGCTAGCAAACTCAAAAAGTTACGGTGCAAAATAATTATATGCAGATAACGATTCTAACGTATTTACCATATTTTGGATTGAATTTCTATGTATTTTAACATAGAGTTTCTTCAACAATGTCATCTTTTATAGAACTGGATCACACCAAACTGTTTATATTTCTTATTCCATGAAATACTGTACCAAAAAACAGGTCACTTGAATTCCACAAAATATTCTCTTTGATTTACTTCTCTGACATGAGCAGCTGGTTGATGTCATGTATTTAAAAGATCTTTTATATTCGTTAGTCTTCTCAGTGTATTAATGGATTGACCAATAGGTTTAATAAGCTCTAAGAACATAAGATGAAGCAAATGTAAAAACTAACTGTTAATATGAGTATTCTAATATATTTTGCTAACACAGGCATCCCCACTGTAAGTGGAAATACAAATTGTTCACATTTTTAGGGAAAATACACTTAGTCTCTACCCAATAATTTCACTGCTGGAAATTAAGTCACCGATATATTTGAAAAGGAAACAAATATATGTGTAAGAGAGTGTTCATCGTATTATTTGTACTGGAGTGGAGGTGGGACTAAATGAACAAGTGTTCATTAAAGAGAATTGGTTAATTAAATTTTGTTACATTCATATAACAGATTACTCTGGAAATGTTAAAAATAATGAGATGGAACACATTTACAGTTGGCAGGGAAACCATCTTATAAACACAACTTAAGTAGATAAAAATATGTTACTGGAAAAATAAGCAAGAAAATGTTTTCAATAATATGGAGGAGAAGTACCAGTGTGGTTAAAAACAGCATTTTCATTTCATACCTTAATGGTTGACTACTCTTACCTTTCCATGTGTTGAATCTAAAACTATTCATTTTTAATTTCCAGAGTGGTTATCAAGGATAGTGAGTCAACTTAACATTCTGCTTTATATTATTATTTTTTAATACATATTATTTTTAAAAACTAACAAATAAGCTGGCCATCTAGAGCATAAATTTATTTTATGTAAAAGAAAAAAAGAAAAAAATTGCCTCTTATGGGATTTCTATTTCGGCTGTAGAAGTTTGAAAACTTAAATCTCCTATTTCTTCATCTATTAATATTCAAACTCCTGACAGAATAGGAAAATTTATTTGCTTAACATTTCAGTACTATTGTCTAGGGAAAAATGATTATGAATATTGAAAAATCACTACCTTGTAGAACTCCAATGATTTTACAGATTAAAACAATAAAAATAACAATTTTCACACAGTGTTGATGATCATTTCAATTCATGAATTTCATCATTTGCATAAGCCTTACAAAATTCTGAATTCAGACTTTTGTTTTACTAATTACGTACTTTTTAACATTTAAAAAAGAAATTGAGGTTATTTTTGCAATTGGTGACACATATTAACATAATTATGTGAAACTGAACTTTTTGTACAACTATACTTTTACTTTCAGTAATTTCTTTTTTTTAATTTTTTTTTACATGTATTTATTTTTGAGAAACAGAGTGAGACATAGCGGAGCAGGGGAGGGAGGCAGAGAGAGAAGGAGACACAGAATCTGAAGCAGGCTCCAGGCTCTGAGCAAGAGGTCAGCACAGAGCCTGATGCGGGGCTCGAACCCACGAACTGTGAGATCATGACCTGAGCCGAAGTTGGATGCTCAACCGACTGAGCCACCCAGGCGCCCCTACGTTCAGTAATTTCTAAAGGTATCTGCAACATCCAATGAAGGTTTTTCTGTTCCAATTTTCAGTTGGTAACAACTAATGCAGATTGTTTTTTGACTTCAATAAATACATTTCTTAATGAAATAAATATTAAAGAAATTACGTATATACTCGATTAAACAAAACCTTACCCAAACTGCCAACATCTAGTTCTCAATTATTTTGGGCAACAAATATCCATTATACAGAACACTGGAAGGTCCAGAATTTTGCCATAATTGTAACCTAAAAAGCTAGTTGGTTAACTTTCATAGATGCTGTCATAAGACACAACACAACTGGATCAGAGACAAGTAACTTCACTGTTAACAGCAAAAGTTGTATCAAGAGTTTCTTATTGGTGCTGTTTCCCCATGCTCTCCAGTCCCCATGGGGCAGCGCAGGTGGGCTGAGAAAAATGCGCACAGACTGCACCTTATGGGAGAGAAACACTGCGAGCTGAGATAATCTCCTTTTACCCTAAACTTGCTTTTTGTCTGGAGGCAAGGCGTTACATCAAGATTGCACGCTGCAAGCACTTTTCCTGAGAAGTGGCCCATATAAAGAGTGGCCAAGGATTTGCATTCCTTTGTTTTGTTTTTAATGAATGCTTATAGCAAGTTTATTCATAATAACAACACGTGGGCACAACCCAGATATTCTTTAACATGTGAATCAATAACTCTGGTGCATCCAAATCATGGGATTCCGCAACAAATACAAAAGTGCTTTTAAGAGACAGAAAACGCTGTATGAATCTCTGGAGATTCATAAAAGAAATACAGTAAAAAATAAATGCTAAAATGTTATATTTTATGATTAAATGTATGATTCCATTTCTATAGTATTCTTAAGATGACAAAGTTATAGAAATGAATAACAAGTTAATGGTTGCCGGAAGTTAAGGAGAATGTAGGGAGAAGGAAGAAGTATGGCTATAGATGGGCAACACGAGGAATCCAGGCGCTGATAGAAATGTTCTGTCTCTTGACTTCATCAATGTCAATTTCCTACTTGTGATACTGTCCTACATTTTGCAAATGTCGCCATAGGGGAAATTGAGTAAAAAGTACATGAGATTTTTCTGTATCATCTTTTACAATGTGAATCTAAAAGTATCTCAAACTAAAAGTTTGATTTAACAAGCAATGTGTGCCTTCTTTTCCTATTTTGAGTAATCCTCCAAAAATAGAGGTTAATATTTTTATTCCTTTGTGTATCTTTCACTGAAGAACTGGTGAAAGAGCAGAAAAGAAAGAGAGACATAAGAATATAAATATTCTATTCTCAGCATAATAGCAATAACTCACAGGACCTGTGGAAGATTGTCCCTTATTACAATTGTTACTTTTTTTATTTAAATTAAGAATGTTTTGGGGTGCCTGGGTGGCTCAGTCGGTGGAGTGTCTGACTTCAGCTCAGGTCATGGTCTCGTGGTTTGTGGGTTCGAACCCTGAGATGGGTTCTATGCTGACACTTCAGAGTCTGAAGCCTGCTTTGGATTCTGTGTCTCCCTCTCTCTCCGCCCCTCCCCCACTCATTCTCTCTCTCTCTCTCTCTCTCTCTCTCTCTCTCTCTCTCTCGCTTCTCTCTCTCTCTCAAAAATAAACATTAAAAAATAAAAAATAAAAATGTTTTATGACCCACACAATGTTCACAGTGTGTATGTCATAAAACATGACTGACATATGATGAATTTAATTTTTTTGTGGGGTCTTCTGGAATCTCTGTTTTAATGTAAGACTATAAAAAAATGTAGTACATTGGAGAAAATGTCAGTGATACGGAACTCAATTCCTTTCTACATTCATTAGGAACAAGCTGATATAAAGGCCACAAAAGGTAATCATAAACAGGTAAGTATTGGAAATAGACTGATTAACCTAGCAGAAAGAAACTTAAAGTAGCAGCAAGTTTTTTTTAAATACTAAGGACGGCTAGGGCTAAGGAAGGGAATGTTATGCCTAGAGATGTTAGAAAATTCACACGTTATCAGTTACACCTAGGGTTTGAAATAAATATACAATTCTGACAGGAAACTATAAGCCTCATATAAAATCACCCTAGATTCAACCCTGGAAACTTAATGACCCCAAGATCAGAAAAAAATTGGATCTCTAATAGTGGGTTGATCGGTTGGATGTCCACAAACATATTGAGGATGGAAAATAAGACAAAAAGTAGAATGAGATAAAAATGACGGGGTGAAAGTATGCAAACAGAGATTGCATGAGACAAATATTAGTTAAGGACTCAGTGATGTGTTTCCCTTGTCCAGACACATGTGGTTTTTATTTCAATACTCTTTTATGAAAGGAAGGAAATGCAAAAAAAACCAAAAAAAAACAAACAAAAACAAACAAAAAAAAAAACCATACATTCTAATTCAAAATGTTGCTTGCCTAGCAACGGTCATTGCAACTTCCCAATCTCTTGTGAAAAACCTTATGTTACATGTTAAAAAATATAGTGTCACACACTGAAAAATAAGACTAACAGGAAACAAAATGTGGAAGTCTGTATGGTATTATCATTAAGCAAAACACCGCAAAGGTCCTTGATTTATATGAATTTACTGAGAGTTTACTTAGTGGAACAGATACTGATAAAGACTAGAAAGATCCTTTAAGCTTTCCCCATGGCTGCTAACTAATACAGAAACCCAACACTTATACTAACCTTCCACTGTCGAATCACCTCCCTTTAATTTTTAATTTTTATTTAAAAAAGTAATGTTTATTTTAAAGAGAGAGGGAAAGCATGAGTGATGGAGGGACAGAGAAAGAGGGCGACAGGATCCGACGCAGGCTCTGTGCTGACAGCAGATCGCTCAGTGTGGACTTCGAACTCACAGACCATGAGATCATGACCTGAGCCGAATTCTGACGCTTAGCCAACTGAGCTTAACCAACTGAGACACCCTTCCTTTTATTTGTTTAAGTGCGGTGTTCACGAGACACTGCTCTGTTACTTGATTTCAACACTTCTGTTTTCAGATCAAAACATTGGGCTTTGACTGCAATTTAAGAGGATGCAAAAAACACAAATTAGGTTAGGACGTGTGCCCGGTCTGGATCTAATGAAGCCCCAAACAAACAAACAAATAAAAATGTATGAATAGTTATTTGCCAAATGGAACAGCCTGTATTGGGGAACGGGGAACAGTTTTCCATGTCTATAGAGCTTGTGGCATTTTTTATACTAGACTATCATTTCAACTATGTTTTGATCACAGAAGTCTGGGAAGGTAGAAGGGGTATATCCTTTGGGAGAAGAAGCAGCTATCTTTTCTGACCAGGATAATAATATCTCTTTCTGCGGCAAATGCCAGGCATATTTGCTAGCAGCCTTCTTATAAAACCTGGGATTTTTCTAATCTCAGGGCTCTTCGGACTTAACACAAACACATTCACCTGGATTTGCCCTGCATTGCCCTGGGGAAGGGCAACGGAGACCTATATGGACATCAAGCAAAGGCTGCCTGCTGTGCTGTGAGAAATAAATTACTTTGTCTTTGACCCGGAGTTTCCTGTGTTTTGCAAGTATTTATAAAACTGTCGCAAGCTAACTGCTGTTAACTGTTAACTTGAAAGTAGGTAAATCTCAGGCCCTTGAGAGTTCTAAGCATGAAGCTGATCTCTTCTAAACTCCTGCCCCTTTCTCCATGTGGCCAGTCTCTAAAGCCTCTTTAGGAATCTGAACAAATGCCCAAAATGCAAACAAGAGGGAGGCATGTCATCTTATCATGACACCTATTTCTCTATTAATTTAGAAGAAGCAATAACATCATATTTTCTTATTTGAATACCTTTCAGTGCAAAAGAAAAAAAAATACAACGAATTATGCAAGGCCTACCCCCGTCTCCAACACCTGGGCCCATATATATTGAACTGGGAGAGGAGAACATAAGTATTCCTGTCGATGAGAGGGATTTACATAGAAAGTAATCCTGGCTCTCTGCCCCTTGTCAGCTCTGCTGCTCTGATGAATGTTTACATCCCTCTGCCCCTTCCACCCCACTTCCTAGCCAAGGGTCTGAGACGTTCCTGGGAGGGGCAAGTATTTGAGTTCCCTTCTGAGCTTCTACTCATTGTCTTAGGTTCGGGACCTTAGGATAGAACAGTAAATGTCTGGAGTAAGCACTGCCCTTACTTCAGGGATCTCCTTTTGGAATCTGAGAAGAAGACAAACAGCACAATTGAGAGTGGGGCCTGACACTCCTGTGACACTAGAAAAATAGGGAGAGAAGAAATGTGTCAAATCTCCAAGAGTAGATCTCAGCCCCTGTGCCTGGCAGAGTGTGAAGGGAATTGATTTCTCCAAAGGGCTCCCTGCACACAGGGTCTACCCTTCCTCTTCTGTCTGAATCTGTTTTACCAATGAAGTCAGGCTGGGCACTTCACATTGGACAAGAAATGAAGCATAGTCTAGCTTCGGAGTGAAGCTGGAAGTGATAAGAGGATCATGGTTATGTTGTTGCCACCTTCCCAGCCCATTGAGGTTCTCCTGAGTCCAGGAGAAATAGGAGCTCCTAGGTCCCTATAAGGTTTTGGACTCACCTTCAGTTGCCATGGCATTTCCTAGAAAAATTTCTCAGAAGAGAAATAATTATTTTTAGGGGTACCGGGGTACCCTAAGCATCCAACTCTTGATTTCGGCTCAGGTCATGATCTCAGCGTTCATGGGCTCAAGCCCTGAGTCGGGCTCAATGCTGACAGCATGGAACCTGCTTGGGACTCTGTCTCTCTCTCTGCACCCCTCCCCCCACTTGTGTAGGCTTGCTCTCTCTCTCTCTCTCTCTCCAAATAAACAAATTAAAAAAAGAAATAATCATTTTTAAGAATGTTAAATGGTAAACGCCTATTAGAGTTCAAGATACACAAAACCACACAAGCCAGTTTATTTTGAAAACAAGTTTTTGATTCACTTTAAAGTAAAACTTTTCTGGACAGTCACATAGAATCTTCTCAGTCTAGGTTATAAAGGTAGTGTAACTCTATCAATTAAGCTAATCTATACAGCACATATCAGTGAAAACTAAAGGATTATCTCATAGACATAGATGCAAAACTACCAAATGAAAGCTGGCAATCCCTTTCTTACCAGTCCAGCAGAACTTAAAAGTTCATCATGACCAAATAAGTTTTAACTAGATATAATTTATATTAGTAAAGGTATTGCAATTATGTCTCATATAAATACATAAAAGGGAAATGAAAACAAAAAACTCATGATTAACTCAATCAATAAAGCACTGGAAAAATCCACATCCCTTCCTTGAAATAAATATAAATATCAAGGAAAAAGTACCTCTAACCAAATTATAACAAGATGGTTTCCATTTTATTGAAAAAAAAAAAGGGTTCATTCCCTTCAGCACATAAATATTCTGTAATATCTTTCATTTTAAAATAAACAAAGGCCATCCTTACTCCTATTTCCCCAGACAACCATAATTCACTCTCTCTTCTCCTTTATAGCAAAGATCCTCCAAATATTTCACCCCATTCTCTTTTGACCTTTCCTTAATTAGCCTTTGGTACTATGCATTCCATGGATACTGCTCCTTACAAGGTCACGAATTCTAGATTCCATGGTCTTCATTATTCTTCCTTAGTCTCTGTAACATTTATTTGTCTTTTTCATCATATTTGACTTCAGATACCATATTTCCAATTTTTCTCTTACTTCAGTGACTACTCCTTATGGTTACTATTCTTTGATCATAATTCCTTCTAATTATGTCCCCTGAATCCAGGAGTGCTCCAGGATCTAGTTTTTAAATCTTCTTTTGTGTATATTCAGGCTTTGGCTCTCATGATTTGATTTTGAGTCTGTAACAACTATCTGCTAATAATTCTCAATTTTATATATCCAGACCCAGGCTCTCTCTCAGACTAGATTCATATATCCATCTGCCCACCAGATACTTTCTTTTAAGGTCTAATGTATCATCTCATTCTCTGTGTGACCAAAACCATGGTCTTGGTCTCCTGCCCACAACATCCACCTGCTCTTATATCCCATTATCTCAGTCTGTGGCATTCAGTTGCTAAAGAAAGTCATTTGAAGTTGATGGTGACTACTTTCCCACACACCCTAAATCCAATCTAGCATCAAATCCTGATTTATTTACCTTCTACATATGTCCTGAATTGAAGTGTTCTCACCACCTCAACCATTATCTATTACCTTTCTCTAAACCACCATCAGAGGTACAATTTCTTAACCACTATTGCCTTTTCAACACTGAATTCTACACACTGTAATCAGAAAGAGCCTTTAAAACTGATGGCCAGAAAATCTAAATCCCTTATCTTCGTGTAAGGAGGCCCTTCATGATCTATCCTGGCTCTGTGACCTAACTCATCTCCTACTTCTCTCTGGCTTGTCATGTTCCCAAGCTACCACCTTACTAGTGCTCAAATACACCAGGCACTTTGTATTTGCTGTGACCCTCAATGTTCCCTCAACCTGCACTTCTGCTGAAATATATGACTTTTCTCCAGATTATACCTCAATTCCTGTTACAGCTCTATGATTACCTCCCCCCATGATCTTATATCACGTACAGTTTTGATCGGTAACCTATTCATTCATTTATTCATTCATTCACTTTATATATGTCCACATCGCTGAAATGTAAACAGTGTGGAGGAGATAAGAAATGTGTCACTTTTCTTCACTATTCTATTTGTATTATTCGGACAGTGACTAACATATTAATCATTCTCAAAAATGTCAAGAAAATAAATGGAATAGGGAATTTAGACAATGGTCACATCATACAGGACCCTGACCTGGAGCTTGGATTTGATTTTGAATGTAGTGAAAATTTTGAGGTTTCAGACATAGTTAATTTTTACTTTTCAAAGATCATTCTCATATCCTTTGAGAGTTGACTATCTGGAAGAAAAACAATAGAAATAAGGAACCTAGTTAGAAAGTTCATTTAGTGACTTGTAATATTTATTACTTGGAAAAATAAGTGTTTATAATATTCTTATATTATACCACAATGACTTCTAAATGGATTCAAGAATTAAATATTAAAAATAAAACCATAAAATATGAGAAAAATATGTAAATATTTTTATAAAGTCACAATAAGAAGTGGCTCTAAGTAAGACATCGGAGATTGGAAAAGTTAAAGAGTTTTGTTATATATAATTACAAACATTTTAGATTTTCTATATGATTAAGTTATCATAAGGTAAGGAAAAAGGTAAATAACAATCTATGTGAAGACAACTGAAATGTGTCTTAAATAAAAGTAGTTAATTTTATAAATATTTTAAAACCTTATTAATTGTGCTAATTATTCATATACCCAAAGAAAATGATTGGGGCAAACAGCAAAGGAAATTCAAAAAAGGTTTTAAATTTTTAATGAATATGTAAAAATAATGCTAAACTTACTACTAATACAGATACATATGAAGATAGTGAATTGATGCTATGCCTAACTTAATCAATTTTAATAAAATTTAATCAAATTATATCATTTGTTGACAAGGGAAAATTGAAACTAAAAGTTCATTATTTACAATATGAATATAAATTGGTGCAAACTTTCTGAAAACCATTAATAATAAAATAATTAATAATTGAAATGAATCATACATTTTAAAATTGCAGACAATTTTGCACATCCAAACATTTTTATCTGTAGGAAGCTTTGCTAAGAAAAAAAAAATACAGAAACTTGAAAAATATATGTGTAAGAAAACATTTATCATAACAATCTAATGGGAAAAAATGAAAAAATTAACGTATGCTTAAATTAATTAAAATTAAAGTATGTATTTATAAATACAGTATGGTAAATTATAGAAGGGTATTGTATTCCAACAATAATGCATAAAAATGAATATACACATATATGAGGATTATATTCTACTCCAATCTTTATTCATTTACAAATAATATACTTTGGGTGTCTTAAAGAGAGTAAGTTGATGATCTACACTATTTTTTTTTTAATTCAAGTATAATTAACTTATAGTGTCATATTAGTTTCAGGCATACAGTCTACTATATTTTGATACCCTACTGTTCAATTTATTTTAGTCTTCCATAGGTAAAAGGCCTCCTTTTATCTAATAGGCTTTATGTTTTCGAACAGTTTCATGTTTGCAGCAAAATTGAGAGGAAGGTCGGAGATCTGCCATATGCCTGGTGCACCCACACGTGCACAGCCTTGCCGTTTTTAATATTCCCCATCAGATTGGTTCATTTGTCCCTCCACAGGTTTTTGTGTGGAAATAAGTTTTCAACCCTTTTGGGAAAGTACCAAGAAGCACCAGTGTAGTGGTATCTCATTATTGTTATAATTTGCTTTTCCCTAATGACAGATGATGTGGAGCATCTTTTCATATGCTTATTTGCCATCTGTATGTCTTCTTTGGTGAGGTATCTGTTAAGATTTGTGGCCCATTTTTAAAGCAGATTGTTTGATTTCTCATTGCTGCTGACTTTAAAAGTTCTTTTTATGTTTTGAATAGTAGCTTTCTTTTGGATATTTCTTCTGCAAATTTTCTTGAAGTCTGTGGCTGTTTTTATACTAATGCATAAGCGATTACTAGTTCAGGTTGAAAGTAAGGTGGCTATGTCATGATTAGTACATTAAAGGCAGTGAACACAACATGATAGTTACAATATGCTATAAGAGAAGTAAAAAATATTTACATTTAATTTTGAATAATAAGCTGAGCTTCTTTTTGAGTAGTGAAAGGTATTCTATAGTTGGATGGGGCTTGAGATAAGGTAGAGAGAAATATTCTTAAAGGTTATATATATATATATATATATATATATATATATATATATTTATGCATGTGTATATGTATATATGTATATGCACATTTATGTCTGAATAATCTTAGTAATAATAAAATGGTATAACATTCTGATTTATGTTCTAAATATATTTATGAATTAATATATTAAGAAACAACAGACAGAAACCTGTAAGGAAAGGTGAAATCTTGTGGCAAACTGCATTAAATTTAAGAATCCATTCTGTTTTATTTTTGAAACTTTGATTAGCATATTGAAGAACGTATCAGTATCAGTTATCTATCTTGCAAGTGTCATAGTGGTTAAGAAATTTCGTTAACTCTCTTGTTTAAGATAATTATCTTAATGCTCTCATGAAGAACAGGATGTCATTTCTCGTGATATTTTGGTGACAGCAGTATTCTATAGGCAGCAGCTAAAATTTTGATAAAAGCTGTTGAGGAGTTTAAGAACTATTATTTTAATCTCTCTGATTTTAATAAGAATTCATTTGGACTCACAGCATGGAATGATAGATAATGCATATTAATCTTTCTTTGGAAATAACATAGCAAATAGAACAAAATGCATACTCCATTAAAGTAAATTTTACTTCCTATCCAAATGTGACCTCATTCCCTCCCCACCTGACTCACCCTTCTTAATCATCCTGAAGAGCTATTTAATCAAAAGTTCTGTTTATTCTATGTCCTCAGTATCTCCTAAATCAGTAATTGTATGGTTTTATTCCCAATATCACCATGTTGCTAGTGGTGATCATCTTTTCTCAAAAAAGAAAAAAAAAAGAAAAAAAAAGGAAGAAATAACAAAATAATCTCTATTGTAGCCTACTTCAGAAAACTTGTGAGGTGACTTTGTTTTTTTCCCCTCAGGAAAACATAACATACACTTCTCAATGCAGTAAAAAATACTTTTAAGTAGAAATTAGTAGAATTTTATGAAAAACAATGATTTGTGTGCTCCAAAAAATGGTATTGGAAGTTAAATTTAACATGGGAGCATCCTGGAATAAGTTATAGTACTCTATTTTGGTAAATTTCCACATAAGGTACCTATATTTCTATAGAGAGTGTTTTGGAGAATTGTTTAATAGCAGGTATGACAGATGATTTACTCGATTATTTTATAAATAAACGACAAGTGATTCTAAGAGGGCATTATCTCCAACAAATATCCACACCTAAGAACTTTCTTTAAGGTTGACAAAATCTGTTTATGTGGAAACACATTACTAAATAAATATATGCAATTATTTAAGTACACAAAAAACCTAAGCATTCTTCCATGCATTTTAAATTTGATAAAATACAGAAGAATAATTTCCATTTCAATGACTACATATCTAACAGAAATTTGATGGGAAAAAGGGAGAAATAATACTTGAAAAATATTCCTTCACAATTTGGCTAAATAAGGATATTACTCAAATGAAAAAGATGATGAAATAATACTGGTTCCCTAAAAGTAACCAAAGCTCCAGAAACCTGTCAAGCTGGGGAAAAAAAAAAAAAAGTTGTTCTATTCTTTTTATTTATTTTTGAGAGAGAGAGAGAGAGAGAGAGAGAGAGAGAGAGAGAGAGAGATTGTGAGTGGGGACGGGCAGAGACAGAGGGAGACACAGAACTCGAAGCATGCTCCAGGCTGGGCGCTGTCAGCACAGAGCCCGAAGTTGTGCTATTTTTTAATCAAACAATTTATATTATTCAAAAACATTAGCATTATTTAAATTCACTGAACTTGAATGTATGAAATATAAAAGGCATACTTGTTCATTTACACCTTAAGAATTTTCAATGCAGTAGGAAATTAATTTTAAGTAACTTTTTCTGAATATAGGATAGATATACTAGATTGAACATTAATTTGTTCTTCTTACCTAAAACAGTTTTAGGTAAATTGGAAAGATGTATTTAAAATGTACACTATTGTTTTTCTTGTTTTTTTTCCTTTTATTTTTAAACCAAGAGTTGCACTGCAGCAATTTCTCCCATATAGTGTTCCAAATCTCAGGTTGTGGAGTTCACGCTTTTCATTTAAAGGTGTGAATATTACTGCTATAAATGGCTTAGCCATCTGTAGATCATAACACAGCTGTCTGAATTCTACCTATGGTGGTAAGTAGCTGTCTTTCTGAATCAGTTCTTATAACTGACTGTGGTGACCTTGACTTTGTATTGATTTGGCCACCATTAAATGAAGAAGACTTCTATTATTTGCTGTCTCAGCCATTACTATGAGTTTTCAAAATATTTTCTACAATATCGGCAGCAAAAAATTTCATTCTCTGAAGAAACATTTAACTGGACAGAAAGAATTTCAGACTACAATAGGCCAAGAAAAGGATTTTTACTTTGCAAATCCATTTTCAAAACACCAAGATTTTGGGACACCTGGGTGGCTCAGTCCCTTAAGCATCTGACTTGAGCTCAGGTCATGATCTCACAGTCTGTGAGTTCAAGCCCCATGTCGGGCTTTGTGCTGACAGCTCAGAGCCTGGAGCCTGCTTCGGATTCTGTGTCTCCCTCCCTCTCTGCCCCTCCCCTGCTCATGCTCTGCTTCTCTCTGTCTCAAAAATAAATAAAAACATTTAAAAAAATTAAAAATACCAAGATTTTATCTAGGTTGACATCTTCTTATAGCATAATAATTAGTGTTTTTTTATAAAAGATATTTAACAAAGAAGATAAGTATATATAATTATTAAAATATTTTCCATTGATATTTAACTCCATTGCCATATATTATAAAATAGTACTGATTACTATTATTTTAATTTACTTGTTATAAAAAAATAACTTTTTAAATGTACAGTTATTTGTATTTGTAAACATGCATGGATTCTAAGCACTGCAACCAAAGGCAATAAACAGAACAATTCAAACACGCCCAAATAATTCTCTCATCTGATTCCTACATTTTTCCATTTCTAGAGTGTCAATTACATAGAATTATAGAGTATGTCATCTTTTGAGTCTGGGTTCTTTGACTTCATATAATGTCTTTAAGAACTTGTTTATGTTGTGGCTACATAAACACTGAGTATTACACTGAGTGATATAACAGTTTATTAATTCATTCATCCATTAATGCATATTTGGATCATTTCCAAGTTTTGGCAATTATCAACAATGCCAATCTACAACATTTATGTTTAGGTTTTCACATGAGCATAAATTTTCATTTCCTTAGAATAAATACCTAGAAAAACTGCAAATCTAAGGTGATTCAGTATTATTAAGTTATAACAAAACAAAACAAAACCTCCACACCACATTTTAGAGAATTTTTTTTTCCTTTATTGTTTTCTTTCCTTCATCTCTTCTCTGACTCTACATGAGGCCTGGCATATTTCAGGTGCTAAATAGATTATTGTTTAATATAAATAAAATAAATCTTTAACTTTTTTTAATTATCCTATTATGGTGTATCATTTCTTAATAACAAAACAACTAAATGTCAATCAACTGATGAATGGATAAAGAAGTTGTGGTTTACATATACAATGGAATGCTATTTGGCAATGAGAAAGAATGAAATATGGCTTTTTGCAGCAACATGGTTGGAACTGGAGAGTGTTATGCTAAGTGAAATAAGTCATACGGAGAAAGACAGATGCCATATGTTTTCACTTTTATGTCGATCCTGAGAAACTTAACAGAAGACGATGGGGGAGGGGGAAAAATTACAGAGAGGGAAGGAGGCAAACCATAAGAGACTCTTAAAAACTGAGAATAAACTGAGGGTTGATGGGGGGTGGGAAGGAGGGGAAAGTGGGTGATGGGCATTGAGGAGGGCACCTGTTGGGGTGAGCACTGGGCGTTGTATGGAAACCAGTCTGACAATAAATTTCATATTAATTTTTTTCCAAAAAAATAACAAATAACAAATAACAAAACAACAACAAAGAGACTTGTTTCTAAGAAACTCCATTTAAAATAGGAACTAAAGAATTTAAGAGAGTAACCACTGTGACCAGACCATGAAGAGAAGGCTGTTAAAATAACATGAACCCGCTAAATGCTGAGAACTTCAACACAGCTTTTAAAATTTTCAGTCTGAGTATCTTATCTTGGACTTTATTACACCCTCTAACATTCCAGTTTGAAAAAGAAAGGGCCCTAGCCCTAAAAACTATTATTTTCCTCCTCCAATTATAACTAATTATATAGAGGACTTTGGCCTCAGTTTTTCCATCTATAAAATAGGTGATTTGAACTAAAACATTTTTATAGCTCTTTAGTACTCTAAATATGTATAAGTATTGATGCTTTTTATTTATGTGGCAAATAGATGCCAGCCAATGAATACAATAAGTATTGCAATCTTAAAAGGTATATAACAGAATATTAGAGCAATGACTGCTGAATGATGAGGTATTGTTACGGAGGAAAGTGAAATGATATGGTGAGAAGAAAATGATCTTTGGAATTAAAAATATGCAATTGAACTACCTCTTTGCTTCTTATTATCCACAAGATCTTAGATAAGTTTATTAAGATTTTGAAGATTTAGGTATTCTATATATAGAACGGAGACAATGTGACATCAATTGCATTAGCTACCACTATAATTAAACGGTGTTAGTTTTCTTACATTATGTTTGCCTGTTAATTAGTGTAATGTATTTTTTTTTTTTGTACATGTTAACAGATCCCAACGGCTATTTTAACGGGACATAAGACCATGCTTTCCAGATATTTTGCTACCAGTGGTAGTTTCTAAGAATGCTCAGTTTCTCTTAAGATTTATCCTTATAGTTCTTGGCCTTTTCACAGCAGGGGAATTTACTTTCACCCTCACCACCAGGGGAATACCAAGCTGTTTAAGGTAGTCCTTTCCAGCTCTGTAGGTACAGACATGCACAGACCTTTCAGAAAAAACCTTCAAGTTCTCCAGAGAAACATTATAGAAGCATGTCTTAGCTACACCGTATTTTGTCACATGTTGCTTTTCCACAGTTTATTTCTGCTTACTTATTCTGAGGCAAAACACAGTGCCAGTATTCCCTGTGATCAGACTTAAGCCTCAAACGCTCAGATTTTTTTCTTTCTTGTCCGTCATCTGTTCTAAAATATGTCCCTATAGGCAATTTCCCAACTCAGGTATGTAGAGGACTTAAAAACATCCCCAGAGATCTTTCTGCTTCCTAAACAAAACTCATAAGCTGTAAGGAAAAGCAGAGTCCAGCTAGACTAGATCTGGGCATCCCATAGGTCTTTCATGCGAATATTCAGACTAATCTCTAATAATTGCATGTATATTTAAGGTTATTGCACAAATTACGTTTAATATACCTGTGTTCACCATCTGTTATACCTCTTGGGGAATTGACACTGAACAGTTGGGAATTCTTTTTTATAAGCAATAATGTTTTATAGCTCATAAAGTACGCATGAAATAAACCCTTTTAATTTTAATTATATCTGAGAAATTTATATTATAGTACTTCTGGAAAAATTATGCGTCCCTTGTTTAGAGGTGACAAATTATGGAGGTAAGGAATATACACAGGTGTGCACACCCTAAATATACCACCTTCCAATAAATTCTTTTACGTTTGCTGATTTTGTTAAAGAACAAAAGTTATTTAAAAAAAAAAATACGTAGCATCAAGTCAGGCAGAAGAAAGACAGGAATTCCATCTTCCTAAGCAGATGTCAAAAACATTTAAACAGCTGTCAGACCAGTTCAAACTGTCATCAGAAGTGACCTTAAACCAAGTTTAGTTTTTAAATGTTATAAAAAAAAAGTGAAAAAATAACACAGTGCCGTTATGCAGCTGTCTGAAATATTAAATGAAAGAATGAACATCTGTTCAGTTGCTCTTCAAACTTTAATGGTTTGGAGAGAAATTCTGTTGTCTCAGATCTTTAAGAACATCTGAGGCCCATACAGCTTCAACACCTGTGAAAGATTCTCTCTGAAATCATACATTCCTACTTCAAAGTCTTTTACCACTATTCTTTGCCAAACATATGCCAACAAACAACAGAACAAATTATTAATAATATTTATGATATTTAAACCTTCTTGCAGTGTATATTTTAGACCAAGAATAAAATCCTTTGGACTCTTATTCACAGAAGATATAAAGCTACTTTTTAAACTAGTAAAAGAACAATTTGGTAGCAAACGAGCTATTTTACTGTATCTGAACGCTAGATATCTAAAATTGTTTTTTTTTCAAAATCAAAAAAAATAAATAAAATCATTTTGAGAATTAGCTATACATATGCTTTAGTAGTTTTAAAATGCAATCCTCTTTAATATGCTTATTTCGTTCAGCTGTATATGAAAATTATTCCTTTTAGAATTGAAAGAAATGCTGAGCAAAGAAGTATTAGGTTTATGTTAAGCATTTTGTGATGGAAGTCACCTTGCTAATATAAATAAAATGGTTCTAGACACACATTTGTCTAGAAATGTGAACATGTATTTCCTGTTAATGTCTTTTTCAAATGTATGTGTGTATTTGAGTGAACACATACATACGTATCTATGTGTATATAATAGATTCTGTATATTCTAGCTGGTGATGCAATACTCCAAACTTAAAACGCAAAAGCTACAACGATCTCTGGTCAAAGGGATGCCGTGTATAAATTTCTATTTCCACGTGCTTCTTCTAACCTAAAAGTACCTCCAGTTTTTCCATTGATCTTTTGCACCTTTGATGAGAAATCATTCAAGTGACTATTTAAAGCCAGAATTGCTTTAAGCTACATTGGAATTTAGGCCCTTGTACACCATTAAACATGAGAGTTTTGAGAAGAAAATATAAGTATTGCTTTTGAAGTGTATAAATGAGCTTTTAAATGTCTACCATTTGAAAACTGCTAGTGAAAACAGGGAAGGTTTTATAGGGAAACCATACTTTTACTCTAATGTCTGGACATATGAGGAATATTTTTTTACACTGATATGAGACTGCAAAATTAGATTTCTTTAGGCTCCTGCAGACACAAGTCTGTGCCTTTAACTCCGGCTTTACATTAAAATTAGCAGGGGGCACCTGGGTGGCTCAGTCAGTTAAGCGGCTGACTGGCTCAGGTGATGATCTTGTGGTCCCTAAGTTTGAGGCCTGCATCCAGGTGTCAGAACAGAGCCTGGAGCCTGCTTCAGATTCTCTGTCTCCTTCTCTCTTCCCTTCCCCTGCTTGCTCTCTGTTTCTCTCTCTCTCTCTCTCTCAAAAATAAATAAACACTAAAAAATTGAAAAGAAAATAGGAAACGTTTCTAAAATCCAAGTGCCCAGGCTATACTTCATATCCATTACATTAAAATCTCTAGGTTGGCAGGTAGCTTGAAGGGCTCTTAAAGCCTCAAATGTAGTTCTAATATACATCCGGTTTGGAAACAATCTGTAAAAAATGTAAACAAATAATCACTTATCAAGTATAATAAAATAATCATGTGTTTTGTATAAATCGATGTCTATTTCTAATTAATGAAAAACATTTTATTAATGTTAAATATGCTGCTCATATATATATGGGCATTCAGTATCTTACCATCTCAGAGACAACCAACTAAGAAAAATGAAACAAAACATACCTAAGTGTTGTGACATATTGCTATTTAAAAAATCCTGCTTAGAGATTTTTGGCTCAGTCAGTTGAGTGTCCAACTTTGGCTCAGGTCATGATCTTGTGGTCCGTGAGTTCAAGTCCCAGGTCAGGCTGTGTGCTGACAGCTCAGAGCCTGGAGCCTGCTTTAGATTCTGTCTCCCTCTCTCACTGCCCCTCCCCCACTCATGGTCTGTCTCTGTGCCTTTCTCCAAAAATAAAGATTAAAAAAAAGTTTTAAAAAATCCTTCTTATTTTTAAATTACTATAAGGAGTAGATATGAACTCTTGAGTTATAGATTTAAAATTAAAATTCTTTTTGATTCTATACAGAATAGCTGAATATTTAGCAATGCAACGTAATAAAGTTCTATTGTTTTCTATGAGTGCGTCACAAATTACTGAATGATAATTATTCCCCTTCTTACGTAGTTATATTAACCCTTACAAATTAAACAAATTTTATAAATTAAATAAGGTTATGACAACTGATAAAATATTTTAAAAGTGGTTTGCATTTTCGTCTTTCATAATTAAAATTTGCATACTTAAATAAAACAGAAACAAAAATTGTGCAATCCTTCATAAAGACATAAAAAACTATAAGTTCTATCAGATAACACGAGGAACTTGGTTTTGAATTTGAACTCGTCCAAGTCCGGGGCACCTGGGTGGCTCAGTACGGGGCACGTGGGTGACTCAGTCAGTTAAGTGTCTGACTTCGGCTCAGGTCATGATCTCACGGTCTGTGAGTTCGAGCCCCAGGTCGGGCTCTGTGCTGACAGCTCAGAGCCTGGAGTCTGCTTCAGATTCTGTGTCTCCCTCTCTCTCTGACCCACCCCCATTCATGCTCTGTCTCTCTCTGTCTCAAAAATAATAAACATTAAAAAAAAAAAATGAACTCGCCCAAGTTCAAAGCATTTGGATTAATATTTTTACAAGTTTCTCGGAAAAGGAAAACAACCCCATTAACCAGTAGTGTGAAGAACTGCTTAATTTCACATAGCACTTGCAAATATATTTTTTATGATTGCTTGTGTTGCTTTACCTTCATAGTCATGACATTTAAATTCACTCTGTCATATAAGGAGAAAGAAAACATTAAAATTGATTGCATATACCTACAAACCATGATTTCAAATTTTAAGAGCCTCTTGAATATTTGTTCCATAGTTTTTTTAAACTATTTATTTTCTCCCCCTCCCCCCTCCCCTCCCTCCTCCTCCTCCTCCTCCTCCTCCTCCTCCTTCTTCTTCTTCTTCTTCTTCTTCTTCTTCTTCTTCTTCCAATTCAGACCCTCTCCTAAAGCCGGTTCAGTTACAATGTGGAGACTAAAAATTAATAGTATCAAATAATAGGATGCTGAATCTTCTACCTCAATTATGCTATGTTTAAGTCTGTTTAATATAATCATAATATTATTAATAGAGAAGGAAAAATCAGCAAGATACCAGTTCAAATATCTAAGGTTTCAGGTTTCTGCAGTTTTTTTTTTCTGTTTTTCTTTCTTTCTTTTTTTTTTTTTTTTAATCTGGCAACTTAAAAGATACCATCTTGTGTTTATAGTAATAAAGATAACCCTTTCCTCTTTGTGCAATAAAATTTGAAATAGCATACTGGCTTGTTTTATTCTCTCAATTAAATATACACTGGGGACATATACACTTAACAATTGTTTATATAAAAATTTCAAAATATCTGAATACGAAGGCAACATATGTACATGCACACACTCATATGTATACATATATGTGTATATGTAAATGTCTCTATATTTACCTATAAATTTAGTCAAACATCATAAATAAATAAATAAATAAATAAATAAATAAAATATCTATTACATAACCCTCTTTATAGCTATAGATTTATGTATATGTATGTGTGCATATGTATATACCCCCACACATGTGTAGGTATATGCACTTGATTGCACTTTTGCTTTTTGTCCTGTACAGTTTGTTGTCTCCAGACACACATTTTTGAATAAATTTATGTGATTGTAGTCATATATTTAAATTCATATATATGGAAAAAAGATACCTTCCTTTTATTTTTTCTTAGCTATTAACAACAGAAGTATATCATAAAGTGGATTCTAAAATGAAAACTCTCCCTTAATTTCTGTTATGACACATTTGACTTTAATCTTGCATTAACTGGTTTTTCTTTCATATTTTTTCTAGTCAACTTACTATTTGCCAAAATATTTAGGTAGTAAAAAATTTGATAGCTCATTAGCAGATGATCTACTGTCTGCACACAGCACAGTGTGGATTCATTCTTGGCACCTGTGACTAAAATGCCATTTGGAGCACACTTCCACAAGGACACCTTGGAGGAAATTGTTTTATGCTCACTGAATATATGTACTGTTTAAGGAAAATTATGGATTGGGATCACAGAATGGCAGTACAAAACATATTTGATAATTGCTTACTGTGTATTTGCAAATCCTGCTTTATTGAAACCAGAAGTATTTGGCTCTCTGTGTTGTTGTCAGCTATTCCTGGCACTTCATATGCGTTGGCAGAGTTTAAGGTTTGAATGGAAAAACAATTTAGAAAACTGTCACATCAAATTGGAGATAATTATCTCAACATAATCTAGTTAGAGCAAGAAGTTGCAACAATTAAAAAAAAATGTGACAGCATTGCTCTCAGTTGAGAACAAAATGGTTAAGGGACGCCTGGGTTGCTCATTCAATTGAGTGTCTGGGTCTCGATTTCGGCTCACGATCTACCTGCTGTGGGATGGAGTCCAGCATTGCACTTGGCGCTGGTTGTAAAGCCTGCTTGGGATTCTCTCACTCTCTCTCTCTCTCTCTCTCTCTCTCTCTCTCTCTTTCTGCCCCACCTCTGCTCGTTCTCCTCTTTCGCTTTCTCAAAATAAATAAACAAACAAAGAAAAATGGTCTGGGTGCCTGGGTGGCTCAGTCAGTTGGGCGTCCGACTTCCACTCAGGTCATGATCTCATGGTCCATGCGTTTGAGCCCGGCGTCCAGCTCTGTGCTGACAGTTCAGGGCCTGGAGCCTGCTTCGGATTCTGTGCCTCCCTCTCTCTCTGACCCTCCCCCATTCATGCTCTCTCTGTGTCTCATAAAATAAATAAACATAAAAAAAATTAAAAAAAAATGGCCTGGCTCCAATGGACTTTTATGGTTAGGCAAGCCTTGCTCCAATGCTAACAGTGTTTTATATATGGAAGCAGCATTTGGTCCCAGTCATTAAAGAGAGGAAAATGGAGAGCTAGGACAATAAAATATGTAGAAATAAAAATACACTAAGCATTCACATATTAGGCACAATTTGAGATGGTAAATTGATAATATACTATTAAAACAAACATGTCTAATTGAAGAAACTTGAAGCTCTTAATCACTATACTGTATTATTTATTATAATACATTATTGTTTTCTCAAGGTTTAGCATTAATCTCTTAAGACTTTAACTTCATATGAGATTAAAAAGTGGATTAAAATGATGGATATGTAGGGGAGCTTGGGGGACTCATTTGATTAAGCATCGGACTTCAGCTCAGTTCACCATCTCACGGTTTATGGGTTGAAGCCCCCATTGGACTCGTTCTGACAGCTCAGAACCTGGAGCCTACTTCGGATTCTGTGTCTCCCTCACTTTCTGCCCCTCCCACGCTCATGCCCTGTCTCTCTGTCTTTCAAAAATGAATAAAAATGATAAAAAAATAAAACAAAATGATTGCTATGTAAAAAATAAAAAAAAATACAACACCTGAATTTGTGCTTTATTAAAAATACCAGTATTTCCTTTGGTTTCTTATTTTTCCTCAGTATCATCAGCCGTTTACAATTCTTATAAAATAAATTAGACACAGCTTTAATATTTCAACTTCTTTCAGGCCAAACAAAATAAGCCTTATGCCATCCATTCCTGGTTTGATTAAAATGCAACATATAAAGGAAAATTTAAATGAGAGTTTAGAGGGGTGCCTGGGTGACGCAGTCAGTTAAGTGTCTGACTTCAGCTCAGGTCATGATCTCACAAGTTTTTGAGTTCGAGCCCTGTGTTGGGCTCTGTGCTAACATCTCAGAGCTTGGAGCTTGCTTCAGATTCTCTGTGTCTCTGTGTCTGCCCTTCAGCCTTTCGCACTCTGTCTCTCTCTCTCTTTCTCTCTCAAAAATAAATAGACATTAAAAAAATTAAATAAATAAGTGAGAGTTTAGAATTTTCTTTGTAAAATGAAGTCCATCATTACTATAATTAAATATAAGCTTTTTAAAAGAAATCTAAAATTACTATCTCTAGACATTAAAAGTAACCTAATTTCTATAGTTTAGTTTGATATGTTGAGAATTGAAATTATAAGCAACAATAGAAGCAAGATAAATTAACTTATAGTTTTGTAGCTAAAATATATGAAACTAAAAATAAAGCAAAACAAAAATCTTATTATAAAATATATTAATTTTTGTTTTATCTTTTCCCTAATTGAGTAAAAGTTTGGCTATTGTCAGAAGGCAGGTGGCTTTCTATAAATTTAGTTATCTTATGTCAGGAATAATCATGAGAATAATAATAAAATAATCTATTTTGTCTCCCCCTGTTCTTGTGCATGAATGTAAACTACAGCAATCCCATGATTCTTAGCTAACTAATACCAGATATTCCTATGGTCACTTTCAGACCATGATTCCTAATCTCTTCTTAAGATATACAGTATGTAGCTTTTTTGATATCTAAAACTACTGATTTATTTTAAAGCTATATGTACCCTCTTCTTCCCTGCTACCACTAACTCCAGAGAAATGCCTGAAATACGTGAAGACAAATGTGGTGAGCTCCCTGTTTCTTGCCCAGTTTTTCTTCTTTCAGCTTACCATCCACTTTTTGATAGAACTTTGACTCATGATCACTTCGAATTTTTGCGTGATGTCACAACACAGCAGCACCTTTCTTCAAAGAAATTTCCTTAATATTTTCTCATTTCCATATATTCCCAATTGTTTTAGCCCTTTGATGTAAGATATTTAAATATGTAAAACCAGCCCTTCCAGTCATTTATATTTTGCAGAATGTTCCGTCTCGCAATATAGTTTCATATCTGGATTCTATTTAAAGGTATCAGCTAAAATGTCCATGTTAACACTTTTTTGCCATTGTAATTCATTTGTGGTAAGGAAAGAAGAAGAAACAGAAGTGGCTAGCAGTCAAATTTCCCACGGCTAACCTGCTAGTCCACATGCTGTCTTTGCTAGATACCCTTCCATTGCCATCAGTGTTCTTACTATTAAATTTGTATAAGCAATATTTACTTTAAAAGTGCATTTTTTGGGAAATATGGGCATTGTGGAGATACATGCACGATCATTGCATTTCCATGATAACACCTACACATACAGGGATTAGGTTTTGCCATAGGTAGCAGAGTAGCTCTTTAAAGTGTTGAAACAGTACAACAGCATTGAAACAGCAAATTCAGTTCTGTAATCAGTTATGGATATGTGCCAGATTGGGCTACGGTATACAGGGCTGGTAAAGCAAAATGCACAACAATTATGGAAATACATAGAGACTTTTATATAGAGTTTCTTTGTCCTACCACCCATTTCTCTTCTTCACCAATTCTTATTGTGAATTGGCAGTGACTATTCTGTGGCAGTGACTATCTATGGACATCCACCTCAATATGTGTTTGAAGCAAATGAATGTCAATGGACACTTGACATTTGTTGTAGCTAATATATCCTTAAATGAGTATCAACTGTTTTTGCTCTAAGTCAAGACAATTTCCCACTTGCAGTACATGTAGCACTAAAGATAATTTTGTGCGTGTCAGAATAATCTCAATGGTAATTCAAAATAAATTCCTTTAGATTAGTTGTCAGTATCACAATAATTATTTACAGATTCTTTTCAAAAAACAGAAAATTAGACACCTCTGTACCCAGTGCCAGATTGTAAGGAAAAATTCACTGGAGCTGGGACGAGGAAAACAGGAATTATTCTGGTGAGAAGAACAGAGTATAAAGGCCTCTTTGCACACTACTGGGAAACATCCACTACAGATACAACATGGGAAAGAGAAAGGACGTTGACCTGAGTAATATCCATCTGTAGGGAAGGGAGGAAGAGATATATAAAACTTGTAGAGGGGTTGGCCTTAGTAGAAGTGTAGACAATTTCTGCATTGTAAGAGTCAGGAAATCAGAATAGATGGATTCAGATGCTGAGAAATGGATGATTGTGGTTGTGAGAGCTTGTAGAAGTCTCTCAGATTGATTCTATTTCTCCCTGAAATGGGGAAAAAGGGACTCAGCTGAGTGAGGAAGAAAGAGGAACCATTGAGAAATTATAAAACAATTACACAGAAAAAAAGAAAAAAGTGGTTTGACCAGAGAAATACAATATGAATCCTGGGCAGTATTAACGATCCCCTTACATTTTATAATCATAAAATGAGAGGAATCAATGTGGTTCCTGAACATTATTAGGGGAGCCATGCAATATAGCAATTTCCTCTCTGTGAACCAACATTCACTGATAAAATTGTGCTTTAGCATTTACTCACTACTGTTTACCTTTGTTATGATTACTAAATCTTAAAAAAATCACATTTTTTTTTATTACATGCCACTGTTGCTTACAGAAATTGATAATTAGCCAATCTAATTAATGGGCTAAGATCTTGTATGATGCATAACTTATTTTGTGTGACTTTCACAAATTGGACTGGTAAATTTCCCATGAAACCTGGCCATTTGAAAGCAGTTACATGTGCGATTGACAACTGTTGTTGCTACTTAAAAACAAAGAAAAAAAAATGATAGGATTTCCACAGGTGATTTCCAAATTATCAAATTACCTTCTGAACACTGACTGTGAGGCAATATTCCAAGGTATCCTGGAGGCAGCATGCTTTCATCACATTCAAGGCTCCTAAATGGTGTTTCTCTATAGATAAATACAGAATTAAACACTGATACCATGGAGGAAGAGCTAACATCTCCTATTCAAGGAAACAAACAAACAACAACAAAGAAATCTCATTAAACACTTTTTTTTTTTTAAACGTTTATTTATTTTTGAGACAGAGAGAGACAGAGCATGAACAGGGGAGGGTCAGAGAGAGGGAGACACAGAATTGGAAACAGGCTCCAGGCTCTGAGCTGTCAGCACAGAGCCCGACGCGGGGCTTGAACTGACGAACCGCGAGATCATGACCTGAGCCGAAGTCAGACGCTTAACCAACTGAGCCACCCAGGCGCCCCTCATTAAACACTTTTTTTAAGACTCTACCAATAATGTAGATTTGTTTCAAGAATTAGATTTTTTTCTAGCTATGCTTATTTTTTCTTCAATGTAAATAACAATTGAGTGATTATTTTCTTTGTTTCTTTTGAGTTGATGCACTGTTTTCTTTTTCTTTAGTATCCCCTCTCCTTGACTTAATCTAATACATAAAAATGAAATTTGGCACCTCTCAATGAAATACCAAAAAAGTATCCCTTAATAAATATGTTATTTTCCTTCTTTATTTTTATTTTTAAATTATAACAATGGCCCTCATAAACTTATATAAAGCAATTTAGTCACTTAAACTTTTAAGGGAGGGACACCTGGGTGTCTCAGTTGGTTGAGTGTCCGACTTTTGGTCTTGGCTCAGGTCATGATCTCATGGTTCATGGGATTGAGACCTGCTTTGGGCTCTGTGCTGACAGCTCAGAGCCTGCTTGGGATTCTCTCTCTCCCTCTGTCTCTGTCCCTCCTCTGCTTGAGCTCTCTGTCTCTCTCTGTCTCTCTCTCAAAATAAATACATAAACATTTAAAAAAGAAAATAATTTTAAGGGAAATATTTATAATACTTTCAAAAATATTTGTGGTGAATTTATATTTAATGTGTGCCATGCTAGGTGTGGTGGTTGGAGCATATAAAAACAGTAGACTATCCTGAAGGGAAGTACATAGAACACCTAAGTGTTGAAAAAGTAACGTGTCATAAGGGTTTAACAGAAAAAGAGTTTTAAGACACAGGAGATATTAATGTTGCTTTCTTATTTTCAGGGGAGCCTTACTATGTGAGTCAGTATTTGAATCTTACTTTGAAATGTGCAGATGCTTTGGAAAATCAGGTATACACTTTGAGATCACATACATAAGTTGGGTCATCTACAAGGAGCTTAAGTATATTTTGATGAAACAAATAAAACTAGGAAGATATTTAGTTGAGAGAATGTAACTCCTGAAACGCCCAGAGTCTAAGAGACCCCCAAAAATGAACCACCAGAGTCCAGAGTCAAAGCTAAGCAGCAAGGGTCATTTATTGCAGGTTCGAACCTGGACCTCTGCGCCCCCGTTGCCGGTGACGCCAAGAGGCCCTGAGAGAGGTTTTTACACCCCTTTTATAGACAGGTACAAACAAGTCATGGGGAAATCAGGAATTTTCCACAGTTACAGAGCTGCGATTGGTTGGTGTTTAAAGTTGGACACTTAACAGTATTCGATTGGTTCCTGCCTTTAGGTCAGACCACAACCGGGGGTACGGGTATCACAATGATTGATCAGGAATACACGGATGTGCCAAGCAACAATGATTGATCAGGAGTACACGGATGTGCCAAGTAACAATGGTTGATCAAGAATATACGGATGTGCCAGGCAATAATGATTGATCAGGAATACATGGGCGCGCCAAGCAATTGTACAGAAGCGGAACAAGCTGGTTAAGCTTGGTTAGGTTTCAGTTTCCCGTAACTTAAGCTTTTAAGTTTCAATTTTCTCAGGCCTTTCACTCCTAGATAGGGAGTTTTCACATTGTTTATTTAAGATCAAAGTCATCAAATATATATCAGAAAGGAAAATTGTGGCTTAGCTGTTTTGTATAGAAATTCTTTTTCATCTGGGTATTAGGTTCATTGAAAAAAATTGAGGGCTAGAAAGCAATGAAATGACATGACAATAGCCTTGGCATTCTTGTTATATTTTACTAGAAATTATAAGAGTAGAGAAGAAGAAATAGAGTTGAATAATACTGGGAAGGCAGAGTACAGGTAGACAGGGATACAAAAAACAAATTAGATTTATTTCAGAAACTTCAATATTGGACGATTAGGGAAATATTAGTTCCATTAAAAATAAATCTCTGAGTAGAAAAAAGCATTTCAGAAAAGAGAAGATGAGTTCAATTTTGGATGTGAGTTTGAGATCTTCGAGTGAAGACTTTGATCAGACTTCTGTAAAATGATCACGTTGAGAATAAATCATAATTGTAGTTATAAACATGGGATTCATGCACATGTTGGCAATATAAGCCCTGAAATTGCATAACATAGTCAAGGGAAAAAGTACAAAATAGCAAAGAAAACTTTAGGAGAATAATGCCTTAGGGAAAATGAACTTTAAAATATATTTTAAAAAAAGAGGTGTTTTGAATTCATAAATCCATGTATTTTCTTGAGAATTTTACACATTCATGAAGGTTCAAAACATAGATGTTTCATTTGTTTGTTTTTAGTATATGTGCTGCCGAAGCGAGCACTCATTTGTTTGTTTTAATTGCAACTTGCAAAGTTAATATATTTTGGTAAAAGTAAGTTTCACAATAACAGCCCCATCATTTTATTAAGTTTACTGTTAAGGCAGTTATAGAAAGCTACTAAATTTGACTTTGCCCAATTGTACCCAAACGACAAGAAAATACTTTCATTAAAAGTTCTTATGCTATAATGTAAATGTTATAAAATATGGTTGTGTGTTATTCAAAAATAATTAGTAGCTATGGAATAATTATACATATATAATATATATACATATATATATACACATATATACATATGTACATATGTATGTATATATACATATATATGTATATGTATATGAATGCTCCTATTTCTAAACTTAATTAACACGTAAAAAGCATGTTTAAGAATTTATTCAAGGGGTGTCTGGGTGTCTCAGTCAGTTAAGTGACCGACTCTTGGTTTTGGCTCAAGTCATGATCTCACAGTTTCATGAGTTCAAGCCCACGTCAGGCTCTGCACAGTCAGCACAGAGCCTGCTTAGGATTCTCTCTGTCTCCCCCTCTCTTTGTCCCTTCCCCACTTGCACTGTCTTTGTCTCTCTCAAAATAAATAAACTTAAAAAAATTTAAAAACAAGAATTTATTCAAAAGGTTAATTGAGGGGCACCTGGGTGGTTCAGTCAGTTGAGTGTCTGACTTCAGCTCAGGTCATGGTCTTTCAGTTTCTGAGTTCAAGCCCCGCGTGGGGTCCTGTGCTACCAAACAGCTCAGAGCCTGGAGCCTGCTTCAGATTCTGTATCTCTCTCTGTCTCTCTCTGTCTCTCTCTCTCTCTCTCTCTCCCCCCTGCTCATGCTCTGCCTCTCTCTGTCTCTCAAAAATAGATAAATGTTAAAAAAAATTTTAAAAAGGTTAATTGAAATTAAACACAAAATGAGAAATAACAATATAATTTTCCTTGCTAGAATTATAATAATATTATCATAAAATTGAACTTTCCTCAAGAAAATATAATTTCTATTTAGAAAATGTACATAACAGTACAGCTATTAATATAAAATTCTCCCTGCCATTAAGGATTATGACTTTTAAAAAATTATTAAGTTTTTATTTTAGTAATAAAAATTCAGCTAAGAATAAATTTCACCAGGAAGGCAAAAGTACCAGGAAGGTACTTTGAAAACTTTATGACATTGATAAAAGAAATAGAAGATTACAGAAATAAATGGAACAATATACCATGATCATGGATTGGAAGAATTACTACTGTTAAAATGTCCATACTACCCAAAGCAATTTCAGATTGAGGCAATCCTAATCAAAATACCAATGGTATAAAAATACCATTTTTATATAGAGCTATTTTATATAGAGCTAGAACAAAGAATCCTAAAATGTGCATGGGAACATAAAAGACCACAAATAGATAAACCAATCTTGAGAAAGAAAAACAAAGCAAGCGTTACCACTCTGCTTGATTTCAAACTTTCCTACAAAGCTATATTAAACAAAACGGTATAGTACTAGCATAAATACAGACACATCAATTAATGGAATAGAATAGACGATTCAGAAATAACCCAACACATATATAGTCAATTAATCTATGACACAGGAGACAAGAATATACAATGTGGAAAAGACAGTCTTTTCAATAAATGATATTGAAAAGACTGGAAAACAAAAGAATGAAACTGGACAACTTTCTTACACCATATATAAAAATAAATTTAAAATAGATTAAAGGCTTGAATGTAAGGCTTATAACCAGAAAATCCCTAAAAGAAGACATAGTCAGTCAGTAATCTCTTCTACATCAGTCTTAGCAGTATTTTTTTGGACCAGTCTCCTCAGGCAAGGGGAACAAAAGTTAAAATAAATGGGATTATATTAAACTAAAAAGCTTTTACACAGTGACGAAAACCATCAACAAAACAAAAAGGCAACACACTGAATGAGAGAAAACATTTGCAAATCATACTTCTAATAAGACTAATATCCAAAATATATAAAGAATTTACACAACTTAACACAAACAAACAACCCAAGTTTTAAAAATGGGTAGAAAACTTGAAGAGACATTTTTCCAAAGAAGACATGTAGATGGCCAGAAGGCACGTTGAAAAATGCTCAACAGCACTTTTCATCTGTCAGAATGGCTATTCTCAAAAAGACAAAAAAAAACAAAAAGCTAAAAACAAAAAACAAATGTTGGTGAGAATGAGAAAAAAGAACCCTCATACACTGTTAATGGAAATGTAAGTTAGTGCAGCCACAATGAAAAAGAGTATGGAGCTTCCTCAAAAAATTAAAAATAGAACTACCATACATTCTAGCAATTCCATTTGTGGGTATTTTTCCAAAGAAAATGAAAACACTGATTTGAGAAGATATATATATATATATATATATATATATATATATATATATATATATATATCTTAATGTATGTGCAGGATTATTTACAAGTGCCGAGATATGGAAGCAATCCATCAACAGATGGATAAAGAAGACATACATACGTATATATGTTTGCATGTATGTATATAAATTCATATACACATACATACATACATACATACACATATACATATATACATACATACATACAATGGAATATTACTCAGCTAATAAAAAAGGATGAGATGTTGACATTTATGACAACATAGGTGGACCTAAATGGTATTATGCTAAAGGAAATAAGTCAGAGAATGATTTCACCTATATGTAGAATCTAAAATACAAAACAAATAAATAAACAAAACGGAAAGATCTAGACAGTTAGATACAGGAAAATGATTATCAGAAGATGCAGTTGGGGAATAGGCAAAATAGGTGAAGGGGAATAAGAGAAACAAACTTTTGGTTATGAATAAAATAAATCATGGGGATGTAATACAGAGCACAGGGAATACAGTCAATAATATTGTTATACATTTGCATGGTGATATATGGTAACCAGACTTATTGTGGGGTTATTTAATGTACAAAAATTTCAAATTACTATGATGTATACCTATAACAAAAAGAATTTTGTATGTCAATTATAATTTAATAAAAATAGTAGTTATCTTTAAGCATTAAAAAAAAAAGAAAACTAGAACTAGTTGATATCTGGTTTGCCTCCAAACTACAGGACTTAAAAAGCCTTTATTGAGCTCTGTAGCTGAAAATGCCATTTCCCATTTAATAGCCACAATGGAAGTCCTGTCCGGCATTTATTCTACCATGGATAGCCTTGAGTCATATTTATTCTACTGTCAAAAAATATTTACTTTTATCATGAGCTTGTCATTTTACTGTACTGAAATGAAAGAAGTAAATGGTTTAGAAATCATGAAGTCTCTTGTAAATGTAATGGCCCTTGATAACTTGTAATTATTTTGTTATTAAAATATTTTTAAACCAAATATTGATTCTAAAATATTGTGAAACAAGCAAAGTAAAAGATGGGAAATCTAAATTTGAAGGTAGCAAGTTTTCTCTTGTTCATTGACAAATTAATTCATCCTGACACTAGTCAGGTTTACAACCTAGTTTACACAGCTGATGTAACTGTTTCTTTGACAGGGTCAGAATTAGTCCTATTACATAGAATATTTATTTTGCAAACTGTAAATACAGGAAGAAAAACTCTTTGTAATGGCAATAGCTACTTGAAAGAATGACCTTGAGAATATAGAAGGGTAACAGGCCTGTTTGCTCTTGATCTAGGTTTAGTCTATTTTTCAACAAATAAATAATTAGGGGAAAACATACAACGAGAAAAGGGAGAGCAGGTTGACCAACCAGATGGGCCAAATGAGCCTAATAATGAAAACATTTGACAAATATTGCCCTGTTTACTCATTTATCTTGGTTGGACTCAGGAAAAAAAAAATTATATAGCTGATGTTTTAAACTGTGGTATTCCCCCCACTTTTGTTGAAAAAGAATTGACATACATCACTTAAGGCATACAGCATGATGGTTTGATATCCATATATTGTGAAATGATTATTGCAGTAGGTCTAGCTAACATCCATCATTTCATGTACATAAAATAAAAAGATAAGAAAGAAGAAAAGAAAGAAGAAGAAAAAAACCATATTTTTTCCATGTGATGAGAACTCTTAGGATTTATTCTTTTAACTTTCCTGTATGTCATACAGTAATGTTAACTATAGTCATTATGTAGTATATCACATCCCTGATATTAATTATCCTATAACTGGAAATTTGTGTCTTTTGGCCACCTTCCTCCAATTGCCCCTAAACCACTCTCTGCTATCTTGTGATCACATGTCTGATCTCTTTTTCTATGAGTTTATTTCCTTTTTCTTTCTTTCTTTTTTTATTTATTTTTTTTTAGATTCTACATATAAGTGAGATCATATAATATATATCTTATTCTCAAGTTAATGCACTCAAGGTCCATTCACATTGCCACAGATGGTAGGATTCCATTTTTGTTCATGACTGGATAATAGTCCATTGTACATATATAACACAACTTCTTCATCCATTCATCCATCAGTTCACACTCATGTTGTTTCCATGTCTTGACTGTTGTAAATAATGCTGCTATGAAAATAGGAGGGAAGTTATGTTTTTCATTTCTTGCTTTCATTCCTTTGGACATATTCCCAAAAGTGCAATTGCCAGATCATTTGGTGGTTTTATCTTTAATATTTAGAGGATCCTCCATACTGTTTTCCATCGTAGCTGTACCAATTTACAATCCAACAGTGTACAAGGGTTTCCTTTTCTTCACACCCATGCCAGAATTTGTTATTTCTTGTCTTTATGAGGGATGTTCTAACATGCATCATTTTTGAGAGAGAGAGTGTGAGTGGAGGAGGGGCAGAGAGAGTGTGAGTGGGGGAGGGGCAGAAACAGAGGGAGATACAGAATCCAAAGCAGGCTCTAGGCTCTGAGCTGTCAGCACAGAACTTGATGTGGGGCCAGAACCCACAAACCGCAAGATCACAACCTGAGCCAAAATCAGACACTTAACTGACAGAGCCGCCCAGGCTCTTCCCATGTTTTGTTGTTGTTGTTGTTTTCATTCATTAGTTGTTCAGAAGAGTGTTTAAATTCCATGTGTTTGTGAATTTTCTAGTTTTTCTGTTATTTCTGGTTCCATGGTGTTGTGGTCAGAAAAGATACTTGATATGATTTCAAACTTCTTGAATTTGCTAAGCCTAATATGTGGTTTTGTGTCCCAATATAAAGTCCATCCTAGAAAATATTCCATGTGCTTTTGAAGAGTGTGTACTATGCCATTATTGGATAGAATGTTTGGTTATCTCTGTTAGGTCCATTTGGTCTATACTGTTGTTCACATCTGCTATTCCTTATTGATTCTCTGTCTGGGTGATCTAGCCATTTTTGAAACTGGGATATGAAAGTTCCCAACTATTATTGTATTTCTGCTTATTTCTCCTTGTAACTCTGCTAATTTTTGCTTTATATATTTAGGTTTCCTGGATGTTGGGCACATAAATATTTACAATGGTTAGATCTTCCTGATGGATTGACCACATGATTATTATTATGGATTGACCTTGTCTCATTTTACCATTTTTAAAGTCCATTTGTCTAATATAAATATAGCTACCCCTGCTTTTTTGTCGTTGTTTTACCATTTGCTTGGAATAACTTCTACACCTCTTCACTCCCAGTCTGTGTCTTTAAGGCTAAAGTGAGTCTCTTATAGGCAGCATATCGCTGGATCTTTTTTTTTTTCTTTTAATCTATTCATGGTTTTTATCCTACTGTCTTTTGTTTTGTTTCAATGTCTTTTGATATCAGTATACTTTGACTTCTTTATCTTGTTCTTTTTGTGTAATTGTTACTGTAATTTTCCCTTGTGGTTACAGTGAAGCCTACATAAAATATCTTAAAATTATAACCCCATAGTTTAAACTGATAACAATTTAACTTCAATGAAATTCCTAAACTTTAACTTTTTACTTCTCCTTTCCCTCACATTTTAGGTTATTGCTATTACAATTTATATGTTTTTATATTGTGTAACTAGTAACATATTATTTTATATTGTGTAACTATTAATAATAGTTACAATAACTTTTACTATATTAGTTTTTCAAAACTTTTAAACTAGACTTATAAGTGAATTATGTAACACCAGTACATATTATAGAATATATTTGACTAAATATCTGCTATTACCAGTGAGTTTCATGCCACATTTTTATGTCTTTATGATGTTAATTGCTATTAATCCTTCAAATAACTCCTTCCAGCATTCCTTGTAAGACAGGTCTAGCTTTTGTTTGTTTAGGAATATCTTTATTCCCCCTTCATTACTGAAGAAAAGCTTCATTGGGTATAGTATCTTTGGTTGACTATTTTTTCCTTTCTTTTTTAAAAATGTTTATTTATTTTGAGAGAGAGGGCATGAATGGGGGAGGGACAGAGATAGAGGGCTAGAAAGAATCACAAACAGGCTCCTAGCTGTCAGCTCAAAGCCTAACATGGGGCTCAATTTCATGAACCATGAGATCATGACCTAAGCCAAAATCAAAAGTTGGAAGCTTAACCAACTGAGCTACCCAGGTGCCCCTCCTTTCAATATTATGAAAATGTTATCTTGTTCTCTCCTGACCTGAAATGCTTCTATTGAGAAATCTGCCAAAAATTTTATGGGGGTTTCCTTGCATGTAAATTATTTTTCCTTGTTGCCTTTAAATTTCTTTCTTTGCAGAAACCTGGATGGCTCAGTGAGTTGAGCATCTAACTCCTGATTTTGGATCAAGTCATGATCCCACAGTTTGTGCAATCAAGGCCCATGTCAGGTTCTCCACTGTCAGTGTGGAGCCTACTTGAGATTCTTTCTCTCCCTCTCTCTTTGGTCTTTCCCTGCTTGCTCTTCCTCTCTCTCCCTTTCTCTCTCTCTCTCTGTCTGTCTCAAAATAAATAAATAAAATTTAAAAAATAAATGAATAAAATATAAAATTCTTTGCCTTTTGACAATTTAATTGCACATGTCTTGGCGTTACCGCATTCAGATTCAACCTATTTAGAGTTCTTTGGGCCTCATGGATATGGATGTCTATTTCTTTTTTCAGGTTTGGGAAGTTTTCAACCATTATTGCTTTGTATATACTTTCTCCCACTTTCTCTTTCTATTCTCTTTCAGAAACTCCCATAATGTGAACCATATTTCTTTTCATTGTATTCCATAAATCGTGTAGGTTTTATTTTTTTCTTTGGCACCTCTGACTGAATAATTTGTAAGATCTTATTCTCTAGGTCCCTGATTCTTTTTTTTTTTTTTCCATAGTTGAATCTGCTTTTGAAAGTCTCTACTGAATTTTTTACTTCATTACATTTATCACTTTTAGAATTTCTGACTTTTTTTACTAGTTTCTATTGCTTTATCAATCTTGTTCTGTTCATGTATTGTTTTCCTGAATTTGTATAGTTACCTGTGTGTGTTTTCTTATAGTTGATTAAAATTCTTTAAGAGAATTATTCTAAATTATTTGACGGTTCAAAGAGTTTTAGAGCTTGATCAGTTTCTTTAGTGGTGTTGTATTTACCTGATATTTTATGTTCCTTGATTTCTTACTTCAGTATCTGCACATTTGAGGGATTAAGTTCTCTTCCAGACTTTACAGGTTTTGGGGGCAGAAGCAGATATTCACCAGACAGTTCAGTTCAGGTTTCTGGGTGTGTCTGATGGTAATATTCTTAGGCAGGTGGTGTCTCCTATTATGACTCATTTTTGGGTGAATCAGTTGAGGTTGGGAATGGGGGTGTGCTGCTGGCTGAGAACTATTGGATAGGACTACTGACTTTTCCCTACTCAAGTGAGAATGAAGGAAGGGCTTCATTCTTCCCTGGATTCGTTGGTCAGCCTTACTAGATGATTGCTACTAGATACTCTATTCACTTATAAATGGGGTTCTAAATTAGCTTCCTTGCCCTGGCAGGGCAGCAGAGCAGAACCCAGGGGCTGTACAGCTTGCTGTTTGAGGACTCAAATCAAGCAAGTGTATATATCTAATTCCCTGGTCACGTATGGCCACCAGTTTTGCTCTGCCAATGAGGAAAACCACAAGCTGGGCTCTCTGTTTAAGTGCCATTCTGTATAGCCCCACTGTTGAATGGACTTCTCAGCTTCCTCACGGTCTGGCTAGGTTTTCTAGTTGGACTGGCTGAAAGATATATTCAGTGATAAGTGGGGCTATGAATTAAATTCTCTGCCCAGGCATAGTTGGAGAAGCATCTGTAAAATTGGTGAAGCTCCTTATTTGGTTTGCTGTCTTAACTCATATCCAGGTTCTGTGGCCAAACAGTCAGTAAGTTTGGTCTGCAAACCATTAGCTCTGCCTTCCCTTCTCTCAGCTTGGCCATCACTAGGCTACATAGCTTTCAAGTATTTTTCCAGACTCTCTGGTCAAATGGGATAAGGAACCATAGTGTATGTGGCAGTTATGTCCCAGCCCTCTTGCCTGAATGGGAAGAGAAAGGCTACTCTCCATTTCTCACTCTGTCCAGTTGAGAGGGACTGGAAACTACCTTCAGTCTTGGTAATGAATTAACCACTCTGCCTTTGCATAGCATGAAAAGTCTCCATGCCTGGTACTAGCTTAGCTCTGGGAACTACTACTTCTGTCTGTCTGTCTGTTGGCTGGGGCACTGCTGGGACGTACAGCTTCTAGGAGCTGTTGTCAACTCTTATGATCAGATGGGATTAAGAGAGCACTCTTTACAAACACTAGGGCTATGACTCAGCACCTTGCCTGGGTGTGGGTATTGAAGAACACAAATTCAACCAGGAAATTTAAAGATCAAATTGGCTTTATTCAATGATTTAATAATCAAGCAGTATCCCACCTAACAAATAGAAGGTACACTAAATAATTGTACAAAATGGAAGATTTTTATAGACAGAAATGGTGTGGGAACAAGGAAGTTATTAGCAAAAGAAAGGTTTATGGAATGGTCACTTTCTCTTAGGGGGAAAGGATATGGGATTTTATCATGCCCATTACATTACTAGTGCTGATCAGGAAGTTCCAAACTAATTGGCTTAAAATTCTTCTCCTGGGAGAGGCTGAAACTACAATTGGTTAAGTATAAAATCTTAACATAAATTACTCTGTTTTGGTTTTGTAGTTTTTTTAACACTGATAAACCTGTCTCTAAGGTCAACAAAACTCACCTGAGGATCCAAGTCAAGTCAATCTGAACTTTGCCAAGTTATCTCCTCAAAGTGTGGCTTCAACTTGGTTTTGCAGTTAAGGAAAGCTGCAGTTAAGGGATTACTACTTAGTACTATAAGTATGAACTCAGTGGGCCAAAATCCATGTGCTGGTTGTTGCAAGTCCTTTTCCCCTTCTCCATTATAGTCAAATTCTCAGTGATTGAACCCCACAAATTTCCCTGCAATGCTCATAGCATGAGATCAGAGTAGGTGTAAGGATTAAATTGCAGTGTAGGGCTAAGCTGTAACCTTAAGAAATAACAGCTTGTTTTAACACTGTAGATTAAGAGATAACACCCTTGTCCTATCAATCAAGGGAACAAAAGTTCAAGGAAAATCAACTGGGTTAGTGTTTGATTGGATTGGGGCAAGGGCCTGTCTGAACTGTTTCCACCCCTATCTGGAAACTATTTCTTTGTTCTGTTCCCAGGTGATGATAAGACAATGTGGTCAGCTATAAAAACTCTGTACCCCAGCTGTTCGAGACCGCACTCTGGTCAAGAATGTTGGTCCTGATCGGTTTGCCTTGTCTCTCGTTGCAATAAACTTTGTTGTGACTATCACTGGTGCCCATAGCATTCTGTTTCAGGAGTCGTGTGGGTGCAACATTTGGTGCGTTGGCCTGGAAAGTTAAAGGTCTGAAACAGGGCCCTTTCCATGGATTGCTCCGCCGACCCTTGGTAGGAAGCTCGGGATTGGGAAGAGGTAAGGATTGGGGCACGCCATTTGAATGACTCAAGAGGGTCTGCCATACGCGGCTATAGACCCAGAGTCAGGGTTCCTACCGGGATGCCGGTGGATCCCATTTGGTTTGGTTTTTGTTAGAAAGGATCTTATTTTCATGTGGTTGCCACGGCCTACTGGCCTGGAGATCTTGAACTTGTTCTCTTCGTGTCCTGATTGTTTGCTTTCTGTTAATTGTCTGTGCATCCTACTCGGGTTTTGCCTACTTGTTTTCTTTCTGTTGATTGTCTGTCTGTGTGCCTTCTCGGTTTTGCCTATCTTTGTCATGGGTCAAAATCAGAGTATCCCACCACTCTGAGTCTTCTACTAACCCGTTTGCAGGACTATAGGAGAGCTGCCTCAGTTTTCGGCTTCCACATCAAGAAGCCAGTCCTTCGAACTCTCTGTGAGGTGGAATGGACGAGCTTTCAGGTCGAATGGCCTCCGCAAGGGTCCTTTGATCTTACTCTGGTATATAAGGTTCATGCTATTGTCTATTCTAGGCCCCTCCTTGAAACTATATTTGTGACCCATCAGCCAACTTGGGATGACTGCCAGCAGCTCTTGCAAGTTCTCTTCACCACTGAGGAGTGGGATAAGATCCGTCACGAGGCCCAGAAATTAGTGATGGGACCAAACCCACTGAGGGGCAACACACCGAGGATCCCGCCGCACTCGAAGTTTTTCCTTCCTTGCATCCTGAAAATTGGGACCCAAACACTCCTCATGGTAGGTGATCATTGACCCTATTTTGCCAGACTCTACTGGGAGGTCTCCGAGTGGCCACCTGCCGGCCCACAAACAGGTCTAAGGTAACTGAAGTAGTTCAGGGGACCGAGGAAAGCCCCTCAGCCTTAGAAAAGTTCATGGAGGTGTACTTTACCTTTACCTAACCCTATAGACCCTGAAGCACCTGAAAATAGAAAGGCATTAAACCTGGCCTTTGTCTCACAGGTAGCCCAAGACATTCGGACTAAATTACAAAAATTAGATGGGTTTGAAGGGAAAAATTTATCTGAGCTAGTTGAAATAGCCCAAAAAGTTTTTAACAATAGGGATTCTCAGGAAGAGAGACAGACAAAAAAAATTGACTAGGGTGGTGGCGGCCGTCCTGGATGTCCACAAAGGAAGGGGACCCCAAACTCCCAAAGAATTCTGGTCTGGGCAAAAGAAAAAAGACAAAGGGTTAGAGCGCCACTAGGAAAAAAAACAATGTGCATATTGCAAGCAAGAGGGACACTGGTAAAAGGATTGCCCCAATTTAGCCCAGTGCAAAACTCGGCCACCCCAGGCGTCTATAATGGAAGTCGATTCTGACTGACAAGGCCACGGGCGGTGGCTCCATGGCCCCTTCTGAGCCGTTGGTTACTGTTAATATAGGGGGCCAGCCTAAGACTTTCTTGGTGGACATTGGGGCAACCTTTTCAGTTCTAAAACAAGATCCTGACCCCACCAGGCGAGGAGCAACCTTGGTGCAAGGAGAGACTGGGTCCCAAACTTGGTAAATGGACCACTGATGGAAAAGTAGATTTAGGCGGTAAAACTGTTATCCTGATATCAACATGTTTTCAGACGCAGTAGTTTTGTGTTTCAAGGGCAAAGGCATTTCGGGGCTGCAGTTATGACAGACTGCGAGGTTCTATGGCAACAGACCTTCCCCCCCCTCTGCCCCGAACCTCAGCCCAACGCGCAGAACTCATCACACTAACTAAAGCCCTGAAACTCAGTAATTTATACCAACAGCTATGCCCTTGCAACTGCGCATGTGCACGGGTCCATCAATCAAGAGCGCGGCCTCCTCACCGCAGAGGGCAAGAAAATTTTAGACCTTCTGGCAGCCATCTGGGAGCCTGTGGGACTCCCGATCATTCACTGCCTGGGACATCAAAAAGGCGACTCCCTAGAGGCAGTCGGAACACGCCTGGCTGACGCGGCAGCACGGGAAGCTGCCCTAACTAAAAGTAAAAGTGCTTTGGCACTACTGATCTCCTGCTTCCCCCAGAGCCCAATTTCACTCCTAAAGATTTGGAGTGGATTTCAAGAAAAGGGGGAAGTATGATACCGGGAGGAAGTGGTTTCAGGATCCTGAAGGTAAGATACTCTTACCCGCAGCACTCGGGTGACGCACAAGGTGCATCTGCTCCCCCAAGGGACTCCTATCGGGGAAAAACAAAGATGGCAGAACTGGTGCAGAAAAGTTCAGGGTGCAAGGGCTGGGAAAAGAGATGGAGGAGACGGTTGAAAGATGTGTAAGTTGCACCCAAGTAAATCAGGGTGCAAATAAGGTTTCGGAAGCTAAAAGACATAGAGAAACTGAGCCAGGCCGGTTTTGGGAAGCCGATTTTACTAAAATTAAGCCAGGGAAATACAAATACAAATATTTGCTCGTTTTTGTGGACACCTTCTGCGGGTGGGTTGAGGCATTCCCCACTAAATCAGAAACGGCTCAGGTGACAGTTAAGAAATTATTAAATGAACTAATTCCTAGATTCAGGCTGCCTCTGAGCATAGGATCGGACAATGCCCCAGACTTCACCGCACAGGTATCGTAGGGTCTAGCCAGAGCATTGGGAAAAGGATGAATTGGACTCTAAAGGAGACCTTAACCAAATTGTCCCTTGAGACTGGCGAAAATTGGGTTGATGTTCTTCTGCCTTTTGCCCTCTTACCTGACATTCACTGTAAAACATTCAGGGGTCCTACCATTTCTGTTCAGGAAATCTTGTAGTTTATTGTTATAGTGATTGTGGCATGTTTGGGTGTTATTTTAATTCATGAGACAGAAAGAAACAGATTCATGTGTAATGTTGAATATTGGACTGCTTTTCACATTTGTAAATTGGTTTTATGTTAAACCCTGTAGCCTAACAAACCGCTGTTATTTCTGAAAGACATGTATTAATATGGTACTTTGAAGGTTATAAATATTATGTGAAAATTCCTCCCTTTTGTTTTGAAATTTATAATAACAAGATCTTCATGTTAAAATGTGGTTTTTTTGAGCCACAGTTCTTTCTGGGGAAAGAGGGCTGTGCAGAATACGATCATTTTCCTTTATGGGTTTCATTTTTAGAGAATGAAATCTCACTGCGTCAGTAATATTTAATTTATATTTGTGCTGGCCATTCATTTAGTAATCTCTACCGTAATTTTAAGAGAATTGAAATGTAGAGATTTTAAACCTTGAACACTTATGATTCATCTTAAACTGAGATGGTAAAGGAGACTTAGTCTGAGTCAAGAGGCACGAGCTAAAACCCTGGAGCCGCGCTGGAAAGGACCGCACACCATGACCCTGACTACACCAACGGCCGTGAAGATAGACAGTGTCCGAACCTGAAGTCATCACTCAGGTTAAGAAAAACTGCGTGGAGGCGGAAACACCCAGGACTGATACGGGACCAGAGAACGAACAGCGATGGAAGGTCAAAAGACACCCAGAGGATCCTTTAGAAATAAGACTGATGCGGGAATAATAATAATTGTCTGGGTTTGTATAAGATGCTTGGGAGACTGTGCGGAACTGCACCCCTTATATTTTTGGCCATACCAATGGGAACTCAGAGACACTGTCACAGGGAAGGTGGTAATGTCTAATGCCTCTCATACTATGCCTTGTTTCTTGTTCGACCTGTGTGACCTGGTGGAAGGATGGGGGTTGCAAACCTGGGCAAGAGCTCTCCGGAACACTGGGGAGAACAATTACGGAAATAGGGCACTAGGGTGAAATTTGGCTAAGATGCAGATAGAAAAAAAATGAATGTGAAGGAGAGGGTCAATACCACTGTGCCAAATGGGGTTGTGAGACGCTAGCCCCTTGGTTAACAGGACGGGAACTTGACCCCCTAATTATTCTCCTTAGAAACCCAAACCCCCAATGTGAGGCCCAAGGAAGATGTAACCCAACACCAGCTCATCTACTTTCTCCTCATTCTGGGATACCGGGCACACTTGGGGCCTCCGGATGTATGATGTCATTGTGCCCTTGGGGTTCACAACCAACTTTAACCCTAGGGGATCTCCAAGCGCAGGGTTGGTGCATAGTGTCTCATGCCAACAATTCCGGAGTAATTCGAGGCACTTTCAGTTTAGTAAGGAACAATCTTAGAGCCAGGGAACGTGCCAGGGAGGCCAGCAATAATTGGTATCACTTAGTCCCCCTGGCTCACATCGCTGCTCAACACCATAGCTGGGCCACTGCTATTGTTACTTCTCAGGTTAACTATCGGCCCATGCATTATCAATTAGTTAGTACAGTATGTCAAGAGGCGAGTTGGTGAAATAAGAATTATGATTAGGTCCAACTGTGTCCCCTTAGTTCCTAATGATGAATCAAGGGATTGATTCACAGACAAGAAAAAGGGGAAATATAAGGGTTAAATTGTAGTGTAGGGCTAAGCTGTAGCCTTAAGAAATAACAGCTTTATTTTAACACAGTAGGTTAAGAGATAACAGCCTTGTCCTATCAATCAAGGGAACAAAAGTTCAAGGAAAATCAACTGGATTAGTGTTTGGATTAGGGCAAGGGCATGTCTGAACTGTTTCCACCCGCATCTGGGAACTATTTCTTTGTTCTGTTCCCAGGTGATAAGACGCTGTACCCAGGCTGTTCAAGGCCTCACTCTGGTCAAGAGTGTCGGTCCTGATAGGTCGGCCTTGAGGCTCATTGCTATAAACTTTGTGACTGTCACTGGTGCCCGTAGCATTCTGTTCAGGAGTCGTGTGGATGCAACAAAGGCACAGATAGTCAATAGAGTATTTATCAAAGGAAAGAAATTCAAATTTGAAGGATTTCAATTTTACAGTTGCCAACTTTTTTTTATTATGAAATTTATTGTCAAATTGGTTTCCATACAACACCCAGTGCTCATCCCAACAGGTGCCCTCCTCAACGTCCATCACCCACTTTCCCCTCTCTTCCTCCCCCCCCCCCCCCAATCAGTGATAGCACTGCTAGGAATTTACCCAAGGGATACAGGAGTGCTGATTCATAGGGGCACTTGTACTCCAATGTTTATAGCAGCACTTTCAACAATAGCCAAATTATGGAAAGAGCTTAAATTTCCATCAACTGATGAATGGATAAAGAAATTGTGGTTTATATGCCCAATGGAATACTACTTGGCAATGAGAAAGAATGAAATATGGCCTTTTGTAGCAATGTGGATGGAACTGGAGAATGTTATGCTAAGTGAAATAAGTCATACAGAGAAACACAGATACCATATGTTTTCACTTTTTTTTTTAATCTAACTACTTAAATATAGTTTTAGGAAGACTAATGTGAGTTTTTAAATTTATGCACAATATTGTCTAATCTACGCACACAGATTTTTGAAAAAGAAGAAATTATCACTATAGTGACATTCTGAATCAAAAGAAAAAAAAAAAGCTCCTGTTCTCCCTATGTGGGTCTTAAGGTACTTTCTTTATCTTTTTATCTTTTTTTTTTTTTTCATGCTATACACTCCTCTCTAGAAAAAGCCACATTCCATAGTTATTCGGGTGCCTCACAGATAATATAAATATCTCCTTCCTTGACATTTTCACTGAGTTGTAGTCCTTTTTACTCTAGTGTATTCTTAATATGAATATGCTAGGCTTCTTTAATTTCACATGCTTAAAATTAGTACTCATTGCCAGGGCTTTTTAAATATAATTTGTTCCTGATTAGTTGAGGTCATTCATCCAGTCATATAAACATACTTCACAAAAGACTTTTCTTCTGCCATCTCACATTCAATGTTTCAATAAATATTATTGATTCAACCCCCAAAAGTTCTTTGTAATATACATGTCTCTTCTCCAAGGTAATTGTAATGCTTTAGATCAAGATCTCTTTGTTTATCATTAAAAAAAAAAAAGTTACTACAAAAATATCAAAGCATGTGTGTAAATAAGAAAGTGGTAAACATTTTACAGAAGTGATAAAATACATCACAACATATTGGCAAGGAGTTCAATTTAACTGTACATACAAATTATGCAAACTAAAATACCTTTGAGTAGCTTCTTTGCATATGTTCATTTAGAATAGAATAAAATAAAAATATTATTGTACTGATATTGATACACTTAGACAACATTGGCACATCATATATTTTTTCACTTTACTTCAAAGTTTGCACAGCAACAAATTTAAAGAGCTATAATAACTCAGATCTTTCAATCTGGTGAGCTTTCCTCGTCGTCCTTAATAATATTTTCCTAGGAAGTGTTCAAGCTATGAAGGAATATATATTCAAAGAGATGTTCACTTACCATTCTTTATAAATGTGAAATAATAGGGGCGCCTGGGTGGCTCAGTCGGTTAAGCGTCCGACTTCAGCTCAGGTCATGAGTTCAGCTCAGGTCCGTGAGTTCAAGCCCCGTGTCAGGCTCTGGGCTGATGGCTCAGAGCCTGGAGCCTGCTTCCGATTCTGTGTCTTCCTCTCTCTCTGCCCCTCCCCCGTTCATGCTCTGTCTCTCTCTGTCCCAAAAATAAATAAACGTTAAAAAAATTAAAGATAACCTGTAAATAAAATTAAATTTTCAAGAATGAGAGTAGCCTAATTATTTTTCTACTTGTGTTTATAAATGAGAGATGTCAATGTTTACCTATGGATGAAGCATAGCAAAAGAAAAAAAAAGTTCTCTTAGGAATGGTGAATTCAAGATGCTAGCAAGAGTCCAAGGTTAATTAGACTAATTAGATTTGTTTCATATTCTAAAACAGAATGCATAAAATTACATACTTTTTTGCATATTTTGCTTTTCTATGAGCAGAGTACTTATGTTTAAGAAATAATTACTAGTTAAATGCTTTTTCAACAAGTATAACTCTTTCACATTACATATTTCTTTTAAGTTTATTTATTTATTTATTTTGAGAGAGAGAGAGGGAGAGAGTGCTTGCTTACGCTAGCAGGCAGGGACAGAGCAAAGTGAGACAGAGAATCCCAAGTAGGCTCCATGCTATCAGAACAGAGTCTGACAAGGGGCTCGATCTCACAAACCAAGATATAATGACCTGAGCCAAGATCAAGAGTCAGACGTTTAACCGACTGAGCCACCCAGGCACCCCTCTTTTATATATATTTTGATCATTCATCACTAAAAGGAATTTATCATTATTAAACTTACAGAAAAAGGAGTTTATATTGATATTATATAAATGTTCCTTATTATTTAAACTAACAACTCGATTTATAGGAAAATAATTTTGCCGCCCCCCCCCCCCTGAGTTGTTTCTAATGGAAAAACTTCGGAAAGTATATATTTCATAATAGAATATTGATAAAATAGATACTAGTATACCTATGTAAGAGAGTAACAAATACTTATCTACAATTATGTAGTATAAAAATATCTAATGATGGGGCACCTGGGTGCTCAGTTGGTTAAGCATCCCACTTTGGCTCAGGTCATGATCTCATGGTTTGTGAGTTTGAGCTCTGTGTTGGGCTCACTGCTGTCAGTGCAGAGCCCTCTTCAGATCCTTCCTCTGTCCCCCTTTCTCTCTGACCCCCAACTCTCACGTGTTCTCTGTCAAAAATAAATAACCATTAAAAAAAAATGTAAAGAATACCTAATGACATTAAAATGTTATATTTTCTTAAATAAAAAGTAAGTGGTATATTACATGCAATTATGATCAAATTTCTGTTCATAAGAAATATAAGAAACATGACTCTTTGGCTGTGACTGCCCATTTTACTACACAACATTGTTCACAATAGATAGTCTCTGGCAAGTACTCTGAGTTGGAGGGCTTTGCTATGCACAAGACCAGCTACATAATTTGCAGGCGTAAAGCAAAATGAAACTGCAGCGCTCCTTGTTCAAAAACTATTAAGAATTTCAAGACAGCAGAGCAAATAAAACCAAGAATGGGTGCCTTTGGCCAGGTCCTTATGATACAATATTAATATTAATAATACAATATTAACATTAATAATATTAATATTAATATTAAGGAGGATTGTGCTTAAAAAACATGATAGCCTGCACAAATTGAAGTAGAACCAGCAGAACCGCCATGGCTAACCATGTGGGTATAGGTCAAAAGTCTTAGAAAAATGGGAATTTGATAATGGATGTATTATGCAAGATCAAAAAACCTACCTGGTTACCATGTTTCATGGGAGGACTCAGAGCATGCTTCCATTACCATAATAATAAGGAATGTTCCATTAAGAAAGGTTATAGGCCAGGGCTGATAATAGGAAATTCTATTACAGAACTGTGCTTCCTAATGCAGATGATAAGATTTCAAAATAATAGAGGCCAGATATTGGCCGGTAACCATCACAGTAAAGATGGATAAATGTATTTTAATAAATGACAAGGTTGAATTGGTAGTTTGGAGTGTCTGACCTTCAGAGAATTAGGCAGATACTTAAGGAATATAGGGCCCCTAGAGGCAAAAAAAAAAAAAAAAAAAAAAAAAAAATTAAATCCAAGGAAATAGGAAAGTAGACACCTACCCCAATAAAAAGTCTCCATGAATTTATCATAGAAGACATGTCATGGATGTGCACTCTGTCTCCTTTGCATTTCTGCTATGCTTATATTTAAGTTCTGGAACTGATTTTCAAGCCGTTTTCCCTTCTATTACAGGAGGTAAGTAAGGTGTTCTTAAAATGTCTCCTCAACGGTCTCTGTCTTTTACAGCATCTGTACAGTTTATTAATAATAATAATGATATTAATGATAATGATATGATACATGATGATGATAATAACAATAATAATAATTTGAAAGTAGAAATAGTAAATGGTAAAAAGAAAATAAATAATTTTCTTTTTATTCCAGGCTTCTGAAATTATTAACAAAAGTTAGGTCTAAAATTCTTAAATTACACTTAAACTATAATTTCAAGTGCTAGAGCTCTTTAAAAACACAATGTTTCACATTTTACCTAGAATTAGTTGCAATCCACCATAGACTGGAGTTTTTCTATTTTTGTTGCCACCACAGCCCTCCAGTGGTTATCACCACTCTAACTTATACCACTAATAAAAGTTCCTTCCTCCATCTGACTAGTGTTCCAGTTCCAAAATCTCATCTTGGGAGTCTACTTCCTGTATTTCTTATATAAAGCATCAAAATGTTTCATCTTTTTTTTTTTTTATGTTTATTTATTTTTGACAGAGAGACAGAGCATGAGCAGGGGAGGGGCAGAGAAAGAGGGAGACACAGAATCTGAAACAGGCTACAGGCTCTGAGCTGTCAGCACAGAGCCCGACTCGGGGCTCGAACTCACACTCACAGACTGCGAGATCATGACCTGAACTGAAGTCGGACGCTCAACCGACTGAGTCACCCAGGCGCCCCAAAGTGTTTCTTCTTAAAGCAGGGATAAGAAAGGGAATTGGTTGTTGTTAGTTAATTTGTCAGATGATCCCAAGAAGCATGATTTAAGAAACAGATTGGGAAAGGAAATGGCAAACTAAAGGTCCATTATGAAGGGCATCGCTGTGGGCAATGTTAACCATTTCCACTGCTGATTCATTTTTACTCTTAAGATGTCTATCAATTGCAACCAGAATTGTTGACCTAAAGCAGAAAACTATGAAGCATTTATCACATGCATCTCATTGTTTGAAAGTTTCTCTCCTGGGTGATCCTTTCATTTTCTGCCTGTCCTTGGCAATGGATTAGATTCCAGCTGCTCTAGGGTTGGCTGTGAATCAGAAAGCAGAAGTCATGGTACAAACCTGAGACGAGAAGCTAGTACCATGTAGTGAATCTGGTCTCTCAAAAAACCCATTACAGGGGCGCCTGGGTGGCGCAGTCGGTTAAGCGTCCGACTTCAGCCAGGTCACGATCTCGCGGTCCGTGAGTTCGAGCCCCGCGTTGGGCTCTGGGCTGATGGCTCAGAGCCTGGAGCCTGTTTCCGATTCTGTGTCTCCCTCTCTCTCTGCCCCTCCCCCGTTCATGCTCTGCCTCTCTCTGTCCCAAAAATAAATAAACGTTGAAAAAAAAAAAAAAAACCCACTACAGCTGAAACTGAAATTAGATTGGGCTGGAAGTCTGCACCACCCACTATAACGAATGGCTTCCGCTACAACTCACTTTCAATATTGTAAGGTGTTTTGTTGTTGTTGTTATTTTACACCTCACTAGTCTGCTATTAGCTACTCTCTCGTTCTTGGTCTTTCTGGGTTAAACCATTTGAGTCCCTTAATTTTGAATGATTTGGTGTTGTGGAATGACGAGACATAATTGCTTGTTTAACTAGAGATAACAAAGAAATACACCTTACTATATGTTTTGGAAAAGGTCCCTAGAGCAAAACATTCAGGTTTTTAACCCATTTCTGCCCATCTCTAAAACATTATGTTCAACTGCAGTTAATTACCAAATACTTGTATTTACAATCTAAATTCTGTTGCCCAAAAAACATCAAATAATACATTCAACTTTCTCACATATACAACTTGAACTTACATTACACCTCATAATAAAAATACACAGAAAGTAGTTTAGATCTTACACTGATGGATTTATCTATTTGGAAAAAAGTGCCATTTTATAAAAATAAATGTAAATTCAAAATAAACCCAACCAAATGTGTAAAAGTTTTTAAATGATCATTCTAATTTTGTCTTATATAAAAATAAAAACACTTTGTAAGTGTTATATAAATGCAAAATTATTTAGGATGAGAATTTTTTCTTTTTGCTTAAAATCAGTATGATATAGTTCATAGTACTGTAAGGGGAACATTTTTTCCAGAAATATAAGATATATTTCTATGAGTTATAAAGTTAAATTTATGGAAATGATTTGTAATTTATTGAAATATATTTGACGCTGTACATTTGTTAAGTATCCAGTGGAAATATTTTTCTTTATATTGTTGTAGAACAGAGAAAATGCCTCAGGGAAATGCCAAGCTTTCTTTCTTCAACTGACAAATAATTTTATGGCACTGTTATTAAATTTCTTAAAAACATCAATTTTATATCAAAGCCCTATCAAGTAGACAATTTTAATAGAATGTTTATTGTCATTTTTGTTTCTAAAGGCCATAAAACTCAAATAATATGAAGTAAAACAAAAGAATTGTGTTGCTAACAAAACAATGAATAATTTCACTGAACTGTCTTGTTAAGTATCTTGGGCTTCACACATTGTGGGTTATGATGACAGCTTACATGGAATTACAGTACATGCTCACTTGGCTGATATTACGTACGATCAGAATTTTTCAAGCAAGAAAATGTTAAAAATTCATGCTAAACTAAATGTTGAATGGACAGAAATATATTAAGAACGACACCTCCATTTTTAATATATGGCAATGCTGTTAAATATGGAAATTTACATATTGTATAATCTTACTTTGCTAAGGATTTCGGAATACTAAACAAGTACATCAGATGTAAACCGGTCTGTTGGAATGCCTTACTTATCCTTACCAATTGTGGCAGGTTAGGTCCTTCAGATAGCAAACTCAGAGATGTAGAATAGCATATGGAAGTTTATTCAGGAATATTCCTATGATAAAGATCTTGGAAGGTGAAGGAAAAGAAGCAGGATTAGGAAAAGAAGTAGGGGAGGTTAGGTTGTGATGCCCTCTCAACAAAAACCTCAGCCAGTTCTGAGGGTCTTGCTGAAACTGGGATGGCCCATTCAGAATAATTCTGAACTGGGGAGAGAGGGCTGGCCCTGTGTGTATTCATCTAACGCTGTCATTGGTTGAGGTGCCTGGGTGGCTCAGTCAGATAAGGGTCTGACTTTGGCTCTGGTCATGATCTCATGGTTCCTGAGTTCAAACTTTGCATTGGCAGTGTGAAGCCGGCTTGGGATTCTCTCTCTCCCTCTCTCTATGCCCCTTCTCCACTCTCACTCTCTGTCTCAAAATAAGTAAAGAAACTTAAAAAAAAAAAAAAATCAAAGTTGTCATTGGTCGCAGGCTGCCTTAAGGCAACATAACCTTAAACAAAGCTGTTTTCCTTATGTGAGGCAAATCCAGAATAGGTTGGCCAACTGAGAGCAGTCTGTTGGGAGTGCTCCAAAGAACTTAAGCTGGTGGGGGGAACAGGTAGAGGGGGTGTCATTTTATTCTCATAGAGGAAACTGATAGTGTATCACACAATCCACTACAACTTACCCCTTATGCTACACTGGGAGTAGAATATATATGAGTTCCAAGATTCTAACGTGTTATTTTCTGGAGGAAAACATGAAACAGCAAAGTTAGTGGGACAAATTGTATCGCTTGCTACTGTAGTTGGGCGCTGGGATTAACCGGCATGCATCCTTTCTTACTGTCTCCCTCCCTATCATTTCTTCTAGGTTGCTGTCAAACTCAAGTAACAATTCTGCTAGTAGTGGTGGTTAACCTGTGGTGTAATCCAGAATCTCATTCATCAGTGGCAGAATATAATATTTGTAGCATGTCCAGCTGGTTCTGGTCTTTTTGGATGGTAGTAAGAAGGAAGAATCAACATAGCTCTGGGCAAAATTATAAATGAATACTGAGGTCTGTTCCAAGTAAATACAAACTGTCTCAGATCCTCTTTTCTGATAGAAATGGAAAAGAACCAATTTGCCAGATCAATGGCTACATACCATGTACCAGAGGCCATGTTAATTTTCTGTAGCAAATATATTACATCTGGTACAACAGCTGCAATTGGGTTATTACCTGGTTGAGTTTGCAGTTATCCACTGTCATCTTCCATCTGTTTTTTTGTCTGTTTGTTTTGTTTTGTTTTGTTTCTGGAGCCAGATGGTAAATTAATTGGAGAAACAATGAACTCTTGGATCCTTTAGGTCTTTAAGAGTTGTACTAATTTTAGCTTTTTCTCCTGGGGCTCAATATTGTTATTTATTTAATTGGCTGGGGGCTAGTATATTTTTAAGTTTTTTTAATGCTTATTATTTTTGAGAGAGAGAGAGAGAGACAGAGACAGAGACCAAGCAGGGAAGGGGCAGAGAGAGGGGGAGGCACAGAATCTGAAGTAGGCTCCAGACTCTGAGCTGGCATTATAGAGCCCGATGTGGGGCTCCAACTCACAGACCGCGAGACGTGACCTGAGCCATAGTCGGCCGCCCAACCAACTGAGGCATCCAGGCACCCTGGAGCTAGTATATTTTTAATACTTATATTTATTTATCTTATCCTGAAACCAAACATGAAGTTTCTGAATTAAAGATCAGACTTATTATTGCTGTAGTAACGGCACTGGTTATCTGTATTCCAGTCCCCCTGGGATGATTCAATGAGGGCAGATGTCACCTGCATATTTACAGGAAAGGAAGCCTGAAATCATGTATCTGAGGGGTTATACAGGAACTCCTTTATAGCACTCCTATCGCATTCCTCAAAAAACAAACAAAAACACAACGAACAAACAACCCCCCCCAAAAAAAACCACACCCCTGAGAAAAGGAAACCTTCTTTTTAATGTAAAAAAATCTTCCCTTAGAAAATAAGAGTGAGTCCCTTGTTTTTACAGCATTTTGAAATATAAACAAATGGTTCAGAGTTTTATTACCTTTAAGATGGAATAAGATATCTATAGATTTAACACCCTTAGAATGTGAAGAACAAATAGTTTGGGGGAAAATGGCACATTCTTTGTCTTAATAGCATTGCAATTGTTTTTCCTCAGAAAATCCTGACAATGCAGAAACAAGAAAATATCTTCACAGAAATTGGCACTTTCAGTGTTGCACTTGGGCTTCGCTATGAAAGATCTTACCCTGCAAGGCAAGGAACACATGGAAAATCCTTCCAATTACACAGTGGGTCTATTTCAATTACATATTTGGTGATTGGAGGGATAGCCATGTGATGGTTTTTGTAGACCCAGTGGACTCACTGTGACCTTACCTACACAATATGCTTATATATTCATGCGCTTCATATGTCTCCTCTCTAACTGTGGCTCATCATAATACTCTGGCGTCCTGCATGTCACTGTAAGCTTGAAACTTGAGTACATAGTCATAGGTATCTTTGAGAAATGAATGGTAGAATTATTACCACACACAGGAGTCACGGTACAGTTTTTCCCCCCAAAGACCAAGACTCTTCCTCAGTCACTGTGTTCTATGTATGAATATTAGCTCAAACCTGAAAATTAGGCAAGAAGTCACAGCACTTTATTAAATAATTGATCTCGGTCATATGATTGCCTGCTTTTCATTATATAAACTGAGCATTATCCCTGGTGACTGCCCACCTATTTTTTCCCTCAGAGGGAAGCCATGTTCTATTAAGAAATTCCATAACACTCATGGAGCAGTCTCCCACATTGCCCCTTTTACATTGCCACTTCTTTTGGCAATTTTGTTCACTTGACTTCTGAGGATTAAGCATTGCTAGCAATTGGGAGGCACTCCACCTTAAGAAGTGGAACACTATTGTAAACTCAGAGAGTTTAGGATAATCTAGACATGTAAAATTTAGGGGGAAATCAATGCGAATATTCCAACCCCATGTGGCAGAACCTCATTATTTCTCAGCCGGGGTCTTGATCTTGTCATTGTAGATGCATATAATTTGAAAGAAGAAACCTCTATGGAGCTCTGCTACTTTAATTATTAAGGTCTTAGGTTTTTCTTCCTTCTGGTCATAGAAATTGAGAATCTTCTTCTATACTAACAAGAGGTTCTTCTGACTTTCATGTTAAGGTCTTAATTGTTAATTAATCTCTTTTCTTTATTTATTTTTTCTTTCTTCCAAAGCCCCCTTCGTCCTTGGCAATGTCAACTCAATTCCAAAGTCCTCATAGTTACCAATACTTCACTATTTTTCTTTAATATCTTCTCAAAATCTTCCACTTTGTATCTGTTAGTAAATCCCCCAGCAGAATATCATTCCAGTTTACCACCAAAAAAAGTGTTAAATATTTATGATTAATTACCTAATGCCAGGACCTATCCTTTTTGCCTACTAATAGTGATGGTGAGTTCATTGCCAGCTGAACAGCAGTTGATCCAAAATCTTACCTTGGTGTCTACTTTTTCAAAGCAGTATTAATACCAGATATCACATGTTGATTTCCACAGGAAGCATATTCTGTAAATCTTATTAAAGCAGAGTCTGAAATGGAGATTAGCATGTAGAAGATTTATTAAGGAGTGTTATTGGCATTCTCATTACTGAAGGGGAAATTATGATGCAATTTGAGCAGATAGAGAACTAGGACTGTGGTACAGTTTCAGTGAAGGCCCCAGGTAGCCCCAAGAGAAATTCTGCAGGTAGGAATTATTCTGAATTGTGGCAAAAAGACTTAGCACCCATAACCTTGTATAAGCTATTCGCTATTTTGAGTTATTATTTCAAGCGGGCATGATCTTGGGTGAGGCAACTATTTTTAGCTGAAGCATTTCTGCAAGAAAGCTGAGAGCAAAGGGCTATCTACAGACAACTCACCCAGCAGCTAGGGGACTAAGTACTGAAGAAGGATCTGGTTGATGCAGCCTAGCAGCTATTATATCTGCTACTATAGAACAGGTTTTTGCCTTTTTAATCTTTTTAAAAAATACATTTGATATTTCCTCCTTGGATCAGCCGTGGTCAGCATGGACCTTGTTATGGTTTACAATATGTTCCCTCAATGTTGAAATCCAAATCCTCAATACCTCAGATTCTGAACTTACTTGGGGATAAGGTCTTTATAGAGGCAATCAAATTAAAATGATATCATTATGGTGGGCTTTCATCCAGTATGACTTGTGTCTTTATAAAGAAAAGAAATTTGGACATTGAAAAATGCACAAGAGAAGATGGTATAAAAAGAAAGCCATAAGAGGAGAGAGGATTGGAGTGATTCATCTTTAAGCCAAGGAACTCCAAAGATTCCAGAAAACTACCAGAAGCTAGGAGGAGGCAGGGAAGGATTCATCTACAGGTTTCAGAAGATCATGTCCTTGCCAACATTGTGATTTGGGGCTTTTAGCCTCTGGAACTGGAACACAATAATTTTTACTTTAAGACACCCAGTTTGTGTTACTTTATTGTGACAAGTACATGGGAAACTAATACAGACTCCAAAATAAATAATATAACAATTAACTGAAACTCTTAATTTAGTTAATTTTATTCTCTATTAAAAGCTATTCCTTTAGGGGTGCCTGTGTGGCTCAGTCAGTTAAGTGTCCGACTTCAGCATAGGTCACCCACCATCTCACAGCTCGTGAGTTTGAGCCCCGCATTGGGTCCTGCGCTGACAGCTCAGAGCCTGGAGCCTGCTTTGAATTCTGTGTTTCCCTCTCTCTCTGCCCCTCTCCTACTGATGCTCTGTGTTTTTCTCTTAAAAAGTAAATAAACGTTAAAAAAATTAAAAAAGCTCTTCCTTTAGATAGATAATATATAGTAAAGATATAATTGAAGAAAAATATGAAACATTTATGAGATCATTGAGATTTGTAACATTAGAACAAATCTGAAGAAAGTAATTTCATGTACTGATAATTAAACAAGGTGAAAACAGGTTGTGATATTAAGTTAGATGGTCTGGGTAGTCCTCACTGAAAAGGCAATGTTTGAGCAAAAACAGTGGCAGTTGCCTTAAGTTTGGACCAAGCCTGATGAACTACAGGAAAATTAATAAACCCAAAGTAACTAGAGTGGGTAACATTACGGGTTGAGTAGTAAGAGAGGAATTCAGGACGCCAGATCTCAAAGAAATGTAAAGGTCAGTGCAGAAAACATACACGGAGTAAAATGGAATTCTGTTGCAGGGCTTTGAATGGAGTGACATAATCTGATTATCATTTTCACAGTATCACCTAAGTTGCTTGTTAATAGACGTTAAAATGGTAAAGGATAGGAACGGGGCCAAAAGTTCGGAGACTTCAAGCATCTGGGGAGAAATAATGGTTTTGATCAGAGTGGTAGCACCATGATAGATTCTGACAGATTTGACCTCACTTAATTGTAGAGTTGATTAAGAAGTCTCTGGGTGACTATTGTCTTGAATCTGGTGGTGACATTGAAGTTGCCATAGGTCAACAGGGGCAGAAATTGGGAAGAAAAGATGGGTGTGAATCAAGGGAGAGTGAGAACAAGCTGAAACCTCTGAGGACAAACTGGATCCCACAAGAACAAACTGAAACCCACAGGGACAAGCTGAAATCTACCTTTTGACTTTTACTGACTCCAACTTGATTCATGCATACGACCTCCAGATGAAACAGGCACTTTTCACCCTGCAGTTGTATATTCGCCTGAAAGCAGATCTTGAAGAAACTTAAGGAAGCTATCTAGGGAAGCTAGAAGAGGTGTGGGCCTGGCTAGTGGCCCACACCAACAAGATACACCAGCATGTCAGTGAGCCGTATAAGTTGCAATGGCACCTGATACCCTGTACAAACCCTTATAGTAAAATGGCTGTGGCTCCAGTGCCACCTTTCAAAACGCCACTCATACAAACATGTGCCGAACCCTAGCCTTAATCATGCAGAAAGGAAATTCGAAGAAGCTTTGTTTCACATTGCTACATTGACACAGAACAGAAACCAGCAAAATTTACCCTTTTTCAATGTGGATTATGTATATAACCTATCTTTTCTACATTTGGAATATTCTATCAATTAAAAAGATAAAATATATTTTAAATTAATCTCCAAATCCGATTTTTTTGAGAATTAACTTGAAAGATCAATTGTGTTAAGTTACATTTGACATACTGTTTAAACAAGAGCACAAATATGAAACTTTTTATATATGATTGATTATTTTGATGGCCAGGAAAATATTTATTAAACAAACCACATTCAAATCCCATAAAGTCAACTTACATATTTACGACAAAATATAATGGGATATTAGTTACTTCAGAGAATTAAATTTTTCATGTTATTTTTCAGAAATAGGTATAATTAACTTCTATAAAAATACTAGATTAAAGTTCTTTATATTGTTTCTCTTTATCTTGTAGTGTTAGATGTTATACACTGGGGAGGAAGAAAGGGTAGTGAACATTTTATCCTCAGTTGTAAGATTTTAATAATAAATCATGTTTGTAATTAGTTCATTACTATAAATCTAAATCTTTTAATGTTAAGTATTCTATTTTTATTGTAAATATATATTACTTATCTGAGTGTAAAATGTTCTTGGTTTGTTCCCTAGGCACACAGCTTCCATACTTTAAGTGAAAAATAAAGTTATTATAAAAAGAGTGATCATTTATATCATCACCACAGCTTACCTTCTTTATGATAATAATTTAAAAGTTGAGTTCATTGTTTTATATCTTTTCTTCCTTTTGTAAGATAATGAAAAAAGAAACATCTCATTCATACAACTTTCAATTTATACAAAAATAGGGCATATTTAAGAATCTTTAAGGAGTGGCATGCAAAGATTATAAGCTTTTCTCATTATCTCCAATGTCTATTAAATCATTTTTGATAAATTAAAATTAGTCATTTTGATTAATTCCTCCTTTCCTGGAAATATATATCATACTGCATTCAGGATTAAATTGGACTTTTAGAATGTAATTAACTCATTTTAAATGTACATGACTACTAGTAGCACGTAATGATATCTATATACATATATAAGAAAGAGTAGATCCCTCTGGTCTTTGGAATTTGAATAACTCAGTTGAGTAAGCACTACTTATTATTCGTGCTACAAATACCTATATCTTTTGCACTTGGAAAAGCAAACATAATTACCATGCTAAATATAGTGAAGTACTATATCTATTAAATCAAACACTTTAGTATGGATACCCAAAGTGTTAGATTAATTAATTATAAATGTTCATCTCTAAGTGATTTTTTGAAATATTAATAATGTTAATTTAAATGTCTCAACGGACAGTGTTCTGGTGGGTAGCATGCTTCCATTAATAAAAAGTTTAGAATTATATGTGACTATTATTGATTTCATATACAAATCTAAAACTCATATTTTTAACTTATTCAGAAAAAGTAGAGAAATTGTAACAGTATTTTGGATATGAGATAATTGATTCTATTTTTTTTAATTCTATTTTTTACAGGTGGAAAATTATATAACCACCAGAGAGGAAAATTTAACTTTCTAACATTTATTTATTTTTGAGAGAGTGAGCGAGCACAAGCGGGGAAGGGGCAGAGAGAGAGAGGGAGACACATAATCTGAAGCAGGCTCCAGGCTCTGAGCTGTCAGCACAGAGGCCGATGCAGGGCTCGAACTCACAGACCGTGAGATCATGACCTAAGCCAAAGTCCAATGCCCAATGGACTGAGCCAGCCAGGTGCCCCAGAAAATTTAACTTTCTAAACCTATAGCATTTATTTTTCTGAAGTAGTCTATTGTGACAGCAGGCACAGTATATATATAAGCCCTAAAAGAGAAAATAAGGATAAAAACATCATGAAAGGGATTTCAAAGGATTTCATGAATGTATTAGAAGTAATGTACAATCTACTATTAAAAGACTTTTATTCATTCCAAAATTATTTATTGAGGGTTTATTCTGGATTGTCCAAAGAAGATCCAACAGGAACAAAAAAAATTGGTAACATCTTCCTTCCTCATTGTTTGTTATAAGATCTGGTTTGGAAATCAAACGAGAGGAAAAATAAGTACAATAATTTCAACTATGGTAATGCCTATAGTTTTTAAGAACAAGGTTCTCTGGTTATAACTAATGCTGTGAGAGGGAAGGAAAGCTTCTGTTACCCAGGGATCTTATCAGGCTTTGGTTTGTTCAATTATTTAAAAATTTAAAATACCAAAAGACGTAGACAGGGAAAAGGGAAAGAAAGTTATTAGAATTAGAGCTGTTAGTCCATTTAACTTAATATTGTACTTTCAACCTATTTCAGTATTTTTGTCCTATCCTTGTTCATAAAATTTCCCTTTTTTGAGGACAGGTTCTGTATCTTCTTCATAATCATGAACTTGCACAGTATCCACACTAAGAATGTCCTAAATACATATTTGTTGGAGGGGGTAAAATAATTAGTAAGAGGTTCTGACCGCTAATTAAAATGTAATTCTCCTGGATACTGTGTGCTTTGACAATAAATATTATGTATTTTAAGATTTATACAATTTATTCCATAAGTTATAGACTGTATTATATATGTACCCAGTTTGTACATAAACATTATATTTACTCAAAATATATGTAAAGGTGATAATTAGTAAGTAACCAGGAAAGTTATTTCTCAGTGCCCACCATTTAAAGTCTTAAACTGATACCGTCCATTATTGTTTCATCTGTTGCAATTGATCGACTTCAAAAAAAAAAAAATCCCTGTGTTTGGAGTCATTGTTATGAGGCCATGGCAGGCTGAGTGTTTGTGTCCCTTCAAAATTAATATATTAAAATCCTACTCTTCAGTATGATAGTATTAGGAGTTAGGGCCTGACCATACTGCTCAGTCCTCTCCATGGTCTCATTGATCTCACTTACCTTGGCAAGAGTCTTTTTTTTTTTTTTTAACTTTTCAGGATTCCATAGATTAAAAAGTATTTTCCACTACAACTATATTCTTAAGTATTTTATTTCTATACATTCAGAATTTATCTTTATTCCTCAGAACACCATTTTTGATTCCTTCATATGTTTGCGAGAGTGGCTATAAAGATAGAGACGATACATACACTTAACTGGATGAGCTCTATTGACCCAGAATTAAGAAGAAAGGATATCTCAAAACTGCTCTTAATGCGCCTTTAATTGCTTTCATTCTCTTTCTCTTGGAGATTGTCTTTTTACTATAAAATACGGGTCTCAAACATCCCACCTGTCTTGGAGATTATGCTTCTCATTGAAGCCCTATATTCCCTGATATCTTAGAATGCTTCCTTACCTGTTATTTGTTATAACTTGGATATAGTTAATTTGTTAGATTTGAAACTAAGCTTCTCTATAGTTTCCCTGAAGGACTTATATAATCTTGATCTTTACCTTATGGATGGGAAATGACATATATAATTCCCTATTTCAGATGTTCTGTATCTTATAAATTATCCCAAGCAAGAATCAAGAAAAAAGATCAACTCTAAGCTTCCATAAATCTGTGTGTTACCCTGATCTTTATTTTGAATTGCCTTGGTAACCCTTAATATATTGGGAAAGTGTGAAGTTTTCTAACACTAGGAAATCACGGTTTTCTTTCTGTGTCCTCAGTTCTCCATGGGTCTTTCTCAACAGTCACCAACATACTCACAACAACAACAAAGAAGATTAGTAATATTTCTAAGACAAATAACACATAAACTGATATCTCTCACAATATACCAACTTGCCTTTTAAAAAAGTACAACTGGGTCATAGATGTTTGCATATCTATATATGTACTCTCATATGAATATGCTCTGTGAGACTTTTACCTTATACACAGTTCATAATACACTGTAGCCAGGGCTTTTGCTAATATGACAATTTCTTATTCTTGTGTATTTTCATTCCTAGACCACATCTTTTTTGACCTTTCTTTTATGTTTATTATTAAAAATGTAACTTCAATATTTTGACCTCCATTGATCTCCCAAAGTTTTTCCCTTAGATCACTTAAAACCTATATAATCATTACATCTATTAAGAAAAAGTGACTATGTTGTTAAATCAAGTAAAATAGTTTTGTTATTATAATGTTGAAACATTGGATTTTTAGAAATCTGGAGTTTTTAATAATATTTAAATAATAATAATAATAATATTGACTATTCCTTTCAATATTCAAAATAAATATATATTATATACACATACATATATACACATGCATATGCATTTTTATGTAAATATATGAGAATATATATATTAAATAGATGTGAGAACATTATATATATATGTACACATTAACTTACTCCATGTATCTGATGAATAATAATATGTACAATAAAAGTACTGTGTTCTAAATTATTTTCTTATAAGTCACACTAAAATAGGTATTCTATTGCTTGCAAAAAAAAGAACACACACACAAAACAACAACAAAAGGAAAACAAAAGCATTTTAAAAGCTCAAATTATAATTAAACACAGAAAGGTTTTATTGAACCAGAAATTCCCATACAGCAGTGTAATATTAAATCTGATGTGTGCATTAGTTATAAAATATTGGTATTTTATTTTTCCATTTATTTTCTTTAGGTTTTGAAATAACATTGCATCAAAATATAGCCAGCCTTATATATCCAGACTGATCACATGCTAAAAACCTAAATCATACTTTATTTTTAAAGTCTGTGAGTGTTCACATTTAAGACTGTTAGAGAGGGGGGCTGTTCAGAGAGACTTTTATTAGCAACCTGGATGAGATACTATACTTTGAGAAAAATAGTTCATAAAAACTGCAGCTTTTCTCACATGAAAAAAAATTGAGTTCACATTCTGAACATCTCACATTTGCCCATCTCTGATTTTTTCTTTTTCTTTTTTTAAATGTTTATTTTGAGAGAGAAAGAGAACGTGTGTGTGTGTGTGTGTGTGTGTGTGTGTGTGTGTGTGCATGCACACATGAGCAAGAAAGGGGCAGAGAAAGAATCTTAAGCAGGCTCCATGCTGAGCATGGAACTCCATGTGGCACTTGATCCATGACCCTGGGATGACCTGAGCCCAAATCAAGAGTCAGAGGCTTCACCAACTGAGCCATCCAGGCACCCCTCTTTTTTTAATTAAACAGATTTTTCTCTGTAAACTGTTGATCATAATATGGTTTTAACTTTATTAAGCTTCGCTATTTAGGGTTTTCACTCTAGTCTTTTTAAAATAACATCACAAAAAATTTCAGAACATAATTTAATGTTTTGATTTCTTACAAAATATGTATTGAAAATATGCCTTTGCACAAATATATGTACATAATATATTTGCTAATATGTTACATGTTTCATTCTATCTTGGAATAGGAAGGAGTGATATTGCTATTCAAACTTTCAATCTTCCCACCATAGTCTATCATTGTAGAATATTCTTGTGTTTTATCAAACTATTACCTCTCAAGAATGTGCTACATTATCTATCTATCATCTATCTATCTATCTATCTACCTATATACAGTGCTTTCTCTGGGTCTATCCTTAATTACAGGTCCTTTGGTTTGTAAATGGTCATGGCCTCATACAAAGTTGAATTGTATATAAAGTTGTTGAATACATTCCCTTTTATCTCATCAGCCTCTCTTAGCTCTATCCTCAAATAACTGGATTTTGAAATCATTTACAGCAGGACTTTTTTTTTTATTTTTGTTATGACTGTACTCCATATAGTAGTGTAAGGCATAGTTTAACAGGACATACACATTGCATTAGACAGTATAAGCTATCATGCACGATATATGGTGCATTCATGTAGCTAATACCCACCCCCCCATTTCCTTATCTCTTCAATGTTCTACATTCTCCTTAGCTTATGAGCCATTGATTGCCATTCACTCTACAAAACAGTAGAAGGAACTGCAATACAAAAATGGGTGGCAAACTTGACCAAAGTCCTAGCCAGAATTACTCTCCAAAATTATTTGCTAGGATCTCTATAGAAATCTCTCTCCAAAATGCCAGTAACTACATGGAGTTAACTAATTCTTTTTTCATGGAAACAAAACCCACGCATTTTCTCATTTCAAATTTAAAACTGCACCAAATATTACCCATAATAAGAACTTTACAAAGAATAAAAGAAAAATTGCAATTGATATAATTACTAAAAAATAAAACAAAGCGCTATAGCCTCTGCCAAATTCAAAGCACAACCTGAATGAGGGGTTGTTTTTAAGATTTTATTAAAAGAAAAAAAAAGCTAAAACCTAGTGTAAATGCTATTTTCACTTGATGCAAATTCATACTTTATTCTACTAATTCAACATACAGTATGATGGAATAATTCTTGTGTAATATGCCTTTTTCTTTCACTATAAAAATAATTCCCTACAGCTATGTCCAGATATAACACTTTTGTTTAAAAAATGCTTTAAAATTTCAATAAACTCAGATAATATTTGCTCTTCTATTACAGAAGTGGGATTCCTTTTCTACCTTGTAGCAGTAAGCTATTACCTTAAAAACTAGGCTGAGTTCTTCCATGCACAGTTACCTTCTGTTCTTGACATTTATACTGACTTCTGGTGTTTAGTCTAACTAAGTAGAGAAATTAAACCCCAAAGTCATAGAGAATTCGGGCTTTTTGTTTCTACTGTCTTATTAAAACTAATACTCCAGGGGCGCCAGGGTGGCTCAGGCAGTTAAGCATCCAACTTCAGCTCAGGTCATGATCTCACGGTTCAGTTTGGGAGCTGGAGCCCCGCGTCCGGCTCTGTGCTGACAGCTCGCAGCCCGGAGCCTACTTCGGATTCTGTGTCTCCCTCTCTCTCTGCCCTTCCCCACTCATGCTCTGTCTCTCGGTCTCTCCAAAATGAATAAATGTTAAGAAAAATTTTGAAAAAGAAAAATAAAACCTAATACTCCATTAATTTTCTGTACTCACACTCACTCCATGTGTATATGAGCCTTGACTGAAATCTATTGGTTTTTATTAATTTTAAAATTATAAATACACTTGGGGGCACCTGAGTGGCTTAGTTGTTGAGCGTCTGACTTCGGCTCAGGTCATGATCTCATGTTTCATGAGTTCAAGCCCCACATAGGGCTCAGTGCTGTCAGAACAGAGCCTGCCTCAGATCTTCTGTTCCCCTCTCCCTGCCAGTCCCTTACTTGTACTCTCTCAAAAATAAATATAAAATTAAAATATATATATATATATATATGAATAATCTGTGAGTAAAATGAATGATTAAAAAATATGTTTGCCATGAGTTAGGGATTAAGAGAATAAAGGCAATCAAAGTGACATTTCTGGAGGGAACTGTAATCATCTAACACTAAGGATTTCAAATATCAAGTGGGGAAAAAGAAAATGAACTACTACCAGAAATACTTCACTAAATCTCACAGGAAAAAATACTCACAGGGAAAGAATTTTTGTTTTGTTTTGTTTTGTTTGTAGATAAGAGTAGAATCAGCAGACACTATTTTCTCGTTGTTATTGTTGGTTGTGGTTGTTTTTTCCAGCACAAGATGTGGGTTTATTCAGGAGTAAAAGAGATTTGCAATCTGGGACAAACAAGCTGTGGCAAAACCATAGGTAAATCTGGGGGTGGGGCTGGGGTGGGGCTGGAAAGAGACATAAGTTTTTTTAAGGAGAAAATTGGGAAGGCAGCTCTAAACTAAAATTTCATTGGAATGAATTGGAAGATTGAACTATGGGATCTTCTTGGATGAATCAGCAAATACTTCTTAAAATGTAGTTTCAGATCCTATTTTGGTGTACATGAATCTAGTAAGATTTATTGGTTTAGATATAAAAGGTGTATGTTCCAGTGATACATTTTTTTTTACACGAAGACATTCAATTGTATCAGATTTTCTATTATAATTGAATATGTGTCTACTTATTACCCATTTTAACGTTTCTACAACTTTAGCATCCCATAAAATATTACAGATTAAATATATATCCTTTTAAGGGTCAAAATTATTCCACTGGAGTCAAATGTTTTAATCAACTTTTTTTACATGCCCTCATACATTTTAAAAAATTTAATTAAAAAAAATAGTTCCAGTGTAATTAACTTAGTGTTATATTAGTTTCAAGTGTACAATATAGTGATTTAAAAATCCATATATTACTCAGTGTTCTTCAAAATAAGTGTGCTCTTAATCCCTTTCACCTACTTCACTCATCTCTTCATGCGTCTCCCCTCTGGTAACCATCAGTTTGTTCTCTATAGTTAAGAGTTTGTTTTTGATTTGTCTCTTTTTTATTTCATTGTTTGATATGTTTCTTAAATTTCACATGTAAGTGAAATCATGTGGTATTTGTCTTTCTTTGGCTTATTTTGCTTAGCATTATACTCTAGATCCATGCATGTTGCTAATGGCAAGATTTCATTATTTTTTATGGCTAAATAATATCTCATTATATATATATATATATTATTTATATATATTATATATATAAACAATATATATATATGCCACAATATATATACAGACTATATCTATCTTTCTATAGATATAGATATAGATATAGATATAGATATAGATATAGATATAGATATAGATGATATAGATAGATAGATACCACATCTTCCCTCTCCCTTCATCTATCGATGAACACTTGGGCTGCTTCCATAATTTGGTTATTGTAAATAATGCTGTAATAAACATAGGTGTGCATGTATCCCTTCAGATTGATGTTTTCATATATTTTGGGTAAATACCTACTAGAGAGATTACTGGATCATAGGGTAGTTCTGTTTTTAAGTTTTTGACGAAACCTTATACTGTCTTCCAATGTGGCTACATCATTTTGAATTCCCAGCAACAGTGCTTGAGGGTTCCTTTTTATTCTTTGCCAACACTTATTGTTTCTTGTGTTTAATTTTAGCCATTCTGACAGGTGTGAGGTGATATCTCATTATAGTTTTGATTTGCATTTTTCTGATGATGCGTGATATTGAGCATCTTCTCATGTGTCTGTTGCACATGTCCTCACACTTACAATTATTTTTAGTATAGTTTTTTTTCCATTTCAAAAAATTTATGATAGCTTCTTATTTGACTCTCTTTAAATCAACGTCATATTCTGTGATCAATTATTATTCTATAGAATGCAAAATAATAAAATAAATTTGTAATTAAAAGAATGCATATATATGTGTAACAGGGTATTAGATTGGAACTTTGCATCAGTTTGTGCTGAGGCCCAAAAATGGGAGATGTCAACCACACTCACATTCTAAATTTGAGTTTTAAATCACTTCTTCAGGACCTGCAAAGGAGGTATCCAAAAGTCAAATCAGGGACAATTAAGTCACCAACAGCTTCCAGTCCATTAAAAAGGAGTTTGAATAGTAGGAGGATTTTATTGGCACTAGTTACCAAAATGTGCTGTGAGTCCACCTTTACTGGCACAGAGGAGCTTTAAATGGATTTTTCTTTACTTCAAGGAGACTCCTTTGGAATTTGGTATGAGTTTTCTACAGTTTGGGAAACACAGTGAACTATTAGGTAAGTAATGCCTAAGCAGTCTCAAAGTCAGGAGGCTGAGTAAAGTGATCTGTAGGTTGTAGGCCGGAAAATAACTGCAAACTCATTTATAAAAGGACAAAGTTCTGTAATATCACCACACCAGATGAGAGAATCCCCCTCACATTCTTTTAGATGACAGGTGCCTGAAGAGGTAAGGAGAATTCAGCAGAAATGAATCGGGTTTATGCATTTGCATCCCAAGAGAAGAAGGAGCTGTCCAAAGAGGGTAAATAAAGGGGATTCTCAGTGGCCTCTAAAGGCATCCTGGAGGACAATTAGTTTTTAATCCCTGACAAGCTCAAATTAATCGCAGAACCAGTAAGATAAGACATAGCTTGATAATTTAATCTTTCTTCCTTATCCTTCTTTGATGTAAGAGGTTATGATAAATGTTTACCATAGGAAAGAAATACAAAGCAGAAAAACGAAGAAGCCAACCATATTCCTTATTTCATTAAATTCTTCTAGAGTTAATTCTCAACTACAGAAAAAGACATACCAAAAAAAGAGAGACAGACAGACAGAGAGACAGAGAGAGAGAAAAAGAAGAAAAAGACATATCAAAGAAAGAAAGAAAGAAAGAAAGAAAGAAAGAAAGAAAGAAAGAAAGACACATCATTTTATTTTTTTAAAGATTTTACTCAAATTCAAGTTGTTAACATACAGTGTAGTATTGGTTCAGGAGTAGAATTTAGTAATTCATCACTTACATGTAACACCCAGTGTTCATCACAGCAAGTACCCTCCTTAATAGCCATCACCCATTTAGCCCATCTCCCCACCCACCTCCCTTCCAGCAATCCTCAATTTGTTCTCTATAGTTAAAAGTCTGCTATGGTTTGCCGCCCTTTCTGTTTTTATATAATTTATTTTTTCCTTAGCTTCCCCTGTATTTATCTGTTTTGTTTTTTAAATTCCACACATGAGTGAAATCATATGGTATTTATCTTTCTCTGACTGACTTAATTCATTTAGCATAATACACTCTAGTTCCATCCATGTTGTTGCAAATGGCAAGATTTCATTATTTTTGATGGCTGAGTAATATTCCTGCATGTGTGTGTGTGTGTGTGTGTGTGTGTGTGTGTGTATTATATATAATTTGTGTATATATACCACATCATCTTTACCCATTCATCAATCAGTGGACATTTAGGATCTTTCTATAATTTGGCTATTGTTGATAGTATTGCTATAAACATTGTTTTGTTGGGTGGGCACCTGGGTGGCTCAGTCAATTAAACATATAACTCTTGATTTCAGCTCAGGTCATGACTTCACAATTTGTGGGATTGAGCCCTGTGTTGGGCTCCATGTGCTGACCACACAGAGCCTGCTTGGTATTCTCTCTGTCTCCCTCAAAATAAACCTGAAAGAAACAAAAAATGAAAACAACAAAAAAAAATTATGTTGCATGCACCCCTTCAGATCAGTATATTTGTATCCTTTGGATAAATACCTAGTAGAGCAATAGATAGGTCATAGGATAGATAGCTCTATCTTTACATTTCTGTGGAAACTCTACACTGTTTTCCAGAATGGCTGCACCAGTTTGCATTCCCGCCAACAATGTAAGACATACAACATTTTTAAGTAAAGTAAAGAATTTTGACTATTTAATGGGACTAAATATTTAATAACAATTACACACACACACACACACACACATATTTTACTTGAAATGATTGGAGGGTTTTCATTATCTGAGTGAAGAGATAAGTCATGGGATCTGCCTTGGATCTTATCTAAGTACTGGGGAATTAAGCATCTAGCCCCACAGAGCATGTTGAAACAAATAGAAAAGGGAAAAACAATAAGGTTGTTCCTATTATTTCCTGGGTTCACTTGTTCAATGTGAAATACCTCAAATCAAACACATTGGAATGATTATTAAAGACTCAGTTGATGGGGCGCCTGGGTGGCTCAGTTGGTTAAGCGTCTGACTTCGGCTCAGGTCACCATCTCACGGTCGGTGAGTTCGAGCCCCATGTGGGGCTCTGGGCTGATGGCTCAGAGCCTGGAGCCTGTTTCAGATTCTGTGTCTCCCTCTCTCTCTGCCCCTCCCCTGGTCATGCTCTGTCTCTCTCTGTCTCAAAAATAAATAAACGTTAAAAAATTTTTTTTAAAAAATACTCAGTTGTTAATTTAAATATTTATTATTTAAGATAATTTTATAATTATAAATAAAGAGTTGATTAATGGCAATAATTCTACAATAAGTGGTTTATCATACTTTTGATGATCTACTACTAGCATTATAATCTCATGGAATTATGTCTTTTCTAAATTTTATAAGACTGAAAATATTTTGTTAGCATTCCAATATCTCAAGCAATTGATAGTCCATTTTAATATTTATATTTTGCTATAAAGATTTCTCTAAAATTATTTTTATTAATTTTAACACACACTATGAATTCTTTTATCCTTATAGCTATTAACCATTTATGCCCACTTTTAAAAAATTTTTATTATTTAAAAAATATTTTTTAAGGTTTATTTATTTTTTTGAGACAGAGACAGAGGATGAGTAGGGGAGGGACAGAGAGAGAGGGAGACAATCGTTAGCAGCCTCCAGGCTCTGAGCTGTCATCACAGACCCTGATGTAGGGCTTGAACCCATAAACTGTGAGCTCATGACCTGAGCCAAAGTCAGACGCTTAACCAACTAAGCCACCCAGGTGCCTCTATACCCATTTTTATCCTTATGCAATTTTTCAACATAACACATTATAGTTCCTGAATTTATCTTGTCAGTAGATCATGAAAATTAATTATCTTCATTTGATTTTATCTATAGTATAAAAAAAAATCTAGTTATTATAGTAAAAAAAATCTATTGTGTATATGATGTTTCATGGAAAGTAATCAATCACATTAGTATTTACAAAGCATACAATTGGCAATGCCAATATTGTTTGAATTGTGTCAAGATTACAGGGAATATTCTTATTTGAATAGAGCTTTATTGGTTTTAATGCATTTTATTTATGTTTTGTTATCCTCACATAAGTTTTCCAATTGTCTTTTAATTAAAGACTAGTTAACTCTGTCATAATAAATGGCAAATTATTGATATTTTGATGGAATTATTTTAATTATATTAGTTTGCAACCAACAACTTAGCCAACAAATATCTCAACTACTTATAAATATGTGGAAACAGAGACCATATCCAGAAGAAAAAGAGGAATAAGTCTGTAGATATGATTTGTTAGACTGTTGAGTATTTGAAATGTCTCTTAAAATAATTTTTTTATAGCTGTGTAGAAAGCCACCGAAATTTTACAAGCAAGAAATTGGCAGAGTCAATACTGAATTTTATTCTGATTAGTCTATAGGCAGAAATATATATATTCTGCCTACATATAATATAAAAATATAAATATCTTTTATAAAATATATATTATATGAATATATAAAATTAATTAATATATAAAATATAAATATATTTTATATTTATATATTATATCTATTATATATAATATAAAATGAATATATAGAAAATATGAATATATATTTGTATATAATATATACATATGAATATATTTATATATATAGTTACAAAGATAGACTAGAATAAGAAGAAGCACTTATAGGCTATTGAGTAGTATTGGAAGCTAATAATAATATCCAGGATTAGAGTGATAACTACCTAATTTTTTAAAAAAGGGAATAATTGTGAAGAAATAATTAGAAAAGTTAATTTCTGATTTTAAAAGACTAATAAATACATTCCATTTCTTTTGCTAGAATAATAAATATTAGATACAGATATATTTATGTCATTCTGCTACTAAAAAATTAAATACGAATGGAAGATGTAGAAATAATCTAAAAACTTCCTACTCTGGGAGCAAACCTCATTCAATTTAATTAAGTCATTCTCTGAAGCATTTTTTGAAGGATCTGTCATTCTGTGCAATATTTAGAAGATAACTTATGTATATGTATATACACACACACACGCACACACACACACACACATATATATATATATATTTTTTTAATTCTGTGTCTGCCCAAATGTTCTGTCCTGTTGTTATCTACCCCTCACTTTGTCTCATTCCATGCTATTAATTGCTGACTCTGTAATATAACCTTGTATTAAAAGAAATATTCAAAAAAGACTTAAGCCTTATCTTTTCATGTCTTTTGATAAGTTAAAAAATTACAAAACAATTGAAGACTTACAAATAACAGGGAAAGAAAAGGGGGAGGAGGAGGATGTAGAAAAAGATGAGGAGAAGGGAGGGGAGGAGTGTTGTCCAGGAACTCTCAAACTTGAGAAAAACCCACGTATTATTAAAAATAAATAAATGAATAAATAAATAAATAAATAAATAAATAAATAAATAAAAAGATGGCCAGAAACTGGTACAAAACAATAGACGCTTGATTATTTCAGGTCACTAAAAACAGTTACGGTAGGAAAAGTTTAGGACCTGAGGTCCCTGGGTGGGGAATAAAAACATATTTTGGAACAATCCTGGGAGCGTCTGACTACAGCAACCCACCTCACGTTTGAGGTTCCTCTTAAGGATGTAACAGATGCCACCTACTCTCCTCAGGTTTCCCTCGGGAATTTGACCGAAGACCTAACTGAAAATAACTAGTAGACCTTAAAACATAGGATTCACAAGTAATGGTATGGCTATAGATCACCCCTCATATGCTGGAAATGAGCCAATCAGGAATGGACAACCCAGCACCAATAAGGGTAGGACCTGAGAAAAAACAGGGGGAAGGGAAGAGGGGACCCGGGCCAGAACCACATAAACAGAGTCCCTTCCCTATTGTTAAGGGTATTCACTTTCGAAATTACTCTCTGTAAAAAGAGCTTTCCTACTATTCTTCCTTTCTGATCTTCCACTCTAATAAACTTTTGCCTGCTGCTCATTTTGTGTCCACCTCCTCATTGTTCCAAGTGGCAAGACAATGAACCCCAGGTATTGAAGTAAAAAATCCTGCAACATGGTTTGAATTAATTAATTATTTAGTTAGTTAGTTATATATAATACATATTAATTAGAAACACTTAGAAAATGCAGAGAAACAAAATTAAAAATATCCCATCACTCTGAGATAACCCCCATCACTCAAAGATAATCACTATTGCTTTGATATTCTGATTTTCTTTTTTAAATTTATTTTATTATTATTATTATTTAATTTAAATCCAAGTTAGTTAACATATAATGGTTTCAGAAGTAGAATTTACTGAGTCATCATTTACATATAACAGCCGGTGTTCCTCCCAACAAATGTCCTCCTTAATGCCCCTTGCCCATTTAGCCCATCCTCCCCACCCAACACCCCTTCAGCAACCCAGTTTTGGTCTCTGTATTTAAGAGTCTCATGGTTTGTCTCCCTCTTTGTTTTTATATTATTTTTGCATCCCTTCCCTAATATTCATTTGTTTTATATCTTAAATTCCATATGAGTGAAATGATATATTTTCTTTCTCTGACTGATTTATTTCGCTTAGCATAATACTTTTATAATTGTTGCAAATGGCAAGATTTCATTGTTTTTGATCACCAAGTAATATTCCGTTATATATATATATATATATATATATATATATCCATATATATATATCCATACATATCCATATATCGACACACACACACACACATATATATATACATACCATATCTTCTTTATCCACTCATCAGTCTATGGACAATATTTGGGCTCTTTCCATACTTTGGCTATTGTTGATAGTGCTGCTTTAAACATGGGGTGCATTTGCCCCTTCGAAACAGCACTCCTGTATCCTTTGGATAAACACCTAGTGGTGAAATTGCTGGGTCATAGGGTATTTCTATTTTTAATTTTTTGAGGAACCTCCATACTGTTTTCCACAGTGGCTGCACCAGTTTTCCACCAGCAGTGCAAAAGAAATCCTCTTTCTCCACATCCTCATAAACATCTGTTGTTGCCTGAATTGTTAATTTTAGTCATTCTGACAGGTATGAGGTTGTATCTCAATGTAGTTTTGATTTGTATTTCCCGGATGATGAGTAATGTTGACCATTTTTTTCATATGTCTGTTAGCCATCTGGATGTCTTCTTTGGAAAAGCCTTTGCAAATGTCTTTTGTCTGCTTCTTCACTGGGTTATTTGATTTTGGGGGGTTGAGTTTGATAAGTTCTTTATAGATTTTGGATACTAACCCTTTATCAGATAAGTCATTTGCAAATATCTTCTCCCATTCCGTCGGTTGCCTTTTAGTTTTGTTGATTGTTTCCTTCGCTGTGCAGAAGCTTTTTATCTTGATGAGGTCTCAGTAGCTCATTTTTGGCTTTGTTTCCCTTGCCTCCAGACCCATCAAATAAAAAGTTGCTGTGGCGAAGTCAAAGAGGTTGTTGCCTATATTATCCTTTAGGATTTTAATGGCTTCCTTCCTGTATTATGTTTAGGTCATTCATCCATTTTGAGTTTATTTTTGTGTATGGTGTAAGAAAGTGGTATCAGTTCATTCTTTTGCATGTTGATGACCAGTTTTCCCAACAGTATTTGCTGAAGAGGTTGTCTTTTCTCCATGGGATATTCTTTCCTGCTTTGTCAAAGATTAGCTGGACATAACGTTTGTGGGTCCGATTCTGGGTTCTCTATCCTGTTCCATTGATGTGCCTGATTTTGGGCCAGGATCATACTGTCTTGATGATTACAGATTTGAAGTATAGCTTGAAGTCCGGAATTGTCGTGCTTCCGGCTTTGGTTTTCTTTTTCAGGATTGCTTTGGCTATTCAGGTTTTTTTTTTTCTGTTTCCATACAAATTTTATGATTGTTTATTCTAGCTCTGTGAAGAATGCTGGTGTTATTTTGATAGGGATTGCTTTATTTATTTATTTATTTATTTTCCTCTCTCTGCAAGAAGCAGATATTGGTCTCAGTTGCCTCATTGAAAAAATCTTCATGCTTTCCTACCTCTTAAAGAAACCATAAATCTCACTCAGATCATGAGAGAATGTAGCATCTAAGCTTAACAGTATAATAGGAAAGTTGGCTTTTGAAAAACTTGATTCCAAGTTGAACTTGGCTTTAAAAAATAGCAGAGTGTAAGACTTTAGTTATTCTCACAGCTGGGATTTATGCTCTGATGGAAATCACTCTTTCACAGTTAATAAGCATGTGGATGTTTGTATCTTACAGGAACTGTGGGTCTAATGACAAAATTTAGCAATATTTCATTATTTATTCCTATTTTTATGATATTCAGGAGTTTTATATATGTTGCTGCAGAAATGAGACATCCCTTTAGTTATACTTCACTCACTCTTTAGATGACATAGAACTGACATTTATGCTTTGGCCTCCATTTGCTATATATCATAATTTATAGTTCCCTATAATTATATTTTTCTAAGAATAGTCTTTCATTTTCATGACTTGGGAGATCAAATGTTGAACTGTTCTCTTTTTGAGTTTCTAAATGAAATAACCAAACTTTTCTTTCCAAATGTGAGCTTTGGTCACATATTTCTTTCAGAGTAAACTTATGAAACTGGCTGATATGTCCAAGAGCTGTATATGAAATAGAATGGCCCCATTTAAAAATAATATTTTCTTGGGGCACCTGGGTGGCTCAGTCAGTTAGCCTCCAACTCTTGATTTTGGCTCAGATCACGATCTCACAGTTCGTGAGATCAAGCCCTGCTTCAGGCACTACGCTGTCACCATGGAGCCTGCTTGGGATTCTTTCTCTCCCTGTCTGTCTTCCCCTCCACTGCTCATGCTCACTCACTCTCTCTGTCTCTCGAAAATATATAAATAAATTAAAAAAAAATTAAAAATGTAAAAATAAACAAAATCATCTTTTTTTTTACAAATTTTTATTTGCTATTATTTTTTTATTTTTTGTAGTGATGATCTTGATCAATACTGTTATTTACATTATTTGATCTTGTCAATTTTCTGAGGTTTACAGATATTAACACTGACTTGACTTAATCTATTTAATATTATAAATATCAGAAAACAATTGCCTCTTTTCTGTCGTTGCCTTCTTTACTGTTTCCCCCAACACCACCACCAACTGTAGACTCTGGAAAATATATTTGAGATTTTATTTTGTCATATTTTTGCTTGGCATCAGAGAAACTGCACAAGTTACTTGTTCACATGTAAGCTCACCATTAGTAAGTTCACACAAATCATTAAAATATTATTTTCAGCTTTATAGATTGCATTTTATTACAAATTGTTGTTGAAACAGACTTCACATATTATAGGTGGAAAACAAATAAACACAGACAATTGAAGCCTTTTAGCCAAGATTTTACATTCTAACTTTTGAAGTAAACCCTTTTTTACGTTCACCATTTTGATGATGGACACATGAAGAATGAGAAGAGATATTTCTTTTCATGTTAAATACCATTTAATTCTATGTGCTCACCTCTGTTCGAGATAAGAGTTATAACTTTTCCAGATAGTTATAAATTTGGATATGTAATATATATCAAAATGAATAATTTTAAAGTTTAATTATATTCTTAGTGTTAATTATTTTAAAAAGAAAAACAACATGACACAATGAACTGAAAGGAAAGCTAGGTTTGTCTTGCCATGTCTTATTTCTTTGCTATTTTCCTGGAGATGGATTTCTTTCTTTCTTTTCCCTTCCTTCCTTCCTACCTTCCTTCCTTCCTTCTTTTTTAAGTTTATTTATTTATTTTGTGAGAGAATGTGAGAAGAGGAGGGGCAGAGAGAGAGACAGAGAGAGACAGAGAGAATAGCACAAACCCACAAACAGTGAAATCATGACCTGAGTTTAAATTGAGTTGGACGCTTAACCAATGGAGCCATGTAGGTGCCCCCCATTAGTAGGTTTCTAATCTCGTATTTCTAGAATACCTTGTGCACAAAGGGTATTGGTGTCATTATACAATTAACATGTTTTTCTACATTTTATACTTTTGAGTGAGCATAAAAAATACAAAAAGGAACATTATTAAGTGATAATGTTATTACTTAGCTATTAAATCTATTTAATACATAGTATAAAATAAATATTTGTTGTTGTTGCTATCATTTTTGATAATTCCATTGTTCTTTAAATTATAATCAAGATTATCAACATTAATAAGGTTCTATATATTTAAAGCTTAAAAGACCTTTTAAAAACATACTAAAATTTACACAAACACAACACACTGTGATAAAAGAATATCTTGAGTATCCTTGTTAATCAGAGGATATTTCTGTAACAGGTTAAAATGGTAAACTATTACTCAACTCTTACTGGGATACCTTCACTATAAGATTGTTATTTACTTAGTAGGGATGGTCCCCATCCTCCCTTAGAAATATTTAACATCTAGCTAATTCACTATTATGTGAATAGAAGAATTAGAAACATTTTCACAGGTTACTTTGGGGATCACTTACTACTCACACAGTGCAGAAAACCATATTTAATTGTAGATGTTCATCACTTACCCATTTGGGAAAATGCTATATGATAATATCCAGAAACACATACTGACAGATTTTTAGAAGCCTGATTATTTTTACAGAATATTATTCTTTATCAGAAAAGACAGAAAATTGATGGAAACAATCTCATTTCTGATGAAAAGATGACATCATTATTTCCACCTCACCCTCACCAAAAATTGAGAGATACAAACATATGGTTTTATATGTGTTCTACCAGTGTCCAGTCTTACAAACACCATATATTAAACCACAAGTGAAGCATTCTGCCTTCAGAAATGTGTTAAATGCTGAACTGCCTTTGTGTCAATCATAATGATAAGAACAATTAGATGAGAGCAAAAGTGGATATTTTAAACATTGTGCTTAGGTTAAGATTTTAGGGATTAAATTCAGTCATCCTCTTGATTGCTTAATCACACTGTGTCTAAATGGATGGTTATTGGGAGGTGTTTTTTTTTTTATTTTATTTATTCACACCGTGTACAGATATAAAAGTAAGTCCTGTGGCTTCTGTTAATGAGTGTAGAGCATCTAGTGATTACTGTAGGATTAGAGCACAATGTATGTATAGAGTTGATACATTCTTTTTCAGTAATATTCAACAACAATGTGAATTCTAACTCTATACAACATAGCACATAAACATAATAAAAGAGCCATATTAAAATTAGCTCATATAATATTTCTTCATCAATACATACAATATATATGAATTTAAAGCATGACATAATGCACAATATGAAGGGTGCATGCAGAAGTATTAAAGTAGGTAAAGTAATTAGAAAACATTTCATGCGAATGATCAGAAAAATATTAGCCAAATTTATAGTGCATGTTAGAATCTGTAAGGGTTATGAAATGCATTATGTCATGAGTCAGCAAATTACTGTCTCCAAGAACGTTCTACTGCATCACTTATTTTTATAAATCAATTTCATTAGAAAACATTCATACCCATTTATTTATATATTATCTATGGCTGCTTTCATAGTATGGTGACAGAGTTGAGTAGTCCAACAGAGACCATATAGCCTGCAAAGCCTACAGTATTTGCTATCTAGACCTTTATAGAAAAAATTTGCTAGGTCTTGTTTTATGTAATTAGAATAATAATAAGATAGACATTGAATTATTTTACAAAAGAAAAACATAAAAGAATCTTTATAGTTTGACAAAGTGGTAGTACGAGATGACACTCATTTCTACTATTAATGAGAAATCCAGGATAAACTACAATATTTCAGAGTATATAATCCAAGCTCTTTTTTTTAATAATCAAAGATTGTAAAAGAAAATCCACAGTTATAGAAAGAATGAAGATTCTACAAACAAAATTAAAAATATGCAAACTGATATTGCACAAGCTCTGGAGAAGAGGGTTCCAGTACCAAATGTGAACCTTTTATCATGTAATAGGTTTTTATAGTAATTTTGGAACAGGTGATGAAATCTGCCTTTGTTTTTATTACAGGCAGAGTTAAATCTGTGATCAGTATTATAAAACCACTCACCTTCACTGGGAAATTAATAGTAATTAATAATAACAGTAAGATTATATAATGTATAAATAAGTATAAATACGCTTACAGACTTCTCTTTTTTTCTCTCTCTCACATGGTAGAAGGAGCTAGGAGGGGTAACTGGGTGACTCGGTTAAGCATCAGACTTCGGTTCAGGTCATGAGCTCACAGTTCCTGAGTTCAAGCCCCATGTCAGGCTCTGTGCTGAAAGATCAGAGCCTGGAGCCTGCTTCAGATTCTATGCCTCTCTCTCTCTCTCTCTCTGCACTTCCCCCATTCGTGCTCTGTCTCTCTCTTTCAAAAATAAATAAACATTAAAAAAATTAAAAAAAAAAACAAAAATAAATAAACATTAAAAAAAAGGAACTACAAAACATTAAAAAATAAAGAAGGAGCTAGGGATTACCCTGGAGATTCGTTTTAAGGCACTAATCCTAGTCATAAATGTTCTACCCCTATGGTTCAAGCATCTACCAAAGGCCTCACCTACCTCTACTATCATTTTTTGGGAGTTAAGATTTCAACATATAAATTTTGGGGAGGGACAAACATTCAGACCATTTATATTTATATATATTTAATGTTTTACATACATATATATACATATGTTACATAATAATTTATAACATTTAAATTGTATTCGGGGTGACTGGGTGGCTCAGTTGGTTGAGCGTCGGACTTCAGCTCAGGTCATGATCTCATACTCCGTGAGTTTGAGCCCCGTGTCGGGCTGTCTGCTGATAGCTCAGAGCCTGGAGCCCGCTTCAGATTCTGTGTCTCCCCGTCTCTGCCCCTTCACTGCGCATGCTATGTCTCTCTCTGTCTCAAAAATAAATAAAAACATTAAAAATTAAAAAAAAATAAAATACAATGATATGTAACTATATATAATGTATAAATCTATGCATACTTAATATATATATTTCAGTCAATAGAAAGTTGAAAAAAAGTACTGGAATGAAAGAAGCAATGGTGAGCATAAATATTGATAAAAACACATACATAAGTGTTAAGAATCATTGCTTATGATAATGTGGGAGATTCACAAAAATGTAAGGAAGAGCAGGTGTAGCCACATTCAAAGAATATAAAGTCTTAAATTATTTGGCTGATGAGTACACCTATTAATAAATACTAAGCATGTTTCATAAAGGTTAAAATAGTTGGGCTACCCTGTGCAAGAAAAAAATATGTGTAATATGTAACTTCCAAATCAGTATAAAAAAATAACAGGAAGAGAACTCTATCTATCTATCTATCTATAATCTATCTATCATCTATCTACCTATTGAGGGGTTGAGGTGTGTGTATATATATATATATATATACACACACATATATACATACATATATATACATGTATATATATATACACATATATACATACATATATATACATGTATATATATATATATATATATATATATATATATATATATATGCCAGAAACAAAAAACAATCTTGATGAATATAATACAATAGGACTAAATCTAAGTACAACATAAACACAATAAAGGTAAATGAATTACAATAACACCAAAAACAATTTGGATATTAAAAATCACACACAACTCAATGCTTACAAAGGCACAGTGAAGCATAATTATACAAGAAGAATAAAAGTAAAAGAACTGATAAAGACATGCCAGAGAAATAATCAAGGAAATCTGGTGTGGCTACACTAATTTCAGTCAAATAGAATACAACACAATCAGGTTATAAGGGTTTTCTCTTTCACACACATAAATGTAAGTGCAATTCATGGGTCTTAAGGCATGAGATCAACTATTAAGGAGGAAGGAGTAGAAAGCTAACATCCTCTTTCTTTAAGAAATCTTCTGAAAGTTGCACATAGTGTTTCTTTTGTACCCCTTAATCAGATATTAGTGATATGGTCCCACCTATATGTGGAAGAAGCTGGGAAATATCCTCATATTCCAGAATACCAATGCCCAGTTGGATGTCATTCAAGGCTTCTCTTACTATGGAGTGTTTGGTAAACAGATACTTGAAGAAAACAAGGAGATTGTCATAGTCCCAACAACATATTAAAACAGAAACCATAACATATTAAAACACTTAGATGACCAGAAATCAAAGCCTTTGAAAACTCATTTCATCAATAGCAGAATATATATTAAATCGTACCTCTTGAATTCATTTGCCCTAATGAAAACTGCATTTTTTTCATAGTTTGGTAGATATATGTCTTCAGGAACCAAACCTACTAGTTTTTTATTTTTTTTCTAGTATATTTTATTAACAGTTAATAAAAATACAAGACATACATAGAGAAAAGTTGACACAGTTGCAAAACCAGTATTAAAAACAGATTGATGTTTCTAGAAACATTACCTAAATATTTTAAACAAAGAGATGTTGCTTCCTGTTCCCCTTTTCCTCCTTCTCCACCTTTAGGGAAGGGAAAGAAAAAGTGTTAATTGCTTTTAAACTTACCTTAAATATATGTTTATTGTTAGAACCCACATATAAATGAGGCCTTAGAATATTTAAGACTATTTCCTACCTTTTTATGTGTAGCTTCCTGTTATAAGGAATCAAATATTGGAAAATATTTGAATTTGTACTAACATAAATTAGAACATACAAAGAAAGTAATAATAGAAAAAAATGTCCTGGTGAAGATATAGGTATGCCCATATATCAATGAATGTGTGCCTGTAGGTGGATATACAATATCATTGACTGTATAATCAATATGTCTGGAAAACATACTCATCTTAGTCATAGTTTCCAGAACAATGTGATTAGAATGCTGTTAATGTGCTCACATCTTCATTTGAAAATATAATATCTCTTGCAAATAATAAAGCCATTCAATTTAAAAATAGCATTTTTGTCATTTCAATAACTCCTAAAATACTTTTTCATTTCTGTTTTAATAAAAGAGGTATCTCAAAATATTAAAAAATTTAGCTGGAGGGACAAAATGTACTGTGAATATATGTGACAAATTTTATTTTTCTGAAATATGTATTGGCTAGCTGCTGTCATTATTAGAATCTCCAAGTATAATATTTTTAGTTATTACTTTTACTGACACATATTACAGAAACTGAGTAGACATACACTGCAGGATTTGGTAAAATGGGATATAATTCAAAGAAATTGTACTATTGAACTCTTAAAAATCACATATAAGGTTAAAACATAAATGTGCTATTAACAAAGAGATATTACCTTACTGTATAATGCCTTCCCAAATTTAAGTTATGACTGATTTACTTTATACCATTGAATGAACTTTCTTTGTTTTTTTTTTTTTTTCCCATGGCTTCATTATTACTCAATTTAAGTCAAGTAGCAGAATTATTTATGCTACTGTGTTAGAACATATAACTAAAATACAGCCCAAGTCTTTCTCATTGAGAACAAGCACTTAACTCCTTTAAGCAACATAGGAATCTTTAAGGTTCTTGGTTGTGGACTAGATTTTCTGATTGTCGTGAGTCTGTGACATTAATCAACGTATTGTAATGCTCTGAGCAAACATTTATTCATCTATAAAATGGGGATAAGAAAATTCTCTTCATAGGGGCAAATGATAATCAAATGAGATTGTACATGCTAACCTACTATTCAGAGTCTTATAAATAGAAGAGACTTAACAAATACTAAAGTAATATGAATATTAATATACAAGACCATTAACCTAATTAACTGATCATTTTCTCATTTGTAATGTGTTCCCATCAATATCGAAATATATTTGGTTATGGAGTCATATATATTTTTTTAAGAGAACACAACCAAAAATAAAGTTAGTGCTACCAGGGGTGTCTGGGTGGCTCAGTAGGTTAAGTATCTGACTCTTGATTTCAGCTCAGATATGATCTCAAGGCTCTGTTTCCACAGTGGAGCCTGCAGGGATTATCTCTCTTCCCACTCTTTCTCTGCCCCTCTCCCACTCATGTGTGCATGCGGGCACATGCCTGCCAGCTCTTTTTCTCTCTCAAAATAAATAAATAAACATTTAAAAATGTTAGTACTACCAAATTAACTCTTTAATAAATAACAACATGTTGTGTACTATATAGTATACATAACATATAATATTGCATCTATTTTATAATGAACTACACGTAGAAATAATATAAAATACTGAAAAATTATTATGGGTTTTACATGTAGTATAAAAGGTCAATAAATTAAAAGTATGCATTAAAATGACACTATGGAGTACAAAATAACTAAAGGTAGATATTTAATTAGCTTTGGCACAGATGGGTATTTATACATTAAATATGAATTACAGAAAATACAGAAATTCTGCATTTTTCTGCATAGGAGAAAATAGAAACATTAGAAAAAAAATTACAACTCAGGGCACCTGGGTGGCTCAGTTAAATGTCCGACTTTGGCTTGGGTCATGATTTCACAGTTCGTGAGTTTGAGCCCCGCATCATGCACTGTGCTGACAGCTCAGAGCCTGGAGCCTGCTTCAGATTCTGTGTGTGTGTCTCTCTCTGCCCCTAAGCCCACACCCCTCTCAAAAATAAAGAAACATTAAAACAAATTTAAAAAAATTACAGCTTAAGGAGATAAACTAGTAAAACACAACAATGAACTCAAACAATATTCAAAATATGAAAAATATTTGCACCATAACTGATATTAACTTAATACCTATAGTAGAGAAAAACACTCCTATTATTTAATATAGAAATTGGATAACTCAAAGGAAAAAAAAGGTCAGTATACATTCAGAAAATTCACAAAAATTGTCCAAAATTAAGTAAAAATAGAAAAAAAATTGTTTCATTCCACTGCTGTCTATAGAAATGCAATCTAAAATAATGTTACCATTAGAAATTTCATTTTGTATGATGATGAAGCATATTAAGAGTGACAATGGTCAGGTTCAACGCATTCTTCTATAGAATTTATGATAACATACACCTTTCAGAAGTGTAACTTTTCAATGCAGGACTATGGAGGACTAGTTTTACAAAATGTCCATATCCTTTCACAAAGTGCTGTGGTTAGCATGAAATATCGATACATTGGTCTTATTTTGTAAATATAGACACCCAAACATACTGCCTACACGTATACCCATGTTCAGATATACATTGTATAAAGATGCGCACCAATACAAAACAGTAATTATTTAATTAGGTGTTAGTGATTTTGATCGTTTTATGCATTTTGCAATGGCAGAAAATTATTTTGTACAATAATAATATATTCTTAATTTTGTAATTAGAATTAAAACAATATATTTTCATTTGGATGAAAATAAAGTTAAGGAGTCATATATAAGAAATATTCAAGTTTATTAAAACCTCTGCTTTAGAAAGCCAAGATTAATGATATATAAAAGTCTTGTTATTGTTGGTAAGACTGAGATAAATGCATGAATATTTATCTTTTAATAGATTTTGAGTTTGATTTAATGAAGTTTTAATGTTATACTTTATAATACACCACTATTTCCTATATAGTATGAAGGATCGTAATTGGAATATATGGTCCAATTCACATTCAATTAGTGATATACTATTTCATACTAAAACTTGTGCTGCTGCTAACTCTTTTAATTTGTGGAGACTGTATTCTAATTAGATTTTATAATGATAATTCAAAGAAATTATCTAGTAAAATCTCTTAGTTGTTTTTATTTCCCTTTAGAGAAGGTTATTAATTATTGAATTCATCAAATTCTAATCTGTACAAAAAGACTAGTTCCTTTGGTGACTTAATAATTATAAGAAATGACCTAAAACTGGTACCATAATTATAAAACTAAAACATATATTTGATGTACAAATATAACATAATATGATTAACATCATTGTTGGAAAACTATTTTTTTAAATATCAAATCTTTCTTAAAAGACATCAATAATACAAATAGTTGCAAAAAGAACACAATTTTCAAATACAAACTAAATATCTAATAAATAAAATATCTGAATAGAAATAAAATAAATTTTAACTTTTAAACAGTGTCAAATTCTAAAATATTAATAAATCGATAACACAAAATGATTTCAGAATGTGGGAAAACAAGAAATTGATTGTATGGCTTGCAAAGGTGCATATCAGAACAGTTTTCTAGAAGACCATTTCACAATATATATCAGAAACAGTAAAGTTTTGTATTTTTACTTGGAGAAATTTATTCCATAAAATTATAACTTGTTACATATTAGTTTAATTTGATGACTAGTTGTCATCACATTGGTTATTAAAATGAAAAGATGGACATATCCAAAAATGAGAAAACTGGTTTATAAAAATTAAGTTAATTCTATATGATGGTCAGTTGTATAATGTTCAATCGTTTAAATGCCTGCACTCTACACACCCCTAGGTTCATTGCAGCATTATTTATAACAGCCAAGATATGGAAATAACCTAAGTTTCCATCCATAGGTGAATGAATAAAGAAAATGTGGCATATATATTAAATGGAATGTTATTCAGACATAAAAAGAATAAAATCTTACCATTTGTGACAACATGGATGGACTTAGAGGGTATCATACTAAGTAGAATAAATCAGTCAGATAAAGATAAATACCATATCATCCCACTAATAGTTGAGTTAAAAACAATGCACAAACAAACAAACAGCAAATTCATAAATACAGAGAATACACTGGTAATTGCCAGAGGAGAGAGGAACCAGGGAAATGGGCAAAAAAGTGAAGGAAATTAAGACATACAAACTTTCAGTTATAAAATATGTAAGTCACAGAGATAAAACTATAACATAAGGAATATACTTAATAATATTGTCATAATGTTGTATGGTGACTGATGGTAAATAAATGTATCATGGTGGGCACTGGGTGGTATATAGAATTGTAGAATCTCTATGTTGTGCACCTGAAACTAACAGAGCATTGTATGTTAGCTATATTTAAATAATATTTTTTTTAATTCTTAAAAAAAAACTCTCAAGAAATGTTTAAAAAATGAATAAAATAAAATTGTGATAATTTGAGATTTTTGTTCAATATTTGTTATATTTTGTACATCAATAATTAAAATTTATACAAATGTAAAATTGTTTAATAGTATGGAAAAATGCTTACTACACATTTAATATGTAAACTCCTAGCTTACAAAATAATATAAACTGGTAATTTTTTATGATGTGTATATTTACAGATATGCTTTAGTTAAAAAAATAAAACATATCCTTTTGTCTGTGTTTATCATAAATAAAAAGCATAAACATAAGAAATAAAAATTAAACATAATAGTTTTGTTAAAGTGGAAAGTGATATTTTTCATTGTGTTCCTTGGATCAAAATACCTTTTTATATTTGAATTATCTTTGATAGTTTGTTATTCATACACAAGATTTACATATGTAGGATAAATGCTTATAAACCATAGAATAGCATGAAAATAAGAAATTGCTTTATTTTAAGGATGCCTGGGTGGCTCAGTTGGTGGAGTGTCTGCCTCCTGATTTCGGCTCAGGTCATGATCTCATGGTTGGTGAGTTCAATCCCCACATCAGGCTCTGCACTGATGGCATGGAGCCTGCTTGGGATTCTCTCTCTCCTCTCTCTGCCCTTCCCTTGCTCATGCTCTCTCTCTGAAAATAAATAAATAAAATAAAAAAAATAAATTGTTTTATTTTAATTATTAGGTATTAGTAAGCAATAGCTGAGATAAAATTAAGTTTCATGTGCCATTAAGTTCACCTTTGGCATCGCAGGTGTGATGAGAGTTCTATTATTTCTAAATATTCTTTCTGGACTAATCTACATGCTTGCAGTAGTTACTTATTCCATGATGGCTATGATAATAGCACCTGTGGATGGTGGATTAAAACATTTTTTCAAAGCTGAGAAATTGCCATGGAATTACATTCTGTTTTGGACAATATATCTTTGCATAAACAAGACTACTGAAAGTAGGAGAAAATCCAAGAAAATACAGCATAGAAATAATAACCAGAATTTTATATGCCTTCTCTCCCTCCTATTACTTTGTATTTTCATTTTTCATAAACATTGCATTATCTTCATATTAACTCTTGCACAAAATGAATGGTGTGTGTGTGTGTGTGTATGTGTGTATGTGTGTGTAGTCATGGTTGTAATTTAAGAGTCTTTTGGGTAAAGGAATCACTGAACTGTAAAATATAAGTGACCCAGATTACTGCATGGAGTCTTGCCTGCTGCTATTAACCCTTACCTCTGTAAAGTAAACCTGTGAGCAAAGAAAGATTCTCACAGCATGCTGTGACCAACATCAATGGGAGCAGAAAAGAATTATAAATAGATGTAGTAGGTAAAATGAAGACAAAAATCTTCAGGAAGCCTGAACACGAAATATCAAATACTTAAGTTTACTTACATAATAATTGACATCAAGTTTTAGCTTCACCTTTCAAATTTAGTTGATTCCTGAGTATGGAGAATAATCATTCATCTATAAAGTAATAAGGATCATAATAAAAAAGCGATTTTAGATATTGTAAACATAAACTCATGGGATTAAATATGATCATTTAATGGGGATTGATCTATAGTGAAATATTATTATTAAGAAAATACTTGATCATAGTCTATATGCATTTACATTTACATTGTCCTATAAACCCCATCATTTTTTAAATAATACAGGAGGGAAATCCTTCCATGACCATTACAGTCCAAATATTCAAGTTAGATTTAATTCCTTGCTTGTTCTCTGACATTATATGTGCTTCTTTTACATTTTTGAGAATTAATTTAAATCCCATCAACATATAAAATTCCCTTTGTATTTAAAACAATATTAAACAAGACATATATTTTTATTTGATTAATCTTCTAAAAAAGAATAAAACTTACAGTCATAATTATAGAATTTTTCTGAGTGTCAGAGACTCTGAGAAAGGAAGTCAACCTTTCTGCAAAGGCCACTGAACCAATTTATAAGTGATCAGCCATCCAAGAAATCTGAAAGTTCTGGTTTTATTTATTCACTGAAAGGAGACAGAGCTTCCTATATTTATTTCACATTCTTAAGACATGACAAGAAATCCCTTTTTCTTAATGTGACTAAAACTGCGAACTTCCAAGTTGATATACCAGTAATGCTAGTCTTCCTCTATATTACCCGTTCCAAGTTTCAATACTTTTATTCAGTCTAATAATGCCTGAAAGCAATGGAATCAACATAATCATAGAAGTGGTTTCTATAGTAACTTTTATCCTGATGATAGCTCACGTTTTTAATGACCTTTATACCAACTTGTTAAGATGAACAGAAAAATTGTATATCATCATAATATAGTTGGGCTTGCAAATCCTCAAGGATTATCTTTTAGAATGTCCTTAACTTACAGATGTGTAAACATGGGGCTGCAGATGGTTTAGTAACTCAAAGAAGGTCTTAGAACGATTGCCATGTTAAGACTAGTGTCAAAGACTGACTTTCAATCATTCAACCAGTATCCATTATTATTTCAGAATCTACCTTAAATAATAACAGAATTTTAGAATTGATTATTGCATTCATGATGTTGTGCAACCATCACTGCTATTTGTTTCCGAACATTTTTATCACACTAAGTAGAAATTCAGTATGTATTAAGCAATAACTCGTCATTCCTGCCTCCTCTAGTCCCTTAATCTATCCTGCCTCTATGAATTTGTTTATTCTAGATATCTCATACAAGTGAAAACATACCATATTTGTCCTTTTCTGTATAGTTTATTTAATTTAACATAGTGTTTTCAGGTCCATCCATATTGTAGGGTGTATCAGAAAAGAACTTCATTTCTTTTACGGCTGAATAATATTCCAGTGTGAGTGTGAGTGTGTGTGTGTGTGTGTGTGTGTGTACATTTGTTTATGTATTCATCAGTTGATGTACACATGTTTCTACCTTTTTTTATAAGTACCTATTTAAATCCCTATTAATTTTTTTGTGTGTGTGTATATACCTGAAAGTCAAATGGCTCATCATATGGTAATGTCATGCTTTACGTTTTGAGGTACCATCAGACTGTTTTCCACAGCGGCTACACAATCTTATGTTACCACCAACAATGCACAAGTGTTCTTATTTCTTCACATCCTTGTCAATACTTTTGTTTTCCATCCTACTTAGTTGTCAATATTGCAGACATCCTAGTAGATATGAAGTGGAATCTCACTAATTTGAATTCCCATATTGACTAATCATGTTGAGCATCTTTTCAGGTACTTATTGGTCAGTTGTATATATACTTTGGACAACTATCTATTCAAATCCTTTGCCTGGTTTTAACTGGCTTCTCTTTTTGCATTGAATTGCTCTTTATGTACTCTGGATACTAAATCCTTATCAGATATTTATGATTTATAAATATTTTCTCTAGTACTGTAGGTTGTGTTTTGATTATAGTTTTAATGTTTTTATAAAGTAATTCATGTGAGATTTTTAATTTAAAAATGACATATTGTAAAAAACTAGCAAAGTAACACTAAAATTTATTAAATGAGTTAATATAAGTTTTAGAATTACTAATGGGAGCACATGCTGTATTTGAAAATTCTTCCTGGATCTCATTCTGTTAGAAAGAGACTATTCTAGGGCACCTGGGTGGCTCGGTCGGTTAAGCCTCCAACTTCAGCTCAAGTCATGATCTCCCAGTTTGGTTGGTAAGTATGAACCTTGCACTGGGCTCTTTGCTGACAGCTCAGAGCCTAGAGCCTACTTCAGATTCTGTGTTTCCCTCCCTCTTCCCCTCCTCTGCTCATACTCTGTGTCTCTCTGTCTCTCAAAAATAAATAAACATTTTTAAAAATCTTAAAAAAGACTATTCTTATTTGCCTGAGATATATTCAAATTCAATCATTCCAATAAGTGTTATGACTCATGTTAATCAGCTGTTATTTATGGAAATTCTTCTTAAAGAGATGCTCAATAAGTATACAAATCATGAAAAATTCTTGCACAAGTTTTTAGCAAACTATAAATAAAAATTATCTTCCTTAATATTATGATTAATATATTAGAAAACTATCACAAAAATATTATGTTACACACACAACATTATGTAAACTTGAGAAATATTACTGCCTGTTAAATACAGAAGAAGATAACATGACTATTGGTCACTTGATGGTCAACATTTAGCAGAACATACTAAGCAAAACTTGAAGGGTAAAAATATAATATAAATTACTAAGAAGATAATGTTATGCATAAGGACTCCCAGATGAAAAAGTTTGCACAGAAAAGTACCTACCTTCAAAAATTCAGATGGCCATTCAATGAGAAATAATGAAATATGGCCCTTTGTAGCAATGTGGATGGAACTGGAGAGTGTGATGCTAAGTGAAATAAGCCATACAGAGAAAGACAGATACCATATGGTTTCACTCTTATGTGGATCCTGAGAAACTTAACAGAAACCCATGGGGGAGAGGAAGGAAAAAAAAAAAAAGAGGTTAGAGTGGGAGAGAGCCAAAGCAAAAGAGACTCTTAAAAACTGAGAACAAACTGAGGGTTGATGGGGGGGGGATGGGGGATGGGTGTTGAGGAGGGCACCTTTTGGGATGAGCACTGGGTGTTGTATGGAAACCAATTTGACAATAAATTTCATATATTGAAAAAAAAATTCAGATGGCCATTTCACCATTAAAGCCATTTTGGTGACAAAAACAAAACAAAATAAAACCTTACGATACGTATACGCTGATATTTTCTCAAGTCTGTCTTGGGTGGTTTTTCTCTGTTTAAGTTTTTAAAGCAGAAGTTCTCAAGGTCAGAAAATACTCTTGTTTAGTTTTAAGAGTTCATCGATTTAATATGTCCAAGAATAAAACACAATTAAGTATTTGCATAATACGAGTAAGTATTCTTTTCAGAGCATTCTGATGATTTAAATATTTTTGCATTGATCTAAATACTCCTTTGTGATTACATAGAGTAAATATATTCTATCCAAAGGTGCACCCTGTGCCATGAATATATTTGCTAATCTAGAAAAACAGAAAATATTTTCAGTAGAAATGACATTCTATAATAGGTTAGTTTCCTGAAAACTTTGGGAACAAAGAGAATTTTAAAACAATATTGATAAAACTGACCCAATAGTACAATGAATAAATTACTATCATCTCTGTTGTTCAGGTGGCTAATCTCTGAGTTTACGAGGTTAATAATTTGTCAAAATATAAATGAAAACAAGACTGATTCTCCACACAGTCAGTGCTTCCATCAATTCCATTGTTTTTGCAACAATTGAGGACAGAAAACAGGTTTTGAGAGATAATAATAAGAGCCTGTTGATGATTTCTTGTGCTGGAATAAAAAGAGACAGAGGTAGATATGTTAGATGCTGGATAGATAGATAGATAGATAGATAACAGATAATTCATTGTATGTGTGCTTCAAGCCACAGTTACTGGACTCAGTGTCTTAAACAGAATATTACTAGGTAATTTTTTTTGAAAGTAAACTTGAATAAGATATTTAAGAAAAGATAAAAGTATACATCATCACTAAGTGGGTTTATTCCAAGTATGTAAAACTGTTTCAATGTTCAGAAAAATTAGTATAATCAATCAGATCATCAGGCTAAAAAAAAAAATCATCCCCTCAAATGAATAAAATCAGAAAAAAAAAAGACAAAATCTAACATCCCCTTTCATGATGATGGAAAAAAATGGAAAAAGAACAAAGACAACAAAAAAACCTCTCAGCAAACTAAAAATAGAGGGGAACTTCCACACCTCAAGTGTGAGGAAATGGCATTCAGATTCACCAAGTCTTCCATGGTGTTTCTCAAAGCAGGACTGTCCTTTTCATTCATGAACAAGAAACATAGAGTGCCAAGACCTGTCCTTGTGTGTCCTCTTCAGCCAGCGGAGTTTTTTTGAAATCTGGGTCCTGATGAAGTGCCCAAATTGTTTCAAGCAACCCAAAGAGTCAGGATGGTGGTGGGGAAGCATTCCAGAGGACTTGTCTCACCTATTCCATAGAGGATGGCCCCCAAAGCAAGATGGACCAAAAAGCACATTCCCATCCACAGTCTTCTCGGAAAGGCTAGAGATTTTCACGGAAATGATGGCTTCTATGATGGGGTCCAGCACCATGATGAAGAGGAGGAAAACTCATCAAATTTGTGGAGACCAGAGGAGGAAATGGTGGCAGAGGCTGCTGCACTGTGGTTTGCTTTCAGTGGGGCCGGCAGGTCAGTGACTCCAACAAATCCCAAGGCAGAAAGAAAAGGCTCTGATTCTCTATGACTCTGCAGCTTTGGAAATGCTAAGCAGATTTTATGACAACCTACAACTCAGCAACCAATTGTGAAGCATTTTACTACACTTGTGGAAGGCATGGTGATTATGTTTCCATCCAGATGGCTGACAGGCTAACGAAAACAAAGGCGTAGACAGCCCTTTTACACTTCCTCGGTTACACGCTTCCAATAAAACTTTTTCTGAATTGCCCCTTGGCCTGCACGGAAATAAAATGGTGGTTAAAATAAAGTTTTTTTTTAAATTTTTATCAAAAAATTTTGATAAATAACATGTACAAAAACCCTATATCATACTTAATGGTGAGAAACTAGATGCCTTCCCCTACGATTGGGAAACAAATCGACGGTCCCTGTCATCACTTTTATTCAATACCATACTGGAAGTCCTAGCTGATGGAAAAAGTTAAGAAAAGAAAAGACACACATGCTGTGAAGGAGGAAATAAAACTCTCCCTATTAACGGATGATATGATAGTCTGTGTTGAAATCTGTAAGAATCAATATAAAAATTCCTGGTACTACTGAATATAGCAAGGTAGCAGCATACAAGGTTAATTTGAAAAGCCAATTGCTTCCCTTTGTACTAGCAATAAATAAATTTAATTTGACATTTAAAATACAACATTATGCACAAAAATTAGATGACGTAAGTGAAAAACTTCCTAAGTATGTACAAGGACTATATGAGGAAAACTACAAGACTTTGATGACAGAAGTCAAAGGTCTCACTAAATAGAGGGATATTGTATGATCATGAATAAAAAATTCAGTATTGTTAAGGTGTTAGTTCTTCCAAACTTGATCTATAGAGTCTACACAATCCTATACAAAATCCTAGCAAGTTATTTTGTAGATATCAACAAACTGATTCTAAGATTTATATAAAAAGACCCAACAATATTTAACACAATGCTGAAAAGGAAGAAAAAAGTCAGAGGATTGACATTACCAAGCTTCAAAGCTACCGTAACCAGCACAATGTGGTATTGAGAAAGAATAGACAGATCAATGAAATAGAATAGAAAGCACAGAAATAGACCCACACAAATATAGTCAACTGATCTTTGATAAAAGAGCAAAGGCAAATCAATGGGGAAGTCTTTTCAGCCTATGACACTGGAGCAGTTGGATATCTACATGCAAAAAAATAATAATAATCTATATACAGACTTTACATATTTCATAAAAAGTACCTCAAAATGAATCACAGATCTAAAATGTAAAATGCAAAACTACAAAACTCTTAGGAGATGATAAGTGAAAATCTGACTTTAGATGTGGCAATAACTTTCCAGATAACAACATTAAAAGCATTATCCATGAGTGGAATAAATAAGTTGGACTTCATTAAAACAAAAACTTCTGCGAAAGACACTGTGAAAAGCATTAAGACATAAGAGACTAATAGGAGAAAACAAATATCAGATAAAGACAGTTATCCACAATATATAATGGACACTTAAAACTCAACAATAAGAAATCAAAAAAATCCGGTTAAAACTGGGCAAGAGATCTGGACAGAAACCTCAGAGAAGATGTATAAATAGCAACTAAGCATAGGAAAAGAAGCTCAGTATCCTATGTCATCAGGGAATTGCAAATGCAAACCACAATGATTACATCACTACACACTTAGAGTGGCTAAAATCCAAAAAACAAGCAACACCGAATGCTGACAAGAATGTGGAACAGCAGGATATCACATTCATTGCTGGTGGAATGTAAACAGTACAGTGACTTTGGAAGAGAGTTTGGTAGTTTCTTACAAAGCTAAATAGTCTTGTCAGATGATTTCATAGCCATGTGCCAGTTTAGGTGAAAATTTGTAGCACATTACTAAGTGAAAGAAAACAGTCTTAAAGACTGCATACTGTACAATGGCAAGTATATGCCATTCGGGAAGAGCAAAACTAAAGGAGTAAAAGGTAAGTAGTTGGCAATTCGGGGTTTGGGGAGAGGATGAATCATCTATATGGTAATGGATTAGAGTTGGGACATCAGTAAGAACTCATTTTTCACTTGATGTAATTGTAGATGGCTATATAAAGAGCTAGCATTTACAGATATCTGTATATATACAAAGTTTAGTCTATACTAACTATAACTATATAAATATAACTGACTATATTTTCAAAATGACACTCCAGTAGCAATGAACATGCCTAATGCCCAGATCTTGATTTTTAATACCATTAGCTAATAAAAGGAATGAAGGCTCTGTGGAGAAACACTAATGTTAGGACTGGGGTAGGAAATACACAGGATGAGCCTTGAACATGTTGTCGTGCCAGAAAGTAAGGAAGTGCTCAAAACACACCCACATCCACATACCCCACACCCCGCCTCCAACCACAATCATGCTTTCTAATGGGGTATGTTAAAGAGACACAGGATCCCACTGAAAGAGCACCTAATGGCCAAAGTGAGAATGATGTATGCAACAAAATAAACATGGCATTATTGGATTTTAACCCAAATTATAAAATAACTATCCATATACTCATACTCTTAAAAAACCGTCCTATAATATTCTTAATACTCCTCTAAACTGGTAAAGTCAGTCAGTGGAATTCTGAGACACTTTCATAGCCAGGAAAACCTAAGGAGACAAGACAACTAATGATATGTGGCATCCTGGGTGGGATAATGGAACAACAACAAAATACATGAGCTAAAATCTAAGGAGATCTGAGTAAACTATGAACTTTAGCGAATAATAATGTACCAATATTTATTTATTTGTTTGCTTGTTTGTTTATTTGCTATAGCAAACGTACCGTTACCTTATACTAAAATAAGATGTCAAAAACAGGGAAAATTGTGTATGTCTATAGCGGGGCATATGTGGGAACTCTCTATACTACCTTCTTAAATTTTCTGTAAATAGAGTACCGATCTAACAAATAAACCTATTAATTAAAAAAAAAAAAACTACCCTTATTTCACCACCTCCATGGAAGTATAGCTTATTTTCTTTCCAAATAGTAATTTATAGTTCAGAAAGATACAATGGAATAAAAGTTTTAAAAATACACATAATTTAGTTTTTAATTACTCTCCAAATACTGGCTTCTGATACTAGGAGAAAAATGTGTATTAGTAAGATGAAATAGAAAGCTTACATTGTAACAGATCAATTGACAAATGAAAAGATCAACGTGGCAAAATAGCATTGAAATTTTTTGGGGGTGGGGGCACACACCATTATTTGAGGGCTTTAGGGAAATTTGGAAACAGATTTGTACATATATAAATTAAGTCATATTACATTGTACAAATATATATTATATAGATATTCAATATATATATACATATATATATATAATTGGTGTATATTATGAACACGATGTATGTTTTATTATTGATCTTCTTTATAAAATAATTAAAATTGTCAAAGGATGTGGGTTTATTTCCTAAATTATTTTATATTACAAAGATCAATCACCCATTTTAATAAACTTCAGTTTATTACCTCTTTGCATTTAATATTTTCTTAATCTGTGTATTAAAGCATTAATATGCATTTTTAAAGTCTTATGTTGTAATTTGAACTTTATAGCAATAACAATTTAATTTTTACTTGCTTGCAAATAATGTATTGTTCTTTCAAGAACATTTTTCTCAGTTATCAGTGTGACAAAAACTCCCTGTAGAATTTCTTAAAAAATTATTTCAATGTTGCACAAGTGAGCAACTTAACTGCATTACCCTAATTTTTTCTTTATCCTTTTTAAAAAAAAATTAATGTTTATTTTTGAGAGAGGCACTGAGTATGAGCTGGGGAGGAGGAGAGAGAGAGGGAGACAGAGTGTGAAGCAGGCTCCAGGCTCTGAGCTGTCAGCACAGAGCCAGACATGGAGCTCAAACTCACAAACCTCAAGATCATGACCTGAGCCGATGTCAGATGCTTGATTGAATGAGCCACCCAGGCAGCCCTATCCTATTTTTTTCCTAATGAAAATGACTTATTCTTTCCCTATTATCAGAGCACTGTGAGTTCATATATCAAGAGGTAGGCTTAATAAATCCTCTCTCCCTAAAAGCTCTCCTCAGACCAACCATTAAAAAATTTCAGCTTTTTGTTTTCAGTTAAATACAACATTTTGTGTATAGAACATATTACTTTAGCAAATATCATTCATGATAAATTTTATACTGAGAGTGCTAGTCTGGGTGAAAAGATGGTAAATCTTGAATGAAGAGCTTTTAAGATAAATTTGCAGTGGTTTATGCCTTATGGTAAAGGTCTCTATACTGATAAATATATATATGTATATAATATTCATATATTGATAGATATATTTTAAGTTTACTATGTAGTTAAATATTTAATGGAATTATTCTTAACGATTAGAGATCATGTTTCCATACTCGAAATGACATTTTTTATTCTAAAGAAATATGTTATATGTATTCATCGATCACTTAAATGTGCTATACAAAACTATGTACCATTAATGCAAATCTGTGATGTGCGGAATAAATAGTATTATAATTGGGTACCTTTAAATATATGATTGAAATATTTTAAAGCAAAATTATGCTGGCTACATTTTATATACCTTTGGATATTCAAGATGTATTATATTTATTAAAAAATGATATTTGGGGCACCCGAGTGGCTCAGTTGGTTAAGTGTCCAACTTCGGCTCAGGTCATGATCTTGCAGTTTGTGAGTTGGAGCCCAGTGTTGGTCTCTGTGCTGACAGCTCAGAACCTGGAGCCTGCTTCAAATTCTGTGTCTCCCTCTGTCTCTGCCCCTCTGCTGCTCATGTCCTCTCTCTCTCTCTCTCAAAAATAAAAATAAAATCAACATTAAAAAAATGTTTTAAAAATGATATACATTGGGGATACTATCTATTTTATAAAGTCTTCAGAAACTTTGGACTGAATATTTATAAACATACATGCACACTAATACACACACATGTATATACACATATGGATTCAAATAAGTCATTTAGTTCATCTATTTATGAAAATATGAATTTACACTCCTTAACAGAAACTATGGTTGACCCAAGTGCTCAGAAACGAGAGAGAAGATACTTCATTTACCAAACAAGCACATCTTGTTGAGATCTCAGCTCTGAGGACTGTGAAGAAAGCGTGGTGAAGACTCTGTTCTGATGAGGGTGGGGAGATTGGCAAAGAGACCTCTGACCTTCAGAGGCAATAGGCAGGAGCCATCACTCAGGATATATTCTACATACTGTAAATTGGGAGTTTCAGTGTCTGTGTCCTATGATAGCACAGTGGTAAGGGCTCTACTGAGCAGTGGGGCCTTGTGATACAGGTACTCCTTTTTATGTAGGCTCCGGGTTGGAGACTGTAGCTAAGCTAGAGGTTATGGTCTATGTAATACCCTTTAATAAATGTATTTCCTTCTTGGGGGAAAAAAGAGAAATGAGCAAGTAGAAGAAATGGAAAAAAATAATGTATATTTGAAAATTTCACACTCTCCTTTAAAGTTGTTTTGTTTTTTTCCTAGTCCAATGCTTCTCAACAAGGGAAGCAGGGCTCACTCGGGGACCAGTTGACAATGTCAGCAGACATTTTTGGTTGTCCTAACCTGGTGGGTGTTGTAACTGGCATCTAGAGGGTGGTGGGCACGGATGCTACTAAACATGTTGTGATGTACAGTTAAGACCCCTACAACAAGAAAATTATTGGGCCCAAATTTCAATGGTGCTATGTTGAGAAAATCTGTTGTGGGTGGGGGGGGGAGGAGGGATAAAAATTCTAGCAGGCAGAGTGTGTCTAATGGCACTTAAACAATTTTAGAAACAATATATCCAATACTCAACTTTATGTTTTGTGTAATAAGCAGCCTGCTGGCTTCACAAAGCTTAGGTAAAATCTATTACAGGTGTGATTGATATGTGACAGCCTGTTTGATGCTGAACCAAACAGCAGATGGACAATGGAATCTTTAAACTTATAGGTAGATGTGCTCATGTGACTGTAAAAAAACCAGAAATGGCAAAAAGACTGGGTACAGCCTTAAGCTTTCCAGCATCTATGAAATGGACATTTAATTCATTTATAAATGTATAGGTCATTGTGGTCTCTGCAGGCCTCTTATAGATGTGCCTGAAAAATGAGTGGAGCCAAAGCAATGAAGCAGGAATCATGCGAAATAAGAGGATTTCCATTTGCTACATTAAAACTTTGAATAGTGGCTCAGTTGGTTAAACGACCGACTTCCGCTCAGGTCATGATCTCGCGGTTCGTGAGTTCGAGCCCCGGGGTAGGGCTCTGTGCTGACAACTCGGAGCCTGGAGCCAGCTTCAGATTCTGCGTCTCCCTCTCTCTCTGCCCCTCCCCCACTTATCCTCTGTTTCTCTATATCAAAAATAAATAAAATGTAAAAAAAAAAGAAAATTAAAAAAAACTTTCAATTGTAAGCTTTTAACTTTTCATATGTTTAAATAAGTCAAAATTATAGAATATTAAAATATGATAGCAATAAATTAAATACATATTTGAATAAGTTTATTTGGCAATACAGTGAAATTTATCTTTAAAATCACCAAAATGTCAATTAAATTTGGAAAACTATATAACTAACATCAATAGGTTTATAAATCTATCAAAAAATGAATGTCAATTGTTTGTATGATTTAGATAACATTTGGGGCTTTGTAGTTATCATACAAACGTAGACTCAGAAAAAATTAACTTATTTTTAAAACAGTCATTTTTTTTTTATAAAGTAAACTAGCATAGAGTTTTAAGTCCTACAGCCTTCCTATTCTTAAAATGTTTTATTCTTTCAGTGCCAAAAAAGACTAATGAGATGGAAAAAGGATAATACAGTATAATATATATCCATACCAGTAATGCAATGAACTCAGGAAGGTAGTAAAAAAAAAATCAATTAATTTTTATGGGTGTTTTAAGATTTCAATCTTAAATGGTTATTTTCAGAGCTATGTGTAAATGTTAAGATAACACAATGTAAAAGAGCAGATGGTCTTTTAAAGCATATAATCTGCATATAGATTCAATACTATTTTGATAATTTTCACATAACAAAACCCTTTGTAACTATCAGAAATCTAAATATACTTTGACTCGAGATGCACAAAACACCTATGTCTCAAACAATTAATTTTAAAATTACGTTTCTTATCTATCTTTAACTGCTCCCGTTAACAACACAGGCACACAGTTCAGTGATCACATCCATGATTTAAAGTAGAATGCAGGTTCGATTATTTTCATTTTTGTCTTTAAAAATAATAATTACTTGCAAGCATTTATTAGTGTAGGACCTAAAAGAATGAAAAATCCAAAACACGTGGTTTCCATCCAAATACTAAAGAAGGCATCTGATTTTTGTGAGTACAAGAACCTAATTTTTGCATTCCTTTAGTCTATCCTGAAGAAAAAATTAAATGAAAATATCATACAGGGTGTCTACATTGTACCATTTTGAATCCATTACCTATATATCTGAGAGGGGTCTCAGATACTATTTCAATTACTTTTATATATTTGAATTGATAATTGTGACTACCAGGAGACTGTGCAAGACAAGTCACCAAGATGGGGTGGATTTTTCTTTTTTTTAATCTTTTGAGGCAATTTTCTCTTCAATCATAAGATTCCATATATCTTTGTGATCTTAGGGAAGGCCTGTGAGATGTAAGCCAATCTTCTCAAGCTTTAATATGCATCCACGTCACTTGAGGAAGTGGTTCAAGAGCAGATTCTGAAGGTCCAGAGTCGGGACTGAGATTGTGCATTTCCACACACACTTGATTGATGTGTGCTGGTCCTTCCTGCTGACACTGCATTTTTGTGAGGACAAATTGTAAAATGAAATGACTGCACAGTACTTAGCACCACATCTGAGATACAGGAAAAATAATATGTATACACTGCTAGCCAGCTATTATGTTTTCAAAGAATGTATAAATAGAAGATGCTAGTTTACTGGTTATTAAAAAATAACTACTGCATCTGTTATCATTTTGCATATGCATCTTCTCTTGTTCTCAGTTCTTGTTTGTTTTTCTCCATAGTTATTATTTTAAGCTTAACTGGTCGTGGGGCACCTGGGTGGCTCAGTTGGTTAAGCGTCCAACTTCAGCTCAGGTCATGATCTCACGGTTGGTGAGTTCAAGCCCCGCATCGGCCTCTATGCTGACAGCTTGGAGCCTGGAGCCTGTTTCAGATTCTCTGTCTCCCTTTCTGTCTGGCCCTTCCCCTCTCAAGCTCTTTTTCTCTTTCTCTCTCTCTCTGTTTCAAAAATAAATAAACATTAAATTTTTTTTTACAAAATTAAGTTTAACCGAACAATTTTTTTTTTCTTTTTCATATGCATGACCTATTAAGAGAGTCAAGTTAATTTGGGGGAGATTTAATTTTTCTCTGTTCTTGGAACATGTATTATTCAAAGTATCATCATTCTTTTTTTTTAAAGAGTTTTATTATTTTTTTTAACATTTATTTATTATTGAGAAACAGAGAGACACAGAGCATGAGCAGGGGAGGGGTAGAGAGAGAGGGAGACACAGAATCTGAAGCAGGCTCCAGGCTCTGAGCTGTCAACACAGAGCCCAACGCGGGCTCAAACCCACAAACTGCGAGATTATGACCTGAGCAGAAGTCGGTCGCTCAACCAACTGAGCCACCTAGGCGCTCCCAAAGTATCATTATTCTATTTCTGAGACTGTGATATGAAAATATGAAAATACAGATTGCTCCTTCAATACCATCTGTCAGTTCTAGAGATACTTCTTTGATATATATATATATAATCTTATCTTTAGAGAAGTTCTAGGTTCACAGAGAAATTGAGTGGAAAATACAGAAAGATCCCATATACCCTGCACCCCTACCCATGCATAACAACCCCCTTCCATCAACATCCCCTACCAGAGTGGCACATGTTACAATACATGGACCTACATTGATACATCATTATCACCCAAAGCTAATCATTTATATTAGGATCACTTCTGGGATTGTACATTCTATGGCTTTGGACAAGTATATAATGACATATGTTAACCACTGTAGTATCATACGGAATAGTTTCACTACCTTAAAAATTCTCTGTATTCTGCCTATTCATCCTTTTCACCAGCCCCTGACAGCCACTGATGTTTTACTGTCCCCATAGTTTTGCCTTTTCCAGAATGTCAAAGTTGAATCATATAGTGTATAGCCTTTTCAGATTTGATTTTTGACTTAATAATATGTATTTATGTTTCCTCTGTCTTTTCATGGCTTGCTAGCTCATTTCCTTTTAGCACTGAATTATATTCCAATGTCTGGATGTACATTGTACAATAATGTACATGTATTTATTTACTGAAGGACTTCTTGGCTCTTTCAAAGTTTTAGCAATTTTTAATGGAGTGGTTATTAACACCATGTTCAGATTTTGTGTGACCATGAATTTTCACTTAACCCCAAAACCATAAGTTTTGATATTTGAGTCAATACCAAAGAGCATGTTCTCTGGATCATATGGTATGAATGTTTAGTTCTATAAGAGATCACCATATTATTTTCCAAACCGATTGTATCATTAAGCATTCTCAACAGCAATATGTGAGAGTTTCTACTGCTCTACATTCTTGCAAGCATTTGATGTTGTCATTGTTTGGATTTTTGACCATTTTAATAGGTATGTAGTGGTATCTCATGGTTGTTTTAATTTGCATTTCCCTGATGACATATGATGTGAAGCATCTTTTCATATGCTTATTTGTTATCTTCTTTGATAAGCTTGTAAATTTTCTTTGATAAGCTATCTGTGGAAGTCTTTGCCTCATTTTTTAATTGTGCTGCTTTGTTTTACTATTATTGAGTTTTAAGAGACATATGTATATTTTGAATAACAGTCTCTTGTCAGAGGTCTTTTGCTGGGGCGCTGGGTGGCTCAGTTGCTTAAGCTTCTGACTCCTAATTTTCAGCTCAGATCATAATCTCACAGTTCATGAGTTCAATAGTGCAGAGCCTACTTGGGATTCCCTCTCTTTTCCTCTCTCTTTCCCTCTCCACTTGCATGCATGCTCTCTCTCTTAAAATAAGTAAGTAAACATTAAAAAAAAATAAAGATGTGTCTTTTGCAAATATTTTCTCCTACTCTGTGGCTTGTCTTCTCATTGTCTTGACATTGTGTCTTGCAGAGCAGACATTTTCAATTTTAATGAGGTCTAGCTTATCAATTATTTCTTTTGTAGATTGGGCCTTTGGTGCTGTATCTAGAAAGTCTTTGCCATACTCAAGGCAATTTAAGTTTTTTTCTTATGCTATCTTCCAGGAGTTTATATTTATATTTCCATGTTTTATATGAGGTCTATCATCCATTTTGAGTTAATTTTTGTGAAGGATTGAAGTTCTTTGTCTAGATTTTTTTTTTTTTTTTGCATGTGGATATCCAGTTTTCCACATACCATTTGTCGAAGAGACTATCTTTGTTCCATTGTATTGCCTTTGCTCCTTTGTCAAAGTCCAGTTGGCTACATTTATTTGGGTCTATTTCTAGACTCTCTATTCTTTTTATCTATTATTTTGCCAATACCACACCATCTTGATTATTATAACTAGTTTTACTATAATCTTATACTTGGGAAATAGGTTTTTTGTAAAACTAACTTACATTGTGTATGCGTGTATAAGTCTATATTAGTTTTCTATTGTAGAGTAATAAATCACCAAAAATTGAACATCTTAAAATAATATGCATTTATTCTCTCTCAAATTTGTAGGTCAGAAGTCGAGGCAGGTGCAGATGACTCCTCTGCTTAGGGTCTCACAAGGCTGAAGACAGAGTGTTGGTAGAGCTGGATTCTTTGGAAGAAGCTCTCAGAGAGAATCAGCTTCTTAACTCATTCCAGTTGGCAGAATCTAGCTCCTGCAAGTTGGTTTTATGTCTCTGTGTCCTTCCTAGCCACCATCTGGGGATTGGTCTTGGTTTCTAGAAGCTGCCCACGTCTCCTCATAGGCGGCCCCTTCATTCCGTGGCCAGCAATGGAATCTCTCTCTCATTACATGTCTTTGCCATAGGTTTGAATCTATGTGACTTTCCTTCTGCTGCCAGCTAGAGAAAACTTTCTGATCTTGAAATGCTTCCCTGATTGGGTCAAACCCACTAAAATAATCTCCTACCTGATAGTCAGCTGAGTTGGAACTTCAGTTTCATCTGCAAAATTCCATCTTAGCAGCAGGTGTAAAACAAGGGGATGGAATCTTGTGAAGGTTTTGTTTTAGAATTCTGCCTACCATAGGGGCGCCTGGGTGGCTCAGTCGGTTAAGCGTCCGACTTCAGCTCAGGTCACGATCTTGCGGTCCGCGAGATTGAGCCCCGCGTCAGGCTCTGGGCTGATGCCTCAGAGCCTGGAGCCTGCTTCCGATTCTGTGCCTCCCTCTCTCTCTGCCCCTCCCCCGTTCATGCTGTGTCTCTCTCTGTCTCAAAAATAAATAAACGTTAAAAAAAATTAAAAAAAAAAAAAGAATTCTGCCTACCATAAACTTTATCTCCAACCCCCTCCCCCCACATCCTTCTCCCCATACCCAGGACATCTGTGGTATTGTCTGTATCCCTATAGGAATTTTATATATTCTTTTAGCTCTATACATCTTTCTTGGAAAACGAGTCAATTAGAAGATATTTCAGTTTTGTTCTGTCTATCTAATATACGATATTTTCTTTTTTTTTTTTCTTTTAGCTATTCCTTCACTCTTCATCTTTGTCACAATTGTGATTTCCCTCTGCTTTGTCATTACTGTTTCTAAGAATGCAGAAATCTTATTCTTTAGAGAATCAACCTTGGTAGCAGGGAAAGGGCTTATAAAATATTGAAAACCTTCAAAGATGCACAATTTCTTCTTAATTTTGAACGAGTACCAGTACTTGTACCAGTAACCTCAAATGACTAAGTTTAAGTTCCTTAAGCCTGCTAAGAATTTGCATCCTAAAATACCACACATATATTCATTTTAAGACTATTGATTAATTAAAACACTATTACCACTATTGATTAATTAAAACAAAGACTCTTAAGTTTTAATAATTTCCAGAATCATTTGGAAAGCTCATTAGAAATGTAGATTCTTTGGCTCCATTTCACAAAGATTCCCACTTAATATGTCTAGGGTGAGGACAATACAACTACGTTGATGCTAATGCAAGCAATAAACACACATTTAGAAACAACATCCTGGCCTCCATGTGCGCGCGCACACACACACACACACACACACACACACACACACACTTATGCAGCACTGGAACATGTATATGCAGTCATATCAAGTGACAGCCTTACCTCGATTCTCAAGTGAAATTATAGTTTTTTTCCTGCGTATTTTATGTTACAAATTTCCTCAGCCAGGTGCAAGGGACTTTTGTTCTGATCCCTGAAAGTAGGACTGTAGGCCACACAATCATTATTAACTCCTATCCAGCCTCCATTTTTCCTCCATTCATCTAGGCACTAGGCACTATTACTGTTCAGGGAGCAAACTGTTCAAAAAATAGATGACACTGGGAATTGAAGATAAAGCTAAATGTATATTCACGAAAGGCTTATGTGCTTCACAAGGAAGTTTAGACTTCAAGCCACAAAGAGAAAGAGGCTTTCGTTGGTTGAGCAAAAGCCAGTCCCTATAGCCCTGATATGCAGGATTTAATATATAACTAATGGCTTGTATGTCTCCAGGAAGAGCTGGTGGGCCTGAGGTTAGGGAAGGTGCCAACAAAGGCCAGGCTAATGGTAAAAATCCTCCTCTGATGTGGTAGCAGGTGGCTCTCAGAACTTAACACAACTCCTACGACCTGTCATGAATATTGTCAACTCCAACCACTTCCTCTGCTGCAGCTAAGCAAGTGTTTTGCGAGAACTCACCAGTGAAACCCACTGAATGTCACATCTGGCCACACTTCTAGTAACTGATGGGGTCTGTGTATCGTGGACACCTGGTCCTTCTTCTCACCTTTTTCTCAGGTTTCCTGGACCACGTATACATTGTTGGTTTCCTTAAATCCTTCCCTCACCATTTTATGTAGATCCTAATTTTTTTTTCGTTAAAAGACCAATGTTAATGTTCAATCTCCCCCTACCACCCACCCCAGGGCCCTGACTAATGGCCTTACAATTTTAGATAATGCCTTGCGTTATAGCTGAACATCAGAAGTGATCTGTTAGTAGTGGGATAATTAAATGTACCTCAATATTAACTGAAAAAGTCCAATTAACCCAGCAGATGCAAAAATATAATCATCTTAAATAAACCATTTCACATAGTCCTTATGTATTAGAAGCATAGTTACAAAACTTCAACAGTGTTTTGTTTTTTAAATGGATTTAAAAAAAATTAATGTTTATTTATTTTTGAGAGACAGAGAGATAGACTGCAATCGGGGGAGGTGCAGAGAGAGAGGGAGACACAGAATCTGAAGCAGGCTCCAGGCTCTGAGCTGTCAGCACAGAACCCTGTGTGGGGCTTGAACTCACGAACTGTGAGATCATGACCTGAGCCGAAGTTGGACATGTAACCAACTGAGCCACCCAGGTGCCCCATCAGTGTTTTGTTTTTTAAATAATAAACCCTCAAGAATACCTTTTGCATGTTGCTTCTAAAAATGAAGATATATCAAATCAAATTTTAAAAAATGATCATGAATAAAAATTTTGCAATTACTAAATATCCCTTTCATTTTTCAATAATTTTATAGTATAATGCTTTTGATAAATGAGAAAAATGTGTGAAAATAGTCATAGAAAATATACATTAGTGTATTTTTCATTTTTTATGTATAGAATGGCCTCTGACATTGTAAGAATTTCTTCTGTTTTTGTTCAAAAAATGTAATAGTGACAAGCTTTCTGTGGCAATTTCTTGTGTTTAGATTTTTATATTTGCTTTATCTATGTGGATAGAAAGGATGAAAAACAAAGAATAGACACTCATAAAAAATAAATCCACCTCTCCTTTTCTTAATATATGTATAATGTTAGGAGAATCAAAGACAGAATCTGTACAGCCAGAACTTCATCCATGTTCATTGAACAAGTAGCTATTTTAAAAGTGTTTAGTTATAATCTGGTACAAATTTACACAAATCACGAAAAGGCTCTAATTCCAAGATCAGTTCGAAAGGACATACTAATAAGGCCTAAGAAAATAACCAAAATTAATCCATACTTAACTACATAATGCCAACTTTGAAAGACAGTGCAATTTTAGTAGTTTCTTACGGCTGCTGCAACAAATCATCACCAATTTGTTAGTTAAGACCACAGAAATTTGTTTTATCACTGTTGTGAAGGGCAGAAGTTTGGAATCAGTATCGTTGGGCTGAAATCAAGGTGTTGATTAGGCCATACTCTCTCCGGTGGCCTTAGCGGATAATCTATTCTTTGACTCCTCCAGCTTCTGCTGGCTGCCAGTGTTCCTTACCTGAGTCACTCCAATTTCAAGGGCAGCATCTTCAAATCTGTCTACCTCTGCTCGATATCACTTTATCCTCTGTGTGTGAAATCTTCCCTTTATAAAAATGCATGTGGTTACATGAAGCCCACCAATATAATCTTAGATAATTTTCCTGTCTTAAGATTCTTAAATCAATCACATCTGCAAAGTCCTTTGTTTGTTTGTTTGTTTGTTTGTTTGTTTGTTTTTGTTTCTATCATGTATAGTAGCTTTCACAAATTCTAGGGATTAAGATGTGTGCATATTTTGGGGAGTCACTGTATAGTTTATCACCACATTCTTTTGTCTTTGAAGTTCTAATGTCTAGCAGAGAACCTGACAATAGTTAAACAATAGTTGGAATTTAACAAATGTTATCACAAAAATGAATAAATGGAGAGATTTAATAATCATTAAGAGTTTCAGGCATTTGTATAAAACATTTTGATATTTTGCTTTATGAGCCTCTATTTGTAACATTTATATCAAACTATTAAATATATCCTTTTTTTCTGGAAAGTCTACAGGTCAAAAATAAATCATAGAATTCAATGTAGAAATTTATTCTTCTTAAATAGTTACAGCAGTGGTAATTTAAATTTTTTTTTAATGTTTATTTATTTCTGAGACAGAGAGAGACAGAGCATGAGTGTGGAAGGGGCAGAGAGAGAGGGACACAGAATCTGAAGCAGGCTCCAGGCTCTGAGCTGTCAGCACAGAGCCCGACGTGGGGCTTGAACTCACAGACCGCGAGATCGTGACCCGAGCCGAAGCTGGACTCTCAACAGACTGAGCCACCCAGGCGCCCCACAGCAGTGGTAATTTAAAACATCCTATGTTATTAGAAATAAGATATTCTATTATTTTTCCATGCTATTTTTTATTGCATAAACATCTTGAGGCACTCTATTTTTGTTTGTTTTTGTGTTTTCTTTGGGGCCAATTGTGTGCGTGTTTGTGTGTGTGTGTGTGTGTGTGTGTGTGTGCGCGCGTGTGCATGTAATTCCATACAATCAAAGAAATCAACTTACATGGATGTGTTAAACTTACCCACATAGTTCTCTGACTTATCTATGTCACTCATGTTAAAGTTTTCCTCTTATAAAAAGATGTGAGGTCTCTTCTCTGCCACCTACTTTCAAATCCTTTGATAACAATTTTAATAAAGACTGTCAGGTATGGAATAATTATCATTGTGTGTTACTCTCCAGTAATGAAAAATACTTATTACTTCGCCAAGCTATATTTGAAAGCTTAGTTTTTAAATTTATATATTCCTTGTATAACTTTTGCATTATAAAATACAAATGTCAATATTTTTTAACGTACACATAAATGTAAAATTATATGGAAAGTATCTGGTATAGTGCCAAGTTCAAAGAATATTAATTTCCTTTTCTGCTTCCTTTGTTAGCCACTTAAGGGTATAAGAACCATGTTATAAATTTGCCATTATTAATATATTTGAATGAAATATCTTATTGGAAAGTTTAAATGTTACTGAAATATTTCAATATAATTCTTCTTCCGAAGTATTTAACAATCAGAGAAATTTTAATCAAAATAACATATGAAATCTTTTCTTTTGATTGCAGATGTAGGTGTGTATAGTATAGGGAGGGTTATTGAATAAACAGTTTTTGTCTCCTTACCCCTGCCCCAATTCCTTGGACTGAACTGAAAGACCCACACTGTCTCTGACTTTCTGTGTCATCCACTATTAACATCGAGAAAGACTCTTGACATTCATGATTATATTATTGTGGCATTCCCTTCATGTCCTGCGGCAGGATCAGGAGATGAAAAACCGGACTCACCTTGAACTACTTGTATTTTCTAAATTATCTTTTGGCTAATAAATATGGACAAATATTAGGAAGTCAAAATAAACTCTAAAGTAATCTTTAAAAAGGCATACATATAATCACTGTATAAAAGATATTCACATACTTGAGTTCTTCACAATTTATCTAAGACATGATATCCTGAAAATAAAATGTAAGAAGTTTTATTACAGTGCAAGTAATAGAAAATGACATGTGGTTCATTTATTATACTACTTGAACATCATCCATTGGGATAAATTTAAAGAAACAGTTCCTCATTGTCCCACCATATGTGGCACAGAACCGGGAAAACTGGCAGACTAGATGTCAGAACAGAGGAGAGGGTCATAGCCTCTAGAATTGTGGGATTTCAAGTTGCCGGACTGAGGAATCATTGGCCTTTCACCTTGTACAATTAGAGACTTACATAAAATAGTAATAAAATATGCTATTACACTTGTTTTTGTCACCTGACTGTCCATGGTTGGTTAAACAGTGACTGAAGGACAGGTTTTGAAGTGGCCAGTATTGTTTGTCTTAAACATGGAAATTCCTGGAGTTGATGTGAGGCTAACTGCTGGATCCCAAGGAGTTGGCAGGAGGCTAACATCTTTTCTGAGAAACCAACATACAGTACTCAGTCTTAAGCGAAATAAACATTATCTCAGAGCAATATTCCAGAAACACGGGGATTAATAACACTGAAAAAGAGAATGGAAGCAGAAACTATCATTGGGTCCAAAAATGGATTTTGTATAAAAAGGATAATGGTGACAGTGAAAATTTAGTTCAAATAAGTATACAAAAAATAAAGATTCAGGGCTCAACGCCTCAGTGAGTTAAGCATTTGACTCTTGATTTTGGCTCAGGTCATGATCTCACGGTTCTTGAGATTGAGCCCCACATTCGGGGCTGCTTGGGATTCTCTCTCGTGTCTCAGGCCCTCCCCCTGCTTGTGCGCTCTCTCTCTTTCAAAATAAATAAATAAACATTTTAAAAATAAAGATTCAATAGGTATTAAGGAGTTATATTGAGGTAAACATGAGAAACATAACAAAAATAAATTGTTATAGAAAAAATAATATATAACATGAATGCTTGCAGGGATGAGCACTGGGTGTTGTATGGAAACCAATTTGACGGTAAATTTCATATTAAAGAAAAAAAAGAAACTTACTGGTAGTAATAAATACATTTTCAAAGACAGATTCTCTAACATTGTAATGGTGGTGCAGAATTCACTTACAACTCTAGTTTAAAAGTTAAAAAAACTAATAGATCAAAAATACCCATAACTAAAATATCATTATTGGATGCATTATATTAAAAGGATATAAATAAATACTAATAACTTAAAATATGAGGGGGTAAGAAGTAAATATATAAAGTCTGCATAATATCAAAGTTAAGTTGATGCCAATTTAAAAGCAAATGTCATGAATATAAGATATCTTATGTAACGCTCAGGTAACCACAAAGGACAAGCATGTAGCAGACACAAAAAAGAATGTGATTAAAGGCATAAAATTAGAATACAGACCCATGAGTGAATCCAGTTAAGATCAGTTGAGCAAAGGCTACATCAGTAGAACCCCTCCACTGAGGCTGGGCCAAATTGCCAACATACAGAATTATGAAGTAAAAATTATATATGTTTTATGCTATTATTCTGAGGATGGTTTACAGTATTCCAAATCTAACTGATACAATACTCAACCAAATATGGGTAAGATCTGTACAAAGAAAACTATAAAACATTTTTGAGAAAAATGAAAGATTTAAACAAGTTGAGGTACATATGCATATTAAGGTCACATATAGGAAGATGTAAAGTTGTGAATGCGCCACAAATTGATCTACAAATTCAATGTATTTCCAAAAACAACTTTAACCAGAATTTTGAATAGAGAATGAAAAGTGAATTATGTAATATTTAGGGTAACAAAAACTGCTGGGACTCACCAAGAATTCTTTAATGCAAACAAACAATCAGAATTCATGGACTTACTCAGATTCAATCAGTTATCAGGACCACAGTAATTAGGACCCATACAGCAATCAGGACAGTGTTACATTGTCATAAAGTAAGACCAATGGCGTAGTACAGCAGAATAAATTATCTAGAATTATAAATACACATAAATAAACACTTGATTTTAGTAAAGTTTACATTTAGGAAAGATCACTTTTCAATAAATGGTGGTGCCAAGTGGATATTGACGTGGAAGAGAAATTATTCATGACCTTACCAAAAGTTACATACAAAAATTAATATCTAATTTTTATAATATCTAAACATTAAAGTTCATCAGTAAAAATTAGAGATTTAAATTTGAAAAAAATAAAAAGAACGACATGTTCTGTAAGAACACCATTTTTAGTATAAAATCAACAACTAGATAAACTATTTGAAATACACATAACTTGCAACATTGTTTATATCCAAACTATATGAATATGTTTGAAAACATACAAATTAGTAAGAAAATGAACGATCATCTGGTTAAAAATGGCAAATGAAACTTGAAGATAATTTCACAAAGAAATGTTCAGATAGTCAAGAAAACACAAATAGTTATAGTACCTTATTATTTGTGAAAAACAATACAAAATAATACAAACACTATATACACGTTGGAATGACTAAGAGAAAGATCGTCAATAAGCTGTGTGAGAGACATTCTCAAGCAACGGAACTCTTATACATTGCGGGTGAGTGTGTAAATTTGTACAACCACTTAGAAAAACTATTAGGATCTACTGAAGCTGAATAAAATATTTCCTGATGACCCAGCAATTCCACTCTAGATGACTCTATCCTTATCTTATATGAAACCATATTTTTTAAGTTTATTTATATTGAGACAGAGAAAGAGAGAGAGAGAGCAGGAGCATGTGGGAGAGGGCAGAGAGAGAGATAATGAGAGAGATGATCTCAAGCAGGCAGTATGCTGTCGGTGTGAAGCCCCACATAGGGCTCGAACCCATGAACAATGAGATCATGACCTGAGCTGAAATCAGGAGGCAGGCGCTCAAAGGACTGACCTACTCAGGTTCCCCCAAAACATATATATTTTTCAAAAAGACATGTGTAAGAACATTCATTGATGCTTTATTTGTAATAGCAAAAACTTGTAAGCAAAATGGATTGTGGCATATTTATTCAATGAAATAATACATGATGATGAAAATAAATTAATTTCTGTTACACAAAAGAACGGGGATGAATTTTTTTATATATAATGCTTAGTTTTTACTAAGTATTAATTTTTATGAACCAATACAAAAATCATATTAGATATTTAGCATCGTTTCATTAGCAAGTATTTTAGTATAAGGAGAATTAATAGTTATATTTTACCAGAGATAGTTTATAGAATATATTGCCTTTGTTGTTTAAATAGACTTGAGAACCATCTGAATTATGGAAAAGTTAAATTATGGATTTAACTGGTAACTACAGTTAATTTATTTGAAGTAACTTTTAAACAGTATTAAAAGAAACTTTCCTTTTTCCTTCTATTGCCTCAGATAATACAGTATAAATGTTATTAAAACAATACAATAAAAATAAAATAAAATGAAGAAAGGTGGGCTTTCCAGGTTTCAATTTCTTACTCTTGGTTTTATAGCAGCAATACAAATATATCAAATGTAAAAAGGAAGAAATAAGAGTATTTGTACCAGAATATTGTCAATCATCTGACCAATAATATTTCCAAGCTCTGAAATGGTTGGTACCATTCATTAATTTTTTTTTCCACTTCTCTACACTTTGCCTGCACTCACCTTGCTCTAACTCACCTGCAGTAGCTGCTCATATAATCCGAGTACATTCATCTTTTGAACATGATCAGCCTTGTAGAGCTGGGTTACAACTAACATGACATCAGTGCTGATAGATTGACTACATTTCACTACTTCACTGGTGTCAGTCATGTGTTGCCTTATGATGTAAAGTCTGGTTCATAGATTACTGATGAGACTACTCAAGAAACTGGATGGATGTCTGTGGCGAGTTCAACTATCAGAGTCATAGAGGAGGGACAACACCATTACTCCGAAGACCTGGATGTTGACACATTAGTGAAAATTATCTGTTCATGTATTTTTCTAAAGTTGGAAAACTACTTTATTTCAAAGATGGTATTTACCAAATTGTAGCAATACATGTTGTACCTGTTCATTTGCATATATATCCTAGTTCCATGGTGCATAGAGAGCAGATATTTGTTTTCGGTATGATATTACTGTTTTGAAGATCAGTCCATTTATAAGAAAGTTTCTTTTAACTTGTACATTTACAAGACACAGATGAGCTGAATTCTTTATCAGTGTGCCTTCTAATAGAATTCCACTATTGCCTATTTCCCACTGAGTTTGAAAAGAATAGTCTTTTGTTATGATAAAATGCTCTTGATTCTGTGTAGAAAAGGATGGTACAATTTCATGGCAATGCAATTTATGTTAACAACATAGATGAGCCTGTAACTGCTCTCCCATTAACATTGTTGTTTTTCTCTGTTCACCATTTTCTAAAAAGTCCACCTTTAAGGTTGGAATATTGCATACTTTTCTCCAAACAAAATGTGTCTTTTTTTATAAAAACTCACTTATGTCAGACGAGCTGTTATTCTGGGTAAGGAGATGGGGAGAAAAAAGTCATTTCTATTTTCCCCAAAGGCATTTTATTCATGAGCAAAGTCTAAATGGCAAAATCTTATTTCTTCTACAAGTTTGCTCATGAGGATAAATGTTACTCCACTTATAAGAAATAGCATATGATAGTGAAAGTGCTGACTAATTTAGTCCAATATAAAAATGCCCAATTGAAAAGTAGGGTTTTCTTTTTCTTAATGTAAATAATTCAGTCACTTATTTAAGATAAATTAACTATAAAACTAAAAAAATAATTTTTCTGTGCCCGTGATATTTATGTATGTAGCATCAAAAACTCAGTCGGACGCTTAACCGACTGAGCCACCCAGGCGCCCCTAAGTGACCTACCTTTTCTTAGAGCATGTACCTTAGATGACTTGTCATTGCAATTTTTTTCTCTGACCTCCTTTGAAATGTATATAAACCTCTTCTTGCTAGGTATAGGGCCCATGGAATGTCTTTCTTAAGGACCTGAGGCCTTCCTTTTGAAATGTAATCATCAAGAAAGGTAGCACCCCGTTTCTTAGTCCCTGTGGGAGGCACTAGCCTAACTTCCCTGGATGCCGGCTACAAAACACAGATAGCATAATCATAGACAGCAGCCCTTACAAACACAGAAAAAACTCAAAAGTGTTCATCCCATTGATCAATCTCCACCTCGACAGTGTGTCCTCCAGTACTTTTCTGCTAGCTTACCTCCATACTTAAAACCCTCCTGGCTTTGTGTCAGTGGAGTTGAGTTAAATCTGCAACAACCTTGAATAGTCTCCCTTGCTTATTTAGTTTTGGCTGGTAAACATTTTCTCTGACTTTAGCTATACAGGAGATTCAGAGAGAAGTAGTACTTTTTTGTTGTTGTTTTGTTTTGTTTTCCTTTCTATAGTAGTGAGGGGTTTTTTTTGGGGGGGGGGTGTTATTTCATTTAATGAATTTAATCTATTCAGTTAATGAGAGGGATTGTGGTAGATTAACTGCAAAACTTCCCACAATTATTTATCCCTGTATCAGTGTCCTACCCAATGTGTATTTGCAGCTTCAACTCATAAGAAGAAAAGTTTAATTCCATACTCTCTAAGTCTGGGCTTGCTTTGTGACATGCTTTTGCCACTGCAATGTGGTGAAAGTACTTTTGCAAGTTCTGAGAGTAGGCTTCAAGAGACATCCACATTGTTTTGGGATGATGACACTGCCATGGAAAGTAGCCTGAACTAGCTGGTGAAAGATAAGACACCATTTGGAAGAAAGCTCATTTTCTCCACTCTTGACTTCCCAAAGAGTCTACAGCAGCCATTTCGTAAAGTGAGAATAACCAGCTAAGACAAACAGAGCAACCTACGTAATGCGCAGGTGACCATGGATGCCTGGGTGAAAACATTTGAGACCAAATGACCATTTTAAAAATTAGCATTAAATATAATTTTTAACTTGAAATATCTGTCTTAAATTTTGTAAAAATAAGCATGAAATAAATGTGATCTGTTATATGCATGATTTTAGCTTTAGAAACTGGTTCCCTTAACCATTATTTTCTATTTAAATATGCTTGTGAGTTTAGATAGAAGTATGGAGAGAATATTTGAGTCCTCCTTGTCAGATTATCATCTAAAATTTTTATGTGTTCTCTTGGCTAGGCAATGTTTACATTTTATTAAATAAGAAATTAGAAATTAAGTGTGTATATGTGTACATGTATGTGTGTCCGCACATGCCCATGTGTTTGTAAAATAAGTTGTGGGTCAACTGTGCAAGAGTTAAAATTATGTTTGCATGATTGTGCCTTTCTTACATGTATCCAGCACCTTTATTGTAGTATATACATATGCTATGTGCAGAAAGAAGTATAGATACCTACTTTCCACCCCTGACTCTAGAAATGTTTATTTAGTGCCTAATATGTGTCATGTGCAATGTTATTTACTGAGGATACATATGGAGAAGATATGTGTAGGCATTGCCAGTTTTATGGGTGAGATTGGCAATAAGCAAACATGTATGAGCACTTAATGGATGTAATTGTGAGAAATGTTATGTGAAGTACACCATGCTATGAGATTACAGAAAATTGCAGGTCAAATGGCATAGGAAATGGGAACTAGAATCAGGATGTATTAGGCAAAGCTATATATATGTCTTATATATTGCATTATATGATATATCCTATCCTATCATATGCTTAATATATTAATTATATAATATATGTTATATTTATGTTTAATATATACAAACATCTGCTCAAATCTAGAATTATGATTATGATGGTGCCAAGGGAGTATTCCTGGAAAAGACAATGAAATGCTGAAGAATTTTGAGTGGGGAGGGGCATTTATTGAACTTAAGGGAAGAATACAATGGGTAGAGAAAAAAGACACAAATCACTGATTTATGCTGGAGAGGTGGGGCAAGCAACATCATGTTGGACTATATATATAATTCAAATGACCAACAGCTTTACCCTTAAGCCACTATTTTTCATGTGGGGAAGTTATATGAGTTTAATATTTGCCAATTATATGATATAAAGATTATAAGGCTTAACTCTTACCTTTAAAGAGCTAACAGTCTCATAAGGGAGATGCACATATTTCTATTGTATTTACCATTAGTGTTTAATGATGAATATATTTATGCACACATATATAATATTTTTGTTTCTTTTTTTTTAATTTTTTTTAACGTTTATTTATTTTTGAGACAGAGACAGACAGAGCATGAACAGGGGAGGGGCAGAGAGAGAGGGAGACACAGAATCGAAAGCAGGCTCCAGGCTCTGAGCCATCAGCCCAGAGTCCGACGTGGGGCTTGAACTCACGCACCGCAAGATCGTGACTTGAGCTGAAGTCAGACCTCAACCGACTGAGCCACCCAGGCGCCCCAAATATTTTTGTTTCTAAATGGAGGTGGACAGCAACAAGTTCACTTTAGAAAATTTACCTTTGATACAGAGATTAATAATCCTATTATCTATATGGATCTGGATGCTAGATCTGATTATTGCTTGCCTGAAAATAAAGATAGTTATCACTAGAAGCAAACGCTGATGTAGAAGTAGCAGCTCATGTTGGCATTTTACACAGAGATTGGTGATGAATTTGTAACTCCGGTGCACTGCCAAATATGTAACTACTCCGGAAAATAATTCAATAAGCAAACTGGCACAGTTGGACATGTCTATTTGTGACTATGTCCGTGAAACTGGGAAGATGCTATGAAATCACCAGACACATTTTATTCTCTTCATGGGCATGGAGCTAAACCACATTTTTTCAGCTTTTCTAACATCTAAAGTCATGAGATTGAATTTTGACCAGAGGAACATCGGTACAAGTGATGGTGCCAGGCTACATGGCTAAGACCTGTCGTGAGGTCCTGTGTTCTTGTTTTTTGCTGGCTGAATACAATGTATCCGGTGGAGAACCGTGAATCTCTATTGGATGCGAAACCCAGCTGGCACGCTTGGACTGTGAAAGGACAGAGAAATAAGCCATTTATTGTGTCATAGCCCTGATATATTAGGGTTTACTTGCTACCACATCATAGCCACGCCTAACCTAACTTTTTTAGGTAGGGCAGGTAGAATGATTTGGTAAAAATGTTATTTTTTGCTTAAGGAACCTATGACCTGAGGGTCATCTGTATCTATATGCTATTTCTCAGAAGTCTCCTGAGAAATTTACATTCGGACACTCACAGATTCAAGATTTGAGAAGTATTGGGAGGAATGAATAAGTTAACAAGAATTTGGTGGATTTGAAAACCAATGAGTTATTAGGTGTGAAGTACATATGCTTATGTTTTAGTTTAAATTGCATGCTGCTGGGGCGCCTGGGTGGCTCAGTCGGTTGAGCGCCCGACTTCGGGCTCAGGTCACTATCTCACGGTCCGTGAGTTCAAGCCCCGCGTTGGGCTCTGTGCTGACAGCTCAGAGCTTGGATCCTGCTTCGGATTCTGTGTCTCCCTCTCTCTCTGCCCCTCCCCAGCTCATTCTCTCTCTCTCTCTCTCTCTCTCTCTCTCTCTCTCTCTGTCAAAAATAAATAAATACTAAATTACATCTGCTATTTTTTACCCTATAGCTAAAATTATGATATATATTGTCTGCAGTAAGTGTTAATATGAAATCTAAGATTTAGCCAAGTGTTTTACCAGCCCACAAAATTGTCTCCTCCAGCAACTTTTCCTCAGGAGAATTGTGAAATGTTCATTAGTTAATTAGGCATTCTAGATGGCTAAGTAACATAATATTTCCTTTGATTGTTCTGCTTTAATTAACTATATTTGGAAAAAAATGTTTTTTATTTAATTTAAAATTCAGAATCATTCTACCTATAAATTAATATTGAAGTAGTACAGGAAGCTGGTATTCAACTGAGTTGGAAACATTTTATGTGCAATGTTCAGTGTAGTAAGAGGATTTATTGAAATATTTAATTAAAACAATAAAAGTATATTGTTTTTACACCTGGCTCCTGGAGTGTATAACAGCTGTCCTTTAATGCCCTTGTATTATAACTGGTGTTACCCTGACTGCTTTTAAATATAAAGCCTTTATTTTGAATTTATTTATTTTAAATTTAAGAACTGCACTTCATATGAAATAATGATTACTATTAAGAAAATGTTTCATTTATTATTTATTATACACTCATTTTAAAGAAAATATGTGTGTGTGTGTGTGTGTGTATGTGTTATTTAAGAACGCAAATTAAAACATGGTGAAATCGGGGCGCCTGGGTGGCTCAGTCAGTTGAGCATCTGACATTTGCTCAGGTCATGATCTCACAATTTGTGGATTCGAGCCCTGCATTAGGCTGTGTGCTGACAGCTCAGAGCCTGCAGCCTGTTTCAGATTCTGTTTCTCCCATTCTCTCTGCCCCTCCCCCACCGAGCGCTCGCTCTCTCTCTCTCTCTCTCTCTCAAAAATAAATAAACGTTAAAAATAAAAAATGAAATAAAATAAAATATGGTGAAATCATTGAGAGAGTTGAGAAGTAATAAAATTTTCTTTTAATCCGTGTATTCTTGGTGTGGTAAAGCATTCAGAGTATGCTGCACCTATGCAATAAAGGAGAATTTGCAGAAAATAAATGTTTTTTTCCTATGTTGAAAAATAAATTATGATAATACAAAGTAACATTGACAAAAAGGCAATAATTATATTTGACCTTGTTTCTACAATGGCTAGAGATTTATAATAAATGCAAATATCTGAATTATAATATAAATAATTGTAATCAGAGTCAACTCAGTGTCAAACGATTAACACATGATGGGGTGCAGCATGTATTTTCAGGTATTTAGAGAAACTGTCAAAGGTAAAAAGTCACACTAATCTCTCCTATTATTTTTAGAACTTTATTAGCCAATACTGTTATTTAATTATTTCCTAGATACACAGCTTGCCTTCTCATCAAGCCAGTATGCCCAGCACATTAGTGTGAGTTACTACATTCCTTTTAAGAACAGCATATTTGTCAAGGGCTTACAGAAACATACAAAGATTCTGCCCTCGGAAGTGGTTTAACAAATCAGAATATTTGGGCTAGAGTAGTATCAACTGAGATGCATTCCCATTACACTTTTAAAGTGAACTGAAAATATCAACATTTAACTAAAGTTAGTTTCAACAACTTCATCTAAGAAGGACCAGCCGCTATAATTACCATCAATGTTCCAGAGGGGATATATAACAAAGCACTGTATCACACATAACATTATATCCTCGTCGAGACAGTAATAATTGTTATGTTACAGCTGTTTAAAATAATGTGCAACATTGTCCCCCGCTTTCCTGTGACTTCACTATTAGTTATAAGAACTAATCTAAACTGCAAAACAAACAAAATTGTATTGGATTTTCAAAGAGGGTTTCTTTTCTCCCTGTTATTTCACCTTAGGTAACTCTTAAAACAATATCACTCTTGAAACCCAGGTAGTTGATTTCTTTTCAATTTATGTTTCTAAAGTTGGGAAGAATAGTAGAAAAGCACTCGTGCTGTTCATTTTCTTTCTTTTTTAATGAATCTGATTTTTTTTAAGGGAAGGTAATAAAATCTCCAGAGTGTCAAATGGAATTTGACAGTGGTTTCTTTCATTTTGCTCATCAATTGGAAAAACCACAATGTCCTAGATTGGAAACATTTTCCCTAAAAACGGGATACAACATAGCAACTGATTTAAATTTTAGATACCTGAAACAGGCAAGGAAACAAAAAGTCCGGAAATTCAAAACTCCTCCTTTAGAATGTAATGGTCTGCCAAGCTGCCATGTGATCAATATGCCAATTGCTGAGTGCAATTGAAGGCAGTTTAAGCTAAAGATAAATAGCACCTTCTAATAATCCTTGTTTTCTAAGGATAATCCATAAGAAACATTTTGTACCTTAGAGCTCATATATTACATTGCATAAAGAAGAATTAACACTCTAAATTAATAATTTAGTGCTTTCTGTCCTAAAATACATAACTGAATTATTATTAAATTTTTGCATTTGAAATGATTTAATTACATCTTATGTGGGGAAGGATTGTCGGGGTGCCTAGGTGGCTCAGTAGGTTAAGTGTCAGACTTTGGCTCAGGTCATGATCTCACAGCTGTTGAGTTCAAGCCCTTCATCGTTCTGTATTGACAGCTCAGAGCCTGGAGCCTGCCGTCAGATTCTGTCTCCCTCTCTCTCTCTGCCCCTCCTCCGCTCATGCTCTGTCTCTGTCTCTCTGTCTCTCTCTCAAAGATAAATATTAAAAGAAAGAAAGAAAGAAAGAAAGAAAGAAAGAAAGAAAGAAAGAGAGGGGAGGGGTTGTCAAACAGTACTTATCATTTGGTCCTATTTAAATTTAACAAAAGAAAGACAGTAGTGTAATTGTAGGGTAAAGATCTATGAGGTTTCAGTTATTTTATTTTTACTTTTTTTATGTTTATTTAGTTCTGACACAGAGAGAGACAGAGCATGAGTTGGGGAGGGGCAGAGAGAGAGGGAGACACAGAACCCGAAGCAGGCTCCAGGCTCTGAGCTGTCAGCACAGAGCCCAAGGCGGGGCTCGAACTCACAAGCTGTGAAATCATGACCTGAGCTGAAGTCGGTCGCTCAACTGACTGAGCCACCCAGGTGCCCCGATATTTCATTTATGAATAGTGGGCATGTCCATCATGGGAAGGGAGTTTGGTGGTATATGGCTATCAATTTCCAATTTTATTTTTATGCTAATTGAAGATAAGTATATGTATTTGTATGTTAATTAACTTATTACAATTAAAGAATGATAGTCCTGAGATAGTCTTACATTATTGTTGGCTTGGTTTGTCCTTATCTTAAAAAATGTTAGAAATACATTTCTAATGCTTATAAAGATATAGATATAGTTAATATTACTGTGGTTACTGTTGTGGTAGGCAGCCTTTAAAATGCCCCCCTCCCCATGATCTCATCTCCTGATATTCACATCCTTGTGTAATTCCTTCTTGAATGTGGGTTGAACTGAGTAATTCATTTCTAACAAACAAGTTACAGCTGATGTGCTGGAATAGCTCTTACACAATTAGGTTATGAAAGACCATAGTTTCACATTAGTTGTGTTTTCCTCTCTTTGATGTGGTCTCCTTTGCTCTTTCTTGGACTACTCACGTTGGGGGAAGCCGGGTACCATGTCATGAAGTGGCCCTGGCCAGATACCCACATGACTAAACTTAGCTTGCCAATAGGCAAGTGAGTTCAGAAGGAGATATTCCCTGAGTTAAGCCTTGAGATGATTACTGCCCTCGCTGCCAGCTGAGCCTGAAATACTGCTAAGCCATGCCTAGCTTCCTGACCCATAGAAAGTGTGAGATGAAATATTTATTGTTTCAGTTGCTGAATTTTAAGGTTATTGGTATGCCACAATAGCTAACTAATTCAATTGCCTATACCCTAACTGAAAGAAATGTTAAATATCAGTTGAAGATAACAAAAATAGAGATGCATTATTTTCTTGATCCAAGTTTATAGATCTCTGAACACGTCCCTTTGGATTCCCGATTAAGAATTCCTATTTTAGGCCCACTCATGAGGAATGAAATAATTTCACCCATTGAAACCACTGAAATACACCTAATATAACTATCTTTAAGTACTTTAGCTTCTAAAAAATAAGCAATTTACACAGTATCAGAAGATAATTTACATGGATTTGATGATGTTGCATCCTACTTTACCATTCTCTTAATAAGGTGAATGTCTTTGTAAAAGAACTTTTCTTAATGAAAAATACTCCCTATTGATATAGCAAATGCCACTTAAGTGAGTTACCAACAATGACCAAAATTTTTGAGAAGATGCATATATAAGTTAGGGATATGATAATGACTTGTAACTTTTTTGAAGTCATGGATGTTGTGATTTGATTACAGAAACAGCTGGTAGCTATCAGCTTAAAGATACAAGTCAGGCAAAGAATCTAGGAAGCAGTTATATTTCTGAAAAAAATATATATATATATAATTAAACATTTGATCGTTTTAAAAATATTTTAGTTAAGCCCAAATTTGGTAGCTTCCTAAGCTGAAGCAAAATGAGAGGAGGCCATGATATTAATTCTCGTTCCTTTCATGATAATAATGAGAACAGAAATTTATCAAACAATGCTGCAAATATTGAAATCAATAAAGAAACTTTAAAATTATTTAGATTAATAGAGAGCAAATCTTGAAGACCTATTTGTAGTAACTTAAAAGTCAGTTTGAATTCATGGAAAATAAATCAAATAGTTTGGTAAATCATAACCAAAATAAGAATAAGCAAAATATCTCTATTTCTTACTCTTTTCAAGGACTAGTTGACATGATCTAAAAAAGAAAAACATATAAATTACATACAATTTACACAAAGATTAGTACTTAATTTTGTATCTCCACTCATCCCTGACCAGTGGTATCCCAGGAAAACATAAAGTTTAGTCAATTTGCTCATATAATATAAACTACACTGGTAGTTATGTGAGAGAAGATTGCTATTAAAAACAATACCTTGCACATTTTTTTTCAAAAACATGTTCTATTTAAGAAAATCCTGAGGATCTCAGTAAAAATTCCTGTAACTATGATACAGATAGTATACACCAAGAGAGACGAATCCAATATTTGCTCTTGTTGAATAAACGCATGACTACAGAGGGGGAAATTGTGGTTTTTTCTCACTCTTGTTTTAATTTTTTTTAACGTTTATTTATTTTTGAGACAGAGAGATACAGAGAATGAACAGGGGAGGGGCAGAGAGAGAGGGAGACACAGAATCTGAAACAGGCTCCAGGCTCTGAGCTGTCAGCACAGAGCCTGACGCAGGGCTCGAACTCACGGACCATGAGATCATGACCTGAGCCGAAGTTGGACGCTTAACCGACCAAGCCACCAAGGCACCCCTCTCACTCTTGTTTTAAACCATATTCTGGAAAATGATCCTTACAAGAAATCCTATTTTGTGTGTGGATTCTAGCATCTTTTCTGGAAATGATAGTCCATTCAAGATTCAGTATAGAATCAATATATTAGGCACAAAAGTTAAAACATGTTAGAGGCAGTTCATTGTCATTCTCAAAGTAAATGTATGCATCAGACATAATGTAATAGTAAAAAAAATGAACAATTAAAAATACCATAAGATTTTTAGGTATGAGGCTTTTTTTCCAAAATATTTTCATTTCAAATCTAAAATTTTATCATTTAAAATGATATCGAATGAATGGTTCTAAAGAAAGATTGATTTGATGTAAAACTTATGGATGCGCTTTTTTTTAAATCTTTAGTGCTTATTTATTTTTGGAAAGAGAGACAGAGCATGATCAGGGAAGGAGCAGAGAGAGAGGGAGTCACAGAATCTGAAGTAGGCTCCAGGCTTTGAGCTGTCAGCACAAAGCCCCACGCGAGTCTGGAACTCTTGAACTGTGAGATCATGACCTGAGCTGAAGTGGGTCGCTTAACCACTTAACCGACTGAGCCACCCAGGCGCCCCAAGGATGCTTTTGGAAGCAAATAAGAAACATAACATTATTAGTTATAAAATATTTGTTGAGATATTGCCTATGTTATATATGGGTTATTTTTATGAACTTTTTGGTTAATGACAGGCAAAAACAACCAAACAAACAAAAAACTTTGTAGATTTATTTATACTTACCATTTCCTGACACCATACTAAATACAAAGTGCCATTATTTAATGTATAAGAAGTTTTCACTGTCGCAAATTATTTGAACTGATAAAAGTATATGGACTATGACTAATACAATTGCTTAATTTCATTATTGAAAGAGATAAATTGCATGCACAATGTGGTGTGTAAAATGTCAGCCTGGTAGCAATTATGATTTTGTTTACTGTGACAACAGAAGCAAATATTCAGTTACAATGGAAAAATAAATGTAATATCATAATTCAAGATATATAACACATTTGACAATTTCAGCTAATTAAAAATAAGTACAGCATATACTCAGAAATATGTTTACACTGTCATTATCTATTTTTCATTTCTAAGCTATTTACATTTATTTACACATAGACACAGAGATAGGGTCCAATGCATATTTAAATTAATTATTCCCTAAACATTGTTAAAACGTGCACATAGACTATCTTGGAAAAAGATATTTGGATGATTTCAATGAAACTGACTCTCAACTGAGAAAAGTGAAAAAGAATAAAAGATAAAAATAATTAGCAAGTGATGAGGTTTCTGCACACACAAAACAACATGTTATTATAAACTATACACCTGATACTTTAGAACTATGATTTTAGATATCATCTTCTGAAAAAAATTTTATGTGATAAAGAGTGAGAATACTTTTTTTTTCTGGGGAATCTAAACTATTTTTTATATTAAACCATAGGGAGGAATATTCTTCCTGTGAGTGTTTATCAAAAAGAAAATTAAAAAAAATAATGTTTTTATTTATTTTTGACACAGAGAGAGACAGAGCATGAGCAGTGGAGGGGCAGAGAGAGGGGGAGACACAGAATCTGAAGCGGGCTCCAGGCTCTGAGCTGTCAGCACAGAGCCTGACACGGGGCTCAAACTCATGGAGTGTCTAAATATACAGCCAAAAACCCAGAATAGTCAATACAATATTGAAGGAGAAGAACAAAGATGGAGGATTGACACTATCCGACTTTAAGATTTACTATAAAGTGACAGTAATCAAGACAGTGTAGTATTGATGAAAGAGTAGACAATAGATTAGTGTAACAGAATAGAGAGCCCAGAAATAAGTCCATGCATACATGGCCAATTTAATTATGACAAAAGAGCCAAGAATACACAATGGTGAAAGGAGGGTCTCTTCAATAAATGCTGTTGGGGGCACCTGGGTAGCTCAGCTGGTTAAGCGCCCAACTCTTGATTTCAGCTCAGGTCACAATTTACAGTTTGTGAGTTCAAGCCTGCATCAGGCTCTGTGCTGACAATGGAGCCTGCTTGGGATTCTCTGTCTCCCTCTCTCTCTGCCCTTCTCCTGGTCAGTCTCTCTCTCTCTCTCTTTGAAATAAGTAAACAGACTTAAAGAAAATAAATGGTGTTGGGAAAACTGGGCTGTCATATTCAAAAGAATGTACTACTATCTTACATCATTCCCCAAAATCAAAATGGATTAAAAACTTGAATGTAAGACCTGAAACAGAAATATACCTAGAAGAAAACATAAGGGTTACTAAGCTCATTGATATTAGTCTTGGAAATGAGTTTTTATATTTGACATCAAAGGCAAAAATAAACAAGTGGGATTATATCAAACTAAAAAAACTTGTGTTTAGCAAAGGAAACTGTGAACAAAATGAAAAAGCAAAGTATGAAATGGCAGAAACTATTTGCAAATTACATATCTAAAAAGGAGTTAATATCCAAAATGCGTAAGAAATGCATACAACTCAATAACGGAATAATTAATATCCTAATTTAAAAAATAGGCAGAGGATTTGAATAGACAATTTTCCAGAAAAGAAATTAAATGGCCAAAAAGTATGAGAAATTAATTATATTCCTATAAGTAACAAGCCAAAGGTAAAAACACTTGGAAATTACTTGCAATGAGAAAATCCAAACCCATGCACATGTTTTGATCATTTGTGTGTGTGTGTGTGTGTGTGTGTGTGTGTGTGTGTGTATGACAGTCCAATGCTAAAAAGTAGAAATATGAGAAAACACTGAGTAGGAAAGTCAATTATATACAAATTCAGTAATTACAAAATTAATTGCTGATTCTCATAGTTGTGATTCATTCAAAGACAGTATCAGAGAGGATAAGTGGAAGTTCCAGATCTCTGAACTAGTAAGGATTGCCATCGAAAGTAATCTTAATGGGCTTAGCCTTGGACCAGAAGACCATATGTCACATACATTAAGTCAAAGAAGAAATAAGGGAGCAGGCAATAGAAAAGTTCCACAGACTAGGAAATTTGAATAAGTTAAGAGAGAACAAAGAACTGAGATGTTTATAATTCAGAATTGGTGTTTTGAGAGTGGTCTACTAAAGTTAAAAGTTGTTTTTTATAAATATTTTATAAATATTTTATAAATATTTTTTTATAAATTTTATAAATTTATATATGTCTTTTTATATATATTTTTATATATTATATAAAACATTTTATAAATATATGTCTTATCTTCACACATATATCTTATTTTTTAATTTTTATTTATTCATTTATTTAAAGAATTTAATGTTTTTATTCATTTTTGAAAGAGAGAGAGAGACAGGGTGTGAGAGAAGTAGGGACAGAGAGAGGGGGGAGACACAGAATCTGAAACAAGATCCAGGCTTAGAGCCGTCAGCACGGAGCCGGACAGAGGGCTCCAGCTCACAAACCATGAGATCATGACCTGAGCTAAAGTCAGATGCCTAACCGACTGAGCCACCCAGGCACCCCATATTTTTTAAATATTTATTTATTTATTTATTTATTTATTTATTTATTTTTGAGAGACAGAGTACACATGAGTGGGTGAGGGGCAGTGAAAGAGGAAGAGAGAGAGAGAATCCCAAGCAGGCCCCATGTTGCTAGCAGAGTCTGATGTGCGGCTCAATCCCATGAATCCTGAGATCATGACCTGAGACAAAATCAAGAGTCAAATCAGCCAACCAAGTGACCCAGGCACCCCAAACATATATTTTATTATCTTTTTTTTTAATTAAGAACTAGTGTTTTTTGGTTATTCAGCTAATTAACTACCTAGCTAGTATGCCTAGTGAAGTTGCTAAGAATCTGGTCTTTCTGACTCTAATGTGCATTGGATATTATTGCTGTAGTTTTCTTTACTTTGTTTCTTCATGCTCAATATTTTAGGCTTGATTTGCATTCTGAAGCATTCAAAATATTATATTCTATTAGGTGCTTTTATTATAGAAATTAATATTTATCCACCCACCCCCTGTCTTTCTTCTCTTGTTGGTAATTAACATATGCATGCCTAATGTTAATTAGTATGCATATCCATATTTCTAAAGTTGAAATACATATTTTCATAGACACCTTATATAGTCACATTTTTCATTACTACTCTGGATATTATCACTTCAGGTTTTATATAAATGGTTTGTTATAGTACATTGTCTTATTTGTCCATTACAATTATTCCAGGCTTCTACTGTAAATGATATTTCACTTATACATATCTCAGATTACTGTTTGCTTTTGAATATTTGCAGTTTAAAAGACAGAGAAGGAGAGGGTGCCTGGGTGGCTCAGTAGGTTGAGTGTCCGACTTTGGCCTAGGTCATGATCTTATCCACCTGGAGTTTGAGCCCCAAGTCAGGCTCTGTGCTGACAGCTCAGAGCCTGGAGCCTGTTTTGGATTCTGTGTCACCCTCTCTCTCTGCCCCTTCCCCACTTGTGCTTGTGCTCTGCCTTTCTCCATCTCTCAAAAGTAAATAGACGTTAAAAGACAGAGAAGGAATATAAATCACAAATACTTAAGGAAGGCATCACTTCAAGAAAATGTTACAAGAAAAATTGAGAAAACAAAGCATTTCCTGCTGAGAGATTTTGAAGAGTAGTTATGCATTGGAGAAGATGAGGGTATTTGACAATTTAGCAACTTCCAATTATGTTCTTTTTTTTTTTAATGTTTATTTATTTTTGACAGACAGAGAGACAGAGCATGAGCGGGGGAGGGGCAGAGAGAGAGGGAGACACAGAATCCGACACAGGCTCCAGGCTCTGAGCTGTCAGCACAGAGCCCGATGCGGGGCTCGAACTCACAGACTGCGAGATCATGACCTGAGCCGAAGTCGGTTGCTCAACAGACTGAGCCACCCAGATGCCCCCTAATTATGTTCTTATTCTTGTTATATTGTATTAAGTGAGTTTCCAGATCTTCAACACTTTCACATTTTAATGTCAATTCAAACATTCTCTATGGAGGAATACAGATTGAATTGGGGTAATTTGTATCTGCTTCCTACATTAGTACAAATAACTGAGAACTAGATTTCTTGTTATGGAATTAACATTGCAAGTCATATTTTATAACATTATAAAGTTTTCAGAAGAAATGATATGTTTACTCAATCACTGTATAAATTAGGGATATAGATGGAGATACGTATAGGAATTTAAAAATGGGAAATAATTTTTGTTATTTAATTTTAATAAGAATTAGAATCTGAGACAACGCATGCTCTAAGACATTTACATAGGAAGCCACAGAAATTTACCAACATGAAATTAATTTTGTAACTTAATTTCTAATAGAAATTCTGATTTTTGTGACTATCTTAATTAGAATTTATTTAAAGTGAACTTCAAATACATTTAATATTTTAATATATATTATAAACATGGGAGCAATTGTATTAAAATATATCAGTGTGTGTATGTGTATGCACATGTGCATGTATTTCTTCACATAGATACAATTGTATGTGCATGCTTATATTTTATATATGTACATATATTTATAATCCATATCTATCAATCTATTTCTCTTTACGTGCACACACAGAGAATATATAAATATATATAATTTTCTTATAATGAACTATAATAAAATATAATCTTATGATATGACACAATCTTAAAGTATTGCATGGTAAATATATTTTAAATGACTTTTAATTGGAGGTGCCTGGGTGGCTCAGTCAGCTGAACATCTGTCTGTCTTTGGCTCAGGTCATGATCTCACGGTTTGTGAGTTTGAGCTCCACATCGGAATAGTTGCTGGGCTAGCTACTGTCAGTGCAGAGCCTGCTTTGGATCCTGTCTTTCTCTCTCTCTGCCATTCCCTTGTTTGCTCTCTCTCTCTCTCTCTCTCTCTCAAAAATAAGTAAAAATTAAAAACATTAACAAGAAATGACTTTTAATTGTATTGAAAAGATGCAAAATATAATGGGGTACTTGGGTGGCTCAGTCAGTTAAGTGTCTGACTTTGGCTCAGGTCATGATCTCATGGTTTGTGAGTTTGAGCCCCCATCTCGGGCTCTGTGCTCACAGCTCAGAGCATGGAGCCTGCTTTGGATTTTGTGTCTCCCTCTCTTTCTCTGTCCCTCCCCAACTCAATCTCTGTCTCTCTGTCTCTCAAAAATAATAAACATTGAAAAAATAAAAGATGAAAAATATAGTAATTATAATTTATCTTTTAGAAATAAAAAGAAACACCAAATTCAAAGATTTAATCTGCTCAGTTATTAAGGATACCATGGTGAAAACAATAGTGGTCCTTAGATATTATAACTTTTTAAGGAAAAAATCAGATTGCAACCTATTTATATACATAACCATTTAGAGAAAATATTGCCTAGTTTTTTGTTTTCATTTTCAATTTTTTTTCCTTCCCCACATGGTTTACTTTGGAAAAATGAACAACATATAATATTAACAAAGCAAGTAAAGATGAAATATTGTAGTCCATATGCAGGAAATACTCACTGTAGTCAAAAGAGATTTTCTATTTAAAGATTATAGGATTGCGTTTAGAAACAGAGCAATTTAGTGTAATATATTCTATGAATACGTAATTTTCACCAGGTCAGCCCCTTCTTTTTTTATTCTCTCCACAATGCCCAGATGAGCTCTTTGCTTTCTATTTTGCATCAAAGACAAATTACTTCCTTGCTGTACTCAGAAATAGAAGAATATAATGAAACTCAATGTCATTTAGCAAGGCATCAGATTACAAAGATGGTCACTACAACTAGCTTTAAAAAACTTTCAGAGCAGATAAATAGCACCTGTTTTGTTCCTTTCTTGAGGTGGTAGGGGAGGTGATAAAATTACAAGAAAGTGACAACCAGATAATTTTTACAAACATCTAGGAAACTAATTCTCAAACTTTTAAAATATGCTTCCCAATCATATAGGACAAAAATCTACTAATCATATAAAGGGATAGAAATATTTGATTTTCATAAATTTGCTTGTAAAATTACACACTGGAAGTCCCTGAGGTTTTAAGTTTAGAAATTTAGTCAAGTTTCTCTCTTGTAATATAACATTGCGGGACCCCTCTATAATGCATTTATTCTAAAAATAGATGGGAGTCCCAAAGACTTTCTGAGAGAATGAGGACTTCCTTAGGCTTACCTTGTGTTCTCCATGATTTTCAATTGCTGTTATTATTGCTTTTTCTTTTCTTCAATATTGTTTTAGATTTATTGTTATTATCTTCTTGTCAGGTTTTCTGCAAGTAGATAAGTCAATCTGTTAATTATTTTGGCCTCTAGTTTCCTAGACATTTATACATGAAAGTGTGGTCTTTTGACATAAAGCCATATTTTGGTGTTCAATAGTTATAACACACACTCCAGCCTAACTTTTTACCAGGACAGCTTATTAGTTATGTGTTGCTTGTCATTATGTGCCACAATTCCTCAAATACATTGCCTATTAATTGGATATTGCATGATTTTGTGCAGCTTTCTCTCTGATAGCTCTGACTCATGCTTTGATAAAGAGAGGTAGATATTCATTTTCCATTTGTCAAGTGATTCTTTCCAATTAACTTTGAAAGTGGAATAATTTCCATTATTCGGAATATTTCATCTATTTTGTTCACTCTCCCATATTCAAAATAATGATTTTGTATAAGATCGTTAGTCATTTCACTCATTTGACTTTTTGTGCAGACTGTTGGGTAAGGATGAGACTCATAGTTTGCTCTTTTCATACCTCTCACTATTCTTATCAATGAACTTTTTTTTTGGCACATCCTTCTCTTCTTTCCCTCTGAAGCCTTATCTATATATTTTCTTTGTAAATATATGATTATATGCATATATACATATATATACACATATGTGTATACATATGTATATATATATACATATATATGCATATAATCATGCCATATTTCATGACTTAAGGTTTCTTGCAGTAAATCAATTTTACTCAATAAATAAAATTATCTTATAATAACACTAAGATTAATAATATATACAATGTATTGAATGAGTTTATGAATGATTCTTGATTCTTTGAATCGAGCACTGTGATAACTTTATTACACATATTGACCAATTAAATCTTTATAATACAGAAAAAAAATCAATGATGAAACTTTAAAATTGACAAGCTGGAGAGAAATGCTTTCATTGAAGCACATGGCCAAGTTCATTTTATTTATTAACATTTGTATAGAATCTGTCATGTGTCAGACACTATTTGTTTTATCAACTATAGCAAATATTAACTCATTTACACATGACAATTACAAGAAGTAAGCCATTATTATTACCGTACATTTTTTACCGATAAGGAAAATGCAGCACTGAAAAGTCAAATACGTTGTCCAAGGTCTCCTAACTAATATGTGGGAAAGCATGCATTCAAACCTGGACAGGCTTGCTACTGAGTACACAATCTCACTCACAGTGCTGTGAGGGCTCTCTTGCCTTAGTCCTGATAGAGGATATACTAACACAAATGGCATTGATTGGTATGTTTCAAAACAAATAATGGCACCCATAGACACCCAGGAAACATATTTGGATGCATCATTTTACAAAGATCTAAAGGACTAGGAAGTCAAAGACATATTTATATTTACATTTCCTTTTATAAATACTGTGAGTTCCCAAAAGAGAAGAGTCTGTGTTAGATGGTGCAAATTAAATTACTGGGCCATCACTTAAGAAATCGGAATGATAAAGCCTAAGCAAGGGTTCAAACACATTGTATGGAAAACAAAGAAACTAAATTTGCCCTGGAATCAGCTGGCCTCCTCATCTGCCTCTAAACCAGTGAGAACTCGATCAGATAAATCTATGGACTCAAGTATTACATGCAAAGAAAAGCAACAGCTGAGGGACTATTCATAGAAAATAATAAAAGGCAAGTGGCTCAAATTGAAGTCCCACAGCTTGGTTGGTAAGTGTCATTCACATGGAGCTTTATCCTCCTGGGATCACACAAAGAGAACCTCTGTCTACTTGAAAGTTTTTCCTATTAGACAGTTATTTCTGCATTTCTTATCTGGACTGCCTTACTCTCTCTATAAAGCTTTGTTGAATATTGCCTTATGTTTTTCTAATTGTTTTTGTTTACTCCTAACCCCTCCTTACTTAGACTTCAAGACCCATTTTGAATCCCAAATCAAATCCTCCCCTACTATCACAGGCTAATTTATATATATTTTTTCCTCTCTGCACTCCTTACATCAGTAATACATTATAATTTAACTGCATAAAACATGGTGTATTTTCATATTTTTTTTTAATTTTTTTTTCAACGTTTATTTATTTTTGGGACAGAGAGAGACAGAGCATGAACGGGGGAGGGGCAGAGAGAGAGGGAGACACAGAAACGGAAACAGGCTCCAGGCTCTGAGCCATCAGCCCAGAGCCCGACGCGGGGCTCGAACTCACGGACCGCGAGATCGTGACCTGGCTGAAGTCGGACGCTTAACCGACTGCGCCACCCAGGCGCCCCTGTATTTTCATATTGATAACTTACTTAGAATAACTGCTTAAGTACTTTAATTTTACCAGGTCCTTTGTCTTAAGCTACCTGCATCCTTGGATACATCCTAAGTGTATTACCCACAATAAGATTTCAAAAAATATATATTTTTTATCCGATAGTGTGACTAGACATGCTGAAGATACTCTAAAAGGTATGATAAAGTCTACTTTTAAGTGCTTGGACAACATGATTTATTAAAGCAAAACACTATTTTGTCAATAAATTCTCAAAATGTAGGTACTGTTTTGTAGGCAGAATAATAGCCCCCAAAGATGGTCCCTTCTTAATCCTCAGAATTTATCAATATATCTTACCTGTCTATGATTCTGACACCAATTCCAATGTGTGGGTTTTTCTCTCACACCAAGTAATTCTCTGATACCAGCTAGGGACATCCTGCAATTCAATTCAATTCTGACACCATCCATCTGAAGATAGTGCCAGATCCCACAGGTTAAGGGCTCAGTCCTACAAAACTGCTCTCCTCTCCACTTCAGATGCTAATCTCTAACTCAAGCTCTTATCTATGGGCTGTAGATCAGAAGTTCCACTGGCCCCATTCTTGGGTTGAATTAATTTGTCATAGCAGCTTACTAGAACTCAGAGAAATATTTTACTTGCCATATTATCAGCTTATTATAAAAGAACCTTCATTGGAGAGGTGTGATTGATTAAATCACTGGCTGCTGGTGATTCTCCAGCCCCTCACCTCTCCCTGGAGGTCCTGGGATGAACTGAAAGTTTCAACCCTCTGATGACATTGTTGGGTTCCTGGCAACCAGCCCCCATCCTTAGGTAACCTAGGGCCTTTCCAAAAGTCACCTCATTAATATAACAGAAAGTAATTCCCCCCCCCCCCCCATCCTCTTCACTAAAGAACTTCCGAGAGTTTTAGGAGCTTTTTGAAGAAGGAAGGAGAGAATATAGCCAAGGAATGTGGATGGCCACTAGAATTTGGAAAAGGCTGGGGGATGTATTTTTCCTGGGGCCTCCAAAAGAAACACAATCCAGCTTATATTTTCATTTTAACCCATTCAGAACCTTATCAGACTTCTGACCTTCAAGAATCGAGAAATAATAACATGTCTTGGGTTAAGTCACTAAATTTATTGTGATTGTTAGGGCAGCAATAAAAATATAATACAGCCATAATGGTGATAAAAATGTTTGCCACATCAAAGAATGTAAATACTGTGTGATTACATTTATATATGTGTTATTTTTTTTATATCATATCATTATTTCAGTCCTTTTATGATACTTACCTAATGCAAAGTCTCAGAACATTTTATCATCTGTATTTGGCATAGAGTAAACTGGGAGGTGGGTGTGAGATTGGGAAACATTTCTTCCAAATTTTGCTTAAGGAGCAGTAAATTGCATGGCAAGTAATTCTGTGAATTTTCATGGGCATGTTTATGAATGGGCATCTATCTATTTATCCTCTATCCTCTATCTACCTATCTCTTTATCTATCATCTATCTATACATACATTTCTATTGACACTATTACAATTTGGAGGATTTGAGTCTCTTCCTGTTTTAACTGAAACAAACAAGTTTTGTTGTTTTGTCTAAATGGTGAAACTTTCTAGTTTTGATACTTTTTTTGTTACTATTTATGCCATTTCCTACATGTTCAGGTAACCAAAACTATCTATTCCATTTACTTAACGTCTTCTCTGTCTTCAGAGATTTCGCTTTTCTGAAATAGGTCACTGTAATATAAGTTTTTATTTTCTCTGTCAGAACTGCAGTCAAATATAACTAAACTGTAGTGTGTACAAAGCTGACTGCATTCTTGCTAATAATCATGTCATGTGATGTATCTATTAGAAATGCTGACTCTGGTTGTTGTTTCTGGTTTTAATCTTCATTGTATGTCTCCTCTTTTGAAAGTCCTACCCTTCCCTCGCCCCTTGTCCTATCCATCTTCTATGTATCCTCTATGTATTATCTATCTATCATCTCTCTATCTAATCATCTAATTTACATGACTTTATTCTCATTTAAAACTATATAAGAATTATTCTAGAGAGAAAATAATGGAAATAAAATAAATTATTTTTAATCTAAAAATATTTGGAACTATCTTTGACTTTTCTATTTACTTTTACCTCTTCAAGCAACAAAAATAAACTTGACATTATTTCTTTGTACTATTTTAAGCAATACACTTATATTTAAGTGTATTCATAGATACAAAATAAAATCAAATGAAAGCCAAAAATAAATATTCAAAAATATTCTTTAACATTTTTTAAATAATGAAATTTTAACATTTAGTTTTAGTTTATGTATAAAATGAAAGCACAAATTTTAGCCACTAAATTAATTCCTAAAACAAAAATGTTTGTTTAGAGAGTGTCCATTAGTGATTAGAAACATGGACACTAGTTTCCATCTACTAGCCTAAAATCTTGGTCCTGATCTTAAATTGCTCTTTGTCCTAGTAGAAGTTTCTATGTATTCTCTCCGTATCTTGGTCCCTCATTAAATTACTGGAAGAATTAAGTGAGTAAATATATTAAGTCTTCAGTATAAACACACAATAAACACAAACCATCATAAGCGATTCTGTAATAGAAGACCAAAATGATATGAAATAGCAGTTGAAACAGATATTGGACGTACATAGTGACAAACTGATAAATGAATAAATAAGAATTTGAAAGTCATGTTTTCTGCACTAGAGTGGCATCTGAAACATACGATGTGGCATGATACGTTAATCTGCCTTAGTATCAAAATAAGTTTTACTTTGGCATTTACTATCAATAAAGAACCACCACAAATTCCCTAGAAGGGTGAAAATTCAAAACCTATCCAGATAAAAACTGTTTTTATATTGATGCTATCTCTGGGGATATGTTTGGAATTGAACTTCTTGTTTTTGAGCACTGTGACATTATTGTTCATTGGAATGAACATGAGAAATTGCTCATCAATGACATATAAAATTTTTTAAAAGATTGGAATTTAAAATCCATCCCTGGAGCTCGTCTTTATATTGAAGCAATTTCATAGCCAGGGTTTGAATTTAAGTCCTTACGGATTTTAAATGAGAATTGTTTTCACATTGCTTACAGAATAAACTAGGAGGACTAAATATATGTCTATGCTGATATAGAGACTCTGTGTGAAATTCAGATTATTCAAAGGAAATACAAATAAATATATTATGTACATACTCTCATATTTTCCTGATAAACTTTATTTTTATTTTAATGTTCGTTTGTGATAAGAATTAATAATAGAATTAAAGATAAATATTCACGTTGTATGAAATCTTAGATTTAAAAAATGTTACATATCTAGTTTCTTATATACTCCATTCTCCAATCTTATTTTTGTTTCCAATTCGTCAATTTTAAAAAACTATATAAAATATCCAAGGGAGATACATTAAATCTAAGATGACATTTCACATTAATATTGTACTATTTATTATAGATTATATTGAAATTGAGCATAACAGTGAAAAATGTAACTCTAATCTTTCTGCAGACATGAGAATGATGTTAGGGCAACACTTACGTGTTCCCTTTTAAAAATTTTAAGTGTCCTATTTGACGATGCATAATACATTTGCATAGTAGTGTAACATTTATTCATATCCTACATGGATATATTTTCTAAGATCACTATCTTTAACCCTAAATTGGTAAGACTGAAAAAAAAAATCTCAAAACACAGACTAGAAATAGCTATCAATATGTTTATTTGTTTTATTATATAGCTAGAAGTTTTATATTAGACAATACATGTTCAATTTAAGAAAAGAGATTGAAGCATTAATACCCCAGGCCATTGAAATGGACTCGAGGAGGTTAATAAACATTAACTCAATAAATATTTTTAAACACACGACAGACACACTTATTGTGATGGTTATTATAAATGGAGCTAACAGTTAAATAGATAATGCCATTTCTCAATATATTTTATAACGAATATAAACAGAATGGAAAGGATATAAGCACTATTCATGGAAGCACTTTTCAGGAAGAGATAAAGAGCCGCACAACCACTAAAAAAGGAACAACAGAACATCATATCATGGGGTCTGTTAAGACTGAGACAGGAAGGGAGAGGAAGAAAGTTCAGAACGGATAATGTAGATCCGTTTGCTTAGCATCAGAAAGACATGTTACATTTACACTCAAAGTACATGGTCTTTTGTACTCAAGTTACACGAGAAACACATGAGAAGAAGGTTTGAAGCAAGTATATTACTTTAATTTACAATTTAGGAACATGTTCATAACTAATCTGAATGCATAGTCCAGTAGGAGTTTCTGGACTGAAGGAGGCTAGTTAAAAGGCTATTGAAACATCCAGAGGAGAAAGAAAGTAAATCAGGAAAAATAAAATTTACATCTATTGAATTAGAACCTAACTCATAGTCTATTTGAGAAAATATAACCCTGGTAAAAGTAGAGTTAAGAATTGAGACACCAACCTCCAGTATCCAACCCCAAAACACATTTTTTTTTCTGCTATGCTGAAAAATATCTGTCTTTTGTCTTGTTTCTCATTCTGATTTTCCTTCTTTTGAATGAACATTAAAGATGAATACATGGGCTTCTAGGAGAAACTGCTTCAAAGTTCTAGAAAAGTTTTTGGAAGAGTAGATCAATAGTGAATCTCAAGTGTAATCTATAAGAATTCTCTCATGACAGAAAAGTAAAAAGGTCAACATGTTAATGTCTGTGAAGTCATTTCATATTTGTAAAATATCCAGCTCTGACTCTATCAAGTGTTCGTGATTTACTTCCACTTCTAGTTTAGTCCAAAGAATGTTCAGGGTAGTACGGGGTACAATAAATAAAATGGCACAATGCCTAAATTCCAATATTGACTCCACCATTTGACAACTGTGTTCTACAGGGAAGTCACTTCATCAGTTCAAGCCCTCTCAGGCTCCACTTCCTTACTTATCTTTTTCAGAGGGTTATTTTGATGATTAAGTCAGTAATAATTACTTACAAAGAGTATCACACACAAGAATGACAGTAAGTATCAGCAATATTACTATTTATAGGTTTTCTATCACTTATACTCTTCTCTTGCCATGTAATTGAAGTCATTGACAGCCTCTGGGAATTAAAATGCAGACATCTTTGGGGAGTCATTACAGAAAATTCCTCCTATCAATGTAGTGTTTTCATGATTCTGATAAAATAATCTCTCTTATGATAGTTAAGACATTTAAAAATCACTTCAATTCTACCTTTCCTTTTGTTTTTTGAAAGACTGTGACAATATCCTCGTGGAAAACAATGCATGCTATGAACTGTTATATACAAAATACAGTTAACACTAAGAGTTAGTGGCAAAAAACTAAAACTTTAACTTAAAGACGGGTCTTCCTGATGCATGGTCATGATGCTACAATTAATGGAATTTATTTATTTTTCTTGTAATGTATTGTAAATATAAACTGTCTTTTAATATTATCTTTTATTTGAAAATTGTGAAATGCAATTAAAAATGCAATTAGTATTTGACCAAAGATAACTAAAATAAAAAGGAAGAAGGATAGGTTTGTTTCCCAGGGAACACATGAGAAATCTGCTTTGATCGCAGTTCAAATCTCTATTTAGGGTTTCTTACTCAGGATTATCATTTTGCCACCTTTAAAAAAGAAATGCTTACTCTATTTTTGATGAATATTGTATGTTCAACAACTGTTCATGTTTTGATCTTCTCAAACTGGTGAATACAGATCTTAATTAGTAGTCAATGGTTTGATGAGTGGAAGTAGGCAGAAGAAAAAAGCAAAAAAAGTTAATTTTCCTGCAATGTTAATTTTAGACAAAATGTTTGGAAAGTCTCAATTTTATGTTAAAACATAAAAGAGCTATTTCATGAAATATGCAATATTTATATGTTTTTATGATAAAGGGTGTTCTAGTAAATGTATGCTTGTCCTATGGCCAATTTATGTTATAATTTTGAAAACTATGCATGGGCATTTGTTTATTCTTCCCGACTGATAGTGTATTTTGAGAAGAAAAGGTCAAAATCAAAACCAAAACTCAATTAATTAAAAAAATATAAAATGCAAAATATTAAAATAAATTATTTACAGATACCAGAAATGGCTAAATCAGAGGCGCCTGGGTGGCTTAGTTGATAAAGGTCCGACTTCGCCTCAGGTCATGATCTAGAGTTTCAGGTTCGTGAGTTTGAGCCCCCGCATCTGGCTCTGTGCTGACAGCATGGAGCCTGGAGCCTGCTTCAGATTCTGTGTCTCCCTCTCTCTGCCCCTCGCCCAGTCACACTCTGTCTCTCTCTCTCAAAAAGAAACATTAAAAAAAGTTTTAAAAATGATTAAATCAAAAAGGATGAAAAGGGCTAGGATTCTGGAGAGAGAACATAAGAATGGTGAGCTAATTATCTGCAACCTCAGGGTCCCTGTTGGCTATTTCAAGTCTGTGTGTTCATAGAGGCTAAGATTTTAGGTTTTGAATAAACAGAGACCTACTCCTATACAAACAGAAAAAAAAGAAAAAGGCATTTTTGAAGTCATGGAGCATTTTGAAGTCATGAAGCATTCCTTTTCACAACACTTTTTAATTCTGTGCAGTATGGAGGTCTAAAATCTAATGTGAGTGGAATTTTGGCAGTCTTGCAGCACTGCAGAAACAGAGATTAGAATCCACATCTCCCAAACTGAAGGGCCCAAGTGAATGCACTGGGATCTCAGCAGGAAGAATGAGATCAACTCAAACTTCACTCACTTTTGTCGCTAATTAGCTGAAAGTAATGGCCTTCAAATGACTCTTGTTAGGTAATGAAATAAAGAATAATTTCTGGAGAAAGATCATTTCACCTAGGACCTATATATTTATAAAAACAAACTGACACAAAATAAAAAAATTCTAACATGCTAACAGACAGGGCCGTAGGCCAGAAGTTAAGAAGAATTCGAAAGAAAGAAAGAAGAAAGAAAGAAAGAAAAAGAAAGAAGAAAGAAGAAAGAAAGAAAACTAAAACTAAACTCACATATGATACACTTATGTAATTTGGTGCCAAATATTTTAAATTAAAAAATATTTTTTAATGTGTCTTTTTGAGAGAGAGAGAGACAGAGAGGGAGAGAGAGACAGAGACAGAGACAGAGACAGAGAATGAGCGGGTGAGGGGCGGAGAGAGAGGGAAACAGATTCTGAAGCAGGCTCCAGGCTTCAAGATGTTAGCACAGAGCCCGATGTGGTGCTCAAACTCACTGGCCATGTGATCATGACCTGAGCCAAAGTCTGATGCCCAACTGACTGAGCCACGCAGGTACCCCTAGCACCAAAGATTTTAAAATACAGTGGTATCGTAAAGAAAATAGAAGAGGCATTATTTAGAAAACTAGTTAAAAGTATGGAGAAAATTGAATATAGGAATGTCTGAAGAGTATCAAATGGAAATTCGAGACTTGCAAAATACGTATTTGAAAATCAAAATTCATAGATGATAGTTAGCAGAAGGTGAGAAAATAAAAACAGACTTTTTGAAACTGACAAGAGACACAAGGAAAATATATACACTGAATGAGACAGAAAAAAGTATTAATTTAAATAATGAGTAGGATATGTAGGAAATAGTAAAAGTTAAATGAAGAGGGAATGATATCCTCAATGTATCAGGAGAAATGGTAATGTTTTGAGAAAAGATACTGGAAATTATTACTTTGAGGAAAGGTAAATATTAATAATTTTAATATATAATTTTATAAACATTCTTAAAATTGCCTTGCTATAATTGTAATTTATATGAATTCACAAATAGATGACTATCATGATATATAGCCTCTTTTGATAAAATTCAAAGAGGTCCCTGCATTTTATGTGCCAAATGTCATAATAATTTGGTTTTAAATCTGTTAAAAGGACTCACAAGAATTCTGATACATATTTGTAAGTAATGTATACAAATTCAGACTGATACACCTTTATTGTAGTTGAGATTCCAACTGACCATAAGTAGCATTGCTGTTGGAAGGTATGATTTTTCCAAAATAGTGAGTAATTCTCAGTAAATATATTTAAAAACATTTTTTTTGATAAGTGCAATGTTGGAAATGTCAATGAACATTAAAATTATTCAAAATACATTATATTTGGATCTGGGAACAAAGTTAAATTTTAGGGTCAGAAAATTTGCTCAAGACCTAGGACAAGTCTTCTTTAATGTGAAATTGTCTCAAACCCAGGGCATCTAGTATTTCAAGGATAAACATCCACCAGAATAAATATCAGTTGGGCCCCTTCAATCACTAGACAACAAAATACAAACTCACAGATTTCCCCAAATGTTCCACAAAACATGGGAACTCCCTATCTCCCCACACACATATGAAAATCACTGTCTATAGGGATATTTTAGGTAAATTTTCAAGAGACTGAAGTATTGTAATTTTCCAATCGTTATCTTTTAATCTTCTCTTTTCAAGCTCATATTCGATATTTAGAATTTTTTTAGGTATATGGAAAATAGGACCTCCTTCAAAACAATTACTAATCATCACCACCAACACTAAGATCTCTCCCCTTAGGCTGCCAACATAACTACTGATTCCTTAATTCTGCTTTTTCCTAATTCCCCATTGGATCCCCAAATCAGTTCTCCATAAAACAAGAGGGAACTTCTTTTTTACAAATTACATTATGTCACTTTTCTGCTCTCCTCTTTTGAAAGTCTTTCCTTCCACTTAGAATACAATTATAAATTCTTCATTTGGCCTGGAAATGCTACAACACCTACACTCTGTCCATTTCTGCAAACCTTATATTCTACCATTCTTCTACTCATTATCCACAAGCACATGAGCCTTTAAATTCTCCATGCAAACATGAGGCTCAGGAATCGTGGAATCCTCCGCCCCTTTACAGATTCCTAAAATGTGCTTCCCTAAGTTAGGCACATGAGTAGATCCCTTGTTTGATTCAAGTAGGTCAAATAACTCCTCTTATGTCTAAACCAGAACTCAATCCACTTAGCAGGCATAATTTTCCTTCACAGGACCTATTAATACCTGACATTATATTATGTGTTTATATATTCATCTGTTATATTTTGTATTCTCCTCTATATGTGTTTAAAGGCAGAAAACTGGTCTGATTGTAATATGCTATATCCCAGGTACCTAAAATGCTACCAAGTAATAATATGCATTTAATAAATGTTAAGTCCTGGAATAATCTAATGGTTTCATTTCTCTAAACTTTAGGAAAAATAGTTTAATTCAATGAATAGTAAAGGTATAGGATATTTTCTTTGAAATGATTTTCAATCTTTCCATTAAGAGAAAAGTTCTTTCTTTCTCTTTTCTCACTTGACTACACAATATATCATTTTATGAGATCATAAAGTAATATATATTTTTGATCCCAAGAAGAATTTATCTGCCCTGAAACTGTTAGTCTGATAGCTATTGTTTTAATATTTGCTAAAGTAAATCTTCTAAGCCTCTTCTATTGGAATGATTTTTTTAATGCTTTATTTGTATTCTTCTTTAAATGAGCAAAGGGAATAATCTAGCCACAAAAGACTTACAGTAACCCTGATGCCAATGGGAAATTGAATATTTTTAATAAAATATTGAGGTATGTTATTTTACATTTTGTGTTATGTGATCTGTCATATGAAAATGCTTGTCTGGGTATTAAGAAACAAGAACACCCTGAAAATATCCTTAGGGTCATCTACAGGTAATACAAAGTCAATAAAATTGCTTCACTAATGATTTTGAGACTTCCCACAAAGATTCTGGTACTGAGTCAAGTTTTTGCATAAGATGAAAGAATATGTCCAATGAAATTCAATCTATGAGAAATTCAATCTATGAAACAGAAGACTCTGTTATCAGAAACTTGTAATTTTATAATCATGATTTCATCATTTCCCTTAGTAGAATTGTCACAGACCTATAATAATTTAATCTTTCAATCATTGAACTATCTTGCCTTTAAATAATATAATTCTGCTTTTCCACAGAGATACATTTACAAATAAAAGAACAAAATTTTTCAAAATCTTTTTTTTTTAAAGAGAGTCAAATAATGTGGATAATAAGAGTCTGTCAATCCATAAACTTTGGGTAGAGAAGTCTTTAAGTCAATGCTCATTTGGCAATAAGAATATTTATTATTTTATTATTTGTATTACTGAAATCCTGTAAAGATATATTTGTACATGTACTTACATTTAAAAAAAAACTGAAAGAGTAATTATCTTAATAATTTTAACATGTGTTACAGCATAAGGTTTATTTTCCTTTCTGATTTCTACATCGCTTCCCTGAAGATACTATCTTCCTTTATTGAAGTTGAATAATTTCATATACTTAAAACACCACAGGGAACAACAGGAGAGTGGTAATTTCAAATTTTCATAGTGTTTTTTAATTTGGTTTATGGCTTAGAATTAGCATGTCTGTGCTCAATGCCAAAAGATGTTTGCTCATTTGTTTGTTTGTATTTTGCCAGTGAGGACCTGAAATTTCAGAAATACATGCATAACATCTATTATAATTCTGTCAAAAGTAGGAGTCCAACTCTTACAACTAAACTACTATTTTCTCAAGAAATAAAGACCTTCAGTCGGTGCTCATACTTTATTCATGATGTGTGTATTTGCATCATTATCTACTTTGAGTCATTTTCTTTTTGTTATGTGTCAAATAAAGTTGAAATTATGTACCAAGTCACATTTCAATGTGCAATTTCAATGCACAATAAAGTGAAAGATTCCTTTCAAGATACACTCATCAAATATAACTTAATAGGAAAGTATGTGTTGTGATTGTGAATATGCATTTATTAATTATACATTAATTATTTGTCAACATGATGCTCAGGACCTGAAACAAGTATGAATTTATCTTTGAATTGAATTATTTAATATAAATAATAAATCTTTATATTATAATAAATGTTGCTGTAGTGTATGAATTAATTTAGTTGTTTAATGTCTGTAAATCCTTAAAAAGAGTTATCAGTGGGAAAAATCCATAATTTTTGTTGAGTTTTTTATATATTAACTACATTTATTGTTGACTTCCTAGAAACCAACTCAACATCACAAATATAAAAGTTTAACAATTACTACACTCTAATGAATTTTGGGAAAGTAAAATTCAGTCAGTGGTTCATACACCCAAAGAATGTTTGTCTGAGTTATTTTTATTTTAGTTTGGTTGCATTTGAGAATACTTACAATGTAAGTATTTAATAATTGGTATGTATTTGATGATTACAGTGTGCAATCAGCAATGAAGGAAAATTATTAAGACTAGATACTGTCCTTCCGAAGATTACTATTAGGTTAGTAAGCCAGAATACAGACTTGAAACAGTTAATGTATTAAAATTCATATGAAAAACACATTTAATTAGCAAATGCACATTTAAAAATGGCATCTCAACTTGACACCTTTAGGGACTATTTAAAAAATTTCTTTCGCAGTCTAAATTTCTGGAGAGGAAGAATATTTGATAGCTGCTTTATAATGTTGCTTCTAAAATAATGCTCAGCTTAGAAGCCCTTTGTCAGTAGAGAAGGCTTTTATCAGCATCCCTGCCTTCCACTACACATTCTTTTACAGAAAAAGAGAAACCTGCAAGTTTATATCTCAACATAATCTCAAACTTGTTTCCACTGCTGAGATGATAAACCTTTAATTTTATTTCCCATTCAGGTTTATGCCTTTGTTTAGTTTCTAAGAAGTAACGAGAAGTCTGTATTTTATTGCCTGAAGTATACAATGAACTGGTATGATATCTAAACTTCCACCTTAGATACAAGTGTAAGAAACAGAAAAAAAATTAAAAAAGTAGATAAAGGATGAAAAATCTCAGCACAGGCAGGAAAATAACACAAATTGGAGGAAGGGCTCAGCCTAAGAAATATTCATATGCTATCATGTAAATGACTGAGTCCTCTTTGCCACTCTTAATTTAGTATTGAACTTCTGCAGATCTCTTAAAAGAAATTACTCTTAAACATTGTTTGACGTCTTTATGGAATTTTAATTTACAGTTTACAAAATGTGCAAATATAAATATATTTGTACTACATAATATATATAACAAAATCCAATGATAATACATTGTTTTATGAAAATATTTAAAAAAATATTTTCTTGGGGTGCCTGGGTGGCTCAGTTGGTTAAGCATTTGACTTCAGCTGAGGTCTTGATCTCATGGTTCACGAGTTCAAGCCCTGCGTCAGGCTCTGTGCTAACAGCTCAGAGTCTGGAGCCTGCTTCATATTCTGTGTCTCCGTCTCTTTCTGCCCTCCCCACTTGCGCTCTCTCTTTCTCTCTCGCTCTTTCTCAGAAATAAATAAACATTAAAAAAATTGAAAAAAAAGAAAAAAAGAAAAATTTTCTTAAATTATTAAATTATTTAAAATATGCATAAAGATATTTTGCCTATATGATCAACATATGTGTAGAAAATGTGCCAAATTATTACTTACTTGGTGTAAATCTTGTACAATGTTTTTGAACAGTTTATATGCCAGGACTGTCGAGCAAAATATTGTTAGGCAACGTGACATTTTTGGGAAAGAAATATTTTTAGTATTTGAAGAAGTAATTATTCAATGCTTTGCAAAATTTGTTAAATATTCTAGCTCAAAAATAAGCTTTGAATTTCCCCTCAATTTTGAAAAATTGAGAAGTGATTTTCTTCAAGTATAATTATAAATAACAAAATATATAAGAACAGTGTAATTGAAAAGCTTGAAGACCCTTAATTATAGTGGTGCAAATGTGGCATATGAAACTTGAATTGCAGCCTAATTATTACTTCGTTATGTCTACTTAAGAAATTGCTGACAAATGGTTTATAGTTTTAACTTAAGAAACTAGAATAAAATTTAGAAGTAAAGATGTGTTGATTCAAAAAGCATGTTGACATATACTATATAGTTGGCTCTGAAACATATTATGAAATTAAGAAAAATAAATACAGTGTAAATTTGTACTTGAAGTGTATATGTATATCACAGTGAGGTAAAAACATTTTTATTTATTAAATAGGACATTCTCACATTCTGATTTTGCTTTCTATCAGATGTCATTCTCATGAGTATTTGTATACTGGTGTGTGTATAAATGTAAACATGTTTATGCAATTTCTAATAAATACATGTTATATACCTCTATAGATTATATACATTTATTAAATGTATATATTATGAATCACATTATATCAGATATACTTAGTACTATATATATCAAAGTGGTTTATGTGATTGAAATTCTAATACAATGCAGCTTTTCACATGCTATTTATTCACATATGTGTGCACACATACACACACGGCACAGTTTTAATCAATTTTGTCAAATACGTAACCATTTTCTTAATCGAAATATACAATCTTCTTATCACCTTGGAGAGTTCTTTCAACAAAAACATGGCAGCTGCATGTTGTGTGATTTTAGATATTTGTCTTTATGATTCTATATCAATTTTTCTGCCTTGAAGTAATAGACTTCTGCATTTGTATCGGTTGACTGGTACTTTACTATCTACTCACATTGGGGTTGTCTTTTATTGTTAGTTTTCAGTAGAGGATGAGGCTAACATTTTCTGCAGAGCTGAAAATTCTAGATATTTACTTTCCCAGTCTGCTCTGTATTTAATGCATGTGGACTTGTGATCTAGGACCAGATAATTGACAGCTTCAGTGCCAGACTTTAAATCGAGAGCCACCGTGGCAAAAAAAGCATGATAAAGAATCCACGTTGATATCCTGCAGTGACAGCAACAAATCCATTCTCTAGAGACAGCAGTCTAGCCGCCATGATTAAGTGCTGGTAGTATTGGTGGGCAGTCAGAATGACTTTTACTCAGAATGTTTTCTGTCCTATGATTTTGCATTAGTTCTGGCTTTGTGGCCTCTCTTTGTTTCCGTCTATTTCCGAACACATTCCACTATTCTTCTGAGTGATTCTCTAAGCTTACCGAAGTCTATGAAATATTTTCGATTCAAATCAGCCAGTCATTTTTGTTGTTGGCTTCTAAGGACACTGAATGATATAAATAAATATTGCTCTATGGTAAGGGTGAAAGGGTGGGGGGAGTCGTCACATGTTCCAGGAAATAGAAAATATCTGGTCTGTAAATGACAAGCTACTCCGGAAGAAAAAAACCTTTATATGTAGATATTAAAGAGCCATAGGAAAAAACTAGGGAGAGAAAGAGAGGAACCATAATTGATCGTAGAGCACAACAGAAGAGACAAAATAGATTGACTTCCTTGGGGAGAAATAATGTTAAGGGCCAACATATTAGCCTCAGGACCAGTTGGAATCATGTATGCAAGCAAAAGCCAACTAAAGAGACGCAACGCATTTCTTCAGTCTGACGTGGGGGAAAAAGTGCTCCTGGCTAGTCACATATTTTGGGCAGATGTGAGGCATCTGTTGCTTACACCTGAGAAAGCTAATTAGCTAATTAAATTCTTAGGAGGAGCAGGAAAACAAGCCTGAGGTACAAGATTCGCCCCAGCTGAGTTGTATGCTCTACTACCAAAATGAATGTGAATTTTAAGCTAAGAGGAAGGAAAACAAGTGAGGATTTTATTTCAAGCCAGAATTACAGAAGTTAAGTAAATAAAAGAAAAAGGATACTATATCAGCCACAAGGGAAAGAATGCACAATCCCAGTGTTTTCTATTAATTGGCTTTATTTTATTAAATAAACATATCTATTCATGGCAAAGTTACTTTTTAATATCAGGCCAATTTTATTATATATTCGATTTTACTTATTATACATAAATTACTACATATTGGACAGCTTTATTGTATGAAAATAGAATTTCAATTATACCCATACATAAACTGTAAAGTTGCCCTTGATTCCCTTACACTTAATAGAGCACAGGGTCAGCTGTTAATTCAGGCCACCAAGGTTAGCATCTTTATGTTGCTATGATTAGGTTTTGTCTGCTGGCTCTATAGAAGGCATATTTACATGAACCACATTTTTTACTCATAACTCACATAATTAGGGTGCACTCAAAATGCTAAAATTACCTCAGTTGCAAGATAAATATCTATTTTACACTAAAGTTCTTGACTGGACACCTTGTTAACGTGATTTTTCTCTTTGCACATTAAATATAAAAACATATCATTGTATATGTCATGAAGACAAGCCTAGCACTAGGCAGAATGCACTGATTAAAGAAGGTTGGACTGTAATTCTAATTACTTAAGTTTTGAAATATAGAACATATGAAGGTTAATTTTATGTGTCAACTTGACTGGGCCACAGGATGCCCAGATATCTACCTAAAAATTATTTCTGAAAGTGTCTGTGAGGGTGTTTCAGGAAGACATTAACATTTGAATATGTAGACTGAGTTTAGAGAAGATTGCTCTTGCCCTTCTTGAGGTGGGTGAGGATCATCCAATCCATTGAGGGCCCGAATAAAACCAAGAGGTGGAGGAGGCAGAAATCACTCTCTATGCCTGACTTCTGAGCTGGGACATGGGTCTTCTGCTCTTGAACAGGACTTAGGCCATCAGCTCTAAAGATTCTCATGCTTTCAGACTCAGACTGGAACCACACCACTGGCTTTCTTGGGTCTCTGGCTTATAGAGAGCAGATCATGGAACATCTCACCTCCATAATTGTGTAAGTTAATTCCTCATAATCCCTGATAGATAAATATCTATCTATCTATCTATCTATCTATCATCTATCTATATCATGATATGATATATGTATATGCATGTATGTATATGTATCTATCATCTACCTACCTGTTATCTATCTATATCCTATTCTGCTTTCCTGGAGAACAGGAAAACCATCTCTTCTTACAACTCTCAGCCCTACTCTAATGACATCTATTTTGTCCCTTCACAGACTCTAAGTTTCCTGGAGAAACTCGAATAACATGGAACATGTGTACTTTTGTTTAAAAAATATAATCTAACATTTAGCAGAGTTGTAAAGTACGAGTTCTCAACAAGTGAAGATTTAAAAAAGCACATGCTAATACTTCTATGTTTTGATTGCGATAGAAGTGTTAGAACTGAAGTCAGCCACATGTATCCAAGATGAAATTAAGGAATTCTATTTCGTATCAGGTTATATTTACTCAGTATAACTTGTGAGAGAGTGAAAGATTACATTTGGAAATTTTTAAAAATGCACTGAAGACACCAACACCTTAGGGGATAAGAAATGTGTAACTGCATCATATATAAAACTTTGAAATTTTTTGTTGTTTACTACCTTAGTTTTGAATTTTCATTTAATGTTCTTGAAAGGGAAAGTACCTGTTCAATTTTTTTTGCTTATGATAAACTGCCCCTTCATTCTAATTTTGATCATGAAATTTCCAAGAATCTTCACATAATAAAGGGAAAAGAATACTACTAAGTGAGGATAACTGCTTTTGTCATTAAAATAATATATTCTTGTAAAACGTATTGTAAAGTGACCCACTGTGCCCTTTAAATGCTGAGGACTGATGCAGTATACAGCAGTGCATTTCATTTGCAAGGTCAATAAAACTGGTATATAAAGAGATACTTTGTTTTTGGTAACCTCTTAAATATCATATAAACATTACATTGAAATACAGCTTTAAATAGCTATATTTTTTTTATAATTTATATAAAATACCCATAAAATACACATATGTTTTTTTTAATTTTTAAATATTTATTTACTTTTGAGAGAGAGAGAAAAAGAGGGACAGAGTATCCGTGGGGAGAGCAGAAAGAGGGACACACGGAATCTGAAACAGGCTGTGAGACTCCAACTCACGAACCATGAGATCGTGAGCTGAGCTGAAGTCGGACACTTAACTGAGCCACCTAGGCATGCCAAATACACACATATTTTAAAGTGGGCCAGAAATTATTGTTTCTGTGTGTCCTTAGTAGTTATCAATCAAGCAATGTGGATAGTCTTCAAACTTCAAACATGTTCTAACAAGGATACTTGAAATAAACTTAATGAAAGAGAATTTTCTATTATGTTTAATAATGTGAAAATCAGAAAAAAAATGTGAAAACCAGAAAATTCTATATTTATTTGCGATTTTTAAGCTAATCTCAATGTCTTGATAAAATCTAAGCTTTAAAATATAAATACTACAAATTGTATTAACAGATATGGCAATCGAAATTGCAATGTAATTTACAAGATAGTATAATTTGCATAGATATAGAAATAATTTTAGCCTGGCAAATGCCAGATAGATTGCTCTTCTATGAAACTGGCAAATTTAACCTTGTTTGTCAGTAAGACGGCCAATGGTTACCTTTTTTAGAGTCTGTGTAAGCAATGAAATAGATGTCATTAGAATAGGGCTGAGAGTTGTAAGAAGTGGTTTTCCTGTTTTCCAGTGAGTTCGTGGCACCAATGGAAATGAGAAATTATAGTATATTTTTTTTATGTATTCAAAAGCTTGCCTTGCTGGCTCATTGTTGCACATAAATCTACATAATATTCATTATCATTGATTGCCTAGATGCCTTGAAATAGCTTATCTTTCTGTTGATTTTTAAAATCTGCAACCATTTGCAAATATCCAAATATATGATTATATGGAATTACTTTTTTTAAAATCTTTATTCTACACATGAAATATGGATCCAACTGTGTTTTCAAGTTAAAGTGACCTTGGTAAGCCATTAACTTTCCAGGGTTCAATTTTCCTATTTCCAAGATGTGATAACAATACCTGCCTCTGTTTACTTTGAAGAGAGTGAAAATAACAGAGATAAGGTAGATTCTCCCAGGGCCTAAAATAGTTGCTGATAGTATATGAAATACTTTAGAGAAGCGGAATTAACTTCTCCAGCCACTAAGTAAACTCCGACTAAGTTACTGTTTCAAAATTATTATAGAAACTCAAAGAGCAGAAATACAAATATGAGCGCAACATAAAAATTAAATTAAGCATTAAATTGAGTTGAAAACACTAAAGTACAAATTCTGTGCTATAAACACAAACCCAAGAAGAAAAAGGCAAGGAGGCAGGAATTAAGGCTAATGAAAATATAGTATTAAGGAATATTATTTATGGAGTGGTTTATAGTTTACACTGTCACATATTTTATTTAATGTGATTCTCCTAATAATCATTTGAAGATGTGTCCTACAGCAGGGTTGTAGCAGATTTGTGATGTGCCACAAGATGCTTCTTCAGATATAATCATTTTTCCCTTTGCCTATAATGTAGCTAGCTGGTAACCTCCAGCTCTTTGCCAGAGTGGCCTCAATTTTTTTTTTCCCAGCAATGTCATTTATTTTATTGTTTATTTAGGAATAATTTCAAATTCACATAAAGTTGCAATAGTACAAAAGTCTCCCATATAAACTTTAGTAAGCTTCTGCATTGTTAACATTTTACCACATTTGGTAGCATTTCTCTCTCATTTTTATTTTATTTTTCTATAGCACTTGAAAGCAAACTAGAGACATGATGTCCTATTACCCTTTAATACTTTATAGTTGCAAAAACAGTTCTCTTGGTAATGATAACATAATTTTCAAAATACAAAAATTAAAATTGACCCACTATTACCAAGTGTTTACCAACTGCATTCATATTTTACCTATTGTCTCAGTAGAGTTTACAAATTCAAGAAATGTGTTGTGTTTGGTCACCATGTCCCTTTAATTCTTCAATTTGAAATCGTGCCTCAGTCTTTCCCTATCTTTCATGACTTAGCTATTTTTGAAGAATATATATATATATATATATGCATATATATAATATTTTGTTATATATTACATGTGTATACATATGTGATATTTTTACATATTTGGTATCTTGAAGAATATACATGTATAAGCTCTTTGGCATACTCACATTATTCTCTAAAATTTTTCTTACTTTCTGGTAATAGTTCTTATGAACTTGTCTGATATTTTTTTCTGACTCAGATTTGGAGTCAGCCATTTCTCCAAGGATCTCTAGTTTTTTCCATTTTTGGTTTTCAGTAGAGAATACTGTTTAGAAATCAAATATACACATATGTAGATTTCTATATTTATCTTTAAATCTCTCTCTATGTACCTACCTACCTATATATCTGTTTATCTATCATATAAGTATCTTAAAATCCATAAATTCACCCACTCCCTTTAACTTCAATCCAACATGACAGGATTTATCCTAATGCCAACTTTTCCATGTTTCTGCAGTGAGAAATCTGGCTCTAATCATCAACAAGGTATTTACTTATTTACTTAGTATCCCCTGTATTTGATCAACCTTTTGCCACATTAGCAGAAGTCTCAGCCCTGAGTATGCTTCATAAACTCCACCCTGGCTCACCTTCCAAAACAATGATCTAGACAAGCCAAGGACATATTATTCTCAAGGTAACCCTTAGCCAATGCATAGCATGAGGGTGATTACTGAGAACACTTTCTTCTCAGAATGGCTCTCAGCCAAAGATTAAGCAGAAAAAATGGTATAATGGCCTAGTCATTTCCATCCTACTTGGCAAACTTCTAATGGGCAATTTTTCCTTCAGGTCTCCACACTGGGCCTGTAGTCATGTCTATATCACAGTTGATGGCTAACCCTGGCAAGTCCTCCTCCTTCACTTTTCTTTCCACCGGTGTTACTCCCAAAATATTTGTATGACTAAATCCATGTCCCTCTGTCCTTTCCACAGAACTCAGATTATGACAAGGGAGTGGGTAAACCCACCATGACTTCCATGGAATATAAATTAAGGATTATTGTTGAAAATCTTATAAGCCAAAATTAGCAGAGAATAAATGCCTCCCCAATTTCTATTTCATAGAAAAATTTGTGTGTAGACAAGTTATAGCCAGAGTTGGCACACTATGGAAAAAAATTTCATGGTGAGGTTCCTTTGAAGCACCACAAACCTCTAGAGAGAAAGAGAATAGGGAACAAAAACTAATAAGAAACAGGATGTGTTTAGCTATAGAAAGAGGAAGAAATAAATATACAGCCACTTTAGAATCGCCCTCTCTACCATACAGGTGCAAAACCTAAATCAGCTTCCATCAAAGATGGAGTAACTCTAGTAACATTAGCCTACCCCCAATAAACTATAAAACTGGTCAAAATGTATGAGCTAACTGCTTTAAGGCAGTAACAAAATATAACCCAAGACTGAAATCTCTGAGAGAAGAGAAATAAGCAAGGCAAGTCCCACGATAATGTCAGATCTAGCCCTGCAAAGAATTTCCCAATGGCAACACAGAGAACTGGATTTCAAACACAGCATGGAGGTCCTACTAAAATGAGGAGGCACAGATCAGAGCTTGGGGAAATAGATCGGTTGTCATCCGCAGGAGCATCTGCAAGTAGAGAGCTGCATAGAGAGGTTGCCCAAGGTTCTCATGTGGTCTCCTTTGGGAGTTAATTGTGGGGGGCTAACATTTGCGTCCATGGAGTCAGCCTACCAATGCTTCCCTGGCAGCGGCTGCTGGGGAGCTGAGAGTGAAACACAAGAGTGTAAATTTGTCACAAGTTAAGGATGTGTACATTTCCAATTAGAGAGTTTTAATGTGTATAAATAACTCCTCAATAAAATTAATTAATATTAATGTTATTATTGCTGATTTAAAAGTAGAGCATGCTAATGGCACCTGGGTGGTTCAGTCAATTAAGCATTCGGCTCTTGGTTTTGGCTCAGGTCATGATCTCACCATTCATGAGTTCAATCCCAAGGTTGACAGTGTAGAGCCTGCTTGGCATTCTCTCCCTCTTCCTTCCTCTGCCCCTTCCTCACTTGTGTCCCCCCCGCCAAATAAATAAATAAACTTAAAAAGATGAAAAAAAAATAAAAGTAGGACATGAGAGATTAAAGAAATTATGTTACTTTTCCTGAAATCATAAGACCTGTAGGCAAAATGACCAATTGAAAATAAAATGTATTAATCCTTAATCCAAAGTTAATAGCTCTCTCCCCCAGTCTTTTGTCCCATATATTATAATATGTTACATATACATACATATACATATATATGTAATATATGTAATGTATATAATAAATATTTTACATATATGTATATTGATATATTAATTATAGTAATGTGCTATTTCTATATGATATTATATCTATCTTGATAGACACACACAGAGAACTGATTCTTGTTATGTGTGGTAGATGTGTTCTATGAAGTTCAGCAACACTGAATCACAGATTACTGAAACATTACTTTTGAGTGAAATATAGTTAAGTTCTTGTGAGCCTCAAGTCTCAACATTTTCAGCAAGTGATCAGTATATAATCTTGTTTCATGTGTATTTCTCTTTAAAGACACTTAATCCTTATTGCTGGTTTATTAATACTGAATGGATGGCCAACAACACTATAACTCACACCTGAATAAAGTCAATTTAACACACACATTTTCTTTGTAAGGCACATCAAAGCCTTGGGCCTAGGAAAACTAGATAGCACTTTAGCACTGCACTTGGGGGACATTTTAAGCAATTAAATCACCAACAAAAGGTGCAACAATGTGACTAGTTTGTTTTGAACTGAAACTGCTAATAAAAAAAAAAAAAACTCTGAAATCTCGAAAGAGTATTAAAAAATATATAAATATATGTTTGAGGGAGCAAGGCAAACCACAAGAGACTCTTAAATACAGAGAACCAACCGAGGGGTTGATGGGAGAGGCAAAATGGGTGATGGGTTTTGAGGAGGGCACTCGTTGGGATGAGCGCTGGGTGTTGTATGTAGGCCAATTTGCCAATAAATTATACTAAAAAAAATACCTGTTTGATAGCATTAGAATACTATCAAGCAACAAAGAATTGCAGGACAAAAATGAAAGAAATGGAAGCCAAGAAATATCAGCCCAGTATTTGGCACTGCTAGTTGCTTGAGTCGTTATTTGATTCAAAAAGTGTGGCTGAAAGCCTGAAAGACAGCGTAGATATCTGTTAATAAGAGGCTTCAAAACTATACAAAGTTTTCAACAGTCTCACTAAGTAGGGGGAAAAATTAAAGTTTAGTGTCTTCCAAAGAGAAAAAACTTAAAAAAGGAAGACTTAGAATGGCAAATAGAAAATCACTCTAGGATAAAAGTACTTCACAAAGAATCCAAGACTCAAAACTGGTTCAGTGTCTGAATAGATCAAGGTAATATGTTCATACCATACTAATCTAATGCTAATTAACCTTATCCATCTTCTACATAAGACGGCATTAACCCAAACCTCCAATTACTCTAATTTTAATGTAAAATATTTGATAATCCAAAAAATAAGCTATGTAAATATATGTGAAATGACACTAAACTAAGTGGAAAAATTGAATCAGCCCAAAGGTAGATCAGATATAAAATCCCGATCCAGAAAGTAAATTTTTTCAGCAGCAAAAGAGAAATTATAAAACAATAATTAAACAGAAATTCCAAAACTGAAGGTAGAGTAACTGAAATTCAAAATTCAATGGGTAGGTTTTATCACAGAGTTTTGAAAGTCAAAGAATTAGTTGACTGGAAGACATATCAGAAGAAAATGCACAGTCTGAACCTCAGTCAAGCATACTGATTAATCTAGGCAGATGATTTATGGAAATGGGCAATTCTTGTAATCTTATTCACAATTGAAAGGTTAAAAAAAAACACAACAACATAGATGATCTACAGAATACAGTGAGTGCAGCATAAATGAGATTGGAGTCCCAGAGAAAATGAAAGAGAGATGAGACAGAGCATTAATTGAAGAAATGAAGATGGAAAATATCCAATATGCATGACAAATTATATATAGAATATTAATCCAGTCACAAAAGAATGTATTTGTATGGTTTCCATTACAGAAATTTCCAAAGTGGGCAAAAGTAATCTGTGACTTTATAAGTCAGAATTGAGCTTACTTCTCAGGGGGAGGATTGAGGTATAAATTGGAGAGAGTAAAAGAAAAAATCTAGTTTGAAAGTAATGGCTTATTTGTTGAGTCTTTTCACTTTATTATAATTCATTAAACTGAACACTTATGGCTTTATATGCTTTATTATGTGTATGTCGTAACTGTTTTCAATTGTGATTAAAATCATTAGTATCTAACCAAAATCTTATCTCTAGAGAACCCCAGTTAAGGAAATGTAAATGGTGAAAAACTATGTCTCATTTATTTATTGTCCATAAGTTGCTAGCCACCTTTCTAGGTAATAGTTTCATACTTATTTAGCAGCAACCATTTTTACTTTATTCTCACTGAGTACCCTTATTCTTGAGAGTCTCTATAGAAAAAGCATCTAAGACTTAATAAATAAAATTTCAGGGGCACCTAGGTGACTCAGTTGGTTAAGCATCTGACTCCCTACCCCCACGCAGGTCATGATCTCACAGTATATGAGTTTGAGCCCCGCATAGGACTTTGCACTGACAGCATGGAGCCTGCTTGGGATTCTCTGTCTTCTCTCTTGCTGCCCCTCCCCCCACTCATTCTTCCTCTCTCTCAACTAACTAACTAAATGAATAAACAGACTTTAAAAAAAAAAAGACTTCATGAAATTTCAATCTTGTATATGTTGAGAAATAAATCCCCTCCAAAACCTTTATCTTCAATTTTCCTCCACCCCCTAATTCTTCTCTCCTCCTTCTCTGTTTCACCATCGTGTGGCAAGGAAATTCACATGGATAATTTTACTTCTCTTTGAAATATAATACTGCATGCTGAAAAATACATGGTGAAGAAGTTAAATTTTAGGAAACAAAGTCATTTCTTCAGATTTCATGTAATAATCAGGTTTATAAAATCTATAATCTTTATTAAAGCTTTGAAATCAAATCTTGGCCCTGGGTATTCAAAAGAAAATCAGAGGTTGTTGAGCCAATTAAAACTTATCAGTTGTGTGCTATAGAACAAATCAGAATAAGGGCAACATTCATAATAACTTTGTATTGTAACTTGCTCTGTATTATTTCAAACTGTAATCTTCAATTTATTTTTCCATGTTAATGCAACAAATGTTAACTAAATGTAAAAGGGACAAAAAGTATTTTTCATTGTTGTTCTTTGTAGTCAGGAGGATGGGATGTTTAAATGACAAATCGGTTTTCTGGGTGAGGTCAGAATGGAAATCCAAAGAATCTTTTTTGATTCATGCAGAGTCATGTATTAACCACTTGAGATTTGGATAAAAAGGGATTTAAGATTCCTCATTTCTCATTTAGAGATAATTGCTTTAATAACTTACTCTCCAGTTTCTCTTCAGAAAATCATCTTTCTAAATTAGTTGGCTATTGAAGGTCCTCAGGTGCACACATGTCAAATTTAGTATTAACTGAAGTGTATTCTCTATTAGAAGAAGAATTTCCATCTGTGCTTATATTCAATGTCTGGCTACTGAAATATATTTAATCTCAATATATGAATTAGTCATGCAGTGAACAAAACTCACAGGATGACAAGTTAAAGATTTCTCCCTTTTGCCATCAAAAGGATGTATAAACTTGCAGGAAATAGTTGGCCAACATTAAAAGCATTCAAAATTATACCTTTATAATTATAATTATATATATACACACACACACACACACACACACACATCTGGTATATTAACATATTCAAATAATAGGATCTTCTACTAATATTATCATTTAAATAATATTATACATTCATTTAGTTATTTTCTAAGGAATATGATCTATGATCTATGATTATCAAATCTACTTCATAAAATATTTGATTTTATTTGAAATGTGCTGCAACATGAAACCTATAATTGTTATAGTGGTAATTTCTCCTCAGGACTCCAACTCATGACTGCTGCCCCATTGTATTTAGAATTCAATACTTAAATAGAATTGGGAATATAGAGTTGATAGCTCCCGAATGTTTTTACAGAAACTCACTCCTTATGTCTGCATTGAATGTGGATGTGTTAAGTCTCATAGCTCTATGTCCAGAAGAGACAGGCAGACCCTACACCAATCCTTCCAGTCATTGTGTTCTCCGTTTTTCTGTGTCTCACTCTGTTTACCCAAGTCTCTCTTCCTTCTAATCTTTATTTTAATAATGGATAATAATTTATTCTGCTTTCACAATGTTTGACACTTTATTATAATACTTGATATTGTAAAGATGAAAACATGTTAATATAAAATATGTATCATTCTTCAAGTAAGTGGATAATAGCGCCTCAAATGTGAAGTACATAGCTGATCTTAATTTATTGCTATAATTTTTATAATCCCTTCAACTGACAGTACATAAAAAGCACCTGTTGTAATTGGCAAACATTTTGATTAATTTAGGCAGATGATTTATGGAAATGGACAATTTTTAGAATCTTATGCACAATTTGAATAACACAGCATACTAAGCATCTAAAAAAATAGTTATATTTCTACATTTTAGATTTTTTTCTGTAAAAAAACCAAGATATTAATCCTGGAAAAGTGGCACTGGTTATAATTTCAATGATACAAAAATGGTTTTAAATATACAACAAACTATCAGAATCACATATGTTGAAACCCAAATGATATAATTTCTTTGATTTATGGATATGTCACTAAAGAAAAAAAGTTTTGTTTTTACTTCTCTTAAGATCATGATGCTATTTGTTTTGCATATGAATAAGGTTATCACCTAATTTATTCTGCTTTTAGCATTATGACTTAAATAGTGTTTAGCTAATAAAAATAAGAGTCACTGAATTCCAAAACTTTGTGTACTTAAAAAGAATATTAAATATTTTCTTAATTCTACAATTCTATTTGGGAAAAAATTTCATATTTTCTTCTGAAAATACACATTAATTGTACATTTAAGTAAAAGAATAACAAAGAATAACAAAATGAGTACTCAGATTTTTCCTTTTAATGCAGAAATAGACTGATGACATTTGGGAAAATGTCAATCAATTCAAGTGATTTATCTTCCAATTCATTGTAATCCTAGGATGACTAGAAGAGATATAAAAAAAGAATAAGATATATAATCTATTTTCAGATCTCTCTCAGCACATTTTCCAATAAAGTACAAGTATGTATAAAATGATGAATTGGCATGAAAGGATATCGAATAATTGACGGTAACAATATATGGCTTACATTATTAATATAGGAAAGGATGTTTTACATAGGTGGATATCTTTCAAGGAAAGAACAGAAGATAGTGTGAGAAGACTGACAATAGAATTAGCTAATATTATAAAATACAAAAGTGAATAAATGAGTTATGACTTATATTATAAAATGACTTGAAAGAAGTCGGTGAGAGGAATGTAGATCTGATAACATATACAACTGACAGTTGTTCGGTAGAGGGATACTAAGATAAAAATTCATTGCTTAGTAGAATGACTTAGGGTGGCATTAACTTTGTTTTAGTCCTATCTCCAGTGTTTAGAATGCATGCACTTTCTGCATGCTACTTTTTATTTCTGCTAGAACCCATAGAAAAGCAGCTAATCAGTATATCAATAATATCCAACCTGAAAATTACTAGTAAAATATTACATCACTGCTCTCTACCAAAAAAGGAGAGATGCTGTCTCTATCCTAGATCAGATATCTCTAGGATCCAGGCCACTAGCCTAAATCCATTCTTCCCAGGTGCCTCGGATACGCACAATTTCTGTGACTTCCCTAAGGCCTTTGAATCTAAAGGGCAAGAGAGCCACCAATCATAATAATTATTATTTGGGTTTAATTACCCTCCCTTTGTCTTTCTCTGGTTGCTTTAAATCTTCTGTTTCCATCAAATCTAGTTTGCATTTCTTAACTAGCACTTGTTTTTATATTGTTTTAAATTTTAATTGCTGTATAGCTAACACATAGTGTTATATTAATTTCAGGTGTACAGTATAGTGATTCAACATTCCATACATTACTCAGTGCCCATCATGATATTTGTAAATATCTTCTCCCATTCTGTAGGTAGACTTCTACTTTTGTTAATTGTTTCCCAAGCAGAGCAGAGCTTTTTATTTTGATGTGTTCCCAATAGTTTATTTTTGCTTTTGTTTTCCTTGTTCAGGGAACTTATCTAGAAAAATGTTGTTATGGCCAATGTCAGAGATACTGCTGCTTGTACTCTCTTCCAGGATTTTTATGGTTTCAGGTCTCTCATTTAAGTCTTGCATATGTTTTGAGATTTTACTTTTGTTATGATGTAAGAAAGTGGTCCAGTTTTATTCCTTTGCATGTAGCTGTCCAGTTTTCCCAATACTGTTTGTTAAAGAGACTCTCTTTTTCCCATTACATATTTTCCCTCCTTTGTCAAAGATTAATTGAAAACCCATTAAGTGGGTTTATTTATTTATGAGTTTTCTATTCTGTTCCATTCTATGTGTCTATTTTTTGTGCCAGTTGTCATATTGTTTTGATTATTTCAGCTTTGTAATATAACTCGAAGTCTGGAATTGTGATACCTCCACTTTTATTTTCCTTTTTTGGGTTGATTTGGCTATTGGGGGTCTTTTGTGGTTCTATAAACATTTTATAATTTTTTGTTCCAGGTTTGTGAAAAATTCTGTTGGTATTTTGACAGAGATTGAATTAAATCTGTAGATTGCTTTGGGTAATATAAATATTTTAACAATATTTTTTCTTCTAATCCATGGGCATGAAATTCTTTCCATTTCTTTGTGTCATTTTCACTTTCTTTCATCAATGTTTTATAGTTTTTAGAGTATAGATCTTTCACCTCTTTGGTTAAATTTATTCTTAGGTATTTTATTTTTTTGATACAATTATAAATGGGATTGTTTTCTTAATTTCTTTTTCTGATGCTTCATTAGTGTATAGAAAGGCAATAGATGTCTGCTCATTGATTCTGTATCTTGTGACTTTAGTAAATTTATTTATCAGTTCTAGTAGTTCTTTTAGGTGGAGTGTATAGTTTTCTATATATAGTATCATGTCATCTTCAAATAGTGAAAGTTTTACCTCTTCCTTAACAACTTGGATGACTTTTATTCCTTTTTCTTATCTGATTGCTATATCTAGGACTTCCAGTACTATGTTAAATAAAAGAGTGGACATCCTTGTCTTGTTCCTCACCTTAGGGGAAAAGTTTTTGCCCATTAAGCATGCTGTTCCCTGTGGGTTTTTCATGTAAGGCCTTGATTATGTTGAAGTATATTATTAAAAACTTTATTACAACAAATTGGGCAACCTAGGAGAAATGGATAAATTCCTAAAAGTATATAACCTACAAGAATTAAAGCAAGAAGAAATAGAAATTTTCAACAGACATTATCAGCAACAAAATTGAATCAGTAATCAAAACCTCCTAACAAAATAGAAAATTTCAATAGACTGATTACAAGCAATGAAATGGAATCAGTAACCAAAAACTCTAACAAACAAAAAAGTTCAGGACTAAAAATGGCTTAATGGGTAAATTCTACCAAACATTTAAAGAAGAGTTAATATCTATTCTTCTCAAACTATTACAATAAATAGAAGAGGGATACTTCCATATTCATTCTATAAAGCCACCAGCAGCCAAATACCAAAAACAGAGAGAGAGAGAGAGAGAGAGAACTAAAGGCCAATAGCTCTGATGAAAATGAATACAAATTCCTCAATAAAATACTAGCAAACTTCTGTCATTGCTGGATATGTGTCTTTTGATGGCGTAGATTGCCATTGCTGCTGTTACTACTGTTTTAAGACCTACCTATTACTAACTGGTATAAATTTAGCCAGCAAGTCAGCCAGTCAGTGTCAGCTGAGATATTTTGCCATCATGGTTACAGTTTTAAATAGATACTCAGAGAAATTACATATAAATGAAGGCCTGAAGTAGCCATCTTCCTTTGTAGAAGAGATTATTCCAGGCAGAGTGAAGAGTAAATGCAAAAGTTCCAACTCAGAATTGAAACAGTAGTTAGCAGTTTTGAGGACAATTATTGGGATACATTTGGGCTGTTTTCTACCATTACTAGTAGTTTCTCTTTTCTCAGAGGGATATGAGAAGTTATTGGAAGATACTAGAAAGAATAATGTCTTAATCAGCTGTTGGAGGAATAGTCTACAAGAGCACAACAGTGAGATCAGAAACACCAGCTGGTGGACATAGTCTAAATCTAGTTGAAAGAAAATGTCAGTTGCTTGGAAAATGGTGGTGACAATGAACAAGAGTGGCCATTTGTTTGTTTATTTGTTTGTTTATTTATTTTATTTATGTTTATTTATTTATTTTGAGAGAGAGAAAGAGAGCCGGTGCATGAGTGGGTGAAGAGCAGAGAGAGAAGGAGAGACAGAATCCCAAGTAGGCTCTGCACTCTGAGCATAGAGCCCAATGTGGGGCTCCATCCTATCAACCATGAGATCATGACCTGAGCTGGGACAAGGTTTGGATGCTCAACTGATTGAGCCACCCAGGCACCCCAAGAGTAGCCATACCTAAGAGTCTCTTAGAACTGTAACAACAGGTTGTTTCTTCACCTCTACTAGTTTAAAAGAGTAGTTTTCCCATGTAGATTAGCATAAAGATTTGACCCCACTTCTATGATTAATTTAGAAAGGAAAGACCTTCAGTAAGTACAAACATTGGTGAAGATCACCAAGTTGTTCAGCTTGCTTATGTTAGAGATAATAAAACTTTTTTTTTTTTTTTAAAGCATCTTTCTCTGTCTTATTAACCAACAGAAACTCTACGGAAGGTTCCCAGAGAAGTACTTTTTTAATTGCTCCACAGTCACTCCATTTGGAGTCTATGATCTTTTCATGGTAGTAATTTCTCTTTTGATAAACTAGTTGCCCTAAAAATAATAATTTCTAAATGTTTGAACATGATTTGAAAAAAAAATCTTGAAATGATAATGTTGTCTATGTCTTTCTTTCTTTCTATATTTCCTCTAAATTGAATAGGTAGATTTTCTCCTCACAAATGTATAAGTGTATTCGAATTCATGTGCATGGCAGCATTTGACTTAACAAGAATTTTTAAAAATCCAAATTAAATTATTATAGTGCTAAGAAATTACTGAGTACACAGAGCCTACCGACTCCAGCTTCAATTCTCTTGGAAGCATAAAAGTTAATAAAGTACAAATGGACCTACCAACAGCAAAGCTGTGATAGGAGAACTAAAATTGAAGCAGAAATCATGGCTTCCAAATGCTACTATTATTTGCAAAAGAAAAAAAAAAAGTCTGTAAATCTATACCAAACCATAACATAAAAAAAGATTAAGCTCAAATGCAAAATTAGTGCACTTATATCCATATATATCAAGACCACTGATATACCTAACAGAATTATGTTTCTGAAAATAAAGGAACTGACTTTTCCAGTAATTTGGCTGGTTGACAAATTCTGTTAAATTATACAAGTGAAGTCCAGCCTGCATTTGCATACAAGTACCCTTCATTGACTCTCCCATGGGATATTCCATAGATCTCTTTGTTTCCTTTCGCCATTGCTACTACAAACCAAATATGCAACTTTGGTTAACTACAGGTGTGTTACAGGTGGTTTGTGATTAGTGTGCTTTAACAAGTAGAGAACCTACAGAAATTTGTCTGAAAACCTCACTGCGTAAACTAGGACACTTGACTTACACAAGTTGCACAAATATAATTCTTAGTCTTCATCTGCTTGATGCACCAAACTGAAAACTATCTAAATGTCCATCAAGAGTAGAATAAATAGGGGCACCTGGGTGGCTCAGTTGGTTAAGCCTCCGACTTTGGCTCAGGTCACGATCTCATGGCTGCTGAGTTCAAGCCCTGCACCAGGCTCTGTGCTGACAACAGAGCCTGGAGTCTGCCTTGGATTCTGTATCTCTCTTTCTCTCTGCCCCTCCCCCACTTGTGCTATGTCTCTCTCTCTCTCTCTCTCAAAAATAAATACATATTTTTAAAAATTAAAAAAAAATCTTTTTTAATAAAAAAGTAGAATAAATAATTGTAAATTATTAATAAAACAGCATATTATACAATAATCGCAAGAGAAAACTACAATATACAACAACAAATAAATCTCACAAACAAAATGGAGAAAGAAATCAGACACAAAAGAATATATACTGTATTATTATAATTAAATAAAGTTTCCAAACAAGCAAACATAATCAATACTGTTAGAAGTCAAAATGGTGATTATTGTTGTGGGAGAGAGTAACTGAAAGAATATTTTGGAGAATTTATGAATTATTGTCCAGTTCTATTTATGGATCTGGATTCTGATTACACAGTGTGTAAATTATCTTAAAAATGATATTTAGGGGCGCCTGGGTGGCGCAGTCGGTTGGGCGTCCGACTTCAGCCGGGTCACGATCTCGCGGTCCGTGAGTTCGAGCCCCGCGTCGGGCTCTGGGCTGATGGCTCAGAGCCTGGAGCCTGTTTCCAATTCTGTGTCTCCCTCTCTCTCTGCCCCTCCCCCGTTCATGCTCTGTCTTTCTCTATCCCAAAAAAATAAAAAAATTTAAAAAAAAGTTAAAAAAAATGATACTTAATGAATTGTGCACTTTTATGAATATGTGTTATATCTCAATAAATGTGTAGCAAAATAATAAACAAAAAACAAAAACCCAAAATATTAAGTAATATATTTTCCCATCAAGTTCTGCTCTACAAAAAATGGCTGTATTCCTTTCAAAGAGTAGACAAATAAAATTTTTATTTGATTGTGGTCAAATGTTATTCAAATTTAAAGAGCCAAGGTTTCTAGTTTAATAAAATTTTAGTTAACCAAAAGCGGAAAGTGTTAAATTCAACAAATTACAATAGGTTCTCTCAAAATATTTCACAGTCATATTTTTTTCAGAAATTTAAAAACTAAATATAACACGTTACTGTACAAATATAAACCTGTTATTTTTTGTTATTTTCTGATGGCATGTGTATGTTTTGACTGTATTTTTAAAAAAATAATTTAGCTTAGCTGAAGACACATTTTTTTTTGCGCCATTCTTTACCATTAAAAGCTCAAATAGGAATGAATATATTGTCAAAGACCTTCAACATACTCATATATCAAATACATGATTACTATTTATGTGGAATTCAGATTCCGAAACATGTATTTTCTATCAATAAAGAACAGGCATCAGTTATGTCATCTTAAGATCTTGTAAACTTGAAAACCTTCTCAGATTAGCAGAACTATGCTTATTATAAACTAAACTGTCTTATTTTACCAAATATTTCATTTATAAATGTTTTCATTATCTTGAATGTTATATTTTTCAAATCATCGATGCAATCAGGAAACCATCTGCCCAAAATAATCGTGTCTAAGAGGTCTGCTCCACAAAGCATAATCAAACCCAGTTCTGATGTATCATCAAAGGTGTCAAAATATAGTGACAATATGGTCATAAAAATGAGCATTTTTTTTTACTTTTTTGGTAATGGGCCATATTTATGGCCACTTACAACAGGATTGATCAGTTAACTAAACAAAATGAAATGACAATTGGCTGTTAAGGAAGCCAGAATGATTAGCAAATATGACGTTGATAAGTCTCAGAAAGTCACAACAAAATAAACTCTTTAAAGGAAATAATAAATCAGTCTAATTAAATGAGGCAGTATTAGTAAATGTGACAATAAAATTTCTCATCTTACTCACTTACCTGCAGCAACAGGTTTGAGTTGCAGTTCTTTCAGATCCTGCCTTTAAACATCATCTAATTTCAAAATATTCTAAAGGAACATGCAATATCATTTTGTTTTTGTAATGGTGACTTAGAAAAATCACTTCTCTTAATTGCCTGTAACTAAAATTCTCCACTCTTTACCATTGTCAGCATACAATTGGCGAAGTCACTTTTCCAGGAGAAGCTCTGGGCTCATGAGGTCCCTCCCTATTGTGTGTTACTGCATGGGGGTGGGGGGGAGGGGGTTGGTGAGAATTTGTCTCTGCTTCTCTTATGCACCTCAGTGTGACCTTTTTATCCCTTGTGGAGAAGGCTGGTCAGCCAGCTTTCAATCCTTTTTCAGAGTGAATAATTTCATATGTAATTGTACACTTGGTATGTTCATGAAAGGAGGTAAGTTCAGATCTTCCTACACATCCATCTTGGATGGCCCTGAAAAATCACTAATTTTACTTTTTAAAATTAATGTAATATTCAATCAATTCGGAATTAATTTCAGTGTGTGCAGTGAGAAAGACTTCCAGATTTTTAGTGGTCAAGCAATTAGTAGTTTGTCACAATGTGATTATCTTTTCCTCACAATGTCACCTCCACTATGTACAGGCTTTTCATATATATTTGATTCGCTCCCTGCATTATCCTATTTCCTTAAACGATTTGCTTATTTGTGTGTCAGTCACCAAAATTATTAGCTTAGTCTTTCAACTTTACTTTCCATTGTCTGATTTTTTCTCTCTTTTCCTCTATTTTCATTTTTTAATTTATTTTATTTCATTTATTTATTTATTTCATTATTTATTTTTATTTTCATTTTTTATTCATGCTTTCCCAGGCCCAAAAAGAAAAATAAAGCTCATAACTAAAATTACATTAAATTGACTAATATAAAAACTAACATATTTAAAGTGTTGAGTTTTTCTCTCTGAAAGCACTTTACATTCTGCCATTTATTTTTTTTATTTGATTAAATAAATGGAATTCTAAAGCTTTGTTTTTTTTTAGTTAAGGTTCTTGTTGTTCGTTAGCAATTTTTAAATAATTAATTTAATAATTTTTATTGCTATTATAATTAGGATTGTTTCTTCTTGTTAAAAATTTGAAGCCACTATGGTTGATGCAGATTAAAGCTATTTGCATATGAGTTTTGTAAACAACAAATCCTACATACACTTGTTTTCGAATGCATTATTTTTTTCACTTGATCATAGTGTTGATTTTCCAAACACTAAATCAAATTATATAAAATAACGATACATTTGTATCATTTCTATTGTTTTAATTGATTTCTTTTCTCATGACAGCCTGGAATTTGCTGGCAATTCCAGAAAAAAAAATATGTGGTCAATAAAACTTGTGACTTTGAGCCTACTTGTTTTAATTTTATTTAATCCTGATTTATGCTTCTAGTATTTTAACATTTAGATTTCAGCCTTACGTTTATCCATAGACAGATGGAACGATGAAGGCTACAGAACGAAAGAGGAAGTGAGGGCAAGTGCAAAGGAAAAGGATAAACAAAATGAGTAGAGAGATTTGGTAAAGAGGAGAGAGGGAGAAAAACAAGTTTTTTTGAAAATCAGTCATGTTGAGTTTCTGAATTGACACAGGCTTTTTAATGAGCACAACATATAGAAAATTTTAACCTGTTGCTATGATATTAGTATCTTTTCTAATAATTGCCCATTTTATTTTTATATATTGTATGACTATTTACCTGTAATATTTCATGACATCTGCCTCAGGTGGAACAAAGTAGAAATGTTAGAGATTTGCTGTTATTAACAGTGCTGTTGTTGATGATGCCACCTTTGGTGAGCTAAAAAAAAAAAAAGGATAGTCATGGTTAAAGGCAGGGAGGAAGATGGTATGATTTAAATGGGTTAATTGATACAGATAGAGATAAATCATAGCAGATAGATAAGGTGGTCACAAATGATGTCAATTATAAAGGGGATGTAATCATGCTATTTTCATACCATCACTTCCACATAAGGGATAAAACTTAATTTTGGCTCTCAGACAAGGTAAATACTCATGACTGGTATTGAGAGAAATCTCCCAACAGACGTTCTCTTAAGGAAGAAGTTTGGATTCCTGCTGATCTTTAAGTTCTAGCTAAGGACTCTTTACTTAAAAAGAAGTGACGTAGAACAGTCTGATGTCTCAAGTTATGGGTACTTCACTGCGATGACCATACAGTTCATGGTTTGTAGTCTTTGCATACCATTCTGGTTAACTTTAAAATGTTCTGAAGTAAATACTAGAAATCATATCTAGAGGGCAAATGAAGCTGAAGAGTTGATCTTGTACACTTTCTGTGGCCATAAGTCAAAATGATGTGTTGCTAAAATAGCTGCCCGGGTGAGTTAGAAAACAGACTACTGCTGCCTACCTGGTATGTCACAGCTTAACGTGCTTCTTTGAATATGTCAGATGCATATGGAGATGAAATCATTTAAAGACAATGGGAATGGAACCTTGAAAAAAGCAGATTTTGGTGAACTTGGCAATGGTATATTGCAGATTGTTTTAAAAAGAGACATTTGTAGGAATCTTTATGGCACACCACAATAGAACTCTGTTAGATACTGAACATACCCAGTTGCAGCTGCATAACATGTGGTACTTTGGGTACAGATAAGTTTTCCTAAGGGAAACATTTCATCACCCTGCAAAGGCAACAAAATATATGGTTGTTTGATCAGCTCTGGCATAGTCATTGCAAACATCCTGCAGATATCTTTGGGAGTGAGTCAGGCAGATAAAAATATTTCCTGTAGACTCAACATTCTGATTAAAAAAAAATGCTAATCAAAATAACATCACTCATAGTAACTAATTTCCAGGGGAGTAGTTGTATATAGAAGTCAGTATGCAGACAACACAAAGTTTTAATTAAATAGAAAACCAAATAGAGATTCAAAGCAACTTCATACCTATCAACAGTGCTGGAGACTGACTTACACCATTAGCCAGTAAAGAAAATTGGTATTCGAATCAGTATAGAATTTGACATCTTTAGAGGCTCCTGGGTGGCTCAGTCGGTTAATCAGTTTATCGTCTGACTTTGGCTCAGGTCATGATCTCACAGTCCATGAGATTGAGCCCTGGTCTGGCTCTGTGCTGACAGCTCAGAGCCTGGAGCCTGCTTCGGATTCTATGTCTCCCTCTCTCTCTGGCCCTCCCCTGCTCACACTCTGGCCCTCCCCTACTCACACTCTCTCTCTCCCTCTCAAAAAAATAAACATTTAAAAAATTAAAACATAAAAAAAAGTTTATATCTTTCAATTTCAGTGGCTTAGTTTGCTACAGAACCAAGTCTTTAGGGGGTGCAAAGGTGGGGAGAGAAACTGAGAATAATTTTAGGTGAAGTATTATGTCAAATATCACATTTATCTCTGTACTATGGGCATGTAGTATAACAGAGAATTTCAAACTTCACTGATAAAATTAAGTAAAACTCTTGGGGTGCCTGGGTGGTTCAGTTGGTTGGGTATGCAACTCCTGATTTTGGCTTGAGTCATGATCCTGGAGTCGTGGGATGGAGCCCCACATCAGGCTCAGCACTGAGTGTGGAGCCTGCTTGGGATTTTCTCTCTCTCTCTTTGTCTCTCTCTCTCTCTCTCTCTATCTCTCCCTCTCTCTCTCGGTCTATCTCTCCCTCTGGTCCTCTCCTCTGCTCATGCTCTCTCTCTTTAAAAATAATACTAAAAAAATTAAGTAAAACCTTGAAGTATGAAAACAATGATTCTCAGGATGAGAAAATATTTTGGTGAGTTGAGTTGAGGCTTCCAGTTCAAGTGATATTATGGAAACATATTTGCTAGAAAATAAAATAAATTTGACATTAGAAAAACTGTACACATACTAAATATTTAATCTATATTTTAAAAGGTTTTAATTGTTCATAATGGATATAAAAATACTTAAACTGGTACAAGAAAAACAAAACTGCAAAGGGATATGGTCACAATTAACATGCATTATAAAATGAATGTCTACTCTCCACTGGGTGGTTCAAATCCTATCTGTTTTTATGTTAATAGGCTTCTTGTTTGTATAACAAAGTATTTCAGCAAGATGATGAGATACTCAAGGAATGTAGACATGTATAAATATATACAGAGAGATATAGATATAGATACATATAGAAAATATATATGATATATATGTAACCATTTTAAAGCAGAATTTGTTGAATCAGATCTCTTCAAATCAGAAACAAGCATGCTTATTAAGTAATGTCTTATATTGATTATAATGAAGAAAAATAAAAATGTTCTAAGAAATTTGGAATTCATTTAGTTCTTTCATAAACTTTGTTAGGAATTCTATAAGTGGAATAATATATCTCAATGTTTTTTTGAGATTAATATGAATTCTTTAAGTACAGCTTTAGAAAACAATGTGTAAAAATTATATTTATATAAGTATATTTATACACTCCTCATTCGTTATAAATGCTTATGAATCACAATTAAGAAAATGGGTTGCATACAAATACTATTTGAATTATCTTTATTTATATAATCACCATAGTTGGTGATTTATTGAGATCTATTATTTATTGAGATCTATGTGTCAGGAACTGACACGGGTCTATAACTGGATTGTTTAATTTGATCTTCACTACCATTCCGGTGGATGATTACTTTCTCAATTTTATATATGAGAAAACTTAGAAAATTATTTGCACAAGGTCTCACTACTAGAAAAATAAATGCCAGGAGACAGTCCTATGAGCTCAGAAATTTTTAACCACCACGTTGTACATCATCTCTTTCAACATCATCTCTTAAACCCACCATGTGTTTATAAATTATTTCAGAATCAATCTAATGTTTATTTGTGTTTGTTGAAATTATTTATACCAAATTATAATAAAAGAATAATTTCTATTTTTTTACCAAAATATATGATTTTTTTAGCGTATACTTATTTATTTAGAGACAGAGAGAGAGCAAATGAGGGAAAGGCAGAGAGAAGGGGAGTGAAGAATTTGAAACAGGCTCCACGCTGTCAGCACAAAGCCCAACATAGGGCTCCATCTCACAGACCGTGAGATCATGATCTGAGCCAATCAAGAGTCAGATGCTTAACCAACTGAGGCACACAGTCACCCCCTAAAATATATGATTATTTAAATTTCTTAAACCATTACTTTTACATATTAGTATCCCCTATAAAAATAAAACTATACTTCTGTCATATACTATGTATAATTTTAGAGGTTTCAATAGATCCCAATTTTCTTTTCTCTAAAAAAAATGTTAAATTGATTCTGTAAATATTTGGCATCAAGATTTGCTTTACAAAAATTATTGCTGCACTGTATTCAGTTATGTAACTTACAAAGTGAATGATAAAAAGCAAAAGGAACAATAAAGGAACGATACCAAAAGGAACAATGAAGACAACCAGAGATAGAGTCTAGAAGTTGACTCACTGGTTTATTGAAGAAAAGTTGGTGATTATGTTGTCTCTTAGTTAATGATAATGATAGATAGATAGATAGATGATAGATAGATAGATCAATAATGGATGATAGATAGGTAGATAGATAGGTAGATAGATAGGTAGATAGATAGATAGATAGATAGACAGATATAGATAAAAACACTCTCAGTCCATGAGATGCGTAAGTACACCAACCATGTTTTTCCATTACAAGGGTACCATCAATTTCTCCTATTTGATTACCATCAGACATCGGATGAAAGAACTAAGACAGAAATAGATTTCTTAAATAATAGACCAGCCACCCTGTTTGAGGTTGCCTTATATTTGAATAGTGAAGGTTACCATGCTATTAACTAATTTCCATAATAAACAATGCAAACTAAGAAAGCATTCTTCCTATAAAACATAACATAAAACATATAGCCAATTATTATGAAAAAAATACTGTAAGCAAAATGAAGACATGAAAAACTATTTTTTTTAAGGAGGAGACATCAGTCTTCAGCAAAGTCACAAATAAATTCCCTGCACTCAGCATGAAGATGCAAAAGGAACATTCACCTCTGCCCTTCTATGTCGGGTTTTTTGTTGTTGTTTCTTTCCAAGGTCTGAACCTTAAGAATTAGAAAATATGAGTGTCCTAGAAGTTCATATTTTACTGAACAAATATTAATTGACCAAACAGAAAAAAACTCTGAATTTTTTTCCCTTCTACAATAGTTTCTCTAGATGAAGTACCACCTTTCAAAAAGTTGCTAGATGATAAGCTTTGATGTGTTCATTTTAAGTTTGTCAATTGGGAATTAATTGCACGTAAGATTTTATACAGCACTAAATGTAAATGTTTCTATATTTCCAGTTATCTCACCAATTAGATGTAAATTTGAAAAGCCCCTTTTACTTAAGGAAATTTTTGTGTTTAAAAAGTTGCATTGCTTGGTATTTTGCACCTAAAACCTTAATATAAGAATAGCTCAAATGATATAAATCAGGATGAGATATTTTTACAATGTAGAGTTTCCAGATGTAGATTATCCTCCAAAAAAACATGTTTTTTTCTTGTGAATAAATCTAGCTTTGTTTTTTTTTAACAAAAATGACTGTAGTGAGAGGCTACATGAATTAAATTTATGAATAGAACATTAATAACCAACTCAGCTACAGTCAGCTATGGAATAAATATCCATTCTTAGCATTTATGATTACAATAATTATCTTTATTCAGAAGATAATACAAAGTTAGGCAATCTCAAAGTTTCTATTAGTCAAAAAAAAGGACCACAAGATTTTAAAAGTATTCTCCTTTTTATACTACCAACTTTAAGTATAATTTTATTAAAAAACAATATTTCTACATTTTTAAACTTCTCAACTCAGACAATTAATCAAACACGGGATTTGTGCACACCAAATTTTCTGCATTTTGAATTTAAGGAAGTGCTCTATCGATCTTATTTAAAAAAAAAAACATTTCCCTTTATACTATTCTCAGAAGTCGCCATAAAGACTTAGTTTAACACATTTTATAAAACAGATACAAGAATAAAAGTTTTAAGTCGATTGGTAAAATGCATTTTTAAATACTGTTACAATTTTACATAATGCATTGACTTGAGTTCACAATTACACATTCAGATAATGTTTGTGACAATTTTATTAGAGATCACTTGGTTTGTATTACCGTAGAGCAACACAGTTGTGCCTGCTGTATTTCAACAATGGTCCTTCAACCTTCGCAAAGAAATACAAAGAGCATGCTTAAAAATGATGTAGCAGAATACTCTTTTGTTTTAATGCATCAATGTCAGGTTTTCTAGGAAAAAACGTCCATGTATTAATGCACATACAAAGCATCCATCATAAATCAGTTTTGTGGCTTTTTCTGTATGTTATATTTTAGCAGTTATTTACTAATATACACATTTTATGACTATTGACCATCTAACATACTTTAAGAATTGATAATCACTATGCCCTCATGTTTTTTGTTTGTGTGTTTGTTTGTTTTGAGAGAGAGAGAGAGAGAGAGAGAGCAGGGGAGGGTCAGAGAGAGAGAGAATCCCAAACAAGTTTTACACTGTCAGCATGGAGCCTGATGCAGGGCTTGAATTCATGGACCATGAGATCATGAGCTGAGCTGAAATCAAGAGTTGGACACTTAGCCAACTGAGCCACCCAGGCTCTCCTGTGTTATTTTTAAACATAGAAAGTGTAAGAAAACAGATTTGGGGCACCTGAGTGGCTCAGTCGGTTAAGCATCCGACTTCGGCTCAGGTCATGATCTCGTCGTCCGTGAGTTCGAGCCCTGCATCGGGCTCTGTGCTGACAGCTCAGATCCTGGAGCCTGTTTCAAATTCTGTGTCTCCCTCTCTCTCTCACCCTCCCCTGTTCATGCTCTGTCTCTCTCTGTCTCAAAAATAAATAAATATTTAAAAAAAATAAGAAAACAGATTTTAGGAGAATCATGTTTTTGTTTGGTTTTCTTTTGATCAACAGGTGTCTAGCAATCATAGTTAATATAATGATTGATTTAATCTTAAGCATTATTTACTCCAAACAAACATACCATGCTTTTTATTTCATTACATCAAGCCTGATTTTAGTTTTATATGTTCCCCCCAGATATGTTTCCAATACTACTGGCAAACATTTTCTTCAGGCATTGTCATCTAAATCTTAAATCTCCATGTATTTATACCTACTAAGGTGACACTAATAGAAATTAAGGTCACAAAACCCATTCAGAAAACAAATGTCTGACTGTAAAACATATGAAATTTCCATTTATACTGCAAATGACACTCAAAAGAGGTTGTGCTAAATTATACTTCCATTATTTTTCATACTTCTCATTTGTGTTTACTACAATATTTTTAAAGAAAGTGATGAAAATTTTTGCTTGAAGTACCAGCTTTCACAAGATTTGTTGAATTTCTCTATGGTCCTTTATGTTTTGTCAGATTTTGTCCAACAAACTGAACAGTTTTGTTATTTACACTCTGGTTATTATATATTCTTGTTTGTTGTCAAATGTCCCTATCAGTAACTTTTATGCTTTTCTCCTGAAATTCTATTTTTTCAGAAACCAGAAATTTACATTGATATATTTTGCAGTTCTAACTTTGCTTGGTATCTTTTAGATTTTTGAGTATTTTCTTTCTTTTTAAAAATGTATTTTATTTTATTAAAAAAAATAAAGATAGCAATATCCCTTTATAGTTTTTCAAAGTTTAGATATCAAACATTGGTTTGCAACTCTTTAAAGAAGGCATCTAAATTTAATATTTTAGAATACACTGAATTCTACAGATTCACTTCCGGGGGTAATTTCATAAGATTTCAGGTATACATAATTTAAAATATTCTTTCAGTATACTTACATACCCTTGAATGTCTGGTTTATTATTAAATTCTAAAAGAACATATTAATAATAATCTATATATAGACAATATGGTTTGACAACTTCACACAGTAAAAAATGAAAACAAAACTTACAATTAATAATAACACTGCTTACATAAATGAAAATCATATTTTCCACAATTAAATTCAATGAGATCACTATTATAAAACTTGGTATGTATTACAATAAAAAATGTCTCAGTTTATAACCGCAACATGTCACAAATTTTATCTATATATTTTGTAACCCTAAATTTCTTTCTCTCTGGACATAACGTTGCCTAGAAACTTCTCCATTGAATGAATACTCACCTATTCTTAACCTAACTCTTCCCCAATGATTTTTTTTATAATACTCCCAAGTTTTAATATATTACTTTGACTATCATTCTTCTACTTAGAATCATAATAGATGTGCTAGTAAAGCTATCATCTTTACCCTTTTTAAGCCTGTGACTTCCGCTAGGGTCATGATCTCTCAGTTTGTGAGTTCCAGCCCTGAATTAGGTTCTGTGCTGCCAGCTCAGAGTCTGGAGCCTGCTTCTGATTCTGTGTCTCCCTATCTCTCTGTTCCTCCCCTGTTCACGCTCGCTCTCTCTGTCAAAAATAAATAAACATTAAAAAAAAATAATAAAAAAATAAAGTATAAAAAAAAAGGTGAAGGCAGGGCTGTATTAGTGGGAAACACAAAAGATGACTGAAATTAGAAGAGAAATCCACCAACACACATTAATTAAAAAAAAAAAAATTCAACAGTTGTTCCAAATCGATGAGCAATAGAGAGTAGATCATTGCAACAATACAGGTTTATATTACTGACTTGAAAAAGTAGATTAATTCTTCCTTATAAACACAGTTCAAACAACAGCCAATGCCTAAGAGCAAAGCTGATACAGAAACAAATACTGAGCAGTCTCCTTTCTACCCAATTCCCTCAAAATATTACTGTAGCTGCTGGCACTTCTTATAAACATTTAGGTTAATCTTAACCTCTTTGTTATGTGTATGTACGTTTATACACACATTTTCATAATAGTGTTGCTTATATTAAACTTTTTTCAGAGGACAAGAATCATGAATATTTCATTTCCTTTATTCAGCCTCCTTGAGAGTGCTATGAGGAGATAAGCGCTTATTAAATGCTGTTGTTATTATTTTGCTTAATAATGATGATGAAAAGGAAATATAAACACCAAACATTTGCTAGAGGAACACGGTTCCTGTACATAGGAATATTCCACTTAGATTCAGTATTCTTCTGCTAATTAAAATAAGAAGCATTCTCTTTGATAGTAGTCTTTCATGAAAGCTTTTATGGAAGTCTATTTTGAAACTTAAATTACTGAACATGACTAAAACTCACTCTAATAAAAATCAAAACACAGTCAGAATACTCCACTGAACAATGCAGATACATTTTTACAATTATGAAAGATACCACATTTTACATGTTTAATGAAAAAGATTAAGAATAAAATTTGACATGATAAATTGAAATGATTAGTAGAAATTTATTCTATTACAAAAGAGAAAGGAAGATTGAAATCTTCAAACAGGGTAATCCATCTTTGAGAGTAGTTTGACAAATAATTTTATCTCTACCTTAATCATCTTTTTTTCAGTCATTTTTTAAAACCCTTCTCATTTGAATTATTGTTTGTTACACCACTTTGTTAGCCAAACTATTCTTATTATCGCATGTAAATATCTAAGAATATGCCAATCCTGAGTTATAAATCCTTTCAATATAGAGAACAAATAAATATGTTTAAGCTTAAATACTTAGAGTATGCTTAACCATATGGATAGGACACAGTTCATATACTTTTATAAAATCTATGATATTAAACATATTTCAGGGATTATCTTCTCTACTTGTCACATTTTATTTTTGGAAGTGCCATAATGGCCCCTTTTTTAATCTCATAAACAAAAATACTGTAACCATATTAACTTTAACTTTGTATATTCTTTTGGAAGTTTCAGTGTTTTTTAAAGAAAGAAAGAACCTTTTGTCAACGACATAAATGCTTTTTCTGGCTTTTAAACATTTTCTGTAAACAATGCTGCGGCTTTTATTTTACAATCTATTAGCATGAGAAAATCATGCAAATGTCCTTGTGACTAAAATGAAAGCTTAGCATACAGAGAAACTAAAATTCATTCTATTTATGGAAAAGCTTTTTTTCCCCCTCCTCTAATAGTCATATAATAAGTTTTCAAAATAAATGTGCTTAATCTAGTTTTCTGTCATTCACAACAAAGAATGTATATATTCTTTAATTCTTAAAAATAAAATGCTAACACTGACATTTCAGGAAACAAACACATTTTAGTCATGCATTTAAGAATTCTTTACAGGGTCACCTGGGTGTTTCAGTTGGTTGAGTGTCCAACTCTTGATCTCGGTTCAGGTCATGATCTCACAGTTTGTGAGATTGAGCCACATGTCAGGTTCTGCACTGGCAGTGAGGCACCTGCTTGGGATTCTCTCTCTCTCCCTCTGTCTCTGCCTGTCCTTCACTCACTCTCCCTTTCTCTCAAAATAACTAAACTTAAAAAAAAAATCTTTACAGAAATCCAAACTCTTCAGATACCTGTAGTTGTGTCTTATTCCAATGGTTTATTGTGGTGCCATCGAATGTAATGAAACTTAATGCTATAAAAACAATTGATATCCATGAAATCATTCCCATCTTTTCGTGCTGTGGAAACTGAGTCCTAAAATGCATATTACCTATTTATAATTCACTTTCATGGTTTTATGATTAATATAGCCCTGTATGTTTCTGTGAGAGGCTACATATTCTTTCATAATAACACTGGTGCCAATTATTGACTCAGTGTGAAAACACTGTAAACTGATATAAGCAATGTTTAATTAATGCTATTTATCTTTTGGGCAGTCAGGTTGGTGGAAGAGTATGTGTAAAGAAATAAAAGCAGGGGCGCCTGGGTGGCTCAGTCGGTTAAGCGTCCGACTTCCGCTCAGGTCATGATCTCGCGGTCCGTGAGTTCGAGCCCCGCGTGGGGCTCTGTGCTGATGGCTCAGAGCCTGGAGCCTGTTTCGGATTCTGTGTCTCCCTCTCTCTCTGACCCTCCCCTGTTCATGCTCTGTCTCTCTCTGTCTCAAAAATAAATAAACGTTAAAAAAATTAAAAAAAAAGAAATAAAAACACATAGATTTTATTGGTCACCTACTTTGTGCTAGACACTTTGCTAATACTTGGAGGAATCACTCTGAATACACCTCCTCGCTAGTTCTTTGGAGCTTTATCAAAAATGCTATGTTACAATACCATCTTTTAATTTCAAATGAGAATACTGGTGGTGAAAAGAAGGAATTTAATAAGAATTGGCACAGGGAAAGACCAAATTGTTTAAATCATCCCATATCTATGGTTCAAATGTGTTTCATTAAAATTGTTAATAAATTACATGTTATTTCAGAGTTTTCTTGAAAATTATAAAGAGAATCATCAGAATATTTATAATTAATGTTAATAAAGTAACAGGTTGGGAGGGGAATCATGAATAATAACTACTGGCAAATGTTATTTTTCTCATTTTTCTTTTTTTTTCCCGATTAGGATTTTTATTAGTTACTGTCTGAAATTGACTAATCAAGAAATTGAAGTTTAAACATATTACAAAAATATATGAAATGAGCCTACAGAAAAATTAAAAGATTATAAATACCACAGGTAATAGAAAATATGTACATGCATACACATAGTAACAGACAACTAACAAAATCTCATAACCAAAATAATGCATTGAAAATAGAATACACGTGAACAGAAACATTAAAATAATAATTAAAAAAAAGCTATTTATTTCAGTTACCATTGTGTACGTAACAAATTCCCTCAAATGTCAATGTCAAAAACATAATATTACAAGGTCATGAATTTAGACCTGGCATACGAGGATGTGTTTTCTCTGCTGCAATACTTCCCCATTTGTACCAATCAAAGACGGGACCTGGAATTAGGTGAGGTCTGGATTACTCCCGTATCTAGAGGTTGATCCTGAATATAGCTGAGTGATTGGGCAGAACACCTGCTCATGGCCTCTCCTTGTTGCTGAAGTTTACTCACAACATAGGGAACATCCCTTGAAAGAGTCAGCTGGCAGGTGACTGTCCTTCTTGCTAGCTTTCCACCACATTCTTTTCAATAGAAATGAGTTACTAAGCCCAGCCCACCCTCAAGGGCGGAGACTAGATCCCACCTTTCAGTGAAGTAGCATCAGGGTCACATTGTACCAAGGAAAAGACGAAACAAGCAAACAAAAAAATAAAAGAAGAAAAACCCGGGCTTGTATCTATAGAGAATAAATCGGTGGTTACCAGAGGGGAGATGGGAGGCAGGGATGAGTGAAATAAGTGTAGAAGATTAAGAGTTTACTTATCATGATGAGTACTGAGTGATGTGTAGAATTGTTGAGGACTATATTGTACACCTGAAACTAATATAATGTTGTATGTTTACCAACTGGAACTAAAATAAAAACTTAAAAAATTCAAAAATAAATTACACTGGAATTCAAAAAAAAGGAATGGCATATGATGGTACAGTCATATTTGGCAAATAAAACCTGCCACAGGCTAAATAAGGAGAAAAATGTGAGTAAGCCAGTATCAAAAATCAAAAGCAATGAATTAAAAATAGATAGATTTGTGATATCAATCAAAATAAATGAAATCAACCCATTTAAACATTTTTTTAGATTGCTAAAGTGACAAAAACTCAAAAATATCATCTGAATCAAGGTGACTTAGGAAGTTCAAAACCAAAACCAAATAAGCAGTAACAACAAAATATACCTATAATTGCTCTCTGCTCATTTAAAATGATTAGTGTAACAGTAAGTATATGATTTCTCATTAAGTTCAGTTTTAGCAAATATTGAGTAATTATAACAATGTATATGGAAAATCAGTACCAAACACGAATGCCTAAGCACCCATTTATATGTAAATAAATCTTCTCAACATCCATACAAAAAAAAGTATCATTAGGAATAACATTTTATAGATGTGTAAAATGAGGCTGAGACACATTAAGTAATTGGAAAAGCAGAACTTAAATCTTAATCTGTCTCATGAGATTTATAGCTATTATTTTATATAGCTTAACAGTTATTACAGATAATTTTCAGCTTAATTTTAAAAATTTTGATATAGCAATTCCAAATTAAAATTGACACCTGACGCTTTATCTGGTTCAAGTATCTATGTTTTAACTATGCACATTGGTAATATTCTTTACCAGCAATAAAATTTGACACAAGGATTTACTTAAATTATAAAAAAAGTAATTTGAAGAATACTTGCAATTTTCAAAAAACCTCAGTTTCTCTCAATTCTAGACTTAAGATGAGCCTGGCACTTTCCTTTCCTGATACTACAGAAGAGTTTACAGTGTTTCGTTGTATGGACTAAATTTGAAGTTCTTCAAGGACTTTTCACTACAGGCTTTCTCTTCTGCATTCTGTGTAATGCCAGGAACTCTGTGGGTGTTTAATAAGGATTAATTGGTGTCAATGGCAATAATGACTTCTATTATCTCCTTGAATATTGATACCATTAAGAGTATGATGCTTAAGTGGGTCTAACTTTATTTATAATTTCCAACAATAGCCAGGTGATTTAACAGGAAAGAGCCTTTTCAAGTGAATAAAAGTAGAAAATTAGTGTATAAGACAGTAATTGCTATACTGTATCATAATCTTAATAAATTGAAGTTACAATTACCCAGACCAGTGCCTAGTGAAAGATACTTGGTAGGCATTTACAGATACCCATTAGGTAAATTTATTTATGCAAGGTATAATCACACGTAAGAAAGTCTATAGGGTAAAAAGAACAGCGGGCTTCAAATCAAACTTGTTGTGTCAGCTCTAGGATATATAATCGGAACATCTTGATCACATTATTTAGGCTTTAGATGTACTTATTTACTTACAATGGAAATAATCACACAAAACCTTGCAAGCTTTTCTTCACTCTAAACAAATTAAACAACAGATTACCAAATGAATAAAACATTCAGCCATATTAAAATATAACTGGAAGTTTTATTAGGGATTCTAAAGAAAAATAACAACGTGTGTGATGAGGAAGAAAGTAAGCGCTTCGAATTGACAGATGAGGTAAAGAAGCTTTGAGAAATTGACAAACACTCTAAGAGTTGAAGAGTAAATAAAATCACTCAGTCATGTAAAAAGACTGCATGTGGGTTTCCAAGCAATGCAAACAACCAGCAGAATGCACGAAGGGAGGAAGGGCTTTACTTAATTCAGGAACAGAGTATGAAGAGTGTGAGGATCAGAGCTTGAAAAGGTAGGATGGGAATGTATTAAAAGGACTTTTCAGAAAAGATAGGGCAAAGAAGATTGAGATAGTGTGAATGATAAGCTAGGACGAAAACTTCAAAATTAGGCTGAGAGATAAAATAAGACAAAGCAGAAATATTTCTTTGAAAATGTTGCTATGAAGATCAATAGTGACATTGATAGAAACATTTCAAGGGGAGTATTGCAGATATCTGGTACATTTCAGTGATTTCAATAGTGAATGTGGTGTATTTCGTCTGAAATTACTCAGAGGAGATAACCTGAAACCCTTCTCAGTATACAATAAGTAGAAGTTGCAATTAAAATGTAACAATCTCCTCTTAATGCATAGCTGATGGCAAACCTATCATTGCAAGAAAGTAAAGAATATCCCAGAACTACTAATTGGAAGCTGATGTTTGAGCCGGTCAGGGATAAGACTTGGAGGTTGAATTTGGCTTTTTTAAGTAGTCAAGAGGCCTTGAAGTTTGCAGCCATATGGTCAAACAGATGAAGTTTATCAACGCAGGAAGTAGGGACTAAGATTACAAATTAAAACCTCAACTTTCCAAGGCCTCATTGTTTACTGAAAGGAGAGACTGACCCCAGGAGGCAGGAAAACAGCAGAAATTTTCTCTCTCTTTCAGGCCTTTAGAATGTATAAAAAATATTAGCATTTGTATGTGAGCACTATTTTGGTGAGATGGAAAGGGGCCAGATGCAGATCAAGAGAGAGAAACCAGAACAAATTTTATAGTTTGTTACTCACAGTGCCCCAGGGAGAGCACAGAACTTAAGGCACAGGACCGGTTAGGGAGAGACCCTGGAATTAATGGCAAGACAGAGGGAGAGAGAACTGTGGGTACATGTCTTTATTGTGGCTTCTGTAGGAAGCCAGGAGCAAAGCAGGGTAAGCATGCTTAGGATTGGCTAAATTTGAATGATTTGGGGATATAGAGGCTGTCCTTTCTTGTCCATTACTTGGCTCTAGGGCAGTGAGGACAGGATATAGTGGCCGGAGCATGAGAATCCACTTAGGGAGGTGATTAGGAGTGTGGACTTAATTAGCTGCCCAACTTAGAAAATGGACTGACCTCACAACTGAGACAAGGCAGCATGAAAATAAAAACAAAAACAAAAACTATATTATAAGCACACAGTGTAAAGCACATAGTATAAATAAGAATAAAATATAAGCACATAGTACAAATAAGAATAAAATGGCACCTCACTATGATATTATAACATTGCAGAACACCAAGGACGAAAAGAAAATCTCGCATGCACTCAGAGAAGAAATAAGAAATTGCAAGGATAATATTTATATTACCTGCTACTTTGCAATAGCAATATCATTAGCTGGAAGAAAATGAAACTGTACCTCTAAATTACTAAGAAAAATAACTCTTATTCTGCAATTCAACATCTAATGAAACTATCTGACAAAGGAAATAAATATACGAGCTTATGAAAACTGAGTGCTTCTATGTCAGATATTTTGTTTTAAAATATTACATGCATTAATTCATTTGGTCTTTACAGTAGTCCTAAGAAATAGATTGTATCAAGTATCTGATATCCCAGATTAAAAAACTGAAGCATAGAGAGATCAATAGTTTTGAAACACAACAAAGCCAGTAAGCCAATTTCTAGATCACAAGTTTCTAATTATTTCATTAAACAGCTTCACCAATACATGGAATGAGATTCCACCAGCTTTAGATTATCACTAAAGATAATATTTAAAAATGCAATTCTGGGGCACCAAGGTGGCTCAGTTGGCTAAGCATCTGACTCTTGATTTCAGCTCAGGTCATGATCTCACAGTTTGTGACTTTGAGTACCATGTCAGGCTCTGTGCTTGACAGTGTGGAGTCTGCTTGAGATTCTCTCTCTCCCTCTCTCTGCCCCTGGAAATAAATAAATAAATAAATAAATAAATAAATAAATAAATAAATAAGTAAGGGGTGCCTGGTGGCTCAGTCTGTAGAACTTCCGATTTCGGCTCAGGTCACGATCTCACAGTTCTGGGGTTCAAACCTCACATTGGGCTCTGTGCTTACAGCTCAGAGCCTGGAGCCTGCTTCAGACTCTGTCTCCTTCTCTCTCTCTGCCCCTCCCCCATGCTTGCTCTCTATCTCTCTCTCTCTCTCAAAAATAAACAGAAAAAAAATTAAAAATAAATAAAATAAATTTTGAAAACAGAATAAAATGGGTATAAAAATATAGATGACTCTAAAATAAATGTAAAACTATACCAATATTTGGAAATAAATAGAAAACAATTGAAATACATGATTTTGAAGAAAAATAGTTTATCAAAGCTGAAATAATTTGTAGGAAACTATAATAGAAATATAACTATTAATCTAAATAAATGAATTTTTAAAACTCATAAAAACAAACAAAAAACTGGCCAAAATATTTGATAGGGGCGTTTGTCTAATCTTTAAGGATCTTCTATTTATAAATTAAATCTGTGAAATAGAAAGAGACAAATTTCTCCCCAATATATTTTTTTTCTGATGCTATAAAACTTTGAGAACAAAACCAGACAAGAAAGGCAGGAAATCAGGGGCCTGGGTGGCTCAGTAGGTTAAGCGTCTGACTTCAGCTCAGTTCAAGATCTCACAGTTCATGAGCTCCAGCCCGGCATGGGGCTCTGTGCTGACAGCTCAGAGCCTGGAGCCTGCTTTGGATTCTGTGTCTCCCTCTCTCTCTGCCCCTTCCCTGCTCACACACACACTTTCTCTCTCTCTCTCTCTCAAAAATAAATAAACATTAAAAAAAAGAGAGAGAGAGAAGAAAGGTACAAAAGCTAAACTAATCTCACAGATAATTATCTATTTCCAAGATTTATGCATATTACAAAGCAATTCCAGGAAACATACCCCATCTACTTATGAAAGACTTTTAGTAAACTAGAAGTAGAAGAAAATTCTTTAATCTGATGAATCTTTAAAGCTCCATTGTGTCAAAACAACAAAGGATTATTATATAAAACACATGTTAAAAAATGTTGTGAGGGAAAAAAATTCCTGTGAGTCAAAAATTGATAGCAGAGGACATCCAAAAGGCCAGTACATATAACAGGTAAATACAAATTTCAATTATGATGAAATATAATTTGAACATATCCAGTTCAACAAAAAAGTTGAAACTCTGACAAATCAATTTCACTCCAAGGGATATGTTCACATTCTCAAATCAATTTCACACCAAGGGATATATTCACATTCTCACAAGAAAAAAAAGTATATGTATGTTCATTAAAGCTTTATTTTTTTTTATGAGCAAACAAGAAAATAACCAAGTAAAAGAAGGATGGATTTACAGTTCTATAAATAAAATGAAGCACTATATAAGAATGAAAACAAATGAAATAGATGTACATGTATCAAGGGAGATTCATAGGTCTGAGTGCCAATATAAATTTTACTTTTCATAAATTTAAATAAAATAACAAATAATAAAAGCAATCTCTGACATTATTTAGCAAAAAATAATGTCTAATAAGTCAAATATTAAAAAAAGAAAACATCGTCATCCTGAAATACTTACTAATTCCACTCCCTTCAACAAAAATAAGTTTTTCAAAATAGGATATAATAGTAGAATTTGCCTTTCACACTGAAAACATGGCTCTAGTGTTTCCTTAGTTTTTCTAGGGCAAAAATGTGTTTCATGTGTTCATCTCCAAGCAGGTCACTGAAGTAAACAAATGTCTCTTATTAAGTTTATCTGCTTAAAAAAAGGGAGAAATGAGCTATCAAATCAATGGGACACCATGAAGAACCTTAAATGCATATTGTTAAGTGAAAGAAACCAATCTGAAAAGTCTACATACTGTATTATTCAATATATAGGGGATTCTGGAGAAGGCAAAACCATAAAATGGTTTCCAGGAGTTCCTGTGCAGCTGGGGCAAGATGAATAGGCTGGACAAGGAATTTTTTAGGGCAGCGAGACTATTATCTATGATATAGTAATAGTGGATACATTGTCTTAGTCAAACCCAGAGAACCCACACTACAAAGAGAAAATCCTAATGTAAACTATGGACTTGAATTAATAATGTTATCATTATTGTTTCCTCAGTTGCAATAAATGTATCACACAAATGGAAGAGTTTAATTAAGGGGGAAAGCCAATGTGAGGGGTGTTAAGGATAAATATGGGAAGGGTACCTGGGTGGCTCAGTGGATTAAGCCTCATGTTCAGCTCAGATCATGATCTCACAGTTGGTGAGTTCGAGCGTGCATTGAGCTCTGTGCTTACAGTGTGGAGCCTGCTTCAGATTCTCTGTCCTCCTCTCTCTTGACCCCTCCCTCCCCCTATCCTCCCGCCCCCTCAAAAATAAATAAACATTAAACACGGATGAATATGGGAATTTTTCACTTATTGCTCAATTTTCTAAAACCTAAAACTACGCTAAAATTATCTTAATTAAAAAATAACACATATATTCTAAAAGTAGATAAAAGAACTACTTTTATATAATGCAGTCAATGAAAGAGATATAAATATACACACGAGGGCAAATAATACTGATTTTTATCATGTCATTAGCAAATGTGGGTAAATATGTGCTGTCATGCATATTATGGGTATTCTTTAAACAATTTCGCATTGGGATGTGTTTGAAGATGCTTTGAAATAGAATCTTCAATTTCAACACTTGATATGCCTGAGCTGCATTTGAAGGATGGACCTACACTTATTATTTATGCACACCTAAAACTAAAAAAAAAAGAAAAAAAATGAAGAAGATACTTGGGGATATTTTTATATACAGGCAGATGGTCTTCACATTCATTTTAAGCTGAGTTTACTCAGTGTGATAACTTCCTATCTTGTATTGCTGAGGGTTGTTAGACTAGCTTTCTTTCCTGTGTCCATCTTGTCACAGTGGAGCTCTTCCTTTATCAACTCTCTGGCCTGAACGAATTTTTATTTTGTATTTATTTGTGGAGACAGAATATATATGTATATTCCAAATGACTACTTTCTAAGCCCTTTCTTCATTCATTCTAAACTTTGAAATTTTCTTTTTCTTTCTTTCTTCTTTTCTTTCCTTCTTTCTTTCTTTCTCTTTCTTTCTCTTTCTTTCTCTTTCTTTCTTTCTTTCTTTCTTTCTTTCTTTCTTTCTCTTCCTTCCTTTCTTCTTTCTTTCTTCCTTTCCTTTTCCTTTTTTTTTTTTTTCTTTTTGGAGAGAGCTTGAGGGAGCTGGGGAGTGGCAGGGAAAAGAGAATCTTAAGCAGACTCCACCCAGTGTAGAGCCCAACTCAAGCTCCATCTCATGACCTTGAGATCATGACCTGAGCCGAAATCACAAGTCAGAGACTTAACTGACTGAGCCACCCAGGTGCCCCTGTATTTTCACGCTTCTTAAAATTACATAATTGGTGAGAATTTTCCAAGACCCTGCCCTCATTCTCTCACATGTTGCCAATAGTGTCAGCCACCTCTGATTTTTTATGAATCTATTTCTTTCCACCCACATGCAGTGTATTTATAGTTCTCAGGATGTGTTCTGAAAATGACTTTCTATAATCATTCACTTACTATGAAAGAAGTTAGCGGACTTCATGACATATACATTTTTGTTATTTGTTTCTCACTAACGATCTAAAAGCCTTTATCAGCTTTTCATTGTAGGCTGCTTTTAAGTTAGAGTAGAAGCAACTTATTTATTTACTTTGCTGCCTTTTAGTGGCACAAGTTTTGAGTTAGGTTCACAAACAATATGAAACTGGCAAACATTTCATTTCCATTTTAGTCATTTATCTTAGCTCTTCTTGAGAAAATCTCTCCTAAGCTGCTTTATACACTGATCAAATCACTGACTCTGCTATTTATACAATTATCGTATTTGGATGCAATGGGCACTTGGATAGTGGTTAGGAATGACAGCAATGGAGCCGAAGTATTTAAGTTAATGTCTGGCTCTGCTATTTTCCAGTGTTTTCCCAGGCAACTGACTGTCTTCCTGTGCTTCAGTTTCTTATAAAAGGGACTAATAACAGCATTTATCTCTTAAGGCAGAAACAAAAATGGGTTTATATAATTAAAGTATGTAGCACAGTATCCAGCATTGAAAATTGTTCAATACCTGTGGTCTATTTGTAAGGCTATACCTATAACTTTTTGAATGTATATTTTATGTAACATGCAATAGTACTTTCTATAATATATAATATTGTCATGTTCTTGGCACCATTCAGTCCAGGAATTTAGAAGATTTGTGTGCACCTCATTAAACCGTATGTAGTTTGAATAGCAGTAGTGGCTACACCCTGAGAACTACTAAAGAATTATGACTTCTGGGCAAGTGGTTTAGTCTGCATTACATCATGTTAACTGATAATGAGAATAGAACTCATATTTATGGGGCATCTGCAAATTTCTAAAACCTGTAAGGCTTATCTAATTTAATCTTCGTGAGCACTGTATGAATTACATGTTATTAGCTCTTAATTATCAGACAGAAAGTGAATATTTTGGTAACAAAGCCAGACTAGAGTTTTTGGAGCCTTGATTTTCAATCCTGTGTGTCGTCTGTAACACACACAAAGCATCACACAAAATCCTCAAATTCTAAATCCCTGGAATACAGCCGTGCTGGAAAGGAAAGCTTATTCCATTGTATCTTAGTTTATAAAATGGCTTCTGTTTTATTGACCCCAACCATTAAAAGCTTCAGTCTGAGTTTTCACTTAGAAGCACAGTAATGACATTTGACCTCTCCTGGTCTAGAATTTAGAAGGGCATTACCAACTTCTACTGAGCCATAGGTTCTTGATTATTTACCAGGCCAGCATTTAGATACTCTGCTCTGTAGTGGGCTTATGTATCCAAATGATGTGGATAATGGTGTTTGCCAAAATGTTTTATCTGTGTTAAGATATTTTCTTTTCATATTATCATATTAAATTATATTGATAATATTGATCCATATTAATAGTTTAGGTTTTAGAGCCAGTTGTTTCTGCCACAATTGTGCATTTCCACAACCTCTCATTTCTTCCCTTGTAATTTCTGTTTAATGAGAGCACTATTATCAAAGTAGTCAAGTACGAAACTTTTGAGTTGCATTCTACTTCTCATATTTACTGAAAATTAACCACAGAACTATTGAAAGTATCTATGAAATTTCTCTGTTTGCCATTTTCACAGGGCTGTATCTCTGGTGCAAGATTCCCACACCCACATTTATGCTTTTCCAGTAGTTTTTTTTTTCTTTTTTAATGTTTATTTATTTTAGAGAGAGAGAGACAGAGAGTGAGTGCGGAAGGGGCAGAGAGAGAAGAAGACACAGAATCTGAAGCAGGCTTCAGGCTCTACGTTGTCTCACAGAACCGGATGTGGGGCTCAAACTCACAAACCATGAGATCATGACTTGAGCCAAAGTCAGACACTTAACCGAGTCACCCAGGCACCCCCCTATAGGGCTTTTATTTTCCATTCTACTAGCTCTCACATCCTTCTTCCTTATCACCAAGAGATCTTAACATGCCACTGCTGAAGCACATTGGTGGCTGATGTGCTAAAAGAATTTTTCCATTGCTTTAGAAAACTTCTCGTATTTTTAACATTTCACCCAACTTAGTTTTATGTCATTAACTTTTATGAGGTTTTCAAAAACGTTTTTGCTAGCATTACTAGACTAATATAGTCTCCATTCAATGCTATTAGCCAAAGTTATTCATATGGCCAATCCCAAAGTCAGTAGGTGGTGAAGAGCATTCTAACCATACTAAGAACGTGTCAAGGGTATAGATATATAATGATACTACAGAGGAATAAGAACTTGGGTCAGTAATTCAATCTGTACCTATATGATGCTATGGACCAACTCTTGTCCCCCTCAAGATCCATATTTTGAAGCCTTAAGCCCCTAAGTAATGGTATTGTAATATGGGGCCTTCGGGAGGTAATTTCTTTTAGATAGGTCATGAGTTTGGTGCCCTTAATGGGTTTAGTGCTCTTATAAGGAGACACATCAGAAAGCTTAAGATCCCTCCCCACCTCTACTAGGTGAGAACACAATGAAAATGAGGCTTTCTACAAACCAGTAATAGAACTCTCATCAGAACCCAATCATGCTTACATTCTGATCTTGGATTTCTAGCCTCCAGACCTGTGGGAAAATACACTTCTTTTGTTTAAGCCATTCCACCATGGTATTTTCTTATGGCAACTTGAGCTAAGACAATGTAAAGAAGTCCAACATCATTAAAGGGAAGCTGGATATATGTTTTCCATAAATGATGAAATAAAAAGTATAAAATGTATCCAGGTTCCTACTGCCTCCATAGTGCTATTGGTGACCTGGTAATAAAAATAATTAACCTTTATTTACTAGTTACTCCATGCCTTGTGCTAATCAATGTATGTGTATTAACTTTCTTACTCTTCACAGCCTTCAGAGATACAGTTCTCTTTTAAACCCCACTTTACAAATGAGGGAACCTCACATAGAGGATAAGTAACTTGCCCAAGGAGGTCAAACAATAGTAAAGAGTAGAGTCAGGATTCAAACTCAGATGTTGCACTCCAAATAGCTACCCATACTAATTCCCCACACCTTATTTCACTTGAAATAAAGCCTCAAATCCATCCCATCACACAGAAGAACTCAATTGTCCACACAATATTTCAACAACATTGTTAAAACAGAGACCCTGTCACTTCAGGCTACTTTAAATCACCCCAAGTCTCATGATTCTTCTGAACCTTCCTTCACCCACTTCCTTCTCGACTGTTCTTACTGCTTCTGTTTTTCAACCATTTTTGCTAGCATTACTAGACTAATACAGTCTCCATTCAATGCTGTTAGCCAAAGTTACACAAACACAGTATGATTGTTTTTTCATAACTATCTATGCACTGACTGTTCTTTTCTGCTTGGAATCCTTTCTCCAAACATTTATAGCTGTTTCCCTTGATTGATAAGATATGTTTAAAGACTAATTTTTTTTTGAAATTTATATGTCTTAATATCCTATAATCTTACAACCTGGATTTTTCTATATGCAGTTGACCTAGAAATCTTGCCATTATCTATCCTGTTGATCAAACTTTATGGTTCCTCACAACATTTATTACTCTCTGGAATAATGTTTATTTATTTCTTTTTTTATATCTCAGTATATTAAGGAGTAAAAATTGTATCTATATGGTGTTGTTTAGTGCCAGTAGCCATTGGCAAAGAGTAGCAATTTAGTAAATATTATTTGAATAAATGGATATAGGAAAAATGCAATTTATTTAATTACTCTAGTTTATTTTTTTTTAAATCTTCTCCTATTAAAATGTAAGCACCATAAGTGTAAGGAACTTGCACAACTTCTTCAATACCAAATACCCATTCCTTAAAAAAGTGCTTGTGTGCATAGTACAAGTTGAATCAATATTTAATGTATAATGGATACATACATATTATTTCTTTCTTTTTTGAGACAAGGATATTGAGAAAAGGAATTACTAGTATAAAACAGAATCAAGACGATCTCAGATCTGATCCATATTGTTTCCACTGCATGATTCTGGGTAAAGGAAAGTCAACCTCCCTGGAAACACAGAGCTTTCTTTTCCTCAAAAAAGGAATAATGGTATATTTCAGACACTATCCCAGAATCAAGAGTTTTAAAAGCTAGAAACACTCCTTATAAGGATGATTTTGGAGAGCTTAAAGAAAGTAGTTTGAGGAAAGAAACGCAGTTAATGCTGTTCTAGAAATTTGGTTGTTCTGGTATAATTGTCACACCAATTCAGAAATCTGACTAAATAATTACTTGTTTGCTACTCCAGAATTTGGTTTTACTCTCCTACTTACCATATACTTAATATATTTTCTTTACAAAATAATACTCCAAATAGGAAATACACTTTGGAGTTTGTCAGGAAGAATATATATATATGTATATTTTCTTAATTTGGGTCAGTGCGGAAGAGAGCAGTGGGTCCTCTCATGTGTTTTAACATCCACAAATGGTAGTAGCTGAGGATAGGAACCCCGATAGAACAAATTCTTCACACCCTAAGGTGTGTGACCTCGTAAGTAAAACTTTTACTCCAAATGATAAATAGGACTACTGTTCCAGATGATTTCTCCCACTTTTTTAGGGTAGCCTTATGCTTATTTTATTTTCTCTGAGTTTCTCAAAACATACAGGACTTTTCTGCACTTCTTGGGACCACTATGTCAAGGTTCTAATGGGTTTGAGATGTGTCAGATGTTTTTGAATGAGACCAAAAAGATAGTGGTTATTTTTTGTGTGTCTATCTTCTGCGAGGCCAAGTATGAGATAGGATATTAAGCTAGTAAGAAAAAAAAAAACTATAAAGCATAATTCACTATGTCTTCACATGTATATACAATCTATAAATTTCCTATAAATAAATCATATCCTTAAATTGCAGATAGTATGTTCCAAAGTAATACCAATAATAAGTGCTAAAGAGTAACAGGAAAGGAGAGATTATTTCATTAAGGGTTGATCAAATAAAGCTCCATGAAAGATCACATTTCAGCAGTGATTTGAAGGGTTTCAGAATTCAAACACAGTACAAAGTATAATCGACTAAATTTAAAAAGACACAATATTCAGTCTATATCAATATATATATATATATACACTATGCATCCATGCACTTTGATCGTCTATGATCCAGATTTGAAAGAAGAGTAGCTTAAGATCTAGAAACAGTGTTGTGGAAACACTGAGATGAGGAACCAAAAGCAGCACACTGTCCCAAGGAATAAGAATAAGACATATTTCATGCTTATGTTATGCTGTCTATGACCCATATGAGAAAGACATTGGTATGTAGACTTTAAACTGTCTTTAACCTAGACAGGTTCAAGTCTACCAATGGAGTACAGTTGTTTGGGGTTTAATTGTATGGTATTGCTATTATTTTTGAAAACAAGGCAAAATAATTAAGGTGGAATACTTGGTTGGGTTCTGTCACAAATTTAAGACCATGGGGAAAAACATTAAATCTATTCTTATGTAAACACAGACAATTTTTTTTTTCTCTGAATACTTTTATCACATTGTTTACGTTGAGCCTTTGAAAAATAGTTGATTACCTGGGTAATATTTTGAACCATTGTCAGGAAAAGTGTTTTCTCATAATATTAAAAAGTAATTCAGAGTTAAGGATATAAATCATAATAAGCTTCTATGTACCCTCATGAACACAAGTAATGGCCACAGTCAAGAAATATTTACTCAGAAATAATTCCTTGTATGCAGTAGTCATTTAAGTTCAACAAAAGATCAATATGTAGAAATTAACATAAGTAGCCTATTTTAAAATTCCAATTAAAAACCAACTTTACATTTGCTTATAATTTTTGTAACTTATGCTATTTCAAATTAGAAAAGAAGTATTTCTGTTACAAAAGTAATTTTACATATTTTCTAAAAATGATAAATTATTTGAATGTAACTTCAATGGAATGATATAAATACCTGTGACTTAGCAATAAATTACATGCTGCTATATATATATATATATATATGTGTGTGTGTGTGTATATATATATATATATACATATATATACACATATATATACACATTTGTCTATACATATATATATATATACACATATATACACACATATGTATATACATATATTCAAAATGAGCTCAATTGCTTATAATTAATCTCAGACAATGCTGAGAGCTTAGCTTGCCAGTTACTTGACAAAAGGAAGACTGGAGGCTTGTAGTAAGCATATACTGGCATTCAACTTTCTGGGACTCCCTTCTTCAGAATGCATTAATTGTTACTACCAGATTGTATTCACTAACAAGATTTCAGAGTCTATCACACATAAGATCTACATTTGTATCAGTGCCATTTTGCTTGTGTTGTAAATCATGCATATTTCAACATCATCTGTATGGCCACACAAGAAAGGGATGATTCAGTTGCTAACAAGCCAAATGGTCATCACCTAAGTGTCATGTTCATGCAAATACTTTAAAAGAAATTCATCCCAAAATAATGACCTGCTATTTTAAAAATTATTTTTACTTTGTTTCTACTAAATTCATTTTCATTGTATGTTATATCCGATTAATGTATAATAAGAAATACATTTCAAAATTAATTTGGAAATACAATTTTGGCATGAGATTGTTTTATTGTAATTCATCTATCCTCTTATAAAGTCTAGAATGTGTAAATGTTCTCCAGAATGTACCTCTAACAGAGATGTTAAGAATAAGGATATCTGGTCAATTTCCTTTTTTATGTGATTTCATCTGCGGTGAGTTTAGTCCCCATTTGTATTCCTTATGTGGCTTGATGAAATTAATTCCATAATTTAGTAAATTCGTCCTTGATGCTAATCATTTTGGGAAACAATACTCAAAGTTGCCCATCAGCACTTATACTGGAAACCACCATTTGTTTCCTTTGCCAGTGGGTCATAGAGAGGCTGATAATGTGATATTTGTTTTTTAGGTTTTTTTGTTTTGTTTTGTTTTGTTTTTGTACAGTGTTGTGGCCTATGGAGGAGTTGACATTAATATCCAACAACCGTGTAATTCATTTAGCATTAAGAATATATGGTTCATAAACAGTAAGTATTCCTTCATTTTTCTTCAAAGAGTGACTGAACATGAATTGAAAATTTTATTTTGGCAAAGCCAATTGATGGGGCTACATTTATGTCAAAACTAAACAACATTTGTATGAATTAGGAAAAAAGTAATTCTTCTTAAAAAGAAAACAAATAAGTTGATATGTTGTTTACTTCTCAATAAAAATAACTAAAACAACTAACTCATTAGAGATAATACAGATCTTTTTGTGTATTATAGAATATACCATAATAGAAAATCATTTTAATTAAATTAATCAGATACTCAAATTCATTCGCAAATACTTTGTTATAAACCCATTCTATATCATACACTCATGAAGATTACAGTTTATGACTACTTGTTCTGTTTGTCATTTTTTTCATAAAAATGATTGCTATTTTTACATTTTAATGAGATTATAAAGATTATAGAGATTAAACAATGTTAATTTGAAAATAAACTCAGATTTTTAATATTTCTGTATTGATATCACTTGTGCTCACCCATATCAACTTTACAGATGTTATATGGTTGCTGAAGTTAGCATATACTTCAAGTTTTAAAATTGCAACTCATTTAGAACAATACATTTTTTATTTTGTGAGTCTGTCTTTAAAGATGACTTTGGGAACTGGAGGGTGTTATGCTAAGTGAAATAAGTCAGTCGGAGAAAGACAGATACCATATGTTTTCACTCATATGTGGATCTTGAGAAACTTAACAGAAGACCATCAGGGAGGGGAAGGGGGTAAAAAGAAAGTTACAGAGAGGGAGGGAAGCAAACCATAAGAGACTCTTGTATACTGAGAACGGACTGAGGATTGATGGGGGGTGGGAGAGAGGGGAAAGTGGATGATGGGCATTGAAGAGGGCACTTGTTAGGATGAGCACTGGGTGCTGTATGGAAACCAATTTGACAATAAATTATATTAAAAAAAGATGGCTTTTATTCATGTAATAATAGAAAAAATAATGAAATACAATTTTATTCATAAATGGACTGCTAGGCGAAAATAAAGATAACAACGCATTCTTTGTTACTGTTTTCAAGGAAAGAGAATTTATATCTGTTTCGCATAAGACAGTTTATCTCTTGTCCTACATTGATGGTGGTGGGTCTTTGGCAGTTTTAACCAATAGAATACAAGAAGAGCAGCACTTTCCTTGACTGGTGCTTATGGGCCTACCCCTTATTAGACCTTGATCACCTGTTTTTCTTTCTTGAAATACTTGTTATGAGCCATTCTTTTTCAAAATCGTGCTGCCAAGCTGTGAGAAGCTCAGGACACCTGTGTGATTCAGTTGACAGCCCCAGCTAAGCCCAGTCCTCAAGCATCAACCATCAGCACGGTGAGTAAGTCATCTTGGAAGTGAATTTCCAAGCTCCAACAGAGCTATTCTAACCTGCACTATGTCTGCTCAAGTCCTGCCCAATGATTACATTATAAAAACAAAAACTTGTTTTTGTTTTAAACCACAAGTTTCGTTTTTGTTACAATGGATTCCTTAGTATTTTAAAACAATTTTTCTGTTATTTTTAAATTTTATTATAGTTGACGCATGCTAAAAATTATCTCTAAGAAACTCATATAAATCTTAGTTATAGATCTTTTCATTTTCATTCACCTCTCAATCTTTTTTTCTGCCCAAAATATTTATTCGATGATGCAAATACTATCTTTCAATTTTCTTTTCTAATGTCTTTTTATTCCTTGTTTATTTTTCTGATAAAAAAAATCATTTTTTTCTAACTTACAAGGAGGAATAATAAATCACCTAAATATTCAACTTTAGATATTATAACATATAAAAATATTATGAAACCATGTACTAAATTTTAATAGCAATTAAGTTTTGTACTGTCAGAATTTTCATAGCAGCAAATAAATCATTGTTTTGATCAGTAGTTCATTACATGGTAATGTCTAATAGAGTTTTAAAATACTTTTTTGCCTTTTAATGGAGAATGAATATTAATTATTATATTGTGATTCACATCATAGTAAAATTATTTGTACATTTAAACTAAAAATTCAGCCATATTCTGAGACTTTAAACACAGCAGATGAAAATAAATGCCCTATAAATATCTAATTTAAATGGAAAACTAACAAAAATTATTTAAAAATATTTTCAAATATATCCCTGTTGGGGCGCCTGGGTGGCTCGGTAGATTAAGTGTTCAACACCTGTTGGCTGTGGTCACGATCTCACAGTGGTCCCTGGGCTCCAGCCCTGCATTGGGGTCTGTCATGACAACAACGCAGACCCTGCTTGAGATTCTTTCTCTCCCTCACTCTCTTCCTCTCTCTCTGCCCCTTTCCCACTCATGTGCACACACACACACACTCTCTCTCTCAACAGAAATAAATAAACTTTAAAAAAAAAATAAGAAGAAACTTTCAAATACTTCCCTGTCAATGTACTGTTGAGAAAGCAGGTTATTATTTGGCATATTTTTAGGTCAAGTAGTCTTCCTGATTTTTATATGTGCTCCTCCCTTGTAGGTCAAAGCAGTAAAATAATATATTGGCCAATTAGGACAATTTGCTTGCTTTTCATCTGGAATAAAATCATTCCAAAATATTGATTTGGGTTATAATGACATCATAATAATATCTGCTGGGAATGTATTATAATGCCTATTTAAATCATCCATATTTAAAGTTACCTAAAATATATAAGAAAAACAATTTCAAAGTAAGGAAGATACTTATTATTTTGATATATAATAGGAAAACTTTAGCAGAAGCACTTTTGTATAGTTTGCTACCTACATAACAATGCAAAGTAGGCCTGGGTAGAAGTATGGGGTGAAAAGTCAGATTTTCACAGGCAAGTTAACAAGTGGAATGTGCTTGGGGCACTTGGGTGGCTCAGTCAATTAAGTGTCCAACTTTTGACATTGACTCAGTCACAATCTCATGGTTCATGGGTTCCTACCTGAATCAGCCTCTGCAATGAAGGTGCAAAGCCTGCTTAGGATTCTCTCTCTCCCCATTTCTCTCTCTGCCCCTTCCCCCCACCCCCGCCAGTGCTCACCCTCTCTCTCTCTCTCCCAAAATAAATAAACCTAAAAGAAATGAAAAAAAAAAAAAAAACCTGGAATGTGCTCTTGTTCTAAGCATTGACTAATAAACAGCAAGACAAGAGGATATTTGAGTTGAGTTTAACAGAGGCAAACATTACTGCATAAGAGAATCAGAACTGTAAGTAATCATCAGATGGAGGAAACAGGACAAGTTTTTGATGTAAAAAGGAGATTCTGATTGCCTAATGATAAATGTAGAAAATAATATAATAAAATATATAGACTTGGATTCATGAGGTGATGATTCTTAGTTATCAAATAAAATAGGTGACTTAGCGATAAATACTTGGTTTCATTTTTTAAACTTACACTTAAACTCAGAGTGGATCCTGAAGCTCACACAAGGGCTGCATTTACAAGTAGTAATCATATCACCTTAGTTTTAGGGCAAGAAGGTGTAGAATCAGAGATGTAACTAATAACAATGAGATAGATATGACATAAAACCCAATTAGGTGTGACAAATATTTTTTAATACCAAACACATATAATAATCAGTTTATTAAAGTCAGATATTGTGTGCTACACACATGAATTAAGTAAGTTATTTCCAATCACTAGTTTTAAATGTTTTTGGTCAAATATCCTTTCTGTACCTTTCACATCATCTCATATAGCAGAATCCATGATTTTAAGACACTGTCAAACATTAAAAAAAAATTAAAATTTGATCTCATTTTCAATAAAAAACTCTCCCCCCTTTATTTATTTTCAGTGTCGTTGCCCTAAAGAAATTTTGAGGAGAGATGGAATGTAATTGTCTCTCCTTCCTCCACTAGGCTCTCTTCTCTAGTGTGTTGGGAGCCAAAGGAGAGAAGACAAGCTTCCCATGATGAACAGATATACTCCTTATGGAAGTCTCTGGTTATCAAGGTAAGATTTTCTGGCCTCTACCAAGTGCTTGATATATAGGAGGTGCCAAGAGCCAAATGACTTTAATATCGCTAGTGTAAATTTTCCAGAGGATTGTGGAGAGGACCGCCCTGGTGCAAAGTTTTAATGAGGAATATCTGCTTAGATTCAATGTCTTTTTGTCCTTCCTCTCCTCTCTTAGCTACACTTGCAGAAACACACCTCACAATTTTACTTGGTAGTTTTTGTGGGAAGGAAGGGAGATGGGGAACATCTAAGGCAAGTCAAACACCTTGAATTCCTTGGCATTCCTAGGAAATTTACTCATCCTGGCCAAACCAAATGGTGATAACACATTTTCTTCCTCACTCTGAAATATTTACCTTCTCTAACCTCTCTCCTCAGCTCTCTCTCTCTCTGTGCTCAAATAAGCCTTGGCATCAGTCTAGCTGGTCCTTTACTTAAGCAATCTTCAAACCTGAGGGTTTGATATCAAGGGTCTCCTTTTTTCAGGCACCCTGGTATCTAATGAATAATTTTCTTTGAGGTTCTTCATTTTGTTCATATATTTTCCTCAAATTCTTCTCTACTTTTTTTTTCTCTTTTTTCTGCTTTTTAGTTTTCTGTGAGCAAATATGGAGCTGAAATGATGAGGGGATCTGCTTATCAATTGTTTTCAAGTTCCTTTAGAAAATGTGGCTTTTGGTATTAGTTCATTTTGAGTTTAGAGTCCTAGTAGTCAATATTGCAACATCTAGAAGAGTCTCTAAATGCATCTCATTTTATATTCTAATTATATAGTCAAAAATTCTTCATTTTAAACACACTTATTCTATGCTTTAAATCCATATTTATTGATTCATTAGTGCAGTTCAAGAGCAATAAAAGAATTCCTTCCTTCATGAAGTCAGAGATTCCAGACTTTGAATACATGTTTTAAAGATAATAAAAGTTGGGGTGCCTGGGTGGCTCAGTCGGTTAGGCGTCTGACTTTGACTCAAGTCATGATCTTGTGGTTGTGAGTTCAAGACCCGTGTCGGGCTCTGTGCTGACAGCTCAGAGCCTGGAGCCTGCTTCAGATTCTGTGTCTCCCTCACCCTCTGCTCCTCCCCTGCTCACATTCTGACTCTCTCTGACTTTCAATAATAAATAAACGTTAAAAATTTTTTTAAAGATAATAAAAGTGATGTGATAGAGAAAGAGTGACTGTGATAGAATAGAACACTACATAGGGTTAGTCCTTTTGAAGGAAATATCTGAGTTGAGACCCAAAGATAGGAGAAAGTGGTCATACAAATACAAGAAGATAAAATCTAAATGCAAATATTATTCTGCCAATTCTACCAATAACAAGAGAAGTAATGTTGATTTGTTTCAGGAAAGAAAAGAAGAACCAGAAGGATCATGAAGCTAGAACTTATGGCTTAAGGTATAAGGAAGAGAATGGCTTGAGAAGAGATCAGGTCAGCAGGTGATATAGGACTTAGATGGCCCTGATAAGGAGATTAGATTTTATTCTAAGTGCAAGAGAAAGTTACTAAAAGATTTTAGGCAGAAATTTCGCTTTATGTTTTTAACAACAGAGTGGATTTTAACAGATGAATATCAAAGTGAGGAGGATTTTGGAAGAGAGAGATGATGAATTGTCATTGGAACTAGGGAAGCAAAATAAAGAAAGATGAATTGGTAACTAGGAGAGCAAAATAGAGAAAGAAGGGGAATGAATTAGAAATAGACTCACTAATATATTAGAACACAAGAAGAATACACACATCTTTCTGTGAGTTTGGATATAAGATTAAGAGGAAATAACGAGTACAATATTTGAACCTCAGGTCCAGGGTGGTGCCATTTACATAGATAGTGATGAGCAGTCAAGACAAAAAAAAAAAAGGATTTGTGAAAATATGAAGGAAAAAATAATAGTTTCATTGTGGAGATAGTACATTTAAAGTGTCCATGAACTATTTAAATGGAGAAACAGGACAAGAACAATTGCTTAACTGAAAAGACACTGCCAAATGCCATAAACACCAGTAAGAAGATGAAGCTAGAATTTTAAATGCATTACTAATGACTGATAGTAGGCTGGCTTGGGAATGTGATGTCACTAGAGACTTCAGACATTGGGTACTCACACACTCTTACAGACTCTTCCTCCAAGAACCTCACTAGGGCACTTACAAGACAATTATGAGAACATGCTGAGAAACCGACTCTTTGAGCAGGTTGAGAAAGAAGAAACCCCAGAAGCTCCACCCACAAACAGCTTACCTACTGCTTATATAGAATAAAAGCCTAAATATGCAGGGAAAATATAATAGTCAATGTTCTCCAGAGAAGCAGAAACAACATGATGTATACATATACATATACATACACATATACATATATGTATACATGTGATATTCATTCATGCAGTGGCAAGCTAGAAATCCAGGAGAGAGGATGATGTCATTCCAGACTGTATCAAAAGCCTGAGGACCAGAAGAGCTGACTGTGTAAGTTCCACGCCAGAAACCGGCAGGGTTAAATGAACGAGAAGATCCAGTGTTTTACTTCAAGTCCAAAGGCATGAAAAGACCATGTCCCGGCTTGAGCCATCATGAAGGAGGAATTTCCTCTTATTTATGGAAAGGCCAGCCTTTTTGTTCTGTTCAGGCTTTTAACTGGTTGGATAACTGACATTTGTATCAGGGAAAACAATCTACTCATTCTACCAATTCAAGGTTTTTGTTTGTTTGTTTGTTTTTCCCCCCATTCCAAAAAACCTCATAGATATACCCAGAAAAAAGTTTAACTAAATATCTGTGCACTCCATGGCCTAGGGAAGTTGACACAAAAAATTAACCATCATGGGGAAGAACAACAAATTCTAGCCTTAGAAAGCTAAGAACTAGGGGCGCCTGAGTGGCTCAGTCAAATGGGTGTCTGACTTCTGATTTCAGCTCAGATCATGATCCCAGGATAGTGGGATGGAGCCCTAAAACAGTCTCCTCGCTGAGTGTAGAGTTTGCTCACAGTTCTCTCTCTCTCTCTCTCTCTCTCTCTGCCCCTCCCCTGCTCTCTCTCTAAAATAAACAGAAGGAAAGAAAAGAAAGAAAGAAAGAAAGAAAGAAAGAAAGAAAGAAAGAAAGGAGAAAAGAGAAGAAGAAAAGAGAAGAAGAAAAGAAAAGAAAAGAAAAGAAAAGAAAAGAAAAGAAAAGAAAAGAAAGCTAAAAACTAGAAGGCTAGAATGCCCGATCACATCAGTGGAAAACCTCTGTAGTTGGGAGAGGAAACAAGAGAGAACAAGAGCAAAATAACTATCCTTGATAGAGGAAAGGAAATACATGCTAAAACAATCCCTTTATCTGGAGGAATCGTGAAACACCTGTGAACAATATACCTCCAAATTACAGTTCACAGTGTCTGCCTAAAGCAGACACATAATCACAATCTCAGAAAACATAAACATGCACACATACAAACACACACATCACCACCAGCACCATAACACTAATAATAATTGAGTAAAAACAAGAATGCAGCTGTGGCAGCTAGAAGATACAGATTCTCTATGGGGAGCTGTGCATTAAAAAAGATCCAAGACAAGAGAAAAGGCAAAAATAAAGTACCAGTATGTCATTTCTCCCCTCTCCTAGGTTGTACAGCATTTTATAAGGCAATACTTTAACCATCCAGCAAGTTCAGCACTTTCTGCCAAGCTAACACCTTTATTTTATTCATTAATTTTATATATGTAATATTAAAGATAATTTTAATATGGAAATGATTTTCAGCAAATAAATCAAATTGGAACAGATGTAAAATATAAACTCTGTTCATCTATCTTTGTAAAATATATTCAGTTAAAGAATGTTGCATCTTACTTTGCTTTCTAGAACACTGAAAGTATAATAATCTGATAGATACCTTATGATTTAAGTTTATGTTAATGTGTGTTACTTGTGCATTTCTTCTTGCTTACTTCTAAATTTTATTTTGACATTGAGAAATGCTGCCATTTGGAACGACCCGAAAAAAATGGACAAAGAAGTCAGTGCAACTCATGGTGGGAAACAACACAATAAAAATTGTATACCTCTCTTATTAATGTATGATTACATAAGATTCAAATGACATATAGATAATTGTCAGTATAACAAAAAATTAATGTCATTTTACACAATATATTAGTAACTAAAATGATTCACTAGCAGTGATGTATTCAATTTTTAACAATATGTTTGGCTAAAATTTATTAAAGGTAAATATTTTCTGGTTTATAATATTTTCCATGGTTATTTAATACCTGTTTTATATTTTTCATCAGGAGGACTCAAAAACACCATGTATACATTTTTCCTTGATTTTGTATATTCTGTATTAGTGAAAGTAATATTCAGTTTGAAGTTATGACAGAGATGTGACCAATCTAAAGGAAATCTATAGAGAAATATAAGTCTCTGGTGGTTGTTTTTTCCCAAATTTGATTAATTGTGGAGCTACTTCTTCAGGTATAAAGGGAATGAGGCAAATTCAATATAGTTTGCTTCCTACCTTTGATATTATAACACAAGTTTATCATAAGAGCAAAAGACACTGAGTAATTATAGTTGACAAATATAACTGTCTACTGTTAGCAGAGGTAACTGTGAATTACATGTTACTGTACAAATATTGCTTTTTATCCCTCTGTAATTTGAAATTAGCTTCCAATTTAAAACTCTCAGGCACATGGAAAGTTTTCTTAGCATAATATTTCTTTTTTTATAAATCATATAATTATCAAAATTTTTTCAGTTAATAGGCAGTTTAAAAAATGTAAGTAAAAAAACATTTAATTAGTAGAAAAGCATTATCTGTACAAAATCATTGGAACTCTATTAGACTCAGTTTAGCTTAGGTATTAAAATGTGTGTGTGTGTGTGTGTGTGTGTGTGTGTGTGTGTGTGTATATATATATATATATATACATATATATATATATATATATATATATATATATAGTGACATACTATTCTATGTTTGGTAGAAGTCCAGACCAGCACTGTCTATTAGAAGTTTCTGCCATTATGGTGGATACTGAACACTTAAACATAGCTGCAAATATTAAAATACTGAACTTTAGGGGCACTTGGGTGGCTCAGTCGGTTAAGCGTCCGACTTTGGCTCAGGTCATGATCTCTCGATCCGTGAGTTCGAGCCCCGCGTCGGGCTCTGTGCTGACAGCTTGGAGCCTGGAGCCTGTTTCAGATTCTGTGTCCCCCTCTCTCTCTGACCCTCCCCTGCTCATGCTCTGTCTCTCTCTGTCTCAAAAATAAATAAAAAATTAAAACAAAAATTAAAATACTGAACTTTAATTTATTTTTGACTAATTTATATTTAAATATAAATAGCCACATGTGACTGGTAAATACTGTATTAGGCAGCACCAATCCATAGTATAATTTGTATAGCTGGAATGCTGTTGAGTCTGGAGCATGGTATACATTATGTTGTTTCCATTATAAAATTTTGTTTGTTTAACATTTATTCATTTTTGAAAGGCAGAGAGAGACAGAGCGCGAATAGGGGAGGGGCAGAGAGAGAGGGAGACACAGAAACAGAAGCAGGCTCTAGGCTCCAGGCTCCAGGCTCTGAGCTATCAGCACAGAGCCCGATGTGGGGCTCGAACTCATGGCCCACGAAATCATGACCTGAGCCAAAGTCAGCCACTTAACCAACTGAGCCACCCAGGTGCCCCAATGTTGTTTCCATTATAAAATTAGTTCTGTCAATCTTCATAAAGTCCTTAGATATCCTAGTATAACATCTGTTGAAGATTGATTAACAAATGTAAACTGACAATAGGTAGTCCATCTAATTATGGGAAGATAGTATATTCTATTCCTCTATTCATTCTCAATCTACCTCTGCACAGAGTAAAGATATAAGGAAGAGAAAATCACTGTTGAACTTATATTCCTTCAAAAATATAAGATATACTGAGACATGTAAATAACTTAACAAAATTATGTATTTTTTCTGTGTAAGTTATCCTATATTGCCCTCAAGTGTTTAGTCTATTAAAATGTGTATCCTGATTTTGGCACTTCTTAACCTGAGGATAAAGTATTGAGTTTGAGTATTTGGGTTTATTTTTATGTTTTAGCTTTTGTAGAGACATTATGTAACATGTTTTCAAGTGCATATATTTAAGAATATAAATATATTAATTAAATAAAAATGAGGAATTATTCATCTACATAAAAAACTGTAATACTTCAAGCCATTTCCATTCAGCTAAACATATGAAGAGATGACTGGCCATAACTGGTGAGCTGAAATACACAGAACTATAAGAATGTATGTTATACAGATATGTCAGGGACTCTCTAAAAGAACTTTTATAAGTGATGCTACAATGTTCTTTTTTAAACTTTCCATAAATAGGCCTTAGATATATTAAGTTGACAAAAAATAGAGAACAATTATCTACCTTCCCTATTAGACAGCAATATTTTTTTCTACTTGAAATGCCATGTAGACAGATATCCATTACAATGAACATTCCTTATTTTTTCCCTGGTCACCATCTGAGCCAAAACTGTTCATGAAACATGAAATCCTCTCAATTCTTTATTATCATGTAAATACTTAATTACTTAATATTCTAATCAAATTCTCTTTTAGCATTATACCATTGACATCTTATATGTGAATATGAGATTCTAAAACTATCTAGTATTTTCTCTTTAATTTTTCATATCATATATTATCAAAAAGTATAAATAATGTCTTTCTTTAGATCTAATTAAGAAATTTGGAGATAAATCTTTTCTCCGTATTGATTAGAGCTCTCTGAACACTTAACCCAAATTGCAATGTATCACCATGTATTCCTAGAAGAATGAAAAAGGATCAATAGACCTTCAAAGTACTAGTTTACTAGCTTCTTTGCTGTAGAGAAGCAGAGAAAAGTGCTAGAAAAACACTACAAAACAATGATAATGTCTCAGGCCTGTTTCAGTAAGAAGTAGAAGAGGCAAAATTTTTACCTTGCTCTCTACAGAATACAGTCACAACATACATGTAATAAATGTATTGAACCTTATCTATACAAATAAGTATTCAAACAAGGAGAAAATAAATCATGATTGTCAAACACTTGGCATTCCAAAACCATTTAAAGAAAATATAAATCTATTAAAATAACAAATAAGTCCAAAAAAATTTGTTCTTCTTATCTATGGAATCTCAGAGAAGCCTTTATAATCTTTTTTTTAATTTTTTTTAAACATTTATTTATTTTTGAGATAGAGAGAGACAGAGCATGAACGGGGAAGGGTCAGAGAGAGAAGGAGACACAGTATCTGAAACAAGCTCCAGGCTCTGAGCTGTCAGCACAGAGCCCGACGCGGGGCTGGAACTCACGGACCGCGAGATCATGACCTGAGCTGAAGTCCGCCGCTTAACCGACTGAGCCACCCAGGTGCCCCTACAATCTTTATTTTTAATCACTATTTTTATTTTTGGTTAGGCAGATGGTTCTAAGCTTTTATGCAAGTGCCGATAATTCTCTTCAGACTAAAAACAGAGAGAGAAGGAGACACAGAATCTGAAACAGGCTCCAGGCTCTGAGCTGTCAGCACAGAGCCCGACCAGGGGCTCGAACTCACGGACCGCGAGATCATGACCTGAGCTGAAGTCCGCCGCTTAACCGACTGAGCCACCCAGGTGCCCCTACAATCTTTATTTTTAATCACTATTTTTATTTTTGGTTAGGCAGATGGTTCTAAGCTTTTATGCAAGTGCCGATAATTCTCTTCAGACTAAAAACAGAAAAAGATGAGAATCCAGCTTTAAGGATGTGGATAAAAATATAAAATAATAAGCAGAGAGTAAATTTTACACATCACATGGCAGGAATCACTAGCAAGCAATTGGTAGTAAAAGCTGAAGAAGGCTTAGAATCTAAGTGATTTTACTAACTCATGGTTTCTACTCTTAAGGAGCAAAGCAAAAATAAATAAATAAATAAGTAAATTAGATACAGAAGAAAGGTTTCTATGTTTTAATTACTTTGAAGTTTAAATATTTTTAAAATCAGAAAATTAATCAAATATATATTATACAAATATATAAAGAAAATGAAAACTGATTAAATTTAATTTATAAAAAGCTATATAAAGAGTTAATAGTAAAACAAACACTCTTTAAGTCCTTCCTAGGTATTAGACCAGATTTAGCGCTTCAAATGAATTAATTCACTCAATCCTAATGATACATTAATGTATTAGTTACTTTTACTATCCTCACTTTGCGGATTGGAAAACTGACTAGGTGGTTGGCAACTTTGCCAAAGATGCAAACACTGGGAGGTGCAAATGCTTAAATTCAAATATAATCAGTGAGATTGTAGACCCTCATCTTTAACCCTTTTGTTCCCCAGCTTCATGATCCCTTGAAAATTCCGGTTAACTCTACTAATTCCAATCTTTTTTTCCTCTTCTAAATAATTATTTGGTAGGTATATTCTAATTGAATCCTATCTGTGCCATATAAACAGTTACTCATTTATTTGTTCAACAAACACTTTTTGAAGTAATTATATGAAAGGCCATGAACTAATCACTGGATTTATAGCACTGAACTATAATGTCATTGTATCTACTCTCACAAAGCTTATAATTTATCCACACAATAGATAAATATATAGTCACATAAATATAAGAATTAAAAAATAAGAGACTCATTTTTTCCATGGTAAAAGTAAATTGAGTACTATGCTGAACAACAGTGGTGAGACTGGACATCCCTGTCATGCTTCTGACCTTACTGAAAAAGCTTTCAGTTTTTACCCATTGAGGATGATATTAGCTGTGGATCTTTTATATATGGCCTTTTTGATGCTGAGTTATGTTCCTTCTATCCCTACTTTCTTGAGGGTTTTTACCAAAAAAGGATGTTGTATTTTGTTAAATGCTTGTTCTGCATCTATTGAGGGAATCATGGTTCGTATCCTTTCTTTTATTAATGTAGCGTATCACATTGAACTGAATTGTAGTGTATCATATTGAACTACTCCTGCAGCCCAAGGGTAAACTCCACTTAATTGTGGTGAATAATTCTTTTTAATGTCCTGTTGGATTTGATTTGCTAGTATCTTGTTGGAAATTTTTGCATCCATGTTCATCAGGGATATAGGTCTATAATTTTACGTGGGGTTTTTGTCTGATTTTGGAATCAAGATCATGCTGCCTCATAGAATGAGTTTGGAAGTTTTCCTTCCATTTCTATACTGGGATTCTTAGCTTCATCAATCAGACAATGAAAGAAATATAAGTCATCCAAATTGGCAAGGAAGAAGTCACACTTTCACTCTTAGCAGATGACATGGTACTCTATGTGGGAAAACCCAAAGACTCCACTAAAAATGTTAGAACTGATACATAAATTCAGCAAAGTCACAGGGTATAAAATCAATGTACAGAAATTTGTTGCATATCTATGCACCAATAATGAAGCAGCAGAAAGAGATATCGAGGAATACATCCCATTGACAATTGCACAAAAACCCGTAAGGTACCTAGGGATAACCAAGAAAGGGGTAAAACAACTATAATCTGAAAACTATAGAACACTTAAAAAAGAAATTGAACAAATGGAAAACAAAACAAAACAAAACAAAACAAAACAAAACAAAACGTTCCATGCTCATGGATTGAAAGAACAAATATTGTTAAAAATTCTATGCTACCCCAAACAGTCTACACATTCAATGCAAACTCTATTAAAATACCACCAGCATTTTTCACAGAAATAGAATAAACTATCTACAATTTGTATGGAACCAGAAAAGACCCTGAATAGCCAAAGTAATGTTGAAAAAGCAAAGCAAAGCTGGAGGCATCAAAATTCCAGATTTTAAGCTGTATTATAAAGTGGTAATCAGCAAGACAGTGTGGTACTGGCACAAAAACAGACACATAGATCAATGGAATAAAATAGAGAATCTAGAAATGGACCCACAAGTACATGATCAACTAATCTTCAGCAAAACAGAAAGAACAGCCAATAGAAAAAACACAGTCTCTTCAGCAAATGGCATTGCAAAAACTGATAGTGACATGCAAAGGAATGAAACTGGCCCCATTCTTACATTACACACAAAAATAAATTCAAAATTGGTAAAAGACCTAAATGTAAAACAAGGAACCATCAAAAACGTAAAGGAGAACACAGGCAGCAAACTCTTTGGCCTCGGCTGTAGCAACTTCTTACTAGACATCTCCAGAAGCAAGGGAAACAAAATAAAAAAATGGGCTTTTAGAACTTCATTAACTAAAAAGGAAACAAACAATAACAACAACAACAAAAACGCATCTGCACAGCAAAAGGAACAATCAGCAAAACTAAAAGCCAACCTACAAAATAGAAGAAGATATTTGCAAATAACATGTCAAATAAAGGGCTAGAATCCAAAATCTATAAAGAACTTCTCAAACTCAATACCCAAAAAATAAATAATCCAGTGAAGAAAGGGGCAGAAGACATGAACAGACGCTTCTCCAAATAAGACAAACAAATGGCTAAAAGACACATGAAAAGACACATGAAAAGATGAAGTGATGCTCAACATAATTCATCATCAGGGAAATACAAATCAAAACCATGATTGATATATCAGCTCACACCAGTTAAAATGGCCAAAATAAACAACACAGGAAACAATATGTGTTGACAAGGATGAAGAGAAAGGGGAACCCTCTTACATGGTTGGTGGGAATGTAAACTGGTACATCCACTCTCGAAAACAGTATGGAGTTTCCTCAGAAAGTTAGAGATAAAACTACCCTATTACCCAGCAATTGCACTACTAGGTATTTATCCAACAATACAATAATGCTTATTTGAAGGAGCACATTGACCTCAATATTTATAGCAGCACTATCAACAATAGCCAAATTATGAAAAGAGCCCAAATGTCCATTGACTGATGACTGGATAAAGAAGAAGTGGTATATTTATATATAATGGAATATTACTCAATCGTCAAAAATAATGGCATTTTGCCATTTGCAACAAAGTGGATGAAACTGGAGTGTATTATGCTAAGTGAAATAAGTCAGTCAGAGAAGGAAAATGCTGTATGACTTCACTCATATGTGGAATTTAAGAAACAAACCAGATGAACATAGGGGAAGGGAAAGAAAAATAAAATTAGAAAAAAAACAAAAACAAAAACAGAGAGAGAGAGACAAACCATAAGAGATTCTTAACTATAGAGAACAAACTGAGTGTTGTTGGAGGGGAGGTGGGTGGGGAGATGAGCAAGGTTGATGATGGGCATTAAGGAGGGCACTTGTGATGAGCACCAGGTATTATATGTGAATGATGAATATCTGGGTTCTATTCCTGAAACCAATACGACACTATAAGTTAAGTTACTTTAAACAAATTTAAGAAAACATTACTCTTGGAGAAATTTACATATCTTTTTGGTATATTGATAAGTAGCTGACTGTTGAAAGAGAATTATCCATGGGTCTCTTAAGTTTCTGCATAACTTCAGAGTAAGAAACCTAGACCATTTAATTCTAGACAATCTTTTTAAATATGCAGGTTTTTTGTTTGTTTGTTTGTTTGTTTTAGCATTTGATTTCTTATTCCAAGATTCAACATAAATTCCCTTGCTTCTTTGGACCCTCAATCACTTAATGTCCCTCTAAATAATATCTTTGTTTTATCATCTTAATAAAGCTATAATATGTGAAACACTGTTATGCATTTCCACAGGAATTACAAAAATAGCCACTATAGTAGTTTTTAAAATGCAATTTTTAAATTCATTTTTATATACACAAAATCTTTTTAAAAGTATTTATAATCTCAAAAGCTTGTTATTGCTTTATAACTGAAGCAATATTATAGACTTGAGGGGAAGAAGAGTTAATAGTATAATTTGAAACTTCCATGAAAATAACAAATAAAACATAATTGCAATCTTCTGCATGATTAATAGGCTAGAATTACATCTTTAATTTCATCATGCAGTATGTTAACTATGGTCTTTTGGTTAAATAAATTTAATTTCCTAGGAGATCAAGCTACTACTACATGAATGCAGTTTCTGAATACCTCATATTATTATTTTTAATTTAATATCTACTGAATTTGATTAATGGTTTACTTTGATTAATTTTATTTTCAAAAGACCCTAGCTGAAAAACTTCATTTTATTAAATATCATTGCTTGAACAGAACAAGGTAGTGATGAGTTTCTATCTTAAAGGTGTTTTGATATATACATTACAAAAGTAAAAATATAATTTGATGTGTTTCATATTATTGCCCATAATCTTAGGAATTTTTTCTAAAATTATGATAATATTAAATAGATTCTAAACTAAAAGAAAAAAAAAAAAGATCTGAAAATATGGTATACATAGACATTTCAACCAAAGACATAAAGTACAATTCTGAGGAAAATTTTGATAGAAGTTATAGGACTCAGACTGTTAAAGCTAATTCAATCTATTTCAATCCACCTTTAGTAAAATCCTGGCAGAGGGGATCTATTTATCTATATAAGCATTATGTCACTTTTGGAAAAGCTACTGTTAAACTAGTTGTGTTTCTGAGTCATAGTCAACTTCTCCACAATTCTCTGTATATTTCACCACATTTTGAAACAAAGTGGAAACTAATAAAACAGTATATAAATAGTGTCAAAATTAGTAGTAATCACAAAACTACTATGTGATTATTTGTGTAAATATACATATACACACATACTAGACATATGCCTATTATGTTTATATGTATAATACATACATTCACACTTTCATATGGTTGCCAAATAAAGTTTTTCATTAGTGCATCCTCATTGCTACCGCAGTGAACAAAAGACAAAAACTCTTGCACTGATTAAGCTTATATTTAATTATATAGATAAGCAACAAAGTATTTCCAGAACCAAAGGAATGATCAAAAATATAATTACGATTAGCTCCAATTAACAGCTATAAATCATGGAATTACAATGACTTCATTCTTGCTTTGGCAGCACATATACCAAAATTGAAATGATACAGAGAAATAAGCATGGCCCAATGCAAGGCTGAGAAGCAAATTCGTGTTGTTCCATATTAAGAAAAAAAGAAAATGGTAGCTGTATGTGGGGATAGATATTTTCATTAGCTTGATCGTGCCAATTATTTTACAATGCATGTGTATATCAAAACAAGTTGCACACCTGAAATATATACAGTCTTTGTCAATTATACCTCAACAAAGATGAGAAAAAATATTTTACTTATGCTGCTACCACTATTCATTCTGCCATGACAAAGATGGCGTACTAACATTTATATTGTTCCATTTACTATGCTCCTTTACATATGTCATCAGGCTCATATTCTCAACAACCTGATTAGGTATAGATTGTTATTGCCATTTTATTGATAAGAAAAGAAAGGCTCAGAGCTTATCAATGTCTGATATCTATAAGAAGGTAATGGGAAAAGCAGTAAATATAAAGAAAGAGCAATGTCTGTATATAAGACAAATAGTTCAAAAGGCATGTTGTATTTGGATATGTTAGGTGCTAAAAATATAAATATAGATATGATTTTAAGACCTATGTTCTAGATATATATGGAAACAATAATTATGACATAACATAATATATGGTAAGTTATACATTGTTGAAGGTAAATGGAAATGACTTATTACCAAATCCTAATATATACTTAAAAACCTTTTTTAATGTTTATTTATTTTTAAGAGATACAAATGGGGGGTGGGGAAGGGCAGAGAGAAAGGGAGACACAGAATCTGAAGCAGGCTCCAGGCTCCGCGAGGTCAACAGAGAGCCTGACAGGGGGCTTCAGCCCATGAACTGTGAAATCATGACCTGAGCCAAGTCAAGTGCCCCTAACTTAAAATAAAGTCTAAAAAATAATGATGACATTAGTTATTATAACTTTGGTAACTGTACATACTTACTTTTTTTTTTTTAACGTTTATTTATTTTTGAGACAGAGAAAGACAGAGCATGAACGGGGGAGGGTCAGAGAAAGAGGGAGACACAGAATCTGAAACAGGCTCCAGGTTCTGAACTGTCAGCATAGAGCCTGATGCCGGGCTGGAACTCACAGAGGGCAAGATCATGACCTGAGCCGAAGTCGGACGCTTAACCGATTGAGCCACCCAGGCGCCCCATTTTTTTTTTTTAGTTTGAGAGACAGAGACAGAAAGAGAAAGAGAGAGAAAGAGTGCCCAGAGGAGAGGGGCAGAGGGAGAGAGAAAGAATCCTAAGCAGGATTCATGCTCCGCGTGGAGCCCGTCGTGGGTTTTCTTCCCATGATCCTGGAATCATGACCTGAGCTGAAATCTAGAGACGAACACTCAACCAACTGAGGCGCCCCAGTAACTGTACATAGATAATTATATATAATATATATTATATATATATATATACATATATAATATATAATATATATATAAAATTAGATATAGATTAGATAGAGTAGATAAATTATATATATATATATATATATATATAAAATTAGATATAGACCAACTATCAGAGCGCTAAAGAAAGAAAAGAGGTAAGAAAACAGAAAGAGAAAGAGAGGGAAAATACATTACTACTTCTTAACTCAAGTTATTACAAATGATTAAATTTAATAAAGACTAAAATCTTTTACAAAATAATGAAATAAAAAATAATTCAGCTTATTTTTTTCTGAAATTGGGGGTGGTAATTTAATCTTCTGTAGTAATTACAAAGAAGAGAGAGCCACAATTCTTACCAAAATTTTATGGATAGCTGCCAAGTACACTGGCATCTGGTTTACATTGTCTTCCTTTTTGCTTTTGTTTTTTACAGTATTTTAATATCTTTATACTGATAGCTCTTTCAATGATCAATAATTAGAATAACAGGAATAAATTACCAAACACTTGAGTAGCTGACAACATGAAATAGAAATACACACTACAATGAAATAACTAGCATTGGAAAAAATAAAATTATAAAAATTCATTCAAATGATAGAATAGATATAATTAATATCAAGAGAGAAAGATGATAAAACATTTTGACTACTTAAAATAACAAGAGTCTAGAGAAAAAAATTGCTTTTGAGAAAATGCAATTTATTAATATAACTTCCAACTTGAAAAAAGGAATTGTCTGTGTATTAGTAAACTGGACAAAGTGAGAATATCTAGATGCAAACATAAAAAGGTATAAATAGATATAATAGATATTTAGATAGATAGATAACAGATAGATAGATAGATAGCAAAGAGATAGATGGGAATTGGGAGAGGACATTCAGTTATGTGAAAGATAGACATAGAAAGAAAACACTCACAGACTTGGGGTTGTAAAAGTCAGAAGCACTGGATTTATCTCAAGAACTTAGAAAAAGCAGGGGCGCCTGGGTGACTCAATCGGTTAAGCATCTGACTTCAGCTCAGGTCATGATCTCACACACCGTGAGCCCAAGCCCAGTGTCGGGCTCTGTGCTGACAGCTCAGAGCCTGGATCCTGCTTCAGATTCTGTGTCTCCCTCTCTCTCTGCCCCTCCCCTGCTCATGCTCTGTCTTTCTCTGTCTCAAAAATAAATAATAATAAAAAATTATAAAAAGAACTTAGAAAAAGCAACAAAAATTAGGAAAAAAAATGATACATATGTGCACAGTGATTAGGAGCATATTCCAAAAAGAAAGTCCAGAAATCAAGCCAAGAGGTGGTTAGTTCTTTGAAAAGATCAATAAAATTGACAAACTTTCGAGATGGATGTCACCTAAACTTTTGTAATTATTTCCAATATACACATCTATCAACTCATTATGTTTTATATCTTAAACAAATACAATGTTATATAACAAGGAAATCTCAACAAAACTGGACACAACAAACAAAATTGAGAAAACACTGGAAAAATTGTTTTAAAAAAATAAGAGAAGGAACAAATACCAAAAATCAGGACTAAAAATGAGTAGTGATTATACACCAGGTGCCAGCAATCCTTTTTTCCTTTTTTAAAGGATCAGATGGTACATATTTTAGCTTCTTGTTGTCACAACTCAACCTCTTGCTCTAACTACTCAAACTGTTTCTGCTGTTGTGGCTAAAAATAGTTATAGACAATATGTAAATGATTGACCATGGCTATGTTCCAGAACGCTTTATTTATAAAAACTGGCTGACTCACAGGCCACAAGTTGCTGACTGCAGTTTTTTTTTTTTTAAGAGAATTAAAGAGTAATCAATATTGCATGTCAACTATACTCAAAGAGCAAAATTTTTAAAAATTTAAAAATAAAATGAATAGGTTTATTTTTAAGAAATATATAATTCAAGAAACTTATAAACTACTTTTGTGGATAATACATATACTAAAAGATAAATCGGGATATATTAAGACTTTTAGCTCAATAAATTTGAAATGTACATAAAATACACAATTGTCTAGAACATGTATTTTTCCAAAAGTAACCTAAAGTTAAATAGAAAAGCAGAATTGTCTATAGCAAATCCATTCATCTCATAAAGATCATTTCCAACCTTGATGGCTTTACTGGTAGATTGTTCTAAACATGAGACAATAATTCCAATATTACATATAATTTTTTGAGCATAAAGCAGGAAGGAATGTATTCCAATTTTCTTTATTTATTTAATTTATTTTTTAAGACAGAGAGCAGTCAGGGAGGGGCAGAGGGAGACTGGGAGACAGAATCCAAAGCAGGCTTCACACTGTCAGTGCAGAACCCAATGGAAGGCTCAAACTCACCAACTGTGAGATCATGACCGAAGCCAAAATCAAGCATCAGACACTCAACCAACTGAGCCAACCAGGCACCCCATTCTAATTCTTTTTATGAAGCTACACTAACCTTGATATCAAAACTTTCCAGGCTGGTAAAAGAAAATTAAAGTCAATCTAATTTATTTTTTTAAAAAAGAAAATCTTAAAGCGTATCAAGCAGAAATCAACAATGCATTTAAAAAAAAATGTGGCATCATGGACAAAAAGGTTTATTCCAAGAAACCATGGAAAGCAATGGTGGCTTCATACGAAATTATCAATCAATGTGTTGCACTGAAACAAAAGAATTAACAAAATTATAAGCTTACTTTATGCCATGGTCTTAAACAAAATAAACCTTATATTTATCAACCTACAAATAATGGAGAATATGCTGAACTTGATGAAGTCTGTTTTCAAAAATCCTTTGAAAAACATAATACTTAATGATGAAATGCTAAAATATTTCCTTTGAGATTGGGAATAAGATAAACATCAATATCGTAAATAATTCTAAATTTATCATATTGGAGATCTTAGACATGGCGGCAAGATTTTTTAAATTAAGAAAATGATTAGAAAAGGGAGAACAAATGGTCATATCATGGAAGCTATTTTTATGCACACAGAAAATTCAAAGAATCATTGGATATGTTGTGCTAATTAATAACAACTTTTACCAAGATTCTTTGACACAAACTCATATGTGAAAATCAACTGCATTTCTATATATGAGCTACAAACACTAAGTAAAATACCACAGATACAACAATACAATTTTAAAATCAAGTTATTAAGAATAAGTCTAACAAAGTCTTCCAGATCTTCTAGAAAACATCAAAAAGCTTATTGACAATAATTAAAGATGACACAAATGCATTGAGAGTTTTGCCATTATTAGGTTGGAAAAGAAGTTAAAGAAGTCAAAGAAGTCATTTCTCCTCTAAATTCATCTTTATCATCAATCCATCCCAAGCAAAAGCTTGGCAAGATTTTATTTATTTACTTATTTCAACGTTTTTTATTTATTTTTTGGGACAGAGAGAGACAGAGCATGAACGGGGGAGGGGCAGAGAGAGAAGGAGACACAGAAACCGAAGCAGGCTCCAGGCTCTGAGCCATCAGCCCAGAGCCTGACGCGGGGCTCGAACTCACGGACCGTGAGATCGTGACCTGGCTGAAGTCGGACGCTTAACAACTGCGCCACCCAGGCGCCCCAACAAGATTTTATTTAAATATCAAGCTAATTCAATAAGAAATGTTAAATATAAAAATGTCCAGTATGTAGTATGTAGTTTCTTAAAGAAAATAATAAATTGGGGAATGTATTATAAAATATAAAAATGCAGTGGGTATTAGAAACACAATAAATAAATAGATCAATGGAATGGAATATATAGACCATAATAAGAAAAATGCTTATATGGCGCATGGTATTTGGGAGAGGTGATACCATAGACCAGTGATGCCAGATGGATTCGTCAAGAAGTGGTGCTGGTAAAACTGATTATGCCAATGAAAAACAATTAAATTGACCTCTTAACTCACACCATATATAACAAGTTCTCCTTCAGGGAATAAATATTTAACGTGAAAGCTAGGCAAGAATTGCATAAAAATAAAGAAAAATGCATTCTACGTGTGCTTTATGAAATGTGAAATCTAAGTGCTTAACCTGTATGTAATCAGAAAAATGCACCTGAAAATGTTATTAGATATTGTACACACAACAGCTTGATACAAATGAAAGTCTTACAACAGCAACTTTTGGCAAAGGTAGAATATTGAGAATTTTGTATTCTTAAATGCTGAGAATGGAAATTGCTATTTCCATTTTTGTAAAGAATTTTGCATTACCCAGTAATATTGAAGATAATTATATACTCTGATCAGGAAGTGAATTCTAATCCTAGGTTTGCATGTATATGTTCATTAAGAAGCATAAAACAGAACATTTACAGAGTCAATCATATACTCAAAACAGTGCAAATAGTCATCACCAGTATAATGTGATATATTAATACCATGAAATACTACATTATAGAAAATATTAAGGTATTTTATTTAGATACATCAATATGGTATTCTCTCACAACATAATGAATGACACGATGTCGCAAAATAATGCGTGCAGCATGATTCGGTTTAACTAAAGTTTAAAAACACAAAAAGTAATTTAAATCATTTGTAAAAATTTGCTAGATACTAAATCTATACAGATAATCATGGAAGTTATTTTAACAAAATGCAGGATATCGATTGCCTTTAAAATGTAGAAAAAGGGTTATTCTCATGAAGGGGCTTCTAAGACACCAGCCACATTCAATATATTTTAAATGTTTTCAGTTATTGTCTTTAAGAGTGTATGAGTAGGGGAGGAGCAGAGAGAGAGAGAGAAGGGGGACAGAGGACGTGAAGCTGACTCTGTGCTGACAGCAGAGAGCCTCATGAGGGGCTGGAACTCACGAACAGTGAGATCATGACCTGAGCTGAAGTCCAAGGTTCAACTGACTGAGCCGCCCAGGCACCCCTACATTCAATGTTTTAAACTAGTGTTGGTTACACAGGCATTTGCTTTAAGGTTATTATAGTCATAGTATATAATATATATTATATGATCCCTGTATTATTTCATATATACGCTTATATAGAGAGTAAAATAACCTTGGTTTACAGGCATAAATGCATTCCAGAAACACGTTTGTAATTCCAAGCACTTGCATATCAAAGCGAACTTTAAAAACTGTTGGCTCCCTTGAGATCATGTGATGTTCAGCGTCAGGTACTAGTTGTATTGTAAGACATAGCTTGTTCACCTTCCAGGTAGGGCCGGGAGCCGCCATGTCCCACGGCTCCAAGCAGCCCTTCCTGGCCGCTACATGAGTGCGACATCCCCTCCCCCAGCCCAATTGGGGCTGCAGCCCAGCCCCTGCCTGTCCTGTCCGAACTCCTGGGCCCCCGACCCCCAGGGTCTTGACTACCCCCCCACACCCCAGTTAGGACCTCCCCGGCCTCTTCCCCCACCCCTGCCCCTCCCCAGCCCAGCCCCTCCCAGGGGTCCCTGACGCCCCTCTTGTGCTCCTGCCCCGTCCTGCGAATAATGACCCTGTTGGTGTATTGTAAAACATAGCTTGTTTATTATGTTAAAATCTATTAGAAATGTTGCTCATCTTGTGTAACACTTGCAGAACAAGTTACTCGCAATCCAAAGTTTTACTGTATATGAAAGTAAAATATACTAAGCAAATTGTACCTAAGGGAAATATATATTTCAACAGGCATATCAGAAATAAAAAGGAGAATTTGTGGCAAAAAAGAGAAACACTTATAAAGGAAAAAAAAGAGTATTTCATATTTATAAAAGTACATGGATTAGCCAACATTGATACCAGAAACATTTACCTAAATAGAGATAAATTAAATGGAGTACATAGGAAAAAGCGGGTCTTAAGTCTCAATTTCACTAAGCAGAAAAGACTTATGTGGATGCTTTTAATACACACACACATATTTTGCTATGCTTTTTGTTCTCTTTTTCTCCCACCAAACAATGTGTCCTCACCATATTTCCATTATTCATATTAAAAATTGTACAGATTCAGTTCAGGAGGTCTCATCTCACTCAGCTGTCTCAGTACACTGGGGCTCTGCCCAGCTGTTTCCTGATAATTTTATTCTTTTCTTCCTGGGTTAGAGCCGATGTTTTCTGAATGCTGTACATCCTTTTTAATATATTACTCTTATATTCATGGAACATAGTACTAAGTAAGTTTCTCCAAAACAAGTGCACAGAAGGAAAATAGTTTGAATATCTAAAAAAATTTGCTTGTTTTTTTTAACTCTTGAAAAAAAATGGTTGACTATGTTCACAGTCTTAAAATAATTTTTCTCTCAAATTTGGAGATTTTATTTGTTATCTCTGATACAAAGTGTTGATGGTAAAAGTTGTTCCCTAAACTATCCACATTGCTCTTAAGGGGACAGATGGTCGTTTTCTATTTCTCTCAGACATAATGTTACATTTGGCAACATATATTGATCAAGTGGTTACATTGTGGAAGTTTTATTTTATTTTTTTTTCTGATGCCCAAATCTACAAGAGAATCACCAGGTCATTCCAGATACTGTTCAAATTATTTAACAAATTTTCTCTGGGCCTTTGCTACTGATGTTCACTACCGGTTGTTCTTTATGATTTATGGGGTTCTGCTTTTATTGGTTCTTGTCAAGGATTCTGGGGTATTGGTTTATTTGCATAGAGTATGACACTAGGTTTTGATGTCCAGCTTAAGCATCTATTTTCTAGACGAAACTTGAATTAACATTTGTGTTTTTAAAAATTTTTTTTAAATGTTTTTTATTTATTCTTGAGAGAGAGAGACAGAGACAGAGCACGAGTTGGGGAGGGGCAGAGTGAGAGAGGGACACAGAATCGGAAGCAGGCTCCAGGCTCCGAGCTGTCAGCACAGAACCTAAGGCGGGGCTGGAACCCACGAACCGTGAGATCATGACCTGAGCCGAGGACGTTTTACTGACTGAGCCACCCAGGAGCCCCTAAAATTTGTGTTTTTAGCCTCACTTTTCACTGTCTACTTTTTTTGTTTTTTTTGTTTATTTTTGCTCACAGCATCCCAAGCAGTTTGGATTCCCCTTCCACTAGAAACTCACATGTGTATGTTCTTAGTGTCTGCCTCCTATACTTCCTTATATTTCCTGATATTCTTTAATCTCCTTTCCTTCTTCCAGAAATTTGTTGAAGCCTCTTGAACGCTTAAGACCTTTCTCATTTCCTATGCTGTTATATTTAATTTCCTTTTGTACTTCATTTACAACTTTGCATAGCTGCATGGGAGATGTAGTCATATTTTTCAAACTAAATGTAAAAGTATGTTGTTTTAAAATGTGAATAGCAGTCAAATTTCTAATAATTGAGCAATAGTTGAGGCTATTCATTTAATTTTCATTGACATTTCTCTCTCCACAAGAAAAATTGGTGCTCTCTTTCCATAAGACAGTACTAAGAGATAATACCTACTTGTTCAGATATAGAAATATAGTTTTCCAGGGAATTGGAGACCATCTTATTCTCAAGATAGACTCCTTCTATAAAAACTCACAATAAACAGCTGTATAGATAAGAATTACTTTTATTTTGCAGCTTAAAAAATAAATTTCAAATAGCTATCCTAATTGGATGTATTATTAATGAAATACCCTTTCTATGATAAAAATTCTTAGAAAGCAGATCAGATTGAATTATCAAAGGTTGCTTACAAAATATGGATTCTACTAAAGGAAGAAAGGCTATTGGTTTTCAATGAGCATTCATTCTGAAAAGGGTGTGATCAGATGTCTCTACAGATGTCTATGACTAGTCTGTACAGTGTCCCTTTTCTCTTGACAACTCTTTATAATCATTGCCTACTTTATTCTTTCTGTAGACAAGTTCTCTCTGGTCTGATGCTCTTTAGATACGTTTATAATTGTGAAAAATTTAGTAAAAAAAATAAATAAACCTGTTGGGTCACTTTATTTAATTTTATTAGAGAAGTTTAGATAAGATTTTGTGCAAGTGATACAGCTGTGCCGATGTAGTCCAGGTGTATTCCAACCCCACCTTACTGAAATTCAGTCCTAGTCCCATGATTATACTTGAGTGGCCAACAATTGTTTCCCTCCATCTTTGTGTGAAATAGTTTTGGATTCCGTTAAAACTTCAGTTGCCATGATGATGTGTAAGTTTCACTTTTGATTTCTTAAAAGTTAACTATATAGCTGACTCTTGGACAACATGGGTATGAACTGCATAGGTCCACTTTTATGCAGATTTTGTTGTTATTGTTAAATGCAGTAACTGTAATTTCCCCTCCTTATGATTTTCTTAATGACATTTTCTTTTTTCTAGCTTACTCTGTTGTATGAATATAGTATATAATAAATATAATATATACAATATGTGTTTACCTACTGTATATATTATTCGTAAGGCTTCCAGTCAACAGTAAGCTTTTAGCAGTTAAGTTTTTGGTGAATCAAAAGTTATACATGAATTTTTTATTACGGTAGGGTTCAGTGCCCCTCACCCCTGTATTATTCAAAGGTCAACTGTATTTTCATATTTGGTGATATCTTAGTTTTGCATTCAATATTCAATATTCATCTAGTCACTATCCTGTTCTCCATATTTTTATAGAGGTGAAGTGAAATTTGTGGCTTTTCTAATTTTTACCATGTTGTCTAATAAAAAATCACTCAATGTCAATTTTTTAATCTATTTTTTTCTGGTTAGAGTCCCCTCTCTAGTTTCTTATATAATCTATCGTTACTTCAAAACTGATTTAAGTGGTAACAATAATCTTAGCTATTTCTCTGTTTCCCACAATAAATGTAGCATCTGAGCCCCACTTCTGAGAAATGTATCACCCTTTAAAATAACATTTATCATTTCTATAACACACCAAAACATTTTGCATACTAAAATAGTAAAACATTCTTGATCACTTTAAATAGTCATATCGTCAGAAACAAGGGACACAGGCTGACTTTCAATGTGAGCATTGGAGCTATCAATACTTATAAAACAATTCTCCTTAAGGAGACGCAAACAATGCAGCACAAGGTCATTCTATCAGTGAAGGAAGATCAATTCAAAGATGAAATGAACATGGATTTCCATTCTCAGAGCTTTTTTTAAAAAAGAAGTTATAAAATGCTAATTCCTGGGTTTAGACTACAGTCTCGCTACATAAGTGTTGCAGATTGGATGTTTGTATCTCCATACATTCATATATTGAAGACCCAATCCCCAATGTGATGGCATTTGGAGGTGGGTCATTTAAAAGGTAATTAGGTCCTTTATGGTGAAACCCTCATGAATAGAATTAGTGCTCTTCACAGGAAAGACACAAGAGAGATTATCTATTTCCACCATGTAAACACATAGCTGTCTGAAACCTTGGAAGTGAGCTCTTATCAATAATTGAATCTGCTGGAACCCTTAATCTTGGACTTGCCAGTCTCTAGAACTGTAAGGGATAAGTTTGTGTTGTTTAAGCAACCCAGTCTGTATTTTCTAAAGCAGCCTGAGCTAAGACCCTAAGTCTTCAGAATTTATATATATTTTTAGTCTTTAAAAAATAATTTGTGAGAACATTTGACTGCAAGAAAGCTGCTGTCCATTTCAAATAACACATATTTTACACTGAAAGCCATTTATTTCTTAAACCCAAAGTCTACATTATTGCTTTTATAAATATTTAGTCTATATTTGGGTATAAATAAAATGTACAATATAAAAGTCATGGGCTCGTGTTTAACATCTCAAAAACTTCTGAAAAAAAAAAAGCTAAAACTCCCCTCTTTTCCATTTTATCTTTTCTTTAATGTTTCTTTATAGTCTTCCAAATTTGATAACTTTTTTTTTCTATTTGTTACACTATTTTACTTAGAAGGACAAGAGTATAGATCAGGCAAATAATACGTACAAGTTTACTCTCTACCGTGATTACATTCCTGCTTTATTCCAGTTTCCATAAAATGTATTATGTAAAATAGATTTGAAAATATATATTTTACAGTCAACATTTATTTGGTTGTAAAAATAGAAACATCAGAATAAAATATAAATAGATAATAAGCTTTACTCGTGAGCCTCTCCATCTTTTCAAGTGGATCAGGTAGACGGATGGCACTTTAAATAACATGTTAAATTTAGAGAGAGAATACATTAAATAGAAAAGAAAGTAGTGGAAAATAGGAAAGCCTTTCCATTAAGGGTTTCAGATATGAAATGTTCTATTCAGACACAACTAAGCCTAAAATGAGAGATATTTTTTTTAACTGAAAGAGCTAGAGAGTAATTAAAGGTAATTGGCATGTTATTATTCTTAAAAGGTTCCCTTTTCTGTTCTAAGAATACCAGGGAACAATTGAATAGATAAAAAGCGAACTATAAATTGCCAAATAGATCTTTTATATAACAATGCAGCTCTCTAGACAAAAGATATTTCAAAACCATGAAAAAGAGGGAGGTGTATTTGCCTGATTGGCCCCACATCCTTCCTGACCACAGTGAAGTGGCCCCAGATTTTTAAACTCACAGCCTTAGGAGCCATCTTAGTAGGTTAAGAGGGACTCAGAAGTGAATGAGATAACCCTGAGGGAGACCACTTGGTTGCCAGAATTTAACATTAGGTAAGTAGAAAATCACTTGATAAATGAAATTGAAAGCTGAATAAATACTTTTATTTAAGAATACCTATGGCAGATTGAGGCTGTTAACATTATTGATCCAATCTGGGAAGCCCTCCCTCTTGCCCTTTCTCTATCCGAACCTGCATATTTTTTCTCAGAATTGGATCAATACAAGTTCTCATTATGAAGCCATTTATTTACTACCCTACCCTTCAATGAACTCTTTTGTAAAGACTTCTATCCTACCTGCAGTCAATCCAGTGGCACACTATTCCTCTCTTTAGTTTCTCAGACCAACTAGGACTCCCTCTAATTAATCTAATCTTAATCTAATTAAAATGTAACCCCTTACTCATGTATTCTCTCTAAAACACGATTTTTTCCCAATTCATAAATTTACCAAATTCATTTAAAGATAGTTCTTATGAACCTCCACTACTTCCTCTATTTTGAAGGCAAAAGTGGTTTTCCGTGTTTTGTTCATTTGCCTCATCTTTTCTTTATGGCTTCTTTCTTAAAGACTTCAGATATATTTTATTTAGGGGCATCGCAACTTGTTAACTAAAAGTTCAGTTGAAGAACCGGAGTAAAAAGGTTTTTTTTCAGGGGCGCCTGGGTGGCTCAGTCGGTTAAGGGTCTGACTCTTGGTTTCCGCTCAGGTCACAATCTCAGTTTGTGAGGTTGGACACTGAGTGGGGCTCTGCCTTGTTGGCACAGAGCCTGCTTGGCATTCTCTCTTTTCCTCTCTCTCTGCCCTCTGTCTCTCGCTGTCTCTGTCTCTCTCAAATAATAAGTAAATAAACTTTTAAAAATAAAGCTTTGGGGTTTTTTTTCATGCTGTACATGGCCCGGGCATTTATCAAAAGTAAGGGGTTCTTCACTGCAACCGCCCTACTTATAACACTTTCGTACCACTTAGTTCTGACACTGTTTTTACTGTTCAATTACATGCACTTTCAAATCATTTCTACAGCATTATTGAGACATAATCAGCATCCAAAAAAATGGCACACATTTAATGTACACAGTTTGTTGAGTTTGGGCACACACAGACACACACACTTGTACTTTCACCACAGTTAAGGTAGTAAACATATCCACAACTTCCAGAAGTTCCCTTGTGTCCTTTTGATTTTTTGTGTGCTAAGAACACTTGAAACCTACCCTCTTAATACACTTTTTAGTGCACAACACTATACTGTGAACTATAGGCTCTACACTGTACAGCAGATACCCAGAATTTATTCACCTTGTATAACTATAATTTTATATTCCTTGAATAATGTAAGCCTAAAACGTAGCTCTTGAAACAACTCACAGGATCCAAAATTAAAGTCATGCATGAATGAAAAACTAATTTATATGTGGATATTTTACATTTAATCATCAAATTGACGAGGACAAATTTAATATATTTATTATCAACCACATTATAAGACATAATCATAAGGCACGTTTCTTTCTACGTTCTAGGATTGTGTTGAAGCTTAATGTGGGAAAACAAAGACAAATGTAATTTAGTTTTCTATATATTATTGAGCCAAAAGGCTATGTCTGAAATTCAGCTGTAGGGGTTCAAAATATGTCACCCCAAAAGGTGTCACTTTGGCATATTGATTATTTTAAATTAAAGGTACTTGAGAAACAGCTGATGTAGAGAAATTCTGACCTTCCTTTGTCTTCCTGAAAGCAGGAGATAAATTTTCCATATAAAAGTTACCTTCCCTGTACCAGGAAGGTAGAAGTCATCTTTACCACCAGAAATGGAATTTAGGGCCAAAAGTCTGCATAAATAAAGCTAGTTACTTTTTCTCAACTTTACCACTCTAAGCCCAAATCATGTTGTATTGTTAATTCTTCATAAATTCATTGTTTCTTTGTCTAAAATGTATAAAACTCCTGCTTCGGTCATTTCTAGGGGTCTTCTGTATGTATGAAATTAATTCTATTTTTCTCCTGTTAATATATTTTATTTCAATTTAATTATTCGATGTGGCAAAGAACCTGGAAGTGAGGAAAAGGAAATTTTTCTGCACCTACAGTTTGGTGCCTAGTGTGGGGTTGGCCACTGGCTAGTCATTGTTAGCACTGAGGCTGCTATAGCTGAGAGATCTGGGGATCTCTGGCAAGAGCTGGCCCAGGGTAAACATTCTTACCACATCAGTTTTCCATATCTGTGCCTGCAGAGTCCAATGGAAAAGTAGTAAGAGTGTTTTTTCCTCTTAGCAGAAGAAAATATGCGTATGAACTAGATCCCTCGGTACGGGCACCCTGATAAAGATTTTGTTATGATCATTCTTGTTTCCTACTGATCCCTTTCCTCCCAGAGATGGTGATTGTTTTCTCTTGTCTCTGTCCCTTGTATCTTTTGTCACAAGGTGGGGGACATGCGTGATGGCAGGAATCATAGTGTAGAATGCAGGCATCGATCCGATCCTATAAGCCTGTTGTTCAAGCTGGCCTCACAGACTGGTGAGTTCATGGTTCTTACAAGGCAAGTGTCTATTTAGATATACTTGCTGTGGGTTCCTTGTATAAAAATGAGATGAAGTTCTCCTTTTTTCTGGTTCTATGTTCTGAGAATTTGGCTTTGTGACAACTGAGAATATCCTTTCTGGCCTTAACCAGCCAGGAGGGGCAAGTGTCACTTTGCATTTGGCAACCAACCAAATGAGCTGTGGATCCAAGACAAAAAGAGACAAACAGCATTCTCTTTGACTATGCCAACTGTGAGAAGAGCTGTCTTAAGGGATCCCCGTTTATAAGGGGCCTTTATTGTCTCAACCTTCATTGTCTCAGTGCTGGAAAGTCCTCTTCCAGGAGAGGATGCCCAGTGTCACAGATTAGCAGGTCTGTGACTGGAGATATCTCATATTCTTATGGCAAACTGGAGACACCATTTCCCTAACACCATTCTAACTGCTAGTGACAGTGAAGGTCTTTGCTTTCTTAGGCTAACTCTGGGAATTAATTTACTGGATTTTGTAGCTGAATGTTTTGTACCATCTTGGGCATGCTTCTTGCTTCCATGTTGAAGACATGAAGGCTTATTGGCTTGAATCACTATTAAAATTAATGATCTTTGAAGATCTTACTCATCAATAACCAGGCGATGGACCCTTTGAGTTGGAAAAACTTCTATATCTGAAAAAAAAAGTAATGTTACTTATTTTTGAGAGAGAGAGAAAGAGACAGAGCATGAGCAGGGGAAGGGCACAGAGAGAGGGAGCCACAGAATCCGAAGCAAGCTCCAGGCTCTGAGGTGTCAGCATAGAGCACAACACGAGGCTCGAACCCCAGAACCATAAGATCATGACCTGAGCCAAAGTTGGACACTTAACTGACTGAGCCATCCAGGAGCTCTTTTCTGAAAAATATTTTAGAGAGCTATTATCCTTAACAATTACCTTATTGGTATCTATGGAAAGACCAAATTAAAAAGAGGATGTGAAGGAGTATAATGTTTAACCTTAGGAATTTCCTTAAAAAAATGAAAAAACAGAAATTATAACAAAAATTAAAATCCACATCCAATGTAAGTTCTCCTTCTCACAATCTAGCCCCGTATCCTTAGCAAATTCACTTAGCTCCCCAGTCTCTTCCAGTTTCCCCAGAAATTCCTTGAAACACACAGCTGCCTTTTTACCTTTTCTTTTTTTTTTCTTTTTAAAAAAAATTTTTAATGTTTATTTATTTTTGAGACAGAGAGAGACAGAGCATGAACAGGGGAGGGTCAGAGAGAGAGGGAGACACAGAATCAGAAGCAGGCTCCAGGCTCCGAGCTGTCAGCACAGAGCCCGACGCGGGGCTCGAACTCACAGACTGTGAGATCATGACCTGAGCGAAGTCGGACACTCAACCGACTGAGCCACCCAGGCGCTCCCACAGCTGCCTTTTTAAATTCTCCATTCCCTAGAAGATTCACAGAGACCATATCCAGTCCAGGTTCAGGATAGAGGTTTTTCATGTAATATTGAGAGGCACAAAGTGACGTTAGCACAAGCACCCAAGATAGACTGCAGGGCTGACTTTGCTATCCCATACAACTCCTCCTTCTTTCCAGGGCTCTGTAATCAGGCTCTACCAGCTTCAGGCCTTCCTATGAAATAATCTTTTTGGATGTATCCTGCACCTCCCACTGTAAAGAATCCAAGTCCCCTAGAGCAGCAGATATATTAAATTTTAAAGCCCTTTTACTTTGACTTTCAGAAGATCCTACCAAATTTAGAGAAAAATTAGAAACATTAGTGACCATTTACATCCCTACTCACAGGGATTTTGGCTACTGAGGAATGTTCTTCCCATCTACGATTATACTGTAGTTAGCAGAGCAAGCCAGCTAGCCCTCTGGGAAAACTTACCTCAAGAGGAAACAAATGACCAGAATTTTCCCTTGCTTTACAACAAATGATCAGGAAATGGATCACCTGGAGGCTGATGTTCAGGGGCTGAAGGAAGTAATAGTAAGGGTTTTTCTTGCTAAGATGAATTGGTCCAATATTGAACTGTAAATTCAGGAATAAAAAGGAGGGAACATTTAAAGGTCTTTGTTGAATTCTTTAGACAGGCTTTTTAAAGGAATACTGCATTAAGCCCTAAAGCTCTAGAACATAGAAATCTTTTGATTTCCACCTTAGCAAGAAATCTTCTCCCTGATAAAATGACACAAATTATCTGACCTTGTCTTAGAACGCAGTCTTCACAAAACCAGAAACGCAGCTCTAGAAACAAAGTCTATCTTTAACAACCTTAAAACCTCCTCTATTCCTCTCAAAATTATTTCAGATATTATAAAAGATCAGGACATTGAAATAGAATTATACTAATAAAGAAGGAAAAACTTACACAGTAATTACTCTAGATTTCTAATAATAGGCAAATAATCCCCAATACTACTAGGGGAAAACTAACATTCTTTTTGTTTTTGAAGATACAAAATTGACCATGTATTTGAATTGTAAACATCCAGGAGATAATTAAAACACCACCCGCAATCCTCTAAGACTGAAGAAAGAAAGAAAGAGGAAAGAAAGAAAGAAAGAAAGAAAGAAAGAAAGAAAGAAAGAAAGAAAGAAAGAAAGAAAAAAGAGGGAGAGAGAAAGAAGGAGAGCGAGAAAGAAGCAGAGAAAAAAAGAAACAATTCAAAGCAAACTCTTAGAGTGCCTAGGTGGTTCAGCCAGTTAATCGTCCCACTCCTGGTTTTGGCTCAGGTTATGATCTCATGGTTTGTTAGACGGAGTCCTGCATTTGGCTCCACACTGACAGCATGGAGCCGGCTTGGGATTGTCTCTCTCCCTCTCTCTGCCCCTCTCCCACTGATTCTCTCTCTCTCTCTGTCTCTCTTTCTCTCAGTCAATTTTTAAAAACCTTTAAAATACAAACTGTTATAAAAGTTTCTTTGCCCAAAATCTAGTCCACAGCATCCATAATATTACTTATCAAGGGTAAATAGAAATCTTAAAAGTCTTCTCCACAATTTTATTTATTTTTTAATGTTTATTTATGTATATATTTTTGAGAGAGAGAACACATGAGTGGGGAAAGTGCAGAGAGAAAGGGAGACAGAATCTGAAGCAGTCTCTGTCAGCTCACCACCCAATTCAGGGCTTGAAATCATGGACCTTGAGATCATGACCTGAGCCAAAGTAGGAACCTTAACTGACTGAGACATCCAGGAACCCCGTCTTCTCTACAATATTAGTAAAATGCTTTAGTCATCTGATCAGGTGGATCTAACTTATTCCAATTGCCAGAAATATTATTTAGATTCAACTGTTATTTATAAACTAGTGAATTGTAGTCTTGTATCTGATTCATGGATAAAATTTTAGAACAAAAGCCATAAGGTTTGTTTTAATCTGTCTGAATGTTTATATATGTCTACAAATGTGTTAATATATGTAATATTTTTCTACCTCCAGATGGTATTGACAAAATTAACTTGCTACAAAAAAACCCTGTATTTAATTAGCTTAAAGAAAAATAAACCTTTATCAAATTAAATATTTATAAATTTTCAGAAATATAATTGAAACTAACCCAAATGCTTTTCAAGTTCTCATGATCTGGGATACTATTTGGTAAATAGAAATGAGTTTAAGTTTGTTGGCTTTATTAAAGTAGGCATGTCTTTAGAGTTATCAGCATTAAATATAGTGCAGACATACAACTTTTATTCTGTCTGGGTTTATTAGTCAAATAAGTTCATGTTATCTCTGTTAAAAATGCTCTTATTAATTTCATCTATTTTAATATTTTCAATTTTGTCTTGCATCGCTCTGAATATACACTCCTAAAAAGTTGTTATTTTCTGTATTAACTCTGATTCGTTGGATAGGAGTTTCTCTGCTAAGTTTTGTTTCACTCTTTCTTGCTTTTCTTAAAAGTGTGATGACTTTTAACTTTCTTTTTAAGTGTATTTATTTATTTTGAGAGAGGCAGAGAGAGGGAGGGGTGGAGAGAGAGAATCCCATGCAGGATCCCCACTGCCAACGTAGAGTCCAAGGCAGGACTCAAACTTAGGAACCGTGAGAACTTGAGCTGACCTGAAATCAAGAGTTGGAGGCCTAACTGACTGAGCCACCCAGTGGGATAAGGAGCTGTGAGGCACCTCAGAGGTTGGAGGGAATAATCTTCCGTGTTTTCCAGCATTGCTGCACCCTGTTCCTCATGGCTTTGCCCATTATTGGGGCTCTGCCCTGTTGTTCTTACTGGCATTCCAAGGCTCTTCTTGCCAACTGTAAACAGTTTTATCATGTCAAAGTGATGTCTCTTCATTTGTTTGCCCAGTGCTTTCATATTACTTTTCTTCCTTCACCAACTGTTTTTTGTTTCTGAGATTTTCCTTTCTCAAAAACAAAATAAACACGATTGATAGCAGCAAATACTGGAGCCAAAGAACTTCACTGTTCAATTCTATCAACTCTTTATTTTTTTCATGCCTATTTATTTATTTTTGAGAGAGAGAGGGAGAGAGCTGGAGCAGGGAAGGGGCAAAGAGAGACAGAAAGAGAGAGAATCTGCTGTCTGTGCCGAGCCGGAGGTGGAGCTTGATCTCATGAACCTGTGAGATCGTGACCGGAGCCAAAATTAAGAGTCTGATACTCAATCAACTGAGCCACCCAGGTGCTCCCTATCAACTATTTAAGACAGAATAATACGATTATCAAATAAACAACATAGATGAGGAAAAAAAAAACATCTATACAATACAATACATTCTGAACTCAGAATAACCATGATGACCATGAGACCAGAAATCTGACAAGGAAGGAAAATTACAAATCAATTCACTCATGAATATAAATTTCAAACCTTGAATAAAAATATTAGGAAATGAAAACCAACAATATATAGAAATGATTAGTGTACAATCACCTGTTGTTGGGTTTCTAATACTATTCTTTACTAATTATTCTCACTGAGTATGGAAGATGTTCTGAATCAGGGTCAGATTCCTTAATAAGTACATAGATCCCCTGTTTAGTCCTTACCCCTGAAAATACCACAAAATACAGACCAATTGAGCTGAATGGCTAATGAGGCACCCATATATGAGGAATGAGGGAAATGGATTTTCCTCTGCTGAGAGAGAGGAGATAGGTGTCCCTTTTCCCTATTGAAAGGGTCTCCTTCTTACTTCAACATTTAAGTATGTAAATAAAATCTCTCCAAGAGCCAAGTGACAGAGATTTCTAGCACCACACTTGAAATATAAATACCTTATAAAAATAAGAAACAAGTAAATCTTTTTGGATAAAAAAATTGGATATTTTGGATACAAAAATTTGAAGAGTTCCACTTCTCTAAATATTCCCAGGACAGTGATATTTCACTTTTTCCTATAGAATAAATAGGAAAAGACCCAAACTCAAGGAAATATTTTCAAGGAAATGAATTAGTAGTATTTACATAAGTGAATTATTCCACTTTATGTATTTTATACTTCAGAAAAAAAAATTATTCTTTAGAAAAAAAATTTAATGTTTATTTATTGTTTAGAGAGAGAGAGAGAGCGAGAGTGAGCACAAGTGGGGGGAGGGGCAGAGAGAGAGGGAGACACAGAATCCGAAGCAGACTCCAGACTCTGAGCTGTCAGCACAGAGCGCCATGTGGGGCTTGAACTTACCAACTGTGAGATCATGCCCTGAGCTGAAGTTGGACCCTCAACCTACTGAGCCACCCAGGCACCCCTGGAAAAAGAAATATTCTAAGCAGATTTTGTTTTTCTAGCACTAATTACTTCCTTTTATATTAATTAAGCTTGTTGACTCTTAGGTATATCAATTTTATTAATTTAGTTTTGAGCAGAATGTCTCTATTTTCCTCAATTTTCAGAAAAAAAGTTTCCAAAACCAAAAGTGTGATTTCAATTGGTATTTACGTCACCTTGTTACATTTAGCTTTTTTCTTCTAATGCAGCTACAAAAATAATAGATAACAACAAATGATTTGTGAAGCCAATTGAAAAATGTTTATGCTATATTAGACAACTTGATGAAAATGCATTAAGCTCATGAGTTTCTAAGATTTGTTAGTGCCTGGAATCCATGTGAGGAGGCATCCAGGAAACTCTTTCAGCATAAACTATGTAACTTAGTGAAAAATCAATAAAGCATACCAATAGTTTCATAGGATGACACAACCTTGCCATGTAAATTTTTACTAAGCACATAATCTCAAATGAAACAGCATTTACCCAAACCAATATTTGTTTTATATCAAATTCAGTTAAGTTCAATGAACATTTAATGAATACTCTAAGTACCAGATATTGTGATTGGTTCTGGAAATGCTAAGAATTGCTCCCTAATTACTGTAAACTCACAGCGTAGTGGAGAGAGGTTAGACATGTACTTTCAATGAAATGTGATAAATAACACGATCATAGTACTTTTTCTTGGTGTTCAGATATAGATTACAGTAAAACCTCAGATTGTGTGTAACTTGTTCTGCGAGTGTTCCACAAGAGAAGCAAATATTTCTAGTAAATATTAACTTGATAAACGAGTGATGTCTTGCAATAAGGGTAGTACGCGATGCCAAATGTCAAATGGTCACAACTGAGCCAATGGTTCTTGAAATTCGCTTTGATATACAAGTGCTTTGGATTACAAGCATGTTTCTGAAACAAATTATGCTCACGAACCAAGGTTTCACTGTATGATTTATAAACAGTTCTTCAGAAAGGAATGAGTTTGGAATGAAGCATAGTCTTGAATTGGATAAAAGATTATTGTTGATATTCCAAAGGACCACAAACTACAAAATTAGAACTGGTACTATTTCTTAAAACCTGAAAGTGACTAAAAACATATTTTCAAAGTAACAGTCTGTGAGGTGGAGAGAGAGTTTTAGCATGAACAGAAGAGTCACACAAAAGAAACTTCTTTCTTCAAGAACCCAAACTAAAAATAGCTCTTTCAAAAACAAAATACGATGTGCCTGGGTGGTGGCTCAGTCGGTTAAGCATCTGACTTGGGCTCAGGTCATGATCTCATGGTCCGTGTGTTCAAGCCCCGCGTTGGGCTCTATGCGGACAGCTCGGAGCCTGGAGCCTGCTTCAGATTCTGTGTCTCCCTCTCTCTCTCTGCCCCTCCCCTGCTCATGCTCTGTCTCTCTCTGTCTCAAAAATAAATAAACATTAAAAATATATAAAAAAAACCCAAAATACATATCTAAATTCTCAAAAATTTCTTTTAACATAAATAAATAATTTATGTTAACATGTTTCTTTTAATATGAAAAAATACGCCCTGGCTAATTATTTAATGGGAAGCCTTAGGTTTTAACTTTGCATCTGGATCTATTGAACTTTGTTTCGGTTCTCTTTGGTAATATTTTTAAGTTCTATTTTCTTGGCAAATTTCAATAATATAGTATGGTGTTATCAACTACAATCACCATGTTTTATGTATATTATATAAATACATATTATGTAAACTCTCATTATAAAAACATAAATAGATGTAAATATATATATTTGGTGTCTTCACCCAGTATTCCAGTGATGGATAGTTGTTTCCATATCTTGGCTGTTGTAAATAATGCTTCAGTGAAGATGGTAGTTCAGATGTGTCTTCAATATCCTGTTTTCATTTCTTTGGATCATATGGTAAGTAATTCAATTTTTACTTTTAGAGATACATCTATTCTGAGTCCCATAGTAGCTGCACCAATGGCTCTAACAGTGTATAATGGTTCCCTTTATTCCACATTTTCACCAACACTTTCTTATCTTTTATAATTTGATGACAGCCATTCTAGCATGTGTAAAGTGATTTTTGACTTTGGTTTTTATTTTCATTTGCCTGATTAGTGATGTTGAGCACCATTTCATTGTCATTTATATACACAGTGGCCATTTATATGTCACTTTTGGGAAAATGTTTATTTGGTTCTTCTGCCCTTTTTAAGTAAGATTTTTTGTTGTTTTCGTCATTGAGTTGTAAGCATTCTTTACAAATTTTGGATATTAACCTTTTAACAGATACGTGATTTTGCAAGTTTTTTATCCCATAGGTTGCCTTTCCATTTCGATGATGACTTATTTTGCTGCACAAACTGAAAATTAAGAATTTTTATAATAAAAATATGTTGACGGTTGTCAGATGCTTTTTCTACATCTATTGAGATGATTATATATTTTTATCTGTCATCTTGTTAACGTGGTGTACCACATGGTGATTTGTGGATGTCGAACAATTCTTGCATCCCTGGAATGAATCCCACTTGACCATGTTGTATGATCCTTTCAATGTACTGCTGAATTTGGTTTGTTAGCATTGTTTCGTTTTGCAGTAAGTATGGTTCGTAGTCTTCTGTGCTGCTTTTTTGAAGTGGACAAATTAGTTGAAAATACATAAAAAGTAATATGCAGATATTCATTCCTAAATTAAAAAAAAGAGTACGCATGCAGGTGTCTGACTCATAAATCCAATTTGTCAGCATTTTTAGTAGCTTATGTTTGTCAATTTTTTGCCTAGCTATTCTGGTTTGTTTACATATATACTTATATATTTTAGCCTCATGCTTGTCACTGTTTCACATAATAGTTATTTAAATTATCTGGCTACAGTCATAATTACACCTGATACAAATGTATTTGGGAACAAAACAACCGACTTTTGGCATACATATAAGCAGTGGGAGAAGAAGTGTGTGAGCATACGAGAAAGGGCTAGCACAAAACATGTGCCCTGCCAGGGGCCAGGTAATCCTGGCAGTTGTTGAACAGGAATTGGGAAGACATTCAAAAGTACTTCTGCCTTGGATGCAAACATGAAGGAAATAAATAGTAGTATTATAAATAAGACTTACTATTTTACCAGAAGTAAAAAAAAAAAAAAAAAGAAAAGAAAAAAGAAAGAAAGAAAAAGAAAACAGAGAGGGATAAAACGAAGTCGGAAAATGAGAGACTGATGGGGCGGGGTCTGCTTTGTCTGTCAACTGCCCAAAAGTGGCAATTATACCATAGCATACTTAGTAATCATTGTTTTATTTGGCTAAAGTACACTTCCAAAGATGTGGAAAAGTCTGACTTACTTTAGTAAAGTAACACTTTCTCTTGAAAAATTTTGGCACTAGAGAGTATATACAGATAAAAAGAAGCAACATATATATATATATTTTCTTTTTAAAAAAGCCACATATATTAACTGAGTCAAATATTAGAAATTGACATTCATTTATTTGTTAAAGTACCTAACAGAGATGATCTTTGATTTTCCAATTCTTCGGTAACCAATAATCTTTACTTTAACATAGCAGGTAAACTGATGGAAGAATAACATTTAGATATCAATAACAACAGAATTCTTTTTTACGTGAAACTTTCAAGAAAAGAAGTGAAATTAAAACTAAACAATGCTGCAGTCTGTCAGTTTTAGACGTTATTTTCAATTAAATGTTTCTTCATGTCTAGCAAAAATCCTAACAATTAAAACAAGTGTTATTTTGTTTCCATGAACTTGAAATTGATTTTGCCATTATTTCAAATCATACTTAATTTAGTTTTTCAAGATTTAAGAAATTAAAGAAGTGTGTGAAAAGAAAACAATTAAATAGAAAATAAAATGATCATCGAAGTAATAGGCAAGAATTTGTTGAGTAATGCCTATATATTTTCTCATATATATATATATATATATATATATATATATATATATATTTTTTTTTTTTTTTGGTTGTACAAATTTCACTCTCCTAAACTTCATTTGCAATGAACTCAGCTATAAAATTTGTCAGACTGTGAATGATAATTGTAAACATGTCTGGTAGTGCCCATTGCTTTATTTATGGGGGTTAGAGCTGAGATGTTTCAATACATCAATACATATGTTTGTTATTTATTTAAGAAGTCTATCATACATACTATACATGCACACTTGTTATTTTTAAATTATTACATATTTCACTATATTATAGAAACTATTTATATTAGAATTAGTAAGTATAAATATTATATAGCAGAGGAATTATCTCAAATGAGGATCACATTACATGACTAATGCACAGAGAAATAAGTGATTTATCATGGGATCCATTTAAGATAAGACAACAAAACCCTAGCTTTGGAAGTGCAAATGGTCCCCTAATTTTGAAACATGATAGGTAAATTATCATATGGTAAAACATTTACCACACATAACAAAATGAAAAACTCAGGGGAAAATTTTTTTGGCTGACAAAGAGACAGTTTGCTGTAGAGACTATGTTTGTCTTTTATTATTTCACACAATAATCTGTTCCTACACCAAGGAGGAAAAAAAAGTTTTTTAAAAAAGCAAAGAGGTACCTTCAAAAAAGTCAAAAATTTAAATATTTTTAAGTAATAATAGAAAAGGAAGTGGAAATCAGTATGTGATTTCAAATGATTGCATAGTTTTAGAAACTATTATAAAGAAAATGTGACCGAGCTTCCTGTTTTCAGTTGCTGAGAGGTTTAGAATCAAAGGTAGCATCTGTACAAAGAGACACTGTCATTGTTATGGTAAATGCCTTTTAAAATTGGACTAGGTAGTAAATAGTCACACATTTTTTAAAAATATTAAAAAAGGTCTTCGTTTGAATACCTACAAAGAACCTGACTTACATATGCAGCAAAAGAAATCTAAAAATATTTTACTTTAAAAATTGCAAAAATTAATTTTCTGATATTAAATTCCTTTTAGTGAAAATGAAGGCAATTTGAGACATGGTGCACTTTTAAGAAATATCTTTGTAAATAATGTTTACTAAAACAGTAAATATAAATCTAAAGAATATGGTGTGTAGTGAATATAAATTATTGAGAATATCATGGTGATTACATATGTTTTTAAAATTATCTATCACAGAGTTGTCTTTACAAGTAAACAAGATGTTTTAACAAAGACAAATTGGAGTCTTCAAATATCACCTTGAGAGGGTTAATAGTCAATTGATAGGTGATTCAGTACAGCTGCAGGTGAATAAAGGTATATTTACAATCAGTATTTGATATGATTAATGTATTTCATGCTTACATGCATGGAAATCTGCTACATTTCTGAAAGGAACATGTGAGATTTCTTCCTTTTCATTTTCCATTTATTCTTCAGTCATACTGGTATATTTGCGTGATAGTTTCTCTATTTCATCTTTAAACTTTTTAAAGTGTATGCAGAACTTAAGTATGTAAAAAGTTACCATTGGCCTTTGAGATTGGAATATGATAGGAAGTATGCTTTTCTATTCACTATTAAAAATCCAAGCTACTGACGAATTTTACACCGTGCTAACTTAGTCAGAGAAAATGAATGGAAAGGAGCTTTTGTGGTTGGCAGACTTTGGATTAAATCTATCACAGCTATTAATAAATGTGCTTCATTAGATATATTACATAGCCTATCCTAGTTCCAGCTAATCTTTCTTCATTTAACCCTTCATTCAATTTAATATAATCCTTCTTTCCTTCCTGCCTACCTACCTTTCTGCTTTCATTAATGACTAGCTATTCTATTCAGGTATTTCTGAAACTTGTGATGGATAAAGTAATACACAATTTTAACAAAATCCTTACCCTAATGAAACTACATTTGCTCAGCAACTAATTAAATGTTAGTGCCATTTTATGAAGAATGGGAAGAAAGAGATTAAGGAGTCAAAAATTCTGATGAGATGTTTATTAGACATCTGATTTCTAATATTCGGTAGACTTTCTAACAATGAGAATGTGGACCTCATGAGAAAATGCATACATTTGAGAGTCATTGGTTAATCAAAAATATTAAAGATTAATGACGCTCAAATTCACCTAAGTTGAACGCATGAGGGGAAGAGATAAAGACGAGACTCAGAAGGAGTAGACATTAACATGAAAGAAAATGAGAACTGTCCAGGAGTCTGGGAAGTCCAGTAAAGCAATAATTATAAAAAGAGAGTGGTATATTCTGCCAAATATTGTGTAAAGTTTGAAAACAATAAAAAATAAAAATCGACTAGGAAGTTTAGTAAAATGGAGAGTATTGGTGATCTTAACAATGTTAGTTTTAGTGAAGTGGCAGAATTTAAAAACGGACTAGAATGTGTGAAGAGAAATTAGAAAAGTAGAGATGGTAAATACAGAAAAGTCTTTAGAAAAAAGACTAGAGCAAAGAACAAGATTAATGCTGGAAGTTTCCAGGGCAACATGGGGTCAGGGGAGAGTAAAATTTATAATTCAGCATCAAGAGAGAATGATTTATGGATAAAGTCCTTGAATGGAGAAGAGACAATTGCATCCAATATACAAGTGGGAGACTAGGTCTTAGAGTAGAGCACGGAGAGCTAATGTATCATAACAAGAAGAAAAGCAATGTTTCTGGGTGGGTGAGGGATACAGATGTAAAGATGGTGGTAGATATGTGAGTAGGAATATTAGGGAGGTCGTTTCTAAAGGCCTTCATTTTGTCAGTGAATCACAGGAAATGACTATAGGCAGGGTGGACAATGCTGATGGTCTAAGCTAAAAGCCGATGTTAGGGTTGAGTTTCACTTCCTCAGTCTATGGGAGAAGAAACTCTAAAAGAAATGATCAGAGACATAGATGTGGATAATCAGAAAGCTCCTAGCATTCACTTAGTATTATTTGATGAGCAAAAAAGTATCTTTGAGAGAATGAAATGGGATTTCTCAATAATTTGACAGATACAAGGTATCCTCTCCCTGGAGATACTCAGTCACGATTACAATTAACTCAGACATCATCTGTGCTGGTTAAATGTGGATTCTTCTAGCATAGAATTATGGGTTAATTTTGCCCAACTTCAAGTCATCAGAAAGATTGATTTGTAATCTAACTGTGTAATCTATCATCTGAATATGCGGTTACAAACCAGTAACCCTACGGGCACCTGGGTGGCTCAGTCGGTTGAGCGTCCGACTTTGGCTCAGGTCATGATCTCACGGCTCCTGGGTTCGAGCCCTGAATCGGGCTCTGTGCTGACAGCTCAGAGCCTGGAACCTACCTTGGATTCTGTGTCTCCCTCTCTCTCTGCTCCTAAACCACTCACATTCTGTCTCTGTCTCTCTCAAAAATAAATAAACATTAAAAAAATTTTAATAAAGGAGTAACCCTTAACTAATTCAGACTAATGGACAAAGCAAGCAATCAGCATAAGTGAAAAAACTATATCGTAAATTTTGTTTTAAACAAATGCTGTTTTAAGTGTCTTTTGAAACTAGAACCAGCCCAGGAATGATACTTAATAACAGTCACTTGTTTAAAGATGAATATTGCTAAAGACTTCATACAGACTGCTTATAATCTACTCATTGATTTTAAAAGGGAGTCAATATTATTATTACTTCATAAGAATGGAATCTGAAATTCAAATTAGGTAATTTAATTACGTTTATATAGCTCGCAAGTTACAATGCCAGAATTAAGCATAATTCTGTCTGAAACTAATAACTATGCTCTTTTTACTACACGCATTAAGGTACCAAGCATTTGAATTTTCTATTAAAATAATAATAAATTAGTTGTGAACAGGTAGTAATAGGTTAAAATATGACACAAATGTAACATGTTTTTGTTTATAATTATCACACAAGTGATGTATCATCTTTAATACTTGAGTCCTTGCAAACAGTTTATTCTCTAAAGATATTTTTCTTACTTCTCCTCCAACATGTTTATGCTTTTAATTTAATGCTAATATGATATGTTTTAACCTGAACAACTTAAATACTTTACGAGTGGAGTCTCAATTGATACAATTTTGTTATTCAATTGGTACTATATTGAGATCCCTGTTTTGCCCCACAAACCAAACTCTAATATGTTATTAACAGAAAATTGTCGTTCTGCATCAAATTTTTCAAGTTTCCTCAGCAAAGTAGCCATTACAAAAGTTATATTTAAACCTAACACTGTGAACTTAAGTGTCAGAGGCAAAGAGAAACTATTGTATTTGCTTAGAGCATTCCACATCGTAATAAAGGATATTGGATGCAATTCAAATCTAACTTCATTTGAGAATAACCCCAGGCATTCTGTGCCTGTATTTCTTGTAATTTGGACTGGCTATTGGAAACTCATTCAGTTTTGCCTCAAAGCACCCACTAACATCAGACCAAAAAGCACAAAAACTATTATGTGACGATGAGCCTCTTTAGACCAGACACAACAGGTATGGGCAATTGTATAGTGCTGGTGACTCACTAAAAGAAAAACAAAATTCTCTTTCAGAAGGAGTGACCTGTGAAAATAATTACTTAAACTAAAAATAATTTTCATAGTTTAGCAAATAGAGTTGAAGGCAATCAAAATCATAACTCATACAATCTTTAAACATACATTTTTTTCTTTATAATAGGGCTTCTTTTCCTGTATTTGAGTGGAAATACTTTGAGTAGTCGCTCAGATACACTGTTTTTGTATCCCTCACAGAATTTACCATGGTGCTTGGCATATTAATAATCATCCCTTAAATACTGTTGAGTTGAATTACATTTAGTAACAGTTAAAAGGTGTTTTGAATGGATAACTTAAAACAATACTACTAGATAAATTACTAGTGAAGCACTTCCAGATAATAATATCATGACACATCTTTAGCCAAGGTAAGTAATAAATGTGGGAGTAAACAATAAGGAGGTTAAGTTCAAATTTAGAATTTGATAGACAATAGAGATTGCTTTTTAGGTCTAAGTATTGAAGGATTGATATTCATAAAATTTTGAGGTCTGAAGTTATTTGTAGAAATGTTTATTAGATATTCTAATCAAGAGATTAAAATGTTTGACAACTGTAGAAAATGTACAAGTGAGACATTTGTTGAACTTTTCCTGAAAACATAGAAATAACCACATCTTAGCCTAATGCATGAAAGTGTATGGTAAATATAAGCAGAGAATTTCTATTTTTATCACAATATTTTGGTTGTCACTGAAAAGGTGTGGTCAATTTATGCTACTTATTTGTTATTGTTCAATATATAACTTAAGAAACAAGGCACATTTATTTTTTGCAATTAAAGGAAAGATGTCTTGTCCCAGGTAAAATTGTAAGTTGGATAAATTTTATCTCGAGTGTCTCTTAATTTTCTTGTTAACATTTTTTTTTATGTTGCCCAAATAAAGTCTTATTTCCACAAATCACTACTTAGGAAAGGATTTTTTGGTGAGGCCAACGTTTCAGTGACATAGCACATTTAGAAATGCTCTACTCTGTTATTAAGGAATATGTCTAGAAGTACCCCTCAAATTGAAAGTTTCTTTTTAAAGCTCCTGGGTTAATGGTGTCTTTTTCAGATTTCTCTGGCATGGTACAATGTTTGTGATTGCTAGGCAATATTAATAAAATAAGTATGCAAATCTTCTAATAACTGAATAGAATTGTTCTCCGAACAATTTCCCAGGTGTTACTGCTATGCTTTGTTATTAAATATTTAATGCCACCTATTAAATCCTACACAAAGTCAAACAATAAGCTCACATAAACTAATATTTAATATAATACTAATAAACTTAAGAATACATAAAGGAAAAAAATACATTTCAGGATAAACAGACTCTGAGGTTTCCCTGCATTACTTGATAAAATTTAGGATACAGTCTCAAGAAAACATTTTTTTTTTCCCTTCTTCTGCATCAACTCATCTATGAACCAATTTATTTCTGAAATAGGCCCCTGGGGCAGACTGGTTGGTGACTGTAATGGGGATATCTGGCTGGCCACTCAAGGAAATTGCTATGGACTTTTAATCTTATTTTGATTAAGTTCCGTGTAGATTGTGTCAGCCAGGCTAACACTAACATTACTGTTTCTGAGCTCCTTTGGCTGCTGCTAAACTGAGTCTCATTTATTTTTCCTACTTTTTCAAGGTTATGTTGAAACAATATTACCCATTTCGTATAAATAATATATGTTTATGTTTTAAATTGTGCTAGAAACTGACATGTTAATAAAGACACCATATTTAACAAGTCACAAGTTTATGAAAGTCACTTTTTGGGGGAAAAATAGTTTTACGCTAAAAGAAGAGAAGGAAAGAAAATCCCTATAGGAAAAAACAATATCTTCATGTGTTTAAAGTTGCAAAATGATAATTTTTTAAGGAAAATAAATACGGTTTTAAAATAACTAATCAGGGGCTCCTGGGGGGCTCAGTCAGTTGAGCATCCGACTTTGGCTCAGGTCATGATCTCGCACTTTGTGGGTTCCAGCCCCACGTTGGGCTCTGTGCTGATAGCTCCGAGCCTGAAGCCTGCTTGGGATTCTGTATCCGTCTATCTCTGCCCCTCCCCCACTTGTGCTCTGTCTCTCTCTATCAAAAATAAATAAAATGTAAAAAAAATTTTTTTTAATAAAACAATAAAAATAATCAAAGAGATGTTAAGTGAACAGAAGCATCGATATGGACAAAGTATAGGTTTAATTTTTACCTGCTTTCAGCAAATATGTAATCAAGATAAAAACAACCTGATGTGCTCTATCATCTCGTAGCAGATGAACACTAGTTGATTGTCCACCCATCAATCCATTCCTCTTTGCTTCTTCTAAATAGAATCCCATTATTATGCAAGTATCTACTCTCTCTTCAAGCAGCATCCATGAATCAGGGGAATCTCATCCCCCACCAAAGGGAAGAGATGGGTAAGCCCTTTCCCTTTGTTGCCTCAAAGATCCCACAAGAAATCAGACTTACATCATATAGTTTATGGCATTGCTTCCAGATTAATAATGGTTCATGGGTAGGCAGGTGACCTAATCTGGCCTAAACAGATCAAGAGATGGACTTGTGTTCTGCTACTGGAACATGAATTTCCTGTCTCCTTTTCACATATGAATACCAAAGCATGTTGCACCAGTGTTTATCAGGAAAAAAAAAAAAAAGACTTAATATGAAAAGCTTCCATCTTTAGTACATGATACTATAATTCAATTACTGTTAAAACAAAGTAAGGATTTCTGTCTTATGTCTTGAAAGCATTTTGACATTTCTGGTCTTACATATCACTTCTCAGATTTAACTGTGGTTTAAGAGCAAAACTTCTCAGCTATCGCAGTAGCACACTGGTGTGAAAGATGTGTTACACAACAGGTGACATCTGGTCCCAGTAGGTGTTAAACAATCAGGTGGACCCCTGCAACGCCAGAATCTTCAGGTCACTTGTTTTCAGCCACGAGCAGTGTAACCTATAACTATTATTAACTTATTTGAAAGCAGTACGGTTGCAATAATAATCAAGTGTTGGCCTAGAGGTTCTGCTTTATAATTCAAAACAATTTAATGGGTCATAGTTGAGTAGGTAAGAGGATTCTAGTCATATCTTCAAATATAGTAATTTCATATATTGTCTACACTAGAAGAAACTAATACTATTCTAGTATACACTTACTCATTCAGAATTTGGTGAGGTCCAAAAATAGTTTACAGCTCTACAAAAAAATGTGAATTCTTCTTATAAACCTTTAATAGAAAATATTTTGCTTGATTTTTCTGTATCTACTAACTTTATAAAGAATTAATAAAATTTCACAGTATACTTAAAATTTAACAATATATTAAAATAGTCTCACAAATTAAAATTTTAGCAATTATAAGTTGTCTTATAGTTTATTCTCTGAGAATTAGTTTTAAATCATTGCTAAACTCCATATTTGCTTCTTAAAAACTCTTTCCAAGCTGGTTTCAAGGTCAATTATTCCTAAGGAGATGTACTAGTTACTATGACATTAACTGGGTATTAGTTACCGACATTTTCATCAAAACTATGCAAAACCATCTGAGGGCATACAGGAAAGTTCCATTTTCAAATTGGTGGGTAGTTGTGGAACTCAATAGGTTTTTGTCTTTTTTTTCCTTCTGCAGAGCTCCTTTTTAATCTTTTAAAGCATTTCCCAAACCTGTTTACATCTAACTTTTTAATCGATTGGATGACATAATATATAACAGTATAAGCATATTACTAATTTGAATGCATCAAGAATGTTGAATCCTCAAAAAATGAAATAAGCCCCAAAGCTGAATTTGGAAAGAAAATTTCTACATTTGGAAGTAGTAGAAGTAATCATTCATATTACTTCTAATCAGTACCATTGATTTTATTGCTAGTCTTGGAGTTGTCTCATTTTCTCATTGCATAATAGGCACAAAGAGTCCATTACAATCTCTTATTTTTCCTTTCTTTAACTTCAACGTGTTATTTATGTTTTTAATTTATTTTAAAATTTCAATGTAATTAAATATATCAGACGTGACACTCTCTATACACACACATTATATATCATCTTTCTATATACCTTTGGAATACCAGCACTTTATACAGAGGTGATTGCTTGAGAACTCACATTCCTGAGGATGCTCCTGACCGTGAAGACACCTGTGCCCAGATTCACACTGTAAATGCTGCAAAGTCAGCACACTCATGTTTTATTCATTCTGTAAATGCTTTAACATAGACACAAATAAAGCCTTTCCTTTGGTTTCCATCAACTTAGCTGGGATAGGCTGTAACTTTAAGTAACTTACTAGAGACCTACATACCAAGAGCGAACAAAAGAGAAATAAACTTAGGAAATAATCTATAAGTGTGTGTATGAGCACATGTGTGTTTTTGTCTTCTGTCCTTAGGACTTTAAAGATCTGTACAACTTTAAAGTTGTATTATCTGTGTTCCTCCCCTATGCCTTCTGGCCTTTATTGTTATGAGAACCACCTACTTAACACTGTGGGGCAGTTTGTACTCATTTATTCTCCTATACCCAGGTAATGGTGTCTCCACAAACACCAAGATAGAAATTCTCTCCCTACCTCCCATGTATTGTTTCTCTAAGGAGAATGGAGGGGCAGTGGTTAAAATTTCTATAAATTTTAGTAGGTATTATTCAAGTGTTAAAGGTTAATAAAAAACAGATCCCTGCAAAAATTCTGGTATTTCATAAATAAGAGTATGTTTTCGTCACCAAAATGATCAAAAATGTTGTCTGTCAAAGCAAACATGCAATGGTTAGTGGATGTAAGTAGTGGAGCAAATAAGAAATAAAGCAACTACTTAATAATTTTTTTACGTTTATTTATTTTTCAGAGAGTGTGTGTGTGCGTGAGAGAGAGAGAGAGAGAGAGAGAGAGAGAGAGAGAGAATCCCAAGCAGGCTTTGGGCTGTCAGTGCAAAGCCTGAGGCGAGGCTCGAACTCATGGTCTGTGAGATTATGACCTGAGCCAAATTCAAGAGTCATTTGGTAACTGACTGAGCCACCCAGGCACCCCTAAAGCAACTACTTATATCTCTTCATTTGTCTGTAGAGATATTTGCATATTTTCCTTTTCTCTTTCTTTTACTAATATCCATAAAATGTAGAATGTATTTGAGGTATTTACAATTTAAGCCAGAGTTTATAGAATAAAGAAATACAAACATGGGTTTGAAAAGTAATCTACACATTACTAGTGGTCTTGGACTTGAAGCTGAATATAGGAGTAACGTGATTTGACATTTTCTTCTTTAGAAAATGGATGAGTGTGATTTTGGTTTTATAAGGAATAGTTTGTTTTACTGACTGGATTTTTTTTTTTTTTTGTCTGAAAGAGAATATGTTTTCTTCTAGGACACATGGGCATTTGTCAAGCTTCCAACACTTTCTTTTTCTTTTTCTTTTAATTTTTTTTTTTCATATTTATTGGAAAAAAGGAACTGAGATATAACCAGCCTAAGAAAAAAGTAAATCCTGCCATTTGAAATAACATGTGTGGACCTTCAGGTCATTATTGCCAAACCTTTCTTTTATTTAGGAATCCCAATATAGGGCCTTCCAGTTTCAAAGCTCTTTGTGATTAGATTTTCCTCTTTCTATCACCTGGAGGTTAAATTGTGGAACAGACTTAAATATGATGGGTTAGCCCCTCACTTCTGTGATTTTTTCAGGGGTAAAAAATAGGTACACAGTCTGAAATTATTCATGATGACCAAACAGATATTATAGTTTGACAAATGAATAATTTCAGACTCTTCACCAAGTCACCTCTTCAAATATAGTAATTTCATATATTATCTATACCAGAAGAACCTAATACTGTTCTAATATATACTTACTTGTCCAGAATTTGGTGAGGTCCAAAAATAGTTTACAGCTCTACAAAAAAAAATGTGAATTCTTCTTATAAACCTTTAATAGAAAATATATTGCTTGATTTTTCGGAATCTACTAACTTTAGAAAGAGTTAATGAAATTTCATAGTATGCTTAAAATTTAACAATATATTAAAATAGTCTCACAAATTAAAATTACAGGAGTTATAAGTTGTCTTATAGTTTATTCTCTGAGAATTAGTTTTAAATCATTGCTGAACTACATATTTGCTTCTTAAAAACTCTTTCCAAGCTGGTTTCAAGGTCAATTATTCCTAAGGAGATGTACTAGTTACTATGACATTAACTGGGTATTAGTTACCGACATTTTCATCAAAACTGTATGCAAAACCATCTGAGGGCATACAGGAAAGTTCTATTTTCAAATTGGTGGGTAGTTGTGGAACCCAAAAATTTCCAATAAACTTGAAAAAACAGTAAAAGAAGAAGAAAAAGAAAGTTTGGAAGCTTGACAATCGAATTAACTTCTACAAAATTGTGCATTTTAATTTTTTATATACTATTGAAAGAACTCAAAGGTAAATTTTTGCCTAAGAAGTGAAAGGTTATTCTCTTTCCATCTGAATTATATCTTTTAGACTTCATTTAGTGAGGTTTTAATGATGCCAAATTACCAGTCTTGGATTTGTTTATGTTAAATAGCTATTTCACTTTTACTATTAGAATAAATTTTTATGAATATAAAATTCTGCATTTTAAAAAATTACTCCAGTTACAATTCCACCTTATTGGAATTTCATTTTTTATTGAGGAATTAATTCCAGTCTAATTGTTGCTTCTTCTTATGTGTTTTTTTAAATTTATTTATTTAAATTCAATTTAGTTAACATGCAGTGTGGTATTGGTTTTAGGAGTAGAACCCAGTTATTCTCTAACATATAACACCCAGTGCTCATCCCAAAACGTGCCCTCCTTAATGCTCATCACCCATTTAATGCATCTCCCCACTAACCTCCCTTCTGGCAACCCTCAGCTTGTTCTCTGTATTCAAGAGTCTCTTATGGTTTGCCTCCCTCTCTGTTTTTATCTTATTTCTTCCTTCATTTCCCCTATTTTCATCTGTTGTGTTTCTTAAATTCCACATGAGTGAAATCATATGATTTTTGTCTTTCTCTGCCTGACCTGTTTAGCTTAGCATAATATGCTCTAGTTCCATCCACATTGTTGTAAATGGCAAGATTTTATTCCTTTTGATTACTGAGTAGTATTCCAACGTGTGTGTGTGTGTGTGTGTGTGTGTGTGTGTGTGTGTGTGTGTGTACACCACATCTTCATCCATCAGTTGTTGGAAATTTGGGATCTTTCCATAATTTGGCTATTGTTGATAGTGCTGCTATAAACATTGGGGAGCATGTGTCCCTTTGAATCAGCATTTTTGTATCTTTTGATTAAATACTTAATAGTGTAATGCTGGGTTGTAGGGTAGTTCTATTTTTAATTTTTTGAGAAACCTCCATACTGTTTTTCAGAATGGCTGCACCAGTGTGTATTCCCACCAACACTGTAAAAGGTTTCCCCTTTCTCCACATCCTCCCCAACATCTATTATTTCCTGTGTTGTTGATTTTGGCCATTCTGATATTTGTGAGGTGGTATCTCATTGTGGTTTGACTTATATCTCCCTGATGATGAAGGATGTTGACGCATCTTTTCATGCGTCTGTTGACCATCTGCCTGTCTTCTTTGGAAAAGTGTCTAATCTTGTTTCCTGCCCATTTCTTAACTATGTTGTTTGTTTTTTGGGTGCTGAGTTTGATAAGTTCTTTCTAGATTTGGGATACTAACCCTTTATCTGACATGTCATTTTTAAACATCTTCTCCCATTTAGTTGGTTGACTTTTAGTTTTGATGATTGTTTCCTTCACAGTGCAGAAGTTTTGTATCTTGATGATGTCCCAATAGTTCATCTTTGCTTTTGTTTCACTTACCTTAGGAGACATGTCACGCAAGAAGTTTCTGTGGTCAAGGTTAAAGAAGTTTTTGCCTGTGTTCTCTAAGATTTTGTTGGTTTCTTGTCTGACATGTAGTTCTTCCATCCATTTTGAATTTATTTTTGTGTATGTTAGTGTCCAGTTTTCCCAACACCATTTGTTAAAGAGACTTTTTCCATTGGATACTCTTTCCTGCTTTGCTGAAGAAGAGTTGGCCATACATTTGTGGATCCATTTCTGAGTTCTCTATTCTGTGCCATTGATCTATGTCTGTTTTTATGCCAGTACCATGTTGTCTTGATGATTATAGCTTTCTAATACAGATTACAGTGCAGAATTGTGATGGCTCCAGCTTTGTTTCTTCTCTTTTATCATTACTTTGACTATGTGGGGTCTATTCTGGTTTCATAAAAATTTTAGGATTGTTTGTTCTAGCTCTGTGAAGAATGCTGGTGTTATTTTGATAGAGTTTGCATTGAATGTGTAGATTGCTTTAGGTAATATGGACATTTTAACAATATTTTTCTTCCAGTCTATGAGCATGGAATGTTTTTCCATTTTATTTGTGGCTTCTTCAACTGTTGCTTCTTTAGAGTTAGTATATCTTTTATTTACAGGCTGCTTTTAAGATTTTTCTCTTGTGTTATTTTCTGCTTTTCACTTATCTTGAGAAATTTTCAAACAGTTCTCACCTTGTTGGGAATCTGTCAGCCCACTTAACACTGTTTATATTGTCTTTCATCAGTAGTAGTTAAAAGTATTGACCATGATGACCATGATCTCTTTAGTTATTGCCTTTCTCCTTTTAACTCTATCTTCTTCTGGGGTAGCTTTTAATTCGATTCTCTGTATCTTTTAACTTTTCTTATCTTTTCTTTCATTTTATTTCTCCTTATTCCACGTGGGTTATTTCCTAGTAGTTTTCCATTATTTTTAGGTGTTCTTTTTTTTTTAATCTGCCATATTTGCTTTTGTATTTCTCTACACACATCTTCCAGCTTGTATTTTGTTACTTTAATATTATAAACATAATTATTCCTTCCTTAAGTTCTGTCTGATAATTCCAGGGTTTGAAGCTATATTTTGTTTCTCTTGTCTTTTAGTTTGTTTACAGATTTTCTATTATATTATCAGACAATATACTGATTCTTCTCTGTCTCTCTATCCCTCTCTTGATCTCTCTCTCTTGCACACACATGAGACACAAAAACTCACACACACACACACATAACACAAAAACACAAATAATATATTTCATACACTTGTGCCAGGCACAATTCTAAATGACTTATGAGATTAATTCAATTATCAAAGTGAACCTACAAGTTAATTACTCTTATATTCACTTTACAGTTGAGGAAATAGAAAACACAGATAATAAATGACTTGGTGAAATTCACACAGCTTGTTCATGTAAATAATTTCTAAATACACCCTGAGGTCTAAAATTAAGGTAATTTTCTCCAGAAGCTTTGCTTTTGTAGGCATTACTCTTTCCCAGACCACTTTACCTGAGGTCAAAATTTGAGTCCCTGGACAACATAGATTTTATCCCATTCTACAAGTGTGTTCAAAGACTGCTTCATTCTTGTTTATACCCTTCATTGGATTCGATTGGATTTTAATATTCTAGCTTAGTGTAAGTAGGTCTCTGGTCAGACTCTCCTTATATTAGTCATAACCTTTATTTTTTCTCTCTTTTAGCTAAGGAGTCCATTAAAACAAAAAGTTCATGTAAACTGGATACAAACATGACTTAATTATGTGTTAACTATCCTTCCTCAGAGTTCATCTTCTCTAACTGTTAAAATGTGTTTCTTTATAGCTTTGTTCTTCTTCCTTTGACTTTCATTGGATTGATTGAATAATTTCTTTTTTCCCTTACATACACTCTTGACTTAAAGTAGATCACTATCAGTAATTTATTCCCTGTGACACAAATGTCTTATAATGTATAATCACTGATTTCCCGTTTCATTTTACAGGTATTTTAGTTTTTTCTAGTATTTGTTTTGCTGTGTTATTTTTGTTTACTTCAACGTAGCAAATGCTTTCTTGGGACTTACCCACCTGTTCATATTTACTATTATCTTGCCTCTATTGATCATGTATTCTATCCACTCATCTATTTCTCATTGCTTCTGAAGTCCTCTCATACTTTAACAAAAAAAAACGTGATTTTTAAAATTGTTTCTGTTTTTTGTGTCATTACCAGGGGATTATAAGTCTTATATACTTTATCTTTCCCATAAGTAGAAGCAAACGATTATTATTGCATTCTTTCCAATATCTCTATTCTCTCTTTCTGGAACTCATTCTAGATGTTCCTTGCATCTGCCTGTTCTTTTCTCCATATCTTTTGTCTTCTCATATTTTCTACCTTTTTGTTAATACTCTGCATTCTGAATAACTTCCCATATTTGCTCTCTAGATTATTGATAGAATCTTCAGCCAGCTATAAGCTACTTTTTAAACTGGTCAACAAAGCCTGAAATGTTTACTATTGGGCCCTTCAGAAAAAGTTTTCTGGGGCACTGGGTGGCTCAGTTGGTTGAAGGTCCGACTTAGGCTCAGGTCATGATCTCACTGCTTGTGGGTTCAAGCCCCACGTCAGGCTCTGTTATGACAGCTCAGAGCCTGGAGCCTGCTTCAGATTCTGTGTCTCCCTCTCTCTCTGACCCTCCCCCATTCATGCTCTGTCTCTCTCTGTCTCAAAAATAAATAAACATTAAAAAAAATAAGAAAGAAAGAAAATTTTTCCAACTCCTGTTCTCGAATGATTTTGTACTCTTCTGAAAGCCTCAGTGCATCAATGACCAGAAAATGATATATCTGTTCATTTTTAGTTTGATGACTCAAGACAATTTAATAATAAATTTGAAGCCAAGGAATCCCTGATGTTACAAGTTCTCAGGAGAGAATACACATTTGTTTCCCCACCCATTGCTCCAGTACTGACAGACAACAATCCTCTTCATTTCTTTGTGTTTGGTTAATGAATATTTTTCTTACCTACCATTTCAGTTTAGGTATAGTTATTAATCATCCTTTCATTAATGAGTGATAAACCCCAAATGTGTAAGTTTCTGTACTCTTCCCTCCTGCCATCCAGAAAAGTCAAAGCAATTGGACCTGCTGGTATTAAGTGTTGCTGGTATTTCTAGATGAGGTCATTTTCCTTGTTTTCTTGTAGTTTTAGCTATATGTATGTATAGAAATTCTTAGAATTTTTAATATTAGCATTTGTTATTGAGATTTTTCAGGTAAACTAGCTTGGCATATAGACTACGTATAATTCTAAAGTCCACATTGTACTGTTTTCAGAAATAAACTTAAATTTCCTAATAAGGACTACAAAAATGTTTGAAAGAAAAGCGCTTACTAAATATGATTATATAATATTCACTGATGTAAATAACAATTAGAAATTAAATGCGAGTTTTATTCAAATATAGACCATGAGATAAACACAAATTATACTTATTTTTAACAAAATAAGCTACAAGTAGTACATTGTACAAATTATCCAGTGCAATAATAGGTACTCCTTTAATAAGTACAATGTTAGAATCATTAGAAAAAAATATGTTTTATATATATATATATATATATACACATATATGTATATATATATGTGTATATATATACACATATATATACACACATATATATTTAATTTTTTTAAGTCTATGAGGACTTAATTTGATTGGTTTTGAAATAATAATTTCCCAACACAGTGTCTTGGCATGTTTCATTTACACAAGAGAAAACTCTTTAATTATAAGAGTTTTAATTTATCCTGGTAATTTCATAAGAAAAAACATGATTAACTACTTAGGAGAAATCAGTTTTACGGGTAATCATAAGTAGTTAAACCACACACACACACAAAAGAAAGAAATGAAAGAAAGCAAAGAACAAGCTTATGCATATAATATATAGAAAAAAAACAGTCTTTCAGTTAAACTAAAGTCAGTTTTAAAATATTTCCTTAGACACAATTGACTAAAATCTTCCTATTTTTGCTGAGTAACTAATAATTATATTTTAAAATTCAATTAACTCAACATAGCAATGGAATTTTAAGCAAACATATTATTTTAGAAAATAAATGATACATTTAGAGTGCTGACATTTAGCAAATGAAAGTTTTGTGAAATTTTTAATCTATTTTAAAATCATAAATGTTAAAATTAATTAAATGGCAGATTTACTTAATGAAATAAAAACAAAAGAATATTTTAAATACTTAAAGGCTTCAGGAAAAGTTCTATTGTAAGTACTCTTTTTTCAATAAAGATCACAAATACCTAAATTTAAAATCGCTTCAACTAATAATGTGTGCTTACCTTAGATACCTAGCTCATGGCTCTGAACCCTGGATTCATTGTGTGATCACATGGTGAGTTTTACAGTACTGATTTCTTGGTCTCACTGTAGCCTGATCAAAACAGAACTTTAGTTTTGAAGAAGATGCATGGGTGTTTGAAAAGTCTCTCTCTCTCTGTCTCTCTCTCTCTCTCTTTCTCTCTCTATATATATTTATACGTATACTTTTATATATATACTTTACATATATATACACACACACACATATATATGTGTGTGTATATATATATGTATATATATATACTTTTTTATTTTGTTTTCAGGGACAAAAAGCATGAGCAGGGGATGGGGCAGAGGGAGAGAGAGAGAATCTTAAGCAGGCTCTATGATCAGCACAGAGCCAGATGCAGGGCTTGATCCCATGATCCTGGGATCATGACTTGAGCCAAAATCAAGACTTTGACACTCAACTGACTGAGCCACCCAAGCGTCCCAAAATGTCTCACATTATTCTAATATTGTGTGAGATTAAGAAACAATAAGCATAGCTAGGCTGCCTGTAAATACTCAACTTGCCTGAAATTATTATAAAGAGAGAAAATATTCATGAGAACATAAATGTAAGAATTCAGACATGGCAGAATATTTCTTCCTTTGCTTCGAAATAAATTTAAAATTCTGAATTATACTTGAAATTTATAACAGAAATTTGCTATAATTTTTTTTGTATAAAATATTTAGTTGTTTTAATTTACACCTTTAAATTTGACTTTCAGAAATAGTAAAACTTTTGGTAGCTGCTATAAAAACTATCTTTACAGTGTTTAAGGAAAGACCAACAATAATTGTGTTTTTTAAGTCTGTACTTACATGACAAAATGCTATTTTTCTTGACTTTGGATAAAATAAATTTAAGGAAACTGATTGGATGATTCAATTAAAGACATAAATTTTTGCACAAAATATAGCATCGTTGTAATTTTACTTACTTTGGCTTCATTTGCGAAGGGTCACTAAATAGCCTGGATCTTTTGCAATAATTTATTACAGTGACTGAAGAAATTTGACTTTCTCATCTTCCTTATTTTATTATTTATCTTCTTATTTAAAATATCTTCCTCTATATTTTGCTTCCAATTTTTCACATTTCCATCTAGAGGGAGACAAATAATATTCCTGATTTTTAAGAGACGCTTTTATTATCCTCCTATTTTGTAAATAAAAACAAGCAGTAATATGGTTTCAAAATATCAAAGTGCGTTTCTAGTAATTCTACTGAAAATAAAATTACAGATAAGTAATATAAACTGTGGCAGCCCTGAAAAATAATAAAGGATGACATCAGCAGACCAGAAAATTTATAAATTTTGGAATAGATGAAGCAGATTGTATCCAGTTGATGGATAAACTAATAATTTTCTGTTACTGAATTTAGATCACAAAGCTTAATGCCTGCTAATTGGCAAGTGGGCATGTTTCTCTAAGAGTGGCCCAGAAATTTTACAGTATCAGAGGATAAATCATTGGCAGCAGGAGCATTGTTTGCTAGTAGGAAAGGGAAAAAGTGAATAATTTTAGTCTAGAAATCCAACATTATTTTATTTGGCAGACAATGGCCATACTGGTTGAAATTCAGGTTTTACATGTTAGAAATTACCTGGTAAGCAAATTGAAAAATATGCTGCTACAAACCACCAGCAGACAGGAAAACATGGAGGGAGGAGTAATTTAAATGAAAATGAAAAGAAAATAACTGTACAGAAGAAAAATTCCTTTAAAAACTTCAATTTTTTCCTAGGCTTTTTAACTATAACTTTTTAAATACTATAGCTGTATGCATTAGTTTTATCATTATAACTATTTTACTAGTCTGCTAGGGATGCCATAACAAAAAACTACACAATGGATGATCTGAACAGAAATTTCTTTTCTCAGTTCTGTAGGCTGGAAGTTCAAGATCAAAGTGCCGGCTGGGTCCCTGTCTGGTGAGGCCCCTCTTCAAACTTTCAGATAGGCTCCTTCTGCTGTGTACTCACATGGCCTTTCCTCTGTGCTTGGGAGGAGTGATAGATATCTCTGGTGTCTCTTCCCTTCCTATTCTTAAAAACGTAACCATTCCTGTCAGATTAGGGCTACGCTTCTATGACCTCATTTAACCTTAATTACTCCTCTACAGGCCCTGTCTCCGAATATTTTCACACTGGGGATTAGGCTTCAATATATGAATTTGGAAAGGACACTGTTCAGTTCATAACAACAGTATACACAAGTCTTATAACTATAACTATACATGCTATATAAGGGTGATGGAAGATATGAATATTCTGAAATTAAAGACATAGTAGCAATAAAATCAAAGAGGAAAACAGTTGAAAGTAATAAACATAATGTTGAATGACACTTTAAGTAAAATTTTAGAAAATTTTCCAGAGTTCAAACAAAGTAGACAAAAAGAATTAGATGCTAAGCTGGGAAAAGAAGGGTGATGTAAGATTGAGTGATTTACAGTCAGCTTAAACTTGGAATCTTCACATTCTTAAACAGATGTTTTGTTGACCCTTTAGAAATCTCCTTTTGCTTTTTTTTTTCTACAACCTTTGATCATATTTAGGGTACTGCAATCGCTAGATGAACAGGAAACCACATGCTAGAGAAACCCATGGCTGCTGATTCTGGATAATGGCAGTCATTTCTTTACAACGAGAAAGGATATCAAAGAATTATACGACATGTCAGGAAGGCAAGTGGTATAACAGAGCAATCAAATTAAGCATAGGAAATAACTAAAAGATAACAGATGTTAAGCAAAAGGCAGACAAAATGTTTTACAGGAGTACTGACTTCTTAAATATTCAAAGGTATTGCTCTATAAAAATGAATATACTGTTACGATAAAGTGAAACTAGGGATTAACTGTGACTTTGGAAGTTAATACTGTGATATCTAAAATTACTTTTTTAAATCATTGGAAGGAGTCGAATATAATTGCAGCATAACTAAAGACTAAACAAACTGGAAATAGCTGAGTGAATATCCTAAAAGAAATGGAGAGGGGCTTGGGGAACAAAGTTTGGGAAATAAAGGGATTTACATAGAAACAAAACTTGTACTCTTAAGCATTAACTATTACATTATCAGAATATATATATAAAATATATGTATACATAATTTTTTAAACTTAAACTTCTATGACCTAATATATGCCAAAATTAATTACATTAGAATAATTTTAAAAGAAATATATATAGGGGACACTGGTGGCTAGGTTGGTTGAGGGTCTGACTCTTGATTTCAGCTCAGGTCATGATCCCAGGGTCCATGCTAAGCATGGAGCCTGTTTAAGATTCTCTCTCTCTCTCTCTCTCTCTCTCTCTCTCTCTCTCCTTCTGCCCCTCTCCCCTTCTCATGCTCTCTTTCTCATATATCTACAGATCAACATATAGAGATATCAGAAACAAAGGAAATCAGCATATAGAAATATCAGAAACATATTTACAGATCAATATACAGAAATATCAGAAACAAAGAAAATATTTTTCAAAACTTATTTGTTCATTTGAAATATGTATTTTTTAAGTAATTTGAAGTATTAAATACATCACATGTAAAAATATTTCTTGAGATTTTTCACTTCAGATCATGTGACTGATTTCACTTTGATTGTGGGAATGAGGATATTCACAAAGAAAATGAAAAAGTATAACTTCCAGCCAGCCAGAAGAAAGAAGTACATGAAAAAGGGCAGGAAATGAGTTGATTTTGTTCAAGTAGTTAAATTCAGTTCTATAGGACTCACATTACCTGATATCTGACCTCCTAATTCTCTACTTGACTATATAAATGATCTATATCTATCTATCTATATATCTTTAATTTTTTAATGTTTACTTATTTTTGAGACAGAGACAGAGCGTGAGCAGAGGAGGATCAGAGAGAGAGAGAGAGAGACACAGAATCCAAAGCAGGCTCTAGGCTCTGAGCTGTCAGCCCAGAACCCACGAAATGTGAGATGATGACCTTAAGTCGACACTTAACTGAGTTACCCAGGGGCCCCTATTTTTAATCTTTTTTTAAGTTTATTTATTTATTTTGAAGACAGAGACAGAGTGTGGGGGAGGTTAGAGAGAGAAGGAGACAGAGGGTCTGAAGCAGGCTCTGTGCTTTCAGCATGGAGCCCAACACAGGTCTCACACCCAGGAACTGTGAGAACATAACCTGAGCCGAAATCAAGAGTCAGATGCTTAAACAAATGAGGCACCCAAGTGCCCCTATTTTTGAACTTTTAAAATAGAATAATGTAATACCCACTTCTGTGAGTGGCTTGTTTTATTCAATAGTGTGTTTGTTTGATTCACCCAAGCTTTTCTGTGTCTGCCATTTATTATCAATCCTGATATTATTCTATTATGTGCATATACTGCAATATATCCATTCATTATACTCTTTTTAAAAAAAAAGTTTCTACATTTTGAGAAAGAGAAAAAATATGAATGGGTAAGGGCAGGATCGAAGGAGAGAGAAAAGACCATTGCCTGAGTTGAAATCAAGAGTCAGTTGCCTAACAGACTGAGCCACCCAGGCGCCCCTCATCCATTTTACTCTTAATGAAGATTCAGAAACGTGCCAATTTGGGACCATTATGAATAATTATTTAATGAGGAATCTTATACATTTTGTAAAAAGTTTATGTATTTCTATTGGGTTATAACAGGGAAATTACTGGATCATAGAGTATTCATCTGCTATGGTTGGAAAGTTGATGTTCCCTGAAATTGAGGGATTGAGAGTACTGCTGTAAGAAATACTTAAATATGTGGAAGCAGCTATGGAACTGGGAAATGGGCAGAGTGTAGGAGAGTTTGGAGGTATATACTAGAAGAAGTCTTTATTGCAGTGAATGGACTACTACAGGTATTACAGGTGATTGTCATGAGGGCTGAGAAGGAGAGGAGAAATATAGAGAAAACCTCAACCTAAGTGGTTGTGAACAGAATGTTGGTAGAAACAGACAGTAAAGGCCATTTTGATGAAGTCTCACAGGGAGATGAGGAGCGTGCTATTGGTAACAAAAGGAAAAAAATAATTCTTGTTATGAAATGACAAAGAACTTGGTCTGATTCTGGCACCGTGTTCCTCAGCTGCCCTATGTGCGGCTTCTGTGGGTCATCATGTGGCCAGCACTAAGTCCAACAAAGTACAGAGGACATGGCCGCCTCCGCCTAGACTGCAAAGGTTGGAGCATCGGGCAATGACCTAGTCAAGAGACACCATGGGCCTGGGGCCACTGCATAAAGCCTCCACTGAGGCAAAGCCATGGACTGCTCCTAGACTACAAATCTGTAGAACCACTTTCAAGCAATTTCTGCTTAGAAGAGCTGTGGTATGGGCTGCGCCCAGCAGAAACAATAGAACTGAAGCTGCCCAGAGCCTTCGGACCCAAGCCTGCCTCAGTGGGTCTTGGTTTGGACTTGCCCAGGGACTGTGACCCCTTCCCTATTTCTCCCTTTTAGAATGGAAATGTTTATCCAATGGCTGTCTCATTATAACATTTTGGAATTACATCGCTTACCTGATTTTACAGATTCATAGCTAGAGAGTAATTTGCCTAAGGATGAATCATCTCATCACACCTGATTTGGATGTCTTTTAGATGAGACTTTGGACTTAAGACTTTTCAGTTCATGCTAGAACCAGGTAAGACCGTGGGGGCTATGGCGTTGGAGTTAATGTATTTCGTAAGTTATAAGGACATGGATTTAGGGGGACCAGAAGCAGAATGCTATGGTCTGAAAATTTGTGCGCCCCATTCATACATTGAAATTCTAAAGCCCAACATGATGTTATTAGGAGGTATGGCCTTTGACAGGTGTTTAGATCATAGGGTGGAGCCCTTAGTGTTCTTATAAATGAGATGACTAGGTCCCCAGCCTCTTCTACCATGTGGAGACACAGCAAGAAGGCATTATCTATGAATCAAGAAGTGGGTTCTCACCAGCTACCACATGAAATCTGTTTGTGCCAATCTGCTGCTTGGCCTTCCCAACATCCAGAAGCATATGAAATAAATTTGTTTATAAGCTATCCAACTTAGTAGTATTTTGTTATAGCAGCCTGAATAGGCTAAGACAGCATATGTTTAGCTGGAATAGATAGGATCAAATATTTTCCAAAGTAGTTTCACCAATTTATACTCAATCAGCATCATTTGAGAGCTCCAGCTGCAAGGTCATTTTGGAATAGTCTTCTTTTCTTTTAGCAATTTATATGAATATTTGGGGCTGTGGATACATGCTTGTTTACGGACACTCCAGGATTTTTTAAGCTAATTTTACCTAAACTTTTGATCTGGGCTAAAAGAACAAGCCCTGAAGTTAATTCTGAGAGATAAGATTATTAGATACCATCCTCTGAGATGTAACCCCCGCCAGGGGTGTATGTTTACATTTCAAGAGAGAATGAGACCCTGTAGAGATACCCCAGAGGGTTGTGCAGCTGAAGACTCTGGTTTTAGTTTTCCCCTGGAGAGATTTATTTGCATTCCAAAGAGCTAGAGTAAGAACTCAAAATTCTTCCCATTGTGTCACCATGGAGACACTCTCAGGAGGTGTCAGAGCAGCTGGTCACTCTTTTACATAAATGCCCAGATTCTTTTTTCCAGGGTTCCTTGCCTCCTGTAGACCCCCTTATATGTAGGATGAGATTTCATTCTCATTGCCCTGCTGCAGGGTAAGAACTGGGACAGCCAGGACCCAGGCAGAAGGCAGCCATTTTTATCTGTTCTCCATGTCCTTCTGGAGCCCAACCGGGATCTGGTCATACCTCAGAACAATCCATAATTCTGCACCTTTATGTTCTGACACCAAGTACATCTATGGAGTGAGCAGCAGAAAGACTCTTGACTGCTAGAAACAACTTAATTTTCATGGAAGAGGCTAAATCAAACACAGTGACTTCAATGAACCCAAACTAAATGCATTCCATTATATAACTGTACTAAATTCACGTAAAAAATGATTTTTAGCAATATATAGTAACATTGTTTCTAATATTATTTTCTATGACAAGCAAAGTTATAATTGAAATTCTTATTACTGTACCCTTGTGTATATGTTGTGTATATGTATACTCATTTTATGTGTAACACTAATTTTATTTATTTATACCCAAAAGTGCTGAGACACAATTATATATCATATGTTATACTGAGATATAAAATAGAGACAGTAAATTATGCAAGGCATTGACAAATAGAAGTGTTTGAAAGTTTTTTTTTTTCCCTTACAGTTCTTGCCAACATTTACTTATTTCCCCAAATCCTGGGCTACCTACCATTTAACATTATTTTAACTCTCAATGATTTTTCTTGATACCTGGGTTTTTTATATGTCTGTATAAATTCTTGTTTCTCCTGAATGGCTTTTGAAAAGTCACTGTATGCAAGAGATATAGTTGGCTTCCTTCATATTTGAATTATAATAAACTGTTTTACTAAAAAAAGTAACAGAATAGAAACTAAAGTAGCATAATGTTTTGCTTAATGATTCCAGATATTGATTACATGAACAAATTAAAAAGATTGAGAGAAGAGAACAAAGTCATTTTATACTGTCAGGAAAATAGAGGCATAGTAAATATCCAAAATTGTTTTCAGTTTCAATCATGTCACCATGTGTATATGCAAATGAGCTGATTATCATAATTTCCATATAGAAAAAATGTTATTTTTAAAATTCATGAAAAGCAAATGCTACATAAAAATAGTGTTTGAAAAAAATCGAAATCAGAAGTGATAATCTTACAGGTCCCTGAAAATCTCTGGTGAAAATTCAGATTAGGAAAACTTGGCTTTAATAAATAAAAAAAGAAATGGGTAATAACATATAAAATTTTAATCATGTAAAGATTATTTTCAGTAGTTCTAGAATCAACACACTCAGTTTTAAATAATCATTCTGAGAATTTTACTTTAATTTTTATCAAGAGATTTAACCCACTTCCAGATACAGAACATGTTACAAATGAGCTGTTTAAAAAAAAAAATCAGTGTTTTCATTAAGCAATACCATAAAAAAGCAGTTCTTTTATGAATATTTCAAGAAATTTTATATTAAATATGTGCAATTGAGGCACAGAGTATATGACAATTTTTACCAAGTCCATAAATAAGTCCATTAAGTCACTTTGAATTTCCTGCAAAATTCAATTACTAAGTGAATTAGTAATTGAATTTTGCAGGAAATTCAAAGTGACTTAATTTCCTCATCTGCAAAAGTTCACACGGTAAATAACTGAATGAGAATATAAAATTAGTTTGACCCTAGGGTTTGTCCTTTTTAAGAGTATAGATTAATGAAAAGTGTTTAATAAAGAGTTCCTTGTGTATAATTACTTTACCTAAGGTTAGGGTTATAATTATAATAAAATGTTTCAAAAACTCTTTTGAAAGCTCTAAATATTTTAAGAGTCTCATGCTCTACCAACTGAGCAAGTCGGGCACCCCTGAAAGCTCTAAATATTGTAATAAATTATAGCATGAACACTGAGATAAGATAGAATTATCTTTGGTCTTTAAGACAAAAGCAATTAGGTGCTGAAATCAAGATTTATATGAAAATATAATGCTTATTTGATGTTATGTTGGAGTCTAGAAATCAAATCTCATCAGGAGAAGGAAATTAGTATAAAGAATCTCTTTCTTCTTAGTCATCCCACCTCATTTTTGAAGGGAATCCCTTTACATACTTTTCTTCTTTTATTGTCATATACCACTATTCTTTCTTGTTCTTGGCTTGCCTCTGTTCGTTGCTATTTCTCCACCAGAGGGTAACAAGAGGTAAACAATCTTAAAAGCCCAGTGTGTATATTTTGATATTTTTATCTATACCGATCACCTAACATTTATAATTCAATGAATTACATTGTATTTTTTGACTTCTTTATATGTACACATCTTTTATCATTCTCTCGTTTAAATCTGAAAGATGTCCACTTAGTAATAAAATATTTCAGTTGCAAGGGTGCCTCGGTGGCTCAGTTAGTCATCCAACCTCGGTTCAGGTCATGATCTCTCGATTTCGGAGTATGAGCCCCGAGTCTGGCTCTGTGCTGACAGCTCAGAGCCTGGAGCCTGCTTCAGATTCTGTGTCTCCCTCTCTTTCTGCCCCCCTCCCGCTCGTGCTGTCTCTCTCTCTCTCATAAATAAATTAAAATAAAATACATAAAAAATACTTCAGTTGCAGAATATAAACATTGAGAAAAATTTATTAAGTGAACACTATTACATAATGTTACACAGCAGAACTTGTGAAGTATCAAAATAGTTTTTCTAGTCTTATAATTAATTCATATCAATATGGCTTTGGGCTGTATTCAAATCCATTCCATAGCAGAGTTAGCAGTTAAACAAACAAACAAACAACAACAACAAACCTTTGGGAAAAAGTGAAGTTCACAACATGCATTTGCACACATGCATGTGTGCAGGCACACGCACAACACACAAAGACACACACACACACACACACACACACACACACAAGTAGAATTACAAATTTATAGCCAAAATATCTCACAAAGTAGGCAGGTATTACAACATCTATTAAAATAAATGAAATCTACTATAAATACTTCTAACAAGATAAACAAGTGAATACTGAATACATAATCTTATTTTCATCTCTTTCTCTTTATGAAAATGCCCATGAATTGGATTTGTGACTACCTAGGGCTTATATGAAAAAGCAAAGAAAATAACAATTCCAAAATGGCAATAGTGGTGACCATATATAAACCTGACCTTTAAAAGATCATTCGGCCAACAATATACTTAATCAAACTTGTTTTTAGAAACTAGAGGCTTAAAGAAATAAATCAATAATGTTCCTAGTAAACAGAAATGCTATTACATCTGTTTGAAGACTTTTGAACTGTTTCATGATGCTGTCAAACATTTGTTTTCGTGTGTATTCTTTTGCAGGACCTTTTAGACGATTAAACAACTTGGTGTTTTCTAATATATCAAATTAGATACTCTATGATATTTTGAAAATAGATCAATAATTCCCAATCTTTCAATTCCTAACATTCTTAATTATTTAATTTACAAATCAGTAGCAGGAACATCTTTATTAGTATATGCAAAAAAATTTGAAAAGAGAACCATTCCTGATTTAACATATTTTCAGAAATGCTTTCTATTCTTAAGAATATGCATGTGATGGGGCGCCTCGGCGGAGCAGTCAGTGAAGTATCTGACTTCAACTGTCACGGCTGGGCTTGTGAGTTCGAGCGCTTTGGGCTCTGTGCTGACAGCTCAGAGCCTGGAGCCTGTTTGCATTCTGTGTCTCCCTCTCTCTCTGCCCCTCCGCCACTTGCTCTCTTTCTCTCTGTCTCTCTCTCTCTCACACTCTCTCTCGCTCCCTCTCCCTCTCAAATATAAATAAACATTTAAAAATTGAAAAAAAAGAGTTTGCATGGTGTATTTTTTCTAAATAAATGATAGAGTTGTTAAACACAGTAAGGGAAATCTGTAAAAACTAAAAGAGACAAAATATACAAATCTAAACAGCAAGCCAGCAATGAAGATGGCCACTGCCAAAGAAATATCGACTTGAACTTGAATGCAACACATCGACTTGATCTTGAATCTAGAACCTGATTCTAGAGAATCAGGAAGGGGGTATCAGAGCAGAAACTCCCACCTGAAATTGATATACCAACTAGATAATACTTGAAGCACATACCAACAGACACACACATGCACACTGTAAGTAGGTAGATATTGGTATAATCTGTCACAGCCTCATCCCTAGTCAAGGACAAAGGAAGAAAGAAAGGGAAGGAGGGAGTGAAAGAGAAGGTTAAGAAAAATGAACACAAAAGAGTAAGGGCAAGGTGGGCGAGAGAGGCATAATTACAAATGAAGCAGTGAGAGAAAAGAGAATAGATGCATTAATATATTTTTCCCAAGCATATTTTTTAAATGTCTGATGAAATAAATTCCGAGAAAAAAAATTAAGAAAACTAACTGACTATGGATTAAAGATCAAGGGGCAGAACTTTCTTAAAACCATTGAAACAATCGAGAAAACAGATTATGAATCTCTAAAGAAACCCACATGTGAGTGGAAAGAAGTATTCAAGGAAACATAACTCAAATCCATTCAATCTCATACAGTGAAAGTGTAAGAGATTAGAATAATCGTAATACCTAGCCCAGACAACGACAACATAAGAAAGGGAATTATAGTCTGATCTCACCAATGAACAGAAATGTAAAAATCTTAATCAAATGATTAAAAACTCAATGCCACATGTATACATATTATTTTTAAGGAAAGAAAAAATGTAATCATATAAATGTTTGCATCCTGAAATAGATATGCTTTAATTTGTTGCTAATGTCTTCCATATTTTATGTGAGTGCCACAAACTATTTTAGATTTTTAAGGGTAAATGTATATGCATTATTGCTTTTAAAAATGAGTTTTATGCTGAGACAAGACTTTGAAGTGGTATAATGTAATTAGATGACAAATCTTCTCTGAGACACATAATCTAGCACTTGTATTTTTCACACATTCGTAAGACAACATAAAAGTGATTGTACTGAGTCACCAAATTACACGTTTAAATTTTCCTCCATCTCCAGTAATAGCTCATAGATAAAAGGAATTTCAGGGGCGCCTGGGTGGCTCAGTCAGTTAAGCAACCAACGCCAGCTCAGGTCATGATCTCAGTTTGTAGGCTCAAGCCCCGTGTTGGGCTCTGTGTTGACAGCTCAGAACCTGGAGCCTGCTTCGGATTCTGTGTCTCCCTCTCTCTCTGCCCCACCCCTGCTCATGCTCTGTCTCTCTGTATCTCAAACATAAATAAAACATTTAAACAAAATTAAAAAAAAATAAAAGGAATTTCATATTGGAATAGTTGAAACGCATTAACTAATTCATTAAATGTTGTCTCTGAATTGTATCAGTTAGAGAATAGGAAAGTATACTTAAAAGGAGCTTAATTAACAGTGCAAGTAAAGTATACACTGCAGATATTTCAAAAAATCGTAATGTTATCTTTGTGTCAGTCAAAACAATTGAAACATTTCAGTAGCATAAGTTATAAAAGATAATATAATTATTAATTTAATAGAATTTTTGATGATTCTATATTTCTATATTTTATTATTATTATGCTATATTCTATATTCTATTATTAAAACCCTAAAAAAGGGCACTATATCAATAGGATCACAACTAAGCCCAAGCCTAACCATGATGACTATTGTAGTCTTGATGTATTTTAATTTCATTTTATTAATATCTGAGGTGAAAACAAAAATACATTATAAATATTTTGTATAATTATTTTTATAATTAACAATTTACTAAAAATATTTCATTCATTTAAATGTCCAATTCACACTAAACATCTAGAAACTGAAACTATTGGTCTTTCCTGCCCTCCATCCCCAAATTTATCCCCTTCCCATTGTATAACTATGTTAGTAATCCCAACTTACTCCATTTGTTCAGGCCAAAACACTGGCAGAATTATTGACTTTTTTCTCTAGTATATGGGCTTAAAATATATCTGGTTTGCACAGAACAGCTCCAGTTTGCTATTTTTGCCTCATATAATCACATATAGCCTACCACAATCATCCTTAAGCTTGTTCCAATTTGGACAATAAATTATACCATCACCTTATTCATAATGCACATGCAACCTACTGGAAAGCCTTTCAAGGATGCCTTCAAGATATAGTCTGAACCGGCCACCTCTCTTCCCCATCTTTACCACCTGGTCCAAGCCTCAGTCATGTCACGTTAGGAACAGTTTGGCATACTAGCTTCTTCACTAATCTCCCTGTTTTCTTTGTTGCTACCTTGTAGTCTGTTTTTACATAGCAGTCATAGATGATACTGCTAAATCTTTAAAGAGGTTATTACTTTTCTGTTCCTACTCTTCGTTGGCTGTCAATCAAGTAAAAAACCGAAATCTTTACCATTTCCTAGGCATCCCTATGTGCCCTTAGTCCTACTAGATCTCTGACCTCATCTCCTCTGCTCTATCATTTTGTCATCCTTTTAGGAACATAACAGGTACCTTCTGACCCCAATGTCTTTATTCTCACACTCTGAAAAAAATCTTTCCTTATTTATGCACCTGGCTCACTGTCTCATAACCAATCATAGTAATCAAATAGTACCACACAGTGACCTCCTCCCCACAGAATGCCCTATTTCTCTTTCGAGCTTTACTGTTTGTGGTAGAATTTAGCACCATCTGGCATAAAACACATTATACTTTGTGATACTATTTATTGTCTTTCTCACAATACAAGACTATAAACTCCATGAAGCCAATACAATGTGAATGTTTTATTCATTGCTTTTACCTTTTCCCACCACCTAGCATATAGAAGATGTTCAATAAAACTTTATAGGATGAATGAAAAACAACCCTATATTTTATAATAAACTTGCATGCATTTTATGAACAAGCCATAATTTATGTAGCCATCTGTCTAAATTTGCATGCTTTTTCAAGTAAGAAAATCACTGCCATTAAAACGATGTGTGTGTGTGTGTGTGTGTGTGTGTGTGTATGAAAACGTGTGTGTGTGCGCACATATAGGTGGGTGTTTTCATGAGAATAGTATATATATATATATAAACATAGAAGCTTTTATCTAATAATATTCATAAATGCTTCTGTTTTGTTTCTATTATGTGATATGTATATATATGATTTCATAGCCAATTCCTGGATGTCCATATAGCTTTAATAAAAAAGAAATAATATTATTAAATAGCTGTCTGGTTAAAATACTAGCAAAGTACATTTTCCTGATATAAAGCTCAGAGCATTTTGAAAACCTCTTCAAATTTATGAAATAGTGGCTCAGTTTTTTCCTATATTTTATTACAAACAGTTTTCAAACTGTAAAATTAAAGGTTCATGAATGCCTATTGAATAATTACACCACTCATATGTGAGCCTAGAATAGCAATATGTGTGTTTGTTTATTTATTTATTTATTTATTGGAGAGAGAAAGAGAGAATGTGTGTTCATGTGAACGTGCAAGTGGGAAAAGGGCAGAGGGAGAAACAAAAGGAATCTTAAGCAGGCTCCACGCTGAATGTGGAGTCCGCCTTGAGGCCCAAGGAGCCCATTCACACCACCGTGAGATCATGACCTGAGCCAAAATCAAGAGTTGGATGCTCAACTGACTAAGCCACCCAGGTGCCTCGATGTTTTAAAATTATATGTTTATGTGATAGGCAACATACACGAGCAAAAAATGTATCATTTGTTTTATTCTCCATTAATAAAGTAGAACCGGAATTGCTATTACTGTCTCTTTTGCTGTAATAAAACTTAACCGTCAAATAACCTGATAATTGAATCTTGTGAGTACTTTTGATGAATCATCAAAATTAAGGGGGCATCCTTAGGTGCCAGTTTATATCAGAAGTGAGGTGTTAGCCTTGATGAATATTATCGTAAAAATGGTGTAATTACACGCAACGATTTGTTAACCTTTTGTCTCACTAAATAAACTTTAATATTTATTATCAATAATTCAAGCATGTCAAAATCATTATTTATCAACCGCGGCCTTTTAACTAAAAAGTTCTGTCCTCTTGAGGGTGGTATCAGAATTCCCTTTGGCATGAAGATATTTTCAACCGGCACATGTGCATTTCAGGAATTTGATATAACTGTAGAGATCTATGATTTTCCCTTCCCCATAGTTAATAATTTCCACTGTGGTGAACCCCTGCCGCTTGTAAATGTATTATCATTATAACATTTGAATGACAAACTAAAATTTGAAATATTTAGAAGCATTGTTCTGAACTCATTAAACTTTCTAGAATCATGTCATAAGGAGAAAACAATTTTAAAAGACTTAAAATTTCCTTACAAATACTAACAAATAAATTAATACCTGTTAAGTTTTATACTTATTTGCATTTTATCATAAAGACTTTCTATGTGTTTTTTGAATTTGTGTGACCTTAGTAAGATTGCTAAACCCATTTCCATATGCATAAATGAGAGAATAGGATTAGACAATCTCTAAGGATCCTTTTTGCTCTAAGATTATATGATTCTAATTAACTGCACTGCCTATCTTGAGCAGGGAAATTAAATTGCAACTATAGCTGAAGTTTCCTTCCCATTGAATTAATACTTAGGGACTTGGGAAAGTGGAACCCAGAAAGGCAAAACAGTTTTCTTACAATAGATCATAATAAATTCACTTATATTATTGAAAGGTCATTAGCAAGAGTTTATTTTACTGCTTTGTTCTGAATCCTTTCCTCTCTTACTAACAGGTACATACACATTTATGCATTATGTTATCAAACAAAACTTAAGTTAATTCATGCTTTACTTTCTCTACATGAAATTCCAAATCTTAAAAACATTTAAGTTGGTAGGGAACATAGTACAATTTTCTAGCCTTGATTGAGGGAGAATTCAATTTTTTTTTAATAATTTCACCAAAATATGGAAAGATTGTTTATTTTTTCTAGCTTCCAATTATTTTATCCTTAAAACTATTTTAGGCCCGGTGGCGCAGTTGGTTAAGCATCCAACTCTTCATCTCTCCTCAAGGTCATCACCTCGCACTTTGTGAGTTCAAGCCCCCCATGGGGCTGGCTCTGCGTTGATGGTGTAGAGCCTGCTTGGGATTCTGTTTCTCCTTCTCTCTGATACTCCCCCACTTGTGCTCTGTCTCTCTCTGTCTCTCTCTCTCAAATTAATAAATAAACTTAAAAGAAATTTAAAATAAATAGTGACATAAATTGTATAAATCCATGTAACTTACAGCAATCAAATTTGATATTTCTCTAGTTCATTTATTTCCTATGAGGGGCAACATAAAGCAATAATCAGATTTCAAGTATAAATGCTTTTCATGTCTCCTATGAGACATGTCATTATTATTGTTATTCTTATCATCATTATTATCATTTGAATGCCTGTATAGATCTTTCCAAGTTGAAGGTGCATAGCAAATAAACATTTTTGAATTCCTAATTGAAAATATTTTGGTAGTTTATTTGTAATAGAGACAATTAATTGTCCTTAGTATGCATTCTTCTGTCATCTGTTTAGTAATAGAAACATAAGGACATATGACCTTGAGCAAATTACATTTCATAGCCTCCTATTCAATACGAATTTTTTTGTCAAGTGCAATATGAATATCATGAATGTAAATTTCAGCTCATCTCAAAAAGACAAAACTTGTATTAGATTCTATTAGTTTTATTGATTGATAGATTGATTTTTAGTTTCGAGTTTTTATTTAAATTTTAGTTAGCATATAGTGCAATATTAGTTTCGTGAGCAGAATTTAGTGATTTATCACTTACAACACCCAGTGCTCCTCACAAGTGCCCTTTTTAATACCCACCACCCATTTAGCCCATTCCCAATCTACTTCCCTCCATCAAACTTCAGTTTATTCTCTATAGTTAAGAGTGTCTTATGGCTTGCTTCTCTCTGTTTTTTTTTTTCCTGCCCCTGTGTGCATCTGTTTTATTTTGTAAATTTGACATATGAGTGAAATCATATCATATTTGTATTAGATTTCTTTTTACATTTCTTCCCCCGGTTGTAATGCAGGAGTGTTGCCAAGCTACCTTTAACCATAACGATGAAACTAAGGTTAGAGTATAGAGAACAGTAAGATGGAAGTCACCTACGGCCCAGAATGAACTCATGGACTGTTGAAGAGACACGCAACACTGCATTATGGGTCACTTTTTATAATAATCATTTTTGAGTAAGAGATATGGGCAAGTATATCAAACTATCAAACTATATATTTTTTTTCTCCTATAAGGTGTTGATGAACAGACTTACCTATCAAAAGAAGCAGGAAAAAAAAAGCTGGATTATCTAATTTCTAGACTGAGAGGACTGTTGTAGCATTTTCAAAGACATATTCTTCCATTTTCTTAACATACTGCAACATTTGTAGTTTATCTCATGCACTCATCATCAGAAATAGGGGATATTATCTTTATTATACCAGAAAATAGACAAAGCTATTTTCTGGTCTGTAAATAAACACTATCTTGGTCTTCCAAAGCTTTTCACTATACAGACATGTTTGAAAAGATAGCTTGGACCAAAAGTGCAGTTAGTGTTTCTACTCAACAAGAGTCGCATAAATACAAGAAGTCAATTGAGAGTTACCTCTCAAGAAATATATTTCCAGGTTGCTAGCTTTCTCTTTCCTAAAACCGAAGGCCCGGGAAAGTACTTGTGCTCTAAAATCCCTGCTACTTCTCCTTTCTAACTTGCTTTCTCTCAGTCCCCTTTTCCCACACCATCAAATAAAGTACTTTTCTCACCTATGCAAACTCACTATGGTATGAAAATCTCTAGGGTACTAAAAAGAGATCCTCTTAAGAGAAATCTATTCACAAACTGTTGACACCACATTACAGGGTACATTAAACCTTGGGCTCAGTTTTCTTTTTCCCTGTCATTAGCAACCTCTTCGGTGCTTGCTTATTTTTCTCCATCATGTATTACTGAATATCCATATTTATTCAGAACACACCATAGCTCCTGTTCTGAGCATTTATATGTACAGGTCATTTAATCCTCACAAGAAGACCAAGAGGTAATTACTACTATTATTTCCTTCTTAGAATAAGAAAGCTAAGGGAGAGAAATTCAGTGATTTTTCTCAAGACTTCAGAGCTAGTCTGTGTCAAAGCAGATATTGGAACTAAATTAGTTGGCCTCCGGTTCCTGGAACTTAAACACATCATTATGCCACCTCTTAGTATATGTAAATAATGACGTGCATGCCATATAATTATGTTATTTAGGTTACATTAAACAAAGATAAAATAACTTGGTGTTTTTATCTTAAAATAATAGAATTGAAAGGTATATACAAGCATACTCTGTGAAACATCTTTCTAGTAAATCTTTTTCAATTATAATTCTTCCTTTTTTAAAAAAATGCAGTATTTTAGAACTGACATCTGTGTTAATAAAAAATGTAGCAATGTTTATATAAGGTCACGATCTCGTGGTTCATGAGTTCAGGTCCCACGTCGGGTTCTGCGCTTGTGGCACAGAGCCTGCTTGGGATTCTGTCTTCCTCTCTCTCTGCCCCTCCCTACCTTGTTCTCTGTCTCTCTCTAAAAAATAAATAAACAAGCATTAAAAGAGGTCTATATGTTATTGCACAGGGTAGGAAGAGGGATATAGGACACTTGAGATAAAAGAGTATCTTCCAGAGAAAAATGAGGTCTGACAGAATTTTTTCACTCTCAGATTAGGGTGCTTTACAATGTCTTGCTAAAAAGATTTTCAGATATTCCAGAGCAAATGACTGTGATGATATAAAAATCTTTATTACTGTCTCTTTGTTCCTGTTCCCCCATTGTATATTTGTATGTATGATAAATATTAATATTTTGAAATCAGATTTACTGACAAATGAGGACCTTCTCTGGATTGATTGCCAAGACTGTGAATGACTAGAAGTACTGGATTTGGACTTGGACCCAGGGTTTTGGGAGAGTTCTGTGTTGTTTCTTTTGAGAAGAAAGGTCAGTGTGTTCTAGGATGGGAGAAAGAATAAAGCGGATATTTTGCCATCGAGGATAGCTTTGGCAAAGATTGATGAGATAATGACCATATTATTTTCCTCTTCTGGATCATATACACTTACTATATTTCCCAAACTAAAGTGCAGGTAGATTGCAATCCACTTAACAGGTCAAGAAGTTATGTGTTATACTTCCATCTGGGCTCTGAAAGGCCCTATGCAATCCTTTCCACACTACTTTCTTTTTTTAATTTATTTTTATTATTATTATTTACAGAATTCAGAGGATACAGTGGAAGCTTGTAAGAAATTTCAGAGAATAAAACCCTCTATTGAGCTATGATATGAATGAGAAGAATAAAAAAATGCGTCAAGCCACTGCAATTTGTACTTTTTCTGATTCCAGAGCTAGCACTAATTTCTTTGACTAATATAGTGAATTTTTCAGTGACTACTTTTACAGAGAAGGTGACCTCAGTAGCAGAGATAAGAATAAGATTATAAAGTTTAGGGTTGCTTATGACTTGTCTTGCCTGTCCCTATACATGATAGAATATGCCTCTCTGTCCTGTTGAGCTCAGGTACAGCATGTGATTTACTTTGGCCGTTGGAATGTGAATAGAACTGAAGCATGTATTCCCTTCTAGAAGTGAAGATACAGAGAGTGCCACACATCACAGTCTCTTTTTCCTTGACTGCCCCAACTTTCAGCGTTCTATAGTGGCTGCTTTTTCTACCTGGATTCTTGTGTAAGGAGGACTATGACCTATGAGCTCTAAGCAACCACCTGATGGACATGTAAAATGAAGGATATAAAAATCTGAGTTGTTTCAAGCCACTGATATTTAAAAGTTGTTTGTTTTCTCTCTGCTTACTTTTCCTGATATAATTCCATTGCTGTTAAGGAAATATTCTTTGCTCTGATATGTTGCATTACTTTTGCAAAACGCAAAGTTCTAGGTATGACAGTCACCTGAGAGCTGGGTAAGATCTAGCCAAGAAATTGGTGTAAATTAAAATTCTACCACTTATTACTCAAAGCTGAGTATATTTTATGAGTTCTACCTTCTATTTTGAGGTCTCTTTGCTTTTCTTTTGTAGTGTTTCCCTAAAAGATCTGAGCAGATGGCTGTAACCCATTGTTGCCTTTTGGAAACAAAGAATAATAACCAAGTAAAACCACCCAAATATACTTTAAAGTCCATGTGCAGTTTATGCTGCATGTCCCTGTAGTTACTTGTCATTTATGACCCAAATCGCTTTTCATGAGTAATGCAACATTTCACTGTATCCAAACTTATGTGAACAAGCAAGACTTAGAAGGTATGCAAAACTTCCTTTATTAGTTGTGAAGGTGAAGTTATAAAACAAATAAACCTGGATTTGCAATACAAATACATTAAAATCATGCTTGAGACCTTACGTTTTAGGGTCTTTATGATCCAGAGATTTTCACCTGTATTTACTAACCTATCCCAAGTTGGAATGTTTGCCCGTAAAATTAAGTAACAGTTTACAGGCTAAATTTTAGGGAATTAATGCTTAAAAAGGCGTCAACCGATGAAAACTATGTTTTCGTCTATTTCATTCAGAGATATAAGATCAATTATATGATAGATTTATATGGATGTTGGCAGGTAAAACTATTTTCATTTGCTAAAATTACAACAAACTTAGTAAATGAAAATATGGATTTGATTTCTCCATCACCCTCTGAGGTATATTTCCATGACTCTGCCTTAATCACCATGATAATCCTATCCAACTATTATATTCAAAATAAACTATAAAAAACATAAATAATGTGCTACATGAGAGCTACATCATATGAGCTAAATGATGTGAGGTATAATTAATAGTAAACAGACTCTGTCCTCAAATTTTATAAAGCCATGAGAATTCACATCATAACTGTGCTGCAGAGCAGTAGCCTATCTGCCTATTAATTATATCCCATAAAAGCAATATACCTGCACTAATTAATTATACTTGAAGTAACAACTATCACTTAATTAAGTGTACCATTTCTAATAATGAAAAATTTTTTTTATTTTTTTTTCAACGTTTTTATTTATTTTTGGGACAGAGAGAGACAGAGCATGAACGGGGGAGGGGCAGAGAGAGAGGGAGACACAGAATCGGAAACAGGCTCCAGACTCCCAGCCATCAGCCCAGAGCCTGACGCGGGGCTCGAACTCACAGACCGCGAGATCGTGACCTGGCTGAAGTCGGACGCTTAACCAACTGCGCCACCCAGGCGCCCCATCTAATAATGAAATTTTAAAATAATTGGAATCTTCTACCTAGAAGCAGTTAACAATTATTGCCATTAGAAGGGAAATCAAACATGGCTACACTAAGCAAACACAAATTCACAAATGACATTGAACCTGAGATTAACTGGGGCAGTAGTTTGCAAACCTCTCTGTGAAGGGCCAGCTACCAAATATTTTAGACTGTGTTTGCCATACGGTCTGTGTTACAACTACTCTGATCTGACATTATTGATCACAAGTAGCCATAGACAATATGGAAAAATAATCAAATTGTTATATTCCAATAAAATTTTACTTACCAAAACAGGTCATGGGCCTGATTAGTCCTGTGATGTGTAGTTTGATTATCTCCAACCAAGGATCAAACTATTGAACTCATCTTCACTATATTTTTAGATTTTCTAATCTAGGTTCCTGTCCTTCACATCCCCCCTTAGCCTTGATGCTTAAGTTTTAAATACCCTTATCATATACAATAATAAAGTACATTAACATGTATTTATCAAAAGCTTTCCCTTTCTTCTTCTTATTTAGTATTTTTACTATATTACAGTTAGGTTACAAGAAAGAAGTAGGCACTATGGAAAGATATGACTGTTTTGTAAATGTCAACAAAAGATAGCAGTGACCATATTAAAACTATGTACTATGACCCACCAAAAAACAAGTAAGGAAGAGATAAAGTACATAAGTAATACAGTATACAGTTTATTTCCTTAATGTGAGCCCTTATGTCATTTTATTAACATGCTATTCCTTTGAGATAGTAATTTGGTTAGTAGATAATACGTACATTTTACAATTTGTTGTCTGGTACATGGGTGTCTTTTTACCATGCATTGTGTGCCTGCTCTCGTTCAATGTGCACTGATTATGTACCCCACGTGTATCATGGAGAATTCCCTGTTCTGTCTTCCTTTCCATTTTGCTTCATCTCAGTCAATGATTTTCACTCAAAATTAATATCTATTGACAGTAAAGAAACTGAGATCAATCCAAGAATCACTGTAAAAAAATTGTGTAAAACATAGCCGTTATGAGACAACCCTGCTATTTTTATTTATCTCATCTGAACTTTTCTTCTGCAGAGTTCACCTGGTTGCTATAGTCACTCCTTCTCTCTTCAATACTTCTCTCTTGTGCATCATTTCCATTTTTTCTTCTATGTCATTTTTATCTTCATATGAATGTGTTTTTATATACCACATTTATAGACCGCCTGTCCCACAAATACTGTGCAACTTCTTTGTTCTCCTTCAGACTAAGTCTTCTGTTATGAAAGTTATCCAGAACATACAGCGCCTAATAGAAGAAGCAAGAGAGGGTATCTGTGGCAGAACAATGGCCTCCAAAGACATCCAAGTCCTTTTCTCTGGAATCTCTAAATGTTGCATGGATTGTCTTGGTGGGCTTTAAACTCCATCACAAATCTCATAAGAGTGAAGGGGAGGAATATTTAACACAGAAGGCAGAAGCTTATGTATGTGATGATGGAAGTGGAGAGAAATTTGAAGATACTACACTGCTAGCTTTGAAGATGAAGGAAAGGTCATGAACCAAGAAATGTAGTCCTCGAAGTTGGAAAAGGCAGAAGAAACATTCCCTGGAGTCTCTGGAGGAAGCATGGCCCTATTGGCACCTGAGTTTCGGCCCCTTTAAAGGGAAGTCTTTTAATATTTCCACATTATATCATAGGTCAATTTATCATAGGATTTCTAAGGATATGTTTTATCAGGTTATCAAAATACCTTTTAAATCCTTGTTTAATAAGTGTATATATATATAAGCCAAATTATGGAAAAAGCACAAATGTCCATGGACTGATGAATGGATAAGGAAGATGTGGTATATATACAATGGAATATTATTCAGTCATCAAAAAGAATAAAATCTTGCCATTTGCAATGACGTGGATGGAGCTACAGAGTATTATACTAAGCAAAGTAAGTCAGTAAGAGAGAAACAGATACCGTATGATTTCACTCATATGTGGAATTTAAAAAACAAAACAGATGAATATGGGAGGGGGAGGAAGAGAGGCAAACCAAGAAACAGACTTAATCATAGAGAACAAACTGAGGGCTGATGGAAGAGAGGTGGGTGGGGGATGGGCTGGATGGGTGATGGGTACTAAGGAAAGAACTTGTGATGAGCACCAGGTGTGGTATGGAAGTGATGAATCACTAAATTCTACACCTGAAACTAATATTACACTGTATGTTAACTAACTGGAATTTAAATAAAACCTTGGAGGAAAAAGGAGTGTGTACATATGTCATGAATTCATAAATTCTGTCAAATGCTTTCTTCTATAGGTATATCTGATAAGACACATATCTTATGTATCTGTATTGAGGTGATGTGATTTTTTCTCATTTAATCTGTGACTGTGGTGGACAATGTACTTTTTAATTGGATCTCAAGGATAGAAAATTACATTAATCATTACCCTTGATTAATGACATGATTTCTTGCTCTGCCTACTTCAGGTCAGCTTTTATACATAGTTAATTAAATAATTAGTTTAAGAGTGTGAGTGGCACCCAGAAGGCCCTACCTCACCTGAAAACTCAACCTGGGGGAATAACCATATGTAACCACACAGTTTCCCACACCCACATTAACCCCCATGTGTCGGGGTTGGAGCCACAACTTCTCTCTCCTCCACAGCACCAGCTAAAATCTAAGCTCACTTACTTCTATCTCCCACCTATTGTTTTCTGTGGGGGCTGCATGAGGTGTTGCCTTGTGGATGCACATCTTTGAGGCTGGGAACTCTTAAGGGGTCTTGGAGGTAGATATGTGGCCTTCTTGGCTGGCTTTTCTTCTTTCTGAGAAATGTATCCCATGAGTCCCGCACACATTGGGTGCCTCTGACGCTGTTCCCTGTCCCCTCAGCACAGGACCATTCCATTCCCTGCTCATGCTCTCATTTCTTCACATCAGAATTGGGGAAGTACCATCAAGGAAAAAACAAAACAAAACAAAACTATGGGATACAATTATTTTGTGGGCTTATATCGTCTTAATAACAAACCTCTCAAGACTTGTATGGCTTGGTTGTTCTCCAATGCCTCAAATAGTCGTTTTGTATATTTTGCCCAGCTTTTCCAGCCATATTCAGCTTGCGGGCTTATTCACTGTGAGCTACTCTACCATGGCCTGAACCTGAACTCCTCTAATATGTACTTAAGTGGATAGTTGTTACGGTTTATGTTGCATTTCTTGTATTTCTAATGAGAGTTTTTAGGTTTTCTATTTTGCCATAATTCTGGAATTAAGGACCCATTCATCTCATTCTAATCTAGTTTTTTATCCATAATTTTAATGAAACTGTTATTTTAATGACGACCACTAACTTCTATATGGGCACTATTCACATTTTCCAAAGTCTCAGCAACATTTCAGATAATTGACAACTTTCTCCTCTTCAAAACATTCTCCTTTGTACTTTTCCTTAAAAATAAACCGATCAGAATTTCTTACCTCTCCACCGTGTATTCTCAGCTCAGTTTTGACAGGTTTGCTTTCTTGACTCATTTTGTATTAATATCTATGGTCTTTCTAAACCCTTACTTGGATGATTTAGACTATATACATATATCTGCATATATATGTATATATATATGTAGATATATACAATTTTAAAAGCTTCATATATGTTGATATTGCCTACAATTTTATTTCTACCTCTGACTGTTCTCTAAGCTTCAAACTTATACAGTGTTGTTTAATCACCATTGTCCATTTCTCTCATACCAATAACCGATAGGCTTAGTATTTCTTTCTTTAAAGTATGTCTCAGGTGTATTCACTTCTTCATCACCATTGCCACTATTACTATCAAAGACATCACCACCATCATCATGTCCATTCCAGATTGGGAAAATAGAGTCTTGCATCTATTTTTTTTTTTTTTTCCCTAAAATCAATTCTTCAAAGAGTAATGTCAGACAGAGCCAGAATGAGACATTTGTTAAAGTGGTAAAGGTAGATTTTTTTTCAGAAACTGTGGCAATAGGGTAAAAGATGTTTCAGTATAAAAATTAGCTATACTCAAAATAGAGTATAGTGGGAATTTATAGACAAAGAGCAGGGTGGGGGGAGCAGTGGATACAATATTAAGAGGAGACATCAATGTTAGGGAGATTCTCACTAAACCAAATTAACAGAATTATTGCTGACAGTAGGTCAGGGAGAACAGCTATCAAAGGTGATCCGATATCAAGGGTAGGGAATTACCTCTACACTGTATTGTTTCTCCCTAAACTGGATTATTGTTAAACCTGGACTATGCAGGCCTATCGAGGAAGGTAACAAAGTCAAGGCCTAATCCAGAAGAAGGCTGAAAAGTTTGGTCGAGGAAAAAGTCTTCCTCAGCAGCTATAGTAAATTTTTAATTGAAAGTGAGGCATATTTACATTCTTTAATGATTATCCACTGGATACGTTATGTGAAAACCCACAGTTTTTATTTACATCTTTCTTCTTTCATCTCCTGTCATTTCTGCTTCTTGAAAGTTGTAATTTGGTACATTTTATTAGTATGTATTATTTCTCTACGTAGAATGAAGTGTAATAAATGTCCTCCCCTTACCTTGCTACATGTATTTTATCCTAAATTCCACCATGTTTCAGACTGTGACACTTGCTTCACAATCTTGCTATCCGACAAGGGCAATATTTGATCTTCCCTTTATTTTAAACTTTTCTGAGTTGCTTTGTTTAGGTATGTGTCTTGCACACAGAATGGATTAGATTCTGCTTCACTAGCCAATAAGAAAATATTTTAGTTAATGATCCGTTAAGCCCATTTATACCTTTGATATAATTAGTATGTTGGTTTTTAGATCTGTCATATTTATTTTTTACTATATAAGATATATGTATATATAGATAATAGATATAATCTTATACTGTATTGACACTTTTTTTGGTGGGATTTGTTTGGTATTTATGAATGTTTCTTGTCTATTCTTGCCTTTATCTTATATAACCTTATAATAAATATTCATTACCTTTTCAATGGCAGATACTGCCATTATTTTTCATTATCTCCCCTTTTCAATTTGTTGTGAGTTGTATTAATTATACCTATTTAACACATTTAATACTAGCAAAATGTTTTGTTGCTTTGATCCCCACTACTTAGTCTTTTTTTTTTTTTTAATTTTTTTTTGACACAAAGAGAGGCAGAGCATGAGCAGGGGAGGGGCAGAGAGAGAGGGAGACACAGAATCCGAAGCAGGCTCCAGGCTCTGAGCCGTCAGCACAGAGCCTGACGCGGGGCTCGAACTCACGGAGTGTGAGGTCAGGACCTGAGCTAAAGTCTGACACTCCACCGACTGAGCCACCCAGCCCCCCACCTACTTAGTCTTAATTCTGTTGTTAACATATTTAATCATTGTCTGCAAGTTTTGTTTGTCTGAACGTAGCTTCGTTATCAGTAACTAAGATGTTTCTAAGAAAGTGACTATAGGAACTATATTTCCAAAGTTTCCAAATGTGCATAATACTCTGTGTTCTTTAGATACGACGCACAGTTTGAATAAATGAAATATCTTTTGGCTACCATGATCTTCCTTTCATAATAACTAAAACAATTCTTCATTACCTTCCTGTATAAAATATTTTGCTCAAGAAGTCTGTTGCCAATCTGAATTTCCTACCTGTTTAAATGATTTATATTATCTCTTTATTTTAATTTTCCTCTTTAGAAAGAGGAACCACTACATATATGTTGTTCTCCTTTGCCTGAGTTCTAAATTTAGAATGTTCTTCTCCAATGTTTTCTTTCTGACTTGCATTTTCACTCTTGTTTTTCTTCTCCTTCTCTCATTATATTTTGTATCATTTCTATTTGATTTTATGTTCCTTTTAATTGTCTTTACTTCTGAAAATAATTGTATAAAAATTACCTATTTGTGTGCCTTCTCTTTTCACCTTCCACCAGATTATTTTCTGTTTGTCTCTCTGTCAAACAGTATAACCAGTATAATTTCTGGTTATACTCTGTTGATTGTGGGACCTTTCAACGCTTCCTTCTATGTTCATATTACCTTTGCCATTAACCCTGACCTGTGTTGTTGCATCCTAATAACAATTTGCCTGAATGTTATGTTGTCACTTGTCTTCTGTTTTTTGTTTTTTGTTTTTTTTTTGGTTTGTTTTTTTGTTTATTTGTTTTTTGAGTGTTAACTTGAGTTTTTGCATCACCTCTTATAACTTCTCTTCATGGTCCCAGTATTTTTAGGACAGCCAAGTATATGTTAAATAAGAAGATAGTTATAAATATTGATACCATAGGCTACTATTGAAAATCTCTCCAGTTTATCTTATTTAATTTTCTCATTAACATAAAGCTCTGAAAAAATACAATAATCTCACTTTAAGACAGTATTCAGCAAAATATAGTGTACCTACTATCTCCATATACTTGATATTGTATTTATATGAAAGTAAATAACAGTGAAAGGCTTTTGGTTGGTCTCTGCCTTAGAATACTGTTACTTTTTAGATAATGTAATAAAAATTAAATAAAAAGTAGTTTTTCTCAGAGACCATATTTATTTCTAATGTGGTAGCAAAATAAGTATCTATAGACAGAATGAATTTATCTCCCTCTAGGTCTAAATAAGAAATGGTCTCTCATCCAAGTACTAACCAGGCCCATCCCTGCTTAGCTTCAGAGATCAAACGAGATCGGACGTGTTCAGGGTGGTATGGCCTTTTGTAGCAACATGGATGGAACTGGGGAGTGTTATGCTAAGTGAAATAAGTCATACATAGAAAGACAGATACCATATATTTTCACTCTTATGTGGATACTGAGAAACTTAACAAAAGACCATGGGGAGGGGAAGGAAAAAAAAAGTTAGAGAGGGAGGGAGCCAAACCATAAGCGACTCTTAAAAACTGAGAATAAACTGAGGGTTGATGGGGGTGGGAGGGAGGGGAGGGTGGGTGATAGGCATTGAGGAGGACACCTGCTGGGATGAGCACTGGGTGTTGTATGGAAACCAATTTGACAATAAATTTTATATTAAAAAAAAAGAAATACGTTTATTTCTCATTGACACATTTATATCCTCGGTCATATAATTATCCACTTTTATCTGCTCACATATTATATCTTACTTTGTTAGCCTAAGAAAACAAATATTCTTACAGTCCCTAGTCAGCTTTTGTTGTGCTTTCTTATTATAATATTTGCTTAACACAAACTCAATGCTCATTCCACTTCTCATACTCCATGAGAAAAAAAGCAGAGGTAAAAATCTCTGGGAATCGTCTCTATGATACGATTAAATGACACTATATGAATTGTGTTCTTAATCTATAAAATAGGAAAAGTAAAAATAGCAAGCCTTCCATTGCCACCATGTGAAAAAAATCACAAGTTTGATGAGTGTTCTTTGGAGTACCTAGTACAGAAAACATATGTGGGCATTTTTTTTCTTCCACATCCTTTAGTAGTTTAAGACAGTTTTCACAATAAAATAGTTTACATAATAAAATAGTATACATGTGTTAGTTATTACATAACCCTTATTCTCTTTCTACTATTATTATATTCTTCATTTTGTGAAATATGTTTTCAAAACCTAATATAATGCTGACACGTAGAAAAGCAAAACAAGGCAACTTTCTTCAGAGATTTTAAGTATACATTTCTATACCCAAGGATGCTAGAAAGCAAGATTATAATAAGGTATTTCATACAAAATCATTTTTTCAAGACACTTCCTCTAAAGTTGAAGAAATAAAAGTCCTTTCATATTTTCCCCATATGCTTCATTTAACATTTTTTTCAGTAATACTGTAGATAACCAGTATTATCAAAGACAATAAAACACATACATTTGTAACCAATATGTTATAATGACCAGAGGAGGTATCATTTGAAAGTGGGGGTTCTATAATATTTGGAATTGTTAATATCCTAGCTACTCACTAACACATAATTTGGAAAAATATGTTTACATTTTCACAGGCAGTTTCTTTACCTATGAATGTTACAATATTATCTTTCCCATATACTTTTCTGACAAAATTTACACAGGATATTATATCTTTCACATAAATGCTATAAAATTACATGCACAATGCATTTTTGTTACTATTACTATATGCTAATAAAAATTTGATTGACGTCTTTACTGATTGTATGTTTACTGTGATATTTATAAATGCAATAATTTTAAAGTTAAGACTTGACTATTATCTTGATTATGGAGAAAGCTTTGAACACACAAAAATAAAAATGTTTATTTCCTTTTATATAGGTCCTGGGAAGAGGATTAGTAAAAGGCAACACATCAAAAAGTTAAGAGGGAGAAATAGCTTTTCTTGTTGCTGGTAAATTTAATGAAATCTTATGTTATTCGACTGGCAAGTCTCATTTCTTTGAGTATCTCAGTGAAGACTGTCAAAAATCATCAAAATTCAACACAACAGAGTAAAAGCTAATAGCCTTTTTGTTATACCAAAACTAAAAGGATTGGTAAGTCTCAAAATGAAATGCTATTACTGAAAATCTGCTTTTATCTAATGCTTTGTGCAGTGAGTGAAAATTGAACAAATACATACTCTTTTCAGGGTGTTAAAATGAATTCTGACACCATTAAACAAATATTCTTTGGTCCTAAAATCTCCTCAATTATTTTCCACAAATAGTATTATTAGAATATTTTATGTGATTCTATCCCATAATATTCGGATTACCATAATAAAATTATTTTGTATGGAATAAAAATGAAGCATTCCTAAAAAACATATTATGATGAAGAGAGAGTTCTTTAGGTGGTTACCATCTTAAAGAAATTTATATTGTAATCATCTTTTGATAATCTCTAATGTAATTAATTAATAACAATCTTCTCCCCCTTCCTGTAAGTTCTTACCAAAATCACAAAAGAACAAAAAAAGATAAAATATATGTCAGACCAAGATCTCAAATCCATTCATATTTCTCAAGAAATGAAAGCAGTTAAAAAGCTTTTATATGATCCATATTTTTGTTTATTGATAACTATAGCAAAATTCCAAACAATTATTTAATTATGGAGTTGGGAGAAATAGTAAATCAGAAAGATCAGACAAGTGAGCATTATCGCATAAAGGATTTGTCCTTTGGAATTATATTATATGTGAAGTGTATTTCATAATATTCATTCATTTGTTTGTTCATTTATTTATTTAACATATATTCCTTGGATACCAAATAAATATTAGTCATTATTATAGATCCTTACCTGGTCTGCCAGAAAGTCGAAAGAGCCATATAAAATGAAAAAGCAAATATTTAAATATACTGACTATATTGAGCATAACAAAAGCCAAGTGTCTCTTAGGTTGAGAAGTTGCAATAACAATGAAGATAAATTGGGGCGCTTAGGTGGCTCAGTCAGTTAGGCATCTGACTTCAGCTCAGGTCATGATGTCGCAGTCCATGAGTTCGACCCCCACGTCAGGCTCTGTGGGACACCTCAGAGCCTGGAGCCTGCTTCGGATTCTGTATCTCCCTCTGTCTCTGCCCCTCCTCCCCCAATCTCTCTCTCTTTCTCTCTCTCTCTCTCTGACTCTCAAAAGTGAATACATGTTAGAAAAAAATTAAAAAAAGAATGAAGATAAACTAAATCTTATTACATTGTACTGGAATCAGGGATATCAGTTTATACTTATGTTAATTTTTTCCAAGATAGACAGAAAGGTAGAAATGGATGTATAGATATCGAAGTAGATAGAAACAGATATATTTATCTATCTATATCTATCTATATAAATAGTTATAGATAACACTCTAATAGTGATAAACATACCCAGAACCAATCTATGGCTTCACATTATTCCTCTATTAAAAAAAAATAATAATAATAACAGGTCTCCTTTCAGCAATGCCTGATTTCAGGGTTGTAGCAGAGAAAGAATAGATGAGTCTGGAACAACTTTTTATGTAAGAAAATAAGAAAGTCTCAATACATGACGAAGACATGCCAAAGAACACTGGGCTTAACTTGAAATGGCTCTCAATAGCCAAAACTAAGATAACTTGAGCAAGAAAGAAGCAATGATGGTAATGGATTAGTAAGATTATGTAAACCAAATACACAAGAACACATACTAATATAAATTAATAATTGAATAAATAAATGAAATGGAGAGAAAAAAACATCTACCATATAGTAGAATTGTAACTAGTATATGTAGAGGAAATCATGGGTATAGAAACTCAGTACTTGGCAAATACCATATAATTGTTTCAGGTCAGAATGCTACAATTGTGGGTGAAATTATGGTGAGAAAAGAGATATTTACATAGTTGTTCAAGTATATACCCCCAAAATATTTATTTTAAAGACAGTAACTTTAAGATGGAGAAATCTGGTGGAGAATACCTTAACCAAAATGATCAGAGTTAACATCATCAGAAATGGGACAGGGTGACATCTGTATGTCCTGGTATAATGCATCAAGAAAAACAAGTTCAGTCTGTTATTGTTGTCAGTACATTATCTAAATTTAGCCGTCGGGAAATATCAGAGAAACTCAAATTACAGAAGTTTACAAAACAACTTGCTTCTACTCTTTAAAAGTATCAAGGTCAAGAAAGTCAAAGGAAAATTGAGAAACTGTCCTAAAATTAAAAAAAAAACAAACAAAAACCAAACCAAACCAAACAAACAAACAAAACCTAAAGCAATGTAACAGCTAAATATAATATGTGACCTTATTTTGGACCTGGTCAAAGACTATTAGTGGAAACATTAAGAAAGTGGGAATAAGGTCTGTAAGTTAATGACTAATAACATATCAATTTCAAGAATTATACTGCTAGGCATGATGTTAATATTTGGGGAAACTAAGTAAAGAGTACGCAGGAATTCTTCGCAGTAGTTTTACAAAATTTTAGAAGTCTGAAATTATTTTGAAATGCAAATTTAAAGATACTATTGAAAATAATCAGCCCTATTTAATGTTATTTAGCATTGTGCTAAGTTAGAAAATTCACCACCCATCCCTGAGCGATTTGATATTGCGGTGAATAAGATAGCAAATTAATGTAAACAAACAAGTAAAGGAGTGATAAAAATGTGCTGAAAATTAGAAATAAATAATAACATGTAACTAGTGATATATATGATAGCTAGTGATAGCATGGAGGAGCACAGATCTCTATGAGAAAATGAAAGTAAAGCAGTAACTCTAAAATGGAAAAGAAGCAATTTGATTGAAGAACCAACGAGTTTTCCAAGACAAGGTGTTTGTGTAAAATCCCTGGCATAGAAACAAAGGTGTTCTACTACTGGAAAGGGACCTAAGTCACAAAGACCCAGGAGGGCACTGAGGGGGGCCTGTAAATAGAGAGCAGGGCAAGGTTCATGTCATGGATGGCTTTTGCATCTTTGAAAATGATTTTTAATTCTATTACACCAGTAATTAAAGGATTCCAGGCAGAAGGAAAATATGTTAGTTACAGTAAAAAAATAAAAAAGGAAAAAAAAAGTTTTCCAAACTGAGACAATTTACATGGGAACAAGAATAAACATAATAATACCAATTAGGTAGCTATTTAAAAGTATCAAGAGAGAGTCTTTGTTAAATACAATAGGAGATATATTTAAGAGATGTTGAAATCTGAAAAACAAGAATTATTGACAGATTTTATGAATGTTCAGTATGGCAGAATCAATGACAGTACCAGCTGGGGTAGAAGAACAAAAAATGAAACAGAGGACAAACTTCTATTTGAAACAGCATGAACTTGAGTCGCCTGTGAACCGTTCCAGATGAGACCTTAAGTAGATGTATGAGGATATAGCAAAGGAAATTTCTCAGAATATAACAAGGCCTTTAAACCTGTGGAACACATGAGAAGACTCCGGGAGAAAAGATACATCAAGAAGAAACACTGCCAGTAGAAAAGAAAGAAAGAAGTCGATTATGTGATTAAACACCAGTGCATACTGAAGGAGACTTTTTAAATAATTATTTTGTTGTGTATTTTCTTCTTCTTCTCCATATCCTTCTTCCTGCCCCTTCCCCTCCCCCCTCCTTCTCCCTCTCCCTCACTTTCTCTTTCTTTTTCTTCTTCTAAGGGAAGTTTAGAAAATGAGATCCTAACTGTAGAAAAATAAGAGGTCAATATAAACTTTCAATAGGTAAGGAGATACTCATTAATGAAGAGAAAGCTCTGCTAGAATAAGAGACAAAGTTGAGGGACTGTATTTTGCTTTATAGAAGGAACAGTTCTTTTACAAAAACGAGAAAAGAAGACAGGAGCACAGGTAGACAAGTTGCAAAATTTGTTATGGGAAGATGAGGTTGGTCTTTCCTGATGAATTCTATTTACTTAATAGGGGGAAAGGCCACCAACGTAGTATTATATTTGTGGTAACTTTGGAGGAAATTGTCCATATGAATAGTGTGAAAATGAATACATGGATAGCTTGACACTATTTAGCTTCCTTTCAAAATTTTTAATTATGAATTTAAAGTATGAATGTAAAGTTTAATTATGTGGTTTTTCTCCTGGAATTCTTGAGCTCTTTGGATGCTAATACATCCAAAGATGGAATCAATTAGCTCATCCCAGTAACTTGTCTAGAAAGAAGTGGTATAGATCTGAATTATCCTTATATTAAAGAATCTCTGGAAAGAATAACAAAAACCAAAAAATCCTAGACCACATAAAGAGAAAATTAGTCAAAAAAAAAAGCAAAAGGAAAAGACAAAAACATGCTATTGCAAACTTAATCAACGACATATAATTTAAGAAGGAGAGGGAAGTAGATATATATTTTTTCACCGAGGATTAGGAAATCAGAACAAGTGTTGAAATTTTGTATACTAAGCTCTATACTAGGTACAAAGAAGAAATAAAATACCTAGCATATACCTAAAATATAGTATTTAATAGGAACATATCTAGTAAGTACATAGAAATATATAAATAAAAACAGATTCATCCTATTTATATTGAATGACTATTATATGTTATCTCATTTATCCTCACACTATTCCTGTAGGTTAAGTTCTACTAATTGGATAAGTTGGTTACAAAAAAGATAGTGTAACAGAAAGAAACTGGATATCCTAATTAAAATTTGATTTTATTAAGTGACAAATCTATAACCTGGAACCTAGTCTCCCTAATAATATCAAACTACCTTCTGAACAACAAAAGGTGGGGCGCGTGGGTAGCTCAGTCAGTTAAGCATCCCACTTCTGCTCAAGTCATGATCTCACTGTCCCTGAGTTCGAGCCTTGCATCAGGCTCTTTGCTGACAGCTCAGATCCTAAAGCCTGCTTCAGATTCTTTCTCTCCCTCTCACCCTATCCCTTCCCTGTTCTTTCTCTCTCTCTCAAAAATAAATAAACATTAACAAAAATTAAGCAACAAAAGGAAAAGATGAGGTTGCTTATGTGTGTGTGTGTGTGTGTGTGTATACACACACACACACACACATAAGCAACCTCATCTTTTCCTTTATATATATATCATCTTAATTACCAAAGTCTATTAACACAGAGGGGGTAATGAGGGGAGTTTATTGTTTCTTAATAGTTTAGAATTAGGAATTTGAACTGATATCATTTTATTAACTAAAATATGATAGACTGTCTAATGCATGTGTAAACCTGGCATCATTTTTGGAAACTGCTATATTTCCCCTTACCCTCTCTTCATTCTACTTTACTAATTATTTTGCTTTTTTTAATCTTTAAAGACTGAACCTAATATTTAGTTCTTAGATATGATTTTTCAGATGTGAACTTTACTTAAGTAATAGCAAAATATATGCTATAACATGCAAATTTGATAGCAAATCAAATTTTAAAAGAAAAAAATGTCTTTCAAGGACATCTCCATAATGATAAATGAAAAAGAAAAAATATATATCTTTGATATTTTTTTCCATTCTTCTATCAAAATTCTCCTAATCCTTAAAATGAGATTAGCATGCTACTGAAATCTCAGGAGAAAAACCCTTAGAATTCATAGCTCCATTGCCAACACCACACATATAGACAACTCAGATTTTTAATACATTGGAATTGTAGCCATTCTATTACTTTGTTTTTTGTTTTTTTTTTAATATATGAAATGTATTGTCAAATTGGTTTCCATACAACACCCAGTGCTCATCCCAAAAGGTGCCCTCCTCAATACCCATCACCCACCCTCCCCTCCCTCCCACCCCCCATCAACCCTCAGTTTGTTCTCAGTTTTTAACAGTCTCCTATGCTTTGGCTCTCTCCCACTCTAACCTCTTTTTTTTTTTTTCCTTCCCCTCCCTCATGGGTTTCTGTTAAGTCTGTCAGGATCCACATAAGAGTGAAACCATATGGTATCTGTCTTTCTCTGTATGGCTTATTTCACTTAGCATCACACTCTCCAGTTCCATCCACGTTGCTACAAAAGGCCATATTTCATTTTTTCTCATTGCCACATAGTATTCCATTGTGTATATAAACCACAATTTCTTTATCCATTCATCAGTTGATGGACATTTAGGCTCTTTCCATAATTTGGCTATTATTGAGAGTGCTGCTATAAACATTGGGGTACAAGTGCCCCTATGCATCAGTACTCCTTTATCCCTTGGATAAATTCCTAGCAGTGCTATTGCTGGGTCATAGGGTAGGTCTATTTTTAATTTTCTGAGGAACCTCCACACTGCTTTCCAGAGCGGTTGCATCAATTTGCATTCCCACCAACAGTGCAAGAGGGTTCCCGTTTCTCCACATCCTCTCCAGCATCTATAGTCTCCTGATTTGTTCATTTTGGCCACTCTGACTGGCGTGAGGTGATATCTGAGTGTGGTTTTGATTTGTATTTCCCTGATAAGGAGCGACGTTGAACATTTTTCATGTGCCTGTTGGCCATCCGGATGTCTTCTTTAGAGAAGTGTCTATTCATGTTTTCTGCCCATTTCTTCACTGGGTTATTTGTTTTTCGGGTGTGGAGTTTGGTGAGCTCTTTATAGATTTTGGATACTAGCCCTTTGTCCGATATGTCATTTGCAAATATCTTTTCCCATTCCGTTGGTTGCCTTTTAGTTTTGTTGGTTGTTTCCTTTGCTGTGCAGAAGCTTTTTATCTTCATAAGGTCCCAGTAATTCATTTTTGCTTTTAATTCCCTTGCCTTTGGGGATGTGTCGAGTAAGAGATTGCTATGGCTGAGGTCAGAGAGGTCTTTTCCTGCTTTCTCCTCTAGGGTTTTGATGGTTTCCTGTCTCACATTCAGGTCCTTTATCCATTTTGAGTTTATTTTTGTGAATGGTGTGAGAAAGTGGTCTAGTTTCAACCTTCTGCATGTTGCTGTCCAGTTCTCCCAGCACTTTCCTGCTTTGTCAAAGATGAGTTGGCCATACGTTTGTGGGTCTAGTTCTGGGGTTTCTATTCTATTCCATTGGTCTATGTGTCTGTTTTTGTGCCAGTACCATGCTGTCTTGATGATGACAGCTTTGTAGTAGAGGCTAAAGTCTGGGATTGTGATGCCTCCTGCTTTGGTCTTCTTCTTCAAAATTACTTTGGCTATTCGGGGCCTTTTGTGGTTCCATATGAATTTTAGGATTGCTTGTTCTAGTTTCGAGAAGAACGCGGGTGCAATTTTGATTGGGATTGCATTGAATGTGTAGACAGCTTTGGGTAGTATTGACATTTTGACAATATTTATTCTTCCAATCCATGAGCAGGGAATGTCTTTCCATTTCTTTAAGTCTTCTTCAATTACCTTCATAAGCTTTCTATAGTTTTCAGCATACAGATCTTTTACCTCTTTGGTTAGATTTATTCCTAGATATTTTATGCTTCTTGGTGCAATTGTGAATGGGATCAGTTTCTTTATTTGTCTTTCTGTTGCTTCATTGTTAGTGTATAAGAATGCAACTGATTTCTGTACATTGATTTTGTATCCTGCAACTTTGCTGAATTCATGTATCAGTTCCAGCAGACTTCTGGTGGAGTCTATCGGATTTTCCATGTATAATATCATGTCATCTGCAAAAAGCGAAAGCTTGACTTCATCTTTGCCAATTTTGATGCCTTTGATTTCCTTTTGTTGTCTGATTGCTGATGCTAGAACTTCCAACACTATGTTAAACAACAGCGGTGAGAGTGGGCATCCCTGTCGTGTTCCTGATCTCAGGGAAAAAGCTCTCAGTTTTTCCCCGTTGAGGATGATGTTAGCTGTGGGCTTTTCATAAATGGCTTTTATGATCTTTAAGTATGTTCCTTCTATCCCGACTTTCTCAAGGGTTTTTATTAAGAAAGGGTGCTGGATTTTGTCAAAGGCCTTTTCTGCATCGATTGACAGGATCATATGGTTCTTCTCTTTTTGTTTGTTAATGTGATGTATCACGTTGATTGATTTGCGAATGTTGAACCAGCCCTGCATCCCAGGAATGAATCCCACTTGGTCATGGTGAATAATTCTTTTTATATGCCGTTGAATTCGATTTGCTAGTATCTTATTGAGAATTTTTGCATCCATATTCATCAGGGATATTGGCCTGTAGTTCTCTTTTTTTACTGGGTCTCTGTCTGGTTTAGGAATCAAAGTAATACTGGCTTCATAGAATGAGTCTGGAAGTTTTCCTTCCCCTTCTATTTCTTGGAATAGCTTGAGAAGGATAGGTATGTCTGCTTTAAACATCTGGTAGAACTCCCCTGGGAACCCATCTGGTCCTGGACTCTTACTTGTTGGGAGATTTTTGATAACTGATTCAATTTCTTCGCTGGTTATGGGTCTGTTCAAGCTTTCTATTTCCTCCTGATTGAGTTTTGGAAGAGTGTGGGTGTTTAGGAATTTGTCCATTTCTTCCAGGTTGTCCAATTTGTTGGCATGTAATTTTTCATAGTATTCCCTGATAATTGTTTGTATCTCTGAGGGATTGGTTGTAATAATCCCATTTTCATTCATGATTTTATCTATTTGGGTCATCTCCCTTTTCTTTTTGAGAAGCCTGGCTAGAGGTTTGTCAATTTTGTTTATTTTTTCAAAAAACCAACTCTTGGTTTCGTTGATCAACTCTACAGTTTTTTTAGATTCTATATTGTTTATTTCTGCTCTGATCTTTATTATTTCTCTTCTTCTGCTGGGTTTAGGCTGCCTTTGCTGTTCTGCTTCTATTTCCTTTAGGTGTGCTGTTAGATTTTGTATTTGGGATTTTTCTTGTTTCTTGAGATAGGCCTGGATTGCGATGTATTTTCCTCTCAGGACTGCCTTCGCTGCGTCCCAAAGCGTTTGGACTGTTGTATTTTCATTTTCGTTTGTTTCCATATATTTTTAAATTTCTTCTCTAATTGCCTGGTTGACCCACTCATTCGTTAGTAGGGTGTTCTTTAACCTCCATGCTTTTGGAGGTTTTCCAGACTTTTTTCTGTGGTTGATTTCAAGCTTCATAGCATTGTGGTCTGAAAGTATGCATGGTATAATTTCAATTCTTGTAAACTTATGAAGGGCTGTTTTGTGACCCAGTATATGATCTATCTTGGAGAATGTTCCATGTGCACTCGAGAAGAAAGTATATTCTGTTGCTTTGGGATGCAGAGTTCTAAATATATCTGTCAAGCCCATCTGATCCAATGTATCATTCAGGGCTCTTGTTTCTTTATTGACCGTGTGTCTAGATGACCTATCCATTTCTGTAAGTGGGGTGTTAAAGTCCCCTGCAATGACCACATTCTTATCAATAAGGTTGCTTATGTTTATGAGTAATTGTTTTATATATTTGGGGGCTCTGGTATTCGGCACATAGACATTTATAATTATTAGCTCTTCCTGATGGATAGACTCTGTAATTATTATATAATGCCCTTCTTCATCTCTTGTTACAGCCTTTAATTTAAAGTCTAGTTTGTCTGATATAAGTAGGACTACTCCAGCTTTCTTTTGGCTTCCAGTAGCATGATAAATAGTTCTCCATCCCCTCACTCTCAATCTAAAGGTGTCCTCAGGTCTAAAATGAGCCTCTTGTAGACAGCAAATAGATGGGTCTTGTTGTTTTATCCATTCTGATACCCTATGTCTTTTGGTTGGCACATTTAGTCCATTTACATTCAGTGTTATTATAGAAAGATACGGGTTTAGAGTCATTGTGATGTCTGTATGTTTTATGCTTGTAGTGATGTCTGTGGTACTTTGTCTCACAGGGTCCCCCTTAGGATCTCTTGTAGGACTGGTTTACTGGTGACAAATTCCTTCAGTTTTTGTTTGTTTGGGAAGACCTTTATCTCTCCTTCTATTCTAAATGACAGACTTGCTGGATAAAGGATTCTCGGCTGCATATTTTTTCTAGCACCCTGAAAATCTCGTGCCAATTCTTTCTGGCCTGCCAAGTTTCAAAAGAGAGATCAGTCACAAGTCTTATAGGTCTCCCTTTATATGTGAGGGCATGTTTACCCCTTGCTGCTTTCAGAATTTTCTCTTTATCCTTGTATTTTGCCAGGTTCACTATGATATGTCGTGCAGAAGATCGATTCAAGTTACGTCTGAAGGGAGTTCTCTGTGCCTCTTGGATTTCAATGCCTTTTTCCTTCCCCAGATCCGGGAAGTTCTCAGCTATAATTTCTTCAAGTACCCCTTCAGCACCTTTCCCTCTCTCTTCCTCCTCTGGGATACCAATTATGCGTATATTATTTCTTTTTAGTGTATCACTTAGTTCTCTAATTTTCCCCTCATACTCCTGGATTTTTTTATCTCTCTTTCTCTCAGCTTCCTCTTTTTCCATAACTTTATCTTCTAGTTCACCTATTCTCTCCTCTGCCTCTTCAATCCGAGCTGTCGTCGTTTCCATTTTGCTTTGCATTTCGTTTAAAGCGCTTTTCAGCTCCTCGTGACTGTTCCTTAGTCCCTTGATCTCTGTAGCAAGAGATTCTCTGCTGTCCTCTATACTGTTTTCAAGCCCAGCGATTTATTTTATGACTATTATTCTAAATTCACTTTCTGTTATATTATTTAAATCCTTTTTGATGAGTTCATTAGCTGTTGTTATTTCCTGGAGATTCTTCTGAGGGGAATTCTTCCGCTTGGTCATTTTGGATAGTCCCTGGAGTGGTGAGGACCTGCAGGGCACTTCCCCTGTGCTGTGGTGTATAACTGGAGTTGGTGGGCGGGGCCGCAGTCCGACCTGATGTCTGCCCCCAGCCCACCGCTGGGGCCACAGTCAGACTGGTGTGTGCCTTCTCTTCCCCTCTCCTAGGGGCGGGATTCACTGTGGGGTGGCGTGGCCCGTCTGGGTTACTTGCACACTGTCAGGCTTGTGATGCTGGGGATCTGGCATATTAGCTGGGGTGGGTAGGCAAGGTGCAGGGGGGCAGGAGGGGCAGGCTTAGCTCACTTCTCCTTAGGTGATCCACTTCAGGAGGGGCCCTGTGGCAGCGGGAGGGAGTCAGATCCGCTGCCGGAGGTTTGGCTCCGCAGAAGCACAGAGTTGGGTGTTTGCGGGGAGCGAGCAAGTTCCTGGCAGGAACTGGTTCCCTTTGGGATTTTGGCTGGGGGATGGGCGAGGGAGATGGCGCTGGCGAGCGCCTTTGTTCCCCGCCAAACTGCTCTGTCCTCCCTGGGCTCAGCAACTCTCTCTCCCTTTGTCCTCCAGCCTTCCCGCTTTCCCAGCAGAGCTGTTAACTTATGACCTTCCAGATGTCAAGTCCTGCTTGCTGTCGGAACACACTCGTCGGGCCCCTCCACTTTTGCAACCCAGACTCGGGGGCTCTGCTTGGCCTGCAGGCCGCCCCTCCGCCGGCTCCCTCCCGCCAGTCCGTGGAGCGCGCAGCGCCTCGCCGCCCTTCCTACCCTCTTCCGTGGGCCTCTCATCTGCACTTGGCTCCGGAGACTCCATTCTGCTAGTCTTCTGGCGGTTTTCTGGGTAATTTAGGCAGGTGTAGGTGGAATCTAAGTGATCAGCAGGACGCGCGGTGAGCCCAGCGTCCTCCTATGCCGCCATCTTCCCTCTCTCCTCACCAAAATAATTTCATTGAAACGAGGATTATTTTCAGTTCCCCATATAGGGTGATCTGGAGAGGAGAGCTTGATCCAGTGAGACCAGATAGAATGTTCTAACAAAACCTCCAGAGTAATTAACAGGCGTTATCTACCCAAGGAATGGAACAAATAGGAAGTTCATGTTCTAAGGAGCTGCCTTCTTTGTGCCAGTGGCCCCACGCTAGCTCTTTATTAATTGCACCACCTGGGATGCTGATAGCGAACTGAGCTTTGGAACATTTCAGGCCTGGCATGGAATGCAGTTTTTACACAAGTGTCTTGTGGTTCAGGAATCCAATTTCACAGCTTATCTTCTGTTAGATGAAAGTGTTTACGGTGTGTCTGGAGCTGGAGTAAGTTCCTGCGGGTGCCCAAGAGCAGGGGCCTCCTCTCTCCTCTCATTAATTTGCTGATGCCAAACTGCACTGACGTAGCGGTGAGATACCGGGGAGAGAGCGCCATTCTATTACTTTGAAGAGGTGATTACACTTGACAGACTTTGTGTTAACCTTTCTTAGTATGTCAGCTATTTTTTTCTTCTCAAATCATTTTATAAAAATGATAAAAAAAACAAAACAAGAAATCCTCAGAGAATAAGAACAAAGTGATAAAAATAATCATTTAAAAGACATTTAAATTGCCACTTTATTTTTTAACAAAAAATTAAACTTTAATAATTTAGGAAGTGTGCAAACTCTTGAACAATAGTCATGAAAATATAAAGTACAGATCTGATAAAATTCCTCTGACTTTTATCAAATGTGTTTAGATTGGAAATAATGGATAGCCTATTTCATAAATCTTCTGGGTTCATAGTAAAAAAAAGTTTCTGTTCCTTAGGAAAGGAAGTAAAATATATTGGATACAAAAAAAGCATTGAGATATACTCTTCTATAGCATTCTAACATAGGAATTAGCTTGAGAAGTTTATTAAAACTGTATTTAGGGAAAAAAATAGACCCAAAGTATTTGGGTTTGGTAAAGACACAAAAGCAAAACTAGAAAGTTACATTTTTTTCAACTCATATTTGAATGGACAAATTACAAGAGGAGAATAACAGTGGAATTTCTATCCATTGAAATTGTTTGCTATTTAGTTTTTAGATCATTGTTTCAAGTTGCTTTCTTGAATTTGCTGATTGTGTGGCATTTAAATTAATCTTACTCTTCACACTGATTTTCCTCTAGTTTCTTTTTCAATTTATCCCTCAATGACATTCTATATTTTCAATAGGTACTCAAAGAATGTGTGTGTGGAACTGAAGTAATCATTAGTTAGAATCTACAAACTATTAAGGAATATATTATCTGCCTTCTTAACATTTGAGATCTAATTATCTTGATATTTATAACCTGCATTTTCTTGTATTTTCACTATTTTCTTTTTATTATTCTGAAAAGCTTTAATATACATAATTTAATAATCTTTGTATTAGCTAGGTTTCCATTGGCCCTTTACCTCAATTTATCACATGGATAATGACTTTCAACTATGTTCCCAATTCTAAAATTTTTTTTTCAATGTTTATTTATTTTTGGGACAGAGAGAGACAGAGCATGAACGGGGGAGGGGCAGAGAGAGAGGGAGACACAGAATCGGAAACAGGCTCCAGGCTCTGAGCCATCAGCCCAGAGCCCGACACGGGGCTCGAACCCACGGACCGCGAGATCGTGACCTGGCTGAAGTGGATGCTTAACCGACTGCGCCACCCAGGAGCCCCTATGTTCCCAATTCTAAAACCTGAACTAAGAATATGATATTTCTTACCTTCAAATAAATTAAATTTTAGTCTAAATGATGAAGAGAGTCTACACAACTGGATTCATCATAAGTTAAAAAGGATTACTGGAATGAAAATGTTAGAAAATGCTACGATACAGGAGTATGGAACAAAACAAAATGAAACATCCCATTTGGATGTTGCAGAATAATATGGGGCCTCTTTTTTCACCCAAATAATTTTTGGAACTTCTCCAAACCTTTACCCTACTATAGCATTGCATTCCTGCTTTGATTTGATCCCATCATGTGTTTTGCATTATATTCTGTCTTCTTTTCCCCTCTCTGTTCAAGTAATTATTTCCTAGTGACAGATTCCTTCATAGGATTTTATGACTGCTTCAACACCAAAAGTTACAATATAATACAAGCCAGACTATGTCAGCAAGCGAGTTATCAGTTGCAAAAAATTTCCTCAATTACAATTTAGAAAATATGTCAAATCACACATGAAAAGTTGAAAGAATATACTTGTAACTCAATCTCAGTGTGTGTGTGTGTGTGTGTGTGTGTGTGTGTGTGTGTGTAAATTTTGTTGATCTGATTCAAAAATGACTTGTAAACATGATGATTCACCAAGGGACAGCAAATTATTCATTACTTCCAAAAAGGGCAAAATAGTACATATGTTAGAGTTTGTGAGCCTTGTTGTAGTCTTTGTCACAACTACTAAACTCTTCTGATGTAGCACAAAAGCAGCAATAGACAATAAGTAAATGAATGGGCTTGTCTATGCTATAATAAAACTTGTTTCATAAAATTTTTATGTATCATAAAATATCAATTTCCTATTGATTTTTTTCTACCACTTAAAAATGTAAAAAGCATTCTTAGCTTACAGGTTGTACAAAATAGGCAATGGGACAGATTCAGTGGATGGGCAGCAGATTGCTGACCCCTTTGTCCCACCTATAAATACTATTGGGTATGTGTCCTAAAAGCAATGGCAATGTCCTACAGATACACACACACAAAAATATTATGTGTGGACATTGTATTAAATACATTTTAATTATACAAGTAATACAGGAATGTATTATCCTTGAAAACAATCAAAGAATTCTAAATGGTGCTTTGTTAGTTCATCCCCAATTCTTGTTATCTGTGTGGTTTACATACTCCTAGACACTTTCCAAAGCAATCACATAAGTTTATAAAACAAGTACTATTGCATATTTTGCTTTTAAATCATCTGGGGAGTAAATGCATAAACAATAGGTCTGCAATTAATTTACTCGCTTTAAGAGGGAACATGCTGGAGACAAAGGAAGAAGACAGGTTTCTGTAAATATGCTACAGACAGACTTCCTGGCAAACGAACTCCTGATTTTCCATGAGGGAATTCCCCTACATATGAAATGCATTCAGCAGAATGAACATTTGCTTTTAGGATGACTTATGGTAAACAAACCTAAAATCCTTTGATATGGGGCATAGTTTCATGGATCATCCAAAGACAAAAAAAAAAGATTTCATGATATGAATGTTTCCCCTGCATAAGTGAGGTAACTGCACACCTTACTTAAAAATATCATGTTGTCTTTGGCTAATGTACATCTGATGTTGGAATCAGTGGCCAAGGGGCATCCCAGTAGACCTGACTGCATCCTGCTTCACCTGTCCTTCGCAATAATTTTTATCCTTGAGATTATTATTTGCATAAAATCTCTGAAGCATGTCAGTCTGATTTGTTAATGCAATACTTTGTGTGTGTGTGTGTGTGTGTGTGTGTGTGTGTGTGTGTGTTTACACCATACAGAATATTTTAATTTTCAATTTAATATGATTTCTAGAACCTGGTGATTCGGTACATGTTAATTCACATCATTCTGTTAACGCTTCAATATCTTCAATATGCCGTAGTTTATTTTACCTTTTCTCTTTTGATGGACATTTAAGCTATTTATAAAGATCTGACTACCACCAAAAAAAGCTGCATTAGACATGCTTGCACAACATTTTATGGGTACCTATGTTAATATTTTTCCAAGGCAAACGATGACTTAAAAGAAGTTGCGATTATAAGGTATGCATATTGTAAAATTAAATAGATGTTAAAAATTGCCACCTAAAGTGGTTTAACATTATGGGTGGCAATTTGATATTATTAAACTGTCATTTTTTTTCTAAAATGTTGGATGAAAAATATGATTTCTTGAGATCTTATGTGCCACAGGAAGAAGTTAAAATTGATACAACTGATTTAGAAAAAAATACCGGGGTGCCTGGGTGGCCTAGTCGGTTAAGCGTCCAACTCTGGGCTCAGGTCGTGATCTCACTGCTTTGTGAGTTTGAGCCCCACGTCAGTTTTGGTGGGCTCTGGGCTGACAGCTAGCGGCTGGGAGCCTGGAGACCACTTCAGATTCTGTCTCCACCTCTCTGCCCTTCCCCAGCTCATTGTATCACTTCCCTTCTAAAATAAACATTAAATAAAATTTAAAATAAGCTTAAAAATAATTAGTTAATTAATTAATTAATTAAATATCCACATTTCTTTGCCTCTAAAATTCCTTAGTGATAGGCCTTAGATAAACCTATGCATATACTCTTTATGTATATGCCCAAGTATTTTCACATCAACTTTGTTCCCAAGCACCCAAAATTGCAGACAAACCAAATGTGTACAAGAAAGTAAAACAAAAAAAACCCTGTCATTATATAAATGATGAAATATTATACAGCAGCAAAAATAAATAAACTACAGATACTGTACCAACAATAAGGAATGTTTCCATAAATACATGTTGAACCAGAAAGTGTGTCGCAAAAAATACAAAGAAAATAATTTCATATAAGTTGTCAAAGCTGGGAAAACTTAGGCATGTTGTTTAGTGATGCATACATAATGTACCTTTTTGAGGCGCAGTAATAAAATTATACCAAACGGTAAGGTAATGAGTGTTTCCCTCAGGAAGGGACACATGGAAGATTCTGGAGTACTGACAATATTCTAATTCATGGCCTAGTTTGTTTTACACAGTTTGGTTGTATATGTAGTTCAGCTCTACAAATGTGCTTGATTCATTCTTTTGCATTTCAAAATAGAATGGTCTATATCATAATTTGCTTTAACTAATTATTAAAGTTTTATGAATCTACTGCTTTGTTCTCTCAGTAAATGCATATTTGTACAGCTTTATCATTCTTCTATTCAGATATTTTTATTTTCCTAAATGATTTCTAGGAGTCCTATTATAATCATTTGTCATACATGCTTTAAATATTTTCTCCTGGTCTGTCAACTATCTTTGAAATCTGTTTATGATGTCTTTACTAGTGAGGAAGACTCTAGATTTAATGTGGTAAGATTAATCAATTTTTTCTCATGGCTATTGATTTTTAAGTCTTGTTTAAGAAAGCAAGAGAGGGTCATATCTTATGTAAGTGTAGTGAGTGTGGGAATTTGGGTAAGAACAAATGAACAGTGATCAGCTAGCAATATGTGGATGAACACCTAATGGGAATGTTCTCCCCTCCTCACAAAAAAACGTTCTGACTGCAAACAGAGAAGCTTACAATAGTATGAAACTCTGTCCTCCTCCAAGAAAGTTGCTCAGGAAAAACAGGGTGTAGCAGAGACTTGCCTTTCAAAAGGTGAATGCAAATTCAGAAAAAAATTATATATATATATATATATATATATATATATATATATATATATATCAATAGTCATTTAGGTAAATAAGAAACAACAACATTACAAGTACAGAGGAAAAAAGTTACAATAAAATAAAATGTAAAATAAAATAAAATAAAATAAAAACAAATGGAGTATCTATACAATAGCAAAGAAGAGACAGTATAAAGCAAGAAGAAAAAGACTTCCAAATGAATATAAATATACTCAGATGCAAGTAGTTACTCTGTCATACAAAAATTAAAAAAAAAAGAAAGCTAAAAATGACATCTGTGAAATAAATAATAGAGATGTGATTATTTCTCAATAAGTCATGACTAATGAAATACATGTAGAAGCAAAAGCATGAAATATTCTTAAACATAAGCTACCACACTCAAATAAATGAGCTCAAATGAATAGCACAAATATCCATCCTTTTGGACACCTTCTACTTGCTCTTGCTGTTTTGTTCCTCCCTTCTCTCCTGTACTTTCTGCCCTGGAAAGGGCTTGGTATGGATTCCATCTACAAGGGAGTCCCTTTTCCTTCAGCTGCTGGGTGAATTCAGTGGGGGAGGGTGAACGATTTGGATTTGAAGGAAAGCAAAGAGCAAGACCGGAGTATTTAAAATTTAGCTTTTGACCAGCGACTGGCTTTGTCCCTAATATATAGATTATTGCTCTCTAAGGATGGCTCTAGTCTTGTCTTCTATAGTTCAGCCAAGTTCCCTGCCAGTGGCCCTTTAAACCAATCTCTATTGTCACTAACCAAGGGCTATTGCCTCTCCCTTTTTTTTTTGTTTTTGTTTTGTTTTTTTTCTGACCCCCTACACAACTTTGTAAAGAGTCTCCAAACCCTCCCTACATTATACTTCTTTAATTGTACGAGCAGTTTCTTTTTATGACCCTGACTCATACATGAATTTCCTGGTTACGGAAATCGATAGACTTAAAGGTTTTTTTTTTTTTTTTTTCTCTCTTTTTCTTCTTCTTCTTTTTTTTCATGTTCAAAGCTAGAAGGTAAATATTTTCTACTAAGCATTTGAGGCAACTGAAGTGACAGTTTGGTTTAGAGCTGAGTTATAGAACTACAGCTATTAGAAAATATAGTTTCATTTTTCTGACAGTTTGTTCTCTGCTGTCTAGGGGATTTACATTTTCTTTTCCTATGGAGAAGGTCAGAGTATGATGGATTAAACATTAAGAATAACTTTAAAAAAAACGTTTAAACCAAAGCATGCCCCATATGACAATATTTCTGAAGGTTTCTATTTTTAAACTCTTCATTTAAGGTCAGTGATTTGGAAATCCAGTCAAAATCTTGTTACCAAATTAGTGCACTTATTGATATTAATAAAATATTAAGTATTATAGATGATCATCTAAGCCAGTTTTTGACACAATGCCTAGGGTCTTGTCAACCAAGGAATGACAAGGTGCTAAAATGTAAGCAAAGCATTTATTTTGGGGCCTTAGAATTAGAATTTGGGGAGCATAGATTGAGGTAGAAAACTAAAAAGTGTTCCATTGAGGAAGTCATTTAGGGTTTTTTTTTCTTTAATAAAAATTCAGAAATTGCAATGAATTACATAAGTTGTCTTTCAGTTATTCTGATTGGAGGGTAAATTTGAATTTACAATTCATTACCTTACTTAGGTCACTTCATCAGTTTTTAGGAAAAAAAAAAACCACACTTTTCATTGTCCTCAGAAATTCCTTTATCAGCATTTTCCCCATTTTGGTTTCTCCTGGCATCAGCAAAAGCTCAGCAGTTCAACAAAATGGAGCTGTAAAGACAAACTAGAGTTACTTAGGTTGCCTTGTCAGCAAGGCCTGTAACTTTCCCTTCAGACTTTGAGTAACCAGCTTTTGGCAATTCCTGACTTTCCCTTTTTATTTTTGAATTTGAAAACAGAGAAAGAAGAGTAAATGCATATGTGTCTTGCTCATGAAAGCAGGCACAAACAAGATGGAAAACAGCCAAAGCAGTATGGTAACAGAGAAAATATAGTAACAGCTGATTAAGAAATAAAGTTCTCTGCCTTTGGTGGATGTAGAAGAAAATACAGAATTGTGAGGACAGAGATACTCGAATAAAATCCAGGTCAGTCTTTACACGAACAAAGAGTGACCAAATGGCCTTTTCTCTTTGACTAGGAATTCTACTGGAAAAGTCTCTCTTCCCTCTGGACATCATGGTAAGATAGACCGAAGTCTCTGGCTAGCTATACATTCATGGTTCTAGGTCAAGTAGGAAACAAATTTGGTACTATTTTACTTTAAGGCCATGCAAAATTGCGTCCCTTTTTCACCAAGAATATTAAACACATTGCAAAGCATACATAAAACAATCAACCCAAAGCTGGACTTTAAGGGTATTGAGCCAACTTAAAATTTTAGGGCTCAAATGTGGGGTTGCTTCTTGGTTTTTCTGCTTTGAGAAAAACAAGTATATGTCTATCATGTGTGGACTTCTTTTTAAAATAAACATTATAAAAGGTAGCTTATCACTAAGCCAAAATGAAAGAAAATTAAAGTATCAGAATGGCTCTAATATTTTAGCAGGAGTAATAATAATTCATTATTTTATATGCATACTGAAGATAAATGTTTAGAAAACACCATGTACAATTTTAAATAATGCAGAAAATTTTAAAATATTAATATTTTCGAAAAACTTTTATCTTCCCATTATATCAGCCTTCTCAAAATTAATCATATCATACAATATAGTTATTTAAACATGAAACTATTCCAAGAAATATAGAAAATACAATAAGGATAGCACATTATGATAGGTATTCTTCTCACTGCAGAAATAAGAGAGATATGATAAATATTTTCTTCAGTGACTAATTTAAACACCCAACATAGAGATAAATAATCTGTTATTAATATTCATTTAAAAATTATTTAAAAGTTATCAAGGGAAATTGAGTTCTGACAATTTAGTTTTACTATTCAGAAGCTTCTATTACTAATTAAAATTATGTTTTCAATTATTCAAATATTTACACTTTCAAAATAACATTTACATTTAACTCTTATTTATACTTTACTAATTTTGTTCCATTGGGAAAATAAAATATAATTATACATATGAAAATATATGATTATATAGATGATCAAATGCATATCACCAATTAGGCAAACTTTTCTGATGTACGTTGCATTCAGAACAAAATAAAAGAAGTAAGTATGCTATGTAAGTATGCCTCTTATACAGCAGATATTTACTTATTATTCTGTCCATTGTCATAATTCTGAATTGGTCTTTTGCTGACTTCTAGTCCAGTCCCAAAATTTTGGCATAATATTCACAGTGCAGCAGAGATTTCCAAGAAGCATTCTGTGCAAGTGAATTGAAGTACTGATTTAATATGTCTACATATTTTTAGAGACTCATTATCAATACATAGAATGCTGGAGATATAATGGCTCAAAGAAACTATAACAAAACAATATACCTAAAAATTTAAGTTGACAATGACCCAGTAAAAAAAAAGGGGGGGGAGAGAAAGTAAAATCTCTATAGAGAAGACCATTAGAATAAAAAATACAAAATATACTGTCAACATGGAAACACAGTAAAATAAGTAAAATAAAAATAGTAATATTCAAGAAATAATAGAAGAAAAATTTCATGAAGCAATGTAAAGTGAAGTTGTTGATCTAGAAGCATTTAATAAAAAATAATAAAAATACCAAGACACTGTTCGACAAAATTACTAAGCTTTAAGTGGAAGAAGAACAAATAACATTGGAAAACCTAAATGGTCTTCTGCTCAGTTTTTCCACAGCAGAACATTATCTAGCCACTTTATGTAAAAGCATAACTCAAGAGTTTTACACAGAGTCAAATGTCCTTATCACATGAAACGGCCATCATCAAACATTCACATTAGAGAAATAAAGCAGGCATTTTTTGTTTGTTTGTTTGTTTGTTACAACAAACTATTAAAAGATAAAGTTATACCAATGAAAATATAAAACATTAAAAATTGTGTCCTCAGGAGCTGATAAAAAATGACTGAAATATATCTGTATACTTATTGTGAGGCTTAGAATAACAATGTAATTTTAATTAACTTTTAGGATATGGACTTGCCGTACCTAATAATGATTTGTTGACAGAGGAGAGAAAAATTATAAAAATTATTTTTATGAATCCTGTCTAAGGTAGAATATTTTTTAAAAACATGTGTTTCTGCTTTTCCTTTTAGTTGAGAAACCACCCATCTAAAATTTGTATATGGTGTGAAGTAAGAACGGAAATTTTTTGCTTCCATAAGTTTATCTAGTTTTTTCAGATTTGTTGTAAAGATATTTCTTTTCTATTTATTTTCCCTTTGACATTTTAGATAATCCATCATAAAGATGTGAACATATTTATAGATGCTCCATCAATTTACTTGCCATTCATTATGCCAATATAACACTCTCTTGAATAATGCAGCTTTATAATAAGTCTTGACATAATAAAGTGAGTCCTCTGACTTTATTTTTTTTCCAAGACTGTTGTGGTTATCAGGTTTCTTTGTATTTCCACATTAATATCCATATACACCTTAGCATGGAATTGTTTGTTTCTATTTTGTATTAAAAACTGCTGTAATTTTTACTGACATTGAAATGAATTTACAGATCAATTTAAGAAGAATGGGCATTTTACTGATAACATTTCATATGAACCTGTATTTCTCCCCATTTTCTTTCTTAAATTTCCTCAGAAATTTTTGTAATTTTCAATATAAAATCTTGCATATATTTTGTTATATTTATTCTTAGATAGTATATGCTTTTGATTATTTTATTATGAATATAATTTTTATTATATTTTGTTTGTTACTAGTATGTAAAAATATATTGTGCTTTTATATATTAACCTTATTTGTTACAAAATTGTTACAATTATGTATTATTTCTAGTAGCTTTTCAAGTAGCTTCTTTAGTTTTATTTGCATGAGCAATCATATCATTTGTAAATAAAGACAATTTTGTTTTTCCTATTCAGTCATTAGGCTTTTATTTTTCTTGTCTTTTTTATTAAAGTTTGGGCCTATGATAATATGTTGACAATAAGTAGTAACTTTCAGGGAAATTATCCGATATTGTACCATTAAATATTATCATAAACATAGATGTCTTTGTATATTGTAGAAATAAACATATAACACCCAAATGAGAGTAAACTGAAGCTATTTATTCATAATTAGTTATAAAAAGTGTCAGCTACAATCACTTTTGTTTTGCAGAGACTCAAATTCAGGCAGGGAAATGAAAAGGCATTATAGCTGAAGAAAAGGGAAAGCTTTAGAGTATTGTAGTTATAGAGAAGCTGGAGGTGAGCTAAGTAGAAATGAGGTAGCTGATGTGAATCAGTTTAGGGAGATATTTAACCTTCTCTGGTTGATCCTAAGTTGGCAGCAAGGGGGAAAATAGAGAAGATGATAGTTACTGCCAAAATCATGTCTGTTCTGGGTGAATTGATACAGAAGTTGTGGTTTGATTTCCTGGGCTTTTGCTTCAGAGATTGTGGGTTAGAGTTCTATTCTCATATATGATATGGCCTCCCCCCCTCCCCAATTTGGTCATTATCTTGCCTGCAAGAGACTGACTAATTTAGGGAAGGCTAGGGATTCAGATATTCCCTACTTGAGAATGCTTCAATTGTGTCCATTTTGGAAAATCATATTATGAGATCTTCTTGGATATTTTATAGTTTTATAGTAATTTCAATCTTCTGAAGAGAAAGTGGCTGTAAAAAGGCAGTTAAGACTTTGGATGGAATGCAATGGGTTAGAGTCATGATCATTATAACAAAAACAAGAACAATCAATAGTTACTGTAAAATGCTTCAGAACCAGGAGTCCCAATTGCCCAACTCACTCCAAAAGAATAAATCATACAAGCTTTTAGGATCAGCCTTAGGGACCTATGTAGCTTATTCCTGAAGGCAGTGAGAACTTGTTTTATCTTGCTTTAGTAATCATATATATTTTTTTAATTTATATTTTATAATGCCTTGACAACTTGGGGCTCTGTAGACTACCGCTCTTAGAGTTAGCTAAGTCCTAGAGCTAGTCAACAACTTGCTCCTGGTTATGCCTTTTATATGCAAACCAACCAATCTGTAGTACTAGATAACTAGAGACCACCCCTATAGCTCAGAGCACCCAAATCCTTCAAAGGATTCAATCCTAAACCTACTCAGCTGCCTACCCTGCCTCATCCATTCCTTCCCCAGAAAAACCACAATAAAGACTCTGGCCCATGCTTTCCTCTTGTTCCTCCTTCCTCCTGACTGACTGGTGCTTCTCTATGTTCCCCTGCACTGCTGCATGGGGTACCCTGCCTCATGTTTCTAGACATCTGAGTATTAAAAACTTCTTCCTTTTTGACAGTAATTTCCTTGCCTCCATGTGCCAATATATCCTCGTGAAAACAAAATCTTGGGTACATTTTAAAAACCCCGCCTGGTTCACTGATTGAAATGTAAAAATATTAGCAGTAACAGATACCACCATGACTGGCTAACAAGAAATCTAGAGCAATAAATTCATCCATCATTACTTATTCCAATGAATTGAGAATCATCAGAGCTCTGTCTAGGGAGGAAGTAAAATTTTTGATTACTTCTACCAAAGTTAGTGATAAGTGTCTTACAGGTTTTTTTTTTTTTTTTTCTATTTTGATGACATCCCACCCTACTAGTGGGAACCCAGCTGTGATTATTCACACAAACTTTGAGTCAGTAATTCTTCCAGGTGAAATGCTCAATAAACAAGGGAAACATTGATTTTAGAACTTGCATCTGAGTCAAAATTTCTAGCCATAATGATTTATAATGTTAGGGTCACACTGTGCAGACAAGTCTTAGACTATCATTCCTAAAAGTCATGAGGCATTAGTCTCATGACAGACATCCTGGACACAAAGAAAGGAGTATAAGAGAAAGCCACATGAAAATCTCAGAAAAGAGGAGTTGTTCAAGACCTGAGGTGGAGGGCACTTGGGTGGCTTAGTCAGTTGAGTGTCCGACTCGATTTCAACTTAGGTCATGATCTCATGGTTTATGAGTTCAAGCCCCACCTCAGGCTCCACACTGCTGGTGAGGAGTCTGCCCCAGATTCTCTCTCTCTCTCTCTCTCTCTCTGTTGCAAAATAAATAAAGTTAAAAAAAAAAACAACACGTGGTGGAAGCCAGGGCCTTACATTCACTGGGTTCCATATTTGGATTTCTGTTAGTCAGCTCCCATTGGCAAGTATTTGAGGCATTGTTCAATGAAGCTGGCTGAGTTTAAATTGAAAATAACCCAGAACCACCTAGATTTTAATCAATAGATTGTAATAATGTATTTGCTTTTCTGAGAGAGACACTAATAATGTCACTTTTAATTATTTTAATTATTTAAGGTCCTTTGTCCATTTTAGTGCATGTGGAATGCCATCAGCTAAAATTCCCTATACTCTTGTTTGGTGAAACAAAAATTGTTCAAAAATTTTATCATGAGACTCTGATGATGGTTGCTGCATATCCAGCAGTCAGTAAGACTGAAGGCATTTTCCAATGTTTGGGATAATCTAAGAATAGTATTAGAATGAAAATATTCTGAGTTGATGATGATAATAAATAAGGAAAGAAAGAGAAAAAAAGGCAACTATGGGTAGATAAAAAGAAGAGGTCTGTGAAAATAGAAGAATTTTACTAATTTTACTAATTTTTTATATCTAACTATATCTATACAGAGCGAGCGAGAGAGAGAAAGAACACATAAGCAAGCTCTCGGCTGTGTCTCCTTATAAAACTCTTCTTCATGATCTATCTTGGGTGTAAGCTGTTTACTATCAGGGATCATTAACTTGTTCCAAAGATCTTGTATCAGCAACTTACTTCCAAAGATCAGGTGTTTCTAAAGTGTATCTGAGAAACCACAGTTTGAGATCGCCTACTAGAATTGCCTTCCAAAATTTTTTTTTTGTTTGTTTTTGCATTTCCAAGTTAACTTCTTTAGTTGTGAAAAATGAATCCAAGAATTGATTCCCTGGAGTCTCCCTGTTGCATTTGTAAACAACAGTACTTATCAAGGTCCCATGAAAGCAACTATCATCAAATATTGGAAAATGCTTGCAAAATATCGCAAAATAACAAAAAGCTTCCTTAAAAATATGCAGTAATATGGTTTTAATCTTGATGATTGCACTGGATATAGTACAGGATTCCCTTGGTATACTGTTATATCTGAGTGAAGCAGAGCATAGTCTAATATCAGAGATAAAATCCCTAAAATCTCTAAATGCATGGTTGTTCCCCCTACCAATTTACAGGAACTATAAACGATATGTTCCCAAGGGAGTGAACTATATGGCCACAAGGGCTGGTGGGAGTATCTTTGGCCAAGGAAACTGAAAGGTTTCTGAAACTTTTCTTAATTTTTATTTAGCAATGCCAGTGGTTCTTTAATCTTTTCCAGAAGATTGTAGATGATAAGGAGAGTGTACTTTTTGAGATATCATTGTTACAATGGTTAAGCTTGATAGACTAGTAAATATATACACACATACACACACACATATATATATATATATATATATATATACACACACACATAACCAATGTACCATATATATTATATATGTACATATATATGTATAATATATGTAATATATAATATATATAATATGTATAATATATATATTGGTTATGGAGTGCTTCTTCCTGTTCCAGATTTGGCTTTCCCTTTGAAGTGAACCTTTTAGTATAATGCTGTTGGCTTACTTGTCCCATTTACTCACTCTGCTCCAGGATAGTGGAGTGAAGTACCTATTGAGAGAGTCTGAAATGAAAACTTAGAAATGCATATCACTGAATAATTTTTGTGTTTTGCCACATGGAGACTCACAGAAAGCACCCATTCTGCTCTTCTAGGAACATGTGCATTGTCTGTGAAATGAGTCTTGTTCTGGTTCAGTGTTGCTTCTTGCTGGATGGATACATCTATGGAACACTGAAACTCAAGTTTAGAAAGGTGACTCACATCAACAAGATGACACTATATTCCATAAGACCTTTTTTATCCATATAAAAGTTATTTTTTCTTTCTTCCTCCTTGTAATGAGAGCATAATAGTTCTACATTTTTATCCTAATGTGCTCTTTATAAAATTAATTTAGGAACTGGGGTGCCTGGGTGGCTCAGTTGGTTAAGCATCCAACTCAGGTCATGATCTCACAGTACATGAGATCATCCCTCCATCCAGCTCCATGTTGACAACGCAGAGCCTGCTTGTGATTCTCTCTTTCTCTCTCTCCCTTTCTCTTTGCCCCTCCCCTGCACATGCTTTCTCTCTCTCACAAAATAAACAAATAAATAAACTTAAAAGAATTATTTTAAGAACTAGTCCACACATACAATAATTAGTCTTTCTGCACAAAATTGTATTTATCTTTTATTATAATTAGATACAATTATTTTAATGTTCAATTCTATAATATGTTTCTCTACTTGTTTCTTTATTTATCTATATACTTTAAGGAAATACCTGGAATGCTGTTCAACAAATTTTTTAAAATGCTGTTTATTTATTTTGAAAGAGGTAGACTGAATGAGTGCATGAACAGGGGAGGGGCAGAGAGAGAGAGAGAGAGAGAGAGAGAATTCCAAGCAGGTTCTGTGCTGTCAGCATGGATCCCACATGCAGGGCTTAATACCATGACCACAAGATCATGACTTGAGCTGAAATTAAGAGTTGGACATTCAACCAACTGAGTCACCCAGGTGCCCCAATGGAATACTGTCCAACAAATTTTGACAATCGTTGCTTCTTGATGGCAGAATTTGGGGTGATTAATTTAGTATCAAGTTCACTATTGTATACATTTAATGGCTTGATGTTTTAGTCCATTCAGGATGCCATAATAAAATACCATAAAACTGTGATTTGAATAACAAAAATTTGTTTGTCACAGTCTGGAGGCTGCAAAGTCCAAGTCAGGGTGTTAGCATGGTAATTGTGATGAAGGCTCCTTTCCTGGCATGCAGATGGCTGCCTTCTAACTATGTAAACATATGGCCAGGAGGGTGTGAGGGAGGGAGATGGAGAGATGAGAGAGAGACACAGAGTGTCTGAGAGCCAGCTCTCTAGTATCTCTTCTTACAAGTCTCTTCTTCATGATGACTACTTATCCTATCATGAGGGCCTCATTCTTATTACTGCATCTAAACCTAATTATGTCCCAAAGGGCCCATCTTGTAATGCTGACTTTGAGGATTAGGGCTTCAACATATGAATTCTGGGATAATACAAGTATTCAGCCCATAATATTTGCATTTGAAATTAATGAGAATTTATTTAAACTAAAAAGTAATAGGGTCATCATTATTGATAAGAAAATAATTTGGGGAGGGGGGGGAAAGGCCCCAGTCTTTGCCTTACTAGCTGATGAAATGCTCACATAGAGTTGAAAGCAATTGTTTACAATTTCCTTTTGAGGATAAAGAGTTTGCTAATTTTAAACCCAAGAAAATCTCAATAATCTATAGCCTAATGTCACTAAGTACATAAAAGAAAGTGTCATTCTAGGGAATGTATAATATATCTGACAATGCATTGTGGAGATATCTAGAATTATTAGAATTACTAAAAGAGTTTAGCAAAGTTGATGGATATAAGATAAAATATCCAATTCAATTGCATTTCCATAACTGGGAAACATTTAGGAAATATAATTTTCATAAATATAGGTTAGTAGGTGCTAAAGTAAGATGATTTATAATAAAAAAGACAATGCATTCTTACCTCACCTTGTAGATGTAATCAAGAACATGAATATGAAAGATAACACATATAAAGTATGAGATCAAATTGTCAAAAGTAATGTTAAGGACATCTGCCCTTCCTGAATCAGCAATAGTTAAGGAAAAGTAATCATAAACATAATGAAGGTATTTGCAAAAATATAGCAAACAACTGAAATTCATAACATAATAAGCTTCTATTAATTATTTAGAAAAAGACAAAAACATTAAAATAGGAAAATATATAGGCAAGCATTTTAAACAATAAAAATATTAATGAAATGAAAATATAAAAAAAGTGCCAAATAAAAACTATAACATGAGATATAACTTCACCATACTTCAGGTTACAAGTTGTTAGACTTGGTTCATCTTTGTGTGAATTAAGATTGAGGCAATGAACATTTGTCTATACTGCTTGTTAACATGAAATTGTTGTGATCACATTGTATAACAATTTAACATTATTTAGCATAGTAAATGTTAGCATTTAACAAAGTTAAGCATGCACAAACCTAGTAATCCATTAATTCCATTTCTAGACAAATCTTTTCTCATGTGCTTTGGGTCACAAGTACACAAATGGTCACAATAGCATTGTCAATTTTTTTTAAATGGGGTACCTGGGTGATTCAATCAGTTAAGCACCTGACTTGATTTCAGCTCAGGTCATGATCTCACAGTTCAGTTCATGGGATTGAGTCATGCATCAGGTTCTGTGTGGACATTGCAGAACCTGCTTGGGATTTTCTCTCTCTCCCCCTCTGTCCTTCCCCAACTAGTGCACCTTCTCTCATTCTCTCTCTCTCTCTCTCTCTCACTCTTTCTCTCTCTCTCTCTCTCTCTCTCCCTCCCTCAAAGTAAATAAACTTTTTAAAAAATGGAAAAAATTTAATGTTTAATAGTGACAGGAAAATTAAGCATGATCTACTCATTTATTTGAATACTAACACATACATCAAATTGGATTATTCCAAGAACATTAGAGAGAAAAAATAGCAAAATAAATCTTGAAGAGGAACAACTTGGTGGAAGGATTTCCTCTGTTTCCTCAGATATTAAGGCATTATAAGATACAATGCTTCAGACAGAACTATATTTATGAAAGTATAGACAAATCAATCAAGATTGATTAGAGGATCCATAGACAGACTTACGCAAATGTAGATACTTAGCTTTTGTCAAAATTCCATGGTCCAATGTATTTAAGCTGATAAGGATAGAAATGGCAGTCCGTTCAATAATTATTATGGTACTGATTGTATGCTTACATCAGAAACAAAAACAAAGAAATAAAAATCTTGGCTTCTAAAGCACAGCCTCACCAAATCAACCATGCTAATTGTGGATTTAAAAATCAAGACAACAGCATATAGAATAGAACATAAGAGGTTGTGTTCATGACCTTAGAGTACAGACAAATCAATTTTTCTTTAAAGAGTCCAATAGAAACATTTATTAGAGACATGAAAACACACACAAAACAATTTAAAAGGCTAATAAACATAAGAAAACATGCCCAATGGCTTTAGTAATTAAAGGGCTGAAAAGTCAAATTGCAGTATGCCCACCCAAAAGGCTGATAATTCTCAAAAAGACCAAGTGTTGAAACAGATGTAGTTAAGTGGGAATACTCATATATGGCTGGTAAGGGGCAGTCTCCCTTGTCAAACTCCCTCATCCCTCTGACATCTCTTGGGAGTTCACTTTTCAAATACAAACCAATAGATCCCCAATCATCTCCTGTATTAGGGAGATGGCCTACTGTACCCCTGCCTTAATCACCCCAAGATCAGTTACCAAATCACTAGACAAACTAACCAATTCTAAGCCTAATTACTCTTCCATACTTGTTCCTTCCCACAGAAACCACAATAAAGGCTGTTGCCCAAAATTCCTCCCTCTCTCCCTGCCTTGTAACTGACCCTGGTGCTTCACTATGTGGTCCTCCTTGCTGTGACATGTTGCCTTCTCTGCGGAAATGTGAGTAAAAAGCTATCTTCATGACTGCACTTGTTTCCTTATCTGTTGGTCTTGCTTACCTCAGATTTTCTACTAATACACTGTAGTAGAAATATATTTACTGGGGCAGTTGGGTTGCTCAGTTGGTTAAGCATCCTACTTTGGCTCAGGTCATGATCTTGTGGTTCATAGGTTCGATACATGCATCGGGCTCTGTATTGACAGCTTGGAGTCTGGAGCCTGCTTCTGATTCAGTGTGTGTCTTTCTCTCTACCCCTCCCCCACTTGTGATCTCTCTCTCTCTCTCTCTCTCTTTCTCCTAAAAATAAATAAACATTAAAAAAAATAAACATTTATTTATCATAGGTAAAAGTTTAGGAAAAGATATTCTAAAAAATGACAAAGCACAATCATACACAGGTACCTGAAAAAGAATGAGACATTCAGAGGATCACAGGTTCAATGACATGGCTAGTGTGTGATTGGTGGGTAATGCAGAGGAGAATAAAGCTGAGTTCTAAGTTTGAGGTTAGAAAATTAGGGTAATATTGAGAAAAGAGCTGAAAGTTCTAATCACTTAATCTAGCGGAATCAACAATGGAGAATCCATGCAGAATAACATCTGGCTTTGTTTTTATTTTTATGTTTTTTTCAAGTAAATTAGAAGCAGAAATATTTTCAATTTTTTTTGTCGTTGTTATTGCTTTGTTTTCTTTTGGTGACTTCTTGCTTTTGATTTGGGGATGTTTTTATTTTTAATTTATTTTTCCTTTTGTGATACCTAAAGACAACCTCTTGTTTACATGTTAAAATGTGATCATACTACTTCTTATATATATATTTATATATTTATAACTATATAGTTATAACTATATGAGATGTGTAGTTATATATAAAGTTATATATATATAGTTATATATAAAGAATAATTAGGCAAAAATCCATCATAAGCAACCATATTTATTAGGTGATTTTGTATGCAAGATAGCATGTCATAGTCTTAAAGAAATACATTTCCTTATTAGAATAACCACTAACTAATGATTGTGTATCATTTCAACAATAAAAACTTAAAATACATATTCTGATAAAAGGGAATTTTGAATTTGTGAATGCTTGCTTTTCTTCTGATTAAAAAAAGAAAAAAAAAGAAAAAAAAAGAAATGTTTATGTTTTAAAAGACAACCTATCTTTTGAGATCTGAAGAATTTTTGTAAATATATATTAAAATCCTCTCTGCTTTGATTGGTTGACAAATTAACTTTCAATTATCCAGACATTAATATATTATATGTTTATTTAAGATATTTTATTACAGTATTTCTGACATATCTATCCATATCTATATCTAGACAATATCCACATGAACAGCAGAGTGGGAGCTTGATCTTGTTCCAAGGAGTTTGTTACTGAAATATGAAATATAGTTTCTTCATATAGTAGTTCATATCTAACTTTCTTCCCATTAGAAATTTGTGGTTGGTTGTTTTTCAGAAAAATTCTATCAATTTGATACAAAGTGTATCACAAATAGTATATAATGAATATTTCATAAACTGAAATTTTTATTTTGCTCCCGGTTGATAGAGCCGTCTTTTTTTTTTTTTTTTTTTTTTGTAAAGTAGACTTTGAGCCCAGTGAAGAACCCGAACTCAGAATCCTGAGATCAAGACCTGAGCTGAAATCAAGAGTGGAACAATTAATCGACCAAGCTATCCAGGTGCCCCTGTAGAGAATCTTATATATGAAGCTATATAAAATGAATTACTATTTAAATATATTCCAAATAGGTATTACAATAGCTTATATTTAAAAACTTCAGGGGCGCCTGGGTGGCTCAGTTGGTTAAGCGGCCAACTTCGGCTCAGGTCATGATCTCGCGGTTCGTGAGTTCAAGCCCTGTGTCAGGCTCTGTGCTGATGGCTCAGAGCCTGGAGCTTGTTTCGGATTCTGTGTCTCCCTCTCTCTCTGACCCTCCCCCATTCATGCTCTGTCTCTCTCTGTCTCAAAAATAAATAAACGTTAAAAAAAAATTTTAAAAACTTGAAATAAGTGAACTAATTTATATTTAGGCAGGTAAAAACAAAGAGCACATTTCCATCATCTATATTTAAATACTCTCTATGTATTATAATTAAATGCTGTTAGATTCTTGTATCTCTAAATTGTATACTATTACTTGAGAGAAAATAGATGTATATTTTCCAGAAGTTATTACATAAACACAATATTAAGTAAAGTTCAAAATTGCAAGTAAAAGTAAAAATCAAGTAATCATTTAATTTGGAGCAAATACTGACACAAATTTATCATTATAAATGCACAGTAAACAGAATAGTCAAGTCTACTGGTTGCATCATGAATTATTTATCAACACTTAGAGGTGCATAATCAGAACAAGATATGTGAACTTGCTCTAGATTTTCAAGGATGAAAAAATTACATATTCAATAGCATTGAAAAATAAGAAAAAGGGATGATCTATTAAAATATTTTCCTGAGTAGATATCAGCTAAAAACCATGCCAAATACATATACACACTGGAATTCTACTGAAAAGGTTTCCACCAAAAATTAAAAAAAAAAATTCTTAAAACTTCCTGAAACCTTTGTATGTGAATTATATCTCAATGAAGATCAATTTAAAAGGCCCCAAGTGTTCAAAATTATAATACTAATAAGGAAATATGTATTAATTTTAAATTTAAATTTAAAAAATCGATATATGCTACCAACATGGTGCCAATAGGGGCCTGTGTAGCTCAGTTGGTAGAGCATGTGACTTTTAATCTCGGGGTCATGAGTTCAAGCCCCACATTGGGTGTAGCGTTTACTTGAAAAAAAAAATACTAAATTAGAATTGATTAATGGAATTAGAATTAAATTGATTTGATTATTTGGGGGTAATATTTTAGCTGTAAGTCTTTCAAGGTTTGTATTATGCAGTCAGCATTGATATATTTACTTGAGGAAGTGTACAGCCCAAAAAGTTAAAGATATTTAGTGACATCATATTAATTATGCTTGTGTTTAATTTTTTATACAAATGTATTAAAATATATAATAGTAAAAGAATATATAATGTATAAGTTTATTGATTAACTGGTAAGTTGGATAACAGTTGCTCACAATATTATAACCAAAACTGAGATAGAAACTGGACTATATATAGTTTGACTAATAGAGAAAAAACTAAAATGAAAAAAAAGAAAGCAATAGTGAATTCAATTGTGAAATAACTTGTGTAACTGATTTAAAAATAATATCAAATTAGAAGTAAAATAAATTCTAGTACAAACATTTAAGAAACATAAAACAATTTTCAGTAGTATGAACCTTTCTTAAAATTTTCAAAATGGATATTATAATTAAAAAATTAATTAGACGTTTGGGTCATTTTTCCCCTATGACTGATTCATAGTAAATTCCTCATCATCTCCCTTTTGAGATGTATACACCAAGTTAATATTTTCAATATCTCTAGAGATTCTTTATTTCATAGGGATTTGGTCTGTTATTTAAACATAATAAGCAGAGGGAATAAGTTCATGCTTATAAGTGCTTCTTTAGGCTACGGCAGGTCAATATCCAGACCCACACATACTTTTCCAAGGTGTTCTTGCTACAAGTACGTGCACACAGTGGCGACATGTGGACTATTATTATATAATATTCATATGACTCACCATTATTTTCTAAATTACAATCACCCTTTATGCTAGTACCTGACTCAACAGCCTAAACATCATGTGACCCGGGGTTGATATTAAGTCCAGGGCTTCTGCCAGCTGCTCAGCTTTGTTAGGAATCTTACTGTGAAAGGTTTACTCAACATAACAAGGTTGACATGACTGGACTTTTAGAACACTTCTCTTAACAGTTCTTAAACTCATTTTGCAATTTTTTCTTTCTGTCTTCTCTCAATTCAAAATAAAACACTTTTGCAAAAATCACACAAAGCTTATTTTTACACCCTAAGTGAAACGTTGCAGGATTTTTTCCCAGAATACCAGGGAATCCTTGTCACACCGCTTTGAAGAATGAAGCGGTGGACCCAAAATGAACAGCAGGCAAAAGTTTATCAGAGTATGAGATTAGAAAGGAAGAATGGTGGGAAAGCTCTCTTTACAGAGAAGGGGGCATTCAAAAATGAATGCCCACCAACAATAGGCAAGGGTCTTTCTTTTATAAGGTTCTGGTAGCTCTCCCCTTCCCTTCCCCCTTGTTCCTTCCCAGGTTCTATCCTTATTGGCTGGATAACTCTGAATACTGACTTGTCCATTCCTGATTGACTAGTTTCCATTGTATGAGGGGTGGTCTATGGCCACACCCAACCTTGGGAGTAGGTGGTGTCAGTTACATTTCAAGAGGGATGTTTGCTGTGATCAGATGTCCCAGGCTTGCTCCAAAATATGTCCTTCTCCACCCGGGTACCTCAGGTCCTAATCCTTTCCCTCTCTGCCTATTTTATCTTATTTTATCCATTCATTCATTCATTCATTCATTCATTTATTTATTTTCCTATCATACTAGAAAAGTTAGTGCGTACCTTCTCTACATTCAGTATAAAAATTTAAAAAAAAAATTAAAAAAAAAAAACACCTGGGGAAGACATTAAACATAAGCAGAACACAAAACCCAAAAATGAAACAGAAAAAAAAAAAAATTACACCAGTTAACATTTTCTATTGCAAAAATAAAATTATAATTCTTTGGAAAGATTTTAAAACTGATTTAGGATATTATTTGATGAGGGAAACTTTATATTTTATTTTGTATCATAAGATTATAGAAGTTAAGATTTTTATCTGGGCAACTCCGTATGTTTTCATAATAGTAAGCCATATGAATTTTTGCAGAAAATCACATTAGTCTATAATGGCTCTTAACACACAACATCATAAATTCAAATCTATGCTAATTATGGATGTAAAAAATCAAAGCAATAGGATATAGACTATAAAGTAAGTGGTTGTTTATGGCTTAGGTGTAAAGAAAATCAGTTATAAAAAAGTCCAACAGAAAGGTGTAAGAAACTTGAAAAGACATATAAACAATTCTAGATTTAGTAACAGGATACTGTTCTAAACTTCAAGTTTTTTTTTTTTTCTCAAATAGTGTCATTTTGTCATGTGCCTCTGAAAATGAAAACCTCCAATCAAATCAATAGTCATTTATCATAAGAATTAAATGTTACCTCAGAGGATGCTTTACAACTGAGCTTAGATGAAATTTTAATTATTATTTTCAAGACACTTAGAAAGTTAACAAGCAAAGCCAACTCAAAACAACCTTTTGTTTCTACTGCCTACAAGTCTTGAGAATGGCTTTGAATATGTGCTCAAAAAGATGATTATAATTTGATTTGTTTCAACTTATTGGATTGAAATGATCTCATGTAAATTTTAGTCCTTCCCAAACTGGATTAAAAATATCCTTGGGTTAAATCAATTTTGTAGAGTTTTGTGGAATGATAATCACCTTAAAATAGGAAAATTTTGTTTGAGTTAACGATAAGTAGAATGCAGATAACAAATTCTTTGCAATTTCAGATTTGAAATTGAGAAGAAAACTACAACTTTATGTATCTGAACTTACCGTGACAGTGTCACAAATGATAGAAATAAAGTTTCACACTTCCTCAAGATTTTGAACATGTTCTTTGGTCATATTGTAAAATGTACTTAAAATACTAAATAATTTTCTACTACGAAAAGGAAGCATTCAACTCGAAAGTCATACCTGTTTAGCAGTGTCTAGATATTGCTCAACGAGAATGATGCGGCAGATAGATATGTATGCCCACCGATGTAATCAACATATCAAGAATAAATATTATAAACGGCAAAGACTACAACCTAGAAATATGAAAAAAAATTTCAGTAGACTACAGACAGATAATATTAGGAATGAATTGAACTGAAATGACTAAGCAATTCACATTTGTTCCACTGTATCTGAAAGAAAACTATGTGTATATGAAAGAAAACTTCACTGTATTTGAAAGAAATGACATGAAAATGACTAAAATAAACTATTGGATTTAGCAACATTATGTCACCAGACACCTACATCTTACAAAAATTTGCTTTTTAAAAACCCTATCATTCAGGTAATTATGATAGAATACACATTTTTTCCTGAACAAGGAGGGACAAGAAGTAATGAAAGGCCTAGGAAGAGCGACAAGATACAAAAGTCCATAGACTGTCAATCATTAAGACGTCAAAACCCATAGTAGTGCAGGACTTAAAAAAGTGGGTGATGAGTGAAATGGATGGTAGAGATAATAGAAGGGGAGATATTTTAAATTATTTTTCAAATATCAAAATACTTTTAAATATCAAGAAACAATTGTTCTCTAAAACAAGAAAGAAGAAAAGTTATTGTAGATATGGTGGGTCCAGAAACTGAAGGATAAGATTTCAGGGAATTATCAATTTGTGGTAAAGATCCTGGTGAACGACAGGAGTTTCAGTGGAATGTCTTTGAAAGCCAAAAGCAAAATTTTTCACAACTGAAAGAGACCAAATGGTTTGAAAGAGCAATCAGAAGTGGAAAGTTGGTGTAGATAGATGCATGACATAAGCAATAAATGGGCAAGATTTATTTGTAATGTTTACTTGTTTGCTTGTTTGCACAAGGAAAGAACAATGATAGCCTGGTCGCTGTAAATGAACACCAAATGTATATATACCTAACCTCTGTATCGTTAGGTATGTGAAGCTGGGGTGGACAAAAGTAGCACCTCACGGAAAGAATCACTGAACACTGGGTCCAAGTTTTCACTGAAACTATGGAAGATTTTGTCAACCAAAGTACATGTATCCAAGAAGACCTATCAAGATGTGGGATTGAGGATAGGAGATTAGTTCTGGTGAAGATGCAGGACATATGCTAATTAAAGTATGATAGTAAATGACTTAAAAGTGAGAGGTAAACCAGAATACAAGACATAGAGTTTCATTCCCCATAGGCTCTTTGGGGAGGAAGAAAAATTGTGACTTGTAAAATAATGTAAACTCTAATTGGGATACTCAGAAGTTATGATTACAGGTATTTTTTTTCTTTTTTAAAGTTTATTTATTTTGAGAGAGACAGCCGCAGTGTGAGTGTGGGAGGAAAGGGAGACAGAAAATCCTACGCAGGCTCCACACTGTCAGCACAGAACCAGACCCAGAGCTCGAACCCTCAAAACTGTGAGATCTTGAACTGCGCCAAAACTAAGAGTGGGACACGTAACCGCCTGAGCCACCCAGATACCCCTACAGGTGTTTTTCTGAGGTTTTTGCTACATTTATAATTTTTTCTTAGTAAACTGTGTTGCTCTCTTACTTATTAATAAAGTTAAATTTTATTAAATGAAAAGAATTCACAGTATTTACAGATTTTGTCTACTGTATGGAAAATTATACGAATTTTGCATATGTTCAGCTTAATGTAATCATTTCTTGTGTTCTGTGGAGCTGATCCAGATTCAACAAAATTAGCTCTAATTTTGTGTCATTTATTTGTTTCTTCTTTTGGGTTAAATATGGTTTGGAAAAAATGTGTTAAAAAATATGAAAGTTGTGAAAATCACTGGCTTATTAGAAAGAGTGCTCTATTCAAAGACAGAGTCCTGTCTTTAGCTTACACTAAACACTTGTTTAATTTCAATCTGTGTCCTGGATAGGAATTAAAATTAGTTTTTAAGTTTGGAAATTATTAGAGATCTTTGTTTTTTGTGTTTATTTTTTCTGGTTTTGAAATACTTTCCTACCAATATCTTATCATTTCTTTGATTTCAACTGTGTAATGTTATTCATGGATTGGTTTATTTAGCTGAAGTCGTTATCTTCGTAAATATTACCTTCATTTGGTTATAAAATGGATGGAGTATAAGTAATAAACGAGCAAAATAATCATCTGCTAAGAAAGCTCTTTTTAGTAATTGCACTAATAATTTATGGTATTTGTTTTTAATTCATTAATGGCACACGTTTTCTTTTCTGCATTTTCAAATACTCTTGGTCATTATAATGGAGCGTTTATTTATTTTTTCTCCAGAATTTCACAAGTTACTGATAATAGCAAACTATAACAGGAATATTTTGTGTTATGCTTTGGTTGTTTCCTGATTCTAGTCAGTTGTTCGGGACAATATCAAAATGCTGAAGAGTTTAGAACTACTTTGATAATTTTACAAATCAAAGAAAAATATTCCTTCCAGATAGCTGTATGAGAACTAGTACATTTTACTATTCATGAATTTATTAACTACCTCCTTTGGAATTTATTAACTACCTCCTCAAAATGCAGTCGCAAAGTAATGCAGTCACAAAAGTTAAAAGTGCATCTTTATGCAAACATTATTTAACTAAGCTGCTATATTTCCAAAATTGACAGTGTTAAGTGACTTTAAAAATGGTTGTATTATCTTTTAATTTTTTTTTTTTTTAGCATTACCTCTGCAAAGTAAAATGCTTTTTAAACTTCTCCTTTTGAGTTTTCAAACATTGGTATTCTTTGTCTTGAGTAGATTAAAATGTCTAGTTATAAGAAAATACTGGACTGGCTCTCCACTTTTTGGGGACCCAGTGCAAAATGAAAATAAGTGTTGTGCCTTGTTCAAAAACTAAGAATTTCAAGATGATGACAGCAGAATGTCAACAAAACATGAGGTCATTACACATACGGTGAGTCTTGGGTGACTGCACAAGTCACACAAATATGATGTCTGCTGAAAGCCCATATCCAAATAGGTAAATCTTACAGATTCTTCAAACTAAGTAAAAGAGAAAATGTATTTCATTTGTGTACTCATTAATTTGTATGATTGTCAAGTAAATTGGCAACGATATTGGAATGTGTGCTCAGAATCTCATTTTACAGTTAAATAAGTAGTTCTGTATGAATTATTTTTCAAAATAAAAAAAGATTTTTCTAAGAAAAGGATTCCCAAAATAATTAAATTAACTTATAATTTAATTCTGTGTATAAGTTCATATCATTTAATTATAGAAGTATATATTCCATTATTGATTTAAGTGGAAAGAGAAAAATAAAATGTATAATCAAACTTGCTCAACTTATTTTTAAATTCCATATATCACACTGAACAAATAAGATTTGAGAGAAGAAATAAATGAGTGTTTTTGAACATGCAAAAATATTTTCTTGTATTTTTGAGCCTGTTAGCAGAGCGGGAGATCAGCACTGATCCACCTCCTGCTTGAACAACTCTAATGTGATTTTCAAGCCGGTTGTAATTTCACCCAAAACATATTGCAATACGGAATGTATTTAGTATCACAGAGTTTGTCCTCCATAATAATCTGTAAGAGAGAAAAGCATTGTTCTTGAAGTTCATGGCTGTTCCTTTTGAAGGTGCACACATATTTACCTGACCAATCCTTCTTACTCTCTATTTCAAGTTATCTGGTGAAATTAATTTGGAATATAATTGATGGGCTGTCTGATCTGAATAAATGGGTATGTTACAAATGCAAATGCATTTGTGTATTTCACAGCTATGTCGTTTCAAGAACTGACTTATTTCTATCTGCTTTTTATTCACTTTTTAAAATTAGGCTACTGATGCATATTAGAATTTAATTACACCAATTAGTACTGCCACATCAGACATATGATGTGCCTTCAATTAAGAAGTACCTAATGGGTATTAGTACAATTTGGCTTCATAATTAAAGTTCTAAGAACAGCACAAATTAAACATTATGATTACAAAACATTAAAAATCTACTGGTGAAATTAAAGCTGAATATTTTAGCTTCTCCATTTAAACTGATTTTTAAAAAGGAAATCAGGATTATGTAAAAAACAATGTTAATATTATTGAAGCATTCTTAATTAAAGGGAGCAAATTATGCATGCATGCAGATATATGTATGCATAGATAATGATTAAGTATTTAAGAAAGTATCAAACATAACATTCCTGTCATCTAATACGTGTTAAAAGTTATTATTTCAGGGTTTTGTTTTGTTTCTTCTTTGTTTCTTAATAAAATCTTGAATAGCTGTGGTCCTCACTTAGAACTACTGCTTTGGGGAGCACAGATGACAGGCAGTCCCAGTAGCTGCCCCACTGGTTGTGTGACTGTGTTTGCACTGGGGTCGGATTTCTTCAGAGTGCTTCCGGACAATAACTGAGCATGGGGGTCCTGGGGGAACACCTTTCTTAGGAATTGTACTCTTCTTACAGAAGACTTTGAATTGAGGACTCCCCATTGGTCTGGCCAAAATTTATTAGCACTGTGCTGACAGCTGAGAATTTTGTGTCCCAATTCTTCCTTCTTTCCTTCCACAGGTATCAGAATATCATTTGATTCCCTGCACTTACACCTACTTCTTCTCCTTAATGCTTAACAAGAAATTCTCCCAGGGGCTCCTGGGTGACTCAGTTGGTTGTGTCCAACTTTGGTTCAGGTCATGATCTGAGAGCTCCTGAGTCTGAGCCCCATATCTGGCTCTGTGCTGAAGCTGAGAGCCTGGAGGCTGCTTCAGATTCTGTGACTCCCTCTTTCGCTCCCTCCCCAGCTTGTGCTTCTTGTGTCTCTCTCTTTCTCTCTCAAAAATAAATGAACATTAAAAAAAAATAAACAAACAAATAATGCTCCCATAGGTCTTTTGTCTAACTAAAAACTTCTTTGTGTTCACTTTTTACAAAACCTAATAAATATCTTATATGGAATACACACATCTATGTGTTTAATAACTTTTGGCATTATTGGAACTCTGTTTTTTAAAGATTATTTGATGAGATATATTTTTAAAAAATCCAAATTGTAAGAATATCTTCTAATCTGGGTTAGTTTGAATTTTCTTCAAAAGAAATAGAATATTATGAAAAGTTCCAAATTGTCTACGAATAGATAATAGCCATTCACAGAAACCCTAATACTATATTCAAAATAAGGATCATGACATTTATATCCCCCTACTTGCTAGGAAATACATTTAAGTAAATATACATTTTTCCACAATTTAAATATCAAAAACAAAGTAAGACATTCAAAACTCACTATTCTGATGGCTTTCATTGATTTATGTTAAAAATATCAAATATATTAATATCAAAAATAATATCAAAAATATTAACTGATATATTGTATCTATTATTTTAAGTACCTTGTAAATTATCTTAATCATTATAAAAATCCTACAAGATCGTTATTCTTTTTTATACATGAGAAACTGAGTCAGGGCACATGGGTGGCTCGGTTGAGCAACCAACTCTTGACTTCAGCTCAGGTCATGATCTCAAGGTTGGTGCAATTGAGCCCCACATCAGTCTCCATGCTGAGTGGAGAATCTGTTTAGGATTCTCTCTCCCTCTCTGTCTCTGTTCCTCCCCTTCTCACACACTCTCTCCCTCTCTCCCTCTCTCAAAATAAATAAACTTAAAAAAAAATTAAAAAGAAACTAAATCAAAGAGAGGTTTAAATGAGTGCCAAGAATTACACTGACATAGTGTTTACTTGAGTCCACACGCACATGTATACTGACCTGGGACACACACATATGGAAAACATATATCATGGAAATTGTCTACTGAATTGTGAAGTCTTGGGTAGCAAAAAAGTTATGCAAAGTCACTTTCATTTACAGAGTTCCCATTCAGAGCTGGCTTCTGAAGAGGAGAGTGACTCTAGAAATGCATTCATTTGCCTGTTTATTCATTCATTTGTTAAGCAAAATATGTGAATCACATACTGTAGGCTCTTTTCAGTGTTCTGATGTATAAAACAGATTCTGTGGCTTATGGATTGAGGAAAACTAATCTAACTGTACTAATATTCACTTAAAAGGCAGTAGATGGTAGATCATGCTAGGAAGGCAGTTTAGGGGAGTATATGAGGAACATCTTGCTTAGACTAGAAACTTTCCTGAAACCAAATACAGTAGAATGATTTGCAATACAAACAGTTTTCCTTCCAGTATTTCTTGATTTCAATATATTCTTATTGATGAAAGATACAAATGTATTTATAAGATCTTTAAAATCAGCTAGTTCTGTAATCACATAATTTGTGACATGCAATCTGCTTTTTCATTGAAGGCAATCCTATTAAGTTTTGGAATTTGACATAACTTTTTCAGTTTACTGCACAGTGGCCAACATATGATTTTTCTTTTCATTTCTGGATTAGTTTTATGTTTCTTGGATGACATATATGAACTTTTACTGTCTATTTGAACGTTCTCCACGATGTGTTAAGGTGAAGGTGAAAGATTTTACTTGATTGCTTGTAAATTTATTGTAGGAGATTTTTTCTTTCTTCTTTCTTTCTTTTTTATTATTATTATTTTTTTTTTATTTTGCATTCCCAACCCTATACCACCTCATTTCTTTGTGTTTCTAGAGCTCATATTAAATGATTGTTGAACCTTCCACATTTATCCTTCAATTGGTCAAACATGGCTTGATTAAAGTTAACATGGAAAGACCAGCTGACTGCTTTTTAGTGAAAAGAATTATATGGGAGCATGTATGGAAGTGGACAGAAGCTTTGAATGAATATTGCATGAATGAGGTGGGAGAAAATGGTCAGCTATTTTAGGAAGAATATCGTTAATGAGATAAATCATAAGATCCATTAATCTCATAGGAGTCAGTTTGTTGACTAGATAATTGAAAAAGATAACAATGGTACCCACGAGGCTGACTTGCCCTGTTTGGCTTCCTTCAAGTTCACTACTGTCAGTATTTGCCAAAAATATTCGCCATGGGGGCTCTGACACTTAGCAGTCTTCCTTCTTTTGCAGGTATGGCCTCTGAAATGGCTTATGAATAAGATAAACATAGGACCTTCTTCACTTGTGCTTTTATTTTTCTGATTTGTTTTTGATTTATTATATTTCAAAGTGACAATACAATTAAGATCTCACTTATCGGTCTTTCAGTTTCATGTTTGAAGGCTCCATTTGCAAATAACCAATGCCCATTATCAGGTCAGGTCCCATTCTTTAAAAATGTGCCCTATTGGATGTCTAGGTGGCTCAGTCAGTTAAGCCTCCAACTTTGGCTCAGGTCATGATCTCATGGTTAGTGAGTTCAAGCCCCGCTTTGGTGCTCTGTGCTGACAGCTTGAAGTTTGGAGCCTGCCTTGGATTCTGTCTTCCTCTCTCTCTGCCCTTCCCCTGCTCGCATTCTGTCTCTTTCTCTCAAAATAAAGAAAAAAATATATGTATGTATATATATATATATATGTATGAAAAAAATTTAAATAATAAAAGAATAATGTAGCCTATTGAATGAGTAGCCATGTATGAAACATACTTTTCTTCCCATAGTCCATGGTGTTTTGCACATACCCCTTGAAAAGATTAACTATATTTTCCTGGGATTATTAATAGAAGGAGGTAGCTCATCTGGGGCCTTTATTTGTATAACAAGATATACAATGTTGGTCTCACCCAGTTCTTTTCTAGCTAAACGTGCTCTACTCCCCCCCCCCCCAAAAAAAAGACTTCTCATTTTTCTGAAAGGATTAGTGGGAAGAATTTATAATTTAAAATTATCACCTCTGTTGGTACTTTTAGTATAATTGCTAATTTAGGACTCCAAGATATTTCAAGCGGTAGAGTCACACAATACAATGAAAGGGTCATCAATGGTAATTTCCCAGTTACATTTCAGGAAGAGATAGGAGTATTTGATTTTTTTGTGACCTCGAATTTTGGGTTTCAAACAGAAAGGGAAACTATTAAGTAAAGCTCAGCTTCCCATTTCTGTATCTAAAACACTAGATTTCATTGTTCTGCTTTTTCCCACTCTTTCTAAAATTACTCAAATTTTTAAAAAATATTTATTTATTTTTGAGAGAGAGAGAGAGAGAGAGAGAGAGAGAGCACAAGTGGGGAAGATGCCTAAAGAGACAGAAATAAAGATACCAAGCAGGGTCTGCCCTGACAGCAAAGAGCCTGGTGTGGAGCTCACACCCATGAACCTCAGATCATAACCTGAACTGAAGTCAGAGGCATAACAGACTGAGCGACCCAGGCACCCAAAATTACTCAAATTTCTTAAAAGAATCACAGAAACCTTAGGAATAGATTTGAAAAGAGAAATATGAGCTGCCTGGATCCAAAAATAGGCCTTTAGCCACATGCTATCTATTAAGAAAATAGAAAAACTCTAAACACAAAAATCAAGAGTATAGTTGCCTTTCTGCGTGGCAAATAATGAATGAAAAATAACTGCAAAATTATTGATACTGTTTTCATTCTTAAATTAGATTGTGTGCTCAAATGTGTTCATTCTATTAATATGACTCATAGATGATATATTTTAATCAAATATTAATGATAGAAATAGAATACAGTGAGATAAAATATGTAGCGACGCATTACAACAAAAACTAGAATTGCAATTGAATATTGGCAGGGTCTTTATAAGACCTAACCTTTCATTATGTAAGTAGATATCTTTTAGTCCAAGAAATCCCATACCTTTTTAAGCATGAATGGATTCAATGAAATGAATTAAACCAAGGTCTACTGATGCTAATTTATAATATCACGTAACAAAAAAATAAATAAATAAAATTAAAAATCCTAAGTCTAGAAAAATGAAAATAGTTACATAGGATTTATAGAAGTTCAAAAGCATAATTATTAAGCATAAATAGTTGTTGCAAAGTTTAGGACTTCCTGAATAATTCTTATTCTTATTATTCATTACTAAAAATATTAAAATTTCATTCCAAAAATATCATTATTTTTAAACTTTCATTTGTTTAATAATAACTGCTGTGATTGAGGGAGATGTAAAACAAAAATACACTTTGAGGTGAATATCTTTCTATAAGCCAGCAATATACACTGATCCTTCCTTTGTAAAGTAATGCTATTATAAATGTATACACAATTCAAATTATAGATACTGAATTATGAGCACATCAAATTTTCAGAAGCTTAATTTCATATGTTAAAGATAACAAAATAATGATACAATGTAAATAAAAATATAAATAAATATATTACTCAACATATTACTCATTAAATGTACCATCTATGTAATATGTGTCTTTGCTATCTTAAATTAACTGCCCACAAGATTTTAGACTTAAACTTATCTCGTCAACTGTCACAAAGTCTTTGGCTCTGATCAAATATAGTCCTATAAACACTGTGTATAGACACTGTACTATCCCTTAAAATATTCAAGATTTATATATTTTTATTTTTTGTATTTTATTTTTATTATCATATTTTCATAACCACACTAAATTATTCCATAAATTGATATATATTCATCACCCAAATTCAACAATTACCATGGTTTTGCCATACTTGCTTCATGTATTCCTTTTCTCTTTTTTCAAATTCTTAAAATAATTCTATCATGGGGGTGCCTGGTTAAGTGTCCAACTTCAGCTCGGGTCATAATCTCACGGTTTGGAGTTCGAGCCCTGAGTTGGACTCTGGGCTGACAGCTCAGAGCCTGGATCCTGCTTTGGATTCTGTGTCTGCCTCTTTCTTTTCCCCTCCCCTGTTGTGCTCTGTGTCTCTCTGTCTGTCTCTCAAAAATGAATAAACATAAAAAGTTTTAAAAATTATATCACAGAATGTAATCTCATGCCTACATAATTAAGGGTGCATTTTCTAGAAAATACAGATATTTGGTTATACGTTTTTTTAAAAGGAAAACTAATTTTACTTTAAGTAGGATCTCAATTCAATTATTTCCTGTTTTTAATGACACATACTTACCATATATCCTTTCATTATATATATGAGAACATGAGTAGGAAAAAAAAATGTCTGATATGAAATCGTAGTCAGGAATAATTTTATTTACTCAACCAATCTACTAAAAGGAAAGGCAACACCAAAACCTGTTTTATTTATCTAAGTTATCATACTATGTTTTTAGAATTTGAAATCCTTCAAAGTGTGTTCATTATTTGTTTCAAGTACGTTTCTTAACTGTTTTCAATCTCTTACATAATCGAGTGCAATAGAAAGGATAAAATAGACCCTGTGACTGAATGTAGAAATAAAAGTAGAATATCTAGCATAATAATAGTAAATGATACTAATAGCATATTAGAATTGGAAAATGTATCTTACAAAGTAAGTTTAAAATCTAGTATAGATTTCATAGAAAAAAACAAAAAAAAAATCTTGAATTGATAATCAATTAATTGAAAGTAAAATTATTCATTTAAAGTTTTCTTTTTTGCATATTCTTCTTTCCCTAGGCTTCCTTTATTGATATAACAGAGAACAAAGTGTATGCCTTTTAAAAAGCACCGGGTTTGAGGTGCCTGGGTTGCTCAGTCAGTTAAGCGTCTGACTTTGTCTCAGGTTGTGATCTCACGGCTTGTGGGTTCGAGCCTCATGTTGGGTTCTATGCTGACAGCTCGGAGCCTGGACCCTACTTCAGATTCTGTGTCTCCCTCTCTGTCTGCCCCTTACTTATTTGCGTTGTCTGTCTGTCTGTCTGTCTCTCTCTCAAAAACAAATAAACATTAAAAAATTAAAAGAAAAAAGCACAGGGTTTGAAGGGAATATAGATGAAAGGTAATATAAGCAAATAAAGTGTGACAATTATTTTTAAATTAAAAATAGAGGGAGCACTGGGGCATGACTAGGTGGCTCAGTCAGTTAAGCTTCTGACTTCGGTTCAGGTCATGATCTCTGGGTTTGTGAGTTCCAGCCCCGCATCAGGCTCTGTGCTGACAGCTCTGAGCCTGGAGCCTGCTTTAGATTCTGTGTCTCCCTCTATCTCTCTCTCTGCCCCTCCCCTGCTCATGTTCTGTCTCTCTCTCTCTCAATAACAAATAAACATTAAAAAAACATAGAGGGAGAACTGAGAGAACATAGCAAAAATATGTAAACTTTACCAGTAAGGAAGTGAATATAAGCTGAGCTAAGTAGGTTTATGCTGCATGAAGCAGGAGCTACAGTAGATGAGGATAAGGACATACAGTAGATAGGAGGCTAGATCATATAAAATGTCACAGTTAAAGGAATTTCAATTTTTGGCTGGGGCAATAGAAGCTCTTGATAGTTTTAAGCAGAGGATTGATGTGATGAGATTGGCAATTTTCAAGAAATAATTTGGGCAATATTAAAGCAAAAGATCAAAGAAGTTTGACCTTGAGGTAAGGAAATAAGATTGAAGTCTTTAGCTATAATCTAAGTGAAAATTGGATGGAAATCAAAGCTATTTACCCAGATAGGCTGAGTCAAAACTAATGACTAAGAAGGTGGTATGTTAAGGAGAGTGAAAAGCCCAAGATTGTGGCTTGGGAGTCTGGTTTGGGTAATGTGGAATGATATATACGCAATTATGTCCAGGTTTCGTGAGCAAGTTCTAGCCAATGAAATGTGACTAGAAGTCATGCAACCCATTTTTGTTCTTTCTTTTTAAATTTCCTAAGACATGGATTTTTTAATAGTTGTTATCATAGCCCATCTTAACTAATACCATGTTGTTAGAAGGAATGAGTGTTATTGTAGCAAAAAGTTAAAATATGAGGCATTGTATTACAGTCTGGAGAGATGATGAGGAAACTTAAATAAAAAATCATAAAAGATTATGGGAGGTACTTTTCCATTCTTACCTCACAGAAGGAAGTGGTAGGTATCCAAAAACTGTTGTAATGGGTGCTTTCCCCCAGAAAACAAAAGCACAGTTTAGTCAAAGAACTTATTCCATTTGTAATACATACAGCATTCAAACTATCAGTCCAGTAGCCTTTCATAATTATCAAAAGCCCAGTGTCTTCTAGGTGCTTCCTACTCTTGCCTTTATAAATGAGATTTTTGTGATTTTTTTTGCTCTTGTTCTCATTTACATAAGGAATCAGAGGTAATATTCTGGAACAAATGGGAACACTTCAGAACCTGATGAAGGCTATCTTACATCATACAAGTCCAAGAATTTGTGCTGGATATAGAATGGATAAACGTCGGGGTTGTGTTCCTTGGGGAGGAGACGATGTCGCTCCATGTGAGAAGTGAAGAATGAAGTGTCTAAATTCCATCTAGTTAAATTAGACAGAAGATTTGTAATCCATTTAAAGTCTGGCACTCTAAAATATCCCATATAATTTTCTATATTTCTCTTCCTTTGTGCTCTGGACCTTGAGGGCCATATGCTTCAGATGGAGGAGTTTCCTGGTCCGTAAACACTTGAGACAGGTAAATAATAAAAATTTAATGTGAGACTTGGAGGGATATTTGTTACTAAGCACAGTTTAGTCTATTCTAAATAATATAAGGGATGTAAATCGAGGTATTTGAAGAGCAACAAGTTGGTAATGGTTAGGGGTGCGTAATATGATAACTTAAACTTGGAATATGCCCGGTTTGAGAGGACTGTGAGACATGCACATCAAGATGCCTTGTTAGTAAAATTGAACATAAGTCTAGAGAGATGAACTTTCACTGATGATAGAGAGTGTGGAATTATCAGTAAGTAAGTGGAAGCTACGCGGACATGTTGAAATAGCTGAGGTTGTAAAGTGGCTCTGGTTAGAGTGCAAAGGTAAAGAAACCCACAGCAGAATGCTGAAGAGGTTTAAGAATGAAGTTCTTGCTATTAATTTAAAAAGAAAATATTGAGCATGTGGCTGTAGACTATAAATGGGCTTATTCTAAATATAAAACAGAAGCAATCTAAGATCAGATTACTTTTAGAAAGTGACATCACTTATTGATTCATATTGAGCAGTTCCAAACATAAACTTTAAAGTATTCATATTGTTTTTCTATAGGAAGACATGAAGATAATTCAACACTAATCTGTTTACTATTTAGTCTCCTTTTAGATTCTTACTACTCTTAGATTCTTACTAGGGACACATCTATCACATTCATCTGTTGATATCAGTTTCTAATATTAGTCCAAGGAGCAGGTTGCAATGTTAAATAGAAAGGTCATAGTAAACATCATTGAAAAGGCAATGTTTAAGCAAAAACTTAAAAGTAATAAGGGATGAGGCATATAGGTACCTGAGGGAAGAGACCCCAGGTAAAGGGAACAGCCAGTGAGAAAGCCTAAGAGAGCCATGTGCCTGGTTTGCTTGAAGAAGTGCAAGGAATCCAGTGAGGCCTGAGACATGGAGTATTGATGAGCTCATTGGAGTAACAGGGATCTTGATATTTTCAGCATCACACTGCCTTTGACAATTCCTGTGAATGACATGGAGAGCCACTGTGGGTTCTAAAGAGAGAGATAACATAATCTGATCTTTCTGTTGGAAGGATCACTATCGATACTGTGTTCATAACTGACTGCAAGGGGGCCATTTTCAAAGAGAGACTCCAATTAGTATTGAATTTATTTGGAAGGTGGGTAGTGGTGATTCCAACTCCAGTGGACATAGAAGTGGATTCTGGATATTGTCAAGCTTTTGTGTTTAAGCAATAAGAAGGATGGATTTTCCATCAAATGGGTGGAGAAACACGAGCAGGTATGACAGGGGCAGGGAGATGGAGATCAGCAATTTGCTTTGAGGCACGTTTACTGTGAAATGTCTATTAGATACCTGAAGTAGTGACAGCCCAACCAAGAGACTACAAATCATTAAGAGTTTAAAACAAAGAGAATTCGCGTAGAAATGATTGGTGAAAATAGCTTTTTAGAAAAGGCAATCAGAAAAAATAACAATAAAATAAAAAGGCAATCAGGAGATTGTGAGGCAACCCAGAATTTAGCAGCAGCAACAAGAAGCTGTTATCATCTTTAGATGAAGGGACAAGGATAGGAAGCTGCAATGCTGGAGCTGAGCAGAGGTGTTGTGGCGGAAACCTGTGTAAAAAATGCTCCTGTGTAAAAGGAGCCCGAGCCATGGAAGAAATGCAGCGGTTACCAGGGACGACACTATGACAGAGAGGGATTGAGAGAATACTTAGATTTTTCCTTTCCCCACTTTTCATTGAATGTCTCCATTGTTTCACCTCACCTGGAGGCTGGACTTCAGAAAATCCTGAGATACACAACCCACACTAGTCAGGGCCTCTGTGTTATGAACTGAGCAGGGTAAAGTGAGAAATGGATTTGAGGAAAAATAGACTCATTCTGATCAAGACATTCAAGCAGAAATGTAAAAGATGCAAGTGAATTTATGAGTATGGAATTCAGGATGGAGATAAGGCGTGGAAATATAAATTTGGGAGTCATTAGCATTTAAATTGCACATAAAGCCATGAGATTGAGTGAGAGCACTGAGGAAACAAGTGCAAAGAAAGACGAGGGGGAATAAATTCAAGTACTGAGGAATGGAGCATTCCAACATTAAGAGTTCTAGGGAAAAGTGGGGAAACCAGTGAAAGAGACCAAGAGAGGAAAAAAGGACTAGAGAAATAGTAAGAAACCCAGGAGGCAAGTGAAGGAGAATGTGATGATAAGCTGTATCAAATGCTGCCGATAAAGATCAAGTAAGAGAGAAAAAGAGAGAAAGAGCCATTGAGAGTGGAGTAGAAGCTTAGTTAGAGTGCAGGAGGAGATTTAAGAAAGCATGAAATGAGCAAATATGGAGACAGTGAGTATAATTTGAGAAGTTTTAATAAAGAAGGGATTAAGCTCCCTGGTGGTATCTGGTAGGAGAAATGTGACAGTCAAGGGTTTTTAGCTGTTTATTTGTTTGTGATTTCTAAGAAGGAAGAAATAATATTTGTTTCATTGTGAAATGACCCAGTGAGGAGGAAAAATTTGATTACATAAAAGATAGGGAAGCATTCCTTGAAAGAGGTGTGCTTGTGCTCACAGAGACTTCATGAGTAAGCACGGGGGATGGCCTCAGGTAGGAGCATGGATATTTCCCTTCTGGCAATGACTCTCAACAGGGGGCAATTCTCTCCCAGGGGTGGGGGCAAAGGGGGGAGAATTTGGCAATGTTTGGAGAGAGTTTTAGTTGTCACAAGTCAAAAAAGACAGGCCAAAAATGCTGCTATATATCTTACAGTGCACAGGACAGCTCCCACCTTCCATCCCCAACAAAGCATTGTTTGGCTCATTATGTCAATAGAAACTGTGTTAAGAAACAGTCCTATGGTAATATGCTCGGTAAGTAGTATGTAAGTTCAGATATTGGTATTTATATGCAAGAAAGAAAGTGATGCATTATGGAAGAATAGTGGGCTTCTTCAGCAACATTAAGGACACACTTGATTTTCAAGGTCATAGTTTTAAAGAAATAACATTCTGCATGATTTAGTTGTATGTTTTCTCCAACTGCAATCAGCTACATGAAACCAATTCCAGAATTTGTGGAGATGTGCATGAAATCAAGGCTGTAGTTTTATAAAGTGAGTCATGGTTAGTAGATATAAATTTATTTGATGCCCAAGGAGAGAACAAAATATTTGAAAGGCTGAATGTGTGAAATAATGAAGCATATTCACAAAACAGCAAATAATCTTTTGTAGAGATGATCATTTAATGCATATGAGAGAAGAAATGAGAACTGTGAGTTAAATTTGGCTTATGAAATGGGCAGGAGTAAATGATGTTGAATCTGGGCTCAATGATAAAATTATTATTTCAGAATAGTCAGAATTGCACTACAGCAAAGAAAAGATTGAAGACGTTAAGTCTAAAAACAAGGAAGCTAATTTTTAAATTAATGCATTAGTCAAGTGTGAATTTATGAAAGCCTTACCTGTTAACAATGACAATAAGAATATAGATGAGGACAGGGATTGAGGAGTAACATTGGGTGGAATCAATTGGGCTTTGAGCTTCATTATATCTCATGTTTAATAAGTAGTATGTGATTTCTAGTCACTATGTAAGAAATCCACATGTTAGACTTAGGAACAGAAATAAAATATACAGCCTTCAACATTTTGCTAGACCATGGAGGAGAGTTCTGTACAGAAAACAGAGATTCAAGAGTGGCAAGGAAATGGTGACACCTCTTGATAAATCCTCTTCCTCGGTGGAGACAGGTGTGGCAGTGATGCTCCTGGGAAACAAAGGTAGGTGATTGGTCTAATCCCTTAGTAAAGATACTAATGTAGAACTTCTGGAAAATAAACTAAATAGTTTTTGGTAGCAGGAGAGTCTCTACCTATAAAGTGTTTTTAGAAGACTGTACAGGGTTGTCTAGGATTGCTTATATTAACTAAACCAGGAGTCGAAAAATTTACCATCATAATTCCCAGGAAAGTGTCAAGTAAACTAGGCCACTGTCTAAGCATAAAAGGAGATATTTTGTAATTCGCAAAGTACCTCTGTGTATATAAGACACTTGAACATTTTACTTAGAAACTAAATCTAGAAACTTGCAGCAGAGCACATTAAATGACCAAGAAAGGACCTGAGCTCTATACCAGGGGACTGGATCTTTTCCTACTTCCTTAAGTTCTCATTGTTTTATCCTTGAAATTATTGGTAAAGCTTTATACTGAGCAAGATCTCTGATTTGTGAGCCTTCTTTGATGATCTAGTACTTTGTGTGAGCTCAGACAGGCACTGAGGACAGGATTGTCTCTCAGATCCCCAAAATATAATCTTTTTTTTTTTATGCTAAAGGAGGAAATGAAAAAAATACAATAAAGTTTTGATTCCAGAATGGTCGGCTACCCAACGTTAGTGTGAGTGGTGAAAACATTGAGACATATTAAGGTGGGTAAGTCTTAGCACTGAAAAGTGGAGGAAACAGACTAGGATCTGGTAGCAAGGAACAGAGTACAGGGACAAAGGGCAGCTAGAAAATTCTATTAACTGGCATTACTATCCCATCCATAAAAGTCCAACATTTAAGAGTGGAGGGGATGGTAGTGAGAGAAAAGTCTGTAAGACTGGATTTTTCTTTACTGAAAGGCCTTATTTTCTGTGGCTTCTTGGAGAAATCTTATGCCTTCTTGGAAATGACTCAAGGCATAGATTGCTCAAGAAACAATTCATGTAATAGGAGGCCGTGATCAGGTAATGACTGAATATTGAGGACATTTTATTAAAGAACTGCACATTCATTCAACAGAATATTGGTGTATTGTTATTGGCATGGATTCTTCAAATTCACGATCAGGGCCTGTGTTAGAATTCTATTATTATCACATAGAAGGGATTGTTCAGGTGAATCAGTAATCATTAAGTGGTCAAAAACTTTTGAAAAAAACTTTTCCAGATATTTTAACAGCCCATCTGCTGCCATTGTTAAGGCAGGGTTTGGCAGGCCTATGCTGAAAAGGTTAAAACCCCCTCCCTAAATCCCCCAGGGGGCACTCCTTTTCATGTGAGAAGAATGTTACAAGTCGAGTGACCTTAGACAGGCTTTCTATTATCCAGAGATAATGCCTTATTTAATGCTATTGACATAGATGATGAAAGGTTCAGTGAGAGGGGCCAGGTGACCCTCTCCTGTCTTAGGAGCCTTATGAAACCATAGAAGCCCCCCCTCAATCCCACCTCTCCCCCCCTAAAAAAAAAAAAAACGTTCAAAAGGCAGTGACAAACTTAAGTTTAGCTGCTACACATGGGATCATATGAAGGAAAAACTGTTGTAAGCACAGTGGGAAGGAATTAAAAATAAAAGGAAGAAGTAAAAACCAGCTCACTGGAAAGGATTTGCTTTTGAAAAAAAAAAAGTAAATAAGGTTTACAAAGAAGTGAACTTTAATAGATTTCCCAATAAGGAACTGATAGTGCATTATCGACTTTTGAATGAGGTGGGAGGAATGCTATAGGCCCACACCCATCCCTAGGGTATTCTTGAACAGGGTGCTGGATTTACCTCCTAGTTAAAACTAGAAGGAGTTTGAAAAAGACTGAATGAAGAGTTAAAATCTGTTCACTCAACCCTCCTGTTGGGCATCTAAGACAGACCACATGCCATAATTTGAGTCAAGTTGCCTTGGATGGTATACAAATTATTTGGGGATTGTTAGAATAGAGTCAGAATAGAATAGAGTAAAAAGCACAGTAACCCTTGTGGAAGATAAGGATGATACTCATGTCTAAGGTGAAACTTGGATTGTATGGAAAGAACAAAGGGGGGGGGGGGGCGGCGCCTGGGTGGCTCAGTCGGTTGAGCTTCCAACTTTGGCCCAGGTCATGATCTCATGGTCCGTGGGTTCGAGCCCCGCATCAGGCTCTGTGCTGACAGCTCGGAGCCCGGAGCCTGTTTCAGATTCTGTGTCTCCCTCTCTCTCTGACCCTCCCCTGTTCATGCTCCTTCTCTCTCTGTCTCAAAAAATAAATAAACATTAAAAAAAAATTAAAAAAAAAAAAAAAAAAAGAAAGAACCAGGGGAGGAAAACTAGATGAGTTACAAATTGAAATGTGAGATTGCAGAGACTGTTGTGTGAGTACACTGCCTTTACATGAACACAAAATTAGAATTGATATTATATGTGAACTGAGCATTGTCATCTTTGCCCTTTTCACAGAGCATAGTAACTAAGGCTAGCCTTCATCAAGTTTTAATTAGCCATGATAAATAGGTTTCTTTGGAATTGCCCAAACTCTCCTCAGTGGTAAACATTAAGCAATGAAACCTTCCAGGGGGCAATAAGAGACTATTGTTCTAATTAGGTAAACCGTTGAGAAGGAAGCCTTTCTTCTATTCATTCCCTTTTAGTAGTTCTGACTGGTCAATAAGTAAGGGAGACAGTTCCTGGGCATTAACAGGAGGCTATTAAGGTGTTTCATTTGCATGCTGCAGCTACCTAATATGATGAAAATTAGGTTGGAAATAAAGTAGGCTAAAAGGGATAGATACATCATCAGGACTGGCTACATTATTCATGGGCTGAGTGTGAAATGAAAATACAGGGGCCATTACTCAAAAGTTGTTAAAGATTTCAGGACAGCTCCAGTCGAGTGTTAAACCGATCTCAGCACCCTCCTAACCACAGGTTTCTCCGTATGTGACTCTACAGGTTGTATAACCATGAAGCTGGCATTATAGACCTGGCTAATGTCTTCTCTCCTATCCCGATTTTGGATTTCAGTTAGTCACCATTGAAATCTTGTGGAATGAAAACACATTCATGCTTACTATCTTATCACAGATTTGTTTTAATTGAAAAGCACATTGCTGTAATCTAGTAAAGTAGGACTGATAACTAATAGCAAGAACGTCCATACCCTACATTGATGCTATCATGCTCATTTCTTCTCAGAGGAAGAAGTGGGAGAAGAGTGAAGGATGATAGTCATCCATACTACAAAAAGAAGCTGACTAATAAATCCAACTAAAACTCAAGGCACGGCTCAACGTGTAAAATTCCTGGTAATTATTATGGAGCAACCAGGAACATTCTTTAACTATAAGAAGCAATTTGTGTCTGACAGAACCTGCTATTAAGCAATAAACTCAGATGCTGGCAAGACTATTCCTCACCTTGGAATCTTGTTTATCCCTATTTACAAAGTCACTAGAAATAATTCTCAATGTGAAAACAACACTGTATTAGTTTCCTAGGGATGCTGTAACAAATTACCACAAATTGGTAGCTTAAAACAATAGAAATGTACTCTCTTACAGTTCTGGAGGCTAGAAATCTGAAATGAATATGTTGGCAGGGACATATCCCTTTGTAAGCTTTAGAAAAGCATACTTCCTTGCTTCCTCCTAGATTCTGGTACTCCCAGCAATCCTTGCTGTTCCTTACCTTAAAGACACATGGCTCCAATCTCTGCTTCCACTTTCACCTCACACTCTTTTGTGTATCCTATTCTCTGTCTTAAGGACATTAGGAGTTATTGGATGTAGTACCCTCCCTAATCTAATGTAACCTCCTTTTAAGTAACTACATCTGCAAAAATCCTATTTCCGAATAAGGTCACATTCTAAGGTTCTGAGCAGGCATAAATTCTAGTGGAACACTATTTAACCCACTACAGGTACTGAGGAAAAACAAGCATTGAAAGTAGTATAATAGGGGATAGCACAGACAGTAACATTAGGTCCTTATGATCCAAGGCAATTGATCAGATATTAGAAAATACTCAAACTAGAGCACTTTTGAAGAAATTAAACAGGGCCACTACATCAAAATCCACAGGATTTTGGCTAAAAATTTGCCTCTGGCACCTGTTTATTATGATCCATTTCAAAGGCACATGCATTCACGCAAGATGAAGCAGCCAATGTCAATAAGCAGGACAGAATATGTAATTAATGTGACCCCCAGTGAAAAATGTAAATGCAAGGCCTCCTGCTGAAAAATTCTTAATTGTTGATTTAGTTAAGTCACTGTGCCCTGAGATTAATGAGAAGTAAGTCACAAAATCCACTGGATCGTGAGCTAGTAATGTGGGAATGAGGGAGAATACCACAACATATCTTTCCCACCTCTAAAATCTTCTTTTGTTTTGCTTCTAATGGTGGTCCCAAATCCAAATTTAAATTTGTGTATACTAGAGGAAGGTTATATCAGTGACCAAGGCATGATATCCATGACAGTTGAATTTGACAGGCAGTGCTGCGCAAGGTAATTTATGGAGGGTCTCTACTTCCTCCCATGTAGCCAGTCAGGGCTTCAGGTGAATGCAGCCTCACAAACAAGCAGAGAAAACATCGCCTGACGTCTGTTAAACCCTAAAACATTTGTTTGCGTGTGCTACCAAGGCTCTTATTATTGGCTGTATGTATAAATATTATGTGTTGGAGTTACAAAACCTGACAGTGGGAGGAAGTGTTTGAGAATAGGGTGAAATTATAGCAGATGGAAAAGATGTTTATAAGTAGATTACATTACCACAGAGGACGCCACCACAGTATTTCCACGCAGGCAGCTCAGAGAGAGGGTATATTTAACTATCTTTTGCTATTCTCCTCCAATGGCCAATGTTGGTAGAAATCTTATGGCCTGTTTTCTGCAGAAAAAGGAAATTGGACTCCTACTGATTTGAATGTTCTACTTGTAAAATTTGGATAAAATAAATCACAAAGTGCTCTCTGATGGCACAGTTTATGGGTGGGTGAGTACAGTTATCATTTAATTCCAAGGCTTTGTTTGCCATTCTAGGATTTTTTTCCAGATAATACTATCTATCCTATGAATTGCCTAGAGCAGAAGATGCTGCATAGCAGAGATTCTGTACCCCCTGTGGCCATAAATCAAGACGATACATTGTTAAGACAGCTCTCTGTGTATGACAGAAAGCAGATAGTGGTAGCCTACTTGGTATATCACAGCTTGATCTCATCTGTTCCTTTAAACATATGAATTTAATTTAAATAATGCAAAAATGGGACCCAGAAAGCCTCAGGGAATGTGATTTTGGGTGTGATTTGTTGGTCTGAAATTACAAATAACTCCTAGCCAGAGGTACGCAGAGAAATTTATGGGAAGCCTCATGACACAACTATATTGCATTTGGTGGTAGAATAAACGTGATTGGGAATCTCATGACTCACAATAGTTTTAGGTGCCGACAAAACTTTAAACATTTAATTAACATGTAATCCCAACAACATATGTGGCAGATTAATCAGCACTGGTCTCCCTGTGCCAGGCATTTTGCAAGAATTACAAGAGTTGTTCATATATCCCTGAAATATTATTCCAGTAGCCCCATCATTATGATGGAAAAAAAAAAAAAAACTTGGTACTTCAAATAATGACACTAGAAGGAGTTTGTTTATAGAAGACTAGCTGCTGGAGGAAATCAGCTTGGGTAGAAGACAAAACTCTAATTGAATGCACTGAATGAATAATGACTCTTCCATACTCATTAACAAGTCTGGAAGTAAGCTTGCACCTTGACTGGGGACAGACTATTGGATATTCTAATCACTGTGAAATACACTGTCTTTAAATTTCAATGGAAGGAGTTCACAAAGAGCTAAGAAGACTTAAAGAAGTAAGAAACCAAGATAAAGAAGTAAAATCATGGAAGAACTGCTTAGTGTACGTTATGGCTGGTGGTAACTAAACATTGTGAACTTTAGCATTGCTCTCTAATAGCCCAGGTCATATTAATAGAAAAAAGTTTGTCTTCTGTGCTATGGAATTTGTGGAACTGGATGGATAAGGAATAATTCTCTGATATCCATGGGATGTGGATGAGGAATTTAACCAGTAAACCTGTGTCTGTAAAAACCTGGGATATATCCAAGATATGTTTATGTCTATGAATCATATAATGTACAGAGTTTAGTGAATATGGACTTTTAATAACCAGTTTAATCACTGGAAATATATGATATGTAAGAAAAAGTTACTTTTGCTGGAAGGAATATTATTTTCACTTATGTAAGGTATGTCAGGTATTACCAAAATATTTTTGTCACAGCTAAATAATGGCTTAAAATTTCATTGACAGAATTAAACTCATATATGTTTACAGGATGATTCCCAAATGAGAAAATATTGTGGGAGCTGATAGGAAGACCCCCAATTAAAGTGAAATCAATAAAAACTATTTTTCCAGATAAAAATTGATCTAAGAAAACTATGTATTTAATTAAATACTCCCACAGGCACACAGAAAACAATTCAAATAATTGAGGTTAATGGAGGAAAAAAAAACAATTGAGTTATAAATGGACTTCAAAAGACCTGTAAAAAGAGATGTTAGCAAATAACATATTTTGTAGAAGGAATTCTTACTCTCTATTGGATAGTTCAAATAAAAGCCAGAGTGTTAGGCTGCTTAAGCAAAATATTGCAGAAAATCTTATAAGACAAATAATGAAAATATATCAGAGATATTTGACCCCAAGATGCTGACCCAAGTCAGAGGGTGGATTAAAAAGGCAAAAGGGACTAGCATATCCCCCACCCACCATCCTCCATCAACCCTCAGTTTATTCTCTATTATTATGAGTCTCCTAATGGCTTGTTTCCCACTCTTGTTTTTCGCCTCCCCCCTTTCTTATATGTTCATCTGTTAGGTGGGTGAGAGGTATTAAGGATTATTGATATGATGAGCACTGGGTGTTGTATGTAAGTGATGAATCACTGAATTCTCCTCCTGAAAATAAATAAACAAACAAACAAACAAACAAACAAATAAACAAATGAAACTAAAGGGACCAACAGCTAATCTGTGATTCTCTATTATTACTAAGGAGAGGCCCTCCCAGGACACAAAGAAAACATGTGACCCGGTGCAATTGTGTAAACATACTAATAACAGAGCTCCTGGCAATCAATCCAAATGTTTTTCTGCCAGAAGAGTGATTATCAATAGAAATTCTTTTAGTACAATGTGATCCAGGTGTTTAGGATTGCTTATAGTTAGCAAAGCAGGGATCCATGTATTTACGAGAGATGACACCCTGGAAAATGCTACATATGCCACGTAACTCCCTGGTAAAAGAATACAAATATTTTATGTAATATTTGTAAATATATGTAAATATAATATTTAAAATATGTAAAATACTCTCCATGTAAGTGAAGTGTCCACACACCTCCCTAAAAATCCCTTCACTCTGCCTGGGCAAAGGAATGTCTGATGAAAGAGGCAAGGGCTTGGGAATCAGAATAAGATATCTGAACCAATCCTTGTTTTGCCAGTGCCGAATGATTACCCGAATTCTCAAAATTTCTAGTAAAGCTTGATGTTCCATAAGATCTTAGATTCTTGCAAGTCTAACTTCACAATTCTATCATTTTGTGCTATCTCAAGGAATCATGTCAATGTAAAGGAATGAGTCCAGAAACCTCAAAGTTTTCAGTATTTAGGAGTCAGAGTAGATAAGAAAAAGAACCTATATGACTTACAAATGTATGAGAAGAACTAGGCAATAAAAGTGTAAAATTAAAAGAAGGACATAATTTCATGAAGTGAGCTAGAGCAAGTCAGGTAAAAAAAACCCAATAAATCAACGGTATCTTTCAGTAGTCAAGATAGAGTATGGGAGGCTAGAAGAGTGCTATCTGTGTTGTAATACTCAAGTCTACCTTTGCAGTGCTTAAGCCGCCAGAGGCACTATGTAAACAGGTGAGTGTGGCTGTGTTCCAGTAAAAACTCATTTACAAAAACAGGTGGCAACCAGCATTTGGCCCATTGACTGCAGTTTGCCTATCCCCAGCTTAATAAACCCAACTCTGGTCATAAGAATGATTTCACTTTAGTTTTAAACTTTCCCATATGCTCAAGAAAGAGAAGTAAAACTAAAAGATCTAAGAGAGGAAAATATAAGAAATGCAAAGAAATAGTAATGGCAGTATAAGAAGATGTATTTATGAACATGGGAGAGAAGATTTTCTTGTGTCATTTCTTTCAATGAGATGGGAAGGAAAAAGCCAAGAACTGATACAAATTAGAGTCAGCACCTTTAAAATGAGGGGCATCTGGGGCGCCTGGGTGGCCCAGTCCATTAAGCGTCAGACTTTGGCTCAGGTCATGATCTCACAGTTCATGAGTTTGAGCCCCACGTCCGGGTCTGTGCTGACAGCTCAGAGCCCGGAGCCTGCTTCGGATTCTGTGTCTCCCTCTCTCTTTCTGCCCCTCGCCCTCTCTCGCTCACTCTCTTTTTCTCTCAAACATAAATAAAACATTTTTTTTTAAATGAGGGGAATAATATTACTGTGGAAACCAGAAGACAAAGTCCATCTGCTAAGAATCAAGTGTGGGCTGGGTAATTTAAAAAGTTGGTGAATGTTGGAGTATCTATTGTGCAAAAATAAATGAGAAAAACAATTTATCAGAAAGTCAAATAATTTAAAGTGATAATATGGAAAAATAATCCAGACACAGAGTTTGTGTCATTCACTAAAGTGTCTAACCCAAGAGAGTAAACTATGCCTCCTGAAAAAAAAGGCCACCATTTGAACTTCACTGTTCAGTCTCGGTGTTATTTTTAGGAAATTCTACGAAGTTTCTAAGTGCTTTTTTCTAAGAAGGTTCAGGAGTACATGCAAATGTAACATGAAATAATTAAATAGCAGAATAGAATATATTAGCAGAGACTTATATTTTTTGATCTTATAATAAACACTATCAAAACAAATAATTTGTTTTAATTTAGTTTAATAAGAGAACATACATATATTAATTTTAACCTATGACCAAATCCAAAGTCATGTGAAAAGTAAATATTTCTTTAAGCTTTTTTTTTTAAAAACCTAAGCAGATGTAGAATATTTAACTCCAAATTAATTGGGGGAACTTCATAGTATCTTATAATTAAGTTGCCTTTAAATATGCCTGAACCTTCAGGCAAACATCTGTGGTATTTGTCTCCACATGTTTCAGCACTATGAGGTGATTTGAATTCAGCAAAAATTTTAATAGCTTAAGTTGAAACAGGAATTATCCTAAGGGAATCTAGTGGAAATGCATTCAAGAATATAAGTACCATATCTATTTCTTTCATGAATATTGGCTATGCTTTGATGTAGCAATTGTTCCTAGGCAAACACTTTATGAAGACAAATGATTGATATAATGGAGGACCTAAAGATGCCCTAAAGCACATGAAAACAGAAGTACCTTTGTCCTGAAGAAGCCTGTATTCTTACGTCTATAGTTTGAATATAAAATTTGAATGTAAAAATTGGGGCTGCAAATATTCTACAAATCACAAGGAGCGGCATTCAAACTAGTGCCGTGGCATCCATTCAAAACATCTGAAGCCATTTGTCTTCCTGAATCGCACCCAATGTAAAGCTTTTTCACACAGAACTAAACAGAAGTGAGCATCAGTAACACTTCCAACACGCATATTTTGTTCTAAAGGAACAGCTGTTACTTGATGAAAAGTTGATGAAAGATGCCCAACATTTGTTTTTAAAAAAGTTATCACCCAAATAAGAATTGTTGGGAACCAGATGTTAAAATTGAGAGTGGTCTGTTTCAGTTGAGAGTGTTATAAAAATGTTAATAAGGTGTTTTTATATCTATTACATGGTGATGTTTGACTCTTTAATGTGCTTTTTGTTATATTTGACTGCCATTTCTATAGTGTGGTGTTATTGGCGTTAGATCACTGAAGAGTAAATAAAGTGAGAGAAATGCTCTCTTGGAAACAGAATAATGAACTGGAATGGAAATAGGTGACACGATTCTGCAGACACCTTACAATGAAAGCTTGGAAACATTAATATATTTCCTGTGCTGAGAAATAACCTCGCATTATTTAACTTGATATTTATCATCACGTCTGAAGGAACTGTACTGAGACCCCCGAGACATCTGAAGGAGACCGTGATTTCTCATTACTTGAACCCACCACCTGCCATGTGCAGCCCACCCCCATCAGTTTTAGCAGGTTTCAATCAGCCACTTACTATATAGTGTGTAAATTGTTTTAATTACATAAATAATACATTCTCCTTAGAGACAACTAACAGTTAAAGCCTCACTGAATAGTACTGAAATCCAATTTCTTCTTCGGAGAGGATTATTGTTTCTAGTTTGGTGTATATTTTTTTCCTAATATATTTGATGCATTTATAAATGCATGTATATTTGCCTACTGAAAATATGCATGGGGGCGGCTGGGTGGCTCAGTTAAGCATCCGACTCTGGATTTTGGCTTGGATCATTATGTCATGATTTGTGGGATTGAGCCCTGCATCAGGCTCTGCGCTGACAGCATGGGGTGTGCTTGGGACTCTCTCTCTCTTCCTCTCTCTCTGCCCCTCCCCTGTTCTCTCTCTCTCTCTCTCAATTAAATAAATAAACTTAAAAAAGAAAACTTAAGAAAAGCAAAAAAAGAAAATATGTACAATTGGCTTTTGCCAGTATGCTCTCTTTAATGAAGTGCTCATTATGGGTCAGTTTGAGGTGTCTCTTTTTTTTTCCTATTGAACAATATACCTGAAAAATCTTACCATGAGAATAACACTAGAGTTAAAGGTAATAAAATTAATAATATTAGGCATATTTATCCCAGTGCTTACTGTGCACTGGGCATTAAGTGTGGTACATGGATTATCTCATTTAATCATCATGACAAACAAATGAAATTGACAGTGCTCTTACTGCATTTTACAGAAGGGGGGGGAAGTAGGTACTTTTCTCAAGGTCAATACAGGGAACAAATGCTTTAATCCAGAAGGTTCTGTTTTTCAGAGATCAAGTCATTAACCACTACACAAAATGGCAGCATTGTAGTCTGCATAATGAATAAACCATTTTTGTGTAGCCATTCTTGCCTTGATAGATGTTTAAAGTTCTTCCAATTGCAGTGCAATACTGCAATTGACATTCTCGCATATTATTTACAATGTATTTCCAAAGATGGAAATCTTAGCCCTGTATTTATTATTTATAGACGGTAGAATACATAAGAATTGTACTCTAAAGCAACTCCCAGCTGTATATTATACCAGCATAGTTTGAGCCTTCTTACATTCCTACATCCTCAAAAACCTTATTAAAGTTTTTCATATTGCTGGGACGCCTGGGTGGCTCAGTTTGTTAAGCTTCCAACTTTGGCTCAGGTCATGATCTCACGTTTCGTGGATTTGAGCCCTACGTGGGGATCTTTGGTGACAGCTCAGAGCCTGGAGCTTGCTTCAGGTTCCGTATCTCCCTTTCTCTCTTTCCCTCCCTTACTTGCGCTCTGTCTCTCTCCTTCTCTCTCTCTCTCTCTCTCACACAAAAAAATAAATAAACATTAAAAAAATTTTAACAACAACAAAAAACTTTTTCATATTGCCTAACTTATAGAGGTAAAAATGGTACTTAGTTTTAATTCATTTAACTGATTAGTGATATTAGGCTAATTACTTATGTTCATCATTATTTGTATGTACTGTAATTCAGAAAGTCTTTTCAGAAATTTTGCTTGTTTTTCCATTATGTTGAGTCTCTCCAAGAACCAGTTTGAAAGTTAGCTCTTACAAAAAAACTTTCCTATTTCCCCAATTTGAAACACTTGCTTCCTCATTTACATTTTACAGTAATTTATCTACAAATTCTCCCATGGCATCACATTCTACTTTTTTCCCATAATTGTTATTTCCATATTTTCTAATCTCCCCTTTAATCTCCTTTAGGTGATAGTTTGTGCTGATTAATGTTTATATTTCATATTAAAATTAACAAAAATTAAAATAATGAAAAATTTATTTAACTTAGTTTTTAGTTTTTTTTTCAATTACTATTTATACCACCTACTGACAGACTTATTTCTAGCATATCTTATTTTAAAATAGTAAAAGCAAACTGAAAAAAATCCTTTTATGATCAGATTCATAAAAGTGATCTGCTGTAAATACAAGATAAACGAGTTTTTTTTAATCCATATATATTCTAAGAATAATTCATCATATGTCTAGAAACTTCTCTGATTTTTGTCCTTCAAGAGAACTAAAAAAAAATCTTCTGTCTTTATTTAAATTATAAAGAATAAGGGCCCCTGGGTGGCTCAGTCAGTTGAGCATTCAACTCTTCATTTTGGCTCAGGTCATGATCTCACGGCTCATGGTTTCAAGCCCCACACCAGGCTTAGAACTGGCAGTGTGGAGCCTGTTTGGGATTCGCTGTTTCCCTCTCTCTCTGCCCCTACCCCTCAAATAAACACTGGGGGCACATGAGTGGCTCAGTCAGTTAAGCATTGGAGTCTTTACCTTGACTCAGGTCACGATCTCATTGTTCGTGGGATCAAACCCAACCCACGTTGGGCTCTGCACTGACATTGTGGAGTCTTCTTGGGATTTTCTCTCACCCTCTCTCTTTGTCCCTCCCCTGCTCATGATGTCTGTCTCTCAAAATAAATAAACATTAAAAAATAATGATGAATTTGAAAATTCTTTAAAAACTCAAAGAAAACATTTAAAAATTTCTTCCATTATTAAAAACTGTTAATTATGAAATTATCATACAATTTTTATTTAGTTTATTCATTTAAGTTTTTTTGGCATAAAATGATATATTTAATTGTGATGTAATAACAATAAAGAAAGACAATGTGGGACTTTAAGCAGAATTCAGTACATAAACGAGGCTCATTTGACTATTTCTACCAAATAACAACAGATTCTGTTCTTTGGTGGACTCTTCAGTCTTCCTCAGGTTTTTCAGGTTTTAAACATTTCCCCAAGTGACCTTGAACTAGTGTGTACAGTTTACTTTGGACTTTTGAATGCTGTGAGTGGCAAGAAGTCATAAGCATTCCTTTGGAAGCCTCAGAAGTAATGGTATGTATCCTTTGAGTTAGTGTTTTATTTTATTAGAACCCACAAGTATACAGGAGGAAATTCAAGGATATGAGCATAGAGTTGGTCATTGAATACTTTATCTTTTATGGTGTTCACTGCAAAGTATAGAGAAGAAGTTTAAATTTGTGATCATGGTCCCTAGTTCAAGTTCTCTAAGAGTTTACTTCTTGCTCCTAGAAGATTCTGCCCATTTATGGTTAAAAGCATAGTGTTTTAAAAGCCTGTAAAATATTATTAACCCGAAATAGCTACTGAAAAGTCAAGAACATGTTATCCACAATCCCAAAAGACAATCCTCCCATAGTGTTTCTTGGGGACATTACTTTCTTGAGATAGAATGAAAGAAAACAAATGATATTCACATTTAATAAATTTGGGGTATATACTTTAGCTTCCTCTCGAATATTCAGAAAGAACATATTAAGAGTTATAAGGCAAAAAAACTATGCTTAAGCTATTGTAAAATTAAAACATGTTTAAGAGTGGAAATCTTTCCCCTCCACAGGATTACACTTTCAGAATATAAAAGACTTGTCCATATGATTTCTTAGGTATGGCAAATACCATGAAGATATTTTTCTTGAAATGGGGTATACCTATATGTGATTTCTTAGATGAGTTGAAAAAAGCACTCGCTTGGTAATATTCATTCCTCGTAGAATCTTTGCTATTCACTTTGGAAAACACCTCAGTATCTTGCTTGTTCTCTCTGGCGTTCTTTCTATTGCAATCAGCCATAGTTGTGCACCTCTTCCGTTTGGTCAAGGTTTATATTTAAAATAGAAGGCTTTGGCATTCCATAAATCTGGAATCTAATTCCAACGGTTGCTCATTAGCTGTGTAAAATAAGAGCAAAATTTTGAACCTCTCATTTGGTTTCTTTATTTGTAAAGTAGAGATATTAATATAGACTCTTAGAGGGGTAGATTAAATGACATATTGAACAGGAATAAGTTTATATAGTAATTGCTACATAAGAAAAACTCAGTAAACTATGGCTATTATTATCATTATTAATATTTCCAATAAATGAAGGCTGACTTGGTTTTTATAGTCCAGTCAGAAGAAAGGGCTGATTTTACACACACACACACACACACACACACACACACCGCATTCTTTGTTACTTCAAATGTACAAAGTCAATTAGCCACCTTGTATGCCCATTTTCTGATATATAAAACAATGGCAATATATTGGTAGACACTATTGGTAGGCTATGTGACAAGCTAAACAAAAGCTGTACATACACTTTTGTCTATTTTTTCATCTAATAAACTAAAACATCCATGTGTTGGTGGATGTGGCCATGTAATGCAGGTGACATGTAAGTGGATGTCACAAATGTCATTGCATGTCTGTAACTCGATGCTTCAATGTCAGTCACACTTCCACTGCTTTTCTCCCAGTCCTAAGCTACTTTCTCCTGCTTCTTTCATAGGAGAAAATAAACCCCGTGCATGTTAAGTCTACTTTTACTTGCATTCTGTGTTACTTAGAGCTAAAACTTATTTTAACTGAAACTAATATTAATACTTGGTCACAGATTCAGTCTGAAGATTATAATAGATTAAGTACAGAGTTCTGTTCATTCAGTAAATAATTTTAAGTGTCTGGTTATGAGCAATGTGATATTTAAGCCCCTGGAATAATGTGGTCAACTGAAAGATCTGCAACTCTTTGATTACATGAAAGTAACTGGAGACAGCTGAAAGCAGGCAAATAAATAGATAATTGCATATTTTGTCCACTTCTCTAAATGCGATAAATGTGGCAGATAGAACTAAGTGTAGGAGTAGAGGAAGAAGAAGTGATTATGAAAAGGTGATCAATGAAATATAATCTAATGGGTGATATTCGAAGATAGGAATAATTAGGGAAAAAAGAATTAGAACACGTTAGCTTTGTAAAACCTCTTGAAAACACCATTCCTCTTTTAAATTAACAATGAAATTTATCTAATGTGTAAAAAAACAGTGGTTCGTTGGTGGGTCAGAAAAGTTAACTTGATTAGTATAAAAAGTGAGAAGGAGACTGGAAGAAATATTAGAGATAAGCCGATGGCAGATTATGTAGAGGCTTGTTGGAAATAACAAAAAAAGGTTCTATTCCAGTAGTATTGCTGAGTAAGAAATCCATCTCAGACTGTTTGGAATAAGCCAATAAACTTTTATCATAGCCACACATTCTATGGGTCAGGAATTCAGAAAAGGCACAATGGGGATGGCTTTTGTCTCAATGATGGGTCTCATCAGGGAAGACGCATATACCTGGTACTGACTCATCATTGAGGGCTGGAACAGTCAGAACTGAGAGGTTCATTTCCAAGATTGCTTCTTTATTCACATATCTGGCACTTGGCCTGGAACATTTGAAGTCAGACACGATCTAGGTCTTTCAGCAAGACTCATATGCAAGGTCTCTCCAGTTAGCTTAGGTTTCTCTCAGCATCAGAGAGGACCTCCTGAGTGAGTGTTCTGATAGAACTGAGCAGAAGTCACATGGCCAATTCTGACCAGATCTCAAAGGTCATGTAACATTGCTTCTTTGGTATTGTAGTAGTTTAAGGAATCTGGGTCCTCCCAGATCAAGGTCAGGGACCTTAGACTCCATCTCTCTGTGAAATCAAAGTTGAAAAACTCTGAAGCTATATTTCATAACCATAACACTATAGCAAATGGGGGAAAATAGAATATATGCATAGGTTTTACTGTCTCCATTCTTCTTAGAAGTACTGTTTTTTCACTATCCTCCATATTCTGCTACTCATAATCTTTCTCATTTTTCTCCATTAAGTTCTGTCTCTCAGAAACAATCCGAATCAGTTATTTTACATTAAATTATAAAATAAAGATAATTTTGAAGCATTGTCACTTGCAAGGGAAAGCATATTTAATTCACAAAATTATAGATCTGGATAATTTATTAAACTCCCTTTCCTAGGGGAACCAGAGTAGAAAGGTAAAAAGTCTGACAGGGTATAATGAATATGCATATATTATATTAGTGTAGAAACTGTGGTTCATTAAAGCGCATTTGTCCTATCCACAAAGAATACCTATTATTAATATTTTGTCTTGCTATATGAGACTGAGGACACAAAGAGCCAGTCTTTATTTTTCCTAAATAAGCCAAAATTAGAATTTTTATCTGAATTCTTTTGATGATTTTATCTTAAAATTAAAAAAAATTCTCATCTCTGAGCCTTTTTTTTATCCAGAGCTCATAAGCTTCTAGCTCATAAACTGTCATTAAATTAAAATAAGAGAGTAATCATAAAATTGAGGCAGCAGTGGAGATAGTTATTGTTTTGAAGGTGATAATCATTTGCCACCATTTGTAAAAATATGAAATAGTTGCTTTGTCCAATGATTTTATATTACCATCAATTTTTTTCTTCAGATTCTTTCCATAAGATAAAAATAAGCATTTCTAAGTTCATCTTTATTTAAAATCAGTTAACTTAACAATATTGAATCTTTTACCTTACTGTAGAAGTTAATTTACTGAGTTATATCCACTAAATCAAATAATTATTCTATGTTTGCAGTATTTCACAGTATTTTTCTATTATAATTCCTTTTTTTTTCCTATGTGTGAGGAAAAACATTTTTTTTTCATGTGTTAATTGAAGATATTAGAGCTTCTAAGAATGGAAGCTAGGACAGAATAATCCTTATTTCAGTTATACTCCATGATTTCCATTATATGGACTGTTCTTAAAAATCCCCCAAATTTTGTGCCATATAAAAAGAAGTTGAGTATCAGGTATCAAACAGAGCCACTGGAATCAGTCATGAAAGATAGAGAGAGGAAACATAGTAATGTAATTCTTGAAAAATTATGGTATGTTACAGGGTCACAGAATTTGTTCCTTCTAATTTTCAGAAATAATATTGGAATTTAAGAAGAGAGAATACTATCAGGAAAGAGGCATTTGTATGATCTAAAAGTTCTTTCTGGCCACATTCATTTTCATACTTCAACTCTCATTTTTATGTTAACAATTCCATAATAACTATATTTATCTTTTTTCTCTGTATAAATTTTATTTGAAAATGGAAATTCCCTTTAAAGATACCGAAGCAGAGCACCTGGGTGCTCAGTGGGGTAAGTCTCCCACTTTGGCTCAGGTCATGATCTGATCATGATTTGCGAATTCAAGTCCCACATCAGGCTCCGTGCTGACAGCTCAGAGCCTGGAGCTTATTTTGGATCCTGTGTCTCCCTCTCTCTCTGCACCACCCCCACTCATGTTCTGTCTGTCTGTCTATCTCTCTCTCTCAAAAATAAATAAACATTGAAAAAAACATTTAAAATATATATCAAAAGCAGAACTTAATGAATATGCATTCAAAAAGTTCTGTTTAAGTCTTCCCTATTTCAGTCACTGTTACCACCATTGTTTCCATGTATCAGACACAAGGAGTCAATTGATGAATCATTTATGTCTCTTTTGTATATGACTTTTTATGAAGCTTCCCTGTTTTCCAGTACCATTGTGTGTCACCTCATATATCAAAATCACATTTGTTTTGCTCTCCTTCCCTCCAAACGTACTTGTTCCACTGAAACTTACATAATTCTCTCAATGATACAATGAATTATGTATGATTCTGTTCACAAACCTTCAGAGACTTCTCACCGAATTTGAACAGAATTAGAATAAACGGTTAATTCAGTCATGTGTTAATGCATAACAAAATACCCGATCATCGATTCTTCCTTTTTTTTTTTTTAAAGTTTGTTTGTTTGTTTAGAGAGTACATGCGCCTGTGCACCAGCAGGGGAGAGGCAGAAAGAGAAAGAGAGAGAATCCTCAGCAGGCTCCATGCTATCAGTATAGTGCCCAATGTGGGGCTTGATCCCTTGGACTGTGAAATTGTGACCTGAGCTGAAACCAAGGGTCGGGTGTTCCCCTATTCTCCCTTTTTTAAAACCACTACTGAATTAAAAATTTCCATTTCCAATTATGAAACATTTCAAACGTGCCAAATAATAGAAGAAAAAAAAAAAAACTTTTGGTACAGTGGTACAACCATAAGTAAGATTTTACTATAAGAAATATTATCAGATACTAGTGGCTTAAATTTGAAATTTACTTGCCTATTTCTGTACTTTTACCAGTACAGTTTTTACAAAGATACAGCTATAGAGAATATTTACATGTAACATACAGTAGTTATGTTCTTCAAAATTAAAATAAATATCATAATTTTCTGTGTATTACATGAAATGGACTTTCTAATCTCACTATTGTATTTTTGAGAGCCAGTCCTGATGATGCTTGGATATCTACTTTTGTTAAATTTCCATGTAGGATTTAATTAAATAAATAATTAAAAATTTTTCATATTAGGGAATATTTAAGAACAATTTTATTTTACTTATTATTTTTTAATAATTTATTTATTTATTTATTTATTTTTTTATTTTTTGAGAGAGAGAGAAAGAGAGCACAAGCCGGGGAGAGCCGGAGAGTGGGGAGACACAGAATCCAAAGCAGGCTCCAGGCTCTGATCTGTCAGCACAGAGCTGATGAGGGGCTGGAACCCGTGAACCACGAGATCATGACCTGAGCTGAAGTCAGATGCTTAGCCTAGCTGACTGAGCCACCCGATAGCCCCTTAAAAACTATTTTAAATGTTAAAAACAGTGCTGTAATGAATATTCATGGTCTCTTTTTTCATACATGTTAAAATTTCTGTAGGATAGACCAAGAGCAGGCACAGGGATTTTGAAACTTTGAGTACCTGCATCTTGAGTCCTTTTTGGTATTGCCAAATTGCTTTCCAAGATAGTTGTATACATTTATCTTCCCACCATACAAACTTTAGAGTTCCTATTTTCCCATGGCTTCAGCAAGCAGGGGAGATTTTCTCAAGTGCTAAATGGTAAAATAAGAATGACAAATGTGATCACTTTAAAAACTCAATGTAATTAAATAGAATATATCTTATGTTTTATTTAAAACTGACACAATGTGTTTTTCACATTTGGAATTAGTATGATGTTGGGATACAATTTATAACTTTTAAAATATATCAACCAACTATACCATTGCTATTTGAATAGTTACTAATTTTCCTGGCTGATATGAAATACATACATAAGATATAAAAAGTCTTGTAGCTATTGATGATGTCCTGACATATGCTCCAATGGTCAAATTCTTTTTTTTTTTTAATGTTTATTTATTTTTGAGACAGAGAGAGAGACAGAGCATGAACGGGGAAGGGTCAGAGAGAGAGGGAGGCACAGAATCCGAAGCAGGCTCCAGGCTCTGAGTGGTCAGCACAAAGCCCCACGCGGGGCTCAACTCACGAAAGGCGAGATCATGACCTGAGCCAAAGTCGGACGCTCAACCGACTGAGCCACCCAGGCGCCCCATCCAATGGTCAAATTCTTAATCTCTGAGTCAATGTCACACTGCATAATTACTATGGATTTCTAATCAATGCTTGTTGACTCTCTACTCAGTGTCAGCATGTGAGTTTTCCAGGGCTGCAGCAGGTTACCATAAACTGGGTGGCTTAAAGCAACAGAAACATGTTCACTCACAGTTCTGGAGGTCTGAAGTCTAAAGTTAAGGTGTCATTAGGTCATTATCTTTCCAAAGATTCTAGAGGTGAAGCTTTCTTTGTTTCTTATAACTTCAGGTGGCTCCAAGGTGTCCTTTGGCTTGGGACTGCTTAACCCCAATCTCTTCCTCTGTCCTCACATGGCTTCGCCTCTTCTCTGTATATAATGTGATGTTTTGATATATGTGCGCATTGTGAAATGATTACCACAATCAAGATAATTAACATATCTATCCCTTCCTATATTTACTTTTATTCTTTTTTCCTGGAAGCCGAGCTATCCCGGCCTGAGTGGCAGGGCCTGGGCTGTGGCCGGATTGGTGACTGCAAGGCAGACCACTGACAGTGAAACTTCTTGTACTCCCACTTTTAGGTAATTAGGCCTTAAAAGTACCCGGGGTATTATCTGTTGGGGAATTGCCCTCGGCAGGCCCCCTGGGAAAAGAACCATTAGGGCAGAAAATAAGTTTCCACAAGGAATTGTGCGGCCTTACATTTAGCCCTTGCCACCCCCTATGGAGATTCCTCTACGTTTGCCAACAAAGAAGGCCCATAAAGGAGAGACATGGATTTGAAAGCCTCACTCCCCTAGGCCCACCTGGCCCCCCGGAGGCATTCCAGATGATGACTGAACCTAGTCGGTTAAGGTACAGAATGGTTCATTCGTTCCTGGGTGCATTGTCTCTCTGAGAATGTATGAGGCATGGATTTCTAAGACTTTTTCAGCCCCTTCCTGGCACCTCGGACCGAGGCAAACACATTGTTCTTCTGGTCTCATGTGGTAAGGAGGTCACGTCCCTGTAACTGTTCCACTTGAGGTGTTGAGAAATGGAGGGCCTTTCACGAGAACAGCAAACAAATGCTTTGTAGATTATAGATAAATGCAGATGCATAATGGAACAATGTAAGAAATTAATCAATAATCAAAGGGTATGCGGGAAAATTAGGGGAAATCGCCATGTTATTTCTTAAAGGTTGTTTACACATAGGAACATTTTCAAAAAATTAGGTAATGTTAGAAAAACACAGATGACGTATGCTACAAGGAAATCACTAGCAAATATAATGCCATGTTTGCTACAATAAATCGGCCAGTTCAACACACTGCTGTTGTCTGTGTGCATTTTTATTTTAGTTTTAGTTGTTTAGTTTCTTATTTTTTAGTTTTTTATTTTAGTTTTGTTTTATTTTCACCGACGCCGTTCTTCCTTCCGGAACCCCTGGTTGCTGGAGCTGGTCTCCGGAACTTTTTGGTGTTAAGAACACTTGAGATATACTATCTTAGCAATTTTTTTTTTATATTTTTAATGTTTATTTACCTTTGAAAGAGAGAGACACACACACACACAAAGAGTGTGAGTGGCGGAGGGGCAAAGAGAGATGGAGACAGAATCCCAAGCAGACTCCAGGCTCTGAGCTGTCAGCACAGAGCCCGGCACAGCGTTCAAACCCACAAACTGTGAGATCATGACCTGAGCTGAAGTTGGCTGCTTAACTGACTGAGCCACACAGGTGCCCCTATCTTACGGAACTTTAAATATATAATACCTTATTATTAACTATAGTCACCATACTTTTCTAGTTATTTTCACTATAACATCTTTTATCCTAAGGGTTGCTGCTCTTATTATTAGTGTTACAGTTTCTAATAGTCAATGGTCATCTAGATTTGCCGTGATACTTAACAGTTCTTGTATTTACCATTACTATTTGCTTCCGTACTTTCCTTTCTAGCTCCTTTTCATTCTTCCAGTATTATTTTTTATAATGATCCAAGTGTCCTGATGGTTGCCTGAACGTGGATGATAGTGATAGAATAACCTGATAGTATATACACATATACATATATTTTTTAAACCTGGTATATTTTATTTTATTATGTTTTAAGTTTTATTTATTTATTTATTTAGAAGGAGAAAGAAAGCATGAGTGGAGGAGGGGCAGAGAGAGGGGGAGAGACAGAGAGAGAGAATCCTGACACGGAGCTCTATCTCATGAGCTGTGAGATCATGACCTTAGCTGAAATCAAGAGTTAGACACTTACCTGACTAAGCCACCCAGACACCCTTGTTTATTATTCCTTTTTAATATATTTACCCATTTATATATTCATTACATATTATATATATTTCATAATTTATTTTAGATTATTTATTTTTAATCCTTTTAATCTTATTTTTCTTCTAATTTTCATTGCTCGTAAATCATTTTTAATTTTATATTTTGTTATTTTTGTTTGAAAATTTATTTTTAATAGAGTTTTAAATTTAAATATTTTCCCTTGTGGCAATTCCTTGTATTTGGGACAATGGATCATTCCTCAGAAAAAAATTATGTTTATATTTATACTTCTTATGCTAAGAAACTCATGGGAAATATTGACTTTGGACCAATTTTTATTTCAGTTTATCATGTCTAAGGTTTCTAGACTACATGAGTTTTATAAATTCCTACTTCAATCTTGAGTAAGGAATAGGGAAAATGAAGGCAAATTCTTAGCTATTTTCTTAAGAACTGAAAACAGTAGAAAATGTTTCATGCTCTTTGATGTTCGGCAGAAATTTTGTTCTGGGCAATTTATTTCAGGGCCCTAAGTATTTGGAATCTCCAGAAGGTCAAATATACCTAATCCTTGATTTCCATTAAATTATAATTCTTATATAGTTAAAATAATAACTCTCAAACAAATATAAAATGCTACACCTTAAAGAGGTTACTTAACTAATTACTTAAGGAAGCAGTCAGTACAATGTCTGTAAATGGTACAAAGCACATCTGAGAAGCTGATATACTCAGTGGTGGTTTAACAAATGAATGTTACGATATGACGGCTGAGTTAGATATAAAATTGATTGATACACAACTATTTATTCATGCTCATAAATATGTGAGGTTATTTGTTTCAACTTGGAGTAAATGTTTGTATCTCCACAGAAAAAAAAAGTTAACAAGTTTTATTTTCACTAAGTTTGGGATCTTCAACCACTAGGAAGCAGTGAAATGAACCAAATGCATTCCCCTAGAAAAACCTTGGGTACCCTTTATACCCAAATGACATTGAAGTGTATGTTGCTCAGCCTTATTATATATTTATTTAACCTCATTTCCATGTTTGAGATAATTTTCCTGACACATGGACCATCACCCACCACCAACCTACTCAGGGCATGTACACCTCAAAATCCAATCCTTTCTATTTGCTTACCTCTATCCCATGCCTGCTCAGAGGATTAAAATCTCATTTTTTTTTTTTTTTTGGATATTCCTGTTGCTGTGCTGTGCTACATACCTCAGGTACACATTTTAAACAAAGATTAATACCTTTTACACAGTATTCCTGGCATTTACACTGCGAAGGATTTCAAGTTATCTTTCTTACTCTTCTGTTTGAACTAGAGTGCCCTTATCATGGTCCTTCTCAAACAATTGCAATTTCATGAAAACTTTATTCAGCCCTCAATAAATTATCTTTTCCCTTCTCTGAATCTAAATAATGATTAGTTTCTGTCTCTTTCGTATATTTATTCAACCAATTATATTCTTTTGGACTCGCATGCACACACACACACACACACACACACGGAGTCACATCTTCTATGGTAGAAACTAAGTATTAAGTATAGCCAATATGTTCCTTAAAAAATCCAAAACTGTCTTCCAAATAAACTGGGTTTTTTTGTACCAAATTTTACTACTTCCAGAAGCTATCAATTAGTCATGGTTTGGTTTGGTTTTACTTTTTTCTTTATCACCTCCCTTCCTGCCCATGACATTCATTACTTTTTCTATTTTTTTTTCCCCAATAAGCATCTTACCTTTAAATGTAATGGTAGGCTGAATAACCCACCACTTTTAAATATTGTTTTTTGTTATTTCCTTTCCTTTCCTTTCCTTTCCTTTCCTTTCCTTTCCTTTCCTTACCTTTCTTTTCTTTCCTTCTTTCCTTTCTCCTTTCCTCCCTTCTTTTGTCCCCTCCCACCTTCCTTTCTTCCCTTCCTCCTTTGTTCCTTTTTTTGATAAGCTTATGTGGTTTAATTCATATAACCTAATATATATATAGAAACTTCATTATATTTGTATTTACTGTTCAAATAAATCATAAATGTCTTGATGGAGATGAGTATGCATAGTTTTCTTTGCATTCTAAGCAGTATTATTTAGGCTTTGAATAAATAAAGGATTCATAAATATTTGTTTTAGGAAAGTGAAATAATCATGAGTGGCTACATATCCTTGTTTCCAGAAGTTTTCTTGTTGATTCTTTATTAAAAACACTAGATAATCCCCTGACCACAATCCTTCCTATGTAAAACCTCATATATTCTCTTAATTATTATATGTGCTTTCATCTATCAGTATATCTCCAAGATTGCAGAAAAATTGGGATTATAATAAGTGGAAAGCATCTACAATTATAACAACATCTTGAGGCAAGACACTTCATAAGACTTTAGAAAGTAGATCAGTAAAAATAATTCATGATAGAAGAAGCATGGATTCATCAGCTTGACTATTGTTTTAGGTAGTAAAACAACATTTATAAAAGAGGCTTCAGTAATAATGCCTAATGTTTCATTCTTATAGGGTAACTTAGTAATTCAGATGTTTTAGGGCTCTTGGTTTTCTTTTTTTTTTTTCCCAGTTCTTTTATATGTAAGAGTGAAGTGGTCCTTAAATGACAATTTTTTTTTCTTCTTCCTTATGGCAATAAATACAGAAAGTTCTAGCGAAAACTGCCTTTTCAAACTATACCTGAACTCTGTGAAAGATCCTATTGTATTTTATTTTAGCTATTTAGCTATTAGCCTGTCAATCACTAAGGAAGTGGAATCAATTAACAAGTATCAACCACTGTGCTAGGACTTGCTCACATTTTTTCATCTACCTAACAGAATCTTCATAGCACCTGAACAGATGCTAATTCACAGGCATTTGATCAATTGAATAACACATACCTTTTCATCTGATTTCATGTGCAAACTCTACGTGGAGTTTAGTAAGAAAAACATTCATAAAATTCAATCATTAGCTCACACAGCTTCAAGTTATTATCTTGGTAGATATTTTGTATATATTTCCAAATGACAACAAGTGGATTTTTTGGTCCAACATTAATTTTTGTGACGAATATATTTCAAAAATATTAACTTATTTACAGAACAAAAAGGAAATCAGCAAGTGAAAATAGTTTTAATATGAAAAACTTTATAATTATAAAGACTAAATGCTCATTTTCAGAAGTTAATGAAGTATTAGATGTTTAAGAGCAACCAAATCAAACTATCCTAAATATTAAAACTCCTTATTTACAATTTTGCTTATAAATACCAAGACATTCTTGCCAATATATAAATGAGAGACTTTAAAAGAATGTTGATGATTTTAAAAATAGCTTTTAGAAAGATAACAAAGTGATTTTATGTCCTGAAGTGAAGACCCTGAGAGGCATTTTTTCACATGGCCTGTCAAAATGTATACCCAAACCATAAGTGGATGTCTGAGTAATAATTTATCTACCTTTATGTGATTTGTCAGGTTTTATTTTTCAAAACAAGAGTTGGTTGACATCAGCAATATCTTCAGTTGAAAATTTTTTCTGTTGTTTTCTTAATGTATAAGTAGAGTGCTTCAGCAGAATATAAAAATACTATGAAGTCATTATTAGTTAAACCAGACACACCGTAGATAATCAAATAATGATACATACATAAACAATAATTTCACGAGTTTATAAAAATTTTGAAATGCACAAATTAAATCCAGCTACCAAGGTAGTGTTGGAGTGCAGGTCATGATGAAAGCTCAACGTGGGCCATTTTATTTTGAAAAAAAGTATATATTACTAAAGACATCCAGGATAAATATGTTGCTGCTTTTAAAAGGTCTTGCAAAGCCATAGATATTTAAAAAATATTACCATTTTAATTTCTCATTCTGCTTGGTACTATGCTATACAAACAACAGTGTGGAGAAGAAAAACTTTCCTGGATTGCTTGATGCCTCTTGGGACTTTCCACATACCTAGAGAATTAGGTCTATAGCTCTTTGTTCAGTTAATTGTTCTGATCTGAAGGCAATAAGACACTTAGCTCCTTCCTAAGAGAGTCAATTTGTTGCAATCCTTAGATTACTAAATCTCAGTTATTGCGTCCCAAATTTGAGCCACGGAATGTAAGAAAAACTGGAAATTTATCTCCCTGTATATTTACATGTCAAAGAGATGAACCTTCAGAATTTGGAGACAAGTAAAGGACATCAAAGCCTTCAAAGGTGGGACCATCAATTTCCTGAAAAGATTTTACTGACATTCAAAAAGGCTAGAATAAAGATGCCTTTTTGGTAGAATGGGAGGACAGTTGTGTGTCCCCTTTACTGTAAGCAAAACAAACAAACAAAGAAAATAGATTTCTTCATTTTTATCTGTAGAAAATCTGGCTATTCACTAGGACAATTGACCTGACTCTCTACAGGTTTTCTTGGGAATAAAGCCTGCGGAAAGGGGCAGCAAACACACATTATTAAGAGATCTGTCAGCCTGAGAATACTTGTGTGCACATTCAAAATAAAAAGAATAAATATGAATGTAAAAGGACAAGACAAAGATTCCCAAATTTTATTGAATAGATGAGTGGATGAATGAATAAGAAATAGAAATTGTAAAGATTGAAGATGTTCACTTCCATTGAAAAAAATCAGAGAATCAAATTGTGAATAACTAATTTGCAGAATGTTTGGGTAATTATAAGAGTAAAAAGAGAATTGGTGTTCTTCAGAGAAAATTAAGTCAAAGCAATTTAAACTTGAGCTATAGCCAAAGAGAAGGAGATTGCTATCCATCTAGGGGTGCTTAAAAATGAGGAGCTCATCAACAAGGAAGTTCAAGACAAAATAGAAATTGAGAGCAGTACAAAATAACATTTGATGGCACAAACTGTTAAGTCATTGTGAGAAATAAGCCCATGGACCCAATCAAAGGAGGGACATGGAGACACGGAGCACAGTGAAGTGAGGCTTTAATCAACGTTCTTGTAAATGCAGATGTCTGATTGACAGGTACATCTGGGGTAGTTACAGCACACAATTTATTTCCTAGAATGAAAGTCCTTCCTCTGGTTCCTCATTGGCTGAGTACTACAGAGGTTAGGGCCTTACCCAGACATGGCTTATGCTCATGTAAGGCAAAAAGTAGTCCGATTGGAACAAATATACCAATGTGACTTTCAATCCCTCCTCCCTTTGTTCTTTGGCACATGCTCATTGCAAAGCCCGTGAAAATAAAAGAAACCACAAAATGTAGAGGAGAAGAACCAGGAAGTGCAGTGTCTAAGGGTTTCGGACTCTGGGGGAAGGGGGATTGGGATTCATACATATTTTCAGCAGCTTTTAAAACTACTGTTAACTAGACAGCACAGCTTTTATTTGATATTTCTGAAAACGAAACATCTCCCTTACTTCTCACAGTCATGAAGACTGTTTGTAGGACGTAAGTAAACTTAAAGCTTTGGACTGGCCTTTCATGAGGAAATAAATCGTTCATGAAAATCACTGCTATTTTGAAGAAAACCATCCCCATTCTACCTTAATCTTTAATATTTCCAAGAAATGCACAATTTTGATCAAAACTAATTCAGTTGACATAAACAGGAGCATGTCAGCCTTGTTAAGGCCCTTTCAGATATGAAAGCACAATAGGATGGAAATGAACAACTCTACCCTCCTCTAAAAGTTAGCCTAAATTCATCACTTCACAAGAATTGAGAAGAGTTCGGTATCATGTTGCAGGCCTATACCGGAAGAGGACACTTGAAACAGAGTTACAGAAATAGTGGTTCTATTTACATTGAGCATGCTAGTAAGAGAATTTTCTTCATATATTTTCCTCAAGAGTCTTGAGAAACATATTTTCAGGAGCAAATATTTGAAATAAATGTGTAATTTCAAAGCAAATTATTTAGCTCTTACTTTTAATAAATGTCCTGTTTTAATATACAGTCACGTTTCATAGTCACATTTCAAATTGTTAATCTTCCAGATCAAAGTGCATAGAGAACTAAATCATGTTTTTTTTTTTTTTTTTTTCAGTAGGCTCACTTCTGTCTTCAATATAGGTCCCTATGTTTGTGCCCAATTTTTAAAAAAATTTTTTTGTATTTTTATTTAATTTTTGAGAGAGAGAGATAGAGAGCAAGCAGGGAAGGACAGAGAGAGAGGGAGAAAGAAACCTAAGCAGGCTCTGCACCATCAGCACAGAGTCCAATGCAAGGACTGAACCCATGAACCATGAGATCATGACCCGAGCCCAAAGTCAAGAGTTGAACGTTCAACCTACTGAGCCACCCAGGTGCCCCCAATTTTAATTTTTAACACCTTTAATTAAGAATAGTTGATTTGTGATGTATTACTTTTTTGGCTAGAATGGCATCGAAATACTTGTTGCAAATGAATTCACATGTAGACTTAGACTCCATTAGTAGCTACTTCATTGTCTCCCTTTCTTAATCTCAATGTGTAAATATTTGTCCTGCGAACCTTTTTTACAATGGTTTAAAATTGTTTAAAGGGATTTTTCAAAGTTAGTTTTTTTTTAATTCTGACCATAACACAATTTAAAAATTCTGACTTGACAGAGTGGCAAAATGAACAAATCAGGAGACTATAGATGCTGGAGAGGATGTGGAGAAACAGGAACCCTCTTGCACTGTTGGTGGGAATGCAAATTGGTGCAACCGCTCTGGAAAGCAGTGTGGAGGTTCCTCAGAAAATTAAAAATAGACCTACCCTATGACCCAGCAATAGCACTGCTAGGAATTTACCCAAGGGATACAGGAGTACTGATGCATAGGGGCACCTGTACCCCAATGTTTTATAGCAGCACTCTCAACAATAGCCAAATTATGGAAAGAGCCTAAATGTCCATCAACTGATGAATGGATAAAGAAATTGTGGTTTATATACACAATGGAATACTACGTGGCAATGAGAAAGAATGAAATATGGCCTTTTGTAGCAAGTGGATGGAACTGGAGAGTGTGATGCTAAGTGAAATAAGCCATACAGAGAAAGACAGATACCATATGGTTTCACTCTTATGTGGATCCTGAGAAACTTAACAGAAACCCATGGGGGAGGGGAAGGAAAAAAAAAAAAAAAGAGGTTAGAGTGGGAGAGAGCCAAAGCATAGGAGACTGTTAAAAACTGAAAACAAACTGAGGGTTGATGGGGGGTGGGAGGGAGGGGAGGGTGGGTGATGGGTATTGAGGAGGGCACCTTTTGGGATGAGCACTGGGTGTTGTATGGAAACCAATTTGACAATAAATTTCATATATTGAAAAAAAAAATAAAAATTCTGACTTGGGGCACCTGGGTGGCTTAGTTGGTTAAGCATCCAATTCTTGATTTCAGCTCAGGTCACCATCTCATGGTTCGTGAGATTAAGCCTCCTGTTGGGCTCTGCACCGACAGCTTGGATTCTCTCTCTCACTCTCTCTCTCTCTTTCTCTCTCCCTCGGTCTTTCTCTGCCCCTACCCCATTTGTGCCGTCACTCTGTCAAACTAAATAAATAAACATTTAAAAAAAGACAAAAAACTGGGGTGCCTGGGTGACTCAGTCAGTTAAGTATCCAACTTCAGCTCAGGTCATGATCTCCTAGTCGGTGACTTTGAGCCCCGCATCAGTCTGTGTGCTGACAGCTCAGAGCCTGGAGCCTGTTTCAGATTCTGTCTCTCTCTCTTTCTCTCTCTCTCTCTGCCCCTCCCTGGCTCTCACTGTCTCTCTCTCAAAAATAAAATAAACGTTAAAAAAGTTTTTAAAGAAAGGACAAACACTTATGACTGAATGTTTTCAAATAATTTTAAATATCTATTTGAGTTTTTTTTTTCCAAAACATATGGATCCTGTATTTAATCTAGATTTACATTCACCAATTTAATAAATGTTTCTGAGCCACTGGTATTTGATTGACTCCATAGAACATAACAAAACAAGAAGTAATGTCTGATTCAACTAATGGGTGATATGTTTGGTTATGAAACCAACTCTTATGGATAAGCTTGCGTAATGATGGCCATGGGATTTCTACTAGTCTGCTTATACATAGGGCTTGAAGGAGGGAATGTATTTTTGGCATTAGGCAACAATGCCTGCTATTTGTGGGTTGAGACTTTTAGTAAATATTTAGGAGGATTGCAGAATGGAGGGGGGAGGTATTATTTATTCTTGTACTAGAATACTCATTTTTAATTCATGTGATGAGATCAATAAGAAAGGGAGAAAATCTCAGCATTTTGAAATGCTGAACAGTAAAAACTCCATATGTATAACAGTTGGAAATTATTTTTGCTAGCTACTTTTCATATAATATAATAATGTTGGCAAATGAACAAGGCAATTCCTAAATGAATTATATAATTATTTGCAGTACTTTGAAAGATATTGATCTCTCTTCTTTATAAGTAATTCATAGGACACAATATTAAACAATAGATAAAATAGCAAGTAAATATGCTTCAGGGCATCACTCACAGCATAATTAAAAACTAACTTACTTTTTGATTTCAACAGCCTCAATTCCCATTCAACATAACTGTGCATGACAAATTTATTGTCAAATTACTTGCAAACATAAGGCTGAAAAAGATTTTTATATTAACTTTACAAAACTTTCTCTTTTGAAATAATCAATATTTTATTTTATTAATTTAGCTTTCTTTAACTGCTTATAATTTGAACTGAGATATTTGAAGGAAAGTACAATTTTTAAATTATCTATAAGTATAAAAATAAATGTTCTTAGCCAGTATACCAATCCTACCAAGAAATCTTAGAAACATAGAAGCAAATTCTAAAGAAAATAAATATCTCTGTCTGCCTAGGCACATTACACATGCTTCTTCCACTAAATCTCTCTAAGACTGACAGCTTTTTCAGGTTTTTTTAAAGACGTTAGACATATTCTATTCTTACATTGTCCATCCTCACTTAATCTTTATTGGTTGTACTTCAGGATCTTATCGACTTCATATTTCCATTAAGAATACTAGGTACTGCTGCTTTTCCACTTTCATTTTTATTTGATATAAACAGAAGTCACTTTTCCTGTGACACAAAATGACACAAAATGATCATTTGATGTATTGTCCAAACTGCTGCAGTGTTGTGACTGTTCCAGGAAAATCAGGACGTACAATATGCTTTCCTATTGGAATACAAAATTTTGCTTTATTTTTTAAAAGATTATTTTTAATGTTTATTTTATTTATTTTTTGAGAGAGAGAGAGAGACAGAGAGAGAGACAGAGAACAAATGGGGGAGGGGCAGAGAGAGAGGGAGACACAGAATCTGAAGCAGGCTTCAGGCTCTGAGCTGTCAGCCCAGAGTCCAACATTGGGCTTGAACTCACAAACTGCAAGATCATGACCTGAGCTGAAGTCAGATGCTAAACCGACTGACCCACCCAGGCACACCTACAAAATTTTATTTTTATTTTTATTTTTATTTTTATTTTTATTTTTATTTTTATTTTATTAAAAATGTTTTTCCAGAAATTACATAAAGACATTAAATTCTCAATTTTGCCTTTGCATTTACTCATTTATACAGTTTCAAATTGGACACATTTCTATGATTAACACTTTTATTATATTTATAAAAATGTTTTAATAAAAACTTTTCAAAATGACAGCTAAATTCTATTTAAAGGAAATGAGAATTTTAACATGTTACTTGCAACTTGTTCCACAGTATTCCAATAATACATAAAATTTTGTATACTAATTAAAAATATTTTGGATGTTAGGGTGCCTGGGTGGCTCAGTTGAGTAAGGGTCCAACTTCAGCTCGGGTTATGATCTCACAGTTTGTGGGTTCAAGCCCCGCGTCTGGCTCTGTGCTGACAGCTCAGAGCCTGGATCCTGCTTCAAATTCTGTGTTGCCCTCTCTCTCTGCCCCTCTCCCATTCGCACCCTGTCTCTCTTTCTCAAAAATAAATAAACATTAAAAAAAAAATAAAGAAAATATTTTTGATGCTAAGTAAAAGTAATTTGATTAGGATATTTTGCTTTCCTGAGGAGACTTTGAGAGAAATCTGATCATGTCATAGATATGAGAAGAGCATTTTAAAAAATAGGCATTTTGCAAAGAATGGATATTAAAAAACAATAAAATAAGAACAAATGAATGGCATCTGCTTGAGTAAATCTAAGGATTCTGAACATGACCGGGTATGTCCCAATTAGCTGTAAGAAGATTGTAAGGACAGCGCATGAATCTAACTAAGCCTATCATATAAATTGAGTTAGATCATAGGAGGAAGTGACTATTTGATGTATGTATTGAAAGGGATTCCTATTTGACAGGCATTATTAAAAACTAAAAAGAAGACAAAAAAGAAAGAGAAAGAGAAAAGAACTGCCATACAAGATAAGCAACTTGCTCCAGAGGAACAGGGCTTGTAGACATATTACAAAGATAGATATGGTGATGAGAGTGGGCGATGGGAGTAGGGAATTATCTTTAATACTGGTGCTGCCTGTTGGGACCTCGTGATGAGATCAGGTGGATGCTCACTTATCACTTATAGTTATCAGAGCTATAACTCTCACCAGTGACACATTAACAGATTCAGAAAACATGGGATCAATAGTGGCGATACAGAGAATAGAGATATTAAAACGTTTTCTACATGTAAGACCTTGTTATTGATGTATGTGCGTATAATACATGTTATAATATGTAAAATACATTCTTTATAGAATATATTGTCATATATACTACCATATACATTATATATACATATATATATATTCATACACACACACACCTATTATATAAAAATGGAGAAAATGATGGTAAAAAGGAAGTACTATGGAGAAGAATTAAAGTGAAGTCTTGGAAGAGGGATTTGAATTTACATGTGAATGAAGAATGACCCAACAGTTTTGTTCCAGGGATTGAAAAATGGATTATATACCAGTCTAAAAAACAGGGACCACTTGAAGTTTTCATGGGTAGACAGTATAATATGAGGGGTAGTTACAAAACTGCTGGGAAGGCTGAAAGAGTAAAAGTAGCCTGTGGAATTATTCCAGATGATGACTCACTGAAGGAAGCCACCGTTATCCCTGGAAAACCAAACATTGGAAGGGGTACAGTCCATTCCTTACAATTCCACACCAACAATTGGCCCAGCTGCAGTGCAGTTGCCATTAAGTGGTAACCCTGGACTCTCAATGAAGCTTCTAAAGACATTGGTGCTTCTACTCCTGCTGTCACCATTGCTGTTGCTGCGAATATGTCCAGGAGCACACAATTGCACCCCATACTGCTGATCATGTCTTTAAAAGTAGACTGAAACTATTATCTGTTGTATGATTCCAATTCCATGAAGTTCAATATCAGGCAAACCTGACTCATAAAGGTAAAATTCAGAGCATGGTTGCCTATATCAGTGACTAGGAAGGTTCACAATGGAGACTTCAGCATTTTAGTAATACCAATATATATTTATCTGGATTGTAATAATACTAGTATTTTATGTTGTAAAAATGTGCTATGCTGTATGCTGAAGACCTGTTCCCTTATAGTTGCCTTATATACATCATATTTTAATACAAAAATCAATAACAGTAGTTCAAATTCAATATACAATATTGGCCAATTTTTGGAAGAAGCCACTGGGAGGACATAATTATTCATTGACCCATGAGCTGGACCCAGGAAATCAGAGACTCCTCATCTCCTTTTCATTTCTTAGAATGTGCTTTCCACTTGCTTTCTTTGCATTGGAAGCTGCTCCAGGTTGCAGTCTTGAGATAGTAAGGTGATGTTGAGACCATCTAGACAGTGTATGTGTCTGAACCCAGTTAAGGAATCTGTATAAATTTTTAAGATTTGGCAGGCAAGTGCAGACATCTATTCTGGAAGCTGTCCAAAACAAGCCTTGTAAGTAAGTTCCCTTGCTTATTAAACCTGCCACCTGCTGAACTGCAGTGGCCTGTTTCTTCAGTTTCTCCTGTCCTTCGCATATGGGGACTGATTTCAGATTACACCTGGGAAGCTCCCAGGGTTGCAAAGCAAAAATAATGGCTTAAAATATTCTACTCCTAAAGGTCCTTGAACTATTAGAATGAATATAGAACATTTTGTTAAAATAATATGACAAACCTAAATATAAAGAATATTAAATTAAGGCAGGACTTTGAATAAGATATTTTATATAAAGTTATAGGAAATTAGTAAATGTGCATGTGTATACAAAGTATTATTACAGAATTGTAAAATCCTGTCTGATTAATCTGGAAAATGTTTACAGGTGTCCCATAGATTAATTGGAAACACTTTAAAAATGTTTCTTAGTGGTACATAACAATAGCTAGTGACATGTTAGATTCCATGAATAAGGGGAAGAGTGGCTTGAGAGAATTTATCTCTCTTTTATGTAAAATTTGAAAAGTCCAGTGACGTTATAATAGCTCCATTTTGTTGGTTTCTTTTGTTGTTTGTATATCCCTAGACCTGTCTCTTCCTCTTCATGTATGACATAACTCAAAACAGTCTGTGAATTATTTACAATAGTACAAGGATAAAGGACACACACATTTCTTTAAAGAACACCAATTGGAAGCAACATGTCCTGCTTCTGCTCATATGCGATTGTCCAGAAACTAGCTGCATTGCCTCTAGATACATTCACCAAAGCAAAAGGAGGCTATAAAATGTAGATTTTGGTTTGCCAAGATTCCTGAAAAATACATATTAAGATGATAGAAGAAAATTAAAATTAGAAATGTCTGTCACTTTAACTCTGAAATATCCACGTGCATTCCCAAACAGAGAATACCCCTAATTGTTGTCTGATTACTGCTTTCAGCTCCCTTTCCATGATATCTGCTTAATGGAAGTGCTTCTGGTGGGGACTGTTTACAGTGTATCCTCCATGGACTAAATTGCTTGGGAGAATTCAGAATATACATTTTATATTATAATTTTTCTGTCCCATGTACCCTTGCTGGACCTTTTCCCACAGGTCCACTGACAGAATATATTCTCAAATGGAAATATTTTCAATTTTCACCTCCATTGAAATGTGCATAATCTATAGTTACTAATTGCTATAAATGGATAGCAAAAAGGAAGAAATCATCAGCTATTTGAATAACACAATTCTATTTTGTATGTCTATAACATAGACTCAAGCCTAAGTAATTACTCTGAAATACATGACTCATTTTGAAGTAAGTCAATAAGAAATAATTTCATCAAATTCCAAATGTAGTATCATTTCTAAATTGTACGTACGAAAGCAGGGAATGTATCAGAATAAGAGGCAGCATGCAGAACAAATAAAGAAGAGTAGTAATTCAGAGCTGTAGACAGAAATTGCCTCTTGGTCAGATGAGTAAATATTTTGTTGTTTTAAAGTTAGCCAATGACAAGACCTTTCAATCAATTCTTTTTGATGGATAGATTATCCATGGATACCTGTTTTCTTACCATATCCTATTTTTAGATATTGCATTTTAAAACTTCTAAGAACATACATATCATCTTAATTGATCTATTATTGTTAGTGTTTGTTTTTTTTTAATTCCGAAACAAATCATTATTTTGTATTATATTAACAAGCTTGATTGTGATAATGTAGGATTTATTTATTTATTTTTTTAAATTTTGGTGGGTCGATGATATATTTTTCTGCTGAGAAAGAAGGCTGTTCATAACTTTAAATCATGTTAGGTTTAAGAGCAATAAAAATTGTGGGATTTCCTTAATGGCTTCCTTGACTTCACTTCTGAAATATTTATCAGTCTCAAATATATTGCATTTTATGTTGAACAATGACTATTTATAGCGTCTGGTAGAAGACTTAACAACTGATTATGGATCATCACTTCAGAGTTGGGCTCATACAAATATAAATATCAATATTTCTATTATAATGTACTAATGTCTTTCAATTTGTAACTCAATTAAATATACTTTGTTGGTTTCCTGCTAAGTGCCTAAAATTGTGGATGGTAACATTATGCAAGGTACTGTGAAAATACTTAAGCATTATGTATGTCCATTGCCCAAGAGAGTATTAATCTTTAGGGAGGCAAACATAGCCTACAAGGAACACTGAGGGTATGAAACAGTTAAGTTTGAACTTTGTAAATATATTTGATACTGATAAAATCTATGTGGAATCACCTATAAGAGAGTTTAAATGGGTGTCTAAGAAGATAATGCAAAGCAAAATAGAAAAATTAGAGACAAATAAAAGGTGGTGAACTATTTTGAAGAACACATTAGTAGAACTCGATGATACATTTAATAAAAACAAGATTACAAATACAAAAGCAATTCTAAAGTTGTGTACATTCATCAAGAATCTATTTTTAAAAAAAAACAGCAAAATTATATGCATTTAAGGTATATAACATGATGTCTGACACACACACAGTGAAAAGATTATTATAGCTGAGCTATTTAGTGTGAGTGTGTATGTGTGTGTGTGTGTGTGTAAGAGCACAGTATTCAATATTATATTATTAACTAGAGTCACCATAATATATATTAGACGTCTAGACTTCTTTATCCTATATAACTGTAGCTTTGTGCCAACGTTTTTCTAATTTGCTCCACTTTCCCACTCCTGAAAACAAACGTTTTACTCTCAGATTTGACTTTTTTTAGATTTCACTATAAGTGAGATCATACAATATTTTTCTTTCTCTGTCTGGTTTATTACACTTAGGATAATATCCTCCATGCTCATTTATGTTGTAGCAGTAGCAGTGTATCCTCTTTTAAAGCTAAATAATATTCCATTATCTTTATACTGCAATTTCTTAATCCTTTTATCCATTAACAGATACTTACTTGGTCTCCATATCATAGCTATTTTGAGAAAATCTCTAAGGAGCATTGGAGTACCAATACATCTTTGAGGTATTCATTTTATTTCCTTTGGGTATATACCCAGAAGAGAGATTGCTGGATCATATGTTAGTTCTATTTTTAATTTTTTAAAATGTTTATTTACCTTTGAGACAGAGAACGAGCAGGGGAGGGGTAGAGAAGGAGGGAGACACAGAATCTGAAGAAGGCTCCAGGCTCTGAGCTGTCAGCACAGAACCTGACATGGGCTCGAACCCATGAGCCGGGAGGTCATGACCTGAGCTGAAGTCAGTTGCCCAATCAACTGAGTCACCCAGGTGCCCCTAATTTTTAAAGAAATTTCCATACTGCTTTCCATAATGGCTTTGGCATTTTACATTCCCATCTACTAGGATTTACTTTTCTCCACATCTTTGCCAACAGTTGTTTTCTCTTGTCTTTTTATCACAGCCATTCTGACAGGGTGAGATGATATCATACTGTGGTTTGGATTTGCATTTCCCTGATGATTAGTGATAATTGAGCACCTTTTCATATACTTTCTGGCCATTCATATTGGAAGAATGTCCTTTTGAGTCCTTTGCCCGTTTTCCAATTTGGGCTATTTGTTTGTTTGTTTGTTTGTTTTTGCTGTGGATTTCTATAAGTTCCTTATATACTTTGAGATAACCGCCTCATCAGATGTATAGTTTGCAAACATTTCTCCCATTCTAGAGGCTTGCCTTTTTATTTTGTTGGTTGTTTTCTTTGATGTGCAGGAACTCTTTCGTTTGATATAGTCCCATTTGTTTACTTTTGCTTTTGTTGCCTGTGTTTTTGGTGCCATATCCAAAAAATCATTGTAAAGGCCAATGTCAAGGGGTTTCTATGTTTTCTTCTAGAAGTTTTATGGTTTCAGGTTTTATGTATAAGTGTTTAATCCATTTTTAGTTGAGTTTCGCACATGGCATAAGACAATGGTTCAATTTTATACTCTTGCATATAGATAGTCAGTTTTCTCAGCACCATTTGTTGAAGTGACTATACTTTCCCCATTGTGTATTCATGCTGTCCTTGTAAAAATAGTTGCCATTTGCAACAACATGGATGGAACTAGAGTGTTTTATGCTAAGCGAAATAAGTTAGTCAGAGAAAGGCAGATATCGTATGATTTCACTTACATGTGGAATTTAAGAAACAAAACAGATGAATATAGGGGGAGGAAAAATAAAATGAGATAAAAACAGAGAGGGAGGCAAACCACAAGAGACTCTTAAATGTAGAGAACAAACTGAGGGTTGATAGAAGTTGTGTGGGAGATGGGCTAAATGGATGATGGGCATTAAAGAAGGCACTTGTTGGGATGAGCACTGGGGGTTCTATGTAAGTGGTGAATCACTGAATTGTACTCCTGAACACAATACCACACTATATGTTAACTAACACCAATTTAAAATAAAAAAAGTGTATTTCACTGTATATGCTTGGATTTATTTCTAGGCTTTTAATTCATTTCCATTTTCAAATGTGTCTTTGTTTATGCCAATACGCTACTGTTTGATGGCCATAGCTTTTTAAGATAGCTTGAAATCAGGAAATATGTCATTTCCGATTCTATTCTTTTCAAGCATGCTTTGGCTGCTTGGGGTCTTTTGTGGTTCCATATCAATTCATGATTTTTTAAAATTTCTTTGAAAAATGCCATTGGAATTTTGAGAGGGACTGACTGCACTGAATATGTACTTTGCTTGGGTGCTGTAGACATTTTAACAACAATAATTCTTTTAATACATGAACATAGGATATATTTACGTTTACTTGTGTTTTCTTCAACTTCTTTTATCACCATTTTGTATTTTTCAGTGTACAGTCTTTTCATTTCTTTGTCTCCTTTGTTAAATTTATTACTAAGTGTTTTATTATTTTTGATGCAGTTGTAAATAGGATTGTTTCCTTGATTTCCTTTTCAAGATTTTTGGTGAAAGAAATGCAACTGATTTTTATATGCTTATTTTGTAAAATCTTACAAAAGTTACAAAACTTCCTGAAACTTTACTGAATTTATCAATTCATAATTTCTTTGTGGAATGTTTAGCATTTTCTACATTTAATACCATGTCATACAATTTTACGTCTTCCTTTTGATGTCTTTCCAATTTGGCTAGACCTTTTAGTACTATGTTAAATAAAAGTGGTCAGCATCAATATCCTTGTCCCATAGAATGAAAGATAAAAACCTCCTTGTCATCTTAATAGATGCATAAAAATCATTTGATAAAACTCATACCAATTCATAAGTAAAACTCTCAACAAATAAACATAAGAAAATTTCCTCAACATGATAAAGGTCTTTTAGGTAAAGCCTATAATTACCATCATAATCAACAATGAAAGTTTTCCTCTAATATCTGGAACAAAACTTTATTAAATGTATCATATTCAAAGCATAGTTTAGATCTATGGAGGTATAAATAAGGATACTATACAGTTCTTTATGATAAATGTGGAGAATAATCATTTTTTGTACAAAAATAACATTTTGGGGATGTGATATTGGAGGAAAGAAAATGCTTCATTGTTGTCAATAAACTTTGCTCCTTCTACATGTTTTACCATGTTCTCATTTCCTATAATAATTAAGGTAACAATAGTGCTAAAGTAACACACCATCTAAATCTTAAAGCAAAACAAAACAAATAAGCAAACAAAAGTTATCTTTTAACTATATTATTTGACGGCTAGTTGTGGTTTCCTGAAGGGAATTTAAAGACCCATTCTCTTTCCACATACGGCTTTCCTATATTCATAGCATTAGTGGTTACTCTACAGATTGTTTTTGACTCTAGCCTACTACAAAGTGGGGAAAGAGATGAAAAATTATGAACTGGAAATTTGAGTCAGGTCTAAAAGTAGGCCACATTATTTCTACACGTATTGCATAGTGTTTAACTTAAATTTCTGCACAAAATGTAGGAGAATCTAACAAATATAGCCCAAATTTATTATGTAAAAAAGAGAAGCTGGATTTTATGTTCAGCTGTTTTTAATAAAATTGCTAACATTGGCCTTAATTTGTATTCTATTTGTTGGCTGTCATCATCTATTTCCTGTCTGATATGGAACATTTTCAGGATATCCAAGCCTTCTAGTGCATCATTATTCTTCAAGGTTGGCCGTCCCATCTGCACAGTCAAGTTTGATGGGATAAATTCACTATAGCCTGATCCTTTGTCTTTGTCAGTGATTAAAACAAAAATAGGAGTATGACTTGATTCAGTATAAAGCAAATGAGGGGAAATCTTACAGAATCCTAAGAAAGATGGAAGAAAATACACTCTATGTTAGTCTTCTGGGTACTATAGTATCTAGAAACAATATCTCCAAACTTATGTTATGTTTGATGCAATTTTGAGGATGAAGGTGAAAACAGACAACAGGAGAGAACAGAGAAAGAACCAGAAAATTGAGGATATCATTTATTAAGTGAATACACAAAGTCTGAGACCTCTTTCGCCTCTCAACTTCCTGTTATCTTAGATTAATACTCTTTATTCCTGAGAATTTGAAATAGTATTTGGCAGACCAGAAGGCGGGCCTCTCATGTTTTCATTCAAGAAAAACTTTTCCAAAGAGAGTAATTGGTGGGCTACTTCCAGCTGCTCCACCTCAGAACTACGAACCACATTGGTAATGCACATGCCATGATCTGCCCAGCCTGCACCCTGCCAGTGGCTGACCAAGTCAGGTTTACCAGGGCTTGTCCAACTTGAGATTTTCTAAATCACAGTGTTTGTTCTGGGGCTTTTCCAGTCCAGCTGAAATTTATCAGACCTGCACTGCTGTCTGACGTTTCTCCTTCCCAGTCATCCTTACTGGCCTCTGTCCTATTATTGGCACCAGACTTGCATCATAATCTAGAGATTCTTCTAGCTCCCACTTGCTTCATCTTCTTTTCCTTTCAAAACTATTGCCTCCAATTAACCTCTTGCGTGTGGGATTTTATCTTGGCATCTCTCAGAAGACTCAAAAGTGACGATTTTTCTTACTGTCAGGAAAAAGCTTCCTAATTGAAACATCATTTGTTAATTCAATCTATATGTATTAAACACAAAGCATCAGGCTATGAACCAATAGTATTTTTTCATATTCTTATTATGGTACATATGAGACTGTATTACTTTATGTTCCTTGGCATCATTTCTCTCCATTAAACACAAAGCATCATGCTATGTATTGGAGAAAAATGATGCCAAGGAACGTATAGTAATACAGTCTCATATGTACCATAATAAGAATATGGAAAAAATACTATTGGTTCATACGAATGACATGTAAGAGGTCAGAGAAATTGAGAGTGAAAACTGAATAGCAATTAGAATTAAAATAAGATCAATATAAGAAGGAAAGTTTATAAAATACATTAATAATTAAAATGATAGGGTGCCTGGGTGGTTTAGTTGGTTAAATGTCCAACTTGGTTTCAGTTCTGGTCATGATCTCGCAGTTTGTGAGATGAAGCCCCACTTTGGTCTCTGCACTGGCAGCACAGAGCCTGCTCGGGATTCTCTCCCTCTCCCTCTGCCCTTCCTCTGCTTGCACATGTGCATGCTTTCCCCCCTCTCTCTCTCAAAATAAAGAAATAAACTTTAAAATAATAATAATAATTAATAATAATAATAATAATAAATTTACCCAGAGCCTTGACCATAATGGTCCAGACAAGTAAGTGTCTAATGAAATTTGTACACAAATCTTATATGCAATTTACCAATGACGATTACGTAAGTTTCATTATGGCAGGGGCCACATGTATTGTTTTATCACTGCATTCCCCCAAAACCTAACACAGTGTAGTACTTAATAAATTATTTTGAGAAGGAATCAACTATTTTTTAAGAGTCAAGACTTTTTTTCTTGGAAAAGTCTCCAGCCCATATTTGTAATTCATACAGTTGGTTATAAGAGAAAAAAAAAAACAAAAACTGAAGGGCATGCCCCATATAGAAAAGCTATTTCAGAAAATTATAGAAATTCATTCAAACAATGAAAGAAATGATAGCTATGGATTAGAATTGGCTGTTAGAGTTCTCTGTCAAATTTGGACTAAAGTGTGAATGTTTCCTATTTAATAACAGAGAAAATCAGAAATAAAAAAGGTATTGTACATGTGAGATTGTTTCGTTTGAATTGCCTACAGAATATCATATGCGATATATATATTAAGTAATTGAATGTGTAGAAATATAAATGTAGAAGGCAAAACCACCTACCTGTAGTCCTTGATAACTGAATTATCAAATTAAAAAGATATTTCGAACCCCTAAGACTATAGAGGTAATGTCCACTCCATATTTTATTGAGGAAAGAAGAAAAACAAGGTCATAACTACTTGAGCTCTCACCACTAGTATGTTTCTTACAGATACATAAACTTAGTGAGTGTAATCAGCTGTAAAATAATAAATAGCTGTAATAAAGCTTTGCCATCCATTTGGGGAAAAAATGTTTTAACTGTATACATACGTTAAACTGACCCAAAATGTATACTTAGAGCATATAGCACATTTTCCTTTAACTTGTTTAAGAGAATCATAAATGAAACATAAGAACACCTGATGAAGCTCAACTGGATTAATCCAACTGTGAAAAATAAAATGACTAGTGTTCATCTCTCTATTCTTATTAAAACAATAGACTACCAGGAAAGAAAATCAATTTTGTGAAAACAGCTGTAGATGTGTTTATTTTATTCATATTACATTCATTGCACTTCATAATTAAATTGCTGCTTTAAGAAATGATGTAAAATTACATATTTAGATATACTTTCTAGAGGGTTAATTGAAAATTGCTTACCAAGGCATCACAAGCCACAGATTGAATCTGCTTTCATAAACTTGTTTTAGTTATGACACTCAATGTACAGATTTGCTGATATGCAGTTTTACCATGAGGCATTGCTTATTCTCGAGAACTTAAGGAGTGGCCATTTTTGGAAGAAAAAACTCACATCAAATAAGTTTTGTTGAATCAAGTAGTTTTTATTTTAAGAAAACTATTTGGAATTCTCTTTTTTAAAAAAGTATTCTAAAATCTAAGACAAAGAGAAACATTTGATACTTTATCAAGTATGAAACTACTTTTTTAGTTGGTCATGGGGTAACCATCCCTAACTTACACAATTTCCAAAAAAAAGTCAGAAATTCAAAATAAAAACAGCAAAACAGTGCTAGAAAATAACTGACTGTTATTTTATGGAATCAAGGATTAGTTTCCACTAATTATGGCATGGATGAAACTAATTAATTAAATATTAAAATATATTAAAGAAACTAGTATTAGAACAGCTTCCCTAGTGATCCCTGGAACAGAAATTAGGTAGGTCTAATTCCTGTGCCTGTTATAAATTGCTTTTTTTCTTTTGATATTTGTATAAAACCTTACCAACTAAAAGAAAATTTGCTAAAAGCAATATAAAGAAATGCCATGTAGCTTTCACTCAGAGAATGCTTTTAGGTTCACGAACTGACCAAATACTTTTCTAAGGAAATCAATCCCCTGTAGAACAATGTGTTCCTCCTGATGCCGTGTCTCTTTAGTTCTTCAATCAAGATGATTTCCATAGTCCTTCCTTGACCTTCACAGCATCCCAAATATTATTGAAGATTAAGGCATATGTTAATGCTTCTTTCATAACTTTCCTCAGTTTCTTTGTCTGATGTTTCTCAGATTAGTTTTTTAGGATTTGCACTCTCGACAATAACATCATCAGCACAATGCTGTTCAATCCTTCTCACCTCCCATCAGATGGCATACAAAATCCACTTGTCTCATTAGTGGTGTTTTTTTGTTGTTGTTGATGGTGGTGTTGTTTTGTTTTGATTTTTATTTTAATTAAAAGAAATTAATGTGTTTTTTTTTTTTGACAGAGAGAGAGAGAAAGAGCATGAGCAGGTGAGGGGCAGAGAGAGGGAGACACAGAATCTGAAGAAGGCTCCAGGCTCTGAGCTGTCGGAACAGAGCCCAACGTGGGAGCTCAAACTCACGAACTAAACCCTGAGCCAAAGCCAGATGCTCAACTGACTGCCACCCAGGTGCCCCAGTGGTGTTTTTAAGTGTCATTTGAAAGGTGATGTCTTCCAGGTTTCTCCATCGTAAAGTAACTCTTCATTTCCTTTATAATGATGTGTTATATATTTAAATAATGTATAATATGACAAGGTGTAATATATATTATATAATTAAGTAGTAGATAATTATTTAAAGAGAAGATAATTTAAGGCAATGAAAATATCTTGTTCCTTATATAACATTTACATATTAGGTTTAGCATCCATTGGTTTCTTGATTCAATTAAATGTTACTCCGAAGTTTGCCCAATAAGATTTTTAAAGGACATCGTGACCACTTCTCCACTTATTGATTGACATTCAGTGGGAAAAATAGCTCTTTCTTCTATTTATTTATTTAAATATTTATTTACTTAAATTAATAATTTATCATTAGTTAAATAATTATCTATGGAATAGCAGAAGGAAATATTTATATAATAAGTAATTATATAATTTTAAATAAAATAATCTAAATTGTAATTGTCCCAAAACAGGCATTCAAAACACATAAAACAAAAATTATCTAATTAAAATGAGTAGTAATATCTAAAGATACAGTACGAGATTTCAATATATCTTTCTTAGGGACCAATAAACAATACACGGAAAATTAGTAAAGAAGTCTTGAAAGAAAAAAAAAAAAGTCGTGCAAAACACTGCCAAATTGACCATTTTGACATTTGTAGAACAATTGAAGAAATAACAGTAAAATACACATTTTTTCCAAGTTTACAGGAAACATGACCATGATGGGCCATATTTTTTTTATAAAATAAGTCTCAATAAGTTGGTAAGAATTTATGACATGGCAAGAACGTCCTCTTTCCACATAAAAATTAAAATATAAATTGATAATAGAATGCTAGCTAGAGAATATTCAGACTTTTGGAATTGTACTGTATACTTCAAAATAAGTTTTAAGAAAGAATCACAAGAAATTGTTTAGAAATGAATAAAAATGAACATACAATGTACTAAAAATTCATGGAATGCAACTAAAGCAATTCTTTGAAATAAATTTTACAGCAATATTTGCTTAAAAAAAGAAATATAATCACTGGATTGTATGGTAAAAGTAGTTTAGTTTTATTTTCATACCACCAAACTATTTTCCAAAGTGTCTGTATCATTTTGCATTTCCACTAGCAAATGAGAGTTCCTGTTGCTCTCAATCCTTGTCAGCATTTGGTGTTGTCAGTGTTCAGGGTTTTGACTATTCTAACAGGTGCTTAGTGGTATCTCAGTGTTTTAATTTGCATTCCCCTGATGATATATGGAGTATCTTTTTGTATGCTTATTCACTATATCTATTTCTTCTTTGGTGAGATGTCTGTTAAGACTTTTAGCCCATTGTATTTATTTTATTTTATTTTTTTAACGTTTATTTATTTTTGAGACAGAGAGAGACAGAGCATGAATGGGGGAGGAGCAGAGAGAGAGAGAGACACAGAATCGGAAGCAGGCTCCAGGCTCTGGGCCATCAGCCCAGAGCCCGACGTGGGGCTCGAACTCACGGACTGTGAGATCGTGACCTGAGCTGAAGTTGGACGCTCAACCGACTGAGCCACCCTGGCGCCCCTTTTAGCCCATTTTAAATGACATAGTCATAAATGACATGACTTTTGCAAATATTTTCTTCCACATTGTGTTTTGTCACCTCAGTCTCTTGACATTGTCTTTTGCAGAGCAGAAATTTCTTAATCTTAATGAAGTCTAGCTTATTAATTATTTCTTTCATGGATGGTGTCTCTGGTGTTATATTTAAAAAGTCACTGCCATATCCTAGGTCATCTAGAATTTCTCCTAAGATATCATCTATGATTTTTTAAAATTTTGCATTTTACATTAGACTGTGATCTATTTTGAGGTAACTTTTGGGAAGAGTGTAAGGTCTGTGTCTAGGTTTAGTTTTTTGTGTATGAATGTCCACTTGTTCCAGCACCATTTGTTGAAAAGCCTGTCTTTTCTCCATCACATTGCCTTTGTTTGTTTGTCAAAGATCAGTTGGTATATTTGTGTGACTCTCTTTCTGGGATCTCTGTTCTGTTACATTGATCTATCTGTCTGTTCTTTTACTAATTCTACACTCTCTTGATTGCTGTAGTGTTACAATAAGTCTTAAAGTTGGGTAGTATCAGTCCTCCAACTTTGATCTTCTCTTTCAATATTGTATTGGCTACTCTGGGTCTTATGCCTCTCCATATAAAGTTTATAATCACTTTGTCAATATCCACAAAGTAAATTGCTGGGATTTTTATTGAGATTGTATTGAATCTTCGATCACATTGGGAGAAGCTAACATCTTGACAATGTTGAATATTCTTACCCATGAACATGGACTATATCTCTATCTACTTAGTTCTTTGATTTTGTTGATCAGGGTTTTATAGTTTTCCTCATATAGATCTTGTACATATTTTGCTGATTTACACCTATGTCCTTTATTTGTGTGCTAATGTGAATGGCATTGCGTTTTAAATTTCAAATTTCATTTGTTCATGGCTGGAGTGTAAGAAAACAGTTGGCTTTTTTATGTTAATCTCATCTCATATTTTATAATCTCGATGTAATTACTCATTAGTTTCAGGTAAATTACCCTTTTACTGTAAAATTAAACGGGGTTACTTGATAATACAGTCTTTTGTCTTCTATTAACATTATTAAGCAAAATTTAAAAATTATCTTTATTAATTAATTAATTTTAGTGTTTATTTATTTTTATGAGAGAGAGAGACAGAGCGTGAGCGGGGGAGGGGCGAGAGGGATGGAGACACAGAATCCAGAATCGAAAGCAGGTTCCAGGCTCTGAGATGTCAGCACAGAGCTGGACGCGGAGCAAATCCAGGAATGGTGAGACCATGACCTGATCCGAAGTTGGACACTTAACCAACTGAGCCATCCAGGTGCCCCTCTTTTTTTATTTATTGAAATATTATTCATTAAATATCTACTCTATGCCACCCAGTGTTCAAGTCATTGAGAATAGCTCATTGAATAAACAGAAAAACATGACCCATCATTACTTTATTGTGGGAGAACACAAACCATAGAAGGAAATAGTAATGATACACAAAAAATAGACAATAGTCACTTTTGACAATAGACAATAGATAAAAACACCTGCATTCTTACACTATAGACAATGGAAACAGAATATAAAATAAATATAATACATAAGTAAATTCCAGAGTATTTTAGCAGATGGTTATTTCTACTAACATATAGAAAAAAATAAATAATGAAAGATATTGCTTAAGGAAAGATTAGAAATTTATGAGTGGTCAGTTTTGGATTTTTGCAGCAATGATTACTGAGAAAAATTTACATATGAGAAAGAGAAGAGCCATAGGAGTATCGGGAACAGAATATTCCAGGCCAAGAAAAGCCCAAAGTTCTGGGAAACAATCTTTCTTGGTGGACAAAAGAAGCCATTAGAAAGCTCATGTGACTGTGATGACGTGGGCTAAGGGTATCTTTTCAGATATGATAAAATACTAGCCTAGAGCATTAAGTTATTTTTTTGCAATTGGAAGCTGTACCGTCAAGTGACTTCAGTCTATCCCTCCTTTAGAAATTTTACTGAAGTTTCATTTTTCCTAATGGTGTCATTTTCTTTGTCATGCCCTTCCTATCATGTGAATTTCCAGTTATCCTCACTCCCTCGCCTACTGCATATATATTCACTTATTCTATCTTAAATTCTTCCATGAACAACTCAAATACTTTAGTTTATTAAGAACTTCTTATGCCTCCATCCTTCCAACTATGTATTGGATCCTGTTATTCCCTTTCTTAAATACAATGCTATACTCACACTATAAATTTAATATTTTCCAATTTTCCCCTATATTTCTACTTCTTTGAATAGCATTTCTGTTTTTATCTTCTAATGTCCACCTATTTTTGTCTAACAAAATATTAAGCAGGCAAATAATTCACGGAGCTTTCAAAATTCAAAGTTACGGATTTCTCTTAGCCTCAAGTTTATCATCTGTAATAAATCAGAATAGCTTGTCATTAGAATTAAATATTAAAACATGTTTAAGATATCTTAAAAAGTACTTGGCATATGTTATATATATATATTGGTTTGTTTCCCCTCATTTTGTGATTTATTTTAGTCCTTATGCATTGATAGCTTTATGGCATCTATAACTAACCACCATGTATTTTTCCTGTTCATTGGTTTTGTTTTATGTACCTCACAAGCACATAAACTCCTTGGAATCAGGAAACTTGTCTTGCTCGTGTTAACGTCCTACTCATCTTCTCATAAACACAGTTTCTTATACATAAATGTTCCCTAAATGTTTATTAAATAAGTTAATGTTAAATATACACATACTTTATTCATTAAACTTTCAAAGGATTGATCTGTGTTAAGGTTTGAGGCTTCTTTGTTAAACCATAGTTTTGAACATTTTTGTAATATTTTAAAAACAATACATCTTTAAGAATTAATTAAAAATCAATATTTATGCTTGTAAAATTATGGATTATAGAAGCATTGTAGGATAACCACATACATTTTGAAATAACGAATAAAGTTAATTCTTAAAGTTTTTTTCAAATATCATCATCCTATTTATTCTCATCTTCTTTGGATTAAATTTTTATCCTGAGTTTTATTTTTAAGTAAAGCTCGTAGAATCTTTAACTGTAATAGGCTTGCAAAATGTTTAAATCAACTTAATCTATGGAAGTGTTATTAACTAAGTTCAACTAAAATTACATAAAGAGCAATAATGCATTTTATTTTCTTTTTCACATTTTCCTAATGAGTCTTGGAAGTTTATATAATTATTTTAATTAGGGTTATAAACTTCTACCTGGGCAGGTGAGAGGCTAATTACCTAATTTATATGCAAACTGAGCAATTTTCTCTAGGCTCTTTAGCCCTTCATCTTTCCATTTAATTTTCTCTGTTTCAATCAATTAATACTTATTTTGTTTTTGTCCCATTTAAATGAATGATTAAAAATTACCCTTAGTGTAAACTCTATGTGGATGGTTCAACTGAAGAGTATTTTATCTCCAATGTGTTTTAGGTGAAAGTATCTTTAATATCTTGTGTTTACTTACAGTTGTACAAGGCATATTGTATATTTAGGAAAAACGCAGTATCAGTTTGCACAAAGTGCATGCTAGCCTCAAACTTTAAACCATAATAAAATAATAATAAAAATATAATGATGTTCATCCTACTTAAATAATTATTTAAGTGGAGAGACTTATGTATGTATTGTCACTCCACTTAAGTGGAGAGGACTTATGGTAAGTCCTCGTTTTCTTCAACGTTTTCTTTTAGTGCTGAGAGCAACGGTGGGTAACAGGAGAGTAAAAGTCAAGTCTATATCATGCCTATAACAGGTTCTATATCATATCACAAAATGAATCTATTTTTATTTGTTTCAAGATTAGCTCCATAACTAAAACACAAATACTACCTAATTATTTTGAATCAGTAAACAAAACACCCCTGCATTTGGATCTGAGAAGATAAGTATTTGCAGGCAGTCGTCATAGCCATTTTCAGTGCCATCATTATCTGGAAAAATTCAGAACAATGAGTGGGTTTCAAATTAAATTTACACATAGGTCATCAGACTTAAAGTGTTAACTCTATTTCAATCATCTGGAAATGTAATTTGTATAACATTTTTGCTAGAATAATTCCGATTCTTTCTTCTAAATGATAAAATTTCTATTTATTTTTATCTAGTTGGAAAAAACTACACACACACACACACACACATACACGATCAAGTCACAGATACTGTATTGCTGCTATCTTTAGTAAGATACTTTCATTAGTATTTTGAGTAGAATTTAGGTTTTTTAATAAAGCTTTTCTCTCTCTTTCTTTCTTTCTTTCTTTCTTTCTTTCTTTCTTTCTTTCTTTCTTTCTTTCTTTCTCTTTCTTTCTTTCTTACCAAAAGTGATGGCCTGAGGACATAATATAACATAAAACTGTTGTATTCTTAGGTAGGAGAAAACATCTAAGACAAATAGTTAAATTGCACTACAAAGAGATTAGCTAATTATACTTGGAGAAAAAAATCATACAAGAACTATGTAAAGCATTGTCCTTTTCCTCTGTTGGAGGGCATTTATTCATAGACATCATGTGTGTTTTCTTCCCGAGGGGAGAGATTGACCTAGAACCCTATGGGCAGCTCTTCACTGTTAAGCTTGCCAACTATTTGTCAAGAATGATTAGTGAGAAATAAAGAAAGAAAATCTCCCCTGTTGATAATAAGGGGCAAGTAGAAGAGACTCAGAAATTATCATAGGGAATCACATTTGTTCAGTAAGAATACTTTGCATTTGATAATATATATCACTGACCCAACCTTTATTTTTGCATGTTTTAGTGATGTTGAATTTGACAGGTTTGCGTTAAAACAAAAAAACTGTGCCAACTCACAAGTGGATATGTACGTGCTAATTATTTTTACTGTAAATAATAATTTTATGTTTTGTTATCTAGGTGAGAGAAAGGAATAATTAATTGTGGTTTACTCTTAATCATACTTTTAGAAACCTACTTTAACTGTCTGGATTTATATATAATAATCGAAAACATATTTTATGTAACAAAATTAAATGAAAGAATTTACTACAACTTTATTTTGAAATGTATTCTGAATATATTACAACAGAAAACTGAAGAAAGCTGTAAATTTTCCTTAACAGTTTCATAAAAGCCTCACATTCCTTATGAAATCAATATTAATGTCGTAGTAATATTTTGATCTCCTATATTTGTAAGACTAATGGAAATTCTTTAGCTATCCTTTTGACTCTTCTCTTAATGGGGTAACCAAGATAATATAGGCTTGCAATACCGGAAAATATAGCATGCAGACGTTTTGTAATGAGTCTGAACAAAATGTGCTTAATTTTGGACGTATATCAACTTATGCTAGGTCTGTATGTCGCATAAGACAAAATATCCTAAATAATTGAGATTGATATTGGATTGTTAGATTCAACAAAGTTCACTTTAAAGACTGAAGAAAATTGCCACATTCATTTGAAATCCAGACAGATATTAAATCAACTCCCAGGAGAAATTTAAGTTTCATGGCTCCTTATGCTAATAATCTCAAAGTTCAAATGCTAACTTTTTAACTCCATTTTATTTAGAATGTATCACAAATCCATAATGCAAAAGGATGGACTCCTATTTTTGAAAGTGATCTTTGCCTTTTTCTTCTGCAATAGCTCAGCCTAGAAACTCTAAGCAATTCTACAACTAAGATAATTTTAAAAGTTGGATAAAACATAAAAATATATTGCTTTAATGCTGCAGTGCGCAGGCAAGAATATAAAAAAATTACTTAGAAATGAGGCCATTCCCTTGAGAGCATACACGGGCCTTGCTAAAGCTGAGATGAGATTCTTTGGGATCCTGAAGGACAGAGGACCAGAAACAAGGCTCAAGGGCCAACCAGCTTGGAAATTTAGTAGGAGAACCCCGTCAAGCAAGGACTGTGAAGAGCAATACATTTTGCATGAAAATGAGCTAGGATTAGGCATGTCCTTTTCCTAAAAAATGGTAAACAAAGTTGCCTATGTTGAACTTTGATTCTCTAGAAGTTTCTATTTTACATCTTTTCAGAGAATGTATTCCTACCTAAAAATCTCCAACCTCCCTTTTTGGTTTGCACAAATATAACCTGTGTCACCTGAAAATCCTCAAGACAGAAATGTAGTTTAAAGTGATTCCAGTCTGATTATAACCCCAGATACTTGGCAAAAGCGAGTTTATATTACCTTTTGGGAACTTACCTTCCACTTTGTTTTAAAATCATTTACATAGATATACTTTCATGAGAGATAAACTGACAGAAAATGGAACATAATAAAATACAGAGAAACAAGATATATAAGAAGGAACTAATAGGGAAACAAATAGACAACAGAATCAGATATAGAAAGACTCCAGATATTGTAATTATCAGACTGTAAAAGCAAGCAGGTTTAATCTAAGTGTTAATTAAATTGAGTAGTTGAAATGTTAATTCAAACAAAAGTAAACACATAACTGAGTCATTCATAACGTATTAGAGACAGTTAAAATTAGAACAAAATGTAGTATATTTAAAAGCTACAAAAGTGGGGCACCTGGGTGGCTCAGTCGGTTAAGGGTCCAACGCTTGGTTTCGGCTCAGGGCTTGGTGAGTTAGAGCCCCACATTGGGCTCTGTGCTGGCAGTACGGAACCTGCGTGAGATTCTCTCTTTCTCTTTCTTTCTGCCTCTCCCCCACTTGAGCTGTCTCGGTCTCTCAAAATAAATTAAAAAACTTAAAAAAAAAAAAAACTTACAAAAGTAACAAGTGAGTAGCTCACAAAACTTACAAAAGCAACTTACTTAGAAAGTAACTTACCTAAGTAAACAGGTAACAGTCATTCATAATATATTAGACATAGCTAAAATTAGAACAAATGTTGGGGCGCCTGGGTGGCTCAGTCGGTTTTGTGTCCGACTTCGGCTCAGGTCATGATCTCACGGTTCGTGGGTTCGTGGGGCTCTGTATTGACAGCTCGGAGCCTGGAGCCTGCTTTGGATTCTGCGCCTTCCTCTCTCTGTGTTCCTCCCCTGTTCTCACTCTGTCTCTCTCTCACTCTGTCAAAAATAAATAAAGATTAAAAAAAATTAAACAAAAATAAAATTAGGACAAATGTAGTGTATTTACAACTTGAATAGAATTAACTCTAATGGCTAAAAGTATAAAAATGAACAATAAGGAGGAAGGATTAAGTGACATGGAAGACAGGTACAAATGACTATCATATGTTACAGCCTCAAATATTTGTTAGTGAGATTTACTGACAAATTACAGACTTAATGAAAGATCAATTCTCAGATTCAGGGGAAGTCACAAACAGGATGCACAAAAATGAATTCATACCTAGATAATTCTCAGTTTTTACCATAACCCATACCTTCAAGCCTCTCTTTTTTTTTTTTTTTTTTTTAATGTTTATTTTTGAGAGAGCAAGAGCTCATGTGCGTTGGGAGGGGCAGAGAGAGAAGAGAGCTAAACGGAGTATCCTAAGCAGCTTCTGCACTTGTGGCTCAGAGGCTGCTATGGGGCTGAAACTCACCAACCATGAGATCATGACCTGAGACCTTAATTGACTGAGCCACCCAGGTGCCCCATCTCTATTCTTTTGACTTAATATGCCCCCCCCCCACAAAATTTATCACCTATATCATGTATTAAACATCTTATTTATTTTTTGGCCTTTGTATATTAGAAGAATCTCAAAATAGATTTTTGGTTTGTTCACAGACACATTTTGTTTTTATTTTTTTTCTATATGTATTTTGATTTTATTTTTCTCCAGCTGCTTTTAACATTTTATGTCTGTTGAGTGTATGTGTGTTATTGATATTTGTCTTTATTTATGTTTTCAGAAATTCTTGAAACTGTGATTTGATTTTTATTATAATTTGAGGAAACATCTTGGCCTTTATCTTTCTAAGTATTTCCTCTGCCTCTTTGTTTTTCTAGAATTTCGATGGCTTTTACTGATTTCATTCACTACTCCACCCACCTCCCTGGTCCAGGCCTGCACCACTGAGAGTGTGTTTTTTTCTGTTATCCAACTCTGTCCTCAGTTTGGTTTGCATGTTCGTTTGTTTGTTTGTTTTGTTTAACCTTAATATGTAAGGTTCATAATGAAAACCTGTTAGTGGGAATGAATTTCCCTGTGGCTGTGGCTCTCAGAAAGCCTGTCTACTGTACATAGTAGCCTTCACTATGCCTTGAGAACATTGTCAAATATCTCTGCAGAATTCTTACACACTCGTATGGAAACCTGGTGTTACTTTCATAGCCAGTGGTCATGTCTTCTCTCTTTTTGGAGACACCTTCTTGAAGACACCTGTATTTCCTTAGATTCCAGGCTAGGTGGTTATCTGCAAAGTAAGTTATGAACTCAAGAAAAGTTATACCTTTGTAGATTATTTGTTTTTTTTCTTGTTTATTAGGATAGGAGTGGAACCCTTTCCAAGTTCTTAAATCCTAAGCAGAATACTTGTGAGTATATATTTTAGATGTTAAATTTTAACTTAATTTCCTCTAGGTTTGCATTATATGAATTGAATGTATGTTATTGGGTGTTTACAAACTTGGAATTAGTATATAATTTCTCGTAAGTGAGATGCCTGTTTATAACATGTTGCCCATCTTTTCCATATCCAATGTGTTCTGACTTCAACTTTTATCTAGTGGTTTATCTGTTTATCTAGCATTTATCTATCTATCTATCTATCTATCTATCTATCTATCTACCTACCTACCTATCATCTGTCTATCATCTAATATAATTTGATTTTTTTTATCTGTTTTCATGGTTTGTCTTTTGCTGTCTAATAAACTTTGAAAATATGTATCTTTCAGAGCTCCTGGGTGGCTCAGTGGGTTAAGCATCCAACTCTTGGTTTTGGCTCAGGTCACGATCTCGTGGTTTCATGAGTTCAAGCCCCACAAAGCCCCTATGCTGACAGCACTGAGCCTGCTTGCTTTCTCTGCCCCTCCCTGACTACACTCTCTCTATCTCTTTCAAAAGAAATAAACTTAACAAATATATATTTGTGTTTTAAATGGAGTGTTTACCTGAATTATCTTTATTTGACGCTCATATAGTTTCTCTTAACTCTTTTAATTCATAATATACCTTTTTCCCAATATGCTTTAAATTCAAGCATTTTCCTCACTCTTACTGGTTTTAAAAATATGCATTCTAGTCTAGAAGTGTTGAATCACTATGTAGTACCCCTAAAACCAATATTACCCTATATGTTAACTGACTGGAATTTAAATAAAAACTTAAAATAATGTGCATTCTATTTCTGTTCTTCCAGGGTTTGTCTTTAAAGTTTACTACTAGAGTCAATCATTGTTATTTGCAGGAGTTCTACTCCGTAATGCCACTGCAGACACTGAATTAACAAATACCGAACTCTTGTCTCAAAGGAAAATACAAGATCAGGTTCTTGTGAGCCTCTGGTCACAAATTTATCAACTGAAATTCTTTGCATCATATAGGTTCATTCCGTTCTTAAAAAATGAGCCATTCCTATCAGCAATGAAAACCTGCTCTTCTACGTAACCCCTTTTCTTAGCAGATATTTTTAAAATTCTTCCATAGCCTCCTGACCTGCAGAACCTGCTTCACCTGCAAGTTTAACATTTTTCACACTGTATTGCCTTTTGAAGCAGTCAGTACTCGTCAAGAAAGATTTAACATTTTCCTGATGCTGAGTAAGGAGATTGTAAATTTCTATGGTTTTCAGCCCTACAACAATGCTGTCCACTCTGCCTTTTTTGAAAAAATTGGTCATCATCTCAAGAATCCATAAATTTTGCCATTATTCCACAGATTCATTATGCACTATAGATGTTAATTTAGCACTTTCTAAAATAGCCTTATATACAGTTCAGCGAATTTACTTGTCCTTTTTCTGTATGTCCATATTATTGATTCATTAACATTGAACTCATGGCCAACAGTACTATAACTCACGCTTGAACAAAGCTTATCTAACAAGTATTTTCTCTGTAAGTCACATCACATTTTTTTTTTTTTTGTACACAAGAACACTAGACAGCATTTTAGCACTATCTTTAGAACCCATTTTAAAACAAAACCACCAACAAAAATTGCAAAAATGTGGGAAGAAATGTTGCACTCAATAGCCTGTAATAAGACTCTTGTTTGCATCATGAGAGTTGAAACAAGAAGACAAAGTGTTACTGTGTTCAATCTAGCTGGGAATGTGCAGGAGTCGACTCCATTGTTTAGTTTCTTTGACCACCTCTGGAATGAGCACAAAGGTGCCACAAGTATTGGTTCTGGGTTGTAAATGAATTATAGTGGGGATGCAAATTCACAAGTAATGAAGATCAACCGTGTATTCTTTTTCACATCTTTGTATTTTCTCTGAAAATTTTTCTTACTTTTGGCCAGTTTCAGTTGCAAGTATACATAAACATTGGAATATTTCCTCTTAAGTTATAAACATTTAGTAGTAAAAAAGTAAATATATATATATGTATATATATGTATATGTATATATAATTTTGGAAAGTTTTTAGCCAATTCAGTGCAACTTAGTCTTTATTTAGTTGTACTTATGTATTCAATATAATAATAAGATAAAATTCATATTTGCCTATAAGTTTGAATTCTAACAATATACATGAATATACACTTGCATAACTCTTATAGTGTTCTTTATTCACATCATTTTCCCATTGGTGCTACATATTCTACTCACGAGATGGTGAGTCTTATTTTATTGTGGCAAAGCAAAATAAGGTAGAAAAAACCCAATTGACTGGAAACACCTCAAATTCATGTGAATTTCATAAATGTTCTTCATTTAAATTAAATTCTAAACAAAATATCACATGTGTAATGTATAATATATATACATACATATATTTCACATATAATTTCAGAAATGTCTGCTTGCTTTTTGAAACTCAAAGTTTAAAACAATTTATTTTGATCATTAGTTAACCAATTTTTCACTTAACTTCTATCTCGACCTAGGAGGAGATTGGCATACAATATGGAAATAAAGAAAACATTTACAGAAAACGTCCATATGGACACATTTTAGACAGATGATCTGATTAGCATAATAGCCACCAAACTGTTGAATGAATAATCTCTTTTATTTGCTATTTAATATGCATCTACTCTAAACTCTAAATGATATTCAGTAAAACAGTTTATTTGAATCCATAAATCTTTTGTTAACAACTTGCCAGTTAAACCACGGAAATTATTTCTGTTTTCTGAAAGTGATTCTTTTTTCAAGCTGTTTTTGATAATGAATTGATGAAGGTTAATGAAGATTAACTAATTCTGTAATAAAAGCCAATGTAGGAATGCCGACATATGACTATAGTGCAAAAAATATTAATGTCTTAGTCTCAGATTTTTAATAGTAGTTCTAAGTGCTCTTTCAATAGTTATAACATTTCAACAATTTAATATTTTAAAAATATGTACTTCTTTTATTGTGAACGATACACCAGCCATAGGTACAAAATTCCTAAAATAAAAATAACAATGACTTTTTAAAATAAAAGTTTAGAAAATAAAATAAAACAAAATTTCATGGGGTTATTTTCAAATACTATAAATTTCAAAGGGTTTGATTTCTATTACTTCCAATATCTTAGCACACAGAAAATATTGACTTCTTTGAAACAAAATGAAATTAATATTTGGTACTGGTTTATAAGCCAAAATATATTTGCCATTGTTGGAAAATGCTACATTCCATATATCCAGAGGTCTTTGGGAAATAGTTCAACTTATGTTAAAGATGGAAAAGAGGAAAGAAACTGAAAGAGTGGTGAGAGGGATTAGAAGATAACATAATAAAACCTGAAAATGCTAGATTGATAGTTAATGTTTATAAGTAAATATGTTTTATATTGTACCACTGATTAAAGCATTTAGTTTTCCAAATAAAAAATAATTATTTTTTGAAATCATCATTTTCTGTTCCTGCACAATGCTGCATTTTTTCCTTTCAAATTAAATCTGGCAAGCAAATGAAAATCAAAGTCAGAATACTATGCATAAAAATTTTTTTTGACAATTTGTTGAAACTATTTCCTTTACATTATGTTCCAAATTATATAATATAAAAGTAATATAAAATGACTAAACATATATAAAGGTGTTACAGATTATGTTTTCCACATTTTCCTTCTTTCAATATACTTTGCAGATGTAGCCATTCTAAATTACTATTTTGCAAACTAAGATGATTCTCAGTAGGGAAGCCATACCTCATGTTGTTTTCATCAAAGGGAGCATAGTCTATATTTGCCTGTCTGAATATTGTCATTATATTACTAATTTACACATTGGGAAAAGGGTCAAGAGTACTCCAAATTTTTTGTGACTTGATATTAACCTGAAAGGGGAATGTTAATAACTGATGAAATATACCCACAGTAGTTCAACATCAAGATAGTTTAAACTTGTGCATTTTAAAATAAAATATTCTATCCCGTATTGTTGAATTATGTTATATACATAGTTTTGGGGGATTAGTATTCTTTATTTGAGACAGACAAATATATTTTATATTATACCATAAAAGTAAGGTAAAAAATTACGAAAAGAGTGCATATTAAAATAATATCACCCAAGTAAGATGAGATTCAATATAATAAATGTATTGATAAATAATTAAAATAATGTAGTTTTGTAGTGTTCTTATATTTTAACTAAAATATAATTAAATCATTTTGAAAGCCGTTATTATTCAAACTGTCATACATATCACAACATGTACATATTATTATTATCTTAATATTATTGTATTAAAATAAATAAACTTCTATGAGCTTTTCTTAGGTTTTCTTTGCCTCAACAATATAGTATATTGTTGTTTCAAATTGTTAAATAGAATTATATTTTGGGGCACCTGGATGGATCAATCAGTTAAGTGACCGACTCTTGATTTTGACTTAGGTCATGATCTTCTGATTCATGAGATGGAGCCCTATGTCTGGCTCTGGGCCAGATCAGGGAGTCTGTTTAGGATTAGGATTCTCTCCCCTAGGATTAGGGTTTCTCTACCCCTCCCTTACCTGTTTGTATGCATGCATGCTCTAAATAAATAATTAAATAAACTTCAAAATAGTTAAAAAAAACAAGTATATTTTTAGGTATTTCTGAAATATCTACATCACAAACATTTTCATATACAAATTTTAAGCACTGGGAAGTTGTGAAAGTAAATAATATTTTCCAGCAAAACCATTATATTTGCTGGACTTCTTCAGTTATAAAAATCAAAATGTAGTTGCATGGTATTGGATAAGAGTGAAAGATGTTAGTTCATTTGTAAATGATATGAAGTTGTTTATGTTGATCCATTAATATGCTCATTGTTTTGGACATCTTTGATAATATGAGGTTAACATTTTGAGACCATGACAGAGACAGGAGCTCAGTACAGAGAAGACTTATGAATAAAGGAAATAAGTAGAGCAGAGATCAAAATTAGGCGGACGCAGAAGTGGAATGATACTGAAAACAAGTGATGGAACTGTGGAAAGCTCCGTGGCTGATCATCCATTTCTTTGAATGGTGAAAGTAATTACTAGTGTATTTTGACAAATGAAATGGAAAACCTGACCCAGATGGAGATGCACACCAGTCAAGTTGCCTACCCCTATTATTTTACTCAATCATAGGAAATACGTGAAAAACAAACTGTTCATTAGCAATCCTTTTTCTTACAATGGGAAGAACGTGCCTCTGCATCTTTTACATTTTCTTCCTCAAACGTTTGTTGTTTTCCCCACAGGACTTAAATTTAATTTGTTTTCCAATATAAGTTTTCCCTATGCTGTCCAGTTGGGTTCATAGATGCAATGTCTCAAGAAGCACATTGTCCTCAATCACACAACACAAGCCGTAAACTTCAGGTGTGCCACTGGAACGTATTTGTATGACTCCACGGAAACACATCATTGCAGCTAGAAACATTACTCTAGGAAATTGTGGAAATATGAACATCTGTGACTTACAAAAAATAAACACAAAAAATTAACAAATAAATGAGTTGAAACTCAGAATACAAAATGGTATAGGTACAGCTTACTCTTTCAAACATTTTGAGTGAAGGGGCGAGTACTTGGTAGCACAGCTGTGTTATGTACAAAATAAAAAAAAATGCTTCATTTACTTTGTCATCTAATTTCCAAATAACTTAGAGATCATTTGTTTTCCAACTGTTCCATGAATGGGTCTGGGAAGCTGAGTCGGTAGCCAAATTGTTTGGTTCTCCACATAAAAATTGTTTCTTTGTTATTTTCTCTAAATGCTGTGCACACTTTTAAATCCGAACTTAGAGTTGCCCTTTTTTCTACTCCTTCCCAAACAAGTCTGTTCTCTACAACTCCCAACTGTTGATTAGCAATTCCCTCTATCTTCCACATTTCCTCTAAACATTCCCTCCATTACCTTGCTTTAATTTGATTCTCCCTTCTTTTTAATTTTTTTAAAATATTTTTATTACATTCATTTATTTTTGAGAGACAGGGAGAGACAGGGAGAGACAGAGCACTAGTGGGGGAGGGGCAGACAGAGAATGAGACAGAATCAGAAGAAGGCTCCAGGCTCTGAGCTGTCAGCACAGAGCCCAATGCAGGGTTCAAACTCACAAACCATGAGATCATGAACTGAGTCGAAGTCGGATGCCTAGCCAACTGAGCCACACAGGCACCCTGATTCTCCCTTCTTCACTTTAACCCATGACATTCTTTGTTCCTTCAACATTGTTTTTCTTTCTGCAGAAAATACTTTCTTCAGATTTCACCTTTTTTGCTCCTCTCAGTATTTGTGTCTGAAGTAAATATTTCCTTATATTTCTCTGTAAGGTTTTTCTCCATTTGTGACTTTTTTAAAATTATTTTTTGTGAGAGGGAGAAAAGATGCACATGAGTGAAAGAAGGGGCAGAGGGAGAGGGAGAGAGAGAATCTGTAGCAGGCTCCATGCCTGGTGAGAAGCCCCACCCAGGGTCCATCTCATAATGAGGAGATCATAACTTGAGCCAAAATCAAGAGTTGGATGCTCAACCAACAGAGCCAGCCAGGCACTCCAAAAGTTTCTATTTTAAACAACAGTTTTTATTTCTTAGAAATGGCTTCCTAAGAGATACTGCCACATGAAAGAAAATTGGTGTGGTATTTGCATGTTAATAGTCACCACTGTTATAAATAATATTCTAGCATTTGGATACGTAGTACAAGATATATTTTAATCTCTAAAATAAGTCTTAAACTCAAGTTTTAAAAAAATAACTTGCCATAAATGATAAACTAAAATCAAGTAAATGCGTATCTCCCAAAAAAGAGCAAAAGTGCCTTGTTAGGATTTATTGAAATCTTAGCCAAGTATATCTAAAAGTAAATCTATATCTATTTCTCATTTTTATCTCCTTTTCTCTTGAACACCTAATGATATTATTTTCTTAAATCATGCTATTTATAACCCAAATGTCTGTTCAGGAGTGGCTATCATTCTTTCACTGGTTTCATGCCAATTAAGGAAGATTCTTAACCTTTTGATCCGTATTGTTTAAAGCCTATAGAAACCTCCATCACCTAATCCAACCAGCCCAGATTGTCTCACTCAAGCATAATATTAGTGTTTATTTTTTTTTTAAATTAATTTTTGTTTTTGAGAGAGAGAGAGAGAGAGAGAGAAACAGAGACAGAGTGCAAGTGGGGAAGGGTCAGAGAGAGAGGGAGACCCAGAATCCGAAGCAGGGTCCAGGCCCTGAGCTGTCAGCACAGAGCCTGATGCAGGGCTCGAACTCATGGACTGAGAGATCATAACCTGAGCCTGTCAGACATTTAACCAGTTGAGCCACCCAGCCACCCCACATTAGTATTAAGAAATACCTTCCATATGGCCAGCAACCACCCACCACAACTACCTATTAACCCAGAAATAACATTTTAAAAATTAGTTTACACTGAGTTTCAAATTTTTGTGCCCCTTAACTAAGTGAATTAGCTCCTACAATGCTAAATGATTATTTGATGCAGTGTTACCCTTTGCAGTGAATGAGGTGTCATAATTTCTTCCATTTTTTGGTTGAAAAAGGGATTAGGGAAATTATAAAGAGAAGCAAGTTCCAGATAATACAAATTTTTATTATTATGTATGATATACTTATTTATCATATATGCTATATCATGATATATATATCACAAATATGTGTCATACGTTTATATATGATTAAAAATATTCACATACTTATTATATATCATATGTGTTGCTATTCATCAATTCCCCAGCCGTATATACTCAAGTATTCTTATACTTGTCTGTAAATTATGTTTCAATTAACAATATTTCCGTTTATTAAACCACATCTTCTAAAACTGAAGCCACATTTAAAGATGCTTGATAACATTGAATATAATTTTGTTTTCCACTTTTATACCTATGAATCTTAAGAATTAAGTATTTTCCAACCTAACATTTGTCTTTGTATTCTTGGAAACTAATTCTATATTATTTGTTGTTTTTAGGAATGTGCAGTAAGTGAAGAGTCTAATGTTATTTTGCTCAATCTACATATAATTTGAGATCGGATACATATATTCCTACTAATAAGTCAATGAAACAAGTGCTTATTTCTAAATATAATTCCAATTGTGAGATATTCAGATATTTTATATTTTGTTACATCAATGACTAAGTATAATCTAGGAGTTACCAGGAATATAGAGAAGGCAACTTGAAACTGTAACTCTAAAACTTCAAGGTAAGAAAGCAACTTAGCAAATATTTTTCTCCAGTTTTCACCATGACTTTATACACACACATACATTCAGATTCATATTTAGATAAATATTCAGGTTCTAGTCAAATATATTCACTTCATGATCAAATTTTGATAAAAAGTGTTTTTAAAATCTGCATCCTTTCCTCCACTGCATTTACTAATTGAACTATTTTGTTTATTTTGTGGTTAAAACATTCTAAGATTTTAATGCAACTCAGATTCACGTTTGAAAGTTTTCCACCTTTTACTGTAGAAAAATTACCTTTTTCTTAGATTTAGAACAACCTTTTAAGATCCACTAAGGACAGGTATATATGCCTTATTTGCTGAAAAGTTCATTCTACCAGTTAACTAATATTTAAATTTTTGCCTAAAATAAATAGCTGTCCATATCTTTAGGTACATGGTTTCAATTGAGTCTTTTGCATTATGTATTCTAAATAATTTTGATAAAATGATAATTTAGACAAATAAAGTGATTATTTCTTTTATATTAATTTCAACCTCTTTCATTGATATTTCCTCTGCTTTATTTAAGCTTTCTTGATGGTTGCAGTGAATGCTAAAATAAACTTTGTATGGGGTGTTTAAAATATTTGAGCACTGGGTGTGGTATGGAAACCAATTTGACAATAATTTCATATATTTAAAAAAAAAGGAAAAAAAAAGAGCTGGATATAAAACCTTAAAAAATAAAATAAAATATTTGAAAAACATTCTTATTGTTTGTAAGGCTTTTCTACTATTAGTATTTTCTACTACTACTTTTCTACTATGTAGTTTTCCTTTAGGGATCTGAAGCATATGATTTCTCTGATCCAAAACATTTATAGGCCTTAAAAGTCAAGTTACAAAAGAACAGTCAAAAGTTGGAAAGATGTGATATTTAGAATACCAGTTATATAATAATGGAGGATAATTTAGCTTTTGAAACAATTACATTAGACATGACATATTTAAATATAATTTGCAACTTTTTTACGCTTAGGAAATTTTTACAACTATTAAAGTTAATGAAGAAAGCAAATGGATTTCAGACTAATTAAAATTTGGAAAAAATTGATTTTAATTTTTTGAAAAAATGGAACAGAGGAAAATATGGTCATTGATGATATATCACTTCCAGAACCAAGCCCAAGTGAATATTTTAACTAATACAAAAAGTAAAGAAAAACAAAAAAATAAAAATAAAACATAGGATGTATATTTTTTTCTAAATGCAACTTGAGGTAGCAAAAAGAAATAATACAAAACTTATTAAGGAAAAATAAAATATAACTTTAATATTGATATGCTTGTGTGTTTATAAATTCATACACTTTTATAAAATATATATTTCTGAGAATGAGGTAATCACAATACAGAAAGTATCATTTAACTTTAAATTGTCAAAATTTTCTTATTAGTCTTTCCACATCTTCTGATTCCAATGAGATAATCTCAATGATAATAAGTAGAGTTCATCAACCAAAAGATACATTTTTGGTATTTGATTCAATTAGATGGAAAATTATAAGTTTTGACATGTCGTTAATTGCAAAATTTATCTTTGTTATTCTAAGCAAGTGCTTAGTGGGGTGTATCTGGATAGTCTGTTAGTGATAATTTTAGTTAGAGACTCAGGGAGGTAGTCTGGAAGAAATGTTTATGCAGATAACACTAAATGAAAGAATTTGTAAAATCTGCAATTAACTTTATTATAATTCAAAGCTATAAAAATACTCATAGTTAAATAAATAAATAAACTAATTAAATTGTCCCTGTTCTCCTTCACAATGTACAGTATATTATTTCAGCTTGCTTACAAGGAAGGCTTCTCATTTTTCTACTCATTTTAACCTGACTGCTATGTAATGATATTAAGGAAAGAAAAACAGAAAAAAATATGTGTTTTCCCCAATATCCATCTCTCCAGGAAGAGCTCTGGACTCAGGCAGCTACATTTTCAATGTTCTTGTCTCAAATGGATTTGGGACCTATATAATAGTTCCAAAACTGCAGAGCAGAAGTGACCAATAAAATTGAATGGTTCTCAAGCATAAGAGACTGTTGAAAACTGAGAACAAACTGAGGGTTGATGGGGGGTGGGAGGGAGGGGAGGGTGGGTGATGGGTATTGAGGAGGGCACCTTTTGGGATGAGCACTGGGTGTTGTATGGAAACCAATTTGACAATAAATTTCATATATTGAAAAAAAAAATTGAATGGTTCTCATTCCAAAAACAGAATTAAACCAAGCCACCAGATAAGCAACAAATATCCATTTGTCCACCATCAGAGTTTAATATTTATATATCACATATTAAATAAATATTAAATATTTCAATTTGTGTAAAGCCTGTTGTTTAGTGATGGTATTTTGAAAAAATTATTAAAAAATACTTTTTAAGATGTCAGACTTGTGGTCAAATTACATCACTGATTGAATTTTCAATTGATCGAATCAAATAATGTATAAAGTAATGCATTGTAAATTACTAAGCATTTTTTAAAAATTAGTTAATTAATTAATAACAATCTACTGTCTGTAAGTTTCTTCTTTTAGATTCTACATGCAAGTGATATACAATATTGTCTTTCCCTGACTTATTTCAGTTAGCATAATGCCCTCCATATTATCTCAGGTGTCAGGATTTCCTTCTTTTTTTATTGGCCAAATAATATTTCTATGCAAGGGTGTGTGAGTGTGTGTGTATGTGTATATTTTCTTTATCTATTCATCATTGATGGATGCTTAGATTGTTTTCATGTCCTGACTATTGGGAATAATGCCACAATGAACATGAGAGTGCAGATATCTCTTTGAGATAGTATTTTCATTTCTTTTGACTATATTGCTGGATCATATAGTAGTTGTCTTTTAAATTTTTTAATGAAACTGTACTGTTTTTTATAATGCTTGTACCAATTTACATTCCCACGAAAGGTGCACCATTTTTCCCTTTACTCCACATCCTCATTTGGCATTTGTTGTCTCTTATCGTTTTGATAATAGCCATTCTAACAGGTGGGAATGATATCACATTGCAGTTTTAATTTGCATTCCCTTGATGATTAACTATGTTGAGCATCTTTTCACATACTTGGTGTTCGGCCCATTTTTCAATTGGGCTGTTGTGTGTTTTTAATATTGAGTTTTCAGAACTCTTTTTATTTTTGGGTAACAGTACTTTATCAGATATGTTTTATACAAATCTTTTCTCCCAGGCATTGGCTTGTCCTCATTATTTTGATAGTGTTTTTAGTAGAGTGGAAGTTTTAATTTTAATGAAATCCATCTTATCAATTATTTATTTCATGAATTGTGCCTTGGTGTTGTATCAAAAAGGTCATCACCATACTCAAGGTGATTTAGAGGTTTTTCATTGTTATCTATGAGTTTTTTAATTTTGCATTTTACATTAACATTTATGATCCATTTCTTTTGGTCAGATCAAACAATGTATAAAGCAACGCATTGTAAATGACTATTTACAAATGGAAATAAGTACCATTTATTCCAAATGTTTTTCTATTTTATAACAGATTAGAGGTTTTAACTTCTTTTTCTCAAAAAAGATCATGTAGAAAGCAAATCCACCATATGAAAGAATTACTAGTAGTATTAGTAGCAATAGCTTTTAAAAACATACAAACAAGAATGAACATTGGTGAACTTGTATCACCAAATTCTCAAAAGCTAAGCATAATTCCATTATTCTCTCTTTTATAGCATAGTCCAGTTATAAATGTAGACTACTAAAAATGATATTAAAACATTAAAGAGACAATAGAGTGAACAAAATTCTTACAGAAAAATGGGAACAAATCAATTTTTTTATACCCCCTTATTGGTTCTTTAATGAAAAACAAGTTTTCGAATTAATATTTCGTTTACCTTGGGGACAAGTACATAATGCAGTCATCAGTTTACTTAGATTCCAAAATACCCATTTATTTATGTACATATTTTCTCTATTCAAATTTACTATTCATATCACTTGTCAATTTGCATATATTAAATCAACATGCATAATTTACTATATTTTGAATATTTTATTAATGAAAGTCCTTTTCTACGATTTTTATGTGCTCTTAAAATTTAAATACTCAAACATTGAAAAACTTAAAAGTCAACAATTGAGTTTTAAATATTATTTTATAAAATAAAATATTTAATTATAAGTATTAACTGTACGCTATCACTACGACTATTGGGCTAGGTAATGGGCAGCTATTGTAAGCTCTTTTGCCAGATATGGAATTTTAAAATCATAAGTAGAATATTTTGTTTAAACTATTTTATTTCACTTAAAATTAGCATACGCTTACCTTTACCTAGCCAATACTTCATAATTACTCTTTTCCAACAACTCATGACTACTTTAGCTCATGAATTTTTACCAGGCATGATGACTCTCAGTTTCGCAAGCTACTTCATTAACAATGTGGTTTATGAAAGCAGAATTAAATTAACTTATCCTGACAGTTTTATATTTCAGATAAAGACTATTTCCAGAGTTTTGCCTTACTTAATTGTGTGTACAATTAAAAAGTAAAACTTCCAACTCAATTAAAAATAGATTGCTATGCAAATAATTGCAACGTTGTTGCATGAAAGAAAAATATACACAAAGTGATCATGCTGCTAAATGTGAGAATGAATTATAACTGAGAAAAATCGTCAGGTCATATTGGAGGAGTTACACTTCGATACTTAACCAATATTGTGTTAATTCTGTTAAAGAAAAAATATTCTGGCACTTGTTAAACCAGTAAGGATGACTTTATTCAGGACTATTGTGATAAGTGTCAAGACTAACCCAATCAGAGGGAGAGATAATGCTCAACTCTGAATATAACAAAAATAGCTGGGGATGTATAGCCAACAACCACAGTGAGAAAATCAATGGATAGAAATTGCTAAGGAGACATCAAAGGGCAGAAGCATTTTATTAAACTGACTGAACAGGATTCTTGCTGAAGACAGGCCAAGGTGACCAGATATAAGGAATAGAGCATGAGGAATTTGGTCAGATATCTTGGAGGATCAGATATCAAGGATGGGAAAGTCTCTAAACTGATTTCGCAGGATATTTGCTATCACTGAACATGGCAGCTTAAAGATGGGGCTCAAGGATGAGACTAGTCAAAAAAGAGGGCTTAGAGGAGCTTGACTAAAGTTTGATAAAGGAAAGAATCTTTGTCACTTCAAAAATAATTTTCTAAATTTATGTTTTAGCCTATGAGCATCCTGATTTTTGTTTTTGGTGGAGGAGTGGACTTACAGCATGCATGCAATGAAAGAGAAGAGCTTAGGAAAAATTACTTAAGAAAGTTTGAAAAACAACATGAATCTGACCATATGATAAAAATCAAACAACTTTTATGGTTATGAGTGATTTGTAAAATAATTCTCAAATTTCCCATTATGTGTCTTGGGTATATATGTAGGATTTACTATGCTCATTATCAAAATTAGAAAAATGAAATAGAGATATAGAAATTGCCTGATAAAGCAATTTGTATTAGTTCTTATGAGAAACTCTTTCTGAGCTATATTATATAACTCTATGCTCTATTTCTGAATCTCTCATTAAACCCCATTTGAATTAATTAATGAAATTATTAGAATATATATGCCACTCTGTGAATTAACGGATGTAAATATCAGATGTTAAAACAAATACAGCCACTTAGATATTCATGAAGAGGATAACATTTTCAACCACAAAACGTTCTGAAATCTGATTCGTATCAATTGAGATTATTTCAAAAAATTAATAAATGGACTTACTGGAAGAAATATAGAAAATATTATCTGACTGTATTTACCTATTTTATTATATCCCTAGAAGTTGGAAGAAATATTTACTTCTTTTGATTGAATTTGAGTTTCTAGTTCAGCAAAAAATGTAATAGTGCACCAGTGATATGAATATTTCTACCTTGGATGGATAATATTCTGAATTATTTGGAACAGATTTTCATTGCGAGTAACATTTGTCTATGTAAAATAGGCTGATATTAAAATCCATGTTTTCATTTAGCAAAATTTGGCCAATAGCAAATTTTTGATTTGGCTCTGATATTTAGTGTTATCAGGGACAAAGTTGCTCTTTTCTTCTGACCTTTCTCCCATGCTTTCCACCTCAAGTTGCAGGACTGCATTTACTTCATTTATCACACCAATATTCAAGGCAAAATAAATGTAACAAGGAATACTGGCTAGCACATTTATGTGTTTTACAGAGAAACCTCCTCAGAAGTGTTCATTTATACCTCCATTATAAGAAATGATTCAAATTTCTAAATCTTCATGGATGAGGGCTGAAAAATCAAGAAAATAAATTTTCATGAGTACAAGACAGCAAACAATTATGGGCTTAGGCTTATTGGCCAAACTGAGGTTCTGTAAGTAAGGAATTAGAGGGAAATTTATAGTGGGCAAGCAAAATTCATGGTTTTTTTTATGGATTTACATATATAACTATATATTACTAATCATGATAAATTAACTACTTAAAAAATGTATCCTATGATTTATTATTGCACTTTAAAGTGTTTACATTACTTTTTGTATGTTCACATACCTTGACATACCTGAATAAAAGTTTTAGTGGCTGATAGTGGAAGAAATGGGGAATTTAAAGGTTTTAAAAAATCTAAACCAAGGGGTACCTGGGTGGCTCAGTCAGCTGAGCATCTGACGTCAGCTCAGGTCGTGATCTTATGGTTTGTGAGTTCGAGCCCTGCACCAGGCTCACTGCTATCAGCACAGAGCCTGCTTCGGATTCTCTGTCTCCCTCTCTCTCTGCCCACCCCCCAACTTGCTCTTAAAAATAAACATTAAAAAAATATAGATGAAAGACAAAAACCACATATATTCAGAGTTGGCAACAAAATTTCCTGTCCTATGTTAAATCCCAGAAACCAGTGCAATGTGTATCATAATTGAGTATTGTGTAAAATAATGGTAATAAATATAAATGCATTAATGAAAATGATGCACATTAATATTGAGTAACAGATGCAAAAATAAAGTGATAGTGATGATAATAATATGTACAAACGTAAGCACTTGTATCTAAAAGCCCAGAATTTCCAAATTAAACCTGGGTAAGGATGGGAGTATAGTCTGCCGATTATATTGTTAAGCTATGAGACCAGACAGGGTAGTGTTATATCTCAGTAGCCCTATAAAATGGGTTTTCAATCATGTTCATCATGTAGCTATTGGCTTCAGTGTTGGGAAGTACCTTATTTCCACCTGGTTTCTAATTCTAAGTAGCAGTCATGTTGGTGCCATCTTCTTATTCATTCATTCCACCAGGAGTCAGTGTTTAGCTGAATGATAGTTTACATCACGTCAACTATTTTCTTCTTCATTTTTGAACGTAAGAAACCATTTACATAGGCAGATTTGTTTATTTTGCTCCTCAACTTTGACTCAAAGAATGTAGCAACTAGTAACTTCTCTCTTTTATATGCCACATCCAACCCATAAACACTTATCTTTAAAATAAATCAGGTTTGGGGCGCCTGAGTGGCTCAGTCGGTTAAGTGCCTGAATTCAGTGCAGGTCATGATCTCGCCATCTGTGAGTTCGGGCCCTGCATTGGGCTTTGTGTTGACAGCTCAGAGACTGGAGCCTGTTTCAGATTCTGTCTCCCTCTCTCTGCCCGTCCCCTGCTCGCACTCTATCTCTGAAAAATGAATAAACCTTAACATTTTTTTTTGAAATAATAAAATAAATCAGGTTCGGGGCACCAGATTGACGCAGTTGGTTAAGCATCCAATTCTTGACTTCAGCTCAGGTCATGTTCTCATGGTCATGAAATTGAGCCCCAAGGTGGGCTCAGCACGGAGTGTGAATCCTGCTTAGGATTCTCTCCCCCCCCCCCTCTCTCTCTGTCCTTTGCTTGCTTGTAATCTCTCTCAAAATAAATAAAGAAAAAAATAAAAATAACAAAATAAAACATATCAGATATATATACTTATATATAGTTATTTTATAAATTTTATACGTATATATATCAAATTGCTATCACTACCATCCATATTCAGGCAACCATCTGCACACTTGGATCATTGCCAAAGCTTCATAATTGATCACCCTGTTTCTTACCCTGCATCCTTGAGGCTACTTCCCACCCAGGAGTCAGAGTAATCTTAAAACACAGATCAAATAACTTTGCACCATTGTTCATAGCTAACAGCTCCTCCCTTCTCAAAGTAAAACCTAAAACCCTGTCACAGCTTGTGAATCTCCACATTGACAGGTCTCCCACCATCCCACTCTATTCTTACCACAGCCCTCCTTGCTCGGGTCATTCTCTCCTCAGTGTCCTCCTGTTATACCGTGTAAACACCAAGCTTCTCTGGCCCGAGAAACTTCACTGGCCCTGCTATCTGCAGAAGAGCAATGTACTGTTCAGATCTGCATACGCACCATCCCTTGCCTCTGGGCCTGCTCAGCTGACTCCTTTACAGAGTGAACATCCCTGACCACCTGCTCGCCAGCACTCTTAACCTGCTTTCAAATTTCTCTCTAGCACTTATCAGCATCTTAAACAATATCTTTTCTTTCTCTTTCAAAAACATCTATTTTTCCCCCAAGAAGAGTGTTTAAGTTCTTTAGTCAGGAACTTTTACTTTCTCTTTGCTCACAGTCTCATTTCAGCAAGAAGATGCATCATGCCACAAAATGTGGGCATACGGCAGCAGAGGAAAGGCAGAGGGAGAGGGAGAGGGAGAGAAAGAATCTTAAGCAGGCTCTACACCCGGTGAGGATCCCAATGAGTGAGATCATGACTTAAGCTGAAATCAAGAGTCAGACGGTTAACTGACTGAGCCACTTAGGGGCCGTGAGCAATAAAATATTTTAAAATTAAGGTATGTACACTTATTTTTAGATATATTGCTATTGTATACTTAATGATCTACAGTGTAGTGTAAATATAACTTATATGCACTGGGAAAGCAAGAAATTCATTTGACTTGCTTTATTGTAATATTTGCTTTATTATGGTAGCCTAGAATGGAATACACAATATCTCCCCGGTATGCCCATAAATAATTAATAAGTATTTGTTGAATTATCTTCCATAAATTCATCCTTAATTTGTCAACTGCTGATTCATTTTTCTCTGAAATCAATGACAAAATAAAAGAGTTATATTTCATTTTTTTACTTAGAGCAAATATTTGCTGAGAATTTAATCCGTGCCATTCAAATTACTAGGCTTTGAAATTTGTTAGCTCTATTTATCTTGTGAGGTAGTTATATGCTATCATTCAGGTTATACTTAATAAAAGAGAAACTAGTTGAGGTGTAACAAACAATCTGGTTTTAATACAGTAATAACGTTACTTCAAAGAGCTGAGCAACAAAAACAGGCGATAGTGATAAAACCCAATGGTTAGCACTAGCAGAGAGAAAGTCCTTTTCTTGGAGTTGGAGGGACAATGGAGAAAGTGGAGGTTGAAAGCCAAAATGAGGACCAGTTTCATGGTAGAAAAACTGCCTAGTGAGAGGTGGGGCCAGGGAGAAACTTGATCTCTGATGGAGAAGCCATGAAAAGCAGAGAAAGGAAAGAAAGAAAAAAAAAAAGGAAGGGGAAGGAAGGGAAAGGAAGAGGATGAGGGAAGAGAGGGAAGAAAGAAAGAAAGAAAGAAAGAAAGAAAGAAAGAAAGAAAGAAAGAGAAAGAAAGAGAAAGAAAGAAAGGAAGAATTACCCCTTCCCCCATCTATATCTGCCCTCCAATTTTTAGCTTTTGCCTTCCATTGTCTGAATCTACCCAGAAACCAGATGTCAAGGAAAACTACTTTAAGTTTCTGGGACAATGAATATAAAACAAATGGAACTGTTGAGGGATGGATCTGAGAGCAAAGTGAATTTGATTACCACATGAATAGTATCATGTCATTTAACAGATTAAAACATTTAAGTCCGAAGAGATGAAATATTTTGTGAGACCCTACAGCTTTGTAAGGATTGAGCTGGAATTGGAAATAAAGACAGTCAGACTCCACATCCCTCAGTGGTTGCAACTGAAGACACTTTAAGAAAAAAATATACTTTGGTTTTCTCTGCACAGGCATGGTACTTTGATATCACCAAAAACATGAATGTTTGTGGGGTGTGTGTGTGTGTGTGTGTGTGTGTTGTGTACAAAATGAGTCTATAATAAATAAAATAGTTAGCTTAAATTCTTTAAGAGAGCAAAGGAAAAGGATGGTTTTTCCAGTAATGGTTGGTAATATCCACTAAAGCCCATTTTCAAGCAGTAAAGTAATTCTAGCTACCCATTAAGGCAAACCATAGCAACCCGTAGGTTGTCTAGCAAACAATAGGAACCCATCAAATGTTTTTTGAAGGTTATTATGCCTTTTAGGGTATTATAATCCCAAAACCTTTCTGTACACCTGAGACTGAACAAGGCTTGTGATAGTTGTGATTGCTCCTATAATTCATATACAGAATTGAATTTTGAGTGTGAATAACCCAGGTATTTCACTTCCATTTTTCTTGTGTAACATTTACTTAATACAGACTTTGTGCTCTTGCTGGACCCTTCTGTTACATTTTTGAAAGGTTTATTTGTTCTTCAGGTCAACTGTAGAAAGAGTGTTTCATTCATCATTATAAGAAGAGCTTTCCTCATTCTATTATTTCTACACAAATATTTATTAAAAATATATGGATCTGTTTGCTATTTATCTGATGATTCACAAAAATGATTTGAGAAAAATTTAAAGTTACATGGCCCACTTTCTATACACATAATCCACACTACTAAGTAATTTATAAAAATCCATAAAATACAAAATTAACTTAAAGGTCACTAGGCTCTCAGAAGAATAAATGACCTTTGATGCTGGAATTCACTGAAGTTTTTTTTTTCAGGTTTTGCATAATATATTATACATCACTTCTCTCATGATATTTCTGGTAAAAATTAAAACAAAGCTCACACAGAATGATGCATTATAAAATATGTAAAAATTTTAAGACTCTCATAATTGGATGGATACCTAAAGTACTACCCTGAAAATAGAATTAGAAAAATAAGGAACATTAATCTTAAAATGGTAGTATGTTTCTGTTTATTTAAAATAGATATAGATAGGGATTCTGAGAATAAAAAAAATAACATGAAGTCACAGTAGAAAATTATTTACAGATCATATGATAGATAAAACAGGATAAAAAATCTTAATATTGTTTTTACCTTGGATTTGCAAAGACCATCATCATGTATAAAAGGCCAATGTTATGTCGAGGTGTCTTGTCTTCAGTCTAAGTTGAAATCCTGAGCAAGGAATTTTTGGACAGATTCTGCTATGGTAACATTTTGTATTAACCTTTCCTGGTATACCCCATGCCAATTTGCAAAGGCAGGTGTATGTTAGGCATTTCTCTACTTGCTGTGCTTCTGGGAGCTTATATCACTTGGTTGGTCTTAGTGTCCACTATACCTCTGCTAGGATCTGGAGTCTTTCTGATGTGGGGTTGTCTCTTAATCAGCTTCCAATTATTTCTGCACAGTATTATATTTTTTAGGACTATATCCTTTAGATTTTAAGAATATAAAAGAGATTTTATGTCTATGTATTCACACCTGAGTATGTAGTCATTCAAATATTAACTGAATACAAATTGATTGGGGCATATCACATGCTGGTTATTACTCTAGGCCCTGAGAATGGGACAGGGCACAAAACAGACAAGTCTTTTCCTTCGTGGAATAAAGAACAGATACCTCCTACGTCAAGTGCTAATATATGGCTGTGAAAAAACCCAGAAAGGTAGCTAGAGGTTGCACTGAAGGTAGTTGGGAGCTGACAAAAGAGGTTGCTATTTTATATAAGGAAGGCAGAAAAGAATTTTAGGATAAGGTGACATTTTAACAATGATCTGAAGAATATAAACGAGTGACACAAAGCATCTGAAAAGAATGATATCTGGAAAGAATGATCAGTCAGAAGAAGCAGCAAGTGCATATGCAATGGGAGACAAATGTTCTTTCTTTTTTTTTTTTAAGAGATATGAATGGTTACAGTGGGGTGAGGAAGATAGAGGGTATTAAGAGACAAAGTCAGACAGAGGACAGAGGACCTGATAACTTAGGAACGTGGAACCCTTATTAAAGGATCCAATTTTACGTTAAGTGAGATGTGAAAAAAATGGAGGATTTAGACCAAAGGAACAATTTGACTTATGTGTTAAAAATATCGCTGTGAGAGCTGCAGTTAGCACAGACTATAAATATGGAAGCAGATAAGGAGGCTATTGAAATTATCCAGTCAAGAATAATGTCATCTTGGACTAGCAGTAAAATTGACATATTATCACAGGTGAGAACTGGCCAGTTATCTTGGTATATTTAGAAGGCCAAACTAAGCAAGTATTCTAGGATTTCCAGGCAGCATGATAAAATAAGAAAAACAAGATTGACTCAATTGTGTTTTGACAGAGCAACAAGGATAATGTTTGGATTTATTGAGGTAGCAACAATTCTGAATTATGTTCAGGTAATTTTAAGGTGTGGGGCTTATGTGCAGAACACAAGCTTGGTTTTGGATTTCTGGTGTTGGAGATATATTCAGACACCCACGTGGAGAGGAGTAGCAATTTTTGGTGGCTGGGTGTAAGTATCTGTTTGCTGTTGAGTATAGAGGTCCAGGGTGGATTAAAACAAATCGTGAATAACCACTGTCGAGGAAGAGACCACCTACAAAATGAATGCATACAGAGAAGAAAAAATATCTAAATGTTTGATGTTTAAAGGCGAAGGAACTGATGGTGAAGTAACAGCAAACATATGTTACGGAAGACAATTAAAAGTGTTTTAAGAAATAAACAAAGACCATCAATATAAAATGTGGCATTGATTGAGACAGATCTAAAAATTCAGCATTGTATTTGCTGAAATATGTTTCATTCAACTTATGAAGATTAATGCTGATCTCAAATATGCTCAAAATAATGGAACAGGAGATAGTGACCTTAATAAGGACAGTAGAGAAATGAGACTGTAGCTGGAAAAGGATAGCATACTGCAAAGATTTGTTTTAATTATGTTTTTCTTTGTTTTTAAAATGAGACCTATGATGGAAAGATTTTACACTGATGGTGACGATTTAGGTAGGACAGAGGAGAAACTGACTTCGTAGGAGGAAGAGAGAGTTACTGATGAAGTATGTCCTTAAGAATTTGAAATGAGGTGACACTGGTGAGGCAACAATATACACACACTGTGTCGGGAGAAAGTAGGTTATATTTATACAGATTCAAGTGGATTAACAGATATTATGATGCAAAAATATAGTTATATCATGATTGTCTCTATATCTCAGTAAATAAAAGAGATTATTATAATGAGGCACATAAGTATTAGCCATTATTTTCTGAAGTTTACTATTTCTGCAAATAATGTTTTTTACAAAGCAAAATACATGAATAGTGGGAAATTATGCACTGAATTGGTGGTTCTGAGGAGAATAAGGGATGAACATATTAAACCATGTTAATTAAATGGAATCTCATCATGCTCCTCACATAAATGATAAGGCATACATTTCCATGCTGATCATGAAGGAAGTAATGTCTTTTCATGTTCTACTTACTTTAGGAATCAGGATTAGCAGAATCTGGAAATGATTTTTAGGCTAATGTATGATCTAAGAAAAAGATCTAGAAAATTGTATATGCAAACCCTAAAATTTTGCCTTAAAACAGTTAGCATTTTCTTAGAACCTATATTTACAGGGCATTGTTTTGGATAATTTATAGGGATTATGTCTATACATTTTCACAGTAAGAGTATGAATTTATTATTATTGTCTGATTTTCCAAATGATACAATTGTCTGATTATGTAAATTATTAAATTACTAGTATACTTTGATTATTTGAAATATTGTAGTATATATGAGTAATGTAGAAAAAGTATATATAATCTTACACAAAAAGGTAACACATGCACACATATGCTGGAGAGGACCGAAGCAAGTGACACAGAATTAAAATAACTAAGAAAAAAGCCTGAGAAAATGTAAGAAACACAAAATAATATTTCAAGGAACTAAGTGCACCCACACCCACTTTTGGATAAGCCTTGCTGAGTATAGATAATGTAGGTGTTATATGCTCAGAATTGTGCATTGAATAACCTGGCTTAGCTTTCTTTCATGGTGATAGGATATTTTCATGTATTGCACACATTATGTGCAACAACAGAAAGTAGAAGTAGTAAGGCAATATTGGCCCAAAGGAATATCCCAACAAAAGGAAAACATCTCAATTACTCATAAATGTATAAAAAGTCTAAGGATCATTTTGTTAAAGAAGTGAAATCTATAGTCTAGTCTCTACAAGAGGAAGAGGATGTGAGGAAACCTGACCATTATATAGAAAAATTGTGTCTCTATCCATTGATATATTAAAAGTATAGTCACAGATTAATATTCATTTATAATTACATTTGAATAAATAATACTTTATATTTTTTTGGTTTACAAAATGATGTTTATTAGCCTATTATTTAACATTTTGTAGAAGTACTAGCTAATGTCTTAATGATATAACTAAAGAAATAGATACAAAGTTATCTTTCTCTGTAAATGACATTATTGAATTTCTAGAGACCTTTGGAAAAAATATTTAAGTACTAGAAATAAAGGTTCAGTAACAAAACACATTGTAAAATATATGCGTGATAATGTAAATAATATTTGTTAATATGCTATAACAAATTAGAAAATATGCTAGGGACATTAATATTTAAAAATATTATGCTCAGGGGTGCCTGAGTAACTCCGCCGGTTGGGCGTCCAACTTCCGCTCAGATATTGATTTTGCGGTCCTGGGTTCGAGTCCCACGTCAAGCTCTGTGCTCAAAACCTGTAGCCTGCTTCAGATTCTGTGTCTCCCTCTCTCTCTCTGCCCTTCCCCTGCTCATGTTCTGACACTCTTTCTCTAAAAAATAAACATTTTTTTTAAATATTGTGCTCTTCCCCCGCTCATGCTCTGTCTCTCTTTGTCTCTCAAAAAGTAAATAAGCATTTAAAAAAAATTAAAAATAAATAAAAATATTATGAAGCTAGTTATATAGCCATTAAGTAATCAGCAGATATAAGATAATAAGACTAAAATTATACTGGTTAAAGTAAATGTTAACTCCATTAAATAAGGAAAACTACAATGCACTAGTATTTCTTAAAACTCTAAAATAGAATAAACTAATTAGGAATTAAATTATTTATTAAAAATATTCATCCAAGAAAATGGTTTCACAATTTAATCGAATGTCATCTTCTGTCGGTTGTTTTTTTTTTTTTATGTCTTTTTTTTTTTTTTTTACAGTATTTACTGAGTGTATGTATATACATCAGGTATGGGACTAAAACCTTTACAGCTGTTATTTGAATTATTAATTACAGTAAGGGCATAATAAAACTAAAATTGTTAGCCTTTTTAGACATGGATAAATTAAAGCTTGAAATAGATGCTAGGTAGGGGCACCTAAATGGCTCAGTTGGTTGAGCATTTGACTTCAGCTCAGGTCATGATCTCAAGGTTGGGAAGTTCATGAGTTTGAAACCCACATCAGGCTCTGTGCTGACAGCTCAGAACTTGGAGCCTGCTTCAGATTCTGTGTCCCCCTCTCTCTCTGTACCTCCCTGCTTGCACTCTGTCTCTGTCTTTCTCTTAAAAATAAACATTAAAAAAAAGAAATAGATGCTAGGTGAGAGGCCATGCCTCTAACCTAGTTTGTAGTTTTCCTTTGTAACTCCTAAAGTTTCTGTTATCAAAATCACCAATATTTCATATTTCCTTGCTCTTTCAAATGAAGTATTTATACCTTTAATATTCTCTACTTAAAGATCTTGTTTATTCACATTAAAAATAAAGCAATAGCATGTTACATGAAATTAGTACAGTTTCCAAGTAAAGAGTATAAATAAAAGCAAAACTCTAGTCTGCCCTTCCCTAGTCCCTGTCCTCAAAACTATCGAAATCACTTTTCAAAAATAAACCTACTAATAACAGTACATGGTGCGCTGTCACAGAAAAAATATATGCAAACATAGAATTCTTTTATATAATTCTTTAAATTTACTCCAAGTTCTGAATGTAATTTTTCTTTTGTAAATAATAATAAATTATCCCTTAAATGTCTTCCTTGTAATATATACTATGTATATAATTAACTATGTAGTAATCTTACAATAAATGGATATCTAAAAATTTCCCAAATTTTTCTTATCCACCATGTAATAATGATCATGTGGGTAAATTCATCTTGCTGATTTTTGAATATTCAGGAGGATACATTTCTATCAGTCTAATTTATACCAATTGTACCAATTTGAAATCTTACCTATTGTGTAAAAATACCTGTTTCACAGTATTCATAGTATGTTTTCTGCATCATTATGTGCACCTAAATCTGCTCTGTGTTTTAGGCACTTTACATGTATTACATCATATTATGTAATCCTAAAATTATGCTTTCAGAAAACAATATTGATACAGTTTATTTCTTTACATATACACTGACCTACTGAATCAATTCTCAGATTTTTATCTTACTTATTTTTAGTATATTATTTGGATTATTTCTTTGAAAGCAGCATATATGGATTTAACACCTGCTGTCGAGGAGCCTGGGGGGGCTCAGTAGGTTAAGTGTTTGACTCTTGCTTTTGGCTGAGGTCATGATCTCAGGGTTCATGGGATCAAGCCCCACGTCGGGCTCTACACTGCTTAGAATTCTCTCTCCCTTGCTCTCTGCCCTACCCTGCTTGCACACATGCATTTGCAAGCATTCTCTCTCTCTCTCTCTTTCAAAATAAATAAAATAAACTTTAAAAAAAACCCAGTCCCTTCGTTCTCAGTAGAACTTTATTTTTATTTTATTTTTGTTTTGTTTTTTAGATCATATTTGGCTCTCAGACTGAGCCAGTTGTCTGGCAGGAAAGCTTCATAGCAAATGTGCAACCACTGGGCATGGACTCCCCAACCTAAATGCAAGGACACATGCGATTGTTTCACAGACCTCCTCAGCACAGTGCCCTGGTCAGGGCTTTGTGCTCAGTTAGTGATGTGTCTGGGAACATGTATCAGAATGTTTGCTGTAGCTAACATCTGCTTAAATGAACTGATTTGGTCAGCCACAAGACTGGAAGAATATTTCAATCTAATTATATCCTGAAGTGTATTTTTTTTTTCAGATATCTCTAGCATTCATGCTAATATAAAACAAAAATAAAAATTTTCAATACAGGTGACTTGTATAGTGAACCAGAGGCAGAACTTCAGAGTTTTTATAAACTGCAAGAATCATGGTCCCTTCATTCAAGTCTGGTTGACATCTCCTCCTCTCACCTTAGCACCTGTCATCCTCTGATGTGCTTTGTGTCTTTGTAGTCTGGGTTTTTCTGGAATTTGATATAAATTTGAATACTTTTGTGACTTCTTTCACTTGCCATAATGTGTCGATTTTTCCATGCATTTACACGTATCATTTGACCATTTGTGTTTATTGCTGAGTGATTTTATTGGATGGATGTACCAATAAGCATTTATTCTTCATCAGTTGATGGACATTTAGGTTATTTCCAGTTTTGAGTTTTTATGAATAAGCTGCTTCTAACAATCTAGGACAAGTTGTGAAAATATGTGTTTTGATTTTCTTGGATACATACCAAGCAGCAGCATTGTTGGGTCATATGATAAATGTATGTTTCAATTTAAGACAATGACAAACTGCCTCCCATAATTTTGCATTCCCACCAGCATTGTATGAAAGTTCCAATTGTGCCACATCTTCTCCAACACTTCGAGTTTTCACTTTTTAAATTTAGCCACAAGCCTCAAGATATCAAATTCCCACCTCCTTTTAATCACAATTAACCATACTACGAGCCAGGGTACTCATCTTGTTTCTGTCCATCTTCAGTGCTTACAGTCCTCCCTTTTGTCTCAGTTTCATTCAAGATGAAGTCAAAATTCTTATATATTCATGTAAACCCTTTCTAAACCATCTCTGCTTACATTTGTAAGGCATGTTCCTAGCAACCACTTCTTTCAAACTCTGTCCAATTCCTATGCCTTTTATTGAAGTATTCTCTCCCCATTTATCATCCAATAACTTTCTCAGCATTTAAACAAAATATCTCCCCTCTCTCTCTCTCTGCACATATATATGTGTGTGTGTATATATATATATATATATACAGATATATATATTCCCAATGAGAATTATTTAGTAATCCCAGTGAGACATATTTGTTAATTTTACTCTTTCAGTAATGCCTGATTTAAGCTTCCTATGAAGTAGGTATAATATTTGTTTCAATTCTTAACATAGTTCCCCTAATATATTACCTTGCATGTACTCAATCAATATTTTAAGAATTCATATTGATTAATAAGTGCTTTTTTTGCTTTACGGACATTTATGTGCAAAGTTACAACATATAAATCATTTATAATATAAAGAGCATTTCCCTTTTGTTATTTTAAAAGTTTAATTTGAATACATACATAATGTTACATTTTATACCATTATAACATATAAAATATCTCAGCAATTTGAATATACTTATTTTATTGTTGTAATTTTTAAAAATTAAAACATTAGGAAAATATTTTTAGATGAAGTTGTTTTATTTTACTTTTAAATATTATGGTCAAGTTCTCTCTTCTCCGCAGATTTTTTTCAGTAGTATAGTTTTCATTGCATGAATGAAAGAGTATGCTTCATAATCCAAACATACTATAAATATGTAATTAAACTGAGACCTCTATTTAGGCTCATTTGCATAATTTTAAGTAAAATATGTTACACTGCAGATGCTGAAAGCTTTCATGAATGCTTATTTTTTCAACTCTTAATTTGTCCTTAGTTCTTATGTTTTCATTTTTTATTTTTTATTTATTTTTTTAACATTCATTTATTTTTGAGACAGAGACAGGCAGAGCATGAACAGGGGAGGGGCAGAGAGAGAGAGGGAGTTACAGAATCTGAAACAGGCTCCAGGCTCCGAGCTGTCAGCACAGAGCCCTATGCGGGGCTGGAACTCACAGACCGTGAGATCATGACCTGAGCCGAATTCGGGCTTTAACTGACCGAGCCACCCAGGCGCCCCTGTTTTCATTTTTTAAATAAACAACTAAATGGGTGGCCTGCATACACAGAAAATAATGTGATTTGCTTTCAACTATAGTTCTTAGAATTCACCAGATAAAGATCATATAAATTCTTATGGGATATTTTAAAATCATTAAATCAAGTTATTGATTTGGCACTTTTGTTTTTTTTCTTTTTTTTTTTTAACGTTTATTTATTTTTGAGACAGAGAGAGGCAGAGCATGAACAGGGGAGGGGCAGAGAGAGAAAGGGAGACACAGAATCGGAAGCAGGCTCCAGGCTCTGAGCCATCAGCCCAGAGCCTGACGCGGGGCTCGAACTCCCGGACCACGAGATCGTGACCTGAGCTGAAGTCGGACGCTTAACCGACTGAGCCACCCAGGTGCCCCAAGAATGCTCTATCTTTAAGACATATGGTGATAGTGTGGATCTCATAAAACAAATTTTGTGAAAGTTTAGGAGCTTGGTAGTTTTAAAAATGTTTCAACAAACCATCTCCATGGACACTCTCCTCAACTTTGAAACATAGTTTTCAAATATATCACTCAATTTTTTGTGCTAATTGCCTTAAACATATTAAAGGCTATCTAGGAAAGAACAGGAAAGATATCTGAAATATATTTTTTTAATGTTTACTTATATTTGAAGAAGAGAGAGATGAAGTTGGATGCTTCATTGACTGAGCCATTCAGGTGCCTCAATGAAATATTTTTAAATAATAGTAAATGATCCTTTTTCCATCCAAAATAATTGAATAAAAATAAAATTAAATAACATAAATCTGTTGAAAGACAAATTAATTAAAATATATTTTTAGGAAACTCATTTTAACAAAGAAGTCATTTAACTTACTTTATACCTACACTTGGATGAAGCACAGTATATCTAAAATAAGACTTTTTATTCCTTTGGTTGAGATTATCCACACCTCAATCTGTCTATTCCTGTCAGAAATATATTGGACAAGCTGTTACATTTGTGCACATCTAATCGTCATTTAAATTCTCAAAAGAATGCCTTAAATTAAAAGACAAATAACATTTAAACAAAGCAGTGAGAGTAGTAAGCTATCACCTCTGAGTTAGATAACCTAACAAACATACATCCACATTTACTGAACATTCTTTCCTTTACTATCAGTGGCTATAATTAAGAATAATCACATAAAAAGGTCTTTTCATTTTTATTGGCTATTTCCTGTTTGCCTGAACGTCACTAATTATTTAGTATTTACTGTTGGTTCATGGGTTTATAACTCTACATAGTTAGCAATTACCCGAAATCAGTATTTTCACACACTACTTATAGTTTAATTCATGATCATATTTCTCCCAATAGTTTCACATATTATTGAGAACTATCATAATTTTTATATAAATAAACACTCAAGCTAACCTAAGTGGAGGGAGAAAGAACAAGCTGATTAATATATTTGGAAAACTAATAACATAAAAATGAGTAGTAGATTAATTGTTTTGTTATCTTTTTAATAAATAACATAGGCTAGACAGTAATTTATTTTTAGTAAAATAAAATATAGGAGGAGTTAAGATGTTGGAGCAGTAGGAGGACCTCAAAAACAGCTAGATAATTATCAAATCACCCTGAACACCCAGAAAATTGATCTGAAGATGGAGAAAACAAACTTCACAACTAGAAAGAGAAAGAAGCCACATCATCTGGCCCAAGACGTCATTAAATAATGGTGTTAAAAGTATACTGCATTTAGAAAACCATTGGGTCAATTTGGAATGTTAAGCCATTATGCTCTGCTAGACAGTTGAGTCTGGACCCAGGCTAGTTTTTTTTTTTTTTTTAATTTTTTTTTAACCTTTATTTATTTTTTAGACAGAGGGAGACAGAGCATGAACAGGGGAGGGTCAGAGAGAGAGAGGGAGACACAGAATCTGAAACAGGCTCCAGGCTCTGAGCTGTCAGCACAGAGCCTGACGCGGGGCTCAAACTCACGGACTGAGAGATCACGACCTGAGCCGAAGTCAGACGCCTAACCGACTGAGCCACCCAGGAGCCCCTGGACCCAGACTAGTTTTAAAGTAAATTCTCTCAAACAAATGTGCAGATGACTACTACACAGATCAAGAAAGAGAATGTTAGCACCGAAAAGCCTTGGGTTCTTTCTCAATTGCATATGTTTTCTCCTCTCCAAAGGTAAACAATACGCTGCAATAGGCTTCTTCCTGGTTTTGAATTTAAATGGAAAAATATAATGTATTTTCCTCCAAAAAAAAAAAATAAGTAAGTCACATCATAGAAGGTAAGAGATGCAGAGATGCGATTTGAGGAAGAAAAGAATCACAGGTACCATAGAAGGGAGGCAGCCCTGATCACAGAGAGAAGAGAGAATGAGAAAGAGAGAGAGAGGGAGAGGAAGAGCAATAAAGCAGCACCCATAGGATTGTACCAGAAAAATACTTCTCCAAAGCCATTGACTGGGAAAAAGAGGGGGGGATGATTATCACAAGTTTTAGAATTTTTTCACCATCACCAGTTTTAAGCCCAGAGGGCACAATAGCAAGCCTGTGGAGGAGGGCAGAAGTCTGGGAGTGGACAATGTGCTCTGAAGATCCCCTGGATAATGCTGGGAGATAGTTCCCTTTCTTGGAGTGCATTTGGGAGAGGCGACACTGTCTCTTAAGGTACAGGAGAATATTATGAAAAATTATATGCCAACAAATTGGGCAACCTGGAAGTATTAGATAAATTACTACAAATATACAAACTACCAAAACTGAAACTGGAGGAAATAGAAAATTTGAACAAACCAATAACCAACAAATAAATTGGATCAGTAATCAAAAATCTCTTTGGGGTGCCTGGGTGGCTCAGTTGGTTAAGCGTCCAACTTCAGGTCAGTTCATGATCTCATGGCTCGTGAGTTTGAGCCCCGCATCAGATTCTTTGCTGACAACTCAGAGCCTGGAGCCTGCTTTGGATTATGTGCCTCCCTCTCTCTCTGCACCTCCATGCTCATGCTCTGTCTCTCTGTCTCTTTCAAAAATAAATAAACATTAAAAAAAAACATTTAAAAAATACAAAAAGTCCAGGGCCAGATAGCTTCCCAGTGGAATTCTACCAGACATTTAAAGAAGAGTTAATACCCATTTTCTAAAATGTTACCAATTAATTAATTAATTAATTAATTAAAAAAGAAAGACAAGACAAACTTGCAAATTCACTCTATGAGGCCAGCATTACTTTGATCCCCAAACCACACAAAGGCTCCCACTAAAAATGAGAATTATAGGCCAATATCCCTGATCAACATGGATGCAAAAATTATCAACAGCATACTAACAAATCAAATCCAACAGTACATTAAAAGAACTATTCACCACGGTCAAGTGGGATTCATTCCTGGGCTGCAGAAGTGGCTCAATATTTGCAAATCAATCAACATGATACACCACATTAATAAAAGAAAGAATAAGAACCATATGATCCTCCCAATAGATGCAGAAAAAACATTTGACAAAACAGGACATCCATTCTTGATAAAAACCCTCAAGAAAGTAGATAGAGGAAACATACCTCAAGTTCAAAAAGGGCATAAATGAAAGACCCATAGTTAATATTTTCGGTGGAGAAAAACTGAGAGCTTTTCCTCTAAGGCCAGGAACAAGATGGGAATGTCCATTCTCACCATTGTTACTTAACATAGTACTGGAACACCTAGCTTCAGCAATCAGACAACAACAACAAAAAATAAAAGTTTTCCAACTTGGCAAGGAGGAAGTCACACTTTCACTATTCACAGATGACATGAAACTCTATGCAGAAAATACAGGACTTCACCAAAAATTACTAAAACTGACACACAAATTCAGCAAAATTCCAAGATACAAAATCACCATACAGAAATCTGTTGCAGTTGAAGCAGCAGAAAGAGAAATCAAGAAATCAATCCCATTTATAGTTACCTAGGAATAAATTTAACCACAGAAGTAAAAGATTTGCACTCTGAAAAGTATACAACACTTATGAAAGAAATTGAAGAGGACACAAAGAAATGGAAAGACATTCCATGTTCATGGATTAGAAGAACAAACATTGTTAAAATGTCTATACTACCCAAAGCAATGTACACATTTAATGCAATCCCTTTCATAATACTACTAGCATTTTTCACAGAGCTAGAACAAACAATCTAAAAATTTATATGAAATCACAAAAGACCCCAAGTAGCCAAAACAATCTTGAAAGAGAAAAGTACATCTAGAGGTATCACAATTCCAGACCTCAAGCTGTATTACAAACCTATAGTCATCAAGACATGATACTGGCATGAGAATAGACACATTGATCAATGGGAAAAACTAGAAAACACAGAAATGGACCCATAGCTGTATGGTTTTTAAATTTTAATAATATTTACAAAAAAGTTATAAATCATGTTGGGATGAGGTTAGTGTTGACGGTACTGAAGTTACACCCGTGTTGTAAAATGGGTTATTTTACCATCAATTCCACCAAATGCTCACAATTTTTGCTCCTGTAAACAGTATATAGTTGTATTTTCTATGTTTTAGTATAACACCTGTTTCACTTTTCACTGGAGCATATAGTCATATGTTATTCATTTAGTTGCTTATACATCTTTGTTTAAAACTCTCTCTTTTGTGCTTCCTAGTTTTTGTACTGGACATTTTTTTCTCTTTAAAATAGTCTCTTAGTGTTAATCCATATGTTATCAGCTTTTAATGGTTGCCATCTTCCAGTTTGCAATTTATACTATTTCTGGTCTTTAATATTTATCAATAAGTTTCAACATGCATAAGGAATCTATCAAATTTGAACATATTTTTTTTTATTATTTTCCCAGATAACTGAATGACCTTTGATAATGTTAACTCCATTAATCCACATATCAGTTTTATGTCAGTGTTACACTTTTTTTTTATTTTTGCTTTTAGTTCATTAGATATCATTATTTCTCTGTTCCAAAGTCAAATTAATATTTCCTTTGCTCATCATTTTTTTCAGTTTAGAAATATTATATATGTCACTCTTTTCTTCAGCCTGAAAATTATATACATATATATCCTTTAATATTTTCTTTGGTATGTGTTGGTTGTTCATAAGCTCAGCGTATTTTGACTGTGTTTATAAAGCAAAGTTGATTTTTTTCTTCCATCACACTGAATATAATTTTTACAATTCATTTGGCTTCTATATTGCTTTTAAGAAGTCGCTTGTTTGCACATTTTATAGCGTCCTTTTTTCTTTGGTTGTTCTAAACACCTCTCTTTCTCTGTCTCTGTCTTTCTGTCTCTGACCTTGTCATTATCTCTCTTTCTTCCACATCAGATTCATTATCAAATGCTAGCTTAAATTTTGGTTTTGCTTTGTTTCACTTTAGGTTCATTGAGCTTCTTAAATAGATATATCAGTGTCTGCCATGACTTCTATAAATGCCTAAACCATTAAACACTTAAATAGTTCTTTGCCCTATCTATTTTCTTCTGAAACTCTATTTAAATATGTCATCCCACACAACTTTCCAATTCTGGTAAATTCTCTTGTATATTTTCCTCTTTTTGTCTCGCTGTGGTGAATTATATTCATTCTCTTCTGCAGTCTAACTTCCAGCCATCTGATTCTCTCTTTCACTATGTCCAAAATTCTGCCAACCTCATGCCCTTAATGTTTTATTTCACTGATCACATTGCTTATGTCTTTAAAGTTGTTACTTATTTCATTAATTTGGCTAGGAGGTAACATTGTATGTTTTATTTATATTTTCAAGCTTTTAAAAAATTTCTTAAAAATAATACAAATACTTGCTTTTTGGTGAGTCTTTACCAATATCAGTGTATATCAGGGTTTTAGAGTTTTACAGTTTTTGTGACTTCGTTTCTGTTGGTTTTTTCTGCTGCTTATTGCTCACTGTGTCTTGTTTCCTCATGTGCTTTATTAGCTTTGAAAGTATGATGCTCGTTGTCTCTGTCAAAATTATTTTAGAAATTTCCCAAGTCCTGGAATAAAGAATTCCCACATAGAATATTTCCCTTGGGGTGCCTGGGTGGCTCAGTCAGTTAAGTGCCCAACCTCAGCTCAGGTCATGGTCTCACTGCTAGTGAGTTTCAGCCCTGCATAGGGCTCTGTGCTGACAGCTCGAGACCTGGAGTCTGTTTCAGATTCTGTTTCTCCCTCTCTCTGCCCATCCCCCCAACTCTCAAAAATAAACAAAACATTAAAACATTAAAAAATATATATATATATTTATATTTATATATATATATATTTTTTTCCTTTATTTCTACCAGGAAGCTCTAGAGATTATTATCCAAAAAATAATAAATAAATAAATAAATAAATAAATAAATAAATAAATGTTAATAGATTCCTGGAACTTCAAAGTAAAGAAATAGGTACTAAAAATCCCTGTGATAGCCTACGGATTCTCCTCATAATCAAATGTTTTCCTGTTTATATTTTTAATCTGCTTTAATTCATTTTCAGGTAGCACTCCACAAATCTTTCTGGAAGTGGAGAGAAAAGATTTTGTAAATTCAGAAGTAGCATTGCTGGATCATATGATAGCTTTATTTTTAATTTTTTCAGAAACCTCCATACCACTTTCCATAATGGCTACACTAATTCACATTCCTTCCAACAGCATGTAAGGGTTCCCTTTTCCCCACTTATTTGCCAACACTTCTTATCTCTTATTTTTCAGTAATAACCAGTCTAAGTATGAACTAACATCTCATTGTGGTTTTGATTTGCATTTCCCTGGTGATTGGTAATGTTGAGCATCTTTTCATATACTTGTTGGCCATAAAAAATGTTGGGAAGACTGGATAGTCACATGCAAATGAGTGAAATTGGACCCCTGTCTTATGCCACAAACAAAAATCTACTCTGAATGAAATATTTAAATGTAATACTTGAAACCATGAAACTGTTAGAAAAGAATCTAGGGAAAATCTCCTTGATATTGATCTTGGCAATAATATTTTGGATAGGACACCAAAAGCTCTTAAGCAAGAAAGGCAAAAATACACCAGTGGGAACACATGAAACTAAAGGCATCTGTACTGCAAAGGAAATAATCAACAAATGAAATGCAACCTACACAATGAGAGAGAACATTTGCAAACCATCTACCTGTAAGGGGTTAATACCCTTTAAATATATCAGGAACTCACACAACTCACCAGCAAAAAACCAAATAACCTGTTTCAAAAAGGGGGCAAATGATCTTATTAACATTTTTTTAAATGAGTCATCAGTTTTTTTAAATGTTTATTTATTTTTGAGATAGAGAGAGACGGTGTGTGAGCAGGGGAGAAGCAGAAACAGAGGGAGACACAGAATCCTAAGCAGGTTCCAGGCTCTGAGCTGTCAGCACAGAGTCCAACAGGGGGCTCCAACTCACAAATCACAAGATCATGAGCTGAGTCAAAGTCAGACACTTAACTGACTGAGCCATCCAGAGGGCCAAGAAGTCACTACTTTATTAGGCATCCTAATCAAACTATCTCAATGTACTTGAAAGAAAAATATGTATATAGTGCTATAAACTAGTTTTTCCCTCTGCTAGTTATAATTTTATTTATTTTAAAAATAAGTAATAGAATTATTATTTTCTTAAATGAAACAAAGAAAATCAATTCTAATTATAATAAATACTTCATGACATGTTTGGATTAACATGTTTTCTTTATTGAAAGAACATCCCAAATCTGAAAGATACTATATAACATTTTCTATGCATATATTATTTGAGGTATACTGAATACACTTAACATAACAGATGCACTAACATATACTGCCTCTCTTCTTCAAAGGTGTTTTTATTTACAGCTAAAAATTTATTCTAGGAAGAGAATTAAAAGTAGCTAAGAGCATTGCCTATGTTTAAATACGTGAAAAAAGCAAGTTTGAACATGCAATATTTATTGCCCACCTTTCTGCTATCTTTGCTTTGCTCTCAAGGGAGTTTCCCTGCAGAGGAATTTTTGCTTTGACAATAGAGAATAGGAAAGTTTAGGTTTAAATATTGTCAATTCTCTCACTGCTCCACTCTGAAACATTTTTTTTTTTTAATTCAAAATACTTCCAAACACTTCAGATCACCCAGTTTATGAGGCCAGGATTCACCCTTCACAGAAATAGTAGAGAAAGGTTTTAGTAAAGAAAAACAAATAATATAATGAGGTATCACAATATCTGCACTAATGATGAAAGAAACATAACCCCCAAACCAGATTATCCTCTTACTTGAAACAACCTAATAATAACACACGGCGCGCGCTTGCACACACACACACACACACACACACACAGAAATATATGACACTGGATATGAGTAAAGAAGGGCAGTGATCTCTGAGAGAGAGAAAAAACAAGAGTGAGCCCTATGAATGCCCCCATTTTACTGAATGCCTAGAAAAAAGGTTCTAGGCAGTTAGGGAAAGTGACTCCTGTTGCTGAACAAAGGCAAAGCTTTTGGAGAGACCATGGTGACTAAAATTGGCAGGACTGAGAGGATAGAGATTCAAAGAGAAAACTCTCTGATGTCTGTAAATTTTATCCTTTGATCATTTAACAGAATACTGATTAATGCATGCATCTGAAGAATCTACTCAAGAACCAGGGAAACAAACACCTGCAAAGATTAATAGAAACAGTGCCAGGGGTGCCTGGGCTCAGTTAAATGTCAGACTTCTGCTTAGGTCATGATCTCACGATTCATGGGTTTGGGCCCCGTGTTGGCCTCTGTACTGATACCTCAGAACTTGGAGCCTGCTTCGGATTCTGTGTCTCCCTCTCTCTTTTCCCCTCCCTTGCTTGCACTCTGTCTCTCTGTCTCTCTCTCAAAAATAAATGAACATTAAACAAAAGAAAAAAAAAACAGTGCCAGACATTCACATAAAACTCAGATTATGCAGGGCTTTACCAGCCAAACTAAAAAAAACCACAGAAAACAAAAAAAAAAAAATAAAATAACAAAATGAAACAAAGAACATCTCCTAATTCAGAGGGCATTTGGTAAAGTAATCAGGGAGGCCTTACCTCGGCAATAGGAATTAATTACATTTATACTGAACATTGATCTGAAACCATCAAAAAACCTATAAATGTAAAATCTGAAAGCATCTGTTTCCAATAAATTACCTGTATTCCAGAAAAAATAGCTCAAGGATACCTATATAGAAATGCAAAAAGCCGGTACCTACAAGATAAAATTGACAAAAACAGTACTCCAGAAACTGCAGACAAATTGAAATTTCTATAACCAAATCAGAAAGAGATTGGCTATATTAAATTTTGTAAGGATTTAGAGCAAGTGGAACTCTCATAGTTGATGGTCAAAATTTAAAATGCTTTAACATCTCAAAACCCCTTCACAATTTCTCATAATATTAGACTCACAACTCTACTGCTGAGCATTTACAAACTCCCCTCCCCAAGTAAAATAAAAACATACATTCACAAAATAATATGTATAGTAATGTACGTAGAAACTTTATTCAAAATAGCCAAAATTTTGAAGCATTCTAAATGTCCAACAAAGGGAGAGCAGATAACCAAAGTGTGCTATATACATGTAAGAGATGGCCTTTTTTAAAATTTTTTTTTAACGTTTATTTATTTTTGAGACAGAAAGAGACAGAGCATGAACAGGGGAGGGTCAGAGAGAGGGAGACACAGAATCTGAAACAGGCTCCAGGCTCTGAGCAGTCAGCACAGAGCCCGATGCAGGGCTCGAACTCACGGACCGCGAGATCATGACCTGAGCCGAAGTCAGACACTTAACCCACTGAGACACCCAGGCGCCCCAGGAGATGGCCTTTTGACAATAAAGATTATGAACGTCTAATAAACACAATGACATAATAAATCTCCAAAAAATGTTGAGCCAAAGGAGCAAGGCATAAATGAATATAAATTTACTGAAGTTTAAAAGGAGGTAAAACTAACTTGTGGTATCAGAAATGTGATTGCTTCTCTAGCGAAATTTATTGTCTAGAAAGAAGCAAGAGGAAACTTTGTTGGGTTCATACTTGTGATTTTTAAAGAGATATAACTTATTTCAAAAAAAAAATAAAGATACTAACAATTGTTCAGGGATTTGGCTTATATCCTACCATATGAAAGTAATATTTCATAATATTCAAAAAAACACCTCACTCTTACAAAATGACACTTTAAATGAAACAAATTTACAACTATTTGGAAACCAACTTAGTAATTTTCTATAAAATTAATTATCCATCTACCTCATCACCCTAGATCCATAATTACTCCTAGAGGCTTTCCCAAGAGAAATGGAAACTCGTATCTACAGAAATATATTTATTTTTGCCTTATTTTCTGGAAATTTTATTCTATATCAACTGTTACAGGTAATTGTAATTTACTATTATATTTTAACCCTCAGTATTTTTATACTTTTCCCCAAGCACCCTATTATTTTTTTAATTGAAATATATTTGACAAAGAACATGATTGTTCTTGCTTCTTTTTTCCTTTTTCTTTTTTTTATTGAAACGCTAAAGCCTAGGTTGAAGTTCAGTGTGCAAATGTGCAAATAATTGGCTGCAAGCTTCGCCATAACCTGATCTGGCTTAGTTATTTAATTTGGGAAATGCTATGTCAAGATCGTGAACAGTCTATTAGTCAGAGTTGAAACAGAGAAGTAGAACTAGTAGAAGATAATTGAGATTTACTATAAGAAAGTGACTGGTTAGGCACTTCAACTATGCTTAGGTCAGGCTGTGAGGGAGGGCAAGCTGGAACTTGGGGCAGAAGCTGAAGCTACTGTCCACAGGGAGAATTTCTTTCTCCAGATGACCCTAATTCTGTTTTTGAGATCTTCCATGTGATTGAATCAGACTCACCCAGATATATCTAGGATAATGTCCTTTACTTAAAATCAACTGATGGTTCACTTTAATCAAATTTAAGATACATCTTCAAAGAAAACCTAGATTAGTGTTTGAATAACTGGGATCTGTGGCCTAGCCAGGTTGACACAGGGAAAAGATCATTACATTTAGATTCCAAGAAAAAAAAAATGGACATCACCAATGAATCCTTTTTATTTCTTCATATTTAAATCATTTTATGACTAATTTAGAAAACTATGAATAAAGGTAAAGGCGAGAACAATATCATGAGAAATAATAACAATAATATTAACACAGCACGCTTAATTTTTCCCCATATTTTTTTCTGGTGTGAAGACATATATACCCTAATTGAGTAACATGCTCTGAATGCAACAAATTTCTCTTCTAGGGTGTGTGTGAACTTGGAACATATTCATCCTATAAATACAATTCTAAGATTTAAATATATCTGTAATAAGTTCTAACTCACTGTTAACTCTTTCTTTTCCAAGCTTTATTGATATATGATATATCAATATATTTTACATATCAATATACCAATATTTATATATCATATATATTATATATATAATATATTTATATCAATATGATATATATTTATATATCATATATTTATTTATCATTTATTTATTTATTTATGATATTATGGTATATTTATATATCATTTATTTATTTATCATATCAATATGATATATATTTATATATCAATATATCAATATATTTATATGATATTATTAATATATAACATTTCATAAATTTAAGGTGTACGATATGATGATTTGATAAACATATATGTTGTGAAATGATTACCACAATGAGATTAGATAACACACCCATCCCTCACATAATTAACATTTTGGGGGTAATATGGCCATGTATATCAAATAAAATTATTGATAAATGAAACAAGTATTTTACAGACTATTTTGTCAAAACATTCAAAATACCCTTCTTTTTCTTTTAGTCCTGGATTTTCTCCAGTTTGAACAAATACTGGCATTATTAACTCTGCACCCAAAGTAAATAACTGATTAAAGACACATCATGAATCTATTTGCATGAAGGTGCAAATGTGCAAATGTTATTTTGAAAGCAGCGAAAAAGTTAATGAGGATATTTAATGAACTCAAAGAGTCCATTTGTTGGATAACTCAGTCTCATTAATTAGATGACTCGTCATTATGTAGAGAGCCTTCCCATTTTTTGAGTGGCTAGGGGATAAAAAGCTCATGTTTATAACATCACTCTACTAAGAAACTTGAAGATTATTTCATTGTTGTTCATCAAGTTAATATGACAAGAGCAGTGGGATAAAAAATGAATGACAGTTACTTTTTGGGTTGGAGGGAGAGAGGTTTAACAAAAGAGACAAGAATTCTTACCACTTGCTTAAAAATTGAGGCCACGTTTTTCATAATATTTTTTGGTTTACTGCATGCCAGTGCTCAAGATCTAATTATGAATAAGTCATTGTCTCTGTCTTATGGAAGACTATAGATTTCTAAAAACTGTAGCTGGGAAGTGGGTACATAAACATAAAAATTATAACAAAACAAAATAAGCATATATCTTCATGAAATACTTCAGAGTGAATGTCAGTAAACTTTCTCCAGAGGGCCTGATAATAAATATTTTAGGTTTGGCAGTCGTATGGTTTGTGTTGCAGTATTCAACTCTGCCTTGTAGCACAAAACATTATAGACAATATGTAAGTGAATGAGTATGGCTGTGCCCCAGTAATACTTTATTAAGAGACATTTGAAATTTGAAATGTTATGTAATTTTTACATGTCACAAAATATTTTTTTAAACTATACATTTAAAACTCTGTAAACCATTATTATCTGGCAGGTTATATAAAAGCCATGGTCCACAGACTGCTAACTTCTGTACTGGAGAAACAAAACTATGGATTAAGTAAAGCTTTCCCACAGAAAACAGAGTTTGAAATTAGAGTATCAATTATAACTAGGATAGTCAAGTGAAAAGTCTTTCAAACAAGATAGAGTGGGTTTTTCAAGGTACTCATATGAGAAAGAGTACAGAATTTGGCATAATTGCAAGTAATTTTGTGGGCTTAAACGTGTGTGTGTGTGTGTGTGTGTGTGTGTGTGTGTGTGTGTGGAAGGGGCAGATGTCAAGAGATGATAATAAAGAATTTAGTTGAGGCTACATTATAAATGCCTTTTGATCATCCAAAGTGCTTATAATTTATTCTAATGGAAGGGACAAGACACTAATGGGATTTAAATAGGACATAAAAGAATCATATTTTTGTTAAGTCTCACCTCAGATGCATAGTTTGGGAACACACAGGCAGAGATTTTATTAATTAGCTAGTACATTCAATAATCCAAAAGAAAACCTAAGGTGACCCTAACTACAGTAATGATATGGGTTCGCTTATATGCATATTGTTTTTACATGCCACTAAATAGAAAATTAAATATGCCATCACAATGGCTTAGACATTAAACCCTTATTATCAAGAAATTAAATTCATGTTATGGTACAATACCAGTAAATTTATCTAAGTTCCAATGAACTGTCTTGATGACTGTCAAGAGCTGAACTCTCAGGTATTGAGGTACTCAGTTAAAAAAACAAGCTAAAACGAAAGTAATAATCAAGCATTTAATTACTCACAGAGATAGCATAAGAGACTAAGCTGAAAAAAATCACTGGTTCCTTTATGTTCCATTTTCCCCCTGGAAGAGCTCTGGGTAAGGGTCAAGTGGATCAGCACAGATGTGGGGATCTTCTCACGACCAAGGAACCGTGAACAAAAGGCTTCTCCCATTTTATAGATGTGGGCTTCGGGGAAGGAAGAAGAGAAAGGGCTAGGAAATGTACTAACTCCTGAGTCAGAGTGAAGAAAAATGTCCTCAAGGTTTCCTCTTCTCCCCTACCCCCAATAAGGAAGTCCCAGCAGAGGCATTTGGAGAAGACCCAACACGGTAGAGTAGGCCAGGGTCTTCACACTAACTAAAATCAGTATGACTGTCTACTAAAATATATGATTTAAATAGAACTCAAAGTCATCTAACATGATAAACAAAATGTCTAGGCTACAGTAAAAAACCATTTATCATACAAGGAACCAGGAAAATCACGACTTAAATGAGAAAAGATAATCAGTTGACAGCAGCCCCAAGATAAATTAGGTATTAGAATTATCTGAAAAGGATTTTAAAGTAGCCATCACACACAAAAAATGTTTCAACATCAATTACAAGTAAGTGATGGAATTTAAAAATTGACAAAAGTAGAAATTATCAGCCAAAAAATAGGTTACGCAAAAGAACCACATGACAATTACAGAAATAAGTATGACAGAAACAGAAATTTAAAGTTGCTGAATGGGGTCAATAGCAGCATGGAGATGACAGATGATAAAATGAATGAACATGAGACCAGAATAATAGAATTTAACCACTTTGAATATCAGAGATAAATGAGAGGGATCAATAAGATGCACACAGATTCAGGGATGCATGGGGCAGCAACAAAAAATTCAACATCCTGTTATATTGGTACCAGAAGAGAGGGGAAAATGGAAAGAGGCTGAAAGAGTATTTAAAGATATAATGTCTGAAAAAAATTCCAAATTTCGCAAAAGAATCAAACCTAAAAATTCAAGTACCTAGAAAACAAAAAATCAAGTGACAGTAGATTTCTTTTCTTTTTGGGGGAGGGGGGTGGGTGGGAAGAGGGAGACAGAGAATCTTAAGCAGGCTCATGGAGCCTGACACGGGGCTCGATCCCATGACCCTGGGATCATGACCTGAGCCAAAATCAAGAGTCAGACTCTCAACCGGCTGAATCATCCAGGATCCCCAACTTTTTTTTACGTGAATCAATACAGATTAGAAAGAAGTGACACAATATATTTCAAGTGCTGAAAGGAAATAACTATCAAATGTGAGTTTCATATGTGGTAAAACTATGCTTTATGAATGAAAGGTTAATAATATTTTCAGATGGGGCGCCCGAGTAGCTCAGTTGGTTAAGCATCCGACTTTGGCTCAGGTCATGGTCTCATGGTTCATGATTTCAAGTTCTGCATCGGGCTCTGTGCTGACAGCTCAAAGCCTGGAGCCTGCTTAGGATTCTGTTTCTCCCTCTCTCACTGCCCCTCCCCTGCTCGTGCTCTGTCTCTCAAAAATAAATAAAAATTATGTTAAATACATTAAAAAATATTTTCAGCCATCACAAAAAAAATAATTTGTTGCTAGCAGACTTACCCTTACATGCTGGCTAAAAGCTTTTCTTCAAGTAAAAAGGAACTGAAGAAAGTATTGTAGAACCTTAGGAAGGAAGGAAGAAATAACAATGGCATAAGAATGGGTGCATATAATAGATAGCCCTTTCTTAGTGAGTATTAAAATTCATATTTGGTGATTGAAACAAAAATTATAATCTCATCTAGTATTCAAGGTAATGGTATTTAGAAGTGAAGAATATAAAGGGGCATCAACATACACAAGTCTTCCACACTTTAATCAAAATGGTAAAACATTGATATTTGCACACTTATAAATCACATATGTTATAGGGATGCCTGACTGGTTATGAGTTCCACAACCTCAGGGTTGTGAGTTTGAGTTCCATGTTCAGTGTGGAGATGACTTAAAACAAATAAATGTTTTAAAACTCACTTACATATGTTATAATGCCCAGAATAACACAATCACTTAAGTACATCAAAAGTCCCAGAGCAAAGAATTTATAAAGTAGATATACTCAAAGACTGAGTAAATTAAGATGGAAGTGTGGTGGGAAAGTAGAAAAGAAACAGAAAAATGAAAGGCTGAGGAAAAAATAAGTAAGAATAGCAAATGTCAGATTTAAATTCTACTTATTAATAACTACCCTAAAATGTAAATGGTGAAAATACACCTACCAAACAAGAAATTGATCACACAGATAAAAGCATAGCTCAATTATATACTGCTTACAAGAAGTTCATTGCACATCCAATGACATAGGCAGCTTGTGAGTAAAATAATGGGAAATATATATATATATATATATATTATATATATATATATCAGGGAAATATATATATATTATATATTATATACTATACAATATATATAATAATATATATTAAATTATATATTATATATTATATTAATATATTATATATTATTATATAATAATTATATATTATATATTATTATATAATAATTATATATCATTATATAATTATAATATTATATAATATTATATAATTATTATGTAATATATTATAATATTATATAATATATAATATATTATATATTATATAATATATTATATATTATATATTATATTAATAATATATATATTATATATAATAATATATATATTATATATTATATATAATTTTATATATATATAAATATATATATTAAATATATATATTTATATATATATAAATAATATATTAAATATATATATTTATATATATATAAATAATATATTATATATTATATTAATTATATATTATAATATATAATATATAATATATAACATATAATATAATATTATATTATATTATATTATATTATATTATATTATATATATAATATTATATTATATATTATATATTATATATAATATATTAATATATATAACAATATATATTATATATATTTTATTATATATATATATATATATATATATATATATATATATCAGGGAAACATTTGCCAAAAAAAAGGAAAGGAAGTAGTGGCTATATTAATATCTGACATAATATTTGATAATCTAGACCTTCGAGCAAAGAATATTGCTACAAACAAAGACAAACTTTACTAGTGATAAAAGGATCAGTCCACCAAGAAACATAACAGTTCTAAATGTGTGTGCACTAAATGACGAGGTGTCAAAATACACGAAGGAAATTTGAATTGAAAGAAGAAATAGACAAACTCACAATTATAGTTGTGGATTTTACGGCCCTCTTTCAGCAACTAATAGAACTTTGAACAAAGAAATTAGCAACAGCAAGCACATAGGAGATCTGAACAACACAATCAAAACCAACAGGATTATACATAGGCACATATATATTAATTATGTGTAAGTGTATTGTGTGTGTACATACATACAATAACAGCAGAATATAATTTTTTTCAGGTGCCCATGGAATATTTACCAAAATAGATAATTCCTTTGGCCATTAAACAAACCCTGACAAATTTTAAATAATTGATATCACACAGAGTACGTTCTTGACCATACTGGAATGAAATTAGAAATCAGTAACAGGGGGCACCTGGATGGCTCAGTCAGTTAAGCTACCAACTCTTGGTTTCTAAATTTTTTTAATGTTTTAATTTATTTTTTAGAGAGACAGAGACAGAGCACAAGCAGGGGAGAGGCAGAGAATGAGGGAGACACAAAATCTGAAGTAGTCTTCAGGCTTTGAGCTGTTAGCACAGAACCAGACGTGGAGCTTGAACCCATGTACTGCAAGATCATGCCTGTGCCGAAGTTGGACGCCCAACCAACCAAGCCACCCAGGCCACCCCAAATCTTGATTTCGACTCAGGTCATGATCTTGTGGTTTGGGAGTCGGAGCCCCACATGAGGCTCTGCACTGACCACATGGAACCTGCTTGGGCTTCTCACTCTTTCCCTCTCCCTCTGCACTTCCCCTGCTCATGCTCTCACTCTCTCAAAATAATAAATAAACTTAAAAAAATCAGTAACATGGAGACAACTGGGGTTTTCTAAACACAAAATTAAATTAAACAGCACAGTTTCAAATAATCCATGGACAAAATAGAAATCCTCAAATGAAATTCAAAAATGTATAGAAATGAATGGAAAGAAAGATACAACAAATCAAGATCTGTGGGGTGCAGCTGATATTGGAAAGAAAATTTATAGCACTAAATGCTTAAATTAGAAATGATGAAAAGGTCTCAAATCAATAGTTTAAGTACGTACCTCAAGAGTTTTCTATATAAAATTATGTCTTCACAAACAGAAACAATTTTAATTTTTCCTTTCTCATTTATTTTTCTGTTTAATTACCTTAGCTAGGACTTCCATTACTAAGTTGAATAGAAATGGTGAGAGTGAGCACCTTTGTTTTGTCTCTGATCTTAAAGGAAAAGCTTTCAACCTTTTATGGTTGCGTATGTCAGCTATGGGCTTGTTATCTATGGCCCTTATTATGTTGAGCTATCTTTCTTCTATATCCTATTTGTTAAGAGTTTTTGTCATGAAAGGATGTTGTATTTTGTCAAATGCTTTTCTGTATCTGTTGTGACGATCACATGACTTTTATATTTCATTCTATTGATGTGATACCACATATACTGATTTACATATACTGAACCTCTGTATTATTATCTTATAAAATGCATGTGAATCTATGATTTCACTTAAGAAATATTAAGTGCATTGGAAGTAATATTGTACCTGTAAGGATTTTCTGACCATAACTAAATGATTGCTTTTTAGTATTATCAGAACTTGATTTCATAGGTACATTAAAGTTGTTGAGAAAATAAAAAAATGCTATCTTTAGATTCAACAGAGCCCAAAGTGCAAAAAAATAACAACACCTTTAAGAGAAAGTTTAAAAGAAATATCAGGTTATATTTAAGAGACAGCAATAGAAATAAGCAGGTCAAGATCAGAGAACTAGACAATAATTAAAATACCATTTATCCTCAGGATCTGCTTAGTTTCTGACTTATTTTTATTACAAAAAAAAAGGTATATCTAAACAAAATAGTGGTTGTCATCAGAAGCCCACAAAAACAACAAAATAAACTGACAAACTGTCATTAGAAAAATATTCAAAGTAGTATTAAAATGTAGTTTTCTATATTCTAAATTATTAGTTTCAAGGTATCAGTGCCCTCGCTTAAAAAAAATGCATTTAATAGACAGCAACACAAATAAGAAAAAAAACTCGACCAAGGATCTTGGGATATAGAAGGAAAAGCATCACAATAACTCCTAAATGAAAATAATGTATGTGGTAAATGTGTACTTCATCTGAAAAGTCTGTGAGTAAATGAGAAGTTGATTTCATCCCCCATGGATTAAATATGAAATTGATAGAGGTCAGCCAGTGAGAACTTCTGACAAAAGGTTGGGGGGAATACCGGAGACAACATTGGTGTGACCTTAGAAACTTACTGTGTCCTTAGTGTGCCCTTAGAGATTATAAGCGCAAGCACAAACTTTTGAAGAAAAGTAACAGAAGGAGTATTTTAAATAATTGCCTTTTTTTTTTAATTTAGAGGTGATCCAGAACTGCACAAATTCTGCCTGTATGCCTTCACCTGAGCATTCTTGAAGATTCATAACTTGAAATTATGTAAATCTAATTAGGTTGTTGTTTCCCAAGCCAATATAAATCAAATAGATGTTTTTTTTTTTAAACTTACAGTTGGAAATAGCTATGTAATTTCATAAAGATAACTTCAAAAATAGTTGAGTCTTAAAATATTATTAATGTTAAATATAAGAATGATTTTTGATCATTGACCAAATCCACACTTAGCATCAAATTTTTTGCCCATACTGAGCTTAATGTGAAAAGTGAAGTATCTTAGCATCTGGACTATGGAAACCCTATAATTTTTTTATAACCTTCAACAAGTTGCTGCTATGTCATATTGTCTTGGTATTACCATATATAATACTATTAACTATGATATTAATATATATTAGTCAAGCTAATTTTCAGAGAGGGTAAACAATTTTTAAGGGAAAAGGCACAATTAGAAATAGAATCTTGAAACAGAAAACAGTCTTTATCAAGTAAATGTTTTCTCTAATTTACCATATCTTCTGTCACTTGGTATTTTTTCTCACATATATATGTTTAATATATGTAAGCATACGTATGTACTACATATATGACCATATGTATATAAAATCTGTTTTCTCCGTCTAATGGTAATGGCTTTTCAAGTTATTAAGTGTTTTTCCATAAGTCATACAAAGTTTTTTTTATAGGAATATTCTATTGTTTTCAGAAAATGTATTTTTTCCCATTTTTTAGATTTTTGATAAACTAAGATGAACATTCTTAAACCTAAGTTGGCATATTAATTAATAATAATTACTATTTTTTTTAATTGAGAGAGAGAGAGCATGGGCAGGGAAAAGGGGCAGAAGAGGAGAGAGAGAGAATCTTAAGCATGCTCAGGGCAGAGCAGAATGCAGGGTTCGATCCCATGAACCATGAGATCGTGACCTGACCCAAAATCAAGAGTTGGATGCTCATCCGACTCAGCTACCCAGCTGCCCACAATAATTATGCTTTTATGATAAGTTCCCAGTTTTTATGTTACTGGTTAAAGATCACTCATATTTTAAAAAATTATTACCTACTTAAAGGTTTTGTTATGTGTTGCCAGACCATTGCCATGATTTATTTATAACATATCACAGATTGGTTTAATGAAGCTTTGGTTTTCTTTTTGTGAGTCTGAAGTCAAACAACTGACAGTAACATCATGAAGGTTAGTTCTGTATGTTGGACCCTGTTGGCCATATGTTGATTTTTTTAAAGTTTTTATTTAAATTCCAATTGGTTAACGTATACAGTAAAATTGGTTTCAGGTGTGGAATTTAGTGATTCATCACTTACATATAATAACCAGTACTCATCACAACCAGTGCCTCTTTAATGCCCATCACCCACTTATCCCCTCCCCCACCTAACTCCCTCCTCAACCCTATTTGTTCGCTATAGTTAAAAGTCTCTTATGGTTTGCCTTCCTCTCTGTTTTGTTTTTTTTTTTTTTCTTATTTCTTCCCTTTGCCTATGTTTATCTGTTTTGTTTCCATATATGAGTGAAATCATATGGTACTTGTCTTTCTCTGACTTATTCCTCTTCTCTTCTGCCACTTATTATACTTCAATGTCAATACCACAAAATAAATTCTGAATGTAGTTCTCACCTCCACTGAATATGTGAGCTTTCAATTCAATAATTTCCATATATTCATAATTGCATTCATATCCATAATTCATAATTTCCATTCAATAATTTCAGTTCCTACCATACTAACTGCCTGATTCTGTTCTACCATATATTCATGCAGCTATCACTCCTCACAAACCCCAGTGATTACTTTTTATTATCCGCAACTTGTTTGGCTAATTTGATATGGCAAGCATAAATCAGTGCTCTTAAGCTATGAATCATTTCTCACATATATTAAATATTTACTACATGCCAGGTACTTTCAGGATGCACAAATTAAAGTGTTTAAAGATTAGAGAAAATGGCAAATTGATTTATGATTAAAATAATTTATCAATGAGTAGTGAGTTAGGCAAAATTCATTAGTACTGAGTATAGGAACATAACTTAATCCTGAATTTCAGGAGGTTTGAGAGCACAGTCTAGGAAAGAAAGAAATATCAACCACAAAAATCATAAAAAAGAGAAAATGGCACATCATGGTGGCAAAAAGTATAACTAGAGTATAGAATTAGGAGGAGGACAGGGAATGTGAACTACATATTTTAGTAAGGGCAAGCCATAAAGCTTTTTCTTTCATGATGAAGAATGTAGATTTTGTCCTGGGGAGCTTTTAAGGATTTAAAGAAAAGTGATGCAATGATTAAAGTTAACTATGTAATTTTCAACACTTGGGATTCTCTGTGAAAATGTATTGGGAAGACAGTACCATTCAGTATTATCACTGTGATAATCTAGGTTTAAGATTCTTTTATGGCTAAACCAAAATGTTGCTAATTTGGAGATGGAAAGAAAAGAGAATATATATATTATATATTTTATATGTATATATACATTACCATATATGAATATTATATATAATATATATATCAATTAATAAATTGCAGTTTGGTCTTATTGAGAAATTCCTGTATGATATTCAAGAGAAGAAAAAAATGTCTAGTGTGTAATTATTTGATAAATAATCAGAAACTTAGAAGCAAAATTAGGATTAAGTGGAGAAATAGTAGCTTTACATTGAAATCTTAAGACAAAGATGACTGAAAGGAAAGACAGTAATAATACTATAAGCAGTAATATCAAGAAAACTCTGATTGAGATTATGTGTGAGACAAAGATTGAAGGACTTTACATGGGGTCAGTTCATTTAATCATAGCAAATGTTTTTTCCTTTGCTTTTCATACATTAAATTTACTCTATGGAGATAGCCAGTGATGTATGCGCTATTGTTATCCTTAATTTGAAAATGAGAAAACTGAGGCAAAGAGAAGTTACGAACTTTTCAATATGATAGCAGCAAGGAATTGATGAAGCCTGGATTCACATCCAGTTAATCTGATTCCAGAGATGACATTCTTCCCTATCATGGGACAATGCCTGAGTCGAGTGTGGTATCACTGAAGGCAAGGGAAGAAGGTCTACAGAAATGAAGGGAAATGAAAGATAGTTCTATCATTTCCAAAATGATAGTTAGAATAGGGAATAAAATGTTACCTTTGATAACCCTTAAGAAACATTTAAGAAAGAAACAATCTATTGAAGACCAGGCATTAGCTTAACAACATGTAGGAATGAGAAAGTTGTGTGTGTGTGTGTGTGTGTGTGTGTGTGTGTGTGTGTGATAAGAGTACAGAATTGAGTAAACTTTAAATGATGATAGATGAATGAGTTTCTTTCTTTTTTTTTAAGTTTATTTATTTATTTTGAGAGAGAAAGCACACATCACATGCGAACCAGGGGAAGGGCAGAGAGAGAGAGAGAGAGGGAGAGAGAGAGTAGAGAGAGAATCCCAAGCAGGCTCAGTATTGTCATCACAGAGCCTGAAGTGGGACTTGATCCCATGAACTGTGAGAGCATGACCTGAACCCAGATCAAGAGTTGGATGTTTAACCTGACTGAGCCACCCAGGTGCCCCAAAAGAAATGAACTTCTGAAAGCAAGTTTGAAGATACATGAATGAATGGTATAACTGATACATTTAGGGCTCTGAGGAGTTTGGAGAGGGCAATATTAAAACACAGTTGGTAGCATTAGGTATACAGAGAAAGAAGCACCTATACCCTGCCTATTGTGGTATACCTAGATGCTGGTCATCATAGTAAGTAATAGAAACACAGATATTTAATAACATTTCAATCAAAAAATACTAAAGACCTTATTTTTCAATTAATTAAATGAATATTGGTTAACCACAACACTCTAATGTTGATGGTTTTATGTGGTGTTATAATGGCTTTCATAATTTTTTTAACTGTTTTCTCTTCTGAGTTGAAATATAGTAAATGTTGAATTGTGTCACTTTGTCTGAGGTAGTTGCTCTAGTTAAAAAAAATTAATTCAGATTTTGCGTATAAGAAGGATTGTGTTAAATATCAGAAGACAACCGTATGTAAGTAATAAAACTATAAATTTAATAAGAAATTTTATATGAGAGTATTTTAATTTTTTAATATAATTGTGCTGAAATTGTATATCATAATCTTTTAGTTGATTACCAGCTGTCATGATATCTTAATTAGCTTACTTTCATTTTATAACTAGATGAATTTAGAATTTACTACACATTTTTTTTAATATGTATTTACTTATTTTTGAGAGAGAGAGGTAGGGGGAAGAGAGCACGAGCAGAGGAGGGACAGAAAGAGAGGGGAAGAGAATCAAAAAATCCCAAGCAGGTTCCGTGCTGTCAGCACAGAGCCCGATGCAGGGCTCGAATTTATGAACTGAGATTGTGACTTGAGCAGAAATTAAGTGTCGAATGCTTCACCTGCTTAACCGACAGAGCCACCCATCAACCTCCACCACCAGGTTTTTTAAAGGAATGTTGCACAAGCCTCCATACTGTTTACTTCTCTCCTACTGCTATATATCCAGGGGCAGAAAATTGATGCTGAATTTAAACCTTTAGCTAAGTTCTTAAAAGCAATTTAATATTTATTCAAACTTCAGAAAATATAATAAGATGAGCAAGTACCTAACATGTCATTAAGCAACACAATAACTGATTGGGCTATTGAAATAAAACTATCAATACAAGAGCTTGTCAGGATTTTAGCAATAATCTGTACAAGCTTTACATTTTCAATATAATGATATTGAAAATATTGGTTCCAATATCTTCACAGTTATAATAAAATTAATGAAATAGTAGAAATAAGGTTGAGACAATATATGGATTGTGACAATTAGTTGAATGAAATTCCTCTGTTTGTGTTGACTTTTTTGAAAAAGTCTATTGTAACAACTATCTATTCCTATTTATTTATTTATAATCGTGTCCCTAAGCATGGTAGCTGAAAATGATTTATTCACCTGCCTTCAAGAATGTTAGAGTTTGAAACTGTGATTCATTTTAAAAAAGAGAACCATGGCTGTATTTTCGATATGACACAACCTTCAAATATTTTACATTTTGAAATATAATTGATTCTATACAGTCCCAGGCACTATCTATAAAGGGATTCTATAAATTCACAAGTTTTCATCTTTTAGAAACTATAACTAAAAACAAGTTTAATTTTTTCAATATTTTTGATACAATAAAAAATTAGATACAGAAAATAAGTATAAAATCATACAAAAGATATTTTGTCATATCACAGTTTTATTTTTCAAGTAATATATTAATTTCAGTATTTTATACAGATAAATATATCTCATGGGTCAGAAACATATTAGTACATGTTTTGAAGGAGCATTTTCAATGAATATTGTCAATAGACTGAAACATATTTGAAAAAAAAGCTATGAAAAAAACAAATAAACAAAACATCGGGTCTAATCTGCAATTTGCTGGGGCACCCGGGTGGCTCAGTAGGTTGAGCGTCCGACTTCGGTTCAGGTCATGATCTCACAGTCCATGAGTTCAAGCCCCTCATCAGGTTCTGTGTTCATAGCTAAGAGCCTGGAGCCTGCTTCAGATTCTGTGTCTCCCTCTCTCCTTACCCCTCCCCTGCTTTCTTGCTCTCTCTCTCTCTCTCTCAAAAGAAAATAAATACTAAAAAATAAATAAATAATTTGCAATTTGCTTCTTTATCTCTAAGTAAATCCTCAGGATTGTTTATGATCACTTCAGTTTCAAATACATTTTGAAAAACTTGCTGAAAAAGCAGTAGCATGTTATGATTGAACTGCAAAATCTGACTCCTTTCAACTAGACTTGCCCGATCTCTCAAGAAGTTATATTATGAGTTTTATGATCATTCAAACTCGGAAAAGATGTGTGGTAGCAAGCCATTGTTCTGCTGGGATATAGAGAAATAAAGGATAAATAAATAATTGAAGAGCTTTGGACAGCTGGGTGTCTGTAGCAATTGAAAGAAAGGAAGTCGTACTGTGAAGCTTTGAACTAAAGCATCTTGTTCACATAAGCTGACAGGGTAATGGAAAGGAGAGGATAAGATAATACATATATTATAGTCAGTGCTTGTTCATGATACATGATTCACTAAGCTGGAATTTATTATTTATATTATTTATGGGGATTATTGGTAACTGCCTTTTGATTCTATTACAAACAACTTAGAAAAAATTCATGATAGGCCTAGAGAGAGAATATAATACTGTCATACACATCATTTTAAAAACCTTTGACTATTATTAAGTACTAAGCTTTCAAACACCTTTTTTTTTACATGTTTTTTTCCTGCACAGAACCAGGTAATAGAAACAGAATCATAAGCCATTTGTCCTTCAGTCATATAATAATCATTCTCATATTGTAATAGACTTAATAAGGCATCATTGTGGGACAATGCTTGTGATTAGTCACATTCCATTATTTCCGACATTCTTCTTTCACCTCACAAAAATCATATCACAAATGAATTTTTAATGCACCTGTAAAAATTGAATTATTTATCCAAAGCTTTGTATCATTCTGATAAATTAGATCATCAAGAAATAATTTTATTTCATTCCCAATATAGAATGTTATATGAAGAACAATTCTCGGACTCAAAAATCTGTGTATATTTGGGTGAGTGAGTTAGGTAGCTTGCAAAATACATTCATGTGCTTTTAAGCTACGAACTTATACTTTGTGTAAGTGAGTATGCACACAATCTCTAATATATATTCATATACATGTATACATGCATACATTATATATTCTTCATATGTATATTAAGAATAGGAACATATATATGAATACATAGACAAATTATATTGCTCAAAAACAAAACAAAACACTCAAGGCGTCAAAGAGTCCCAAGAATATTCAGTAATAACCAATAATAAATTTAAATTTAATTTTTTAATTTTATTTAAATCAAGTTAGTTAACATATAGTGTTAATAATGGTTTCAGGATTAGAATTTAGTGATTCGTCACTTACATATAACACCCAATGCTCATCCCAACAAGTCCCCTCCTTAATTCCCATCACTCATGTAGCTCATCTTCCCACCCACCTCCCCTCCAGAAACCCTCAGTTTTTCTCTGTATTTAAGAGTCTCATTGAGCCAAACCATAAGAGACTCTTAAAAACTGAGAATAAACTGAGGGTCGATGGGGGTGGGAGGGAGAGGAGGGTGGGTGATGGGCACTGAGGAGGACACCTGTTGGGATGAGCCCTGGTGTTGTATGGAAACCAATTTGACAATAAACTTCATATTAAAAAAAAAAGAGTCTCATGGTTTACCACCCTCTCTGTTTTTACCTTCTTTTTCCTTCCCTTCTCGTATGTTCATCTGTTTGTTTCTTAAATTCCACATAGGAGTGAAATCATATGATATTTACCTTTCTATGACTGACTTATTTTACTTAGCATAATACATTCTAGTTCCATCCACATTGTTGCAAATGGCAAGATTTCATCCTTTTTGATTGGTAAGTAATTTTCCATTGTATATTTATACCATATCTCCTTTATCCATTTCAGTTGATGGACATTTGGGCTCTTTCCATAATTTGACTATTGTTGATAGTGCTGCTATAGATATTGGGGTGCATGTGGCCCTTTGAATACGCATTTTGTACTATTTGGATAAATACCTAGTAGTGCAATTGCTGGGTAGCTCTATTTTTAATTTTTGAGCAATTTCCATGATGTTTTCTAGAGTGGTTGCACCAGTTTGCAAGTTTGCATTCCCACCAGCAGTGCAAAAAGTGTGATACTAAATTTTAAAGAAGAATATAATGTATGCTTACTCTATAAAAGGCAATACAAAATATCATGGACATTGTGATTTAAAAGATGTTTTATTATGAAAAATTCACACAAAATTAAAATCTAAATATATGAACTGTTAATGGTACAATAGGAGTGATGGGAATATTGATGTTCATTGTAAAATTATTTCACCTACTACAAGTGTTTGAAATAAAATAAAATGTTAAGAAGTACAGCAAAAATAAATGCATAGCTCAATGCATTTTCATAATGTAAATGCACTAAGATAACCAGCTCCCAAATCAAAGTGTAAAACATTGCCAGAATGAAAAAAAAATCTACCCATTTCCAGCAACCAATTTTCCCAATGTCAACCTCTTAATGAGAAAGGTTATTCTGTTTTTGAGTTTTCTATAAATGGATTCACACATAATTTACTTTCTGTGTCTGGAATTTATGTCAATGTTATGTTTTTAAAAGTCGTATGTGTTTCATTCCCTCATTGGACATTTTTCTGGTATTCAGTTTTTAGCCATTATGTACAGTGTCATTTTATTATTTTACTAGTTTGTGTGTGTGTGTGTGTGTGTGTGTGTGTGTGTGTATGTAAATATTTATATACGCTTCTGTTAAATATTGTGATAGACACTGAGATACACCAGTTCAGATTCAGGAAGAATGTGCTGCCATTTGCAAGGTCTTTGGTCAGCAAACAGCTACCAGCTGTCACCTCCTTCCTGGTTGCCCCCAGTACAGAGAGCTGCCTTGCCTGCCATTACATTGTTTTTGAGAAGCCTGCATCTGGTAACTGAGTGAGGTGAGCATATGAAGACTGTATGGAGGCCTGGGTCATTTCAGACTGTCATTAGCAAATTTTGTCAGGAACTTCTCCTTCCAGAGCTTTCCATGGATTGGTCCAGACTTTGTTGGACTTTCTTTACAGCTCAACCTTTACCTCTACCCAAGTCTGCTCCCTTCCGCTTTATCCAATAAGAATTAATTGTCATAATCTTCTTACACCCCAAATTTTATTTCCACCCTAAACTCCATATTACTGTTGGCTTCCAGAGGACTCAGACTACAGCAGGTATGAACCGAGAAATAGAAATTCTGCATTATAGGTGTGTACGTGTAAAATAAGTGTTGTCAGTTAATTTTCCAAGTGTGCAAATAGTGTCACCCCGACCACAAAGAAATGAAATTTCAGAGTATTCTACATCCTTGTGTCTACTTAATATTGTCTATTTTTTTTCAGTTTAGCAATTCCACTATATATGTAGTGATATTGTATTGTGGTCTTAATGTACATTTATTTAATAATAATGCTGAGCACCTTCTCTTATTCCTATTATTCATCTGGACATCCCCTAATATGTTCTTTTTATGGCTTTGTCTGATTATTATTTTAGATTGGCTTTCTTTCTTTTACTTACTTTTAATTGGCATATTAAAAGTTTTTTACTTAGTTTGGTTTTTAGTCCATTGTCAAAAGTATGTGCTACCATTATCTTTTTTCATTCTATGGAATCCATTTTATTCTCAGGATTGTCTTTTGATAACAAGTAAAATTTCCATTTCATATAGCCAAATGAATCTTTCTAAAAAATTATTTAGTGGTTACGTGTCTAAAAAATTATTGTCTATTCTCAGGCTGTGATGATGATCTCATATATTTTCTTATCAAAGCTTTATAGTTTTACCCCTCATATAAGAATATAGAGTTAATCAAATTTTGTCTTGTGTACTGTAATAGGTACAAATTAATAGATGCTTTTCAAATGAAGAGTTAATTGACAAGCTTTCTTTTAAAAACAATCTTTAATGTTTATTTTTTAGAGAGAGAGAGAGAGAGAGAGACACCGAGTGTGAGCAGGAGAGGGGCAAAGAGAGGGAGACAGAATCCAAAGCAAGCCCCAGGCTCTGAGCTGACAGAACAGAGCCCAACGTGGGGCTCGAACTCACAAACCATAAGATCATGACCTGAGCCAAAGTCGGAAGCTCAACAGACTGAGCCACCGAGGTGCCCCAACAAGCTTTTTTATTAAAATGTCCATCCTACCATTTTTGCACTGCATTGTCACATTTATTGCAAATCGGGTGACCATATATATGTGAGCTATTAACGGACTTTTATTAGTCTATTTTTCTAATAGAAATTAGGGAATTTCTCATTCCACGCTAATACCGCATCACACTGTGTTAATTATTGTAGCTTTATAATAGGTCTTCATAGCCCATATTTTAAAATACCTACCTTTTCTCTCTGTTTCGGGATTGTCTTATTGATTTTTTGCATTTAAAATATGTATATTTACTACACAGCAACCAGTAATTTCAATAATGATATGGGTGGGAAAAGTAATGTGTTTCTTTAGTTATTGGTAAATGCGATAACATATTGGAGAGCACTTATACTTTACATATTTCTTAAGATCAAGCACATAGGTAAGACTAAATATTTTTAAATATATATTTTGAAGAACAGTTGAAATACAGTGTTATATTAGTTTCAGGTGTACAACATAGTGATTCAACAATTTGGCCTATTACTCAATGCTCACTGTGATAAGTGCAGTCACCATCTGTCACCATACATTATTACGGTATTATTGACTATATTCCCTATGCTTTGCTTTTCATGTCAGTGACCATTTAATAACTGGCTGGTTGTGCTTCTTAATCCTCTTCACCTATACCAGCCATTCTGACAGGTATGAAGTAATATCTCATTGTTGTTTTCATTTGCATTGCCCTAATGATTAGTGATGCTGAGTATCTTTTCATGTGTTTGTTGGCCATCTGTGTGTCTTTGGTCTATTCAGGTCTTCTGCCCATTTTTTAATCAAATTATTTATTTTCTTGGTGTTGAATAGTATAATAATTTCTTCATATATTTTGGGTATTAACCCCTTATTGGATATATCATTTGTAAATATCTTCTCCCATTCAGTAGGTTACCTTTTTTTTTAAATTTTTTTAATGTTTATTATTTTTGAGAGAGAGAGAGAGAGTGACAAAGAGCAAGCAGGGAAGGGCCAGAGAGAGAGAGGGAGACACAGAATCTGAAGCAGGCTCCAGGCTCCAAGCTGTCAGCACAGAGCCCGATGTGGGGCTCAAACTCAAAGACCAGGAGATCATGACCTGGGCTGAAGTCAGCCGCCCAACTGACTGAGTCACCCAGGTGCCCCAGTAGGTTAACTTTTTGCTTTGTTGATCATTTCCTTTGCTATGCAGAAACTTCTAATTTTGGTGTAATCTCAATAGTTTTGAATTTGTTTCCCTTGCCTGAGGACACATATCTAAAAACACGTTGCCAAGCCAGGGTCCAAGAGATTGCTGTCTCTGTTTTCTTTTAAGAATTTTATAGTTTCAAGCCTCAAATTTAGATCTTTAATCCATTTTAAGGGTTTGTGTGTGTGTGTGTGTGTGCATGGTATAAGAGAGTTGTCTGTTTTTATCTTTTGCATATAGTTTTTCAGTTTTTCCAACACCATTTATTCAAAAGACTGTCTTTTCTCTGTTGTATATTTTGCTCCCTTTATCATAGATTAATTATCTGCATAAGGAAGAGTATATCTTTGAGATCTCTATTCTCTTCCATTGATCTATGTGTCTATTTTTGTGCTGGTACCATACTGTTGTGATTACTATAGCTCTGTATTGTATCTTAAAATCTGGGATTGTGATACAACTCTCTTTATTCCTCTCATTTTAAAATGTCTAGTTTCCCCCTGTTTTTCAGGATTTTCTTATTTATTCTTGATTCTTCTTATTTCCATAGTAATTTTAGAAACATGTTTGTTAAGTTATACTCATATACATACCTCCCTAATCTATAGATCGGATTGGGGAGAATTCATATATTTCCAATATAGAATCTCATAATTAGGGAACACAGTATATCCTTCATTTATTTAGAATTTATTTACTTATCTCAAAATTTATTGGGAATTTACAATACAAAGATCTTTCACATAATAATACATATTTTTTTAGTGTTTTTCCTGGGTTTTTTTGTGTTCAAAATGCTTTTCTTTCCTTGTCTGTTGCTGTATTCTATTCGTAAGAATTTTGTGTTGTAATTTTGCATCTATGTTTGTAACAGAGTTAGAAGTATGATTTCTTTTCTGTTTAATGTTCTTTCAGTATCAAGTTTATGCTGGCCTAATTAAAAGAAGTCGGCACTTCTGGCTTTTACTTAGAATGTAATAGCTAGAGAGTGTATTCCCACATTAAAAATAAGAAATCAGGTAAAAAGAAATCTTGAACTCATCAGAGAGCTGAGACTGGAAGGCAATCAACTAGTCTCAAATCTAAGAAAAAAACACACACTTCTGAGGGGGAAACATGAGCACAAGCACTGCTCCGTTGGAGCAGAGAGCAAGAAAATATGGGAGTATCATAAAAGCAGTTAAGAAGATTTCAGTTACAACACATAATGAATTGCTAAAAGCCAACTACTAATAAAAGTGTATAAAATGTCTGGGAGCCACAAAAGATGGGTTTGCACAGACTTGCAGGCTCTTCCCCACAGATAATGCTATGTGCTCAGGAGAAGGTTGGAGGCTAAGAAAAGCTTCAGGCACTTGTGTGAACTGTGAAGGAGGAAGCAGTCATTGTTGATGGAAAGAAAGCCTCCGTCTTCTCTCCTTTGTCTCCCAGGGAACAACAGTCTCAAGCCCCAGGGAAGGAAACCAAGCAGTCATCCACAGGGCTTGTATTTGTCCTTTTTATTTAAATGGTTTTTATTTAAGATCACCTCATAAAATGAAATCTCTTTATAAAATTCCCACATAAAAAGTTGAGATAATGCAATTTCTGAGAAAATGTTTCCCCTAACCAACTTCTAACCTGCTCATACAAATAAAATGTAGTTGTTTCAGATTTAATCGATGTACTAGATCATGTGACATTTAAAATTTTTAAATGTTTATTTATTTTTGGGAGAGCAACAGAGCATGAGCAGGGGAGGGGCAGAGAGAGAGGGAGACAGAATCTGAAGCAGGCTCCAGGCTCTGAGCTGTCAGCATAGAGACCAACTAGAGACCGACGTGGGGCTCTAACTCATGAACCATTAGATCACTGAGCTGAAGTCAGACCTCAACCCACTGAGCCACCCAGGCGCCCCATCGTGTGAAATTTTAGACTGAAATGACTCAACTATAGTAAGCAAAAGAGAACCTCCCTCAGTATTGTTCCTGAAGAACATCTGATATGGTATTACAATGAAGCTGAAAATACTGTTTCCCAGCAAATAATTAATGCATATGTCGGAAAGACTTATTTTATATTGTTATCTTAAATAATGAGAAAAAGTTCTACAGCATAGTAACTTTGTGCGATAGTTATTTAATTCTTTTTAATTAAACTAAATGGTTGAAATGTTCAGTTACTTTTCAATTTACAACTTTTTAAAATTTAAGTACAATTGACATACAATATCCTATTATGTACATCATAGTGACTCAATATTTTTATACACAACAAAGTAATCATCATGATAAGTGTACTTATCTCTCACTTTATGAAGTGGCTACAGTATTAGTGACTGTATTTCCAATGTTGGGAATTATATCCCCATGAGTTATTAATTTTATAATGGGAAGTTTCTACTTCTTAATTCTCTTCACCTATTTCTATTGGTTTTTAATAATAAAACAATATCATAAGCAGTTAATAGTACATCAGTTAAGATGCCTTTGACTTCAAGTAAAAAAATGTGGAAATAAAATAAACATAATATTTATCATATAAGAGATTCATTAATTAATGCTTTAATATTTCTTTTTTGGTTTCTAAGCAGTTCCTTTGGCTGTGCTCTGATGCTTTTTACAATAATTTCTGAAGCTCTAAGCATTGTCCTCACATGGAAATATGTAAGGCACTAAAATGTTAGCTTCTGTGCTGTTTTATTTGAACTTTCTCAGAAACTTCAGTGGACTTACCCTTAGGTGTTATTGGCTAGAGATATGACATATTCATGTTGATTATCAATTATTGGCAAGGGAACAGAAATGCTATTGTTGCCTATAGTAATCATCATCTACCAATTACTCAAACCATGAGTAAATAATGGCTCATTGGTTAGAAAAGTAGTAGGGGGATAATAGTTGTTTTGGTAGCAGTCATGTGAAAATATTACTTTAAATAGCAATTTATATATTTAAGGATCACATAATATAATATTGGTCTAAAAAGAAAGAGCTTTTTTTTCTCTTCTGAAATCTTTGAATCTTATTGCTAGTGTAGAATTGATACCAAGCACATGCAATTCCCAAGTTGAGGCCAGTCTCCTATTGAAAGGAAAGCCGTGGGTGTAAAATGTGCATAAATGCTCATATAGCCTAAAAGTATAAAAATTAACTCATTAATCCATGGATGAAAGTTTATCTTTCTATATATATCATTTCCAAATACATGCATGGACTTTTAAGAGCTCTTTTCAATATGAAGAGGCTTATAAAATTGGTTTGATCTTTGTGTCAGTTTCTTACTTCTCCTTATTTCAGTATTCTAGGAATTAACCTTGAATTTGCTCAGGAGGCATTTCAAATTACGATAAGAGCAGATCAACTTAGAGTAAATAACTCTGATTCATTATTGAATATGTAAAAAACAAAAACAATTAATAATTTGTTAACATAATTATGTACCAATAGTCAAGCAACATTAATTACAATAAGAATTGTATTAGCTAATTAATAACACGTATTTCTTCCACAGGATTACAATTAAAATATCAATATATTATTTATATTAATTTTGTTAGATACTTTCCACTTCGATTTGGACAAATATACAAGAAGTGGAAAAAATACTTCTTACTCTGTACTGTTTTGAGAGTGAGTCATGTAAAGCATAATATAATATTCTAAACATATATGATAAATCATAAGTCTTAAGAAAAAGGAAGAATCAAAGCAGGATAAAGTTTGGGAGAAAATTCATAACCTTAAAAATGATTAAGTACTGGATATGTATAGACTTTAAAGGACACTTATCATGACAGACAATGAAAGTAGTTTGAAACATGGCTTATATAAGAAAGAAGGGATGTGAGCAAGGAAACTCTCTTGACCAGTAAAAAAGCCTTTGTGTAAATAAGCTGCTACAATTGGAATTATTTAGATATATTTTAACTTTTAGAAGGACTAAGTTTATTTTTTTTTAATTTATGATTGCTCTAGAATGATGAGATTTAATTATATTAAATTAGAGCTGAAGGATTTCATTTTTAGATTTTCTTTGTTTGTTTGCTTAGATAGAGAACAATTTGAATGCTAGCTATATACCAGTATCTGAATTACTATCATGTTGAAGAAAGACACGCCAGAACTTATCCCAGTTTAATATAAAGAAATAATTGTATAACTCATTAGTAACAACAGCAGATATGAGATTGTATCTGCTATTAAAGGTTTACATTAAAAAATAATAAGAAATGAATTAAAATATTGGAAAGATATTTTAACCCTTAAGAATAAATTTGAGGTTGAAATTTTGTACTTTCTTAGATTTTGGACACCTGAGCTCATTTAAGAACTCTAAGTATGTTCTGTCCATATCTCTTCCAACCTTGAGACAACTGTTTAATTTATTTTTGTTTGCCTTTTTCTGTCTGAATATTAATTTGCTTAAGTGAGAACACAGAAAAACTATCAGGTAATGTGTAAATTTTACATAGTATTATTTATATCTTTAAAATTATATCTTATCTCATTTCTAATATTTGAATTTGTTAATTTTTAAAAATTTTTCTGCAGATATATTTCTATATTTTATTTCTCTTTCAGATAAATCTTAGACATATCATAGAATGTCACCTGTATAATTAAGTTATGCAGAAATTATTGACACTTTTTTGGCCTGTATGAATATATTATAAAATTGTTCCAACGACTTAAAAAAGTAGCATTTTTTCTCCTTGTAGAAGACATAATTTTATATGGTATATTATTTTAATGTTATATATACATGCAATATTTACACTTGAACATAGGAGGAATATAATAGACAAACTCTATATACTGTTTCACTCTAGTATATCAATATAACTCCAGTAAATAATATTTGGGTAATTTTCTCCTGGCTATTTCCTTGTATTAAGGTATTGGTAGGTGAATCTTTATCTTAAATATTCCTCTATATTACACATTAATCTATATACTGAGTAAAGTTTACACCTCCTCCTACAAGGAGTAATATTAATTAATTATCAGCATTTTATGGTATTCAATCGAAGTTTCTAGAAGTAGATTCCTTTACTGTACCATTTTCTAGTTTTGCAACTTGGACAAGTTTCTCAGTTTCTCTGTGTTTCAGTTAGTAGCCTATAAAATAATTTATTTTTATTACCTACTATTGAGGAGTTCTTTGAAGAAAAAAAGATTTCATTCATATAGAGTTCATAGAAGAGAGCCTTACAAATAGTGCTCATTAAGTGTTAAATACTAACATTACCATCTTTGCCATCTTATTTTTACAGAAGTCTATCCTTTATGGATGAAAGATAATATGATCTCTTTGTACCCAAGGCTACTCTCTTAATACCCCAGGCCATCCCTTTACCCCTTGTCATTGACTTCCTTCTCTCCAGTGAACTTAGTGTGGGTGTAATTAGAATTTCTGATTAAGGTTCTGGTTAGAATTTCTGATTAAATCAGGGAAACACATCAGTAGGCTTCTCAACAACTAGATTCTGCTGCTTAAAGGCAAAAGATATGGGCTTGTTCCCCAACAAAATCTACAACTAAACCTACTGCTATTCAGAAATCTCTAGGACTGAAATGAAAGGCTCCAGAGGAGAATGAGAGGCCAGCTCACTCCGCTTTGTTTCTCTTTTTCCTGATACCCATAACTATAACTTTCATTTCACTTGCCATTGACTTTCTTTAAGGGTTTAGTGTACTCCAGAAAGTCGGGTCTTTAAACAATCAAAAGGAAAAGAATGTTCTTGAAAAAGATATCTATAATCTCTCAAGTATTGGTCACTTCCACTCTGAACTTTCTAGTGTGGCAATGGTCTTCTTCTCTAATTTTAAAGTAAAGTCTTGTGAAGCCTGCTCCAGGCTCCAATTGTATTACCAAAGCTTTAAGAAGATATTTAGTTATTTCAAAAACAGAGTCCAAAATTTGACCTTTAAATACATATTTTTATACTCATTAATTTACTCCTCCTCCTCACTCTTTATGAGTTTGACAAACCTTCAATACATTCTGAGGCATAATCTTATGGGACACTCTAAAATTGATAACTCCAAGAGTATGGATCTTCTCTACACAGAATTGTTCTAATACTCTTATGAGATATCTTCTTTTCTGATTATATCTGGGAGTTGTATTCAATCACAGATAAAGATATCCACTAAATAAATAGTCTCAAAAATCTTTACGACACACATATGTTCACCAAAGAGGAAGCAGAATATCAAGACTGCAAATATACTTATCTACGACTGAGTTTAATTTAGCTGAAACATTTATTTCATCTTGTTGGCAATACTGATGATCTCAGAATTGCCAAGTAAGGTTAAAAAAATGTCTCATTTAAAAGTCTGATTTATCTTTAACCATTTAGTCACTTTAGAATAATTTATTGAATGTCCTTTCTCTTCCTTCTGAGAACTCTGGAGGCAATATAAGTTCCAGGATTAGTGATTAGGTTTGAAATTATGGATCATCCTTGTTCAGAGCTTGTGGGCTGCTTACTTTATAAACATTCTTTGTCCATCCTGATATCCACAGAGCTATCAAATAACTCAGTATCTTGTACTCATTAGGTACCTCCACTGTTGAAGTTCTTCATTACAACATGGCCTTTGATCACCAGTTTCACAAGTTCTTTGACTACCTACCCTTCTCAAGAGTCTTTGGGTACAGTAGATTGTACTCAACCTATCCTTTGCACTCTGAGTAAGTTGGTCAACCTTTGAATGCTTTGTCTAGTCACATTGTCTTTTTCAATGATCTTTAAGACCATCCTTGGTCTTTCCTTCAATAGTTCTTCCAGTGTCTTTCTTTACCATACTAGTCAGACACCCAGTGTAGGGTTCCCCTGACAGAAATGTGGCCACCTAAGATTTCTAGGTTAGTAGCTTCCAAGATGGTAGTGGAGAGGAAAAGTAGGAGAAGGCAACATGTGTTCCCAGAAGAGCATTTGGAAATGTATGCGGTTTTCCTTGGTTGTCACAATGACTGGGTTGACAGTGTTCAAGATGGACCTCCAAAACTAAAAATTGTCCTCCATCATCAACAACCATTTATGAAACAAAGTAATAGAAAAATTTCCTCATAACTCTCATTAATTATGCAGGGACATCTACTGCTTGAACCTCCTCTCTTTGAACCAGATGAGGATTTGACTCAAGAGTCAAATTACATCAACCCCATATCTCTTGCTTTAAAATATTTGTTGAGGTTTTTCTGTTAGGTTGAGAACTGGCTCATATGCAATTGTCTCAAGTTTATTAGTCATGAATAAGCCATATGTTGTTGTTGTTGTTCTTGTTGTTGTTGTGTTCCTTCAGGTCTTTTTGTGCTTTTTTTAAAAAAAATCGGAACTCCATCTATTTTAGTAAACAAATTTTCTGTCTCAGATATATGACTTCTATCTTGTTAGAAAAACTGATTTTTAATTCCATGTTCATTAATCAAAGATTTAATTTAATTGATGTGTAATATATTGAATATGGTCTCTGTCATTTCATGGTGTTTGGGTCTTTTTTAAATCAGTGTTTGATAAATATAAAGGGATGAAAAGAGATGAATAAATAAATGGATGAATAAATAAATTGACGTTACTTTTTTTTATTATTTAATAGATTTTTTAAATATTTTGAGTAATTCATAAGACCCATGTAACACATACCAAGAAATGGAACACTTCCATTATACCTCATGGTCTTTTTCGGTAAAACACTATTCTCTCAGCACCTAAGCAATCATCTATCTGATTTCTATCACTATAAATTAGTTTTGCCTCTTCTAGAACTTCGTATAAATGTAATTACATAGTACATACAACTTTATGTCTGAGTTCATTCACTCAATCATTTTCTCAATGTAATGCTTCTGAGTTTCATACATGTTCATGCAAGTATTACTAGCTCATTCCTCTTAAATACTGAGTCATATTTGATTGGATGGCTACCTATTTTATTATTGATGGGCATTTTATATCTATAGTTTTCTTTCTCCATGTCTTCCTTTGGTTCTTGAGGATCTTTAAGACAGTTGTTGAAAGTATTTACCTGGTAGACTTGCCATCAAGTCTTTCTTAGAGAGAACTTTGGTTGTTTTAGTGTCTACTTTGAATGTGACATAGTTTCCTGTTTCTTTGTACGCCCTGTGATTTTTTGTTGGAAACTAGACATATGAATCTAATAATGTGGTTACTCTGGATATCAGACTCTTTCTATTCTTAATGTTTTTCTGTTTTGTTATAAATGTTTTTGTGCAGAATATCAGTGAACTTGAAGAGTAAATGAGGTATTTTTAGGTCTTTTCTGATTCTGCCACTTTCCCTGGGCCTGCACAGCAACTTTTTAAATTCTCCCTGTATAATGGATGCTTTTCACAACCAAAGTAGAAAAAAGAAGAAGAAGAAGAAGAAGAAGAAGAAAAAGAAGAAGAAGAAGAAGAAGAAGAAAGATAAAGGTGAAATAAAATCCATTGGCCCTTTAAATTCTCTGGAAGTCATTTTGGCCAAATAAGGAGGGATTTAAACAATGGGAATGGGTGCAAAACCAATGGCTTCACAATCACCAGCGATCTGAAACAGACTCCTACTATTTGAAGTACAGGGTCCTAATTGCCTACCCCCACCACCTAGCACATTTCAGGTTCCTCTTAAATCTGTGTCTGTTGGATTTAAATTCCTAAAGACCCTAAATAAACTTTTGGTTTGCTTTGCCTTCTCAGTTTCTTGTTTTACACTTTCACATATCTGTTGAGAGAACTATATTTTACACACTGAGAAATTATCATTTGCATTAAATCAGAGGTGTGTGATTGGCATACATAAGCACTTTAGATTTTGCTCTTTTCTGGGTATATCACTAACCTCGTGAATGAAAAGTGAAAGGACCACTGATCTTTAAAGAACTCTAGAATGTATAATGGCTCTTTTTGTGTGTGCTAAGTTGATATATAATGAAGTCCCTTTGAAAAAAAGGTGTATATGAAAAGATAAATTTAACGCAAACAGAGTGCATGCTATTTTTGTTTTCTTTGGGATTTAAAAAATGAGGAAAGTAGTTTTCCTTAAGGAAACTAACAGTGTCAAAGAAAAGTGTATACTTAAATAAAATCTGAAGTCTAGGAATAATAAATTTTAGAATGATAAATTATAATCAATGAGTAGAACATGCTTGTGAAAAATGCTCATAGTTGCAATGTATTATAAATGATCCAGGATTAGTTAGATGGCCACAGGCTAACAAGAACAAAATTGAAAATGTGTCAGTAGCTTTCAGATACTTTTTTTTTCTTTTTTGGTTGCTTTTGTGTCTGGTTTGGTTTTCCTTCCTTTCAACAAACCACCTCCCACCCTAACTTGGTGCCAGTATCTGGTGTTACTTAAGAATTCTGAAAACATTGATTCCCAACATGTGGTTCACAGATCCTTGAAGGTCCCTCTTTTAGAGAAGGCCTTTTAGGGAGTTCACCAAGTGAAAACTCTTTCCATAATCATATCAAGACATGTTTTGCCTTTTCCACTATGTTGACATTTTCACTGATGGTGCAAAAGCAATGAAGAGTAAAAGTGCTGGAATCTTAACATGAATCGAGACAGGCACAACATTGTTCTGGTAATTATTGTATTTTTTGCCTCAACACACAGAAAAAAAAAAAACAGAAAAAAGTTTGGCCTCCACAGCAAAAATCACTAATATCATTGGATTCTTCACATTTTCGATTGTTTTTAAGCAAGCTTCATGCTCAGCGTGGAGCCCAATGTGGGGATTGATCTCAGGACCCTGAGCTCAAGACCTGAGCTGAGATCAGAGTCACATGCTTAACCAACTGAGCTACCCAGGCATCCCGGAATCACTGACTTTTAATACAAGTCTTTTAAATATTTTGTGTGAAGCAAGAAGTATGCATAAAGCACCATTTCCATTTGCTACTTATTTTTAGCTATCAAAGCCTTAAGACCAATGTATTCTTTACAACTGGCAACTACCAGGAACTCAATATTCTTACAGCTAATGTTACCAATACTATTAAAATGCTGTGCACATCCAAAAAACAGAATTGTGGGGCGCCTGGGTGGCGCAGTCGGTTAAGCGTCCGACTTCAGCCAGGTCACGATCTCGCAGTTCGTGAGTTCCAGCCCCGCGTCAGGCTCTGTCTGGGCTGATGGCTCGGAGCCTGGAGCCTGTTTCCGATTCTGTGTCTCCCTCTCTCTCTGCCCCTCCCCCGTTCATGCTCTGTCTCTCTCTGTCCCAAAAATAAATAAAAAAACGTTGAAAAAAAAATTAAAAAAAAAAATAGAATTGTTCTAAAGTATACTGTCATAAAGCTGTTTTCACCTACTTTGAATACTTGTTTCTTGCTTTCACTTCTGAATTCGATCCATAGTAGGTGTTCGCAAGCAGAAAACACCTGGTGGGTGTATGCTTGGTCTTTGGTTTTCTGGGGACATGGTAGAGAGAAATGGACTACAGCTCTAATCCTGGCAGATGAACAACTGGAAAGCAGAGAGAGACTTCCTCCTGGTACTGAAGAACATTGGCTCGTGGCTGGCTTGGTGTTATAAGTATACCATTATACTTATGGTTTAAGTATAACATTAAACCTAAAATGACCTAGCAGGCACATAGAGGGACATCAAAACAGTAGAAAAGTCATTGCTAGTGGAATAAGCTTTGGAAGAGACAGGTAACAAACTAACAGAAGGAGGAAAAGGAGGAAGAGAAAGACGAAAAGGAGGAGAAAGATAGAGGGAGGAGGAGAAAATGGGGGAAAAGTTGAGCACCTCAAGTACTACATTAGAAGAAATATTTGTGGAATACAAGCATGCCTTTAAAATGTAATATATCCATAAGTAATTGTTCCAGTAGATGTTACTATTTTGACCGACATTAGTATTCAGAAAGATCAAGTAAAATAAATACTATAAAATATAAAGACATGGGAATAATAAAGGAAAGGATAGCAAAATTGAAGAGCAATGCAGACACCTAAAATGTAAGTGATGAACATTCACAGGTATAGAAAGATCTGGTGGAAAACAGAGGACTTCACAAAAACAGGACAAGCAATTTTATTTAACTTAAAGAGATTTTGAGTCAGAATTCTGAAGTAAAAGGCTAGTGCGGTTTCATTTCAGCAGGGTTGAGCAGAAATACTGGCAAAAATGTTGAAGTCTAAAATGAAGGGAAAACCTGGAAAAGCTTCCAGAGAGGTAAAATGAAGTTAACACCAAAATAAATAAATAGATAATTTTACATCAAACCTCTCATGCAGCATGTCAACATGTCCCTGTCTGTAGTATTTATCTATCATATTTGTAATAACCAATACAACCATAAAAGATTATATTTGTTATATTTGTAATGAGAAAGATGAACTTAAGTAGGTAATTATTTTATTTTGTATTTTTCAGTCATTAGTAGAGTTATTTATTTTGAGAGAGACAGAGACAGCATGAGTGCGGGAGGGGCAGAGAGAGAGGGAGAGAGAATCCCAAGCAGGCTCCACACTGCCAGCACAGAGAGCACCACGGGGCTTGAACTCACAAACTGTGAGATCGTGACCTAAGCTGAAATCAAGAGTTGGACACTTAACCAATTGAGCCATCCCAGTGTCCCAATGATCCTTAATTTCTAAACAGACTAATGTTACCAAAAGAATCCTTTTAGACCTAACAGTACCATAACAACAAACATGCATAATCACATAACCTGCCTCTGTTTCACTTTTTTTTTCGTATGTATTCAATTTAGGAAATGTTTATATTATACAGTATATAAAATATAACTATATATTTCGTTTAGATAAATTCACTGTTGTCAGCTACTGAATGAGGGGAATGACTATAATAATCAGTTGATTATCGGGGACACTATTGCCTAAAGTCCAAACTACAAACATGATACAATTTCCCTATCTGTCTATCTATCTATATCTATCTATCTATCATCTATCATCTATCCATATTTCTATCTTTCTATATATCATCTACTTGTATTTCACTGTGGGGGCTGGTTCTTAACAACATTTTCTTTGTTTTAAGTAAAACACATTCCTTAATATATTTTAGTCCCTCAATAACTGACTTATTTTATATACTAGTTGTAAAATTCTCAAGGTGGAAAACAACCTTATTTTATTTCTTGCATGGAATTGAGGTTTTAAAATAAAACATTAAAAAGAGAATTTAATGTACGTCCACATCCTCACATGATCATGGCTGATATTAAACATGCATTTGGACCAATCCCTTTACCACCTGCCTCACTCTCTTTTAGTTTGAATTCGCCAAAATAAGTATAGATAGCATCGAAAAATTCAGGCTCTCTTGCCTATGTATTTGGGGCTGACAGGTGATTCATGAACACCAAACCATCTCACTAATAGTTTTCGCTAAGTTCTACAAAAATTATAGGGTTCATGTAAACATAGAAAGTTAGAATCAAAGTTCTCTTCTGCCTGATAATCCAAAGCATATTAAATACAGACCAGTGATTCATCAGTTTTAATTCTTAAAAATTCCAGAACCAAACACTCAATTAAGGTATTCAAATTTCAAAACTCTAAATTTGAGTATTCTGAAAGTGATTTTTATATTTAATCTGTGAAGCTAAATGCATGTATAGTTATTTGTTTTAATTAGAATAAAGCAATCTGATATATACGTGTGTGTGTGAGTGTGGATGTAAGTGAGTAAATATTTTGAGTCACAATCACAATTAACCCAGTGTGAAAGGAGAGAGAGCAGTTCAGATTAATCCGAGCAAAACAGAAATTTTAGAATATATATTGATTTTTTTTACTTTCCAAAATACTTCCATAAATCATGATCATTGTATGCCATTCCTGTGTGCCCTTGATTCTGCAAACTACAATCTAATCTTTCACTTCAAGCTTCTAGAAAAGAACATTGTTTCTTAGCATTTCTTCCTACTTATGCATTTTACTTACTTTCTCTGTCTGCTTTTTTCTTTTATTTACCTACAATATTGCTAGCTATACACATGATGCTGACATCTCAAGGTCAACAAAATGAACTAATGAATAATAATACTTTTGTTCTCAGTGGGATTCTTGCCCATGCGCTTAGTAAACTAAGAAAAAATAAACTCTCCAGCACATCACTGTTTTCAAGCTTCTAAATGTGATTCCTGAAATGTTTGAGGCCAAAAATCTTTATGACTACACTTTACCTTTATGACTTAAAACTTTATACAGACCATATTTACCTAGTATTTTCTAGTTTCTGTATCCACAAGAACATCCTATGTGATCTGATATTTGCATTCGGGGTAAAACAAATTGATAAATGTTTTATAATTTTCATTTCATATGAAATCAAAAGTAATATTTTCCTGGTAATATTCAAGGAATGATTAGTTCTGTCTCATTTATATTTATTACTCTTTTCTATTTTGATAATTTTTCACATATTCTGATTATTCATTACCACCACTTGCACAATTGATTGGCTATAATGAATGCTGTGAGCTCTACTCAACTGAAACAGCTCTTCTTTGTAGGATTCACATTGGAAAATAATAAAGGTGTGACAGGTAAATATATTAGATAGGAGAGGGCAAGAAAATGGATTGGAACAGGACAATTGAAACGAAAAAAGAGAAAAATTATGACAGACTTTATTAGAAGAGATAAATGTACAAAATAGCACATGTTAGCAAGAAAGATTCTATGAATCAATTGTACTTTGGTACAGTGTTTCTTAATATCTTCTGCTCTTAACACAGGTTCTAAAGAATCTCCAAAAGCAAAGAATTTTTAATGGAATTCTTCTCACTGAAGGGTAGCCACTTGACACACTTCTTTCAGGAGAGTTTGAATTTTATAATGGAAATATCATGACATTAACCAAAGGTGTTCACTAACTGATCTGAATTAAATAGATACAAACCAAAGGCAAGGTACCCTTAGGAATTTGAACATAGAATAATAATGGCCTAATTTATTCAGAGTATAAAGTGCACCTTAAGTTCAGTAAAGCAATTATAATTTCTATCTTGCAGAAATGTTTTATTTCACTCACTACGCTCAGATTATTTTTCTCTGATAATAATTGATTGCCTTTCATGTACCATATCTATTTGTCTATCATCTATCTATCTATCTATCTATCATCATTTTCAGTCAGTATGAAAGGCATTGCCACTTGCGGTAAAAAAAGAAAAAAATCACTGTACATTGCTATTTACTGCAAAGACTGTAAATGAACAAAGTAACCTGCTTAAGCTCATTATAAAATGAAACATATGCAAATAGAGAAAATAGTCTGAGGACAAGGTTAGGATTTACAATGAAATGCAAAAATAGCAAAAGAAGACTCTAGTTATCTCTGAGTCCTTTGAGATCTTGGAATAATTGTTAATAGGTCTAAAAAGTCTAAAGAATTTTGTGTTTATTAGAATTTGTAAAAACAATTGTTTATTTTAATCCAATTTTTAATTATTATTTTCTAAAAATTATGAAGCAAATAATTCCTGTAAATGATACAATTTCTAAGAATAGTAATATGATTTTAAGAAATATGCCTTTTAAATAATATACAATGCATTGTTATTTGTGATCTTCTGAAGTGTTTTATTTATTCTTTTTCTCTTCTCTTTCTAGTGGAGTTATGTTTGCCTTCACTAGATTCTTGAAAATAAGAAATGATTTAAGGGGTGCCTGGGCGGCTCAGTCAATTAAGCATCTGACTCTTGGTTTGGTTCAGGTCATGATCTCACCGTTTGTGAGTTCGAACCCCGCATCAGGCTCTGTGCTCATGGCTCAGAGCTTGCTTCGAATCCTCTGTCTTCCTCTCTCTGCCCCATATTATTAATAATATGGATTTTAAAATGGAACAAAATATGTAAAAACAATATTAATTAGCATTTTAGAGGCCACCAGTTTCCATCAGTAATGCCAGAGTCAAGCAATTAATTACAGTACTCCAATTTTCACCACGAACATTTAGTTGTGTTATATGACCCCAAAATACTTCTCATAATATTCATTTTTCTATTGATTTTTACTCTTATTTACTGAAATAGAATTTATACTTTTGATGAGTTTTGACAAATACATATTCCCATATAAACAACATTAAAGTATAGATCATTTCTACAACCCAAAAAGTTTTTTTAATCATTTTTTGCTGTTAATCTCCAGACCTAAGTAATCACTGATGTCACTTTTGTCACTCCAAATCAGTTTTCCATTTTTTATATTTTCATAGAAAAGGAATATTACACTATGTGCACTTTCACCTTCATCTTCTTTTTTGAGATAAATCTATGTGTTTGTGTATAGCAGTAATTCATTTTTTATTATAAATTGTTATCTCAATTATGGATGTATAACAATTTGTTCTTCCATTTACCATTTTTAATCTATTATTTTTTTAATGTTTATTTACTTTTGAGAAAGAAAGACAGAGAGTGAGAGGGTGAGGGGCAGAAAAAGAGGGAGACACAGAATCTGAAGCAGGCTCCAGGCTCTGAGCTGTCAGCACAGAGCCTGGCCCGGGGTTGGTTGGAACCCACAAACTGCGGGATATGATCTGAGCCAAAGTCGGACACTTAACTGAATGAGCCACCCAAGCACCCCTCTTCCACTTATCTTTAGACAGAATTTTGAATTATTTTCAGTTTGGGGTGATTATGACCATAGTTGCTATGAATATTAAAGTATGAATTTTGGTGTAGATATTTTTACGTTCTTTTTAAAAACACTCTTAACACTTTAAAGATACCATTCCATGTTTTGTTGCTTGCATAAGTTTGGTGATCACTCAGTAGTGATTTGTATAATTGTCTTCTCTTTACATATGTTTCCATGTTTTCTCTTCTCTGCTTCTAAGATTTTTCTCTCTAACATTGATTTTCTTTTATTTATTTATTTATTTATTTATTTATTTATTTATTTATTATTTTTTTTTTTCTTTAACATTGATTTTCATGGGCCTTAAGTGTGGTTATGTTTGTTTTTATCCTGCTATAGTTCTTTGTTTCCTTCATGGTCCACAATTACACATCTGTTAGACTGCTCACTATTTCACCACTGGTCCTAGAATCTCTGCTGTTTAGATTTATTTATTTATTTTTAGTGCTCTGTGTGTGTGTGTGTGTGTGTGCTTCAGTTGGTGGTTTCTATTGCTTTGTCATTGAGTTCACTAATTCTTTCTTCTATGGTAACTATTAATTCCATCCAGAATTGTTTTAACTTCAATATTGTACTTTTTATTTTTAGAAGCTCCACGTGGTTCATGGGGCACCTGGGTGGCTAATTCGCTTCAGCATCTCTCTCAAAAATAAATAAGCATTAAAAAATGTAAAAAGGAAGTTCCACGTGGTTCTTTATTTTGATCAGAGATAGGGCATTGCATATTTAATATTGTTAAATGTTGTTTTACTATCCTCCTTTAAAGTGTTTTGAGGCATGAACTTTAAGAATGTGAGGCTTGTTTTTAAGCTTTGCAAGGACTGGTATACAGTAGGCTTTAACATAAGTACACTTTAGTCAAACTGCTCAATTCTGACCCTACCCAGGACTATACTGAATATTCCAGGTATTCCAAGAAGTCCATCATTGTAAATGGCTGGAACTGAAATTATTGCCCAATTGTGTGTGAGCTCTTTGCAGTTTTCTGCATCTAACACCTTTCTTATCCTTTACCCTGTGCGTGTGTATTTCATCATTCAATATATCAAGGGAACTCCTTTGCAGATTTCTGCAGGAATTTCTCTGTATACAGCTGACCCTTGAACAACTCGGGTTTGAGCTGTATGGATCCACTTACACACAGATTGTTTTCAATAGATGCAGTATAGGGCTATAAATGTATCTTCCTTATGGTTTTCTTATAACATTTTCTGTTCTCTAGTTGCTTTACTGTAAGAATATGGTATATAATACATACAACAAAAATATGTGTTAATTGACTGTTTATGTTATCAGTAAAGCTTTATCAATCAACAATGTGCTATTAGTACTTGGGTTTTTGGGGAATCAATAGTTATATGTAGATTTTCTTGTTGTTGTTGTTGTTGTTGTTGCTGTTGTTGTTTAGTATATGTGGATTTTCGACTATGAGGAAGCTGGCTTCCCGACCCCCATATTGTTCAAGGGTCAACCTTTGATCCCTTTCTTTGCTGCTTTGACTGCAAATCCTACTCATTTGCTCCTCTTTCCTCATGCATCTTTATGTCCTTAACCCAGTAAACTCTAGTGCTTTGCCTCGGTTTCACCTTAGTCCAAAAAGTACCTCTAGGTAGGAGCAAGGAGCATGTCCTGGCTCTCCTTTTCCCCACTTTGCTCAGAGATTATAGTAATGTGCCTTTGTCAATGTCTGAATGCCACTGCTTTTCATTCAGTTTATAGTTAAGACTAGAAGACTAGTTTGATCCCAGTGACTCATTCATCTTAGCTGGAAATGTGTATTCTGTGTGTGAGCATGTGTGTGTCAGTTTTAGTTTTGAGGTAAAGGAAATTGTTCATACATTTAGAAATATTTTATAATCATGGAATTGTTTCATTCTCCTTTAACTTTCACTGTATACTTAAATATGCAATATCTTACCTTAAATACACATGTGTATTTTATCTAAAATACCAATTTTTGTATGTAGTCTCTATTTTAATAAATGTCTGATATTTAAAAGGCTGTTACAGTTTGAGACACTCTGAGCAACAGATCACTAGCCCCTTTCCTCAGCAATAAAAGCTTTGTCTCAAAGAGCACATATCAGTTTGAGAAATGCATTACTGTTGGTTCAATAGCCTTGTTTGTTCTGCTCATCTGTATGGAGATGTGCTTATGATACTTTTCTGGACATAGGTTTTGTAATGGCTCCATTTTATCATGTTATGGAACACCTGTTTTTGTATTTGTTATTATATATCCTCCATACATCTCCAGCAAAGGGAAGTTGAGCAGAAGCAAACATAGATTAATAGCTGGTAGGTGTAATAAACTATACAATCTAAATTCTTGCTGTTTTTAACCCCATCCCGTCACTGTAGTTCACTATAATATTTCTAAAACTCTGCTTTCAGCCACTCTTTTTGTTTCTGCAGCTGCATAAGCAGGTGCAGGTTTGAAGCAGTATAAGGGATGAAAGAGAGTTTATCATGTAAATAATAGTATCATTTACCCCACCCCAACCCTGTAATTGACCTGATTGATCATAATGTTAAGATTCTACCTCTGAATTCACTAAAAACCACTGGGTAAATATATAGCAAGGGTTATTTTATTGACACCGTAGTACCTAATAGCAGTCTATCTTTTAAAAATACATATTATTTTCTTAACGGAATCAAGTGAGGTTTTCGTTCTCTAAGTGTATCTTTTGCCTTGCTTTGAAATGAGAAATACCATATCATTTTATTTTCTGCTGCACATTTGCCACAGCCCTTAAAGATTTCACACAGAGTAAAATAAATCATCCAGACACGTAATATTCATAAGCAGGGCATTTTAAATAAAACTATTAGGACTATTCCTTTTAATTCAATCTCCTGATAGATTTTATTTTCAAGCCAGGTGCACAAAGGACATGATGATGTAACATCCATATTCCTATTTGAATACAGTGGACTCATTGGCTTCTGGAAACATTTTTGAAAGCTGGAATATATCCAAGAGAATTATGCTTTAATGTCCAGGTGTCTTTTATAGGTAATAAGATAAATGTATCAAAAATATCTTCTATTTGGCTGTATTTCTTACAGAAAGAAGTGAAAACTGATACAAAAGAAGTTACTCTGACATGAAACAAAAAAGAAAGAAGCTTTGTGGCAACTTTATGTGAAAGGTTGCAGAGGTAGGTAATATAATCTTGAATAATTAACAAACTACCCTAGGTGATAAAACAGTGTGTAAGTTCCGAGGAGGAAGCCACATATTCTGTAAAGATAGGATTTAAAGGGACAAGTGTTAATAGAGTCAGATAGTCTATGCAGATGGCATTTTGAGCTTATTAAAACTATCTCATATCAGAACAAATCGAAAAGACCTTAGTATTGATTTATATAATTCAAAATACAGCCACTTCCAATGTTTCTTTTCAAAGCCAATAATATACAAATACCCAAGTATATACGCTTGACATCTAATTTATTTTTGATATTCTGTGAGCCTAGTGCATCAGTTTGCTTACATTTGAAGCACAGAGTTATAAAACAAAATTCAAAATGTTGTGAACATTTCATTGAGGCCATTACTCTCTATTCAGCAAGGCTGAACATTTGAAATATTCTTAAAATCAGTTTATCTCTCAGACTAACACAACTTGCCATTTTTAAATCTGATAATGACCTTAGCATTTCTTTTGGAGTTGAAGTATCGTAAATGCTACATCCATTTGATAGAGTAATATTTAAGGTGTCTAGAAATTTATAAGTTTCTTTATGCCAAAGTAAATACAGATAAAATAAACTGATACAAAATACTAGCACAAAAGTGAGATAATATTATGCTTCACACATTTGCCTTCAAATCAGATAACATTCCACTTTGATAAGCCATCATCCCTAAAAATCACAGCAGATAGTATCTCCCATGAATAAGATTTGTTACGTGTTTTTAATATTAGGTTTTCCTTTTATTCAACCTTAAATTAATAAGCAATTTGGATTGCTAAGAATATTCTTATTTGTCAATCCAGATGTCCTTTTCTCTTTGTCTCGTCTTTTTTTTCTCTTTCACTTCACTGTGGTTTTAAACTGAGATTATTCGATGAACTCTGCACTGGTAACAAAATTTCAAGATGTATATAGCCAAAGTACAGTGTTCAACTAAGCCACATTCTTTGAGTCTTTCAAGAAAGAGGAACATGATTATTAATTTTGAGAGACACAGAGTGCAAGCATGGAGGGACAGAGAAACTGTCCAGAGAAAGAGAGAGACCATGCTTACATAAATTTTATTACACTGTCCCCCAGAGACGCAGAATCTGAAGCAGGCTCTAGGCTCCGAGTTGTTAGCATAGAGCCCAACATGGGGCTTGAACTCACGAACCGTGAGCTATGACCTGAGCTAAAGTTGGACACAACCAACTGAGCCACCCAGGTGCTTCATATAGTTTGAATTTTATTTGTTTATTATATTAGGATACAAACCATGTGCATACTATAGAGAAGTTCATTACACAAAAAGAAAGATTCTAGAAGTAAAGAGATCAAGAATGACTGGTAGGGAAGAAGGGGGAGAGGGAAGGAGAGAAAGAGAGGGAGGGAAGAAGGAAGGAAAGAAGGGAGGAAGAGACAGAAAGAGGGAGGGGAGAAAAAAAGAACCTGTCATATGCATGTGCATTTTCACTGATGCCCAAGTCTGAGAGCTTTTGTTTTTATCCAGTAGGAACAGATTAAGACTAAAGTTAATTTTAAAATTTCAAGGATTCACCTAGCAGTTTTTCAACATAGAATTTAGTTAAAATTAAATTATGTAAATTAATAAATAATAAATGATATTTATATAATAAATACTTATATGAAACAAAAGTAATAATTAATGAGGTGCCTGGGTGGCTCAGTTGGTCAACCGCCCAATTCTTGATTTCGGTTCAGCTCATGATCCCAAGGTGGGGGGCTCTGAAAACACTGTGTCAGGCTCTGCACTGAGCTTGGCACCTATTTAAGATTATCTCTCTCTCTCTCCCTCTGCCCTCTCCCCTGCTTATACTCTCTCTCTTTCTAAAAAAAAAACAAAAAACAAAAAACAAAAAACAAAAAACACCCAGTAATAATCAAGACACATAATATTTTGCTGTATTTTACTATTATCTATACTTCTGATATTATTTATACATATTTTCTTTTCACAGTGGAAATACCATAGAATGATGTGTTACTGCATATCTCTTCCACATTCTGTAATAACACCTTAATAGTTTGAAATTGGCCATGTTCCATGAATTTACATTATAGAAATCAGGAAGTGCTACAAAGCAGGGTTTGAGTTATTGTTTGTTGATTCTTTAGAATTAAGAAAGTAATAGCTCTAGACACTGTTTTGTGAATAGAAAAGAAAGAAAAAAATAGAGAGCAAGAAAGATGATATTGTTGTAATATTTCAAAATAATGACTCAATTTAGCAAAAAAGTGCTGATATCATTGATGAGTTCTGTGGGCATGGATTGGCTATATTAAATCCATAATAAAGTGTATTGTATATTTTTTATTATCATTTGTAAATTGTGTGCTACTTAATATTTATATCAGTAAAAGTTATAATATGCATATGCATGCTGGATTTATTTGTTTATAGGTGTTGAGGGGGCAGTTTTTAACATTTATCAGCTAACCACTGCCTAGGATACATCTATTTATAATTTGTTGCTTAGAAGATTCCCTAATGAGGTCCCATAGAAAACCATATTAATAAAACGAACTTTGGTTAAGTCTACACTTCTGGCCTGACAAATGTAGGCAGACAAAGTATATATAAATAAGAACATGCATCTAAGAATAGCTGCATCTAAATTTATTCACATATGGCAGTCAGAATTCTAAACTGGTTTCCATAATTCTGTCTTCTGGTACCCACATCTTTGGGTAATAGCCATCCCTTGAACCTGGGCATGATGTGTAAGTTTCATCTAAACAATAGACTATGGGAAGTTGAAGATATTTTGCAGATATAATGAAGGTCTCCATTCAATTGACTTCATGCTAATAAAAAGGCTATTGTCTGGGGTGGTCTGCCCTAATTGAGAGAGCCTTACAGAAGAGGGTCAGAGGCAAGAGATTTTTCCCTCTCACTTCATTACTATATTTAAATAAACAAGTTTATAGAGATTTGCAGCCACTAGGAAATGAATTCTGCCAAGAATCTGAAGGAGCTTAAAAGTGGACACTTCCTTAAACAAATCTAAGGTTGAGGATGCACGCTGTTCAATAACTTGACTATTATAGCCTGGTGAGATAATGAACACATAACTAAATTAAGATGTTCCTGGAACAATGCCCAATAGAAAGTATAAGATAAAAAGATTTTGTTGTTTTAAGCCTTCAGGTATATAATAATGTGTGTGTGTGTGTGTGTGTGTGTGTGTGTGTGTGTAATACTCTGCAAGGGATGTTAAACAAGGTTGTTTCTGTGGAAGAAAAAATATATATTTGGAAACTTGGTTCTGTTCAAAAAATAAAGAGAATTAGGAAAAGAATTATTATTTAATGTTTAGTTATTTACTTTTAGAGAAAGAGAGAGAGAGAGAGAGAGAGAGAAGTGGGGCAAAGAGAGAAAGAGAGAAAATCCCAAGCAGGCTCTGCACTATCATTACCTGAGCCAAATCAAGACTTGAATGCTTAACAGAGTGAGCCAACCAGGTGCTATGGAAATAGAATTATTGATGGTCAATTAAAAATCTTATTTTATTTCTTAATCACTCCAAAAGTTAATTCTTTAGGAGAGCCCGGGGGGCTAAGTCGGTTAAACATCCGACTTCAGCTCAGGTCATGATCTCGCAGTTCATGGGTTCAAGTCCCACATCAGGCTCTGTGATGACAGCTGGGCACCTGGCACCTGCTTTGGATTCTGGGTCTCCCTCTCTCTCTGCCCCTCCCCTGCTCACGCTCTCTCTTTCTCTCAAAAATGAATAAAACATTAAAAACATTTAAAAAAGAAGATTTAAAAGTTAATTCTTTAAAGCATATATAAAAATGAAATTAATAACAAAGAAAACAAATGTGGAAGAAAGTAATAGAGTGTATACTGTTATAAGGACCTTAGAACATATATGAAGCAGTGGAATATTATTTTAAAACGGACTTTGTAAGGTCAAGGGAGGCTACTATATAATAAGCAATAGAGGAGATAAAATGGAATAATAAAATCCACAATTGAATCCAGAGAAAGGGAAAAAATAATTTGTTTAATGGAAGACATGTAAAACAGAAAGGAAGATGGTAGATTGTGATGTAAACATATGGATAATCATTGTAAATTGAGATGATCTCAACTCAGGGGTTGAAAGAAGACAACGACTACCAAATTAGATGAAAAAATTGACACCCAACCTCATACAGACTGTAAGTATCTCATTTAAATATAGACATGGATAGATTTAGAGTAAACAAATGGAGAAACGTATTTCTCACAAACACTGACATCAAAAAAGTAATCAAGAGGGAAATGAATGATATAGGGTCGATTCTGCAGGAAGTTGGAACAATCCCAATTGTGTTATTTACAGTAGTCCCCTTTTATTCAGGATTTTGCTTTCCTCAGTTTTAGTTACCCACTGTTAAGTGTGATCTGGAAGCACATGATCCTCTTTCTGAGTATCATCAGAAGGTAAACAGTGGCCTATTGCTACATCACAATGCCTATGCCATTCTCCTTACTTCTCTCATCATATAGGCATTTTATCATCTCACCTCATCACAAGAAGGTTCAGTAGAGTACAATAAGATATTCTGGGAGAAAGAGAGAGACCATGCTTACATAAATTTTATTACACTATATTGTTAAAATTATTCTATTTTACTATTAGCTATTATTGTTAATCATAGGTATGTATGTACAGCAAAAAATATTATATGTAGGGTTTGGCTCTTTTTACACTTTCAGGTATCTGCTGGGGGTCTTGGAAGATATCCCCACAGATACTGGAGGACTAATGTAATTCTGAAACTACTTTTAATCTACATAATCTCTCAATGTGGTTTGAGTCAAATGAAATGATCTTCTGCCTTATTCACATTTTATAAAATATGAATCAAAAATCGCATTTGACACGTTAATTTTAAGATATTTCTTGAAAATTGATTGTATAATGGAGAGAAGAAAGGCACCACATAATTTAAATACAATATAGTGAAGCTTCCTTAACTACCGTTCAAAGAAATTCGAGATGTCTATATGGAGTGGTGTGAAACCTTCCTCTTGACAGCAATTTTAGAGGCTTCTCAAAAGTCACTGGGTAAGGAACTTTTTCTAAAGCATGGTGTCCTACTAATGTCACTGGGTTAGCTATAGAAAGACAAATATTTATGTGTGTATTTGACTTAAAACTGACCCGCACTCCTGAGAAATATAGCCTATTATTAAAACGAAATTGACAAACAGGAAAATAATATGCAAAATACTATTATTTTCAATTGCTTAAAACTAAAGCTATTTGGAGTATGACACAAGATGAATAGCAAACAGTGTGAGTAATAGAACCAAATTACCCACATATAAAATGAGAGAGATGAGTTTTTTCCCCTTTATAATGATATCACTAATCGTATTTACTACAAACCTAGGGCAATCATTCTTAAAACACACTTCTAATTTAAGAATATGCGCTACATAGACTTTATGGTGCCATCAAAATCTTGGTTTTATAAGCCTGTTTCCTAATGCTTAGCCCAAATTGCTTTGACAAGGTTAAAAGAAAGATCAATAATTTCTAGGAAGAGCTAACTGATATTTAACTGAGAATATTTTTCCATATTAAATGCCAAAATTGTGGCTCACCACAGTAATAATAATAATGTGTGTGTGTGTGTGTGTGTGTGTGTGTGTGTGTATACAGTGCAGTTTAACTAGAGAAAAACTAAACAATCAAGAAATTATGGAAAAATATGCTTTTCCTCTAAACCATAAAGAAAATACCTCAAAGTAATATCTAAAAGAAAACCACAGGTAAAGTGAATTATGTAATAAAAACTAAATCTAAAAAAGGTTAAATAAAATCGTAATGAATGATTACCTTCTTTGGAGCTGTGGATAATCTCATCAGCCTATCCTTTATCTGTACATCTAAACACAGCTTTTATTAACATATATGACCATTTCTAGAACATGATTTCATCTCAGCTTCTCATTTAATGACCACAATGTATTATGTGTGTATGGGTACTTGGTTACAAGTAATAATTTGGCAAAAGGAAATTGCTAATACTTCAATGATGAATAAATGTCACTTTCACTAGGAAATACACAACAAGTGAAGAAAATGCATTATTGGTTCTCATATTCAGAAATTAGGCAAAGGACTGGAACGCCGCCCATAAATACACGGTGTTGTACAACACATTTTTATTATTATCTAACATAAAATTATATTTTACTATCTTTCATATTGTTAAATGTGCAATAAAGAGAAAGTCAATATTCCTTTTACCACTTGGTCTACTTTTATGTTAGTTTTAATTTTATTGAGATATCCATTGGCAGCATTTTTAACACTCTAGTAACTCTTTTCTGTATATAAGGAAAGGTTATGGAGAGAGAGAGAAAGCCAAGAAATATTTGCATTTTGGGTTGTTTCAAAGTCATCACCTCCAAATCTAAAACACAGAAAAAATAGTTACTGAGGCATTGCATTTCTTGGTTGTTCAAATAAATCAGGTTTCTCAAATAAGTCAGGTGAGGAGGGGAGGTTGGAGATGTAATAGTACACCGAGACAGGGCTTTCACATGCATGCAGAGATACACTTTATTTTACTGCTTTTGACTTAGAAGTATCTATTTATTCAAAAAAGAATTTTTCCAGATAACATGGAAAAATTCAAATATTTTAAATTTGGTGGGGGTGGGACTGCCTTGATTTCCAATCCTTCCAATTAATGCATGAAGATAAATAAGGAAAAGGAAAAAAAATAGACTCATGTCATATATATGTACACTAAATTCTTCTTTTCCAAAAAAATACCACATCCAAACAACTGGAATTTCTAATGAGTTTGCGATGATAAATAATTTCGAATATGAAAATGTAGTTGCTTCAGTTTTCCATTGTTAATGAAGACCATAATATATATGTAGAGAAAAGCCAACAGTCATGGGGTTGGTTTTTATTTGACTGGCTTATTATGAATGTGTAGACTTTATAGATCTAGAAATTTCATTTGCCTGTGAGTTGCACAGGGCAGGAAGAAAGTGAGGGAACAGAGCTTCTTTTTCTATTGCTCCATTCTTTTGTTATGTTTGTTTATTTATTTTGAAAGAGAGAGAGAGAGAGCAGGTGAGGGGCAGAGTAAGAGCAGGAGAGAGAATCCCTGCAGGGCTGGATCTCACCAATCAAGAGATCATTACCTGAACTGAAATCAAGAGTCAGACATTTAGCTGACTGATCCACCCAGGCACCCCACTGTTGCTCCATTCTTTGTACATTCCCTGAAGTTTTGCTGGCTGTTGTAGCAAACTATCAAAAAATATATTATGACTGAGGCACTGGGGTGCCCCATGAGCGACCTGCTCTTGATTTTGGTTCAAGTCATTATCCCAGAGTTGTGAGATTGAGCCCTGCATCGGGCTCTGCACTGAGCACGGAGCGTGCTTAAGATTCTCTCTCCCCCTCTGCCCCTCTCTGCTGCTTGCACTCATTCTCTCACTCAAAAATTTAAAAAAAAATGAAAAAAGTGTATATACATATCATGACTGAAACATGGTGCAAGTAAATGTGTCAATTATTAAAAATCCAGTATGGTTTTCTTGGATGATTCTTATTATACAAGAGGTGACCAACAAACAGGCTCTTCCGTCCTCATGGTGCTGTCACTTTGGCTTTGGGCATAGAAAGACTGTGCCTCACTTCTGATGACATTTCTTCAGTGTCCACCAGTTAGAAAGGAAAAGAATAGGGAGGAATACAAAAGGCATATAACATTATAAAGTGACTCCTTTTATCAAGCCAATGGCAGGTCCTCCTAGTAAATGTCCTGTATGTTCCTTTGGCCAAATGTATGGGGTTTGTTTGTTTGACTGTTTGTTTGTTTTCAACATAACTGTAAGGGAGATTGAGAAATATATTTTTGCTTCCTTACTTGTTCTATTTTTGGCTATGCACATCATTAAACTAAATAAAGCTGGAGTTTATGTAATAATAAGTACATGGGAAAAATGGATGTTTAGTTGGCAACTGACAGCTATACCCATGGCCACATGGACAGAGCTAATGGTTCCATGGATAGCAACACACTGTAAGGTTAGCACATTCGTATTACTACCTATGTCATCAGTTCTTTTGTGTCTATGACCAATGGTGTTAGTTTATATTCATGAGCCGTCAACAATTCTAATTACCTAACATATAGTTTATTATTAGCCCAACCTTCTACCCACTTATAATGGCAGGTAAAGGACCACTGATCTTTAAGTAGGAAAAATGAAGACATTTATGTCCCGGGAAAGCTATTTTGAATACCACAGCATTCTCTATTTATATATACAAAACTCAAGTATTGGCTAGTTGAAACTCTCCATCCACCTCATAATAAGCTTTGAGTAGGAATAGGTACTTCAAAATAGTCATGGCATAACACGAGGATCACTCAAAGTCATAGACCCTCATTGTTGCCAAATTAGGCTTTATAAAGGAGGCATAAACCCAAGAAGTGACGACTTGTCTTTATGAATTTTCTAAGTCCTCCTGGACTTCTCATATTCCTTTCCTGAACATCACCACCTCTGGTCACATTTATCTGGAAGTACCTACTTATATCACATTGGCTGTAATTAGAGTGTCCACAAGATCTGATGTGCCAGATGGTTATAGCTTTCACTTGTCCCAGCACCCTATCCAGACAGTGAACAACTGTACTCTCACTTTTAAAAGTATCTCTGTCTGGATAGCAGTTGTAGTGGCCAGGTAGCTATGAGGTTCATGAACAGAGTTATGTGGTCATGCAGGTTCCTTATGGAGTAGTCTCCATACTTCTTAGATCCTTTTTTTCCTTGATTCTTACTACAGTATCAGTGAATAAAAGTATCAAGGAGATGCAATCACAAAATAATCCCCCAAAATCTTACTACTAATAACAAAAGTAACATTAGTTACAAAGACTAAGCATATTTATAATAATTTAACTAGGTTTCAGTGTTTCACAACTTGCAGAATGGTAAATATCAGTGTTAACCCAACCTAGAATAGGGCTTTTCAAACTTTAATGTAAATACAGATCACTCTGGAGGTCTTTCCAAAATCCAGATTCTGACTCATGTCTTGGGTGAAAGATAAGACTCTCCGTCTCTAGCAAACGTCCAGTTGATGTAGATGAGCAAATGAGCAGATCACACGTAAGCCTAGTCTATTTCAAGATAATTAATTTGAACTTGGAAAATGCAATTGGTTCCATTTATCAAAAGTAAATTACAATACAAGTGCTCTTTGAATTCAAATGCTTTGTTTGGTACATAAAAGATTAGAGATAAATTGAGCTGAGCAAGTTTTAAAAGTAGCTGTATTGGTTTGCTAAGATTGGCATAACAGAGTACTAAGTACTGGACAGCTAAAACAACAAAATGTACTCTCACAATTCCGGAAGTTCAAAGTCTGAGATTAAGGTGTCAGCAGGGTTGATTTCTTCTCTTCTTGACTTGCAGATGGCAGTCTTCTCCCTGTGTCTTTACATGATCTTACTGCTGTTTGTGAGTGTCTGTGTCCTAATCTCTTCTTATGGGGACACCAGTCATATTGTATTCAGGCCCGCCAAAATGACCGCATTTTAATTTAAAGACCTTATCTCCAAATAAGTCACATTCTGAATTATTGGGGATTATAACATCAATATATGAATTAGGGGGTAGATACAATTCATCCCATTCCAATACTATTCAACTTCTCCGGACATAAAAAGGCAAGCAGAGCTTTTCCTTTTGAATAATTTTTTGAAGAGTACAAAACATTATAATATTTTTTCCATTTATTTTAATAATATTCTTACAATTGCCTTAAAAACAATTTTCTTCAGGTTTGATTATTTTTTCAAGTAAATTATTAAACAAATGTGTCAAGATTTTCTTTAGGTTCTTAAACTAGAGAGATTACTCTTTGGGCTTAAATGTACATGAAGTTGGTAAGAGGATCCATTGTGTTGTAACAGAAAGAGTTGCATTTTCAGTCAAACTGTGATGGTAAATAGTAAATGAGCGATGGTACACGTGTAACTTTTTCTAAGCTTCATGATAGCATTTACAAATGTGGTAGTAACTACCAATATTTGGTATATAATAAATGTAGTATCTCACAATATATGGGAAGAGTTACGAAGATAGTGTACATGAAACAGTAAAAGAGCATATTTTAAGATTTTGGACAGAGTTGAAAGAAATGTTATAGAATAGAATGAGAATGGGTTTTGTCCTTAAACCCTAGCTGTATGACTATGGGTAAATCACTTTACTCCTCTAAGCAATTGTTTCCCCTTTCTATAAAATAAAAATCACAATACTTTTTAAAAAGTGTTTATTTATTTCTGAGAGACAGAGAAAGCGTGCAGCAAGCAGGGGAGGGGAAGAGAGAGAAGAAGAGAATCCCAAGCAGGCTCCACACTGTCAGTGCAGAGCCCAATGCAGAGTTCAGTCTCACAAAATGTGAGATCATGACCTGAGCTGAAATCAAAAGTTGGATGCTTAACCAACTAAGCTACCCAGGCACCCCAAGACTACACTACTTAATTTTCAGAGATTTTCTAAGTTTATGTAATTGTCCTTTTCCTTAACAGATACTCAATACATTTTACTTTTGATCTCAAATCATTGATTTCCTAGAGAAATGCTGACCCTAATTTCTCCCATGACAGTATTTTAGATATTTTTCCAATTATATCTTTATGCTGACTGTGCTAAAAAACCAACAAAACTCATGATGATAAAAATATAGAGTAAATAAATAGGCATAGTAAAATTCTGAGCTATTACCTCCATTACACACAATAAGTTACAAATGATTACCTGAAGTCCTTGCTCAGCCATCACCAAGAATGTTTTTTATTCTCTAAGGTCAAACAAAAGCAAGTGGTGAAGCAGAAATCAAAGCAAAAGGCAAACAATAAACAAAAATATTTATAAACTATGTTAATTACATTCCAAAATAAAATAAAACCTGCGTCTAAGCAATTAATTCTACATTCCATACAAGAATTTGGGCTGTTCAGTTTCAGATAAGAGATCTCAAAATTTATTATCTTATAAATAAGGAAGACAATAGGTAAAGAACCAAAAGACCAGTCAAATTATAATAAGTTCTTTTAGAGGAGTGATTAGAAACATTACTAGAAACAGATAAATATGGCTCAGCTGGATAAGCATCTGACTTTGGCTCGGGTCATGATCTCATGGTTGGTGGGTTTGAGCCCCGCATCAGCTTCACTGCTGCCAGCACAGAGCATGCTTCAGATCTTCTGTTCCCTTCTATCTCTCCCCCTCCCTAATGCTGTCTCTCTCTCTCTCTCTCTCTCTCTCTCTCTCTCTCTCTCTCTCCTCCTCTCTTCTTCTCAAAAAAATAAACATTAAAAAAAAGAGAAAGAGATAAATATGTCTAGATAGTGAGAACATAAATAAATTCCCTGGTTCCCTCCACCCAAAGCTGATTTCTGAAAGGACAGAATTGGTGATGAAAACCCCAGAGGGTTTGGAGGAACTGAAACTAAAAACCTTGCCTTTGTGTGAGTCTTGAATCTTGGTGAGCCTTGAGAGGACTTTTCCTTGCCAAAAATAGTGGCAAAATTAGTCTAACCAAAGAGTCTTGAGGCTATCACCCTCCAAAACCTCTACCCAGATGTCATGCAGTTTTCTTACTCCCAGATGGAGCAGCCGCGTTTTCCAAATCACATCCTGTTTTAGAGTTAATGCAATTTTGGAAGAGTAGTGCAAATATAAAGTATTAATAAAGGAAAAAGTAGGATAAGTTGTTTTTTTTCTCATTGATACCAGTGGCTTTGAGGGTAGCTTTGAACCAAAGGACCCTGTGAATTCATGTTATACTGTAGACTCTTCCCACTCTGGAAATTATACAGCAACTAAGGAAGAATGAGGACCAGCTAAATGGACATATTGAGAAATGGCAGCAACTAACTTTACCTTAAATTGATTTATTTATAGTTTAAGATATCAAGAACATGGGAGTTTTGCTGTAAGATAAATAAATTACAGAAAAATAGAGAATATCACAGGTCTTTACACCTGAATTCCTGTAACAGCAAGACTTCGCCTACTGGATATTGCAGTTAACTTTTAAATTATTATCTTAAATAGCATATACTCTGTATTAGTTGCTTGGACTGCCATTACAAGCTATCACAGGTTAAGTGGCTTAAACAACACAAATTTATTTTCTCACAGTTCTGAAAGCTGGATGGTTAAGATGAAGGTGCTGTTAAGGGTTGAGTTTTGATTCCTGGCTTGCAGATGACCACCTTCTTGCTGGGCCCTCATATGGCTCTTCTTTGTGCATACACAGAGAGGGAGGTCTGGTATCTCTTCTTTTGCTTAAAAAGACACCAATCACAGAATTAAGTGCCCCTACATATGACCGTTCTTAACTTTAATTACCTCCCTTGGACATTATATCTCTAAATGCAGTCCCATTGTGGGGTTAAGGCTTCAACAGAATAATTGAGGTGAGGGGGTCACAATTCAGTTCACAAGGATACTCCCAAGATTTTCAAAGTAGATTCTGAAAAATAAAAATTTGCCTAATATTATCTTACTCAGAACCCACTTCTCTGAAGATTTGCTCACATACATATTAAGATTTATGGGGGCGCCTGGGTGGCGCAGTCGGTTAAGCGACCGACTTCAACTCAGGTGACGATCTCACAGTCTGTGGGCTCGAGCCCCGCGTCAGGCTCTTGGCTGATGGCTCAGAGCCTGGAGCCTGTTTCCGATTCTGTGTCTCCCTCTCTCTCTGCCCCTCCCCCGTTCATGCTCTGTCTCTCTCTGTCCCCAAAATAAATAAAAACGTTGAAAAAAAAATAAAAAAAAAAAGATTTATGGTCCATCAACATAAACATCAAATCAAGATAACTTACTGAAATATAATATTTCAAATTCAGACTTATTGAAATTAGTATCACAACAAAAATATAATAATAATTTCCATAAATATTTTAAACAAAGCTAAACTTTACAGATAAAATGACCATAATTATGAAATATAATGCTAGAATATATCTATACATATTGTACTAAAAATGATTAAGGTGATGCATTTAAGATATATGATATGATTTCCTACCAGAACCATACCTTGTGGTATTTCTATCATTCTTTTTTCCTTTTAAGTAGCTCTTGGAAGCCATTACATCACTTCTTTTTGAGTCTTAGTCACTAACTTGTGGATGATGCTTAATGACCAAGTCTATTGAAAAGATGGATGAAAAAGGCCACTTTGCCAATGAAGATCTGCATTTCAGAGATTTTCCTTCTTTGAATTCTATGTCTTTGTCATGTCCATAGTGCTTTTATGGACTTCTTAAGTTTCTACTGTTCTTCTGAAGTTTAAAATATAGTGAGTGGTTATCAACCCACTGATTTACTTTTCCTTTCAGGATATGGACATTTGAATTGCTCATTTTAGGTTTTGATTTTGTATTGAAAGAAAGCAGTGATCACTGTTATGATGCCCAAAGTATGCCACCTCTCCACTATGTTTCTAAATATGAGGAAAACTAAAGAACCTATAGGCCTGGGAGGCTAAGTTGACATAAAACTATAGCCAAAAAACAAGTTATAGAAGTAAATAAGCAAGTATAACACAATCGAGGTAACACCCGGGTCATTTACTTTTGTAAACCTTTGTAAGAGTCTAATTACACAATGCGTTATTATAATACAACTTTTTAAGTTCCAATTGGTCCTCCATGATGCTTGGAGAACGAGCTGTGACTATCGGATTTACAAATAGCAGGGTTGCTCAGGTGATATTTTTAATCTTACTTAATCTCAAAGGAAAAGGAATTAATTATTTAAGTTTGACTAAATGGGAAGTAAGTGAACATCTTGTTAGAATTCGAGAATTTGCAACCAAACTTAACATTGCATTGCTATGTGATTGAGAATTTATTCTGAATATAGTGATGTTCCCACCCTCTTAATGCCAGCCGAGGGAAAATGTGCCCTCACAACTAATTTGTTTGTTCTTTTTCTTACTAAGAACATATAAATTAAGAAACAAAGAATGATTTTTATTATGAATGTCATCCATAACAGAAAATATCTATAATATATTGCTGATTAGGAATGAAATAAATGAAATGGCCTTATGATTTTTGAGCAAAAGTTGAAGTTGTGCAAATGAAGATGAGAGAAAGTCACAATATTGACAATAACAAAGCTTATCAATTAATAGTTCAGGAACTCTATTGCAATTATTCACTATGTTTTTAACCAAGCAAGGCGTTTGGGTCAATGGGGGGAAAAGTGTTAATATGAGAATTAAAACTATTACATACAGAAATGCACTTCTTGAAATGTGATATGTTTTACAATTTGAATCAACATGAACAGCTCCAGTCAGCAAGAAGAAAATTATTAAACCATTTCCCTTACCTTTTGTCAACTGACAAAAGGAGGCAGAACTGAAAAAGAACAAAGGCCATTATTTGGGATCTCAGAATTGTCATATGAGGAGCATGAATCCAGAGAAACCGGAAAAGGGAGCTGTTCATATATAGAAAGTAAGGGGCCTTTACGAGGAAAAAGAAGGGGATAATTACATGATTTAGATGAAGAGAAAAGAGAAAAAGAAAACTTAATTTAGTGCTAACCATTTGAGACACTTTTGATTTCTATCTAGCTTATTACTTTATTTTTGTTATCAAACTATCCCTGGTATGCTTTTGACAACTCTTCTGTCTTTATAAAATTCACATCAACAGTTTTATGGTCCTAATGCCAATTATTCTGTTGGACTTTATGAGCAACTTCTTATAAAATAATTATCACTCTTGGCCCAGCTCAAGATTTCATTTGTTAGAAAGGAAAATGGAGTCTCTCATGTCCAGACACCTTATACAATTTCACACTATGATAATTTTCTAATAGAATATTCCAAAAAATAAGTGATTTTTATTATATGTTTGGTGTCATTCAGTGACATGAGGATTGCAACATGCATATAAAACATGTTTTATGAGTTTGTGTACCAATTAAGAGAAAACATAAGAGATAAACTAAATAGTAACCAGGTGATATTTTAGACTTAACTGTCTTATCAGTTCATGGGCTATTAAAATAACATTTTAAAAGCTGAAGTAAAAAATAAAAAGTATAGATTAAAAAAGAACAGAAAGTATAGAAAAAACTTTAATTTTTTTTAATGTTTTTATTTGTTTTTGAGACAGAGAGAGACAGAGCATGAGCAGGGGAGGGGCAGAGATGGTGGGGGGGAGGACACAGAATCTGAAACGGGCTCCAGGCTCTGAGCTGTCAGCACAGAGCCCAACGCGGGGCTCGAACTCACGGACTGTGAGATCATGACCTAAGCTGAAGTCAGATGCTTAACTGACTGAGCCACCCAGGCGCCCCTATAAAAAAATCTTTTAAAAAATATTCAGTACATTTGAATTTTCCTGAGCAGGTTCATGATACATTTGAAGCTTAAAAATATGAAGTACATATTCTGTCTGAATAAAACTTTACTACTATAATTTTATCCTTTTTGTTTGAAATTTGAAATTTCATATATGAAAATATATGAACATTAATTATTAACAGGCTGAGAAAGACAAGATTCTGTAATATAAATGTCATCTTTAGATTTCTGAGAAAAATGGTGGTGTAAGAGGACCCTAAGCTCACCTCGATACATGGATGCAACTAGATAACACCCGCATCAGTGTTAATAACCCAGAAAATGACCCGAAGACTGATAGAAAAGATTCCCCACAGTCAAATGTAGAGAAGGGTTCACATCAAAGGGGGTAGGAAAGGCAGAGATGCGATTGATTGATCTGAAGGTAAATGGGTCCACAGAACTATCTGCAGGAGGGAGGGATGCTGTATGCCACAGAGAAATGGGAAGGAGTGGATCCCCACACTAGGCAATCCAGGCATGGGGGACCACATGGGGAAGAAGATTCCCCAAAGCAATTAGTTTTGGAAACCAAGAGAGCTGAATTCCATGAGCTTTTACAATCAGTGAGGCTTAACACCTGGAATCAGTGGGCCTGACTCCAAGAAAGCCAATAAGTTGAAAGGAAACTGATTCTTCACCCTTTAGGAAACAGCATAATGAATAGCTCCATAGATATACAACATAGAAGTAGCAGTTTGAAAGATGCTTGGAGTATACAGGGAAGAGATTTGTTTACTAATCTCAGAGCATGTGCTAGAGGGGTGGGGATTATTGAAAGACATCTCTGGAAATAAAGGGGCTGGCAGGCACCATTTTCCTCTCCCATACCCCAGCCCACACACAGGGACACCTGTGGGATCCAGAACTATGCAAACACTTGCTACTTAACTTGAAAACAATGCACCCCACCTGCCTGTGCATTCTCCAGCAGATGTGTCCCCTACAGCCAGGCCTTGGCTCCAGGTCTCTTTCCACAGCACACCTGTTCAAAATCTCACTAACACCATGCATCCCACCCCTGTGCACTTCTATGGATCTGCCCCGTCCGGTGTGGCCTACCTTGGTCCGGCCGGCTGCAATTGGACCAGCAATGCAGGCCTTGCGAATAGCATAAGCCCCGCCCCTGCATTCTTCTGTAGACATGCCTCCTCTATCTTGGCCTAGGAGGAGTCTTCCTGAGTAGCTGCAGGCCCACTCCTGCAGCGGATCAGCACAGACCTTGCTGGCATAAAGTGCTCCACCCCCATGTTCTCCTGCAGACCTGCTCTCTGCAATACACCCTTGGCCAGAGACCACCCAAAGTAGTGCTACAAAACTGCTAGTGTACAAGCAGCACTGAAAGAAGCCAGCACTACCCCAAGACGACTCCTGCCTTGGGGAGAAGGGAAAGATAAATGCACACACCAGTCTGATTTCAGCCCCCATAGTGTGCTGGGGCAGACATCTGGTATGATTTTTGGCCTTACCCACCAATGATAGCTTCTAGGGGACAACACAGGGATAGTGCCCTGCAGTTTAGTGCCACTGCATCTCTGATAAACAACTTGTCTGACTGAACTTAAGCTCAAAGCAGTCTCAGACTGACGCACTAGTAAATCAAGGACCAAACCCTCCCCGCAATAGGCAAAGAGAAACATTGCAGATGATTGGACAGAAGGCAAAAATGGCTCAGCCACCATAGCAGAGTGAAGGTAACACACATAGGAGACCCCCCTGAAGTGCCAGATTCTGGTTAATGGGGAACATCGCACTGCAGGGTAGTATAGGACCTCTTCTTTATAAGGCCACTACTGTCAAGAACAGGAGACACAGCTGACTTTCCTAACACATAGAAACAGACACAGAGAGTTAACAAAATGAGAAGACAGAGGAGTATGTCTCAAATGAAAGAACAGGACGAAGTAATAGCAAGACACTTAAACGAGATGGAGAAAAATAATATGCTTGATATATAATTTAAAGTAATGATTATAAAAATATTCCCTGGATTTGAGAAAAGAATGGAAAATAAAAGTTAGGTCATTAACAAAGAGATAGAAAACATACAAATCAACTAATAGATGAAGAACTCAATAACTGATATTAAAAATATACTAAATGAAATAGATAGTAGACTAAAGGAAGAAGAAAAATGGGTCAGCAACCTGGAGAACAGAAATAGAAAGCAATCAAGCTGAACAGGAAAGAGAAAAATAAAAATAATAAATGAAAACGGACTTAGAGAATTCAGCAACACAACCAAGCATAATAACATTTGCATTATATGGATCCCAGAAGGAGAAGAGAAAGAAAAGGGGCAGAAAATTTATTTGAAAAAAATAATAGCTGAAAACTTCCCAATTCTGAAGAAGGAAACAGAAATCCAGATCCAGAAGGAACAGAGTCCCCAACAAAATCAACTCAAGGAGGTTCACGCCAAGACACATACTAATTACAATCTCAAAAAGTAGTGATAAGGAGATAATTTTAAAAGCAGCAAGAGAAAATAAAAGTTACAGAAAAGGAAAACTCCATGACACTATTGGCTAAATTTTCAGCAGAAATTTTGCAAGCCAGAAAGGAGTGACATGATATAATCAAAGTGCTGAAAGAAAAGCACCTGCAGCCAAGAATACTCTATCAAGCAAGACCTTCATTCAGAATAGGATAGATAGAGTTTCCCAGACAAACAAAAGTTAAAGGAATTCCTGACCACTAAATCAGTCTTACAAGAAATCTTGAAGGTGACTCTTTGAGTGGAAAGGGAAGATCAAAAGTAGAAATAAGAGGGGCACCTGGGTGGCTCAGTCGGTTAAGCGTCCAACTTCAGCTCAGGTCATGATCTCATGGTTCATGAGTTCAAGAGCTGCGTCGGGCTCTGTGCTGACAGCTTAGAGGCTGGAGCCTGCTTCGAAATCTGTGTCTCCCTCTCTCTCTGTTCCTCCCCCGCTCATGCTCTGTCTCTCTCTCTCCTTCATAAATAAATAAAAACATTAAAAAAAAGTAGAAGTAAGAAAAGTAAGATACACAGAATCATTAAAATGAAGTTTATTTATAAAAATCAGTCAAGGGATTCACAAAATGAAGGATGCAAAGTATGACACCATATACATAAAATGTGGGTGGGGGGAGAAAGAATTAAAGAATGTGTTGAAACATACATGATTATATCAACTTAATATAGACTACTATATGTAGAATATGTTATATACAAAGTTAACATTAATCACAAATCAAAAACAAACACTTGATATGCAAAACATAAAGAGAGAGGAATCCAAGTATATTACTAAAGAAAGCCAACAAACCCTGAGAGAAGAGGACAAGAGAAAAAAGGAACAGAGAAGGACTACAAAAACAACCATAAAACAACTAACAAAATGGCAGAGGACATAACTATCAATTATTACTTTGAATGTAAACAGACTAAACACTCCAGTCAAAAGAGAGAGGGTGACAGAAGGGATAAAAAAGCAAGACCCTTTTGCTGCCTACAAGAGACTAATTTCAGATATAAAGGCATGCAGATTGAAAGTGAAGTAATGGAAAGGCATTTGTCATACAAATGGAAGTGAAAAGAATGCCGGGTAGCAATACTTTATCAGACTTTGAAATAAAGATGGTACCAAGAGACAAAGAAGGACACTACATAATCATAAAGGGAACAATCCAACAAGAAGATGTAACAATTATAAATATTTATGCACCCAACATAATTTGGAAGCACCCAAATACGTAAACCATCTATGTTAATATGAACATTGATAGTAATACAATAATAGTAGGGGACCTTAACACTCCAGTTACATAAATGAATAGATTATCCAAACAGAAAATCAGCAAGGAAATTGGCTTGGAATCACACATTGGACAGGTGGACCTAACAGATATATTCAGAAAATCCTATCTTTAAACAGCAGAATACACATTCTTTTCAAGTGCACATAAAACATTTTCCAGAAGAGATCACATGTTAGGCCACAAAATAATCTCCAAAAATTAAAAAAAAGATTGAAATCATACCATGCATCTTTTCTAACCACAATACCATGAAACTAGAAATCAACCACAATAAAAAAATGGAAAGAACACCAATTTAAGAAGTTAAATAACATGCTCATACACAATGAATAGGTCAACCAAGAAATCAAAGAGAAAATTAAAAAAAAAAAAGAATAATGAGACAAATGAAAATGAAAACACAATGGACCAAAATCTCTGGAATGCAGCAAAAGCTATTCTAAGAGGAAAGTTTACAGCAATACAGGTCTGACTCAAGAAGCAAGAAAAATCTCAAATAAACAACCTCACCTTACACCTAAAAGAGCTAGAAAAAGAACAAATAAAACCCCAAAACAGTACAAGAAAGGAAACAATAAAGATTAGAGCAGGAATAAACAAAATAGAAAGGAAAAAGCAAACAAAAAACAATAGAACAAATTAATGAAACCAGCAGCTGTTTCTTTGAAAAGATCAACAAAATTGAAAATTCTTTTGCTAGACTCATAAAAAAGAGGGAGACAGAGACAGACAGAGAGAGAGAGAGAGAGAGAGAGAGAGAGAAGACCCAAACAAACACAATCAGAAATGAAACAGGAGGGGCGCCTGGGTGGCTCAGTCGGTTGGGCGGCGGACTTGGGCTCAGGTCATGATCTCGCGGTCTGTGGGTTCAGCCCCGTGTCGGGCTCTGTGCTGACAGCTCAGAGCCTGGAGCCTGTTTCAGATTCTGTGTCTCCCTCTCTCTCTGACCCTCTCCCATTCATGCTCTGTCTCTCCCTGTCTCAAAAATAAATAAACGTTAAAAAAAATTAAAAAAAAGAAAGAAATGAAACAGGAGAAATAACAACTGACACACAGAAATACAAAGGATTGTAAAAGAGAATATTATAAAATTTTTATACCAACAAACTGGATAACCTAGAAGAAAAGGATAAATTCCTAGGAACATATAATTTCCCAAAACAGAATCAAAAAGAAATAGAAAGTTTGAACAGACTGATTACCAGCGGTGAATTGAATCAAAATCTCCTATCAAATAAAAGTCCTGGGCCTGATGGCTTCACAGATGAATCCTACCAAATATTTAAAGAAGAGATAATATCTATTCTTTTCAAACTATTCCAAAAAAATAGAAAATTAAGGGAAGCTTCCAAATTCATTCTATGAGGCCAGCATTACCATGATACCAAAGCCAAATAAAGACAGTGCTAAAACAGAGAACTACAGGCCAATGGACATCTATGCAAAAACGAACATAGAGGCAAAATCCTCAGCAAATATTAACAAACAGAAACAAACTATACATTAAAAAAATTCATCATGGTCAAGTAGGATTTATTCCTGGAATTCAAGGTGGTTCAATATTCAAAAATTAAACATTATATATATACCGTTTATTATAAATACTCTCAACACAGGTCTAGAGGGGACATAGCTCAACACACTATAAGCCATTTATGAAAAATCTACAGCTAAGATCATAATCTATGGTTAAAAACTGAGAGCTTTTCCTCTAAGACAGGAAAGTGTAAGAATGTCTACTCTCACCACTTTCATTCACCACAGTCCTGGAAGTTCTAGCCTTAGAAATGAGAAAACAAAACGAAATAAAAGAAAAGACATCCAAAAAGGAAGAAGTAAAAATTTCACTATTTGTAGTGACATGATACTACATATAGAAAACCCTAAAAACTACCAAAAAATTACAGAATTAATAAGTGAATTTGGTAAGTCACAGGATACAAAATCAATATGCCAAAATTGGTTGCATTTCTACACTCTAATAATGAAGTAGCAGAAAGAGAAATTAAGAAAACAATTTAAAAAAAAAAAGAAAGAAAACAATTTCATTTACAATTGCACCTAAAAGAAGACTATATCTAGGAATAACTTAAATCAAACATGAATAATCTGTACTCTAAAAACTATAAAATATTGATAAGAATACATTGAAGATGAAACATATGGAAAGATATTAAAATGTACATGCTGCCCCAAACAATCTACAGATTTAATGCTATCCTTTTCAAAATACCAACAATATTTTTCACACAGCTAGAACGAATAATCCTAAAATTTGTACAGAAAAAGACATTGGATAGCCAAAGTAACCTTGAAAAAGAAGAACAAAACTGGAGGTATCACAAACCCAGATTTCAAGACACACTATAAAGCTGTAGTAATTCAAAAAGATATTGGCGTGCACACACACAAAAAACCCATATAGAACAATAGAACACAGCAGATAGCCCAGAAAGAAACCCACACTTATATGGTCAATTAATCTTTGACAAAGGATGCAAGCATATGCAATGGGAAAAACAATAGTTTCTTCAACAAGTAGTTTTCAAAAGAAGGAAACTGGACCATTTTCTCACATCATACACACAAATAAACTCAAAAACGGATTAAAGACCTAAATGTGAGACCTGAAACCATAAAAATCCTAGAAAAGAGTGTAGGCAGTAATTTCTGTGACAGTAGCCATAGGGACATTCTTCTAGAAGCAAGCAAAATAAAAATAAGTTATTGGGGCTACATTGAAATAAAGAGCTTCTGCAAAACAAAGGAAACAATCAATAAAATTAAAAGACAACACACTGAATAGAAGTTATTTGCAAATGACATATCTGATAAAGAATCAGCATTCAAATGTATAAAGAACTTACACAACTCAACTCCCCCCAAAAAACCCCACAAATAATCCAATTAAAAATGGACAGAAGACATGAACAGCCATTTCTTCAAAGAAGACATCCAGATAGCCAACAGACACATGAAAAGATGCTCAAAATCACTCATCCTCAACAGTGAGTGTTATACGTAAGGGATGAATCACTAAATTCTACTCCTGAAACCAGTAGCACACTATATGTTAACTAACCTGAATTTAAATAAAATCTTAAGCAAAAAAAAAAAAAATTACTCATCATCAAGGAAATGCAAATCAAAATCACAATGAGATATTACTTACACTTTATATCTAAAATAGTTTAGATATTTTAGAATGGCTAAAATAAAAAACACAAGAAACAGCAAATGTTGGCAAAGATGTGGAGAAAAAGGAACCCTTGTGCACTATTGGTGACAGTGCAAATTGGTGCAGTCACTGTGAAAAACAGTATGGAGATTTCTCAAAAAAATAAAAATAGAACTACCATGTGATCCAGCAATTCTACTAGTGGGTATTTACCCAAAGAATACAAAAATGCAATTCAAAAAGATGTATGCAGCCCCATGTTCATTATGGCATTATTTACAATAGGAAAATTATGGAACCAGACCAAGTGTCCATCCTTCAATGAATAAATATATATATATATATATATATATATACATGTATATATATGTATATATGTATATATATATATATGGACTATTAATCAGCTAAACAAAAAGGAATGAAATCTTGTCATTTGCAACGCTGTGGATGGATCTACAAAGTATAATGCTAAGTGAAATGAGTCAGTCAGAGAAAGACAAATACATGATTTCACTCATGTGTGGAGTTTAAGAAACAAAATAAAGAAAAAAACAGACAAACCAAAATATAGCTCTTACCTATATAGAACAAACAGATGGCTACCAGTGGGGAGGAGGAATGAGTGAAATAGGTGAAGGGCATTAAGATTACACTTATGATGAGCACTGAGTGATGTATATATTGTTGAATCACTATATTGTATACCTGTAACTAATATAACACTGTAAGTTTATTAAAAATATCCCTTTTATTGTCACAGTTCATTCTCAAGTGAGAATACAGCAGTGATAATTCTGGTACAATAAACAGGCTTTAAATATTGCTGTATTTAGCAAATATGTTATCTATTCCAAACTTCAAGTCACTAGGAAATAAAAGAAAGTATGTCGCATCACCTGTAAAATATACTGTAACTGTGGTAGGCTGGATAATAGCCCTCCAAAGATGTCTTTGTCCTTTCCCTGGAAACTTCGAATATGCTACACAATATAGCAAAAGGGATTTTGCAGATATGACTAAGTTAAAGATCTTGAGATGGAAAGACTATCCCCTCAGTGGGTCCTACGTATAATCATAAGTGACCTTATAGCAGGAAGGCAAGAGGGTCAGTGAAAGAGAAGGCAATGTGCCAATGCAAGAAGAAATTAGATAATGTGAGCAGGAGTTGAGGAAGGCAGTGGTCTCTAGAATCTGGAAGAGTCAAGTGACAGATTCTCCCCCTGAAACCTCCAGAAGGAACCAAACTTGCCTCCATATTAAGTTTAGCCCCTTAAGACTCATTTTGGACTTCTGACCTCCAGACCTGTAATATAAATCTTTGGGGTGTTTTAAGCCACTAAATTTAGTATGTAATTTGTTATAATAGCAATAGAAAACTAATTTAGAAAATGGATATAATTTTAAATCCATTTGGTAATTTGCAAATGGAACACATTTGTCTTTAAATGTAACCTCTGGCATAATACATGTGAAATATGTCTGACAACTTTATATTACTAATACTAAATAGTATTAAAAGCAATGGTTTTGCTGGTACAATAAAAGTAGTTAAAATGTTCACCTCCGTATACAATCCCTGTGGCACAATCTACATGTTATTCCATAAAAGTCATACTCCCTGAAATGGTGTACTGCAATGTCCTTTTAGAGACTTGTCATCCTACTTTGTTCACTCAGCAGATTCAGTTCTTGAGCATCCAAAATCCTCGTACCAAGTTTTGTATCTGTAGCATCATACCAACTGCAAATAACACCAAATCTAATTTACCTTGGCTTCAAAAACAAGGGTATTTGCATCTATCATAAGCTGGAAGACAGTGACTCAATATGTCATCAAGAACTCTTGATTCTTGGGGAGACTGGGTGATTCAATAGGTTAAAAATCCAACTCTGACTGTTGATTTCAGCTCAGGTCATGATCTTATGGTCTTCAGATGGAGCCTTGAGGCAGGCTCCTCATTGGGCATGGAGCCTGCTTAAGATTCTCTCCCTCCCTCTCCCTCTGCCCCTCCCCCACTCTTGTGTGCTCACATGTGTGCTCTCTCTCAAAAACTGAAACCAAAACCCAAACAAACAAATGCCTCTTGATTTTTCCTCCCTCTCCTCTCTGCTATTCACAATAACAGCTAGATGCTAAGGCACAGTCATCTTATCATCATAACATAGCTATCAGTAATAAAATAGACTACATTTTTTTCTCTGTTCATGAACAGTACATAAAAAGGATTCACTTACTAGTGCAGTATAAATCTCCTTTGAGTCTGATCGAGTCCATTTAAGTTACATGTAATTCTTGAAACAAAGACTTTTTAAAAGAAATCATACATTGTGTTTGAATTAAGCCTTGGTTCCTGAACCATATGCCAGAAAAATGGCATTAACATGATTATCATAGACTCATCTGACTCTACCCCTGGCACTGGGGCTGCTACTTCTGAGTCCTATAGACTGCTTAGAGGAAAAGTGCTTATCTGCCCAATATTTTTATAATGTTATAAGGCAATAAAGAGAAGGATTGGATGTTGAAAAGTATAAGTATATGGTTCACTGAAATAAGTTCAGATTGAGATTTATTCAAAAAGCCTTTTCTTACCCCTTCCCACTATTCACCCATTTAGAACTGAGAACATTTTTTTTTTTTGCTTTAAATTCTAATACCTCATCCCTGATCTTATACAGGGATAAATTTCAGGTTCCTCTTCTGTGGTAAAAACTCCCCTTTGCATGTACACATGGACATAAGACTCATTATGCTGTTCTATGGAGAATCTGTTTATGGAGAACAGGTATTAAAATGCCCTGCAGTAAATAGTTGATCTGCTCTATGATCTGGAAACCTTGTTTTTCCTGTCAAGATAAATAAATACATAAAAAAATAAACATAGATATAAAAACCTAATTTTGGTGACAAGGAAAAGATACACTCTCACAGACACGAACTTGAAAAGGAAAGATGAAGGCCCTGTCGATCAATGTTAACAGATAGTGGATATGTTAAAAATTTTTTGGTCTATTGAGAAATACATTTTTCTCCACTCTGCTGCCCATTAAGAAAGAATTTGGGAGGTGCCAGGGTGGTTCAGTCGGTTAAGCATCTAACTCAGTTTCATGATCATGATCAGGTCATGATCTCCCAGTTTCATGAGTTCAAGCCCCGTGTTGGGTTCTGCGCTGGCAGCACAGAGCCTGCTTAGGGTTCTCTGGCTCCTTGTCTCTCTGCCCCTCCTACACTCATGCTGTCTCTGTCTCTCTCAAAATAAATAAATAAACTTTTAAAAAATTAAAAAAAAGAAAGAAAGAATTTGGAAGGCATTTGAAAGCCAAGTAATAGAAGATAGGGTTAAAGCAAGAAACCTGAATAGTGATTTCATTTTTTGTTCTTTCCTCCAACCCATAAGAAAAGGATGCAGGTGTTCTGAGAGCAAGTGGGCCTTTGGTGAACCAAATTTACTTTTAGGAGCAGAGACATTTTCTATGTGTCCCTTTATTCCTTGCTTCTTTCTATCCTAATTTCAGCAACTTTAAGGGTTAGAGGTGAGATCAAGGTCTGCACCTAAGAAGGACTGAAGGCCATACACAGTCATCCAAATATGCTGGAACTCTGGGGTTGGAAGGCATTCGAAGTGTATAGAACTGTTGGCAATAGACACCCAAGATATGGCTCTGCCCACCTGCAGGCACAGAGGTAGACGAAAGTGCCATGGAATGTAGAGTGAAATGAAATGGCATGTGAGGGGTAGATAGAAAGAGCCCGTGAGCCCTGGCACTACCTGGGTGCTAGAAAGTGAACTGGTGAGTAGGCAGAAATAAAAAAAGTCTCCAAGGCTGCTAAAGCTATCACTCCCCATGATTTGCCTCAACTCTTTTTTGCCCCGACGCTCTGGCACTTTTCAGTCAGGAAGATAAAATGATTTCCTGGCAACTTTGAATGCATGTAAATGCTGAACTTATAGAATGGAGCAAATTTGCAATGATGAAACATAAAAGAGGTTACAATGGCTTTGAATTGCTTTGGTGCTTCTACACATGAATGTATAAGAAGAACTGATATTGGACATTATATGCTTTTAATTTTACATCTCATAAGTGGCAAGATCATTCTGACAAGAGGAAAGCTGGAGACAGAAAAGTGGGTTAATAAAACAAACTTACCTATGCCTTTTGCCACCAGTTGTTTTCTTAGGATTTAGCATGAGTGGCAATCAATTCATTGGATCCTTTGGGTATTGAGGATAGAACAAATCTCTAATGATAATTTTCATCCACTGGAGACTTTTACAAAGGGAGTCTCCATCCAAAAGGATGAAGCCCTTACTGGCAATAACCTTAGTGTGATTTGGACATGGGGTCTTAAAGAGGCTATTAGATATGTTATTTTATTAAATACAGCTTGATAATAAGTGCTTGTTAAATTGGATGCCTAAATCATAGAAACCTGGTGACTCTCTGACCTAAGGCTAATTATTTTTTGAGTGGATCAAGTTAAAGTCTGTGGCCAAGAAGGCAGAAAAGGCCCCAAAGTCATGCTTGTTGAGTAGATGTGGTATAGTGAAGATTGTGGCCAGCCTGTCCCCATCAGCATTTTGGCTCTACATGAAAAGTGGGAGTATATTTTGGGGTGGAGAAGATGGTCTTGTGGCAAGGTGGGATTTATCTCTATTCCACTGTTCGAAGTCAGAGATGCTGGCTCTTTTGGCATCATTGACTCATATTTCCCCTAAATGCCAGTCGTGGTTGACTGATTTTTTAGCTAACGGAAACCCCATGATGTCTACTGTAGCGATGTGAGCTTCAGTAGCAGGCATTCCAAACTGAAAGTAGGCATGGTCATTCTTCTCCATGGACAAAACTCAGACACCGAGACTGGTGCAGATTAAAGACACCCTGTTGGGGAGTCATGGCTGTGGAAATAGATCATGGGTCAGCTATGCAGTTATACTTGGCAAGTGTCTGTTCTTAAATGAGACCAACTGAGATTGAACTACTGAGTGAATCTGTCTTTCTGAAGGAGAGGCAATAACTACAAGTCAGACGTAGGACTTTTGTCAAAGATGCCCTCTTTGTCTCTAGGTTGGGGAGGCCACCCTGCTTGGAGTGTGTCCCCAACCTCTCTTGGCACATTGACAACTTCAGACTTTCAACCTTCTCTCTGGGCTACTCATTGGCTGATTTTGGCCACATTTATAGTTCCCTTAAAGTTAATGAGGTCATGTGCTTGGGTTTTTGGATGAATCTGTTTAATAGTGATAATGCCTTTTATGGTAGAAGCTATTCAACAATGAGCTGATAGAGTAACTTTACTCCTCTTTTTTTTTTTTCCTCCTGTTCTGACTTAATAAGCCAGTTAGTTGGTGTTTTCTAAAATACAACCGTCGCCAGAAAGGGATTATCTTGTCAAGCCTGATACGTGGATAACATTAAGGGTGAAAGGAGTCAGGGGACCTGTGGGGTTATATTGTGAAAATTCAGAATTCTGCCCTGATCATTCCTGAGCATGACATCACTCTTTCTCTCAACAGCAACCCAGGTCACCCCAGTTGGCACACCCTCAAGTTGGCAGCCTGAAGAAATGAGGACCTAGAGAATTCATACCTATTTCTGGTTAAATTATATGAAAAACAAAACAAAACAAAAAACAAACAAAAAAAGAAACTTTTGTCCTTCTTGCACCAGATCTTTCTGGATAAAGTCTGGATTAGGGTAAGAGATGATTGAAAAAAAAAATAAACGTATAGTTACTGAAATAGGACAGGCTGATTTGGTGAAAGTGCAGAAAGAAGAAAAAAGCATATACCTGAGGAGGGACCCCCTTAAACCCTGGACGGTGCAGGGAATGGGAAAGTCATCATTATTTTTCAGAACTGCCTTTGGAGCTTTTCTATGAAAGGATAATACGCAGGTGTTGCTCTCCCAAACAGTTGCAGGAAACTTGGAGCCTGAGTCCAGCATCCCTTTCCGGAGAGCTCTAAGACCGAGGGTGGCCTCAACTCCTACACTTTACGTGCACAACACTTCCAGATGTTGCCTACACCTCCTTTTTAGACATTCTGTGGGGCAGATGAGCAAGTGTCACCGACAAGCAGGACAGATTGAATTGATTATCCTCAAGCCATCTCTCTGTATCCACAGACTAGACTCTGTTTTTCACACTCAACTGAGGAACCTACAGCTTACCAGCTGGGAAGGCACCCTGGGTTGCCACTGGCCACTTGCAGCTTCTGATTGATGTATGTCCCACTTGGGAGGCCTCCATAATTGTTTTTAGGGATATCATGTTTCCTTCAAGATTTCACTTCACTTTTTATTTATTAAAAATATTTAATATTGAGGGGCGCCTCGGTGGCTCATTTGGTTAAGCGTCCGAGTTTGGCTCAGGTCATAATCTCGTGGTTTGGAAGCCCTGCGTCAGGTTCTGTGCTGACAGCTTACTCAGAGCCTGGAGCCTGCTCCAGATTCTGTCTCCCTTTCTCTCTGCCCCTCCCCCGTTTACACTCTGTCTCTGTCTCTCTCAAAAATAAATCACCATTAGAAAAACCTTTTTTTCAAAATAAAAAATAAATTTATTATTGAAATATAGTTGACAGACAATGATAATATCACCTTTGGGTTTAAAATCATGTACAATGTGATCTGACAATTCTGTACATTACTCAGTGCTTACCACAATAAGTGTAGTCACGATCCATTATCATACATTGCTATTACAGTATTATTGACTACACTCCTTATGCTGTGTTTTTCATCTCCATGGCTTTCTTATTTTATAACTAAAAGTTTATACCTCTTAACTCCAATCACCTATTTTCCCATCCCCTCCCCCCCACTCATTGGCAACCACCAGTTCTCTATGCCTTTGAATGTTTCTGGGTTTTTTTGTTGTTGTTGGGCATTTTATTTCTTTTTTAAGGATATGCATATAAGAAAAATCATATAGCATTTGTATTTTCTGTTTGACTTATTTCACTCAGCATAATACCCTCTAGGTCCGTCCATACTGTTGCAAATGGAAGATATCATTCTTTTCATGGCTGATTGATATTCCACAAATAATATATGAGATATATATATATATATATCTCACATTTTCTTTACCCATTGATCTATTAGTGGACAGTTATATAATGGCTATTTTAAATAATGCTGTAGTAAACAAAGGGTGCATATATATCTTTGAATTAGCACTTTCATTTTTTTCAGTAAAACCCAAAGTGGAATTACTGGATCATATGGCATTTGTATTGTTAATTTTCTGGGGCTACTCCATCCTGTTTTCCACATTGGTTTTTCTAGTTCACATTCCCACCAATAATGCATGAGCGCTCTCTTTTATCCACATTCTTGCCAACATTTTTTTATTTCTTGCCTTTTTGATGTTAGCCATCCTGTTTTAAGATGACTTAACATGGTTTAAGACTGTTTTCACCTGTATTTTCTTGGTGATTAGTGATGTTAAGGATCTTTTCATGTGTTTGTTGGCCATCTGTATGTCTTCTTTGGAAAATTATCTATGCTGGTTTTCTGCCCATTTTTCAACTGGTGTGTGTGTGTGTGTGTGTGTGTGTGTGTGTGTGTGTGTGTGTGTTTAGTTGCATAAGTTCTTTATATATTTTGGAATTTAATCCCTTATCAGATATATCATTTGCAAATATCTTATCCCATTTGGTAGCTGCCATTTTGTTTTGTTGATGTTTCCATTGCCATGAAGAAGATTTTAATTTTGTTGTTTACTATGGGTTTTTCATATATGATAAACTTTCATATATAGCCTTTATTATGTTAAGGTATGCTCCCTCTAAACCCATTCTGTGGAGAGTTTTTATCATGAATGGATTTTGTATTTTGTCAAATGCTTTTTCTGCATCTAATAAGATGATCATATGGTTTTTATACTGCCTCTTGTTAATGTGATATATCACACTGATTTGTGAGTATTGAACCACCTTTGTAACTCTGGAAAACCCCATTTATCATGGTGTTTGATCTTTTTATTATATATCTCACACACACACATGCACACACACAATCTATCTGTCATATAGGCTGGTATCTTAGACCCTTGATAGTTTCAAATTCAACAAGTCTAACTAAATGCCACTTGAATAGTTTAGAATATCAGCAGTAATTTTAAAATCCCACTCATTCTGTACTTCTTTAGCTCTGTCTTGTCCACTGCTACAAGTTGAGGTGCTATAATTCTAGCCTAAGTGTTGGAAATTCTTGATGCAGCTACATTTTAAAATGATTAAAGTTAATCAACAGAAAGAAACATAAGGGGATTTACAACTTATAAATGGCTCTTAAATAAAAATTCTCATTACAATTATGTATTTTAATAACATTTTTATATCTTCTTATTAAATTTTGCCCTTTAATGGCATAGATAATTTCATTTATATAAATCCTCCTGAATTAGGATCTCCAAACCATCATCATAAACCTTATCTGGACATGATTTTTTCAAAAAAATCCTTGGTATCATGATGCTATATAGTTGTTTTAAAAGACAACTTTTATTAGTGATTTTTTTAATTTAATTTTTTTTTAATTTATATCCAAGTTAGCATATAGTGCAACAATGATTTTAGGAGTAGATTCCCTAATGCCCCCTACCCATTTAGCCCATCCCCCTCCCACAACCCCTCCAGTAACTCTCTGTTTGTTCTCCATATTTAAGAGTCTCATGTTTTGTCCCACTCCTGTTTTTATATTATTTTTGTTTCCCTTCCCTTATGTTCATCTGTTTCGTCTCTTGAAGTCCTCATATGAGTGAAATCATATATTTGTCTTTCTCTGACTGACTAATTTTACTTAGCATAATACCCTCCAGTTCCATCCATGTAGTTGCAAATGGCAATATTTCATTCTTATTGATTGCCAAGTAATACTCCATTGTATATATATACCACATCTTGTTTATCCATTCATCCATCGATGGACATTTGGGCTCTTTCCATACTTTGGCTATTGTTGATAGTGCTGCTATGAACATGGGGGTGCATGTGCCCCTTTGGAACAGCACACCTGTATCCCATGGATAAATGCCTAGTAGTGCAATTTATTACATATGAAATATGTGTACATAAGTATCTAAACCATAAAGAATATATGGTTTAGTCATGGGCGTTTACATTCATTAAAATGTAGACAAAAGCAACTTATCAGTACAATCCAGTTTTTGATATCTTTATATCACCATATAGATTTAGATTTATACACTTTTCAAATTGTAAAAAGCTTGAGCTCAATGGTCCAAAATCATTTACAGTGTTTTTATTTGTTTGTTTGTTTGTTTGTTTGTTTGTTTTTTTCTATTTTGGAATAGTACTTTGATATGGACACTAAGGAAACAGTACAATACAGTAACTGTAAATCTATCACAGGCCTTTTACCATGGTTATTACCTTGGAAAGTCTGTCTTTCAATTGTAGCCAGAAAGACAAAAAGAATTCTAGATGAATGTAAATTAAATAAATTTATTAGTGAATGTTAATTGACTCCACAGCAATTACAACCTTGCCACCAACTATACAACCTTAAAAGAAGACTAAAGGGGAGCCTTGGTGGCTCAGTCAGTTAAGTTTCTGAGTCTTGATTTTGGCTCAACTTATGATCAAGTTCATGAGATCAAGCCCTGTATTGGGCTCTGTGCTGACAGCATGGAGCCTATTTGGGATTCTCTCTCTCTCTTTCCCTGTCTGCCCCTCCCCTGCTCATGCTCTCTCTCTCTCTCTCTCTCTCTCTGTCCCTCTCTCTCTCAAATTAAATAAATAAACATTAAAAAATAAGAGGACTATGATTTTTGAGGAGATATAGGGAGACAGATGTGAAGATAAATAAATTAAGACAATTTCTCACTGGTTCTGAACTGTGGGTATGTGTGGAAAACTGTATGAATATAAGATTACTAGATGGAATGTGACTACAGGGCCTAACAAATCTCAAAATTATCTAGCAAATACTTCTTCCCTGAGTTTCACCTTCATGGACAGACATTGCCACAGAAACCAAATTGTACTACTCAAGAGTGCACAGCACAATAGAAGACTTTCAGCGAGCCAACACAGAGGGGCCTGGAGAACTTAGATTCCACTATGAAACTACCAAATGTTCTTGACCTGACTTGACCATGAGGGACAATAGTTATGTACTGATTCCGTACGTTGAATCTTTTCTAAAAAACAAATTGAAAAGAGTTTTCAAGCTGAGAGACCAGAGCTATGACAGCACATACCCTACTGTAAGAGTGCCCATCAACAGGCCTGAAAATTCATCCACATTTATCTGTGGGAAACAGAAAATACAGTAGAGTCCTCATCAAATTAATATTTTAAAAAAGATGAAAATAAGCCATTTAAGCTTACAAAAGAAGATGAGAATATATCATAAAATGAGTAGTAAACAATAGTTTACTACTTCGAAATAATCCCAAAAGAAAATACTTACCATGAATAGAAAATATTATATGGGGTATAGATCACCAAAATTCACATACCTGGCATATCTAGAGTGATCCACAGGACAAAATTTGGTAAGCCTACAGGAGACCTAAAAAACATAATTTTTGAATACTTCCAAAACCCTAAAATCATGATAATAAAAATATACTTTCTTTTCAAGTGTTATGGGGCATTGACAAAATTTAATCGTATCTTAAGTAGGAAATAAAACTTCAGTATGTTTTAAAAAAGAAAGCCTTTTCTGAAAATTAAATAAAAAGTCCCTTTCATGGGAGATTGATAGAAAATCACTATTAGTGATTCAGTAATTCCATATCAGGTATTTACCCAAATAAAACAAAAACAGAAATTCAAAAAGACATATACACGCCTATGTTTATTGCAGCATTATTTACAATAGCCAAGATATGGAAACAACCCAAGTGCCCATCCATAAGTGAATGGATAAAGAATATGTGTGGTTTATATAGATATATAGATATAAATATATATAGTAAAATGTTATTCAGACATAAAAAAAGAATGAAATCTTATTATTTACAACAACGTGGAAGGACCTACAGTGTATAATGCTATGCTAAGTGAAATAAGTCAGTCAGAAAAGACAAATGCCTGGGCACCTGGGTGGCTCAGTCGGTTGAGCGTCTGACTTCAACTCAGGTCATGATCTCGCTGTTTGTGGATTTGAGCCCCGTGTCGGGCTCTGTGCTGACATCTCAGAGCCTGGAGCCTGCTTCGGATTCTGTGTCTCCTTCTCTCTTTGCCCCTCCCCCACTTGTGCTCTGTCTCTGTCTCTCAAAAATAAATAAATGTAAAAAAAAAAAAAAAGAAAAGACAAATGCCATATAATTCTGCTCATTTGTAGGATTTAAGAACCAAAGCAAATGAACAAACTCAAAACACATTGATAATTACCACAGGGGAAGTTGGTGGGGGTATAGGTGAAATGGGTGAAGGGGATTAAGAGTACACTTACCTTTTTTTTTTTTTTTAAGCTTGTTTATTTATTTTTGAGAGATAGAGAGAGAGAGAGAATCCCAAGCAGGCTCTGCACTGCCATAATGGGAGCCCAGTGCAGGGCTCAAACTCATGAACCGGACATCATGACCTGGCCAAAAATCAAGAGACGCTTAAATGACTGAGCCACCCAGGCACCCTAACAGGGTGACACTTATCTTGATGAGCACTAAGAAGTATATAGGATTGTTGAATCAATATATTGTACACCAGAAATCAATACAACGGTGTATGTTAGTTACACTTCAATTAAATTACTATTAAAGATCCCTTGGTCTTGTGAATAAAATTTTAAGTTGCATTATTTCTATGCAACTATGTAAAGAGGCCTGTAAGCATCTATGAGACGTAGTTAAAGTGGTGCTCTGACACTAACTGGATCTATTCTTCGATTTCTTTTTATTACCCATGTCAATCTTCACCATTGCTGTATCTCACAGCAAGGAGAGAAGTATCTAGCATATAACAGGCATCCGATGACCATTGCTGAGTTCTCAGTTATTTATCTAATGGAAAGTAGAAGCATAAATACTGAGAAAAAATATTTTATTTATTTTTTTAACATTTATTCATATTTTGAGAGACAGAGAGTGGGGGAGGGACAGAGAGAGAGGGAGACACAGAATCCGAAGCAGGCTCCAAGCTCTGAATGGCCCAACATAGGGCTCGAACTCACAGCACACAGCCCGACATAGGGCTCGATCTCACAGACCGTGAGATCATGACCTGAGCCAAAGTCGGCCACTTAACCGACTGAGCCATCCAGGTGCCCCGAGAAAAAATATTTTAAAATAAGGACAACAATGGAAGAATATACCTGCCAAAGAGTAAAATAAACTTTCTGTAAAAAAATTAATCACAATATTATACTTACCAAATGAACGGATTTATACAAAAAATACATGTATGATAAAGGTTACATTTTGATATATTTTAAAATGATCTAGAAGAAAAGTTTTCTATACTAATCCACATGTAAATACCAATTGAGTAAGATTAAGAATAAATTTAAATAATTTAACCAACAATGTGAAATTAAAGAGTGTATTTTTATTAGGTTTAGGGTGAAAAAAAACTCATAAAAGATATGAATTCCAAAAGTCAACAGTGAAAATACAGATATATTTTCTTGCATAGAAATGAAAATTTAAAGGGGTGCCTGGGTGGTTCAGTCAGCTAAGCATCTCACTTCGGCTCAGGTCATGATCTCAGGGTTCGTGGGTTCGGGCCCCACTTCGGGCTCTGTTCTGATAGCTCAGAGCCTGGAGCCTGCTTCAGATTCTGGGTCTCCTTCTCTCTCTGCCCCTCCCCCGCTCATGCTCGCTCTCTCTCTCTCTCTCTCTCTCTCAAAAATAAATGTAAAAATTGTTTTTTTTTTTAATTTAAAGAGCAAAATACAAATACACATGCAAAGGGGCAAAAACAACAGAGGTGTCGTAAGCAGTTGGAGGGTTACAACATAGCTAATGAAAAATTGAAACTTACAACAAACACTGAGCTTACACCATTTAATATAAAGAAAAACAATTCAGCGTGAATGGCGGGAAAATGCTAACAGACAGTTCACAAAAGAGCAATTCCCAATGATAAAGATACAGTTAAGGTGGGGCTCAAAGTCACAGGCAGTCAAGGGAAAATATTCTCATTTTAAGATGCTGTTCACAGAAGGGCTGGTGAATATAAAAATCTTTCATATCCAAAGTTGGTGAGGGAGAATATGCATTTTATTTCTCAATAGAGTAACAGAAAAAGAGCAGTTAAAATTAATTAATTCCTAGTCCCATTTGTTTCACTGTTATCTACTTTTTAGGAATAAAGTATAGGAAAGTATGCATAAGGGAATTTTTTGCAACAATGTTTTAGTTGCAAAAGTAAATTTTGTTTTATCCATAAAAGGAAAGAATAAGTAGCTATTAAGAAAAATTACATCTAATGCTAAAAACATAAAGGGATTTTCATTATTTTTTAAATGAGAAAGTATGATAATAATAAAATGCTTGTAATTATATAGTGAAAGCTTATTCCCCAGACTTGTTACTATGCACAATGCAAAAAATGTGGAATTTGGTTGAGGAGGAAGAAACAGAAATTTGCGACATATAATGCAATTCTAACATTGACACATTTACACCAAAATGCAAGTCTTGGGGTGCCTGGGTGGCTCAGGAGGCTCAGGTCATGATCTCGCAGTTTGTGGGTTTGAGCCCTGCATTAGGCTCCAGGACATCAGTGTGGAGCCTGCTTAGGATTCTCTCTCTCTCTCTCTCTCTCTCTCTCTCTCTCTCTCTCTCTCTTTCTCTCTCCAAATAAATAAACTTAAAAAATGCAGGTTTCATTTTCTAATTGTGTTAGAAAAAGATAGATAAGTTTATCAATGTGCATAAAAATGTCACGAGGGAAAGAAGGAATAAACAAAGAGGCCATGATCTAAACATAGCTGTGTTCTTTTACCAACTCTTCTTCTGTAACTTGAAAGCATGAAGATTTGAGGAGAATAAATTAAAGTTATAATTGGATTTTTAATGCTATAGTTAAATAAAATAAAATATCTTTATTTTTTCCTCTATTTTTTTCCTGAATTTCAAGTTAAAAAATGTGAAAATATAGGTAATGATTTGAGAAGCATTGGTTAAACATTTCAACATTAAAAATATACAAGGTGTTGATAATAAAAGTGTGACTGACAAGAGATTAACATTTATAAATACTTAGAATGGGCTGAGTACTCTTTTAAGCACATGATACGTTTCATCTTAAAACCTATACAATTCTGAGATAGACTATTTTCATTCCCATTTTATGAGCAGCGAGACACTGAAGTTAAGTAATTTGATCAAGGTTCCAGAGGAAACAGTAAATTCAGAATTATAATCCATGCTTACACTATTCTAAATAAACATGGTTTAAAGTTGAGTACTATATTTAACATGAACTTCAAGACTTTTTTACCCAATTATTGGTATTTTATAACAGACCTGGGAATAATATTTCTGAAGGCTTTTATTGCAGTCCCCTTAAAAATTTCTTCTTGACATCTAGTATTTTAAATCAGGGTCTAGTTTTTCATCTTTTATTCTTTCATGCATTTTTTTCACCCATTGCTTTTGTGATTATACATGCAAGATTGTGTAGAGCATGTAATAGAGTAGAAATGTGTTTAAGTTTTGTTTAGGCTATTTACCTAACAGTATTTACAGAGAAATGATGTGGCTGATAAACTTTTATGATGGGATCCATGATTCTCTACTGGTATCCATGCCCTGTGTGATCACCCCCCTGCCTTCAATGTATGTGGGATGTGTGAGTTGATTATACCCCATAGAATACAGCAACTATGGCAGGTGGCACTTGACTAGATGTACATGACATGATTATGTTGCATAAGGTTGTAGCACCAATCTTGCTGGAATCTTTCTCTCCTTTGCTCACCTTGAGGAAGCAAGTGGACATTTTGAGGATCCGCGTAAGTCAAGGAACTCTTGAGTATTCTCTTGAAGGTGAGGGCAGCCTCAGGCTGACAATTGGCAAATAACTAATATTCTCAGTCTACAACTGCAAAGAAATGAATTTCTCAACAACCTGAAATGGGAATACTGAAACCTTTATATGAACACTGCAAGTATTACCTAATTAGGTATTATGAAACACTTTGTAAATGACAGAGCGATACAAAATTAGATTATTACCACTGTCTGTACAGATATATAAAAATTTCCATTTAATGAAAAATGACGGAACTAAACTATACAAGTTGAGTGCTGCAATTTACTACTACTGCGAGTAATAACAGACGGCCATCCAAATTTGATGGAAAAACATTTACCTACATGTTTAAAAAGATCAGTAAAACTTTGCATAAGGTAAACTCAAAGATAGGCACACCTAAACACACCACAGTCAAACAACACAAAGTCAAAATAGAGAGAGTATCTTGAAAGGAGTGAGAGAGAAGCAGCCCAATGCATGTGTAAGAGATCCACAATAGAATCAACAACCACTACTCACCAGAAACCATAGAGTTTATGACATATTCATGACATAGAGTTTATGAATGATATATTCAAAGGGCTGAAAGACAAAACTGTGCACCCAAAGTATTATATCTAACAACTATCTTTCAAAAATATAGGAGAAATTAACACATACTCCGATAGACAAAAACCCTAGAGAAGCTTGTATTGGCATAACTGCTTTTATCAAGAATCCTTAAGACATAAATGAAAGGATACTAGAATGTAATTCAAATCAACACAAAGAAATAAAGAGCACCAGCAAAGGAACTACAGATATAAATATATGTGGCAGATTATTAAAATTTTTTTCTCCCAGTTTAAAATGCAACTTGTATAAAGCAATAATGTAAAACTGCCTTGATGATCATGTAACATATAAACCTGTAATTTGCATGATGGTATTAGCACAAAGGTAGGGAAGAGAAATCTATAGAGAAGTGAAATTTTCCTGCCCTATCAAAATTAAGTTGGTATTAGTCTGAACTAGATTATTATAAAATATATTATATATACTTTATATTTATACTTTATTTAAATATGTTATTTAAAAATATAATCATGTAATAATTATAATCTCCAGAGCAATCATTAAGAAAATATAATCCAAAAATAATATAGTAAGAGGGGCACCTGGGTGACCCAGTTGGTTAAGCGTCCAACTCTTGATTGTGGCTTAGGTCACAATCTCTCATTTCATGAGTTCGAGCCCTGCATTGGGCTCTTTGCTGACAGTGGAGAGCCTGCTTGGAATTCTCTCTCTTTCTCTCTCTCTGCCCCTCTCATGCATGCTCTATATCTCTCTCTCAAAATAAATAAATAAACCTAAATAAAGAAAATAATATAGTAAGAAAAATGACCAAAGATTAAAATAGTACACTGGAAAGGATTTATTTAACACAAAAGGCAGAAATGGAAAAATAGAAGGAAAAAACATGTGATGTACAGAACATTAATAGCAGTCCACAGATGTAAGTTCTTCCTTGTCAGGAATTACTTTAAATGAAAATAAATTAAGCTGTCCAATGAAAAGATATTGAAATTAAAATAGATAGTGAATGCTAAAGTATAGGGTGTTTCTTTGGAGGTAACGAAAATATTCCTGTTTTAGACAGTGATCATGATCTTACAATATTGTGAATACACTAAAAACTACTTAATTTTTAAAAATTACTTGAAATGAAGAACAAAATGATTGAGTAGACTCTGCCACAGAAATCCTATGCCTTATTGATGTTTAACCCTAAATTCAATCAAATCTTCCTGAACTTTAGAATGTGGTAGAATAATCTATTTTCATGACAAGTGATGCTGACCTTGTCACTATTAGGCTTAACATGTTTTGGTAATTGTCTATCATCTTTAATTGAGAGTTGTAACAGCCTGATTATTAGTTTGGGGATGTTCAGACTGGTAAACTTGATTCTTTCTGCACAGAAGATGAAATTATGGTGACTTTGAAGTCATATATTTTTATAGTGTTTATAAAATTTGGGTGTATCTTATAAATGATTTTTTGAACCTCTAAGATTTAAAAAAAAACACAAAACAAAATGAAACAAAAAGTACTGGTAATGCAATATTAGTGGTAGAGAGACAAAGGTGGCCAGAGTCTCAGTCAGCTTCATAGTAAGTCTGATCTCCACAGAGACTCTGGTTTGGGTTAAAACTGGATTAACAATCACATCAAATGTTGTATCCATTACCAAAGACAGATTACTTTGGGATCTATCAATAATCAAGTGAGGAACAAAGTAGGTCAATTTTCAAAAGAAAATGATGGTCAATGAAAACAACAATCACTTTTTAAGATCATTTAAAGTTACTCATGTTACAATAATATGAACTTCAATCCTTGCAGTCTAGGACTGTGTTAATGCAGGTGGCTTCCGGGATTCTTTTAATAATATATTCTAAATATGGAATGTGGTTGCATGGGGGTGTTCATTCTATAAATAACTTCACTAAACTTTACACTTAAAATATACACACTGTGCATATATTATACTTCCGTATAAAGCTTCCTTAGGAATATGAATTTGAATCATTTAGTACATTTTTGATGTTATTCCTTTTAACTATTTAAAACACCTATGAAAGCTAGTGCATGGTGTATATTTTATAACATCAGTGGAAAGTACATGTATGTCCACATGCATACATGTACTCATTCATCATTTCATTTATCGATTTATGTAAAGGGCTTTTCCTAGTCCCATTATCATCACATCATATCAGGCGGGCACATGATATTAACGTAATTTTTTGCACAAACTGTTAATCTTGGTCACTTAAATAAAGTGGTGTTTATAAGCTTTCTCCACAGTATAGTTCTTATTTTCCCCTTTCCATTCTCTATTTGCTGGAAAGGAGTAACTACCTCCAGTCCAAACTCAAGGGGAAGGTGTTGGGCTTCAACTCCTTAAGAGAAAGGTCTGAAAAAGATTGATTTTCATATGTTAAAATCATCTCTGTAATTTATAAATTTATGGGAAATACTTTACAGTTATGCAAGTGTCCTGTTTCTCCTTAAATGTTCTGCTCGCTAGTATGAGTATTCATCACTGCTTAAAGCAATTATTACTCTGGTGCTCTGATGGTGATTAATGCAGGATTTTCATTTCATTGTCTTGTAATCTGAGAATAGGGCCTATATACCATAAATTATTTGGTATTTACTTTAAATCTTCTTTTTGACCAAGTACGTTGCACATTTTGGGGGGGTAATTATTTTATATACTCTTGAGACTAATTTATATTATTTCATTTTTGAGCATAGACTACCATACATACCTTAGTTGGGGTTTACTAAATTGTTTTCATCAAATCTTCCAAATCCTTGCAATTATTTTTTTCTCTTTGATGTATCGATTTCTAGGTAAATTGTATTAAAATCTCCTAATTTCCTGGAATTAATAAATTATTCCTCAAGTATTTGTATTCACATCATAAGATCCAAAGACATTTTTTTTAAATATAATTTATTGTCAAACTGGCTAACATACAGTGTTTAAGGTGTGCTCTTGGTTTTGTGGGTAGATTCCCTTGGTTCATCGCTTATATACAACACCCAGTGCTCATCCCAACAAGTGCCCTCCTCAATTTGTTTCTGACACCTTCAGTTTGTTCTCCGTATTTCAGATTCTCTTATGGTTTGCCTCCCTCCCTCTCTGTTTGTAACTATTTTTCCCCCTTCCTTTCCCCCTTGGTCTTCTGTTAATTTTCACAAGATCCACACATGATTGGAAACATTTTATATCTGTCTTTCTCTAACTAACTTATTTCACTCAGCATAATACCTTCCAGTTCCATCCATGTTGCTGCAAATGGCATGATATCATTCTCAAAGACATTTTAAATTGTATCTAAGTTAAGACAAAATTGTTTTATTTTTGTCCATTTATTGTTTTTCTCTTAATTTTTTAAAGCCAATATTCATATTTCTGTATCTGGCTCACACTTTGGTAGTGTTTTGCCTATTATATCTTATGAATCATTTTTATTTTAGTCTTTTGGTGCTATTTGAAAGTAATAAGATATATACAAATAAATATTTTTTTTTAAAAACTCAATATGATAAATCATTTGTCTTTTAATAGCTAAGTATAATCCACAAATAATATTGTGATTTCTGATATTACAATTTGAGGGTTGGGGATGAAGGATACAAAGTTTCAACTTGATCCTTGGGGGCATAACGGCTATGTTCAATTGGAGTCTCAGAGTTTATCCTGAAGTGCAGTTATAATCTCACCTTCCTTCTGTCACAGCATGAGCAGGAGTAGCTACATAATTTGTGGAACTTAGTGAAAATTGAAAATGCAGTGTCTTCTCTTTAAAAATAGTTAACAATTTTCAGATGGCAACAGAGGAAGCTTGAATCAAACATGACACCCTTCTGAGTGCAGGCCCCTGTGTGACATTGTTGGTTGTACTCCCGTGAAACCATCCCTGTCTATGGATTTGGCATTCTTGGAAATCTACATGAGGTTTGGAGGAAGTCCAACGACAGAGCCTTTAAGTCCTGACTTGTGGCATCAGAAAATATTAGTTTTGACTTGCTCCAGGCTCAAGTACAGTTTTATTTCATTTTGAGAAGTAAAGATTGACATTTAGGGGCACCTGGGTGGCTCTGTTGGTTAACATCTGACTTTGGCTTAAATCATGATATCGTGGTTCATGAGTTCGAGTCTTCCATCGAGTGAGCTGCAGCCACACTTCAGGTGAGCCCCACTTCTCTCTCTCTCTCTCTCTCTTTCTCTCTCCCTCTCTCTCTTCCCCTTGCTCACTTGTGCCCTCTCTCTCTCTCTTTCAAAAAAAATTGACTTTTAAAGTGGCAAGACAAATTTCATGTAAACTGTGTATACATAATTATTACACACATATATACATCTAATTTTTACTAAAAGCACCACCACTGATGTCTATTTCACTGGAAAAGAAATTTCAAGGGATAATTCACTTAAAATAGAATACGATGTGTATTACAAAACACCTTCACATTTGTTAATCTTCTTTGAACAAACTTTACATTATTTCTTTGTCATCTGATAGGTTTACAGCACACATTTGCAATCAGCATGTATCTGTATATGTTTATACTATGAGTGTAAACAAAACCAGTAAGTATTCTTCTAGTGCTTATTTTTTTTAAGTGTGCCATTCTAATCTTTTTGTTTAGTTAACTAGAATATCCATAGTTGCTAAAAAAAACATTGTATTTTTACCTACTCCAACATTTATTTTCCTCTGAGCATTTATATTAATAGCATTATTGGAATTAATAACAAAGATAGGAGATTGTTAGTTTGTTATTTGCTCTTAATTACACCCATAGATGTTTTTGTTTAACCAACAAGGTACATACACAGTCTTAGAACATAGACCTAAAGTTTTTTAGGTTTGTAGTTAATTTTACACATACCTAATATTATGCAATATGGTTTTAGTTTACATCATATACTTGTTATTTCAACATGGTGAATTGACAAATGTGTGTGAAGGGCTGAATATCCATTCAAAAACAGGACAAATGAGCTAAATTATAATTGCAAAAGTGGGTAAAATTAATTGAGATCACAAGACAACCTGGAGTATTTTTTAAAAATTACTTCGAAATGCCATAGAGTTTGAATAAAATCACAAATTTTGTTACTATAATTACCTTTTATAAAAAACTAAAATCATTGATCACTGCATTCCAGAAGCATATAAACCTTAGCTATGCCAAAACTCATGGTTTAGACTTTCAGTCATTCTCTCCCCAAGCATACATGTCACAGCCAGTCTTCTCATATATTACGAAACAGATGTATCGGGACTTTCAAGAAAGTTTCAATGTCAGAAGAGATAAAATAGAAATGGATAAAGGAAAGAATCTGATAAGTGAGTTCATAGGATAAAAAAATAAAATTCCCTAAGGGAACAATTTTAAGCAGGATGCACATGCATTTGTGCATAAAAGAGATGCAGAGGTTCTCATGCAATGGATACAATAAGATATGCATGGAAATTGCACATGGAAAGATTTGAGGATAAACAAAGAGTGGGTTTTTTGACTTGCATTCATTTGACTTCAATTTCCATTTGTTTCTAGGATATTTGTGGTCAGAGTTAGTAAAAACTAGAGAGCAATTTGCCTGATACTCAATAAAAATATTAGAGGTGAAAACAGATAAGCTTGTTTGAATCTCAATCTTCCTACATATGAGTTCAATGACCCTGGTCACACCAAAGTATCCCTTTGAATGTAAGTCTTCTAATTTCTTAGGTCAGTGATAATATTATCCAATAACTAAGATTCAAAAATTTAATTAAAACACTGGAAAATTAGCTGATATTCTTAATAATTATTAATAATTATATTTGTATATAATTATAAAAAATATTTATATGAATCAATAGATTCATAGCCATCAATACAAGCTACCCTTAAAATGTCTATATTGATATTTTGTAATACGTATTAGCTGTTTTTCTTCAAAAAAATATTTTTAGTATGTTTCTATTAACCAGAACTTCAAAATTTATTTTCAATTAATTCATCTTTAGGTATTAGAAATGCATTTTTTAATACTTGTTTAATTTTTCAGCAAGTATACTGAGAATATTTGAAATTGGCTTTGATGTTTAGAGATTATGTATGAATTATGGGTTTGAAAGAGGTTTAAATTTATACTAAAACAAGAATATATAGTGCAATGTGCATTTAAAAATAAAGTTGCTTTTAATTGCTAAATTGTTTATTTCATTACAGTAATGGTTTGTCATTTTCCTATCTTTATATTTCACAGAAAATTTCAAGACAATTTTTTTCCTCTCATTATCAAAGCGAGGTGTTCCCACTTTTGACGGTATTCTTTCTTATATAGGCAACATATTTACTTTCTGAAACTGATGCAGTAATTGACAACTTATTCCCATTAAAAAGGAGAAGATAGGGCAAAAGCAAATTAAATGTAAACTGTTTTTAATGATCTTAGGGATATCCTTTTACATTTTATTTTTGCTTAGAAAATTGGGTTAACAATGATATAGTTTATTGAGTTGTCACTCTACAAAGAATGTAATAAATCTCTAAGTTTTGGGCATGGTAAGAAGGAGGCAATCTTAAAACATTTATACATGAAAATGACTTCTTCAGAGTCCCTCACTTGTGACTTGGCTAAAGCAATTTAGAATGAACAGATTGAAACTGAACTTTCACCTTAAATCATTGGCCTATAGTAATATTGATCTCATGAACCCTTCCTTCACAGAGAAAGCTGAAGTTATAATTACCTTACCATCCTCTAAATTCTTCAACTCAGATCTGTCCAAAGATCAGCATCAGAATTGAGGCATCATCCATACCAATTCTGTATTTTAACAAGATCCACAGGTGATTCGTATGAACATTAAAATATCTTAGTTTTTTTTAAGATTTTAAAGTTTATTTTGAGAGAGAAAGAAAGTGGAGGAGGGGAAGAGAGAGAGGGACAGAGAGAGGTTCCCAAGCAGGCTCTGCACTGTCAGCACAGAGCCCAATGTGGGACTCAAACTCACAAGCCATGAGATCATGACCTGAGCCAAAGTCAGACACTTAACTGGCTGAGCCACCCAGGCACCCCTGAAGGACTGATCTCTGGTAGTCTAAAGATAAGATACTTTGTGATCTGAAGGTATAATATATTGTACCCTATGTTATTAGAGGTTATACAAATATCAAAACAAAATGGACATAAAACCTAATAATATATTAGCAGTTGAATAATTTCAACAAAAGGCTCAAAAGAACATTCAAATACAACATCGGGGCTATGAAGTGGGGAAATGTTTTAAAAAATCAAAGCAAATAGAATTATTGCAGCTATTTGGGCTAAAATATTTAGTAGAGTAGAATTAAGATGAAAAACAAAAAGAGGAAAAATTACAACCCAGGATACATTAAATATAATTGTGATCAAAAAGCTGTACATGTTTAAGTAAATGCAAAACTTGTAGTTTTTCCTATCAAATATGTAATAAAAATAATACTCCTAATTTTGGTGATACTGCCTTCCAGTTTTTTGGAACCTAAGTTATTCATCAGAAACATGAAATGATATCAGACAAACTAGATTTTAAACTAAAGGCTGTAACAAGAGATGAAGAAAGGCATTATATAACAATTACAGGGTCTCAGGGTGCCTGGGTGGCTCAGTCAGTTAAGTGTCAGAGTCAGTTTCGGCTCAGGTCATGATCTCACATTTCGTGAGTTCAAGCTCCACATCAGGCTCTGTGCTGATGATGGGGAGCCTGCTTGGGTTTCTCTCTCTCTGTCTCTCTCTGCCCCTCCCACACTCTCTCTCTCAAAACAAATAAATAAACTAAAAAAAATTAAAAATAATAATTATGGGGTCTATCCATCAAGAAGAGTTAACAATTATAACCGTTTATGCACTGCATTCAAAGCACCCAAATATATAAAAAAAGTTAATCACAAGCATAAGCAATCTTATTGGTAAGAATGTGGTAATTGCAGAGGACTTTAATACTCCACTTACAACAATGAACAGATCACCTAGATAGAAAATCAATAAAGAAACAATGGCCCTGAATGATACACTGGACCACATGGACTTAACATATTTAAAAATTTTCATCCTAAAGCAACAGAATACATATTCTTCTCGAGTGCACATGGAACATTCTCCAAGATAGATCACATACTGGGTCACAAAACAACCCTCAATAAATATACAAGAATTGAGATCATACCATGCACACTTTCAGATAACAATGCTAACACTTGAAATCAAACACAGGAAAAGTTTGGAAAACCTCCAAATGCATGGAGATTAAAGAACATCCTAAAACAATAAATGGGTCAACCAGGCAATTAAGGAAGAAATTAAAATATATATAGAAACAAATGAAAATGAAATCACAACCATCCAAACCCTTTCAGATGCAACAAAGGCAATCCTAAAAGGAAAATACATTGCAATCCAGGCCTATCTCAAGAAACAAGAATAATCTCAAATACAAAATCTAACAGCACACCTATAGGAACTAGAAGCAGAACAACAAAGAAACCCCAGAGCCAGCAGAAGAAGAGAAATGATAAAGATCAGAGCAGAAATAAACAATGGAGAATCAAAAAAGTAGAACAGATCAATGAAACCAAGAGCTGTCTGTTTGAAAAAATAAACAAAATTGCTACCCCCCTAGCCAGACTTCTCAAAAAGAAAAGAGAGAGGACTCAAATAGTTAAAATCACGAATGAAAATGTATTTATCACAACGAATCCTTCAGAAATACAAGCAATTATCAGAGAATACTATGAAAAATTGTATGCCAACAAACAGGACAACCTGGAAGAAATGGGCAATTTCCTAGACACCCACACACTACCAAAACTTAAATGGGAAGAAAGAGAAAATTTGAACAGACCCATAACTAGTGAAAAAATTGAATAAGTTATCAAAAATCTCCCAACAAATAAGAGTCCTGGGCCAGATGGGTTCCCTGAGGAATTCTACCAGACATTTAAGGCAGAGTTAAAATGTATCCTACTCAAGCTGTTCCAAAAAATAGAAATGGAAGGAAAACTTCCAGACTTATTTTATGAAGCCAGCATTACCTTGATTCCCAAACCAGACAGAGACCCCACAAAACAGGATAATTACAGACCAATATCCGTGATGAATATGGATGCAAAAATTCTCAACAAGATACTAGCAAATCAAATTCAACAGCATAAAGATAATTATTCACCATGACCAAGTGAGAATCATTCCTGGACTTCAGGGCTGGTTCAGTATTTGCAAATCAATCAATGGGATGCGTCATGTTAATAAAAGAAAGGATAAGAAGCACACTATCCTGTAAATAGAGGCAGAAACAGCATTTAACAAAATACAACATCACTTCTTTATAAAAACCCTCAAGAAAGTTGGGATAGAAGGAACATACTTAAACATCATAAAAGCCATATATGAAAAGCCCACAGGTAATATTATCCTCAATGGGGAAAAACTGAGACCTTTCCCTCTGAGATCAAGAACATGACAGGGATATTCACTCTCATCACTGTTGCTTAACATACTGATGGAAGTCCTAGCAGCAGCAATCAGACAACAAAATGAAATAAAAGGCATCAAAATTGGCAAAGAAGAAGTCAAACTTTTACTTTATACAGATGACATAATACTCTATATGGAAAACCTGAAAGACTCCACAAAAAGACTACTAGAACTGATACATGAATTCAGCAAAGTTGCAGGGTACAAAATCAATGTACAGAAATTGGTTACATTTTTACACACCAATAATGAAGCATCAGAAAGAGAAATAAAGATACTGATCCCACTTACAATTGCACCAAGGACCATAAAATACCTAGGAATAAAGCTAACCACAGATGTAAAATATCTGTATGCTGAAAACTATAGAAAACTTATGAAGGAAATTGAAGAAGACATAAAAAATGGAAAAACATTCTATGCTTATGGATTGGAAGAATAATTATTGCTAAAATGTCAATATTACCCAAAGCAATCTACACATTCAATGCAATCCCAATCAAAATTGCACTGGCATTCTTCTCAAAGCTAGAGCAACAATCCTAAAATTTGTATGGAAGCACAAAAGACCTCAAATAGCCAAAGCAATATTGAAAAAGAAAACCAAAGCAGGAGGCATCACAATTCCAGACTTTAGCCTCTACTACAAAGCTGTAATCATCAAGAAGGTATGGTATTGGCACAAAAACAGACACATAGACCAATGGAATAGAATGAAGAACCCAGAATTGGATCCACAAATGTATGGCCAACTAATCTTTGACAAAAGCAGGAAAGAAGATACAATGGAAAAAAGGCAGTCCCTTTAGCAAATGGTGCTGGGAGAGCTGGGCAGCAACATGCAGAAGGTTGAAACTAGACCACTTTCTCACACCATTCACAAAAATAAACTCAAAATGGACAAAAGACCTAAATGTGAGACAGGAAACTATCAAAACCCTAGAGGAGAAATCAGGCAACAACCTCTTTGATCTCAGCCACAGCAATTTCTTACTCAACACACTTCCAAAGGCAAGGGAATTAAAAACAAAAATGAACTATTGGGATTTCATGAAGATAAAAAGCTTCTGCACAGCAAAGGAAATAATCAAGAAAACTAAAAGGCAACCGACAGAATAGGAAAATATATTTGCAAATGACATATTGGATAAAGGGTTATTGTCCAAAATCTATAAAGAACTTACCAAACTCAACTTCCAAAAAACAATCCAGTGAAGAAATAGACATGACATGAATAGACATTTTTCCAAAGAAAACATCCAGATGGCCAACAGACACATGAAAAGATGCTCAACATCACTCCTCATCAGGGAAAAACAAATCAAAACCACACTGAGATACCACCTCATACCAGTCAGAGTGGCTACAATTAACAAATCAGGAAACAACAGATGCTTTCAAGGATGTGGAAAAATGGGAACCCTCTTGCACTGTTGGTGGGAATGCAAACTGGTGCAGCTGCACCAGTGTCGAGGTTCCTCAAAAAATTAAAAATGGAACTACCCTATGACCCAGAAAGAGCACTACTAGAAATTTATCCAAAGGATAAAAGAGTGCTGTATTCATAGGGGCACATGTTTATAGCACACAATGTTTATAGCAGCGCTTTCAACAATAACCAAATTCTGGAAAAAGTCTAAATGTCCATCAGCTGATGAATGGACAAAGAAGATGTGGTTTATATATACAAAGGAATACTACTTGGCAATAAGAATGAAGTCATGCCATTCGCAGCAATGTGGATAGAACTGGAAGGTAATATGCTGAGAGAAATAAGTCAGTCAGAGAAGGACAGATACCAAATGTTTTCACTCATATGTGGATCTTGCAAAACTTAACAGAAGACCATGGGGGAAGGGAAGGAGGGAAAATAGTTTCAAACAGAAAGGGAGGGAGGCAAACCATGAGACTCTAAAATACAGAGAACAAACTGAGGGTGTATGGGAGATGGGGTAGAGGGGAAAAAGGGTGATGGGCATTGAGAAGGACACTTGTTGGGATGAGCACTGGGTGTTGTATATAATCCATGAACCATGGGAATCTACCCCAAAAGCCAAGAGCACACTTTACAAACTGCATGTTAGCCAAATTGACAATAAACTATATTTAAAAAAATGGAGAAATACAAAATGATATAGGAAGTTTTGCTCATGTGTAGTGCCCAGCACCCTTATGGTCTTCAATATCATTGTTTTCCTATTTTTTGAAGTACTGAAGCCTTTATTTATACTTTAATTTCCACTGCGATAGAATATAATTTATACAATTCCTATTAGTAACATGTAATGCGCATGTTCCTTCTACTCATATTTTCCATAGTAACCAAAGCACAATAACATCATTGTAATAATCGATGATATTATTTTCTATATCTTCATAATTTTAGAGTATTAAAAATCCATCTAGTATTTATTCAGCTTTATTTTCCTCCTGTGACTCCAGAAGAATGTAGGTGACTTATAAATCACACTGACACTGTGCTCCCCTTTGTCACTCCGAGGGAGGTCAGAGTTACATAATTCTTGGTCATCATGGAAAAGCACTTCCTGGAGTTTTGCAAGGCATGATCTTTGTGTACAAATGTCAGGGCCCTATGTGCTGCTGTGCTTCTTCAAGGGATTACAACTGCCTACATCTTGAAAAAACACTCAGGCTCTCCAACAGCACTGTCGGGTATTATCTGTGCCCACAAATTATTGAATGACACCATCCTCAAATAACTCTCCATATCATCTGCTCCTTATTAGAAAAAAGAGGTATGAATATCAATAATACTTCATCCTGACCATGTGTGTCAGGTAGAACTGTGAAGCACAGTGACTTTCTCCACAGCGTCTTTCTTTCAAACACCTCTTTCCTCCTCACACACCACCGGTCTTTTCAGCTGTCCCTCCTAGCAACTTCCTGCAGCTTCGAGAAGTTCCCCATCCCCATGTAGGTAGCTAGATCCCTGTCTTCATTGAAACTTCCCTGAAAGATTCTGCACACCTGACACATAGCTTAATCCCTACTTACCCACCAAAATCCCATTTTGGGTTGCCATCCTGCCTCAAGCCCTTAAGGCCAAGTGCTTTGGTGTGTTTTTAATAACCCACTGAGAAAGAAAGCTCAAGAATACAATATAAGTAAATGTCTAAATGAAAATATTTTCTTTCTTCCCAAGAAAAATTTCCCAATGATCTTTTGCATACATGTTATCTACATTGCTATGGTAACAAAGGTATAAACTGAAAGGAAGGAATGTTAGGCCAGTGAGAGAGGACAGAAATCAAGTCTGTATATGTGTGATAACTAATTTTGAGTAAAAGTTACCTCATAAGGCATAGCATTTAGATGTTTGACTTAACTTCTACATTAAATTATTTATGTAAAGGAAGAAAGTGTTGTTTTTTAGTGTTTATTTTGAGAGAGAGAGAGAGAGCAGGAGAGGGGCAGAGAGAGAGGGAGAGAGAGAATCCCAAGCAGCCCGCCCTGACAGCTCAGAATCCCAAACCTGGCTCCATCTCAGGAACCATCACCTGAGCTGAGATCAAGAGTCGGACACTTAACCTGAGCCACCTAGGTGCCCTGAAAATGGTATTTGAAAGATATTTTTGCCATACATAAACTTTTATTAATTGCCCTGCTTTCTAAGTCAATGTCTGCTATTAAAAGGTTTTTTTTCATCTTAGATATATCCTCTGACATTATTTGCCCTCAGATTATTCATCTGTAAAACATCAGGATCAGTGGAGTGATTTTAAAAGCTCCTTCTAGCTCTGCCACTTTATGACTTTATCACTGTATAACAAAGATGTTGATGTATTTGTGAATGACTTGATTCAGGCAATAATTTATGTGTGCCAGATACAGGGCAGTAGCCACAGAGGCAGGATTTCAACAGAGCTGGCTTTATATAGCAGGTCTATCACTATAGTGTTCTCTTGTGCAAGTTACCTCAGCTTTCTGAGGTTGATTTTCTTCATCTTTAAATTGACCAACTAAGGGACATCTGGGTGGCTCAGGTGGTCAGGCGTCCGACTTCAGCTCAGGTCATGATCTCGAGGTTCATGGGTTTGAGCCACGCGGTGGGCTCTGTGCTGACAAGCTCGGAGCCTGGAGACTACTTCGGATTCTGTGTCTCCTTCTCTCTCTGCCCCTCCCTGCTCATGCGTGCTCACGCTCTCTCTCTCTCTCTCTCTCAAAAATAAACGTTAAAAAAAAATTTAAATTGACCATGAGATGAAAGTTCTAAGAACAAAATAAGTTAAATGTATATACAGCAACCCATTGTCTTGGCCCAACAGTAACTTCTAGATCCGTCCCAAGTGCTAATTGGTTGCAACTAGTCAATTTCCATACAGTAAGTCAAGATTTTGTGAGTGCTGCAATTAAATAATGTAGTGACACTTGCGAGGAGGTCTATTTATCTTTCAAGTGTAACTTTCCTGCTGAACTAGAATATACTTCACCTTTAGAAAAACACAGGCAAATGTAACAGGTAACAGAGTGAGAAATTTGCTAAAATACAAATGCAGATATGCATTTACAATATCTGTATTTTATCATCCGTACTTATGCACAGATTTGGGGCTTTTGTTTTATTTCATGTGCTAAACTTCACGGATTATATAATGGTCAGTATAGCAATGGTACCTTCTTTTACATAAAAGTAATTAAGATGCTCAGAAGGTTACCATGTTCAATCTTTTGGTTTCACCTTCCTGAAATTGGAAAAAGAATATTGTTTATAGAGGTCCTTCACTCCTAAAATTGCATTCTTGCATTTATGTTGGCCTTCAGGGAAAATGCAAACACATTGATTTAACTTGGTAGAAGAGGACACAACATTTTTAAATGTAATTTTTGTGTTAATGGAAATGCACCCAGAGGACCAAGGGCTGATCCACATTTTAAATCAATTTGAATGGGCAAGATTCAAATTCTAAATACCTCTTTGATTACCCATGGGGAAAAAACCTTATTTAGTATAGGTTTTAAAATGTGCACCTTAAAACATTTTAAACAATAACTGTGCTACAAACAAAGCATAATAAAAATGTCATTATTTTAGTAATATACACAATAGATAAACAACCCAATTTTAAATAAATTTGATATTGGCTTATCTGAAATACACTTTAAAAAAATACATTATTAACAAGATTAACATGACTAACCCTGCAATGGCTGCTTTAAAATATTTAAATTGGCAGTGCATTAAAAGTAACTCAATTGTAATAAGGGTGAATAAAAAGCTTGGGTTCAGAAAATTATCTCAAATCCTTGGATTGGTTTAGTGAAAATTCTCTGCCTCTGAAATAAATGGAGCAAGCAGGAAGTCAGTAAAATAGTAACTTTTTAATATTGAAAAATATGTGAAAGCAGTTATTTATAATGTTTCTTTGAACTCAATTCTTTCCAGATAATTTTGGCCCAAACATTGTGGTTTTGTATAGCTATTCATCAAGAAAACCTTTAGATATCTTGGGTTGTAGTTAGGATATCAGGAGATGTTCCTGGCCTGAATAATTTTAAAGCATAAGTGTATCCTTATTTGTGTCTTCTTTTCCCTCATCTCTATCATCAAAACTAATTTTAAGATGCTTTGATACATATTGTCACATAGAGAAAAATACTATGTTGAAAGTATAAACAGGTGATTTTTATAATCCAGTGTAATGCTGATGCAGATGTAGCTGTGTAGGACATAGAAAACTATCAGTGAATTTCACAATACACGTAACGTATAATGGGCCAGGATCTCTATAGAACTAAATGGAATGTTTGAGCTTGATCCTCCAGTGCTATGTAAAGAGAAAAGGTCGATATATGATATTCAGCTACAGAGGGATTTGTGATGGCTTGCATTTATCATTATTTGTGTTCTCTTTGGATTCATTGGCATTGTATTTTTTTTCCTGAATTACAATGAAGCTGATAGTATGCATGTGAGCAGTCCCAAAGTTTAAGAAAACTTCGTCATGTTTGAGAGTTCCTTTGTAATCAGTAATAGACATTTTATAATATGAAATAAAACTGATGTATAAATCTTGAAAATGACATCTGAAAAGAACCCCGATCAGCTGATGAAAAACAAATGGCATCTAATGTATTTTTCACATTGACTGTGGCAGTGATTTATGATGTTGTCTAAGATGCTAAATATACATCATAAATCCCTCCAACAGAAATCTTATTGTTTTCATTCATCTCTTTTCCACATGCCAGCACTTCTTTTCATAAACTTCATTGTATGAAAAGAATCATTATTTTTTTAAATGTCATTTAAATCTAGTGATTTTTACATTGGATATAAAAACCCAGTGAAAAGTGTTTTTGTTTGTTTGTTTTGTTTTTGGTTTTGTTTTTTATTTGTTTGTCTTTTAGCTTCAGTATAGAAGGTACCCAACTGGAAACAAATGTTTCCATTTAAGATTTCCTTTCTGTAGGGAAGAAGAAAAACAAAAAAGTAAAATGTACCAGAACTCATTGTCCAGATGTCAGTTTCATCTTGTATGACACAGTCTCCTAATAGGTGAAAAAGAAAGAAAAAAAATGAATGGGAACTTATGCCTAATATCTGCATAGTGAACTTTTAAGTCCAGTAATATTTTTTGTATATAGTCTGGGTACATTATAAATTTTATTAATAATTTTGTTAGTGACCATACTACTTATATTTACACTCATTTCTCAATATTTCCAATGAGAATGCTATGAACATGAAAAATGAAAACATTAAGCACAGAACACAGAGATTAAGGCCGTGAATTTATTACTGTATGTCCACTTGTCTACTAATGAAAGAAAATAACTGGTTTCATCAGAGAAAAATGTAAAATATGTGTTTTGAGCATAATTTAAGACCTATGCATCCCAGGAAACTTGTTTTATATATATATATATATTTTTTTTTTTCTAGTGGAGATAGCTTTCTGCAAGGCAAGAGAACTAATCATCACTGAGTAACTGGATTCAAGGATGTCCAAAGTCATGTCTGAACTTATATTTGAATCTTTTATCAAAGACAATTGCCACCAGAAGTTTGCATCATTTGTGTATTGTTGGGTTAAACATTCTGCCAAAACAACATGCTCAGCTTATTGCATGGCTTTGAATGTGATTTGTGTTATTATGTACAATGGCAATGTATACAGAACTTAAAAGCACTGTTTGTATTAGACTTCATTTCAGATTTTATAATGACATGCTTTAATTTGGGAAAAGTCTTGATAACATGAGATATGGAAACGAAAATAAGTGTGGAGAAAAAATAAATATACAGTATTAAAGTAAGGAAGCATTAAAATAAGATAAACGTTTATAGCAAGAGTAGTGCAAAAAATGTCTTGCTAAAACGTTTGGAAAGGTAATAAATTTGAGTTTGAAATATGAATTCTAAATTTTGTGTTAAAATGTATTATTTCCAGGTTTTAGGATTCTCAACTGACAACAATAAGAAAACAATATGGAAAATTTGTTTTGAGATTAAAACAAAATCAAAAGTAGATTACTGTTTATGGATTGAATCTTGATAGAATAGATATTTAAGAAGATTCCAGAACAGAAGTGGAGTTCTCAACTTCTCCACGCAGCTTCACAGCACAAGACTAAACAAAACAAATTAATTGTGAGTGGAAATATACCTTATGGGAATATTTAAAATATTAAAATGAAAGATTAAAATAAAAATATCAGTATCACTTCCACCTTGAGTATTTGTCTTAGAATATGCTTTTAAAAGTTTACTCTCCTAGAATATTTGTGAGTCAAGTTGAACATATTTATATTGCTGATTTATGTTTTGCTTGCATTCATTGTGTTCTGAGGATTAAGAAATAGAGAATAATGTCTATGACATAGCCTCTGATGTCAAAATGCTCATACTGAAAAAGGAGAACAAATTGCATACATAATACATTGTAACCATATAACTGCATTAGTTGATGTGTATTTTGTAAGTGAAAGATGAAATTTAGTTACATTGTTATAATTTAACCAGCTGTATTACAGTTATGCTACTCTATAGATAGAGAATATATAGATCAGTCTGATAGGATATTAATATGCATGGATATTTAGTAAAGAAATTTCTCAAACACATGATTAGTTGCCAATAAGGAATATTTATTGATTCGTGAAAGAAAGAATGAATCAAAGATGTATTTTTCTTATCATCATGTTAGCTCACATACAGTGTACTCTTGGCTTCAGAAGTAGATTCCCGTAATTCATCACTTACATACAACACCCAGTGCTCATCCCAACAAGTGCCCTCCTCAATGCCCATCACTCATGTTCCACACACCCCCAAATCCCCACTCTCATCAACTCTCAGTTTATTTTCTGTATTTAAAGGTTTCATTATGGTTAGGGGTGCCTGGTGGCTCAGTTGGTTGAGCACCAAGTTTGACTTAGGTCATAATCTCACGGTTCATGAGTTCAAGCCCTGTGTCAAGCTGTGTGCTAACAGCTCAGTTCCCTGGAGCCTGCTTCAGATTCTGTGTCTCCTCTCTCTGTCCCTCCCCCACTCTTCCGCCCCACCCGTCCTTCTCAAAAATAAAAAATAAATAAATAAACATTAAAAAAAAGTAACCTTAAGAGTTTCATATGGTTTGCTTCTCTCTCTGTTTGTATCTTATTTTTCCTTCCCTTCCCCTGTGGTCATCTGCTAAGTTTCTCAAATTCCAAATATGAGTGAAATGATATGATATCTGTCTTTCTCTCACTGACTTATTTCGCTTGGCCTAATACTCTCCAGTTCCATCCATGTTGCTTCAAATGGCAAGATTTCATTCTTTTTCATCACCAAGTAGTATTCCACTTGTATATACACCACTCTTCTTAATCCATTCATCAGTTGATGGACATTTGGGCTTTTTTCCTTAATTTGGATAGTGTTTATAGTGCTTCTATAAATATTGTGGTGCCTGTGTCCCTTCGAATCAGGACTCCTTTGTCTTTTGGGCAAATTCCTAATAGGGCAATTGCTGGGTTGTAGGGTAATTTGATTTTTAATTATCTGAGGAATATCCACACTATTTTCCAGAGTGTCTGCACCAACGGTGCAGAAGGGTTCCCCTTTCTCCACATCCTTGCCAACATCTCTTGTTTCATGAGCTGTTAATTTTTGCCACTCTGACTGGTGTGAGGTGGTATCTAAATGTGATTTTGATTTGTATTTCCCTGATGATGAGGGATATTGAGCATCTTTTCATATGTCTGTTCGCCATCTGGATGTCTTTGGAAAACTGTCTATGTCATCTGCCCATTTCTTCACTGAATTATTTGTTTTTTGGGTCTTGAGTTTAGCAATTTCTTCACAGATTTTTGAAACTAACCCTTTATCCAATATGTCATTTGCAAATATATTCCCCCATTTCATTGGTTGCCTTTTAGTTTTGTTCATTGTTTCCTTTGCTGTGCAGAAGCTTTTTATCATGATAAGGTCACAATAGTTAATTTTTGCCTTTATTTCCCTTGCCTTCAGAGACATGTCAAGTAAGTTATTGCTGTGACCAAGGTCGAAGAGGTTGTTGCCTGTTTTTGTCTTGTAACATTTTGATGGTTTCCTGTCTCACATTTAGGTCTTTCACCCATTTTAAATTTATTTTTGTGTATGGTGTAATAAAATGGTCCAGTTTTATTCTTCTGCATTTTGCTGTCCAGTTCTCCCAGTAAGCACAATTTGGTAGAAATACTGTCTTTTTTCCCCTGGATATTCTTTCCTGCTTTGTCGAAAATTAGTTGACCACATATTTGTAGGTTCATTTCTGGGTTCCCTATCCTAATCCATTGGTCCATGGGTCTATTTTTGTGCCAATACCATACTGTCTCGATCATAATAGCTTTGAAATACGGCTAAAGCCCGAGATTGTGATGCATCCAGCTTTGTTTTTCTTTTTCCACATTACTTCTGCTATTCAGGATCTTTTATGGTTCCATACAAATTTTAAAATTGTCTGTTCTAGCTCTGTAAAGAACGAAGGTGCTATTTTGATTGGGATTGCATTAAATGTGTAGATTGTTTGGGGTAGTATCAACATTTTAACAATATTTGTTCTTCTAAACCATGAGTGTGGATTGTTTTTCCATTTCTTTGTGTCTTCTTCAATTTCTTTCATAAGCATTCTATGGTTTTCAGCATACAGATCTTTTGCCTTTTTGGCTAGGTTGATTCCCAGGTATTTGATTGTTCTTGGTGCAATTGTAAATGGGATTGATTCCCTGATATCTCTTTCTGTTGTTTCATTATTGGTGTATAGAAATGCAACCAATTTCTTTACATTGATTTCATATCCTAAGACTTGGCTCAATTCATGTATCAGCTCTAGCAAGTTTTTGGTGGAGTCTTTTGGGTTTTCCATATACAGTGTCATGCCATCTGTGAAGAGTGAAAGTTTGACTTCTTTGCCAATTTAGATGCCTTTTATTTCATTTTGTTTTCTGATTGCTGAGTCTAGGACTTCCAACACTAACTTAAACAAAAGTGGTGAGAATGGATATCCCTGTTGTGTTTCTGATCTCATGGGAAAGCTCTCATATTTTCCGCACTGAGGATGATGTTAGCTGTGGGTCGTTCATGTATAGCTTTAAAGACGTTAAGGTATATTCCTTCTCACCCTACCTTCTTGAGGGTTTTTTTTTCAAAAAAGGATGCTATATTTTGTCAAACACATTTTTCTGCATCTATTGACAGTATCACTTGGTTCTTATCCTTTCTTCTATTAATGGGATGTATCACATTGATTTATTTGTGAATATTGAACCAGCCCTGCAGCCCAGGAATTAATTCCACTTTATTATGGTGAATAATTCTTTAAGGTACTGTTGAATTCAATTTGCTACTATCTTGCTGAAAATGTTTGCACCTAGGTTCATCAGGGAGATTGGAGATTGGCCTGTAATTCTTTTTAGTGGGGTTTTTATCTGATTTTGGAATCAAGGTAAAGCTGGCTTCAGAGAATGAGTCTGGAAGCTTTCCTTCTGTTTCTATTTTTTGGAACAGCTTGAGAAGAATAGGCATTAACTCATCTTTAAAAGTCTGGTAGAATCCTCCTGGAAAGCCATCTGGCAGAGGATTTTATTTGCTGAGAAATTTTTGAGAACCAGTTCAATTTCTTCACTGGATATGGGTCTGTTCAAAGTGTCTATTTCTTCCCTTTTGGATTTTGGTAGTGTGTGAGTATGTAAGCATTTGTCCCTTTCTTCCAGATTGTCCACTTTTTTGGCATATAATTTGCCATAGTATTGTCTAATGATTGTATTTCTGTGATGTTGGTTGTGATCTCTCCTCTTATTTGTGATTTTATCTATATGGGTCTTCTCTCTTCTCATTTTGAGAACTCTTACTAGGGATTTATCAGTTTTGTTTATTCTTTCAAAAAACCAGCACTTAGATTCATCGATCTGTTCTACTGTTTTTTGTTTGTTTTGTAGGTTTTTTTTGTGTGTGTTCTTTTATTCTATATTGCTTATTTCTGCTCTAATCTTTACCATTTCTCTTCTGCACCTTTGGGCTTTCTTTTCTGCTGCCTTTCTAGTTCCTTTAGCTGTGAGGTTAGGTTCTGTTATTTTGGACCTTTCTTGTTTCTGGAGATAATCTTGAACTGCAATATATTTTCCTCTTAGGACTGCCTTTGCTGCATCCCAAAGGGTTTGGACTGTCATATTTTCATTTTCATCTCATTCTATATATTTTTATATTTTTTAATTTCTTCTTTAATTTCCTGGTTGACCCATTTATTCTTTAGTAGGATATTCTTTAACCTCCATGTATTTGGGGGTTTTCCAAATTTTTATTGATTTCAAGTTTCAGAGTGTTGTGATCTGAAAATATGCATGGAATATCTCAAGCCTTTCACATTTGTTGAGGGCTGTATTGTGGACAGTATGTAATCTATTTTGGAGAATATTCCATGTGCATTAGAGAAGAATGTGTATTGTGCTGCTTTGGGATGAAAAGTGCTGAATATATTTGTTAGGTCCATCCAGTCCAATGTGTCATTCAGATCCATTGTTTCCTTATTGGTTTTCTGCCTACATGATCTGCCCATTGTTGTAAGTAGAGTATTAAAGTCCCCTACAACCATGGTATTATTATTTATACATTTATTTATGTTTGTGATTAATTGATTTATATATGTGGGTTCTTCACAGTGGGGGCATGAACATTTACAATTGTTAGCTCTTCTTGATGGATAGACCCCTTAATAATGATATAATGCCCTTCTTCATCTCTTGTTACAGTCTTTGTTTTAAAAATCTAGTTTGTCTGATATAAGTATGGATACTCTGGCTTTATTTTGATGACCAGTAGCATGATAGATGGGTCTCCATACCCTCACTTTCAATCTGCAGGTGTCCTCAGGTCTAAAATGAATCTCTTGTAGGCAGCATGTAGATGGATCTTGATTTTTTATCCATTCTGATACTCTGTGTCTTTTGACTGGGGCAGTTAGTCCATTTACATTCAGAGTGATTATTGAAAAATATGGATTTAGTGTCATTGTGTTGTCTGTAGGTTTCGTGTTGTGGTGATGTCTCTGGTCCTTTGTAGTCTTTGCTGCTTTCCACTCACAGAGCCCCCTTAAGATTTTCTGCAAGGCTGGTTTAGTGGTCATGAATTCCTTTAGTTTTTGTTTGTCTGAGAAAGTCATTATCTTTCCTTCTATTCTGAATGACAGCCTTGATGGATAGATTCTTGACTGCATATTTTTTCCTATTCAGTGCATTGACTATTTCCTGCCATTCCCTTCTGACCTGCCAAGTTTCAGTACACAGGTTTGCTACTCCCCTGAAGGTTAAGGCCTGTTTGTCCCTAGCTGCTTTCAGGGTTCTCCCTTTATCTCTATATTATACCAGTTTCACTATGATATATCATGATGTTGACCAGTTTTTGATGATTTTGAAGGGAGTTCTCTGTACCTCTTGGACTTAGATACCTGTTTCCTTCCCCAGATAAGGTAAGCTCTCAGCTATAATTTGTTCAAATAAACCTTGTGCTCTTTTCCTTTGCTCTTCTTCTTCTGGAACTCCTATGATATGAATATTATTTTGTTTTATGGAATCACTTAAGTCTTTAATTCTCCCCTTGTGGTCTAACAATTTCCTTTCCCTCTTTTTTTCAGCTTCATTATTTTCCATAATTTTATCTCCTATCTCACCTATTCTCTCCTCTCCTTCTTCCATCCTTGCTGTCACTGCATCTAGTTTATTTTGCATCTCATTTACAACATTTCTTCATTCATCATGACTATTTCTTAAGCCTTTAATCTCTGCAGAAATAGATTCTCTGCAGTCTTCTGTGCTTTTCTCAAGCCCAGTTATTACTCTTCTATTATTCTGAATTTTTGTTCAGATATATTATATGTGTTTTGAGCAAATCTCTGTCTCTCATTACTCCCTGGAATTTCTTTTGAGGAGAATTTTTCCTTTTCATCATTTTGGCTAAGTTTCTGTCCTTTACATGCTTTAATAGCTTCTTATGTGCCTTGTTTCTCGAATACTGCTATATTAAAAAGTGGTCATACACCTAAGGGCCTGGCACTTCAGGAAGTGTTTTTCAAGTTCCAATCTGTTGTGTGCACTCTGTTGTTGAGTATTTGGCTGCTCTATCCCACTGGTTAGTCTTCAAACAAAGCTCCTCCTTACTTATAGTGGTGGATAGTTTAGACTTTCCACCAGGTATGCTTTGATTTGTTCATTGAAGTAACCCTGGAAGAAAGGAAAGGGCCAGGGACCTGATCCCATACAAAATACAAATATAACAAAGAAAGAGGCAACAGAAAAAGTAGAGAATCAAGGAAACTATAAGGCTTGATACAGAGAGAAAAAGGAAGATAAAGAAGGAGGAGATACAAAAGAGGTGCAAAAAGAATAGAGTAAAAATGCCCAATTAAACAGAAAAAAAAGCTGAGAAAGAAAAAAAAACTATATCTATATCTATATATCATCTCTCTCTAATTGACCAAAAATACAATCAGAAACATGAGCCTGATTCCAAAGGAACAAAAATAAGAAAGCAGAAAGAAAAAGAAGAGGAAAGATAAAAGAGGTAAAGAAAAGAGAGAGAGAGAAAAGGAAAAAGCATGGACTAATATACAAAACCTTAGGACTATTGTCTGTTTGTGCCTGGGACTGGTGACTGCTGGTCTGGAGGAGAGGCCCTCTGGTTTGGTGAGTGTCAGTCCAGCTCTCGTAGATAAGCAGTTGTCAGGCATGGAGTGGCGGGGTTTGTGTCAGTGCATCTTGCCTCCACTAGGGGCCCGCTGTGTTTCTCCCCGAAGTCCCATTGTGTCGGTGTTGGGGAGAAAAATGGCGGCACCCCAACCTCTCCTCCCTGGACTGGGTGTCCCAAACCACTCTGTTCAGTCAGCCTTCACAGAGTAGTGCAGGCAGCTGGCTTGTCCTGCTCCCCAGTCTTCTGCATCTCCTAGGTACTCTGCTGGGATTCAAAATCCAATTTTTTTTTTTGTCTTTTGGTTATTTTTAATAATGTTTTTATTTTGGAGAGAGACACAGAGAGAGACACAGAGAGAGAGAGAGAGAGAGAGAGAGAGAGAGAGAGACAGAGCACATTATCTGGGGAGGGGAGAGAGGGAGACACAGAATCAAAAACAAGCTGCAGGGTCTGAACTCGTGAACCTTGAGATTATGACCTCAATCAAATATGGGCGCTTAACCAACTGAGCCACCCAGGTACTCTGATGTCCTAAAGGATCCCACATCACATGAACCCTGTTCTGGGGTAGCACCATGCAGCCCTGGCACCTGCAGGGTCTTTTGTCCTTTTGGGGGGCAATATATCCTTTTCCCACAGTATTTGAGGAAGGGGACTGTTCTCTCCTAGTGTGCCCTGGATCGCTACTGCTTCTCAGGGCTGGCTCCCTTCCCCCCATGCGCATACATGTTGCATACTTTGGTCCAGAAAAAAATTGTGCACTTTTGATAACTCAGATCTGCAGCTCCTAAGTCTGTTTGCAAAGTAGAGACTGGTACTTTCTATACTTTTCATTCCCCAGCCCATGGTCTCTGGAGAGGTTTTTCTCTTGTCCTAACCCAACCCTTGTCAGACACCTCTGTTCTGACAAGCTGTTTCCCTCCACCTGTGGAAAATTTTCTGTCATTCCACAGATAGATTTCCTGGTAGTATTCTGACCTCAGTACAGCTGTGCTTGAGGGATGAGGGAAATCCTGGTCCCCCTACTTCTCTGCCATCTTAACTCCTCCTCTCAAAGATGTATGATTGATTTAGAGTGATATGCAAAATAATTTATTAATACTGTTGTGGTGACAAAGATTATGTGGCTTTAGATTTGTGGGAGTCAGTGGAAAGTAGGGTAAATAGTATGTCTTTTAAACTTTGGAAAAACAAGTTTATTAGAAGGACATATAGAACCTTTCTATCTGAAAAACTTCCTGGTTTCTTTACTTATATCCGGTAAGAGCCAGTGAGAGTGCCATTAGAGCCAAATAAAGAGAGCTTATGCCAAAATACTAGCTGAAAAGCACATAGTGGTATTTATTGTCAGTGAAAGTAGAAATTAATCTTTAGAGATTGCTAGAAAGTTTCTCTATGTCAGGCCTAATTTCTCCTTCCTCTAGATGCTCAAGTTTTTAAAATAATTTCTGGTGCTCTCAACTAATGAGTCAGGCAAAATAATTGTGAATATAATAATGTACATAATATTGGGTATGTATATATCCAATGTATATATTATGTGTATTTATACTCGTATTTTTATTTTTGTTTTGTGGGCTCTCTCGGTATTATAAATACTGTGTAAAATTAGACATTTAAATGAATATTGCACAGCATCTGAGTATCTGAATATTACCCTAAAGTGGTTAGCTAATCTTTCATCAATTATGGGCAGCCCGAGTTCATTTTTAAAAATTAATGAACAGCTTTTTTGTCCTCAAGTAATATATAAATGCACCATATGAAAGGTGGAACTCTAAAACTTCCTATTTCACCTTTGAAAAATTCTGAACCCATTCTTATTATTTTTAAAAGCCTGAAACTCTTTATTTAATCTGAGAATTTAGGTAAACTATCAAAAATAAATTATTTCCACTTTGATGAGAAGAAGATACTAGATGGCAAAATCTACTTTTAGGAAACTACTTCTTGTTAAGAAGGAAGAAGTTCCCAAACAATTGTGCATCAGAAGTGTTGCATCTCATGGCTCAGTGAAGAGCTAAGTTTCCCTTCTCCTTTAACCGTGTCTTGGGCCATGCTTCCACTCTCCACCCAGGCCCATTCCACTACATATTGAAATTGCCATTTCTCTGAAGTGAGCCAAAGCGATTTTTTCCCAACATGCCAGAAACCTTACTTATGACATGTTATTTACTATGGTAAATAAAACAGATTATTCTCCCTAAGATTTAAATAGCAACATTAACTTTATTTGCATCCTGGCTTAGTAGTTCACGAAGGCAATGTTAGTAATTAGCATTTTTTCACTGTTAGTGTTTAAATATTTATGATTCTTGTGCTCTGCTCCACCTTTTTTATATTCAAGTGCTATTTTGCACAAGATGAAAATTGAACATAGTTGAAAGGAAACTCTATATTATGCTTCATACCTCTATTTGAGACAGTTACTAGCTCTTCCTTGAGGTTGACCTGCCCTGATGCTGCACCGATTCAAATTATGTAGTCAAGCCGGTAACGTCCTCCAAAAGATCAATCCAATCATCTAACTTCTAACTTCTTCCTAGCTCATGCATGCTGCCAAACACAAATGTTATCATGGGACAGTAACTATGGTGATTGCTTTAAAGTTATTGTAAGTAGAATGTGGGGGAAGAGAGAGGCAAGCAAAACTGCCTCAGCAATAAACTAAGAATAAAACAATTTGATTTCAATTAGGAGAAAAATAGAATAGTGTTTCACCACCTTCTCACCAAGAGACATAATGTTCCACTGCAGAAATATGTTTGGAAAAAGTTATATATGTCTCTCTCTCTCTCTCTCTCTCTCTCTCTCTCTCTTCCTCTCTCTCTCTCTCTCTCTCTCTATATATATATATATATATATATATATAATGGATGAGTAGGCATATATAATTTTACATAAAATAGATGAATGGGCATTAAGATTTCCAAGTATTGTGTACTCCTGTTTAAGTGCTATAAACAGTTTGAAGTTTTAAGTAATGGTATAACTGAGATTAGTATCCCAGTTTGAATGTTTTATGCTTAGTCCATCTGCTTAATTTAGTATATAAGAAAAGAGATAATATACTGGGCCCATTCTTTCTATATGCATCAACAGAGAATAAACAAGGAAAATATTTTCAGTGAGAAGTTCAGGAAGGATGTCTAGATGCAGAATTCTTGCACATATAATGCTACTTATGTATGTGTCTGTGTATAAGTAAGAGATTAAATGATAGACACATGATTGATAGATATATAGATAGATGATAGATAGATAGATAGATAGACCTCAGTATGTCTCTTTACCCTGAGCCAAAAAAGGAAAGCAATAATTAGACCAGCTGTCCTGGTTTTTCTTATAAAACTAGATTAAAGGATGCCAACAAATCGGATTACACTTTGAGATTAGCCATCTGAAATTAACTGTCTCTTTTTCTCTGCTTTCGCTCAAGACAATTATGACCACTCAAATTTGGATCATAGACCTTAATGTCAACAAATTAGCGGGAGGCAATCAATAGCACAGCTTCATTTTGAAATGAAATATTGGATCATATTGGAGCAATTTGAGCAACAACAACAACATAATATTTGGGGTTGGTGCTTCTGCTTTTTGTTTCCCAAAAGAATAAAGAGGGGCTGGGTATAAAAACAATCCATCCCCATGGGAGGTATCTTAACATAACAGGAAAATCCATGCTTCAGAAAGCCAAAACCCTTAAATAATGTTTGACGATCAAAACCTACACACTTAAAGTAGTATTTTCTTCATTAATACTGAATTTGATTTTCTAACTCTGTGTTACTTTCTGTCTCTCTTTCTAGTTTTTGTTCCCTTCTTCCTAGTAGACAGAGAACACTTATTTCTAATATATCATTAGTGATAAATGTAATTACAAGTTTAGAGCACTGTGGCAAGCTGAATATTGTCACCCCTAAGATGTTCACATCCTAATCTCTGAGACCTATAAATATGTTACCTTACATCAGTCTTTATCAGAGGGAGACAGAAAGGTTAGTCAATAGTAAGTGATGAGACAACAGAAGAGGCAGGTTGGAGGGACGTGAGAAAGTGACCATGAGATGAGGAATGCAGATGGCCTCTAGAAATGGGTAAAGGCAAGGAAACATGTCTTCCAAAGCCTCCAGAAGACACACAGTCCTTCTGGAATCTTGATTTTAGATTTTGAGCTCCAGTACGGTGAGAGAAAAAAAATTGGTCCAGGGACTGAAGGTTATTTGATAGAGCAGCAGTAGAAAATGAATACAACTACCAAAGGAGATTCAAAGACAGAAATCCCTTTTTAGCTCAATGACTGAAGAATTCACTGGAAGGAAAACTATAAGTGAATAGTTCTTTGAATGGTTTATAGGATTTCATTTGATGGATATTGATGGAGTTGTGTTCTTCTGTTGCCCTGACCTTAATAATCAAAGACTGCTATGTGTGCTACTAGTTTTGAATTATAAGTGATCTAAAATCGTTATTATTGGTAGTAGTTCAATGTTACTTGAGTGAATTAAAGCAAAAGTGAATGAACATATAGGTGTCTTGTAAGGAAATAATATAAATATCATTAAAATGGCAATTAACACTACATGGATAAAAAGTATTATAAAGCACAACAAGGGTAGAAGACTAGATATTGAGATTCATTTAATAATTATCAAAATCATATATCTGGGTCTCATTTTCTTGATTTGCAAACTGAGAAGACAGAAGTAGATGTTCTGTATGATGTTATTTCATATAAAGTAGAAACCTAATAAAGGTACTTTAAAGCATAGTAATAATTAAAAGTTTTCATTCATCTGATATTTGTGACAAAAATCATATTTTAAATTTTAATACACATATAGTTTATCTTGCTATATTGTTACTAAGCAGATTTTCTATTAATAGATATGGAGTGTGGCTCTGAGAGTAAGCATTTCCATCAACTTCCTAAATCATGCTGAGATTTACGTTTAAAATACAGATTACCCGGCTTTGCCCTTTAATGTTGATTTCATTGTCTATGAAAGCACTGAGCCTGCAATTTTATTAAGTGTGTCAGGAAATTCTTAGTCTCCAGAAGTTTAGGAATCATTGCACCAGAGCATTTAATCCATATTTTTGACCTACTAATTACTAATCAGGCAAAATAGCTTTAAAAGCATCAAACCATTTATTATTAGCACAGACACCATGCGGTAACTGATCAAATTGTGTACATTCTGAGAAAAATTTACTGAGGCTGCGATTTTTTGTTTTCCTTCAGGTCTAAGGAGAAAGCTTAATTAAAGCTAGCAAAAAATATGAGAAGAAAGCTGTCAGTAAAAGCAAAAGAACAACACAACTGAAGTAAATATGTTTTTGAGCATTTTTAACGATTTTTTAATTGAGATATTAAACTTTTGAGCAAACATTCAGATTTGTGTATGTATATGCGTGTACACACATAAATAAAAACCCCTCACTCCCAATGACTATTCTCAAATATTTTAAAGTCATGGAGGGGCGCCTGGGTGGCTCAGTCGGTTAAGCGGTCGACTTGGGCTCAGGTCATGATCTCGCCGTCCGTGAGTTCGAGCACCGCGTCAGGCTCTGTTCTGACATCTCAGAGCCTGGACCCTGGAGCCTGTTTCAGGTTCTGTGTCTCCCTCTCTCTGACCCTCCCCCGTTCATGCTCTGTCTCTCTCTGCCTCAAAAATAAACGTTAAAAAAAAAGATTTAAAGTCATGGAATCAATCTCATTTAGAACTGCATTAAAAACTGTAAGATACCAAGGAATAAACCTAACCAGGGAGGTAAAAGATCTGTACTCCAAAAAACTATAAAACGGTTATGAAAGAAACTGAAGATGAGACAAAGAAATGGAAAAATAAGGGCACCTGGGTTGCTCAGTCGGTTAAGCATCTGACTTCAGCTCAGATCATGATTTCAAGGTTTGTGAAATCAAGCCCTGCATCGAACTCTCTGCTGTCACCACAGAGCCCACTTCAGATCCTCTATGCCCCTCTCTCTGTGTCTCTCTCCCACTTGCTCTCTCTCTCTTTCAAAAATAAACAAAAACATTAAAAAATCCATGCCCATGGATTGAAAGAACAAATATTGTTAAAATGTCTATACTACCTAAAACAATCTACACATTTAATGCAATCCCTATCAAAACACCACCAGCATTTTTCACAGAGTTAGAACAAACAATCTTAAAATTTGTGTGGAATCACAAAAGACCTTGAAAGCCAAAGCGATCTTGAAAAAGAAAAGCAATGCTGGAGGCATCACATTCTGGACTTCAAGTTGTATTACAAAGCTATAGTCATCAAGACAGTATGGTACTGGCACAGACACATTGATAAACCCAGAATGAGCCCACTATTATGTGGTACATTAATCTTCAACAAAACAGGAAAGACTAACCAATGGAAAAAGATAGTGTCTCCAACAAATGATGTTGGGAAAGCTGGACAGAAACATGTAAATGAATGAAACTAGACCACTTTCTTACACTATACACAAAAACAAATTCAAAATGGATGACAGACCTAAATGTGAGAAAGGAAACCATCGAAATCCTAGAGGAGAACATAGGCAGTAACCTCTTTGACATCAGCCATAGTAACTTCTTACTAAACATGTCTCATGAGACAAGGGAAACAAAAACAAAAATCTGCTATTGGGACTTCATCAAGATAAAAAGCTTCCACACAGAGAAGGAAACCACCAATAAAACTAAAAAGCAAACTTTGGAATAGGGCAAGATATTTGAAAATGACATATTGGATAAAGGGTTAATATCTAAAATCTATAAAGAACTCATCAAACTCAACACACACACACACACACACACACACACACACACACACCAAATAATCCAGTGTAAAAATGGGCAGAAGACACGAATAAACATTTTTCCAAAGTAAACATCTAAATGGTTAACAGACATATGAAAATATGCTCAACATCACTCATCATCATGAAAATACAAATCAAAACTACAGTGAGATATCACCTCTCACCTGTTAGAGTGGCTAAAATTAACAACACAAAAAACAACAGATGTTGGTGAGGATGAGGATAAAGGAGAACTCTCTTACACTGTTGGTGGGAATGAAAACTGGTACAGTCACTCTGGAAAACAATGTGCACATTCCTCAAAAAGTTGAAAAAGAATTACCCTACAATCTAGCAATTGCACTACTAGTTATTTATTCAATGATACAAATACCAATTACCAATTTAAAGTATTTCAAATACCTAATTTTTATAGCAGCATATTAATGATAGCAAAAGTATGAAAAGATCTCAAATACCTATTGACTGATGAAAGCATAAAGAAGAGTGAGATATATATATATATATATATATATATATATATATATATATATGATAGAATATTACTCAACCATGCAAAAGAATGAAATCTTGCAATGACCTGGATGGAGGTAGAGTATATTATGCTAAGTGAAATAAGTCAGTCAGAGAAAGACAAATATCATATGATTTCACTCACGTGGAATTTAAGAAACAAACCAAATGAACATGGAGGTAAAAAGAAAGGCAAACCATAAAGCTAAGTCTCCATAGAGAACACACTGAGGGCTGCTGGAGGGGAGGTGGACAGGGGGATTGGACAAATGGGTGATGGGCATTAAGGAGGGCACTTGTTGGGATAAGCACTGAGTGTTATATGTCAGTGATGAATCACTAAATCTTACCCGGGAAACTAATATTTACTGTATGTTAGCTAACTGAAATTTAAATAAAAGTTTGGAAGATAAAATTGAAGGACAAAAGCAGAAATATGGAACCAACTGTGCTGTATTTTTCTTGCTGTTATTTCTTACAAAGTATAAACTCTTACTTACTGATCAAAGCAATATAAAAAAATGCCTTCAAAAGAAAATAATTAGAATTCAAAAGTGGTCTTTGATTTAGTCTATTAATGACAGTACCTGTTTCCCCTCTTCTTGATTATGAAAAGAATGTACAATATCCTGTGGTTAACACAGATCTTTAGGACAAATGGATATTGTTTTATACCTCCAGCCTCATACGAGTGGAGGGATTGTTGAGTGAGTGACTCATCCTTGATTTAAAATGGCCTTTTTTCTTCCTGGGAATGATGATATGTGTTGCAAGCATAAGAGGATAAGTACTGAAAAGTGCAGTTTTATTTGTGTCCATTATTCTAAAAGTCTCTCTTCTATTACAGGTTAAAAATGGAAACCTAAAGTGTAGTTTTGTTTGGCCTAGGATTTTTAATCCAGAAGTGGTATTTTATAGATTAATCTATACTTTAAAAATATTTTAGGACTGTGTCAGTGCCTCCTGAGTGCTTTACTTACATAAAAAAATAGCATAAAATACCATCCATAAGAATAGACAATTTCCTTTCCTCACAGTTTGGTCTAATTCCAGATGCTTTAATGTCCTTTATTATCAGTCCTGCTGTCCAAGTCATACCAGAATTGCAAATGGGCACATAGAAATAAATCATTTAAAGTAACTGCACCTAAGAGCACTTCTCGCTAGCACTAAAATACCCTGGATGCCAAAAATGCTACAGTAGTGACTTTCAGGCAAGAAAATACACTTTTTTTAATTTAATTATTCTTCATATTATCCTGGGCAACTTGGTTATTAGAGCTGTATTTAAGCTGCAGAATTCATGTCAAAAAGATCAAGTTTATCAGCATCTTTAGCAGAAACAGATATAACAACTTTTTAAACACCAAGAGAATACCACAAACTAAATCATTCTGACTTACAAGAAAAGAAACCAAGAAAATAATTTTAGAGATATTAAAATGCACCATACAGTGTCCTTGAAAGAATAGCTTTATTTTTGACTAATGAAATGTTACAAGTTGTTTTTGACATATTATCCTATAAAACAGATAATTATAGATCCCTATAAATGTAACAACAACCCCTCTACGACAATGAAGTCGAGTTTTTAGTAACTGGAAGATTCAGATGACAGAACATTCAAGTGTAACATAGCAAGGCTATAGCTTGATTGAAAAAGTAGCAAATGTCTTTTGTATTAACTATTATATAGAAAGAGATGGTCGTTTTGTGATTTGGACAGCATTCATGATTGTGTCTGTGTTCAGCACTGATTATGAAACAATCTGAAATTTTCTTTGATCCTCAGGGCCACAGAGGGGACTTGTCTGATGTTGGTGTCCTGTGAAGGTGTTTGTGTTTAACAGGAGAACACAACAGCATACCTATGTCTATCAGGCCAATTTCTCACACTGAAACCTGATTGTGCCAGAATAGTTTCTAGCTATCAAGCTCCACTCTTTTCTTTCTCAAAAATTTTCAGTAATGAATCACATGTATGTTCTTAGAACAGATCCTGCTTGTTAATGATATATTATTCTTTGGAACAGGTTCTATTTGTTAATGATATATTATTCTTGGTATGTATGACTGCCCTTTATATTTTTTAGTTGTCATTTATTTTCATAAGGATGTTTGGATGGTAATTGGTTTTCCCAATATTCTTGTCTAGTGTTGAAAGCAAGTTTATATTGACTTCACAATATAAGTTGCAAACCATTCCCTTTTTTGAATCCTATTAAAAAAGTTTGTATAAGTTTATATTAAGTTCTACATTTTTTAAATGTAAAAGCATTCAACAGTGAATCTATGTTTTATTTTACTTTGGAAGAATATATTATGCGTCGATTCTATTTTATATACAATTGTCTCTTTATCTGTTTTTTTTAAATAATTTTCCCAAAGAATTTTTCCTTACTCTTATTATTGTAAAATTACTGGTATAATAATAATATTTTATGTCTGTTTAATATTGTAGAATTATAGTGGTGCCCATTTTCATTACATATTTTGGTAATTCCTTGTTCATTGTTTTTCCAGATCTCCTTGCTATGATTATATTGATTTTATTAACATTTTTAAAGAATTGGATTTGCTGGTTTTCTTTATTGTGTATGTTTTGTCTTCTCTTTGTTATTTTCTTAATTTTCATATCTTTGGGTTTTATTTGTCCTTTTTTTCCCTGCTCTATTGATGGAAGAATAGATCATCTTTTTTGAGCTTTTCTCTTTTTCCCTCATATATCCATTTAATGCTAGAAAGATATTGAAATTTTAAATCTGTACACACCAAATAATTATTTCTAGCGTAGTAACCCTATACTAATGTGAACTACCCCATATAGTGGTTTTTTTGTCTTATTTTTTACTTTGTCTTATATTAGAACATCAGCTTTCTTTTATTTACTTTACTATGGTATGTTTTTTATAGACTTTATCTGGGTCTGTATGTTTAATGATGTGTCTGTTGTAAATAGTATTTACTTGATTTTTTGTTATTTGTCCTTTTTTTTTACAGCTTGATAGTCTTTGTCATTTAGTTACAATTTTTAATTTATTCATATTTAATATAGCTATTATATATTAAATTTTATGTGCACCATGTTATTATTTTACTTTTTTTTTCCTGTTTAAGTCTACTTCTTTTTTGTTCCATTTGCTCTATTCTTTTCATTTATAAATTTGTTATTCTTGCTTTTAGTTTTTAGCTTATTGTTTCTCTATGTTCTTCTGAATCTTCTCTCTATGCTTTAAGTTATCCTAGAGATGACAACATGCATCCTTCACTCATTCAATTCTAATTCAGGGGCACCTGGGTGGCTCAGTCGGTTAAGCATCTGACTTCAGCTCAGGTCATGATCTCGTGCATATCTTTTATTATTCTCTCATTTTAATCTGAAAGATGTCCACTTAGTAATAAAATATTTCAGTTGCAGGGGTGCCTGGGTGGCTCAGTAAGTTAAGCATCCGACTTCGGCTTAGGTCATGCTCTCATAATTTGTGTGTTTGAGCCCCGTGTTGGACTCTGTGCTGACAGCTCAGAGCCTGTAGCCTGTTTCAGATTCTGTCTCCCTCTCTCTCTGCCCCTCCCCACTCACGTTCTGTCTCTCTTTCTCTGAAAAATAAATAAACCTTTACAAAATTCTAATTCAGATTAGTATGACTTCTTCCTCTGTAATGTCGAATATTAGATGGAATAATACATCTAGTATGTTTAACCCCTTCTACCTACTGCTTTATTTTTATCTTACATTTTACTTTTACATATATTTTAAGATTAAAAAAACAGTAGTAATATTGTTAATGTAGGTTTTAGCAAGTGTTCATTTATGTCTATCCACATAATTTTCCTTTTCATTGCTCATTTTTTATAAATTTTTGTGTTTTCTGCAATAATTATTCTTATTCTACTTGAAGATCTTTCTAGTAAAAATTTATTGAAATTTTGGTGGCAGTTTCTGTCCTATTTGAAAAATCGTTTATTTTGTCTTCAATTTTGAGGGCTTGTTTTGGGTGGAGGTTTTACCTAACACTAAGTTCTAGGTAAGCTGGTATTCCCATTCAGCTCTTTCCAACACTTCATTTATTTAATTCCCTTTGGTTTCATTTAAAAATCAGACCTCAGCTTGTGAAACCTTTTGAGTTGGTGTATCTTTATTCCTACTCATTCCATCCATTGCCCTACAATTTGGTTTTAAGATTTTCTCTTTGTCTTTTCTTCAATAAATCAAAGATATATTAAGGTATACCCCATGTTTTCTTTTTTTCCCTTATGATTTTTCCTTGGATTTGACTTAACTTACTGCATTTATGGAGGAACGTCTAACAAATCTGGTAAATTACATAGTCATCATAGTCATCATCTGTGTATTACTTTTGCAATATTCTCTCCCTCTTTAATTTCTAAGGCACAAATTATATATCTCTTAGGTATTTCCATTAGTGTCCTCCATTTTCCTCTCATTATTTTTCTTATTGCCTTCCCTCTGGGTGCTTCAATTGGGTTCTTTTCTATCAACATATTGTTTTTATTTACTACTCCTACTGTATGCTATTTGTCATCTGTTATTAAAACCTGCTAAGAAGAACCATATAATCCTCTCAATAGATACAGAAAAAGCATTTGACAAAGTACAGCACCTATTCTTGATAAAAAACCCTTGAAAAAGTAGGGACAGAGAGGAAATACCTCAACATCATAAAGACCATATACAAAGCCCAACAGTTAATATCTTCCTCAATGGGGAAAAACTGAAAGCTTTTCTTCTAAGGTCAAGAATAAGATAGGGATATCCACTTTCACCATTGTTATCTAATGTAGGCCTTGAAGTCCTAGCCTCAGCAAAGCAACCATACAACTAAAAGAAATAGAACACACACAAATCAGCAAGGAAGAATTCACACTTTCACTATTTGCAGATGACATGATAGAACTAGAACTGATATACAAATTCAGTAAACTCAAAGGATACAAAACCAATGTCTATACACCAAGAATGCAGCAGAAGAAAGAAATCAAGGAACTGATCCCATTTAAAATTGCACCAAACCCTATAAGATACCTAAGAAAAACCTAACTGAAGAGGTAAAAGATCTATATTCTGAAAACTATAGAACACTTATGAAAGAAATTGAAGATGAGCCAAAGAAGTGAAAAAACATCCCAAGCTCATGTATTGGAAGAATAAACCTTGTTAAAATGTCTACACAACCCAAAGCAGTCTGCAGATTTAATGCAATCCCTATCAAAATACCATCAGCATTTTTCACAGAGATAAAACGAACAATCTTAAAATTTGTATGGAACCACAATAAGACCCTGAATAGCCAAAGCAACCTTGAAAAAGAAAAGCAATGCTGGAGGCATCACATTCTGGACCTCAATTTATATCACAAAGCTGTAGTCATCAAGACAAATGGTACTGGCATAAAGACAGACACATAGACTAATGGAACAGAATAGAAAACCCAGAAATGGACCCACAACTATTTGGCCAACAGAGAAGAAAAGACTATCCAATGGAAAAAAAGACAGCATCTTTAATAAATTGTGTTGGGAAAACTGGACAGCAAAATGCAAAAGAATGAAACTGGACCACTTTCTTACATCATACACAAAAACAAGTTAAAAATGGATGACAGACCTAAATGTGAGACATCCTAGAGGAAAACAGGCAGTAACTTCTTTGACATCAGCCACAGCAACTTCTTACTAGACATGTCTCCTGAGACAAGGGAAATAAAAACAAAACTGAACTATTGGAATTTCATCAAGATAAAAAGCTTCTGCACAGAGAAGGAAACTATCAACAAAGCTAAAAAGCAACCTTTGGAATGGAAGAAGACATTTCCAAATGACATTTAGCATAAAGGGTTAATGTCCAAAATCTATAAAAAACTTATCAAAATAACACTCAAAAAACAAATAATCCAGTGAAGAAATGGGCAGAAGACAAGAATAGACATTTTAACAAAAAGAGATACCCAGATGGCTAACAGACACATGAAAAGATGCTCAACATTACTCATCATTAGGGCACTACAAATCAAAACCACAATGAGATATCACCTCCCATCTGTTGGAAAGGCTAAAATCTACAATACAGGAAATAACACTGTTGGTGGGAATGCAAACAGGTGCAGCCACTCTGGAAAACAGTATGGAGCTTCCTCAACAGTTGAAAATAGAATTAATCTACAATTGCACTGTTAGGTATTTACCCACAGGATAGAAAAATACATATTTGAAGGGGTACATACACCACAGTGATTTTGGCAGCATTATCAACAATAACCAAATTACAGAGAGTCCAAATGTCCATCGACTGATGAATGCATAAAGAAGTTGTATATACAATGGAATATTAGTCAACCATAAAAAAAGAATGAAATCTTGCCATTTTCAATGACATGGGTGAAGTTAGAGAGTATTATCCTAAACAAAATAAATCAGCCACAGAAAGGAAAATACCATATGATTTCACTCTTCTGTGGAATTTAAGAAACAAAACAGATGAAATAGGAGGGGAAATCAAAAGAGAGGGGAAAACCATAATACAGACTCTTAATTATATGGAACAAATAGGTTTGCTGAAGACCTCGTGGTGGGGGGATATTGAATGGGTGATGTGTATTAAGGAGGGGACTTGCTGTGATGAGCACTGGCTGTGGTATGTAAGTGGTGAATCACTAAATTCTACACCTGAAACTAATGTTACACTATATGTTAACTAACTGGAATTTAAATAAAAATGTGAAAAATGAAAACAATCTTATTAACAGTATAATTATATATAACAATTAATAATAGTATATGGTGTAGTATATTATTATTATTATTATTACTATTATTATTCAGCCCTAGTATTACTATTTACCATATTGTTTTTAAGTTGGAATCTTCTATCAAAATTTTTTATCATTTCTTCTGTTTTTTTTTCTTTTTTCTTTTCTTGGGTTTAATATTCAAACACTTTAAAATTCTTTTTTAGGTAACTTTAATACCTAGATCACCTGTGGGTCTGCTCTGTTATTTTTTCTCAATTATTGGATATGTGGTATTGTCTTTTGTTGTTTTTGTTGTTCATATAAATATTATATCTATTGCCAGACATTAGGTGTTATAAAAAATGTAATGCTCCAGCGGGTTTATCATGCTCTGCTCTTGGGTACAATAATAAATGTTCAACATAATCCAATAAGACAGGTATGATGGATAAAAACGCTCAATGAAAGGCCCTGTTAAATCCCATTCTTCCTGCTATTCACCCTGGACCCCAGAGTTTTCCCCAATGAGTCTGGTATATTCATTAGAGCCCTTTTATCTAATGGGCCCCCCTTCATTGTTATTTCAACAGACTGCAGAAAATCTTGCTCTGCTTTTCAGAAGCTTTCTGTGTAATTATTTTTCCTCCTACCCCATGTAGCCCCAGTATATGTCAAAAATTCTGAGGGAAAGATAATCATGTGTTTAAGACACTCAAATCTCCATCAAAAGTCCTCTATATACTTCTGAACTTCTACAACAGCCCTCTCTCTATTTTGTATTAAGCTTTACAAAGGATCCTCAGTCACCTGCCCCTGTTCAGAATTGGCAAACTTTTATGGCAGTAAAAGCAACTCTAGAGGGTCAGCGTCTTTCTCTGAGTTTCTTCATTCTCCAGTATTTTATCCCAGATCTTTTTAAGCAGAATTCTGCTGTGTTTGAATCAAGGATTTCTATATGTTACCTGACATCTTTAGTTTTCCAAGTAGGAGCATTCATCTGTTGCCAGATATCCCATCCCACCCAGAAGCAAAATGTATGTGACATTTTTAAAGACTATATAATAGACTCTAATCAGTGATGAGTAGTTTATATCTTAATATTTTTTACTCGTTTCACAAATATTCACCATCGCTCTCTAGGTTTTAACTGAACGCAAGAAGTCAGGCTAGTGTAATCCATGTTTTTTGGCCCAAAGTTTTTTCAGACACGGGAATATATTTTCAAATGTGATCATTGAGTGGTTTTTCATGAATATTGCAAATTTAATTTTGAATGAAGTAATTCTAATTAGGAAAATTCTACATCATAACTCTACTGCATGGCTGGTATGAAGAACATATAATAATAAAGATAGTAATGATGATGATATTAATGATAATTTATTGGCATCTATTATGTTCCAGGAACTCTGCATATTTCTATGTTTAGACTACTTTACTTATTTTTATAGCATCATTTTAAGAGACAACCATTATTATTCACAGTTTCAGGAAAGGGTTTAAACTGATATTTAGGATGGTTCATTTACTACCCATAAGGCATAGAATCTGTAAATAGCCTATTTCAGATAGCACTGAGGCTGCCTTTTTCTGTTAAACTGTACAAATAAAAATACAGAATTAGTCTTTGAGGAAATGGGCATTGCTTTGTGTTGCTAATTTCCTACATTTCTAGAACATTTTAACAAAATGTCTGAGTTCAGCAGCTTTATTTTATCAAAATCATATGGATTGCTCTATTTGCATGCTCTTGAGCAGAAGCTAAATTAAGAGAAAAATGATAAATAAATGAAGTGACACCCTCCTCTCAGAGATAGTGGAACATGCATGCCAAGGAAGGATATTCATTATGCAAGGAGTAGAATTTATTTCATTAAAAATTACACAAATAGTTTGAGGAATATTCAAAATTCAACTATACACTTTTACCAAAAATAGGGCTTTAAAAAATTTTAGAACACTTTTACTTTCGTACTAAACATTTCCACTTTGGTTCATTTCAGTCAATATTTTGTGCTTCCGTGGAAAGGTACCATAAACCTTGTTATAGGTAGCTAATCTAAATGAGGTAGAAATTCCAACAAACTCTGAGTGTAGAGAAAATTTTGCATGCTTTTATTTGTCAGGCCAGCATTCTTTCATGAATCCCTTTCAAAATATTTATAATGTCTTGGTACATTTTTCCAGAAACTGATAACTTCATCCATTTTTATTTAAAAAGGAATAGGTTGACAATTGTTACTATACTTTTTAAAGTATTACTAGTTATATTCTTAAGTTTGTAGATAAACCATTTTCCATCTAGGAATCATTTTACTTTGTTATATTTCAAAAATATAGTGTGTTAAATAGCATTTAGAAAAGGCATCTGAATGTTTCATCCCAGAATGTTTGATAAGAAAAATATTTTTTTTTAATTGAAGCAAAATGCACAATTATCTACACATGGGGAATTCCCTTATCTTTGCCAAATCAAAAGTTTCCATCACTTTAGTTCATTATTCCCAAAAGATCTGAACGAATGCACAATTTTGCACATCACATCTTAGGCAGAGACCAGGTCTACATTTCAGTCCTAGAGCCCGGATCCTACTGAGGATAAAAGGTGAGCACAGAAAACTCATTCTTATCTTACACAGCAGCTTTGCAGCTTTTTTGGCACTTTGAATATTCTAAAGGATTATACTGAAGATGGGATTTTCTCAGGTGGTTATTTGTTCTGTTTTCATCAGACACACTAATATGCAACCCAGAGCAACTTTAGAAATATTGGCTTCCTTTTATCAGCTAGCATCTCTATTTAAGACTTATAGTAATGATTTGCAGAAGTTTTCATTTGTGATAGAAAGGATTTTTCCATTTCTTCTGTAGTAAGCTACCTGCAATTCTCTAGTGTTAGTTAAACTTAGTCTAATGGATTATGAAATAAAAATGCAATCATGTCTGGGAAAAAGATTTTCCTTTTTCTCTAAAACAGTGATTCTACAGGTAATCTTCCCTGGCTATCGGCAGCAATAATAGTCATAGAAACAATGTTTTGTCCCAAAGAGCAAAACTTAACTCAATATTTACAACAAAAAAGGTACAGAAGGCCCCAGATAAAGCTATAATACTGCAGTATTGATGGTGGGAAAACGCATAATTGGCTCCCTTGAAAGCCTTATCAGACCACAAATATTAGCTCTTATAAAATTGTCCAATTAGGTCAAGATCCAGGAAAGGAAACATTTTCTCCAAGGCATTTTTGTTGTTAAAATAAAGTCAGTGAAATAATAACCTTTACTATTATTAGCATTGTAACTCATAATCCCTATGATGAAAGAATGCTTCCCCTTAAAAGTAGACAAAGGAATATTAAAGCTTTCTTTTTTAAATGTCTGTCTTTTAAAAATTAGTTGATTTTTTAAGTTATGGTAATTCATTTTTTTCTGATGACCAGCCATGTAGTTATCATTGCACTTTTTTTAGCATGAATTTAAGTAAAATTTGAGTCTCAGAACATTCAAGATATACACAAATATGACACAAAAAATTAAATTATGAAAGATGATTTTTATTAGTGATGTTCTTGCAATCATACAAAAGTAAGCAAATGCTTCTTCTGTAATAAAATCCATAGCATTTAGAATTATTTTTTTAAATAGTCAGATAAAATAATGTTGTGCTTTTAATGTGTTTTATGCTAGGTGAATTTTGAATTGTGTGGTGCTCCCTCTTACCTCACAGCCTAGTGGCAGCCTCTAAATCACTTGTGCCTGTTAGCTGTGCACAAAAAGACATCCCCTCTGGCAGTGGACATAGGCAGCCAGCTCGAGGGATATCAAATTTGGTATATCATAAATGCACTAAACTTCCTGAGAATGTTCTTAGATGGAAAGCATATGAAGAAGATGCTCTTCTATTTAAACGATACCAAGAAGTATCATGTCAATTGCTTTAAAACCTGTATGTATGTGGGCATATATATCATAAATACTTGCAGATAAACTTGATAAACTTGTTTATGTGATGTAAAAAAGAAAAAAGGATGTTATTGAAATAAATAATTTATCTTAATACCATTAAATAATTTTGTCTAGAATGCAGATTTCTCAAAAGACTCATTGCACAAGTGTTGCTCACACATTTATTTCTCTTCAGGATTTACAATTTTATGAGCACTCAGCAGACAGAAAAAAAGTTTCCTATGTTCTTGCCAAGAAGCACTGAACAGAAGAAAGAAAAGAAAGAGAAAGCATTGACATTTAAAAGGATCAAAAAGTAAGATTTTCTTAAGTTCTAAGTACAACATATTCAATAAATATATAGTGTTATTTATGTTTACTTTATTGGTGCAGCTTATCTTTTCCTTCAGTAAATTAGATTTTAAGTAGTATTAAAGTGATAATGTAAAATTTTCCTTAAGGCAATATACTATATAGTATTAAAAAAAGAAAATTATTGTATGCATGAATATTTCTTATATGAAAATAATGCTTTAAGTTAAAATGGCTCTTTGTTCAATACTTATATGATTAATATTTTTAGCTACTTAACAATATTGGGAAATAACATATATATGAAAATAGTATATTTATAATGTATTTGTTCCTGAGAAACTCTACACTTTTAAAATAGCTTAACTAGGTGAATACTATACTTCTAAGCTAGGTTATACTTTTAGAAAATAGTTTTTTATAATATTTATTTACACATGTGTTTTCTGATTTTCAGAAAATAAACTCTTTATGTGTTAATTTTAACTTATTATTGTTCTTGGTTCAAAATCATAGTTATTATACTCAATAATGTCATGATCTAAATTTGTAAACTTATTTTCACACATATATATTTAAAATATCATATATATAATTAAAATTTCTTTTGAAATACACAATTTATTGTCAGACTCTGCAAAGATCTACATATGGAGACAGCACATTTTTTAAAAATATAATTTATTACTCTTCTTATAAGTTGAAATATCACTACATGAAATATACAGTTCTTTAATATTGTTCCACTAAAATTACTATTCTGAGGAAAATGTATTTTACACTAGTCAATTAAATAAGAAAAAATATTTGCCATGTATCTTCAACTTTTGATAATATGAAAAATAAATTATGGAATTGAGGGCAGTGACCTTTGAGCTTTACTGACCCTCTCACAGAACAGAGAGTATAAAGAGCATGTTTCCTGGCAGCATATGGATGTGTAGAGAATAGAGTATTTCTAAGATCTTGTGCTTTGTATGTAAAACAGGTTTTGTCTCTCCATAAGAAATCATCATTGTCAAACTTTGTTTTTAAGGAGTTGCTTTTTAACCATTCATAATAAAATTACTCAAATTATCTTGTTTCAAAGATTTTATTCCCAGTTTTGTTTATGGTTATAAAAGTACTCTTAATAATTTTAGAAAATAGCATATGACAAGATATAAAGTATGGAAAAAATACATTTGTAATAAAATAATTGAAGTGTTGAAATGATACATTTTATAGGAGATGCTATCATGTGTATTCATTTATATATATTTCTGAATATCTCAAGTGAGGTCTGGCTGCAGAGAAAAAGCAGCAACAAATCCAACTTCTCAGCTTTTTAAACTCTTTAACCTACACAGTGTTAATACCTTAATCACTATATTTATATTCAGGCTTTAAAACAGAAGTTCTAAGAGGAAAAAACACAAACCACTCCATGACTTGCCTCGTACTTACAAAGCACAGACCCAGAAATAAAATTTTATAAATGTATTTACCCCTCCACAGTAGAGAAAATAGTGGGGTCTGGGGAATATATATTTTTAGATCTGCCTTGGGACATCTGGCCTCTGGTCAAGACCCCATAGATACTCCCTGGGGATAAAATTTCAGGGTAATGCCCAGCTTTAGCACCATTGAAGGAGCTGATCTGCCAATCCCATTATAATATCCTTAGCTCTCTAGCTTGGTACAAGGAGTATACACTCGACTTTTTCTTCAACACTGAAGTTTGAAGCACTGAATATTGACCACATCCTTGGGAAGATTATCAACAAGGACAGAGAACTGACACAGATGATAAGTACGGAAATACCGTGTTTATTTATATCTTTGAACCTCTTTAAAATGTCTAAGAAATTGCTGCTCTACACATTTAACCAGGGCTATAATTTTCTGATAAAAGACTGTTGATGTCTCTATGATATTGCAAATTTCTCCTTGATTTATTTGGGGGAGATGATTAAAGTTTTTCTTAGTAGGAGCTCAAAGAAAAGTATTAACAAAGAATAGGACTTCTAGGTTTTATGTAAAATATAAATAATAATAGTAACATTAACTGAAAGCTTATTATAATAACAATAGAGCAGTCTGAGCCATTTAAACACCTCCAAAATTCCGTAATGGAATAAGTACCATTTTACCCACACTTTAGATATAATGAAAATAGGCCTTATAAAGTTTCTAATAGCTACATATGTAATAAAACAAGAATGTAGGATTCAAACTCAGGAAATTTGAATTGACAATTAGCACTTTTAAATTATGGCAAATAATTGAAGACAACAAAATAACACCAAATAATGTTAGTAACCTGATAAAAGTAATTATTTTTACAAATTATAATAATCCTATAACCCTTTCCTTCTATTCTGTGTGCAAATTATGCATTTTTATCTGACAAGGCTCATGTCATGTAGTTGAGTAACTTTTCTTTGTTTACCCAACTTGTTTCAAATATATTCAGGAGAAAAGATTTTATTCTGTTCCCAGAGGAAAATGCAGATGAGCCTCATGACTTTTCAGGTTACTTTTATGTAATGAAGACTCATATTTTCCTTCAGTCGTTAAATGTTCTTACTTTGGTCATTGAAATGCCCACTCCCATGCAAATGTTAAACCTGTTCCTCTTGGGTCATCTGTGGTCAAGGACAGGGATGTGGTCAGCCTTCTCTTTCCACCCAATCTCTTCTGTCAGCTTGCCAAGTGCGGTTTCTGACCACATTGGGGTTGGTCTGCGGAAACAGAGTTAGGAGACGCACAAAAATTACTTTTAGCAAGCATTATTTCCACATCCCCTTGAAATCTATGAGCCCAGAAGTGTTTAAATCTCTCTCTTTTGAGGGTGCTTTAATGGCTTTTGAGGAACTCTCCACTGGTGGAGATCGCTTACCTGCATTTCCTTTGACATGAGTGATGCATTCAGCTTTGGCCAGTGACTCCCCATCGAATTCTGTTTTCTTTCCCTGGCCCAGTTCATATAAACTTTTCCTACAAGTGTTTACAATTCTTTCAGGTTTCTGTCTTTCCATTTGGCTAATATAAAATGCTAAGGAAATACCCTTTGAGATTGCCTAAATGAAATATATATAATATGGGGGGAGGGGGATACACTTATACTTTGTCTGCTTATATAGCTGCTAGCAGTTGATCTCTTGTTTTCTCAGTGTCTCCAGTTGGAGTCAGATATCTGTCCTCTGTGGTCCTCCAATTTGCCTTTCTGAGCCACCCAATTAATGCTATTCTCATTTGGCTGGAAATGAAATGAAGACACCCCAAACCCTCCTACTTGATGGAGGTATGAGATATTTAGAATGCTGGTCACTATCTCCAATGAAATCTTACTTAAAAATCCTCTGCCAGTGTCACAACTTTATCTTATTTATGTCCCCCATGTGCCTTTGACTTTCAGGAGTCATGTTTCTAGTCCTGGCCTATTTACTTTACTTGAAAGTAAAATATTTGCAATGTGGGCCCTTGTCAGTGTAGAATGTATTCATACCTCAGTCAACCCAAGATAGAAAGAACCCTAATTAGACATTCTGCACCACAAAGGAGTCAATCAATAAAACTAAAAGACAACCTTTGGAATGGGAGAAGGTATTTGGAAATGGCATATCTGATAAAGGGTTAGTATCTGAAATCTATAAAGAACTTATTAAACTCAATACCCCAAGAACGAATAATACAGTTAAAAATTAGACATGAATAAACATTTTTTTTTTCCAAAGAGGACATGCAGAGAGCCAACTAACACTTGAAAAGATGCTCAACATCACTGATCATTGTGGAAATAGAAATCAAAACGACAGTGAGATATCTCCTCACATCTAACAGAATGGCTAAACTCAACTACACAAGAAACAACAGATTTTGGTGAGGATATGTAGAAAGAGGAACCCTTTTGAACTATTGGTGGGAATGCAAACTGGTGCATCCACTCCGGAAAAAAGTATACAGATTCCTCAAAAAGTTAAAAATAGAACTACCCAATGATCCAGCAATCACATTACTAGGTATTTATTTAAAGAATACAAAAAAAATACTAATTCAAAGGGATGCATGTACCCCAGTATTTTTAGCAGCATTGTCTGCAATAGCCAAATTATAGAAACAGCCCAAGTGTCCATTGCCTGTTGAATGCATGAAGAAGAGATGTTATACACATACAATGGAATATTACTCAGCAAAAAAAATGAATGAAGTCTTGCCATTTACAATGACATGGATGAAGCTAGTGTTATGCTAAGTGAAATAAGTCAAAGACAAATACCATTTGATTTCACACATAAGTGGAATTTAAGAAATAAAACAAAGGGGCAAAAGGAAAAGTGAGAGAGACAGGCAAATCAAGAAACAAACTGTTAACTATGGAGAACAAACTGAAGGTTATGAGAAGGATGGTGTGTGGGGAGATGGGTGAAATAAGTGGTGGGGATTAAGGAGGGCACTTGCTGTGATGAGCACGAGGTGTTGAATGGAAGTGTTGAATCACTAAATTATACACCTGAAACTAATAATATACTATATGTTAACTGGAATTTAAATAAAAACTAAAAAAAAATACAAAAGAAGGAAGTGGGTTAATACAAAAAACAGAAGAAAAAAAGCTTTAAAATAAATAAAATAGAAAAGGAAGGGAAGGGAAGAGAGGAAGGAGGGAAGAAAGCAAGCAAGAAAAAAGCAAGAAAGCACACATTTTTATATGAGAAGTCATCTTCACATGAAAGGACAGAGATCTAATCATTTTATAGAGATGAGAAGGAAAAATAAATTAAGGTTCAGTAAGTGTAACTTATTTATGGCTGGAATAAGAACTATGCGAAGAAAGTCGTATGATGGGATACGTTGGAAAAAAATCTGTGTGGAACAATTAAGAAAAGGCTGCATTTGTGACACCATCTAGAATGCAATGAGGAACCACAGAGAGTTTTAAAGGTAGTGAGTTACATACTTGTTATATTATTTAAAATATCTGACAGCGTAATGTAAGACGATATAAGAAGAGGAAAGATGGAATCAGGGAAAAATACAAAGCAGGAAGCATGGTATTCTAATTGAAAATTGATGAGGAACTGAAATTCAACAGCTGTAGATGACTGTGAGAGAAAAGAAATCTTGAGATATATTAAGAAAGCTGATTTTATAGTTTCTTTGAAAAAATTGGGTGTGTTTGTGTAAGATGGAAAAAAATGTAATAGAGGCTCCTGGGTGGCTCAGCCGGTTAAGCATCTGACTCTTGATCTTGGCCCAGGTCATGATCCCATGGTTTGTAAGTTTCAGCCCCGTATTGGGCTCCTCACTAGCAGTGCGGAGTCTGCTTGGGATTCTCACGCTCCCTCCCTCTCTCTCTTTCCCTCTCCTATTCTTTCTCTCAAAATAAATAAATATATATTAAAAATTAAGTAATAATTTAGCTATATGTATACACTCATGAAGGGAAAGCCACTTTTTCTTTCTGAGAATAGCATGAATTTCATATTGTAACAAAAGTATTTTAAATTATTCTTATGAATTCTTCCAATGATACAGTAGCAAATGCTGTGGATTCCCCTCACCCCCAACCCCCATCTTTTCAGTACTTATAGTGGCTGTATGCTCCTTATCAGTCTTCTCTGCCTGAGGGCTGTGTCTCCAGGGAGCTTCATCCACCTCAGTGCGGAAACAGGTAGACTGTTTCCAACAGGTAGACTGTTGGGAGAGTGAGAGGTTAATGTCACTCAGGTCCAAGCAAGATGACTGTAACGTTTCTTCTCTGAAACATCTCAGCAGAATTGAGATTTATTCACCAACAGCAATAACTCCCTCAACACACCCTTTATTAGCTTTTCCCAGTCTTGTCTTATCTAAGTCCCCACTTTTGCTTTCTGGCATCATCAACCAATATACTTGCCTGCACCAAGGCCTTTAATGAGGGCTCATTTGGAAGATATTCCAAATGAAGACCAGTATCAATTGCCATTGATCCTGCTATAATTATAAGATTCTTTGATAGGTATGGAAATAAGGTAAGACATACAAATTATTACTACATAATCCATGATTAAAATATAGTCGCAGGACTCGAGAACAATTATGTGCTTTAGACTTGGACATCAGTTTATCCAGTAGAGTGCCATCATGTATTACACTGACATTTAAGATTATTTTTCACCATTTCTGGAATTGACCCTTGCGCTTGCCTTTCAAATATGAATTATAATCACGTTTTCCACAATGTCCCTTTTTTGAAATACTAGGGTAAATATTATGACACAAATGAAGTCATTTATTAATTTGGTGATTGAGAAATTATAAAACACAGCTATCTGGAATATTCCTTATCTAGGCACTTTAGTAATATAGACATTATCTTCATAATATTTTATTGCATCTATATTTTGCTTAATCTACTCTTAGTATGGTTCATAAATTTATTTATCTCCAATAAAGCTTTATAGGAAGGCTGATAATTGTACTTTAAATTGGCATAAAATTTACAGTCATAGTGTAACCAAGAAAATATCGATTTGAGTTTTAATGGTGATTGCTAAAATTATAATATGATATTTACATTTTGAAAGTTATCAAAAGTTTTCAAACAAGGACACTTTGATAATCAGTTCAAGGTTTAAAATTTAAGTTTCAACAATTGTTATCAAGAGCCACCAGGAACCAGGATGGCAGAGAAAACTGGTTTCCTAAGTGTCTCTCCATATGCCCAAGTATATGCTAGTCTTGACTGCGAAATAGACCTTGCAGCTCATCTTAAACTTTGCTTGCCTGCATAGTAATATTCCCTTGTTGTTCCAAAATCTATTTTCATTGGCTTTCAGAAGTTTTGTTTTGCTTTTTTTTTCTTTATTTTTTTGAATAAGGATTCCATTTTATGTCTTCTCATCTAATTACTGGTATGAGTAATTGTTGAAACAAGTGATTCTTGCTTCCATAACAAAGAAAATGAGCCAGTTTGCTGGGCTAATATAAAATCAATTATTATTTATATCAACTTTGTTATCATGCAACTGCTTTGCTGGCTAAATAATTTACAAACCTGTCAATGAAAGAGAACAATTCAGTACATCAACTATCAAGATTAAATTTATCAAATCCTTTTACTTTAGTGACCAATTTTACAAAATTTTCTCATTAAAACAATCTCTGTTCTCCTTAATTACATGGCCTCAGAATGTTGGAGTTTTTAAAGCTATATTTGCATAAATCTAACCATGGTTGCCTATCAAATATTTTCCAAAAGCTTCTCAATAATATTTCCTTTTATTTCCTTTTCTGTGGGGATGCTACAGAGGCATTATGCATCCAATAGGAAATAATTTGTCAGCCAAACCACATTCCAACCTAATTATGCCCACCTGGTACATAGGAACTCTACCCATGTGCTAAGAGCGTTGAAATGAATACGCTGTCTTTTTTAATGCAATAAACAGTGGTGTGGAAATGTGATTTTTTGCTTGCTGCTAAGTTTTATTAAATGCAAAAGAAAAAAATAACAAGGGTTTCAAGAATCATAAAAAAGATTAAAGCACAAAATATGGCAAATCCTTCATAAAATCCACTAAGCATTCTAAATTTAGAAAGGTACATCTTTGGTATATGGAAAGAGACAAACTGCTAAATTGTCTTAAAAGGAAGTTTCCAAGTTTCTAGCATGATATATGATGACCTATTGGGAAAAAATATTTATTTTTTGAAAAGGCTGCTTGCTCAAATGTTATTCAGTTGATGAATTGTAAGTCCTATAGTTTTCATCAGCATGCTGGATGTCAATTCTACTTTTTGCCTGGGATGTTATTTCACCTGAAAGCTGTTCAGTGGCTCACAGACATCTGTGTTGTCCTGCCGATTAAGAGTCCAAGTGATCTGGCAGGCATTCAAAATGATTAGCAATAGAAAACCTCATTTGGAAAAGAGAAACATTCATAAGGACCTGAGTTCAGTGACTTTCCTTTGTGTCTAGACTGCAGGAAGAAAAAAAATTTCATTTTTAAACTTAAAAGAACACATTTTGAGAGAAAATATTGATAGTTTTGATGTATTTGTTAATAGCAACTCTATTTGGTGTAGAGTTAATAGCAACTCTACATTTGCCTTCTCCCTTTACTGTTAGCATCTGAAGAGCTTTGCAATATGACAAGTATATTGCTTTACAGTTTTTCCCTTACTGTCACTCATAGATTTTACATGTTTCAATTAGTTTAATTTGTTATTTACTCAACATTGGTAAATGTTTTGTAAAGCTCATCTTGAAGATTCTTAGCACTTTAACATTGTTCGAGTTTTCTAGTTACAGAAGTGTCCCCATACTCTGTCAGCCATGTCCATTTACATTCTGATTATAGCCTGCATTTCTGACCTAAAAGGTCTTCTCAGATTTCACTATGTGATATTCATTGATTCAATCATTATCTGTTATTTTATGATTTCTTCCAGTGCATATTTTCTGAGTGTGTAATTTCTGTAATGGTTTCCTGGCAGACTATATTGCCCCAAAATATTCAGTATCACTTTCCTTGAGATGATAATACATACCAGTCGCTCCTCTCAGACATCGTGAGATGATTTGCCGGGGCTAGTGAAATGTGACATTTGTGGCTTCTGAACAGAAACCTGAAGAGCCAGTTCATGGTTGACATATTTTCCTTCTATTCTGCTTTTGTGATGGGAAAATGCTTTAAAGAGAACTGCTACATCAAGCAAGGTCCTGAAAAAGCACAAAGAAGAATAAACCCTTAGTCAAATCACTATGAACACGTAGAGTGGGTTAGAATAAACCTTCATTGTAAACCACTGAAATGTAGCATTGTTTTCTATTGCAGCATAATGTAGCCTATCATGCCTGAAACAGGACTTACTATTTTAAGAGTTAAAAGATGCTGGGATCAGGGAGGATCTTCACTGGCAGGCGAGGTGTTGTAACAGAAAAAAACAAAAACAAAAACAACAACAACAAAAAACTTGTACCCAAATCCTTCTTCCACTTTTTGAAACTCATTTGGTCTTGTGCAAATCGCTTTATGCGTGAGCTTCAGATTTTGTGTATGAGTGCAATTTCTAGTGAAACAAACATGTCAGTGGTTCTGGGGGAAAGAATGATGTCACTCCCAGGCCCAATTTTATTCATTTTAATAAGCAATTACCTAACTATTTTGGCTGGTAGAAACTTCATACATGAGAAGTCTGTCAGTTGTGTGCTAATTCAGAGAAAATATGGTAGAAAAACTTTTTCTTATTATTCATATGCCCTACTCTTTATAGTTCATAAAAGGAATGTCATATACTGCAAGAGCCTGGTTATTATTTGTATAATGTTATAATTGTGACATCACCTGATTTATTGGCTTTTCACAACAGAATCTGAGGACAAGGGATAGAAAGGCTAATTGAATTCAGTTATGGTGACAACCTACACTGACTTGAATCAACACTAAGTGAAATAGCAATAAATTAAAAATGCAAAAATGAAAAATAGAATTCTCATAGCAAAACTTTCTCCTTGAAAACAAAGGAGAAGTATACTGATTTATCAAACCATAGAAATAATCTAGCTATCTTTTTGAGAATTGGTATATATATATATATATATATATATATATATATATATATATATATACTTTCAGTTCAAAGTATTCCTCTTCCAGGATTAGTTTTATTTGGTCTTTTTCTTAGAGCATTTGATATGCAAAGTATATGAAAATAATGCCAACAGTATTCAGGTAAGAAAAAGAAAGAAAGGAAAACAGTGTGGTAATTTGGAGAGTTAAGCACCAGTTTAATGGATTTCTGTTATTTGGTTCCAACAATCGTTTCTTGTAGGAATGAAAGAATATAGATTCAGTGTCACTAAATATTCCCAAAGTTTTCAGAGGTAATCAGATATCTGTATATTTACACATAAAATCTTTTTAATGTTGTCATGAATCTAAACCTACATAAGATTTATTTCAGCAATGTATAGATCAAACAAAATAATAAATATATCTTCAGGTGGACAATTTGTAATAATTAGTCTATAGATTTATAATTATCAGATATTTATAAATATCAGTTAACTATAATTATCATTACTATAAAGATTTATAATTATCCATTAATGGAATTATATGGAAGCATTAAGGGCAACATAATAATTTTCTTCAGATGGGGCTTCATTTCGGTGAAGAAAGCCATTACCGATATCCAAGATATTGCAGAGCAAGTCCATTATTTTGTCCCTTTCTGGGATGCAGACATCTTAGTCCAGACTGTTATAATGTCTTCTCAGGGCTAATTTGTTTTTTATTGCTTCCATTCTTATTCCTCCCAAATGTTTCTCACAACAGTCAGAAAGATATTTATAAAATATAAAAAACCATTATACTACCTCCTTCTTCAAACCCTCTACTGATTTTGCATTACAAGTAGAATCAATAGTAAAATATTTCCTTTTGCGAGAGAAACCCCTTTTATTTACTGATCCTGCTTCACCCTCTGAAGCTACCATGTATCCTTCTTCGATTCTCTAGTTTCTTTCCACTCATTGAAAGCATCAAATTTTCTTGCTAGGAACCTTGCCAAACTTTTTTAAATTGGGGATTATTTCCTAAGCTTAAAATTATTTCAAAGCTTAAAATGAATAATCACTGTCCAGTTATTCAAAAAAATCACTGTATCAGAATAAGCACTTTCACATTACTAGTTTGCAGTTTTCATACTTTGTCGTTATTTGTCCTTATTTTGCTTTTTAAATGATTTGTTTTCCTGTTCATAAGAACTGAAGTTCATGACACCAAGGAATTTTTCTGACATTCATAATTTTACCCAAGATAGAAAAGTGTGTGTGTGTGTTAAGCACGGACTAAAAATATGCGTTTGCTTAATATGTCCTTCCATATTGATGATGGAATTAGATATATAATATCCAGCAGTCTGAATTTCTTCACCCATTAATTGAAACTACCTGTTGAAAAATGTAAATATCTACCTTACAACCTTCTTCACCTTTTCCTTATATAATATGTAAAAATTATCTGATTTAGCAAGGTTATTTTTATCTACTCATGCCTGATATTATGGAGAACCTGTGTGTTACCAAGAAAGCAAAGATGTAAAGATCCATCTGGAAGTATTATAATATTTGTTATTGGGTATCATCTCTCTCACTATTTCAGCATAGTTATAATTTTACTCTACAGTCCTGACAACTAGATTATAATGATTTGAGACATTTAAGAAAATAATAATATTTGTGACTTACCCTGGAGTTTCTGGTAAAATTAGCTGAAATTTAGGGATTTAGCCTATGTCAGTACTTTATGACAGCTTACTCATGTTATTCTAGCCAGAATAGGAGAACATGGGAACAAATGGCCTATTTGAAGAAAAGGTGGAGCACCTTCTAACACAGAGAAGGAAGGAGATGTCGATTCTTTCAATACTTTCAATTTAAGAACATTAGAGGGAAAGAACATAATATTTCAGAATATTTCAGTAAAATAAGAAATTTTTAACATTAATAAGTATTCTTTTTTTAAAATAAGGTGTTCTTTGAACTAGGGACCCCTTCTCACTTTCTTTTGTTGATAACACTGGACATCATCCATCTTTATTTCCTTTATGAGTTTCAAAGAACTACACCTAAAATAAGTTCAAATTTCTTTCAGATAGAGTTTCTCATCACTCCGCTTTCATTTGATATGTCAGATTTATATATTTTCCATATTGGCAAAGAGGTGGTGCTTTTGACAATATAATAGAATTGATTTTGCCTTAGTTCAGTCTTAGCCTTTACATGTTAGTGGTGCATCTTATTTTATTTTACTTTATAAATTTTTTTAATATGTATTCATTTTTGAGAGAGAGAGAGAGAGAGAGAGAGTACAAGCAGGGGAGGGGAAGAGAAAGAGGGAGACACAGAAACTGAAGCAGGCTCCAGGCTGCTGAGCTATCAGCACAAGGCCAGATGCGGGGCTTCAATTCATGAACTGTGAGGTCATGACCTGAGACGAAGTCAGACGCTTAACTAACTGAGCCACTCAGGCACCCCAGTAGTGTATCTCATGTTAATGGTTTTCTAATTAATTAATAAGGAGGCATATGTTCTTGATTTTTTAATAATTAATAATCTAAAGATTTGCCTGTGTTAGGAAGTTGGAAAATGTTATAAATTTTATTTTTATATGAAAATCTCCAATGTTTCACAGAAGAAGGAAAAAAGAAGTTGTTAATGAAAAGAAACAGCTAAGCAACAGCACACACTACACAATGCATACAATACAATGGTCAATAATATTCACCAAATACCTAAAGGAATACTAAAGTGATAGAAATTGTTTATTAGTACCTATGCAAACTTCTAAATCCATGAAAACATTAGACATCATGGTTATGTTTCTTTTTTTATTGTAATACAATGAAACACCTTTTATACAAAGATGTAAGTCGAAAAGCACATGGAACACACACAAAAAAGATTCTAAATCTATTCTGAATAAAGTAGAAATGAAAGAAAATAGAATATAAAACAAATGAACTGACTGTATTTGTTCTTTTCTCAATCATAAGAGAGCCTAGATTTTAAACAATCCAGAATAAACGATTTATTCACTAGTTCTTTGAAAAAATGTGTAACAACTTTTTGCTATATGTGATAGAGACATATCACCCCTTTCTTGATTACCAGTAGCTAACACACTAGAAAGCTAAGGTTTAAACATTAATCATTAAAATTCAAAATAGTACAAGCCATACAAATGTCTCTAAAAAAGTACTATAAGAATTTGGAGTTGGGAGACATATTTTCAGCTAAGGTAATCAGAAAACTATTAAAAGAAAGTATCTTTAAGGTGACTTTTTAGGTAAACCAATCAAGAACAAAAAACAATAAAAGAATGGTATTTCAGATAAATTCAACTATAGTTGTATAAAATTGTAAAACTCATTCAAGGGAATGTCAACCCTTTAGTTAGTTAGAGTTTGGGTCAATGTCTGTGAGTACAGGAAAATAAATATATACTGAATAAATTGACTAAGGGAATTACTCTGGAAAGATAAATTGAGGCTAGTCTAAGGCTATTTAATAATGGGCCTATCAATTTGCCTTTTATTTTACTGAGAAGTATTTTAAGGGTTTTAAATAAAGAGGTCTCAATCAGACAAGCAATTTGTAAAAATCTGACTATAGATTACAAAATAATTTCAAGGAAAATGTTGTAAGTAATCAGGAGTCTAAGAGAAAGAGAGTCTATGTATTAAAAAGTACATCAAGGTTATAAGAGGCAGAGATGTATAGCAATTTTGTTTTTCTTCTTTCCATTTAAATACAAGTAGATTCTTTTTTTTAATTTTTTTTAATTTTAATTTTATTTTTTTATTTAGTTTTTAAATTTACATCCAAATTAGTTAGCCTATAGCGCAACAATGATTTCAGGAGTAGATTCCTTAGTGTCCCTTTACCCATTTAGCCTATCCCCCCTCCCACTACTCCAGTAACCCTCAGTTTGTTCTCCATATTTATGACTCTTTTCTTTTTTGTACCCCTCCCTGTTTTTATACTATTTTTGCTTCCCTTCCCTTATGTTCATCTGTTCATCTCTTAAAGTCCTCATATGAGTGAAGCTATATGATTTTTGTCTTTCTCTGACTGACTAATTTCACTTAGCCTAATACCCTCCAGTTCCATCCACATCATTGCAAATGGCAAGATTTCATTCTTTTTGATTGCCGAGCAATACTCCATTGTGTATATATACCACATCTTCTTTATCCATTCATCCATTGATGGACATTTGGGCTCTTTCCATACTTTGGCTATTGTTGATAGTGCTGCTATAAACACTGGGGTGCATGTGTCCCTTCGAAACAGCATACGTGTATCCAATGGATAAATGCTTAGTAGTGCAATTTCTGGGTCATAGGGTAGTTCTATTTTTAGTTTTTTGAGGAACCTCCCTACTCTTTTCCAGAGTGGCTGCACCAGCTTTCATTGCCACCAACATGCAAAAGAGATCCTCTTTCTCTGCATCCTCGCCAACTTCTGTTTTTGCCTGAGTTGTTAATGTTAGCCATTCTGAAGGTATAAGGTGGTATCTCATTGTGGTTTTGATTTGTATTTCCCTGATGATGAGTGATGTTGAGCACTGTTTCATGTGTCGGTTGACCATCTAGATGTCTTCTTTGGAGAAGTGTCTATTCATGTCTTTGGCCCATTTCTTCACTGGATTATTTGTTTTTTGGGTATTGAGTTTGATAAGTTCTTTGTAGAATTGGATACTAATCCTTTACCTGATATTTCATTTGCAAATATCTTCTCCCATTCTGTAGGTTGCCTTTTAGTTTTGCTGATTGTTTCCTTCTCTGTGCAGAAGCTTTTTATCTTGATGAGGTCCCAGTAGTTCATTTTTGCTTTTGTTTCCCTTGCCTCCAGAGACATGTTGAGTAAGAGTTGCTGTGGCCAAGATCAAAGAGGTTTTTGCCTGCTTTCTCCTCGAGGATTTTGATGGCTTCCTGTCTTACATTGAGGTCTTCATGCATTTTGAGTTTTTGTGTATGGTGTGAGAAAGTGGCCCAGGTTCATTCTTCTGCATGTCACTGTCCAGATTTCCCAGCACCACTTGCTGAAGAGACTGTCTTTATTCCATTGGATATTCTATCCTGCTTTGTCAAAGATTAGTTGGCCATACATTTGTGGGTCCATTTCTGAATTTTCTATTCTGTTCCATTGATCTGAGTGTTTGTTCTTGTGCCAGTACCATACTGTCTTGATGATTACAGCTTTGTAGTAGAGGCTAAAGTCTGGGATTGTGATGCCTCCTGCTTTGGTTTTCTTTTTCAAGATTGCTTTGGCTATTCAGGGTCTTTTCTTGTTCCATACAAATTTTAGGATTATTTGTTCTAGCTCTGTGAAGAATGCTGGTGTTATTTTGATAGGGATTGCATTGAATATGTAGATTACTTTGGGTAGTATCCACATTTTAACAATATTTGTTTTTCCTTTGTAGAAGCACGGAAAATTTTTCCATTTTTTGTGTCTTCTTCAAGGTCTTTCATAAGCTTTCTAAAGTTTTCAGCGTATAGATTTTTCACCTCTTTGGTTAGATTTATTCCTAGGTATTTTGTGGTTTTTGGTACAACTGTAAATGGGATGGATTCCGTGATTTCTCTTTCTGTCACTTCATTATTAGTGTATAGGAATGCAACTGATTTCTGTGCATTGATTTTATATCCTGCAACTTTGCTGAATTCATGAGTGAATTCTAGCAGTTTTTTGGTGGAATCTTTTGGGTTTTCCATATAGAGTATCATGTCATCTGCAAAGTTTGACCTCCTCCTGGCCAATTTGGTTGCCTTTTATTTCTTTGTGTTGTCTGATTGCAGAGGCTAAGACTTCTAATACTATACTGAATAACAGTGGAGAGAGTGGATATCCCTGTCTTGTTCCTGACCTTAGGGGGAAAGTTTTCAGTTTTTCCCCATTGTGGATGACATTAGCGTTGTGTCATTCATATATGGCTTTTATGATCTCGAGGTATGATCCTTCTCTCCCTACTTTCTTGAGGGCTTTTATCATGAAATGATGCTGTATTTTGTCAAATGCTTTCTCTGCATCTACTGAGAGGATCATATGGTTCTTGTCCTTTCTTTTATTGATGTGATGAATCACATTAATTGTTTTGCAGATATTGAACCAGCCCTGCATCCCTGGTATAAATCCCACTTGGTCGTGGTGAATAAATTTTTTAATGTATTGTTGGATCCGGTTGGCTAATATCTTGTTGAGGATTTTTGGATCCATGTTCATCAGGGAAATTGGTCTATAGTTCTCCTTTTTAGTGGGGTCTCTGGTTTTGGAATCAAAGTAATGCTAGCTTCATAGAAAGAGTTTGAAAGTTTGAAAGTTTTCCTTCCATTTCTATTTTTTGAAACAGCTTCAAGGGAATAGGTGTTAACTCTTCCTTAAATGTTTGGTAGAATTCGCCTAGGAAGCCATCTGGCCCTGGACTCGTTTTTTGGCAGATTTTTGATTACTAATTCGATTTCCTTACTGGTTATGGGTCTGCTCAAATTTTCTATTTCTTCCTGTTTCAGTTTTGGTAGTGTATATGTTTCTAGGAATTTGTCCATTTCTTCCAGATTGCCCATTTTATTGGCATATAATTGCTCATAATATTCTCTTATTATTGTTTTCATTTCTGCTATGCTTATAGTGATCTCTCCTCTTTAATTCTTTATTTTATTTATTTGGGTCCTTTCCTTTTTCTTCTTGATCAAACTGGCTAGTGGTTTATCAATTTTGTGAATTCTTTCAAAGAACCAGCTTCTGGTTTTATTGGTCTGTTCTACTGTTTTTTTGGTTTTGATAGCATTAATTTCTGCTCGAATCTTTATTATTTTCTGTCTTCTGCTGGTTTGGAGTTTTATTTGCTGTTCTTTCCCCTGTTCCTTAAGGCATAAGGTTAGGTTGTGTATCTGAGATCTTTCTTCCTTCTTTAGGAAGGCCTGGATTGCTGTACACTTTCCTCTTATGACCGCCTTTGCTGCATCCCAGAGGTTTGAGGTTGTGGTCTTATGATTTTCATTGACTTTCATATACTTTTTAATTTGCTCTTTAACTTCTTGGTTAGCCCATTCATTCTTTAGTAGGATGTTCTTTAGTCTCCAAGTATTTGTTACCTTTCCAAATTTTTTCTTGTGGTTGATTTCGAGTTTCATAGCGTTGTGGTCTGAAAACATGCACGGTATGATCTCAATCTTTTTAGACTTACATAAGACTGATTTGTGTCCCAGTATATGGTCTATTCTGGAGAACGTTCCATGTGCACTGGAGGAGAATGTATATTCTGCTGGTTTAGGATGAAATGTTCTGAATATATCTGTTAAGTCCTTCTGGTCCAGTGTGTCATTCAAAGCCATTGTTTCCTTGTTGATTTTTTGATTAGATGATCTGTCCATTGCAGTGAATGGGATGTTGAAGTCTCCTACTATTATGGTATTACTATTAATGAGTTTTTTTTTATGTTTGTGATTAATTGATTTATATATTTGGGTGCTCCACATTTGGTGCATAAATGTTTACAAAAGTTAGGTCTTCTTGGTTTATAGACCCCTTGATTATGATATAATGACCTTCTGCATCTCTTGATACAGACTTTATTTTAAAGCCTAGATTGTCTGATTATAAGTATGGCTACTCTGGCTTTGTTTTGTTTGTCTTTTCTAATCTTTGTTTCTTTTAGTATTTATTTATTTATTTCTCTCTCTCTCTCTCTCTCTATATATATATATATATATATCTTTCTCTCTCTCTCTCTCTCTCTCTCTCTATATATATATATATATATACATATATATATATAATTTTTTTCATCTTTTCCCCGCTCAGAGAGTCCCCTTTAAAATTTCTTGCAGGGCTGGTTTAATGGTCACGAACTCCTTTACGTTTTGTTTTTCTGGGAAGCTTTTTATCTCTCCTTCTATTTTGAATGACAGCCTCGCTGGATAAAGAATTCTTGGCTGCATATTTTTCTGATTCAGCACACTGAATATATCCTGCCAGTCCTTCCTGGCCTGCCAAGTTTCTGTGGATAGGTCTGCTGCAAACCTGATCTGTCTTCCCTTGTAGGTTAAGGACTTTTTTCCTATGCTGCTTTCATGATTCTCTCCTTGCTTGAGTTATTTTGTGAATTTGACTATGATATGCCTTGTTGATGGTTGGTTTTTGTTGAATCTAATGGGGGTCCTCTGTGCTTCCTGGATTTTGATATCTGTGTCTTTCCCCAGGTTAGGAAAGTTTTCTTCTATGATTTGTTCACATAACTTTTCTACCCCTATTTCTCTCTCTTCCTCTTTTGGAACCCCTATGATTCTGATGTTGTTCCTTTTTAATGAGTCACTGATTTCTCCAATTCTTAAATCGTGTTCTTTTGCTATGATCTCCCTCTTTTTACCTGCTTTTTTAGTCTCTATAAGTTTGTCCTCTATATTGTTGATTCTCTGTTATGCCTCATCCATCCTTACAGCTGCTGCATCCAACCATGACTGCAGCTCAGTTATAGCATTTTTAATTTCATTCTGGCTAGTTTTTACTTCTTTTATTTCTGAAGAAAGGGGTTCTAATCTATTTTCAACTCCAGCTAGTATTCCTATTATCGTGATTCTAAATTCTTGTTCAGACATCTTGCTTGTATCTATGTTGGTTAAATCCCTGGCTGTCATTTTTTCATGCTCTTACTTTTGGGGTGAATTCCTTCGTTTTGTCATTTTGAAGGGAGAAAAGGAATTAATGAGGTAGAAAAATTAAAATTAAGAAAATTAAAATTAAAAAATATTAAAATTAAAAAATTAAACACACACACACAAACACAAATCAAATAAATGATACTATATCCTAGGTGTGTTTTGGTCTGGGTGTTGAAAGTGATTTGACAGATTAGAGAAAAAAAAAAAGGAAGGGGGAGGAAAGAAAAAAGGAAATCGTTTGAGAATTTGAAAAAATGAATACACTGAAATAGAGTAAAATGAGATGATGGGAGTAAAATAGAATTTGAAAAAATATACACAAACTAAAGAATATAGTAGAAAAATATTAAAGAAACTATTTTTAATAAAAATTAAAAATAAATATGATTTTTTTCTTTTTATGTATTCAAGAAAAAGAAAAGAAATGAAAAAGAGAAAAAAGATAAAAAAGAAAAAAGGAAATCGTTTAAAAATTTGAAAAAGTGAATAAACTGTAGTAGACTAAAATAAAATGATGGAAGTAAAATAGAATTTGACAAAATTTACATAAAAGCAAAAAATATAGTAAAAAAATTTAAAGAAAAATGTGTAATAAAAATATGTAAGAAAAATATGTAATAAAATATAGTAATAAAAATTAAATAAAAATATTTTTAATAAAAGTTGAAAATAAAAATAAATTTTTCTCTTTCTGTATTCAAGAAAAAGAAAAGAAGTGTAAAAGAGGAAAAAAAAAGAAAAATATTAATAGATGGAGTTGGTAACAGATTGAAGGAGGATTGAAATTACTTCGTTTTCCCCTAGACATCAGTCTATGTAGTGCTTTATCGTCCATAAATTAAGCCAGCAGTGATGCTTGTGTTCTTGAAAAGTTGGTCCAGTTGGGCAGGGCTCAGTGAAACGGCTCCACTCTCCACTAGATGGTGCTGCTAGCCTACTGGGGTGGATTGTCGCAGTGCTTGTAGGTGCGTGTGCGTATGCGCATGCGTGGGAGTAGTGAAAATGGCGCCACCCAGCGAGCCAGTCTGTTCTCCCCAATCAGCAATAGCACATCCATCCTCTGTCTTCAGGTTTCGTCCACTCCCCATTTTTTCACTCTGTGTAACCAGGCCCCAGGCAGTACCTTTCTCCCAAGTTTTGTCTCAGATGCGGCTGTTTTCCCTGGTCCCTTATTTCTAAAGGACTGCGGCTTTGACCTGTTCCACCCCTCTGCGGGAGGGTGTCGCCAAGTAATGGCTAAATGAGCAATGGCTGAATTTCAGCTGTACCCAGGAATACTTACTGGGCCCTATTGTTGCTGGTGTCCTGAAACTGGCCAGGTGCCAGCCCGCCCCATAAAAAGTTTGTGAGATAGTGTAGCAGCAGCATTTCAGGGATTATGTAAAATCACAACAAATCCAGCACCAGGCTTCACCCTTAATGACATTGCCCCAGCACAAGTGAATGTGGCTGCCTTCTGGGGTCTGCTAGAACCAGGTGGCTTCAACAGTCTCTACCAAATATCCTTCCAGCAGTGGAAAGGCTTTTCCCCGTGTGGCCCGAGAACCTCCTGGACCCCCTCTGTTCCTGGGGATTCGCCTTTCCCACCAGAGCACCATCAGGTATCGACCTGTGGAGTTGCAGACTTTGTGCTTCCCTTGTTTGCAGTCTTAATGGAATTTAAACACTCTCCTTTCTCCTTTCTCCCTTTTATTTTAGTCCCTGCACTTGTTTCCAATTTTCCACTTTCTCTCCAGCTGCTTTTGGGGAGGAGTGCTTTTCCTGTATTCCCCCCCCCCCGTCTCTTTCCTCTCTCTGCTCACAAAAGCACCTCCCTTCCTGCGCCTTCTCTCTCCCCAAGTTCACCTCTCTGCACTGAGTACCTGCTGAATTCTGTGGTTCAGGTGGTGCAGATTGTTGTGTTAATCCTCCAGTCAGTTTTCTAGGTGTGTAGGATGGTTTAGTGTTGGTCTGGTTGTATTTCATGGACAGGAGACACACAAAAGACCACATGCTGTTATGCCATCTTGGCTCCTCCCCTAATTATAAGTAGATTTTAACAGCATGAACAGCTATGGTGTCATTATGAAGAAATCTAAAAAGACAAGTTTTAAGACTTTGCTTTATTATATAAATATACATATACATACACACACATATATATTTCATTTTAAACAAAGCTCTTGCATTAGTAACTTTCTCATCTAAGATACATAACAACAACTGAGGAAGAAGAAAAATAATATAACAACTGTTTGATAGAGAAATCTCAAGAATTAAAAACATTAAGGAGATATATTTGACACAAAAAATAAAAAAAAATATTTAAGAATCATTTATCAACATATCCAGTAGGAATTAATCCTTAATTTTTTTCTACTATCTACATATTAATGTTTCAAGTATTTTGGAAGGTAGCCAAACTAATAAAATCGATTTATCTTGGATACATATTTTCACAAACACCTCATAATCTTCAGAACTTGATGAATAATGATGTTTCTTGACACCAATGCTATTTTCCTATCCAATTGGCTGACAAAAAACCTATTGCTTAATTGCTGGATTCACTGTGGGTCACATGTATTTTGGTCCTAATTGGAGCTGAAAAATACGAAACTTAGATTTCATCTGCAAAGAATGTGATTTTCTGGATTTGTTAGGAGTTAAACAAGTTTAACTCTGCAAACATCCTCTTCTTGCAAGAATAGTAGATAAAAGCACTACTAGAAAGCACTGAGGAGGAAAGTCAACATTTCACCTTTAGAAAAGGGAATAAGTGGAGTCTTATATAAGAAATTTGGGAAAATGGCTAATCACTGACAAGCTCTCATTATGGGAACCCTGGTGAGAGACAGGGGTTATGAGCAAGTTCAGTACCTCAGAGAGGGTGACAGACATTTTGCGTTAGTATCATAGGATTCAGAACCATGATCTTGGAATGCCTAAGTATAGGTGAAAATTTCTCTGATGTTCCAAACTAGGAAAAGGATATTGTAGCAATTATCTCCAAGACTGAAGTCCCTAAAACAATCTTGTACAGTTATTTCCCTATGAATATGCACCTAAGTTGTTTACATTATTTTCACTTACATTTAAAGTTGTTTGAGATGAAAATTTATGCAGTATGATATGATTTCTATAAAGAAATTCTCCTTTGTGGCATTACATAAGATTCTGTAAATTCATTAGCGAAGCAACAACAACAACGTATGAAGTTTCATATACATTCATTACTGTCAGTGGCTCTATTAGCTTCACATGATGCTATATTTTTTAGATTTTGCCTATATGATCAGTAATAATGTCACTGTTCTTTTACTCACCATTTCCTATTTATCATTCAAGGTACGTTTTCATATTAATTATTTGGAGTTTTCAGTGTCTTGTCTGCTCATATACTTGTTAGTCAATTGACTATTTCTCTTTTTCTGAACAATTTGAATAAACTCTTTACATTTAAAAATATTTAAGTGTGGGATCTGAACCTGTAAACCTAGAAAAAAAACAAATAAGAAAAGTTATATAATATTGGTATTTTATTGATTTAACCCAAAGGACTTCTATGATTTATTCATATATAATAAGGCAAGTTCCCATCATTGCTTATCTTTTTTTTTAATTCTAGGGCCATTGTTTTTTTATCAAAACCTTAATAATATTTTTAATACAAGAATAATTTATACAAAATTACATGATATTCTCATGACAATTTTATTTACATATGCATTCTTTTTTAAAATTCTTTATGAACATATTCTTATATTCCCAATGCAATCTACACAATTGATGCAATACTATCAAAATGTCACCAGCATTTTTCACAGAGCTAGAAGAAACACTCCAAAAATTTGTATAACCACAAAAGACCCTGACTAGCCAAAGCAACCTTGAAAAAGAAAACAAATCTGGGTACATCCCATTTCTGGACTTCATGGTAAATTACAAAACTATAGTCATCAAGACAGTATGGTATTGACACAAAAATAAACACATAGATCAATAGAAAGAATAGAAAACCCAGAAATGAGCCCACAACTACATGGTCAACTAATCTTTAACAAAGCAAGAAAGAATATCCAATGTAAAAAAGTCTCTTCAAGAAATGCTGTTGGGAAAACTGGACAGCAACATGCAAAAGAATGAAACTAGACCACTTTCTTACAACATACACAAAAATAAATTCAAAATGGGGGAAAGACTTAACTGTGAGATAAGAAACCATAAAAATTCTAGATGAGAACACAGGCAGTAACCTCTTTGATATCAGCCATAGCAACTTCCTTCTAGATATATCTCAATCAAAAGAAACAAATTAAAAAATAAACTATTGGGACTTCAGCAAAATAAAAAGCTTTTGCACAGTGAAGGAAACAATTGACAAAACTATAAGGCAATCTTAAGAATGGGAGAAGATATCTGCAAATAATATATCTGATAAAAAGTTAATATCCAAAATTTATAAAACTCAACACCAAAATAATGAATAATTCTACTAAAGAATGGACAGAAGACATGAATAGACTTTTTTTTCCAAAGAAGACCTACAGATGCCCAACAGACACATGAAAAAATGTTCAATATCATTATCAGGGAGATAGAAGTCAAAACTACAATGAGATATCACCTCACACCTGTACTAATGGTTAAAATTAAAAAAATGCAAGAAACAAGTGTTGGTGAATATTTGGAGAGAAAGGAACCCTCTTGCACTGTTGGTGAAATTGCCAACTAGTGCAGCCACTGTGAAGAGTATGAAGATTTCTCAAAAAATTGAAAATAGAACAACCGTATGATCCAGCAATTGCATTACTAGGTATGTACCCAAAGAATACAAAAATACTAATTCAAAGGGATATGTGTACACTGATTTTATAGCAACATTATATACAATAGCCAAAGTATGGAAAGAGCCCAAGTATCTGATCAATGGATAAAGAAGAGATGGTATATAGATTATTGATTTAGATATAGATGATATAGATATAGATATGGATAGGATATAGATATAGGTAGATACACAGATACAGATATACAGATATATAGATACATAGATTCATAGATATATAGATATATACATAATGGAATAATAATAAGCCATAAAAAAGAATAAAATATTGTCATTTGCACTGATGTGGTTGGAGCTAGGGTTTTTTATGCTAAGCAAAATAAGTTAGAGAAAGACAAATACAATATGATTTCACACATATGTGGAATTTAAGAAACAAAGCAGATGAACATAAAGAAAGAAAAAAAAAAAAGATAGAGGGAAGCAAACCATAAGAGACCTAACTAATGAGAACAAACTGAGGGTTGATGGAAGAAGGTGGGTGGGTGATAGGCCAGATAGGTGAAGGTATTAAGGAGAATGCTTGTGATGAGCATTGGGGGTGTTATATGTAAGTGATGAATCACTGAATTCTACTCTTTAGAGTGATATTACATTGTATGTTAACCAACTATAATTTAAATAAATAATTGAAAAATTAAATCAGTCAGGGAAAGACAAATACTATATGATTTCAGTCATATATGGAATTTAAGAAGCAAAACAAATGAAAAAAGGGAAAAAAAATGAGAGAGGCAAACAAGAAACAGGCTCCTAACTAAAGAAAAGAAACCTATGGTTGCCAGAGGAGAGATTGGGGAGGGGAGGCTTTGGGGAAGGGGGTTAAATAGGTGATGGGGATGAGGAGTGCGCTTGTAATGAGCACCAGGTGTTGTTTAGAAATGTTGAATCACTATATTGTACACCTGAAACTTATATTACGCTGTACATTAACTGGGATTTAAATTAAAACTTTTATAAAATAAAAAATAAAATAATAAACCAGTAATTCACTTTAAAAAATATATTTTATGCCATTATATCTAAATTCTGCTTTATAAATTGAAGTAGGATTTTTTAATTTCACCAAGTAGTTCCTGCATTTCAATGTTAAATTTATTCCTAAACATTTCCATAATTTTTGTTGTTAATATAAATGCAATGATTTAGCTATTTAGCTTCCTAAGTAGTTACTGATAAAGCCAAGATAGATTTTTCATGTATCTGATGACCTAAAAATTCTTTCGTTAATGTTAGGGGTTTTTTTGTTTTGTTTTTTTGCTTTTTGTTTTTTGTTTTTTGTTTTTTTGTTTTTTCTAGAGCGGGGTTTTCTCAGGTTTAAAATTTATCATCCACAAACATAAATTCTTATTTTCTTCTGGTGCCACTAGGACTTCAAATCAAGGTCCAATAATCATGCTAAGAAAAGTTAGTCCTCTCAAATTCTGGCATTACTCAAATTCATTTTTATATTTCCCAAATTAAGAAGTTATTTGCTGTTGAGATTTGAAAACAGACAGTATTAAATGCATGGTTTTATTTTATTCTCACTTTATATAGAATTTGGATAAGAGATAGTTGCTCATTTCTGCATCTAATACTTCTACATCTAAATCTAAATACTTCTACATCTAAATATTTCAACATCTAATGATATGAGTGTATTTATCCCTTTTCATATGTTAACAGTAATATATTTCTTAATTTAGGCTTATTCTCATATATCAGGGATTTTTTTAGTAATGTATTTTTCTTTTAATTTATTGCTGTGTTTCCTAACTTGATGTTTAAATAGTTTTACCATAATGATGCAATAATTGCAATAAGATTATTCTATAATAATTTTCTAAATATTCTAAATTTATATTTGTATATTCTAAAATATACAATTTTCATTGTATAACATATCACATGTTTACATTATATTTATGTGAGCTTTATACATTGATTTGGAAAGAATTCCATGTATTCTAAGGTAATTTAAATAGTTTTAGGTTTGTCAGCCATTTAGATTGTAGATATCTTTACATTTGACCTTAATGACACTTTCAACATTAAAGCTTCAATTACATTTCTAATTGGTTCTCTGTTATTTTTTCCATCACAATTTCCACTTCTTTGGGTTAATTTTAATGAACTGTATTTTTGTTTTGAGTCATCTTTGATTTAAAATATATTGCATGTTCATCTAGATGTAAAATATATTTTTAATATATTGGCTCACCATGTGACTTTTTTCCCCTCAGAACAATTAATAAATGATAATCATGAAAGTGTGTATTGGTCTTTAATTCATGGTGTTAAATAAATCACTGAAGAATGGGCCATAAAATATGACACACTCACAATTTGGAAATCTTTGATATGCCACAAAATGTTAATTTCTGTTGCTGCTGTTGTCATTGATTTTGTTTTTCTCTTGGAGCATGTTGCAGTCATGATCAAATATTCAAAGAAAGCATCTCATTTTGCAAATCACACTGTTACTGTTAAGAGGATTTGATTTCCTTTTCCTGAAAATAATTTGATATTTTACTTGCCTTCCATGATTGCAGAAATAGAGACTTTCAAATATATAACCTTAGGATCTTTCAGGAGAAAATAAAAAACGGAACTTGAGTGCTGTTATTTTATCATTGTCATCAATACCATCATCCTTCAAATATGAATAATTTCACATAAAAGTTTTCTTGAATCATAATAGGCACTATTATTGCTTTGTAGTGATCTGTCTGTTACGGAATATAGCTGATAATTATCACTCTGAAGTGAAAATGCCATTTCTTCACATATTATTTCCTTTGAAACCCTTTGGTGTGACAGAACACAGTAAAATCATATTATAGTGCTGATATTAAAATCATGACATTTCCTGAAATATACTGAAAAAAATACAATTTTTTACTTTGTTGCCCCCCAAAAGTATTCTGCTTATTTGGTGACTTTCTTTTTGTAATTTTCTAGTAAATTTCATAATAAAAGAAATAATTGCCAGAGAATAATTGTCAAAAAATTCCAAAAATTTTAAATTTTTTGATCTTTTTATTCATCTTCAGTAATACTATTATGTTAATTAAATATTAAAACACTTTTAATAGTGTAGTTTATCTTCCTTCTCTAAAGCAGCTCTCAAGGATTTTATCTAGATAAATAATACACTGATTATGAATTTTTGCAAGACATTTAATATGTATAATAGTTAACACATACATAAAAGTAGGCACTTAATCAGGTTTCTTTCAATCCTCAAATTGTGTTATCTCTGGCTTAGCTTGGGTCAACAAACCAGATGTTAAGGATCAAATAAGAGAATTCTATATTGATTTTAAGAAAATAAAACAAGTCACGTAATTTAAGTTGGCTGAGCTAAGTTTGGAAAATAATGCCACCCAATGGGACCAAATTCTGGAACATCAAACCGAAAGTAAATCTGGGTCAGTTTTTTCTTTTGGTATGCGAATTAGAAGTGTAGAAAATAAAAACTGTATGTATATAAGCAACTAGAAGTTCTAGGATTAAAGGAGTCAGAAAAATAGATGTAAACTTCTACACTAAAAGTGAAAAATAATAACAATAACAAAAAATATCTAACAGTTACTGAATACTTATGTGTCTGGCACTCTGCTTTATATGAATCATCGAAATTAACCCTCAAAATAATTGTACCACGTAGGTAATACTCCCATAGTTATGTTACAGTTGAGCAATCTTGTACTTGGAACCATGAGGGGATAGTTAATTTGTGTGATCAGAGTCAATTAACCTCCAAAATGTAAACTTTGTTTTTTAATAATCAAACTTTTCCCACTTTAATTATAATCTCTATACCTACATTACTGATAGTTTTGAATCTGCCAAAGCATTATAGGTTTTACATACATTTTTATTTATGTGTATTAAAATCAAGCATTTCATTACGTGTTATCCTCATTGTACAAATATGAAACTGAGATCCAGACATAATCATTACTTGCTCAGATTCACCGAGTTATTAGTTCACAGAGCCATAATCGGCCTCTATGACATAATTTCTTCTTGTCATTCTTCAACATACTTTTAATACAAAAGGATTTGAAGAGTAGCAGGACTGAAAGAAGACCATAAGAAAATATGGATAATATAGAAGCGTATTATCTCTTTGCATTTTACCATCCTTATCTATAAAATTAGAATAACTATTACCTAATTTATAGTAACATTGAAATAATTAAAAAAGAAATTATGCATTAAATATTTATATTCTTGTGGGGATAAAGTAAATGCTAAATAAATGTTGGTTTTCATTATTATCACAATCAACCATAAAACTAAAGTATCAAGTGGCATTACAGGAAAAATCACAAACAAAACACAAAAGAAAAAACTTCATAAAGATGATTATTCACTGACTTGTACACTTAAAATGACAAATGAGGTAATAAAAATGTGAAAAAAATGTTTACCAGTGTTTGGGAATGACAAGTACACACACACACAAAATAATGCTTGATGAGAATTATACAATGGAATCTTCCAGGAGAATAATATTTTCACACTGAAGTATTACTGGACTATTATCCAGGTCAGAATGCTAGATCTGAGCCTTTCGGCTGGCACTCTCTGTTTTTTAGTACTTATATCTAGGTCATTGTCACAGACTATGAGTCTGGAGTTCTCTTTTCCAACAAGAGAGTGCATGCAGAATTGAATACAAGACAGGTTAATGTCCTGGAGGAGATAAGAGCCATGAACAGGGGTTTCGTCTCTTTATTTATTGAGCTTACAAGATATTACCCATGTGGTGAAAGTGAAGAAAACGACATCTCACACATGTGGTAAACATGAAGAAAATACTCAGTAATCATTAAATTGTATGTGTAAGAAGCAAAGGGTCTGTGGGGCAAGTGGAGTTTGTGATAAAGATGCATTGGCATCAGATGGAAAGTAATTTTACTCATGACCGCATTACAATATCTCACTACCTAGTCTTGGGCGTTTTCACCCCGTGGTGGCGGCTCTCTGCCCTAAGATTTTTTTCTAACCCATTTATGTAAGTAGAACCTATTTCCCCACAGGTCATGTTTCATCAATTCATATAGATGATAGATAGATGATAGATAGATAGTTAGATAGATAAGATAATAGATGACAGGTGAAGGTGTGTGTGTGTGTGTTTGTGTGTGTGCATGTGTGTGCTGATGTGTTTATGTCTCTCTCACAATTTAGCAATCAATTCTTCCACTATTCAAGAATTAGTCATTTTATTCAAGGAAGGGTTACCAGGCTTCCTAAGTAATACAAATTAAAAAAAACGAAACATTTGGAATAAAGAACATTCTTAAAGAAAATAAATGTGGATGTGAAAACGGCTAACCACACTATCCATAATTACAGAGAAATAAGAAGGCTGCGTAAGTCTTGATAGAGAATTCTTTAAGCTAGAAATACAAAACAAAGGAATGTTTCCATCAGTGCTGGAGTAACCACTGAATAATTTACAGCTGCTTTTCTTTAGGGAAGCAAGTAATTATTTTCTAACCTATCAGCATAGATTATCAGGTTTGTGCATTTGTATAAAATTGCTTTATTGTATTTATTATTATAATTTGTGATTTTATTTTTTGCTATTCAAGAACTTTGTTATGATTTAAATGGCTTGCATGAGGTCGTTCTTTGGAGACTTTGGATTTCTAGTAAAAAATCTTTTCTGAATTCTTAATGTGAGTTCTTCACAATGTACTTTAAAAATATAGTTTAATAATTCTATACTTGTAAAGCCAAATATTAAATATTTCTTTTTACCTTTATATACTTTATAAAATTTTTCTCAGAAAAAATGTAATAACATTTTGGTTAATTTTAATATATATTTAGGCAAGCCATTTTAAAATTCTATTTTAAAGAGAGATTTCTGTTTCCATTAAGTTGATTTTAAATAAAGTCACAGGAACTTATTCAGTAAAGATCATGATTACAGGATAAAATTATTTAAAGTATCATTTGATAATGTTCTTTTTCTCTGGAAGACTAACATTTAGGAATCATTTCATGAAATCACATACTACCTTTTACTTTTGTAATGTAGGAAATAAGTCTTTCTGTATCACAAAATATGTGTTCTAATTTTACTAGGTTCAGAGTAAAAGCTTTGAAGGCAATGGCTTCTCCATTTGATGAATAAAAATCATATAAATAATTGATTTGTATATGCAATTCAGAAACAGTTTATCTAAGAGCGTGTATGCATTTTATTCTGATTTCATGAGTTCCAGAGTCCAATGATTCTGATCGCTGAATTTGGACTGAACTCTTAATCTGAAGTCTTTTGAATTCCTAATGAATTTCACAGTACCATTATCATCAATCAAAGCTATTTTCTTTTATTGTTATTCATGTTTGAGTCATCATAAAATCACAGTGATCTGGCAAAGTAGGTAATATGAAACGCATGATGATTGAAAGCCATAAAGTTTGAATCACTAGTTTGTATAAGGTATATGATACCCTCAGTTATGTTTCTTAAGCATTTATCATTTTAAAATTTAGAAAATGTATTCGATCAGTTGCATAGCTCACTGATCCAAAGTGTTGAACCAAATAATATATCACACTGAAGACAGAATAAAATATAACAAAATGTCAAGATCCTTTTATAATTTTTTTAGTCACAAATTTTGCTTGTCTTTGGCTCTTACCTTTCTTGTTACAAAACAGATATAATTTAAACTGAAAAAATACATTTCTGTCATACATAATACAAATATTCTTCCAATCAGGAAGATCTTAAATGGCCCAAACAGTTCCTCTATAGTCTCAAGTCTAAGATTTTCCTCATAAGTTTCTAGACACATGGAGAATAATGTAATCTTCTCATTATGTAGATAAAAATAATCAGCCACTATTTTCCTAAGTGTTTTAGCTGGAAAATTATTTAATTGTATATTTATACTTTTATCAAAGAAATTGTTTTGGAAAAATATATTTGAGGATAATTATTATTATATTATGTGCTATTGTAGGTATTTCTTAGGTGCAGCACAAATCTCAAGAATATAGAAAGCAGAGATTTCTCATTTTATTTGAGTAAACTTTCAAAAATTATTTTCATGGAGCATCTTTCTAAATATATGTTCTGTGATGGCACAGAGTTAGATGAGGCTTTGGCAAAATATATTCTAAAACAAAAGCATCTAAAGGAAAACAAAATGCCCTTATGCTTACTTTCCATTTATAGATGTTTCTTTGAAAACATTACTATTCCTCTTCTATTTGCTTTGCTTTAGAGACAGAATCATAAATGTTAAACCATGTTTGACTACACAAACACAGCATTGCATGAGTGGCTATCCCATGGTGCTCTTTTATTTCTCACAGAGGCAAACCCTAATACAGTGTTCTGAACAATTCTATTTGGAATGAGAAACTCATCCATAGAACCCAGAACCTTGGGATCTTGGCCTTTTGTAATCCTTTAAATCCCAACAGAACGGAAGCAGAGATTAATTTGTTAGCCTCTACAAACCAGAGTTAATATTTGAGTTACTGGTATGTGATTACCTGCTGTGCCAATTACAGAACCTGGTTAATTCTGCATTTCATTACTCACAGCAGTGTTAGGCATATTTAAGTTGTGTCAGTTCAACAGGCCTGGCATATCTAATAGAAATTGAAGGAACTAGCAGTATAAAAGAAAAAAAGTGATGTTTGCAGATAATGTCATTGATATAAAATTTAAACATTGCATTTGAGATTGTATCAGTGGTGACTCATTTCTTATTATGCTTGCTTTTTTGCTTAGATTTTCACAGTGTTGAATGAATAATCAAATTTAAGTAGTTTTCATTTGTTGTAGGAATATGCCCATGCAGGATAGATCCTCACACCTTTCTTTCCAGCAATATACGATTTCAAACTGGTAGCATATACCCTGAACTCAGCAAAACAATCAAAGACAAAGTGCAGTCTGATGTGGAATTCAAGGAAGGATTAGAGAGGATAATGAAAGCGTATATGTTGAATTATTACAAAATGTTGATGAACACACTTCTCTTAGGTCAAATACTCCTTGTATGCACTTCAGCCCATTTAACCTGGCCTCCTCAGGGATAATATTCTAGGAATTATTATTTCCTTTAATTTTTGCATTATTAATCATCACATCTATTTTTATCATGCATAGAGAGTAAAATTATTATAAGTCCATTATTAAGTTATAATTAAGCTTCTCAACCCACATTCTGCAATTGCTACAACCTCATTATCCTTTTCCTCTTTACAACAAAACTGTTCCAACTATTTATATTCTCTATATCTAATTCTCCTCTTTTTTATCTTCTACATCTGCCAATTTGTTGTTGACTATCATCACCTACTGAGTCTTCTCTTGTCCTTCCATCAATGATCCCATTGATACTTTATTCTGATCCAATGGCTGCTTGGTTCTCCTCTAACTTCACCTATCTGCAAGCATTACCAGAGAAGATCACTCTTTGCTCCCTGAGACACTTTCTCTTACTACCTTCCACAGCATACATTTTTCTGGGTTTGGCTTTACATCACACTCCCAATCTCTACTTCTGGTTCTTCCAGCCTTTCCAAGCAGTGGAGGGCTTCAGAAATCAATTTTCACACCTCTTCTCTACCATTTACTCTGTAAATGTTCTAATCCATCTTATGGATTTTGAATACTAAAATACACTGACAACAAATTAATGCCTCCAATGAAATTTTCTTCTGAACTCCAGGTTAGTATATTTGCAGTTTAAATTCCCTGTTTAATAATTGTAAAGTCTGTATTGTATCTGAATCCAGTTCTGATTTTTTTTGTTTCATTAGACTATATTTTTTCTTTACTTTTAGCATTTCTTATAATTTTTTTGAAAGCTGGACATGATAATTTGGATAATAGAACTGAGACAAATAGCTCTTCAATATGAGGCCTTATATGATTCCTGGCTAGTGGTTGGCAGTGTTTAATATTTGTTGTAGGTTTAAGTGCCAAGGCTTCAATTTCCTCTAGTGTTCTTCTTCTGTTTTCTTCCTCCATGCTGTATTTTGACTTCCCTAAGATTCTTCCATAAGTAGAATCTATCTATATTTTGCAGCTCATTGACTGGAGTCCACTGTGAGTATACTGGATACTGGAGTCCTAATGATGTGGTAACAAGGTGTCAAGGGCAAAAAGCATTCTAGCCCTATGATTACATGTCAGTCTTTTAATAAGCCTGTGTATCTGGTCTGTGACCTTCATAAGGGTTCCTTATCCTCATCCACATATTTATTTATTTATTTTTCCTTATCCACATTTTAAGTGATACAAGAAGTATAGAATGAGATGGCAGGAGGTAAATATCCTTCTCCCAGGTAGAATGGAGTTCTCTCTCTCTCTCTCTCTCTCTCTCTCTCTCTCTGTCTCTCTCTCTCTCTCTCTATATATATATATGTATGTATGTATCTATTGAGCATACATAATATATGATATACATATATGTATATATATTATATTTTTTTAGGAAGAGAGAGAGAGAGAGAGCGCACAAGTGGGAGAAGGGCAGAAACACAAGGAGACACAGAACCATTCAGGATTTGAGCTGTCAGCACAGAGCCCGTCACGGGGCTTGAACACATGAACTGTGAGATCATGACCTGAGCTGAAGTCAGACATTTAACCCACTGAGCCACCCAGGTGTCCCTGGAATGGAGGTCTTCTAAAGTCTTTTCTTGCCAGAGCATAGGCATTCATTATGCAGAAAGAAGTGGGCATATTGCACAATGGTATTTTTATCCCTCTGCCAGTGCCACAAAGGGTTCTTTCTTGGGTATTATGGGAATTTGTTAGGATTCCTGAAAATAGAGCATCAAATTCTCGAGAAGACTGCTGTAAGACTGTGACCAGAGGAATTTCCCCTTCTCACTCCAGATAACTCAGCTTTCAGCCATTCATCAAATTACCATTGAAGTGCTCCTGTTAGTTAATGGCTGCAGCAGCATTTACTGCAGCAAAGGAGACCTTGGCTGTGACCCGCTGGATTACATGTCTCTCCAGATGTGGGGGGAGAGGTTAGCCCTCTGACCTCAGTTCTTTGATGAGTCCAAAAGAAGTCATTGATTTTGTTCAGCTTTTTTTTTTTTTGCATTTTCTTTTTTTAATTTGTTTAGCTTTTACTTAATATAAGGACAAGAGTGATGACTTCCAAGCTCTTTATGTTTTGGAGCTGAAACTGGAAAGTCCTATATCAATAATTTATTCAATAAGTCCACTTAAATTAACTTCTGAAAACCAACTGTACAAAAACTAAGTCTGATCTTTGCCCACCACCATTCAACTTGCTTTTTTCTTATGCCTTTCCCACATCCTGAAATGGCGACTCCATCCTTATGTATGCTCTGACCCTAAGTGTTAGTAACATTTTTGTTTATCCTTATCTATCACAACTCATATATATTCTATGAGGAAACCCAGTTGACTTTGTCACTTTTGTTACCAGTTCCACCACCACTACCTTAGTCCAAACATCAATATGATAACATGAGTCATTGCAAGAACCTTGTAATTGGCCTCCTTACAACCATCCTTCCCAATGTACTCTCCATTGTTAAAACATTAGCAGTAGATACTCTTCAAGGATGAGAACAACCTTGTCATTCACATTTTCACCATTCTTAAATTTACTCTATCACTGTGAATAGAATACAAACCCCATTATTAGGTAAATCTCTCTCCACTACCTTTGCCCTACCATTGCTGCACTCAGTTCCAACCATAATGTCTTCTGTAATGTCCTTGGAATACACCCATGCACACTCCTTCAGGGCCTTTTCATGTATCCTTCTACATGATGTAATGGTCTACATTATCTCAAGTGCTTGTATTACTGGCTTCCACAGTGTGTTCAAATTATACCTTCTCCATGATGCATCCTTTGACCAGTGCTTTTAAAGCAAACTGCAACTCAGGTTTATCTTCCTTCACAGCACCTATTCATGATCCTTGATGATATGTGTTTTTCTGCATATGTGAATTTCTGTGTGTGTTTCTACCAGAAGAATACAAGATCCCTGAAAGCAAGTGCATTTATCTACTTTGTAAACAAATGCATCACCAGAGCCTTGAAAACTGACTGAGATAAAATAGGTAATTAATATGTTTATTGAATAAATGACTAAATTTTAGTCCATTGAAATGAGAATATGCTGGCTATATTCTATCTTTCCTGAATATCAAGAGCATAGAGACCCAGTTATATTTATAGATATTTTTATACCTAAAACTTATAGTTAGTTGTTGTGGTTAAATTTAGTGTGAAAATTTGACCTTATTATGGGCTATTAAAGGAGTGAGAATAGAATAATGATAAATGAAGCTTAAATGGGATGAAAGCATCACTTATTGTTTTCCTCTAATTCCTTTTTTATCTGGAACATATTTTTAATACTAAACATTTTGGCAAGTGGCCCTGCTTGATGTAGCTACAATTTTCATGTACTGTGCTGATTGTGTTCTAACCCGAATAAATATGTTTATGTTAAAAGATACGCACTTTCTGAAAAATTTACAAATATTCTGCTTTAAATATGACCTAAAAATAGTGGATGCATGCTTTTCAATTATATATTTTTTTCTATTTAATTATTTCTTAGGGCACCTGGGTGGCTTAGTCAGTTAAGTGTCTGACTTCAGTTCACGTCATGATCTTGCAAAGTTCGTGAGTTCAAGCCCCGTGTTGGGCTCTGTGCTGACAGCTCAGAGCCTGAAGCCTGTTTCAGATTTTGTGTCTCCCTCTCTCTCTACCCCTCTCTCACTCACTCTTTCTTTTTCTCTCTCTCTCTAAAAAATAAAGATTAATTATTTCTTACAATTACATAAGCAGCTCCTCACATCCAGAGAGTTTATGCTGAGGCAGTTGAGCGAGTACTTGTCTTAAATCTCAAACTACTTAGTAATTAAAACTTTTCTAAGAACCTGTGTTTTTAATATAGAATCACTTCTAAACTAAATTATAATCAATTAATCATTTCTCTAATAGTAATGATCATTATTTTAATAATGTTTCTTTTCCTAATTTTCATAATCATGTTATAAGTAGCACAAAATGTCACAGCTGGTTAGCGGTTTGGGAGTGACATAGAGCTCACTTCTGTTCCCTCCAGCTAATAGAAATTGTCAAAGAATGACAACACATTAGTTTAGCTCTTACCTATGCCTATAGTGTTTCCTAGGAAATATGGAGTAGTGCTTCTTTTTCCAATCAAGAAAAGAAGACCCTTGAAGAAAATGAAGTCCACAAAACATGGAGTAGTAAAAGGAATTCAAGCTATCGTTCAAGGTTGACTTAAGTAAAAACTTACTTGTATAATAACTAGCAGTGGAGTTGGAACAATTGCATGAACACTTTCAAATATTTCCTTCTTTAAAAATGACAAGATATTGCACTGCTTACCACCTTACCCTGAGCCTATGTAGAAACACATTCTACATTAAATGTCAGCATTCCCATCTGGCAAAGGCATTATTTTTATTTCTATGTAAGTGTCTGCGTAGGAAAAGAGAAGCTGATAATTTTCCCACTAAAGAAACTGGTATCATTAGAATTTAAGTAGGAAAATTTAAAAAGATAAACTGGTATCTTCTTTCTGGAAATAATTAAAGTTCTATATGCAGTTTCCAGGAAGAATAATGCAAGGTAAAAAAATCACCTGCTTTGAAATGAAAACTCGATAAAGTCCCATTCAATTTATTGGCATGTGTATCTTATTGGTATAAATATTGGCTAAAATTAACAACTCAGGAAACCACAGATGTTGATGAAAATCTGGAGAAAGAGACACTGTATTGCACTGTTGGTTGGAATGCAAACTGGTGCAGCCACTCCGAAAACAGTGTGTAATTTCCTCAAAAAATTAAAAATAGGACTACTCTACAACCCAGCAATTGCACTACTAGGTTTTTATCCAGAGGATACAAAACTGCTGATTCTAAGGGGCACATGCACCTCACCATTTATAGCAGCGATATCAACAATAGTCAGATTATGCAAAGAACTCAAATGTACATCAACTGATGAGCAGATTAAAAAGATGTGGTATAGACACACACATGCACACACACACACACACACACACACAATGGCATACTACTCAGTGATGAAAAAGAATGAAATCTTGCCATTTGAAACAATGTTGCTGGAACTGGAGGGTATTATGCTAAGCAAAATATGTCAGACAGCTGACATATTATTCGTATGTGGAACTTGATAAACTTAACATATGAACATAGGGGAAAGGAAGGAAAAATAGGATAAAAACAGAGAGAGAAGCAAATCATAAGAGACTCTTAAATACAAAGAACAAACTGAGGGTTGTTAAATCGGTGGGTTAAATGGGTGATGGGCATTAAGGAAGGCAGTTGTTGGGATGAGCACTGGGTGTCATATGTAAGTGATGAATCATGGGGTTCTTCTGCTGAAGCGAAGACTAAACTGTATGTTAATTAACTTAAGAATGAATAAATAAATAATAAATAACTCAAGTATTTTTAAGAAATTATCTTTTTATGCACGTTTAAATGTTTACTTATTTTGAGAGAGAGAGATAGAGTGTGAGCAGGGGCAGTCAGAGAGAGAAGGAAAGAGAATCCCGATAGACTCTGCACTGATGGCAGAGCTGGAACTCATGAACCATGAGATTATGACCTGAGTTGAAATCCAGAGTCAGATACTTGACCTGCTGAACCACTGAGGAGCCCCATCTAATTATGCATTTTTTAAAAATTACTGATAAATGACGATATAAGAACTGAAAAGTCCTTAAACTGCATGTGAGAAATTGAAAGTAAACAATTGGATACAATTTATTTTATAATTCTGTGTTTTTGAATTCTGATACTCATGTCATATTCTGCCTTTATGATAGAAGTTATAGTCATTTAAAATAAGCTGTGTTATTAATCAACAATTTAAAGATATTCCACTTTATATTAATTTTCATAAATGAAACAAAATATTGATTATACTTACAAATAATATATTTCAATAAGGTTTATGTATCCAATAACATCAAATTGATCCTTTCAATTATTAATTAAATTCAGCAGACACTTTATATACTTACTGGTTAATGTGTTATACGGAAAGTTACTGAAAATTTAAATACTTCTTTTTTCCCTGAAGGAGCTTAAAATCTAGTTATTGGGTCAGACAGAATAACCATGGAGCCACCAATTTTTCTGTGTGTAGTACCAAAGTACTTTGCCTTTGTCCTTAACATATTTCTCCAAATTGTGAAATTCAGAGTCAATAAAAAGATGTATTAAATAATTATCCTACTTAGTGGCTCAACAAACTTCCAGAAAGACCTGAAGTATTCCTAAAAGTATACCAGTAAGCTATACTATTGTTGGGGTTGGCCAGCCACCACCCCGCCCCCAAAATGAGCATATTTCCTTTGTTTTAAAATGGAAGTATAGTTGACACACAGTGTTATATTAGTTTCAGACATACAACATAGTGGTTCCATATGTTTATACGTTATGCTAAACTGACCACAAATGTACAGGGCATCTATGACCATACAATGCTATTACAATACCACAAACTGTATTCTCTATGTTCTATCTTTTATTCCCATGACTTACTCTTTCCATAACTGGAATCCTGTGTCTCCCACTCCTTTTCACTCATTTTGCCTTCCCCATTCCCCTTCCCCTTCCACCGGCAGCTATCAGTTTGTTCCAGATGAGCATATTTCTGAATCAAGAGCTGAAAGCTACATGTATAAAGTTCTGTATTCATACAAATAAAGTTATCTGAATAGAGTTTTGTCAAAAATGATTCAGATGACTTGTATCAAAACAATTCAATTCACCACATGACTAAGCCAACAGGGTACTTTCCATGCTCCAGAATGCCTGGGCTCAATCCAGTAAAGCATCCAAGTTTTGATTTTAGCTCAGGTCATGATCTCGTGGTTCATGAGTTTGAGCACTGCCTCGGGCTCTGCGCTGATAGCACAGAGCCTGTTTGGGATTCTTTCTCTCTCTGCCTACCTCCACCCAACCCCCATTCTCTTTCTCTCTCAATATAAATAAATAACCATTTAAAAATAAATAAATAAATAGCACTTGATAATAAATTTGGATCACTAAAAGAAATCTTGGGAGATTTTTCAAAGGGCAATTTGGGTCTATTTTCTTAATATTCACCTGAGATTTTATATTCTGTCTTCTTAAATAATGAACTATTCAATTTTATGTTGAAATTCACATCCAGAAAGAAAAATATACTCTAATGAATTATAGAAAGTGTTAGAACAAATTGTAGCTCTACAACCTTTGTTTGGAATATGCTGATTTGTGTGTAATTAAGATTTTAAGCATTATATTCCATTAGTGTAGTTTCTTGGATACAATTGTACCTGTGATAACTTTACAGCATTTAGTTATTACCTGGACAGAAGACCTACACACTTTTCTTATGTAATAAATCTGAGATGAATTGGTGTTAGTGCTGATTAAAAAAAAATTGTATTGGTATATAAAATGAAGGCCTACTACTCTTCAAAATTACGCTACAGGCATAATCCTGAATAACAAAACTCTAACAGCTGGGAGAGAAAAGAAAAAGGTTTTTTCCTGCTAAACATATTCTTGGAAACGTGCCATAATGAGGACTATACCAAAATTACCTTTGGAAAATATGAATATGATCTTAAAATTCTCCACGCAGTTTTATAATGCTGCCTTTCCAGCCCCAATCTGAAACACGGAATTATTTTGTAATTGGAGCGTCAGAAAAATCTTTCTCAAGTGTGGACTGCTGCAACCTGGGATCTGGGAAATTGGCCTCCAGGTTATAGATTGTTGGCTTTGCACCTCTGATGGTCCAGTCTGTGGTCATCTTCTGGAATCCCTTCCATCCAGGGCAAAAGATGCTTTGAGCCCCTCCCCCCACCTCACCTGTGGCTTCAGGACATTCCAAGTATGCAGATGGGTGTGTGTGGCAGGGTATCAGTGCCTGATCCTCATTTACGCCACCTTCAAATTGCTGGAACTCTCTGAACCCTTCAGAATGGAACACTCCAGAGCCTAAAATGGTGTTTGAGGTCACAGAACTTCTTCAGTGGGTGCGGCACAGCCTTCATTTTACAGAGGAAAGAACTAAGGCCTAATGGAGTCAATACAACCTGAGCCAGATTTTGGATTCTCTGCTCTTTGGCCAACACTTGTGTGGTCAGTTTTAGACCATCCGCCCTCCCTCCCCAAAGTAGGTGTTTGAGTAAACAATCCTATAAAATGACCATGGTCACTTTATATTAAAAAAAAAAATTCCACGCGCAGAATTTTTAATGTCACTCAAACTTTATTACAAAAATATTCTATCATTTTGAGTAAATGCTGGAAACACAGATGATTCTATGCTTAAATGCGTTGGCAGAAACACTAAATGTGTACTTCATTACATTTAACAAAATTTCAATTTTAGGAATTTGTTTCGACATTCTTTAAATTGATACTCAGACTTATATTGTATATCCAATAAAATTAAATAGCCAGAGGGAGAACTTACAGTAACATATTTTAGGAATTTGATAAATCTATATCATTTTAGCAATAAAATAAGTGACAAAGACATCCATTGTAAATGTCATGTCTCTTGTGGTAAAACCATTGCTTATTTTTTTGCTTGCTAAAATATTTGTGCTTCCCAATATGGATAATTTAATATCTCACTGAAAAAGTAGTTATAATCTGGCATACCATTGTGTACTGAGATAATAAAAGAACACTTTCAAAGAAATTTTTGAAGGCGATAATTATAATGTTGAGAAAGGATTATAACATTTCAAACTGTGAACTCTTCAGGTTCTGTATATAAAGATGCCAATCCCCATGACTTCCTCTTTTTATATCATGTGCTAGAGATTATTTTCTCTTTTAACATAATACCTAGATAGAAGCCACTTGATGCTAATGCTAAAAGGAACACATTCTGTCATTGCTGAAAGCTTATCTGAGCTCCCTAAGTCCTAGTGCTTCAACTGATGTCAAATCTCAGATGTGACGTGTTTCATTGACCACAGTATGGCTTAAAGAGCAGTTGTGAAATGTTGTTTATTAGGTATATGTGTAGCTGGAATAAATACACAGCACGATAGCTTGATCATAAACTATTGCTACTGAAATTTTTGACATCCAGAGGCAAAGGGAGAAGATTGTGTTTTGAAGAAGAACGAGATTTTCAAATTGCAGCTTTTTCGCAGACTTAACATCTCCAGTGGCTGTTTCATGTCATCTCCTAAACTTACATTGTACAGTTGTATGAGGCCAAGTTGTAGAATTTAAGGCCAAATGGATATAAGGTTGAAAAATTAAATACCTAGTGAAAACTTAATTTTGTCACATTAATTGAGTTTAAGAATTATTTTTATGGAGTGAAGACAAATAAAATATCAGGTCAATCCCTTTTTGTTTTTACAAATAACTGACTAATTGAAATAAATTATTTGGGCTTTTGGAGAATTTTTTTACTCTGGGTAAAGTCTACATAAGGTAAAATGAAATGATTCTTTTTTTTTTTTTTTTAAATTTAATGTTCATTTGTTTTTAAGAGAGAGAAAGAGAGACACAGAGTGTGAGCGGGGGAGGGGCAGAGAGAGAGGGAGACACAGAATCAGAAGCAGGCTCCAAGCTCTGAACTCTCAGCACAGAGCCCAATGCCTGGCTTGAACTCACAAACAATGAGATCATGGCTTGAGCCGAAGTCGGAAGCCCAACTGACTGAGCCACCCAGGCGCCCCAAAATGAAATTATTTTTAAGACACTTTAGAAATAAGAGTTTTGCCTCTTGGGGCAGTTCTACAAACTTTGAACGCAGAAACATATCTTAGATAATAATGGCAATAATTTAATACTATAATTTCAATAGTAAGATTATTTGTACCGTGTGTATATAGTGAAACATCATAATTCATCACTCATAGTTTCTTTATTTCCTTTATTAAAAAACTTATGACTTCTTGGGGCGCCTGGGTGGCGCAGTCGGTTGAGCGTCCGACTGCAGCCAGGTCACGATCTCGCGGTCCGTGAGTTCGAGCCCCGCGTCAGGCTCTGGGCTGATGGCTCAGAGCCTGGAGCCTGTTTCCGATTCTGTGTCTCCCTCTCTCTCTGCCCCTCCCCCATTCATGCTCTGTCTCTCTCTGTCCCAAAAATAAATAAACGTTGAAAAAAAATTTTAAAAAACTTATGACTTCTTAATAATTAGTTGGACTTTTAATTAACTCTCTACCCTCACAGACCACAACATTTTTAAAAATAATAAATATGTTTGTCTTGTTCATGCTTTAATTTTTGAAACCCAGCAGAATACCTAATACAGAGTGTGGAATCAATACATATTTCTTGACTGGCACACCACTGAGTGTTAAATGCAGCTCCTTCTAAAATAATTAACTTTTAAATTAATAGGAAAATATACAAATTATTTTCAAAGACTTTAAAGTGCTGTTATGAAAAATCATTTATTTGCGATACATCAACAAAGTAAAGTGGAACATTAAGAATGATCCCAGCAGTAAACTTATTCAAAAATCTATTTATTTAAAAAGTAAATAACTTAGGACCTAATTTCTAGATCAATGTTTATCTTTTAATAACAAGATTTTAAACAAATTTAAAAATCATAGTACAGAACATAATTATGATTTTTAAAGCATTCATTAATATCATATATACAGGTAACATTATTGTTTTTATTTTTTTTCAATGTTATGTTGTTTTTCAGAGTTAGTTCTTTAATATATTTTAATGTATTTCTTTTCTTATTAAATAGGCACTAATTTTCTTCTTGCGTATAGAGTATCATCTATATTCTTAAGTTATTTTCACAAAACTGACAACAGAATTGAAATAAATTGGTCAAAATAACAATTTCTAATAGAACATTAGTATGTTAGTTATCTACTGGCTTATCTCTGTCATTACTAACAGTGTTCTTTGGGAATTTATTCTTTGTTTTGGGAAGCAAAAGCAACCTTAAAATATGCAATGAAGTTTGGAAGGAAAAATAACCTAGTATTTTTGTTTAAAAATCTGTGTACTATTTTACTATTGACCATAAGTGCACCGACCTCTGTTGTAGTTTATGCTTTTCCTTGAAAAATTTTCTCAAATATAATTTGAATCTTGGTAATTTTATTATTTTTTTTTCTCTATTCATTCCAAGTCTTACTATATTCAATTGTAAGTTATTTCTATTCTAACCTTATTGTTAGTTTAAAGGAAATTTGTCAACTAGTAAGTCTATTGGCATTAAAATGTTTTCTAAAGAATTTTTATTTGAGAATAGTAGATATGCAACTAATAGTACATTAGTTTCAGGTATACAACATAACTATTCAACAAGTTTATACATTATGCGATGCTCACCACAAATGTAGCTACCATTTGTCACTATACAATGCTATTACAATATCATTGACTATAATCCTTATGCATTGACTTTTATTCCGATAACTTATTCAGTCCGTAACTGGAAGTCTGTATCTTTAACTTCTCTTCATTCATTTGCCCATCCCCCCACCCCAAACCCCTCTGGCAGCCATTAGTTTGTTCTCTGTATTTATAGGTCTGATTCCATTCTTTATTTGTTTCTCTGTTTATTCTTTTTTTTTTTTTTTTTTTTTAGATCCCATAAAGAAGCCTCATACACTGTTGGTGGGAATGTAAATTGGTGCAGCCACTGTGGAAAACAGTATGGAGGTTCCTCAAACAATTAAAAATAGAATTGCCATATAACCCAATAATTCCAGTACTGGGTATTTATCCACAGAAAATGAAAACACTAATTTGAAAAGATATATGCATCCCTATATTTATTGCAACATTATTTATAATAGCCAAGATGTAGAAACCTTGTGCTCATTAGTAGACAAATGGAAAAGGAAAATGTGGCATTGAAACATTTCTAACTCAATAATTAAAGAAACAAAAACAGAAGAGCATACACTATTCATAATACTCTTAATAAATGTTTAGTATTTATGCAATTATTTATATAGAAATATCTCTCAAATACATGAAAGCTTTAGAAATATGTGTTGGTTCAGGTTTATTCATCAAAATTATGAACCTACAACAGGAAAGGTATTGGGCTAAGTCAAATATTTATATTGGTGTAATATCAATACTAGGTTGGATAGGGAATTCTTATAGTGTCATGCATTCAATATTCAATAGTCACTATTTATTGAACCCCTATGAAATGTTTAGGTAGTTAAGGACACAGTAGTAAACATGACATGATATCACTAACTTCATGATGCTTGCATGTGTGAAGTGCTTCAAGGAATTAACAAGCAGAATAAACAAATTATAAAGGATGGTGAAAGTGGTTATTTTAGATATGGTAGTCAGAGAAGGCATTTGAGCAGAGATCTAAAACTGATAGAGAAGTATGCAACTGGTAAAATGGTAAACTAGGTGAAGATCGATCTTACAGTTAGAAGACTTAACAAGTACAAAGACCTGATTCTTAATTAGCAAAACAACATTATGGTTACTATTTAAAAGAGTGCATTACTAATATTAATATTAGGTGGTACACATCAATAAAATTTTTTAACCTCAACAAAAATTAAGTTTCTTGATGCTTTTATATGCACCTTTGCTTCTTAACCATTTTTGATTAAATAGATTCTTTTAAAAATCTTTTTTTTAACAGTCGGTTAAGGATCCCGCTCTTGATTTCAGCTCAGGTCATTATCTCATGGTTCATGAGAGGGAGCCCTGCACTGGGCTCCGTGCTGACGAAGTGGAGCCTGCTTAGGATTCTCCCTCTCTCTGTCTCTCTGTCTCTCTCTCCTTCTCTCTCAGAAATAAATAAATAAACATTAAAAAACTTTAAAAATCCTTTTTATATGTATGATCTCTCCTCTGTAAAATCTCATGTGTTCAAGTATGCATTAGTCTTCTTATAGTATCTAGAAGATGTAGTCAGAATGCTAACTGTAAGCCAAGGTCCCCAGGTTAGAAACTCCTCTTGTACGACTGAAGGGAAAAAAATGTTGAAAGATTGGATTTGTTGTTTAAAAATATTTCATTTAAAAATTTATACATAATAAAAATGCTATTCACATAATCTAAAGGAAAGCAGTTATTTTATTTTTCAGAGATCTTCAAATATTCTTGTATTTCATTAATACTATCAACTGTATTCTTTTACTCATGAACTTTTATGTACAGACTTCTTTGTGATATGCAAAGAAAAATGCAAAATCAAAGACAAGTGAAGTTTTCTCAATAAGAAGTTTATATGCATCTTTAGTGTTTTACATTAGACATTATTATATTTCAGTGTGTTTAGCCTCAAATTTTCTAGGAAAGCTTTTTTTTCCCAAATGGATTCACAATCCCATGGCATGAACTTATAAAATATCAATAGAACAAAGTTCTTAAAGATCTATCATCCCACAGATCTTTCTTTCACAAATATGCAAATTTTACCGATTACCAGATTTACATCCTTCTGTCAGCTTGTAAATGAGTCCAGAGGGAAATATCTCAAAGCAATATCTTTTAGAGTTTCCCATTATTCTTTTATCATGCACAAGAACCTAATTAATTAGATGCATGTTAATGTGTATTATATTTAATGCAGTATTCACTTCTTGATATACACAGACATCCAGGAAATGTTTGCAGACCATTTTTTATCACACCATTCCTCCTGAGTAGACTGATGGACAGGTAACTCGATTGTCTGGAGAGGTTTTCACATATTTACCCAACACTTTGAATACATTACTTGTTCCAAGCATTGTGCTAAATATTGGGAACATCAGACAAAAATAAAATAATACATAGTTCACAAACACTTTGGAAATCACTGCATATTTGTGAGGTAATATAACAGCTAAAAGGTGACTACATAAGGTATCATAGAAATGACAAAAATAGGCACAATGGTATATGAAACCTCTAGCCTCAGTTTGGCAAAGCATGTTGTAATTACAGGGACTGCACTTGGAGTGCTAGATAAAAGGCCATTTTTTGCCAGACCTAACTGAATGATTCTTCCACCGGGCATGTGAGCTCAATCTCTTCATATCTTCTACCTACCAGGGAATTTGGAATCAGGTTTATAATCCAAATAGTTAAATATTGTATATAATAGCTATTATATAATGTCCCATTAACCCTTATCAGAATGTTTTTCTAAAGAAGTGAAGAGGCATTAAATAATTTCCTAAAACGGTGGCAGTCTCTAAACTCTTTAGAGGTGGCTCATTTGGGCTCACATTTCTGAGACCAATTATAGGAATAAAGAGGATCTTCTTACCTTCATATTTGGAAAGAGAATATTATGGATATAAAAGGATGGGATCAAATGTAATATTCATATGAGGAAGTTGAGTTCTAACTTGTTCTTTCTTTAGTAAAGATATTTCCTTTCATAGAAAAAGAAGTTGAGACTAACAGAAGAAGAGGGACATAGCCACTTAAGTTGATCTTAGTTGTAACACAAATTGGGGATGAATTAAATAGGGAAATGAAAAGTTTAAATCAGTATTTTTTGGTCACCACCAAAAAGTGCTCACTATTAAATAGCCCAATTATTATGATGGTGAAGAAGGGTTGAGTATATTCCAGGTTAGAGCAACTAAGGAGAAGGAGATACAGAAATATAAGACTTTCCTAATCAAGCCAAAAATATCCTAATTAAGGATAATGGGAGGATATTCTTAAGACACAGGGAGCAGCCCACACTATTATTATCCTCTTGAGTTTCATATTTTTGAGACCACTGGCTGTTTCTGCTATTGTCACATTTGTCACTCGGGAGTATATTGTAACTTTTACACCACAACAGAGTTGTGTAGTTGCAACAGAGACCATATGTAACACCCAGAAAACAGAAAAATATTTATCATCCGTCTCCTTACAGAAAAAGTTTTCTGATATCTGTACTAAGCAGTGCCATTGGTGACACCCTGAAAATGAAACAGTCACTGAATTTACCTCAAAGGCAAGACCCACAGTTTATAGGTTCACAATATGTCAGTGTCTTAGCATTTCTGTAGGAGATGGTCAGCATTTATACAGTAATAGGTGTTCACTCTTTCACAAAATTGCATTGAAAATGAATTTTTATCTCTATTAAGTACAACATTTTCAATTACAGTCACAATGATAGTATTTGGATATCTAGTTACACATTTTCCAAATTGTTCAGCAAAATTATGAACTGTATATTAAAATCAGACATACAATCCAACTAGTTGTATGTTGTATATAATATCCCTTATGAGATTAATGCCCAATTAACCTGATCAAACCATAGATATGGAAAAGTATGACTCTAAATTGTCATCAAATGAGAAGAAATCCATCAAATTAATTCAAGACTTATTTTGAAAAACAGAAAATGTCACCTGTACTATGTGATAAAATTAAATATTTCATTCATACCTACGAGTTTTTATTTTTCTACAACAAAGTGTTTAAGTGGTGTCCTCATTGTTCCCAGAATATTTTAGGCTACAAAGATAATCTTGCTTTCATTGAGAAGTTAATTTGAATATATGCATTAGTTTCCTAAATTGTGTTCCTACTTGCTCTTTGAGCGTTTATCTAACTACTGTAATCTTAGTAAAAAAATGACTTTCAAACAAGACATACAAGTATTAGCCTTCATCATGCTTCTGTATCTTTCTCTCTGACATCTCTGAAGTCAAAAATAATCAACGTCCTTATGTTAAATTGGATCATTCCTCCTTGAAAATTTTTTTCCGATCATGAGTCTGAGCTCCACTCTCAAGCAGTATCTGATGATACGACTGTACCATACAGTGACTTCTCTGGACATTACAAAGTTTAATGGTTCCATGAATACAGATGGTGAAATAGTAAATTTAAAGAGGAGACAGAATTGTACAGATGGACAGATGCACAGACTGATAAGTAGATAGGTAGACAGGCATGTAAGTAGAGATAGATATAGATATGAAGAGATAAGTAAAGATAGATGATAGATACATAGAGATATAGAACCACTTAACAACCTAATTGGATAATATATTATATAGACATATGCATATATGCTACGAAATATATACTCATAAATGTGTTAAAAATTGTATATGTTAATGTATATCTTTAAATTTTAAAATATTATGCACACATGCATATACATAACAAATGCAGACAAACATATACACATGTATACTTATACACATATATACATTTCTATGTCCAGTTTAATTTTAATTATATTCTTCTCAGTCAACTTTAATTACTAAAATGTTCCCTCACCGACACTAAGATGAGGTATATTATTTGAAATTAAATAAAATAAATAATGTAGGATTGTTAATCTGTGTACCAAGCCTTTACAGAGAAAGGCTGTAAAGAGAATAATAATAATAATAATAATAATAATGAGAATAATAATAATCACTCTGTCTTATTCTTGTCCTATGAAGAAATCCCTGACATTAGCAGCATTTGGCCTCTGTTTTTGATTCACTTCCATTTAATTCCGCATGTATAAAGCAAATAATCTTGGAAAAAATGCTTTCAATTTTAAATAGGTTTGTCAACAGTGTATAGAGTACTATATTAGGCATATAAAAATAAAAATAGAACTATACTGTAAGTAGCAATTTATCTGTATGTGTATCACAATAGTTTATACCTGCAATATTTACTCATTTGTGCTGAAATAAGATTGTGTATAAAAATTTGAACTGTAGTAGATGAGAAAAAAGGGGAAAAACACAATTAGTTGCAAAATCTTCTTGTTTTATACCACTGGGGAGAAATGCCTCAATTAATGCTATCAGAAATACAATTCCAAGTTGTCAGTGAATTACAAGGAGGAGCATCCATGGATCTGGTACATTTTTGTTTTTCGAGTTTTAATTTAAATTCTGGCTAGTAAACATGCAGTGCAATGTCAGTTTCAGGTATAGAACCCAGTGATTCATCATTTACAACACCCAGGGCTCATCACAAATGCCCTTCTACCTCAGGCTTTCTGATAATAGTCAGTATGAATGATTTAAGAAAAAAAAATCATAAAGACAATTCATGACCTATCTATAAAAGTTATTTTGGCTACTTAGCAAGTCTCTTCTCTTCTTCAGAATCTCATATATTTATTATGTTTTTAATTATTTACTAAGTGATTCTCAAAAGATAGAAGGTTTTTAGAACTTGGGTGAGTGGGTGTCTTAGGCCATTTGTGTTTGCTAATTGACTTTACCCAGGGAAAAGCAAACTTTCTTGTATGTAATGACAGGTGATAGTTTTACAATTTGGAGCATGGCACCTTTCTAAATTAGGCTCCTGTCCCCTGTCACAGAGACAATGAGGAGCATTATCTTCCTTGAAGATGACATTTCCGTGAGATGGTTCCTAGGTCGTTCAGAAAGACATTGCTGGGTTGTGAAAACTTGCAAGAGGCTTTTAAAAAGCTTTACCCCCAAAGAATCAAAGTTTTGTCAATAAATGCTCTAAGAAAAGGCAGTCACGGGCCTCAAGTCAGGAAGAAGCATGTCTAAATTTTAGTAAAGCAGAGAGGAATTTTAAGATGCTCTTCATCAATAACCATGCGTTTATTATATGGGCTTGGAAATAGAATCTAACCAGCTGCTTTCCTCTAACTCTTTTCCTCAATTTTCCATGTTTATATGGCAACTTAATAATATGTTTGTTGATAGAATCATGTTTAACTTAGAACATGAAGATAAATGTGAATGGCCAAACTATATGATGACACACACTGACCATTCTTCTGCTAGTATAATAATGAAAAGCCTTTTAATGCCTGGTTTTGTTACTAAATGACCCCTTGTCATTGCAAAAAAATAGCAAATTCTAGGGTAGCGGTTATTGAGAAGTGATTAAAGCACATAATTCTGGCATTTTCTGGAATTATCAGATTTATTAGGACTAATTATACACAGAAATGTCACCGAGACAAAGTGAGTTTTAAAAGACTGATATGTTGTGACCCCAAAAAATCAGAATTCGCCCAATGAATTTTAGTAAATTCTCTTATTTAGTAATTCTCTTACTTAGTAATAATTAGTTATAAATAATAAGTGGAGAGTTAGCTTTCAACTCAACAACTTCTCAGAAAACTTTATTCATGATATTCATTATTACACTGTTTTGATAATATGTTTGGAAAATTTAGAATTTTTATTTTAATATATTTATTATATTTTATATTTTTCAAAATTTAGAATATAATGAACTAAGATAAGTGATATCTAGCATAATACATTGTTGAATACAAATTTAACTTACATGTTATAGTCCCTAAACAATGCCTAATTGATGTGTTATAATGTGAATAAAACCACTAGCTTCATGAATAATCTTATAATTGCTAGAAAAGTGATTCACAGGGTCATACCTGTCATTCTTCCTTCCCTGAGAGCACTTCCTTCAAACCTCTAAGATTCTCCTTAATAACATCTCAAAATGTGCCGATGCTATAAGGTCAAATCTCAGCATTGCCCTTGATTCATTAATAAATCAAAATCATTCCAAGTAAGAGAGACAAAATATCTTAATGATTTATTACCTCAATGAAATTTAGATCAATGGACAGATGGGAAAAGGACAGGGAAATATTTTTTAAGAGAAGTAGAACACTTAAACATTATACTGATTTTGAATATATTGTATGAATTAATCATTTTATACATATTATATGAAAGCATATTCCACTTACTGGAATTTTAGTCCTCAGATATCTGTTATTTGAAAACTACTACATGAGCCTACTACTTGGTGCCTTATATTGGAAAAGCCAACATGTTTGCATGTTTTAGAGTTTTCTCTGAGGGGCTGCAGCAAAATCATGTTGGAAAGGAGTTGGCAATCCATCATACAGTTAAACATGTATTTACTATTCAATCCAGGCATTCTACATTTAGATATTCACACAAGAGAATGAAACCATATGTCCACACAAAGATTTCCATCTAAATATTTATAACAGTTTTATTTATAATGGACAAAATCTGAAAAATATCCTGATGGGCACCAATGGAAAAATTAATTGTGGTTCATCTAGGCAATGGGACTCTATATAGCAATGAAAAGAAATAAACCACTGATAGGTGGAACATTATGGAAGCATCTCCAAAGCATTATGCTAGGTGAAAACATCAAGACAAATATGGCTACATACATTATCTGTTACACATAGTTTCTGTTGAGTGGAATTCTAGGGGCGGTGGGGGGAAACTAACAGTAATGGAAAGTAGATTAATGGTTGCCATATGGGAAGGGGATTGAGTTCAAAGTGACACAAAGCAATAGTTTGGATGATAGAAGATTTGTATTTTCACTGTCATGTTGTAACCAATATAGATCCTGAGTATAGGTTTTCTTTCCCTGGCTTCAGTGCCTAGTCTGATACCTTTGTCCTTTGACTCACAAGATATCTAATTTATCATCCTGGGAGTCTATGTAACTTCTCCTTGGATCAAGGAACCTACACTATTTAAAACAGCCTGGGATAAACAGTACTTGCCCCGCTATGCAGAAGTCACCCAGAAGCTCAAAGTTTGACAAAATGTTGAAACAGTCTTTTTAAGGTACAGATAAAGCAACAATACACAGAGCAAATTAGGCTCTGTTCTTCCAGACAAGATACATATTTTGAAACAAGGACTATTATATAGCTGTAACCTTAATAGCTAAAACACCGAATCCATGGTTCTGCAACTTAAAATCGAAAAATTTGGTACAAACCACCAACACTGCCAATTGGAAATAATAATAATGGAACTCAATAATATGTGCTACACAAGTATAAATTAATAATAATGTAAAATGCTTACATTAAAGAGGCAGTTGATAGGTACTTTACAAAATTAAATCTTATCATATACTTAAACAACAGTGTGTGTGTGTGTGTGTGTGTGTGTGTGTATTATTTTTTTTTAAATTAAGGCCGCCGGCAACATGCAGTGTCTCCGAGTCTCGGAGACCTGACTGCCCTGCTTTCTCTTACAAATGGTGCTTGAGAGTTTGTCTGAAGGTTCTAGCAGGGGAGCACAGCTACTCCTATACCCTTGACCAAAGAAGGTCCTCTTCCACCTAGAGCGCAGCTTCACAGCTTTGGGAGGGATGCACGTGGAGCAGTGAGGGAGGAAGGGAAATGCACCTCACCAGCCAGGTCAGCCGAATCAACCCTGACGATCAATGCCGAGACAGGTGTAGCAGCCAGATTACCTTCATGCCCAAAGACAGTAATTCTTTAGACATTGCTAACCACCTTCCTCTCACACCACTTCCATTTTAATAGGTGTCTTAAGCTCTTCCAGAACATTTTTCCCTTTGGTTTGCTAATCATAAAGTATTCCTATCGATAGGTTTAGTGAAAACCATTCTTACTACTAAAATTTTCTCCAAAACTCCAATATCAGTACAATATGTTTTTAATTATCCTCTTTTTCCAAGACACAGTTATGTAATACATAAAACCTTTTCTCAAAGATCAGATTAATGTACAAGAGGGTGCTGAGAGGATGTGGGAGGGTCCCATGCATATAGGTGCTATTTTCACTTTCAGCTCTTTTTCAGAGCATAGCCATAAATACAGTTGGTGTTTTGTTTTGTTTTGTTTTGTTTTGTTTTGTTTTGTTTGTTCCTCCCCCCCCCACTGGAATAAAAGGAATAAAAATATATAGGTGGACAATAATAGCAATCAGCACACCTAGAACTCATGTCTTGATTTTTAATACTAATTTGTCAGTCAGGAGGAGCCAAAAAACACTTAACAGATAATGAAATGTGGTAACCTGGAACAGAAAAGGATACTAGATGGATTCTGAGAAAATCATAAGAAAAAATGAATTTTTGTTAATAATAATGGGTCAATATTGATTCATCAATTGTAACATCTTACTAATGTAAGATGCTAATTATAGGGAAAACCAGATGTAAAATATATGGGAACTATCTACACCATCTTCACAATTCTTCTGTATATCTACAACTGTTTTAAATAAGTCTATTGAAAATTTTAAATATAAGTATTTAATGTACGGATAGGCACAGCACAGTCACTCAGTATTATATGCTTATCTCCCATATTCTACACCATTTTGCATGATTTCTTAAATTATTATTTAAGAATAAATAGAATAATATTTAACCACTACTAAATTAGATGATTCTTGAAATATGGGACAGGAAGGGATTATATTATATTACTTTGCTAGATGATAAAAAATGCAACAGAGACTAATTTCCTTCTGAAACTTTACATGTACAACTCACCAAATGTTAAATGAAATTAAAACAATGAAAAAAAACACACAAAAACAGCCTCAATTTTACTATTGATTATCAGAAAAAATGTTCTGGGTTCTTATGTCTCCAGGGTAAATTCTTCTGTTTCATTCCAATTTACTGAAAGTGACTTCTACTTCTATGAATTCTTAAATATTTCATCAAAGTCATAAATTTGTAATATTTTTCAGATGAAAATGTTTTCTAATCTCAAATGAAGACTTTCTAATACTAAATTCCTCTTTTACTTCCTGCTGATGAACTGAGGTACCCATGTTTATTAAAACATGACTTGCAGACTTTGTTAAAATGGTAAAAGTGGCTTTGTGTTTACATATCCATGTTATATTAGCTCTATTTTATGCAAGGCCTAATATATGCAGAACTAAAAGAACACTGAAGGAAGAAGAGCTCATTCAATGTGTGAATTTAACATATGGTATCAGCTCCAAAAGATTTTGTGTTATTCACAATCAAAAGTGTATCAGCTTTGAAAAAAAATACATATATATATATATATATATATATATATATATATATATACATACATACATATATGCAAAATTATTTTTGTATACAGGCTTCATTATTTCTTTTTTTTAAATTTTTTTTAGTGTTTATTTATTTTTGAGACAGAGAGAGACAGAGCATGAATGGGGGAGGGTCAGAGAGAGAGGGAGACAGAATCTAGAACAGGCTCCAGGCTCTGAGCAGTCAGCACAGAGCCCGATGCGGGGCTCGAACTCACGGACGGAGAGATCGTGACCTGAGCCGAAGTCGGACCCTTAACCGACTGAGCCACCCAGGCGCCCCCAGGCTTCATTATTTCTTAACATAATAGGCACTTATTTCCTGCTAATCTCATTGGTAGAGCAAAAAATGACTGACATACAAAGAGTAAAAGGCTTATGAATTTTTTGAATGTACAACTAATTTCTATTACGGTGAAGAAAATAGATTTCACAATAATTTTTGCTACCTTTAAATTTAAAAATCAGGATGTTTTCATATAGGCCTTAATAGCTGCTTTATCATTCCTATCCAAACTATTCATATGTATTTCAATTCAGTTTTGCGTAATCACATCAATCTCCTAATAATATTGTGTCCTTGAAAAAAATGGGATAAACTATGTCCAAATATTCTCTATAGTTGTTTTGATGTTTAGTCCTTTGAACGTCAATGATTTTGTTTTCACAGAGAAGATACTACTTTCCCAATGTTAAATTCACAAAGTGATGTAAAATTTCTGTTACTTTTTTCTATCAACACAAGGGTGGTCATGTGTAGAATTCATAGGCATCTCACCTCAAGTGTAAAATGAACTATGGCACACATATGGTAAAGAATTTCAATTTTTCTTCAATGATATACTCATGATTTACAGGAAAATTACCAATTTGACAGCATCAATATAACTTTTTTATTTTCAAAGTGAAAATTAAAAAAATATATTTTACTCCATGAATATTCCAATGTTTTACTCAATCATCAAATTTAATGAAGTGACCACTTTAATACTGTGTGAGGCAATTATCTAATATGTCTTACATATAATAATACTGACATTGTTTTAAAAGTGCTTTTTGAACCTTTTTATAACTTCACGAAAATGATAATTCAATTCAGTATTCACACTCACGGGAATTTTTGGTAGACTATAAACTATTTTACTGCAAGAGTAGTCACCTCTGTATTTAGCACTGTGCTTGCACACAGTATTTGTTAATCAAATAAATATTGCATTGTTAGATGAATGAATGATACATCAAATTATAGGTTGGCAGACAGTTGATCACGATGGAATTGAAAAACTGATTCTTCATATTTATGGTTTTCAAGACTTCTTCTTACCTTCTAGATGGGGTAAAACTCAATTTTCCCTAAAGATCGTTCCCACCTTGGTATTTATAATAGCAAAAATATTTATTCAATTCATCTTATGACTTCCTCTCTGTAGACAAATTATTTAAATATAAACTTTATGGTCACACATGCTATAGAATGGAAAACATGCTATCGCTTGAGAATGAAGCCCTAAGTAGCAGCTGCTGGAATAGAGCAATGTACAGGGAATTAGGAACTTGGGGGCCACAGGCCAGGTTAGAGGCATTGGAGAAATTAAATTTTGGAAGATTGAAATCCTGCAAGGTATAGAAAGAATGCACTCCTTTTTGAAAATGGTATTTGACATTTTTTCATGGAAAGCTAAAATCATTTTGCTGTTTCTGTTGTTTTGTTTTGCTTTTCCAACTAGAATGCTTCCTATCTCTGGAACTTACATCACTGAAGTTTACAAAACTGTATGACACAGAGAACAAATACTTGTGGTTATTTGTAATTCCTATAATTGTGAGCTGGAATTTTTAAAATTTGTGTAAACAAAGAGAAAGTTAAAAAAAATCAACTAAAGTGAAACTTGATTCAAGTCGTGGCAAAGACTTTGATAGGACAGTGCCCATAATGTTACCCATTTCTTTTTTTTTAATTACTTTTTTAATCTTTATTTATTTTTGAGAGAGAGACAAAGTGTGAGCAGGGGAGGAGCAGAGAGAGAAAGGGAGACACAGAATGTGAAGCAGCCTCCAGGCCCTGAGCTGTCAACACAGAGCCTGACGCAGGGCTTGAACTCACGAACTGTGAGATCATGACCTGAGCTGAAGTCAGACGCTCAACTGACTGAGCCACCCAGGCGCCCCATTACCCATTTCTTTTTATATAAAGCTATTATTTTATTGTGTCATAACAGTGTTTTATTTTACATATTTGAAGGTTGTATGGGTATTAAAATGTACTATAAATTTGTGGTCCATGTGTTTTGCACTGTCATTAAATAAATCTCAGATGCCACATGTTTGGATAAAATTTCTTCAGAATATTTCAGCCCTCCATATTTGCACAAAATACTTCCTGTATTCTGAATGCCTTACCTGTCACATAAGACTAGCTAAAATATCATAATTCCATAGCCATCCTCATGTCTATTTGGCTTTGGATCCCTTCAGTATGAATCTGTTTCCCCAATGAGGTACTAGGTGATTAACACATGCTCAATATATGTTTTTTAATGACTAATCTTTCCTTCTATTTTTAGTTACTCCCAATAACATTGGTGCCTCATCATTATTTCTAAAAAACAAAGCATGAAACTTACAGATATAATTAATTACTTGTCTGCCTGTAATAACATACAGACTGCACGAAGAATATCTGATTGCATTATTAGAAGTACAATTTATAAGCCAGATTCAAACAAAGCCTATGAGATTTTGGTTAGCCTATTTACCTCTTTGGTCTCAGAATTTATTTTTTCCATTTGTGTGAAACAAAAACAGAAATATTTTGGACTAAATCATTGTTACCAAAAATGTGTGTTCTATACTTATGTGAGATATTAATAGAAATTGTGCAAAAATTTCAAAAAAAAAAGTTAGGGAGGGAGGGAGCCAAACCATAAGAGACTCTTAAAAACTGAGAATAAACTGAGGGTTGATGGGGGGTGGGTGGGAGGGAGGATGGGTGATGGGCATTGAGGAGGGCACCTGTTGGGAGGAGCACTGGGTGTTGCATGGAAACCAATTTGACAATAAATTTCATATTAAAAAAATAAATAAACTTCCTTTAAAAGAAAAGAAAAACTGTATTTTCTGACTAACATTATTGGAATACACTGGGTTGAATTAGTAAAGACAGAGTTCTTAGTTATGATGCTGACACTATGGAAGGATAAAAGGCTATTTGAGTAAAATCTAACACCAACTGCCGAACATACTAATGAAGCCATACTCGACCTTCTAATGGGTCCAATCAGCTTCATGAGGAGAAACCAGAAGGCAAAACAAAGAACCAAATCATAAATCATCAACAATAATCATATATTATTTAGGATATCAAGTTTTCAATGTTTTGTTGAAACATTGAAACAAACTATAATAGGTAAACAAACTTTATTTCTTATGAAGTGCTAACAAATATCCGAAATGCCTTACGTATATTAACTTACTTATTCCTCATAATAACCCCCAAAAGAAGTATTATATTTTTATTCCCATTTTAAATATGAGAAAAGAAGGCATGATAAGGTTATAACTTGCCAAAGATCTTTAAATTAGTAAGTGGCAGAACCAGGATTCAAAATCAGTAAGTACATCTCTAGCATTCTCTCTAAACTCCTATAATTCTATTTCTATTAATATAAAAAATCATTTTACTTTTCTTTTCAAACCCTTATTGGGAAATCATAACGATTCCAATCAGTATCACTGAAAAAAACTCAGTATCGTTAATGAATCTTCAAAAAATTGTTACTATTCCTTTCAAGTCATCAAATTTAAATGTAATTTTGGTGTAACATGGTTACACTCTTAATTATAAATGTATTATAATTATAAATAAATATTTTCTAAAAGTTAAAATGTACTTTTGTTTATATAACAATAGAAAAATACATCTAAATTAACTTATCAGAATTTGATGAAATTTAATTACCACATTCAGTAACCAAGAAATTCTTGTATTAATATTGAAATCTTTTGGGCTTTGATCAGAGTACTCATTCTGTCATAGTTATTCCACTAGTAAGTCAAAATATAATAATGATGACCAGTAATTGAGGGCTTACTTATATGCCAAGCCTTTGCAAAGTATTTTGCATGATATCATGCTTCATTGAGCCTTCAGCACAAGCCAAGGAGGTAAAGAAAATAACAGTTACATTTCACTTATAAGGTAACTAGGGTTAAAATAAGTTATATGAATTACCCAAGGTTAAAACACCTGTTAATCTGTTTCCCCCTCCTGTACAACCACACACTGCCCAATATTACAGTATATAGTTCCTTTCCGTGTCTAACGAAAATAAGAGCTTTAATTTATGAACGTTTTCCCTTTCAATGTCTTCTGGAGGACAATCTACATGATTACTTACTCATATAGTTACCCAGGAAAATAGGTGTTAAAAGGAAGGAACAAAGATTTTGAAAAATTGTGTAACTTACCTAAGACTAAAGAGCTAGCAGGTAGCAGAACTGATATCAGTTGTGTTATACATTAGCTCTTTAGTCTTAGGTAAATTTATATGTATGTAAGTGGTATATATATGTATATAAATGGTACCTGTGTGTATATATACAATTCTGTATAACTTGAAAGTGACATACCATTCTTTTAATAATTATACGTAATGTTACCTATGAGTTTCCTCATTCGTAGCCAAAAACATCAAGTTGATGTTTTCCTTTTCACCTTTTTCCATGAAAAAACATGTTTTATGTTTGATGATTCTGTTCCTTTTTTTTTTAATTCAATGCCAATTCATATATACTTACCAAATAAGAATTTCACAATGGGAACCTTATCTTTTCTGAGTACTTAAATTGAGGCACGCAATGTAAGTATTCAGTAATATCGTTAGTAATTATTTTTGTCTTCTTTGTATTATAGTCAATTTTTAAAATGTTTTGCCACCCAGGTTGTAAAATATTTGTGGCAAAGATTGTGTCTTTTGTGTCTATTATGCATTGTGTATAAGTCAAATTTTGCACATAACTATCAAATGCATGCATGCTCACTAAAGAGAACTGAAATTTTTGGGAGTTAATTGAAAGATTAGAAAGAGTTAGAAAAAAAGGATTTAATTTGGCCAACATCTTGAAACTGTCAACAGATTAGTCTCAACCAAAGCTGGGAAAGCAATGATATGTTGTACTATACTGAATTGTCACACATATTGTTTATTTAAATCTGAGTCTTAAAAGCAGTTTAACTTAAGTAAAAACAAATCCTCCTGACATGCCTTTGAGCATTTTGAGATTTAATGATGCCTAGCACAGCAGTGTAATTAACAGTACCCATGATATATAGCAATGCTATGTTTTCTAGTGCTATAAACAGAAGGTTTATGCCAGATTGCTTGTTAAGGTACACACGGTATCAAAGTATACCAGATGAAACAATCCCCTAGTAACCATGTAATGAGGTAAAGACATCTGTAACATAATTCTAGAACTTTGAATGTGAGGATTGAAAGTCTTTGTAATGGTACAGATGGAATTATCTCCATCCCCATGGACACTCTGACTGGAAATAGATAAGCCCACAGTCATAATAGACCACTAAGAGATAAACTGCGTTTGCCCTCAACAACAAGAAAAAATAACACCCTCAAGGTTAATTCTAAATATTAACTGTAAATGAGTATCACAGTATCAAAGTGAAATATAAAGATTTCTTAGATCATGAATAAAATACACATTGAGAGACATTACAATGATTGTAAAACACCAATTTGATGGATAATTTTTATTGAAGTGTAATTGACATACAGTATCCTATTAGTTTCAGGGGTACCTCATAGTGATTCTGTATTTGTACATATTATGAGATGATCCCCATGATAAGTTTTAGTTAGCATCTGTCACCATAACAGTTATTACAGTATTATTGACTATATTCCCTATGCTGTATATTATATCCCCATGGCTGATTTATTTTATAACCACAAGTTGGTACCTCTTAATTCTCTTCACTTATTTCTCCCACCTCTTAACCCCTCCTTTCTTTGGTAACCAACAGTTTGTTTCCTGTATTATGAGTGTCTGTTTTGTTTTGTTTGTTCACTTGGGTTTTTTGTTGTTGTTTTAGATTCTACATACAAGTGAAATCATATGGTATTTGCCTTTCTCTGCCTGACTTATTTGATGGGCATAATACCCACTAGGTCCATCCATGCTGTTGCAAATGGCAATATTTCATTATTTTTTATGGCTGAGTGACACTCCATTATAGATAGGTATGGATATAGATAGATATAGATATAGATAGATATACATATAGTAAATGTAGCTATAGATGATATAGATATATAGATATAGATGATATAGACAGATATAGATGATACAGATAGATATAGATATAGATATACAGATATAGATAGATACAGATATAAATGATATAGATATACCACATCTTCTTTATCTATCAGTGGGCACTTAGGTTGCTTCCATGTTTTGCTGATTATAAACAACACTGCATGGGGCGCCTGGGTGGCTCAGTCGGTTGAGCCTCCGACTCTGGCTCAGGTCATGATCTCATGGTCTGTGAGTTTGAGCCCCCCGTCGGGCTCTGTGTTGACAGCTCAGTCTGGAGCCTGCTTCAGATTCTGTATCTTCCTCTCTCTCTGCCCCCTCCCCCGTTCATGCTTTGTCTCTCTCTGTCTCAAAAAAAAAATAACATTAAAAAAAATTTTTAAGTAAACAATGCTACAGTGAGCATAGGGGTGCATATATTTCTTCAAATTGATGTTTTTGTCTTCTTTAGATAAATATTCAGATAAATTTTCATAATGGCTGGGCCAATTTACATTTCCACCAACCTGACCATGGATGCTGAAGAGTACAAAAGTGGCCAAGTAGAAACTCCACCTAGGAAAGGACAGCACCAAAAGGGCTAATGAGTTAGAAAAAAGTGGTCAAGTTCATTAATTAAAGGTTCTGGAGAAGTCAAAATATTATTGGAGTGTGAAAACTGGAAAGAAGACAAAGTGTAAATTTATTAGAAAGGTAAGTGTAAATTCAGGTCGGGTGTTTGAAATTGAGACTTTTATGATGTCACAATTATTGATAACCCCAAGCCTAGAATATAATAATAGGAGTTTCTGACTAAATGATTTGGAGTAATAAGCTGTTATTATTAAAGACTTTAAAGACTGGTCATGGATGTCCATGCCCTCCAAACAAATACCCACAGGAACACACTTATAGTTGACCAAGTTGGAATTTTACACATTGTGGTGAGGTAGAACACAAACCATGGGAAAACTTAGGTCATTTCAGTAAGATGTTAGAAAACGTCAGGGGTTTGGTTGAGTGACTTTGGAGAGGGTTTGTGTAACAAGACTTTGCTCTGGTTTGGATGCTATCATGAAGCAGGAATAATTCCATGATTGAATATTTTAATATATCTTACTATTCCAAGGATAAAATTGTAATTGGTAAAAAAGCAACAATTCCTCATATTAGGCAAGATAGGAGATGTTTCATCATTTTTGTGGTTTAGAAAATATTCATTTTTGTTTACTATAATCAGACATAATTGTGGTGTAGACTTGATTTTTTCCCCTAATTTACCTTGATCACAGATTGGCCTTGTCTGTTATTGATACTTGTAGTCAGTAGGAGAATATCCAGGTCTCGATGTGAGAGTCAAGCAGCTTCTGTCAATAACAAATCACAGCTGATAGTAAGTAACAGGCTAGCTCCTGGATGATATAGTCTGCCTTTGTCTTTCTCAGTGTGTTATATGAATGGATGTCCCTTAAAATAATTATTGAAGTCATTATGAAAAGAAACAGAAAGATCTAAATGAAACATTTAGAAGGGCAAGAATGACAAGGTTGATATATTGATGCAAAAAATTAGAGCTTTAGATGGTGCAGTTTGGTGCCATATGCTTCAAAAGGGCTGAGCTTTTTTTGAGAAAGGACCGGGAGAAATAAACTCGAAGTAGCAATGAAAAGCAAAAAGGACAATATCCTCACCTCTAGAATTTATGTGGAGTATGAAAGATAGAGAGAAATAGAATAATTATTTGAGAAATATAAATGATGTCTACAGGATCATAACAGATTTGATTTCATAAGGAAGTTGTGGCAGATAATGTTTGGTGGCTAACCCTACAGTCATTCTGCTCTGTCTTATCATTTTCCCTCTACCCATAATTAAAACAGTATCCCTTACAAATACTACCAGAGTCCTAGCTTTGACCAGTAAGATAAGGATGGATCATTGGAGAGCTTTTGTTTTCCTGCTCACATGGGCAGACCCAGCCTTCCTATGACCTTCAGAAAGTACCAGATGCTTTCAGTTACATCAGCCATTTAAGAGGCAAGGCAAAAACACGAGGACAGAAAATCAGTATGCTGAGAATGACAAAACAGAAGTACTGAAACGGAACCAAAGCTAGCAACTGTCTGTATCTGGACTTAGGTTATGTCCATGGAAAAATGCGACCAAAAAAGAAAAAAAAAATCTATTACCATATTGTCAAGCCACTTCACCAGATATCTACTATTTATAGATAAAAGTGGCCAGAGGTAAATGAAACAAAAACATTCTGAAAACAAATTGAAAACTATTAGGTCAGACTGAAAAATTGTAGGTGGTACAACAGAAACACTTGTTTAGTGGTTATTGACTCAGACCAGACTAATGGAGAAGAGTCCCAGTGATGATGTCTAGCCTGGCAGGCTTCACCTACTGGTGGTGCCCAAATGATTAATTGGTTCAGAGAAACTCCAATTCTAAAAATAGTCTTTTTTGGATAAGTAGTTACTTAAGCATCTTTTGGTAGAGAGGAAAACAATGACTTGGTGGGTGGGTGGTATGGATATGAAATGAGAAAGGAGACTTACCCAAAGAAATGGGAGCTCTGGGCATCTTAGTCAAGAGCTAATTTCAGCCTCTCACCATTTTTTTTTTTTTTATTTTCTGTCCTTTTTCTTTTCTTTCCTTTTCTCTTTCTTTCTTTCTTTCTTTCTTTCTTTCTTTCTTTCTTTCTTTTTCAGATGGAGAGCGGAGAGGTCCTCTAGACACTAAAGACTAACTTAATTTTAAGTGATTTTGTCCATTTCCATGATACAAACTGATTTTCTGTCAGTCATGATAATCAGAGTAATAAATTTTATGCCCACAAAATGTCAGGTTTGTTAATCTCTTTGCATTTTGTGTACTAACCTTGAAATCTATGAAGCAAATTTGTGTATATATAGACAAAAGAAGACCATACACTCTACTACTGTCCCATATACCTACTACTTTGATATGGAAGGATCTGTTTCACTAGAATCAAACTACTTCAATTCACTTCATGCCTAAGCAAATAACTACACACACACACACACACACACACACACATATGTATATACATATATATGTATATATATGTATATACATATATATTCTGAAATACTCTCCAAGGAGATGGATAACATCTGTGCAATCTTTTAATATTTTATTTTACTTTGGATTGATTTACACCCTAAGAACTACACCTCAATAAAAGAAAAGAATAACAATCATGCTGTGCACTAAGCTTTTAATGATTTATTATCAGTGTATATAACCATTTTCATTTTCCTACATAATTATTTTATTATTAATTATAATGAGACTTTAATAGAAACTCAATTTTCCAAGTTAATTTTCTTTATAACAATCTGACAATTAATTAAAGGTCTTGTAATATTTACTGAGTTATTTTTCTTTGTTCCTTCCTTAATTCATCCCTGAAATTCTTCCTTAACTGCCTTCTAGTCCTTTCATTGCTTTCATTGTTTAATCTTGTCTTTCTTTCTCTGGTCCCCCTAATCTTCCCTTCCTTCCTAATCTTTTATTCCTTTTATTCCCCGACTTAAAAAAATTTGAAATATAATTGACATATAATACTATATTAGTTTCAGGTGTGCAACATAATAATTCAATTACTGTTTATATTGTTAAATGACCATCACAATAAGTCTACTCAATCCGCATCACCATACATAGTTACTTTTTTTTTTTTCTTGCGATGGAACTTTCAAGATGTTTTCTCTTGGCAAATTTCAAATATGCAATACGGTATTGTTTTATTTTTAAAATTTTTTTAATGTTTATTTTCTGAGAGAAACAGAATGCAAGTAAGGGAGGGGCAGAGAGAGAGAGGGAGACACAGAATCCGGAGCAGGCTCCAGGCTCTAAGCAATCAGCACAGAGCCCGACACAGGGCTCGAACTCATGAACCAGATCGTGACCTGCACTAAGTCGGTCCCTTAACCGACTGAGCCACCCAGGTGCCCCTGAAATACAGTATTGTTAACTACAGTCAGTGTGCTGTACATTATATTCCTAGGACTTCCGTATCTTATAACTGGAAGTTATATACCTTTTGCCAATTTCCCCCATTTTGCTTACTCCACAACTCTGCCTTTGGCGACCACCAGCCTGTTCTCTGTATCTACGAGCTATCAGCTTCCTGATTTTTTGAAAGAGAATTTATTGTAGTTTAGAGTGTTTTGTTTCATATTTTTTCAAAGATATAAAATAACTACCTTCCACATTTCATGTGTAATATGATTACAAATTAATATTTGTTGATGCTTTAAACTTAAATATATGCAGACAGAAATCGAAATCATTGACAATCTGTTTTAGAACTCTACGAAGTGACCATACAACTTACGCTACAATATTAATGTTCAGATAACTGTCTATCACTATATATTTTATTTAGTGATCTCCTATAAGTTGTTAACTTTATAATCTTAGGGCAGTAACATGCTAGCTATAAAAACAACACATTTATTTTCATGGGCAAAACTTTTAAGAAAGTCAAAAGATACTCAAATGTCTAAGTTTGTTAAAGAATGCCAAAATTTTCAAAACAGGATGATTTAATTTACTGTCCCAGAAAAAAAAAATATCATCATTTCTCTGTGCCCTCAACAATCCTGAAGCATATAAAATGTTTTTTATTGACAATATTATAGTTATAAAATTTTATCTTATTGTATTAATTATCACTCCCCTGACTTCCATCAGGGCTAAAAAATTTTATACATTTACCACTCCACTAAAATCCTATTCTGTGAAATGCACATTTGTATTTCTGCATATTGATTTATTGTGCTTGTTTTTCTTGTCTTGCTCTTATGAATTATTAGCATCGCTGTGCATATTTTAAATGACATTTTGGTAATATTTTCTCCAAGCTTGTCATATATTTTTTGATTTTGTTGATTCTCTTTGCAAACTGTGGCCATACAGATTTTTTTTACACACTTCTATGCTGCAGAATGTCTTAACTTTATCATTGTGACTGGTCTCCCCAACACTAAAATATAGATATGGATATAGATTAGATTTTACCTTTATCTTGATCCTTCTACTTTTAATATTTAATGGTAACATAATGGTTAACGATGTGGATTTAGAATCTGGGTAGCTCGGTTCAAATTTCAATTCTACCACTTAGCAGCTGTGTAACATTGGGCAAGATATTAATCTCTTTGTGAAGATAATAAAATGAAGATAATAATACTCCCCATGTCATGAAGCTGGGAAGATTAAATATGTTGTTTAAAGGAATGTAGGGTAATTGTATACAGTAAAAACTTAGCCATTATTTATATCATCAATAACTTATTTATTTATAATATTTCATCTTTATTTTGCCAAAAGCCAATATAAAAAAACATATTACATATTTAAAAAATTAGCTGATTGCTGTTAACATCACAGATGCGACAGAAATGTCCATTAAAGAAATTTTACACAGTACTATTTAAAGTTTTGACCTGAAGAGAAAAAGTGGTATGAACATTTACAATATCTAGCAAAATTGTCTTTATGGGCCTACCTTGTTTTCTTGGATTCGCAGACATCACATTTTTTACAAACTGAAGGCTTGTGGCAACCTCAAGTCAAGTCTATTGGTGCCATTTTTCCAATAGCATTTGCCCACTTCATGTCTCTATGTCATTTTAGTAATTCCTACAATATTTAAAATTTTTTCATTACCATTATGTTTGTCATGGTGATCTGTAATCAATGATTATGACTCTCTGGAAGCTCATATAATAGCATTTTAGAATAAAATATTTTTAATTAAGGTATATACATATTTTTTAGACAAAAATGCTATTTTATACGGCTAATTGACTACAGTATTGTGTAAGTAAAACTTTTTTTTAAGTTTATGTATTTATTTTGAGAGAGAGAGAGAGAAAGAAAAAGAGGGAGAGAGAATCCCAAGCAGGTTCCACGCTATCAGTACAGAGCCCAACACAGAGCTCTATCTCACAAACCATGAGATCATGAACTTAACTAAAATCCAGAGTCAGATGCTGAGCCACTCAGGAGTCCCTAAGTAAACATAACTTTTTTATGCACTGGAAAACCAAAAAAAAAAAAAATCATTCCAATCATTTTATTGTGATATTTACTTTATTGCTGTGGCCTGCAACCAAACCCTAGTATCTCTTAGGTATGACTGTATTTTGATTCAGATAATTTACAATAAAATAAAAATGATAACACTTTAGGTACAAGGCAAATACTTGTAAAGGTTTATTAATTTAAATTCCATGTATATACAATTTACTTTATATACAGTTGAGCCTAGAATAACATGGGTTGAACTTCACGGGTTCATTTATACATGTATCTTTTTTTGTTTCAATACAGTACAGTACCACAAATGTATTTTTTTTCCTTACGATTTTCTTAAAATATTATTTCTCTGTGTCACTTTATTGTAAGAATACAGTATATAATACGTACAACATACAAAATATGTGTTAATAGACTATGTATGTTATGGGTAAGGTTTATAATCAATAGTAGGCTACTAGTGGTTGAATTTTTGGAGAGTCAGTAGTTATATGGGGATTTTTGCCTATGAAGGGAGTCAGTTCTTCTAATCCCCACATTGTTCAAGAGTCAAGAGTCAATTCTCAACACACACACACACACACACACACACACGTATATATATATATATATATATATATATATATATATATATACCTATATACATATGTATACATATATCTATAGTTTTAGAAACTATATATATATACGTGTGTGTGTGTGTGTGTGTATACACACACATATATATATAGATTTGACTTTGTAAAATAAATTGGTGACTTTATTTTTTTGGCTTTATTTTGATTCATAACAAATGACCACAAAGTAGCATTTGAAACAGCACCCATCTATTATGTAAGTTTCTGTTGGGTCGCTCACCAGCCTTCAAATTCTGGTGTTGGCCAGGCCTGCTATTTCACCAGAGGCTTGAGTTCCTCTTCAAAGCTCATTAAAGCTCTTGGCAGAATTTATTATCTTGAGGTTATAGAGCTGAGGTCACAATTTTTTGGCTGGCTGTCAATTTGGGACTATTCTGAGCTACTAGAAGCTGCCCACAGTTCCTGTCGTGAATACCTCTCCACAACAGGGTAATTTGCTTCTCCAAGGTCAACAGGAGGTAGCTTCAAATCTCTGTTCCTTTTTCGATCTCTATCCCTTAGATGCTCCACTAAAGGACTCAGAGGATGAGTCAAATTATAAGTACTATGTATTATATAGGGCTTCTACTCAAGCATGTGAGACCATTTTAAAATTCTGCCTATAGCATTCATGAATAACTTTGACATTCTCTATCCCTGTCATCTATATTGTTAAAATTATTGGCATAAAATTATTCTAATTATCCTTAGTTTTTCTCAATTATGTTAAATTCTACAAATAATCTACTGATGTCCTCTTTTACATTTCCAGCATCATTTATTTCTTTTGCTTTTTAAAATGTTGTTTGATTTTTCCAGAGATACATTGTTTGCCTTTTCAGAGAACCAGTATCTGTTGATGCTTGTTAGTTTAGTCCTGACTATTGAGAATCATAGATGCATTTTTGTAATTTTTCATTTCATCCTTCCAATTTCTTTTTTTTTTTTCCTATTTAAATTCATCATCATGCCACACTTTGTATTGTTGACTTTGTCAGGAGTTCAGCCAAGCTGAAAACAGAAAACTGAGCTCTCAGGTATCAGGGCAATCAATTAAAACAAACTCCAAAGAAAAGTAACAATACAGCACAGTTACTGCAATAGTTTAAGCAAGAGATTAAACCAAATAAAGTTCTGACTCCCTCCTGTTTTCCTATTTTATTTTCTCCCGTGGAACAGCATGCCAGTCAAAGGTAGGTAGGTCAGCATAAATGTGAGAGCCATCTCACTGCCAAGAAAAGCTGCAAAAAACTTTAAGGACCAGGGGTAATGAGGAGAAGGAGCAGACCAAGAAAAAGGGGGAAACCTGGGAGTGGAAAGTACTGAGTTCTAAGTCATGTTAGGAAAAACTATCTTTAAGGTGTCCCCTAAGCCCCCCATAAGAGGACCTTTGCAGAGGTGCCAAGAAGAGCTCACACAAGGCCTCAGGTAAAGAGACAGAAGAATGAGGGTGTCTGGACTAGGTGCCCTAGAACATGGAAGCACAGGTTAGTCCTTGACTACAACTCTCTCATAGGCAGCAAGACACTGGCTGTGCCTCCAGTTTGGTGTGGGGCGGGCAGCTGTCCCCTGTGAAACCTACCAAGTTAGGTCTTTACAATTGCCAATGATTGGGCCTGGTAAATCACACAAGGGTTTTTGTATCCAAGAGACAGGTTATATATTGCCTACTTATGGTATAAGAAAATTTTATTTCAATAGAAATTTATAGGGGCACCTGGGTGGCTGAGTTGGTTAAGTATCTGACTCTTGGGTTTCGCTTGGGTCATGATATTATAGTTCATGGGTTCAAGCCCCAACTCAGGGTGTCAGCAGGGAGCTTGGGATTCTCTCTCTCCTGCTCTTTCTCTAAATAGATAGATAGATAGATAGATAGATAGATAGATAATTAAATACACTTTTAAAAAATAATAGAAATTTATAAGTAATATAAAAACGTTTAATATAATATATTGGTACTTTGTGATGTATACTTCGATATATTATGTTTTAAGATGTTAACTTGAAAAGTTGAAAATTAAGCAGTGTTGTTTTATTCTTCTTCTAACCCTGCCCCAATTTCCAAATACATACCACACATGTATGTGTCTTTGAGCACTGAAGATTTTTTTTTTTTTCCAGCAGGTTGCCAATGACTTGCAACTTCTGGATCAAAATAATGTAGAGTCAACTTGGAATCATTCTGCCTTAAACAGATCTGCTGAATGACAGAATATAAAAAGCAAACAAACAACAACAACAAAACAGGATGAGTTCTATCACAAGATAATGATATTTGAAAAGTGGATTATGTAATAGAGGAACAAAATACTGGGCAGAGTTAAAACTGAAGGTTTATTGGGATTCAATCAACAGAACAAAGTTAGTGAAAGTTAGGAGATTTGTTGTTTTGTTTTGTTTTGTTTCGTTTTGTTTTGTTTGAGAGAGAGAGAGAGAGACAGACAGACAGAGCATGAGCAAGGGAGGGGCAGAGAGAGAGGGAGACACAGGCTCCAGGCTCCGAGCTGTCAGCACAGAGCCTGACAAGGGGCTTGAACCAATGAAGCGTGAGATCATGACCTGAGCCAAAATCAGGCACTCAATGGACTGAGCCACCAGGCAGCCAAAGAGATTTGTTCTTGAGAGAAAAAGGAGATTTAACCTCTTTTTTAAAATTGAAACTTATTTGGCATATAACATTGTGTAAATTTAATGTGTACAACATGTTAATTTGATACATTTATATACAGTAAAGTGATTGTCATTGTAATGATAATAAGCACCTCTATCACATTACATAATTATCATTTCTTTTTAGTGGTTGAAATAATTAAGTTCTAGTCTCTTAGCAAGTTTGATGATTATAATACAGTGTTGTTGTCTATTTCACTATACTGTGCATTAGATCTCTAAAGTTTCCACTTATATACCAAAGGAGAATGAAAACAAGGATATCTAGAAAATATGTGCACTCCTGTGTTTATTGCACCAATATTCACAGTAGCCAATAAGAGCTCATAGACAGATCAATCGATAAAGAAGATTGGCCATTTGTGACAACAAGGACCTTGAGGATTTATGCTAAGTATGAGAAGTCAGAAAAAGATGACTCTATGATATCATTTCCAAGTGGAATCTAAAAAAAACTAAACTCATTAAAAACAAATAAGATGGCGGTTACCAAGCGCTGGAGTGTGGAGGGATAGGGCAGATATTGTTTAAGGGTACAAACTTGCAACAAGTAGTAAATAAGCCCTAGGGATTTAGCTTCAAGCTACACCCGAAGCCAGAGCTGGAGAGACTTCTATACTTGAGGGTATCTATAGTTAACTAAACATTGTTGTGACATAGAATTATTAATTTTGTACAATGTATATTTCTTCTCCTTGAATTTAAGACAAAAGAATAGAAGCTTTCTAAAGTCATCACCTGGAATAATTTTTTATTTTAATTTTTAAACAATGATGTACTTAAGAATGAGTTGGTGATAACCACCCTGTATCATTTGATCAGTGGGAATGGATGGGCCTTGAAAACCTTGGACTATTCGTTTCTAATTATCAGGCTAAACTTTCTGGTGTGTAAGTCCTCAGGGGACACTTTCTGAAAAAATTCCCAGCTCCCAAGCTTGACAAACATTTTGTAATTTAGAGTCCTAACCGCCTTGATTACCCCGATGGAGAGGGTCTCTTCTCTACCCTTCCCAGTTCCTAATGGCCACCGTGAAAACCCTACTCAGTTTCATGTAATTGGTCTTATTTTTTTAATAACTCTCAAGCCTCCATTTATTTTTAAATTAAATTTGGCTTATTACACATGCAAAAATAATAATATATTTTAAGGTGGGCATGACTATTGTGTTGCACGTACTTGATTATAATCTTTTAGTGAGATAACATTTGAGAGTGTGTATTGAGGGGTAGGGAAAGCTTCATGGGAACTAGGAAAAGAAGTTCTAAATCATTTCAATCCAGTCTTAAGGATTAAAACATATTTAGAAAATTTTAATGTAATTGCTTCAAAAGTAAACTAATAAAAGTTAAAATATAAATTTAACATGGTTTAAAAGTACTAATTAAGTTGAATTTTGTAATTTTATAAGCTCCTCTAAAATGTATAAAGGCCTTGAGTATTACATATTTTTATATTTTATTATGTACAGAACATGAAAAGTTTAAACCTGCTATAACTAATTTATTTATTATGGTTTTATGTTATGACGTTTCCTCCTTCCTTGTTCTTTTAAAGAAGCTCTGAAGGAGATAAACTTGATTTATAACAGATTATTGGAGTAAACAGAAATATCATTTACACATTGTAGCAGTCAAGCATTAAAAGCATACAATACAATAATAATAAATTCTTCATATTAACTTGCCTTGAAAAACTGAAAAATATATTATAAGTGTCATTTAAGAACCAATAATTCCATGTTCTTTGGAATTTATGTAACTATCATTATTTACTACTGTTTTGAACTATTTTTAATATTTCAGCTTCCTATTCATACCACTCCAAATAAAGTGAAAATTTGAAAGGCATAGAAAAGCCAAATGCTGTCAAAAATCATAAAATAAAAACTTAACAACAATCTGATTGAGACTAAACAGTAGACTTTTTCCTTTTACTTGTTAATATTTTATGTCAATACTACTGTTTCTGAAATTATTCTCTCCTCAAACAAATCCATTTTGATAAAAAAAGTAAAATTTCATGATATATTCTTGAAATTTAAACAGTTATGTCTTTCACATGGTTCATGAAAATTTGTAGTAGACAGAACAATATTCTTCCTCCTAGGGTCCATGTCCTAATTATCAGAGCCAGGTTGAAATTTCTGTCATGATAGATTAGTTTGTGTTTTTAGAATTTAACATACATGAAATCTTATAATATGTACTTTTTCTTTTGTGCACTTCTTTCATTCAATTTAATGATTTTGAGATTTATTCACATACTAATAGTACTTTCATTATATTGCCAAGGAGTAGCCCATGTATAGGTATGTCACATTTTTTTATCCTTTTGTTTTTTGGCGGACATTTGGCCTCTGTTCATATTTTAGCTATTACAAAAAAATCCATTACACAGATTCATATGTGGGTTTTTGTATGAATACATACGCTTTAATTTCTTTTGTATAAATATTTAAGAAAGAAATGGCTGGGCTATATGCTAGACATATATACACATTTTTTAATAATCTGTCAAAATGATTTCCAAAGTGTTGGAAGTTTCCCAACATCCTTGGCAACAAGTGATATAATCGGATTGTTTATTTCTAACATTGAGCTCTTCTAACAACTTTTGAGTAGCATATTATGGTGATTTTAATTTTCATTACTTAAAATGGTATTGAATATCAAGGATGCCTTGTTGGCTCAGCTGGTTGAGCTCCTGACTCTTGTTTTCCGCTCAGGTCAAGATCTCATGGTTCATGGATTTAAGTTCCACTTGGGCTCTGTGCTGACAATATGGAACATGCGTGGAATTCTTTCTCTCCCTCTCTGCCTCTCCCCTACTTGTGCGTGTGTACACACACACTCTCAAAATAAATAAATAACATTTAAAAAATAAATACAATGGTATTTAATATTGTTTCATGGTCTCATTTACACACACACACACACACACACAGATTATAGATACTGGATGATTTTATACATATTGTTTGTTAAAATATGTGTCCAAATTTTTTTATTTTGTCAATTTATTTGTAAGTGGTTTGTTTGAGTTTCTTTTAATGAGTTTTGAGACTTCTTCATAAATTCTTTATGCAAAACCTTTGTTGTGTGATTTAGAAATACTTCTACCTTTTTAATTTTTTGAGGAACCTCCACACTGTTTTCCAGAGCGGCTGCACCAATTTGCATTCCCACCAGAATCGATCTACCCTATGACCCAGCAATAGGACTGCTAGGAATTTACCCAAGGGATACAGGAGTGCTGATGCATAGGGGCAAGTGTACCCCAATGTTTATAGCAGCACTTTCAACAATAGCCAAATTATGGAAAGAGCCTAAATGTCCATCAACGGACGAATGGATAAAGAAATTGTGGTTTATATACACAATGGAATACTACGTGGCAATGAGAAAGAATGAAATATGGCCCTTTGTAGCAATGTGGATGGAACTGGAGAGTGTTATGCTAAGTGAAATAAGTCATACAGAGAAAGACAGATACCATATGGTTTCACTCTTATGTGGATCCTGAGAAACTTAACAGAAGTCCATGGGGGAGGGGAAGGAAAAATAAAAGAGGTTAGACAGGGAGGGAGCCACAGCATAAGAGACTCTTAAAAACTGAGAAAAACTGAGGGTTGATGGGGGGTGGGAGGGAGGGGAGGGTGGGTGATGGGTATTGAGGAGGGCACCTTTTGGGATGAGCACTAGGTGTTGTATGGAAACCAATTTGACAATAAATTTCATATTAAAAAAATACTTCTACCAAATTGTAGCTTATCTTTTTATTCTATTAATATTGTATTTAAAGAGAAAATATTTTCATTTTTACAAAGCCTAATTTATAAACATTTTTCTTTCACAGATCATCTTTTTGGTGTTGATATAGGAATTAGGAAATATTTGCTTAAACAAATGTCAAGATTTTTTTTTCTTGTGTTTTCTTTTAGAAATTTTATAAATTTGATTTTATATTTAGGTTTATGATCCATTTGGCTTAAAAAAGAGGTTCCTATTTTAGAGTTATTAAACATGTATATTAACTACCAGAATTCATGGAAGAAATCACCAAAAAGAATTAGTGGAGACAGTACCAAGAGATCACACAGACCAAGAGAGTGACAGTTCCCACTAATCAGGATGGAAAACTTCATGATTCACAAAAAGGGTTACAATACTCAAAGGGTCTTGCTTCAATAGTGGGTGATAATTAGTCTTTTTTTTTAATTTTTAAAATGGCAGTTCTTTTTTTTAAATATTAAATGTATTGTCAAATTGATTTCCATTCAACACCCAGTGCTCATCCCAACAGGTGCCCTCCTCAATGCCCATCACCTACTTTCCCCTCCTTCCCACGCCCTGCATCAACCCTCAGTTTATTCTGTTTTTAAGAGTTTCTTATGGTTTTCCTCCTTCCCTCTCTGTAACTTTTTTTCCCCTTCCCCTCCCCCATGGTCTTCTGTTAAGTTTCTCAGGATCCACATAAGAGTGAAAACATATGGTATCTGTCTTTCTCTCTATGACTTATTTCACTTAGCATAACACTCTCCAGTTCCATCCACGTTGCTACAAAAGGCCATATTTCATTCTTTCTCATTGCCAAGTAGTATTCCATTGTATATATAAACCACACCTTCTTTATCCATTCATCAGTTGATGGACATTTAGGCTCTTTCCGTAATTTGGCTATTGTTGAAAGTGCTGCTATAAACATTGGGTATTTGTCTCAAATTAAATGCTGATGTGGTCCCATCTTATGCACCCTAGAAGGAAGTTTCAATAATAAAAATATTTCCCAGTAATTTATCCGCATGCTAGAACAAAGATAAAAGATATTAATAGGATTGCAAAAATATACAGCACCCTAAAAGGTAAAACTTACAATTTATAACATACAATTAAAAATTATCAGACATTTAAACAAGTGGGAAAGTATAAGTCATACTGAAGAAAAAAATATTTGAGCAATCAAAACTAACACAGAACTTACCTATCTAGAGATAAGATTGGATATATTAAGTGGAAACATGAAAAATATACGAACTCAAAATGGAAATTTAGAGAGTAAATATCATAATTTCAGAGGTAAACAATACTATATAGGATTGAAAACATGTTATGGATTATGGAAGAAATGATTAGTGAACTGGAAGACATACAATATAAACTATCCAAGTAAAAACCAGACCTGATTATCAGCATCTAGTGTCTCCCCAAAACAAACTCAAAGCATCATAGAATATGGATGTCTATTCAGGCCCCTCCAGTAAATGAACTATACTGTAATTTCTTTGACTCCTGGGCTTAGGCAAATGACCTGGACTTTTGGTCAGGCCACCAGTAAACTTAAAACCATCATATAAAACAAGCTTCCTTGTGGAGACAAAAAATATTTATATGAAAACTAGGTCTGTTACTTATATGCTCTTTGTTATGCAGGAGAATGCTCACTAAAAAGAGCCCCCTGCCTATGAAGCAAAGGAAAACCCAGTTATGTGAGCTAAGTGTGAGACCGAATTGTTCTCAGCCCAGAATAAGCAGATAAGTAATCAATTGCCATCTGGCTCCATGTGAAAATGGGTTGTAGAAATAGTGACACCATCCTAAATTGAGTCTCCAGATAGGGACTACCACTCTTTCAGAAGAAAGCAAAACATCATGACAAATCTACTCCACCTGCCATATCCTGTTCAAGACAAACATACTGCCCAACAGGCCAGGGAATTCTTGGCAGACAGATCATTTTGGGCCTGTCATTCTATCAGAACGGTTGCATCAGATCCTGATCGCAGTTGACACTTTGTTCAAGTTTGGCTTAGCCATCTGGCTATGTTCTTCTGACTCAGGCCACATTGTACAGGCCCTGCAAGCCCTCATTTGTTTCTTGTTTAGTTTCCTTGAGTACATTGCATCTGGTGATGGCCTCAGATTTGAAGGCAGTTGTATATCAATGGGCTCAATCACAGGCCTATGATAGATCCTCCATATTCCATAACATCTGCAAGCTTTAAGGTGGTTGAATATTTTAATGGACAATTAAATTTCAGGCTTAAGTGGTATGGGGTGGGAAGGACAAGATAACCTCAGCCTGGGCTACACATCTCAAGTGAACAGTTGGGCCTCATTGTAGCAATGCCCCCTCAAACAATTCTAATTTGCTGCTCATGTTTAACCAAGCTGTCTCTTTCTTTATATAATAATTGACAGCTAAGTTTCCATGGCAATCCTGCAAAGGCCTTCAATCCATTCTACCAATTCATGAAAACCTAAGTTGATGGGACATCCAGGGTATCTATTAAGAGCAAGTGATGAAAAGTGAGAGGTTATGTAAAGCCATTATAAATTTTCCAGATTTTTGCCCTAATTCTTAAGCATGGTATGTCTGGATAAATTGTATAAGACTATTTTTTCTATAAAAATGCTTTTTCTGCCTTCTGGTATAACTCTTCTGGAGGAGAGTCTGGGGGTCTGGGGGTAAACTGGGAACGATTAAAAAAATATAAAGTTGTGATTATTGAGTAAGTTTTAAAATCATGGGGACCAGGGGAATCGTATTTGGGGAGGTGTGGAGAGGAGGAAGTCATAATCATCTTTATTTTTCAGAATTGCTTCTGAAATCTTTCTCTTCCTCCTGAAGAAAAACAAAATCTCCCTTGCTGCCTTTGCAAGCTGCTGTGAACACTTTGAATTCAAAGTGACTGCTGAGACCGGAATCACACCTGACAATACCAACTATGAGACAGCAGGGGGTGGCCTCAGCTCTTGTGGTTTCCACAGAGAACACCTCCAGATGTCATCCACGCACTGGAGGTTGATGAACTAATGTCATGGACGAAAACAACTGTTTGCAACTGAGTGTCTCAGGTAGTCTTTTTGAAGCCAAGGGCTAACCTAAATTATTCAGACTGTTCACCCTGTGGTGCAAGGACACATCAGGGGCCAGATTAATCTGACTGATTAGTGTATATGCTAACATTGTGAACTCTTTGTTTGCAGCCAGACCGTGTGTGCCCTCTGGGACTGTACTTTTATATGTGCACCATGATTATTATGACAGGGTTGCAAAAAGTACATATAAAAGTACAATCCCTGAGGGCACACATTACACGGCAGCCTATGCTTTGTGCTCAGCCCGAGTGGCAGAGCTAAGGAGTCTGACTCCAGGTCCAAATCCCGTGATCCTTCAGGATGCATCATAAGCAATTACATAAACTTTCATAGTTGGCCTCATAAGGGAGAGCTCTTCTCCCCACACCAGATTTGGTGCACAGCCGGCGAATTACAGTTTTCTGGAGCGTTGCAGTCAAGGACTCGGGCACCTGCGGGTCCAGCTAGCTGTGCTTATGGGTATATCTGCTTCCCTAGCCCAGGGTTTCCTTCATAGGTGGTAGGGGTTGGGCTTGACTAAGGCACTTTTCTCCATTATGACTCAATACTTTCCCATTCCTAACCCTCTCCGTCCTCTGGCCACATCCCTGGTCCACAAAACCACAGGAGTCTTTTGTTCCCAGCTCCTCAGCAGTGAGATGCTTGCATTCCCTTCTCCCAGGCTGCATGTCATCTGACTGGCCTCTCTCTGGGACCATTATAACAAAATATGATGAGTAAGCCTTTTTGTTTAAGACTTTAGGGCCAGGGGTGTTTGTTATCAAAATATACCTATATATGCCACATTACTACCGCCATGAAGGAAAGGGGGAAAAAATAGTTACAAACAGAGAGGGAAGGAGATGAATCATAAGAGACTCTTAAATACAGAGAACATACTGAGGGTTGATGGGGGAGGGGAGGTGGAGGAGAGGGGAAAATGGGTGATGGATATGGAGGAGGGCACTTGTTGGGATGAGCACTGGGTGTTGTACATAAGCCAATCTGACAATAAATTATATTCATAAAGAATAAAAAATAATTACAAAAAGATAGCTTGAAAAATACATAAACATACACATAGATTTAACACACATTTTAAACAACTGATCACTTGAAAATCTCATATAGAATAAAAATATTTTGAATTGATAAGTATACATATATATGTGTATATATGTATACATGATATACATATCATTCACTGAAACAGTAATTAAAAGGAACATTTAGATTTTAAATGACATAAAGAAAACTAAAATGGTTCAAACTAAATGAGCCAAATTTAATTTAAGAAGTTAGAAAAAAGAATAGCATAATAAAACCAAAAATAGTACAATAATGGAAATAATAACAAGAGTTGAAATCACGCCAAAGTAATTACATAAGAGAGAAGAAGCAAATTAAAAAGTGGTTTCTAAAAATTAAGTTAGCAAGTCTTTGTCAAAAATAATAACAAGAAAAACAAGATAGAAGGCTTAAATGACAATATTAAAGAATTGTGGAATAAAGTAGCCATGAAAGCTGCAGAGATTAAACTGTAAGGTGATATTTTTAAAAACATTTATTGGGGCGCCTGGGTGGCGCAGTCGGTTAAGCGTCCGACTTCAGCCAGGTCACGATCCCGCGGTCCGTGAGTTCGAGCCCTGCGTCGGGCTCTGGGCTGATGGCTCGGAGCCTGGAGCCTGTTTCCGATTCTGTGTGTCCCTCTCTCTCTGCCCCTCCCCCGTTCATGCTCTGTCTCTCTCTGTCCCAAAAATAAATAAACGTTGGAAAAAAAAATTAAAAACATTTATTACAATACACTTGACATTTTAAAGGAATCGGGTATCATATTTGACTTATCATTGTATATATACATACATATAATATATAACTTATACTCTAAAAGAAATAGATTACATGAATTAATGGTATATCTTTAATGTAAATTAAAATCTTCACACTAAGAAAAAAATAAGCTGAAATACTAATAAGATAATTTTAAATAAATTCAAATACCAATCTTAGGTAAATTCCTGCAGAGGATAACACCTTAGCAATACAAACAACTCCAAACACATCTGAAGTTAATTTCCTTGATAACAAAGCCAACCAAAGATGATATGAGGAAAGACAGTTAGATGATAATCTCATTCATAGATATAGATGCTAGAATTCTATGCTACTTAAAATACTAGCCACCTGATTATGGAAATCCATTAAAAAAAAAGATAACACATAAGAGATTGGTTTTTGCCAGAGGCAGGGGAGTGGAAGGTAGGAGAAATGAAGGTAGGCCGAAGAGGTCAAAAGATTAATAAAGAAACAAATAAAAAGAAGGGGAAAAAAAAGGTAATATATAATGATCAGATTCCATAAGGAGCCATGCTCCAAAGATGTCCCCTACCCCACTCCACCCCCCAACAAGGGAAAATAGTGAATATCTTGAAATAACATTCTGAGTTTGCTAAAGGGAAATCTACGTCCACATTCTCACCCTAAATTTATTGGGAGAATCGCCACAAGGCAAATGTCACTCACTCTCTTTTGTTAATAATTATTCAACCTCCTTAAAAAGATTCTTCAACTTACATACACCCAAACTATACTCATCAATCACCAAAATAATATCCTGGGTATTTGTCCTGACTAGGATGATCCCCTAAGTTGAGTGACTGGAATATCTCCTTCAAGATAAACAAATTCAGCTTACATCTTACACTATAATTAATTAAATTTACATGTGGAATAAAGTTAATTAATTCTACAATCATTGTTACATGCAATTATTACCTTAACACCATACATGTCAATCTAATTATATATTCATTTTGTACATCAATTTAAAACAAATATATTTTAATTATACTTTTAAACATAGTGTCTGGTTAATACCCATACTTACATTGCATGCCGCCAATATGGTGCATAATATTTTCTATATACTTCCCCTCTTATTCCTTATGTTTCCTTAGCTTTGACCCAGACCTCCTCTCTTCTCCACACATTCATATCAATACTACTGTGTCTCTCATGATGCTGCACTGTATTCAGCATATGTCCCTTTCACATTGAGATCTCTGGAATATACATATTTGACCACTTAGCCTTAAAGAAAATTATTTTCCTATAGCTCTTAATTTCCTCATGCTTTACATCAATGGAGTTAGTTGATAAGATGGCTATCTTTATTATTTTCTACTTGTTTTCCCTAAGTATTAAGTACACCTCTATTAGAGAAGACAAACAAAGACAAATAAAAAAACCACCCCGTTGATAAATGTTTATTAACATAATTACCTTAACCTTTCTAGTATCTACTCATACTTTAAAGGGTTTTGTGTATGGTATACTTTATTGGATGTTTTTTTTCCATTTCCCACCAGCATCCTTGAAGAGTTCAACAATAATATGGAAAAAAAATATGGTGGAGTTTTACCTCAAATGAACTTTTCCTCCACTTCCATCAGTTACTCACGCCTAAGCTTGTACTTAGATTTTTGTCAAAACAAAACACTGATAAACTTTGTATTGGAAATTGACATAAGCCTGATCATTCACAATTATTTGATGTATTTTTATAGTTACCATTCAGCTGTAAGCAGTATGTGAAGTTTATCTGTCAACCTACTTCCGGATGGGATAGTATAATAAAAGCAAGTATCAAAGGATGCCTGGATGGCTCAGTCAGTTGAGCATCTGCATGGATTCTTGACTTTCGCTCTGGTCATGATCTCACAGTTCTTGGGACTAAGCCCCGCCTCGGGCTCTGCACTCACAGTGTGGACCCTGCTTGGGACTCTCTCTCTCTCTCTCTCTCTCTCTCTCTGTCTCTCTGTCCTTCCCCTGCACCCCCTCTCTCTGTCTGAAAACAAATAGACAAACATTAAAAAAAAAAAAAAGGTAAGTCTCAGAATGAATTCTGCAAAACCAGGAAATGTTATGGCCATTTAGGCACAAAAACAATTATTACATGAGTCTAGAAGCTCAATGAATTCCCAGTGTGGTGTCCTTCCATGCTCTCCAATGAAACTTTGAAGAGTTCATGTAAGTCATATGCAACAATATTCTAGCAAAAAGAATTAAGTGAACCCTGTAATCAATGCCAGGCAGCACAGAAATCTATAGAATTAAAGTCCTAAGGACTAATTTCTGCAAGATCTCTAATTTTTTATGCTTTGTATAAGCATAGTTTTACTGGTCTACACATGTGAATGATTATTCATCTCACAAGTGAGAAATCCTTACAAATATTCATTACCACAATAAATCCTTAGTATAGATAGCAGTAAGTATAACTAAAATATTTTCAGTAGTTTTATCTTGAGAGTAACTTTTAGTTTTTGTTTTGATATGCTAAATAAACACTCAGAAAGGGTGTATATCAAATTATGTACATTCAAATATTAGCTAAAAGACAAAGCATGGACCCCAAGGATTTAGGCTTCGATAGATAGGCTGATCGAAATCCTAGCTGCTAGTGATAGTAGAGATGTAACTGTGTAGGTATTTTTTATTATGAATTATTATTGTATGTTAGGGCATAGACTTTGAGTGGTTTTTCCCAATATCATTATTTCCCTATAAGTAGTGTTTATAATTTATAATCTATAATTATAATTTATAATTATAATTTGTAATCTATAATTTATAATTTAAATTTATAATTTATATCTAATTATAATTTATAATTATATAATTTATATCTAAGTTTATAATCTATATATTTATAATTTATAATCTAAACCTAGGTAATTTTGAAAGGAAAAGGAACAATAACTAAATAGTCTTGGGGGACAACATGCTTAGCACTATCCCAACCAACCTGAGATATGTGGTCATTCTATTAGAGTGCATAATTTTATACAACATGGAGTTTCTCAAGAACACAGTGTATGCCATAGTAGAGGTTTTTGCACAAGCTACCATCAACATATTGGCAAGCAATCCTACTGGGATGGAGTCTTCTTGCTGACCACAAAAATCTCTTTTCTTCTCCTTGGAAATACAGATAAACTAAATTTCATGACCTCATTTAGTTATGGTAATATGACTGATTTCTAGTTAATGGAATGTGAGCAAAAATAATGTGTGTTGAGGTCATTTTCCCTTTTCTGGCTTTCTGGCAACAGAACAATGATCTAGTGGTCTGGCATGGCCTTGTATTGAAGACGGCAGAGGATCTCAGCTTGGGCCCCTGAATGACTGTGGAAATAATACTTTTGTTCCCCACCAATTAGCCCGAACTGTTCCATGAATAATAAAGACTCTTCTCTCATGTGAACCACTATACACTTGGGTCTATCAATTATGGTTGCCTTGCATTCCCTGACTTACTAACCTGCTGTTCTGAATTTCTACCATTTGCCGTTATTTAAAGTTTCATGCTCAAAGCTCTGGGGACACTGAGTTTTCACTGTGTCTCTTTACATGTCTTTGTTAGCATAATCACTGTATAGGAAAAAAGAAATAGTCTGCTGATTTTACTGAGGTTTCTTTTATTCCCAGCATTGGATTTTATGCCACAGTTGCCTCACTGTGTGACAGTATAAGAATCACCAGATCCCCAAAACCTGGCACTTTTACCCTTCAGGTTGTGAAACAGTGGGATAATGAGTAAATGGTGTTAGTGAGGAGAAAAGATGTTTTTGATAGAGTAGTCAGAGTAAGCCTCTTTGATGGGCTGATATTTGAGTAGATAATTGAATTGTAGGAAATAACAAGCCATGCAGAACTGGCAGAAAGAGTTTTACATGACTTTGTTACTACTGCAAAACTCAATTCCTTGCAACTTATACAGGAAGCCAAGAACACTCAGGGAACAGATCCAACCCTAAAGATTTAGAGTTGTGGGAGTAGCAAAACTCTATCAGCTATATTGTTTCAGAGGGGGAAAAGCAGCATTTTATTGGTATTTCATTTAAGTACTGTTATATACAAGTGTTTCTATTACTTCTTATCATCTGCAGTAATACATCTTTATAAGTATAATTGAATAAAGTGCCACTATCCATATATTCCCTGCCTAGTTAATGACTCTAATACTAATTGAAAAGCTTCTGCAGTGTCATAATTCTATCAATAAATCTATGTATTTATAGCACTACTATCAGCGAGAGTATCTCATTGTTTTGACCTGGTGCCATTTTAGCAACAGGCAATAAAAAAAGGGGAGGAATAATATCTTGCAGAGCAAACCTTCCTGCTGCTTATGCACACATATTTTTAAGGTCTAGAAAAATAGTACTTTTTAGACCTTTTCCTTTAACTTTTGGAGAACTGGATTTTATTGTCCTTAATTTGTATAATATTTCTTGATAATCATGTTGTAAGACTATCTGTAAATTGTCCATGTGAACATTTTATTTTCCTTTTGGTCATTGACCTTCTGTTGTACAATATGATTTTAATTACATTTGGAAGATTTAAAAAAAAATCCTTAATAGCAATTTTAGCCTTGCTAGCCCAAAGCTCTTTCTCCTATTCACCTCTTGTATCACTACTAATATGATTTTCATAGTTTGTAACCTGCTTTCAACATTTAACTGAAAATCCAGGTAGGGGCAGGGAGAGTTCATGTTTGAAAACTTGGTAGTTTTTATTCTGACATTTAAACTGTTTTCACTTTTGTGTTGTACATAGAAGTTTTTTTTTTTTTCTTTCCCACGAGGAAACATGTATTGCATAGAATTCTGTTTTGAAGATGATTCTCCCATTATGGTTTGTGGGAGTAAAAACTGTGTCTTGCTTACTGAATATGTATTTGGTGTCAAGGAGAGTGTTATACAATGATGAGCAAGTGATGATCAAAAGTGATATGTGACTCCTGTTCTTACGGTGATTATCCAAGAAAGGAGTGGAAAGACAGGCAACATTAGATAATTCTACAATGATCATTTAATAACTATTATGTTTAAATTTAGTGAAAATTTGTTTGGATACAATTTTTAAAAAGACAGATTTTTGTGAGAGAAAATAATACAGAGTCAAACCCTAGCCCGGAATATAACACAGTATGTCCCTAGGAAGTAACTATGTGTTGAGATCTGATAGGTGAGTAAGTGTCAGTAGGAAAATGAGGTAAGCAGAGAAAGCTAGTCAGTAATTCAAGTAACAAAAGAGCATAGTCAATGCTGATAGATCAGAAAAATGTTGTTTATAAAATGGGGAAAAGGCTGATACATCTGGGCTTAATGGATGAGAAGGAGATGGGCAGAAAATGGACTGGAGTCAGCATCAAGTGGATAGACTATACAGAGTTCATGGGAGAGTAAAGTATGTAGATTTTACTTCAAGTGCAATGGAAAGGTGCATACAGGGTTTAAGCATGGAGTGACATGTTAAGGAAGGGGATGATTCTGACTACTGATGAAGGAGAGTTCGGAGAGAAGTAACGAGATTGGATGTGTTGGCTGTGGGGGGGACTTTGGAAAGCCATGACAGCAGTTGAGGCAAAAAGCTGTGATTTAGATGCATGTAGCCAAAAGCCGATGGTGCTAAAAAGTTCCTGGATTAGAGATCTATTTTGTACTTAAAATTAGTAAGATTCTGATTGAAGGAGGAGAAGGCGGTGATGTTAACTCTGAAGGTGCTTGCAGTGAGATCGATAATGATAATAGGCTCATAGGGATTACTCTGATTCCTCTCCTTAATTCCTTCTTCCTTCTCAGGTTTCCATAGCCACAACAATGGAGGCATGTTGGAATAGTGAGCATAGAGCAGGTACTCACATAAGGGCTGTTGCATTTTCAAACTCCCCTTCCACTACTCACAAGACATAAAATCTTAATCCTAAATCGTCCAGTTTCTTTCTCTATAGAACGTGATGATAATTGTATGTATTTCAGAGTATTGGTATATGGTTTAAAAACACCATGTAAAAAACATAAATATTTATACAATAATTGACCATTAACAAGTATGCAAAGAATGTTACCTATCAAATTCAACTTTATCACTATAGACAACTAGGTTTTGCTAATCCCTGCTCATCTCTCTGATATCACCAAGAGGCATTTTCTCCTTTGCACCTGCCACTTTAGGGGCACCATTTACCTGTCTTTTTCTCTGGCATACCATGATCTGTCCTGCCCCAGTGCCTGTTTTGGATAATTCCAGGAATTAATTCTCTCTGCTCCCTCCCTTCACCTGGTTAACATTTACCCACCCTGCAGATCTCAGCTCAAATGTCAGATTCCTCAGAGAAATATTCTCTAACTCCAAAGCTAGGGAAATTCCCTCTCTTGTAACCCTCAGGACATTATGACTTATACAAATAGTAAAGTATTATTTCTATATTTATTTGATCAATGCCCAGTATCTTCTATCACTGCAAATATATGAAGGCACAGGACATAATGCTTCACAAACTGTCTCTCCAGAGCAGCTACTTCAATGTTGGCAACATGATAGAAAGGCAATAATTGTTTATTGAATGAATTATTTGCTACTCATCAAATAAATAAATGGAAAAATATGTTGTTTGGGGATGAGGACTAAGTTCAGTTTTTTATATCCTGAATTTGAGAGGTTTGTAGAAGATTTCAGTGGAGATTTTATTTTCCATTCTAAAAATCATATTTGCTGACAGCAGGGGTGAGGGAAAGCAATGGATCATGGACTTTTTCTGAGTCAGTGGACATAAATGCACTCCCTCAATGTAGAGGATTTACTAGTATTGAAGTCTTAAATAATAAGGTAGAAATCTTCAGAGAGCAATCACAAGAGAGGTAAGAAACTGGAGGTAAGCACAGTGAACTGGAATGTTACCTGTCTCTATTAATAGATACAAAGCCTTTGTTTATTGGGATGGTAAGCACATTCTGAATGAGCAAACATTGTTTAATTCAGTATAATTTAGAATTACCAAATAGCTTAAGAGTTTTAAATTTATATAGTGAATACATTTTTTAAGTGTATTTATTTTGAGAAAGAGAGAGAAAGTGAGCGAGCACAAGTGGGGGAGAGAGAGTCCCAAGCACGTCATTACACTGTCAGTGCGTAACCAGATGAGGTGCTTGAACTCAGGAACCATGAGATCAAGACCTGAACCAAGATTAAGAGTTAGATGCTTAACTGACTGAGCCACCAAGGCCCCCTAAAGTTAATATTTTTATTAGTAATAATTCTGTCTTGGGGCTTCTGGGTGTCTCAGTCAGTTGAGTGTCTAACTTCAGCTCAGGTCATAATCTCACAGTTTGTGGGTTTGAGCCCCACCTTGGGTTGTGTGCTAACAGCACGGAGTCTGCTTGGGATTCTCTCTCTCTCTCCCTGTGTCTCTGACCCTCCCTGACTCGCACCTTCTCTCTTTCTCAAAATAAATGAGTAAACTTAAAAAAAAAGGAATTATTCTGTCTGTTTACTTTTTGATACACTTGCAATATTTAATAGAATATGGCATGTGAAGTGTTTGAAAGTGATATTATGAATTCTTGAAAAATGTCCTGTTCTCCAAAATTAGGTACTGAAATTTGTGAGTTAAAATAATGAGTGAAATTATTGGGAAAACAGACACATCCATGCAAAATCTCTGTAATTTTTTGACCAGAGCACTTAAGTAATCAGCAGAGAATAACCAAGGGCTTTGTTAAATCTCCACTGACATATGCACCCTGTACCTGTTTTTAAGTCCTCTCTAAGGGATTCAAGATAACGTGCTAAGAGTAAATACCTGCTCCAGACTCAGGGTTTAAATTTTTGAGGAAGAAATCCTACTGCCAGTGCTTGATCTTTTTTTCCTAAAATTGAACTGAAATGTTTCCTGAGGCCAGTGAAGCAGCAAAGTTGATAAATCTATCTATTTCTACTGAAGTTTATACCTGCATACACTGATATCATTACCCAATTTATCAATCATTTATAAACTAATTTTCATTATAGAAACACCTATTATAGCAGAACAGACTCTATTGGAAACTAGGTCCCAACAATTGATCAGGCTTGGTTCTATAATCAAGATTTCAGTGTCCTTATTAAATAAGCAATGTTGGAGTCATGCAATAGAAAAAGTTGTGGCTAATTGAAAAGAATATGGCATATCTATATATGAAAATACAGAAAGTTGTCCAAGTTAAACTGAAGGGGGAGCATCAGCCTATCTTTCAAGTGAATACATAACTGACCAAGATAAAGATGAAGTTTAAGCACTTCATTACTGAAGGAGTGAAGGTAATTGTTGCAAAACTAAAAAGTGGAGTGGTGTGTGTGTGTGTGTGTGTGTGTGTGTGTGTGTGTGTGCATGCGTGTGCGAGTGTAGATGATCTGGAATTGCTTTCTTAGTCCAATTCCTTCCATAATAGGGTGAGAGATCCCAATGCCTAAGTAGTGGGAGGGTAGCCACCTGTTAGACTTCAGGAATCACTAGATATGGATGTCTCCAGTTTTGTGACCTATGCTCTTTTTCTCCTTCTTCCCTCCAGTTCTTTCCAATTTTATTTCATCCTTTGCAAGTGTACTTTCATTTCCCATTACCAGCAACTTACTTTCTCTGCCACTAGAAGTGATCCACTCCCTAAGTAAACATTAAAAAAACTAAAAATTAAAAGAAAAAGGGGGCACCTGAGTGGCAAAGTCGTAAGCATCCAACTTCAGCTCAGGCCATGATCTCTCCCTCTGGGAGTTGGGAGCCCCGCATAGCGCTCTGTGCTGACGGCTCAGAGCCTGGAGCCTGCTTTGGATTCGGGGTCTCCCTCTCTCTCTGCCCCTCCCCACTCACATTCTGTCTCTCTCCCTCTCTCTCAAGATAAATAAACATTAAAAAAATTAAATTTGAAAAATAAGTAATCAACTCCCAATATTCGTGTTAGCAATATACCTAATTTTTGGAACATAAGAAATGCAGCCCCATTCTTGAGTAGAAACCTATTATTTTTTCTGGCTTTTCCTCATTCCTTTTGTCATGATAGGACTAGATTTTATTCTACTCTCAGAATACGTTTTCCCCCTTTTTAAATTAAAAAAAAATTTTTTTAATGTTTTTATTTATTTTTGAGACAGAGAGAGGCAGAGCATGAGCAGGGGAGGGGCAGAGAGAGAGGGAGACACAGAATCAGAAGCAGGCTCCAGGCTCTGAGCTATCAGCCCAGAGCGCAACACGGGGCTCGAACTCACAGACTGTGAGATCATGACCTGAGCCGAAGCCGGACGCTCAACCGACTGAGCCACCCAGGCGCCCCTTAAACTTTTTTTAATTTAGCAGCTACTAATTAAAAGATTGTCAGTGAACTCTGTTTTCTGTAACCCTCCTATAATTCTACTGTCCATCTTAAAAAATATCACACTATCACACTGATGCATTTTTTCCCAAAAAATAAAAACAGCTGTATCTCTGAGAAGTCTCCCTTGCACAAGCATGATTATAATGGAATGGACAGCAGTGGGAAAATGTAAGGCTCCACGGCCATATATCTCTTAGGACTGTTGTTAATGCATTAAAGATTTCCCTGAAAATATGTTCTTGCCTTGAAAAAAAACACACTTTCCTTCCCTCCTCTCTTCCTTCCATCACTTATTCATTCAATTGATCCGCCAACAAATTTTCATTAGGGCCTACTATATGGCAGGTGCCATATCAAATGCTTGTTTCATGGTGAACAAAGTTGACAAAACCTTTGCTCTCAGGAAGCTGACATTATTAGAGGAATAACATTCTGAATTTTATTTATATTTAATATGTACACCTTAAGTCACTTTGCATACATGAAATTAAAATAATCTTGTATAATAAAATGATAGTGTCCATGGGTGTATTTTATTATTGTGTTCTCAACATTTTTTTCACCTTTTATTTTGAAAGAACTTCAGGCTTAATAATTAAGTTGCAGGGATGCCTGGACAGCTCAGGTGGGTGAGTGTCTGACTTGGGTTCAGGTCATGATCTCACACTTTGTGGGTTTGAGCCCCACGTGGGGCTCTGTGCTGACAGCTCAGAGCCTGGAGCCTGCTTCCAATTCTGTGTGTCTCTCTCTCTGCCCCTTCCCTTCTCATACTCTCTTTCTCGGTCTCAAAAATATACATTAAAAAAAAGAAAAATTAAAAAAAAATAAGTTGCAAAACATGTACAGACAGTACTATTCACTCAGCTTTCCTTAAAGTTAACATTTTTCATAACCATATAAAGATTATTGAAAGAAGGAAAATAAATTTGATTACTATTAATTAATATATTGACTTTTTCTGGTCTTTCATGACCTTGACATTTTTAAAGAGTACTGGTCAGCTATTTTGCCCCACAGTTTGGTTTTGTCTGATGTTTTTTCATGAGGAGATTGATATTACCATAATTTTTTAGCAAGAATGTCATGGAATCCCATGGTATCTCTGCAAAATTTCATCATTTTCTTGTAAAAATTGTTCTCAATGAATGTCAAGAGTTCCATGCTGTCATTATATTTTATTACTAGTGGTATGACTTGAAATACTTGGTTAAGGGGGCACCTGGGTGTCTCAGTTGGTTAAGTGTCCGACTCTGGGTCTTGGCTCAGGTTATGATCTCACAGTTTGTGAGTTCGAGCCCCATATGGGACTCCTTGCTGGCCTCCTGACGTGCATGAAGCCTGTTTGGATTCTTTCTCTCTCCCTCTCTCGGCCCCTCCCCCCCCCAAAATAAATAAATAAAACTTAACAAATAATGTTTAAGTACTTGGTTAAGGTTGTTTCTGTAAAGTTTTCCACTGCAAAAGTCCTATTTTTCTCTTTGTAATTAGTAAGTAATTTATGGAAAGATAATATAAATGCATGGATCTCCTTTTTCATGATAATTTTACCCATTAATTTCAGCATCAGTTGGTGATTCTGTTTGCAACAGTTATTTTAAAGTTGCATCCCATAATTCCATTTTAAGTAATACTTTTTAGTCTGATTTACTTATTTTTTTTTTCTGGTTATCTCTCATTTACTCCAATGTCCTGATATGCCTAGAATTTTTTTTATTGGTTACCAGACAATTAGATTAAAGAAGTTGTAATGTCTCTGAATGATATTAATTTTCCTAAGAGAAATTTAATTTTCTTCTGAAACAGAATATATGCAAATCTCCTTGACCTCACTAGACATTCAAATGATTCAAGACTCAATTTTCAGTCCTTGTGAGAGAATACCTATCTATTTTATTCCCCTTTCTCTTAGAAAGTGACCTCTATGTGTCTCCACCAAATGTAGGGATATTTACAGATCCCTTCTTCATGTTAAATGCTGATGTCTAATTTTTGCCTATATCATAATTTTCACACTGCCAAAGTCTCTGCTTAGCTTTTTGGTCTTCTAGGAAATGCTTTATGCTGGAAACTTTTCACCTTTCACTCCATGCATTTTAAACTTGGGGATCAGCAAATTCCTTTATAGAAAATTGCACAAAGAATACCAGAATTAATTCTTTATAGTTTATTTTTCTCCTATATTAATCCTTTATTTGCTGCTTATTTAGTAGCTCCGAAGCCAAATTTTTGTCTCTTCTCTTCAGTGAGTCAGTTGCAAATTCTACTCCACAGCCTGTCGCTATAAACCTGCAATCGGAATTGTAGGACTTGTATTAAAAGTTTTCCTTTGCTCAAGAACTTAATCCCTCAAATCTGAGCTCTGTTGTTTGCTTTCTCATTTCTTTAAATAGCTGTTTTGTTTCTTCTGTTCAGCTTTTACCATTGTTCTTAGCACACAGTTTGATACAATCTGCCCCATTATAGCCAGAAGTAGAACACTTAGCATGCCATTCTGAGTCAGTATTAGACTGGTATAAGATAGTGAAGTATTTAGGCATTATTATTATTGCTAACATTAATGCTATTATTATCTTTAAATATATGTGAATTCATATATACATATATATGGGTCAAATGCAGAGTAAAAATGAATGTCCAATAAAATAAACTTTTCGTTTTACTTTGTTACTTAATATTTTCTCAGTGTGTCCTCTCTTGGTTTCTACTGAAACAAATTTTTTTAATGTTTATTTATTTTTGAAAAGAGAGGGAGACAGAGCCGAGTGTGAGCCAGGGAGGGGTAGAGAGAGACACACACAGAATCCGAAGCAGCTCCAGGCTCCGAGCTGTCAGCACAGAGCCTAATGCAGGGCTCAAACCCAGGAACTGTGAGATCATGACCTGAGCTGAACTCAGATGCTCAACAGACTGAGCCGCCCAGGTGCCCCCTATTGAAAGAAATTTGTAAACGCAGGTTTGCTGTGGCCTAATGGTACATGATTTAATATCCACATAAACTAAATAAAGTATTGGCTTTAATCTTGATATTTGAACACATTTTTTACTTCATTTGAAATTCATCTTTAGTTTAATCTTGATTCTTGCATCCGTCAAGGATCACCTAGATTATATTAATTAGGATAACAATGTCATTTGTTATAAACAAAACTGCTATTTAAATTATTGTTAATATCTGTATTCACTATCATATACAGAAGACAATTATTGATATAACTTGTGAAACTATGTGAATTTTCTGTGCATAATTCATTGGTCAATTGAAGAATAAAGGTTTATTTCTGCAATAATAAAATAAAACAATTGCTTAAAATTTATACAGATATTAAAGAATGTACCCAGACAAATTTAGGAGGGCACTTTCTTATTATAATCTGATTAAGGATGATAATAACTTATGTAATGAGGCAAATATTATAGATTTGACTCTTGAACAGCATGGAGGCTAGAGGTAATGACTCCCTTATGCAGTTGCAAATTAAAACATAATTTTTTACTCCCCCTCCCCAAATTTGACTACTAATAGCCTACTGTTGACCAGAAGCCTTATGAATAACATAAAAATCAATTTAACACAGATCTTTCACATTGTATGCATTATATACTGTATTCTTACAATAAAATAAGCTACAGAAAGGAAACGTTATTACAAATGTCTTAAGAAAGAGAGAATACACATACAGTACTGGATCTATATTTATTGAAAAAATCCACATGTAAGTGGACCTATGCAGTTCAAACTCGGGTTTTCCAAGAGTCAATTGTATTAGAACTGTCTAGACACAATAGCACGTCTATTATTGAATGAAATAACTTTAAAATAGCATTCAAATTGTTAGATATATAGAGATATTAGATCCTGAGGTTCTCAAGCAAGAAAAATTTTATTTGGGATCAATTAAAAGTAGAATATAAATTTTGCTTTCTCAAACTCCAGGAAGATTGAAAATTCCAAAACTATATACAGCATTATATATCATGTATCTTCAATTCATGTTTAAGAGAATAAAAGAGGTAATACAATGTCACTTCCATTAATAAAAAAATAATATTATGATTGCATATTAGAAATGTATTCTTTGATGTTGGTTTTCTTTAATTTAGACTTGTTTTTTCTTAGCATTTATTTATTTTAATTTAAACTTTTTATTTTGATATTACTGTAGATTCGTATATGGTTACAAAAATACCCACATGTGTATACACTTGACTCTGTTTCCTCTAATATTTAACACTTTGCAAAACTATTGTAGAATATCACCATCAGGATATTGTCACTAATATAGACAAGGTATAGAACATATCCCTCAATTCTCATGTTGACTGTTTGAAACCACAAACACTTCTATTCCATTCACATCCCAATTCTTAATTCCTGGCAACTATTAATCTGCTCATTTCTACATTTTTTTTTGTTTGTTTCAAGAATATTATATAAATGAATCACATAGAGTGAAACCTTTTGGGATTGGCTTTATTTACTCAGCACAGTTCTCTGGAATTTCATCCAGGAGATTGGGTTTATTAGTTCATTCCTATTAATTGCTAAGTAGTATTTAATAGTATAGATCCTCCACAGATTGTTTAACCATTGTCCTGCGAGAAAGATATTTGGATTATTTCTGGTTTTGGGATATAACAAATAAAAAGGCTATAAATATTTGTATACAGGCTTTGTGTGGACATAGTTTTCATTGTTCTGGGATAAATGTCTAGAAAACAATTGCTAGATTGTATGGTGGTTGCATGCCTAATTAGCTTATGAAACTGGTAACTGTTTTCCAGGATAGCTGGACCATATTACATTCCCACCAGAAGGTATAAGTGATCTAATTTCTTTACATTTCTCTCAGCATTTGGTGTTGTCACAATTTTTTTACTTTAACCAGTCTAATAGATATATAGTGGTATCTCATTGTAATTTTAATTTGCTTTTCCCTAATGTCTAATGATCTAAAACATCATTTCCTGAGTATATATGCCACCTGTGTACCTCCTCCTCCTCCTCCTTCTTCTCCTTCTCCTACTCCTACTTCTACTTCTACTTCTATTTCTACTTATACTTATACTTTTACTTCTACTTCTACTTCTTTTTATTCTCAAGTTAGTTAACATACAGTGTAGTCTTGGCTTCAGGAGTAGAAGTTAGTGATTCATCACTTACATATAACATCCAGTGCTCATCACAAGTGACTTCCTTAATGCTCATCACCCATTTGTCACACCCCATCAAGCTTCAGTTGTTTTCTGTATTTAAGAGTCTCTTATGGTTTGGCTCCCTCTCTGTTTTTAATCTTATTTTTCCTTCTCTTTCCCTATGATCATCTGTTAAGTTTATCAAATTCCACGTATGAGTGAAATCGTGTGGTATCTGTCTTTCTCTGACTGACTTATTTTGCTTAGCATAATCTACATTGTTGCAAATGACAAGATTTCACTCTGTTTCATCGCCAAGTAGTGTACCATTGTGTGGTAATTTTTCTTAATCCATTTTCTTAATCCATTCATCAGTTGATGGACATTTGGGCTCTTTCCATCATTTGGTTGTTGTTGAAAGCACTGCATTGGGGTGCACATGTCCCTTCAAATCAGCCCCTTCGAATTTATCTGTTGGATAAATTCCTAGTAGTGCAATTGTTGAGTTGTAGGCTATTTCTTTTTTTAATTTTTTGAGGAACGTCCACACTATTTTCCTGACTGCATCAGTTTGCATTTCCACCAACAGTGCAAAAGGGTTCCCTATTATGTACATACTTGCCAACATCTGTTGCCTTCTGAGTTGTTAATTTAAGCCACTCTGACTGGTGTGAGATGGTATCTCATTATGGTTTTGATTTGTATTCCCCCGATAATGAGTGATGTTGAGCATCTTTTCATGTGTCTGTTAGCCATCTGGATGTCTTCTTTGGAAAAGTGTCTATTCATGTTATCTGCCCATTTTGTCACTGGATTATTTATTTTGGGGGTATTAATTTTGGTAAGTTCTTTATAGATTTTGCATACTAAGACTTTATCAGATATGTCATTTGCAAATATCTTCTCCCATTCTGTCAGTCCTTTTTAGTTTTGTTGATTATTTCCTTTGCTGTGCAGCTCTTTACCTTGATGAGGCCCCAATAGTTTATTTTCGCTTTTATTTCCCTTGCTTTCAAAGACACGTCAAGTAAGAAGTTGTAGCAGTCAAGGTAAAAGTGGTTACTGCCTGTTTTCTCCTGTAGGACTTTGATGGTTTCCTGTTTCACAGTTAGGTCTTTCATCCATTTTGGATTTATTTTTGTGTATGGTGTAAGAAAGTGGTCTAGTTTCATTCTTCTGCATGTTGCTGTCCCATTCTTCCACACCATTTGCTAAAGATACTTTTTTCCATTGTATACTCTTTCCTGCTTTGTCAAAGATGAGTTGGCCATATATTTGTGAGTCCATTTCTGGGTTGTTCATTCTATTACATTGATCTATGTGTCTGTGCCAGTACCATACTGTCTTGATGATTACAGTTTTGTAATACAGGTTAAAGTCTGGGATTGCGATGCCTCCAACTTTGGTTTTCTTTTTCTACATTACTTTGGTTATTCAGGGTCTTTGTTGTTCCACACAAATTTTAGGATTGCTCTAACTCTGTAAAGAATGATGGTGGTATTTTGATAGGGATTTCATTAAATGTGTAGATTGCTTTTGGTAGTATTGACATTTTAACAATATTTGTTCTCTTGATCCATGAGCATGGAATGTTTTTCCATTTGTTTGTGTCTTCTTCAATTTCTTTCATAAACTTTCTATAGTTTTCAGCATACAGATCTTTTACCTCTTTGGTTAGATTCATTCCTAGATATTTTATGTTTCTTGGTGCAATTGTAAATGGAATAGATTCCCTGATACCTCTTTCTGTTGCTTCATTATCAGTGTATAGAAATGCAACCAATTTCTGTACATTGACTTTATATCCTGCGACTTGGCTCAATTCATGTATCAGCTCTAGAAGTTTTTTGGTAGAGTCTTTTGGGTTTTCCATGTCGAGTGTCATGTCATCGGCAAAGAGTGAAAGTTTGCCTTCTTCTATGCCAATTTGGATGCCTTTTATTTTGTTTTGTTTTGTTTTTTCTTTTTTTTTTAAATTTATTTTTGATAGAGACAGAGCACAAGTGAGGGAGGGGCAGAGAGAGACAGAGACAGAATCCGAAGCAGGCTGCAAGCTTTCAGCACAGAGCCCGACGTGGGGCTCAAACTCACAAATCGCAAGATCATGACCTGAGCCAAAGTCTGATGCTTAACGGACTGAACCACCCAGGTGCCCCTCGTTTTGATTTCTTATTGCTGAGGCTAGGACTTCCCACACTATCTTAAACAACAGTGGTGAAAGTGGACATCCCTGTTGTGTTCCTGATCTCAGGGGGAAAGTTCTTAGCTTTTCCCCATTGAGGATGATATTAACTGTAGGCCTTTCATTGGTGGCTTTGATGTAAAGGTATTTTCCTTCTCCCCTTACTTTCTTAAGGGGTTTTATCAAAAAAGGATGTTGTATTTTGTCAAATAGTTTTTTTCTGCACCTATTGAAAGAACCATATGTTTCTTATCTTTCTTCTAATAATGGGATGTATCACATTGATTGATTTGTGAATATTGAACCAGCCCTGTAGCCCAGGAATGAATCCCAATTGATCATGGTGAATAATTCTTTTCAGGTACTGTTGAATTAAATTTGCTAGTATTTTGTTAAGAACTTTTGCATCCAGGTTCATGAGGGAGATCAGCCTGTAATTCTTTTTAGTGGGGTCTTTATCTGACTTTGGAATCAAGGTAAAGCTGGCTTCAGAGAATGAGTCTGGAAGTTTTCCTTCTGTTTCTATTTTTTGGAACAGCTTGAGAAGAATAGGCATTAACTCTGCTTTAAATTTCTGGTAGAATTCCTCCTGGGAAACCATCTGGCCCAGGACTCTTATTTGTGAAAAGATTTTTGATAACCGATTCAATTTCTTCACTAGTTACACAAAATTTCTATGTCTATTCTGTTGAAATTTTGTATTCCTTCCCGTTTGAATTTCGGTTTGAGTGTGTGAATGCCTAAGAATTTATCCATTTCTTCCAGATTGTCCAGTTTTTTGACACATAATTTTTCATAGTATTCTCTAATAATTGTTTTGTGGTGTTCGTTGTGATCTCTCCTCTTTCATTCATGATTTTATCTATTTGGGTCCTCTCTCGTTTCTTTTTGAGAAGTCTGGTTAGGGGTTTATCAATTTTATTATTTCTTCAAAAAACCAGATCTTACATTCATTTATCTGTTCTACTGTTACTATTTTATTTTTTGATTCTATTTTGTTTATTTCTGCTCTAATCTTTAAATTTGTTCTAATGTGTATTTATTTTTGAGAGAAAGAGAGACAGAGTGCAAGCAGGGCAAGGGCAAAGAGAGAGGGAGACACAGACAGAATCTGAGGCAGGCTCCAGGCTCCAAATTGACAGCACAGAGCCCAACACAGGGCTCAAACTCACAAACTGTGAGATTATGACCTGAGCCAAAGTCGATATTTAACCGACTGACTCACCCAGGTGCCCCTCTGCTCTAATCTTTATTATTTTTCTTCTTCTGCTGGCTTTGGGCTTTTTTTGTTGCTGCTTTTCTAGTTCCTTTAGTTGTGAGGTTAGGTTCTGTTATTTGGGACGTTTCTTGCTTCTTGGGATAGGCCTGAACTGCAATGTATTTTCCTCTTAGCACTCCATTTGCTACATCCCAAAAGATTTGGGCTATCGGGTTTTCATTCTCATTTACTTCCATATATTTGTTAACTTCTTCTTTAATTTCCTTGTTGACCCACTCATTCTTTAGTAGGATGTTCTTTAAATTCCATGTATTTGTGGCTTTCCAAATTTTTTCTTGTGGTTGATTTCAAGTTTCATAGTATTTTGATTTGAAAATATGCATGGAATAATCTCAATCCTTTTATATTTGTTTAGGGCTGTTTTGTGGATAGTATGTGACCTATTTTGGGAATGTTTCATGTGTACTTGAGAAGAATGTGTATTCTGCTGCTTTGGGATGAAAAGTGCTGAATATATCTATTAAGTCCATCTAGCCCAACATGTCATTCAGAGCCATTGTTTCCTTATTGATTTTCTGCCTAGATGATCTGTCCATTGTTGTAAGTGGAATATTAAAGTCACCTACAATTATGGTATTATTATTAATACATTTGTTTATGTTTGTGATTAATTGTTTTATATATTTGGGTATTCTACGATGGGAGCATTATAAACTCTTATTGAGTTTATAATAAGAGTGATGGGTAGAATGCTTAAGTGTAATATAATGCCCTTATTCATCTCTTGTTAGTCTTTGTTTTAAAAATCTAGTTTGTTTGATATAAATATAACTACTTTCGCTTCCTTTTGACATCCAATAGCATGAAGATGGGTCTCTATCTGCTCACTTTCAATCTGCAGATGTCCTCAGGTCTAAAATTAGTCTCTTGTAGGTAGTACATAGATAGATCTTGTTTTTATTTGTTTGTTTTTGTTTGTTTGTTTGTTTTTATCCATTCCAATACCCTATGCCTTTAGACTGGTTCATTTAATACATTTACATTCAGAATGATTATTTAAAGATATGGATTTAGTGTAATTGTGTTATCTATAGGTTTGTGTTTGTGGTGATGTCTCTGATCATTTGTAGTCTTTGCTGCTTTCCACTCACAGAGTCCCTTCTGAATCTCCTTCAGGGCTGGTTTAGTGGTCATGAGCTCCTTGAGTTTTTGTTTCTCTGGGGAAGCTTTTATCTCTCTTTCTATTCTGAATGACAGCCTTGCTATAGAAAGGAAACTTGGCTCCATATATTTTGTATTCAGCACATTGAATATTTCCTGCCATTCCCTTCTGGCCTGCCAATTTTCAGTGCACAGGTTTGCTACTACCTTTATGACTACCCTTGTAGGTTTGGGATTGTTTTTCCTTACCTTCTTTCAGAATTCTCTCCTTATCTTTGTATTTTGCTAATTTTATTGTGATGTGTCATGATGTTGACCTATTTTTGTTGATTCTGAAGGCAGTTCTCTGTGCTACTTGGACTTGGATCCCTGTTTCCTTCTCCAGATTAGGGAAGTTCTCAGCTATAATTTGTTCAAATAAACCTTTTGTCCCTTCCTCCTCCCCCTCTTCTTCTTCCTCTTGCCCTCCCCTTCCCTTTCCCCTTACCCCTCCCCTTCCCCTCCTCTTCCTCCTTCTTCTTCTTCTTCTTCTTCTTCTTCTTCTTCTTCTTCTTCTTCTTTCTCTTCTTCTTCTTTCTCTTCAACTCCTGACAGTGATACTATTTCATTTCATGGAATCACTTAGGTACCTAATTCTCCCCTAGTGGTTTAGTAATTTTCTTTCCCTCTTTTTTTCACTTTCATCATTTTCCATAATTTTATCTTCTATTTCACCTATTGTCCTCTGCTTCTTCCATCCTCACTGTCACTGAATCTAGTTTATTTTGCATCTCAATTATAGTATTTCTTAATTCATCATGACTAATTCTTAGGTCTTTAATCTATGCTGTTTTTTGTGTTTTTCACAAGCCCAGCCATTAACCTTATGATTGTTATTCTAAATTCTTGCTCAGATATATTATTGATACCTGTTTTGAGCAATTTTCTGGCTGTGATTTTTTCTTGAATTTTCCTTTGAGAATTATTCCCTTTTGTAATTTTGGCAAAGTATCTGTCTTTTGCATGTTTTAATAGCACCTGCAAGTGTCCTGCACCTGCGAGTATTACTATATTAAAAAGGGGTCATACACTGTCCAGGGCCTGGCATTTCAGGAAGTGTTTTTGGTGTGTGTTGCATTCACTCTGTTGTTACATTTGGCTGCTGTATCCCACTGGTCAGTCCTCTGCAGAGCTCCTCCTTACTTGTAGTGACAGAGTGTTTGGACCTTCAACCAGCTGTGCTTTGATTTGTTCATTGAAGTAACCTGGAAAAAAAGGAAAGGGAGGGGGGAGCCTGATTTCATACAAAGAGAAAACTGAAAGGGGAAAAAAGAAGACTAAGCAATGAATCAAAACAACAAACAAATAAACAAACAAACAAACAAAAAAACAAAAACAACAACAAAAAAACAAACTCTAAGGCTAAGTCCTGAGAAAGAGAAAGGAAAATAAAGATATAGAAAAGGTTTAAAAAGTGTGGAGTAAAAATGCCCGATCAAAGAAACAAAACAAAACAAAATGTGTTTATACATTTATAATATATAATTTAAAATATATAATATAAATGTATAATAAGTAATGGCCAAAAACAAATCAGACACTATGAGCTTGATTCCCAATGAAAAAAAGAAGAGAACAGAAAGGAAAAGAAAAAAATAAAAAATGAACAGACAGACAAACAAACAGGCAGACAGAAAGACAGACACACAGGCAAAAATTAACAGTTGTCTGTTGGTACCAGGACCAGGGGCTGTGCTGGTCTGGATGAGAGGCTGTTTGGTTCCATCAGTGTTGGTCCTGCTCTAGTAAATAAGCAGTTGCCAGGCATGGAGGGGTGGGGTTTGGTGTAAGTGGGTCCTACCTCCACTGGGGGCTGCTGTGCTGATCCTTAAAACCTCACTGTGCTGGTGATGGGGAGAAAAATGGCAACCCCCCAATCTCTCCTCCCTGGTCTAGGTATCCCAAACCACTATCTTAAGGCAGCTTTTGCAGAGCAGCAAGGTGGTCACCTTGTCCTGCTCCACAGTCTTCTGTGCCTCCTAGGTGCTTGGCTGGGACTCAAACCCTGTTATCTTAAGGAACCTGCACCATATGGACCCTATTCTGATGTAGTGCCCCTTAGCTCTGCCGATAAAAGGGATTTGGCTGGCACCTGCGGGTCTTTTGTCCTTGGGGAGGCAATAAACCGTCTTCACACAGTACTTGAGGAAAGGGACTGTTTTCTCCCAGTGCGCCCTTGAGATCACTACAGTGTCCCGGGGCCGGCCCCTCCACTGCAGGTGCACGCACAGGGCTCTGGCTTTGGTCCAGAGAAAATCACACACTTCTGAAACCTCTGAGTTTCAGCTTGTAGGCTGTTTGCAAAATAGAAACTGGCAGTCTCCGTGTTTCCCGTTCCCCACTCTGTGGTCCAGAGAGGTTTTCCTCTTGTGCTAACTCAATACTGCAATTTCACAGCCCTTCGCCCCCTCCTGCCACAGAAGGAGTACCCTCCCCTCCATGCCTATGCCATTTTATCTCCTACAATTCACGTACATGCACCTTGATTCCACCAAGCTCTCTACGCCTGTGGAGATCCTTCTGCCATTCCGCAGATTGATTTCCTGGGTGTTACACAAGTGATCCCAACCTCAATACTGCTGTGTTTGAGGGATGAGGAAAAATTCATCCCCCTACTTTTTGGCCATCTTAACTTCTCCCCTGTATATCTCCTTTAATAAAATGTCTCTTTATGTCTTGCTTATTTTCAAATTGTATTGTGTATTTTTTACTGCTACATTTTGAGAGTTGTGTTATATATTTTATTCTATGTTTTTTTCTTAATTCTTGTCTTTTTCCCCACCTTTATTGGAATGTAATTGATATACAACACTGTGTAGGCTTAAAGTGTATGATGTGGTGATTTGATCCACTTATATATTGAAATATAATCATGGCAGTAAGAAGAGGGCTCTCATATTATCCAGCAATCTCACTTCTAGGTATATATCTAAAGGATATATCAGGATCCTGATGAAATCAGGATCTTGAAGAGATGTCTACTCCCATGTTTATCACAGCATTAATCGCAATAGCCAAGATTTGGAAACAACCTACAGATAAGTGTTATCCCTCTACAAATAAATGGTAAGGACGTGGTATATATGTATATGTATGTATGTGTGTGTGTGTGTGTGTGTGTGTGTGTGTATATATATATATATATATATATATATATATATAAAATGGAATATTATTCAGCCATGAGATAAAAGGAAATCCTGCCATTTATGACATACATCATGGATGGACCTTGAGGGCATTGTGCTGAGTGAGGTAAGTAAGACAAAAAACAAGTACTGTATGATCACACTTCTATGCGAAACATAAAAAAGACACATATAAAAACAGACATGAGGTTACCAGGGCCCAAACGGGGTGAAAATTGGGGAGATGTTGATTGAAGGGTACAAAATTCCAGTTATAGGATGAATTGAATTCTGAGGATCGAAAGTACAAATAGTCTATCATTTATGGTGCTTACAATCTATCTTAACAATACTGCATTACTTACTTGAAATTTGCAAAAAAGTAGATCTTAAATGTACTCACTGCACATACACATACACACACACACACACACACACACACACACACATACACACAGAAATGGTAATTATGTGAGGTGATGGAGGTGTTAACTAACCTCACTGTGATAATCATTTTGCAATATATTAGTGAACATTTATTTTTAATGCTTAGATCTTTGATATTTGAGCAAAACCTGCTATTGTTTTACTTCTAAAAAGATATAACTGGGGCACCTGCATGTCTTAGTTGGTTAAGCATCTGACTTCTGCTCAGGTCATGATCCCGGGTCCGTGGGTTCGAGCCTTGTGTTGGACTCTGTGCTGACACCTCAGAGCTTGAAGCCTGCTTTGGATTCTGTGTCTCCCTCTCAATCTGTCTCTTGCCTGCTCACCCTCTGTCTCTCTCAAAAATAAATAAACATTAAAATTTTTGGAAAAAAAGATAACTAACCCACTATGAAAATAGTATAAACCTATTGAATGGACAGTAATGATTGCTTTCTGTCCACCATGTCCTCTCCTCTTTCTTTCCCGTCTTCACTATAAAGCTGTACAGCTATAGCACAACTATAGCACTTTCATTATGCGGTGCTTTCTGGCAGAGAAGAGGCACATTGCACTATGCAATATACTTTTAGTTTAATAAAATCATCAAAGAGCCCCTTGTATGTACTTTTGCGCAGAGCTCTATGAGGTTCTTTTCCAGAGAATATTGCCAATTACGAAAAAGATTCTCAATATCTGTATGTGAAATGTGCTATTTTCCTCACAAATAGAAAAATTAGCTGTAAAACCCTGCAGACTTGATCTGAAATGCGTGCAGGAAGAATGTCCACATATACCCACAGCTTTAGTATTGTGTTATTTAATTAAGAAATTTAATTTTCAATATTAAGTCTAGGGGGCCCTTCTGCTCGTGTGGATTTTCAATTTCAGTATTCAACAAAATGAAGAATAATGGAATATGTTAAAATATTTGGATTGAATTTTTACTTGTTAGTTTAAAAGGAAGGCTTTAAAGCATGGGCCAGATTTTCGGTATATCTTAAACAAAACTGAAACCCAGGAAAAGATTCAAGAAATACTACAATGGTTTTGATTATGTGTTTCATCTTTTAATATATTCATTTCCTATTACACAATACATTTACATAGAAGACATTATACTTTCCCACATGAGCATACAAGATATAGATGAAAAGAAATGATTAGTGCAGATAAATGTGAAGCTTTTTTATAACAGGGTATTTATTACTGTATATTTTATCTCAGCCAATTTTTTAAACTAAGCCTTTTATACATTTCAGTTTATCACTACTGCTGTATTGGTTTCAAGGGAAAAATCCAACATGTATATTTCTGACCAGAATTAAGGGGGAGTTACCAAGTGGAGGCAATTACTTATTTTTCCATGTGTTAATATTTATTTTTTTCTGCCTGTTAAATTATCTCCTGAATCATGGAACGAATGGAAAGTTCTGCCTGCCTTAAGATAAGATGACAATAGAGATGAGGTGAAAAAGCAAACCCACAAACAAAGCAAATATCCCCTTGAAATCTGAGCCAGAGTATACAGAATTATGTCCATCTTTTATTTGTCATGGCATTACAGTATTTGCCTTACCCTTGAACTTGACCATAGATGTAGTTTTTAGATACACTGCTGGTGAACCCTGAGACATTTGTAAAGAAGAGTTTAAAATAAGAATGAAGCTATAAAAGAAAAGTATGGAGGTGTTAAAGTATGAGCAAAATTGAACTGAAATTCAGCAATTTACTGCTGCAAACCTTTCTTCCTTTTTTACAAAATTTTGAAAGTCAGTACTTTTTCTCTTAGTTTACGTCTTTCCCTTGTCTCCACTCTTTTATCTATGTACTCTTTCAAAAATACTTATTTCTTTTTACAATCATTTTATTAAGATATAATTGACACACAAACAATCACACATATTTAATGTGTACAGTTTGATTAGCTTGGACATATGCAAAGAGCCATGATACCATTACCACAATCAAGATAACAGACATATCCTACATTTCCCAAAGATTTCTTGTGTCTCCCTTATTCCCTCGCTGTCTTTGGTGGTATAAACACTTACTGTGAGATCTAACCTCTTCACAAATTTTCAAGTGCACAACATATTGTTGATTATAAGCAACATGTCATTCAGCAGGATAACAGGATACATTATCACAAATGGCAGGATTGCCTTTTTTAAAAGGCTAAATAATATGCTATTGTATGGTTATTTACACATTTTGACTATTGTGTATAATGTTGCAATGAACACGGGAGTGCAGATATCTCTTCAGATCCCAATTTCAATTCTCTTAGACAAATACCCAGAAATGGGATTATTGGAACATATGGTACATTTTTTATTAATTTTATGAGGAACTCTATACTATTTTCCATAGCTGTTGCACCATTTTACAATCTCATCAAGATTGCTTCTAATTTCTCTATATCCTTGCCAACGCTTATGCATTGAAAACTACAAAACATTGACAAAAAAAAATGAAAGGAGACACACGTAAGTAGAAAAACATCCTGCAGTCATGAATTGGAAGACAATATTGTTAATATGTCTATACTACCCAAAGCAATCTACAAATTCAATGCTATCCCATCAAAATCCAAATGGCCATTTTTTTCTTAAACTTTTTTTAACGTTTATTTATTTTTGAGACAGAGAGAGACAGAGCATGAACAGGGGAGGAGCAGAGAGAGAGGGAGACACAGAATCTGAAACAGGCTCCAGGCTCTGAGCTGTCAGCACAGAGCCTGACGTGGGGCTTGAACTCACGGACCATGAGATCATGACCTGAGCCGAAGTCGGACGCCCAACCGACCAAGCCACCCAGGCGCCCCATCAAATGGCCATTTTTATAGAAATAAAAAAAAATCTTAAAATTCATATGAAATCATAAAGGGACAGATAGTCAAATAATTTTGAAAAGGAAGAACAAAGCTGGAGGTACCACACTTCCAGATTTCAAATTATATTATAAAGCTACAATAATTAAAAGAGTATGATATTGGCATAAAGACAGATATATAGACTGATAGAATAGAGAGCCAAGAAATAAGCCCACACATATAGAGTCAACTGATTTTGACAAGGGTGCCAGGAATACACAATGGGCAAAATACTAAACAAGTGGTATTGGAAAAACTGGATATGTACACGAAAAAATGAAATTAGACCACTACCGTATACTGTACACAAAATAAACTCAAACTGTGGTAAAGAAAAGCATATGACATATAACTGTGAAACTCCTAGAAAAATACAAAGGGGAAAATCTTGACATTGCTCTTAGAAATGGTTTTTTGAATATGACACCAAAATCACCAGCAACATTTGCAAAAATGGACAAATGGCACTACTTCAAACTAAAAAGCTTCTCCACAGTGAAAGAAATAAGAGAATGAAAAGACTACCCACCAAATGGAAAAAAAAAAACCATTTGTAAACCACATATCTGATAAAGAGTTAATTTCCAAAATATAAGAAACTCACACAACTCAATAGCCAACAATTAATTACTTAATTAACCCAGGTAAAAAAATGCATAAAGGACTCAAACATTTCTCCAAAGATGATGTACAAATGGTCAACAGGTATTTGAAAAGATGCCCAACATCATTAATTATCAGTAAAATGAAAATCCAAGTTACAATGAGATATCACCTCAAACCTATTAGAAAAGTTATTATCAAAAACAACAAAAAGATAACCTAATTTCTTTTTATTCAAAATTTTTTTGTATCAGTATGGCTATCACTTACAATCCAATGTCACTCTATTTTGTGGCTCCAATTGTTTCATCTCTGGTCCCGGGGAGCTCTTACAGGTTAATCAAGATGGTTCCTCCTATTGGAGAATGGTATTTAGAAACCAATATCTGAGTGATACATGGTGTTCTTTGCTACTATGGTCACTGCTTTTAGATTTCTCATTAGACAGATCTAAAAAATATGTGTATGTACTAATTTATGTGTATACGTTATCTACAATTACTTCTGTAACCATCAATCAGTAAAGATGTATCTATATATATCTTGAGCTAAACACAATGCCTGATTTATCTGATTCTATTTAAGTACAACAGGTGTATTCTAGTCATCCCCCTTGACATGCTTGTATCACATTGAAAAACCTGGTTTTTACTATTCTCTGCCCATTTACTTATTTGTTCAATCCCAGTATACATGTAAAGCAGGTTCACAATTGTTAATTCACATCGTCTCTTCCAAATGAGAAGTATATTTTTCAGTATGGTGACTATGAACAATACATTTTATTTTGTGTTTACATTTACAGTTAAACCATCATTGTCCAAAGTAATAAAGGTCAATTTCTTTTTTTATTTCATCTCTTTCATACAACAGTAATCGAGTTGGATTAATCTTTTACAGTCTGCATTCCATGTTGGGATCCCCTGGTGCATAAAGCTAAGTTCACTTTTTGTGATGTGTAATTCTATAGGTGTTGACAACTTCTTAGTGTCATAAGCCAGTACCATGCACAACACATCATCCAAAAAATTCTCTGTGCCTCTTTTTTTTTCTTTTTGCCAACCCTCGACCTCAATATTTGGTAACCATAGATCTGTTTTCCATCCTTAGAGTTTTATATTTCCAAAAATGTTACAGAGTCCTACAATATGTAACCATCGAAGTCTGCTTTCTTTCATTTAGCAAAATGTATTTGATCCCCATTCATGTTGGTGTATAATCAGTAACAGGTTCCATTTAATTGCTGAATGGTACTCCATTGAATGGATGTACCAGTTTATCTGTTCCACTGTTGAAGGAAAATCCTAATAGCTTCCAGTTTTTCCAATAAAAAAATTTAAGGGAGTTTAATTTTTAGAGCATTACTTAATTTACAAAAAAGTACAGAGTTTACAGAGAGCACAAAGTTCCCATATACTCTTCCTTTATCCCTCAGATTTCCCAATTATTTATATTTGTTAATAATTACATTTGTAATTAGTGTGGCACATTTGTAACAACTGATGAACCAATATTGATACATTATTATTAACTACAATATATAGTTTACATTAGATTTCACACTTTGTATTGGATGGTTCATTGGAATTTGAGAAACATGTTGTTATGTATCCACCATTATAGTATCATACATAGTAGTTTCACTGCCTTTTATTTGTTTGTCATTGTAATTTTCTACATAGATAATAATGTCATCTGCAAACCCATTTTTCCTTCTTAATCTAAATACATTTAATGTCCTTTTCTTATTTCATTATGTAAGATTTCTTAAGTTAGATGTTGAAAGGAGTACTGAGAGAGAAAATCCTTGTTCCGTTCTTGATACTAGGGGTAAGAATCTCATTTCTCACCAAATACTAATTTTTAGAATAGCTGAGATTATTCATTTTACTACTAAAAAAATGCAAAGAGTAGCATAAAAAAAGAAGCAACTTCAGATTTAAGGGATATATCATTACTTCTTTCATTTACCCTATAATAACTTTTTAAATGTAAACAAGTCATTCTACTAAAATGCATCTCATATAGAAATACCCAATTTTGTTTATATAGATATGACAATATTCTATTCTAAACAAAGATTAATTTTCTACTTTCATTCACCTTTTTTTTTTGGCTTTTTATATGAATATTGTTCTCATATTCCTAGGGCTGAGTTAAAGTTTTTTTTTTTTTATTATAATGATATTTACATATCCATACACCTATTATAAAGTTCCCATTCTTATAACTTTCATCCAACTATAAAACCTGAATTTATTTTATTTATTTATTTATTTTTAATTTTTTTAACATTATATTTATTTTTGAGACAGGGAGAGACAGAGCATGAACAGGGGAGGGCCAGAGAGAGGGAGTCACAGAATCTGAAACGGGCTTCAGCCTCTGAGCTGTCAGCACAGAGCCCGACGCCGGGCTCGAACTCACGGACCATGAGATCATAACCTGAGCCAAAGTTGTCCGCTTAACTGACTGAGCCACCCAGGTGCCCCTATTTTAAATATGTATAAACTACATAACAAAACTTCTGATTTTCCAATAACCGTAATTGTTTAAACATAATAAGTGATGTGCTTATCACTTAAGACAAAAAATTTATTTAACGAGGGTATGATACTGGTTGTTCTATGCAGTTGTTTTTAAATTGCTATGTTATATATACATGACTATAACTTTATGTACCTTATACATCTCACCCCATCAGTCTTTAAACTAAATCACCGCAAAAGTTTATGTAGATCTTACAGTGAGATGTTACTGGTTCATGAGTTGACATCATAAAAGTACTGAGTGTATTTTTAATCTTTATTCACTGGGCTGTAACAATTAAATACTCTGACTTTGGACCCAAGATATTATAAATAAAAATGCATATTGAATCATTGAAACCTCTTGGGTTCTTTGTTTTTGTTTTGTTTTGTTGTTTTGTTTTGTTTTGTTTTGTTTGGGATATAACAATAGCCTCCAGGTTGCTATTCAACGTGTGTTTCACAGACACACAACAGAAGCATCAAGCATCATGAACATCACCTGGGGTTTCTTAGGAATGCAGAATCTTGTGTCTCACTTCAGAACAATTACATCAGACTTTTCAAATTATTAACACCCAATTCTTTCACATGCACATTGAATTTTGAGAGACTCTTAGACTCACATGATAAAGAAAATCCAGACTGTGCTTATATAATTTACTTGGTACTTCTAGTAAAATTTCAAAAATTAAAAATAAATTTTAAGCATTGATTCGTTTTTTAAAACATGGCCCTCAGATTGGGATTATTATGTTAGTGTTACCTAGAGATTGCAATAAAGCAACTTTATATGCAAAACTGGGGCTCTTAGCCTCAGAAAACAGAGGGTTTGCATTTGCCTAGATAGTTTAAATTTCTTTTGAGGTATTACATTTTAGTTTTTATATCTTAATTCTTCTTCTTTTATCATCTATAAATAAATTCTAGTTATCACAAAAGTCCTGTGAAAATTATTCACTTTGCAATTGCCCATAGTTCTGTGTTACAACATTATGGCTTAAAATTTATTCTGTAAAAGGGAATTTTGTTTGTTTCTAAATGTTTTAGCTTCTAACATTTATAGAGAAGACTGGATTAAAATGAAGAAAAGAGATTTAAGAGAAGCTGAGAGAGGCTGTACTGATTGACCAGGAAAAAGAAAAAAAAAAAAAAAGGAAGAGAGAAAGAGAAAGGGGAAGGGAAGGGAATCTACCTGGAAAAGAATACACAAAATGTGGAATTTGAAAGAGGGAGAGGCAGTAAGGGAAGGTAGTGAAAGAGCCCTGGAAGTATATTTAGCAAAGAGGTAAGGGGTTTGATGATGAAGCGAACCTGGAAAGTGGGACTGAAGAAGAGCAGGATCAAAAACAGTAAGAAATGTGGCTCTGTGTGGTGTGAATTAATTCACTTTCCCCCCATCTCCATCAGAGGCATTCCATAAAAACCTTCATTTTTTTTTGAAATTTTCATTTGTTTGTACCATTAATAAAATAACTAGTAAGAAAGAAAGTCAAGTTTATAATGATGCACAGAACTGGAAGGCATTGATCACTAATTTAATCCTCACAGAGATCCTCAAAAGAAACCTTAGTAACTTCATTGTAGACAAAGACTATGATACAAAAAAAAAAAAAAAAGAGTAAATAGCATTCCCTACACCTCTTTAATAAGAGAACACCTAGGGTGTTTTTTGGATCTCACCAATAACATCAGATGAGTGGTGTTATCAGACTCTTGGGAAGCTTACACAAGCAATAGTGTGGGGCTGTAAACAAGGACCTGGGGCACAATCTCTGCTGGAGAAGCCAGGTTAACAATCTTTATACCATGCTGCTAAAAATCTGGGTTTGATATTAATCCAATCTCCATTGGCTAAAATTAAAATTTTATTTTCTAAAAAAGGATATAATTTCTTCTAGTAACTCTCACCAGCGAGACCCAAGACATGACATTTACTGCCCACCTGCTTGTACTCACTAACTTTTGTCTTACATTTTCCCTTAAGATCTTCTTTCCGGATTACCTCTAACCCAGGCAAATGAAACCTGAAACCATCCCTGAGGTGATAGGACTTCCCTGACAAGACTCAGTGTGGCCCAGACTACTGAAACTTTTGAGCTAAATGCCCTACTTATACCTGCACAGATGGACCATGGAATGACCTCTAAAATGACCTACCAGTACCTTTACCTCATTATAATACCAACATCTCTACCCAGGAAGAAGCCTCAGCATCATTTATATAAATTACAATGTATGGATAAGCATGTTTCCCTTAAGTGCATGAGTAACCTTATGTTGCTTCTACATAGGATGACAAAGCTTCCCTACCTAAATATTCATCCTAATCCTAAACAAAAGGTACCCATTCACCCTTTCTTAGGGAGGGCTTTAGAAGCCATTCTCCATGATCTCCTTATTTGCTGCAAATAAAGTTTTCTTTGTTCAACAACTCACCTGGCGCAGTTTCAGAGACTCGCCAGGAGCACACTCACATTGGTTTGGTTATATTGCCAGCTATTCTGTGAGAATTAACCCTTCCCCTTTTACTCAAACACAGAGATAACAGAGATTCACTTATATTAATCTCAACCCCACAGCGCTCAAAACAAACAAAACCTTCCTGGGAACTGTGTCAATTTGAACTTGCAACAATATCTTTAAAGAGTCCAAATAAAACATCTTCTTTACTTTCTCTAAGACTATCCCATCTAGCTCCTCCAACCCACCCATACCCAGCCTCACCAAGGAGAACAATCTGTCAAACCAATTTAAAAAGGTCCTTTGGGAAACATCTTTACCAATGCATGTCTTGAAAAGAAATTAAAAATAAGCATTGTTTTTTTTTTCTTTTTCAACATTATTTTGGCTATTTGGCGTCATATCTGGTTCAATACAAATTTTAGAATTATTTGTTTCAGCTCTGTGAGGAATGCTGGTATTATCTTGATAAGTATTTCATCGAATGTGCAGATTGCTTTGGGTAGTATGGACATTTAACAATTTTTGTGCTTTCAATCCATGAGCATGGAATATTTTTCCATTTCCTTGTGTCTTCTTCAATGCCTTCCATAAGCTTTCTATGGTTTTTAGCATACAGATCTTTTACCTATTTGATTAAGTTTATTCCTAGATCAGTGATGGTGTAGAAAATTAGAGGAACACATAGAAAATAAAGAAAGCAAAATTGATTAATTTTAGAAACATGCTAATAGCATGTACTCTGCACCACTTAATTAGAGTTTAGCCAATAACAATAACCATGCCTGGAGGCCAATTAAAATTTAGAGTCTTTAATTTTGCTCTTGCAAAATTTCTGCCACTTTTTTTTTCTGTTTCCCACCTGCTTGGAAATCCATCTCCAAAAGACAAACTAACCTTTAACTTGATACCAGGAGAATTTACTGAGCCTGTTTATGTAGTATTCAAATGCGACCAGAGAGAGAAGAGTAAATGATCTGAGATGGGCTTGAAGGTAAACAGCTGTCAGTGAACTATGAATCATCTCAAAGGCACATTAACTGAACTCATTTCAAAAGGGAAAATTGTTTTGCATGTTGAAAGGAATAACCACCGGAACCCTGAACCTACTCTTAATTTGCTGTCTATCTTATGACCTCCTTGGGGAAGCAGTATGATGAGCTTTATTTATTTATTTATTTATTTATTTATTTATTTATTTAAAGTGGGGTTTTTTGTTGTTGCTTTTTTTTTTTTTTTCCTGATGCTGCAATGAATATGGAGAGTAAAATGGATATGTCCTTTCTGGCAGTGGGATAGCAAAACATCAGCACTCCTATTCTCGAGCTGGATTCTCACCTAGATTTAATTGCCTAGAGCAGCTCGGCATGTAGTTCATTTGTTGTTTGGTTCTTGTTTTGTTTTTTCCAAGTGTAATTTTTCACAAAATGTAGACTACAATGGGTGATGCGTGATTTGATATTTCAAAAATTAGTATTATTGTGTGTATGTTAATGTAACCGATGCATTAAGCTTTTCTTTCTTTTGTTCCCTTTTTTAAATACATGGAATACGAGATCATTTTGCTCAAGTCAAAGAAATAGTTTAAAGCAGAAATAATTTCCTGACCTTATGTTTTATGGTTTTATGGTACAATTTTTATTTAAACAGAAAGGTCAGGTGAAATTCTATCCTCAGACCTCAACAATATCAAGCCAATGGTTAATCCAGCAACAGAACCTGAAGACTTCAATGTGCATTTATACATGATGTATTTGAGTATGTGTGTTTGTTACCGAAGTTTTAAAATATTTTAAATTAAATTGATTTAGAATCAAACATGACACAGTGGCATTTCCAAAGAAACCTAAATATCCACAAAATACTTCATGCAAAATGCTGCTTTAAAGATTTTAGCTAGAGATTTGAAGAGCTGTGAAGAGAGGTTAATTAGAAAATTCATTTGTGAAAATGCAGTGTGAAATTATACTAAAACAGATAGTCTAATTTAAAAAGGATATGTCAAGAGCAATGTGCTTTGATAATTTACAACTTACTAATCACTTTTCTGTCTCTCACAGTCTTTGGTTGTTCTTTTATATTCTCTCCATTTTCTGCTATTTTTTAATAATTTTTATTTTCTTTTTTTTTATTTTACTGTTTATTTATTTTTGAGAGAGAGAGAGAGAGAGAGAGAGAGAGAGAGAGAGACAGAGCATGAGCAGGGAAAGGGAAGAGAGACAGGGAGACACAGAATCTGAAGGAGGCTCCAGGCTCTGAGCTGTCAGCACAGATCGAACGCGGAGCTCAAACCTGAGAATCGTGAAATCATGACCTAAGCCAAGGTTGAACGCCTAACCGACTGAGCCACCCGGACACCCCTTTACTTTCTTTTCTTAAGTTTATTTATTTATTTTGAGAGAGGGGGAGGTGGTGGGGCACAGAGAGAAGGAGAGAGAAATCCAAGCACGCCCCACACATGGACAGCCCAGAGCCCCATGAGGGTCTCCAATCCACAAAAGGTGAGATCATGACCTGAGCCAAAACCAAGAGTCAAATGCATGACTGAAGTACCCTGGCACCTCAATAATCTTTACCTTTTTTGTGTTGCTATCTTTCTACTATTGTACTTGTCATTGTAATTCTTTCACATTCAGCCTTTTTTTTTTTTATTTTCTGAAGCTGTTTTCTCAGGACTTCTTTTGTTAATGTCCCTTACCATTTATCTTATCTGGTATTAATTTTTCTTAAAATATAGCAATAAATCATGAATATAGTGTTCACATATTACATTTCCATATTTGTAAAATATACAACTAATGATCAATGTCATGTAAATATCTATTCAATATTCTTCTCTTTCGAGAAATTAACAAGAAAATTGAAGTTTTGGCCCTCAGCTGCTGAGGTGAATCACTACTTCACAGATGTATTTTATTTAAAATCTCAAGCATTCCACTGTTTGTTTAATTTGTGGGAAGTGCCATTGGCTGGTTGTGTTTGGGATGGAAGCAGGTAGATGTGGTCTAGGGAGAGTCACATTGCCGCCTGCCAACAATCATTGGGAAAAAATAAAAAAGAAAGAAAAGAAAAGAAAAGAAGAAAAGAAAAGAAAAGAAAAGAAAAGAAAAGAAAAGAAAAGAAAAGAAAAGAAAAGAAAAAAGGTATGTGAACAGCACAAGACCCACGGGCCCTGTTTTCAGAGTTGCTCACTGCAGGGAAAAGAAGCAAAGTCTACAGGAAAATTCCCTTCGTAGAGTTTCTGTGACACTTGTATCAACAAATATTGATAATAAGAAATAGGATGAAAACAGATGGGGCTACTCTCCAGACCTTCCCTCAGATTAGTAAGAAAAGAAACATCAGTCTGACTTTCACAGAACCAGGTTCAATTTTTTGTTTGTTTGTTTTTTTCTTTTTACTTGCAAACTTGAGTGGTGGCACTATTTGATACAAATACTGATATTAGTAGTAGTGAAAATGGTCAATACTCCATACATGAACGTTGCTTCACAAGGCGTACATCCACATGCTTGTGGCAATTTGGGATTAGCTGAATATTTCACAAAGGGTAAAAAACAGTTGTGGTGCTTTATTTTCTTTCTGTGTGTGTGCGCGCACACGTGTGTGTGTTTTGCAAGGAGGACAGAAAAGTCAAGCTGAATGTTCTGTATTTTCTTGTGGTGTGTTCAGTTCTTAATTCACAAATGTAAAGTTTAAACATAAAATAAATATCTGGGATATTTGCCTTGGAGATAGTTTCAGTGCCCCTAAGTGATAAAGTTTGGCGACATTTTTGCTCCAACGAAGGGAGATCTTGCAAAGAATTTGTTTGAAAATTGTTGGATATAAAGACAAAAATATGATTTAAGTTTCAAGATATGTGATTACTTCAACAGCAAAAAAAATTTGTTGTCTTTACGAGTACTAACATGGATAGACTATACTCTGGCTCCAAAATTATAGAGAGTGATGATGGATTGATTGAATTTTCTTAATAATATAATGAAAGTCATCTTATAAATAGTATGATAGATATTGTAATAAAAGTCCTGAGAGTAAATGGAAGTGATATTTTGGTCTTTTCTCAAATTAATTCTATCCTCAGAGGATGAAGATCTATTACCAGTACTAAGGAGGTACGTATAAAGTCACTATGATTGTGCCTTAGTTGCTTCTTGTTTTTCTCTGTAATAGAAAATGCTACAGTGAAATTCATTATGCATTTGTTTAGTATGTATGCACTTTTTTAAAGTTTAGGCTATATTACAAACACTCAAATTGCTTGATTTGATTTGGGATGTGGGGCTGAAGACAGTAAACACACACACACACACACACACACACACACACACACACACGAGTCTCTGTCCAGGTTATAACTTCTCTGATGTTAGAGCCAGGAAGGATAGAGGGTAATGAAAAAGGATGACTATTCCTTTACCTAACTTGAAAAAGTTACAATTTGATTCTCTTTAGCTGTGGGTAAGGACAAACTGCCTGTCCCTGTATTTTTTTGACAGAAAGACTAGCGGGGAATATATGTGGGTTCTTCAGAGTCTCTTTGGGGCCTGCCCACTCTCTCTGATGTGGACATCAAGGTCTTTTTACATCTCACCACCTTCTCCCTCCACTCCTGACTTTGACAGGTCACTGTTTTCTCCCAAGTAAAATGACCACCTTTGGAATATCCATTCAGCCCATGAGAAGTTTGGATGTCCTCTGTGAGCATGCACACTTTTAAATGTTGTTCATCCACCAGCACAGCCACTCACACCATTCTGCTCCCCGCCCTGGAAGACAGGAGGGAAGATTGGCGAGTTACCTAACCAAGAAAATATCTACTATTAATCTAGAGGAGAAAAATGCCTGTTATAGCAAGCGCTTACTTCATTTGTTTTTAAGCAGGACCGTTTAGAATTTTGGTTTTCAACTTTGAGCCTCAGTTGCATTTCCAAGAAAAGTGATCTGTCTTTTCCACTTCCTACTGTCTACATTTTTAATATAAGCATACAAAAGCATCACTGTCTAGAAAATATTCGCCAATTTTCACTTTGAATACAGTGTATTATATTTTTTAACTTTTGCAAATATTGATGACTTAATTATTTAAAATCTGATAGGTGTGACTTTTTCTTTTGAAAACCATTCTAATATATGTATGGATCACTTACTTGTTTTTATGTTATATGCTCATTACCTTTGATTTGGTATTATTTTCCAAATCAGTTTACAAACGCTCTTTGTAAATAAACAGTTTAAATCTTTTATTTCGAAGACTTTCCTTTGATTTCTGAGGTTGTCAATTTTTATTTTTTTACTTTTTCTTATGAGTTTTTTGAATTTTGTTTTGTCAAGTTGTTGTCAAATAAAGTCTTTTTATCCCCTTTATGCCTTTGTTATTTTATTACTTAGAAAACTCTTGGATCAGTATTCTAACAACTCCAAATTTCAATGTCCCCATCTGTCATCAACACACAAGATTATTGTTGTATAAGTTAAATAGACTTACTCTGTAAGCATTTGATATATAAGAAATGTTTAACGATTCCTAATTCTCTTCTTTTTACCATGAGGCTCTAAGTTCAGTTTTTACATCAGCTTTTTCAAAAAATAACAGTATGAATTTAATGCCTGGGTCATTCTACTTTATCAAAAAATAATTTTACAGCTTGGTCAAGTTTTGATTTTTCGTCCATTTCTCAACCTGTTTTATTTTCTAACCCTTGATGATACTTTCTTCACTGAAATGGAGCCAATAATTTTCCTTACTTCATTATTTTTTTCTTTTTTTTTTTCATTGCTTTAGGTAAAGCATCCAAGGAAATAATATGGGATAAAATAAGGCATTTGATTTTAGAAGACTTTGGAGTCTAATCCTTATAGATAAGCTGTATTAGTAAATTATAAAATAAGATTATTGATATCTAATTCATTTTCATAAAGTGAATTAACTTTCTCAAAGTTCTGTGTGGCAGACTGCTTGCCAAAAATATCCATCTTCTTTGTATTCACACTAATATTATCTCTTACTAACAGGTTACTCCAACACTTAGCCGCCTAAACCAACACACATCATTTCACGTATTTTCTGAGATTCAGGAAACTGTGCACAGCCTATCTGTATGATTCCAGTCTCACATGAGATTGCAGTTAAGATGTTGGCTGGACCTGGGGCACTTGGGTGGCTCAGTTGGTTAAAAGTCTGACTTCAGCTCAGGTCATGATCTCACAGTTCACAGGTTTGAGCCCCATATCAGGCTCTGCACTGACAGCTCAGAGCCTGGAGCCTGCTTTGGATTCTGTCTCTGTCTCTCTCTCTGTTCCTCCTCCGTTTGTGCTCTCTTTCCCTCAAAAGAAAATAAATAAACATCTAAAAAAATGTATAAAAAATCATAAAGAAAAATATGTTGGCTGGAGCTAACATCTCTGAAGGCTTGAGTTAAATGGAGGGTCTGCTTCCAAGTGTTGTTGGCAGGACAACTCAGTTCCACAACACATGGGCCTCTCTAAGATCTGTTCATGCATGACAGCTGGCTTCCCCAAGAGCACGTGATCCAAAGGAAAGAGCAAGGCAGTAGCCAGTCTGTCATTTTTTAGTCTCCAAAATTGGCATGCCATCCCTTTTGCCATATTCTATTGTCTCACACACCAACTCTGATACACTCTGAGAGGAGAATACACAAAGCCACATGCCAAGAGACAGGAATCCCTGGAGGCTGATTATCACAATGCTGTTTTGTAATATGACTTTCTAGTTAACTGCATCAAAATTAGTTTATTTCTCTATCCCTTATTTCCAAGCTCTCCTTTTAATTTGCTTTGATCAAGAGATTGCAGAGTAAAATGCTTTATCAGCTTCCAGCCGAGACATCATGAAAACTCGTATGCTTTTGTTTACTCTCTTAGAAACCAACCACCACCACATAAAGCCTGAGCCAGCTTAAAGAACATTACAAGCCCATGTGAAAAAAATTCCAGTTGTCCCAGTCGTTCCAGATAGTGAGACCCAGACAATATCATCAGAGCTATCTACCCAATCTGCATTTCATCAAAGACATGTTCATAAATCTAACCAGAACTCAAATAACCATATAACTTACTCATAGATAAGTAATAGTGATTACTTAGCATTTTGTGCCACTAAATTTTGGGGGGTCTGCTACTGATCAATTGACACCTGATATCTTCTATGTGGATAATATGGGCTGCATCTTGCACAAGAAAAGGATTTGAATGCAAATAAAATATAAACATGTTTAAAAAATTATTTCAGTTTGTGTTATCAATTTCCAATTATTCCATAGATGTCTAGTTGCTCAGATTTTCTGGCTATCTCTCAGTTGCAGCCTATCCACCTTGGCTGTGCTCTGTAATTCTGGGGCTGACTGGGAGTAGTACAGTAGATTTCTGAAGCTCCTTTGCTACCTGGACTAGCTACTGATTTTTGCCAGTAGAAGTCAATAGAAGGAGATCACAAGATAAGAGAGGAGCTATAGTTTATTTTTCGTTTGTTTTGTTTTTGTTTTTAACTTTTCCTTCTTTGGGCAGTGACTAAACGGTGGTATTTTCTTCTTCAACCTACTTTAAACTTTCCTTAAAAAGACTCACGATCATGTCATAAGAGGATTATATATAGAGGAAAGGCAGTTACTCTGGTTGTCCAAGAATTTACTCTAAAACTTCACTATGGTCCACACACCATCTTTTTATGAGATCTTATGGAGGTAACATGCACACTTTGGTTATTTTTCCAGTTCCTCAATGTATAATTTCCACAGACCTACCTATTCAACAGCTTGTAAAATCTCCACATCATCCCCTTAATCCATGGATTGAGACTATTTGGGGAAGGACCAAATGAAAATCCCAGAAACATCTCCTTACCCCTCTAGTAAATGATATGTAACACATTATCTTCATGGAGTTTCAGAGATCAGTGCCCCTGTCAAAGATGAAAATGCAAGGATTACCCCCTCTCGGGGCATGTTTGGCTAGGGCAGAAGGTTGATGAATTATGGAGTCATTGATAATGAAGATCAATTATGATAAGCTTCATCAGGTGGTAATTCCAGTTGCAAGTGCCACTCATCATAGCATACGGCACATGGTCACACTTTTCTTTATTTGCAAGAGCCACCAGGAAGCAGTTTGTTTTTACTAGTAGAAACCAAAGTGCAACTTCATTCTCTTATCTAAGGGCTATGTCAATGATCTTGCTCTTCTTTCATAATACAGTCATCCTAAAATCCCACAAACTCTTTTTGTGGTCCGTGCCATTGAGGACATATGTGGAACTGTTAAGGAAGTAATAAATCCAAAGATGCCTTAATAAGAGACGTGTCCCATTCATAGAATTGCACTACAATCCCTCAGGGTTTGGGGGCAAAGCTGTGATTTCTTTTGTGTATAATTATTCTCCTCTGAGAAAAGCTCCCTGTCTCTATCCTTTTCCTGGTTGCCAGAAGCCTGTCTTCTGCCTACTACCAGACATTTGTGGTTACCATTGTCTGGTGTAGAGTTCTAGTTTGCCAAGAAAGGAATAGTTTCACCAGAGAAAATAATGACCCCACTCAGTTTGAATCGAAGACTTGAACCCTATAATTTGAGGTTCCTCATACCCTAAACTTATAGGCAAAACAGTAGATAAGTAGACTGGATGTAACGACTGATTCAAATTGGCAGAAGGATCTTTTTGGTTGCTGACACGGAGTGGGAGCAGGGAGACCTATGTCTGAGACTCAGAAGTTTTTCTAGGGTAACTCTTAGCACTTCCGTTGCCAACAGCATAAGATAATGAAATGATAGTGTGACCCATCAAAAGCAGAACTGCTTTGAAATCTGATCTTTGGGGAAAAAAACCTTAACCAGTTGAAGTGCCAGATTAGAAAAAAGAAATATAGGATGACTAGTAGAAGAAGAAAATTATGATAACAAACTATAGCTTCATGGCCTTTGACACATCAGTGTTACTATGTGTTTTCTTCCTTTCACAATTAATCAATTGACTGATCAGTCTACATTTTTGCCTTCATTTTTATTTCTTTGTGATTCCAATGATAGGGGTTGATTTCCAAATTTAGTCCTATGTTTATGAAATATTCAAGAGTGGGATTGTGTTTAAACTGAACGTAGAATAAATATGAATAGGGATGAATACGGTGGTTATTGTTTCTTCCATTTTTGGAAACAAAGAGGTTTGTTGTTTTCAGTAATATTCTGCTAGTCAGAAGTAGCCCACCTTTTTGTCATATATTCCAAAATTCTGCATTCCAAAATTCCTTTGTCAATCATCTTCCCTTTGGGGTCACAGGAAAAACTTTTTTCCCCTGTTTCATTCTAGCTGTCTTCTTACTTCTGGCCATTTCTCTAAGGTGGTTGCCCTTCAGGCTTCCCACTCTGACCTCCATGGCCCCTTCTCCACATACTCACTGGAAAAGCAGTGAGTCCTAAGGTGAACACATCTCTGGAGGATGAGAGATACAGGCCTTCTATTCATATTCCTAGATTCTGAAACCCCCACTTCCTCCTCTGAAACTCTCCTCCCCAGCCCTAGAAATGATAGCTACTTCCTGAAATCTCTAACCTACAGAGATTTTCCTTATGTTCGGCCTCTTTGGCCTACGGGCAACTATGTATCATTTTTTTTTTTTTTATTGGAACATGCTATTGTGAAGTACATCTTATGGTTTATATTGGTGTTTGTTTTTGGACAGGTGATCATCCTGTTACGGCCACAATTTCCTTGGTAATAAACATAAATGTTAGTGCCGTATATGTTTTTTCAGGATACCCCAGCCCCCCTTAAAGCTATGTTTAATCTTATGACTAAATTCTGGTCAATCAGAGCTGTGTATATGAATATGATGCCCTTAAAAAGAGGGAAAATCTTTCTTTTCCCCGTTTAGTCATTTTAGCTAGAATAAACCATGAGGACAAGCCATTCTTAAACTTGCAGAGAAAGGGAAATATTTCAGGAATATGGGGATGGAGGTGTAATATAGAGAAAGATCAAGCTTCTGCCATGTCATGTAGTACAGCTTTCTTGCATGCTTGGACATGTACAAGAAAGAAAAAAATATTATCTTATTGACGTTGTTGTTTTAGGTGTCTCCTACAAGCATTCAAATAAACAACCAATATATACATCTACACAACATATTCTAGTTCTCCTAAATATTAACAGCAATACAAATTTTAACTAAGTCCTCTGATCACATCAATTCCTCGCCTTCTCAGGTTGATTAAAACAATTAATCTTAACTTACAGTCCTCTCTTTCCTGTCACCAAAACTCGGCCTACTGCTGCTAATGGCAATACGGACTATGTAGGATTTTCTCTTTTCCTACCCAATGGCACTTACAATGATCTTGTCGTAACCAAAATACAACAGTGACTTGATAGTAGTGAGCCACAAGTGTGTGTGTGAAAGAGCAAGACCGAGAGAGAGAGAGAGAGAGAGAGGGAGAGAGAGAATGAAAGGTCCTCCTTCAGATTATTAATAAAGCTACCAAAGTGGGGCGCCTGGGTGGCTCAGTCACTTAAGCGTCCGACTTCGGCTCAAGTCATGATCTCGTGGTTCAAGAGTTCGAGCGCCACATCAGGCTCTGTGCTGACAGCTCAGAGCCTGGAACCTGCTTCGGATTCTGTGTCTCCCTTGGCTCTCTGCCCTTCCTCTGCTCACACTCTGTCTGTCTCTCTCAAAAATGAATAAACTTAAAAAAAGAAAAAAATGAATAAAGCTACCAAAGTAATGAACTGCCTGTGTTCCATGTTAAATGTACTCTAGAATATATTGTACCAAATGGAAAGGGGCAAAAATGTTTCCAAACATTTATCTGTTATCCTTATATCTGAAAATTTCTGGATATATTGAAACTAAATTGGTCCAAGCATATTTGTAGTAATGCAACTTTAAATATGGGGTTGTGCTCTAAGTAAAGTTGACTCGTGTGCCTTAGTGAAACACATTAAATAGGGGTGTAGTTATTCTCCAGGATTGCTTAAAATAACGTATAATTACATCTTTTGTAACTGTCCTTTAAGTAAAACACAACAGGCACATTAATACACCTGTGGACAAAGAAACTATATATTGGCTGCAAACCAGAGTCCAAAGGGAATGACTCAAGGACTTATGTTCCATATTTTTGGTGTTGTTTTCCCAGCAGTATGTCTCTCATGGGATGACACCAAAGGTAAAGTAGTAAAGCAGCACAAAAGCGGTCACTTAGTAAATCTTTGGAAATAAGTGGTTTAAAACACATTTGTGATGAGATACTGGATTTTCTTCTTTCTCTCCCTTTTTGTTTGTTTGTTTTGTTTTGAGAGCTAAATAGTTTTGTTAAGGACGAAATCTTTGATTGTGCTTTTATGCTACTTCCTCGTATTTCTTACCACGTATAATTAAACTTAAAATAGGACTCCTTGAAACATAGATATCATTGTGTAACAGAGGCTTTGAAAGACTTCAAATAAAATTCATATTTTTACTGGCATCTTCTGAGTCAGAATATGCGCCTTCAATAGTACAGCCTACTGTTAAATACCACATGAGTTAGAAATCATATAAACAAATGAAAGTACAACAATATTAATTTACAAAATATTTTTTCTTTCTTTAAAAAAAACATTTATTTATTTTGAGAGACATAGAGCGTGAGCGAGTGAGGAGCAGAGAGAGAGAGAGAGACATACAGAATCCGAAGCAGGCTCCAGGTTCCAAGGACAGAGCTGACATGGGGCTCGAACCCACAAACCAGGAGATCATGACCTGAGCCTAAGTCGGATGTTTACCCCCTGAGCTCCCCAGGCGCCCCTACAAAATACTTCTAAAGTCCTGTCGAGTATTGCTTCTAAATAAATATTTCCCAAGCATTCCTTTTTGTAAGAAATAATAATCATTACTAGTCAAATAAAAACATTCTGTTTTTCTCACACAAAGTGACTTGCTAATAAAGACTTGGAAATATCTCTTTCGCATTTCCGGTTATAAAGTGATCATCTTCATGTTACAGTAAGAAGCCAGCATTACAGACCTGAAGTAGAGTGAGGGTCCACTGCAGCATCAAGAAATTGTATTGTTTCCGTTAGTGGTAAATGATTGTGAGCAGCGAAACTGGCATACCCTAATCCTTACTTCCAAAAAAAATAAAAGTCCTGAATTTCAATATATAATCCATGCATCGTTGCACATGTGGTCTATAATATCTATCTGCTTTCACATGACTACTGAGGATGATAAGGTATGAGGATAAGCCGAAGACCAAAATTTGTTCACTTTTTTCATCGTGATGATTTATAGACTCTCTGTGCTATTATCATTTTTCTGGTTATCCAAATTATGGGTTTTTCATATCTGGATTGTTGCATTTATTTCTCCTTTCTTTCTATGACTTTCCACTATTTTCTTTCACCTGTGTGATTTTATTCAGAAATTTATCAATAGGAAACTTCAACGGGGATTACTGGGATCATGTCTTTTTAAAAAGTCTAAAATGGCTTTCTTTTTTGCTTTTATGAAATCTAAACTCTTTGTGTTGATTATTTCGAACTCTTTAGGTGCCTAAAGAATTTCTAATGGCTAAAGAAACTACTATGAGGAGGAATGGATGAAACAGCTAACCCCCCACAGAATATATCTATAAATTCCTAGGCCTAATCTTAAACTAAGTATGAAATTTCCATTCTGTTCAATAATTTGATGATGTCTGTTTTGATACAAATTATGTCCCCAAATATTCAATAAAACTGGTGCTACTAAAATATGCGTAGCATGTTTATCTAATATCTATAAAGTGAATAACACAGAAAGAGAATAATATCTCACCCCTGTTCTCCAAACCCCACCTAATGTTTTTCATTTCCTATCATAGAAGTTCTCAAAATTTAGTCTTTACAGATATAAAGTATGTGTATGACCTTTTCCTAATAATTAGTTTACACTTTATATAACCAAACTTATATGATATTATATAAATAGCTATTTATTCTTACAAATGACAGTTTCTCTTCTTTTTGGGAGAAAATAATACTTAAAAATAGTGTTACTTCCTCTGTCTATGAAATAATCTTTAAAACTATTCTAACTGGCTTTAAATATTTCTGAATTGGTAAATTTCCTATATCTTCCCATACATGAATCTGATTAGAATGGGCACTCAAATATATACATTTCCACAAAGAAAAAATATATATGTATAACATTATCTAAATGCAAAATAATCACACACGGACAATTGCCAAATTATTAAACTTCTTCAAATCCAAAAATACATTGTTAAACTGGCAACAAATCAGATTAACAGACCCAAGATTTTCCTAAGCCATAGAGCAAATTAAGCTCTTATAATAAAATAGTTCATATATAATTTATGTATTTTTCAATGTTTGTGGCCATTGAATAAAGCATATTTATGATAACTATTTGATTCAGCCTGATTCTGTAAACTTGGAATTTATCTTTGTTCTTTAAAAGACATATTGGCCAGTCTGTTTTTCAAATGTAATTATAAGTGAGAAGACACATATTCTATTAATGCCGTGTTGGGCAGAACTCTTATCAGGGATGACTGAATACAACATTCTTTCCTTACTTAAGTGTAATTCTTCAGAAAAAAAATTGTATATCAGCATAAAAATATTTTTAAAAGAATGAATACCATGGCTTCATTTAACTGACATAAAATTAAGTCTAAACTAAATCCCAAGCATTTTTGAAATGATATTAATTTACATTTTAATTTGTCTCTGCATAAAATGCATCTCCTTCAAATATCATTATATGCTGATGCACAGTCTCTAATCTCAGAAATAAAATTTATGCCAAACCCTATTTCTTAGAGAAAGAATACCATCAAATTCTAAATATTTTATCATCAAGATTATGTTGATGAAATATTTGCCAACATGCTACACATGCCAATGCAAATTTGGATATCAGTTAACCTTTGTACAAAAAGAAACCAGATAATTGAAATTAAACACCATTAATTTTGCGTCTTAAAAGATTTAAATAGTCCAAAGTTTATATCTACCACTGTTTTTGCAACATGAAAGCAGAGTCTACAACAAAAATTCAAAACAATTTCGAGAACAATTTGTTAGTATTTAAAAACATAAAACCTTACATGTATTTTTTTTCCCTAAACTTAGTTTGTGTGGTCTTTTTGTTGACTCTAGTTAATTGTAATCAAATAATACAGTTTCTTCTCAGTATGGCAATGATAATAAGTGTAAATCCTAGTTCAGAGTGGAAAATTACAGTTGGAGTGTTGAAGGCCTTTATTTTTTCAGTATAGGTCTAGGTAATTAAATGCTTATTGATTAATGTATCTGTTATTGATTGTACTTCTATATCTAAAGTTTTTATACTGAAAATGTATTTCGTGTTCAATTCCCCTAAGAAGTTTAAAAGACCAAATTTAAAAATTATTAAATCTAATTTTGGTACCATAAATTTCTGTTATATTTGCCATATTTGACCAACAGATAGGTTTAATTATATGGATATTTGTTCAAATATTTTGCCATTTGCCACATGGAAAAGTTGGACATTGACCAAAATATTTATGATCTAAAATTAATTCTTCCAGTTTAATGTTAAATCTTAGAGACATTTTTAAGATATTTAAAACCTGAGCTATGCAATGAGTGAGGTAACAGTCTCAATAGTATTCATTTATTTTAGAAATTTCTTCATCAAAGTACTCAACCTCCCTTTTTATGGCAACTTAGTAACTATGTTCCTTTTTTTTGTCTACTTATGCTATTTTTGCTTAGGATATTATAACTTTAAGTCTTATTAATAAAGATAATAGAAAGTGTAACACTAGCTTCCATTTGTATATTATTATACAATTCATAAAGGATTTTTATACACATGAGATCATTTGACCTGTGTAATAACCCTATGAAGAGAAGACCTAAGTATTATTTCTATTGTATGGTTGAGAATACTAAGGCTCAAAGAGACAAATGAGTTATCTAAAATACTTCTTCTAACTCCAAACCACATTCTCATTTAAATACACTAGGTTTCAAATGTTTGGTTGGTGTATTAGAGGGGCTTTTGTAAGGTCCTTCTATCAAGAAGCATCATCATGATATCTAGTAACTATAAAAGCTCCACTCTGTCTTGAGTCCACATCTCCAGAACAGGGAAAGATCACAGCATGAAACCTATTTTTCAAACCTGAGTCAACTGGAGCATACGACTTACAAAACATACTAAAGTGGTACATAGCTACCATTCATTAAGCAAACACAAATATTGTTAATTGGATGTTTGAATTAAAACAGGATTGTCAAAACAAACAAAAAGAAAATTTAAAAAGCAAAGCAATATCAGTTTTTTTTTTCTAAATATAATTTATTGTCCAGTTAGCTAACATACAGTGTATACAGTATGCTCTTGGTTTTGGGAATAGATTCCCATGATTCATCTCAACAAGTGCCCTCCTCAATGCCCATCACCCCATCAACCCTCAGTTTGTTCTCTGTATTTAAGAGTCTCTTATGGTTGGCCTCCCTTTCTGTTTGAAACTAATTTTTTTTCCCTTCTCTTCCTCCATTGTCTTCTGTTAAGTTTCTCAAATTCCACATATGAATGAAAACATATGATATCTGTCTTTCTCTGACTGACTTATTTCACTTAGCATAATACCCTCCAGTTCCACCCACATTGTTGCAAATGGCAAGATTTCATTCTTTCTCATTGCCAAGTAGTATTCCATTGTATATATAAACCACATCTTTATCCGTTTATTGGTTGATGGACATTTGGGCTCTTTCCATCATTTGGCTATTGTTGATAGTGCTGCTATAAACATTGGGGTATAAGTACCCCTATGAATCAGAACTCTTGTATCCTTTGGATAAATTCCTAGTAGTGCTATTGTTGTGTTGGAGGGTAGTATCATTTTTAACTTTTTGAGGAACCTCCACACTGTTTTCCAGAGTGGCCGCACCAGTTTGCATTCTCACCAACAGTGCAAGAGGGTTCCCGTTTCTCCACATCCTTGCCAACAATGTTGTTTTGATGTGTATTTCCCTAGTGATGAGTGATGCTGAGCATCTTTTCATGTGTCTGTTGGCTATTTGGATGTTTTCTTTGGAAAAGTTTCTATTCATGTCTTCTGCCCATTTCTTCACTAGATTATTTGTTTTTCAGATGTTGACTTTGGTAAGTTCTTTATAGATTTTGTATACTAACCCTTTATCTGCTATCTCATTTGCAACTATCTTCTCCCATTATGTTGGTTGCCTTTTAGTTTTGTTGATTATTTCCTTTGCTGGGCAGAAGCTTTTTATCTTGATGTGACATGCCATGCTCAACAGTTTCAGGGTATAATCTATTTATTTCAAGTAATTAATTCACCTGATTTCCACTAGACTTTCAAAAACTCACAATCATTAGAACTTTTATCACACGCTCTAAATTAGGGAGTCAAAAATACATGTCGAGTAAATTTTCTGAGGCCATAGAGCTAATACAAGGGAAACAAGAAACTAAGTCAAGTACATAATACCCCATTAACTGTGTTCTTTCTACTCCAACACATTTGCAATTTGTTTAGGCCTCTTTTACATTATCATACAGCAAAAAAATAAATACAATCTCAACAATGACCCCCAAATTGCTGGTAAACTCTAGTTGGGCATGTTGCCTCTACAATTCACAGCAACTGTTCATTTAATGCATATTTAATATGAATGGGATGTATGAAAATAATAAACACTCCCAATAAAATAGCTTTTTTGAAATGTGCTAAGGATATATAGTGTTGAGTAGAAGTTCCATATTCAGGTAGCAGAGTCAGGCTGACTGGATTAGAAAGTTGACCAATTCAATTAGTGACTCTGTGGTCTTGTCCATTTTACTTAAACTTGGGGAGATTAACTGTTTTCATTTTATAACTGAAATTTTGATAATATCTTCCAATGAATGTTGTCACAATTGTAAGAGAATTTTTAAAGCCCATAGCACGTAGAATTATGTTGTGATAATAAGTAACTGGAAGTTATTAGCAATAATCAGTAATCTCTGTGGGAGCAAAGACCATGTACATATTTTGTATATCAGTGTATCTTCAGCATGTAGTAGAGAGTCTTGCTCTTACTGGACACTCAAGAATTTTTTATTTCAGGTATTCCTGAAAATGTAAGTTAATCATATGATTTACCAAGGATTTAATAGCACTGGTGATTTAAAGAAAGCCAAGCCTATTACTGGCTTTAGGAATGAAGTCTGATTATTCTGAGATAATCATGGTAATCCTACTACACCTGCCAGTTGATTTAGGAACCCACGTTAATTCAAATACCTCACAGCTACTTGGAGATTTAAAAAAAGAGACATATTAGCCTAAGTTGGCTCAATAATATTGAGGAAGAGGATTTTCACTCCACAATATGGAAGGAAGAATGTGCCACTGGACTTGAGCAAAGATGCATACAATTACAATTGTGAATGTCATCTATTTTACACCTATTAAGGGAAATAAAATAGAGCAAATAATTGCATGTCAAGGTGAAGAGAGAATGAAATGGCAATATTGAGTTGGTTAGTCAACTAATGCTAAACACATTCTACCTCTAGGTTTAGTAATGCATAAGATAATAGATTAATTCATTGTTTTAGCTAATCTCTGTTATTGTAGCTAAAAGCAATTTAACAGATGGATACTCCTTGATTCTCAGCATTTAAAAAAATTAGAAAAATGAAGTGAACTACTGGCAAAATAGGCAAGAGAATTGGCTTTTGAACCATAGGAAAATTCCATTAAGTTTCCTTAGGATTTGATTAAATACAGTTTTAAAAAGAGACGATTGAGAAAGAAGATTGTCTGAATACCTGGTAACTTTACATAGAAAGCAACATCATAACTATTAGAAAAAGTGTGCTTTTTTATTGTAGCTCTATGCCTAAGGTCTAAGGCATTATTCTAAAATTACTTGCAAAATCCATTTTAAAATCAGACTGATACTTATAAACTACATAAACTTGTAGAAAATTATGTATTTCCTTTCAGCTCTGTTCCTTGATATATTAAATGATAATAAGATTAATAGAATCTTTGAGTGATTTTAAAGATTAAGACAATACATATAAGCCTGTGTTCTTTGTCTTCTGTTCCTACTTTAAATTGTTTCTATTTTCTCAATATTTTTACAAGAAACATTTATTTGTTATGGCAATCAAAAATTAACAGTCTTGTCTTAAACTTACACTCTATTTCTATTTTAAAAATAAATGTAATTCTTGGGGCGCCTGGTGCTCAGTCAGTCAGGCATCGGGCCCTTGATTTTGGCTCAGGTCATGATTTCACAGCTCAAGTTGAAGCCCCACATTGGGCTTTGCACTGACAGTCAGAGCCTGCTTGGGATTCTCTGTCTCCCTCTCTCTGCTCCTCATCTGCTCATGTTCTCTTTCTGTCTCTTTCTCTCTCAAAAATAAATAAACATTAAAAATAAATGTAATTCTTGAGCCCTGTAATTACAGTCTATAATAAAATATTTAAAAAGTAAGATTCAATTTTTAGCCATTCATTTGAAACTTTAATGCAGACACTGGATTTTAGATAAAAAATATATATTTTTTGAATTATCAGGCCTAAGGAGTATATGTAATGTTAACATCAAAAAAGCAAAGGAATGAGCTAGAGATATAAGGGACACAACTCTCCTCTCCAAAACCAATAACCTTGTGCAAGAGAAGGGCTTGGCATCAGATGATTTGGATAATGCATTTTATCAATAGATTTAGGTTATTCTCAACTTTCAGTGACATAAAATATGAGGACTTAGTTTTTGATAATAATAATAGTAATAATTGGTGTGCCTGGGTGGCTCAGTCAGTTGAGTGTCCGACTTCCTCTCAGGTCATGATCTCACGGTCTGTGAGTTCAAGCCTCGTGTTGGGCTCTGTGCTGACAACTCGGACCCTGGAGCCTGCTTCGGATTCTGTGTCTCCCTCTCTCTCTGCCCTTTCCCCACTTGTGCTCTGTCTCTCTCTGTCAAAAATAAATAAACATTAAAATTTTTTTAAAAATAATAATAGTAATAATATAATAATAATTCATGTCCATCTATTGGCAGGTGTACTGCAGCCAATTAGATACCCAGTGGAATGGAAAGTCCACCACATTGTGATCCTGCCAGGCCACAACCCAGTGACCAGGCCAAGTGACAACATAATATATGATGTAATGTTCTAATATATTCTTATTGGTGTTTCCGTAACACCATAACTTTTCAAGAAAAGCACAGTGTTTTCGTTCAGTTGTTAACCTATTACCCAGTGCTTCTTATTCATTATTTGTTTCGTAGCTCATACTGGAAGATGCACATTTTAAAGAAAATGACATCCAAATGGATGATTTTGTAATGCACACTGTATGAATTGCGAGTTTTCTTATATATTAAATTAACAAAGTTTAATTTTTGCAAACAGAAATGAGTATTTCTCAGAAATACTAGGTTTACAGAAATCCTAGGTTTACAATTCAATGTGTAATGTAAATATATTTCATATTCTTCACTCCATTTCCTAGGTTGTAGACTTAAACACATAATTCCTTAACCACTATATTATTCTGGTTGAGAAAAAGTATACCACAATGGCGAACGACTCCAAAATTTCAGTGATTTTACACAATCAATGTTTATACATTTTTAAGAGTTTTCTATTTGAGTGTAGTTGACACACAGTTACGTTAATTTCAGGTATATATCATAGAAATTCAAGCTTTTCTATACATTATGCTATGCCCACCAGAAATGTAGCTACCATCTATCACCATGTAATTCTCTTACAATATCATTGACTATATTTACTATGCTGTGCCTTTTATTCCTGCGACTTATTCATTCTATATCTGGAAGCCTGAATCTCCTACTTGTCTTCACCCTTTTGTCCATCTCCCCACTCCTCTCCACTCTGGCAACCACCGGTTTGCTCTCTGTATTTATAGGTCTGATTCTGCCTTTTGCCTGTTTATTCATTTGTTTTCATTTTTAGATTCCACCAGTGAGTGAAATCATATGGCATTTGTCTTTCTATGTTTGACTTATTTCACTTAGCATAATACCCTGCAGGTCCATCCATGTTGTCGCCAGTGGCACTATCTCATCCTCTTTTATGGCTGCATGATATTCCATTGTGTGTGTGTGTGTGTGTGTGTGTGTGAGTGTGTGCGTGTGCATGTGTACACACCTGTGCTCACTTTTCTATCCCAGGTTCCCATCACATGAGGGGCGCATTGCAAGGAAGGCTAAGAGGTATAGTCTCCCATGAGTCTGAAATGAGGGAAGTAACAGCTATTGGTGAATGTAAACAATAGTTACTATGAATAATTTTTAAAACTGGTAAATGTATGCAAATAGCAGAACATCTCTTAGGGAGATTTAGATTTATTCACTACAAACAAAGTTTTTTGTTTCGTTTGTTTCAAGTTTTTAGTTACACTCTGGTTAGTTAACATATCGTATAATATTGGTTTCAAGAGTGGAATTTAGAGATTCATTACTAGCACTCAGTGATCATCACAAGTGCCCTCCTCAATACCAATCACCAATTTAGGTGACTCTTACACCAATTAGGTGAAATACGCAATCACCAATTTAGGTGACTCTTACAGTTTAATGTTTAGAAGGAAATGTTAAAAATCAAGCAGTTTTTATTGATTCTATTTGTTTCTATTTCTTAGTTTTATTTCTTTTTTCCTTTTCTATTTTTTTCTTTTTATTTAATTTTTTTTTTAGTCTTCTTTCCACTTCTTATTTGTTTTTTCTTTTTAGGGCATTGTGCATCAAATGTTTCAAGAAAAGCATGCCACTGTCCAAAGCTAGGAGAAAAACAAGAGAAAAGCTACTTCTATTAACTTTGGAGTTTCAAATTATAAGTTAACAGGAAAAAAAATTGTACAAATATATAATATATTTGTGAAAGTTTTGTTATGTGTAGTAATGAAATATTCTGTGTTTATGATCAGAAACAAGTTCCTAGGTAGGGATCATGGGGAAGATCGAGAGGAAACAGAAGAAAAATGAGATGCATGCAGGGTGAAGGCCTGGACCTGGAATAAACTGTGGACAAGAGTAAGGTCAGCATCCAAAGTTTGACCTCCAAAGTCATTAACATGATCCATCCATTTCAGAGGGAGCTGAATGGACCTGAGGGTATGCCTCCAGATGTCTAGTCCTCTTTCGAATAAGTGGCTTTCATCACCTATATCTAGGCCTGCTTTTATCAAGGCCATAGCCTGAGATTGTGCATATTTTGCACTCGGATGAGGGACAAAGGCCACAAGGAAAGAGGAATGAATGCCTTAAAATTGAGCCTGTTCTCCGATTTACCTGGGTGTTGGCATGCAACCAGATCTGGCATGTAGCCAGATCTAGGAGAGTCTGTTGTCACACAAAGGTGCCAGCAATATGTTAAGATGTGGGTCTATGGGGTACCCCTAACCAAAGGAGATTTTGTTTGTGAAATTTCTCAAAAGTTCTCAAAAAGTTAACATGTCCAGTACTTTGCTCTAATCTTTGATGAGGAACTTTATTCAAAAAAAGTCAATAGGTCACCTGTGAACTGTCAGGCAGGAGCCACTCTTTAGTTTTGTAAGATATTAGTGAGACGTTGCCAACAATGAATGGAAATCTCAAAGCGAAGAATGTCTTGTTTCAATAAAATAGTCTTTTATTTTTTTAAATGTTTATGTATTTATTTATTTTGAAACAGAGCATGAGTGGGGTGTGGGAAAGAGAGAGGGAGAGAGAGAATCCCCAGCAGACTTCACCCTGACAGTGTGGAGCCCTACATGGGGCTTGATTTCACAAACCATGAGATCATGACTTAAACCAATATTGAGTCAGTGGCTTAATCGACTGAGCCACCCAAGCACCCCTAAATGGTCTTTGACATCAAAGTTCTGTATTGCCTATTATTGTTGATATATGAAGCAGTTGGAAAAGTTAGTCATCACATATAATAGTGCCTACATTTTTTTTTCCTTTGAAGTTACTTGTTTCATAAAATATTAGCTATTAAAAACCACCAGAGCAATTTAATTAACAGCTTAATTAAAATTTATAAGAATTTATATAATTGGCCACTTGTTATTAATTATACATAGATTTTATAAAAAAAACATTGAACTCTGTGAAATGATTAAATCTCAACATACTGATATTTTAGTAATTCACTATTTTAAACATATGCAAGAAGTCAATTAACATATATTTGTGCTTTTTTTTTACTTGACAGCTGCCTTTCACAGTTATTTCTTAAGTGATTGTGATATGTTTTAAAGAAGGAAATAACATTGGAAAATAAAAATCTGATTCATTTTTATGACTTCTCTTCTAAGTTATAAGTATCAGTAGCTATGATTATGAAAAACATTTTCATGTTTACGTTGTACATCATGCACTTCATCAGTGGATCTTAAGAATCTCAAATATGAGATGATTTGACATTATTTTGACTGCAAGATAAAATATCATTCAGAGTAAAATCAATTTATTTTGTTTCTAACTTGTAGAATGGTTCCTCCAAATTCATAGTCGTGTAGGTTTTTTGGAGTATGCAGCTTTAGAGAAAAGGGGTCAGGATGTAGCAGAAAACATTCAGTGAAGGGAGGTAGTTCCATGCACCTGGCACATTTCAATCAAATGTGTTCCTCAGGAAGCTTAATGTCCAGAAATTATCTTTTTTAGTGATAAGAACTAGCCCTTAACTAACTAAATGTTATATTTATTTAACAATGGAGTCAGAATTTTCCACTTAGAGCTCCAATTTTTTCTTAATATAAAATGCGGGTGTCTCTTTGGCTGCAAGACTTTTATTTCATTAAGAAACTTCCACTGATGTGTAAAGTATCAAAACTTCTCTCAGTAGTAAGGTAGCAAATTTAATTCCACACAACTTGAATGGGCGCAGTAAAGGTAGTTCCAGCATTATGTCTGTAAGTTATGTGGTTTCACTTCTGTGACCCCTTTCCTTTATTGGTTTCATATGAATTAAAACCTATTCAAAATTGACTGGCTATAGATTTTACTTTTTCTATTTAAATAAATCTCCTGAGGAATTATTCTATAATGAGTCATTTGGCTTTTATACAAACCAACACATTATATAAATTACAAAATGTACAAAATATTTAAAACATTAATAAATGTTTAATGGAACAGTGAATTTAATATCAAATATTTTTACATGAAATAAAACACTAAGTTATTAGAATTGAGCCAGGAAACATTACTGTAAAGTTTTTAACTAAATTCTTCAAATAATATATATGTAAAATATACTATCCTTTCTAGTCTTAAGGTCATTTCATTTGCATTATTTTTTTAATGTTTATTTATTTTGAGAGAGATAGAGAGCAAGCAGGGGAGGGGCAGAGAGAGGGAGAGAGAGAATCCCAAGCAGGGGATTGGGCAGGCCCAGAGCCTGACACAGGGCTTGTACCCTCGAAACCTGAGATCATGACCTGAGCTGAAACCAAGGTTTGGAGGCTTAACTGACTGAGTCACCCAAGCACCCCTGTATTATTTTAAGTACAGTAAAATACTTTAAATTTTTAAAACATATTTTGTGACAGACAGGAGGATAGGTTTTCATTCGTACCTTAACTTTGTCTTAATTATGGCTTTAAAATGTTGCCTTTTAACCTTGAATTTATTACTCAATCTCTGTGTGTTTCAGTGTCTGTATGATCTGGCTTTAGTAAAAGTTGTATTAAGACCTCCACCTCCTGGTAGTTTGTAGTTGCAAAGCCTTGATAAATTACAAAATCCCAAATTCAAATGCTTCAGTAAGGGCTAAATGTATTAAAATTCCATCAAAAAATCTTTCCTATTTTAGCTGATTCTAAGAATTTGAACAAGAGCTCAATGGAAGAAAGTGAGGGGACAGAGATCCAACAGACGTTTCAGCAATCACATGGGGGTAGAATAGTAAAAGTTGAGACATTAAGGCTCTCAAATACACGGATGATTTCTTTTCTAAAGACATTTTCTCTGTTTCAAAGTTGAAAGGCGCAATAGAATGAAACAGAATAGAAATTCCCAGAATCTCGTGGTGGCTAGGAGAATAAAAGCCTCAAGAGGGAGGGCACAGACTCCAAGTGAGAGCTCATAGCCCTAGAAGGAACGATAAATTCACAACAGCAATCTGCAGCTGCTTATTCCTTGGGCCAATTGCTTATCTTGAGCACAAATGGAACTGAGAATTCAGAGAACAATGACTAGTGTTCAGAAGAATTAGAAAAAGTTTTGGCAGCACTGTGACACTTGTCTGGTAAAATAAAAGGCTTCAGGTTTCAAACACAAATTGTTATCTCCTGCAGACATTTCCAAATCCTAAAGATACTTAGGTGGGTGGCTGAAAAGCAAACCAAATTTAGCCCCCTGGAAACCGTAGCTGTAATTTCCATTGTGTCTGAGTAGGGAGAAGAGGAACCCTTGCAAACTATCAAGAAAGCCCTTCATATTCTTCACAGAGGCACCTTGTGAACCATGCGCTAGACACAGGGCAAACCTGAGACTTGTAGTCTGAGTCTTACAAAAACTTCAGTGCAGCCTCAACCCAGTTCAGTTGGTCATTGGACTGAGGTAATCAGCACCCCCAAAACGCGAACTCTGTAGTAGAGGAAAGAGTAAATTCCTTTTTTTCAGTAGATATGTAGGACCTTTACAGTATTTTATAGAGACTATGAATTATCAAGCAAATAGTAAGTGAAGTCCAGATGACACACAACTAAGAGGAAAAAAAAAAACTGATACTAACCCTATAATCTAGACATTGTAATCAGCAGAAAAAGCCTTTAAAATACCAAGAAATTGATGGAAAGGTGGACAGAAAAAGGTAAAATATGTACAAATGTTATAAGAGAATTGAATTTTGTAAAAAAATATCAAATGAATATCCTGGAATGCAGAATATAATATTTGCAATTAACAATCAATACATGAGATTGACTGCAGAATGAGTATAACAGAAGAAAATATTGGAGAACTATAAAGCAAGTCAGTAGAAAATGTCCAAAATAAAACACACAAGGAAAATAACAACAGTATCTGAACATTAAAAATATGGAAGACGCAGAAAAGAAGATTCTGGAAAAGTTAATGGCTGAGGACTTTTCGAAATTGATGAAAGATCTCAAAAAAACATCTATTAAGTCAGAGAATTGAAAATAGAATAAACACATGGAAAATTATATATAGGCATATCATAGTAAAACAACTAAAAAGAAGGCAAAGAGAAAATTATAAAAACATCCATAAGAATAAGACGTATTTTGTTCAGAGAAGCAAAAATAATACTAACAGCTTACTTAGGAAAAAGGTTGTCAAAAGACAATAAATATCATTATCATTAAAGTGTTGGAAAGAATATAGCCAGTATTTTACTAAAGCACAGAAGGAAAATATGTGCAATAGAATATAATTCAAAATTAAAAGTGGTAGTGTCCCATTTTCAGGTAAAACAATTTAAACACACTATATCTCATCTCTGCTACTGAATGCAACTAAAAATGTACATATATCCTGGACAATATACATGAAACATCTGAGTCTGAGTTCTCTGAAACATAAATGCCGGAAACAGATTAGGGACCATAAAGAGAATAATAATACAAATTATTGACCAGAAGAAAATATGTGCAAATCACATATTTGACAAAAATGTGAATCCAGAATATATAAATAAGTATAAAAACTAAATGCAAGAAGGCAAAGAACCTAATAAAAATCAGGCAAAATATTTGAAAAGACACATCATCAGAGAAGATATGCAGATTTCAAATAAGCATATGAAAAAAATATGTTCATAATTAGTAGCCATTAGGGAAACAAAAATTAAAGTCATAATAGGATACATCTACACAACCAGTGACAATATAGTAATCATACAATTAATAACAAAAGAGACAATCACAAGAAATAGTAAGGAGGTAAAGTAATTGAAACTCTCATACATTGCTCATGGAAATGCACAATGTTATAGCAATTGTGGCATTTTCTTACAAAGCTAAGCATCAACTTACAATACGATATAGCAATTCCACCCTTCCAACTATTTACCATGTAGAAATGAAATTATGTTCAGGCAAAAATACTTGCACCAAAATATTTAGAGCAGTTTAATTAATTATCACCCCAAACTGGAAATAATCCATATGCTCTTCAATTGATGAATGGATAAACACATTACAGTGCATCCATACAATGGAATTCTTTAAAATGATGTAGAGGAACATACACTCATATACACAACAACCTTGGTGAATATCAAAAACATGCTAACTGAAAGAAACCAGTGTCAAAGTTTACATCCTCTATGATGATATATATGTATCATGTCACATATAAATGTCACACTTATATGACATTCTGGAAGAGGCAAAACTATAGCAACAGAGAAAGGATAGGTTAGTGGTGGGTGAACAGCATGGTGACATTTAAGGAAGTTTGGGAACCGTCCTGTATCCTAATTGTGGTGAAGGTTTAATATAGGTATATAGGTTCCAATTCACCAATACCTGTAACCATAGTATATGTATATAGGTTCCAATATATATAGGTATGTATATAGGTATATAGGTTCCAATTCACCAATACCTGTAACCATAGTATATGTAATTAATATTATATGAATTTGTATAAAATACATGAGATATATGTTATATGACTATAATTGTACATTATGGTAGTAATTTCATGGGCATATACATTTTCCAAAATTAAGAAACACTTAAAATGTTTGAATTTTTTTGAGTATAAATTTAATCTTAATACAATTAATTAAAACATGTATCTTTCCTCCCAATCAAAATAAACACGAAAAAAAATACAACTTTTCACAAATGAAATTGAGAAAATGTATCACTATCTAACTTGCATTAGAATTAGGATACCTGGATAAAAATGCAGGAGTTAACCCTGGAACTATAGATGGCTAATTATATAGAGCAATATGAGTTAGTCATTTAGTGGTTTAACATATTATATATGTTGAACTCATATACATTAAACATACGTGGGGTTAGGAAAAATGGTTTTTGGAAGTACACAACTATCAAAATCAGATTGTTATTCAAAATATATTTGGGGAGGTATGAATATTTTTTCTGTATAAATCTGGAAATAAATGGATATTATTTTAAAACCATAACTTTAGCTTACAAAGGAGATTTAAAAGTGGAACTTTAGTAAGAATATCATACAATTAATGAAACTTCGTAGTACAAACTCTTACAGTTTTTAGGAGACTGTAGGATCTTGATATTTCAATGTCCGACATCTAAATATATAGAATTAGTTAGTGGTTTTCCCTGATAAATTCATATTATTTTACCATGTCATTTTTTTAATATAATTTCAATTTTGTCTCATCAATGTCACAGCAGTCCTTTTCCATATAAGAAACTCTTTTAAATGTGTTCTTATGAAGACCATGCTATAACATGTACTAACTGATCATAAATAGGAATTATATATAATTTCCAGTGGCATTACGGCCAGAATGATAACAGATTAAAAACAAAAATTAACACTTTAAATCAGGTATCTGTGGTCAACTGCAGCAGTTAGAACCAACATAATGGTCATGTTATGAAGATTTCCTGACATAAATTGCCAATTGACTACTATTTGTGAGAGTGTTTCTAAGTATAAAAGAAAATATTTTAAATTCTACCTGAACACTCTTTAAACATTTGATTTTTAAAAACTGATTGCACGCTAAATTGTCAAGTGTTGAAACAGTTGCTCAAATGTCATCAGCATTAGTATTGTCTAGGAGATATAATTCTTTTCTATCACAAGATTTTTAAGAAAACCTAAAAAGAAGCTAATTTTTAAAGAATGAAATAAAAGATACTCAGAAGAAAAATGAATTATTAGCACATAAAGAACTACACTGTTCTGTATTTTTTAATGTTCTTGAAAGTATAAGAGATTATAATCAAATATGGTTTCTTTATTAGGCTCATCATTAATGATGCTGATTCAGCTCTTGCTAATGAGAATTGTAAGCCTTTGTTGATTAGGTCATTGAATTAGGTCTCACTAGTATCATTACAACACATTTACTGTAGGGAAGGTAATAAAAATGAGAATTTTTGTCTTTTCATTTCTGTAGAGGTACACTTTTTACTTGAGAATGAAGCTATTCTTATTTTAAATACCTTTACTCAATTTTCTTCACTTCCAGCCTTCAAAGACAAAATAAAAAAAATACTCAATTTATGGAAGGTAAATTATGCAAAAACATGCACTGGGACATATTATAATTCAATAAGAAAAGTATATAGAACCTAGGATATGTGACTGACATCCGATCAACTTCAAAGAATGTGAGCAAGTAAGCAAATACAACAGGACATACTGATCTGTGTTAACAGATTAGTCAATCTCCACAGGAACAAAAAAAAAAGAAGAGAATCTAAGTAATCAATCTGCATTAGCAGATTAGGAGTCAAACTGTAGAACCTTTTTATGAAATACTAGTTACAGCGAAAAGATTTAGACATAGCTACACTAGAATCAGAGAAGAGGCTGCAAGTCAGAATGAGAGCCTGCCTGAACGAGTAAACTCCCAAAAGCAAACAGCAGCAGTCGGCTGGCACTCAAGTAGCATCTTCACACATTTCCCTTCATTTAAGAATATCCGCAATAATAACCCAGATGACTTTCTATTGTAAAAACCTGAGGAGACCCTAGGGTCACCAGAAAAACCACCATGAGGCAGAAATTCAGGAGATGAAAGATACATTTGTGAGCTCAACTTGAAAGAACAAAAGCCACACAGAGGTGGGGATTAAGTTAATATACTCCTAAATTAAAAATTGTACTTCTTGGAATTAAAATGCATGTTTGATTTTCTGACAATTCTTATATTTTCTTAAGCTACTCTTTTTCCCTATGATACAAAAGGCTTCTTCAATAAGCCTTTGAGTAATCCATAGATTTTTCTCTCTTATGTTCTCTTTTCAATTTAGTAATAATTTTCTATTTGTAGGACCTTAAATCAACAACTTGAACCCAGTTGTTTAATAAAACATGTCATTTCAAACATACAGGGCAGCTGGCTGACTCAGTCAGTAGAACATGTGATTCTTGATCTCTCGGTATCATTAGTTTAAGCCCCACATTGGGAGTAGAGTTTACTTAATAAAAGAATAGCATTTCAAACATACAGCTGCCCATACTCTTACTGAAGGGCCACTCTACAATAGTAATCCACCTTTTCTGTAGCATCAAAAATTCTAGTAAATATCTCTTTAAGATATGGACATTTGCTATTCAATGAACTAAGAATAAAGGTGTACTATGCAATTTCGCGAAATAGGTTTGAGGCCATCATGTAAGCACTACTGCTCTGGTCTCTGTTTTAACATGACTTATTTGGGAAACACACTTTCAAATGTAGATTTTATGTAGAGGATGTTATTAGGGTTTCTCTCCTACCTTCTGAAGTGAATCTTTTTAAGCCTTCACATGTGCCTTCAACCTTTTGCTCATCTGGTCCTGCAAACATGAGGTAATTAAGATAGTGGAAAAGTCAAGAAGACAGAAAAGGCAATATAGCCTGGGGCAAAGCTATAAATGCACACTCTTGTTTATCCCATGGGAGCCAAAATTGCTTCTCACCCTCCACCTGATACCAACAGAAAACAATGCATTTGTCTGCTCAGTGAACACAGATGGTATACCTGAAGCCATGTTAATCTTCTCTAGCAAAGATACTATAAATTTCACAGCAGCTGCAATGGGGTAACTTATTTGTTGAGCTGTGGCTGTCTACTCTCATCTGTCAGGATGATAAAAGTATTGCTAGAAGAAGAAAAAACAACAACAGGGTGCTATTATTAAAGGAATTGCAAGAAAGCAAGGTTTATGAAGAGATTACAGATGAGGAAAACAGTATGGAGGAAAGCATGGAGGTGTAAGAATATGATGTAGCTCAGAGTGGATGGAATCTATGGCCCAGGACAGGTGAGGATATGAGTGTCCAAGCTCATGGGGTACAAAAGACCCATTGCCTAAAGGCTTCGAATGACACATAAAGGTCTTTATTAATTTTTATATAGTGAACCAGGAATGATTGTATTTAACCAAGAGGCTGATATTTCAGAATTTCATTTTAGAAATATTGATCTGGTCGCAATGGAAAAGGTGAGAAGTAGCAAAATACGATGAAAAAAAATTGCAAGAGACCAGGTGAATGATGACTAAGTCTTGTCCTAAAGTTATATGATGATGTTGAATGTACTTGAAGATGTATATGGGAAGATACAAATGTTCAGATATAAGAAGAGTAATTTCTGGGGTTCTGACATACAACATTATGACTATAGTTAATGAAATGATATTGTAAACTTGAAAATGGCTGAGAATAGATCTTAAGCATTCTTACCATACACATACACACACACACACGCACACACACACATACACAAAAAAAAAGAAGAAAGGAGTTAGCTATGCATGTGAGATGATAGATGTGTTAATTATCTTGATCTTGTTAAGCATTCTACAATGTTTACGTATACCAAATCATCACACTGTACACCTTAAGTATATACAATTACATTTAGCGGTCATTCTGCAATAAAGTTTTAAAAAGTAATTTTAATAGGAAAATGTGTAAGAAATCCATGATATATTAAAGGAAATGGGAAGTACTGCAACTCAACTTGGAGTTAAGGGGAGGGATTAACTATGATCAGAAGAAAAGACAGTGCTGACTTTGGCAGTTGGAGGAAACGAAGAGTAGGTGAAATGGAGGTTCGTTGTCTACCCGCAGTAGTTATATGTACTTATAAACATATATATGTGCTTAACACCATATGGGTGAGAACTAAGAATGGGAACTAGAAAATGTGGTGCCTTGAAAAAAAAAATGACTTCCTAAGAGGCCCTGGGATTATAATGTTATCACTCCTCTAAGAATTGTGTATCTGATTGATATTGGTAACTGGATGTTTCATTAATCTATGGCTCTATCATTCAGCCATCCCTTTAGTAAAAATAAACTTTGTAAGAATTTTACGCTATTAACATGAAAATATCTTTATAGAGAACAATATTTTCTGTTACTATGTTGCATGTACAATAGTTAGAAGTTAGACATTTTCATAATAAAATATATCCAGAAAAATTAATGAAAACACATCATATGATTTCAGCATTGTCCAATATGATGGCCATCAGCTACATATGACCATTGACAAGGTACAATGTAGCTAGCCTAAATTAAGATGCACTATTAGGTATAAAATGGACACCAGATTTTAAATACATAGTAGGAAAAATAGTAAAATATCTCATCAATAATTTTTATATTGATTGTTGAAATAGTATTCTGGAAATAACTGGGTTAAATAAAATATATTGTTTTTTTTAATGTTTTATTTCTTTTTGAGAGATAATGTGAGCAGGGGAAGGGCAAAGAAAGAGATGGGGACAGAGGATCCAAAGCAGGCTGTGCACTGACAGCAGTGAGCCCAATGCAGGGATGGAACTCAGGAACCGTGAGATCACGACCACAGCTAAAGTCCGAGACTCAACTGACTGAGGTACCCAGGCACCTCAAATAAAATATATTGTTAAAGTTAATTTTGTTCTGTTTCTGTTTACATTTGTCAATATGTCTACTACAAAAGTTAATATTGCATATATGGCTCACATTGTGACTAAGATATTCCCATGAACAACATTGTTCTAGAATATAAAGAAATTAAGAGATTTAAGCATTATTTAAATTACCAGCTCTTTTCTAAGTTTTATTTGTTGAGAGTTTTTTTTTTTTAATAATATTAATAGGGGATGCCTGTGTGGCACAGTCAGTTTAAGCGTGGGGCTCTTGGTTTCAGCTCAGGTCATGTTTTCCTGGTTCCTGAGTTCAAGATCCCTGTTGGGCTCTGCACTTGTGAAGCCTGTTTGGAATTCTCTGTCTCTCCCTCTGTCTCTCTGACCCTCCTTCCTTCTCTCAAAATAAATAAATAAACTCAAAAAAAAAAACACAACAATATTAACAGGGGACTTAAGAAATACACTGGTTTTTAAGTCAATGTTGCTAAATTCTCTATATTTGAACAGTATTTCTCTTTACTCTTGTTCCTGTGATTAAAATTGTTATTTCTAGCATCTTTTGTTTCCTATTTTTATTTAAGTGGTACATTTGAGGAGTTTGCTTTCCATTTTGTGTTTGCTTGCTTTTACATTTGTTTGGTAGATATGTTAGGAGTGGGAGAGTCTGCATTATGTGAATGAAGGTCTGGGTCCTTGGATTCCCCACAAGATTTATGCGGGGATCTGCTCTCCAATAGAGACAACCAGAAGAAAAGTAGCAAGTGCAAAGCAGTTTATTTATTGATTTATTTTTTTAATGTTTATTCATCTCCGAGAGGAGAGACAGAGTGCAAACGGGGGAGGGGCAGAAAGAGAGGGAGACACAGAATCCAAAGCAGGCTCCAGGCTCTGAGCTGTCAGCACAGAGCCCACCCCAGGGCTGGAACTCACAAACTGAACTCACTGAACCATGAGATCTAACCTGAGCCGAAGTCTGATGCTTAACCAACTGAGCCACCCATGTACCTCCAGGACAAAACAGTTTATTAAAGCAAAAGTGTACTATTCAGGTAGGAGAGTGGGCAAGTTCCCAGAGGTGAAACATGCCCTACGTTGTTTTGGGATATGATAATATTGGCTTGTCTGGCCTGGGAGGAGGGATGAAGTGGTCTCTAATCAAGGCTGTTTCTTATCATTTGAGAAACTCCTCCCACAAGTTGGGGGCGGGGGAACGTTTGACCCTGTAAGGACCAGAACCTTCAGGGCACCCTTTCCCTGTGGTTGGGGGACTGTGATAATGCTTTATAATGAGTCTAGGGGCATGCTCTGCACCTGTCGCTCTTGATCTGTCAGCCCCAAGATTTTGGAAGCCAAAAGGTCAGTATTTTGATCCCCTGGGTGTTCAATGTGTAGTTTATTCATCATTGTCCTTGCCTCTAGTTCAGGTCTATCATTTCCCTTCAAGGATTTGGGACTCTGCCTTGAGGGTGGTCCTTCCTCAGCTCTGGCTAGCTTCTACCTAACAGATATATAATATCTGTGGAATTGTTAATTAATCTCATCTACCGATGATGGGAATAGAAGAGTAACCAAGAGAATATCAGTGCACAAAACTAATGTGCATTTATCTAGAACTGTTTTAGAACTCAAGGGTAGTTAAAACTACTCACTAGAAGATGATAAAATAGTTTAATATACTTAGGAATGTAAAAATAACCTGAATTCAAGCAGATAATTTCCCTTTATCTCTTGTCATAGAATTTGGGATATTAGAGGATATTATTTAAAAGGAGAGAATTTTGAAAAAATGTGAGCCTTGAAAAAGAATTTACATGATGCATTATCTAATTTTACTTTTTCAGGTTAGCCTATAGATATCATGTTTTTCCCATACTATAGGCAGTAATCTTGAGATTCCAGGAGCTGTGACTCTCTCCTCTTTACATTTCCTGAGGACTTGGGGAATATTAGTTTGTATAAATTCAAGAATCAGTAACACTATCTTCTGTGCTGCTGCTGCTGTTGTTGTTGTTGTTGATTATATTTGTTACTGTTGTTTTCAAATGAAATTTCCTTCAGAATACCATTTCATTTCATTCTTTTCATTTGCTAAACTTATTTTATTTATAGATCTTCTTTTATTAGTGTTAGTTTCCTACTAGTGTATATTACCATTGCCAAATAATTTCATCTATTTTAAGTTTCCAAAATTTAAAATGTAATCTAAAATCAATACTCTTTTTTTTCCTAATGATTTGCTATTTCTTGTTAGCATTCTAAATTTAAAATCATATTGTGAATGAAATAGTCTTCTCAAAATACTAGGGATTTTTTAAGTCCAAATGCCTTTGATATGCATTTTTAAATTAGTAACATGACATAAAATAAATAAAGGATCCTATGTAAGAAATATATGCTGGTAAATAAATCTTTGTGAGGCTGATGAGTCTAGCAGTCAACTATGTGGATGTTTTAAAAGAGACTGCTGCTATCTTATTGTTTATAGTTCTTCTTTTAAAAGAAGCAAATGTTTATTTTATTTATCTTTTCAAAAAACAACTCTAAGTTTCACTGATCTTTTTTATTATTTTCCAGGTCTCTATTTCATATATTTCTGCTCTGATCTTTGTTATTTCCTTCCTTCTGCTTGCTTTGGACTTAGCTGGTCCTTCTTTTTCTAATTCTTTATGGTATAAAGTGGGTTTGCTTGTTTGAGATCTTCCTTTTTGCTTAATGTAGATATTTACTGCTGTTAACATCCCTCATAGAACTGCCTTTGCAGTATCCCAGGGGGGTTGGTGTTCCATTTCATGTTTCCACTCTCATTTGTTTCAAGATTTTTTTTTTAATTTCCCTTTTGATTTCTTTTTTGACCCATTGGTTGTTTAGGGATGTATTATTTAATTTCCACATACCTGAATTTTTCAGCTTCCCTCCTGTTACTGATTCTAGTTTCATACCATTGTTGTCAGAAAAGATACTTGGTATAATTTCAATCTTAAATTTACTAAGACTTGTTTTGCGACCTATCCTATGATCTTTCCTAAAGAATGTTCAGCATGTGCTTGAGAAGAATATATGTTCTACTGCTGTTGGATGGTATGTTCTGTATATGTCTGTTAGGTCCATTTGGTTTAAGGTTTTGTTCAAGTTCAGCATTTGTTTGTTGAGTTTCTGTCTGGATGATTTATCTATCGTTGAAAGTTGAAGAATTGAAATCCCCAACCACTCTCGTATTGCGCATTTCTCTGTTTACATCTGTCAGTATTTGCTTACTGTATTAAGGTGCTGCAGTGTTGGGTGCATATATTTTTCAACTGTTACGCATTAAAATTTTTTTCAATGTTTATTTATTTTTGACACAGAGAGAGAGACAGAGCATGAGCGGGGGGAGGAGCAGAGAGAGAGGGAGACACAGAATCTGAAGCAGGCTCCAGGCTCCGAGCTGTTACCACAGAGCCGGATGCAGGGCTCAAACTCACAGGCTGCGAGATCATGATCTGAGCCGAAGTCGGATGTTTAACCGACTGAGCCACCCAGGTGCCACTCAACTGTTACACTTTTTTGATTGATTCATTCATTTATCATGATATAAAGACCTTCTTTGTCTATTGTTACTGTTTTTGGCTTAAAGTCTATTTCAGGGTAGCATATAGTTGGATGTGTTTTGTTTTGTTTTGTTTTGTTTTGTTTTGCATCCACCTAGACACTATGTCTTCTGACTGGGTAATACAATAATTTACATTTAGAGTAATATAGGTAGGAAAGGACTTTAATACCACCTTGTTCTTTGTTCCCTGGCTGTTTTGTAGTTCCTTTGTTCTTTTCTTTCCGTCTTGCTCTCTTTCCTTGTGATTTGATTATATTTAAATCACATTAGTGATTATGCTTTGATAGAAGCATGCTTTGATTCCTATCTTTTATCTATATAGTTTTTGTTTTGTTGTTACCATGATGCTTACATAAATGATCTTATAGTTATGTAGTCATTTTAAGCTGATAGCTTTGAACATGTAAAAATCTCTACATTTTTACAAGTTCCCCCTCATTTTTAATGTTATAATTTATATCTTTTATATTGTGTATTCATTAACAAATGATTGTAGTTATAGCTATTGTAGTTATTTATTTATTTATTTATTTATTTATTTATTTATTTATTTTAGAGACAGAGAGACAGAGAGAGAGAGAGAGAGCAGGGAGAGGGGAAGAGGGCGAGAGAGAGAATCTTAAGCAGGCTTCACGTGTAGCTCAGAGCTTGACACAATACCGATCTCGGAGCTCAATCCCATGACCTTGGGATCATAAACTGAGCCAAAATCAAAAGTCCGACCAATAAGATTTTGGAGTGATATCAACAGTGATAGCCGATTGGCCAAGAAAGATTTCCTGAGCCATCTTTGATACAAAAAGGTGATTTTATTAAAGCACAAGGACGTGATCTGTGGACAGAACGAGCTGCACTGGGGTTGTGAAGAGTAATTGGTTATATACTATCGAGTTGGGGGAGGTAAAGTCAAAAGGAAGACCTGCAGAAGGACTTTGCTATGATAAAGAGGACTCATAAGATACCTGAGGCCTTGCTATTATGAAGCTAAGGTTGTTTTTCCTCTAGTAAAGCATTAACATTAGGACAGTAGAGCGTTCCTGGAGAAATGTTATATTCTGTATTTGACTCAAGTATTTTTCAATGGGCTGCAGGTTATAAAGAAATTTAATTTTACCTGCCATTTCTTTCTTGCCTTTGTCCCCTACATCACCATGAAGGAGAGGGTGTTATTAGGACTCCAGGAAACTGGGTCCCTAGGTTTCCGGAGGTTAGGCTATTAATAAGATTGCTTTTTTAATACACTAAGGTATTTGTAAACTGATGAAGACTCATGTCCTGTATGACTATGATCTCTATCAGTTAACCATTTGTTTTATTTCCTTTCCTTTGTTCTTGGGCCCAGGAGTGCCTGAAGAAAATCACATATATCCCACCTTGGGGAGGGGGCTGGTGGTGGGTAGTGGTTGTGTGCTAGCTTGTGCTTTGGTCTCAGCTTGCCTTATGGTCCTTCATCACGAAGCTCAACTGACTGAGCCACCCAAGTACCCCAGTTATAACTATTCTGATACTTTTCCCTTTTAGCCTTTATACTAAATCTATAAGGGAGTTATTCACCACTGCTACATTAGAGTATTCTAAATTTAATTATATATTTACTTTTAAACATGTTTTACACTTCCATATGTTTTCACATTAGTTATTAATGTCTTTTTATTTCAACTGGAAGGACTCCTTCCAATGTTTCTCTCATTTAACAGTTGTGCTGCTAGATTTGTGGACAAACTCTTTCCAGGGAGAAACTACAGACTTGATTTTACTGTTGGAGTGATAGACAGCAGGGGGCACGCTAATCAGTCTATCAGGTTCCCAGAAGGGGCACAATCATCTCCTACATTCAGGCTGATGAGAAGCTAGAACCTCAGCACCGGCTGGGAAAGAATGCTGTTAAATCCCTACGAGGGAGAAAGTAGGAGATAGGCATTTTACCTTCTGCCCTGAGCCAAGGGTGGAGAGCTGTAGGAAATGCTTCTGAGCTTGTTTGAAACTTTCTTCTTGGTTTAATAGTCCTATGGAACTCATCAATGCTGAGCCCCATTGGCTATCAGAACTAGGTGATTTGGGACCCAGTTCTATGGGCGATAGCACAAATGCCAGATTGGTATATGTGTGGTACAAACTCTTTGCTCCAAAGGAAGAAGCTAGGAGTTGAGGGATCTCCTCCCAGTTGTAAGGTGCTGTGTCTGGGTGGGCTTTATTGCAAAAGTATGTTTCAGCCTTTCTTACCTATTTCAATGTAGATATTTTCAGAGTCATCCACTGGGCAGAAATCACTCAAGTAGTTTCTGCATTTCTCACAGAAGGAATTGATCCATTCATAGCTATATACTTGGTGTATCCTTTGAGAGGGGAAATTCAGGAGCCTCCTTTGTTGCCATCTCAATGGTGCCTGAAGGCACCTGTTTTTAATTTGAAAGAGATCAATGGGAATTGTTATCTCCTCTGACACACTCAGAGCACAGAATATATAGCACAATACATTGATACTTTGCACTGGAAAATGTAAAACAAAATCATATCTTTAAGTCAGAATAAGCCTTTGATAAAGGTTCAGAAATACAAAATGTATTCTATGAATAATTAGGGGAATATTTCTTTTTCCTTTTTAATTGAAAGGAAGACTCCAGAGACTATAAAGGCAAGAACTTCTTTGCTCTTCACAGATATTGAATGTAAATTATTTTTCAATGTCTTTTAGCCTAATACCTGCTTCTTTTTTCACTTAGTGAAAAGAATTTCCCATCTGGTTTTAAGTCAGGATATGCCTATGGGAGACGTTGGTCCATTACAAATCAAGAACTAAAAACAATTCTGCTTTTGATGCTAGAGGCAGTTGCTGGTAGCTACTGTAGTTACAATGCTGGTTGTTGATGGTCAACTTTAGTTGTCCTTGATCTTACTAAGCTTCTTACAATGTTCCAGATCCAAGAGAAGGTACTTCTTTGGAGATTACAACACAATTGGTAAGAGATGTTTCACCAGTTCACAGCATATGAAGACTCATGGTTTCCAAAACTGAAGCATGTATCAGTTCCTGAATTTTGGCCCAATGCCTCTGTTTCCCTATCTTACTTCTCTAAGCTCCCTTTTGTTCATTCATTCCTTTCAACACTTTTTTTTTAATTTGAGATATAATTGACATATAATGTATTAGTTTCCGGTGTACAGCTTTTCTGACTAAATGCTGTTCTGCTGTGTTAAAAGTGGTCGTAAAAATGGTTACATATGAAGAAATGGACATAGCATAGGAAAGTGCCCTCATAAATTTTGTCCACATCAATTAGGCCAGTTCCAGGAGTGAATAGGGATGAGTTTCCTGAATAGAAGATAGTTGAGAAGCTTTTTGATGGATGGGAAATCATACATAAAGTTTATATCAACATATAGGGTTCATGAAGGGAAGAGGATATGTGTTAGATTTCTTTCCCTTAGGTTTACTTTTTTTCCCACTAGTACAGAGAAACATTTTGTCAAGGCAGTAAATGATGGTAGCATGTGATGACAAATTTATTGTGATTGTACCATGGGTATTTGGTGAGTTCTGCATTAATAAAGTTATAAATATTTTATTTCTAAAAACCTTTATTATACAACAATACATAACAAGGTCTTTGTTGGCCTCAACTCAACCAGTAACATTATAAATGTGTCTCTTTTCAAGGAAGACACTTATTTTTCTCCTTTTCTTGTTGACATCTATAATATTCTAAGCAAAGAAATATGTGCAAGTTTTTCAAATCCAAGTATCCACTAGAGAATGCATGAACACCATAATAGAAAAATTACTTTCAAAAACATTATTCTAAGCAGGTTCCTTCAATAAGTTATTTGTGGATTTTCAAAGAGTAGCACATAATAACCACACTTTGTTATCATGTAGTTCTCATTAGCAACATTAAAAATTTACAATTATTATTTGCTTAGTATTTTTCAAGTGCTAATAGCATATTAGGAGTTTTGGACACAAACTACGACTTCTTTTAAACAGATGCAACCATGAGGAATGAAAGTGAAGAAATCAAGCTCTATAAACCAGGTTGAAGGGAGAATCCAGGAATCCTTTGTCCTTTTTATTACCCTATTTCCTGGACAATATATTCAATGGTTTAAATGATTTTTAATCAAACATAAAATCACCAATTCTACAAAAGGGCTAAAATTTTACATTCATAGACTCAACGCAAATATAAAAGATTGGATTCACAACTCAATACCTCTTTTTCTTTCTCTCTTCATCAGGTATTTTTTCTAATTACTTAATATTTATCTGTGTGTAAGCCACTTCTAATAAAGACAGAAAAGATACTTCCCTGTTTTCATACATGTTAATATTTCTAAATGTACAAAAGATGAAAGATTAATGATATGACGTAAATCTTTTTTCCTCCATTTTCCTTCATATATAAACTGTATAAACATATACATATATATATATATATATACACACATATATCCACATAACGAAACACATATGTAACTACCTGCATGTATACACAATGTATTTTTGAATGCATTATCTTCTTTAAAAATTAAAATTATGGATAATTCATGGACAGTGATCTTTGAGAGGGAAGCATGGCATTCAAATACCACCTCTTTTGTCTAAGAAAATGGAAGAGTGAGATCTCTATGTGGAAAAAAAAAAATCTCTGAGTAGAGGTGAAGAATAATGCTAAACACATATTATCTGTAGAGTTCTATGAACTGGCCAGAAACCAGAAGGTTCTTTCCTTACCTAACTCTGCATTTATGCCTCCATTCTATCATTCGGTCTTACAGACATTCAAAACTTTTCTTTTTTTTTTTTTTTTAATTTTTTTTAATGTTTATTTATTTTTGAGACAGAGAGAGACAGAACATGAGCAAGGAAGGGCCAGAGAGAGAGGGAGACACAGAATGTGAAGCAGGCTCCAGGCTCTGAGCTGTCAGCACAGAACCCGATGGGGGTCTCGAACTCACGAACTGTGAGATCATGACCTGAGCCGAAGTCAGACGCTTAACCGACTGAGCCACCCAGGTGCCCCTCAAAACTTTTCTAAAGATCTATTTAAAACCATTGATTTGGTATAAAAGTGACCAATTTTATCTGTAGACATTTTTAGAGAATAAATTTTAAATGTAGTTGTGAATTAGGGATTATTTCCATGGAGCAGTCTTTCATAATGACATAGGTAAATGATACAAAAAAGTTTCTTTTTTTCAAAGCAGTTGTCACACCGCTTTGAATAGAGAGAGATTAAGTGAAGAGAAATAGTGGCTTTGAATAGAGAGAGATTAAGTGAAGAGAAATAGTGGCAACATTAATATGGAACAGTAGAAGAAATGATTAAATAGTGAAGAGATAATATTTAAATACAATAAAACTGTAAAGTGTTTTTTAAATTTTTTGTTTTTTTTATCGTTCATTCATTTCAAGAGACAGAGACCTAACATGAGCGGGGGTGGGGCAGAGAGAGAGGGGGACACAGAATCTGAAGCAGACTCCAGGCTCCGAGCTGTCAGCACAGAGCCTGATATGGGGCTTGAACCCACGAACCATGAGATCATGACCTGACCCAAAGTCAAACGCCCAACCGACTGAGCCACCCAGGTGCCCTTAAAGTGGGTTTTTTTGCACAAACCACAATAAAATGACTTACTTTTATGAGAATTTAATTTTTTAAAAATTGATTATTCTATCATTTTTATTGCTTTAATTCATTTACTACTATTTTTTTTCTTTTTTTGCTAAATATTACACAGTTCTGGGACTCAGTCGGTTAAGCGTCCAACTTTAGCTCAGACCATGATCTCATGGTTCGTGAGTTCGAACCCCATGTCAGACTCTGTGCTGACAGTGCAGAGCCTGGAGCCTGCTTCAGATTCTGTGTCTCCCTCTCTCTGCCCCTCCCCTGCTCATTCTCTGTCTCTGTCTCTCTCTCTCTCAAAAATAAATAAAAGTTAAAATATTAAATAAAATTATACAGTTCTGAGATAATACTCATGCGTGTGATTTATTTTCAGTGAACAATTAAGGCTGACCTTTGAGGCATCAGGATATTTTTAGTCTTCTTTATTAGTATTTGCAGACTCCTTACTCTAATTTCATATTCCCCCCAAATTTTTCTCACAAGGATTTTGAATCTGGCTAAAAATAAAAAAAAATTAAGAATGAGAAGACAGAGCATGTTATGAAGAATGAACAATGAGAAGATAATTAGAATCCATAATTCCTTTGAGATCCAAGAATTCTGAACCATATAAGCTCAGGCACTTTGATACTATACCTATATATCTTTAATTATAGTTATGCCTCCAGTTGGAGATTATCAGAAATCTCAGGTATTACTTTTCTATAAAAATAGCATATTGCATTTTTGGCAAAGAAATAAAATATAGGAAAATTTCAATGAACAATAAATATAGTGATGATTTCTTAAGAAACATTTGCAGATCAGGTATGCAATGAGGCAATTTGTATGCAATTATTAAATATGCCCTCCTGTGATCTTTCCTTTATAATCATTAATTACATTTCTTTCAATAAAATCCCCTGGGAGATTCATTTTTAACATCCAGTCAAAGAGGTAAGTAAATTAATTTCATTTAGTGATGCATTTTTTCTATGTTCACTTGTTCTTCTTACCATTATGAATTTAATGTGCACTAATACTGAAACATATAATGAAATAATAAATTAACCTTAATTTTCTACCAAGTGTTTCTATCTTTAATTAAGAGAAAAGAAGCCACAAAAGGTAACTAATCAAGAGACATCATTTATCTTTTAAATTAGCATGCACTTATGTACACTTACTGTAGACTTGCTGTGTTCTCTGTCTTATTAATACAATTCCAAATAGAACATTTTTCCAGCCTTAAAGCTACTGTTGCCTAGTAAAGGGATTTTTATATGTCAATATTTAAAGTTTTTTATTAACAGAAAATAGACATATGCAGGCAATGATCAGTAAATAAAGAAGGAAAGAGTCCATTTTAGTTAAGAATGGCAGTAAAGCTTTATTATAAAGATTAAAATGGTATTGATTTTTTAAAGATGAGTAAGTGTTACTGCGAAAGAGTTTGGGATGGTGTGAAAGATTAGAGATATTGTTCAGAAAGAAGAAAAATGCAAAAGTAAGACTCAGAAGGATGAACTAGCTTGCTGTTTTCCAGAAGTGCATGCGCTCTTGTCAATCTAGAAAATGATACCTATCAGTGAAGATGAGAAAAAAGAGTGGCTAGTGAGAATCCCAGAGAGATAAGCAAGAGCCAGATCAATTTTAATGAATTTTTATACAAGTTTAAGGAACATTCCCCTTGTTTTATAAAGAGAAATCAATGTTGGGTGTTAGGCAAAGAGATCACATGATCATAACTTTTTACCCATGATAAAATTTGGGAAAGTAGTGGTGTATTTATCATTCAAAGCGATTTATCTTTGCTTGCATTATTTTTTATTGTTTTGTTTTTAGGGTTTTAATCTTTAACATTAAACCTTGATTCTAATTGTCTTATTGTCCCATCTAAGACAGGACACAAAGTAGATAGGGAAAATGAAGAAACCATTTAAATATCTAAACAAATTCTCTTAGAAACTCATAATGGAAAGTATTGATTTATGGTTAAAGTTTTACATTAAAATAAAGAGTTTTTTTGAAAGAGGAAAGACTTTTTTGGGGCGCCTGGGTGGCTCAGTCAGTTAAGCATCCGACTTCGGCTCAGGGTATGATCTCAAGTCTGTGAGTTCGAGCCCTGCGTCAGGCTCTATGCTGACAGCTCAGAGCCTGGAACCTGTTTCAGATTCTGTGTCTCCCTCTCTGTCTGACCCTCCCCTGTTCATGCTGTCTCTCCCTGTCTCAAAAATAAATAAACGTTAAAAAAAAAAGAAAGAGGAAAGATTTTTTGAAAGGTAAAATGTTAATTTGCAGAAGTACTCTGCGGGGTGCCTAGTTAGCTCAGTAGGTTAAGCATCCAACTCTTAATCTTGGCTCAGGTCATGATCTCATGGTTTGTGAGATCAAGCCCCATGTTGGGCTCTGTTCTGATAATACACAGCCTGCTTGGGACTCTGTCTCTCTCTCTCTGCTCCTCCCCTGCTCATACTCTCTCTCTCTCTCAAAATAAATAAATAAACTTAAAAAAATTACTCTGCATAATACTGTATCACATGCAACTTGGTAGAGAAAATGCAGAATAATTTAAGAGCTATTTTTATTTTTCCCCTGGCTTTTCAGAGGGGACATAATTCAGGGGGTTAAGACAGAAAAATCTTTACAGAAGGAAAGATGAATAATAGAATAAATCCTGGGTATAGATGCTAATAATCAGAATATTAAATGAAGGTAAACTATAAAAATTCCCTACAAGTTTAGAGTAATCTCAGAACACCAGAATACTTGTGACTCATATCTCATGGAATATCCTGAGAATGAACCTCCCGGGGAAGTTGTGCATCTGTCTTAGTTGTGCATCTGAGAAGTGAGTAGCACTAGGTCAGTAAAGTTAAGTAGATTGAAAGATTGAAGAAGAGACCCAGCCAGTCTTATAAATCACTATGTGGCAGAAAGCAGGGAAAATAGCTAAGAGTTCCTAAGCACTTTAACATCTTCAAAATGCATGCGTTTTTTCATAAAATAGGTGTTTATGATCTACTCTTATCATTATTTTTATTTCCTTGATATATATATATACATATATATATACACATATGTGCATATATATATATATGCACATATGTATATATATATGCATATATGTATATATGTGTCAAATGTGTATCTCTTTCATTCTCTACTTATCTAAGCTAATAAAATGAAAACAAATTGCTCCTAAGAAATACGTTCCTTCTCAATATGGTTGTTAATTATTGATTTCCTTATGGAACCACTTATATATTAATCTATTCCATGGTTTCTCAGGATGTGGAAGATGCCAATATCAGAATTAGAATCCAAACTCTAAAACTGTTGCACACCAAAGTGTGAGCAGGATAACTATGAGACTCCATTATTATGCTGGTACCTTACAAGATGAATTTATGGGGCCTAGATTAATAGAGTCTGTGTAATTTTTCAGAAGCATAGAACTACTTTGCCTATGGAAGAAAGAATCCCAAAGTCAAGTTTTTGAGATTTCTAAATATTAAATCAACTGTTATTCATAGTAAAACAAACAAGCAAATGAGCAAACATCACAAGTTATACACTATGGATATCAAGAAATATAAAAAAATAATAGGTGAGATATTGTCATTGGAGTTATGAGATATGCATTATAAAATTCAAAAAACAAACAAACAATATTTAAATAAACAAAAATAAACTTTGGAATAAAAGAATGAATAAGTAATTAGAGCTTGTCTAAAGGGACAGTTTGATGTGACAAAAAAATCCAAAATTATGTTTCAGAAATGATAAAATGGCTTATTGGAATTAAAAACTCAACAAGTAGATTAAAAAAATATTTTAGACATGCTGGAAAGAGAGTAAATGAACTAGAAATCAGATCTGAAGAAATGTACCAGAATATCCAGAGCAGATAAAAGATATAAAAGACATGTTAAGAGACATAGCAGATAAAATAATAAAGTCCAGTGTATGTTAAACAGATATATATGTATGTATATACACACACACATAGGAAAAAAAAGCTATGTAAAAGAAGAGGATAAAACTAAAAGAAAATCCACAGCTTGACTTATAGTAGAAAACACCAAAGAGAGAAAAGATGTTCAAATCAGCCAGAGGGAAAACTATTGCATTTACCAAAAAAGTTTTTAGGCAATGGAAATCAGACTTTACCCTTAACTTGTATGGTTTGGACTTCATATAGTTACTGTCAAATTGAATTTAATTGTACGATACCCACCTGGTGTCACAAAATTGATGGTAGAACAGATCTACCAACATTTATGGAAAGATATTTATAATATTAAACAAAATCTTTACAAAGGTCAAAATAAAATCCATACCCTGGCTTTCTTATTTTTAATTATTAAATTTTTTAATGTTTTTATTTATTTTTGAGCCAGAGAGAGAAAGCATGAGCAGGGGAGGGGCAGAGAGAAAGGGAAACACAGAATCTGAAGCAGGATCCAGGGTCCGAGCTATTAGCACAGAGTCCGAAGCAGGGCTTTAACTCATAGACTGTGAGTTCATGACCTGAGCCGAAGTCGGACGCTCAACCAACTGAGCCACCCAGGCGCCCCACTCCGGCTTTCTTTTATGGTGAAAAAACTGTGATCTAAAAAATGTAAGTAAATTTCCTGAAATCAACTTCTTAGTAAGTAGGAGCTTGCATTAACATGAAGCTTTAAGATCAATTCCAAGATCTTTCTACTACACTCTGCTAACGTCAAAATATGAATCAATAAATTATAAAGAGTATAATACATTAGTAAATGTAAATAGAACATTTTACTACTTGACTTAAAAATGACATTTTTTTTGAAAGAGTGTGTAAATGAGTGGGGAAGGTGCAAAGGGAGAGAATGAGAAGGGAGAGAGAGAGAGAGAGAGAGAGAGAGAAGAGAGAGAGTGAGAGATACACAAGAGAGAGTGAGAGAAAGAATCCCAAACCTCCAAACCCAGCATGAGGCCCCACGTGGGGCTTGATCCCATGACCATGAGATCATGATCTGAGCCAAAATCAAGAGTCAAATGCTTAACTGACTGAGCCACTCAGGTGCCCCAACATTGGCATTTTAAGACTTCGAATTAGTAAAAATATTGGCCATAGTGAGGTTCACATCATATCTTCATATCACATCTACATGTGAGTAGATTACCGGTGAAAATATTATTACGAAGTTGTTCATAATTTTAGTGTAGTTTATAATGTATTAATCTAAGCAGTCACCTTTGGGGTATTAGAAAAATATGAATTACAAGAATACTCTACTTATTTGTAGAGAAGAGAGATGAAATAGGCCGTCAGTTTTTGAGATTTCATGACTGAGGGCAAAAATAGTATAATCTGAGACAAGATGAATCAAATATTTTTTTATGCTTGGTTGAGGGATGAAGACACTAACCTAGGACCATATTATATTGAGGTGAAGGCAAAAATTATCAAGGCAGTTGATTTCAGTAGAACACTAATGTGTAAGCACAAATGTGTATTCTAATTATTATTTTTTATTTTTAAACTAATATTTGTGTAATTTTTAAAAAAACATCTCCACTGGTACCCTTAATAATTAAATGATAGTCTGATCTCTTTCTCTCTCTTTGTATTTTATTTTAAAAGAGAATAGAAATGAAGCTTGATTCAAAAATTAAAGAGCCAGTGTATAACCTACTTTTTAAAATAAAGCTTTGATTTAAGTCTAGAATATTTTGATTAGTCAATATCATGATATTGGAATAAAAATGAAATGGAGAGTGAGAAGGGAAAAGTGCCCATGCTAATCATAATGGAAAAAAGTAAAAACAGGTTGAATGAATTATGGTTGCTGTTGTGATGAGACATAACATTCAATCTTTAATGGAGCACACAGATAATAGGACGGTGCACTCAAACAGAAGCTTTTTGCTAAAAATTGAAGATGACATAATTATAGTTTCAGTAAAAAAAGCTGACCTTGATTCCTGGATGTGTTTATCTGAAATATTATAGGCGGCAATGCAGTAAGAAAAAAGGTGATTCAGGTCTTTAGTGTTAAAAAAAAATTGCATTAAAAAATGTACACACACACACACACACACATACACACAGAAACCAGTAAAACAAGTTTAGAAAAGAAATCTCTAAATTAAATACATTTGGCCCATATTATATTTTTTCATGTTCTTGGTTATCAGAGTCTAACCTATAAGAAAGTAAAATTATTATTGAAAACCTTATTTGTTAGTTGTAGTTCTGTAGTTTCCTATAACCCACATTCTAGTTTAAGTCTAGCAAGATTTTACCAATAAGTGAAATACTTCATAGAAATAATATATGTGTTATAAAATTTCAAATATGTTTTCTATTTTTATATAAAATGTAAATATAAAAACTTTGTATGTTTATATATGTAGAAGATAGAATATGTTTTATGTATTTATTTTATAAAAATGCATTATGTTATATATATTTACATGTTATATATTTAAAATAATATACCATTACATATTTATACATCTTATGTTAATATATTTATAGATATGCATATATATTATTCACATATAAATATAATCTATAAAACAAATTTTATATCAATATAAATATATAAGACTATATATATTATATTTTAAGGGCTGTTTAATCTAGGAATTATAGTATATCTTCAGGAAATATCCAGCTTAAACTAAAAGTAATTTGAAAATTTGAAATTTCCATCCAATTTAAAGTATATTAATGATTCCAGAGAATGTCATAAAATCTTTAAAAGACACTTTTCATAAATTCTAAAAAAAACCGAATGTAACAACACGCAATACTGGTATTTTCCCTACATTCTAATTCTAAAATTCATTCATCTGTTAATTCACTTAGGCATTTAGGGAGACTGCCCTATTGTCCAGGCTATTTGCTGAAAGCTAGGGTGAGAGAGGTAAATTTAATTCAACACCTGCTGGGTAATTCAGAAAAGAAAATTTGAAAATGATGTACAAATATTAGTACTGAAATGATACATATCTGTAGAACGCTACAGAAGCCTGGTGCAGAGTACTACCTTCAGTCCAAAGAAGTCAGGGAAAGCTGAGACTCAGACTAACAGAACACGTGTGTATTAGGCCAAACAGGAAGAAAGTGGTTTCTGGAGGTATGAAAGGCAAGAAAACATGTAAGCTAATGATAAGTATCTAGTTAAGTCATGTTAGGTGGCTAGACAAAGCAAGTGATGCCGCAGGGGCATAGCTGGAGGTCTCATAGCTAAGGCATAGCTGGAGGTCTCATAAGTCAAGCTAAGATGTAACATACAATACATAGCCATCAAATAATTTTGAGCACGATTGATTTTTATTAAAAGTGCTCTTTAAAGACTATGGATGAAGAATTTAAGAGGACAAATGAGAAATTCTGAAGAAAGAGAGAAAGAAACTTTAAGAGGTTTTTTATTTATCTATGCGAGACAGTGAACTCAGGAAGTAAAAATCTCTTGAGAGAGATTAATGACATAGAAAATATATACCATGGAATATATACTTAATATGGGGCACGTGGGTGGGTCAGTCAGTTGGGTGCCTGACTTTGGCTCAGGTCATGATCTCACAGTTCGTGAGTTCAAGCCGCACATCGGGCTTGCTGCTGTCAGCACAGAGCCCACTGCAGATCCTCTGTCCCCATCTTTCTCTGCCTCTCCCCCATTTGCACTGTCTCAAAACAAAATTTTAATTAAAACAATTAATTTATTAAAGCACTATTAAAATTGATAAAAGAAGTAGTTAAATTATTAAAGTAAAATATGAGAAATGAAAAATTTAAAAAACGTGTATCATTACAGATGCTGTTTATGGTAAAAAGATTACAAGATAAGATTTCTGCTGATAAACTTCAACTTGTGATGAGTTAGACACTCTTATCAAATCTTGGATAAAAATTTAATTTATAGGGCACTTGGGTGGCTCAGTCGGTTAGGTAGTTGAGCCCCGTGTTGGGCTCCGTGCTGACAGCTCAGAGCCTGGAGGCTGCTTCAGATTCTGTCTCCCTCTGCCCCTCCCCCACTCATGCTCTGTCTCTCTCCATCTCTCTCAGAAATAAATAAACATTAAAAAAAATTAAAAATTTAATTTATCACAACTGACATGGGAAAATATAGGAAATTTTGAGTATCCTATGACTACTAAAGACATTTAAATTTAAATTTAAAATCCATTCCTCCTCCCCCCAAAAAAATTCATAATGAAGTTCAGATAGTGTCACCAGAGCTAATGTCTTTCCCTAAAATTTTAAAGAGGAAATGATAGCAATCAATCATCCAGAAAAAAGTAAAATAAAATAAGCAGAAATATTTTTTAAAATGTTTTAGGAGGTCAGTATATCATACAGTCCAATGTGACACCAAATGTGACAGTACAAAATAAAATTTAATACCATGAATATCAATGAATGCAAAATCCTCAAAAAAAATTTAGCAAACCAAAATAGTTATATAAAAACGAAAAATACATCCTCACCAACTTAATTCCAGGAATGTGTTATTTACTATTAAAAAATAATCGGGGCGTCTGGGTGGCTCAGTTGGTTAAGCTGCCAACTCTTGATTTTGGCTCAAGTCATGATATGACAGTTGGTGAGTTTGAGCCCTACCTCAGGCTCTGCACTGTTAGTACGGAGCTTGCTTGGGATTCTCTCTCTCTCCTCTCTCTGTTTTTACTCTCTCTCTCTCAAAATAAATAAATAAACATTTAAAAAGTAACCAACATATGGGGCACTTGGGTGGCTCAGTCGGTTAAGCCTCTAACTCTTGATTTCAGCTCGGGTCATTATCTCGCAGGTTCATGGGTTCAAGCCCCACATCAGGCTAAGCGCTGTGAGTGCAGAACCTGCTTGGGATTTTCTTTCTCCCTCTCTCTTTGTCCCTCCCCTGCTCATGCTCTCTCTCAGAATAAACAAATAAACTTAAAAAAAATGTTTAAATTAAAAAAACATAATTCAATAGAGTAGAAGAAAAAAGAAGAGAGATATAAAAGACCATATAAACATATAAAGAAGAGTATTTTATGACATTCGACATCAATTTGTTAAAAGAGACATAGAAAAACTTACACTAAACAACGTATTAATATAAAAAATGTGCAAAGCTTTGTCTCTGGAGTAGAATGACCACTGTCAACATTTCTATTCAATTTTGACCTGAAACCCAACCAGTGTAATAAAGCAAGAAATATAGGAGATGTCTACACGGAACTTATAGACACCAGTGTGAGAAATTAAAGATTCAAATCAATGAAATTATTAAGTTGAACCGTATAAAATAATCTTTTAAAAGGTCATAAAAGACTAAATATGAGCACTTTAATACTTAAAATTATAAAAATGTAAAATCTTTTAAACTACTGTTTGAATAGAATTCCATAATAACCTCAGTTATTTTTGTAGAAATTAAGTCAATTTATATATTTATTTTTAAATAGATCTGAACAAGAACAATAAAGAGAAACAGAAAGCAGAAAGACATTGATGTGTTTATGTTACTGGATATCATGACATAACATAAATTATTGTACTGAAACACTATCATACTGAACAAAAATAAACAACTATATCATATCAATAGGTAGTCCAAAATTTAAAAAAAAATGTAAATATACTGCTTTATAACAAAAATAGCATTACATAGAAATAAAGAAAGTACTTTCAGTAATGATGCCGAATTATCTAAGTTTCAACAAAGGGGAAAAACAAAAGAATATACCCCTGTCTTGTGTATGGTTTAATTAAAAAAAATCAGTTCCTGATAGCCCATAGTTATAAATTTGAAAATTAAAATAATAAATTTTCTAGAAGGTAAAATGTGAGGATAGTTTTAGAGATCTTGAGGGAAGACAATATTTCTTTAAAATGAGACCAAAAAGGGAGCTTTAAACAAACAAAAAAATGGCCTACATTAAAGAAGAATTTCCATTCATTATTAAATACCAATGTGAGAATGAAAAGTAAGCCATGGAGGGAAAGAACATAATCGTAGAACACATACCCATCAAAGAAGCTTTACCTTTAATATAGAAGGAACTATGAAATAATAAAAAAAGGGCAAAATCTCAAGAGAAAAGTGATTGACAGACTTGAAATGTACTTCATAAATGATAAACAAATATAAAAATATGAAAAGTGGCACAATAGCATTAGCCATTATGGGAATGCAAATTAAAACTAATATGAGATTCTAATAGTTACCCCTTGAGAATGGTTGAAATTAATGAAATTGTGACTACAAGATGATTGGTAGCAATAACAACCATCACCTTGTGCTTATATGGTTGACAATTAGTTAAAAACTAATTGGAAGGGAGAGGGGACACCTGGGTGGTTCAGTTGGATCAGGTGTCCAACTCTTGATCTTGGCTCAAGTCTTGATCTCAGAGTCGTGAGTTCAAGCCCCACATTGGGCTCTGCACTTGGCATGAATCCCACCTCCCCCCCCCAAAAAGCCTACTTTTTTGACATTTTCTATTAAAGGTGATATGAAGTAGAAAGCTTACTACCAGGTGTATACCATAGAAAATGTATGTGCATGAGCACTAAAATGATATGTAAAGAAAATGCTTAGCAAAATTATTTGTAATTAGTTTAAATAAAAACAACCAAAACATTCATCAGTAGTTTAATACAAGTAAATTTTAGCCTATCTTTAAAATAAAATACAAGAGGGGCTCCTGGGTGTCTCAGTCGGTTGAGTTTCTGTCTTTTGCTCAGGACATGATCTTGCAATCTGTGAGTTCCAGCTCGACTTCCGGAGCTGTTCTGACAGCTCAGCGCCTGAAGCCTGCTTCGGATTCTGTCTCCCTCTCTCTCTGCCCTTCCCCCATTCATGCTCTTTCTGTCTTTCAAAAATAAACATTAAAAAGATGTTAAAATTCAAGAAAGGGTAAACTATATTTACACATAATCATGTCATTTTATACCATCTAAAGATCTGTTGATGGTGAGACATAACACACTGGCCCTGGGATAGCTGGAGAGCAGATTTTTTTATTTACAATTCCAAATGAGAGAAAGCTGGCAAGCAGAGCCACGTAGACATTGCACCCAGAGACAAGGTAATAGCAAGCTGGATCTGTAGGGGACAGCGTATGTCTGGCAAGTGTGGTAGGATTAACTAGGTTTTGTGGCATCTCGGAAGACTGGTTATTTTGTAAACTGTCAGCACTCTGGTACATAGGAGATGTCTCCAGTTGTGCCTGGTCCTGGTAACTGACCCTGGGCCAACTAGGATTGATGCACTGACACACAGTGATGGACTGACTCACAATGGTACAGGGCACGAGCGCCTGACGAGGGAAGTGGCTGGGTTTGGAATGTATCAGCTACTCGTAAAGGGGAACTAATTGGCACAACCAGAATCTCAAAACAGTCCCTGATTTAAGACGGTTACTTGAAATTTTTCAACCTTATGACCATGCAAAAGTGATAGGTTATTCAGTAGAAACCGTACTTGGAATTTTCAAGTTGGATTTTTTCCCTGGGTAGCAATATGCCCTGTGATACTCTGCAGTGACACTGGGCAGCGGCATCAGCCGTGCCATCGCAAGAGTGAACAAGCCGTACACTTAGAACCCTTCTGTACCCATAGAGCCATTCTGTTTCTCACTCTCAGAACAGTATTCAATAAATTACATGAGATATTCAGCACTTTATTAAAAAACAGGCCCTATGTTAGTTGACCTTGCTCAGCTGTGGGCTAATGTAAGTGTTCTGGCTCTTTTGAATCCAGTAAAATTATTTTTCTTCATCGTATAGTGGCTCACTTCTTCACAATATATTTAGCTGTACAATTTACACATGTTTGTATGTTAGTTTTATTTCAATAGAAAACTTGTACACACACATTCTAATACACATTATGTTTTTTTCTACAGCCATTCACTTATGACATGTAAATGGATTGTTAAAAAGTCTGAACTTGACTAAATAGAAGTTTTACCATCAAATAAAGTACAGGAAAATCTAATGTGCTCATGTATGAGAAATGGTTCATTCAGGAAAGCTGCTCATATATTGTCTCCCAAATGATAGGATTTATTATGAGTAATTAGGAAGAGAGTATAACAAGAAGAAAAATCCACAGGAGAGTTGGTTTTTCCCATCAGTCCTGTATTAGATAAAGAGCATTGCAGTTTCTTATAAGATGGCCATGGTAATTATTACAGAAATCAATATTAGAAGACAAAATTAGCTAGAAATTACAAATGGAGAGCAAATGTAAAATAATTAACCAGGTAAGTCATAATAACTCTTGGAAAAAATACTTTGATGGCTCATAACAGCTAAATAGCAATAATAAGCACCATTTTGTTTAACATCTATGTTAGCATTGATCTCATTTCACCATAAATGTGACTCAGCCAAATTTAAAAAAAAGTGTCAAGTTTTGGGGATCTATTGTAGAACACGGTGTCTATAGTTAATAAAGGTACTATATTGCATACTTGAAATTTACCAAGGGAATAAATCCTAAGCATTTTCACCAAAAACAAAAACAAACAAAAAAAACAAAACACACACTAACAATGACGTGATAAATGTTTTAATTAACTTGATTATAGTAATCATTTCACAATGTATACTTACAACAAATTATCACATTTTATACTTAAAATAAATTATAATTGTATTTGTCAATTATCTCTCAATAAACCTGGGAAAAATTCTTTGAAACAAATAAACTCAAAATTTTAATAGCTATAGATAACCATCAAGGTAATTCTTCAAGGCATAGAGAATTATGGTTTGTGAGGTGTCTTGTGCAGTACTGCTCATTCGACATCTAAATAGGAAGACATTATACCTATTCAACACAGGACAGTCCCGGCTATACCTGATACCCCACCATAGTCTTTAATAGTAATCCTTTACCTTCTGAAAAGTGTCCTTGTGTGCACCAAAATTGTGTGGGTAGCCAAAAACAACTAAATATCCACTGGCCTTTCTGTTAATCAAGTTATTGGTAATAGCTAGTTCTTAATATTCAAGAAGTTACCATTGATTTAAAGTATCAACTCATAAGCATATAGCTGATTAGAATACTTCTGATGTCACATTTTATCAGTCCTACCAGAGTTTTACGGCCACATCAGTATCAGCTGATGTCCCAAATATCATAGTAGTGATTTCTAAATTTATTTTCTATTCAAAAAACTTTGATAAATTATGCATATTGAGTAACTAACCATGTTGGATTTTAAATTACAGAAAATTATTTACTGTTTGGCATTAATTCGGTGAAGAAATACGCATAAACTTCAATACTTTTTAGAACTCTTAAAATATAAACCAGTGCCTCTGAATTAAGAGACACTTAGTGTATCTCTGTAGTGTATCTCTGAATCTTTTTTCTTTGTAATTTGTTTTAATAAAATAACATGTATGTTATAATAAATTCTCCAATCAGGTATATAGCTAGATAAGCACAAGTCTGTGAACTTGTAATTTGCCAAATGGTTTGGAACAAATATTAATTTTAATCCCTAATGTAGATATTATAATTTGCAAAGACACCTTATAATATAATTTAAAAAAATAATTATTTTCTCATTTGCAGAAAGATTATGAAATATTTTATGTATATATAATTGAATATCTAATTATAGGTTTATATTAAAGAGATAAGCTTCTTTGCAGCTTTGTATTTTAGCTATATTTTCTAGAAATTTAAATATTTTATATTAGTTTTAATATAATAACAATATCTCATATGGAAGTATTAAAATTTTTAATCTTGATGTATAATATCTGTATAGAGCATGTAAAAAACCTTATAATTAGATACATTGGGGTGAAAAGCTGTTATGAATATTTTTAAGCAGTGTAGACTAAACCAAAAAAATATCATTTGATTACACTTAAATACATGCATTGCATATTTTTGAATATGCATTGTTTTAATGTCCTTAAATAAAATCTTTGACTGTATAGCAATATTAAGGAATATGCCTTACTGTTCGTACCACGATAAAACATTATAGTAACCTATTTGATTTGGCAGCAACCAGAAATTAAAAGACATACATTGTATGTATTTCTTTAGAAAAATTCGCAATCTTGGTTCAATTTCAAAGTGTTGGCAAAGTCTCTCTCTCAAAAAAAAAAAAATACAAGTGGTCATGGTTGTGTGGAGATAATAAGCATCATGCAGAGCATGGAACCCAGAGAACACAGGCATGTCCCTTGACCCGGGCTTTTCAAAGGCCCAGTCTCTAATAATCATACCAACAGATTCTTCAGAGCTTTTAGCCAAAACAGAAAATACATTCATGTTGTGTTTAATGCAAAATGTAACATTCCATGAAAAGGATTTAAGACAAGTGAAATTTGGAGCAATTAGTATTCCAAATGACCTTCTGTGTTTATAATAAGCAGAAGGAGAAATGGGCACTGATCTGAGCTATAGACCTATTTTTATTAAAATCATTTAATTTGATTATGTATAATTCTTTTCATTGTCTAAATTTTATTTGGGGAGAACAAATTTGAGGCTAATATGAGGAGACTGGAAAAATTTCCAGATTTTGTAACTAATGGCACAATGTCAGCCAGATTTTTTTCTTTTACACTAACTTTATATGAGTTTTATAAGATATTGATATATTACGTTTTCAGGTAATAAACTTTTGTAAACAAATATTTATTTTTGAAATAAATTAAATGTATAATTGCTATTTTAAATAAATCATATAACTTTACAATTATATTATTACTCCAAATAAATAAACCATTTCAAATAATCTGTGATCATATACAAAGGCAATTAAATTATAACAAAAGAGGTTTACTTTGTTTGGCTGTAAAGATTTTTACCCTTAGAGATTAGGTCTTCCAGAAGCCCATGATCGTGGCAAAGTTTTTGTCATTCTCACTCTTGTTAATTTTGAGCATTTATTTTGAGTATTTATTCTGCTTGGGAGATAATTTAGCTACTGGATAGTATCTGGGTCAAGAATTAACCTAGAATTTTTCTCAGACTGTCGTCTTAGGAAAGGACAAAAGATGTTCACATCTAGATGATTTATTATGATTTACCAGCATGGATGAAGAACAGATTAACAAATGATCTCCATGCATGGTAAACTTGGCTATAACACTTGCTTACGAACACAAATTTGTTCTGAGACGGTTGATGTGTTAGGGAATAAGTTTAACACAATGCAGATTTCACATTTGCTTATCTATTGTTTCATCTGTGGGAAATAAGGAATATGTTCAAAACTGCACATAATTGAATTTATATAGACACACACAACCCAAGCATCCTTTACAACCGTAGGTTTACAACATGTGTTATGCTACATACATCATCTTACAATTTAACACATGTAAAATTGTTTTTATTAGTGTTTTCTCTTTTTAAAATGTGTGTTACTAAGTTTTCTAGTGTCTTGATCAATAAACATTGTATATGTATATATACATATATGTAATAAGCCCATTAGCTCTCTTATGTTAATGCACAATTTTGAATAAAAACACATATTTTGTGTTATAGCAGAACTGACTGTACTATATTTTTATAGAAGACCAGGGCACATACGGTGAATGATTCCAAAAAATTTAGTAATAGAATTAGGAAATAATATTGATAAAATAAATAAAGAAATCAAAGTCTTTGTTTACTAAAAAATCCAAGAAAAAAATATATATGAATGATATGATATATATGTAGTATATAAAATATGTATATATATTTTAAACTTAGTTACTTCCCTGCTTGTGAAACTAGAGAAAAAAACCAATACTTCTCTTCTATATTAACAACAACAAAATGTTTAAATATTTACTTAGTTCAGAATGTATACATGCTAATTGACATAGTGATATTTGGGCCATATGTTATAAGCAATGAAAGAATTGTAAGTATAGACTATGTAATGATTAAGGTTTATAAAAATAGGACATAATTTTTGAAGTTTCAGTATTTTACAAAGCATTATTGCTTAATTTAAATGTTGAGTCAATATACTGTACATCTGTAACTAATATTGCACTGTATATTATCTAACCAGAATTTAAATAAAACCTTAGTGGTATCTTGGTGGCTCAATTCAGTTAAGTGTCTGACTCTTGATTTCAGCTCAGGTCATGATATAGAGCCTGCTTAAGATTCTCTCTCTCTAATCTCTCCCTCTACACTCATGATCTCTCTCTCTCAAACATAAATTAATTAATTAATTAAAAAGTAAATAACATTTTCAATTACAACAGTCATGATAACAAAAACACATTTATGTAACTAATTTCATAAATCGACGGTTGGTTACTTGGCCTAGGAGTAAATATTTACAGCTTTGCAAGTTATATATGATCTCTGTCATAACTACTCAACTCTGATATTAGGGAGAAAGCAGCCATAGATACTGTGTAAACAAATGGGCCTGACTGCATTCAATAAAATTTTACTGATAAAAACAGACATTCAGAATGGACTTCAGTACACTGAAAGCTAATTCATAGCAAATCATTTACACTGTTACAAATGTCATAGTTACTAATATTTGAATAGATCATTGAAATTATAAAACCCTATTATATAAAGTTTCTAATTCAATCCCCCATCAAATCTCCAATTGTTGTATATTATTATTAATAAATTCTGGATAAAGAAATTGTGTCTTGATGAGATTAAATAATTTGGTTAAATATTATTAAAATTAATAGCTATGATCAAAACCAAAACCAGATTTTTAACTAATTATTACTGTGAATATTATGATATGGAGCTTTCAGTGTGTTGGAAAAGGAAGAATTATATAATTTCCTAGGGGAAAATTAAATATTCTTCTCACTTAAGTTCTAAATTATATTCAGATGGTGATTTCAGTAGGGGAAATTGAGCATTAATATACATAACTAGTGTTCAAATACCAGATAACAGGATTTATCTGATAAAGTATATACAAGGTCCCTGTAATATTCAAAATATAAAGTAAGTATTCAAACAAAATAGCTATTGTTTCGAACTTTGTTAGAACTTTTGAGAATAAAGTACTCAAGGAAAAAAATTTACTTGTCAACCCTCAGATATGGCTCTTAAGATGCAATCCAACTAAAAACATCCAATGACTAAAATAACCAAATACACCATTGCCTAATTTTATTTTTCTGAAAATAAATATCTAAAATATTATTTAAAATTATCTGTCAAAAAATGTACTTTAACTAGCTGTTTATTTTCTTGATGAAGCTATTTATAAACAACAATAAAAGATTGATTCTAAGTGTATCATTTAATCGGTAGCTCTAACATTTTTATAATGTTCACTATACCATATTCAGAATATTGGTGACTGGGGTTGTTGTTAGGTGAACCATTCACTCAATCCATGAGTATAAACATAGCATATGATATGATTTAACTTATTAGGGACCTTTGCCATGCAGCATCCCCATTGGAATTTCTAAAGCACATGTCAATCAATATACAAATGAAATATTTTTCACTATTACACTTGATGCTTGATATATAGTCCATAAGAGTTAGATTTTCATATTGATATCGTCTGATCATTTGTTTTATTAATTTTGTAACATCAAATAATCTTGTTGTTCAAGATCTTCACTTAATGTTCAATGATCAATCATTTCAAATATATTTTCTTATAATTATGTTGAATATATTTTACATTTTGAAGTAGCAACTTTTCATTATTTTTTTAATGTTTATTTAATTTTTTTGAGAGATAGAGTGCAAACAGGGGAGGGGCAGAGAAAGAGGAGAGACAGAATCCCAAGCAGGCTCCACACCCAGTGCAGAGATCAATATGGGACTCCAATACCATGAAGTGAGCTCATGACCTGAGCCAAAATCAAGAGGAGGTGGCTTAACCAACTGAGCCAGTAGGCACCCAAGCAACATTTTACTCTTATAAATATATACACATATATATGTATGTGTATATATATGTATATATGTGTGTGTATATGTATATATGTGTGTATATACACATATATATGTATATGTGTATATATATGTATATATGTGTGTATATGTATATGTATGTATATGTATATATATATGTATATGTATATGTATGTGTATGAAAGTGTTGATTTCCTTCACGGACATTGCAAACAGATTAAACATTTTTTTTCTTTCTTAATCTATTAAGAAAGGCAGTGAATCAAAAAACACTTTTACAACCTATGTGATAAAATATTTTTGCCAATATAAGAGTGAACATTACATTTTATTTAACGTAGAGTATTAGCATAGAATAGTGTTCAAAGAGTAAAGTGAAGGCATAAAATGTCTTTTATGACAAGAGGTAAGGAAAATTGGAAAACAAGATGAAGGGACAAGGAGAGTGGGCCTGGAGAGGGAGCTATTTTCTTCCAATGATCATACCCTGCTGTAGCTAAGCAGGGAGTGAGTGTGGGATTTGGAAATTTGGTTCAAACCAAATTTGAACCCAGTGGCAAGTTAGGTTATCCTCGGCTTAGTACTTCTTTATTCTCTTAGGTTTTTAGTGCACCTTTGTTAAAGCACCAGTAAGGACTTACATGGACTTTTGGCAAGTTTTCTAGAAAGGGAATTGCTCTGTCCAGAAACCAAATTAGGGCTGAGGGAATGCATGACTTACAGAAGGAAATTATGATTAACAAGAAAGGTTTTAAAAGAACAATGAAGAATGCAGAAGCAGCCAAAGATTCTGTGCATCAGTACTAGGGAAAAGTAACAGCAAACTTGTAGAGTTTGTTGAGCTATAAATATTACTAGGGAATTCCCAAAACTTATTGAGGAAGGAACCCAAGGGCACCACGTGAGATATCTGTTTATATGTGCATGAAGGAGGATCTCAGGATCAGCATGTTTTATTATTAAAGAGTCTTTGACATGACACAGCTAATTATTTATATTCTAAATGTACAGCAAAATGTTAAATTTTAAATTATTTTTGGATACATATATCTTGAAAGCAAACATTTTTCTAAGGTAGCTGTGACTTAAATTGTTCTCATTCAACAATACACTTTTTGTTTCCTTAATACTCTCACAGATACTAGTCTCTATTGCTATTGTGTAGCCATAGGACAGTGTTTGGCCAGTAGAATGTTGATGGAAGTAATATATACCTTTTCCAAGCCTGGGGCATAAAATCATGCATAAGAGATTTTCTGTTCTTTCTTTCAACTACATGGAACTCTTGGAGAACATGTGTTCTAGGTTACTTATCTACACAGAGGAAGAGACATCACCCAGTGGCAGAGAAAAAAGTTAACCATTGTTTTATTAATATATTGAGATCTTAGAAATTATATGTCACTCATGCCTATATTTGTCTATATTAATACAATAACAAATCATGTAAATGATTTTTTCAAAGTTTCCAATTTTTCTATGCTGCATCTCTAATCATAGAAAATAAAAATCTGTTGTAACAGTGAATTTGTCACCTTCCATGACCTCCAGTCCATTAGAAATAAAGGGGACCTCCATTATAATTAAAAAGAACCAAAAGGAAATAAAACATGTATTAATACTAAACACATCAAAGACCATAGTTATAGTGCTGTTGCATTTTATAATTGATTTTCTCTGGTAGCAATATATTTTTAAGATCAGTGTTTAAGGTGAGAATATAATTCTCCCTGTATCTCTCTTTTTTTCTTGACAAAGGAAGAGCCTGTTACTGCTGGCATTGGACACATTGTCACCAAATTTTAATCTCTATCTTTTGACCCCTTCATGGTCAAAAAATTATTACAATAACACACTTCAACTACCCCAAATCCAATATTAAATTACTCTAAAAGGAATCATAGCCTATCAAAAAAACAATGTTCCACTTGCTCGAAAAAAATAAAGTCTTAAAAAAGGAGCAAAGGTACATTTTTACTGATAAGACATAATTTTTGCCCATATAAATTCTGAAACAAGACCTAGTTTCTACCATACAATCCATATAAACATAACTGAAATTTTTAACAGCTTATTGAGGCATAATGAATTTTTTTTTACTTTTGTTTTTTAATTGAGGGAGAGAGAGAGAGTACATAAACTGGGGACACGCACAGAGTGGGAGAGAGAGAGAATCTTAAGTAGGTTCCATGCTCAGTGTGGAGCCCAATCCAGGGCTCGATCCCATGACCCTGGGATCATGACCTGAGCTGAGATCAAGAGTCAGATGCTCAACTGAATGAGCCATCAGACACCCTGAGGCATAATTTACATAACATAAAGTTTATCCATCATAAATTTACAATTACATAATTTAATAAATTTATAAAGTGTTCAACTATCAGCCCAATAGAGGTTTAGATATTTTCTCATCCTAAATGTTCCTTTGTGTTCATTTGTAGTTAATCTGATTCAACAATGAAATGTTCACCACACTCAATGTAATCACCGTGTGTCACCATACAAAAGAAAATTACAATATTATTGGCTATATATTTTTAAAGTAAGCTCTGCACCCAAAGTGGGGCCTGAACTCATGACCCCAAGATCAAGAGTCATATGCTCTACCAATTGAGCCAACCAGGTGCCCCTTGACTATATCTCATGTTGTACTTTTGTTGTTGTTATTCCTTTTCTTAAATACTTTGCTAAGTCTGTGAATTCTATTTCCCCTGTAGTGCACAGTTACTGATGTCTCTGTTCAGTTTTATTTTAATTTTAAATAATATTTGCTTTTATATTTAAACCTAACTTTACTCTGGTTTTCTCTGCTTTCTATAACTTACTGAGAAGCCAATGACTACATGGAGGTTGTTTTAAAAAAAAAATGTGGGCAATAATCCTTCCACCTCTGTCAATGGATCTATGTTTGAATAGGGAAGCATATTTAATGCTCAACTCATTTTCAAGTCTTCACTTCATTCTAGGCCCTTTAGAGTCTTCTATGCATGTGTGGATAGCCATGAAATATACCAGGAATTTGTCAATAGCTTGGACCCCCTTTCTTCTCCATTGCACAAGTACAAAATCACAGTCAGAAATGTTCTCTCTTCAATCATGGACTATAATCTCAGGTTAATAAAATGAGCTGTATCCCATCACTTGCTTGTTGCCTCTGAATAGTCATATCCACGGATGATGATCCTGGGCATGGACATTGCTCACTGCTCTGAATCAACTAAGTTCCTTTTACCTATAACAAATAATCTGCCAGGTCTCACTTTCCCCATCCTGACATGAACCTGTGTCTACCAACCTGGAAGGACGTGTAAGCAGGTCCAGGCCAATTGCCACAGATTCCCTCAGTTCTTACAGTTCAGCAGTTTTTAAAGCATAAATGTTTCCTACTTTGGTTTATTCCTTTTGTCAAATACTATAATACTACAATGGGTGCTGCTGTTTATTTTTTCCAGCTTTACTTTTAAAACAGAGGACTTGTCAGTCTTCTTATTGGCCATGGCTGGAAGTTCCACCTCCTTATATCACTTTTGCAAAGACCAAAACAGGATGTGATGTTAAAATTGGGGTTTGTTTCTCAGTCTCTTAGGGATAATCCACAGTGCCTAATTCAGGGCAGTAGGTATATTGGTGTGGAAAGTATTATCCATCCATTCTACTTACATTTATCTGTGACATTCCATTTGAGAGCTAAGTACTCTAATGGATGAACTAGCTAGCCTTGTTATCTTATTTGCTTCAATTATTAAATTGAGTAGATTTTTTTCTCCCAGAATCTTCTTAATATAATATTTTTTTCTATCCAATTCTTTCCACCAACTCAGTATCTGAAGTGCCTTTCATTATTCAGCCAAACAGATACATGAGTTACAGACGGTGCAGTCTTGCCAGAGCTGTTGAATGAATCACTAACTGGAGCAAATGTTTCACTATTTTTTCACACCTTGACAGGAAATAATTTCCTCCTAGGAGGATTTCTCAACCACTTCCAGGAACCCAAATAACCATATATCCATTGGCCAAATGTTTTATCATATTGTCTCTTGTTCAAGAGTCTCTTGTTCAGTATGTCTCTTATCACATTGTTCAATTTACCTACCTAGAGAATTTTTCATAATTTCACTAGCCTGTACCTCTAGTAGTATTACACTTGAACTCTAGTGTTATATTCATCTGGTTGCCAGCTTGCAATCTTCAGGTTCCTCACCATCCCACATACTATACGGATCATTGTAAGATTATCCAATAGTACCATGCTAATATGTAAAAGGGTGTATTTCCTTTTAAATGACTGATTATTTGGTAGATTTATAAAACAATAAAGGGTTCTAGCATAGAATTCATAACCTGAGCACAGTTAATGCCATAGAAGAAAAGGCCATTCCATATGTGGCCTCATTTATTTTAGGATGTTTCTGCCCCATTTTGTAGTAGGAAGAGACGTGAAGAATAAGGTGGTAAGGTAACTCCTAAATACTATTTGACCAAGGTCTTCTTGGGCTGAAGGAGCTCAACATTAGTCATGTATTCACTTTTCTTCTTGCAGTTCTAGTACAATTTGTTCCTAATTTAGTGAGATAGGGACTCTAAATATTCCCCAAAGTTAGTGGTGTATAGAACTTTGGCTTCCATTGCACCACATTATTTTCAACGAGATTTACATCCGTTAGTAAACTCCCTGGTATTCCACCAGGGTCCTGGAATAGGAGTGTCCCTTGACTACAGGAATTACACTCAAAAAAACATATATTTTCCTTCAAGAGGCAAGATATACAAGCATACCCACTGTATTCATAACCTCTGCACCACGGTTAATAACATTAAAACTCAGTCAATATCCTCTCATAAAGCATGGAGAGTATCACCAGAAATGGTTCCCTGTTAGTGAAAGCTATTACCTATTAGACTGACTTGAAGTCAAAAAACCTTCTCAGAAGTCCTTATCAATGCAAAAGGTTCATACCTCTTTTTCATGCTTTACTCATGGTTCTACCCTAAAAAGATACAGTGTGGTCTAGTTAAACTTTTCATGGTTCATTTTCGGTTAAATATAGTTATTTAGTGCTTATGATGAGTGATGTCCCAGCTTTAGAATTGTGAAACAATATGAAAAATCTGCGAAAAAGTCCTTGATTTCATGTCATCTACAATTAAGACATGCCAGAGAAGGATTCCATAAGATATACTATTTTTGGAAGATATACTCAATAAATTGTGTAACACTTAGGAAGAAAGAAAGCATCACATTTTTCAAGCCACAGCAATATTATAACCATTTAAGTGATCCACTTAATCACAAGAATCACAAGAATGTATAATTGCAGTGAAGTTTGATTGAATAAGAGGAAAAACATATTCTGAATAACATATTAGAAGGTAACCTGTTTTTTAAAACTCCCATCCCATCATATACTGGAATAACTTTCATTGATTGTTTTTTAAAGCTGCACAACTAATTTATAAAGTATATTTTTCTAAGCAGGAGAAATTTCACTGCTTTTTAAAAAATATATGTCTTGGTATGGGGTACCTGGGTGGCTCGGTCAGTTGAGATTCCGATTCTTGATTTCAGCTCAGGTCATGATCTCACAGTTCATGGGACCCATCCCTGCATCAGGCTTTGAGCTGGCAGTGTGGAGCCTGCTTGGGATTGATTCTCTCCACCTCTCTCTCGCTCTCGCTCTCGCTCTCTCTGCCCCTCCCCCTTGTGCACTGTCTCCTCTCTAAATAAAGTAATTTCAAAGTATATATATAGTCTTATTTACATATTTTTGTTGCTATTATAGAAATAAATGAAGTCAGCATAAAGTGTGTCAGCAAGTGTGAGTCAGCAAAAGCTATTTATTCAAAGTTTGCAAGGGAGTCAGCTACTATCACTTGCATTTGGCAAAAACTCAGAGGCAGGTAGGCGATTGTGAAGGTTTTATGGTGAAAAAGAAGCGAGGCTTCTGGTGTGTCCATGATGAAGTTTTGGGGTGATGGTGGGTTGGTCCAGAGCCGATGACCAAGAAAGAATTCTTGAAGACATCTTTGGCGCAAAAAGATAATTTTATTAAAACACAGTGAGAGAACCTGTGGGTAGGAAGAGCTGCACTAGGGTCATGACAGGTAACTGATTATATACCCTCAGGTTGGGAGGGGGTTAGGGATAGAGTACGTCTCTAAGGTGTCTTGGAAGCAAGGTTTCCAGGACCTTGAGGGGATAGGTTAAGAAAATGCCATTTATTACCATTTAGTAAAACCTCAGTCATGAGACCCTTCAAATGTATATCAGGGGGCCATAAGCTTGGAATATGATTGCCAGCATATAGCTTGGAACAGTTGAGATAAAGGAAGTGTCTAAGGGAATTTTTATATGTTAAAGTAAAGTTACAGGTTCCTGGGGGGGGTGGGTGGGTCAAGGTAATGTTAAGCCAAGATTCCTTTTTGCTGCTAGCAAAGTGTGATCATTGAGGTAGCTGAGCTCCTAGAGGGAGGTCACTCTGCCTGTTTCAAGGACTTGTCAAAGGACTGTAAGCAGTAAGGGGATTTAATTTTTCATTTGCCTTAGTTTCCCACATCACTATGGCAAGCACTTAAACCCCTTCCCTTTGTTCTTGAGTAGTCAGGACTGTCCGAGGAATATCACACATATTCCACCGGGGGGTGGGGGGGTGGGGCGTGGGGAGCTATGCCGTTAGCCTGTACTTTGCCCTCAGCTTGGCCCACACTCCATCATTGTCGTGATTGATAGTTGTTGGCATGGAGAAGCTGAAGTTGAGCTAACAAGAAGTGGGTTATCCTAGGTGATTGGTCAGTGTAGTATATTTGGCTTTCTCTGGTTGCTTCTGAGTAGGAAGCTGGGAGGGAAAAGAGAGGAGGGCAAAAATGGGGAAAACTGGCAATTATTGACCAATTTGATCCTTTGGGCCTGATTGCTGCGTCTTGGCTTCCTGGACTGGTTACTTTTTTATATGGTCTGGTCATTGCCCATTTGCACATTCATTATTTGGTCATCATGCTCTTATTTTAATTTTCTGCACACATTCAACCATATGTGCATTTAAAAAAAACCTAATGATAGATCTGATGCTAAATGTGTCTGAAAAGATTAAATGATATAACCATGTATCATACGTGCACATGCCACAAATGTCAGAGATAATCAAATATCCTAAGTCTGCATTACCCTACATCAACAGCACCATCTCGGTATTTTTTTCATCTTGAGGACAATTACTTTGCAATTCAATTCAAATATGACACACTAGTCTTTTGTGAGCACAGCCTCCATTTTCTCTAGTCTGCCTCCATCTCGTGTTAGTTTTTACTCACGTCCAGGTAAAGTTCCAGACACGTTTTTAATGCTTATGCCTTTGATGTAGGGATCAACCATGTGAACTCATTTGGCTCTGAGAACAAGGTGAAAGTGATGGTGTGCCAATTCCTAGCATAGAAGGTGCAAATGATTCAGAAAGTGTTTGCTTGCTAGCCTGTGTTTCTCTGATTATCATGCAGAGGACTTGCCTATACTAACCTGTTGGTTCAAAGAGGAGCTGAAGAACATGCGAGAAAGAGGAAAAAGACACATGACAAGTCCTACAAAGGTTAGTTAAATCCAGCCTAGATTAGTCAGACCTTCCAGATACTATATGCTAGTATGTTTTGAGTGTATCTTTACAAAGAAAAGGCTGATATATATATATATATATATATATATATATATATATATATATATGTATTGAACATTGCACTGAAGTTCTGTGAGTCTGGATCTATAGAGGGAAATAAACGTCCCTGCATTTCTCAGTGCTACTGTAAAAAGCCTTAGTCTTCTGAGAGTCTTCATATACCATGAGAATTAGATTTTCAGACATTTGTCTAATGAATTGCTTTGATCTGAAGGGATAATAAAGCTTTATTTATCGCTCGGTGACAACCAAATAAGTATAGCCTGGACTCTATCTCTAGATTAACACCTAGAGTGGGAGCCTCTTGGAGAGTTACCTCCCTAGGTAATTTATGGCAAAAGGGATGAAGCCACACAACGTGCCATAAAAGCTGATATGCATCAAACTTTCTGGCTCCCAGACAGATTTTATTTACATATCAGGGGTTCGGAGTAAGGACTCCAATTATTTTTTTTCCAATTACTTTCTTACAGAAACCCTTTCAGGTGGGTTTCAGGGCAGCTGTTTCCATTCTGTTGTAAGCAGAGGATAACACATTTTCCTGGCCCCTTACCTATAGAGTGCCTGGCTACTTTTATGGAAAATCTGCTATTGATTCTCATCATGTCATGTCAGAAGTAAGCACGAGGACGAAGGGGGCCAACACATTTATTATTTACTGTGAGGTAATAAATAATAAATCTATCTTTGACCCAGAATACCATGTGTGTGCATTTAGGATAAAATGAATACAGATGAATATTCGTCTCCAACAATTGAACTTAATTTAGTTGAAATAAGATAGAATTTAACTCTTAAAAATACAACTATCTTCAGTTTTTATAACAGAGACAATTCTATATGCTATATACTATGGGAGTTTTAGAAAAATTATGGGAGTATTTCTATGCAGTAAGCAGCCAAAAGGAAGTAATCCTTAAACCAACTATTTAAACAATTGGATTAAGGTTGGGATGATGGCATGATAGATGCTGGCAAAACATATTGGAAGATGAAAATGGAAAATACAATACTAACAAATTTAATACTGATAAGCCAGAGCAGTAAGGTTCAGTTTAATAAAATGTGAACTAAAATATATAGTTGAAAATCCCATTTTCAATGTTAATGAATTCAAGGAAAATATAATAATATGAGAAATGATATTAGATTACAGGTCCAGAACAATGCTAAAGGCCTTTTAAATAGATAAACAGTAAATATAAGAGCCCCAAAATTTAGAGTAATAATATAGAACATGATGAATGAGAGAGTGATAAATAGCTGAGGAAGAGACTTAGCCAGCAGATAAGTTGATTGACATTTTCAAGGCCTCTGAGATTGAAATCACAGATGAGAAGTAATTTATCATTAAATCTCAGAATGATGGACTCAGGATTGATGTTTTTAAAATGCAAACTAGGATGAGCAATGTGTAAATCTGAGGACTTGTATCTTTTTCAATTGCAGTTCTTGTTTTAAAGGTCATAGATAGTTCTGACCCACTTTTTGACAATCACCTGTTCCAAGCAAATTCTTCAAAGTCAAATTAAAAAGAAGGGATAAAGATAGATACAACGGTTCAGAATCACCTTCAGCTAACCAAAGAGAGTAAATTGACTGCAGGGATGAATGAAACAAAAATAAAGACATAGGAAATAACAAAGAAGACAATCACCTGAGGAACTTGTTGAAGAGTTTCTTAAAAGGGAGAATAATTGGGAGATAAGAATTCTAAGAAGCAGAGCATTGAGGGTGATACAGTAAGTTGGGACATAGTTTACACTTTTTCTTTCTTTTTCTTTCTTTTTTTTTTTTTTCTGGCCCTGAAATTCTTTCCCATGATTGCAAATGATCTTCAGCTTTCTAGGTAAGCATTTGGCGGTCTCATTGCTTGCATTAGGGAAGTGAAGTGAAATTCATTTTACATGGTGTTTGGGGCATCTAATTTACTTCCTAGTATACAAAGTGAGCTTAAGATATAATTATGGCTCAACTATACTTTTTTTTAAGATTTTTTTATGTTTATTTATTTTTGAGAGAGAGAGAGAGGCAAAGCACGAGCAGGGAAGGGGTAGAGCGAGAGGGGGACACAGAATCTGAAACAGGCTCCAAGCTTCGAGCTGCCAGCACAGAGTCCTATGCAAGGCTCGAACTCACGAACCGTGAGATCATGACCTCAGCCGAATTTGGATGCTTAACTGATTAGGCCACCCAGGTGCCCCTAAAGTGGGTTTCATATTTGATTTATATTTGATTTGACTCATGGAATTAACTCTATATGTTATTATATTGTGTAACAAATATAATAATATAGTGAATAATAAAACTATAATATACTGTTTTATAATTATGCATAACATTAAATATAGTTTTATGTAATGTATATAGGGAAAACAAAAGATGCACATATAGCTATAAGACATTTTATATATATTATCTTCTATTATACCTATTTATAACATATTACATATATCTTGATAAATAAAATTAAATTTCTGGTTATGGGAGTCACAGAGATGATTAATGTGTTCTGTAAAAAGGATAACCAGATAGGTATTGCATTTGCTAATAAGAGACCTAATAACCTATACAGTGCTTCACCTTTAAGCCCACAAAAAAGTTGATTGTAAGATTATTGACTATAATGATTGAATTTTCTCTCCTTTTCTCCTGCTCTACCTCTCTATGTTCTTCACTTATGTTTTTTTTTTTTTTCAAGATGATAAAGACATTTGGAAAAATTTGTAGGAAATGTAAACTCTGAGAATCACATACAGTAAAACATCTGGTTATATATCCCATTTTGTTATAAATAGGTGACCTGACTCTTAGTTGATGTCCAAAATTCAAATCCAGCATTTTAATTCATTTTGATGTTCATTCTCAAAATTATGTTATTCTTATTCACTTCTCACAGAAATCAGAAGGGTAGTCCTTTATCTGTAAACAGTTCCATCGTACTAAGTGTCTATACAGCTTGAGACCATTAAAATCCATATTTCAATGTTGTAGATAAAAAAGAAAATTGAATGGAAAACTACATATTTCTCAGATGTGATCACTGTCTATAGTAATGATTCAAAAGCCGTAGAAAGAACTCAATATACATTTCCTAATTATGCGATGCAATAATTGTTGCTATATTCAAGATTTTGTTGTTCCTCCAATTTTTCTACATGCTGATCACCTACCTTGATTTTGTTTTCTATGATCACGGCTCAACTATACTTGCAGATGAACATGCCCATCTAAAACTATAAAGACATTCTTAAGTGAGACTTGGAAGTCCCAGGGCTACAAAGTCAAAAGTGCATAATAACAAAAACAGTGGATGAAAACTTTTGATAGAAAAAATAAAATCTGCTACGGGTTTGTTGACTTCATTTGCTCAGGAGGTCAAATGAAAGTGCAAATTGCACTTAGAGAATAAAAAACTGGTCATCACTATGCACACTAACATTTTCCCTCTTGGATCTTAAATAATTTGAGGAATAAATTGAATGTTATTTGCATCTTCCTTATAAAGAAAAACCTGCTGCTATTTTTAACCAGTATTTTATTGTAAGATTTGTTTTTCTCTCTTCCTTATTTTTCTCACTTCAAATTTCTATTAACTTTAATTGATTTTACCTTATTTGCAAGTTTATTTGGAAAGCAGTAAAAGGAATACTAGCTAGTAAATAAACCTTTCACAGTTATAGCATTAATGTGCATTTTGAAAAAGATGAGTAAATAACTTTCTTTTCTATTTAAATACAGAGGCTTAACATATTTCCAGAGCTCTTTGAACTATTGAGCCATTTCTAATGCCCCCATATTTAATATTTTCACAGGGTCTTAATGTATGAGAAACAAACAAAAAAACCTACTTCGGCAAATTAAATTCTCCAAAATGGAAGAGTTTTAGATTGACACCTTAATGTGTAGGAATTGGCCTTTTTACTATAATTACACAACTCTATTTTTAGGTTCAGATTCTTAAACCAGTATATATCCAACTACTGAAGTAATAAATTTGATAATCAGATTATCAACAAACTATAATATTTACTTTTAATATATGGTAAAAAGATATTGCAGACATAATCTTCTTTCCAAAGCTAAATGTATCTGGATGTATTCAATAATTACAAATTTTCAGCACATTCAGAACAATTATAAATCAAATGACTAAATCTAAGGAAAAAAACAGACAACTTTAAGATAATTCTGACATAGAAATTTTGTGACATATCTTCTTTGGCTTTCAAGTGATTGAATTACTAGGTTAAACGTATCAATAATCATAATAAACGTAATAATCCTTTCCTCAGTATTCACCAAAGGAGGTAGTGGAAAATGTTATTTTTATTTAAAGCATTTTTAACTTTTGTTTCTGATTTCTGTAGAAATGTATGAGGTGACTTATATCTTTAATATTTATTAAATATTCCTATAATTTCTACTACTTAATAATGAGAGAAGCATTGCTTAAAAATCATTATGTGCATTGATGTCCCTACCTGTCCCTAATAATCTGTTTTGTTCTATGGTGTCCTTTACCTGAGGTTAATGTAGCCACTCCAGATTTTTTTTTTTTACTAGTGTGTACATGGAATATCGTTTTTTGTATTTAAAATTTTAGCCTGTTACTACATAAACAGTAAATTTCTTGAAGACCCCTCCTAAAAAAATCATTATTTGATTACCCAATAAATGTGTGAGTTGCTATTATTCCTCACAAGTAGAAATGAACTGTTCATAAATTGTTTAAAATTTACATGTGGAGTCTGTCATGAGATAATAGTCCAGAATAATTCATTATTCATCAATATAGCTTGGAAAAACACTTTCACTAGTAGTTTCAAATGATTATCAGAATATATTCCCCAACTTGAACTTTAACCTTCAACTTCATTGTTTTCCCCTAGTTTCTTGTACTAAACAAGTTGTTTCCTCTGATTCTTCTTATAATTTGTCATTAATATTTGAACACTTAATATAACTTAAATCTGTACAATCTTTCTTAAATTACACTTTGTTCTGTTCAATATCCCTTATCTAAATCTAGAATTCTAAAAATGTCTAAAAACCAAAAAGCTTTATTTACAATACATCTGGAAGGGGCAAGAAAAGTCCTTTCCTGAATCTATTTTGGTGGCAAAATACAATCAGATTGGTTATGAAGCTATCAACAATCTTGATTTCTTAGTCTTATTTTATTTTTTTGAGTTTATTTCTTTATTTTGAGAGAGAGAGAGAGAGAGAGTGTGTGTGTGTGGGAGGGGCAGAGAGAGAGAGGGAGAGAGAGAGAATCCCAAGCAGGCTCTGCCCTGCCAGCACAGAGCCTGATGCAGGGCTCAAACTCACGTATAGGGAGTCAGCTGAAAGCAAGAGTCAGATGCTCAACCTAATGAGGCACCCCGGTGCCATTTCTTACTTTTAATGTTAATACATATATTTTACTGAGGAATAATTCATCTTTGTTCACAGCATGTTACCCTCATTACTCTGGAAGTGTTAGGTAATAAACTTGAATAAAAATTCGTAAACTTTAACAAGACTCAATCCTAAACTAATCAATTGTCCTGTATTGAGAAAGATATATTCACCAGATAACTTGCAGAAGAATATTTAAATCACAGTTAAGAAAGGAACAAGAATATCAAATACAAATTATTGTTTTTAAAAACATAATGGAAATGTGTACATATAGTGTAGAATTAATGATAGATGATATACATCTTGTAGGAGAATGAATACTAATATACATTTTTAAATTAATTAATTAATTAATTAATTAAATTTAAATTAAGTTAAATCTCTACTTATACTAATAGAATTTTCTTAATTACTGAGGTCTGAATGTGTCTTCAAAAGGAGGAATACATGTTTTGTTTAGACTTAAAAGTGTTGCAGATACATTCATGTGTGATACATTTATGTTCTTTTATGCAGTTCAATGAGTTCATAGAAAATTTAAAAATTAAAATCAACTTTTAAGAAATTTAATTCTCTGCATGTCTCTTGACATTTGTGTGTGTATGTGTGTGTGTGTGTGTATCTCTTCTATTGTGTATAAAATTAGGAATATATTTAAAAAAATAAAAATTAAATTAAATTAGGAATATATTTTTATATATGCATATGTATGCACATTATATGTGTTTATTCACATTTGGATGTATGAGAAATATTTTATAACTATGTGCATAGAGACATAATTTAAATGCAACAAGGATTATTACTAATTTACCACAATTAAACTATCATATATGATTTATTTAAAGCCCAATAATTTTTAGGGAAACATTTTATAAATATTATTTCTGGAAGTATACACAAAAGGGAAGCAAAATTCTTATATCATAAACTGATAAACATATTTTCTCTGCCATGGTTTATATTTAACATTTAGCACAGTGAAATTTTAATTAATTGCAAGCTTTCTAACCATAACATGCAGCTTCATTTAATGGAAATTCTTTCTGAATTATTTTACATGATTGAATTATAAGGAAAGCAACGCATTAAAACATTCCTATCAAATAGCTACTTGCTCTAATTATATTACATTAGGTAAAAATAAAAATGATATCAATGTATTATGATAGTTAGGATCATATTTTGTATCAAATTACTATATGTAGCCTAAACACTGAAATTTAGTGGATGTGTTTGGTACATGCTGCTCTGTTGTTCAAACAGAGAAGTATGAATTGAGGCAAGTCAGGGATGTAAAAGAGGGAAATTATTTAATTTTTAATATTTAGGTAATCTGAATGAATGAAATATCAGACTTTCTTGTACTTCTGCAACTTTTCTCTAAGTCCGAAATTATATAAAATGAGAAACAATTTAAAATTTACAAATGCATAAAGAGAAGATGAGCAGCTAGATAGATAATGGATGATAGATGATAGATAGTAAAATAGATTGATGATAGAAATAGGTATTTTCTGCTGAATTCCACTCATAAGTGGCTAGCTTTCTTATATTTGATAATCTTTCTTTGTGAAGTAATGGTTCGTATTTATTTGCACAACCTCTGCATGCCCATATTATATGTAATTTCTTCATAGTTACATCCCTTTCTTCTGCTTCTAAGAGTGTTGTTGGAAGGTTGGGATGACTCAGAGGACGTAGTAGGGTTAGCCAAGTCTCCATTCCCTACTTGCCTATGCTCATACCTTTATTGCTTGTTTTTGTTTGTTTATTTGAGAATGGGGCAGGAGCATGTTTTCTGGCAATTTTGCCTTCCTCTTCTGAGGCTGGCAATCCATCAAGTGCATCCTATATGGAGACTGGTTTTGGAGACAGTGGGTCCCTCAGACCTGCATTCACCTGTGATCCTGAAAGCAGAAGAATCACATTCATCAAATGAATGTATGTACTTTTTCATATAGGAAAGACAACTTTAAAAGTTTGATAATGGCCAACATAACTCAGTCTAGGTGGTATAGGCTTCCTGATACCCTATTTCTTGGGATATAAATTTAGAAAGACTTATTGGAGGGAAAATTTTGGCAATATCTATCTCTAAATTTCCTATTATTAAAATAAAAATGGGGCGCCTGGGTGGCTCAGTCGGTTGGGCGTCCGACTTCAGCTCAGATCACGATCTCGCGGCCTGTGAGTTCGAGCCCCGAGTCGGGCTCTGGGCTGATGGCTCAGAGCCTGGAACCTGCTTCCGATTCTGTGTCTCCCTCTCTCTCTGCCCCTCCCCCGTTCATGCTCTGTTTCTCTCTGTCTCAAAAATAAAAAATAAAAATAAAAAGTTAAAAAAAATTATTCTTAAATTCAATCATTTATTATTAGAATTTCTTTATTAACATTTATTAAAATTTATAAAAAGGTAAAATTATTTAACACATTGCCATTTTGTGAATAAAAACATTTGACCACAAACTAGGTTCCTATTAAAATAGATTCAAATATACTTGTCTATAGTCTCACACGAAATATATAGCCTTCAGGAAGATGAGGTAAATGTATTTTTTCTATCAATATGGAAATATGTGTGAATATATATATATATATATATATATATATATATGATTCCAGTGTAGCACTGAATTATATCACTTGTGAAATGAAATGTTTACTATATATATAATTTATTTATGTGTTAAACATAACAGAAACCCTATATTTTATACTAAATAGTAGCCTAAATCATAAAATCATAAAATCTTTTCTCATAATAAAAATTTTTAGTTCACTGCAATTTTTTTTCATAATTCTAGTCTAATATGTATTAATAGTTTATACTTTTATTTCTTATAGCTTATACTTTAAGTTTCTTATAGTTTATACTTTTATTAAGGTAGTGACAGCACTACCTTAAGAAAAGATATGGGGGCACCTGGGTGGCTTGGTCGGTTAAGCGTCCGACTTCGGCTCAGGTCATGATCTCACGGTCCCTGCGTCGGGCCCCGTGGTGACCGCTCAAAGCCTGGAGCCTGTTTCAGATTCTGTGTCTCCCTTTCTCTCTGCCCCTCCCCTGTTCATGCTCTGTCTCTCTCTGTCTCAAAAATAAATAAACATTAAAAAAAATTAAAAAAAAGAAAAGATATGATCACACTCATTTTATTCTGAAAATATAGCTGATAAATATTGGTATTCAGAGAATTGACTGGTATATACCAGAAGAAAATAATATTGCCTAATGCCTGTCTTTGACTGTAATTTTTTTTTTAATTTCTCAGCCTATACCTTGATATTCTGAAATTATTTCTGTTTGATTGAGAGGGTTCTATATCTCTTCTAGTAATCTGCAGTTAAAAAAAAACAAAAGTTTTTGAATTTACCAGTTAGTAAAAGACTTATGGAAAGACCTAGAAATGAAACTGGAGGATGTTTTACATTTGAAAAAATCAAGATTCAAATAGAATTCAGTGATTGAATGTGTAATGTCTATGATTGTGTTCCCTAAGTATGTGTACATCAGAAAATAATAATCTATTTTTCAAATTATCTTAAAGCTGTGATGAAATTTACTTTTTACACTTTAATTTTTAAATCATTGGACTTTAGTATTCTCTCTCTCAAAAGTGTATGCAAATTGAATTTTTATTAAAAGACACCCTAGTAAATCAATTACACACATAAGATTGTAATTAAATGTATATTATAGCAAGAAAAGTGAAAGAGAATAAATATGTATGTTTCCCTCAAGTTGTGTTAGAGAAAGATCATGTCCTTCTCTCCTACTAGCTTATTGGAAAATTGGGTATGAGAGATGAGAGAAGAGCTCTAGACAAGATTCGTTTCATGGGCTAAGAAAACTATTTCGTGGAAATATTTAGTTCTGTTGTTTGAGATGGGACTTTGAGCCCTTTGCTGCCATTATCCTTTATATGACCAAATATGTCTGAGTTTGAAAAAAACATAGCTTTGGGCGATGCCTGGGTCCAACTTCAGCTCAGGTCATGATCTTGTGGTCAGCGATTTTAAGCCCCGCTTTGGGCTCTGTGCTGACAGCTCAGAGCCTGGAGCCTGTTTTAGATTCTGTGTCTCTCTCTCTTTCTGCCCCTCCCCCACTCACGCTCTGTCTCTCTCTTTCTCTCAAAATGAAGAAACGTTAGAAAAAAATTAAAAAAAAAAAAAAGAGAAAACGTAGCATTTTGAGAGATACTTTAAACATTAAATAAACAATAGGGGCGCCTGGGTGGCTCGGTCGGTTAAGCGTCCGACTTCGGTTCAGGTCACGGTCTCACGATCCGTGAGTTCAAGACCCGCGTCGGGCTCTGGGCTGATGGCTTGGAGCCTGGAGCCTGCTTCCGATTCTGTGTCTCCCTCTCTCTCTGCCCCTCCCCCGTTCATGCTCTGTCTCTCTCTGTCCCAAAAATAAATAAACATTAAAAAAAAATTTTTTTAAAAACATTAAATAAACAACAGAAATCAACTATTAATGCTCCAATGCTCCTTGCTCCAATACATGTTATTTTGTTATTAAATATTTTGTCTCATTTTGTAATTGTAGAAAAGCCAGGATGAAAGGTGTTCATGTTGGAAATATGTTTACTTATAATAATTATAGTTAAGAAGTGGTAAAATATGGAATTAGCCTTAGGTTGAAAATGATCTGTAATACGTATGAAAAAAATACCAAATACATTTGCTTAAAATGAATTTCTTAAACTTTTGTATATTTAGTTTGTTTAATTAGAAATGTCATGGGTGTTGGGGAGATAGTGGGTAAAAACAGGTTTCATGTAAGATTTGAAAAGATGAGAATTTCCATTCAGCTAAACTAGAAAATATATTTTTGTTTGACTATTAGGTAATAGGACTGAAACAAAATGATTCGAGCTTTGAGGTTTTACCAAAGAAGGCTAAATGTTTGAGGAATGTATTCAAAGGATTTGCTAACTTACAGAAAAAAAATGATTAGCTGTGCTAAAAGGAGATAAGAGGTATATAATATTTCCTGTAATATATAATAGAAAATTTTGAAATATAAGCAAAATAACTAAAATATTCTGAGGGACAGAATGTAGGTCATTTATTAGTCATTTTCTTTTTCACTTACAGGTTACTTGGAAGTGAGTGATTGGAAAAGATCTATTGCAATTAAAGTACAAACCTTTATCAAGGCAAGTTTTAAGACAACGTCCCTAAGAATGAATGTTCAAAATATTGAAAATGGAAAAAATGGCAGGGTTTGACATACCTGAACAATGATGGAAAAGGCGATTTAAAAATACTAGGTTTTTAGTGCAAGTGAACAAGGCACAAAGATAGTGATGCTTACATACAACAAAGGGATGTGACGAGAAGCAGGTTGTAATGGAACATAGATAATAAAAAGAAGAGACAACTTAGTGTCATGATTAAACAAGCAGGCTCTGAAGCATCTGCCTGTGTTCTCACACTGCCTCCTCCATTTATTACACAAGAAGTCCATGGAAGAATTATTTACAACTCTATGCCTCACTTTCCCCATCTATCAAATGGAAAAAACAATACCTACTTCTATAGGATTTTGAGGATTTTAAGCCACCCAGTTTGTGGTGTTTTGTTTGGTAGCCCTAGCAAATCCATATCTTAGGTATTAAGGAAACATCAAGTCTTCAATAGTTATAGAAAAAATAGAATTATTTTGCTTAGATAATCTAATGTACTAGATAATTACTATTATTTGTTTATTCCTGATACAATATTGATGATGTCAGGCCTTTTTGCAAAGTCTAATAGACTATGTTAAATGCTTTTAACATAGGAAGTAGACCAAATAAGATCTATCCATATGTATACTTTACATTTTACGTGATTTTGCTAAAATTGATCTCATGGGCTTCATCATGTTAATGAACTACAGCTGATTATAAATGCTATGAAAACTGCATTTTATAAAAAATAGGCAATTTTAATTATGAATTGCAAGCACTGTTTTATTTGATTGACAGTACTGAAGAAGTTTCATTTAGTGGCTTGTATTAAAGGTATATCACATACTTTCTTTACCTCATAAATTACTTATATTTCTGGAGAAACCCTGTTTGCATAGCTACTCAGGCAACTTAGAGATACTGGCTCTTTTGAATTTTGGAAGGAAATTCACCTATGTGTTGCTTTGTCTTATAGAAAGTATTCAAAGAAGATTTTGAAAGATTTTCATGCAACTAGATAACTCAGGTTTTGCCAAAAAGCAGCAAAAAAATGACTTTTTCTCTTTAAGTGGCAGGAAAAATATTTTTTTTAGAATATGCTATGCCATCTTTATCTGGAAAAAGTTGACTTTGACTTTAACATTTAACTTCTAGAACCGAGCAAAGAAATAGGGTCATAATGATCTAAGATATTAGAGTTACTTCCTAGTGGAATGAACCTATGATTTGTTTTTTACTAGCTGAGTATATAATTTTTCACTAGAAGTCTCAAAGGGAATATTGCTAAGAGCTCTAGTAATGTCTACTAGAGTAGGATGTCTAGCCATATAACTAATAGTATTATAAAAGGAAATATCATAGCATTTATTAATATACACTTGATCTAAAATAATAAATAATGCCTACTAGGAAAACTTTACTAATATTTAATGTGTGGATTAACTCTGAAGCCTTTAGTGGGGCTGTGTATCAGACACACCTGTATCTCATAAGAAGGCAAGGTTGTCTAAAGGAAGCACGGTAGATCGTTCAAAACACAAGAAGGGTACCAAAAGCATGCTTATATTTTATTCATGTTTAGAATGTGATGATATATTACAATTATTACGTACCAGGTTAATTGTGCACATACCTTGTCTAAAAAAAAATAATTTCCTTAAAAAGAGTCTGTGAAGAAATACTACTCTGAAAGAAAATGCCAGTAATGCTAAGCAAATAAACAAACACTCCCCCCTGCAAGAAACAAAACATTTTTCTGCAACTTGTATGTACTCCTTCAGCAGTGGTATAACATAAAAACAGGAATAAATTTAACTACATCTGAATGAAAATCATCTAAAAAAAGAAAGGATCAAGATGATGATATAAGTGTGAATTTGTGTCTACTAACAATAAATATAAGCACCTTGCATTGTTCATTGAAATATTGTCTGATAATAATATAAGGCCTTTACAAAATAAAGGCCTTATTTTTTTTTAAGAAAAATGTGCAAAAAACTGGGCAACCATTAGAAATTCAGTTTTGTAAAGATAAAACATCATCGAAAGTAATGGTCCAATTTAATATTGAAACTGTGAGTGACCCTGAGTTCAAATCCATATAGGGGACAATGTCACTGTGTTTTCTTAGAAGTGTAAAATTGCCTACCATGCTTCTGTGTACTTTCTGTGCTGCCCATGGTATTTTGACACACTTTTAAACACGTTAGTTCTGCATTATCAAGCTCTTAAATCTCTGTCATGGTACAAAAAGGTATTAGTGATAACTATGTCACTGAGTATATACTATATAACAATTCTTTAGTGCACATATTTGAACTCTGATACCAGCAACGCAACAATGAAACAAAAAATATTGACTTAAATGACCGTATTTTTCCTGTTATACCAGGTCACCTCTCAGCAACATAGGGCTCTTCTGAGGGCAATATGAGAAGCCACAAGCAAGAAGAACTGATGATTAGAACACTTAACCAGTAGCAACTTACTAACAAAAGCTAAATTTAAAGGAAGTGAGTGCCAAGTTCCCTTGTCTACCTAAAGTTTAATGATAGTATGGAACAGAGATAGTACCTCTTCATGATACTTGTTAGTGAACTAAGAAGATAATTTGTCAGGGCACCTGGCTGGCTCAGTCGGGGGAGCATGTGACTCTTGATCTCAGGGTTGTGAGTTCGACCCCCATGTGGGATGTAGAGATTACTTAGATAAATAAAAACTCAAAAATAAAATAATATAAAGCCTTTTACATTTAGAAATATTTGACAAGATCTCGTGGCAAAATAACAACTTTCTGAACCACCTGCTTACCATATTGTTGTGTAAGTAGATAAGGACCACATAAGGGGAGTTCAGTGGATTACAATAATAATAGTGCCATTTTTAAGGCACTTTCTCCAACACTCTGAGATACCTCCCATGAAAATAATAAACCTTACTGGTATTTCATGTGCAGATTGACTCTGGAGTCCTCAGTAAATCCTCCTATCAGATAGGTGGGTATCACATTGCAAAACAAGATTTTCTAAACAAGGCAGGACACACAAAATGTAAAAAAAAAAAAAAAAAAAAAAAAGGTACCAAAAGCATCCTCAAATCCTTACATCAATGTCAAGAAGTAAACTTGCATTGTTCTATTCCAAACACATGCAAATAAAATGATGATGTAGCTCATATACTCAAGGTTATGAAGCTCATAAATAGTAGACTCAGGACTCAAAGCCATGGTCGTACACCAGTCTAAGACACTATCATACCACTGTTCCTATCCTGGCATTTTAACGGCTCCTTGTTTTCTCAGAAGACTTTTCACTGACTTTCATTGAATAAATTATATATAAGGTGTCATAAATATTTTAATTGCTTTATGTACAATAAGATAATATCAGACACAAACACATTCAAATACATTCTTAGCACAGTCTGTTTCTTCTCTTACTACCCATAGGAAGATGCTAATAAGACATGCCAAGCTTGTAATGTAAAAGGATAAAAAATTATTTCACACTATTTTGATGATCCATAGACATAATTCCAGATATGTATACACAGCCTAGGCCTGTAGATGTAACTGATTAGCCAGTCAGTCAAAAAATCAGTCACATTAGCATTCAGGAAGAGGAAACTTTGTATTTTCACAGAAATAGAATGCTTGCTTAGGCCCTCTTTATTCTAGGTCTCTATTTGAGTCACTTTTTGGAGTCTGTCTTATGGTCAAAAACAACTCTTTAAAGGTCTTCATTGACTTTCTGAAACTAAATTGATAAAATTTACTTAAACTTTAACACTCTTGACATAGTTCCAATTTTAGATTCCCTAGCTGTTCCATAAATTTATTTCCCTTCTTCTAATCTCAAACCCCAGAAAGTGTGAGTAGTAATTTTCCTCTATTATGCAGAAATGTTTTCCAAAAAAAAATAATGATGCTTTATTCTATTTACATGTATAATTCTCTACTTTCATCAATTAGCCTTAAACCCTTTGAGACTAGGGAATCTGTTGTATTTTTTGGTTACAACATGAAACATAGTAATAATGAAATAAATATGTGCTAAACTAATTGAGAAAATAATAAAATGCCTTTAGAATTTAATGCTGTTGTTCACATCTCTTCATAATTCTGTCCTTCATTTATCCTATGCCACCCCATTCTTTTGGCTCAATAGCTGGCATATCTATTATTCCTTTCTTTTAAAATTTCTGATTTTCTCTTCCATATTGTGTAGACTCTTCCCCTTAATATTTCTATCCCTATTTATTTACATGGACTGATCTACAATTTATACTAAGTACCTCCTCTCTCTGACTGTGTCTCTATAGTAATTCACAATTGTTTTTACAGCCTTTTGAGAATTAACATTGAAAATAGCTAGCTTTTATTTCTTCTTATTTGTGTGATAGGAGACTAGGTTATTCTAAGCCTTTCACCTGGAAAAACAGCTGCATAAGCATACACAACACAAAAAATTATTTGAAAAAATAAAGTAATGAAAAATAGAGAGGGAAAATTCAAAACAAACAAAGAAAATTAAAACAAGACCTAAACAAAAAGGAGACACAGCCAGGCCAAATTAAAAAGTGATAACTAGAAACAAGAGTAAAACCTGGAAAGTTGGAAAATAAAAGCCACTGCTACACAAGATAGTTCTTTGACACTTGAATTGTATTTCCATGGTTTTATGAGGGCTAGAAGACAGATTAAGAACCTTAGAAGAGTTTCCCCCCATGCCCATTGACACAAACCTCATAGATGTAAGACCATCAAGTGAACAGATCCTCAGACTTAATCTATGTTGTTCTGTGAGGGGTTAGGGGAAAATAGAGGGCATTGACTTGAACCTGAACAAAGAAAAAGAAGAAGAAGTAAAGGGAAAGAATAACAATAAGAAAAGGCTGAAAAGTTTCAGCCACAGAAGACAAATTCAAGTTAGAAAAACAAAACAAAAACAAACCAAAAAACTCTCTGGGACATTCATTTAGAAAAAACGTGAATAAAATCAAATAACAAAATCTCTCCTATTCAAAATCATTTAAGTTATGTTAAAAAGAAAAGAGAAAAGAAAAGAAGAGAAAAGAGAAAAGAAAAAAAAGAAAAAAAAAAGAAAAGAAAAGAAGAGAAAAGAAAAGAGAAAAGAAAAGAAGAGAAAACAATATGCTAGAAATATCCCCCTAGAGTAGTAGACAAAAAATGCTGGTAGAAGTGTGTAGTAATACCCTTGCCTTGGTAGGTGCAATGTGACTTTCTACAGTTCATGCAGTCAGTACAGAAGAAAATGATATTAGGATGAATTCTGAAAAACATCCTGCATTACTATTGTTGGAGAGAAATAGGTTGAGAGAGCATTGAGGTACTTCTGGATGAAAAGAAAACGGCTTCAAATGCGGATGCTTTTCTGTACTAACTCATGCCTTATGGGGTACAAGAAAACCTAGTCATGTCAGGATTCTAATTTTCCTGGCTGGAAAGAAATCTAGAGGGGAAAAAAAGTTAAATAAGGACTCTGGAAGTGAACAAGGATGTATAAGAATAGGCTGACTAAAAATAGCAAGATTCTCTGAAGATGAGCAGGACAAACTAAAGATAGAATAAATAAGAAGAGGTTCCAGAAGGATTCTAGTGCCCTGACTATAATCAAAACATATTTTTCTCTTGTGACAAGCCTTAAGGATAATATAAAAAGTTGATCTTTCCAGACGTAGCATATGTCCAAGAATACATATATGTATACTCTTAGTAAGTCATAGCTAAATCACATTAAATAAACAAAAAATAATTTCCACAAGCCAAAATATATCTGAGTTGAAAAGAAGCAGGTGGAGAGAAAGTGAACAAATAAAACTAATTCACCCTTCAGAAACCAAACCCTGTATTCTCAATTCTAAGTGTCAAAAGTTACCCACTATTGCAGTAGTAATGCTTCTGAAAAGATAAAGTAGATTTTATGTTTTTTTTTTATTTATGTAAATTGTAGCCCAACATAAGGCTTGCACTCATGACCCTGAGATCAAGAGTTGCATGCTTTATGGACTGAGCCAGCAAGGTGTCCCTAGATGAAGTAATTTTTAACAAAACGGCATCAACACACATTTATAACTATCATAATTATTTTTATATTTTAGGAAACATAATTAAAATTAAAATGTGATGTCAGTTTTCACCTAACCTGCTGAAAATAAGTTAAATTTTAATGATGTTAATTTCATTAAAGTGTAATAGATTTATTTCATTATAAAATTTCTTATATTATTAATATAGTTCTATATTACCATAAATTAATTTAAAATATTCTGTTTGTATAGTGTGCTTTCACGTTATTTTGGTATGGAAGTTAATCTGGTATCAGTTTTTAGTGGACGTTTTGACAATACTTACTGGGCTTTTAATATACATTATTTATTAATTTTATGCACATTAATTTTAATATGCATAGAAGATGTTCTGATTCAGAGATGGATTTATTATTAATTACTTCACAGTAAATAAGAATGTTGATTCCCTTGCCCTATAACACAAAAAGAGCCATGCCAAATATCCTATATGAGTTGTCTAGTATTCCATAGGTGACTGTTGAGGGAAAATAATTTTTCTTTGCTTATACAGGGAAAGGCAATGGGTCTCTTGGAAACATCAGTAGTCTGAGTAAGTTTTTGGTGTGTAAATAAAATCTCTGCGGGACCAGATACCCCAGTTCTCCTTCAGATCTAGAGAGATCTCCAAGCTCTGAGACTTCGTCCCTTTTGACATGTGAACACCTAGGGGGCTGCCTCTCTGGGGTCCCTAGCCCCAAGGGGTTATTTTTGAGACCTAGTGTGAGCTATAACCACCTGGGATTCTTGGCGAGCTAAGGGATTTTATTATCCACCAAATCATCAGAATAATTAAGTAGGCAAATGGCAAGAAACACAATTCTCATGCTACATGGAGAGTCTCAGACAAGCAGGACTTTTACAGGAGCACTGAGAAATCCAGGAAAGTTTCATTTCTTCATGCTAGGGATCTAAAAATTCAATAATCTTTCAACCAAGGACTGCTTAAAAAAAACATACTATTAATATACTTACAGGTACTTCAAAATATCTAGAAATATGTCATCATGCAATTGGTAATAATCACAAAAGTAGAATTATAATTTTCAAAATATGGAAAAGATAAATCTATTCTTCTACATATGGCAGCTTTATTACTAAGTTCTAGTCTTGAATATTGACACTAATTTTATTATACTCTAAGATGGCAACAAATTTTCAGGCTCCAAAAACACCCACTCCTTCTCACCTGAAAGGAATTATTCATTCTCATAAACTATGTATCCTTTTTTGTTTTTATTTTTAAAGCGTACCTATATGTGTGAGTTGATTTAGCCTCACTCTTGATTTCTGATATTGTGATGCTTTCTGATTTTTTTCATAAATGCACATTCTTCACACATACACATTCAGTCTTGAATTTTAAAATATAACTAATAAGAGAACTGAACGGCTTTATCATCTTATCTCTTTAATCTTGTTCAATAACATTTTTCACCCTTTCTAAGAGCACGCCTCTTTTATTTGATATCTTCAAAACTCAAATTAGTAAGAGAAAACTTTGATGTTAGCTTTCTTTTGACAGAAGATCACTAAGCATGATCTTGTCTGTATACTTCCCACTGCATGCTGAAACACCATTCATTTGCATTTTATTGTTATGTGACCAAAACAAGTTTTCTTGCAAGGATAAAAGCCAGAGGGTAGCATCGATCTTTTATTCAGCCCAGCTTTTTTGTTGTTTGCTATTGTATCAGTAATAACTTTTAGTCCAGGAATGTCCATTTAGCTCCTCCATTTCCCTGCTATAATTTGAGAGTCCTTTGCTGAGATTTGCATTCAGTGAAACCATGTTCGATTGAGAGAAGAAATCACAACAGGTGCTCTAAGGTGGTTGTCTGTTGGTGTCAACATGTTGTTTATCTCAGTTTTGGACTCAGCAACCTTTGCTCTTCAGAACGTGCCACGTATTTTGTTTGTTAATATTTCAGTTAATTTTGACTGTGTTCTTGATACAGAAAAGGTTAAGTTGTGTTACTTTTCTCAGTCAGCGTGCTTTCCTCAATTTTAGCGAGAAATACTTGGCTAAGCTTAAACTTCAGACTTTTATCTCGAGCAGCATCTCTGGTCTCAAGTCAGATCAGTTTCTTTGAGCTAGTTTATTCCATGACTCAAGGCTCAGTTTAAATGTGGAAAGGCCTAGTTTGGAAATCCCCTCTTTCATTTTTCTGAAATTCCTCTAATCTTTTCAATGGTCATAGTTTTATGTGCCTCCTCCTTCTGGTTTTCCAGGCCGGGAAAAGCTGGACTTCTCGGCGCGTACTCTGCAGGTATGGTAGACACCACACAGCCAGTTCCTGGTTGCATTTAAAACCCACGGAGACGCGCAGGGATGTGTTTACTTCCAGTCTCTCCAATGCGTGTGAGTGCATCCTGCATCAGAGTCTTTGTGCTTCTGTGCCCACTCTAGTACCAATGTATGATCTGCATATTTTTCTGTTGACTCTTGTTTTACAGTAAATCCCATACCAGTTGGTTTTTAGCACCTCATACCGGAAATCAGAATCAATCCTTGTTCTTGAGAAACTGAGAATATCGATTTTTTTCCATGAACAAATGTATTTTGAAATATTTTCATAGGTTTTTAAAAAAAATTTTCTGAATTATTTTGTTGTCCTCAAAAGTATGTGATGATTGCTTGTCGCTAAGAATGATTACAGCAACCTTTTTAATATGGCTGAAAGAGTATTTTCTACCCTGAATAACAATATAGTATTTGGTCAAATATTTATACATCTATAAGGAAGCACAGATCTAAGTCTTATATTAGAATAACTTCCTTTTTTTTGAAGAGGTTATCAACCTTTTATATATTCCTTTTCTTCATGTATAACATGGGAGTAAATTTCTAATTGATTCTTATTAAATGAAATGACACATACAGAAATTATAAAGCTTCTGAAATAAATATTTAAAAAATAAATATTATTCTTTATGCTAGTTATTACTATTCACTTTCAGGGACATAATAATAATTATATATATATATATATATATATATATATATATATATATATATTCCTATAGTTAGGAATTGTGGCAGGCTTAAAAATAATTTTGAGGAGAAGAAAGTATAGAGTTTCAAATATTAGGAGGTGTGACAGTTGTAAAATTTGGGGAAAACTAGGATAATTTTAAAAATTATCTGTGATTCACTATGAGTGGAAATTTCCATATAATTGGGAATAAAAGAAAATTAAATGTTTTTGAGGTAATAATAAAACACATTCTGAGGAGATCATATATCATATATCATATATCATATATCATATATCATATAACAAAACAAATAAAACAAATCCTGTTGAATTTAAGTAGTGCACATGTGAGAAATAAGGGAGATATTTATTAATGTCCATGTACTTGTATATTTTTCTGTTTACTTTTATGTATAGCATGCAGTGTCAAGAATCAAAATATTATTGCTTTGAAATAGTATATGGGTAGATAGGGGCAATCAAGATATAGGGGAATTATTTAAGACTATTTCCTAACCTTTGATAGATTAATATTAGAGATAATGGTTGTCGATGTCTTTTGTTTGTATATTCGTTTTTGGAAGTGGGTAGGCTGGTGTGATAGAGATAGAGTTAATGGAAAAAGTCCTGAAGAATTTACATTATTTAAGAACTTTTCTATTTTCATAAGCATTTTGTTCATTACCTGTCTCTCTGATCCTCAGTAGCCAAACCTTTCTACTTGACAGTTGTGTGTTGGAAGACAAGAGCAGATGTGCTCTCCTCTAATAGAATCATTTTCTTAAAAACAAACAAAAGAGCAAGATATACTTTCCCATCCGTCTACTAAATTTAAAATTCATTCTAAGTATTGCAGATTTTACAATCATTTCTTTCAAAAATGAAGATAAGGACAGGACTGTGTGTAACAATCATTACTAGAATCTTTAGCTAATGGCTTTGTATGAATTCAGGGACAAAGAAGTATCACATTCTAAATACAGGGAAAATAATTTATCTCTATTGTCAGAGGTCCCTTAAGTGATAAAAGGACCCTCCTGATGATAAAATGAAGCGTTTCAACGGAATGAGTTTAAGGGTCCTTTTAACCTACAGGTTCTAGTATCTTTCTGGCCCTAAATGTAAGTCATCACTAGTCACCAGCACCAGCCACAGTGTCTGACATACAGTTATTTCTCAATAAATAGTTATTAAAATAATGCTAATCAAATGCATACATATGTGCTTTTTATGTATCAGATTAAAAATATGAAGGGGAGAAAGATGTGAAGATCTCATTTAGAAACAATACTTTTCAAATAAGATAGAGTCCAGTCTAATCAGAATATGCTATAATTAATTTAGAAGGGGGGAAAAAAACCCAAAAATATGAAAATAGAAACCTGTAAAAGATTTCACGGGTTCTCTCTAAATCAATGATCTCCATAGTATTTCATTTTTAATGGATACTTCCACAAATCCTGATTGCTTACAGCACACAGAACTCCCTATAACCACTGATTTCCAGAAAAATGCAACGAAGCTTCCCATTCTTGATCCTCCTGCCATACAGAATCCAGACTCCAGTATACCACTGCTCCAAGGTAGGCAAAATTGAGGTCGAGGTGTGGTTGGCTGAAGGTAATTGCTATTTGATTTAAAAGCCTTTGTGGTATTCTCGAATTCATGAGTCAACAAGCCTCTCTTCCCACCCCATCGTTAAACTAGGCACATCTCTCTCTGTTAAGAGATACTCCATTATTAGAGAAAAATATAAATATATATTTGAAGCCAGAAACTTTAAACAAGATGATAGGTGAAGCATTAGTGACAGCTTTTCCTTCTGAGTAAATGGTTCACTTGGTATCATTTGCTTACACATTTTTCACATGAATGGTTTTGCCAAATGAATAGTTTTTGCATTAATATACTGGGTTCACATTTGCAACCTGCCCTTTAACAAAATGCATTAACAGCAGGGCTTAAAAATGAATAGAGCTTGAGTCTGCAGTATCACCTCCCTGTTTTCTTCTAAACCCTTTTATAAGAGCAAAGTTATGAAATGTGGCAGCCATTAAAAATAATTTTATAGAGAAGAAAGGATAGAGTTTCAAAAAATAGGAAATGTGATGGTTGTAAAATTTGGAGAAAACTGGGATAATTATCCCAGAAAACTGGGATACTTAAAAATGTGTATCTATGATTCAGTATTAGTGGCATTTCTGTAAAATTAGGAATAAAAGAAAAAAAAGAATAAAAGAAAATTAAATCGTTTTGAGATAATAAGGAAACATGTTCTGAGAAAATCTTACACGGACGAGAACACATAGTACTTAAGCCCTGTCTTACTTAGGTTTCAGGGAATGTTATTTTGAGTCTGTTTTTATTACAACTTTTAAGGAGCACAAAGAGAGAGAAAGAGATCTTATATTCAGAGAAAAAAAACATAGTTGGTCAGCTAATATGAAGGGCCTAATATGATAGGGAATAGGCTTTTCTGAAAATCTTTTCATCTGTGGAGACCGCTATGACAGTTACAGTTGGACAGCAGAACAGCTTAGCAATCAACAAAAGGAAATATACAGAAATGTACATGATAATAATAATGCCATTATTAGAACAATTTTTGGTTTTATATTAGTCAAGCAACATTATCTGACATACACCATTACATGGTTATGTAATGACTTGTGTTTGAGAAGTGATTCTTGTATATACAATTTTACTCGTGTATTTCTTTGCAAACAGGCATTCATGACTTTTTTCCAAATTCCATTTATTTTATAGAAAAAGTAATACAAGTATTATTGGTATTATAATTCCAAGTTTGTGGTGTGTGTTTGTGTTTTGTGTGTGTGCACGTGCTCATACGTGTACAGATATCCATTGATATGGATGAACAGGCAAGGGTGGGTGAGTGTTACAACATGTTCTCTGACCTCTCAAGTGCATGTTCTCTCTATGCCAAAATGATGCAGGAAACAAAAGGGAATAAAATAAAATTCATGGTAATGTGTTTCAAAGAACGAGACAGAATATTTCCTTAAAGAACATGTGTCCTTGAAGAAGGACACCAAAAATACAAGAGAGTCTGTTTATACTCCATAAATCTCTCTATTAATCTGTAAAATGACTTCCAGTACAAGCAATGAGAAAATATATTGGTCAATTGTTATTATTACAAACCATCACTAATGTCAGTTCTTACAAAAAAAACTCATGAGAATTATCTGAGTCTTAGAATGAGGTAAATCATGACTAAATTAAGTAATACAATAATTCATAATCATATTTATGGAGAGATTATCAAGTTTTAGTTTTGATAACATAATATCCCCATAATTTGCATTACTCACTGCTTTAGAAATTGCCTTTCTTAGAAAATAGAGTGAAGAAATCTAAACATAACTTTATATATATATATATGTATATAATATATATTCAGCAAATGTCCTTTTTAAAAAATATATAATATCCTTTAATAAGAAAAACCTATTTTTATTGGTAAAGGAGGGATGACATTCTCATCCTATACTCCATACACTTCTCTTCCCTTTCTTGTACCTACACTTTTAAGTTGTTGCTTTTTAATTGAAGTATAGCTGACACACAATGATATATTAATTTCAATTGTACAACCTACTGATTCAACAAGTCTATACATTATACTGTACTCACCACAAGTGTAGCAACCATCTCTCATCACAAAATGATATTACAATACCATCAACCAAATTTCCTATGCTTTGTTAACCTATATTTTAATAGGACCGTTTTTCTGTATGAGAGACATTATACCTTTACCTTTTATGTCAGAGTGATGCTCATTCCCATATACTTAAACCAACTTATTAGTTTTCCAAAAGATTCATTTGTCACAACAATAATTGTATATATTAATCAATGAACTGAATCACATATCTGTTTACTAAAACCATGGTTGGCATAGACAGAGAAAAAAAAACATTAAGAAGCTTCTTTTGAATATATTATGGATTTAAAAAACAGTACAGCTGAAAAGGCAGAGGAAGCAGAGAAAACAGAATAGTAATATAAATAGTTTCTCATTTATCAGTCTATACATACTAGCCTGTCTTCCCTAGAAAGATAATTTTTTATATTTGATTGCAAGTAATACGTTTGTCAGGAGCATTTAAATATGCCTGTGTCTTACAGCAATGAGAAAGATGAAGACCATTAATTCAAGAGAAAGACCTTTGTTAAACATTTTGGAAAAGACTCTAAGAAAGTAATAGCAACCATAACAAATAGGAAATATCCAATACCACCAAATGAACTTACACAAGACATTCACATATCCGTCTCCTCCCTATTCATTAGCCTCTTTAATTACCATGTAATGGGCAAAGACAGAAGCAATGAAATTTTCTTTTTTCTTTTTTCTTTTTTTAATCTTTTGTATCTCCTGGAGAAACTGATGCAGACATTCGCACACAATGAATTGTCAATAAATACGATAGAATTCAACAGAAATTAAATTATGTTGGCTTTGTAGGTTATATGCATCTTACTTTTATTCAAGAATTTATTTTTCAGAAACATGAAGATGAAGTGAAAACACTTAAAAATTTAGTCATAATGTGAAATAAGGATTACAAACTGTCAAACAGTCAAGCCAGGAAGATTCTTTGTTTGATGGTGGAAGTAAAGGGTGCTTTTTGAAAGCCCTTGACAATTATAAATGCCAAAGTAAATGTAATATAATTAAGTGTTCTATAATCCACCCAACTGTACCCAAATTATTATTACTTAATATGATTTTTGTAATGTGCGTGTCAAATAGCTATATCTGAACTGATTTATCTTAGCCTAATTGATTCATATGACAATTGAATTAATATAAACTAAATGAATAGAGTTGTACTGAATGAAATTGCACCTACAAAATTATTGCTGCTAAAATAACTCAACTGTTTGGTGACTAAGTCTCAAACCTCACATTGTTAGATACAAAAAATAAATTTTCTGTGTAATTTTTTCTTGATTTATCACAAACATTTTGTCACAGTTGCTCATTAATTTCTCCCTGATGTATTCATGTGCCTTCTAGGGGACCTCATGTGTCTGGCTTTGCCTCTAACCCAGTGGCTTCATTTCTAATCCCTTTTCATGGTTCCCTTACCAAATAGTGGGGTGTCTCAGATCTCAGAATTTGGCCCTTTTTCCTCTACCTCCACAGGTTCCCTGAGTGATCCCTCTTTGGCTATTCACCTATAGGTCTCATACACTCACATCTATGTGTTCATATTCCTTTCACATCCAGGCTAGCTTATCCAACCACCTGCCAAAACTGGAGTATGTGTGTGACATCTACAACACAACATGTTCATCAGTGAACTTCGAATATACCCCCCAGATCTCTTCACCTGGAGTCCCTCATTTGATGGCAACAACACCCTTCCAGTTGTTCAAGCCAAAAACAAAGCAAAACAGAACAAAACAAAACAAAAAACAAACAAAAAGTAGAGGCATCTGTGATCATTCTTTTTCTCTCAGATACCAGAACATTACATCCAGTTCATCTGGAAATCCACAAGCTTTACTTCAAAGTACATCCAGTCTTCATTTCCTTCCCTTCCACAACTGCCATGACTCATTCTCCTCACTATGATCTTTCTCCAGTATTATTGTAGTCACTACTCTTTCCACCCTTGTACTTAACTGTATTCTCAACATAGAAGAGTGTTATCTAATATAAATTAGGTTATGTCACCCTTTCATCTTAAAAAGTCTCCAATAGGTCAAAATTCAAACGAAGCCCAGAAAGCCTTAAGTTATTGTCTCTCTCTTCTCATAACCACCAACAAAAATCTACACCCACATCTCCTGACTTTATGTCTTCCTCCTGTCCCCTCACAGGCTTCCTTCACGCTCCTTGTATGTGCCAGGCATTTTCCCACCTTAGGGACTGTGCCCTGATTTTCTCTCTGCCTAAAATACATTCTCCCTGGAAACCACACAGCTGAAGACATCACCTTATTTCAAGTCTTTGTATAAATTCTTTCTCAGTGATGTTTGAGTTAAATAACATTTTTTAATTGCAGCCTTGAGAAAAGCATTTGTAATCCCCTTCACCCTTTTTTACCTTTATATTTTTATGATGCTTTATAATTTTAAAGCATACTAAATAAATGGATTATTTATTACATTTAATCTGTCTTGCCATGTGTCTCCCACTCAGAATGTAAACTATGTGAGTATAGAGATTTTTTTTTCTTTTGTCCACTAATATATACAGGAGCTAAATCTGTCCTTAACATATAATTGCTCAATAAATATTTATGGAGTGAATAAATAAGACCAACCCCCATAAGTGATGCAGAGAAACAAATTATATCAAGAAGCAAGTAGAATGTTATTTTTACATATTCAGTCTGTGTTTAGTTATGGCCATTATCCTCAAAAGAGAATTTTACACAAGGCATAGAGATATTTTTAAGTATGTAAAATGTGAGGAAAGAATCAAAACCATTTTTAGTCTCTCATAATAATTTATTTAAATTCATTATTGAATAAATACATGGAATATTATAAATTCCATGAGTAGACTGCATCACTAACACAACTTAAAAGCACAGAGCATGATTTGTTTTCTAAAACAAATTCTAAAACATTTCAGAGGTTTCAGAGGTTTCAGATTTCAGAGGTTTCACCAAACATATGTTAAATAATCTTAATTTTCAAAGGAAGGTGCAGTATTCTGAATTTCCTTAAACATGCAGTTAAGCAATGTTAGCTGTATGTTAATGATGCATCTTCAGTATCGGTTGTCAGGGAATCATTCTTCCAAGTTGAGATAGAAAATGCACGCTGCTTCTTATCACAGCGAGCCTCTAACTTCACTGCAGGGATAGAATGTTATAACCTAGTAGAATTACCAGGCATATTTCATGTGAATGCTCAGTAAAGACCACACTTTGGTACCCAATAAAAGAAAAGAAAATGTTCCCTGGAGGCAGTCCAACATGCTGAGACTCACCTATTTTTTTTTCATATTAAACAGTACTGATGAGTTGGAAGAGATGAAATGCAAAATATATTCAAAGATCAAGCAAAAGGCAACTAATTAGGTAAGAGTAATTACATGACTACAGAAAATAATTGTATTTTGCTGAGTTAGTGTTGAATCAGTGAGGAGCTTTTTTAAAAGTTGAATATCCATTATCATTTTTTAACATTTCCAACACATGAAATAGAGATAAGAACAACCAGATAATTAATTTTTTTAATTTTTCTATTTGAGACTTGCAATAATCATAATCATAATCATAATCATAAAAGTTTAAATTGATTCATGACATTGATATATTTTTGAATTGTTAGATTTTGTTTCTGACTGGGAATTTTACAAAACAGCTATCTTTGATTATAGACTTAAAGCTTCAAGGATCTTCTGTTTTTCAACAGTGTGTTATCTGGATTATAAATTCCTTAGCGCTAGGGTTTTTCTTCCCCTACTTACAATTGTGATGACAAATTTCACATGGATATTAGTATCTCTCACACACAATCATCAATGGTCCTATGAGAAATGCAGCTCCAGCAAGGGCGCTAATGTCGTTCTGAAAAGGTGGTTTCTTTCTCACCGATTTGGAAACCAAACCTAATGGAGTTTACAGAAAATAGCATTAAAACTACAGTAAATTTATGGTACAACATTTAAATACAAGGATTGAAGTAACATGCCCCAGTAAGTTAAAGCTTTTTCAGACACAGAAAGTTTTTGCAAGAATCACTTTCAATCATGTAATGCAAAGGCCTCATAAGCTTGCTGACAAATAGGTAAAAAAAGTTTTAGAAGTGTTTCCCTAATCTTTTTTTTTTCTTCCCAATTGGGACTACACTTCTACTTTTCATTGTTTAGACAATTGAACAATAATAATCTCTGAATGTGACAAAATAAAAATGAGATGATTCTTACTTACAAAGAACAGTGTGTTGTTCTCCACAGAGCTAGATAAATATTTAAGTATATACCAGTGTTAAATTCACTTTTAGAAGGATATGGGATAAAGAAAAAAAAAGTTAGCAATAAAATAACACAGGGTCTTAACTATATATAATATAATGCTTTCTTAAAGACAATCTAAGTTCCCTTAAAAAAATAAGATGTCCTAACAATATTTACAGTAAAATGCCTAGAATACTTATTTTTTTTCCAGTGTTCTTGAGATATAATTGATGTATATCAATGTATCATTTTAGGGTGTACAGCTGATGATTTGATTTACATATAATGTGAAATCAATACCACAATAATTTCATTAACATCCATCATCCGATACAGATACATACACATATTTTTCCTTGTGGTGAGAATTCTTAGGATCTATTCCCTTAGTAACTTTCATATTTATCATACGGCAGAGTTAACTATCGTCATCATGATGTACATCACCTAACACATACTTATCTTAGAAGTGGAAGTTTGTACTTTTTGACCTTCTTTATCCAATTTCTCCTACCCTACCCCCATCTCTGGTAACCAAAAATATGATTTCTTCTGAGGTAATTTTTTGTTTTTGGCTTTGTTTGGTTTTAGATTTCACAACTAAGTGAGACTGTACAGTATTTGTCACTAATTCATTTCACTTTGCATAGTGCCCTCAAGGTGTCCATCAGTGTTGTTGCAAGTGGTAGGATTAACTCGTTTTTTTATGGCCAAATAATAGTCATGGCAAAACATTTAAGAGAGAAATGCCTTATGATGATTATTTTTGTGTATTTACTTGGTTAGGCTATAGTGTCCAGCTTTTGAGTCAAACAGTAATCAAGATGTTACTGTGGACCATACCAGTTGCTGTGGATTTTATAAATATGATTAGCATTTATAGTCAAGCCACTTTAAGTAAAGCTGATTACCTTCCGTTACATGGATGGGGCTGATCTAATCAGTCAGAGGCCTAAAAGAAAAGTCTGAAGTTTCATAGAGAAAAAAGATTTCTGCCTCATGACCTTAACATGGAAATCCTGGCTGAGTTTCCACCCTGGGGTCCTGCCCTACAGATTTCAAATTTGCCAAACTCTACTATTATGTGAGATAATTGCTTATACTAAATCATAATATAATTAATCATAATATAAATATAAATATACATGTAGATTATAGAGATATACAAAGATAGATACTAATATCCTGTTGATTCTATTTCCCTGGGGAACTCCAATAGATACATATTTTATTTCACACTTATGAAATCTTATTTTGTTACAGTAGTGTAATTGAAATAAAATCGAGTACCATTATGCTTAACTTATAAATTAAATGCTATGTGAAATTATAAGAATCAAGACTGAACTAAAACTATGAAGTCATGTTAGAATTATCTGTTCTTAAATGCTGTTTGAGATTGAGTTAAATCATATTTTAAGAATCTATGTAACTCTTGGCCTTTCATACAAACCCTAATCACTTAAATCCAAACAGTAATTTGATCAGACTTTGTGATTCATTCTCAGCTTTGCAAATTCATAACAACTTTATCTTGTTTGAAAAAAAAAACTTGAATATAAAATCTTATGTACCTGGAATAAACTTCATATTTTTTTAAAGATTTTATTTTATTTTGGGTTGCTCAGTCGGTTAAGCATCCGACTCTTGACTTTGGCTCAAGTCATGATCACAAGGTTTGTGAGACTGAGCCTTGCATTGAGCTCTGCACTAACAACGTGGTCCCTGCGTGGGATTTTCTCTCTCTCTCTCTCTCTGCCTCTCCCTTGTTCATTCTCTCCCTCTGTCTCTCTCAAAAGAAATGGATAAATATTTTTAAGAAATATTTTAAGTGATCTCTATACCAATGTGGGGTTCAAAGTCACAAACCTGAGATCAAAAGTCACATGCTCTACTGACTGAGCCAACCAGACACCCTGAACTTCATAGTTTTTTAACCAGTGTATAAACTAGAGAAAAATCACTCATTCAAACTGCTTGTAGTCATTTACAAAAAATACATTAATTTGTTTTACATAATTATATATGGTTTTATTGCTTATAAAGTTTTCCTTTCAACTGATGTGTTGATCAAAAAGAGAGTATTGTCATTTTTGTTTTGGTCAAACTCAAAAGAATAACATGATGATATTTATTCATTATCATTAGATGATAATTTAACACACTGAAAAATATATTTTTCAGGAGATGTCATGGTGCGCATTTTTATAAACAGCAATGGAAAATGCTCTGTGATTTAGGTAAAATGATTCTAATACCAATTTCTGTGACTGTGGGAGGGTGGAACTATTGTTCCCCACACCACCGAGCAATTCTGACATCAGCTAAGTGCCCTACAGTTAAATTCTGACGCTATCTACCTAGAGACAGCATCAGATCCCACAGGTTAATTCTACACAACTACACAACTCCCCATCCTAATTCAGTCCTACACAACTACCTATCCTAATTCAGATGCCAACCACAAGTCTAAGTTCTCAGCCCAGCTTCTGATCAACCAGCTTTAGGTCAGAGGTTCAACAACCCCTCCTCAGGATTGTTTAATTTGCTAGAGCTGCCCATAGAACTCAGAGAAATATTTTACCTACTAGCGTCCCAGTTTGTTATGAAAAGATAGAACTCAGGAACAGTCAGACAGCAGAGATGTGTATGGCAAAGTATGGGAAGAGTATGGAGCTTCCATGCCTTCTCCAAACGCTCCACCCTCCCCCAATTTCCACATGTTCACCAACCAGGAAGCTCTTCAAACCCTGTACTACTGGAATTTTTATGGAGGTTTCATTATATAAAAATGAACGGTTCAATCACAGGCTACTAATAATTAATTTAGGCTCCACCCCCCTTCCCTTCTCCCCTCTCCCTTCTCCAAAGTTCAGGGTGTGGGACTGTAGTTCCAAATCTCCCATCACATGATAGTTTCTCCTGGCAACAAGTCCCCATCCTTAGGTATGGTCCAAAAGTCACCTCATTAACATAAACTCGGGTGTAGTTGAAAGGGGTTTTTATAAATATTAAGATACTTTTATCACTCTTATTATTTAGGAAATTCCAAGGTTTTTTTTTTTTTTTTTTTTTTTTTTTTTTTTTTTTTTTTTGAAACTGAATGCTTTATTCTCTTCTAAATCAACTTTTCTGCTGGGTCTTGAAATATTAAAGTGTCCTACAACGGGGGAGAAAAATGTAAGTCACGTGATAAAATGGATCTTTTGAGCTCCACAGAAATTCGTTCCAAAGAGATTTTTGAAAATAAGGCAACATTTAATTGCAGTCAGGGTAATATGTCTGTTCAGTTTCCTGGTGATTCAAATAGGAATAACAATCACATTAGATCCATCGACTTCACTGTCCAGTGTGTAGGCAAAGGACAAAAGGAGGTCTGAAGCCGGGAGTTCCAGTCTCTTACCCAAGTGGAACACCAGGAGGACACAGTGAGTTTATAGTAACAGTCCTCCACCAGGAGGAAGTGGGATCTTTCTCCACACATCACAGGGGAAGAGCCAGACACAGGACAGAGACTAATATATATTTATTATTATAAATCATAATATCACACATTCTAGGAATTATGAAATTAGAGGTCATCCAGTAAAAGTACCAACAGGTCACAACATTTAGGGTAAATAAACCAAATTAACATTTTATTAGATTTTATTTTTTAATATTTAAAGATATTCCATACACTTGCTAAAACTAGCACAAGGAAAATAAAATAAGACCTATCAATTTCTGACATGTGATTTTGATGTTTCATTGACATTCATTACAAACAAGCAGCATATTATACTACAAATTGACATTTACCAGAAAAGTACAGATTGAGCATTTCCACTACTGAATTGTTTGTTTACACTTAATTTTTCAGTTGAAATATGCTGATTTATCTTTTAAAAACTTTTTTTTTCCTGGAGTATGTGAACTGCACATATTAAACCTCTTAAAATATGGATGTGAGCAATTTCACTCCATTAACATTTAAATATGAGCTGTGTATTGCAATTACAACAGTATCTAACTGAAATGAGAAAACTGTAGATTATCACTAAAAGAAGATGAAACATCAAATGTTATAGTACCAAATGAAGCTCAAAATATATTAATTTCATCACACTGTGATGCTAAATGATATCTGTATGTCCTAGAAAAACAAATAAATCCATCTACTTATAGAAATTAGTAATAAAAGTCAATTAGTAGCATGATAGCAATCAATCATCATAAACATGGCAATGATATTAGGTAGCAGTTAAACTGTATTGTAAATAGCTAATGTTCTCAAGATAATGCAAATAGAATAAAGGTATAAATTAACTGTCAAACCTTTTGATTTGTGAAAACCTTTTAATATACCTGCAGTTAAACCCAGAAGTTTATTGGGCTTTGATACTATACACCCAGAAAGTATATTTCATAATCCTATAATTTTGATTTTGATAAACTACAAAACAATTATCATAATGAAAAGCAATGGACAGATCAAACAGATCACAGTGAAAGAGTTTTCTTTAAGGTGAAAATGAGTTTTCTTTTAGACATACTGAATTGGAAGAAATAGTGGAAAATAATTATTAGAGATACTCTAAATAGTCAGATAGATGGAAGTCAAAATAGTGACTTTTACATCGATAAAGCTTTTTGGAGAATGCCACATATATGTGTGAATAAGCATGCTGCAAATATTTTATCTCACCCAGTCAAGAAAAAGTAGTAGAGTGATGATCCATTTCTATACTGATGATGAAAGAGATATCCCCAAAGGAAAGAAAACAGCTGACCCAGTATAATCCTGTTGATAATTGGATCACACAGTAAACAAAGTAATAATATTTGTTGAGCAGAAATTTTTATCTATGGAAATCTCAGAGCATGATGCACATGGTTTAGTATTACTTAACAGAATACAAACCACAATCTGTGAATTTATGACACATGACACTCTGAAAAATGTGATGCAATCATTATAATGTTCTTGTTATAAAATAGAGATATTTGATAACGTAAATGATCTCCACCATATAAGGTGGCACACAAACTTTACTTAGAATCCATAACTATTACTCTGGGACAGATATCACTTATCTGACATGGGAAAGAAGTACATAAAGATCCAGACAAGATCCCCAGAACTCTCTCTACTTCACCTATGCTACTTTGTTGCCGGTATCCTTGCAATTTATAGTAAAGCTTGACACTGGCAAGATCTTTGATTTAGTTTGACAGTTTCATTCATTGTGGTAGCTCAAATTTGTAACAACAGCAGGACTGTCTTTCAGCCAGAATGTAGCTGCCTACCGATCTTCGGTATAAAGTGGCAAAAGTTTTGAGATAAATTATAGGAAATAAATATTGCCAAAGGATTTTGGAGAAAATAGAATTAGATCCAAGAGAACTATCTAAATGAATGATAGGGAGTCCATGGAGGAAGAAACATTCAAAAATATTCTAATGTTTATTTATTCTTGAGAGAGAGAGAGAGAGAGAGCATGGGAGGGGCAGAGAGAGGGAGACACAGAAGCAAGCTCCAGGCTCCGAGCTATAAGCACGGACCCAGATGAGGGGCTCAAACTCACGAACTGTGCGATCATGACCTGAGTGGAAATTGGACGCTTAGCTGACTGAGACATCCAGGCACCCAAGTTGTTCATTCTTTTTTTAAAAAATTATGTATCAATGTATGACCTGCTTGTGCATTTTTGTTTACCTGGAGAGATGCCCAATTTTCATACAAAATAACTCAAAGTTTTTGATTACCTTCTTATACAGACACACACACACACACACACACACACATATATATATATATATACACTACACACTTTTGATTACACACTTATATATACACACACAGATATATACAATAGATATTTCTATATATGTAGTTGGAGGCCTAGCTAAGTCAGATAACTACTGAATTCTAAGGACATCCAGTTAAAGAACTCAAAACACTTTAAAAAGAAATGCTAACAGAAGTCTGGTGAATAATTAATGTCATGATCTCTCAGAATTGATAACATAAGTACATGTCACTAATTTCACATATTACTTAAGAAAAAGGATTTTTTAAGTCCCTAATATCAATTAATCTTAGTTTGGGAAATAAAAATATCCATTCTTAATTTTATTACTATTGACATACTTATGATCTAAGTCTGTTATGTAGTCAGATACCTGTAATTTTAAACTGGTCATGGCTCAGCTATATTCCATACTCTTCAGGAAATATAGTAAAGATTAAGTGAGGTTTCCAAATCTCCCTCTAATCAAAAAGCTGGAGAACCTTGGTATTGTATTTACAATGCATTTATATTATACATACACATATACATACTCACACACACAAATATATTGAAGAAAGAAGTCTGGAAACTTATTGCATAAAGAATAAAAAATTTCCTTGTCATATTAAATTATCTTTTAGCTTAAATCTATGATAAAGCAAATGTTTAAAAAAAGGTTCTTCAATACTGCATTCTTTTAAGTTTCTCTAAAATACTATAAAAGCAAACGATCTTTACAAGACTATCAAAAATCTTAAAATAGGAAATGTGTTTTTTCAGTGGTTACATGACTTTCCATTATGTTTAACCTAAAAAATTAATGAGTATAATAACAAAACAAGAATTGTACTTTATGTGGATATTTTAAATATAGATATTTGCTGGCATGAAAAAAAAGTATTCTCTCGATATCTTTGAGACATTAATTTTTGTTTTAATATTGTTTTGTTTCACTCCATGTAACATACAATATTCATTATCAGGCTTAATGGGAAGAAAAATGAAAATTTAAAGTTCTATATTTGATTTTGTTGACAGCTGATTTAATGTCTGTACAAAGCAAATTGACTTTATTTAAGATATGCCTTAAAATATATGCGAGAATATCACTGTTTTGCTATTCTTTTAAAATATGAAAATAGTTGTCATGCTTTTAAGATTAAAAAAGATGAATGCAGTTTTATATAATACTCATCGGTGACCATAAATGTTCTTATTGCTATTTGACAATATATGGTCAAATAGCTTGTATATCTATTTGATCTAAGTGTAAAAAAGAGTTTTTTAAATTTTTTCCAGTTATTTTCTATTTTCATCACTCATTGTTTATTGTATTTTACTGTAATAGGATAATATTTTTGAAAGTTTTCTTTTTAGTCTAAATATGAAACCTTGTCCTACTTTATTTTTTCACTCTCTTACCTTCTATAATTTTCTAATATAAATAAAAGTATCTTACTAGTTTTGTTATTATTTGTATTAATCCCCAGCATTGTGGAAATGTGTCGAATTCAGTCATTTCTTTGTCAGAACATTTCTTTAATTTGACCTTAAATTCATCTGATTTCAACCAGGTTTCCATGGTTTTACCTTTTCAGTCAATTTTCCCTGTTAGATGGTAAGTCCTTTATTTTTAACTTAGTGTAGTTAGGTTTATCATTTGAGATATATAGGGGTTCACCATTTCTGTTTGCATTTGTTGCTTTTGTCTTTGAATATGTACAGCATCAACAGGGCTTTCAAAGGGAAAGCTATAAGGAGAGGTTTGTTGATAGAAGTACCCCTTCCCATTTGTTCTATCCCATTTCCACCCTCATTCTTTTCACCCCATTTCTAACTCCTCCCTGCAAACAGTCTCACTCTAATCTTTTCTTACTTCAGGACTGAGAAAGAGAGACAACAAAAATAATCTGGAGATCCCTTATGTCAGAAAGTAAGACAGTTCATAGAATAAAAATTTATAAATTCTTACTGGCAATAAACAAACAAACAGATACAGGAAGAAAAGAATCTTTTCTTCCATAGAGTATGGTTGCAATGAATAACTGAAGAAGAAATGATGGAAGAAAAAAAGTCACAATTTGGAAACCATAAAATAATTGCTTAAATTAATAATTTTTAATAGATGAATGTAATGAGTGAAAATTAGATGAGAAACAGGGTATTGAGGGAGTTATAAAGTATCTCCATGAGGTATGTATCAATTACATAGGGCAAAATCTTATTGGATCTGTAAATTGAAACATAGTATCACATCATGTTTATTTCCTGATTGTAAAAACTGTATTATAATTGTTAGAGTAGGCACTCAGTTAGGTTCTGACAGCTGCCTGGAAGTCAGCAACAAGGAAGTCATGGTGAGCTATTGAGAAAGTCAGAAGCTTGTGCTGGAAGCACCACACAAGAAGCAGGGTCAAACCTGACAGGTCCAAGATGGCTGTACCCCTGACAGGAAACCCATGACAAAATTAGGGACAAAGAGAGGAAAGCCCTGCTTTCTGAACCAAGTAATAAATATGCCCCTTACTTAACAACTGTCAATAAAAGATAGAAACCCAACCCCTAGAGATAGCTATTTGCTTGCGTGTACATTCCCTTTCTCTCTCTGCCTCTCTCTTCCCTCCTCTTCTATCTTGAGAATGTCCTTTGCACTTTAATAAACTTTCCCCCTTGTGTTACTCATCCCTTGTGCTGCTTCTCTGTCCTTGCGTTCATTCTTGTGATAAGACCAAGAATCTTTGGCCAGTCCTCTGGATCTAGCTGGGTTGAGGCCCCAGAGCTCGGGGTCTCCCCAACTCACCTGGCAATATAATATTTTCTTAGAAAATATACCTGGCATAAAGTAAAGGGGCATTATGTCTGCAACATTCACACAAATGATTGGAGAGAATCTATCTAGATGATCAATAGATCCATAGATAGATAGATGATAGATAGATAGATAGATAGATAGATAGATAGATAATAGATAGAAAAATAGACATACACCGAAGGCAAATGTGGTAAAATGGAATGTTCAGGGATCTGTGTAAAAGATATTGTCACGGAAGAAAATCTTTCTCTGCCCTATGGTCTTTCTAGCTGGCCTTAGAATCAAATTGACATGAGGCAGATTAATAGGAGAAAGTCAAACTTAACAGCATATATACTGGGAATCCACACAGACATGAAATTCTGAAGACAACAAGGCAACAGGAAGCTAGGAGGAGGTAAGGAGGAAGGTAGGGGCCTCAGGATGCCAAAGTGGCACCTTGTGGGGCATCTCATCCTGCATCCCTTTCAATATACAAGATTGTTTTTGTTCCTTCTCACACTCTTTGGTAAGTCTGGAATTACTTCAAAGGACAAGATTATAAAAAAGTAAAATTAGTGATGGAGAGTGTACAGAGTGAGTCTAGTACTTAGGACTGAGTCATGGAGAAAAAATAGCCAACACTTAAAACATAATAAATAAATAAACAAATCAACCAACAGAAGCATGTGATTCTAAACTTTGCAGCTTCCAATTATGTATAATTTATGCAATGGACTTATTTAGGTCTTTGCATTTGCTTCCAGCCCTAAAACTTCCTTTTCATTACAGTCTGAGGTTTGTTTTGTCTTTTCATCATCATCTGTGTCTTACTTGTCAGACCCATGTCTACTCTAGTTTCCTTGTCTACATGAATATATCAAATTTCTTTAATTCCTGGGGTGAAATTCAGACGTATAGCTGTGTCACTTGCTTCTATCGCTTACTTTTCTCTTTTTATATTTAACAGATAAATATTTGATTTTATCTATATTATCTTCAAATGAAAGGTAATTTTTCCAGAATCACTTTTATCAAAGGAAATGAACTTCTACAACAATATCAGCAACAATTAAGCAATTAGGATAAATAGCATCTTTTTTTTTTCTTGTGTGTTCTGAATACTGTTTCATCATTCAACCGGAAATTAAGGTCTAGTGCTGGGCATTATTAAATTATCTTATCACATATTTTATTTAGTCAACTGATGGTGACAAGGAGGGGAACAGGATGGTGTCCTTTAATACGTGAACTTTGATTCTATCTGCTTGATCTTCATTAATTGTAGCACCAAGAGTTACCACACTGGTTGGGTAGTGTGAGCAATGAACTCAGGATTTTTTATTCATTTGTTCTTTGACATACCCAAGTGAAGATAATTTACATTAGGGATATTCACTGAAGCTCACAAGCTGCTTTGTCAATTGGGAATATTCTCTTTAACCCAGTATTCTATTGTTGCTGTTGTTTCTCAGATCATGCCCCGAAGGTATGAGATTAGGTGGTGTGTGCGTGTGTACCTTAAGTTAGAGATTATTATCAAAAGCAAAAATAGTGAAGCAGAGTTGTAAATTTTCTGTTTTATTCTCAATGTAATAGCCTCTGTCGAATTTGGTCTCCAGTAAAGAACAGATCCCTCGGCGAAATGGGGTGGAATACCCCTATGTGCCCAGCAATTTCTTCAGACCTCTCTACCATTGAAGCTAAACAAGTAATTTTTTTCAAAATCCCTTCTACATTTTCTCTTAAACACTGAATTCTTATTTCACAAAAGGAGTTATAAGGTTATTCTATCTTACTCTACTTGCAAATTGAATCTTAGTTGAAGGATGTCTCAGAATATTTTCTGATGTGGGAAACAAAGGCAAATGAAAAAATTAAGTTTCCTTACTACATACAGTTGACAAGTCTTTGAAACAGGCAGGGTGAACTTCCTGGGGGAGCTCAGCTGCCTCGATGATGTCAGTTTGCTATGGGCAAAAAGCAATCTTAGCTTAACATTACCCTGACCCTCCCCCGCTCCTGTGAGTCTACTTTAAACATATAGAAATTCCTTTGGAAACTGCCTTTATCTCTCCCCACCCCCCCCCCAATATATGTGTTAGCAATCATCCTTCTAGCATATGGCCCACTGATATACAACTGAAGGGTCTCATGGCTGAGGGTTTACTAAACAATAATAAATGACCTTTTCCTAATAACAGATAGCCCCCTCCTGGAAACCTTGCTTCCAAAATTCTTTACAGACTTATGCTATCCCCAATCCCTTCTCAACTTGAAAATATATAATCAGTCACTCGTCACAACCCCAGTGCGGCTCTTTCTGCCCATGGGTCCTGTCCACGTGTTTTCATAAAACCACCTTTTTGCACAGAAGACATCTCAAGAATTCTTTCTTGACTCTTCACTCCAAACCCCAACATTTCCACATCATTTTCTACTTATTTGCTAGAGCACTGAGTAAGGTAAATTGAATATTTTAGATAAACAACCTCTTTTGATTTTATATAAATTACAATATATTATGATTCATATACTTTAGCATTCATTAATTTCTCTCCACCATATTTTATTCTCTGTGTTCACATTTTATCAGTGTTTAGAGATTTTTTTTGTCTTAATCCGTGATTATGCTATCATCCTCCTCATGAGTCCTAAACTTACAATATTCCAATGGTAATATATTTTAAACTATTTATTGTGCGTGAATATATACCAACTTATAATTTTACCTTAAATGAGTCTTTTGGTGTTTCTATTATTTTCTTTTTTTTCTGATTAATTAGGGCAATGTCATTTTAGATTTTAAAATATTCAAATTATACAGCTCCTGAAAATACACACTGAAATGGAAATTGTGTTCTTTATATTAATATGTATGTGCATCTAATGAGTTTTAATGAATGTGCAAAGGTCATTTCAATTGATTGTTGATTTGAGTAGTTTTTCTTCCAAGGGATTTGAGAGAATTGTATTCAAATGGGCTGGATTCTTATAACAATCACAATACTGTAATAGTGAATAATATCATATTAATATATGATTTTTGAGGCTTGAGAACAAGTGTTTTGTCATAAAGTCACAACTTTGAAATTATGAGTAAATTTAGTAATTTGATATAAATTAATTTGAATTACATATGAGTTAAGTGGTAACATTTCACTGTGCAAATGGCAAGAAATAGCAAAGAAATTTAAGAATTCTCACCTGATCATAAACAAGCACGTCAAAACTTTTTTAAGGAACGCAACAAATGCTTACATGTCTTTAATACCATAAATCATGAGATTTATTATTATAAGTTAACACAATTTCAAATTTCATACACCATGACAGATGAGGGTTACTACTATTAACTTTTTCTAAATTTTATATTAATAAGACAATTTGTTCAAGTAACTACCAATTACAAATTTCACAATTCAGTAAAACGGGCACTTGCTAACTAAAATGTACAGTACATTGTATGCATTTAAAAATATTTTGACCCCATATATTTGAAGAGAGGAAGCTTCTGCACTTCTAATAAAACTATGTTGCACCATTTAATAAAAATTATACTAACAAAGTGCAAGGGAATTCAACAATACACATTGTCTTAATGGACAAAATACATAACTGTGCTAAAATATGAGTCACTGGAATTTCTCCAAATTCTAGATGATTGTCTAAATCACGTCACTATAATGCTTATTTGACGTTAAACTCCAAGATACCTTTACCTTTGCCTTTACCATTCAAAACAAGGCTGGAATGCATACAGAGAAGATATCAAAGATATTCAAGAAATTAGAGGGGTGAGAAATTGAAAATGTAATAAAGGAACATAAAGGAAAATAAAAAAATTGCTATAAGCCTATGGTTTATTGAACCTCCAATATTATAACATTTATCTCATTATACTGGATTATTCATTTATATAGTAATATTTCAAATGCTAAAAATCCCAGAGTAGTTTCTATGTCACTGGAAACACAATAGCTATCCAGAATAGCTTACAATCAAGTTAAATAATCAATATTTCACACTGTGGTATTCGTGTTGACATTTACAGGTTCGGGTTTACCATTCCCATTCATTACAGATTACTTCCTGTTTTGTTTTTTTTTTTTCTTAAACTGATTTCACACCCAGTGTGGAATGCAATGTGGGTCTTGAACTCAAGACCCTGAGATGAAGACCTGAGCTGAGATCAAGAGCGGGACACTCAACAGACTGAGCCAACCAGGTGCTCCTGTATTCATTGTAGTTATATAGGTTGCCTTGGGTGAATGGCAACATCTTTCTAATGACTTCCTGGTAAAAATGCCAATTGTTGTTACTATCTTATAATTTAGTGTATAAAATGTTACTCCTTAGAAAAAAAATCAATAAAAAAAATATTGAAGAGCATCAAAGGAAGGTGCTTGCATTCAATCTCATATACTTCAAATATTTGGGCTGTTGTCTTCTATCATAATCTTTTCCAAACATTCTTTCAGTTATTCTTTCTAGGTTTAAGAAAAATTCAGTCTTTGACCTAGTTCTTCTAAAACCAGGCTCCAAGATACTTACTTGCAGGAAGTTTATTGGTGTTTGTGTTTGGAAACAGCACTTGTAAAGGAGGAAAGAAATCCAGATTAGACATAATAAGAATTTGAACTGCAATAAGGTTGCAACAAAACAAAACAGAACAAAACAAAACAGAAACCTCAGTCTATCCAACGTGGAGCAGAACTGGGATAGCATTTCCAAATTGCTTAGATTTGAGTTAAGAGGAATAACCTTTATACTATTCTATTGACCGAAGGATGAGTGTCAGCCACCAGGAAGGGAATAAACTTGGGTGACACCTTTGGCCAAAGGCAATGCACAAGAAGAGAATCAGCCATGGGCTGGGGCAATGCATACCTTAGTCTTAAAATTAGGATCTGGACAGCTGACCATACACTTCCTAGATTCATCTATGTTCTAATCAGAATGTATATGTGAAATTAAAAGCAAACAAACAAATGAATAAAAAACAAAAAAGCAAAATCAGACATATACATACAGAGAACGGACTAATGGTTGCCAGAGGCGAAGGGGGAATGGGAAAAAATGGGTAAAAGGGAGAAGGAAGTACAGGCTTCCAGTTATGGAGTGAATAAGTCACAGGGATAAAAGGTACAACACAGGGAAGTGTAGCCATTGGTATTGTAATAGCACTGAATGGTGACAGGTGGTAGCTACCCTTTGGGCGAGCATAATATAATGTATAGAGAAGTTGAATCACTATGTTGTACACCTGAAAGTAATGTAATATTGTGTGTCAACTATACTCAAATAAAAAAATAAATAAAAATAAAAACATCAGAATTTTAAAAATCCCATTTTGATCTCCTCTTAAATAGTATTACTCTCAGTATTAGAATATCTTATGTTAAACCTAATAAAGTAAACCAATATGGCTCCTTGATATTTGTCTTAATTTTCTTTCAACTCTGAAACAAGTTCAGAATTACAGCTATAAAGGAGGTAAAAGCAAAGGCATAGTAAGAATTCAGTGCAAGACATGATCTATTTAGGTCCCATTCCTCAGTTCTTATTGTGTCTCCAGTATCAGAGGTTTTTTTAATGATTTAATTTTTTTCATTTTATTTATTTGTTTATTTTCATTTTATTTATCAATTTTATTTTTTTTATTTTATCTATTTTAGACAGGCAGAAAGAGAGAGAGTGAGTAGGGAGAGGAGCAGATGGAGAGAGAGAGAGAGAGAGAGAGAGAGAGAGAGAGAGAGAGAGAATCCCAAGCAGGCTCCACGTTCAACACAAAGCCTGATGTGGAGCTAAATCCCACAACCTTGGGGTCATGACCTGAGCTGAAACCAAGAGTCAGGCACTCAACCCACAGACCCACCCAGGTGGTCCCCCAGTTTCAGAGGTTTTGATATGGTAGCTCCCCATTCTGGGAATGGCAAATGCTATTTCACTTTCCAACATCGGGGCTCTGAACCTGTACAGATGTCACTATCCTTTCTCTTCTGTAACACTTTTCTTTATATATACATACATATATATATATATATATATATATATATATATATATATATATATATATATATATTTGTCATTTCTTCTGCTGCTCCTGCAATATTGGACTCACAATTTCATAAAATGTTCCCACTTACTGTAACTTTATTGACTGTCTTCCTCCTTGAATGTATAGCTACATCTTCTTCCACCATTCCTCTTAGTAGAGGCATTACTACTTTTTCAAGGACTAAAGAATGCTATCCTCTACTACGTTCCCTTTGATTTTGCTTCAGCAATTATACCTGCTGTCTTATATCCGCAATGTATCAGCCAGATGCCATCTTTCCTCTATATGTAATCACAATTAAGTCTCTTCCATACTATTATAGTGCTTAAGTCATTTCTTTAGCTATTGCCTTTTCAAGATACTGTTTCATTTATTTTCTTATCTTCACTGTCAAATTCACAGAAAATATAATTTCTACCTGATACCTATTTTAACCCACCAAATAACCCCTCAACGTAATGCTACCGTACAAGAGAAATTATATTTCATTTCTTTACCATTTTCTCAAGATTATTCAAAGAATTAAGCCCAATTATCTTTTCTTAGACATTATTTAAAAGCTCTATTTGAAAACTTTTTTCGAGGGATGAGATGCTCATTACATCAGAGGAATCCCCATTTCACCATTTTATTAAGCCACAATATGCTTTTCTCTAAATTTTAGGAGTTTCAATGGTCTGTGGAGATATATAAACTAAAATTACTCCTTTGCTCACTTCTCTTGATAAAGGATAATTCTTTTATATCATCTTGATTATTTTAAACTATATAAGTACCTTAAGCAATTTCAGTCTCTGTAAGATTCTTCTATTGATCATATCAATTTAGTTTTATATATTACACTGGAACAGGATGTCTCAATCTTGGCACTATTAACATGTTAGGTTGAATCATTCTTTTTTACTGTGGGCCTGCCCTGTGAATAGTAGGATGTTTAGCACTATTTTGGCCCCTACCCACTAGATGTCAGTAGCACCCACCATTACCAAATAGTGACTATCAAAAATGTCTCCAGGCATTACAACATGCCCCCTGAAACCACTGTCCCTCTCTTAAGAACCTCTGCATAGATGAATAAAGGCTATAGAAGTCAACGAGTAATTTATATGCAATAATATTGAGGGATTTTTAGGACACTTGCAATACATTTACACATTTAATTGCATCATATATAATCTTCACACAAAAACACTACAAGGCAGATACTATGATAATCCCCATTTCACAGATGTGGAAACTGAGGTGCAGAATGATTATTTAGCCTGCCCAAGATCTCAGAGTTTATAAGGGGTAGATCCTGGCTTTAAACCCATTTAGTCAAAACCCAGCCATTACCAGTACAACAAATAGCCTCTAAACCACCACATAAAGGCTAATAAAAGAAGGGGAACCTAAAAAGAGTATAACATTGGTTAAAGGAAATAATTTTCAAAACGTAGAAGTGATTCAAAATAAAATAAGAAAGAAGTTAAAAAGAGGAAGACAAATATATGGTTTAGATGATACAAAGTAAAACAGACAAGGATACACATTTTAAAGGGTTTGGGAAAGAGAGTGAGAAAACTAGGTCATATCCATACAAATATTAGATTTAAAGCTGTAATGTAGTAGGAAAATTACAATATATTAGGAAAATTTTTCTGCTTTAAAAGAAATCTTAGTTGTCTTTATTACAAATCCATCATTTCTGATCAATTATTTTCTTAAGAACGCCAGTTTTGGGGCACCTGGGTGGCTCAGTCGGTTGAGGGTCCGACTTCAGCTCAGGTCATGACCTCATGGTCTGTGAGTTCAAGCCCTGCGATGGGCTCTGTACTGACAGCTCAGAGCCTGGAGCCTGCTTCCAATTCTGTGTCTCCCTCTCTCTCTGCCCCTCCCCTGCTCATGCTGTGTCTCTCTCTCTGTCAAAAATAAATAAACATTAAAAAAAATTTAAAAAAAAGAACGGCAGTTTTTTTCTTGTGTTCATGGATTGAAGTCAGTGGCGTGAGAATAAGACAATCACAGAATTATGCAGTCATATTTACAATTTGGAATCTAGCAATTGTAGCTCTGTAAAGCATATATTTTACATGGTGTCCCAGTATTGTGTTCTGTACAGTTTTACTAAGGACATAAGTAAAATAAAATAGGTTCCTATGGACATAAACTGGAAATAAACATTATTGTTTTTGGTTATACTAAGTTTACATTGTCTTTATTATGACAATTATCACAGGTTTATATCTGCAAGATGCAAGAAAATGTATATATTAACAAACAGTAGAACATCATACAGAGAGACCCCGCAGTCCAGTTCCCAGAGAATACAACAAGCCGTGGTGATAATACACAACCAGTCAGGTGGAGAAGGCAATAACGTGCTAGAATGAAGTAAAGTCTTAAAAAAAGACCCAGCTGATTGCACTATCCAAAAAGCTGGTAAGTCTGTGTACAGTTGTACAAAGTGTCAAGAATATTTTCAATTGGGTTTAGAAGGGGAATAAAGGTAAATTCTAGATCAACTAAACCAGATGAAAACTTACATCAGTCTGTCCAGTCCAGTGCACACACCACTCAGTGGCTAAGGATGATCACACAGCTAACAAAGGGAGAAACTGTTTGGAGATGGACTTGAAAATAATAGAAAGCGTTGCTCGGCTGCTCATTCCAGCGTAGAGTAAAATAGCTAAAATAAGAACTGTCTTCCAAAGCCATGTGACAGTTTTGTGCATCCAAATACGAATCCTCCAATATATATGAATGAACATGTTGTATAAAAATCTTATTCTCCCCTCACAATACAAGGGATATCTTTTACTGAAAAAAAAGTCAAGAATTCTATTCCTTTTTTTTAAGTTCTCTTTTGATCTAAATATTAAGTGTATGTCCTTCGTATAGTATCAGGGAGGGCAGTGGTTCCTTGGTTTATATGAAGATAAGGAAAAAAGAACATAAAAGGTTAAATCTATCTATTTAAATGATAGGGAATAGTTTGGCTTTAAATATCTTTGAGGTCATGGTAGTTAGCAAAAATCAAAATGGATGATTTAGCTTATTTATGATAGTTGCTACAGATTTCTAATAAAATATAAATGCTTTAATATAAACCTCAACATCTAACATTTATAACCACATAAAAATAAGTCTTGGTATAAGATTTGAGAATTATTGTACTCTTCTATTAGCATAATGACAAAAATATTTATAGTTGGACAGTATAAAATAGTGATTATTATTTTTTGAGAAAGGCTCAACTTGATGTGTTCTACTAAATGCCTAAGAACATGTTTTTTTAAACTAACTAAATATATAAATACATAAATCTCATCGCATAATCTCAATATACCTGAATTGGGAAATGTACCGTATTCTAGGATTTCATTTATAAATTGTGGTGATATTTTGGCTTGCATTTTTTTCTTCCCTGCTGATTAGTAGGTAGTTTTTAACAGATGACCTCAGGAAAGTTTTGCAAAAACAGTTTCAGGATAAAATTTTCAATTGACCTCCAGAAGTACATTCTCAGGTGGAATTTGAGATAGGATAGTAGATTCTATCACATACCCAGGTGGAAGTGAAAAAAGTGCCCCTGTGTGCCTATAAAATATGTATTTGTATCTGTAAATGGATTTTTGAGCGAATCTTAACCATTACAACTTCCTGTAATGTTAACAAGGAAAAGATGTTTAAAAAAAAAAAAAAAGACAGTGTCAGGATCAACTTTTTCAATCAATGCAAATACCTAGAACATAGTATATCCTCACATTGTATATATATATTTTTTTCTTTTCTTTAATTTGGAGAATATGATTCTGCATCACATTTTTCTATATCCCAGAGACTCAGTAAATGCTTAGAGATAGATGATAGATAGATAGATAGATAGATAGATAGATAGATTATAGATAGATACATAGATACATAGATAAATATTTCTCCTTCAAATTTTCTTTCTTGAGAATACTCCAAGGGGAAATTTCACAAAATAACAGGTTGGATTAGGAATTGTTTGCTGTGTATCTTTTTTCTTCAATATGATCTTTAATTTTTTTAATGTTTATTTTTGAGATACCAAGAGACAGAGTGAGAGTAGAAAGAGACAAAGAGGGAGACATAAAGTCAGAAGCAGGCTTCAGGCTCCGTGAGCTGTCAGCGCAGAGCCTGGACATGGGGCTTAAAGTCACAAACCACGAGATCATGACCTGAACTGAAGTCAGATGTTTAACTGAGCCACCCAGGTGCCCCAATATGATCTTTAAAATAAAAACTCCTCTGAAAGTAAAAAAGGATCCCATCCCCTTGAAAAGAGTTGCTTGATGAGAAATCCAGGAATACTATCTTATATAGCACAGAGTAAAATCACTGTCAAAGTCTTTGTATTACCAAATGCCCTGGCAACTTTAGAAATAGTTCATACTTATCACATTGAGAAAAGCCTGTTTGATGGGTTCTAAACATACTGCTATGGCTATTCAGAGTCCTCACATGTCAGTAGAAACATGAACCACTGATACTTCTGAAAATAATGATTGTCTATGTCTTCGGTGTAGAGCAAAGGAAAAACTTAAAAAAAAATAAGAACCAACATTATACACAAAGATTTCATTGAGCAAAAATAATTATTTAAGAAATTCCCATTCTCAACTATAAATTCATGAGATCAGGGAAAGTATACCCTATTAATTGCCATATCTTCCGATTCTGGAAGATGTACCTGTCAACTATTAGGAACAGAAAAAAAAATATGTTGTTTCATTTATAACTATTTCTCTATGAAACTTTATTTATAAAAATTTAAACTAAGCCACCAATTTATTAGGTCTCTTTGGAAATTACCTAAAATACAGAAACAGCCTGGGGATTAGCAAATGGCTTTACCAGTGATATAATTGGAGTATCTGATAATTTTGTGGATTTCCCACAACTTGAACAAAGCTGTGAGAAGAAAGAAATTAAAATGGCCACCACTTTTGAAGGAGGAAAACACATAACAAATAAGAAAATACAAAATTCAAATCTAGCCCTGCACTTCCCAGTTTAAATCCCTTCATTAATCCTCTGCTTTGAATTTATAATATCTTTCTAGTTATTCAAAAAAAAAATTAAGGGGATATTACTCACTTATCCTTTGCAGGCTTCTCTTAGTCACATGCCACAATCCAGCCACGTTAGCTTTCACCTTATTCCCCCAACTAAGCCTATGATTCCCTCTCTACAGGATATTCCATTGCCTACTCTTAACCTAATTTGCATATGTACTTTAGTGCTCAGTTTGACACTTCCAAGCTGGGTTTAAGTCCTCCTCTGAGTGAGGTCCCATGCCCCCACCGTCATCTCTTATCACACCAGATTAACATTACATAGTTATTCATGTATTATCTGACCTTGACTGGGAATGCCAGAAATATAGTCTCCGTAGGAATCTGTCTTGGAAACATCCCGTGTCCAGTATGGTTTTTGGCACCTAGCAGGTGTTCTGTAACTTTTTACTTAATACCTCAATTAATGCGTATATAATTGAATGAGTGAATAAATTTGGAGTAAATAATCATATCACTTAACTGTTGCTCTGATAGTGGAAAGAATAATCTTATAATTTTACTTAACACCTTTCATATGCTACATAATCACATATAATTCTTTTTTTTTTTCCTTTGGACAGGGGAGAAGTATCAACATCCATATAACAAAACAAACTCCTTTATACAAATGGTTTTAGACAATTTTAGAAGCAAACTTACCAAATGTAATGATTGAAATGAACAATATAAACCATGTAATTGACCCTCACAAATATTCTTTAGATAATAGGGAATATAATATTTCCTCAATCCTATTCAAATTCCCAATATTAGCTTCCTATTTTGAATGCATTTTATTTTTTATTTTATTTTTTTTAAGTTCATTTATTTATTTTGAAAGAGACAGAGACAGTGCGAGTTGGGGAGAGGCAGAGAGAGAGAGGGAGAAAAAGAACCTCAATCGGGCTTCATGCTGCAAGTACATAGTGCAATGCAGTGCTCGAACCCACGAAACCATGAGTGAAATCATGACCTGAGCTGAAATCAAAAGTTGAATATTTAACTGACTGAGCCACCCAGGTACCCCTTTAATACCAGTATATTAAATATTTGTTATATTTCTATCACCACATCTCTTATGCCCATCCTTGGTTGATCGTCATCTTATATCTCTATCACCAGGCAAATGCAGATCTACTTTTTTATTGTTATCAAATAAATTTACTATTTCAAACATTTTATATAAATGTTTCATTCAGCATGGTGCTTTTAAGATTCATATATGTTGTTCTGTTTATCAGTATATTCCTTTACGCCACGAACCAGTATTTCACTTTTTTATCTAATTCCCAGTTGAAAGGCATATATGGGTTACTGTCAATCTGTGACTATTGTGAAACAACAAAAAAGGTGCTAAAAACATTTATGTCTCTGTGTGGACATTGTTTTGTTTGTTTGTTTTGTTTTTTTTCTTTTTTTTTTCTTTTAGTAAATACCTAGGAATAAAATTGCTGGGCCATACAGTACATGTATAATCAAAGAGAAACGGACATTAGATGGAAATGATTGTAATATTTATATGCCTACCAGCAGTGTTGTTCCATACCCTGGGCAACATTTGGTACTGTCAGGCTTTTTTTTTTCTTTTTTCTTCCAAGATTGTATTTAAATTCAAGTTCGTTAACATACAGTGTAGTATTCATTTCAGGAGTAGAATTTAGTGATTCATTACTTACATATAACATCCTGTGCTCATCACAAGTGCCCTCCTTAATGCCCATCACCCGTTTAACCCATCCCACAGCCACATCCCCTCCAGTCACCCTCAGTTATTCTCTTTAGTTGAGAGGCTCTTAATAGCTTGCACCCCTTTGTTTTTATCTAATTATATTTTTCCTTCCCTTCCCCTGTGTTCATCTGTTTTGTTTCTTAAATACCACATATGAGTGAAATCACAAAGTATTTGTCTTTCTCTGACTGACTTATTTCACTTAGCATAATACACTATAGTTCTAGGACATCTGGGTGGCTCAGTCGGTTAAGCATACCAGCCAGTCTTGATTTTGACTCAGGTCATGATCTCAAGGTTCGTGAGTTTGAGCCCCTTGTTGGGCTCTGCATGACAGCACAGAGCCTGCTTGGGATTGTTTCTCTCCCTCTCTTTCTGCCCCTCCACCCCCCCTCTTTCCCTCTCTCAAAAATGAATAAATAAAACATTACCAAAAATAAGGTTCTCTCTCTCTTCCTCGGCTCCCCTACCCCCCCCCCCCAATTGCACTCTTTCTCTCTGTATCTCTCTCTCAAAAAAACAAACAAAAATGAAAACACTCTAGTTCTATCCACATCATTGCTAATGGCATGATTTGATTATCTTGAAGACTGAGTAATATTCCAGTGTATTCATCAATTGGTGGACATTTGGGTTCTTTCCATAATTAAGCTATTGTCGATAGTACTGCTATAAACATTGGGTGCATGTTCCCCTTCAAATCAGTATTTTTGTATCCTTTGGATAAATACCTACTAGTGTAATTGTTAGGTCATAGGGTAGTTCTATTTTTAACTTTTTGAAGAACCTCCATACTGTTTTCCAGAGTGGCTGTGCCAGTTTGCATTCCCACAAACAGTGTAAGAGGAGTCCCCATTCTCTACATCAACACAACCCCTATCAAAGTAACACCAGCATTTTTCACAGAGCTAGAACAAACAATTCTAAAATTTGTATAGAACCAGAAAAGACCCCAAATAGCCAAAGTAATGTTGAAAAAAGAAAAAACAAAGTGGGAGGCATTACAATTCTGGACTTTAAGCTGTATTACAAAGCTGTAATAATCAAGACAGTATATTACTGGCATAAAAACAGACACATAGATCAATGGAACAGAATAGAGAACCCAGAAATGGACCCACAACTATATGGTCAACTGATGTTCCACGAAGCAAGAAAGAATATCCAGTGGAAAAAAAGATAGTCTCTTTAACAAATGGCATTGTCAGGCTTTTATTTTATCATAACCATTCTACATAGTGCATAGAAGATCTCAATGTGTTATATGTGATGTGCATGTCCCTGATTTTTTTTTTATGATTGGCCATCTGAACACTTTTGTGAAGTATTTGCTCAAATATTTTGCCCATTTTTAAAAGTGATCTTTGTGGATTGTAAGAGCTCTTTATTTTTTTTGGATAAAGCCTTTCAGATTCGTATAGTAAATATTTTTCCCTTTTCATTTTCTTTTTTTTTGAATTTTTTAATGTTTATTTATTAATTTTGAGAAAGAGAGGGACCGAGTGCAAGCAAGGAAGGAGCAGAGAGAGAGGGAGACACAAAATACGAAACTGGCTCCAGGCTCTTAGTTATCAGCACAGAGCCCAACGCAGGGCTCAAACTCATGAACTGGAGCATGAGATCATAAGCTGAGCTGAAGTATGATGCTTAACCAGATGAGCCACCCAGGTGCCCCTTCCTTCTCATTTTCTTAATGGTGTCTTTGGAAAGCAGATTATTTTTTTTTCTCAAAGACTAGTTTATCAATTCTTTATTGTTTTTGCATTTTGTGTCTTATTTAAGAACACTTAATCTACTTGAAGGTCACAAATATTTTCTTAACTTCTCACTTCTACAATTTAAATGGTTTAGATTCTTATACCTAGTTCCATGATCCCCTTTCCTTTTCTTCTCTTCTCTTCTCTTCTCTTCTCTTCTCTTCTCTTCTCTTCTCTCTTCTTTTCTTTTCTTTTTCTTTTCTTTCTGTCTTTTTTCTTTTTAAAGTAGCTTCATGCCAGAGTGGAGCCCAAAGTGGGGCTTGAATTCACGACCCTGAGATCAAGACGTCTAGCTGAGATCAAGAGAGACACTTAATTGACTAAGCCACCGAGGCACCCCCAATGACCCATTTTAAGGAGATTTTTATGTGTGGTGTGAATTCAAGGTCAAGGTTCACTTTTTGTTTTTCTTAATTTCCCCAGTGAATGAGCTTGGAACTTTTGTCAAATTTAATCAAACATATACATTTGAGTTTCATCTTGGACTGTCTATGTTCCACAAATCCATATTTCTATCCTTATCTCTATACTGCATTATCTTGATTATTGTGGTTTTAGATTATATCTTGAAATTAGATAGTGAAAATTGTTAAATCTTGTTATTTTTACTAAAAAGCATTTTTAAATTTTGACTATGATTGGCTTGTAGTCATATCAATTGGAGGAAAACTGGTTCCTGAATAATATTGAGTCTTCCAATCTATAAGCCGAGAATTTTTCTGTATTTATTTTGATCATTTAATTTTAGTTTTTCTCTGCAATTCTCTGTAACTCAGTTATCCCTGAGTATTTAATAGTACTTCTTTTTCTATTTTAAATAGTATTGTTTCTTTTAATTTCAACTTCTGTTTTTTATTAACATATAAAGATACAGTTAATTTTTGAATCTTACTCCTGTAACATTGTTAAATTCACTTATTAGTTTTAGCAGAATTTTATATTTCGACTTCTATGTACGTGAGCATATTGCCTGAAATAAGATAAGTTTGTCTCTTTTTAATATGCAGTGTTTATTATTTGCTTTACCTTATTGTACAATACAGATCTCCTATCTACCACTGAATACAAGTAGTGAAAACAGCTTGTGATTGTTCCTGCCCTTAAGGAAAAAGAAAACAGTCTTTAACTAGTAAGTACAATATTATCTGTAATTTTTTATGGATGCCTTTTATCATGATGAGAAAATTACTTTCTGTCTTGAGTTTTCTTTTATTATTAGAAATGGGTTTTGCATTTAGTCAAATACTTTATTCTTTCTCTAGTGCAATGATTTAAAAAATCTGTCTTTGCTTTTCCTGTCCTTATTGCAAATTACACTCATTTTCAAATGTTGATCAACTTTGCCTTTCTTGAATTCCACTTGGTTGTGGTGCATTTACCTTTTTACATCTGTTTGATTTGATTTGCTAATATTTACTAAAGATTATCTCATCTATATTTTAGAGGAGTGGTGTATAGTTTTGTTTTCTTGTAATGTTTGCCTCTAATGTTTTTTTAAATGTTTTATTTATTTTTTTTTGAAAGAGTGCATGAGCATGTGAGGGGTCAAGAGAGAGGGAATAGAGCATCCCAAGCAGCTGGCAGCTCAGAGTCCAATGAGGGGCTCAAACTCATGAGCCTAACACATGACCTAAGACAAAATCAAGAATCTGAAGCTTAACCAACTGAGCCACCTAGGGGCCTTTGTTTGTCTCTAATTTTAATATCAGGATAAGGGCCTCATAAAATAAGGTGTTCCATTTATGCATGTTTCTTCCATTCTATGTTGTAAAGGAATTCACCTAGAATTGAAACTATTTATTTCAGTGAACAATTCAGACCTAGAATTTTCTTTGTGTGGAGTGTTGTTTTTCTTTTTACAGTCTGATTAGAAACTGATAGAGGCATATTGAGATTTTGTAGTATCTTGTGAATCTGTTTTGATGACTGTGTCTTTCACGGAATTCACCCTTTTATATATGTAGTAAAATGGCTCTTATCATTCCTTTCCTTTTCTTTAATCTTTTAAAGACTGTCACATATTTAGTTATCCATATGCAGAAGCTGACCTGGAGTTTGACAGTCAGGATGTTTATCAGGGGAAAACACCTGCAGAAGCAATGGAAGAGGCTGAAGTTGAATTGCTATCTCTGTTCTGACATGGGTGTTCTTTGGTGGGACTACCTATGTGGTACAAAGATCGTCACATTTTACTCCAAATTCCATACATCTGTCCATTTGCCTCTACTCCAGAACTTCTTGACCCCGGTATCCCCATTTTTTGGCTTCTAGGCCTTCGACCATCCAAGTAGGCCATTTAACACAACACATGAATCCACAATTAATCTTGAATCACTTCCTGTTCTACATAAATGGGTTGACTACATGTACCACACGGAGCTTCACCACTGGGGAGATTCCCCTACCCTGAACTTTTGAAAGGTACCACCTGGCGGTGTTGAGATATAGCTGCTGTACATCTCCAGCCTACGTCCACATATACCGTCTACCTTTTTTTAAACTACGCATAGTTTTTGTCCTTCTTTATCAATTTTTCAGAAATTTATCAACCATGTGTCCATTGCTGGGAACATTCCCCTCTATGGTTGCACTGTGGTCCTGTCTCTTGGCCCAGATTCTTTTTTATTTGAAGAAACTTTTCTCCTCTCCTAGATACCAGTGAACTTTCTTGTATCACTTAAGTGTGTGCATCATATGGTACCTGGTCAGCCCCAGGAGTATATCTGCCCTGAAACCCCTCACCCAAGGGAAGGGACCAAAGTCTTTGCCTTCAGCAGAGGGGTCCATGTAGCCCATCTTCTGCTTCAGCTATCTGGTGGGACTTCTCTGCCAGAGGAGACCCAAAGTGCTACCAGTCTTGCTGAGTCTCCTCCTTTCTGTGCGTAAGGCATTATTCTAACCAGCACCTTGTGTGTTGAATCCTTCTTGGTTACTCCAAACCCGTACAGAATGCAACGAGCGCAGGCTATGGGCTCCTACTTCTGGTGGGTGACGTTGTTCTCATCTTTGCCGCCCTCCATGCGGTGGAAACCCTCACTTGGGATTGCTAGGCAAATTCTCCTGCTCCACAGGCATATACCTAAAGGAGGACTCTTACTCCACTGAAACATTAACAAATGGACAAGAGTTCTGGGAAATATGCTCATGCACCTTGATTTGTCATATGCTTACTTACAGATTTCAATGGCCAACATGCTGTAGGGTTCTTCTGATTCTGCTTGATCTTACGATTTGTCAGCCAGGACAGGATCTAGTTCATGAGAGCTCCAGATGCATAGTGAGTGATTTGATGTTCACATTAAAAGTTTAATGTCTTCTAGGCCATGCTGGGAGTTACTTATTAAATAGTGCCTAATTCTGTGCTACAGATGGTCTGGACTTTCTTCATATCCTCAAGGACCTATGTTTTGATTCTCCCCCTGGGGCCTACAATTGCTTACATCCAGCAGTTTTCCAGTTACTGATACCTCTGGCGTTGTAGTCTACTGAGTCAGTATTCCCAGGCGGCACAGCTGCTTATATCACAGACTGAGCGCACTCTCCTGTTTCAGAAACCACTGGATGAGTTGTTTCACGAGAATATAACTGGAGAAATATTTTCAAGTGTAGAATAAATTTCCTCTGGAACTCAAAAGGCCCTGTAGGTATTATACTTTCTTCTTTATAAGTGAGAGAAACAAGATTTAATTATTTTGCCCCACTTGGGGCCATATCAATTCACCAAGAATATACTCTGCAAGATAGTATGAACTATAAAGATTAAAAGACTGATGATTTGGCCAAACTTCTGAAGTCATATTATATTTATAGTCAAGATTATATTTTACTTATTCTTTTCCTATGTTTTCACTTATGGAAAAAAAATTGGATCCTATGTGTTGTGAGAAATAAGTGAATATTATCTCAAAAAGGTAAAGTCATTTTTTAATATAAAATTTATTGTCAAATTGGTTTTCATACAACACCCAGTGCTCATCCCAACAGATTCCCTCCTCAATACCCATCACCCACCCTCCCCTCTCTCCCACCCCCCATCAACCCTCAGTTTGTTCTTATTTTTTAGAGTCTCTTGTGCTTTGACTGCCTCCCTCTCTAACTTTTTTTCCCGTCCCCTCCCCCATGGTCTTCTGTTACCCCAGTGTTTACAGCAGCACTTTCAACAATAGCCAAATTATGGAAAGAGAATAAATGTCCATCAACTGATGAATGGATAAAGAAATTATGGTTTATATACACAATGGAATACTACATAGCAATGAGAAAGAATGAAATATGGCCTTTTGTAGCAACGTGGATGGAACTGAGAGTGTTATGCTAAGTGAAATAAGTCATACAGAGAAAGACAGATACCATATGTTTTCACTCTTATGTGGATCCTGAGAAGGTAAAGTCATTTTAAGGTAAGCTACTTTTTGATACAGTGTCTCAATCATGGGTTTAACATGCCTGTTTATGATCAAAAATATAGATTTTTTGCAATATATTTTGTTAACTGTAATCTGACATGATCATTAATTTTGAGCAAACAAATATTAAAATCAGAGCTTTAAGATACAAATGAACATACTTCATGTATCATAAAGATCTAAAGTGGTTCTATGTAAATTAAAGTTAGGCTGAAAATCGTCAGCATAAATAGGTGATTTGTCCAATGCAAAAGAGGTTATTTTGATTCTGGTGGGGGAGTGTTACTGCCTATTCCCTTGTTCAGCGCTAACTGAACTCTGGAGAAGAAAATACAATTCATTCTTTATGATCAGTATGCTAAACAATATATCAGACTTGGTAGAGTTGGCCTAGGGCGCCGTTACTGAGGAAAAATCATAAATACCTGAAACTGTTCCTCTCTGCCTGGAGGCACTATACGCTTTGTTTTGAAATAATTATAGCACTGTGTGGTGTAACAAACAAGCAGCAACAACAACAACAAAAAAAAACATATTCAAAAATCTTGCTTCAGCTCACTTTTCCTTAAGCTAGGAAAGAAAACATAACATAAATGTCCTATAGGATTTTTGCTACACAGATGTAACCATTAATATAGAAGAGCCAGACTATGACGTTTAAGCAGAAAGCTTCTTTCTTCTTTTGCCCAGTTATCTATTCAGACTCACTGCTTACTCTAAGATATTCAAAAGTTTTCAGTCTTTTGTAGTCACTAGAATCAATTGCAGATAGATGACAGATAGATGATAGATAGATAGATAGATAGATAGACAGATAATTACTATATGAAATGTCTAGGCATATGCAATTTTCCCAAATCATTTAAAATAAAGCCTTCTTGGGGCACCTGGGTGGCTCTGTTGGTTAAGCATCCAACTTCAGCTCAGGTCGTGATCTTAAGTCTCATGATTTCGAGCCCCGCATTGGGCTCTGTGCTAATAGCTCAGAGCCTGGAGCCTGCTTCAGAGTCTGTGTCTCCCTCTCTCTCTCTATCCCTCCCCTGCTCATGCTCTGTCTCTCTCTGTCTCAAAAATAAATAAACATTAACAAATTAAAATAAAATAATAAAATAAAATAAAATAAAATAGTCTACTTGGCGCACCTGGGTGGCTCAGTAGGTTAAGCATCCAACTTTGGCTCAGATCACGATCTCACAGTTTGTGAGTGCGAGCCCTGCATCAGGCTCTGTAATGACAGCTCAGAGCCTGGAGCCTGCTTCAGATTTTGTGTCTCCCTCTCTCTCTGCTCCTCCCCTGCTCACTCTCTTTCTCTCTTTGTCAAAAATAAACATTAAAAATTTTTTAAAACATAAAATAAAATAATGTCTTTTTGCCTGTTACCAGTTGGCCACCTTACAATGGGAAACAGAGGCATATCATCTTCATTATTACTCCTCATCCATCTTTCCAGCAATGTAGCCAAAGATCCATTCCACAGGGACATTTCATCCACAGTTTGAGATATAGATGAATACATCTCCCATGGCTGGTCACTTCTAATTCCTTCTTCACTCATTAGGCAAGTATTCTACAGGGGGGAAAAAGACTATTAGTAAAACTTGGGAAATGTGACCCAAGATATTCCTCTTTTGAAGGAATATTGTAATAATAAGAGTATGGGAAAATGCTAACTTCATTTAAATATGGATGTATCATTCTTTGTTAAGATTCATATCTAATGGTCAATAGTTTCTTATGGGAAAATATCCTTCTGATCTGAGTTTGACATCTCTGTGTTCTTCACAAGTCTTTCCAGTTACATTCAGTGATAGGTATATCTTTTTGCGATTGTTCTTGTACTAATTATCTACACTTCTTAATTAGGAATTAATTTAATATTATATTGTATGGTTCTTAATAGGCTTTTATTTTCTTTATTGCTCTTCAACTACTGGCCTATAAACATCTTAAAAATTAGGTTTTCTCTTAAAGAAAGTGTTTTAAAATTAATTCATAACTCACTCTGTTAAAATTATAATGTGTATTCCTCTTTAAATATTTTACTTTAATCTACATCATACATACAAAAGAGTGTATAACATTTATATATGTGCATTTTGAAAATTAATTTTAAAATTGACATTTGTTACCTATTTTACAGCTTGAGGGAAAAAAAAGTGACTTAAAAGTTTGTATCTTCTCTTCCTTGTTTATATCCTTTCCTCTCTGCTGACCCCCATATTCCAACACTTGTACTATCTTTTCATTGTCTTTGATTGTCTTATTAAATATCTCTTCATCCCATAATTTTTAGTTTCTGAAAATGGAGTCACAATCATGCAACTAATGATGCAAAAAAGGATGGGGCTCTTGACAGAAGGCAAGCTACAAGAGGTCTCTGAATCATAGTCTGGCTTCTGTTACCTTGTGAGTCTATAGATTTTCTTCAATGGAAGTCAGAGTGAACATTGAGTGAACATATGAGTGAACATGTGAGTGAACATTGGGAAATTTTCCAGTTTCTACTCTTGTTTTCATTTTCAATAGCTTTTCTATCTTTTCAGAATATTCCTTATAATGGGATGGTGTTCTTTAAAGGACATTTTATCTTCTCATAGCTCTGTTATATTAGTGAACTGTTTCTGCAGTTTTGACTCCCTATATAGTCTTGGTGTTTTCTAAATTGCTTCATTCCCATTTCTTTGGGTTTTAATTTTTCTCCTTATAAGCTATTTCTCAAAAATATGGCAATATTATGTGTCTGTCTATGATTAAGAATGAAGTACTTGGTGTCTCAGTTGGTTAAGCGTCCGATGTTGATTTCAGTTCAGGTCATGATCTCATGGTTGATGAGTTTGAGCCCTGCATCAGGCTCTGCGCTGACAGTGTGGAGCCTGCTTGGGATTTTGTCTCTTCTTCTGTCTCTGCCTCTCCCCCACTCATGCGCGCGCACACACACACACACACACACACACACACACTCTCTCACTCTCTCTCTCTCTGTCTCTCAAAATAAATAAACTTTTTTTTAAAAAAGAATGAAGCACCAAAATCTTTATTCGTAAACCCCCAAATTTATATGTTGCACTTGTTAACTTTGAGTTTTACTGGAGAGTGATTTCAAAGGATTGCCTTTTGGGGTACATCAAGGTATGAAGTCAGTGTCCAAGTGTTTGTTCTTAAGTGTTTCAGAACAGACTCTTCAAGCCTCTTTCTCAAAGTGTTCTGGATACAAGATGGAAGAAGAGTGTTCAGATTTCTGCATTCCATAGCATTAATTCACAGTATATTGCACTAGTGTTTGATTGAATAACCAAGGCAGAGGAGTCTTGGGTGACATCTTTATAATCGTGCCTATGACAGATACCATCCACTCGCCATCTGGAGGGGCCTCAGCAGCTGCCCTTCTGTATGTAATGCTTCTCTTCACTCTAAGACCAGACATTTGAAGCATCACTGTGGCTCCCAGACAGAAGTGCTCCCTTTCTTGGCACATTGCTGGAGGCAGATCCCTTCAAGTTGCTCTCTGACCCAAGGTGGATAGAAATGTAAACCTTTTAGCTGCTCCTGCCCTTGTACATCAATTAATCATCCTAAATTAAGTCTGGATTGTTGCCTATTACTGCACTCCACCACCTTCAGTATGTTATAGATCAGTGCTTCTCTTAAGCTGAAATTTCCATTACAAACATGAGTCAACTTGATTGACTTGCTTAATGGACTGGTCATGACTTTTTGATCCTGCAAATATCTTTTTTTTTTTTTATTTTTGGTGTGGCTGTCGTTACATATGTATGCTTTTTAAAAGCTCCAGAAATTTGGTATAGGGTTCTTTAAAGCAGTAAATACTGCATATACATTCTAGAAATTGAAGTTCAATCTATAAAAAGTTACCAAAATTATAATATAATGGATTATGGAAATCTTTCTCCATATATATTATGAAATCTATATATCTATATGTCTAGATATATAGATTTCATAACATGTAGATACATAGAGAGATATAGATATAGATATAAATATAGATAGATTTCATAATATATGGAGCATTTCCTAGTTTTATATTACCTTTAAATAACAAAAATATATTTATTTCATGAAATATGCCATGATTGACACCTTATGTTTTAAATTAATTTTTTATTTATGTTTTACACAGAGTAGTGATTAGCTCCATTTGACCATTTTACAAGACTCCAGTATTCATTACATATACATGATGCATGCATTTGTGTTTGTGCATATATGTGTGTGTGTATATATACATATATATGTGTATATATATGTACGCATATATGTATATATGTACATATATATACATATATATACACACATATATATACATATATGTGTGTATATATATGTATATATATGTATATACATATATATGTGTATATATACACATATACGTATACACATATATGTATGTATATATGTATATACATATATATGTTTATATATACACATGTATGTGTATATATGTGTATATATGTATATATACACATATATATGTGTATATATGTATATATATGTATGTATATATGTGTATATGTGTGTATGTATACATATATACACATATGTATCTATATACATATATATATGTATATATACACACACACACACACACACATATAGCCATATATGTGGCTGTTCCTACAGCTTAACAGATTTTTATGAGTGTGTATATATATGAGTCTAAACTGGTTTAGGGAGATTTGGACATAAAGTAGAGTCATTGATATTCATTCTCTGCTTCCAGTCCAGTCTAACCCAATGAAGACATCTGGTGTTTAACATTTGGCAGCTGCTCAAGAGGCTACGACATCTGAAATAGTTTGGCGGTCTGACTTCACTTTTCATTGAATCATTGACAGGTCATGATTAGCAGCCTATGTGGAACTTGGCAAATAGTAAGGGATGTTCCATGTTGGAATTCTTTTCTATCCACACACACTCTGTTTTTAATATCAGCAGTAAAGTATATTGGCAGGAAATTCTGTCTATGTCACCCTTTCCCGCTGTTCAAAAAATAGAAGATTTTAACTGCCAGTGCAGATTATATATTTCAAGATATTCAAGTACTTGACGTATAAAAACTAATTATATAGTGCTAAGAATATATAAAATCACAAGAGACATTTTAGAAATGATTAATAACATCATTTCTCTATTTTCATAAAAAAGAAAAAAATATTTTCCTAGACAAAACACCTACAATCTTAAGGCACTTAGTAAATATTTACTGCTGGTTGACTGGTTGTTAACGGTTAACTGGATTCAAATATTTTTCTATTTTCATAAAAGTAATTATACCCATTGTGCATGCAGTCAAAGCTTTAGTGGTGTAGTGGAACACTTCAAATGCTTTCCCTCCAGCTTTATTAAGATACAGCTGACATATAACAGTGTGAGGTTAAAGGTGTGCAACATGATGAGTTGATACACTTACCTATTGCAAAATGATTATCACAGTAAGGTTAGTTGATATCTTTATCATCTCACCTAATTACCATTTTTCGTCTCTATGGTGAGACCATTTAGCATCTATGATGTCAGAGCAACTTTCAAATATGTAAGGCTGTATTACTGACTATAGTGGCCTTACGTTACACTAGATCCCCACAACTTACTCATCTCACAACTGGAGTTTGTCCCTTCCTATTTCCCCTACCGCCCCCCAGCCCCCCAACCACCAGCAACCACCATTCTACTCTCTATTTCTAGGAGTTCAGTTTTTTAAAGATTCCACTTCTAGTGAGGTCATGCAAATTTCACTTAGCATAATGCCCTCAAGGTCCATCCATGTTTCTGTGAATGGCAGGATTTCCTTCCTTTATGGAAGAATAATATTCCAGTGTGTGTGTGTGTGTGTGTGTGTGCGCGCATGCGTGTGTGTGTATGACATTTTCTTTATCTATTTTTTCTGTTGATGGACACTTAAATTGTTTTCATATCTTGGATATTGTGGCAAATGCTACAGTGAACACGAGGATGCAGGATCAAAATAATTGCGAATATACATATATACATGCTGGAAAGTGTACTCAATACATATGGAAATCTAAGTTCAAAGCATATTTTTGTAAACTAGTGTCTGATCTAAAGCAAGCTAACTATAGTGTTTTTGAGTTTTCTTTTTTTCAGAAACAATATCATAAATATTTCTGTGAAATAATATTGCATTACACCTGGTACATAAATGTGTAGACGTACTTCTTGATCAAATAATTATTAACTTTATTAATAAACTAAATTAAATTAATGTTAAATTTTTATTGACTTTATGCTTTATGCTTTAAACTGCTGTTTTTTGCAGTTGATCCAAGAAATGGGGTATTGGGCACTTTCCCTCAGAAAGCTAAAGTCAAAATTAGTGGTCCCTGTGGTGGAAAATATTCTTTGCCAAGTAGTTTGAAAGACTGTCTCTTGGGGCGCCCAGGTGGGGGCACCTGGGTGGCTTTGTTGGTTAAGCATCCTACTCTTGATTTCAGCTCAGGTCATGATCACATGGTCGTAGGTCGGTCATAAGGTTTAGCCCTGTGTCTGGCTCCACACTGGGCATGGAGCCTCCTTGAAATTCTCTGTCTCCCTCTCCCTCTGTCCCTCACCCACCCCTGCTTTCTCTCATTTTCAAAAAAATAAAAATAAAAACACCGTTAATCCCAATGAGCTTGAGATAATAGATAATGGTAGCATTAAGCCATCATTAGCAAGACACTTAAAAATTGTGTCCAACATTATGAAGAACAAATGTCACAATCACTTTTCAACAAATCAGTGTATGTTAACACAGTATTCTGTAAAAATACCTTTACTGGTAAAGATCTAGATAGTTCTTTTGAATTTTCTTATTTAAAAGTGAAATCCTAATACTCCATACCATCAAAGTAACACTTGTTCTTCTTGCCATGGTAAAATAGCTTGAATAAAACATACAAAACAATGTGAAGTTGAAATAAAGTGCATTCTGTTGTCAGAAATACTGTCAGAGGATGCTTGGAAAACATTGCTGAAGATCTGAAAACAAACATGCTTTATGACATTTCAAAGTAGGGGAAGATTGCTACAGAACTGAATGAAAATACAGAAGTCTCTACTGTGACTTATATTGTGGTTTTCCCAACATTCTCTTTCAAAAAAGAAATGTATGAAAAAGTTCTACTTTTGAACTAGTGAAGAAAGATATACTGGCCAGATTTAATCTTTAATTAATATCTTTTTAAAACCATATTTTATTTTTAAAAGTATATAATTTTAACCACTAATGGAGTAGCCAGTTTGCTTAAAACTTCTGAGAAAAGTTTATGGAATTAGCAAAACACTTAAATTAATTGATTCTTCATGCAATAATTGACTTTCTGCCTTCTATGTACCCCCTTTCAAGGAACCATAAGCCTGGAGATACAGTAAAAACCAAGGGAGACAGAATGTCCTACCTTCACGGGACTTACTTTTGGTAATGGGAGATAGAGGATGTGCCAAGTACAGAGTATGTCAAAGATTACATCAAGTATGTCGTATGTCAGAGATTACTGAACGCCATGGAGAAAACCAAGTAGTAACAAGGGACAGGGAGCACCAGTGGGGATGAGGTCGGATATATATGATTTTTTTAATAGTCGTTTTTAAATCCACTTTGAGAACGTGACACTTGAGCAAAGACCAAAAAGACGTGAGGAGACGAATCTGACATACATGTCTCTTCCTGGAAAAAGGAACAGCAAGCTGTAGCCCCGAGGCTGTCCTGTGCGGAGCATGTTTGAATCACAGCAAAGAGACCAGTACAGCTTTAGAAAAACTGCTGGATAAAAGAGACACCATGGGAGGGGTTGTAGGGATCCAGAATACGCAATGCCTTCAGACCCTTCAACAAGCTTTGATTTTATCTAACGCAGTCATTTGAAGGGTTCTTTTGAGCAAAAGAATTATCAGATTCAATATTTCCAAGGATCTTTATGGTGGTAAGAACAGATTTGGGATTTGGGGGTGGGGAAGATGGGAATAAAGAGACTGTTACAAATAATCCACTTAAGACATAAAGTTAGTTGGCCCACAGAAACAGTGGCTAAAACAGTAAAATTTTAGAGTACAAATATATTTTTGCAGAATTTTCTTGCTGATTGCAGCTTATAAAACAATAAAAGGAGTCAAGAATGAATCTATGCAGGTTTCTTTTTTTGAAGAAGAATCTAGGCAAGCTACTGTAAGAAAGAAGCACCCAGACCGTTAATAAGTATAATGTGGTTAATTTTATAAAAGGAAAATTTTCAACATGTAAAATATTATCTACTTTTTTATAGAAATGTGGAGTTTGTGCATATATATTTTTTTATTTTTTTTAATGTTTATTTAATTCTGAGACAGAGACAGAGCATGAGTGGGGGAGGGGCAGAGAGAGAGAGGGAGACACAGAATCTGAAGCAGGATCCAGGCTCTGAGCTGTCAGCACAGAGCCCGAAGTGGGGCTTGAACTCACAAACTGTGAGATCATGACCTGAGCCGAAGTCAGTCGCTCAACCAACTGAGCCACCCAGGCGCCCCTGTGCACATATTTTTTAACATTAAGTTTACTGGCTATATTACGGAAAACAAGAGAGGGGATCAAATGAAAATTAATTATGCATGTGTTGCATGTGTCTTTTAGAAAATGTCTTTTAGACAACAGATCCAAACATTTCTGAAAATATGTCCGTGATTTGTATACTACACAATTACTTCTGGAAAAAAAATCATACATTTAGTCTGCCCCTTCAAAGTTAAATGCTTTCAGAATTAATGAAAACACAACTGCCTTTGTCAAGGACATTTTAAACTAGTGTTTCAAATAGTTCCACCATTATGTAACTTTGCTGTTGGAATCAATATTTCTATATCACCTATTAAAACTCTTCTTACATTAAGAAAAAAAAATGAAGGGGTGCCTGGTTGGCTCAGTAGGTTTTGCTTCCGACTTCAGTCCAAGTCATGATTCCCCGCTTCGTGGGTGCGAGCCCCACGTCAGGCTCTGTGCTGACAGCCCAGAGTTTGGAGCCTGCTTTGGATTTTGTGTCCCCCTCTCTCTCTGCACCACCATTGCTTGTGCTCTGTCTCTCTTTGTTTTTCAAAAATGAATAAACATTAAATTTTTAAAAATTTTTAAAAGAAAAAAATGAAAATATATATGTATGTATATAAATGTGCACATATGTGTACCTATGAAACACATTTTCATTGATGTACAAGAACAAATGCTTAGTATCACAGAATATAAAAATTCACTTGTGTAATTAGAAGAAAAATTTCACCTGTTTGATACAACTGGAAAATAAGATTCATGTGTTGTATTTTTTTTTTTAAACAGAACCAAGGATGTACCTTTTTAACTTAGAGGAGTACCTTTTTTTTATGTGTGATAGACACTAAAATCAAAAATCAAATACCAAAATACAATGTTCAGCTCTCACTCTGCATGAAGATAGTATAAAAATCTGATGTGCCCCGGGGCCTGCACACTTCAAGGTGGCTACCTAGTCAGCACGTCTAATTGGTCCTGTGTCCAACTTTGAACTTAGGGAATTCCCACTGTCTACATGATGCTTCTAGAATATTGTCATGTTTGCCTTAAGGTCAAGTTCAAATAAGTTGCAGTCCGAACACCTGAAAGAACAAAGAGTTGAGATTTTTTGTAAGCTTTCTGTGCCTTCTTCCTAATAAATATTGTGGTGTGTCAGAAAAAAATGCAGTGCTCTGTAACCAGACATTCATAAGGTGGAATATCACATGATGTGAAATCAAGATTTAAAAAAGCAATAAATTACAGAGTTATTTGCTAATGTTAATAAATCAGGCAAAAATCCAAATAGTGTATATGTGTGTGTGTTGTGTGTGTGTGTGTTTGGTTTCTGTTTATCATGATTATAAAGTATTATTACAGTAGCACATGCATATATATTTTTTTTACCATAAATGGACATATTGGAAATACACGAAGAATTTTTAATGGTGGGATACATAATCAGTTTGAAGAGCACTAATCTAGAGGCCCATGAAAATGAGTAAATATATTAGGGACACTGGCACAGGTGAGTTTGTGTGAGTGTTTGGTGCGACAATGTGTTGAGATGTTCAAAAGATGTTTTCTAAAATTACTTGTTAGATGTGCAAAGGAAACAAAACAAAAATTGTGGTTAGCAAAATTTAATTCTACAACCTCCAATTCCATGTGTATCAAGATTCTACTTTATGATTGGCATTGGTTTAAATGTTGTTTTGCCTCATAACCAAATGTTCTTAATCAGGGAGTAAACACTAATGTAATCTGTCTTTGCCTATGTGATTGCCCAGATTTCCACATCAGTCTTATTGTTAAATTCTAAGGTCTTTTCAATTTTGCTCACATTCCTTAAGTCTCATTCACGTAACGGCTTGTAATGCAGGGAAGAGGCAGTGACTATGGTATTAGTAATAGTAATAACAAAAGCAATAAGAAAGCACGCTTCTGTGTGCCGCTATGTGCCTATCACTGTTTCAATGGTGCATATATTGACTTGTTTCTTTCCACAACTCTTAAGTGTAATTGTTATCCTATTTTAGAGGAAACTGAAGCACAGAGAAATCAATTTACTTGCCTAAAGTCACACTGCACAAAGGAGGAAGAGCCAATATTTGAACTCGGGAATGCTGTTAAGTGTACATTTCTGTGTATATTTCACTTTGCAAAAATCCGTATTTCTCCTGTGAGTTTTTAATGCCTCCTACAATACCTTAAATATCTTGGATACAAATATTTCTTTTCAATGTGTCTAGGTTAGGTTTTCATAATTTTCTTTAATTTTGTTTTGCTTTAATACTTTAAATTCTCAAGATGTATTCAATTTCCACTTGTAATTTTGATGAGGTGTAACCATAGCCTTGAGGTATTCCTTCTTTCCCCCCCTGTTGTTTCCAAGTTTAACTACTCTAGAAGTACCGATGTTGGCTTTGAGCTGTGCTTCCATGGTGTTAATGACTGGTATAATTGCTTTTTAAGGAAACATCGCTACTGGAATAATTGCAAAGAGTACCTTAGAGATAGAATTTGCAGAATGAGAAGGTTGGTGAATGACTATTATGCACAAACTCATTTCCCAAAACCTCAAGCTTTGATCTAATATTAATCCCTAAAGCTAATTGTCCTGATGGATATTTTTAGTAGAGGTTAAGGATTCCTTCAGTAACTTTTATTGAAAAGTAGATACTATGCTTTTAGTCAGTTAGCTACACCAAGTCATTCAATTAAAATAATGGCATTCTGTGTTTTATCTATATCAACTATACTCAACAAAAATGCATATACAAATTATTAAATTTTATTTCTTAAAAGAATCAAAGTCCATCCACATCCAAAAGTAATTTCCTAAATCATTGACAGCAGAAATGTAGGTGTTTTCTCCATGACTCCAAAGAAAGTCATTGCATAATGATAAGATTAATTTATATTAATAAATTTCTATTTATTTATATAAGTATAAATTTCTATTCAGAAACAAAAATGTCTTTGTATTTCCAAAAGTACCCGCCTTGTATTTTCTGGGCTATATAAATCTGTCTGAGAGGACCAGATTCATTAATAATATATATTGATTATGTTATAACACATCTTGTTCATGCAGGACCAGGTGTATTTTGCAAAAAGTAATGTGCTAGGAATTATGTCCAGATGCCAACCAGACACTTTATTATTCTAACACAACATGATTAACTTGTTAATATAATTTTCCCAAAATTCTAACACAAGTGTGGCCAGCTCCATTCTAGCACTATTTTCACAGATTCTTAAATTTGAATACAGTGAGAATATTTTTTTTTCCATGAGCTAGGCAATAGCAGTAATGACTTCTGACATCACAATACTGCTGTATGGATTAATGTTTTCAAGTATATTTGTTTCTGTCAGATTGCTAATGAATTCAAGCTTGCGGGACCCTCTTTTGAACTGTATTCTGTACTTCTTTTTGGTTCTATAACTTCTTTAATACTATGAAAATAACATGTTTACTGAACACACAAATAGTTAAAATGCATCTTCTGTGTCTACTGTGGGGAAAAAATAACTCTACCAATAGAACTGTTTCTTTAAGATAAATACACAGGCTTCCAAATATTAAGTTACAATATATTTGAATAATTTCTTATCCTCTGTTTCCTATTAGATACCATTATGTAACAAATCTTATTTCTATGCCTTTATACACTTCAGTAAGTATATTTATACAATAAAATGTTAGAAAGCAAGTTTCTCAAATCAAAAATTTTGGAAATTTTATTTGCACATCTGGCCAAATTGCCCTCCAAATCTTTGACCAATTCATAACCATATAGGTGAGAATATTACATTTATTGATATTCTGATTTTCTCTATAATGAGTGTATAAGCCCATTTTCATATATTTCTAAGCAATTTGTATTTCTGAAAGGTCATACATTTTGCTATTTTTTTTCTATTTAGCTTTTAGTATTTCCATCTAGTTCTTAGAACATGTGGAAGACAATTAGCCTTGTGTGTAATAACATAATATATCTTTAAATTGTATGACTTTCTTTTTAACTGTAGGTGATTTACAGCAAATTTTTTACTGCTGTGTGTTATGTTTTATATTATGTTTTCTGAGGTTGTGCCTGCCTAGTAATGGTTTCCTCACTCTTTTAATTAAAATCTCACACCTTCTTATAATGAGGTTATTATTTTCTTTTAATATTTAAATTTTCAGAAAAATCAACTATCCATGTGTTAACAATATGGCTAGTCTCTTATAATTACAAAATATACTGAATGTTTTATCTCATATTAAATCATTATAATGTTAGCATTTATTTAACATGTTCTATAATATTACATTGATCTGTTAACGAATTATTATGTCTAAATCCATAGTATATTTCAGTATCTTGTAATATGACTAATTCATCTAGCATCATCATTTCAGAAATTCTTGCCAACTGTTGAATGCTTAACTTCCATATGAATATTAATACTATATAACTACCTTTTCTTTACCATAAATATATATTCTGTAAAATAAATAAATAAAAGCCTACAATCACATACTTTTTTTTTTTTCTGATTGGGATAACCTTCCATTTAACATTGTATATTTAGTGAGAGAAAAAGAGAGAGGAAGAAATGATATAGGCAAATGCACTATTTTGATTTTCTCTGTAAGTAAGATATGTTTTTTTTTTTTCATTTCTTCAACATTACTTTTAGGCATCTCAGAAGATGTATTGCATATTTATACATATAAGACCACTTCTTGATATATTTTGCTTTTTCTTCATATTTTGTTTTTTAAGTGGCCAAAGGAACCAGAGCCTCCATCACTGGTCCCAGGTAATTAGGGCAAATTTACTAAGCTCAGCCTTAGAATTTGAAACTTGGTGCAATAAGAACAATACTGCTAAGATGTCTGTGAAGGAATGACTTCAGAGTTAATGCCCAGCATGTTGGGTGGTATCTTGTAGCAGTGGGCGTGTCTTATGGCAGGCTATCTACTTCCTGGCTCTCCAAAGTCACTGGCACTGCTTCTTGGTCCTGCAAAATAGCTTAGTTCCTTCCTGTTATCCAAGCTTGGCAGTTCAGTCTCCTGTCAAGACACGAGCACTTCCTGTAACCTCTCCTTTTTTGGCTTGTGATGGTCAATGGCAGTTCCTGCAACCATCTATCTGCCTTTGTGCCAGAAATTCTAGGCCTCAGGGATAGATAAGGGAAAGAGAATAGTGAATGGTGTCCTCTGAATGGTGACCAGTCAGAAAAGTATGCTCCAAGGAGCTATATATCATCAGGGACCTGAGAGTATGTGAGAGATCTAGGCATGAAATATGGAAGAGAGCCACCTGGCCAGCTGAGAGGCAAGCTCTTTGCAGGATGAGATTTAGGCCTTCAGGTTATAATGTGGAATTTGAGCCAGAAATAACTATATGGAGCTGTTCCTCCATGGAAAAAAAGTACTGTTGCATATTAACCAAGATCTAGAAATAGAATGGCAACTTTCAAGATGGATACTCAGGCTGTTGGGGAAAAAATGTTTTTATGAGTGCAATTCTAGGCCCTGCACATTTAGTATCTTTTCAACCTAAGAAAACGAATGGTTCCAGAAGATTATAAGCTGAATCTACTACCAGACCACTCGAGGTTCTTTATTTTAATTGGTAAACAGGCAAAATGGGATGATATTTTGGTGGAAATGAGAGTTCCTGAGAATCAAGTAGATAAATCTGGGTACTGTGGAGGGAGCCCTCCTAGTATCAATATGCCCACTGATAACTATTAAGGTGACACAAGGATACTCCAAAGAGGCATTACCATCAACAACACACATCCTCAGAAATAAAAGTGTGGCTCAGTCTAATGGACGAAGAGCTTTTACCAGTCATTACAAGTTTGCACACTAAATGAATGGGAAGTAGAAGAAGATAATCATAAAGATAAATTTGCCATTCACCAATTGAAGAATAAGATTTTATTTAGTGTGATTTCAACTTTTATTTCTCTTTATTCTCTCTCTGTGACAACTGTATATTGAAAGTGGCTGTAGTGGTTAACTTTGACATTGGACCATTTGTGGAACACTGAGAGGAACATAACAAAATTAGAAGTGCAGTAGATTGACCCCAGAGATGATGGTCCTGGGCCACATGTAACAATGACGGGATTTAGGGTTTTACTCCTTTGGGAAAGTGGGGACTCCCTTGTTTTTTGTTTGTTTGCTTGCTTTTTCCTTTTTTTATGTTTCATTGAAAAAGGAACACTGCATTTTGTAAGCAGAAAAAATTTTGCCAGTGTTAATATAGAAAGAAGAATGAGTGTCTTTGTTAGGAAACCAACAGCGTTCTCAGTATGTTTTGGCTCTTCATCATCCAACTTCTACTTTCCAATTTGTGGAGGTGACCAGTTGCATATAGCCTGGTGTGAGGCATTGCTCTACTTTTCGTTATGGAAGAAGAGTATGCTGGATATTTCTCTTTCAGCTTCCCAGCAAAGGGAGCACCTGCACCTTGCCCAAACAAACTGTTGCCTTATATTTTACACTTGTGTTAGCAATGCAGCTGGAAAAAGACAGTGAAAATTTGCTTTTGCAATTGCTGCAGTAAAGGTATCCAGTGGCAGCAACCACCTTATCCAACCGAAGCAGCTGCGATGTCTAGTGCTGGCCTCGATGCCCTTTCCTGAGGATTTATACTAAAGATCCCATGTGCATTTTATTCTTTGTTCCAACAGGACTGTCTTCATTTCTGAATTTTTGCCTAGGCAAAAACTTCCAACCTTAAATAAAATGGATAAGACCCTGGCATCGGTCCAATGAATTTCCTTTCTATTTAACTTTGACAGAATACATTTATCTCCCTTGAAACCGAGATCCCTGAGTACTCTGGTATTTAAGAAAAAAAAAAAACCTAAAGTTATTCTCATGTGGTACTATGTATTATGTTGGAATTTCTTCTTTTTTTCTTTTTGAATCTTTTAGTTGCCCTTTTAAAAGAGGTATATATTTTTTTCCATTCAAAGATCTAATTGCTAATTTTATATGTAGAATCTAATTATTTATTTATTCCTTTTGTTTATTTTGTCTACTTCTTTTTGTAACAACTCACCACAAAAAAATCATCTTATTATTTTAAACTTTCAAGCATATTTTCTGAAGGGTTTTAGGTATACGATAATATTGTCTAAAACAATGATAATTAGGGGGTGCCTGGGCGGTTCAGTCAGTTAAGCATCCAACTTTTGATTTTCGTTTTGGTCATGACCCCAGGGTCCTGGGATTAAGGCCTGCGTGGAGCCCTGTGTGGAGCTCTGCACTGAGGGTGGATCCCACTTGAGATTCTCTCTCTCTCTCTCTCTCTCTCTCTGTCTCTCTCCCCCACTCGTGATGTCTCTCTCTCTCTAAAATAAACAAACACAATAATAATTTTGCTTTTTTCTTTGATGTTAATTAACTAGTTAGCACTTTTCAGTTAGTACCTTTTTTTTCTTTGACTAATTGACTAGTTAGTACTTTTTAGTACTTTTTTTTCTTTGACTAGATAGTACTTCCAGAATATTGTGAATGTTAATGTTTGTAATGGACACCCTTATATTCTTAAAATTTATGTTTATGATGATTCAACATTATGCATGATACTGGCTTTTACCTTATGATATATATTTTAATTTACATTGAGAAATAATATTTCCTTCCTATTTTATTAAGGGTTTTTATCAGAAATGCACGTTGTATTTTATCAAATGACTTTTTGGCACTTGTTGAGGTGATCATATTTTTTTTATCTCCATTGACTTTCTAACATGGTGAATTATACTAAACATGTTCTGACAATGAGCTACTATTCAATTCCTGGAATGAATTTCATTTGATTCCATTAATTATTAGTCATAATATGTAGCTGTAACTTATTTGATTATATTTTATTTCAAAGTATTTTGCAATCTTAATATATGAGACTGAACAGTGATTTATATTTTATTGTGTGATTTTGTTGTGAGTTGCTATCAAACTGGCTCTCTATGTTCCTGAAAAATATAAGTATAAATGCTCTTAAATCCCTTGAGGGTTTACTATAATTTATTTGTGAATTATTGTGAAGTGGTTGTGTGTGTTGTGTGTATGTGTACATGTATGAGTAGAGGGCAAGAAATAGTTGATCAAAAGCATGTAACAGCTTGAGGTCACTTTCTTGATTCCTCCAAATGCTATTTCTATGGCGTCTGGTTTGAATAATTGAAATTATATATTTTTTATAAAACATCATTTTAACTAGATTTCCAAATCAGTTTTAACAAAACAGCCAAATATTCTCTTACATTTTTTTTAAATTTCACATATGTATGCAATTAATTTTTCCATTCTCATTCTTATTTTTACAAAGTAGTTTCATATTAATGTGTCTTGATTAATTTATCTGACAGCTCCTGTTTTGTTGATATCCTTCTAAAAACACACTCAAATTTAATTATTTTTGGATGTTTTACTTAATTCTGCTTCTTTGACATTTTTCCTGCTTTTTTATTTATCTATTTGATTTTTCTAATTTTTGCAAAACATGATTAAAAGTACTCATTTTATTTCTCCTTGTTCTGTATTATGTATTAAAAGTAGGCTTTTTTGAGGGACACCTGGGTGGCTCAGTCGGTTAGGCATCCAACTCTTGGTTTTGGCTCAGATCTTGATCTCACAGTTTGTGAGTTTGAGCCCCATATCAGGCTCCATGCTTAATAAGCTTGGGATTCTCTCTCCCTCCTTCTCTGGCCTCTCCCACTTGTAATCTCTTTCCCTCTCAAAATAAATAAACATATTTTTTAAAATTAGGTGTTTTTTGTTAGTCATTGTTTTAGAGTTCTTCAGAGAAAGAGAACCAATATATAATATATATTATATAAAATAATGTATATAATATATAATAATTACATATATCATGTATATAAAATAAGGAATTGGCTCACACAATTATGGGCACTGGCAGGTCCAAATCTGAAGGATAGAGAATGGCTGGCAGGCTGCAAACCTTCATAAATGGCTGAAATTCTTGTTGTATAATGTGAGAAACAAAGTCAGAAATACTTCCATATTAATATCCTATCACATGCATTTTATATATGTATTATATTAAATATGACTGAATACATAATGAAATTTAAGTGTTATTTTATAGTTACATTTATAAATATATATTATACTTACACCTGTATGTTTTACCTTATCACTTTCTAATATTATTACACCTCATGAGGGGGTAAGGAAATTAGCACATTTATAATGCTTGCTATATATTTTTCTCTGAATAATCATTTCTATTAATAATTTTAGAAACTACACAGCTAGTAATGGTTGAATAATTGATTTGTCAGCATTAAGTATTGGTATTTGAAATTATGCTAAAGATGATGAGTAAAACTGAAATTTCACTTCCTCATACCTTCTCTCCTCAGTGGTTTATTAATCTTGGTCACTTTTGTTACCTCTACTCTGTTGAGGTTCATTTTATTTAAAATAGATTTCATGGAGTGATTTTCAAATAATAGTGAATGCTCAGCACTGTTACTTTCCTAAGTATCTCATTTTTTTTCTCTTGGTTGCTGGACTTGGTCACCATTTTTTTTTCTTTAAAAAACAAAAACAAAGATGATTTTAATATATTTACCAACATATTAAATATATTTACCAATACAATTACCACAATTTTCCTAGTAATTTCTTTCTTTGTGGTTTTGAAGAATTTCACTGCCACTGAGTCTTCTAACAGTGACTTCTCATCCTAATTCCTCCTTATTATAACACACATACACACACACACAATCATACACATATCATCATAAGTGACTTGATTTTTTTCTTATGGCTCCATGAATAGTCATTTGTGTAAGTCACAATGCCTCACATGTACAAGTCTTTCTGCCAGTTGTTCTATTATTTTTTTCCTTATCTTCATAAATACAAATTACATGTGTTTGTGGCTTTCCTTTCTCTTATATATCTAATATTTGATTTTATAACTGTAAGCTTTGTCCACTTTCCTATACCATTTTACTTTTATTTATTTTTTTTAACGTTTTATTTATTTTTGAGACAGAGAGAGACAGAGCATGAACGGGGGAGGGGCAGAGAGAGGGAGATAAATAATGGGAAGCAGGCTCCGAGCCATCGGCCCAGAGCCCGACGCGGGGCTCGAACTCACAGACCGCGAGATTGTGACCTGAGCTGAGGTCGACGCTTAATCAACTGAGCCACCCAGGCGCCCCACCATTTTACTTTTAAAAAGCTTACTCTCGGGATGCCTGGAACTCTCAGTCAGTTAAGCATCTGACTTAGGCTCAGGTCATGATCTCATGGTTCAGTTCGCGAGTTCTAATCCCACATTGGGGTCTGTGCTGACAGCTCAGAGCCTGAAGCTAGCTTCGGATTCTGTGTCTCCCTCTCTCTCTCTCTCTCTCTTTGTCCCTCCGCTGCTTGTGCTCTCTCTCTCTTTCTCAAAAATAAATAAAGATTAAAAAAAATTAAAGCTTATTCTCTATGTTCTTGCTCCATGTTTTTAATAAGAAGATATTCTCCTTTCTGGTACTTCAAATATTGCTTTTATTGATGCGCCCAAGTTTTGTTTTTGTTTTTTTGTTTTTGCTTTTGTTTTTGTGTTTATTTTTTTTTTTGTTACCATCCTGTGCTATATTGGCTTACAGTTCTTCTCATATTTTATCATTTATTTTAGCTTTTGACCTTTTATTTGAGCTCTTGTTTCTACCTTTAAGTTTTTATATCATTTTACACTGTGCATTTTCTGTGCCATTTGCTTCTTACTGTATGTTCTCATATTATGTAGGCATAGGTTCTTATATGCTTTATTCACTCATCTTTAGGAGTTACTTGAAGACTTGATTTGGGGCTTGGAGTGGGAGTACAGTAAAGGAGCAAACTTGTGATCTGAGATGCTAGGAACACTGAATATAACTAATATTCTCAGAACTTTTATTTATTTACTTTTTCAAAACTCTGTTTCTTGCTATGCAATCTGTCCCGGTAGTACATCTGTGATCATAGCTCTCAGTGTTTGATATATGCTCTATCAGAAAAATCGACAGAGCTCTGCAGGTCCCGTGTTTTCTGTCTCATTTCTGTTTTTGCTGTTGAGTGGCAATTTAGCTTTATTTATTTCTTCTTCTTCAGCTGGCTGTAATTGGAAGCTGCTATTCTCTTCTCCACACTGTCACCTGCCACACTGAGAGCTTGCATCGTTGTCAAGAGGCTGTGCTGTATGCGTCTTCACTGAGTTCAACCAACTCTTTCCCAAACTTCACGTTTAAAAATGAAGGCCGGCAGCATGAAGTTATGGAAAATTCTGCATCTGTCCGAGACCTTTAGATGCTTGCTTCTCTGCTCAGCATCATCTCTGACTGGACCCGTGTATCCTCAAATTAACTTTGTATAATGATTCAGGGCTGCTGTAGATCCTTATTTTGTTCATAGATATTTTTCTCTGCTTTTCGTTCTGTCTGTTTTTAAAAAATACACCATATAATATGCCAATGGGTGCAATTTTTTTCATACAGTAAACATTATAATTAGACCTCATTTTATTGAGATGATTTTTGTGACAGAGTATAGACAAGTTTAGAATGGGAGAAAATAAAAAAGAAAATTCAATGCTCAAAATTTAAAGCTCATTAATAAAATATGAGTCACAGTTTTGGAAGAGAGAGATTATGATCTGTAAACACAGGTTTCATAAGGGCAAAGATTTTATCTTTCCTACTTACTGTTTTAGACCGAACACCAAAAAATAGAAAGACTCCAGTAAAGTTATTCTAAATGAATGAATGCATTTATTTTCTTTTTTTCAAATATAAGTTAGAACTCTTTCACATTTTCAGAAATTAATCAGTACCAAGTATGCAATTAATTAGGTAACAACGTCATAATTTCGTATGACCCTCAAAGACTTTCTAGAAAAGCTATACATAGTAAATAATCAGTTTCTAATGGAGACAATACACTTGCCCAATATCCATTAAGCTCTGGAGTTTTGAGTCCTTTTAGCACTGTCCTTAATGCTTTCTTGGAAATAACCAGAGTTTTGTTTGGGGAAGGGTGTTGTATCCTTGATTTGTGGTCACTTTTTAAAAATGTTTGTTTATTTATTTATTTTGAGGGAGTGTTGCAGAGAGAAATGAAGAGAGAAAATCTCAAGGAGACTCCATGCTCAACACGGAGCCTGACTCAGGGCTTGATCTCATGACGGCGGGATCACAACATGAGTCGATATCAAGAATTGGACACTTATGGGATGCCTGGGTGGCTCAGTCAGTTAAGCATCTGACTTCGGCTCAGGTCATGATCTCACAGTTGGTGGGTGCAAGCCCTGCATTGCGCTCTGTGCTGACAGCTCAAAGAGAGCTGTCTCTCTCTCAAAAATAAACAAACATTAAAAAAAAAAAAGAATTGGACACTTAAATGACTGAGCCCCCCAGGTGCCCCTATGGTCAGTTATTTTTTAATCTGCTATCCCAAGCCACCATCTGTAATTTTAATTAGCTTCTAAAGTCAGCTTTAGTTTCCCTTAAAAAAAATGATTTGGGGTATACAAAGTCACAGCTTCCAATAGTATTAGAGTCTGAATTAAGTTTTTGTTTTCTGTTGACCATTCATCATACATCTTGCACCAGTGATACATCAAAATATACTTTAAAACTCAGGTTCAAGTATCTCCACTCACCACTGTAATAATTTGGGAAGAATATATATTAGATACTTTTTACAAATACGTAGAGATATAGGTGTTCAAACAAATAAAAATATATATATTTTTTAAATTGAGAAAGAAATTCCTTAGATTTCTGACCTTACATACAAACTTACCTACAGGACTGGTTTCCTCTGAGGCTTTTTTCCTTGGCCTGCAGATGGCCACACTTTTGCTACCTCTTCATGTGGTTGTCCTTCTGCGCATATGCGCTCCTGATGTCTCGCCGCATGTCTTCATCTCCTCTCTTTAGGAGCACCAAGCATACTGAATTAACATCCCCCCCCCCATGTCCTTGCTTTAACCTACTACATCTTTGAAGGCCTTATTCCCAAATACAATCACATCTGAAGTACTGGGTGTTGGAGCTTCAACATATGAATTTGGCAGATGGGGAAAAGCAACAGTGCGTGACAGTGTGTAAGATGTTATTCTAAGAGATGTCCTGAAAATCAGCATCTGTGGAAGAGAGGAGAAGGCGCAGGACTGGGCAGAGAAAGAATGTGAGTTGCTGCATTGCAGTCCTGAATGGTAGCCTTGGACTAGCCAGGAGGAGCTTTAAAGCATTTATGTTTCACCCATCAGAGCTGTTGTGTGTTGGGTCAAAGCGTCCAGGCTTTATAATCTGATTTGATCAATCTTGAGTTGTGTGGACCTCAAGAATCATGTTTTTTATTTGTAGTTGAGACATTTTCTCATGGGTCTGAGAGCAGGAGGCTGTCTGCTGACACCGCCTCCAGCAACTGAGGCACCAGGTCCTACCTGAAAGCAAAATGTGGCATGTCACCATGTTCATAACAGTACTTTTTTTCTGCTAGCCTCCTTCCCGTTCAAGTTTAAGCAGATTCCATTTACAAGTGTAGTTTCTCAGAGAGAATCCAATATATCAAAACCTTGATTTTAAAGTTTCAAAAATACTTAAGTTTCTTGTTTTTAACAGGTGAAGAAGAAAGCAAAAATATTTCAGGTTGTTAATAACATAATGGAGATGTAATTTATTGCAGTAATTAGTCTAAAAAGTGCATTAATATTATTTACAAAGACATTTCTAGAATATCAGTAGTTTTTGTACTAGAGAGAATCAAAATCACGATTTGATTAAAAAACAGTTATTTCATTAGGTAATCAGCATAGCTAGAGGTAAAGAATTTCCTGCCATTACGTATTACTCACAAATTCTGAAATAAAGCCTCAAATAGCATGAAGAATTTGTTTTCATATCACCTTAAATCATTTCTTATTATCTCTTGGCAATTTTTATAAGACCAATCAGTTCTGAGTTCTCAATTCTGAAAACAGCAGGGACTTTGCTTGGAATTCCCAGCACATAATTAATGGGTCAGTTACAAACACAAAGCAGACTCAGTTTGTATTATCTACAGACAGTTTGGAATGGCAGGTGTTTTACTACTTCCTTACATCTCTAATCATTCTTGGCCTGATGCTTTAATGCCTGAAACTACGTATAATGACAATTCCTGTTGTGAAAATGCCACAGAAACATTAGAAGGCGAAGGCATATTTGCAGAGACAACAGAAAATAGTGGGGAAAAGTCAGTCTATTTCTAACTAATTTGCCTAGACTGTGATTTTGTAGTAGGATGAACACAATGGGAAGTTCCGAGGAGAAATTTATTTTCTTATCCTATAATTAATAGAGAAAAGAGTTAAATTGCCTCTTTCAATGTCAGATTTCCAATGATGTATATTTAGAATAAAGAAGGATAAGGCAACATGTTCAGTTTCATTACAATAAAATCAAATACTCAATAGTGGTGAATTTGATCAGTGTGCTCATGAGTAGATGTGCTGTGTCATGCATTCAGACTCCTCAAGCTATTTGTCCCTTCATATGATTTATTCAGTTTCTTTCTTTTTAAGCTTAGTCTGTCAATTATTAAATGACATCTCTTCACTTCTTAACCTCCTTTTTCGAAATATATTGTTGGAAAGATTGTTCTATTATCTCCCCCCAAATAAATGCTCATTAGAGAAGATAATCATAATATTATAGATATATGCATGCATATAAGGAGTTAGTAAAATTTAACATTTATTGTCACATAATTTTTATAATGCTTAGCTGTAATACAACATAGCAGATATACAACATAGCAGTACATGACCCGTTGTTTCTGTTCATTGTGGGCCAGTTAAGATACAAAAGTTAATACACAAATTATAATTTGACAGAGTTCATAAGTAGCACTAAGACATCCTTCCACTTTAAACCAGAGGTAGTAAAATGCACCATTTATATAAAAGTGAAAATTGTTCTCAATACCAAGAAGAAACTGAGCATAGAAATTTGATCCCGATTAAGTAAATTATCCTCTACCAACAGAACTTTCAAATAAAAACACAAACTCTGTGTAAATGTGTTCTTACTGGTTCCATTATAATATTTTTCTATGCTCTATGCTCTATTTTCTGTGCTCTATTTCCTCAATGGCATTTTGTCCGGAAATGTGAAAAAAATCCAAATCCAGTTCGTTTCTACTGTATGTACTACAGAAGCTTAATACAAAATCATCTCATTTGCTTAATCTTTCCATGAAATCACAAATTTTGAAAACTATACTATTTTGATTAAATGTTCTACATATTGTCTTGGGAATTTACATTTTACTAGCTGAGCAAAGAGAAGTGAGAGAGAAAAAAATAGAACATGTAACCAAAAGATCAAAACTATAGATTTGAGCAATAATAAAGAGCTATAGCTTCAGGTGTATCTTAGATGTTAAACTTGACTGAAGGAATAACTCCCCTTTGCTTTCCCACTTGGTTGCCCGAGACACTAATTCTCAGCTCCGAAGATTATCTCACACTCCAGTGGCTTTGGTGCCTTAGTATAATCATCTGCTGTGAACTTTTCTGCACTTCACAGATACGCTGTAGGGAACAGAGCAGTCGTAAAAGATAAAAAGCTATAAAAGGCTAGAGCTGGCTTCATCATAATAGCTACTATTTAGATTTCAAACAAACTCCCACAAATTTTCCTTTAAGCAGAATTCAAAAAGAATGAAAATTTGCAGTCTAAGGATTGCCCATCCCTGCCCCAACTCTGTTCTCTCAAGATAAGTTCACTAGTTCTTGGGTGGGTAAAGGTGTCGAATGGCTTCTTGCTTCTTCAACGTTGGCAAATGTTGTTTAATCAAAATGTGATAAAGCATCTTGAAATTTGTATTTAAAGAAAACATGCACTAATTCCCCAAAAAAACATTCTAAATTAAACTCGGTGAAGAGTTTCAAACAAATATATCACTATTATTCCCACATAACTTTATAGTTCACCAATAATCAGATTCTTAAATGGATTTTATTTTAACTCATTATTTATTTAGTATTTATTTATTTATTTTATTTATTTATAATGGTGGGGGAGACAGATCATGAATGGGGAAGGTCCAGAGAAAGAGGGAGGGAGAGAAAGAATCCCAATCCCTTGGGGCTTGATCTCATGACCATGACATCATGAACGGAGCCACAATCAAGAGTCAGATTCTTAACTGACTGAGTCATCCAGGCATTCCAAATTCTTCAATGCATTTTAAGCAAAATCATGTTCTTAAGTATTTATGTAAAACATCATAGGTTTCAAAGATTAGTTCATACCTGCTGGTAATGACAATAAAATGTGTTGGTTTTCACTCTTTCTTGAGCACTTTAATGACTTTAAGATAAACACCAACTATTCATATTAATAAGCATGCAAAACAAAAGATTTATACTATTAAATTATGCAATTAGAGACATTTCAGGAGAATCACCTGCAGAATTATTAAGAGTGACTAAAAGTGCAGTAAGCGGTGCCTGGGTGGCTCAGTTGGTTAAGCATCTGACTTTAGCTCGGGTCATGAACTCATGTTCATGGTTCAAGCCCCACATTGGGGTCTGTGCTGACAGCTCAGATCCAGGAGCCTGCTTCGGATTCTGTGTCTCCCTCTCTCTCTGCCCCTCTCCAGCTCATGTTCTCTTTCTCTCTCTCAAAATTAAATAAAAACATTAAAAAAAATTTTTAAGTGCAGTAATGTGTTCTATCAGAGCTTCCATGTGTATGCAATACATAATTAATGCAAAGAGTAAACCATTATAAGAAACAAGAATCCATTGCTCCCTTTTTTAAAAAAAAGGAAAAGAAAAAAGAATCCCTTTTATCAATAATATACTTTTATATCTAAGAAATGTATTAACCTATTTGAAGTAGTTTAAAATTTGACCAAAAGGAATAATAGAATGCCGAAATAAATGGAGATCTACTGCTTTGCTGAAAACAAGTATTTAATATTATGTGTTCCCCCAAATTATATATCATCATAATTAAAACTCCCAAATTGTTTCCATAAAACTTTAAAAGTTGATTCTAAATGCTTTTTAGAATCATCTTGGATTTTAGAATCATCTTAACAATATCCACAAACATATTTAAAATGCACTTTTGTGTGTATAATAAAAAGATGGGACCTAATTTATGAATAACAAATTGATGCATTATTTTCCACTAAATGGCAAGGGAAACCTGTTTTTGCACCTTTTCTTTTTTTCCCAAAGGTCTATTTGTGCATGCATTAAACAATTTCGTCATGTTTTAATGCTTATGATTTCACGCTATACAATTTTTGCCTTGTCAATTAAGTCCCTTTTCATTGGATTATTTTTCAATATGTTTGTGACAGTTTTGAGAAACACTTGTCAGACATTTTGTGGAATGTCCTTGGTTGAAGTTTGTCTCATGTGTTTTGTGATTAGGCTACGGTATGGGTTTTGGAGAGGACCGCAGAGGTAAAGGGCCATTCTCATCACATTATCTTTATGGTAAATGCCAACAGCAGGATTATTACTGTTTATGTTGACCTTGATCACTATTATTTTTGTCAAGTTTCTCCTGCTGTAAAGTTAGTCCCTTTCATCTTTAGGAGAAAGCCACTGTGCACAGCCTACATTTCATAGATGGAAAGTATTGCTCCTTCGTTTTGAGAGCGCACTGTCTATATAAATTATTAGGATATTTTCTTCTGTATGAGAGATTTGGCCATTCTATTATTTTTTTCAATCATTTACTTATACCAATAAGATATTATTTATGTCATTTCTCGAATTCTTTCAACATTGAGAAAATGTTTCATTTGGTTCCTGCGTCCTTTGATGTACTCCCATTATTGTAAGTTTGATGTGTTTGGGGCACTTTCTCACTATCTGACTCAACTTATGTGTTCCTTTTCCCATCCCTAGAATCAGACATTTCTCCAAGAAATTCTGGTTTTGTTTTTGTTTTTTGGTTTTTTTTTTAAATAGTATTAGAAATCAAGACCTGGCCTCAAGAACTAGTTGCTTTGAAGGTGTTCTGTTTGTAGGTCTTCTCGGCTCAGAAAGCAAACAACCATACTAGTTCATGTATGTATATATACCCATAAATATTTCTATACCTGTAAATGTTAAGTCACTAGAAGTTTGTACTAATGCCTTCATCTGTATGCTAGTACCACATGGATTACTCTAGCTTTCCTGAATCTTGTCAATAGCATCCCACCTCAGCAGTGAGCACCTCTAGTCCCATTCATATGTCACTGTTTTCTTAATTGCTCAACTCCAGAATATATGTTTTCAGAATTTTTACATTCATGGGAAACAACTTTATCAACAACAGGACAATATTTATGTACCTGTTTCCTTTAGTCATACAATGCCCACTCATTTCCAGATTCTTAATTCAGCACCTTTTCTCCCACCCATTTAAATTAGGCTATTATATATATATATATATATATATATATGCAACGCAATCAGATCATTTTGTCACAGTTTTTATTCCATCCCAGAATATCCTGGCTTCTTAAAAAATTTTACAAAGATTTGCATAATTTAAAGTGCCCTCTTGGTGCTGTACAGTTCAATGGGTTTGACAGACTTTAGAATTATGTACAATAATCACACAGAATTCCTTAACTACCATAAACTATACCCTGTGCTTCACCTTCTGGCTCCCTGGCAATTACAGATCAATTTATCATCTCTATAAATTTGCCTTTCAAACTGTCATATCAAGGGAATTATATAGACTATGTAGCCTTTTTCAGACTGTCTTCTTTAAATTGTCAATACGCAATTAAAACTCATCCATTTCTTTTTATGGCTTCAAAGTTCATGTCTTTTTATTGTTAGTTAATATGTCATTGAAAAGATGTACCACAGTCTGTTAATCAATTTTCTTGTGTTTGAGTTGAAGTGTTTGTATATTTCGGTATACAAGTTCTTTATCAGATATATTATTTTAAATATTGAACCAGTGGAAACACAGAGGTATCCACATGGACTTGAGAAGAGAGTGTCTTGCAACTCTTGTTACTGTGGGGCAGATTCTTCCCTGTGCCCAGATAAAATTTAGGGTGCAGTTGCCCACCCACCCAGGTGGAAGCCGTGACCAAAGTTGTGTGCCACACAACCACTGGCTTCCATTTGGACTACCCAATATATATCTGGGTGGTGTGACCAGTCAGCACCAAACCACTTGCTATACCTTAATATGATAGCATGACTACACAGTTGCAGTGATATCCATCCCATATTTCTGGTGCACCCAGTTTGGTTTTGTTTAGAGTGATTTTTCTGTTCCAAACTTGGGGGCCCTGGGTGTCCAAATGTCCATAACCCATGGTGAGCCAAATAAACCCATCCCAAATCTGAGGATAGCCACCCATGACTCTCATGGTGATATTTCTTGGACCTTTCTGATCAACAATTTGGTGGGCTACCTGTCTAGTTTGACACAAAAACAATACTGATGCTGAATGTTATTAACATTGCATGTCACAGGTCAGGTTTCTGGACCAATTTTGGTAACATCAGATGAATTTTATGAGTGTTAGTCATAGCTTGACCCTCCTTAATGTATTCTTTGGGGGCCTTCCAGTCCTTTCCCTGGAGTGCTGACACCCACCTTGGCCATCCTGATGAGCTACCGAGTGGCAACTGCCTATTTTCCCAACAGTTGGATTGATTCCTTTGTCGGGCATAATAGTGAGACTACTGCAGGAATGTATTTCCATCAGGTGTACATCTCATGACCCTACCCTAGAGGAGCAACAGAAATCTAAAGTCAAAAGACTGATATTTAGTAGGACTTGTATGGGTAGGTCTTCCCCTTCAATGAAAACTACACTTAATGGTCTGATATTAAGACCATCCATGGTTGGATATTAATGTGGCTGCAGCTTTAGGAATCTGAACAAGTTGTGCATAATGTACATGTTTGCCGGGGGAGGCAGCATCAGCATCACTGCCAGAACAGGACCCCCGCCTTCCCTCTTTCATGTGTTTGGGTTCCATTTCAAGTATAAGGCATTACAACCAGTCCAGCCTTCAGTAAGACAATGGGATCCCAGTGGAGATTGTGTGCTTCCTCCTCACCTAGGGGTGCAGAATAATTCACCTGTCCCAGCAGGATGTCCCTTTGCAAATTCCGATAGACAGCTCCTTTCCCAGGCAGCATGGGGCTTCATACTCTCAGCAGAATAGCATGTTGATCCAGTGAGTGTCAAGGCAATGACTGTTTCCTGTGACTTTCATACTTTCACAGTATGGGGTGACTTTGCAGGAGTCCCCAGTCTGGCATGCAGGGCAACAATCCCTACGGGTTGGTCATTTAAATATATTAAAGCCGGGGACAGTCCACCTGGACAAGGTGATTTTTTCTGTTAGTAATTTAATGTGTTTTAATATTCTGATTCCTTTCTACCAGCTCTGCTGCTCAGGTTATAGGAGAGATGGAAATTCCATTCACGTCATTTTCTTTTGCTCCATCTTGCACATCATGACTTTTTCACTGTGACTCCTGATTACTGTGCAGTTGATGAAGTGATTGTTACTCAGCTTCTCTAATTCCTCAGTGGTGGCAGGCTGGTTTATACAGTGATGGGAAAGTTTGAGTTAGGCCAATTGCAGTGCCCACATAAACCAAAGCATATTTAGAACACTCACTTGGAAGGAGGGGCCAATATATTCAATTTGTTAATCCCTTACTGGTGGAGAACTTTGGTGGATGGCCCAGACTCATTTGGCAGCTGCCTTGGATGTTGTTTTAAACACACAGGACATGTTACTGCATTAAACATGCCACTGTATTTCAAGGGCAATCGGCATCCTTGGCAATACACCATCTCACCTGGGCACTGCAAGGACCACTCTGTCTATGCACCAATCGGCTGTATCTGCTGAAGGGTCAGTTGTGGGGGCTCATTCCCAAGCTAAGACATTGATTTCTTGATTTTCAGGGGGTATCAATGCCCTATATGTTGGGCATGAAAACAGTGAGGGATGCCTTGAGTTCTGAATTGATATATGGTTGATATCCAGAATGTTTGACTGAACGAAGAATTGAGTATAGTGCCTCTTAAAAGCTAGAGAGATTACTTCCACAAAATGCTTTAAAATGGAATTGTTAAATATGATTCTGTTTTTTTAACAATTTCAAAAGAGATACTAATTGTGATTTGACATGTCAATTATTATAGGATGAAGAATGAAAACTGGCATATTGAATACTTAGCATATGCTCACAAATAAAAAAAAAGTGCTGCTAGGAATCAGTCCTACTTTCAAAACTCTGCAACACTCTTTTCTGGAGCATAAAATCTAAAATTGGACAAGAGGTCTCTATGCAAATAATAATAATAAAGAGCAGAGTATGAGCAATTATATGAGAAGCACACAGTATAGGGAATTCAGTCTATGAACAGGTAACATCTAAGCAGAGAGTTAAGGAGAAGCCTTTGAGGTTACTGAGACTAAAAAATTAGAATTGATTGATGAGAGGATATTGTATTTCATGAAAGTAAAACACAGGAGGATACAGTCAAGCATCTTGTGAGATAAGATAGACTTGATTTTGATAATTTCAAAATGCAAAAGTAAAAAACACAAGCAGACTGAACCAAAGAGTTTTAAAGTATGTTTTAACTGAGAGAATCAAAGTTCACAATTTTCATGAAAAATAAATAACAAAAAAAATCATAAAAGTTTCAAAACAGCCCACAATGATATCTTCTGCACTTGAAAAGGATTATAAAAGTGATTTTTTTATTTATCATAAACACCCCAAGAGCCCACACTTCATTTTATGTCTGATTACAATAATATCTGCATGTATAATTCTCCATTGGCAGTAACAGATTGGTTTCAGAGAGCAAGAAATTAACAGCAAACAAAGAAAACACATTCAAATCCCTTGCTACTGAAATCAATAAACTGACCAATTTTAAAGCTGAGCTGTTTTATTACGTAGTAATGAAGTTTATTTAGATTTTTGGCAACCACATTATAGCTCAGGGATTTATCAACCACTCTAAAACAAGAACATTTACATACTTCTTTAACTAACGCAATTAGTCTTCAGACAGAAATATCCATTTTTTTCCTTTGAATATTTAGTTTTTAAATCTTAAGTCTGTTCACTCTTCTCAGCCTTACTGAGTAATTAGAACTTTTATTTTAGTGTTCAATAGGAGAAAAAATTATTAGCAACTTTTTTCTTCTAGTATACATTTTCTTAAAAAAATAACATCATTAAATGTCTGGATTCATTTCTAATAAATCAACTAAACTAAATTTTAATTTATTAGCATCACAAGCACACATTATTGCCAAGAGCTAGAAATCAGAGAAATAATGATTGTACAGGTTAAAACATAAGCGAGAGTCCCTATACCTGCTGATACTGTAAGACTGTCATATATTTGTTATTCCATTCAATCATGATTTTATAGTGGATAATTAGGGATTTATGAAGATACAAAGTCTAAAATTATTTTTAAAGTAATATTATCAAAAAGAAAATTTAATCATTCAAGCTGGACCACTAAATATGTATGTATTGCATAGTACTAAGTACACAATTAAGTACGTAGCTACTGCCTGGGGGATCTGATTTCTATCATTGAAGTTTTATTGACGCTTCTCATCATGTATCTGGAAAGATGAAAAGTTATTCCTACCTAGTCAGCCATGCCAATAGACCATAATTATCCCGTTTTCTCTCCTTTTTCAGCGTCATTGTCCTGGCTTAACATTTTGCAACACTTTGCTGTTGTCATGTATTTTACTTTTCAACTGTTTCTTATCTAGTTTTCCACCTGGTGGCCAGGCAGAGAATTTTGTGTTAACGCCTAAATTGAAGACAAGCCAGTCATCTACCAGTTTTGGTCAAACAAGTATCTTTGTTACCAAGCCTTCAAGGAATCTATAATGATCCTGACATTTGTTGGAACTTATTGATTTTTAATGATAATCCTGTGATATAAAATCCATTTTATCTTCATTATCTCAATGAAGAAGTGAAGGGTCACAAATATTGTGTGTCCAGTCCCAGGGTAACTTGCAACCTATCAGAAGATATAACATATAAACATATAAAGAGACAATTATAAAAGAACTATAACAATATATGGTGATGGAGGTTAACTAGACTTATCATGGTGATCATTTTACATTATGCACAAATTTCGAATCTATATGTTGTACATCTGAAACTAATATGATGTTATATGTACATTCTACCTTAATAAAAAATTAAAAGATAATCAATTTCAATATGAATCAAAAAATAAAATTACAAATAATCAAATAGTTTTTTTTTTCATTATTAGATTTATAAGAGTAAAAGTTTTGAAAAATCTGGGTTTGGTGACCATGTAGTAAAATCAGAATTCTCATTTATTAAGTTATGGAAATAGTCATCGATACAACTTTTTGGAAATTTTTGGAAGTCTTTGGAAGGAGAATTTGAAAATTCTCATAAAAATAGAAAAAAAATACTTATATCCTTTCACCCAGTAGTTTCACTTCTAGACATATTTCTTGTACTATCTTCACAAAATCATATTATGTATATTTATGACCAATTGAAAACTATGTAATTTTATTAAAAAATAAAATAATGATATATTTGAAGCTATGACTTATATGAAATTGTATTTAAAATTTTTAAAAAGAAAGCAATAGACATACAATGAGTTTTTATAATTCAAAAAACAAATGGTTATATTTAAGACATGAAGTGAAAAAAAGTTTAAGTTTCCAATGAAAGAAACTTTCTATTTTTATTCAATAACAAATATTTCCTATGATTTGGATTTTATAAGAAGTACATATCCTGTATTATTTGTAAATAGTTATAGAAATAAACATATCTCAAGATAATACATACAAACAAATGTGTGATCTTAAATTACTAATTTATGTATTGTTAACTATAATATTACACTGGTTCTTATACAGCGATAAAATAAAGAGCCTAGAAGAAAAAATCAAGCTCTAATGTACATGTATATATTATAATACACACACATATATATTTTCATATGCATATCTTATATGTACATTTTATGTGTATATGTATGAGTATATATACATTCTTATACATATGTGTATGCATGTACTCTTAATGCTGGAATATCTAAGATATAAGAGTGTCAAAACCACAATGAATTGAGTAATTCAATAAATGACACATAAGTGCCTAAAAGAAAGACATACATGATGGTTTATCTGTAGTATCAATTAATATAAAACTAATTATAAATATATATATAGCTCTGTTCAAAGAATTAGAACTATTTATAAAAATTAAGTTATGTGACTTTTTTTGTTTTCTTAAGTTTATTTCTTTTGAGAGAGAGAGAGAGAAAGAGAGTGTGAGCAGGGGAGAAGAAGAGAGATGATCCCAAGCAGGCTCTGTGCCATCAGTGCAGAGCCTGACGTGGGGCTCAATCTCACCAACCCAACTGTGAGATCATGACCTGAACCGAAATCAAGAGTTGGGTGCTTAACTGACTGAGACATCCAGGCAGGTGCCACGGGTTATGTGACTTTTTAAATTTGAACTTTCTTTTCCCCTAAAAGATGGGTTCAATTTTTTCATATTAGAAAGTAATAAACATTGCTGTCAAAATTACAAGTCATATTACTTACTCATATCTGTGTAAGTATCATCATTTTAATATATTCTCACAACTATTTTAGTCTTTATTAAATCTTCAATCTTTATCAAACAGCAGATCTTATTTTGATTCTCTTTTTACAGAAAACATTTTTTTAAAATGGATGAACTTTAGTAAATTTATACAAGAGAATATTAATTTTAAAAAATGTATCTAATTACAAATATAAATCTGTTTTTTATTTAACGTTTCTTATTATCTTCAATTTTTCATGTGGATTCAAGTTGCCATAGAGTGTCATGTCCTTTATCCAATTCATTGGATAATCCATTTCCCTTCCTCCTTCCTTGTACAATTTTTCACATTATATTTGTATTTTGTAGGCTCAACAATACAACTTTATGGATACCGTTTCTTCCAATATTTTGTTGTTTTAAATTGGTTAAGGGAAGCAATGAGAAGAAAAACTTTATTATACTGTCTTTTACAACTATATATATCAACATACTTTTATAACTATTTTAGAAAATCATCTTACTTCTCTAATTTAAAATTTTAAATAAAAATATTAAAACAAAATTGTATCTCTCCAGTATATTAGAGAATAATTTAAATATTCATTTGATAGGTAAGCTTACTTTTTGGTTATTATATATAAAAATTTATATATTTATACTCAATTATTCAGAAAATCACTATTCTTTGTTACTAATCAGCATAGATAAAGCTCACTAATTTAAGCTAAATGTACTTTTTAAAGTGTTTTAGGTACAAATTTATGTGTTGACTGTGAATTCTAAAGGTCCTTACCAGCTTTATCATTCAGTGTAGGTAAATGTAAATGTAAAATTAAAGCTTCGATTTTCTAACTCCACCTAAAAATTGAGTATCCCGCCTACATTTTATAATAACTTTCACTCTACCAATGCCAACACTGACTTTTAAGTTCGATTCTGAGAATTTTGAGAAATATGTGACTATTTCTCTGGATTCAAATAAGTACCACTTTAAATGGAGCATGAGTTCAAAATTTCGCTACAACGCTCACAGCTTCAGAAATGTTTGGGAAATTTGACAGCAACCTGTTTAAGTGCTGGTGGAGTTTGCAAAACTCAAGGAGCTGTGAAAGTCTGAGATTGAAAGCATTTCCTATGAACTGCTGGAGGAAGATTGGGCAGTTTCACACACTTCAAATACAGATATGAATTGTAAGGTTCGGTCACGGGCAGCATTATTCAGGTGCAAAATTTCTTTTACTTTTTAGCCAAGAGACCCGGTTTTTCTAATTGTTTGTGTTTTCACATTGCTATTATGAACTAATAAATTCTTTGGGTATGAAATTGTATACTGTGATTAATAAATGTTAATATAAAGAATAACACTTTTAAAGTTGTATGTAAATATGTGAATGGTATTTATTTTACTGATGTGTAAGAAAATATTGTTTTTCTTTCCATTTTCAATTTTTGGCAAAGCACTGAGATTCAGTTCTGAAATAAGCAGTATGTATTGTCACTTATCTCTTCAAATCTGCTCTGCGGCATGCCTGCACATGCAAAATGTATTTTCCGGGGTGCCCTTTGATGCATGAAGCACATGGGAAAGTGCTATTTAGCCATTAGAAAGCTTAATTTTTTTCTTTAAAGAAAGCAACTTATAGCATTTCAATTTTAAATGTCTGATAGTGACTTAATCGTGTTTTCCCTAATAAAGTAAAATCTATTAACACATAAGTTCTCCTTTGAAAAAGGAAAGCTGACAAGAAGCCATTTATTTTACTAGAGTTTGAGGATTATTTCCTGTACTCCCCAGAGATACAAATATGCTTATTTTGTAGTTTTAATACAAAATTTTGCTCTCCTGCCATTCAGAATCTATATTATGAAGATGCTTGCATTTTAAAGCACTGTCTATATACCTTGAGGCTAAAAGAAGTTCTTTATGATTCAATCTGAAATAAAATGTCTGTCTTTGAATGACTTCAAAATTTCTTTTGTATAAAGATAATTAAAATAGTGAGGGTTATAAACTGAACATCCAGCCTGGAAGGACAGTGCTTTGTATTCCATGAAAGCTTTCTTAAAATTTCTAAAGGATTTTAAAAATATATTGAACCAATGTATAATCGTGTGAACACTGATGAAATATACAGGGAATTATTGATAATTTATGTATTAGTAGATCCCAAGTTTAGTGAACGTCATCTAAAGACACAAACAATAATTTTCAGCCACAATGAATGCAGTGGTAGTTGTTTGTCACATCTTCAGTGACTAGTATTAGTGGAAGAGGAGCTATTGACAAAGAATGTGAGTTCCATTACTCCGCCATTTTGTTGGAAGACTTTTACCAATTCACAACACAGAGGAATGACATCAAAGCAAAAATAGAGTCTCATGGGGTTGGAAATTTAGTAAATAGAATTAGTGCTGGCAGCTGCCCATATGGCTGGTCCTCAGGTAGTAAAATCCTAGAAAAAAGTGCAACAGATAAGTGAGCCTCAAAATCTACAAGCCATTTTCCCCTTTAATTTTTTCCCCCTGAATTCTAACCTGCGTGTATGGAAAGGGGCAAGTCTCCAAGGTTAGCATGAGACAGAAGTAACAAAGATCCTACATATTTGAGCAGGTATTTCAGCAACTAGAATGCACAGGGAGACAGGGTTTGGAATTCTGGACCATCCAAGGTGGAAGAGCTCTGGTAAATACTCCATGATTTTATTTACTCTGATCTTAGAATATGAACATCTGCATTACAAAAAAACCTACAAGAGGTTCTTCAGAATGAACGAAAATGATACTAGATAAAAGCTCAGATTTGCATGCAGAAATAAAACACACACACACACATACACACACACACTAGAAAGAGTACATATATCCAGAGTCATCTAATAAATGAACACTTTTCACACCACTTGAATCTCTGTACTTGGAGCTCCTAGCATGGTGCTATTTAACATAAAATAGCTAGAAATAACCCAATGCAAAATCTTTGTACCCTGACAGTTTGTAAAAGCACTCAATAGGGCTATGGATGGTTAGTGGTGGACATTTAGTAACAGGAGAGGTTATTGCAGCGTAAAGGAGGTAAAGTGAGTTATGTCTGGTGGGATACATAGGGTGTGCGTGAGGAAAGACAAGCAGGCAAGCACCAATTTATAAAACGGTGACACTTGTGGGTGTGTCCAGGGTTTACAGGACAGTCTAAATAGAGAACAGACTTACTCAGGGAAAAAGAAGGACGGACGATTGAAAAAACTAGAAGCCTCACTGATGATTCTCCCTGTGTACTTGAGTTCTGAAGTTTGCAACATGTCCAGCAGACACTGTGGGCACCAGGGGCTTATCTCAAGGAATACTTGAAAGCACATACTTATCAAGAACTATCTACAGTTTAGATACACTTTGTGTTTCACCCACATAGGCTGCTATTTTCATCGGTATGTACATATTGCAGTGATTTATTTAAAATTACTTATTTAATTTAAAATGACTTTTAGGGGCGCCTGGGTGGCGCAGTCGGTTAAGCGTCCGACTTCAGCCAGGTCACGATCTCGCGGTCCGTGAGTTCGAGCCCCGCATCGGGCTCTGGGCTGATGGCTCGGAGCCTGGAGCCTGTTTCCAATTCTGTGTCTCCCTGTCTCTCTGCCCCTCCCCCGTTCATGCTCTGTCTCTCTCTGTACCAAAAATAAATAAAAAACGTTGAAAAAAAAATAAAATGACTTTTAATTATGAGAAAAACTCAAATGTTGAAGAAAATATCGGAACTTTATTGTTATATTGTCCTTCTAAATTTTCTACCTGATGTTTATTTTAATGTTTATAATAGTAAACAACATATGTATATGAAATTTTGTAAATGAAATTTTAAATTTACTACAATACAGCAAATAACTGATACATATAATAAATTAAGATTTAAAAATTCAATTCATATGTTTCAGATGACAAGATTTCATTCTTTTTTATGGCTGAGTAATATTCTATTATTTATACATATAAATCATATATATGTGTAAATATATATATATGTATATATATCATTTCTTATTTATCTATTCACCTATACCTAGAGAGTATAATGCTAAGTGAAATAAGGTAGTCAAAGAAGGACAAATACCATATGATTTCACTCAGATGTGGAATTTAAGACACATAGGACATGAAAAAAAGAAAAAAAAGAGACAAACCACAAAACAGACTATTTTTTGTTGGTAGGTGGTGGTTATTTGGAGGCAGTCATGGGATTGAGTCTTAGATACAGAGAACAAACTGGTGGTTGTCAGAGGGGAGGTGGGTGGAGGATGGGTGAAATAGATAAAAGGGATCAAGAGTACACTTATCTTGTTGAGCACTGAAAAATGTATAGAACTTTTGAATCATTATATTGTGCAGCTAAAACTAATATAACACTGTATGCTAATTATACTTGAATAGAAAAAATTCAACACATATGCTTATAAACAGATCAGAGGAAGAGTAAAAAAGAAGAGATTTCAACAGAAGGTGTCCACATAGAACCACAGAAAGAAAATTTGTGTGGAAAATACAGTAAAGAACCTAAGGGTCATGCAGGATCCCAAAAGCTACTTGGTATGTAATTAGAGACACAGAGGAGAGGATGAAGAAGGTAAGACAGAAGCATCATTTGAAGAAAAATGGGCTAAGAATTTTCTAAAATAAAACAAAATACATCAAATTGCTGTTACAAGCAGCCCTACAAGCTTCAAACAGGATTAACATTAAGAAAATAACACTTTAAAAAAAAACAGGAAAAAAAAGAAAAAGGAAATAACACCTAGACAAATCATAATCAAACCACTAAAAACTAAATAAAGCATAACCTTAAGGCAGCGATAGAAAATGAAAACTACCCATAAATTCACAAGGATAAGATTGACAGCACACTTTTCAAAATAAGGGAAACCAGAATGAAATGGAATGGCATATTTCTAAGACGAAGAAAGAGACTTCAACACAGAACGCTATCCCAATAGAAAGTAAAATAAAGCTACATTATGGTAGCAAAGAGAAGAGAGCTGGGTGAATTAATTACCAGTATATCTGCACTGAAAGAGGGGAAGTCTTCAGACAGACAGAAATGGTCCAAAATGGAATGTGAAATTTCAGGTGTCAAGGAAGAGCACAAGAAAGAGTAAATATGTAAGAAATATAAGGGAATATGATTCTTATAAACAAAATATAATAATGCCTTCAAATATGAAATACGAGTGAGTTAAAATATATAACTTATAAACGCTCAAAAATAAAAGTTAAATAGAATTAAATGCAGTATAGTTTTATACTGTTTGGGAAATAGTCAAATTAGTAATAGAAGTTGTATAGATGACGTGGTGCAATCTCCAGGGCACCCAGGACAAGTATAGTGGAAGATTGCACAAATATTATGCTACTAGAGAGGAAAAGGTGTATAAATGGTATTTGTATAGTCTAAGAGAAGTCAAGAAAAGAGAAATAAAGAAACCAAAAGTGGTGAGGCATAAAGGAGGAATAAAGTGGTACATGTAATCCAAATATACACATAATATAATTATATTAAATACAAATTAACTTTTCCTTCTTAAGAAAAAAAGAGAGAGAGAGAAAAGATAGATTGCGATGGTAAGCTGAACGAACAATATCCAGGTTTTAATCTTTGGATCTGTTGATCTTAGTGAATATGTCCAAAGAACTTTCCAAGTGTTAAAGACTTTGAGATGGGAGATTATCCTGTGTTATCTCGGTGGCCTTTTTTTCAATAGGCTCAATACCCAACATGGGGCTTGAACTCAACACCCCAAGATAAAGAGAGGCCTGCTCTGCGGATTGAGCCAGGCATGTGTTCCTCTGGTGGTCTTTTATTGTGATCGCAATTGCTCTTTTAAGGAGGCAGAAGGAGTTTTAACAACAGGAGAGAATAAGGCCATGTGGTGATGCAATATCATGTAAGGCCATGGGCAATGGAATGAGGACACCCTCTAGAAGTTGGAAAAGCAGAATAGATTCTCCCTTAAAGCTTCCAGAAACACCAGTCCTTCTAGCATCTTCACTTTAGCCCCAGATAACTGATTTGGACTTCTGCCCCCATAACTGTAATAGAATAAATTTATGTTGGCCTAAGCCATCAGTTTGTGATACTGTGTTTATATTTATAAGATCATAGGAAACTAAGGTAACTAAGACATTTGCATTAAAAAAATAAAGCCCACTGTATTCTGTTAAAAGGAAAGCATTTTAAATATAAGAATATAGTTTTATTTTAAATAAAATACAAATATGAAGTCACTAAATGAAAAAAAGTAGAGTTCAAGTTAAAGGATATTCCCAGAAATTAAAAGGGTTATTATAGTGGAAACAGGGTCAATTCATGAAGAAGAAAAATCAGTTTAAATATATCTTATAGCAGATTTGAAATACATAAAACTGGAATTGACACAGCAAAGAAAATTTTGTGTTAGGCAAAGATTTACTTAACATGGCAGAAAAGTACTAAACAGAATGAAGTTCTGATGTATTGAAATTCACTAAAATTAAGAATTTATGTTCATTAAAAGACTAAGTGAAAAATAGAATCTACAGTGTGGAGAAAAGTGCTTCTCTGTAGAATACTCATTTTAAAAAGTGCTCTTACAAATTAACAATAAAAAGAAAACATTAACCTACTCATCCCAAATGGTCAAAAGCATGGCAAAAATGTATCTAGATAGGCAAATGACGTATGCAAAGATGAGCAAACATCCATCTTTCACGTGAATTTAGCACAGGCACCTTATATTGGTGATTTACATCCTTGTTATATTTCTTCCTAAGTTTCCTAAACTGTAAACTCCTTCAAAGAAAGAACTCCTTTATGCCTTTTTCTCTTGTGTTTAGCACACAGCTTTTGACATGGAAGGTGTACTGGAAATGTTTGTGAGAGCTGACCAGAATTGAGTTCCTCCCGCTCATTCCCTGTGACATTAGCTCTGTCTAGTTTCTCTCACAGGTTTCAGTCATCTCACTGGTAAAATGGGAATATTAGTTGAATATACTTCTTCATAGAATTGTTGTAAAAACAAAATAATTCCTGGAATGCATTTTGCAGTGTCTGGTGCAGAGCTAAGTGCTTAAAAATTGTAGTTATAACAATAATTTATTATTAAGGAGCAAAGCCCTATACGGTGGCTTGTGTGCCACTAGCTCAGATCAGAGGAACAGGAAGTGAGGATGGAAGTTCCTGACTTGGACAAGGTGGCATTATGGGATGGGAAGATTAAGATTATTTTTGCATACCTGTAGCAGTTTAAGTGAGTCAGTGGGGACCATGCAAGGCAAAGCCATTGTGTGAGGTACTTTCTGCACATTACCTGTCCAAAGACTGATTAGGGTCTGAAACCAACAGATGATCTCCTCCCAAGTCCTTTGCCGTCTGCTAGGGATGCAGTATCTGAGGAAAGGAAAACACAGAAGGAGCCCTATTCCTCACTGATGCATGGATTGTTCATGTGCTGACAAGGCCCTGTTATCAGATCCCCTGCAGAATGTTGAAGAAGGCATATAGTACCTCTCATCTGCTATGTTCTTTCAAAAATTAAGTCATTTAATCCACCTACCAACATTATGAAGTGGGTAAGACCAATATTCTATTTTACATATGGTAAAACGGAGGCACAGGAAGGTTAGGCAATGTGTATGAGATCAGATGCCTCTGAAGCAGCAAAGCCAGGATTTAAATGCTATGTTTTTGTGCTGAGGTCCATGGTCTTAACAACTGCATGCCTTCCCTTTCTCATTCTCCACTTCTCTTACTCTAGGCCCATTTATTATCATTCTAGTTTCCTAAAGGAGACTGTTCATGTTTTTCTTTAATCTTCATCATTTTTAGTGGTTATATGTTTAGGTGTTATATGTTAGTGATAAATCATTAAATTCTACTCCTGAAATCATTATTATAATGTATTTTAACTAACTTGGACTTAAATAAAATTTAAAAAGTTAAAATTAAATAAATTTAAATAAAAATAAAAGACTGTATGGTCTATACATATTTTGTCTATACATATTTTCTATACTATTTTGTCTTAAAATATTATAGCTAAAGTTACTAAATATTTTTGGTCACTCCATTCTCTATTTTTGTTGGTATGAGTTATGCCTCTCAACTATAGTGACTCACAGATTTTTTTTATGATGTCTGTATAATCTAATGTACATGAAAGCAATCTGAAGATCATGATTGTGGTATGGAATATATCTACTTGTTAGTAATACTATTATATTAAAGGCAAAAAATTATAGTTATCCTGATTGTGAGTAGAGAGAATATTGTCTTTTTATTTTATTTTATTGTTTTAAGTCTCCTTCATGCCCAGTGCATAGCTCAACCCAGGGCTTGAACTCACGACTCTAAAATCAAGACCTGAGCTGAGAGCAACAGTCAAATGCTTAACCAACTAAGCCACTCAGGCACCCCAGAATATTGTCTTTTTAAATCACCATTTCTCTTCCACCATCATCTCAAAACCACTTACAGGAGTTTGGACCACATCTGACCAATCCTGCTGTGGTTGACGGTGCACAACTTTAACTTGTCACAGCTAGGGTTCAAAATAAGAGGGCATCTGTGAAGGGCTGGGACCATGATGTATTGTCAGATGTTATGCTTTTAACTATAAAATCCTACTGAGTCATAAAACTTAAATATTTTACAAGTTTTTCTGTCTCAGTCACAAATACACAATTTTTCTAAAGAAGGGCCATCTTGGTTTGGGAGACTCATGTTCAGAGAAACATTTTTTTAATTATTTATGTAAAATTAATTAGTGGGAAGTTTATATAAATAAGAAGTTGACAAATTCCTTAGGGGTGGAGGTCGGCAGAGGAGAGGAAGTGAAGAACTCAAAACTTCCCTCAATTGTGCATATACTAAGTTTTTATTAGTCATATATTCTGATAGCTATCCAGGAGGTTCAAATGCCTAACCACTGGAGACAATGTAAATATGCAACACAGCAAAAATTTTCACATAATGAGCATAAATATCCTTTCAAAGAGAAAATCATAATCTAGCCTGCTCTAATCAAGTCTACATTGTTGCATAAAGAATGCTAAGCAGCTGAGTATGAGGAAATGTCTTTGAAAGAAAACCAGAGAGAAATTATTGTGAAATGTTTTTTAAAAAACATGTTAATCCCTTGTTATTCAGCTAAAAGTAATTATAAGTTATAATTTATCATTAGGACAGAGTCTGTATTCTTCCTAATGAAGTTCTGAAATGAGTGAAAATAACTACAAATGTATCTTTTTTTATAAACAGTCAAATCTGAAAAAGATTTTTGTTTGTCATGAGTGAATTTATAACTCTGCACTTCCAAACATATTAAGTCTGGGTATTTTTAAAATTTAGAATTTGTAATATTAAGTTCTCATTTACACAAAATTAAATATGGGTATTTAATCTGAAGTATACATTTTTTTCCAAAACAAAGTTGGCACTGTAATAATATTTCTTACAGTTGCATATATTTAAAGAAATAGTTTAAATGATCTGAATACCATTTAAAATAGTGGAAAAACATTATCTGATTCCAGGAGACACTTGGTAAAACTTTATTTGTAAACCTGGCTATTAGATAGAAGAAAAACAATCCTGCCTGTAGGAAAATCTTCTTCTACTTATTTTCTTTAATGTAAATCAAAATTTGAATTCTGCAGTAGTTGAAGATATATTAGCCTAAACCTTTTTTTCAAATAAGGCTGATACCCGTCTTTCCAAAAGAAATATAATAGAAAATCTCATGGTTTGTTTGTGCCTTGGTTACACTCATATCCTTGTTAAGCATTTTTCAAGGAAATAGATATTGCTAACATTTATTCTGCTTAGTTGATAAGTGAGACACAGGGATTTTTTTTTTTACATAAAAATATGGAATCTCTGAATTTGGGTCTGCATCTATTTTCAACAAACTGAATAGAAACAGGGGCAGCTGTGTGGCTCAGTTGGTTAAGCATCCAACTTCAGTTCAGGTTATTATCTCATGATTTGTGAGTTTGAGCCCTGCATCTCAGAGCCCACTTTGACCCTGTCTCTCCCTTTCTCTGTCCCTAACCCCGCTCTCATGCATTCTCTCTCTCTCTCTCTCACACCCACAAATAAATAAAAAATAAACATTTTTAAATAAATAAATAAGAACAAATGTAAGGACAAAAGACAGAATCAAATGTTAGCAAAATCTACTGTTTTTCTGTGACCTTGGTAATGATCACTCAAATATTCAGTAATATAGCTTCTTTTTAGTGAAATGACTATAAGAATACTAAGTTTTGAAAGTCATGCTTTGTATAATATTGCATTGTCTTTCATAGTGTATTTTTCTAATTTGGCTAACAATATCATATTTCTTAAGATTATTTGCAGAAAAAAATTAAATTAAAGGTGAGATATGCTTGCTATCACTTTGTAAGACTCTATTGTACAATCAGGCACAAAGAAACTATTATTCGTTCCTAGACATTATGGTCAGCTAAATAAAGTTGTGTGCCAAATGAAATGCATTCTTGAAGGTAGTGTGAAGGTTGAATAATATGCTGGGTTTTTTCTCCAGATATAAAGAAGTGAAAAAGTCAGTCAATCACTTTTTAAACATTTCCTGTAGAACCAAAGCCTGAAGTAAAATAATGTTATAATCAATTATAGCTATACACACTTTATTTGTATATAAAACAATCTATATAATATAATAATGCTTAAAGAAGTATCAGTGTGTGTTGTCAGAAGTGAAGTGCCTGCCTCATGCTCACTGGCTACTGGCTTTCCTTACACACATTTTGAGAAGACTTCCCTCTTGCTCTTCCTTCTCTCTTGGTCTTTCTAAGATGGAGGGGGCACGTGGGGATTGAGGAGGCTCTACAACTTTGTTCATCAATCCTGATTATGATTTATGTTGATTCTTCTCAAAATGTATCACAGAGTCATGACTACAAACTTTAGGAGATTTTCATAGTGACGGTGTTATCTAAACATGCTTTTATGTTCATCTACCTCTCAGTGCTTTTCTTGTAAAATGTTTTACCATTTTTATTCCAAGTTATATAAAGGTGTTTTTTTTTCCCCACGTGGTGTCCATGGCTTTGAGGAGCACATATAAAATTCATTAATGAGAATCTTTGTCATTTATATTTTGCATAAAGCTTGATTGTGTTCTTCAAGACCAAGAATGTGATTGTGAAAGTAATATGCAATGTCCTGAATAAAGCTGTAAGTGTTACTGAATAAATGAAAATATATTTATCTGCCTTAAGGCTCTTCAGTGTTTATTTAACAAATATGCATGTAGATATCATACAGTATATGTTAGAGGTATTACTGGGGACAAGGCAAACACAGACTGTTTTGAAGATGTCCATAAAACACTTTATTCTTCTACATAAAGATATATATACATTTACATATATGTCCTCAAAGGGGGTTGGTGTGCTTCTCCTAATAAGTCAGAAAGATTTTCCCTCTGGGTAACTGAGTTTGAAAGGTGACAATCAGCAGGTAATCATGCAGGTGGCGGAGGAGGAAGTGCATCCTGAGAACGAAAGGAAATAGGAAACAGAGCAGCGTTGCAGCCACAGGTCAGCTTTCGCAAAAGTAAAGGAATGTTAAGCCGTGGAGGAAATTCAAGAGAATAAGAACAGTTTGGAGTTAGTATCCAAGTATATTGTGGGAAGAAATAAAGTCATAAGATGTGACCAGATAGCCTACCGTGCTGTCCTGGAGTGTGTGAATTTTATTATGTAAACTCTACAAAAAAAAAAATAAATTTTTCTCAAGAGTTCAGGACAACTGATTATTATATTTTAGGGAAAAATAGATATATAGTTTTACTGGAATGCAGATATATTTTAGTAACTGTATAGTAGACAGAGTGGAAAGTTTAGGGAGACCTCTTTGGAGAATAATACCATTGTTTATGTGAGAAATTATAGCAGATTTAACTAAGACGGTAGTAGTAGAAATACAGAGGGAAGGATAGAATCAAATCATATTTAGTAACTAAAATTGAGAAGATATATTAGTTGATTACACACAAGGAATAAAGGAATGTAATAATTTATGGCATTTGGAATTGAGATATGAGCAATTGGTGTCATTACCAAGGGAAGAAATAGAGGGTGGAGGGCATTTTTTTTTCATGAATTCAAAGAGTGAGCGAAGACAGAGTGCTACATGTCTGTGTGGATGCTTCGATGAATTTTAGTGCTGTGGGAGCATTAGGGAACAAGATTATGCCCACATGTGGCATTGCCTTTGCACGAGTTAGCATCCATAGGGGTTAGGAATTGAAGGATTAGGAGTCTGAGGATGAATTAATTATGAAAATGTTGACTTTGGGATGTTAGTGGAACTTCTAGTTAAGGATCACCAGTTAGTATTTGCTTAAGGGAAGCAATTTACAGTACTGAGTTATGTCAAGAGAATAGGCTTTGTCGTCACCCAAACCTATCCTTGAAGGTAAATTGCTCTTGATGTGACCTAGTTATTTAACCTCTTTGAGCCTCAATTTGCTCATCGCTGAAGAGAAAACAAAGTAGCACCTAGCTCAAAAGGTAATGTAAGGGCCAAATAAGAAAATGAGTTGGAAGTGCTCAGGTGGTATATAGACTTCTAGATCATAGATTTAGACCACAGACGGTTACTAATTCATGAATGGTCATCATCATAACTGTGTTCTGAAGTCAGGAAAGGATATGAAATTATTCAAAGAGAATATGGGTTTACATACCTGCCAAAGGAAACTTAAAAGGACAAAATAAATAGAGTTAGAAGAAAAGTAGTTAAGACATAAGGAACAACAAAAAAGAGAGAGAGACAGAGAGAGAGAGCAAAGAAAGAAGGAACTAGTAAAGAAACTGCTTCACAGAAAGAAATTTTATAACTGTTCAAATTGCCTGATTCCACACAGCAGGCAAACAATAAGAGTACTGAAAAAAAGGAATTCAGTAAAAGGAATTAAGGGAACACTAGAGTCATTTGCCAGTGGATTGCTTTGAATGGAAATCAGTTTGCTGTGTATTAGAGAGAGAATGGATAAAACAGAATGGGTGATGAGTGGAGTCTCTTTTGTGAAAGGACTAGGTTATAAAAGAGAGAAAAGAGATAGGCGATGACTATAGAGAGGCACAGAACTGAGATGTGTTTCCACAAGGATTACATAAAGGAAAGGTTGAAAATACAAGAACGTAGGATGATGGTACTAAGGGAAAAAGAAGGATAGATTAGATAAAGATCACAAGTGGGAGCAATAAACATGAAACTAGCAGGAAGAAGAACTGCTAGGTTGACCTATGATAGCTTTATAATTTTGGGAAGTTCACTAACATTGACCTCACTTTTTTCCCTCTGAGGCAAATCACTGCTGAGTTGTGGGTTAGAAGGACAAGAGGCTGAATAAAGTCATTGTTGCTCCGCCAGTCTCAGCTTATATAAATGTACTTTCATATATTCAAACTACCTTATTTTGCTCTTAAAAATCTACAGAATAACCAGGATATCTGAGAATTTCTTATTTTGCAGATTAGCTCTCTTTTCGGATCTTTTTGGATCTTATCCTGAGAAGAGGAAGCCAATGACATGAATCATTTACCATAATTTTGAATTAGCCATTTAAGATTTTCCCCCCCAGTTTCATAGACTAAAAGACTTTATTTTTGTTTTCTTTTTTAAAGTTTATTTATTTTTGAGAAAGATAGAGTGCAAGTGTGGAAGGAGAAGAGAGAGAGAGGGAGATACAGAATCTGAAGCAGGCTGCAGGCTCTGAGGTGTCAATACAGAGCCCGACACGGGGCTGGAACTCATGAACAGTGAGATCATGACCTGAGCTGAAGTCCAGCGCTTAACTGACTGAGCCACCCAGGTGCCCCTAAAAGACTATTTTTTTTTTTATTTTCAGTTGGTATTAAATTATATGGTGAACTGAATACATTCAGGAAGCCTAAATTCAACTTTTAATAAAACAGTAATACTCATTTTACAAAAATAAGATAATTGATTAATGAATGTCAATGTTTTCCTTGGTACGTATTCTGTAATTGTGAACATATTTTGTGTTTATTCACCTGGAATTTTAAATAACATTTTTCAATGCTTATTTATTTTTCGGAGAAAGAGATAGCGCAAGTAGGGGAGGGACAGAGAGAGAGGGAGACACAGACTCTGAAGCAGGATCCAGGTTCTGCGGTGTCAGCACAGAGCCCGACGCAGGGTTCAAACCCACAAACTGCGAGATCATTACCTGAGCCAAAGTCGGCCACTTAACCTACTGTGCCACCCAAGTGCCTCAATAACATATTTTAATAAGATCATGTTGATTGAGTTAATAGCTGATCTTATAAATAAAAGTAGAAGAAAGGAGGTATCTTATGTTGAACATCATGTGTTCATTAATATTTCCAAATTTATGTAGGCTAAAGATGAGCATTGAATTATTGAGACATACAGATTGGAGACTTCTCCCCACTGCACTCTAAATAAGTAAAATTATAAAATATGTTGAGCTAAGTAAGCAAAAATGAAACATGGTATCCAGAAAGACTTAGGAGAGAGCATAAAATAAGTTAGAACGGTTACTAGTGTGAAAGGAATCCTTTTGAACTTCTAATTATAACCTTTTATTTCTATGCAATCCGAATTCTGCCAACAAATCCATTAGATGCTTCCCCGATTTATCCTAGGACATGCCCCCAGACTAGAGCATGGCTGTAATCTTCTCTAGCAATTGTAGTACATGTGTTTTTGGAAAGAGTTGTAAATGTCAGCCTAAACTCCTCCATTAAACCAACACTTTCAAAAGCAAATTTGAATTGAAATACTTATTGGACTTGTCAGTTTTTGGCTTTAAGAAAATAAAAAAAACTCTGTTTATAGCTACTTGTCTGTAGTTCTCCAGGTATTTTCCATATGTCATTTTTTGTGTGTCACACCCAGAGATTTATTTTTGTTTGCTATACCTATATATGTTTTGGAAATACATTTCAATGTTCATTGATAATAATAAATAAGATAATTATTTAAAAAATCACTTGAAATGCATCCTTTCTTTGAGGAGTTTAGAATTTATTAAGGTATATAATTAACATCCTAGAAAGCCAATGATACAACATACACAAACACATACAACTACAATAATAGACATTTTTTCAAAAAATTAGTTTATTTTTGAGAGAGAAAGAGAACATGAGTGAGAGAGTGGCAGAGAGAGAGGGAGACACAGAATCCAAAGCAGGCTCCAGCACAGAGCTGTCAGCACAGAGCCTGATGTGGGGCTCGAACTCATGGACCATGAGATCATGACCTGAGCCAAAGTCCATGCTTAACTGACTAAGCCACCTAGATGCGCCTACAATAATAGACCTTTTAAACAAATAAATAATAGCTTCCATAGCCTAAGTAAGTAGTAAAGTATAAAGTTTAAACGACAAAACTTTACTGTAAATATTAACCCATTGTGCACAATGAAATAGTTTGTGATAAAGTTGGATACTTAATTCTCTTGATAAGGGCAATGAGATATGATTTGAAAATTCAGGAATTATCAGGTAGATTGTATTCGTGATGTCCTTGGCTTTGCTCATTCTAGCAATGACTAAGAAGACACATGGAATGGATATTTAGAAAGTAGTAAATATATTTGATTTCCAGGAACAAAGTTGTGGTGGTTTTTCTTCTGCAGTGGTACTACAGCTCACTGTGGATAGATTCGTGTTAAATGGAGATGTAAACACATTTGCTTTCAGCTTTGTATTATTGCTCATTCATGCCCCAATTAAAAAAATATATATAACATCAATCCATGTGGGTTGCTTTTATAGACTCTCTACCTCATAATATATTAAAAAGCAAATAATTTTTTAGGTCACAAGAAACAAACTTAGTAGTTATACCTTATTTGCTTTGAGCTGAAAGATTTGGGGGCTGGTGCAGGCCGAAAAGCTTTAACCACCAATGAAAATGTTCCTGGTCTGGAAATCCAAACTCCAAGTCATCAGGATGTGAGTTTGATCTGACTCACCTCACTGCACCCACCCACAATGCCATTAACTCACCACCTAAATGACCGAATTAGAAATATATACCAGTAAAACCTTGGATTGCTAGTAACTTGTGCTGTGAGTGTTCTTCAAGATGAGCAAACATTTCTAATAAATTTTAACTTGATAAATGAGTGATGTCTTGCTGTACAAGTAGTAAATGACGCTAAATGTCACATGATCACAACTGACCCAATGGTTCTTGAAATTCGCATTGATACTCAAGTGCTTTGGATTACAAACATGTTTCCAGAATGAATTGGGCTCTCAAAGCAAGGTTTTACTGTATCTAAACTCTGTGTTTAAAAAGTCTCTTTCCAGACAATCATTTCAATAGATGATACTTGTATTCTCATTTAGAGCTTTAATTTCCCTAACATGTGACTTCATCAAATCAATAGTCTTTATAAAATTTTCATATGACAAATAGAAATAATTTGGTTTATTTATTTTTGAATTATATTGAGGCCTATGAAACTTTAAAACTGTGCTTATATTCACTATAGCTGTCACTATATGGCTTTTCTGAAGCTCAGTTCCTGCTCTGCTAAGCTTTTTTTTGGTCCACAAGTGAAAAATATCTCCAAATTCTGGGTTCACATCTGAATTTTCTTCTTTGCAGAATTTTGACCCCTCAATTCCTCACTACATTGGAAATCCTCTGTATGCCTTCCAAAATATATTTCTAATCCATTTTCCAGCTCTCCTGGTTATGCTCTCATTGAGCTATTTTTAATGTGACACTGATGAACAGTCAGCATACAACTAGCTTCCACTAATCCAGACATACAGTCAACTAAATGTAGGTTGTGGCTCTATTTTATACAATGTCGAAAATTTGGTGACAATAAAGCTACACCAATCAGTCAGAAAAATAATCATGGTATCTAGGGATATTAAATAAGTTATAAATATTTAAGATTGTAGTAGAAGCCATTATCATACACTCTAAAAATATAATAATTAAAGTTTAGAATCATTGACTATTTTTACAATGAGGAAACTGATGTCTATAGGGGTTAATTGTTTACAAGAACTCACAGACTTAATGTCAATTACTGAACTGAAATCTAAGTTTTTATTTCATTTATTATTTTTATTATATAATAGCACGGCCAAACAAAAATCCACAATATCATGGAGCCTAAAAACCTTTTGGAATAACTCTTTAATTTTACAGATAAGGAAAACAAGACTCTGAGCAGTTCATTTGAGCAAACAAAACTAGAATTTACATTCCCAGTTTCCCATATCAGAGCTTGTTTTTCTGCATCCATAGTACTGAAGAGCAAATATAAATTGGGTTCTCAAGATTTTTTTTTCAATAATAACTTCATGAAAAAAATGTGTTAATCCTAATACAAGTGTCATTTAAAATAATTAAGGAAATTTTATGTGGACCAATTGTAATAAATAAATAACTTGAAAGAGTGGGAAAAAAAAGAACAAAAGGACAACTTGATAATGAGATAATAGTACACACTGCATGAAAGCCAGTTAATTGAGGGTTTGTCATGACCAGTGAATGCTACTTGTAAATCCTCTCGAGAAAATAATAGCCTGCTAAAAGAAGAAAAATAATTAAGAGGAAGAGATCTCAGAGAAGTATAAATTAGCATATTTTTGATCTATGCATTGTCAAAATATAATGGTCACTCTTAGCTCATAACAGAAGAGAACATATATAAGTGGACTTATTAATTTAATAAAATTTACTACTCCAAAATGTTCTAGCTATCTCAATCTACCTTTCCTTATGTATATTAGGTCATCTTTTTTTCTAGACAGCTCATCAAGGGTTTCTTTTCAAAATTATACCCCTGTAGAGAATGCCATATCTTCACTTTTCTTGAGAATCCCCCGGAGTTAGTGCTTTTCTGTAACAGCATTCAGTATGTTAGAAAATTTCTTGGAATTCAAGAATATTTACTTAAGTCAGTTTATTTTGTTTTTAGTTTATGTTGAGCACACTTCTTAACATATCATTTTCACTGCATATTAGAGTTTTGCTAGTCATGTCCAATACTGCAGAGGGTTGGATTAGGTATCACTTACTTTGTATTGGACAAAGTAAAGCAAGCATTAATTTTCAAACTTTTATATTTACAACCTTTTATATTTTACATTTCTAACCAAGACTCTAATACTATTATGCAAAAAAGAATTTGTAATTGTTGTTAGTGACATGTCTGCTTCCTACAAATGTCCTCATTTCCTATTAGGAATTATATAGAAATTTTGTGCCCGATTGGATATGGTAGGTTAGAAGGATCTATTTTGGATCTATCTAGGATCATAGTGCAGAGCATTTTGTGAGGTAACTTGGATTCAGTGAAGAGCTTGTTGCTCTGGGCCACACCTACAGTGGGGATTCTTTGGGTACTGAAATTACGTATGCCATGTACAAATGTAGTAATTAGAACAATGAATATCTCCTGCTTTCTGAGTTCCACGGAGCTGAGTATGAGATGTACTTTGGTCAAACTCGATTTACTGCCTTTCTCACTGGTGTTGCACAGTGGACTCTGGCAGCTTCAGAAATAAGAGTTAGCTCGGAATCATATCCAAACCTCTAAAAAAGTCAGTATCCATTTCTTTTTTTTTTTCAATACATGAAATTTATTGTCAAATTGGTTTCCATACAACACCCAGTGCTCATCCCAAAAGGTACCCTCCTCAATGCCCATCACCCACCCTCCCCTCCCTTCCACCCCCATCAACCCTCAGTTTGTTCTCAGTTTTTAAGAGTATCTTATGCTTTGGATCTCTCCCACTCTAACCTCTTTGTTTTTTTTTTCCTTCCCCTCCTCCATAGGTTTCTGTTAAGTTTCTCAGGATCCACATAAGAGTGAAAACATATGGTATCTGTCTTTCTCTGTATGGCTTATTTCACTTAGCATCACACTCTCCAGTTCCATCCACGTTGCTACAAAGGGCCATATTTCATTCTTTCTCATTGCCATGTAGTACTCCATTGTGTATATAAACCACAATTTCTTTATCCATTCATCAGTTGATGGACATTTAGGCTCTTTCCATAATTTGGCTATTGTTGAGAATGCTGCTATAAACATTGGGGTACAAGTGCCCCTATGCATCAGTTCTCCTGAATCCCTTGGGTAAATTCCTAGCAGTGCTATTGCTAGGTCATAGGGTAGATCTATTTTTAATTTTCTGAGGAACCTCTACACTGCTTTCCAGAGTGGCTGCACCAATTTGCATTCCCAAAAACAGTGCAAGAGGGTTCCCGTTTCTCCACATCCTCGCCAGCATCTATAGTCTCCTGATTTGTTCATTTTGGCCACTCTGACTGGCGTGAGGTGATATCTGAGTGTGGTTTTGATTTGTATTTCCCTGATAAGGAGCGACGTTGAGCATCTTTTCATGTGCCTGTTGGCCATCCGGATGTCTTCTTTAGAGAAGTGTCTATTCATGTTTTCTGCCCATTTCTTCACTGGGTTATTTGTTTTTCGGGTGTGGAGTTTGGTGAGCTCTTTATAGATTTTGGATACTAGCCCTTTGTCCGATATGTCATTTGCAAATATCTTTTCCCATTCCGTTGGTTGCCTTTTAGTTTTGTTGGTTGTTTCCTTTGCAGTGAAGAAGCTTTTTATCTTCATGAGGTCCCAGTAATTCATTTTTGCTTTTAATTCCCTTGCCTTTGGGGATGTGTCAAGTAAGAGATTGCTACGGCTGAGGTCAGAGAGGTCTTTTCCTGCTTTCTCCTCTAGGGTTTTGATGGTTTCCTGTCTCACATTCAGGTCCTTTATCCATTTTGAGTTTATTTTTGTGAATGGTGTGAGAAAGTGGTCTAGTTTCAACCTTCTGCATGTTGCTGTCCAGTTCGCCCAGCACCATTTGGTAGAGAGACTGTCTTTTTTCCATTGGATGTTCTTTCCTGCTTTGTCAAAGATGAGTTGGCCATACGTTTGTGGGTCTAGTTCTGGGGTTTCTATTCTATTCCATTGGTCTATGTGTCTGTTTTTGTGCCAATACCATGCTGTCTTGATGATGACAGCTTTGTAGTAGAGGCTAAAGTCTGGGATTGTGATGCCTCCTGCTTTGGTCTTCTTCTTCAAAATTACTTTGGCTATTCGGGGCCTTTTGTGGTTCCACATGAATTTTAGAATTGCTTGTTCTAGTTTCGAGAAGAATGCTGGTGCAATTTTGATTGGGATTACATTGAATGTGTAGATAGCTTTGGGTAGTATTGACATTTTGACAATATTTATTCTTCCAATCCATGAGCAGGGAATGTCTTTCCATTTCTTTATATCTTCTTCAATTACCTTCATAAGCTTTCTATAGTTTTCAGCATGCAGATCTTTTACATCTTTGGTTAGATTTATTCCTAGGTATTTTATGCTTCTTGGTGCAATTGTGAATGGGATCAGTTTCTTTATTTGTCTTTCTGTTGCTTCATTGTTAGTGTATAAAAATGCAACTGATTTTTGTACATTGATTTTGTATCTTGCAACTTTGCTGAATTCATGTATCAGTTCCAGCAGACTTTTGGTGGAGTCTATCGGATTTTCCATGTATAAAATCATGTCATCTGCAAAAAAGACTTCATCTTTGCCAATTTTGATGCCTTTGATTTCCTTTTGTTGTCTGATTGCTGATGCTAGAACTTCCAACACTATGTTAAACAACAGCAGTGAGAGTGGGCATCCCTGTCGTGTTCCTGATCTCAGGGGAAAAGCTCTCAGTTTTTCCCCATGGAGGATGATGTTAGCTGTGAGCTTTTCATAAATGGCTTTTATGATGTTTAAGTATGTTCCTTCTATCCCGACTTTCTCAAGGGTTTTTATTAAGAAAGGGTGCTGGATTTTGTCAAAGGCCTTTTCTGCATCGATTGACAGGATCATATGGTTCTTATCTTTTCTTTTATTAATGTGATGTATCACGTTGATTGATTTGTGAATGTTGAACCAGCCCTGCATCTCAGGAATGAATCCCACTTGATCATGGTGAATCATTCTTTTTATATGCTGTTGAATTCGATTTGCTAGTATCTTATTGAGAATTTTTGCATCCATATTCTTCAGGGATATTGGCCTATAGTTCTCTATTTTTACTGGGTCTCTGTCTGATTTAGGAATCAAAGTAATATTGGCTTCATAGAATGAGTCTGGAAGTTTTCCTTCCCTTTCTATTTCTTGGAATAGCTTGAGAAGGATAGGTATTATCTCTGCTTTAAATGTCTGGTAAAGTTCCCCTGGGAAGCCATCTGGTCCTGGACTCTTATTTGTTGGGAGATTTTTGATAACTGATTCAATTTTAATGGTGATGGGTCTGTTCAAGCTTTCTCTTTCCTCCTGATTGAGTTTTGGAAGTGTGTGGGTGTTTAGGAATTTGTCCATTTCTTCCAGGTTGTCCAATTTGTTGGCATATAATTTTCATTGGATTCCCTGATAATTGTTTGTATCTCTGAGGGATTGTTTGTAATAATTCCATTTTCATTCATGATTTTATCTATTTGGGTCATCTCCCTTTTCTTTTTGAGAAGCCTGGCTAGAGGTTTGTCAATTTTGTTTATTTTTTCAAAAAACCAACTCTTGGTTTCGTTGATCTGCTCTACAGTTTTTTTAGATTCTATCTTGTTTATTTCTGCTCTGATCTTTATTATTTCTCTTCTTCTGCTGGGTTTAGGCTGCCTTTGCTGTTCGGCTTCTATTTCCTTTAGGTGTGCTGTTAGATTTTGTATTTGGGATTTTTCTTGTTTCTGGAGATAGTCGGGGATTGCAATGTATTTTCCTCTCAGGACTGCCTTCTCTGCTTCCCAAAGCGTTTGGATTGTTGTATTTTCATTTTCGTTTGTTTCCATATATTTTTTTAATTTCTTCTCTAATTGCCTGGTTGACCCATTCATTCTTAGTAGGGTGTTCTTTAACCTCCATGCTTTTGGAGGTCTTCAGACATTTTCCTGTGGTTGATTTCAAGCTTCATAGCATTGTGGTCTGAAAGTATGCATGGTATGATGTCAATGCTTGGATACTTATGAAAGGCTGTTTTGTGACCCAGTATGTGATCTATCTTGGAGAATGTTCCATGTGCACTCGAGAAGAAAGTATATTCTGTTGCTTTGGGATGCAGAGTTCTAAATATATCTGTCAAGTCCATCTGATCCAATGTGTCATTCAGGGCCCTTGTTTCTTTATTGACCATGTGTCTAGATGATCTATCCATTTCTGTAAGCGGAGTGTTAAAGTCCCCTGCAATTACCACATTGTTATCAATAAGGTTGCTTATGTTTATGAGTAATTGTTTTATATATTTGGGGGCTCCAGTATTCGGCACATAGACATTTATAATTGTTAGCTCTTCCTGGTGGATAGACCCTGTAATTATTATATAATGCCCTTCTTCATCTCTTGTTACAGCCTTTAATTTAAAGTCTAGTTTGTCTGATATAAGTATGGCTACTCCAGCTTTCTTTTGGCTTCCAGTAGCATGATAAATAGTTTTCCATCCTCTCACTCTCAATCTGAAGGTGTCCTCAGATCTAAAATGAGTCTCTTGTAGACAGCAAATAGATGGGTCTTGTTTTTTTATCCATTCTGATACCCTATGTCTTTTGGTTGGCACATTTAGTCCATTTACATTCAGTATTATAGAAAGATACGGGTTTAGAGTCATTGTGATGTCTGTATGATTTATGCTTATAGTGATGTCTCTGGTACTTTGTCTCACAGGATCCCCCTTAGGATCTCTTGTAGGGCTGGTTCAGTGGTGACAAATTCCTTCAGTTTTTGTTTGTTTGTAAGACCTTTATCTCTCCTTCTATTCTAAATGACAGACTTGCTGGATAAAGGATTCTCGGCTGCATATTTTTTCTATCTAGCACCCTGAAAATCTCGTGCCAATTCTTTCTGGCCTGCCAAGTTTCAAAAGAGAGATCAGTCCCAAGTCTTATAGGTCTCCCTTTATATGTGAGGGCACGTTAACCCCTTGCTGCTTTCAGAATTTTCTCTTTATCCTTGTATTTTGCAAGGTTCACTATGATATGTCGTGCAGAAGATCGATTCAAGTTACGTCTGAAGGGAGTTCTGTGTGCCTCTTGGATTTCAATGCCTTTTTCCTTCCCCAGTTCAGGGAAGTTCTCAGCTATTATTTCTTCAAGTACCCCTTCAGCACCTTTCCCTCTCTCTTCCTCCTCTGGGATACCAATTATGCGTATATTATTTCTTTTTAGTGTATCACTTAGTTCTCTAATTTTCCCCTCATACTCCTGGATTTTTTTATTTCTCTTTTTCTCAGCTTCTTCTTTTTCCATAATTTTATCTTTTAGTTCACCTATTCTCTCCTCTACCTCTTCAATCCGAGCTGTGGTCGTTTCCATTTTATTTTGCATCTTGTTTAAAGCGTTTTTCAGCTCCTCCTGGCTGTTCCTTAGTCCCTTGATCTCTGTAGCAAGAGATTCTCTGCTGTCCTCTATACTCTTTTCAAGCCCAGCGATTAATTTGATGACTATTATTCTAAATTCACTTTCTGTTATATTATTTAAATCCTTTTTGATCAGTTCATTGGCTGTTGTTATTTCCTGGAGATTCTTCTGAGGGGAATTCTTCCATTTGGTCATTTTGGATAGTCCCTGGAGTGGTGAGGACCTGCAGGGCACTTCCCCTGTGCTGTGGTGTATAACTGGAGTTGGTGGGCGGGCCGCAGTCAGACCTGATGTCTGCCCCAGCCCACCGCTGAGGCCACAGTCATATTGGTGTGTGCCTTCTCTTCCCCTCTCCTAGGGGCAGGATTCACTGTGGGGTGGCGTGGCCTGTCTGGGCTACTTGCACACTGCCAGGCTTGTGGTGCTGGGGATCTGGTGTATTAGCTGGGGTGGGTAGGCAAGGTGCACGGGGGGCAGGAGGGGCAGGCTTAGCTCGCTTCTCCTTAGGTGATCCACTTCAGGAGGGGCCCTGTGGCAGCGGGAGGGAGTCAGACCCGCTGCCGGAGGGTTGGCCCCACAGAAACACAGCATTGGGTGTTTGCGTGGAGCAAGCAAGCTCCCTGGCAGAACTGGTTCCCTTTGGGATTTTGGCTGGGGGATGGGCGAGGGAGATGGCGCTGGCGAGCGCCTTTGTTCCCCGCCAAACTGCTCTGTCCTCCCCGGGCTCAGCAACTCTCTCTCCCTTTGTCCTCCAGCCTTCCCGCTTTCCCAGCAGAGCTGTTAACTTATGACCGCCCAGATGCTAAGTCGCACTTGCTGTAGGAACACACTCAGTCCAGCCCCTCCGCTTTTGCAAGCCAGACTCGGGGGCTCTGCTTGGCTGGCGGGCAGCCCCTCTGCCCCGGCTCCCTCCCACCAGTCCGTGGAGCTCGCACCGCCTCTCCGCCCTTCCTACCCTCTTCCGTGGGCCTCTCGTCTGCGCTTGGCTCCAGAGACTCCATTCTGCTAGTCTTCTGGCGGTTTTCGGGGTGAATTAGGCAGGTGTAGGTGGAATCTAAGTGATCAGCAGGATGCGCGGTGAGCCCAGCGTCCTCCTACACTGCCATCTTCCTGTTTCCAGTATCCATTTCTTGAAGTCTGGAGTTTTTATTTCTTTTTGGTTCAAAAATACCCATTAGAGGGGCACCTGAGTGGCTCAGTTAGTTAAGCATCTGACTCTTGATTTAGGTTCAGGTCATGATGTCATGTTTTGTGAGATGGAACTCTGAATCAGGCTCTGTCTGCACTGACAGTGGAGTCGGCTTGGGATTTTCTCTCTACCTCTCTCGCTGCCCCTCCCCTACTCTCTCTCTTTCTTTCAAAATAAATAAACTTTTTTCTTAATTTTTAATTTTTTGATTGTATTTTTTATTTTTCAAATTTATATCCAAATTAGTTAGCATATTGTGCAACAATGATTTCAGGAACAGATTCCTTAATGCCCCTTATCCATTTAGCCCATCCCTCCTCCCATCACCCCTCCAGCAACCCTCAGTTTGTCCTCCATATTCATGAGTCTCTTCTGTTTTGTCCCCCTCCCTGTTTTTATACTATTTTTGTTTCCCTTCCTTTATGTTCATCTGTTTTGTCTCTTAAAGTCCTCATCTGAGTGAAGTCATATGATTTTTGTCTTTCTCTGGCTAATTTCACTTAGCACAATACCCTCCAGTTCCATCCACGTAGTTGCAAATGGCAAGATTTCATTCTTTTTGATTGCTGAGTAATACTCCATGGTATATATATACCATATCTTCTTTATCCGTTCATCCATTGATGGACATTTGGGCTCTTTCCATACTTTGGCTATTTTTGATAGTGCTGCTATAAACATCAACATGAATACATTTAATAAAATACCCTTTTGAATGTCTTCAGGTCACCTCAGAGGAAAACAAAAGGCAAGTTATTGCTCACATTTGTGGTTTTATGTCAGTATACCAGTGTCTTCCCTCAAGCTAATTAAAGTATTTTTTATTTAACGATCCTAAATATAAGAGTTGAATCAGATCTGAGAAATGAATGGATCAGAAATTCTGATTTGGTGATTCTATCTTGCCCCACAAAGGCTTTACATTTCTTCACCTATTTATGCTAAATGATACCTGGCCTTTCAGTGTTTTTATTGAATCTTAAAATTTGAATTTTCACACACACACACACACACACACACACTCACATGCATGCACACACACATACATTATTAAAAAAAAAAAAGAACATGGTCCCTCAAGTTAGCATTTTGAAGGCAAAATTTCTGCTAAGTTCCTTCATTTGAATACTGAATAAGTTAAAGTTATGGTAATAAAACACACACACACACATACACACAATCTCATTCCTAATATATTCTTTAGCACTTTTAAATAATGTAAGTCACCAATTTCCTGAAATTCTATTTACTTAAAACCTTTACTACATTAGTTGATAACCTGTTGGAACAAAATAGGGCATCTACCTGGAGTCTAGGTAGCATAAAATGCTTCATTTTATTCAACACTCTGTTAAGAATGAATGCAAACTCTTTTTTTTTCTGTCTTTATTACCAAGACTCAAAATCTTAGTAATGTCTAATTAGTTTAGCTTCAGCCCAAACTCATGATTCAGATAGGAAAAGCCAAGTTCCTTGATTCATAGTCTACATATATTCATGAATAAAAAATGGGGAAGGAGTAATTCCCCAAAAGTCTCTTTTTGTCTAAGAACATTCACTGGATGCAAGATGCTAAAGTTAAGGAAATTAATTCAGTCCCATATAATTAAATTAAAGAAAACTCCCATTCCCAATTGAACAAAGCTACTTGAATTCATATTAATCCCTTCCTTTAGTCTTCTGATTACCGTAGTAGAGCTTTCTCTCTTCTTACTGAAGGCTAGGCCCTCCTCCTGAGGTCACGGTCACAATCGCCTCACTTCCTGTCTCTCAAAATTTACATCATCAACTCTTCTTTTCCTTTTTTATATATTCAAGCTGTTTCTCAACTTGATTTTTCCCATGCTACTTAAAACACTCAAATTTCACTCCCTTAAAAAATTCTTTTTTTTAATAAAACCTCCTATGAAAGCTACCTACATAATTCTCACCTCTTACACAAGCAGCTACACTTGCTGCTTCATTTCTTCACCTTCACTTGTCCTCAATCTAGTTGAGAAAACAAAAGTAATCAAGAGGAACAGGACAAGAAGAAAACAGAGGCTCCTATTCTATTTAGTACCTCAGTGGAGGTCTGTTGAGCCTTCTGAACTGTTGATTTAAGCAATTAGGATTTACTTAAGTAACAGGATTTTGGTACCCTAGAGTTATTCCTTGTAGACATTGGTATATAGCAACAGGGAAATTAAGAATATTTTAACTGCACCCAAAAGTTCTCCCAACTGTCCCCATAATAACTAAAAAAAAAAAAAAAAAAAAAAAAGTGATGAAGCTCAGTGAGAAGAGAAGCCGACAAAAGTGAGAAGGAAATCTGGCAAGGGCAGATAAAACAAGGGGGCTAGCCAGATGTCAGAGACCAGATACTTCCCTTGCACACTTTTGGCTTCTGCAATCTTATTTGCCTTCCACATGCACCAACTGCCTGAGTAGCACCACTGATAAGTGCCCCCTCCCATTTTTCTTTTTTTCCTGTCTAGCCCCTACAATCCCAGCCATAAAAGGAGATCGATGCCAAGATTGAGGGCTCAGCCTTTGGATGTGACTCCACCGGACCGGCAGCGGTACAGAGTAAACAGTCTTTTCTGATTCCCCGAGTGTGTGTGTGTCGCATGTCTCTTCCTGGGAGCCGAGTATTTGCTGTGACAATAGCACCTGCTGATGTTAGAAAAATTCTGCTTTTAACAAAAACCCTTATGGGCTTACTATGTTACTAACCACGTAATTGAAAAGATAATAATTAACTGAGTCTTATACTGCTTATAATTGGCAAAGTTAAAATTATAAATCAACAATCTAGTTTCAGAGCATTTGTCTTTATCACGACACAAGTTTACTAGTATGGGATTTAAATAAATTTTACTGGGAAATTTTTATGGAAAGATAGGTAACAATGCCAATACAGATAGTTAGGCCAATATTTCAGCAAGGTAGTTTGGCTATATCTATAAAAATTTTTAAATTTTATTTCATTCAAACCATAAATCCTTGTTAATGAATTTATCCTAGTGATACGTGGCAAAGGTACACAAAGATACTTATGTACAGTGATAGCCACAAAATAGCACTTTTATAATAGCAAAAAGGAAGGAAAAGAAAAAAAAATTACATGACCATCATGTAAATGATGGGGCTGGTGAATCTGCATGTGGAATATTAGGCAGTTACTTAAAAAGTAAACAATGTTAAAAGAACCACAAAGTGTTGGATATCTTCAAATATAGCAGTTATATATTCTTGACTTTATATTTAATAGATTATATAGATTATGAAATATATAGATACATAGGATATTTTAATACTATTAACTATATCTGAAGGTAATAATATTAGGAATTGAGGGTTTCAAGGACAAAGATGATGTCTATTTTTATTTTTGTCAAATTCGACACCCAATCGACTGAGCCACCAAGGTGCCCCTCACCATAATTACTTCAATAATTACTAGTTTACATAAAATATTTTTTTTTGACAGATAAAGATTTGTTTTATTGAAGAACTGATCTGTGTTGCTGCCAAAACCACTATGTACAGACAACAGAGAGGAGATTTTATTTCTTGGTCTCTTCCTCCTTGGACAGAGTCTTGATGATTTCCTCCTTCTTGGCCTGGAGCCTCTCTTCACGGCGCTTGCGTGCTTCCTTGGTCTTAGATCTGCGGGCCTCCGCCTGGTCAGCCAGAAGCTTCTTGCGAGCCTTGTCTGCCTTCAGCTTGTGGATGTGTTCCATGAGAATCCGCTTGTTTTTGAACACATTACCCTTCACTTTCAGGTACAAGCTGTGATACATGTGGCAGTCAATCTTCTTAGAATCACGGTGTCTTCTAAGCAGCCGGCGCAGAATTCTCATCCTCCTCATCCAGGTTACCTTCTCAGGCATTCGGGCATTGGCAGTACCCTTTCTCTTACCCATGCCCATATGTCTGCCCTTCGGCGGGCCAAAGTGTTTTTCCAGCATCGAGCCCGGGAATGGACAGTCACAGGTTTCCGGATGATCAGCCCATCTTTGATCAGTTTCTGGATCTGCTGACGGGAGTTGGCATTGGCGATTTCACTTGTCTCATTGGAATCCAACCAGACCTTCTTTTTGCCACAGCGGAGGACACTGGAGGCAAGCCTCTTCTGAAGCCTGAGCATACTCATGGCTGCGGCCGCAGCGCCTAAAGGAAAGAACTCTAAAATATTTTTTCTAATTCAAGTTTAAATTTATATTGGAAATGTTTATACCAAGTTTGAACTATATGCATAATGAACTATGAAAAATTTATTTAAACAAAAGCATCTTGAATTACCATAGAAAGCACTTTCTCCAAAAGAAACTGAACCTGGCATAAAGCCCTTAGAAATGTTCATGTAAGTTTTTGCGTTGGACACCTGTACCACAGATAGCTAAGATACTTTCTTCAAAAGAACCTTGTCGTTTTTATTCTGACATGTAACGATTTAGGAAGTCATTACTCCACCTTCACAACAAGAAATAAAGCTGAAGAAAATGAAAATCAACAATTCTTCTTAGATCCATCAGAGAACAGTGGTCAAAGGGGAAAATCACTGTCCAGAAAACTGGAGAAACAGAGGAATACAGCAGCGTACGAGGTACAGAACCCATTGGAACCAGTAACTGGTAAGAGAATACTTAAACTGATGAATGGCTGGAGACTGAGTCTGCACTGGCCTGAGAGTTAACAACACTGGGGGACTCGGTCTGGAGGGGGGCCCTACACTCCAGGAGCCTATGTTTCCTGGTAAAAGTTGGTAAAACTCTCCTTTTTGTTTGGGCAGGTAGACAGATAACCATTTAAAAAATGTGTCCAGGAGAAAAAGATATATGCTTTTGGAAATAATGTCAGGCTACAGGGTTTTGTCCTTAATATCGAAGTCCTGCTTCAAAAATCTACTTTACTTTTCCTGGAGCCTTATCTACCTGCAGTGGGGGCTGGGATCAGGGGCTGGTTGAGGATGGCGGTAGAGGTGGTGGTTAAATGTTAGCGTGCCCTCTAGCCTTTCTGTTACACACAAGGGTTCAAAAAGGCTTAAAAATTCTTTGGAAGATCACAAGTAAGGGACGTAGACTAAATTGAAAAGCTCAGATTTAATCACAAGATAATGAAACGCCTCCCCTCCTCACTATCTTACCTCCACGTCGAAACACTGCACTACAATCACAGTGAATTACCACTAGACAACTGCAACACACTTAACTCTATTTAAGTTAGAGTGTCTACAGAACTCCAAAGACAACGGGGTAGACAAAAATTAGGAGGCTACATGAAGCCTAAGCCTCTGACACTTAACAACTACACCAAATGCTTAGTAGAGCCTAACTCCTGAAAAGAGAAAGGGGAAACCCCATATTAAAGGCCACTTCACCTAGGTTTCTATGCAATATATGATGTCCCTGTTTCGATGAAAGTTTACCAGGGCTGCTAAAAGGCAAGGTAAAACATGGACTGAAAAGAAAAAGTAAACATGGGGGACACCTGGGTGGCTCAGTAGATTAAGCACCAGATTCATTATTTGTTATCTTAGATACCACAAGACAGAGACATTCTTAAAATCAAATCATATGATTAGGAACACCTTAAATTCCCCAATTAATTGTAGGATACATAGTTAACTAGACACTTGAGTCGACTTCATGGCAATTTTGAAATTATAATTTATTTGTAATTTTTTTGTTTAATGTTTATCTTGCTCTATAGTGTGCACATGTCATAAGGTTAGGGAGTATTAAAATTTGTTAATAATTCACCAAATAAATATTCATTCATGAATAAATGAATTTTTCTGTCTATTTTCATGAATTCTATAATATCGAAAGGTGTTGCTACTATATAGACATAAGTTCAGACTCATAGATAAAGCATTTTCACTAAACAATCAAACACACTGTAAAATGAGGTTAGTCAGTTAACAGGTCTTCTTAACCTAGGATATTATCCTTAATTCTTGAGCTGTTCACTACAGTTTATTAAATATAAATTTTTTTTCTTTAATGTTTATTTTTCAGACAGAGAGAGAGTGTGAGTGAGGGAGGGGTAGAGAGAGAGGCAGACACACAATGTAAAGCAGGCTCCAGGCTCTGAGCTGTCAGCACAGAGCCCAACCCGGGGCCCGAACCCAGGAACCATGAGATTATAACCTGAGCTGAAGTCTGATGTTTAACCGACTGAGCCACCTAGGCGCCCCTAGTTTATTAACTGTAAGATATCTACAATATCAAATAGCAACCCTGGATAAACTGGTAAGATTCTAGAATTCCTGAGCATTCTCTTTATCTTTAGTAGCAGTTTGGGTGTTCTAAGCACATGAATTTAAAAGCGAATGACTCCTTAAAAAAATAAGAATTTAAATTATTTGGGATGAACTAATGATGGAGTATTAGATTTATTCTCCCTACTTTCTAGATTTTGTATATGAGCACATTTGGTTGAGTTTAAATAGAAAAACATTAAAAATAAAATCATTTCCCAACTCTCTTCTTTCTTTCTAGACAAAGAAAGGACTTATTACCTTTTGTTTTCATAATAATGGGCTAGACCTTTCATCTCTTACCATCACAATGAGTTAACTAAAAGGATGGTTAAAACAAAGGTTCATAAAAGGGACAAATGCATTCATTAAACATTAAACCAAATATATTTGGCACTTGTACATACTAGGTTGACTAATTTCAAAATTCACATCCACTTGGAACCTGTGAATGTGATTATTTAGAAAAAGGGTCCTTTCAGATGTAATCAAGTTAATACAGGGGTGCCTGAGTGGCTCAGTTAGTTAAGCCTCCAACTTCAGCTCACTGGTGATCTGGCTGTTCATGAGTTCAAAAACTGCCTCCAGCTCTGTGCTGATATCTCAGAGCCTGGAGGCTGCTTCAGATTCTGTGTCTCTCTCTCTGTCTCTCTGTCTCTCCCCCACTCACACTCTGTTTCTCTCTCTCTGTCTTAAAAATAAATAAACATTAAAAAAAATTATAGTTGGCATGATTTCTAATAAAAGCAAATCTTTTTTAACCAACTTGTGTTTTTAGTTTCTCAAAAGATTTAGTTTTTAAGTTAGTATTCTGAGAACCTACTTTTGAAACTATTTTTTGCACTTTTTTTTTTTTTTTAGCAATGAAAAACACACATTGGGTGTGACTGGCATAAATAAGAATTGTAATAAACATCACTGAGTCTAAACATACAAGTAAACTGGTGGGGGGTATATTGTAGAGTAACACATACAACATGGTCTGGGCATCAGTCAGTCTGTTGTACAAAGGAAACATAGAACTTTGATCTTCTTGGGATAAGGTTATGTGGAGGTCAGTTAAAACAGTGACTCCTGTTATCTTCTCGGTAAGTCTCCAAGGCAATAACAGTTGTTCATATGTCTTTATATTTTGTTGGGTGGGAGAGAAAGGAAGAGATTTCTACACTATGAAAATATCATGCCTAGCACAGTGCCTGAAACACAGTACACATTCATTTAAATATTTGGTGAATGGATAAATCAATTATCAATGAATGAATGAACAAAGCGATTTACCTAGAGAAACAATACTAATGATAGTACTTGCTACTTGAAGACAGTTGGTCAGGACAGATTTTTAAATAGGAAGATGTTTTTGCCCTGTAGACATGATGAAGGACACCAGTGCCCATTACGAAACTTTTTTTTTTTTTATCTGTATAAGTTACTTAAAATTAAAACTCTTTGGGTGAGAATACATGTCAGAGAAAGACCTCCGTCATAGACTTAGTAAGTAAAACAGATTTCACGGAAATTGAGGGTTTTTTGTATTGGGAAATTAATAATTAAAAGGTATGAAAAAAACAGAAATTTTCCAGGAATCACTCTTCAAACTGATAAAGATTACTTCACTAATATTTAGTAAAGTTACGATATAATTTTGATTGCTCAGAATTACTAAAACTAATTATAGAGCTATTACCTTTCTGTTTGCCCTATGTGAGGAATGCTTTTTTATATCTCGAAGTGATAGCTCCAGGGCAGAAACCTTGTCTACTGAAACAAATCACTGTATCTCTTGTTTTTCTTCTCCTATGGTGTTAACACATTATATCTTTATGGCCAGTGTTTATATCTGTAGGAGTATTGTAGCCCTAGCAACCTCAACTTTAGAGGCAACTTGGGCCACCTGAATACAATTCAAACAGTCCATAAAGAACTTGATTTTCCTTAAGGAGTTACCTGATCCATGTATGATTTTATGGAAGAAATTTGAAAAGTTCAGCTTGCTTTCCTCCCTCTAAAGCAGATCCCCTGAAGTGTTGAAAACAGAGATTCCACTCTCACAAATTAAATCCTTGTCTTCTTAGAAAAGACAGATTGATGCTCAAGTATTTTTCAGTAATTTCTTGAAAAATTATTTAAAAGTGCCCTTCAGATTGAGAGGTTATTGATGATTTATTAAAAGTTCACATGCTGTATGTCAAACTAAAATTCCAAAGTCTCACAGTGAAGTGAGAGACTCATACATTAATGTGTCAACAGTGATATCTTTTCCTTCATCCCACAGACCTAACACCAAATTTATACACCTTTAAAAAAAAACGAAAACTGGACCATAAAGTATTTATGGTTTACATATTTTTTCAGCTTCCTTTTTGGAAATAGGTAGCATCCGTGCAATGAAGTATTAAGGAAAATGCAATGAGAAAGCTTCACTGAGATTACCATTTTTAGCATGCTAATAGCTATAATCTTCAACTGTAAAGTAGTTCCCCACGACTCCTAAAGAGTTATGCTGCCATCTATTGACAATGCAGATGTCTTTTACTGGTTATATGGTACAAGAAAACAAATTTTTATTAGAAAATATGTCTTTGGAAAGTCAGTGTTTCTGAAAATACCTACTTTGGCAAATATGTGACATTTGAAATTATTTGTAATACATTATTAACTTTTCTTTTTTAATATGTGTAGGGCTGATTAACAAATTATCTTGTACTAGCAACTTTACTGCATGTTGCAGATATTTAAGACTACCACAAATCAGCAATTTGCAGAAGTTAATGTATTCACTGAATCTGTGTTTATGCATCAGAATATTGTTATGCTATATTTACTACATTCAACTGAATGGGATTACTATGCGCTGTTAGCAATGTAAAACAACATTTTAAAGAATTAAAAAAGACTTCATTCGGCAAAGAGGCTATTTAGAAAAAGAAAAAAGGTGATCAAGTAACATAGGTAAAAAGCATTTTACCAATTTTCTTTTTATTATCTCATGACATATGACATTAAGATAAAAAGCATCTGTATTTCATGCCTTTTGAAGCAGAAACTTCCCAAAGTGAGCAAGACAGACTGTGATTGGACAGTTAAAATGTAAATCGCTATCTATTTTGAATCTTGACCATACAATGTTGAGGAAAGCCCTTCTGAGAAATTTTCTCTCCTCTTTTCCACGTCAGATATCCAATATGTCAAATATCTGGTACAACAGAATGCAAGATGGAGTGAAAATGCATAAATATACCAGCTGCTTCTACTTCCATAGTTGGAAAAAGCAGGTTATTTGCTTACAGTTCCCATCGCCTAGGAAAAGTGCTTAATAGAATATTGTGGCTTGAAGGTGTTCTCTGTTTGGGACCCTAAATGTATAGTGTGAGAAGTACCAATGCGAGTAAGGATTCTGGATATCCTTGAAGGAAATAATCAGTATTTCCCACCCTTTATCCGGAGTAAGTTTACTCAAACCAGGGAACTGAATGTGGAAGTCGGGAGTGGAGAACAGACTGGTGAATTAGTGTCAACACACAGGACCTAAGGACTGATGGTAGACAGTTGGTAGCCAGACTTGAAGTCTTTCTGGCTTATGCCACTCTGAATTAGGGTCATATTCCGTTGAGTCACAGTTAAGCATGGAATGTGAATTGAAAGAGCTATGACCTTGCACTCCTGTGTTAATAAAGACGTCATAGCAGCAAAAACATCCAGTAGACTGGGGCAGACTGGGACTCCACAGTGCCGCCTAGTGACAGTAGCTAGACAATTGGAGCTCAAGCGGTAGAGGATTTGAGAGAATATTTCTGTTCCAGCTTTTCATCCTAGCATTTAGAAGTGACCCTGCCTCATCACCTCCCACAACATGAAATGAGAAATCTCTCAAGACTATTCAAAAATTTGGTTAATGAAAACCTAGGGTGAGGAATATTGGACTTTCTAAAGATAAAGGTATTGTTGGGGCTTAGGTGGGAGTTTGAAGGAGATACGGAGGAAGAAGTGCCTGTATTTATACTTCCTACTGGTAAAGCAATTCATTTTATGTTCTGTAATGATGGAAAAATACAAATAACAAATGATGAATAGCGTATGGTGTGTAAAATATAAATCAAGGGCAAATGAAACCCAAGATGTCTGCATACCACTGCTGCATGATGATGCTGAAATTATACAGCATCGTTGGAAAATTTTACCCAACATTAACTGGTGTTACAATGTAGAGGGGTTCTGGGACAAGTGCATCTGCTTTGAGGGCTCTGTCCCCTAAAATAGAAAATAAAATGTTTACTACTCTGTTCTTTGTTTTCTTCTCCTCACCGCCCCCCCCCCTCAGTATTTAGTTTCCTGTTTGTGACCTTTATCTTGACTTCTTCATAAATTCATTATACCAAATAATTACACTTACACTCATTTTCTGTTGAGTTGACATTGTTTAACCATCATTTCTAACAAAGTACAGTAATATGTTCATTATTCCATTAATATTTACATCTATATCAAAAGCAAATCTCTGATATGACTTTCCAGGGAGTATTTGATTTTCTATTCTGTATAAACATTGAAGTCATCATGAGAAATGAGCTTATCTAATCCAACTAAATTTATTTATTTATTTATTTATTTATTTATTTATTTATTTAACAACCGCCATATACTTCACTCTAAAGTACTGGAAATAAAGCAATATACCTATTGTTAAACATTTTTGGCTTGACTAATGGTAAATGTATATGTATCTGAAATGCAATGTTGATGTTTACACGATAACTTGGGGAGATAGATGGTAAATACGACAGATGGTTTTGGGCAAACTCTCAGTGCTCGTACTTACAAAAACATTGGTGTTGTAATACTAGACTGCTTTTATTCTCATGGAGAATTTGGGGTGAAACTCTATAGAATTTATCTCAAAGAGAAATAAAGCAGAAATGTTAAGATACTGATTCATGTGGTAAAACTTCTACTGTTTTTATTTGACCTATCGTCAGCTTCTAGTGGAAAGAAAGTGACTGTGACCAGTGAAGTTGACAGCATTTTTAAAAATACTATGGCCTTCATGGTCTATGTTCTATTTTTCCAATTGCACATGCACACTAGAAGAATAAGTATATTCCATTTTTTGTATTGAATTTATTCTGAAAAGAAAGATTTAAGTAAGACATGCCTGAACATTTCTTTGTTTTCTACGAGATGATATGGTTATAAACTTAGAACTGAAAGATTTCAGTCAAAAATACCTTAATCTAATCCCCCAATAATTATCATTATAATCACTATGATTTAATAGTATTATGAAGTCAAATTTTCTAGGTTCTTGGCTATAATGTAGGTGAAATTAACACACTTTTGAAAGTTTTTGCCAGTTTAACAGGTTTCTATGATACTGTCAAAAGCAATTTGTCCTAGTAGAAAAATCGCGAACTTTGGATTCAGTCCAAGATTGATCTAAATCCCAGCTCATCCATTTACTAGTTGAATGAGCTTCATAAAGTTCAAAAATCCCTGAACTTCAACTTTGTCATCTCTATAATTGTTCTGAGAGTTCAAGATAATATATATGATCTGATGTGTAGTAGAGGGTTAATAATTGGAAGCCGTGATTATTTGAATGCAGAGTGACTCAATTTTATTCCTTATCCAAAATCATTGTTTTGGAGTTCTAAATCCTGGCAATGACAATTATTTTCCTGAAAAATCTGAGCAATAAGCACGACTGACTTGAAGGCTTCTGTTTGTACAGGATGAGAAAGAGAGTTCTGGTTCATATGAGACTCTTTAATGCAGTTTTAAGAAAAAAAAATCACAATCAACTTGTATGTTCTCCAGGCTGGAACAAAACTTCTATTTTTTTCTTAAAATGAATTTTTTTTAAGTTTATTTATTTATTTTGAGAGAGAAATAGAGACAGAGAGAGAGAGAGAAAGAGGGAGATCGAATGGGGAAGGGTCAGAGAGAGAGGGAGAGAGAGAGAATTCCATACAGGCTCTGGACTGTCAGCACAGAGCTCGACATGAGTCTTGAACCCACAAACCATGAGACCAAAACCAAGTGCCAGTTGCCTAACCAACTGAGCTCCACGGGTGTACCATGAAATGAAAATTTTAAATGCAAACAGTAGCATTGCTTTTATAAAGCAATACTTTTTTGAGAATCTGCATAGCCTAAAGAATAAGTGCTCAGATGCCAGAACCAGGTTATCTGAGTTTGACTTTTGTATTATTCTGGATTCTCCAGAGACACAGGACCAGTAAGAAATTATCTATCTATCTATCTATCTTTCTATATACCTATCTATCTATCTATCTAAAGACTTTGTTTATAAAGCATTGACTCATATGATTATATAGTCTGGGAAATCGGACAGTATGGCTTCTACAAGCTGTAGACCCAGGAAAGCCTGCTGTGTAGTTTGAAGGCTTTAGAACTGGTGAGCCAAAAATGTAGATTCCAGTCTAAGTTCGAAGGCCTGAGAATAGGAGCATCAGGTGCAGGAGACTATGATGTCCCAGCTCAAACAGTCATGCAAAAAGAATGTAAATTCTTTCTTCCTCCAACTTTGTGTTCTATTCAGGACCTCAGTGGCTTAGGTGATGGCACCTGCATTGGGTAAGGCAATCTACTTTTATCAACCTATCCATCCAATGCTAATCTCTTCCAGAAACATCCTCACAGACACTCCCAGAAATAATGTTTAACCAAATATCTGGCTGTCTCATAAGCCAGTCAAGTTGACACACAAAAGTAATTATCACAACTTCTAAACCTAACACTTCTTAGCTTTGTGCTCTGTAACTCCAACCATTTACTTAAATATTCTGGGCTTCAGTTTCTTCATCTGTGAAACAGACAAAATTAAATAGTGTGAGGAATAAATCAGTTACTATTACAAATTGTTACAGTAATATTTATCCTATACTTGATAATAGTAAATGCTCAATAAATGCCAGCTACTATCAGATTTTATATTTTTTTTCTTCTATATTTCAGTCTGTTCCCTCCCAGTAGTCAGGGATATAGGAAATACAGAAAAAAACTAGAATGTTAGTGACTATAGACACACAGTTTCTATGGGGATGCCTGGGTGGCTCAGTTGTTTCAGCATCCATCTCTCTATTTTGGCTCAGGTTATGATCCCAGGGTCATGAGATCGAGCCCTGTATCAGGCTCCATGCTTGCTCCAGGAGCATGGAGTCTGCTTAAGATTTTTTCTGTCTCTCCCTCTTCCCCTCCCCCCTGCTCTCTCTCTCTCTAACATAAACACATAAATATTAAAAAGAACACAGCTTCCAGTGCATTGATTTGTACACAGAATTTATGACAGAAATGACCATTTGTGAATTTATTCACTGTTTTTCCTTTATTAATGAAAATATGAAATTTAGAATCTTTTTAAAAACCAGAGTAACATTTTATTCCATTGTCACTGTAATCTTATAGGGAAGTCTTATGCTCATTTCTTAAATTTACCAAATTTGAGAATGACATGAAGACACAGAAGAAAGTTACCAAGAGAAGGGAAGATGGGTACTGGGTGCTGAGAGAGAGCCATCACCTCGTTCTTGGATGGTTCTGTTGTTGTTTTCCATGTATTTGTCCATGTATTGACAAATCACTGAGAGACCTCCTTCTAAGTCCCATTGCCAATTGACTAATGCTCCATTCTTATTAAAATGTAACTTGGTGTATATAATAACTTTAAGATCAGAATCATCTGATACTGCTTGGGATTCTCTCTCCCTCTCTCTCTACCTCTCCCCCACTTGTATCCACTCTTTCTCTCTCTCTCTCAAATAAATAAACTTAAAAAAATCATACTTCATACTGAAGATAATAAGTGTAGTAAGCTTAATGGTATCCCCCATCCTTCCAAAGATAAATCATACTTATGATTTATGAAGATAAAATCATACTTCATATCTTCATACTGAAGATAATAAGTATAGTAAGCTTAATGGTATCCCCCTCCTTACAAAGATAAATCCATGTCCTAATCTCTGGAAACTGTGAATACCACCTTGTATAGCAAAAGACATGATTAAATTGAAAGTTTTGCAAAGAAGAATGTTTCTTAGATTATCCTGGTCAGCCCTAAATCTAATGAGAAATGTTCTTATAAGAGTGAGGCAGAGGGAGATTTGGGAGAAAGAAGAGGAGGAGGTAATGTGACCATGAAGTCAGAGATTGGAGATACACGGCTACAGCTCAAGGAATTCCAACAGCCACTGGAAGCTGGAGACAGAACAGCTTCTTCTCTAGATTCTTCAGAGAGTGGCCTTATTGACACCTTGACCCCAGACATCAGGCTTCCCCAGAAGTGTGAGAGAGTAAATTGTTATTGTTTTAAGTCAAGATTGTAAGGGATTAGTTATGTAGTCACAAGACACTAATACTCATGACAGGATGATCGAAGAACTTTGCTAAGACCATGAGAAAAGGTGAATTGATGAATCCATACACTTCTTTCACAAGAAGTCGTTATTAAATGAACTTTTTTGATACAATAATATTGAACCCATTGATTGCATCTGTGGTATATTTACGAAACTAATAGACCAAAACATATACAAAAGTATTAGGCATCAGGGGATATTTGAAGGCAGAGTGTGTACCTGTGTATGTGCATCAGTGTGTTTTAGGGAGAAAGGTGGATGGCATGGATGTAGGGATGTCTGTAATCCTGAATTCACACCAGTCCAAGAACCACTGTTTCACTTACCTAGCAAGCACAGTTGTGACAACAGTTTTCAAGTTTACTTTAACGGAAATGATGGTTACACTGCTTTGAACACTCGTACAATGTTGAGAATATAAACATAACTTAAATTGAAATTTGGGGAAAATTTCCATGACCACAAGATTATTGATTTTTTATTACTTTCCAAACATTTTGGAACTATCATGAATAAACAAACACTTAGTATATAAACACCCACTTGCATTAGTGGCAAAAAGCCCCAGAGCTGTTAGGGGTATGTGCAAAGCTAGGTAAATAGATAGAGTGCAATGCTTTTACATGTTTAGAATCTAAATAGAACATGTTTGGAGGAAAATATGTAACGGCTCATTTAAGAAATCCCAATTACAATAGAGTATATATACATCAGTGGAACATAGGTTTAATTGAAATATCCTGTGGCTTGCAGAGGAGCAATATGTTCAGGAAAAATCAAACAGGGCCAAAGCAATAGCCATCTTCCTATTATTTTAAAAAGCATTATGAGGAGTTTAGAAAGACTTAGAGGTTAAGAAGAGTGATCACGATGATCTTAGAATACTATTTTAAGGAAATGATCAAGGTAAAATATATACACATATCCATATATATGGACATACATTTCAAAAATAATTCCAATGATCACTTGAATGAATTCTATGAATAAGAATAATTATTCATGTATTCATATTTGATAATGAATAAGACTTCTCTCCCCACAACTCCACTGTGAAATATATATTTTTTTAAATTCACCAGTGGCCTCCATGTGACTAAATTCAACAGTATTTCTTTGAATGCATCTTACTTTAGACTTTTGAAAATATTCAACATGGGTGCTCATTCCATCTTCTTAAAAGATTCTCTATTCTTGGACTTGTCATGACACACACCTGGTTTTCCACTTCATTTATTTATTTTTATTTTTTTAATGTTTATTCATTTTTGAGAGAGAGAGAGCATGAGCAGGGGAGAGGCAGAGAGAGAGGAGGAGACACAGAATCTGAAGCAGGCTCCAGGCTCTGAGCTGTCAGCACAGAGCCCTACACAGGGCTTGAACTCACTAACTGTGAGATCATGACCAGAGCTGAAGTCGGATGGATGCTTAACAGACTCCAGGCGCCCCTCCACTTCATTCAAATGACTCCATCTTCCTTGTTAGCTTCTCCTCCGTTGATTGATGTGTAAATTCACTCTGCAACTCCCCTCACATCATTTCTTTCATGGTTTTAAATAACAAAAATAATGTTATGTAAAATTTATTAATATTTTCAATCCCAATCCATTCCCTGAATTCTAGACTATTTACATAATATCTCAATCTAATATGCCCTAATTAATGAGTATGTCAAAATTAGCATATACAAAATGAACTCAGGGTGCCTGGGTGGCTCAGTCAAGTAAGCATCCCACTTTGGCTCAGGTCATGATCTCAAGGCTCCTAAGTTCAAGTCCCACATGGGGCTCTGTGCTGACAGCTCAGAGCCTGGAGCCTGCTTCAGATTCTGTGTCTCTGTCTCTCTCTGCCCTTCCCCCACTTGCACTCCGTATCTCTCTCTCTCTTTGTCTCTCCATCTCTCTGTCTCTCTCAAAAATAAATAAACATTAAAAAAAAAAAAAACTCTTGCTATATCTATCCATACCCTAGCACTGACCCACTTCTCAATAGAAGACACTGGATTTAGCCAGATGCTCCTGCCAAAAACCTTTCATTCAACCCCCAATTCCCAATATCATGCAAATATTTAAGAAGCTTGGAGATATTTTGAAAATGCTCACAAGAATTCACAGAGCATTCTCAGGTAAGACTTTTAATGATGACAAACAAAGTGCAAACATTGAAGGTCTGAGAGACATCCAGGCACAAATTCCCTGGGGTTCTCATTCCCACAAGGATACACTTTTTTCTCTGGATCGAAGGGTCAAGATTTATCTGACAAATTATAGTTTCCAGACAGTTCACGGAGGGAGTTCTCAGCAGGGTTATTTATGCCTTTTTGGTCATAGTGCTGAACTAGGCTGTTTAACTGATCAGTCAGGTGAAAACCACTAATAGAGAAAACTTGGCCTGGGTGCTCTTAGGGAATTCCAGACTATAAAAGGGACATCATAAATCACTTGTTAGTTATTTAGATAATTTCTTTTAAACTTGCCAGTGTTAAAGCCAGACATCAAGGTATCCCTGGAGATAAGCACAGACCTGCATATTTGAGCTGTAAAATAACTCTCAGACCTACCCAACCTACAGGGAATTCTGTGGACTCTCTATACAAGATATATCCCCATTTTTCTTGCTAATGTCTTGGCTCAAAACACCAACTTTTAAAATTTGGGTACCCTGAAATACCATGTAACTTATCCCATTGTACATCTTTTTTCTTCTATTCCTCACATGCATTCCTCAGAAAGCAGTGAATGTAAATATTTAAAAATAAAGTCATTTCTCTTCACCCATTAAAATATTCTAATGTCTCTTTACTTCACAAAGTGGACATTTCACTTAAGTTCTTTACACATTTTAAAATGCTATTATTACAATCTTGTAAGGAAACTACAGTAAAACCTTGGATTTCAAGTAACTTGTTCTGTGAGCGTTCCACAAGATGAGCAAAAATTTCTAATAAAGTTTAACTTGATAAATGAGCGATATGTTGCAATACCAGTATTACGTGATGCCAAATGTCACAAGATCACAACTGAGCCTCTCTCTCTCTCTTTCTCTCTCTCTCCCCCTCCCTGTGTGATTGTGGGTGATCGTCTCCTATGTTCCTATGCTCAGTCTCAGGCACTAGTGTATTTTTTGGTCACTTCAAAGCACCTATGGACCGTCCTTTGCTTTCTCATACAAGAGTAAGCTTGGGAATGCTTTGCTTCATTCTAAGTTAGGCTGCCTGCAGATATAGACCTTTTCCTCTGTTGCTTTATTGCCAGTTACAATAAATACAGTACATGACAAGAGTTTATTAATACTGTGCTGCAGTCAACATCCGTTAGTGAGTGAAAGTCGCCATACACAATAACCTTCCTCTCTTTTCCTTCACACCAGCCACGAAGGTTTTCAAAGCAAAGTCAGATTAATTTGTTTATTTTTCTTTATATTGTGCATTTTCCTTATTATTTGTGTTATATTACAGTATCATAATCATTTTCATGTGAATATTTTTGGGTGGGGAACAAATCCTCTGAGTTTCCATTATTTCTTAAGAGGAAATTGGCTTTGACATACAAGTGCTTTGGATTACAAGTATGTTTCCGGAGTAAATTATGCTCACAAACCAAGGTGTAATGTATTCTTATCTTCCCTATTCAGTATCAAGAAAAGTAAGACACATAGAGGTTTAGGAATTTTTGCAAAGTCACATAGATTGTAAGCATTGGAGCAAGAAGGTGAATTCTAGAAGTCTGTCTCAGAAGACCATACTAATAAGCATTAGACTATGTTTTCTCTTGATTATTTGATTGCATTAATATAAAGCAAAGCCTTTGTACATTCTTCATCTGCAGTAATGTGAAATACTAGTTTGAATTCTTAAAGGAAAGCTAAGGATACTGTGCCTTCTTTTCTCCCTACTTGACATTATCTAGTGAGATTTTATGTCTTAATCAAGTTGGGTCTCATAGGCAGAATAATGTCTGAATTTCACATTTATTAGATAAATTGGAGCCTCATTTTAAGTTCAATTCCCTTCAGAAGCAAATGATAGGCGATAGTTTTGTATTTTTAAAAGCTTATGCTATTTGAGTGCCACTACTGTTCATCACTATGGCTAAAGCATGGTTAAGCAGATACTTTGTCGCAGTTGAAATATACGATTGTCCTTTTTTTTTTTTTTTTTTTTCCTTTACGTACTTCTGCATCTTAGTTTCATTGCATCCAATTTCCAGGTTATATCTTTCCATAGAATCATTCACCATTCTTGTCTTTGGTTCTTTAGGTGAGGTGACAACCAAGACCCTAATATTATAAAAGTCAGTCATGGAAGAAAGTGTAGGAAAGTTCAATAAGACTTTTAAATAAAATGAGATATTCTTGAAACTAAGTGAGGCAAAGGTTTTTTTAAAGCCATTTTTTTTTTTTTTTTTTTTTTTTTTTTTTTTTTTGCCCTTTAAAGTGTTCACATTGTGATTTAACCACATTATTACCAGGCGAGATAGGGGAATCTTATTTGATACACTTCATTGTATGTTATATTAAAATTCAGGGATTCTGAGGCTTTTAATGCATAGAAATGTAGCAAAATTTACATCTTCTACTTTAGTAATCAGCCATGTTATTGTCTGTTACCCTTTGCTGATTCCAATGTCAGAAACAATACTTCTATCTATGTCTCAAACTGAATTCATATATAAGTTAAGGTACAAGTGAAATTTTGCGCAATCTTACTTTAGCAGGTATAAAATAAATAGAACTCAATCAGCAAAGCAATTAATTAAATATAATGTAATAGTACCAGCAACATATCTCCCCGAAATATTGACATATATTTCATTATGGCAAAAAAATCATATTGTTTGTAGATGTATATAACAAACAATTAGGATAAAGCTTTCTTCAAAAAAAATCAGTGTATTTTATAGTTGAAAATATTCATTTATGGGAACAACGTGGATACTTTTAGTACTAATTTTTATTGAATTTGAAAAATAAAAACACTTTAAGTCCAGAAATCTGTACTTACGAGTAGATTCTACTCTGATTTGTCAATATTAAAGAATCTCACAGAATAGGATGAGGATTTTCAGATGGGATCATTGGGGGAAAGCAAATACACACATTATTAATCTTTATCTCTTTATTTGTTTTGGAAGAGTAAATAATTTGAACACTATGCTATGATTTTAATGTGGTTTAAAAAGTTGATTCAAAAAGACTGTTTAAAAACATAATTGGCCAACTACTTTGAAAAATTACAACGTTATTTTCCCTACATGATATCAAAACACTATAAATCAGAAACAATTAAAACAGAATGGTATTGGCTTAGAGATATAGAGATATATCGCTGAACAAAATAGATAATACAAAACTAAGTCTAAATAGTGAAGCTGGCATATGAATATTTGATATTCCAAATATAGAAAAAGATAGACAATTTAGTAAATATATGAAGGCTATTATTGTATCCATTTGGGGTAAAAAATATTTCTCTCTGAGAGACTCAAACTGAGTTAAATGCACTTCTAAGGTAAATGTTTAAAGACACTTTCAAATAAATATACAAAAATTAGGAGAAAATTTAAAAAATCATTTATGATGTTGCAGATTCTGTGAAAATTTTGCAAGACCAAGGGAAAATGCCAGTATTTATAAAGAAAAGATTACATATTTAAGTACATAGAATATGAAACCGGTAAAACAAAAGATACTATAATCTTATTTGAAGCAGCATTAGTTAATCACTAAGCCCTTATATATGTTTGGAATTAGCCCTCAAATCTGTATCCATATTTCTTTTCTAGATATATATAAGTATTTGTTATCTCTTTAATTATTTTAGGCTTAAAAATTACATTTTTCTCTATATCAGTGTTCTCTGCTTTTAGAAAATACTCAGTAGGTAATGACTAAAAGTTTTTATTTGCAATCTTTCTCTTCCTGTTCTTGTTCTTCTTGTTCCTGTTCTTATTCTTCCTCTTCCTCTTTCTCTGCTTCTTCTTCTCCTTCTCCTCCTCTTCTTCCTCCTCTTCCTTCTCATTCTTCTTCTTTCTCCTCTTTAGTTTTTCCTCCAAGTAAATCTCCCAAACACATTACCTGTCTTTTTGCTGCATCCATTTTTTTTGTTTAAATTTATGTATGTTCTCATGTGCCCCCCTTTTCATATGCCTCAATGCCAGAATACTTAATGTTTTGAGAAAGCACACATTTGATATTTCCCAATCAGTAGTTTAATGAGCATTAGAACTACCACTGTGTGATTCAATCTCACGTCTTTGGTGATTTCCTTGTACAGTGGAAGTGACCCTTACCTTCATTTTGTGTAACTAATATTCACTTCCATCTATTATGGTAGTTCTATGATGTATATTACCATTTCCTGATAGGATAAAAATGATGCATAGTGAGCATATTCTTAAACTGTTACCAGCATCTAGAAGTTTAAAATCATAGAATTTTAAAGTGTAGTTGAATTTATCATTGTGTCTGAATATAAATCTTCATTGTTTTGTAAAATTATCTGTATCTTTAGTGTGAGTAGTACTTTTTGTTAAGGAAAATGACATAATGAATAAGATTTTTAAAGAACTGGGGGAGGAGGGGCCAACATGGTGGAGAAGCAGGGGGATCCATACATCCCCGTGACTCTCAATCAAAAAAGTGCAGAAGCCAAAGGACTTTGAACACCAGAGTCTGGGAGGAAAAGAAACTGAATCTATTGGGAAGAAAATGGGGAAACTAGAAAGAAGATACATGGGTAACTGCGAACTGGGGGAGATAAAAAACAGCAGCGTGGGCACAGAGGGGAGGGACCTCCTTCTACAGAGAAAAAGGAAAGAAAAAAGTGGCTAGGGAAGTGCAGGACCATATCTGGGGAGGAGAAAGACCTTGGCCTGAGAATTAAAGGGATCCTATCTCTAACTGCAGGGCTTTCTTAGGACTGGAGCTGGCTCCCTGTTCGAGCACCTGGGGAAGAGGGGATGTTGGGTGCAGTGGTAGGTCAGGGGCTCAGTCCACACTTGCAGGAAGTGGTTCCCTCCCTGGAGGACTGCGCTATAGTACAGAACCTGTGTCTTCCATCCCCAGGAGCAGTGGCTGGACAAAGGGCGAAGTCTGAAGGAGGAAAACAAGGCTGTTTCCCTGGAGTGCTATGGGAAAAGACAAAGGCTGCCTGTGTCCTCCACCCCAGGGGCTCGCAGCAGGGCAGCTCCTTACGTAGTAGCAGAAGTCAGTCCTCTCTGAATTGCAGCAGCACAAAGCCAGCCAGGACCACATACATATCAGGCTGGGCCGCACAGAGAGACACTTCCCCAGCGCCAGAGCGCATGGAGCGGGACTCTGAATCCTAGCCAAGAGCAGGGTCAAGGGAGTTGGCAGAGCAAGAAGGACAGCCCTGCTTGCGCCTGTGCCTGCGCCACAGTGAGGATGACTCAAATGGAGCCCACTGGGTCCGGCTCCATGGAGAAGGGACTGGGGGATCACCATTCCCCCACCACCACCACCAAGGCGGGGCCTCAGGGATCAGTCCCGGGGCCCATACTGGAGGTGGGTCCAGATAACACCAAATCATGCCCCTTAGCACTAGGTAACTGCTTATCTACCTGAACGGCACAGACCCTGCAAACAGCTACTGCCGACAAGCAATGCAGCATTGCCTGGATTAACTCTAGGTCAATTCTGGATATATAGATATATTCTCCACCACCACCACCCCCACCCCACCCCCACCCCCACCCCCCTCCTTTTCTCCTCCTTATCTCTTCCCTCCCCTAGGCTGGTTACTCTGGTTATTGGTCTGTCTAAACAGGCATATTTAATCCATTGTCTTGATACATGTTCTACACCTCCTTCTATACACTCCTTTCTCTCTCTCTGGAATAATCAAGGCATAGAGTTTCTCTGTCTGGGTAACTTTATCTTCCTTTCATTTTCCCTGCCTCCTCCTTTATTTATTTTCTCTCTCTCTCTGGATTAACCCTTTTAGTCTCTCTGCCTAGTCAATGTTCATTTTTTTTCTATCCCCGCCCTCCTGTCATTTCTCTCTTTGTATGTGCTCTTCCATCAGTACCACCTCCACCCTCTTCTTTACTTGTAGTTGGTGTTTTGGGGTTTTTTGTTTTAGTCCTTAGGTTTTTGTTTTTGTTTATATGTTTGTTTCTGTTATTTGTGTGTTTGTGTGTTTTTGTCTCCTATTTGTCTATCTGTTTGCCTTTCCAGGGCTACTCCAAGGAACAAATCAAAGCACACCTGATGGAAGGTCCAAAATATCATTACGAGTAGGGTAATAAAATAACCAAAGTTACAACAACAGAGAGCAAGTAACAATCCCCGAAAAAACACCTCCTGAAGGGGCAGGCCCTGGAAAGTGTATAAACCTCCTTTAATATAGCAGTGCTCACAGGTGCAGAGACCACAACAAGCTTTTAAAACACATAAGGAGCAGAAAACTAGCCAACATGACAAAACGGAAGAATTCTCCTCAAAAGAAATTCCAGGAAGTACCGACAGCTAACAAATTGATTAAAACTGATTTAAGCAATATAACTGAACAAGAATTTACAATAATAGTCATAAAATTAATTGCTGGGCTTGAAAAAAGCATAGAGGACAGCAGAGCATCTATTGCTACAGAGACCAAAGGACTAAATGGTCATGATGAATTAAAAAATGCTATAAATAGGTGCAAAATAAAATGGAGGCAGCCACAGTGTGGATTGAAGAGGCAGAGGGGAGAATAGGTGAGTTAGAAGATAAAATTATGAAAAAACAGGAAGTTGAGGAAAAAAGAGATAAAAAAATCCAGGAGACTGAGGGGAGAATTAGAGAACTAAGTGATGCAATCAAACACAACAATAACTGTATTATAGGAATTCCAAAACAAGAAGAGAGAAAGGGACTGAAGGTGTACTTGAACAAATCATAGCTGAGAACTTCCCCAATCTGGGGAAGGAAACAGGCATTGAAATCCAAGAGGCACAGAGAACTCCCTTCAGACGTAACTTGAATTGATCTTTTGTGTAACATATCATAGTGAAAGTGGCAAAATACAAGAATAAAGAGAGAATTCTGAAAGCAGCTAGGGATAAACGGGTCTCAACATACAAAGGTAGACACATAAGGGTAGTAGCAGACCCATCTACTGAAACGTGGCAGGCCAGAAAGGAATAGCAGAAAATCTTCAAAGCGATGAACAGAAAAATATGCAGCCAAGAATCCTTTGTCCAACAAGTCTGTCATTCAGAATAGAAGGAGAGATCAAGGTTTTCCCAAACAAAAACTGAAAGAATTCATCACCAGTAAAACAGCCCTATAAGAGATCCTAAGGGGAACTCTGTGAGTGAAATGTTGCAAGGACCACAAAGTACCAGAGACATCACTACAAGCATGAAACCTACAGATATCACAATGACTCTAAACCCATATCTTTAAATACTTAACACTGAATGTAAATTGACTAAATGCTCCAACCAAAAGACATAAGGTATCAGAATGGATAAAAAAAACAAGACCCATCTATTTGCTATCTACAAGAGATTCATTTTAGACCTGAGGACACCTTTAGATTGAAAGTGAGAGGATGGAGGACTGTCTATCATGCTACTGGAAGTCGGAAGAAAGCTGGAGTAGCCATACTTATGTCAACTAGACTTTAAATTAAAGGCTGTAACAAGAGATGAAGAAGGGCATTATATAATAATTACAAGGTCTATCCATCAGGAAGTGCTAACAATTATAAATGTCTATGCACCGAATACGAGACCCCCCAAATATACAAAACAATTAATCACAAGCATAAGCAACCTTATTGATAAGAATGTGGTAACTGCAAGAGACTTTAATACTCCACTTACAACAATGGACAGATCATCTAGGCAGAAAATCAATAAAGAAACAAGGGCCTTGAATGATATATTGGATCAGATGGACTTGACAGATGTATTTAGAACTCTGCATCTCAAAGCAACAGAATATACTTTCTTCTAGAGTGTACATGGAACATTGTCCAAGATAGATCACATACAGGGTCACAAAACAGCCCTTAATAAGTATACAAGAATTGAGATCATACCATGCACACTTTAAGACCACAATGCTATGAAACTTGAAATCCACCACAGGAAAAAGTCTGGAAAACCTCCAAAAGCATGGAGGTTAAAGAACACCCTACTAAGGAATGAATGGGTCAACCAGGCAATTAGAGAAGAAATTAAAAAATATATGGAAACAAATGAAAATGAAAATACAACAATCCAAACACTTTGGGAAGCAGTGAAGGCAGTCCTGAGAGGAAAATGCATTGCAATCCAGGCCTATCTCAAGAAACAAGAAAAATCCCAAATACAAAATCTAACAGCACACCTAAAGGAAGTAGAAGCAGAACAGCAAAGATACCCCAAACCCAGAAGAAGAGAAATAGTAAAGATCAGAGCAGAAATAAGTAATATAAAATCTAAAAAAACAGCAGAGCATATAAATGAAACAAAGAGTTGGTTTTTTGAAAAAATAAACCAAATTGATAAACCTCTAGCCAGGCTTCTCAAAAAGAAAAGGGAGAAGACCCAAATAGATAAAATAATGAAAGAAAATGGAATAATTACAAACAACCCCTCAGAAAAACAAGCAATTATCAGGTAATACCATGAAAAATTATATGCCAACAAACTGGACAGCCTGGAAGAAATGGACAAATTCCTAAGCACCCACACACTTCCAAAATTCAAACAGGAAGAGAAAATTTGAATAGACCCATAAGCACTGAAGAAATTGAATCAGTTAATCAAAAATCTCCCAATAAATAAGAGTCCAGGACCAGATGGCTTCCCTGGGGAATTCTACCAGACATTTAAAGCAGAGATAATACCTATCCTTCTCAAGCTGTTCCAAAAAATAGAAAGGGAAGGAAAACTTGCAGACTCATTCTATGAAGCCAGCATTACTTTCATTCCCAAACCAAAGACCCAGCAAAAAAAAGAGAACTACAGGCAAATATCCGTGATGAATATGGATGCAAAAATTCTCAACAAGATACTAGCAACTAAAATTCAAAAGCATATAAAAAGAAATATTCACCATGATCAAGTAGGATTCATTCCTGGGCTGTAGGGCTGGTTACATACTCGCAAATCAACCAATGCGATACATCACATTAATAAAAGAAAAGATAAGAACCATATGATCCTGTCAATCGATGCAGAAAAAGCTTTTGACAAAATTCAGCATCCTTTCTTAATAAAAACCTTCGACAGAGTCTGGATAGAAGGAACATACTTAACATCATAAAAGCCATTTATGAAAAGCCTACAGCTAATATCAACCTCAAAGGGAAAAAACTGAGAGTTTTTCCGCTGAGATTAGGAACACAACAGGGATGTCCACTCTCACCGCTGTTGTTTAACATAGTGTTGGAAGTTCTAGCATCAGCAATCAGACAACAAAAGGAAATAAAAGGCATCAAAATTCGCAAAGATGAAGTCAAGCTTTCACTTTTTGCAGATGACATGATATTCTACATGGAAAACCCGACAGTCTCCACCAAAAGTCTGCTAGAACTGATACATGAATTCAGCAAAGTCACAGGATACAAAATCAATGTACAGAAATCAGTTGTGTTTTTATACACCAATAATGAAGCAACAAAAAGACAAATAAATAAATTGATCCCATTCACAACTTCACCAAGAATCATAAAATACCTAGGAATAAGCCTAACCAAAGATGTAAAAGATCTGTATGCTGAAAACTATAGAAAGCTTATGAAGGAAACTGAAGAAGATAAAAAGAAATGGAAAAACATTCCGTGCTCATGGATTGGAAGAATAAATATTGTTAAAATGTCAATACTACCCAAAGCTATCTACACATTCAATGTAATCCCAATCAAAATTGCACCAGCATTCTTCTCAAAGCTAGAACAAGCAATCATAAAATTTGTATGGAACCACAAAAGACCCCAAAAAGCCAAAGTAATATTGAAGAAGAAGACCAAAGCGGGAGGCCTCACAATCCCAGACTTTAGCCTCTACTACAAAGCGTCATCATCAAGACAGTATGGTATTGGCACAAAAACAGACACATAGACCAATGGAATAGAATAGAGGCTCCAGAATTGGACGCAAAATTGTGTGGCCAACTAATCTTTGACAAAGCAGGAAAGAATATCCAATGGAAAAAAAAGACAGTCTCTTTAACAAACGGTGCTGGGAGAGCTGGACAGCAACATGCAGAAGAATGAAACTAGACTGCTTTCTCACACCATTCACAAAAATAAACTCAAAATGGATAATGGACCTGAATGTGAGACAGAAAACCATCAAAACCCTAGAGGAGAAAGCAGGAAAAGACCTCTCTGACCTCAGCCGCAGAAATTTCTTACTTGACACATCCCCAAAGGCAAGGGAATTAAAAGCAAAAATGAACTATTGGGACCTCATGAAGATAAAAAGCTTCTTCACTGCAAAGGAAACAATCAAGAAAACTAAAAGGCAACCGACAGAATGGGAAAAGATATTTGCAAATGACATATTGGATAAAGGGTTATTGTCCAAAATCTCTAAAGAACTTATCAAACTCAACTTCCAAAAAACAAAAGATCCAGTGAAGAAATAGACATAAGACATGAATAGACATTTTTCCAAAGAAAACATCCAGATGGCAAGCAGACACATGAAAAGATGCTCAACACCACTCCTCATCAGGGAAATACAAATCAAAACCACACTGAGATACCACCTCATGCCAGTCAGAGTGGCTAATATGAATAAATCAGGAGACTGTAGATGTTGGCAAAGATGTGGCGAAACGGGAACCCTCTTGCACTGTTGGTGGGAATGCAAACTGGTGTAGTTGCTCTAGAAAACAGTGTGGAGGTTCCTCAAAAAATCAAAAATAGACCTACCCTATGACCCAGCAATAGCACTGCTAGGAATTTACTCAAGAGATACAGGAGTGTTGATGCATAGGGGCACTTGTACCACAAAGTTTATAGCAACACTTTCAACAATAGTCAAATTATGGAAAGAGCCTAAATGTCCATCAACCGATGAATGGATAAAGAAGATGTGGTTTATATATACAATGGAATACTACTTGGCAATGAGAAAAATGAAATTTGGCCATTTGTAGCAACATGAATGGAACTGGAGAGTATTAGGCTAAGTGAAATGAGTCAGGCAGAGAAAGACAGATACCATATGGTTTCACTCTTATGTGGATCCTGAGAAACTTAGAGGACCAGGGGGGAGGGAATGGGGGGGGAGTTACAGAGAGGGAAGGAGGCAAACCATAAGAGACTCTTGAATACTGAGAACAAACTGAGGGTCGATGGGGGGTGGGGGAGAGGGGAAAGTGGGTGATGGGCATTAAGGAGGGCACCAGTTGGGATGAGCACAGGGTGTTGTATGTATGGAAACCAATTTGACTTTATATATATATATATATATATATATATATATAGAGAGAGAGAGAGAGAGAGAGAGAGAGAGAGAGAGAGAGGAGAAAGAATCTGAATCACCAACACTGGCGCTGATGCTAGAAATTGCCAGTTCCAGCATGGCTTCTTCGATGGCAAGTTTACTTCTTCCACTGAACTGTGTAGTAGGAAAGCTATGTCAAAGCTTCTTAATCTCTAATTTTTGGAGTTAAGATGTCATTTTCTTTGTTTCCCCATGTGATGAATCTTCAAAAGAAGACAAAGTCACAGCACACTTCAACAATAATTTTTGAGAGCTTACTAGATTCAAGGCCAGAGGAAGATGTTTTTTGCTTTCAAAGCAGACTTATTAATGAAACCTTTAAGACCTTTTTAACTGCAAAGATATTTCAAAAGAAGCTACACTTGGGGGTACAGAATCCAACTTCAGAATAAAGATGGAAATGTTTTTCCCCCCTAAAGAAAAAGAAGGATATATGGCAACTTCTAAACTCTTTGCATGCAGAATTGGAAACTTTTTGCATTGATTTTTACCATGAAAATTGATGTCAGCAGAATGAATTTTGAAATCATGTGCATGCTAGAAAACACTCATCACTTTAGATATTGTTCAGGGAGGATGAGATGTCTGGAGCTTCTATGATCATTATGCAAAACTGAAAGAAAAATTAAAAGGTAAAGGCCAAACTCTGAAGTTAGCAAACCAAAAATAAAAGTAAAAAATAAAATAAAATAAAAATAAAATAAAATAAGGTAATAAAATGCTTTATGAAGGTGAAACATAAATGATATTTTTTTTAAGAAATTCAATTGAAAAAATAATGCAAAAAATAGATTCTTAAATCTAAAAAAAATTAATAAACTGTTAAATTTAAAACAGTTTTAGATTTATGGAAAAAATGTGAAGATAGTACAGAGAGTTTCAATATACCCCACACTCATTTTCCCCTATTATTAACATCTTACACTAGTATGGTACATTTGTTATGATTAATGAACCAATTTTGATACTTTATTATTTAAGCCCCTACTATATTCAGAAAAAAAGGAAATGACTAATATATTTACTTTGCAATACATTTGAATTTGTTATTATCTCTATTATCTCTTATTAAGAAAACCTGAAGCATGCAAAAACTAGAACAGAAGGCAGAAAAACCATTCTAAGGATATTTTAATTCTCATCTCTCTAGCCCTTCAGTATTTTCCTTCCTGGCTTTTTTCATCCTCTGAAACACACTAAAAAACTATCTATCTATCTATCATCTTTCTAACTATATACTGTGTGTGTGTGTGTGTGTGCGTGTGTGTACAATTGTATAATTTCAAAATACATCAAATTACAGGAAACTAATTGAACTATTAAGTCAGTTTCCATTTAATGTTCTTTAACTGACTTAGAAATTGTAGTATTAGAACAACCATTAAGTTTTGCACTCCTTCATTTTCTTTGTGTGCATCCCCTCTGAATATTCTTCAACTACTCTCAGTTTAGAATGGTGCAATGAAAGATATTGGACTGCGAAGTCAACATAGGTAAAGTTTGTAGTTTAATCCTGACTCTGCTAGCTGTGTGATACTAAGTTATTTAAGTTGGCTGATCCTCAATTACTCCTTTTTCTAAAAACAATCATTATATTCAATGACAAAATACACGATTTTAGCATATGGTAAAATAAAAGTTGATTTCCCTTCTCTAGTTATATATTTAGTTAGCTTTTTATAACTAGTAATATAAGACATTTCCTCCATATATCCAGAGTGGCTGAAGAAAAGTATGAAGGAGAGCTAAGGAAGTTTTAAGGGATTATACCAAATTTATACGAATTTATATGTTGATGTATGTATTCATTCATTCATTCATTTATTTAGACAAGAACTGAGTATTGAGTGTGAATTTCACACTGTGTTGATAACCATAAATACAAGATAGGCACAGTTCTTTTCTTCTTTCATCTGACATGAAGACAGACACTGAGTACCAGTCTTTGAAGATAACTAAGTTACTTCAAAGTTGTAATGAACAATACATGATAACTTAAATTGTTATCATTTTACACATAAAAATATTAGAAACTAAATAAGTCTATAGTATCCTTTGCCATTATTAAAATATAACTGCATTATGTGTTTAATCTCCTTTTGCAATAGTTTCAGAAAACAAAGGAATTAAATTTTAAACCACCACCAAATATTTGTATTTATTATTTTTGATAGAGAAATAGATAAGTGGTTATTTACCAAACTAATTGATACAGATAAAGTTTTCAAGTCACTTCATGAATTTGTAATCTCTAGATTTGTATTCGGTCATTTAAAAAACGTATAATCAAAGGGAAGGAGTTAGGATGATGGAGTAGCATGGAGACCCTGAGCTTGTCTCTCCTTGAAATGCAGCCAGACCAGCACCAAATCATTTTAAACACCTAAGAAATTGATCTGGGGATTAACACAACAATCTGCATAATTTAAGCCACAGAATTTGGTTGTAGTTTCGTGGTGCAGAGTGGTGAACTAGAGGAGAGAAAAGCCACAGAAAGTAGGGAGCTCTTTTTGCAGAGAGAGGACAGAGAAAGAGACAGGGGAGAGTGTCATACAAGAAAAACACTCCCCCAAAAGTAGCTAGAGAGAAAGAGTGAAAATGCTCTCCGGGGACTGAACAAGAAATCTGTTCCCCAAAACCATCAATGGGAAGAAAGGAGAGGGTTTCAATACCACCAGGATTCTGTAAACAGTGGAGCACAGAGTCTGAAGTCTCAGAGCTCAGTGCTGGGAGGTGTTCTGGCGAGAAAGCAGGGCAAATCCCCAAGAGCAGGCTGCAGGGTCTGAGGCAAGAAGTAGTTTCCCCACTTGGAGTGCATTTTATACATGCCATATGGCCTCCCCACAGGCAAAGGTACCAGTGGACCTTGGAGAGCATCTACATTTGCTGATATTGGGACAAAGATGCCAGAGTGTGGTGAAACCAGGTGCTGGTTGTGTGTTGTGATTTTCCATAATCTATGAAACTCTGCCACTGCACAAATACACCAACATTTTCTGGGGCAAGCTAGCACTTGGCCATTGCTCAGTAAGACCCTATCTCAGAGAGTCAGCGCAAATCCAGGAGGCAGGTGTGCCTGAAGTGTGGGGTTTTGAAACACAACCCCATCTGAGATAAAAATCCAAAGTGAGGTGCCGCCTGGCAGGCAGACAGCTTGGACATGGAAAGGGTAGAAGCAGGGAGTGGGCAGAGGCCTGAGGCAAAGGAGGGATGCTTACTTACGGGTTGGTGAGAATGCAGAAGTTCCTGTGTCAAAGACTAGGGAGCTGGGTGAAGCCATTTCCACATCTCCTGCACACACATACCACACTGATCCATTCCAGTAAGCTAAGCAGTGCCACCAAATGGAGAATGAAGCTTCCCTGCCCAACTGCACCATCCAAGCACATACCCCAGAAGACCAGCACAAATCCCTCTGCTTGTTTAGTGTACAGACTATAGAAGGATTCATAGTTTCAGTTCTAGGGGAAAACTGGATGTAACTTCATTCAACTTCATTTTGTTTGCTGGTTTATTTATTTGTTCATTTTCTTTGCTTCTGTTTTTGCTTAAATTGTTTTCTTTTTCTTTTTTTTCTTTTCTTTCTTTTTCATTATTTGGTAAAGAAAGATAAAAATTTATTTTTTTACTTTATTTTTAATTTTTTATTCTATTTCATTTTATTTATTTAATTTTTCTATTATATAATTTTTTAACTTTTAAATTTTTTCTTACCTTTAACCTTTTCCTTCCATTTTTTCTCTATTCTATTAAGCTTCTTTCAAAAAGCAGACCAAACTACACCCAGGATCTAGCTTTCTTTATGTGATATTTTGTTTTGTTTTCAATTTTTTTAATTTTTGATGTTTATTTTATTAATATTTTTCTTCCTCCAAAATGACAAAACAAAGGAATTCATCCCAAAATAGAGAAAGAAATAACAGCCAAGAGCTTAACACAGAGAGAAGCAAGGTGCCTGAACTAGAATTTAGAACCATGATAAAAAGAATACTACCTGGCATTGCAAAAAGCATAGGATCACTTTCTGTGAAGACAAAAGAAATAAAATGTGAAGATAAAAGAAATAAAATTTATTCTGGACAAAACTAAAAATACTATAACTGAGATGCAATCTCGAAGGAATGCCACAATGGCAAGAATGGATGAAACAGAGCAGTGAATCAGTGACTTAGAAGATAAAATTATGGAGTATAATGATGCAGAAAAAAGAGGAAAAATAAGGCAAAAGAGCACAATCCAAGACTTAGAGAAATCAGTAACTTAGTAAAAAGGAGTAACATCTGAATCATAGGAGGCCCAGAAGATGAAGAGAGAGAAAAAGGAGTAGAAAGTTTATGTGAGAAAATTATAGGAGAAAACTTTCCTAATCTGGGGAAGGACACAGACATCAAAATCCAAGAAGCACAGAGAATTCCCAATAGATTAAAAAAAAAACGACCATCACCAAGGCATATCATAGTCAAATTCAAAAAATACACAGACAAAGAAAAAATTATGAAAGCAGAAAGGGAAAAAAAAAAAACAAAGGACCCAAATAAATAAAAACACGAATGAAAGAGGAGAGATTACAGTCAATACTGCAGCAATACAAACAATAATGAGACTATTATGAGCAATTATATACCAACAAATTGGGCAATCTGGAAAAAAAATGGACAAATTCTTAGAACTATATAAACTACCAAAACTGAAACAGGAAAAAATAGAAAATTTGAACAGACTCATAACCAGTAAAGAGATTGAATCAGCAATCAAATATCTCCCAACAAACAAGAGTCCAGAGCTATGAGGCCAGCATTAGCTTGATTCCAAAACCAAAGAGAACTACAGACCAATTTCCCTGATGAACATGCATGCAAAAATTATCAACAAGATACTAGCTAACTGGATCCAACAATACATTAAAAGGATTATTTACCACAAACAAGTGGGATTTATTCCTGAAATGCAGGGTTGGCTCAATATCCACAAATGAATCAGTGTGATACATCACATTAATAAAAGAAAGGATAAGAACCACATAATCTTCTCAATAGATGCTGAAAAAGAATTTGACATAATACAGCATCCTTTCTTGATTAAAACCTTCAAGAAAGTAAGGATAAAATGATCATACCTCAAGATTATAAAGGCTGTATACGAAAGACCCACCACTAATATCATCCTCAATGGGGAAAAACTGAGAACTTTCCCCCTAAGGTCAGGAACACAACAAGGATATCCACTCTCCGTATTTGATATTATATCCTGTGACTTTGCTGAATCCATGTATCAATTCTAGCAGTTTTTTGGTGGAGTCGTTTGGGTTGAATTTCTTTTTTTTTATTTTTTAAAACTTACATCCAAATTAATTAGCATATAGTGCAACAATGATTTCAAGAATAGATTCCTGAGTGCCCCTTATCCATTTAGCCCATCCCTCCTCCCAAAACCCCTCCAGTAACCTTCCGTTTGTTCTCCACATTTATGAGTCTCTTCTGTTTTTCCCCCTCCCTATTTTTATATTATTTTTGTTTTCCTTCCCTTATATTCATATGTTTTGTCTCTTAAAGTCCTCATATGAGTGAAGTAATATGATTTTTGTCTTTCTCTGACTAATTTCACTTAGAATAATACCCTCCAGTTCCATCCACATAGTTGCAAATGGCAAGATTTTATTCTTTTTGATTGCCGAGTAATACTCCATGGTGTGTGTGTGTGTGTGTGTGTGTGTGTGTGTGTGTGTGTGTATACCACATTTTCTTTATCCATTCATCCATCGATGGACATTTGGGCTTTTTCCATACTTTGGCTATTGTTAATAGTGCTGGTATAAACATGGGGATGCATGTGTCCCTTCAAAACAGTACACCTGTATCCCGCGGATAAAAGCCTAGTAGTGCAATTGCTGGGTTGTAGGGTAGTTCTATTGTTAGTTTTTTGAGGAACCTACATACTGTTTTCCAGAGTGGCTGCACTGGGTTGCATTTCTGTACACCAATAAGGATGTAACAGAAAGAGAAATCAAGGAATTGGTCCCATTTATAATTGCACCAAAAACTACAAAATACTTAAGACTGAACCTAACCAAAAAGGTAAAAAATCTGTACACTGAAAACTATAGAAAGCTTATGAAAGAAATTGAAGATGACACAAAGAAATGGGAAAATATCCCATGCTCATGGATTGGAAAAACAAATGTTGTTAAAATACCCATACTACCCAAAGCAATTTACATATTCAATGCAATCCCTATCAAAATAACACCAGCATTCTTCACAGAGCTAGAAGAAACAATCCTAAAATTTGTATGGAACAACAAAAGACCCAGAATAGCCAAAGCAACCTTGAAAAAGAAAACCAAAGTTGGAGGCATCACAATTCTGGACTTCAAGCTGTATCTCAAAGCTGTAATCACCAAGACAGTATGGTGCTGGCACATGAACAGACACATAGATCAATGGAACAGAATAGATAACCCAGAAGTCATCCCATAAACGTATGGCCAACTAATCTTTGACAAAGCAGAAAAGAATATCCAATACAACAAAGACAGTCTTTTCAGAAAATGATGTTGGGAAAAGGAAGGATATGTAGAAGAATGAATCTGGAACACTTTATTACATCATACACAAAAATAAAGTCAAAATGGATGAAAGACCTAAGCATAGAACAGGAGGCCATCAAAGTCCTAGAGGAGAAAACAGGCAACAAACCTCTTTGACTTTGGCTGTGGCTACATCTTACTTCACACGGCTCCAGAGGCAAGAGAAACAAAAGCAAAAATGAACTATTGGGACCTCATTAAAATAGAAACCTTCTGGACAGCAAAAGAAACAATCAACAAAACTAAAAGGCAACCGACATAACGGGAGAAGATAATTTCAAATGATACATCAGATACAGGTTAGTATCCAAAATCTATAAAGAATTTGTCATTTCAACACCCAAAAAACAATTAATCCAGTGAAGAAATGGGCAAAAGACATGAATAGACACTTTTCCAAAGAAGACATTCAGATAGCTAATAGACACATGAAAAACTCAACATAACCCATCATCAGGGAAATACAAATCAAAACCACAATGAGATACCACCTCAAACCTGTCACAGTGGCTAACATTAACAGCTCAGGTAACAACAGCTGTTGGTGAGGATACAGAGAAAAAGGAAAACTTTTACACTGTTGGTGCGAATGCAATATGATGCAGTCACTCTGGAAAACAGTGTGGAGGGTCCTCAAAATATTAAAAATAGGACTACCCTATGACCCAGCAATGCCACTACTAGGTGGAGACAAGAGTGCTACTCTAGGAGACAAGAGAGCTACTAGGAGACAAGAGTGCTGATTGAAAGGGGCACATGCACCCCAATGTTTATAGCAGGACTATTGACAATAGCCAAAGTATGGAAAGAGCTCAAATGTCCATCAACAGATGAACTGATAAAGATGTGGTATATATATATATATATATATATATATATATATATATACAATGAAATATTCCTCAGCAATCAAAAAGAATGAAATCTTGCAATTTGAAACTCCGTAGATGGAACCAGATTGTATTATGCTAAGTGAAATACGTCAGTCAGAGAAAGACAAATATCATATGATTTCACTTATATGTTGAATTTAAGATACAAAATAGATCAACATAAGGGAGACGAAACAAAAATAATATAAAAACCAGGGAGGGAGACAATCCATAAGAGACTCCTAAATGCAGAGAATAAATTGAGAGTTGCTGGAGGGGTGTTGGGTGTGGGGAAGGACTAAAGGACTGAGGAGTATTAAGGAGGACACGTGTTGGGATGAGAACTGGGTGTTATGTCTAAGTGATGAGTAACTAAATTCTATTCCTGAAATTATTAAACAATGCGTAAACTAGCTGGATTTAAATTAAGAAAATAAATAAAAAGTAATAAAATATATAATCAATAATATACATTCACCCCAATGTTTATAGTAGTATTACCTCCAATAACCATATATGGAAAGAGCCCAGGTATCCATTGATTGATGAATAGATGAAGATTGCGGTGTGTGTTTGTATGTGTGCTTGTATGTATCATTTTTTATTTGTCTTTCTCTGACTGACTCATTTCACTTAGCATAATACATTCTAGCTCCATGCACATTGTTGTTAATGTCAAGATTTCATTCTTTCTTATGACTGAGTAATATTCCATTATATATATATATATATATATATATATATATATATATATATATATATAATATATATAGTCATATATATATAGTCATATATATAGTCATATATATATATATATATATATATATATATATACCACACCAGTTCTCTTTGGGAGTACAAACTCAGATAAAATTCAACATTGTCAACTTCCTCTTTTATTAAGATGAGTAAATATTATTTGTCCCTGAATAAGTAAGAGGCAAAATTAAACCTCTGGAGTAGAGTGAAGCAGAATCTAAGGCACAGTTTCTGGAGGATTCTTTTTGGAGTTTTTCCCTTAAAACTAGTTGGACTATCTTTGTATGGTGGTGGGTTTTTTTAGGGTCTTGGAGCTGAGACATCTGAAAGAGGGATGACTAAAATGAGAAGAAATAAAATAAATAGGGGCACCTGGTAGCTCAGTCGGTTAAATGTCCGACTCTCGATTTTGGCTCAGGTCATGATTTCAGGTTCATGAGTTTGAGTCCTACAATGGGATCAATGCTGATAGTGTGGAGTTTTCTTAGGATTCTCTCTTTCCCTCTCTCTCTGCTCCTCCCTCACCAAAATAAATCAACTTAAAAACAAAAACAAACAAAAAAAAGAAATAGGAACATAAGAGGTTGTGTTAAAGTTCCAGAGTTAACTCTGAAAATACCAGTATTCTGGATTTAAAGAGGCCTATAAAGAAAAATCTTTCAGTTATGCAGAACCACTGCTAGAGTTTCTCAAAGTTCTCAAGGTAGAATGCCAAGTTCTTGGTGGTGTTGTCCAAGACTTGTTTACCTCTTTTGTAAGAGCCTATATGATCCAAATGTTTCATCAGACTTCATTAGTGGCCACACAGGAGATTGTCCATGGAAAAACTAGACCATCCATGGCTTGCTGTTGTAGAGAGTTCTGCTGTAGAACCTTATACCAAAGTCATTGAGCTTCATTCAATTCAGAGTTTAAGATCCATAGGATAAAAGGGCCAACTGCACAGCAACCTAGGTCCAAATGAGGATCTGAACAGTCAGTTTTTATTTCTCAGTGATGCTCAGTCAGGCAGGAGGAAGAAAATTTGGAAAAGTTAGATTAGAAAACTATAGCTGAGGAATTGAAACTTTGGAAAGTATTGACACTTTGGGCAAGATCCAGTACTGTTGTCTTATAATAAGTTAACAAATTTGGTTTTTTGAGGGAAGGAGAGAATGAGTCAATTAAATTTTGTCCACATAACACACACACACACACACACACACACACACACATTTCTTTCCTCCTTGATGATTCTAAAATACCCTAAGATTCCTGGGCCTGCCCAAAATTATCTTTACTTATATGAGAGACCAGTAACTTTGTAAGCCAGATACCAGTCTAGTTTTCTCAAGGGAACTTTGCAAGCATTGGCTCCACAGAGGTCAATTTAGTTTCTAAAAAGTATTTGGTCATATACGATGCTATTAGCATTGTTCTCAAATGTGGCATTACAGGGAAGGACTTAGTTATATAATCAATGTTTTCAATTATAACCTGGTAAAAAGGATAACAGATTCTTCTTACGGAACATATGTAAATAATTGTATTGCCATAAAAATAAGAATATTGAATAAAAGTTTCCAAATTCTAGAGGGTCATACAGGGAGAAAAAAACATATAACTTATCAACCTTCATTTTTTAAATTTTTTTAAATCATGGTCTACTTAAATATTATGATTTATAGATTGTTTAAGAGAAAATAAAGTGTTTCTTATATGTCCAGAAAATAAAACATGAAAACATTAATAGTATACCAAACAAAAACCATAATCATATGTCATTAGTTAATTCAAAATTATTGTATATGTCACTAAGATAGTCAGTATGCATTTTTTGATCTATTTGTTGCTTCATTTTGGTTTCCCATATTCTGATTTCAGACATGAATAGCACAAAAAGTATTTTACTAATGCCTGAGTAATCCATTTGCTCATGTTATATTAATTTAATGTTCAGTAGTATAATAAATGATAAGCATGATATAATAAATATAATATAATAATATAATAAATATAATAATAAATATTAGCATGATAAGCATATTGGTATTGTTTGCAGACTACAGTGCAACTTACCTAAGACAATAAGAACTTCAAGGGGAAAAAATACTACACATAATGGTTTTAATTGGCAGCTTCTATGTACTTGAATTCCAGAGGCTATTTTTAATGTTTTAACTTACATAACTTCACGTGAATTCCATGCTCAAAAAGGCAAATAATGTACAACCTCAGAGAACACGCATGGAAACTAAATTAGCAGTTGTATAATTCAACCTCTTGGTAATAGACTATCATTAGAGTTTCAATAGCACCTCATCATTTTATCCCCTTAGAACTACTTCCAGTTGTCAGACACTAGTGCCCTGGTACCCATACCTGTTTACATTCCACACCTTCTAAAAGAATTTCTGCACTGTAAGATCTAAGAGTATTCAAAACTTCTCACAGAGATACTGATGACCAGAGATATCGACTTACATGTTTGTTGTAGCTTATGCTCTTCCAACTTACAAATCTTTGATGTATTTTTTTGATATTCCTTTTATAACATTATAAGTGCATGTTTATGTTGACCTCTGTATTGCTATACTGTCAGTTCTCAACCTTTTTCAACCACTGTGTGACTACCCACTCATTAAGAAACATTCTGATTTGGTCCATGAGTCACTAAGTAATATGGAGTGCTTATTTTATATTATTACCAGTTCTAAATTTTTAGAGGTGATTTAATTTTCCTTAATAAAATTTAATTAGAAGTTATTTATTTATTTATTTATGTATTTATGTATTTATGTATTTATTTATTTATTTTAGAGATGATGAAAGTGAAATGGAAAGAAGTTAAATAACTCAGGGCACCTGGGTGGCTGATTTGGTTAAGCATCCTACTCTTGATTTCTTCTCAGGTCATGATGTCACGATTGGTGGGATCGATCCCCACACTATCAACACAAAGCCTATTTGGGATTCTCTCTCTCTGCCCCTCCCCTGTTCTCCATCTTTTTCTCAAAATAAATTAACATTAAAAAAAGAAGAAGAAGTTAAATAACTTGCCCGAGATCAGATAGCTAGTAACTAATGAAGATAGGGTAGAATTTAATTACTACTAGATACTGTCTTTCAAAATCTGCACCCATTCACCCCTGGGCAAATGGGGAACGACTGTCTTCTGCTTAGGTATTAATTTCCGACTCAATTAGTGGGGTGCAGGATGGCAGTATCATCTGGGAAACACATGGAGACTTTTCATAAATTATAGAGAATCGTTTCCTCAGAGGATTTAGTATATCAAAACAATTCAAATACTGTATGCAGTCTATCCCCAATATTTGATATATCAGTTCCTATTCTTTCTCTCTTTCATTCTACCCTCTTCATTCTCTCCCCCATCTCTAACTTTGTGTCTGTCTTATTTTAACACTCTAGTCAGCCACATCCCCACTATACATTATTTAAGTAAAGTCATGTTTTATAATATGATAATTAATGGCAGATAATGGTAGTTTCTTCCTCTTTTACTTTAAATTTGAACAATACTGAGGACAAAGGAACTAATTAAAATTTGCAAACTGTCATTATAATGACTATAATATAATGACATAAAGTCCAGTATCATGCTGTAATTGAGAATCATAGAACTCTTTAGAATTGCTATACTGCAAATAGCTCCAAGTAAGAAATATATATATATATATATATATATATATATATATATATATATATATATATTAGAAGGAGTTTTAGACTTTAACAGATAAGGCAGACAAAAAATGACTTGCTTACATTTTGTGTGAACATATATTATTGGGTTATTCTGCATTTGCCACTTTTTAAAAATCCCAACTCTTATTGTACAAATGTGTGAATTAATAGCTGGCATTTAATGTTAAAAAGATGTGTAATTTGTCACATTTGGATGTACTCTAAATGTATATTTGTGTTGCACCATATCATAAGCCAATGAGATATTCTCTAGTTTGACACATCAGAAATGCAATTTACTTCTGTCGAAAGAATTACTGGGAAGCAATAGCTATTTTTGGCTTCACAGTATGAACGTATAGAAGTTAGTTTTTCAGTTGTTTAAGTCAAATAATTTTATTAACTGAGAGCATGAAATGCTGAAAAAAAAACAGTGTGAATTCTTTTACTTTTCCAACACTCTATGCTACTTGCCTGTAATCTTCAATGAGATTGTTCTTCAGAGTAAAAAAGTTTACACTTTTACAGAGAAAACAAAATTAGCAAATTCACAAGTGCGAATTAACATGGTCTCAAATGTTCCATGATGTCATTGAATTAATTAAGACACAAACAAGTAAGTATCATGTAATAGTATTATATGATTATTTTTAAAAAAGACTAAAATATATATCATAAATTTCCATTTCTGGATTTTGAAGTCTAAAAAGAGTTTTTATTGAAGTCTTGTCATTACTGCTGTTCTACTAAAGCTGATCTTGCTGGGTAAGCTATTTCCTGGAGCTTTTAGAGGTAGAAGTAAAACATCCAAGGAAATCCCTTCTGTGCATAATTATAGTTTACAGTTTTATTCCAACCTTGAGAGTGATATTTTGAGAGATCTGTGTTTGTCCCATGTCATAGACCCGTGAGATTGGTTTCAGTGGACCAATTATGTGCTGCTATGATATAGTAGTTTCCTGTTACACTTATGCATCCTCTCAGAATTTCTTCTTTGTAACTGTTTGAAATTTGACATAGTTCATGGCATATAGTTGACATTCAATATGTATTTATAAATAAATGACTGGATCTGTGAAAATTGCAAATATTTTGTCTATCTAAGTAAACTATGACTCTACGGTGAGTTGTACTTTGTCCTTATTGATTTATTATTCATATATCATTGAAGTTTAAGTGGAAGCTTGTACAATATGAGAACTGAATTAATCCATTTATTCTATAATGGGCAATTTTCTGTTGATTTATCTAGTGAACTACCACTCATTTATGTTCTGATATGTTTAGGACTCTTAACTTTGATAAGTTAATTAAAAATGTGTATCCTTGACATATTTCTATGTCATCTGGCTTTAACAATATTGTTTCTTTAAAATCTTTTTGTTTTGTTTTATTTGTGTGTTCCGTTTTATTTTAGGAGAATGGAGCAGGAATTTCATCATTTGAAGTGAGCCTGTTTCAATTTAGTCTATGAAATCTACACTGGCTTTAAATTACATAGGAAAAGTAAGAACTTTTAAATAATCCATGTTTTCTAATTACCTATTATTTGAATTATTTTCAGAATTAATCTTTAGTTGTTTCCATTGATCATTTAAAATAAATTAACCATGTTTGTGAGAGTGAGCATTATATCAACAAATAAACCAAAATTTTAAAGACCTACAGCTCTTTACATGCCTGTTGAGTCAGGATAGTTCACACAGAAGATTATCTAAAGATACTAAAAGGATATTTGGATGAGTAGATTATAGAACAGAACAGTAGAGAACATGTAAGGAGATACATGTAGGTGTAATTTGAATAGATCATAATTTTAAGGGTTTATTGAGAGAGGCAAACAATTTTTGTTAGCTGAGTTGGTATCTCTAAGTATGCTTTAGGTCGCTACTATTATGTCTGTCTTCCATTCCTATTAAAATTCTTAAGCTTGCTTTTTCTTTGAACATACTAGTGCAAAAAACACCTAAATATACCAATGATCATTTGTGTCCTACTGCAGTGTGGATCTGAAATGAATTCATGAAAGGAGTCAAAATCAGATATCTAAGGACCAGGAGACAACTCAAATTCTACAACGTTGTTGTTTTTAATATTTTTTATTAATTTATTAATTTTGAGAGATAGAGATAGCGAGAAAGAGTATGTGCACGCGAGTGGGGAGGGGAAGAGAGAAAGGGAAAGAGAATCCCAGACAGGCTCAGCACAGTCAACACAGAACCTGACAAGGCAGGGTTCAAACTCACAAACCATGAGATCATAACCTGAGATGAAATCAAGAGTCAGACACTTACCCGACTGAGCCACCCAGGCGCCCCTTACAATGTTTTTTGTTTGGTTGTTTTTGGTTGTTTTTTTTTTTTAATAGAACACAAAGTTATATTGTAAATCTCATGTCCCAGATATCAATACTTCAAGCAAACACGTAAAAGCAAAATCTTCTTAGATTTTAGACTTGGAGTTAGGGCTATAATTTTTCATGTAGCATGCCATTCCAATTATTTGTGTGTTGATCTCCCAGTTTGACACTCACTCACCTTTCTAAATCCTGCTGTGTATCATTGGGCTGGGGGTGTACAATATCTCCTTCTCCAGTTCAGTTGCCAGCTGGCTTCCTGTTAGGTGCTCCATTAAGAGGCACTGGTGGAAGATCACATTATAGAAGAACAAGAGAAAATTCTGCCTCTAAACCCAACAGTTGGAATTTGCTGGAAGTGGCTGAAACGGCAGTGAGACAAGATGATTAAGTGAAGAAGACGATGATTAGGGAGAAACAGTATTTGTTGCTGTTGCTGCTGCTATTTTTGTTGCTGTAAATTCAGAAGGAAGTGCAAGAGCATTTCCGATCATGTTTTAGCAAGTGCAAGTGCAAGTGCATGGGCTCCAGCTTGGTGAATTAATATCTTGTATATGCTGAATATCGCATCTTTTTTCTTTATGTTCCAGACCTGAATCCATTTTGGTTTTGCACCTCTAGTACTTCCATCCCTTCTTGGTTCTTGAAGCCAACTCCCTACAGTAAATATCCAGTGTTTGAAATAGAGTGGTTTCATTTTTTTTTTTATTTGTCTGATATCCCTCGTTCAGATTCTTAAAAATCACATGGCAGGGATACTTCCATTTCTTTTTTTTTAATTTTTTTAACTTTTATTTATTTTTAAGAGAGAGAGACAGAGCACAAGCAGGAGAGGGGCATAGAGAGAAGGAGACACAGAATCTGAAACAGGCTCCAGGCTCTGAGCTGTCAGCACAGAGCCCGACGCAGGGCTGGAACTCACAAACTGCGAGATCATGACCTGAGCCAAAGCCAAATGCTTAACCAACTGAGCCACCCAGGTGCCCTGGGATATTTTCATTTCTAATTTATTTTGGATCTTGAATAACTCTGATCCTAAAAACTGTATTTTTTTCCAAGTTACTCTAGTGGCATATACCTTTTTCCTTCTTCTCAAGACTCTTATTCATACATACATATTATTATAAGATGTTATATTATAATTCAATTATCAGATCCCAGTGCTAGTGAGACCTAGTCTCTAGCCTTTCATTTTACAAGATACTAAGGCTTCATACCATACGTAATTTCCAAACATTAAAAAATAAATAAAACCATGCTATTAATCACAATCACTTACATAGAGAAATGGAATATTTAGCATTCTCATTTTGAATCATGAATGTGCATTTGCTTATGTACTACACTTTATTTTTCCCCTATGAAATTTATGATTACCTGCCATCTACAAACTGGAGGGCATTGTCCAAATGGTTAGGAAGAAAAGCTCTGGGATCTAAATGGCTGTTTTTGAACTCTCGACCCCTCAGTCACCACCACTATGACTCCAGTCCAACTACTGGCCTCTGCCTAACTGCAGTTCCCAATCTGTGAAGCAGGTAACACCACTAGCATCACAGGGTGGTTGTGGTGATTAAATAAAAAAATATATATAAGAGACACTTGGACCAGTGTATGGCTCCTATTAAGCCCTCATCATTGTTAGTTGACATTATTATTATTGTTATTATTCTTTCCTCCGAAAATGGCAGAAAACTGTTTCAAGTGAACCACAATGGAGGAAATTTCTCACGGATTATCATTCTGAATCATAGCATATAATTTGTTGAAAACAATTTTAAAGAGTCAAAGTACAGATTAGTATTCTTGCAATTAAAATGTCATTTAAGAGTGCATTTATAGTAGCTATTTCAAACATAATTGGCAAATGCTACCATATGTAGTTTATTTTTGATTGCACAAGTATTAAATGCTTGTTTTGATTATTTGATGCATGATATTATATTGGGTTTAGATTTTACTAAAATATTTCAAAGCTTTCAGTAATACTAATATATTGGGCTTCATCTTTGTGCTACATCATAGGCTAGGATCCACAATAAAAGGTAAATTAAAAATGGGGATATGGCCCATTCCTTCTCAGAAATCATGACATGCATGGGCTAGACAGAAATACAGAGAAATAATTATAAGGTTACATGATAAACAGTATACCAGAAATGTCCCCAAAACCTCATGCGAGCATTACAAAAAATGACAAAAGCAATCATATCTGGCATGCATAGGGATTCTAAGGAGACTTGAATGAAGTGGTAATTTTTGAGTTCACAAACGTAAAAGAGAAATAAGATTTCCAGTAAAGATTGATGTAGAAAATGTACAAAGGTATTCAAACACATGGAACTTTTTCAGTAATCTTTAAGCAGTATGATAGATAGGATTCAGAGGTAAAATAATGAGAACGCTGCTATGACTTCAAAAAAGTGAAAGACAGGAAACAAAAGAGACACAGAGAGAGAGATTGATTCAATCCATTGCATGAAATTCTAACCAATCCAGAGGTAAATGAGTTCCATTTTATCAAATTTTAACTAGTGTTCCTTCATAGTAAGTTGTAAAATTTTCTTTGATGACCATTATCTATCAGAAAAAAATTAATGCTTAGAGGTTTGAAAAATAAAATCATATTATTCTCTCATTTATATCTCTAAATTTTATTCATCGTATAAGATTTATTTAAAACGTATGTATTAAGAGCTCCAGTTATATGGATTCCAGTTACCCTCAAATGAGAAGCTATTTGGGAACATTTCATGTAGTCTTTACCTTTAATTTTGCATGGGGAACTTAGAAAGCGAAGTTGGACTTTGAGCTTAGGTGAGTTAAGAGCAATAGCTTTCTGCTTCTGGGTTTGTTATTTGTTCTGGACAGGTGTGCTATTAACGAACAACTCCAACCTACTCCTAAACAGACATTCCTCCCCAGGGCCTCTTATGAAGTGTATGATCACTATTTACTCTCCTGACAAAACCTGGTACTGTTAATGAACATCAGGGTTAACCTAGAGCTGTGCAACTCCCTGGCTTGTCTTTTTGAGATGAAAGTTCCATCGCGTCATGAAAAACACTCTTGTCTCTCCTAACTAATGAGAAACAAACCTACTGCTTGGGCAAAGATAGTGCAGAGAATGTGCCTCAGAGGGATCACTGAAACTATCTAGAAAACTATATTAAAGATCATTATAGATCTCAGTATAGCATTTTTCATATCGTTACTTGAAAAGAGCATAAAATAGAATTGGAAAGCACATGGTGGGGACTCAAATCATTTACTCTAATGCAGATCATTATTTATCTAAAAAAATATTTCACATAGCTATTTAATTTCAAATCTCATAAAGCATCTGGATTATTTGCTCCATTTGGTTTTCCAGGCACAGACTGCAGATTAGATCACTAGACCGAGCAACGAGCTCAATGCAGAAAGGGACCTAATAACAGGACGATTCATTTGGGCTAGGATTCCAAGTTGGACAGCAAGGGAATAAATACTTTTGAAATACAGAGCCCTAGACCGTAAGTAGAATTTGCCCTTTGACTTGATTCACTAACTGCAGGGAACATTAAATGGTATTTCTATGTTGTCTTGTTCTCCAATTCACTCCCTATGTTTTATTTAAAAAGAATTTTCTAGGAGTCAATTCTAAGAACTTTTCATAAAAGTTGCTAGAAAAGTCATAGTCAGAAATGTGACCTCCCTGAAAACCACCTCCTCCCCCATAACCAACTATAATGAACCAAAGCAAACATAAAATACCACAAACTGTAATATATATGACTTAGTATGATTTTGAACAATTTGGAAGAGAAGAGCAGAAGTCGGCATATAAATCCTTTTCGAGAGCCCAGCATGTGATCTGGCAAGTAAGTGGAACAGTTCTGAAAGGGTCACGATGATATAGCCCAATATATCAGGTCTGTATTCGGAAGCCCTTTGATACACCTGTCTTTCAAAATTCAGAATATTTCCAGTGTAAATAGGCCATACCTTCATGTACCGTATATTGTAGAGCACCCCAGTAAGATTTGGGATAGTAACTATAGGAAAAATAGAGATAGTGTAAATTGCCTCATGGAAATTCAGGTCTATATGAAATATACAAATAAGTTACCCCCAAGAAATTATTCATAAAATATGAATGGATTTTAAAAATGCAGATAAAGCACAGTGGACCTATAAAAATAAAAATTAAAAATTAAAAAAAGTGAAATTCTGGGAAAACAATTGGAACTATTGGGAATATCCATTTCTAAGCCTGTCTACCTCAGGAGATGAGTAATAACATCAAAACTAAAGAAAAGATCTTGCAGCCACATACCGAACATTTTTTTCATAAACATTTTATCCTAACAGGAAAGATAAAGAAATAGGGATAAAAGTAATTATTAGAAGCAGGAGAGGCAAGGAAAACAGAACTTTTGTAGGGAAAACTGACCATATTAATTTGTAATTTAAGCAATTGTAACTTGATCATCAGAGATAATACAACCTGGGAGTTTCCGTCTTATGCAATATTTCCTCCTTCACCCTGGCTTTCTCAGAATTGGGAGAGCAAACTGAAATCTGAAATCTGAGCAGTACACATGCACTGGGCAGGGTATACTTTGCAGGACTCAGGAACATTTCCCCATGACTTTTAAGATTTTCCCTTCACTGTTACACAAAAATAAATTCAAGTGGAAACATTCAACTATATAAATTTAAAAGCAGACAAAAGTATTAGAAAAAGGGTAACTTGATGGTTTTATTTTCTTTGGTGGCTATAGTATGGGTAAATTTTTGCTCACAAAGTCAGGTAGGCAACTATGAAATCGTTTGTGAATAATTTTGTTATTTCAAACTCCGTATTTGCAGTTTTCCTGGAAATATAATTCCAGTCAACTTGAGGTCCTTCTCCTATGTGGTAAACTGGGAGTGGAGTATTTGAGTGGTGTCATGGAGCTCAGGTCTTTTCCTTGATGTCACATGATTACAGAGGCTCCTACTGAGCATCGACCACTTACCTAGTGCTAAGTTAGTGGTGGTCAAAGTTGACCTCAGGCTTGACGTTCCTTCTTGTTTCGTGGACACTACAAGCATGGAAAGCATTTCTTCTATTTTCATGTTACCTTTGATATACTACAATGGTCCCACTGCAGCCTCTACCAAGGCTGAGAATTAAACTTAACAGACTGTGAAACTTTTTAAGCCGTTTCCTTGTTATATACACCAGGCATCATATCATTTTTTAGTTTATCCCAACTTTTCTTAGACTCTATTTGGATAATCGGTCATATAGTTTTTCTGCATTCAGGTCTGGTTCACCAAAGTAATTCTGAATGTTTGCCAAATCCCAGGCCTACAACAGAAGGTATAGAGTTCTTCCCCTAAACTTTCATTATCTCTTGTATCAATCCTGCAAACTTCCAAAGTAGAGGTTAACCTCTCTTATTAGGGGCAGAGGTGGGAAAAAAACCTACTTTGCTTATGATGTTTCATTCAAGACTTTGACTTTTACATTACCTTAATGGCCTAGGTCTCTTAATTATGAAAGTCAGAGAATACACTTTTATTCTATTTTTCATTATGCAACATCTCTTAAGTCTGGGCCCAGAAAAGCCTATCTGTATGAATAAAGTGAAAAAAATGCTTTGCAGAAAGGGAAAAATTAAACTAAGCAAAAATAATCTGTTTATAATGGCAAAACTTTGTATAAGAATAATATATAAGGCTTGGAAAGTATAAAGGAAAAGGTGAGTTGGGTCACGTGGATGGTTCAGTTGGTTAAGTATCCAACTCTTGGTTTTGGCTCAGGTCATGATCTCACAGTTCATGGGTTTGAACTCCATGTTGGGCTCTGTTCTGACAGAGTGGAGTCTGCTTGGAATTCTCTCTATCTTCCTCTCTCTCTGTCCCTCCCCATGTGTGTTCTCTTTCAAAAATAAATAAATAAACATGAAAAAAAAAGAAAAGGTGAATTGTTTGGACCCTGATAACTAGAAAATTGTATATAAAAATATAAAGTCATAGTCAATTAAAAAACTGGAAAAAAATTTTGTTACTTTGAAAAAAACAGCTATTCATGTAACATTAAATATGGCATAAATATTCATATATAATGTAAACATTTGCTTATAAATATATCAAGAAAAACAAAAAGAAGCAATGAAAAATTGAGTGAAAGCCATAAATATTCAATTCAAAACTAAAAGAAATTCTCAATAAATGTGTCAATAAAATATGTTTGAGCATATTAGTCATCAGACTTGACTTAAATATAGATAACTTTATTTATCTATCAGTTTGGCAAAGACTGAAAATAACTTGATACCTGAAGAAGTCAAGAATATGGAAAGCAGATCTACTCATACAGTTCAGGATACATATGAAAAGTGTTCTGCTATTTTGAAAATAATTTAATAATGTATATTAAAACATTATATATGCATACACTGTTCTTCAATTTTACTTTAGGCACATAAGATTATCTAACCTATTAACTTATAGCTGTTCAATCTAGATATATGTCACATAATTAAAATTACTAACTTATCTGCAATAGGGAGTTTATTAAAGAAATTTTGATAATTGTATAAAATGAAAGACTTCTCTGACATTAAAAACTATGATATAAATCTGCATTATGTCTGGGTGTATAAGTACATATATATATATATATATATATATATATAAAGAATTTTAAGTAAATTATTAAGTGATTAAAAAGAAAGTACTTGTAGAGAGAGTATGATCATACTAATGCAAATGTGTTTGTTCCACAAATATTTTTCTAGCACTAGTGTGTATTAGAACCTGTGTTAGGAACTGGGAAGAAAACTTTAGACACAGTAATTGTAATCTTTTCCTCATTCAGTTTTCAGTCTAATAAAGAATAAAGGGGAGCACCTGGCTGGCTAGGTCAGAAGAGCATGTGACTCTCAGTCTCAGGGCTGTGAGTTCCAGCCCTACATTGGGTGTAGACATTACTAAAAAAAAAAAAAAAAAAAAAAAAAAAAAAGAATAAAGTCAATCCTTAATAAATAGTCATAGAACTTCTATCATGGCTTCTCTTTATCTCATTTCTATCTAATTAAATTAACATATTTATATTAACCTACTTCTCTATATTTTATATATTAATTCAGTATATATTCTTCAAGGTACTGAAATTGTAGCAGTGGACAAAGTTTACATGTTATTACCCTGTACATAAGTAAAAATACAATACAGGTCCACTGGAGATTGTGATTATAAATGTTTGAAGGCCATATATGCATTGATTCCATTCACTTCTAGCACATCTTATTCCTTATTATGCATGTCTGAAATAGCTCATTATAATAAAGACTGAAACTCAAGACCTTTAAAAACTCCATGTGTGGAAGATGGCAGCATAGGAGGACGCTGGGCTCACCGCGCGTCCTGCTGATCACTTATATTGTACTTAAACCTGCCTAACTAACCCAGAAAACCACCAGAAGACTAGCAGAACGGAGTCTCCGGAGCCAAGCGCAGACGAGAGGCCCAGGGAAGAGGGTAGGAAGGGCGGAGAGGCGGTGCGCGCTGCACTGACTAGTGGGAGGGAACCGGGGCGGAGGGGCGGCCCGCCAGCCAGCCGGCCAAGCAGAGCCCCCCGAGTCTGGCTGGCAAAAGCGGAGGGTCTGGACAGAGTGTGTTCCTACTGCAAGCGGGACTTAGCAACTAGGAGGTCATAAGTTAACAGCTCTTCTCGAAAGCGGGAAGGCTGGAGGACAAAGGGAGGGAGAGTTGCTGAGCCCCGGGGGGACAGAGCTCAGCTTGGCCGGGAACAAAGGCGCTCGCCAGCGCCATCTCCCTCGCCCATCCCCCAGCCAAAATCCCAAAGGGAACTGGTCCCTGACAGGGAACTTGCTTGCACCATGCAAACACCTAAAGCTGTGCTTCTGTGGATACATCCCTCCAGCGGGTCTGACTCCCTCCTGGTGCCGCAGGGCACCTCCCGAAGTGGATCTCCGAAGGAAAAGCGAGCTGAGCCTGTCCCTGCCGCCCCTGTGCACCCTGCCGATCCAGCCCAGCTAATACGCCAGATCCCCAGCACCACAAGCCTGGCAGTGTGCAAGTAGCCCAGACGGGCCACGCCACCCCACAGTGAATCCGGCCCCTAGGAGAGGGGAAGAGAAGGCACACATCAGTCTGACTGTGGCCCCAGCGGTGGGCTGAGGGCAGACATCAGGTCTAACTGTGGCCCCGCCCACCAACGCAAGTTATTCAAGACAGCACAGGGGAAGTGCCCTGCAGGTCCACACCACTCCAGGGACTATCCAAAATGAGGAAACGGAAGAATTCCCCTCAGAAAAATGTCCAGGAAATAACAAAAGCTAACGAACTGATGAAAAATGATTTAAACAATATAACAGAAAGTGAATTTAGAATAATAGTCATAAAATTAATCGCTGGGCTTGAAAACAGTACAGAGGACAGCAGAGAATCTCTTGCTACAGAGATCAAGGGACTAAGGAATAGTCAGGAGGAGCTAAACAATGCTATCAACGAGTTGCAAAATAAAATGGAGACAACTACGGCTTGGATTGAAGAGGCAGAGGAGAGAATAGGTGAACTAGAAGATAAAATTATGAAAAAAGAAGCTGAGAAAAAGAGAGATAAAAAAATCCAGGAGTATGAGGGGAAAATTAGAGAACTAAGTGATGCACTAAGGAGAAATCATCTACACATAATTGGTATTCCAGAGGAGGAAGAGAGAGGGAAAGGTGCTGAAGGTGTACTTGAAGAAATAATAGCTGAGACCTTCCCGGATCTGGGGAAGGAAAAAGGCATTGAAATCCAAGAGGCACAGAGAACTCCCTTCAGACGTAACTTGAATCGATCTTCTGCACGACATATCATAGTGAACCTGGCAAAATACAAGGATAAAGAGAAAATTCTGAGAGCAGCTAGAGATAAACGTGCTCTAACATATAAAGGGAGACCTATAAGACTCGTGACCGATCTCTCTACTGAAACTTGGCAGGCCAGACAGGAATGGCAGGAGATCTTCAATGCGACGAACAGAAAAGATATGCAGCCGAGAATCCTTTATCCAGCAAGTCTGTCATTTAGAATAGAAGGAGATATAAAGGTCTTCCCAAACAAACAAAAACTGAAGGAATTCGTCCCCACTAAACCAGCCCTACAAGAGATCTTAAGGGGGATCCTGTGAGACAAAGTACCAGAGACATCGCTACAAGCATGAAACCTACAGACATCACAATGACTCTACACCCATATCTTTCTATAATACTGAATGTAAATGGACTAAATGTGCCAACCAAAAGACATAGGGTATCAGAATGGATAAAAAAACAAGACCCATCTATTTGCTGTCTACAAGAGACACATTTCAGACCTGAGGACACCTTCAGATTGAGAGTGAGGGGATGGAGAACTATTGATCATGCCATGGGAAGTCAAAAGAAAGCTGGAGTAGCCATACTTATATCAGACAAACTAGACTTTAAATTAAAGGCTGTATCAAGAGATGAAGAAGGGCATTATATAATAATCACAGGGTCTATCCATCAGGAAGAGCTAACAATTATAAACGTCTATGCGTCGAATACAGGAGCCCCCAAATATATAAAACAATTAATCACAAACATAAGCAACCTTATTGATAAGAATGTGGTAATTGCAGGGGACTTTAACACTCCACTTACAGAAATGGATAGATCATCTAGACACATGGTCAATAAAGAAACAAGGGCCCTGTATGATACATTGGATCAGATGGACTTGACAGATATATTTAGAACTCTGCATCTCAAAGCAACAGAATATACTTTCTTCTCGAGTGCACATGGAACATTCTCCAAGATAGATCACATACTGGGTCACAAAACAGCCCTTCATAAGTATCCAAGAATTGACATCATACCATGCATACTTTCAGACCACAATGCTATGAAGCTTGAAAACAACCACAGGAAAAAGTCTGGAAGACCTCCAAAAGCATGGAGGTTAAAGAACACCCTACTAAAGAATGAATGGGTCAACCAGGCAATTAGAGAAGAAATTAAAAAATATATGGAAACAAATGAAAATGAAAATACAACAATCCAAGTGCTTTCGGATGCAGCAAAGGCAGTCCTGAGAGGCAAATACATTGCAATCCAGTCCTATCTCAAGAAACAAGAAAAATCCCAAATACAAAATCTAACAGCACACCTAAAGGAAATAGAAGCAGAACAGCAAAGACAGCCTAAACCCAGCAGAAGAAGACAAATGATAAAGATCAGAGCAGAAATAAACAATATAGAATCTAAAAAAAACTGTAGAGCAGATCAACGAAACCAAGAGTTGGTTTTTTGAAAAAAATAAATAAAATTGATAAACCTCTAGCCAGGCTTCTCAAAAGAAAAGGGAGATGACCCAAATAGATAAAATCATGAATGAAAATGGAATTATTACAAACAATCCCTCAGAGATACAAACAATTATCAGGGACTACTATGAAAAATTATATGCCAACAAACTGGACAACCTGGAAGAAATGGACAAATTCCTAAACACCCACACACTTCCAAAACTCAATCAGGTGGAAATAGAAAGCTTGAACAGACCCATAACCAGCAAAGAAATTGAATCAGTCATCAAAAATCTCCCAACAAATAAGAGTCCAGGACCAGATGGCTTCCCAGGGGAGTTCTACCAGACGTTTAAAGCAGAGACAATACCTATACTTCTCAAGCTATTCCAAAAAATAGGAAGGGAAGGAAAACTTCCAGACTCATTCTATGAAGCCAATATTACTTTGATTCCTAAACCAGACAGAGACTCAGTAAAAAAAAAAGAGAACTACAGGCCAATATCCCTGATGAATATGGATGCAAAAATTCTCAATAAGATACTAGCAAATCGAATTCAACAGCATATAAAAAGAATTATTCACCGTGATCAAGTGGGATTCATTCCTGGGATGCAGGGCTGGTTCAACATTCGCAAATCAATCAACGTGATACATCACATTAGTAAAAGAAAAGATAAGAACGATATGATCCTGTCAATTGATGAAGAAAAGGCCTTTGACAAAATCCAGCATCCTTTCTTAATAAAAACCCTTAAGAAAGTCGGGATAGAAGGAACATACTTAAACATCATAAAAGCCATTTATGAAAAGCTCACAGCTAACATCATCCTCCATGGGGAAAAACTGAGAGCTTTTCCCCTGAGAGCGTTCCCCTGTCAGGAACACGACAGGGATGTCCACCCTCACCGCTGTTGTTTAACATAGTGTTGGAATTTCTAGCATCAGCAATCAGACAACAAAAGGAAATCAAAGGCATCAAAATTGGCAAAGATGAAGTCAAGCTTTCACTTTTCTCAGATGACATGATACTATACATGGAAAATCTGATAGACTCGACCAAAAGTCTGCTAGAACTGATACATGAATTCAGCAAAGTTGTAGGATACAAAATCAATGTACAGAAGTCAGTTGCATTCTTATCCACTAATAATGAAGCAACAGAAAGACAAATAAAGAAACTGATCCCATTCACAATTGCACCAAGAAGCATAAAATACCTAGGGTAAATCTAACCAAAGATGTAAAAGATCTGTATGTTGAAAACTATAGAAAGCTTATGAAGGAAATTGAAGAAGATATACAGAAATGGAAAAACATTCCGTGCTCATGGATTGGAAGAATAAATATTGTCAAAATGTCAATACTACCCAAAGCTATCTACACATTCAATGTAATCCCAATCAAAATTGCACCAGTATTCTTCTCGAAACTAGAACAAGCAATCCTAAAATTCATATGGAACCACAAAAGGCCCCAAATAGCCAAAGTAATTTTGAAGAAGACCAAAGTAGGAGGCATCACAATCCCAGACTTTAGCCTCTACTACAAAGCTGTCATCATCAAGACAGCATGGTATTGGCACAAAAACAGACACATAGACCAATGGAATAGAATAGAAACCCCAGAATTGGATCCACAAACATATGGCCAACTAACCTTTGACAAAGCAGGAAAGAACATCCAATGGAAAAAAGACAGTCTCTTTAACAAATGGTGCTGGGAGAACTGGACAGCAACATGCAGAAGGTTGAAACTAGACCACTTTCTCACACCATTCACAAAAATAAACTCAAAATGGATAAAGGACCTGAATGTGAGACAGGAAACCATCAAAACCCTAGAGGAGAAAGCAGGAAAAAGACCCCTCTGACCTCAGCCGCAGAAATTTCTTACTTGACACATCCCCAAAGGCAAGGGAATTAAAAGCAAAAATGAACCACTGGGACCTCATGAAGATAAAAAAAGCTTCTGCACAGCAAAGGAAACAACCAACAAAACTAAAAGGCAACCAACGGAATGGGAAAAGATATTTGCAAATGACATATCGGACAAAGGGCTAGTATCCAAAATCTATAAAGAGCTCACCAAACTCCGCACCCGAAAAACAAATAACCCAGTGAAGAAATGAGCAGAAAACATGAATAGACACTTCTCTAAAGAAGACATCCGGATGGCCAACAGGCACATGAAAAGATGCTAAACGTCACTCCTCATCAGGGAAATACAAATCAAAACCACACTCAGATATCACCTCACGCCAGTCAGAGTGACCAAAATGAACAAATCAGGAGACTATAGATGCTGGCGAGGATTTGGAGAAACAGGAACCCTCTTGCACTGTTGGTGGGAAGGCAAACTGGTGCAGCCACTCTGGAAAACAGTGTGGAGGTTCCCCAAAAATTAAAAATAGACCTACCCTATGACCCAGAAATAGCACTGCTAGGAATTTACCCAAGGGATACAGGAGTACTGATGCATAGGGGCACTTGTACCCCAATGTTTGCAGTACTCTCAACAATAGCCAAATTATGGAAAGAGCCTAAATGTCCATCAACTGATGAACGGATAAAGAAATTGTGGTTTATATACACAATGGAGTACTACGTGGCAATGAGAAAGAATGAAATCTGGCCATTTGTAGCAACATGGATGGAACTGGAGAGTGTTATGCTAAGTGAAATAAGCCATACAGAGAAACACAGATACCATATGGTTTCACTCTTATGTGGATCCTGAGAAACTTAACAGAAACCTATGGGGAGGGGAAGGAAAAAAAAAAAGAGGTTAGAGTGGAAGAGAGCCAAAGCATAAGAGACTCTTAAAAACTGAGAACAAACTGAGGGTTGATGGGGGTGGGAAGGAGGGGAGGGTGGGTGATGGGTATTTTGGAGGCACCATTTGGGATGAGCACTGGGTGTTGTATGGAAACCAATTTGACAATAAACTTCATATATTGAAAAAATACAAAATAGAAAAAATAAAAAGTCAATGTGTTACATCGTCATAGATTAAATTCAAACTATTTCCCTTGAATAAATATCTCCTATGATCTTTTCCTAACCTCTAAATAACCAGTGTTATTTATTATTTTTTGTTATCACAAACTCTTAGCTTTTCTAAATTGCATTTTTTGCAGATTTCAAAGTATTTCCCATTTCCCCAGTGTTTAGTGTCCTTATGTGTGGAATGAATATCCCATAATGTAGATCCTGAAATCCAACTCAGTCTTCAATTTCCAGCTGCAATGTTAACTTATCTCCTAAATCTCATGCTCCCCATAAATGTTATCTCAATTCTCCACTGAAGACTCATTGAATTTGTCCAGGTTGGCCTTTGTTCTCCTGTATTGTTTTTTCTTCATTTTAGTATGTAGCTTACACACACACACACACACACACACACACACACACACACCCCTATGGGTATTTATATGTATATACAAAAATAATCTCTTTAAAAATTTTTTTAAATATGTTTAATGTTTATTCATTTTTGAGAGACAGAAAGACACAGACCTTGAGTGTGGGAGGGGCAGAGAGAAAGACAGAGAGAGAGAGACAGCCCCAGAATCTGAAGCAGCCTCCAGCTCTGAGCTGTCAGCACAGCCTGATGCAGGGCTCGAACTCACAAACTGTGAGATAATGACCTGAGATGAAGTCAGACGTTTAACTACCTGAGCCACCCAGGTGTTGCGATAATCTCTCTTTTTTTAAATTATAATCTCAAAATGAGGCACATTTTAAATAATTTTTGAGTTGTCCAAAGCAGAAATTTAAAGTAATATTAAAATATGACAAATATTCATTGGGTGTCTAATACATACCAGATACTATTCTAAACAGTGTGCATATATTCATGCATACTAATAATTCCAAAAGTATGTGTTATTATTATCCTTAAAGAACATTAATCTTAATCATTCAGGACATTTGCTTTGAACAGGTTTATTGAAAATAGCAACACACATAGGAAAGCATATTTGCTTTTCCCTCAAATCTCTAAAGCAAAAGTCACTTAATACCATTTGCTCACAAAGACCATAATTAGTGATGTTTAGCCATTACAGGTTTGTACACAAATAAAACAGTCCTCAGTGAAGCATATGCCCCAAGACCCTGGGTCTGTCCTTTTCAAACCCCTTTTGGTTCATGAACATGCTAACAGGTTGTACTCTTTATTAGACCCTCCAAATTTGAAACAACAGAAAGAATCTAAGAATTAAACAATGAAAATCAGTGTGTGTTTTACCTTGAAAGCCTTCCCCATGTGTTTTAAATTGCCTATCCAACTTTTTAGTACTACCATGCTTATACTTCTCAGAGAATCTTCCTTCTCTTAGTTTCTTTCTTTCTTTCTTTCTTTCTTTCTTTCTTTCTTTCTTTCTTTCTTTCTTTCTTTTTTTCTTTTTCTTTCTTTCTTTCCTTCCTTCCTTCCTTCCTTCCTTCCTTCCTTCCTTCCTTCCTTCCTTCCTTCTTTCTTTCTTTCTTTTTTATTAAATGCAGCCTTTCATTACCTTTTCTTGTTTCCCTGCAATGCCCACTTTTTGTACTTGCCTCAGGCCTCATAACTGAAACCTCAGGTCAAGTAGGTGGCAACTGCCTGTGTTCTAAGCACTAGAAGACTGAGGTTGTGATTGCTCATTACCATAAACGGTGGGAACCGGGTCTTCAGGGGGAAGAAGATCTATTAGTTACATAATGAAGCAGGACTAAGGAATGGCTCTTTCTCTGCCGGCTGCTGAGGTTAGTGGGGCACTGTTGCCAAGCTCACGTGCAGCGTCCCATGGGCATAACTGCTCCCTTTCTTTCACAGATCCACTGTATTTACTCTCTTATTCTTACCAAACATAATCCTTTCCCCGTTTATTGTGGAAAAATGATTTCGCCATATAATTCCCCAGCCTTCTTTTTTTTGTTTTCTGGGTTTTTGTTTTGTTTTGTTTTGTTTTGAAACAGCAATTGCAGCTGCTTCTTGAGAGGTTTAAAAACATCAATCAGTTTCACAGCTAGAGGTAGAGTGATGAAGATTCAGCTCCTTTTTTTCTCATTTTAACTTGGTTCTTCTATGAGAAACACTTTTGTTTGTGCTTTTGTTTTTGTTTCTCGCACAGAGTGCAACTGCTGGAGGAAATACAGAGTGAGAAGAACAGCCTGATCTTTGCCTTTGCCTGTGACTGGGGACAGAGAAGGTAAGGGAACAATTTCCTTCCCTGACCACTAATCATGGCAGCTCCACAATCCTGGCTGCCTCTGCTTTTCAGTCGCTTCTTTGGGCTATTGGCTGAATATTATTTTAAACTCTGGGATGCCTGGGGTGGCCCAGTCGGTTGAGCCTCCAACTTTGGCTCAGATCATGATCTCACAGTTGAGGTACCAGCTCCAGCCCCGCATCAGGCTGTGTGCTGACAGTTCAGAGCCTGGAGCCTGCTTTGGATTCTGTCTGTCTCTTTCTCTGCCCCTCCTCCACTCATGCTCCATCTCTCTGTCTCAAAATAAAATAAACATTAATAATTTTTTTTTAACTCCAATGACCTTCCACCCCATTTTTTTGAGTGTTATTGTATCAGCTGCCTAGTCCTCCTTCACTTGGTCAAACTCTATTATTACTAATGTAATGTTGCTTATGTGAATCAATTGTTTTTTTCCCTGTATTTTGTGATTGTAATATGTGTTTTAATTTTTTAAGAAACTGATATGTCTTTCCCAGTTTACATATCCTTAACATAACATGCAAAATAAGGCTGAAAATGGAGACTAGAAACATATTGTAGAGTTCCCTGAAGCCATAGTGAGGATTCATTGCTGAATGAATCCTATGGGTGATGGGGAGACAATAAAGGTTTATTGGTTCACTAAATGTCCACTCAAATACAATATGCCAATCATCTTAATTTTGTGATGCAGTATGTGCCCTTCATTCCCTATTAAAATAAATCTCTTTATCTTCAATTATTCCTCAGTGGCAGAACTTTAAGATCTTTCATCATAGACCTGACTTAGGCTAAGTGCTCAATAGATGGAAGATGTAGTAAATTTAAATGTGTTTTACTTAGTAAGTAGATAAGGGAAAACTTTGAATAGAGCTCACTTTTATAAAAGTAAATTCACCACAGTGCATATAGTATGCTTGGGCTCAGGAGTCAGTAAAAAATATATAACTGAGGAATTGCTTGCAAGCTTATTTTTATAACCCTAGAATAATGATTACACAGGTGAGATTTTATAAGGTCAGGGACTAGTGAGTTGGCAATAGCTACACAAATAGAAATAGAGTGCATGGACATTATGCTGGTACAATCTACAGGACTTTGCAAATTATTTCTTTGTTTGGAGAAAGAAGTGAGAGTAAAATATTTTTAGCCTGGTTTGAGCAAGATAAGTGTAAAACACTGAATTTCAAGAGATAACAGGGTGGGTGGAAAAGGAATATTCGAGGGGAAAAAAGGAAATTGAATTTTATATTTTGAAACTCTAGCTATTTTTCTCAACTATGACCATAACTAACAATGTGGCATCGAAGTAGTCCCTTAACTCTCAGGATCTTTATTTATCATCAATAACAAAAAAAAAGATTAAAGATAAAAATGCTGGGGCACCTGGCTTGTTCTGTCTGTAGAGCACCCAACTCTTGATCTTGGCGTCATAAATTCAAGCCCCACTTTGGGCCTAGAACTAACTAACTAACTAAATAAATAAATATTAAATTTAATTTAATAATTAAAAAAAAATCAAAGTGCTTCCAGACCCTTATTCCATGATTTCTGACAAGGAAACCCAAGTTATAAAAAGCAAGGTTAGACAGTGGGATGAAGGAGTGAAAGATATTTTCACATCCAATGGGAAGTGTTTTGTTTCTTTTGTTTTAAATTGAAGAAAAAATAATATATAGCTAGAGATGAGAAGATAGTTTTTAGCACCTGGCCTTATAGGACATTATTAAAAAGTATTAACAGAACAGATAAGTACCTAGTTTAGAATTGGCCAAGAAAAGGGAACACAGTAACATAGTTATGTTTCATACCTACAAAATATATTAAAATTTAATACATAAATCATATAACATATGTGTTACGAGGCAAGCAAATTGAGGACTGTTTTCTCAAATTCCTGAGAAAAGTTGAAATGAGGCTTCTATTGACTGAGAAGACCAGAAATAGGGTTAAGGACATAATGCATACCTCAAGGCTTAAAAACTGTGCATGAGAAAAGAGGTGATTCAGGAAGCCACTATTAAATAATTGAAAAAAAATGAAGATCACATTTGAGGAGAGATAACATGAAATTTAGTTTTATAATTAAGTATACTTTCTCCAAAAAACTTTCTCATCTTCCATTTTATGCATTTGAGGATGATAGAGAATCTGTTTCTCAACTGGCTGACAATATTATTTGGAAAGAAAATTACATAGGGTTACTTTAGTGGGTGATATTCTGGGTCAGAGAACTAAGATGAATCAAAGAACTTGAAGGGGATTTCCAAGGAGACTGAAGAATGGATTCAGAGGGACTACAGGAAGTTGGGTTCGTATTTCAGGTTTCAAAATGAAGAAAATGGTACAAATTAGTGTTGACAAGGTATAAGGTATAGTCACATCAGGGAAGATGGTGGGAAGATGAGGTAGAGGCCACTGAAGCAGAGCATGTAGAACATCTCTGAGGTCAAGGCTTTGTTAGGGACATAAATATAGCTGTTAACATATCCGGAGGACTTTTAGTGCCAGACACAGTCTGTTTTTTTAAGACTTTTTATTAAGGAAAACCAAAGAATAATATAATGAATACATTACCATTTTTCTACAATTGTCAACTTACAGCTGATCTTTTGTAATCTATATGCACACCCACCCCTTACCCTGGATTGTTATGAAACAAATCCCTGACATTGTATCACTGCTGCCATAAATACTTCAGTATGTTCTCTAAAACATAAGAACTCTTCGAAAATATACCCACAATACTTTTATCACACTGAAGAAATTAATATTGATTCCCTAATATCATCTAATATCCAGTCACTGTTTAAATTTTCCCAATTGTCTTGTGATTTACTTTTTTTATTTTTTAAATGTTTATTTATTTTTGAGAGAGAGCATGGTGTGTGTGCGGGGGTTGGGGGGGGTGCAGAAAGAGAGGGGAACCAAGGATCCAAAGTAGGCTATGTACTGACAGCAGACAGCCCGATGCAGGGCTTGAGCCCACAAACTGTAAGATCATGATCTGAGCTGAAGTCAGATGCTTAACCAACTAAGCCACCTAGGCGCCCTGTCTCCTGAATTTTTTTTATTTGAATTTTCACAAATCAAGATCTGACTAAGGTCTACACATTTCAATTGGTTGATGCATTTCTTGAGTTTCTTTTAATCTATAGGTTTTCCTTTCGCTATTTTTCCCATTTATATTATTTATTTATTTATTTATTTATTTATTTATATTCAAGTTAGTTAAAATACTTGGCTTCAGGAGTAGAACCCGTGATTCATCTCTTACATATTATACCCAGTGCTCCTCCCAAAAAGTGCCCTCCTTAATGCCCATCACCCATTTAACCCATCTCCCCACCCATACCCTCTCTGACAATCCTGTTTGTTCTCTGTAGTTAAGAGTCCCTTATGGTTTGCCTCACTCTCTGTTTTTATCTTATTTTTCTTTCTCTTCTATGTCCATCTGCTGAGTTTCTCCAATTCCACATATGAGTGATTTCACGGTATCTGTATTTCTCTGACTGACTTATTTCCCTTAGCATAATACCCTCCAGTTCCATCCACGTTGTTACAAATGGCAACATTTCATTCACAATCTGTTTCATACTCCAGGTATATATCACAGTTTTCACAATATAAAGAAACATCTGCGAGATTAAAGTTTCAACAAATCTCAAAGGTTCATCATCATCATCATCATCATCATCAGTATACCCTTGAAGTCGATGCTGAAGTTCAGGGGAATAAATGGGTAATAAGCATACATTGAATAAATGTATAGTCATACATAACAATGAAGAAATTGAGAGATGAGAATATGGAAATTTGGGAGAAAAACTGATTTAAATATGAATCTCTAACACATATCAGGGAAAAAAGTTTCCCGTAAAAAAATGACAGATGTGTTGGAATTAGCAAGATGAAAGCTTAGAGAAAAAATTCCTGGAAGTGGATGCAAGAAAGCCAAGAGTGAAATAGAGAGTTCACATCACTCCCTTTTGTCTGAGGAGGAGCTCAAGATGAAATTGAAGAATAACTCGCACTTTACATCACAATAAATGTGTAAATAAATTCTAACTCTGTATAGTAAATAATACATTTGATAGAATAGATAATCTATTTCCTCTTTTTATTTTGAATAACTGCAGATCAGGGTTGTTATTAACATGTTTTCAGTATATATAATACAAGAATGGAAAAGCATTGATTTAGATGTTAATAGAGAAATAAGAGGAAAATACATCTATCATGAAATGTATGGCATTTGCCTTGCTTTCTAAAAGCTCTAAATATTCTTAATTTATTTTTTAAATTATTTTAACATTTATGTATTATTGAGAGACAGAGAGACACAGAGTGTGAGCAGGGGAGGGGTATAGAGAGGGGGAGACACAGAATCTGAAGTAGGCTCCAGTCTCTGAGTTGTCCCCACAGAGCCCGACACAGGGCGTGAACTCACAAACTGTGAGATCATGACCTGAGCCGAAGCTCAACCAAATGAGCCACCCAGGCGCCCCTAAATATTCTTCATTTAAAACGGAAAACTAGAGCCAGGACGTTTAACAGAGGCAGGTGTTAAACTGCCTTTCTCAGTACAAGATTATAAACAGATTTTGTTGTTTCATTTGTCTTCATTGAAGAGACTTGCCTTTTTCCCAGCATTGGACACTCCATTCCTAGCAGCTCTGACACTCCATTGTGGTATCTACATACAAGTGTCTATGCTATCAGAGGAGGGAGTGTTCATTGAAGTTAGATCAAACTGGGACTGAACTGTCACTGGGTGGAGTAAGGGGATCCAAGTATTATTTAAAATGGATGAGGGGCGCCTGGGTGGCGCAGTCGGTTAAGCGTCCGACTTCAGCCAGGTCGCGATCTCGCGGTCCGTGAGTTCGAGCCCCGCGTCAGGCTCTGGGCTGATGGCTCGGAGCCTGGAGCCTGTTTCCGATTCTGTGTCTCCCTCTCTCTCTGCCCCTCCCCGTTCATGCTCTGTCTCTCTCTGTCCCAAAAATAAATATAAAAAAAAAATAATAATAATAAAATAAAATGGATGATCAAGGCATGACAGATGACAGCTGGTGATTTGTCCTCACAAGCTGGTACGAATAGTGGATGGTCTTTGCTCATGATTTTCCTCAGAACTTCTTCTGGAAGTTTGGTCCCTTCCCCTGTTGAATCCCCTCCCACAGCTGATATCAGCAAAAATGATGTATAAATATTTTCCCCCAAATTGAAAGTTGGTGGGCTATGGTCCTAGATACACTAGAAGTGCAATTTGTTTAGTGATTTTTAGCATTTATTTTTACCAAAGCACTGATTTTAGTGCTTCAGTGGATAAAAGATCAGTAAATTTTAAGGCATTTCTTAACATTTATTTCAAGAAGAAGACTGATAAATTCAGCCCAAACTGGATTGGGACATATCAAGAGAGGGTTATAAATTAAGAACTGTGGAAGATCATAGAGGGAAATTTCACAGAGAAGTTTCCCTGAGAGATGTTTGAGATGGACCTTGAAAAACTGGATTACTTTCAAGTGACAGAGCTAGGGTTTGGGGATATTGTAGGTAAATGTGGTAGACTGAGGTTAAGATCAAAGAATACCTGTCAAAACCTTTTGAAATGTTGATTAATTCTTCTGGATAGGATAAGGCTATGGATTTAAATTTGGCCATTATTTGCATGGGAATGCTAGTTGATGTTAAAGGAATGAACAAAATTCCATTAAAAAATTATGGGGTGAAAGTAAGTAAGACTGGGCACAGCATAGAAATAAAGCTCAGCAACCAACAAACCCCTCTGCTTCCTGCCCCCCCCCCCCGCCCCCAAGCACTCTCCACACGTTTCCCTTACTTTAAATCTCATAGTTCTGCAGGTTTTTGTGCCTTATACTATCTTTATATAATGGAGTGTAGGTACTCTTTTGTATTTGGCTTCTTTTGCACAAATGCTTGATTTGAATTCATAACCCATAGAGTTGCATGGTAACATACGGCATTCTTTGCTTACTATTAAAAATGGCACTGAATAAAGGTGGTAATAGTAAATGCTCTTTTCTTATAACCAAATTAAGGTTGGTGTCTACCAGTTGGTATAATGTAAGCTTCAGGTTTATTGGAGGTATCTTTTATCAAATAAAGAAAGTTTCCCTCTGTACTTTGCTGAAATGTTTTTGTAATAAAATGTTTGTTACCAAATGGTTTTATAGTAAATAAATAAGTGAATAAATAAACATTTAATAAAAGAGTTTTATAATAAATTTCATACTCTATCTATTTTAAAAAATGTTTATTTATTTTGAGAGAGAGCACATGTGAGCATGCGCATGACAGCTGGGAAGGGACAGAGAGAGAGATGGAGAGAGAGAATCACAAGCAGACTCTAACACGGGGCTCAATGCCGTGAAGCCTGAGATTATGACCTGAGCCAAAATCAAGAGTCAAACACCCAACCAACCAAGCCTGCTGGGCACCTCTGTGTATCTTTTGATGTAGGCATATGCTTTTTTCTCATTTTAAGCTGCTTAATTAGGGAGTTTTTTGTTTGTTTGTTTTTTTGTTTGTTTTTTTATTGTGAAACCAACTTTGCAACCCATTTTATATATTGTTGAATTCAAAATACTAATATTTTGTTCTGAATTCTTCTGTCAATGGTTATGAGCAATATTGGTCTTTCATTTTCTTTCTTGGTTGTGTCCTTGCAGATTTTAGATTTTGTTGGCCTCATATAACAAGTCAAGAAGTGTTCTCTATTTCTGAAAGAAGCTGTACAAGATTGGTATACTTCTTCCCTAAGTGTTAGGCAAATTCACCAGTGAGGTCATTTGGGATGAGTTTTCTTTGTGGATACTTTAATTCAATAATTAACATAGAATTATCCAGATTTTCTATTTCATCTTTGTCATTTTTTGTAAGTTGTTCTTTTTAAGTACTTTTTCCTATTTCATTTATGTTGTCATATGTATTGGCATGAAAATTTGCAATAATATCCCCTTGTAATCTTTTTAATATCAATAATTTATGTAGTGTTACCCCATCTTATTGGTAATTCACATTATCCCTCTCTTTTTCAATCACTTATGAGAGGGGCTTATGAGTTTTGTTAACATATTTTTAAAAAGCAACTTTAGCTCTGCTGATTTTTCTTCCTTCTATTGAGTGTCTGCTTTCACTTAATTGATTTATCTTCTTAACTGTATTATTTTATTTCTTCTTTTTGGCTTTATTTGATCTTTTTTCCCTAGCTTTTTTGGAAAATAACTTAGATCAGTTTTAATTTTTGTCTTTATTAATATATGCATTTAAGGCTACAAGTAGTCAGCTAAATATTGATTGAGCTAAAACCAAAAATTTTTGATATATCATATTTTCATTTTGTCCAAATTATTTTCTAATTTCCATTTTTTAGACCCAAAATATATTTGGAAATATATCTTATGTTTGCAAATCATTTAAAAAATTTCTGATCTTAGTCCCCAATAGTTCATCCTCTGACTACAGGGATATAGTCCTTATTTTTTCAATTGTATGAAATATTTTCAAACTTCTTTTATAATATATCATATGGCCAAAATTGATTTGGAAAATACCATAAGTAGAAACAATGAGAATACAGTTACCAAGGAAATTCTTTTTATAAATGTCTATTAGGTCAAGGTAGTTTCTTCATTCATCATAATCACATTATTTTAAAAATATTAGATGGTAGTATCAGTTACAGTTGTGGATTTGTCCATTTTGTAATTTTGTGATTTTTGCCTCAAATATATTGAAACTATGCTATTGGATTCATACATATTAGTATTATTACTTCTTGTTGCTTTGATCTTTTTCTTCTATTATGAATTCACCTTTATCATAAATAATATTCATTTGACTTAAAAAATCTATCTTGTGTGACATTAATATAATCATACTAGCTTTTTTATATTGGAATCTACATAAGAGTTTTGCCTAAAATTACTTTCAAACTAATTATGCTCTAATTATTAAGTGACTTTTGTAAACAGCATATAGTTACAACATTTGCTAGGTTTTTAGCCTGAAAAAAATTATCTCCATATTTGAATGTTTTGTCCATTTATATTTAATGTAATTAGATATAGTTAGCTTGAATCTGCCATCTTACATTTTGTCTCTGTTTCTTTACTCCTACTTTCTAGTTTCTTTAGATTAACAATTTTTTTCCATTTTTTTCTCTAATAATTTGTTAACTTCATTTTCATCCAGTTGCCATACAATGAAGTACAAAAATTTAATGTGAAAATTGTTTTGATATGGGTATAAGCCCACAAACCCATCAATGTAACCAAGGTAGTAAACATATACATCACCCCCTTTCCCATCAAAGGTTCCTAGTGTCTCTTTGCAATCACAACTACCTCCCTACAGCCCTTCTCCTAGGAAACCACTGCTAGGATTTTTTTTATTACTTTGTATTTAATAGATTTTTTATATGCATGAAATCATAAATGTGTACTTTCTGTCTAGCATCTATAATTCAGCAAAGTTATTTTGAGATCCATATTGTTGCATCAATATTTTTTCTCTTATGTTGCTAAATAGAATTTTTTACATGAGACATATTATAATTTCTTTATTTATTCACATTGTGATGGACATTTAGGTTGTTGTAGTTTGGAGCTCTTATAGGTATAACTACCAAGATCATTATTGTATAAGATTTTGAATGAAACTCCTTTCTTTATCTTGAATAAATATTTAAGAGTAGAATGACTGGGTTGTAAGAATGACTGGGTAGAATAACTGGGTTGTATAATTAACTTTTTAGGAAAATGTCAAATTATTTTCCCAAATGGTCATTCATTTTACATTTTCATCATCAGTGAATAAGAATTCCAAGGGGCGCCTGGGTGGTGCAGTCGGTTAAGCGTCCGACTTCAGCCAGGTCACGATCTCGTGGTTCGGGAGTTCAAACCCCGCGTCAGGCTCTGGGCTGATGGCTGGGAGCCTGGAGCCTGTTTCCGGATTCTGTGTCTCCCTCTCTCTCTGCCCCTGCCCCGTTCATGCTCTGTCTCTCTCTGTCCCCAAAATAAATAAACGTTAAAAAAAAAAAAAAAAGAATTCCAGTTCCTCCACATACTCATTAACACATAGTATGGTAAGTCTTTTTAATTTTAATCATTTTAATATAGTGATATGTAGACATATCTTATTGTGACTTTATTTATTTTTTTAATGTTTATTTTTGAGAGAGAAAGAGTGAGACAGAGCATGAGCAGGAGAAGGGAAGAGAGAGAGGGAGACACAGAAATCTGGAGCAGGCTCCAGGTTCTAGCCGTCAGCACAGAGCTCAGTGCAGGGCTTGAACCCACAAACTGTGAGATCATGACCTGAGCCAAAGTCGGAGGCTTAACTGATTTAGCCATCCAGGTGCCCCTCTTACTGTGACGTTAATTTGCATTTCTCTAATGATTAAATAGGTTCATCATCTTTTCAAATACTGATGTGCCATTCATATACGTTCTTTGCTGAAGTGTTCAAATTGTTTTTGTATATTTATTTGGAAGCTTTTATTACTGAGTTTTGAGTGTTTTTATAATTATATTATAGACACAACATCATATATATATATATGATTTTCAGATATTTTCTCCTAATCTACGTCTCTTGGTCTTTTTATTCCCTTAACATTATTTTTCAACAAGCAGAAGTTTTTAATTTAAATTTAGGCCAACTTATAAATTTTTAATGGATTATACTTTTGGTATTGCATCTGAATAATCTTTGCTAATCCAAGGTTATAAAGAATTTCTCATATGTTTTCTTCTAGAAAATGTGTAGTTCTAAATTTATTTAGGTCTATGATTCATTAAGTATTTTCTATTGTGTAAACTATGGATTGAAGTTAAATATTTGTATATACATATTTAATTTTTCTAGTACCATTTGTCAAATGCAGTTGAAAAGTTATAAATTTCTTGCATTTTGCAGGAAGAGTATAAAAGTATCATTTAAATATTGATAATGATACTTGAAACATGTGTGTGCTAATCTCTAGAAAAACCACAAGTCTAAATAAAATGTAATGTATTGAAATAACTCATAGTCTTTTCTATGATTTGCATAAAATTGATCTACAAATCAAAAATAAAAATTGAATTAACTAGAACACCCCTATATATGTGGAAATTAAGAAATGTGTAAATAAACTATATGTCAAGTAAATAATGAGCTTGTGTCAAATAACTTGCTAGAATGGATTTTAGGTATATTTTGAAGAACATGAAGATGAAAATGCAAAATGTCAAAACTTGTAGAATGCAGCTAAAGCCATGTTTACAGGAAAGTTATATAAGCACAAGATTTATCTCAACAAGCCTGGTATCACCTGATGCTTTTGTCTAGGGACACTTGGAGACATAGTGCCAAATCTTTGCCAAAAAAGCAATAGAATGTACTAGTTAACAATTATTGATTTTCCGTATTAAGATGTATCAGACACTAAGGAATAATCTGTAGCAGATTTTCAGCTTTGTCTCTAGATAATGTACAGATTTGTGTTTATGTTATCAAGGTTTGTATTATTGATGCTGGCTAAGAGCATGGTTTTAGCTAGCTAACAAGAAGGGCATGAAAGACTTGCTGTGTCCTGTTAGATAGAAACTACTCTGAAGACCTCCCTAATGCTATTCCAAGCTTGTTTGCTCTTCTTGCTATGTATTTTTTTGTTCGTTTGTTTACGTTAAAGTGTTTTGTGATAAATGTTTTGCTCTTGTAAGTCCTTTCAATTATCTAGACCAATATAATTAGCATAGTTAGAATATTTGGCAGAGTAATAATATAATCTGTTAATAATAATGCAATCTATTCAGTAACTTAGAAGTGTTTAGAGGTTTTTGTTTAATGAGAAAGGTCGAGAAGTAAAGGGTAGCAGAACATACCACCCCAAAATATGATTGTAGCTCGTTCAGGGCATCCCACCCCTAAAATACGCCAAAAAGGACAGGAGGAAGAGGAATGTGTGGTACCTGGGTTGCTGCTGAGCCATTTTTGGTTTGAAGTTGAGCAAATGTTACTATCACTGACAGGTAGGAAAAGCTTATCAATGGGATTTAGAGGTGGAAGGCCCAAAACTTGAGATCATTGCTAAATCAATAAAAAAGTAATTTAGACAGACGGGAACTCAAGTAAGAATTTGGAAAGCTATTGCTGAGCTGTGTATTATGCAGTAGGGACCGAAGAGTTATCTCCCTAGCTCAAGACACAGTGATCTAAGTGTAGTTTGGGCTTACTCAGCATCCCCAGTTAATCACAGCCCTGTGCAAATATAAATGGAGGGAAAGATCTCCAATCTGATGAGCTGTTAAAGGTGAGAGTTATGTAAAGATTACTATGAGAAGAAGAATTGCCCAAACCCATCTATATATTAAATGGAACATTCCCGAGTCTGCTAAATTTTAAGAAGGTAAGCTACTTTGAATTGAGTATATGATGATGTTAGGGTGCTAATTTATCCCCTTAACTGAAGTCATGATTGATGTCACATATTCCACCTCTTTGAGCATCTTATTTCACATTGTAACTAAAACACAAGATCAAATACAAGAAGCTGTCATGAATCTACTAGCTACCAGCACATACTAGGGTTGCATGATGGAAAGAAGATATGAATTACTCAGAAAAAAATAGAAATAATTAAAAAGAGGATTACAAAAAGGCAAAATGTTTAAATCAAGTGTAAGTGTTTAGGAGGGTAGTTAAATGTGGTACAAAAGTAGGACATAATTGAAGTGGCCACTAAAGTGATTATGGATGATTATGTGAGATTAGGTAGTCAGACTGCTCTAACAACTGCTAAGGTGAAAAGAAAGTAATAGACTTCCTCATTCACCCTAGTCCTGATGAATTTAAAACCTGATAATGACACAAAAGTGAAATCTATAATTGCTTCAGAATCAGTGCTGATCAAAATACTGTAAATTGAAAAAAAGGATTATGAGTCAGAATGACTGGGTAGCTGAGGTCTCACCAAAACCTCCAGAGAGAATCTGAGATCTTTTTATTGGTGTAGCTAAAATAGTTTGGAAATGGTGAAGAAGCATTATTGGGATTATAAGATATGGGTGGTTAACATATTCTGATATCTAAACCTGAAAATGAAAGTCTGAAGGGTATTTTGTTAAATTTATAAGATGTAGTGATGCTACTGTAGAATATTCCAAAGTAAAAATGTGGCATAATATGTAAATTTATAAGGGTACCAGGTGGCTCAGTTGGTTGGTGTTCAATGCGTGATTTCACTTCAGGTCATGATCCCAAGGTCGTGGAACCAAGCCCTGCAGCAGGCTGTGTGCTGAGTGTGGAGCCTACTTGAGATTCTCTCTCTCTCTCTCTCTCTCTCTCTCTCTCTCTCTCTCTCTCTCTCTCTGAAATAAAACCAAACAAAAAACCCAGATGTGAATGTATAAACGAGTTATCAAGTGTGATAATCATGTTGCCTATAGATTTATGCATCACCAGAATGAATGTAACATCAAGAGAAACTCTTGATTGAGGAATGAGAATTTCATGCAAACTGTCCTTCATTTTTTTGGTCAGATTGTTGTTTACTTTTATTTCATTTTTAAAAAGATTTATCTAGGTATTTTTGATATATGATAAACTTACAATATACTACACACACTTAAATTATACAAGTTAGGTGTTGACATGTGTAAAAACACATTGCACTTGCAAAGTGAACAAATCCATCACCTTGAAATATTTCCCTATGCCCCTCTTTAATCCCATCTTCCTAATCTTCTCACTCTTCCATCCTCAGGAAAGTATTGGTCTGATTTTTTTTTTCACTATGGATTAGTTTGCATTTTTTAGAATTCTCTCTAAATGGAATCATTTAATATGATTTTTTTTAGAGGGGGCTGTCCATCTCCTTTTCCTCAGCATAATTCCTTGAGATTAATCAATGTCATGACATATATCAAGAGTTTTTTTTTTCTTTTCTTGCTAAGTACTAGTCCATCGTAGAGATATGTGCCTATATATATATATATATATATATATATATATATATATGTTTCACCATCTACCTGTTGATAGACACTTGGGTTGCTTCCAGTTTGGAACTATTAGAAAACATCAGTTATGAAAATTAGTGTAAAAGTTTTGAATGACTATATATTTTTTATTTTCTCTTGGGTTAATACCTAAGAGTAGAATGATTGGTAGGTGCATCTTCAATGTATGAAGAGACTGCCAAACTATTTTTCCAAAGTAGTTATATATAACATTTTATATTCCTTGCTCTAGTGCATGAGGGTTCTACTAGTTCCATATACCAACACATGGTATGATCAGTCTTTTGAACTTTAGTGCTACCAGCGTGTAGGGTTTTCCCATTGTGGTTTTCATTTGCATTTCCCTAAGGACTCATGGTTTTGAGCAGCATTTCATGTGTATTTGCCATTTATATATTTTGTGATGACACTTATGTTCACTTTATTTTATTAAGTTGTTGGATTTCTTATTGAGTTTTAAGAGTTCTGTATCAAAGGTATGACTTGAACTTCTGTCTGGTTATGGTTTGTCTTTTCATTCTCTTAATAATGTCCTTTGTAGAACCCATAATTTTCTTTAGTTTAATTTTTTTTTTATTGAGTCCAACTTAAAAAGTCCTTCTATTGGTTAAAGTTAATATATTGCATATATTCCACTTAAAGTCTTCCTAGTCTTCACACAAGATTCAATTTAATTGAACCTATTTAGTAAGAGGTATTTAAATGAGAAATTAACCTACTACTCTATATAAAGACAGAATGGAAAACATTAATTTTGTTCCCTTTACCAGGTGTACCATTACCCATCCTGGTCATACCCCTTCTGTGCCTTATAGCAATCACAGTTATAACAGATTTCACTGGACAATGGTTCAAAGATACACAGCCCCATTTTTTTCCCCCAGAAATACCTATAGGAGTAAGACTGGGTTTTGGACCAATATCCTAACATAATAAATATAATACGTCTTTAGCAGCACAGTCTGTTTTAACCATTATCTAGATAAAAGCAGTTCTCAATTGTGTATCTTCAAATTATGTTATATAAGAAGGAGGCACCTTGTTGTTCTTTGTCCTATGTTCCATGTCTAGTCAGAGCTACAATGGCATGGTTATCAATGGCTTATCCCATTTCTATTAGCCAGAAAGAAAAGCATAAACATTCAACATCTACTTAATGCATGAACACACACACACATTCACACACACACACACACACACACATACACACACACACAATTCAAGAATAACAATAATTAAAATAAGATCAGTATGTATTCAATGCTTAATATGTACCAGGCATTGCATTAATCATGTTATATGTTATATACACAGGTTGTCCCTAGAATCTAAGCCAAACCTACAAATGGATTTTTGGAAAACAGTTAATTGTTTTCCATCTCACAGACCCAGAGTCAACCTACTCTGTATTGATTTCATCTTAGGAAGTACATTGCTTGTTTCAGACACCTTGCTTTAGGTACACCAAAATTTTAATAAATGTGACTTTGGAGATAAGTGTTTGATATTTGTTTGCTCCCTAGTAACCTTTAGAGTTTTCATATTAATAGAATCTCTCACACATAGAATATTGTTTTCCATTAACGAAAGTACATATATTGTTGTTACCTATTTATTTTTACTTGTTGCCCTAATCCACTATAGGCATCCACTATGTTGTTTTTTATTCACTATAGTCATCTTTGTCTATTAAGGATTTTGTACTTGACTTACTATGTGGCAATCATTGAGCAAAAATAAACAGACTCATCATGTAATAACTAATAAGGAAGTGAGTTCTGAATGTCTTAGTTTGACTGTAGACATTTTCCTTACCTTTTCTATGCTTTATCCCTAAAAAGAAGAATAAAATTAATAAATCCCTCACAGGGTATGGAATAGAGAGTTTTGCCAGAGGCTCAGATAAATCTCTTTTATCTTTAAAATTGCTCATACAATGAATTGTAAAATCATGGATTTTAATACTTGGTAAATCTTAGTACCTATGTTTATTTATATTATTCTGAAAGCAAATACAGTGTTTCTGGATCAAATGCAGATTACTATGACATCAATAACTGCACCAGTTCCCGCATTCCATCCTCCCCCCTTCAGAATGATGCCATGAAAGCCAGATGGATTTTGCACACCTTGCACATACAAAAAAAGTTTTATACACCCCAGGAGAGGGACTAAAAAATTATGAGTCTTGGAGTTTATAGACTAAACACTTCTGAGGGATGAGGGAAACATTTGCTCCCTAATGTGTTATAATCCTTTGGAATGTAAACATGCTGCTCCATAGTTCCAGGTTTCATTCTACTTTGAAGTGTAAACAGATTTTAAGATAAATATCTAAATCTCTCTAGAGGTCTCTCACTATCTAGTCCATCATCTTTTACCTTCCAAGACCTGACCTTTGACCCAAGTTCCAGTGTTTTTGCTCTGAGGAGACTAACTGAACAAAAACATCAACGTATTTACTTCCTGATATGTTAAATTTAAATTAAGTCTCTGTACAACTATGAGGACTAAATGTACTCCCCCAAAATTAAACATGAAACTACTAAACATGTACTTTTCTGAAACTCAACAAATGGTAGACTATTTTTTTCTTTGTGCCAACAATACAACTAGCCTGTATGACTCAAAGAGTGTTACACACATAAGTCAAACTATTTTTTTTAATGAAAATTAAATGCAACATGCTGTTTTCATCTATCTAATTGTCCCTACATGGGATAAGATGAAAATATTGCATTTCAAATAATTGTACATCATGCTATGTTTCCTCAGAGACTTAATCTACATGCAACATTTTTGGAAACAGCCAAAGCTTTAATAAGAGAAAGTCAATGAACCTCATGTACCTTTTATAAAACATGACATAAGGCAATATAATTAAAACTAAACTTATTTCCTGTGGTGAAATTAACTTACAGAAATGAAGGTGTTTATTTATTAAATGGGATCTCTGGAGCTCTCGCCTTATACTTTCCCCTCCTGGGAAGGTTTTGATTGTTTGCTTCCTTTCTCTTGCCTGCTTGCTGTGTAATTTAAAACTGATGCCTTCCTTTGGGAAACAAAATTTGATAGGGGAACAGCCTGTGCTACCAGCTAAACAAATTACCAACGCTTTACTCACTTTTCTTCCTGTATTCTTTTTTTCCTTTTTTTTCCTTTAAGAATCCAAAGAATTGCGTGCAGGGGTTTACAAGTGCTGCTGTACGGTTCGGATTTAATTTGTAACAACATGGAGGACATACTGGTCCCGTTAGTGACAGAGCTGCTTGATGAGAGTCAGCTTAGAAGCAAACAGGTTCCTTTTCTCTTTTTCCCCAATGCCTGAAGTTTGTTGTTGTTTTTTTTTTTTTTTTTTTTTTTTTTTTTTCTGATAAGCTTTTGGTTTCCAAGGAACTAAATTTTGATGGTGACTGATTAGATTACAAAGGCAAAATAATTGAAATAAAAACCATTATAAAATTGCTTCTTATAAAAGCAAAGACTAAATGATTTGAATAGCATAGTACATTCAATTAGTATCAGAGCATCTAACCACCTAATCGTTCATTAAATAACACATTAATTGAGTATAAACTCTGTTTCAGGTATTATGGAAATGATTGCTAATGCAGACTTAAGTATGAATAATATGCTTTTTTTTTTTTTGCTGGAGGCTGTTTATGTAACAGTCTGTTTACTTATTTTGAGGAAGACATACATGTAAATATATTTAACCAACCTGACCCCAGATTGCAATAAGCTAAATTTCTAAATTCACACTTGATTACTAGATGATGGTAAGAAATATCTTTTACAAGTGTAAGTAAATGCGGTCAGTTAATATATGCACTGAAAAACTATTTTTCTTTTTTTTTTTAATTTTTTTCAACGTTTTTTTATTTATTTTGGGGACAGAGAGAGACAGAGCATGAACTGGGGAGGGGCAGAGAGAGAGGGAGACACAGAATCGGAAACAGGCTCCAGGCTCTGAGCCATCAGCCCAGAGCCTGACGCGGGGCTCGAACTCACAGACCGCGAGATCGTGACCTGGCTGAAGTCGGACGCTTAACGACTGCGCCACCCAGGCGCCCCGAAACTATTTTTCACTTAAGCTCATATTTGTTTGAAAAGGATGTTCTAGACCATAGTATTTACCAAGACAAATCTAACTTTATTACAAAGGTTATTTTTTCTAAATATTTATTTTCTTTGTAATTAACAAATTTATTCTAGAGCTTAAATTATTCAAAGTTTAACCTAGAACATAGTTATTTAAATACTACTGTTTTAAATAAAGAAAGCCTTATTACCACTATTTATTTAATTTTACCTTTAAATTTGTGGACAATTTATAATGGCACAGGAAATTCTCCAAATTGAAGAGGACTTAGAAATCTGAAAATACCTAAAAAACTGAAATATTTCCATGTGGCCTCATGGACAGTGTCAAGGACTGATTATTTGCCCCCTTCCCCACTTCCCCCTAAAATATTCATGATGAAACTTAATGCCCAGTGTGATGGCATGCTGGAGTGGGGCCTCTTGGAGGTGCTTAGGTCATGACAGTGCAGCCCTCATGAATGGGATTAGTGCCTTTATAAAAGAGATCTAAGAGAGCTTTCTTGTCCTATTTCTGCCATGTAAAGTTACAGTGAGAAGATGGCAATCAGTAAGGATTGTCCAGTTCTCACCAGACACTGAATCTGATGGCACCTTGATCTTAGTCTCTGCAGCTTCCAGAGCGGTAAGAAGTAAAAATTGTCTACTGTTTATAGATGCCTATTGTTAGTTGTATTTAGCTAAGTCATTCCATGGTGTTGTGCCTTGGCATTCATTTTGTTTGTCCAAGCACCTGGCAGTAACCTTGAACCAACACTAGCCTCTCATGCAAGCACAACCTCTGCATAGTAACCCTCAGAGTCTCAAGTAAATGTAAGTTCCTATTATGATTTGTGATCAACAGTCTCCCTGCCTCCTATCACTTTTCCCTTATGCTCCCCTTAGATAAGACTCCCACAAGACTCACCCAAATCTCACTCTTTTGGCTCGAATTGACCAATTTGGCCTTAGCCTGGAAACTCCAAAGCACTCTACTCATAGATCCTACTAAAGTCATATGTCCCAGGTCCTGCCTCTCTTTATCTGTCTACACTCTATCTTGATCTCCCCAGTGGTCCTTGCAGGCATGCCACATACTTTATCTAGGACCTGTGAGTAATAAACTTCTCTATTTTAGTTTCTCTTGTGATCTCATTTTGACTCATGACTCACCATTCAGCACCCTGTGCTCTACTTAACCAGTGCTAATTTGACAAATATATAATAGTAAGCCACCCAGTTTATGGTATTTGGTTACAGTAGGCCAAACAGACTGAAACAGAGACTTAGTGACAGTCCACACTGTAATGCAGTCTTCCTTATACTGTGTCCAGTGTTTCTTCAATAGAAAAGACTAAGAAAATTAAGTATTTTGTCTACTCATTTATCCGACAAATAGGGATTCACTGAGCATCTACTCTGCCTGACATATTGCTAGGTGCTAAAGACAAAATAATAAAAAGGCCATTACAGGGCTTGTAATCTAATCAGGAGACAGGCACTGCTAATTATAAAATATATAAAGAAAATAATATCAAATTATAAGAAATGGTACAAAGGAAATAAACATAGTTCTAATATAGAGAATAACAGAGTTCTGAGAGTGTGTATTTGCTGTATAGTTTACATACAATAACCAAAGTAGACTTTCCTATATATGAAATTTAAATGGGAAGAGAAGTTGGAGTGAAACGTGTGAGGAGAGACTGACTTTGTATTACAGAGACTGAATGAAGACCAAAGATTGCATTGTATGAGGATGAATATAAGTATGTATGTCCCATATGTGTATATGTCCAGAAACTTAATTTTTCCAAATATAATAAAAATGATGAAATAATTTTAAGCAACAAAATGACATAATGCATTCCTTCACCTTCCCTCACACTGAAGGGATATAAGTGTAGACACTGCTTAAGAAACTGTTGTAATTGTCTAGTGAAGGAGGTCAGTGTGTAGATTACGATATTGATGCTGGTGATAGAGAAGAGTAGGTAGATTTGAGAAATATAGGACATAGTATTAAAGAGCATGTGGTAGAAGAAATCTCATTTGAAGGAGTATAAAGGAAAGAGAGGTACCAATGTGACCATTAGGATTATGGCTTAAGCAATTGAATAAAACTGTGATTTCCTAAGATTGGTGAATTTGGGGTATTATTGAGGCATTATTTGTGGAAGAGAGGAATTAAGATTTCAGTTTTGGACAAGATAAGTTTGATATGTCTGTGAGAGATAGCCAAGAAGAAATACCAAGTACATACTTGGAGGCATGTGTAGGAGATTACAGAGATTTGGAACAGAGACATAAATTTGAAACATAGCATTGAACTGAACTTTAAAACTTGGAAATCAATAATATAATTGATTGGGGAGTTCCAGGACAGAAAAGGGACTAAAATGATCCCTTTGAAGTACATAATTTCAGAGGACAGAGGACAGAGAATGGAATAAAGGAATTTGAAAAGAAAATGTCAGTGAGGTAGAGGTAAAAAGAATAAGAATTGGTGACAAAATACTACCTTTTGTATAAGAATGATGATGGGCTCACCTCTCTCAATGATGCCCAAAGATTAAAAAATATGGAAACGGAAAAGCTTATCTTAAATTTCTGAATGTTGAGGCCACTAGTGACTAGCATGAGAGCAGTTTCACTAGAATCCTGGCATTGGGAGGTGATTTTATACTTGATTGAAGCGTGAATAGAAGGTGAGGTATGGACACACTGTAGACGCGGCTCTTTAGAGGTAACTGAAAGGGAGCAGTGAATTTGATGGTCTCTATATTTTTCTATAAGGCAAGAACATTATTAATTAGAATATATCTGTACACCAATGAAAATTCTTTGGCTGAAATGAAAACAATGGTAGTGTGAGAGAAGAGTTAAGTAAAGTTGTAGATATTAGGAAGTCTAGAGAAGACATGATCCATAGCGCAAGTGGAGAAATTGTCTCTTGGTAAGAAGAGAATGGTTTATAGGAGGAAATAATTTCAACAGGAAGAAAGATGATTGGAACAAAAGCAGTAGGTGCACAGATTTCAGAGCATGACGGTGAGAGATATGTATCTGTTTATTTTCTCAATGAAATGTGGATAAAACCACAGCTGAAAGTGAGAAGAGATAGAGATATACGGAATATTTATTTTATTTTTTTTCAACGTTTATTTATTTTTGGGACAGAGAGAGACAGAGCATGAACAGGGAAGGGGCAGAGAGAGAGGGAGACACAGAATCGGAAACAGGCTGCAGGCTCTGAGCCATCAGCCCAGAGCCTGATGCGGGGCTCGAAGTCACGGACCGCGAGATCGTGACCTGGCTGAAGTCGGACGCTTAACCGACTGCGCCACCCAGGCGCCCCCGGAATATTTAAAGAAAGCAAAGTCTGCAAAGTTAACATTTCAGGAAGCGAGGAAAAGGAAGTTCATTATAAATAAAAGGGATTATAGGATGGTTGTATTTGTTAAAGTTAGATTATGAATGACAGAAAAAAAATAACAGTGACTTAAGTAAGACTGTAGTTTTATTTATTTTTTCATGAATCTTATTTATTTACTTTGAAAGAGAGAGAGTGCACGTGTGCTTGAATGGGAGAAAGGCAGAGAGAGAAGGACAGAGAGAATCTTAAGCAGGCTTCAAGCCCAGTGCAAAGCCGGACATGGGGTTAGATCTGACAAATTGTGAAATTGTGACCTGAGCCCAAATCAAGAGTCAGGCATGTAACAGACTGAAGCACCCAGGTGCCTCAAGACTGGAGTTTTATATTTTCTCATACATATGTATAGCCAGTATGAGGATAACAGGATCATCAGGAAACCAGTCTCCCAAATTTTTGCTTCACCCACCTCCATTGCTTTCGCCTGATGGTGCAGGCTGCCTGCTTAAGCTCCTGGGTGCCACCATTTGTATGCCTTGTAGGCAGCAGGAAGAAGAGACAGAAAAGGATGAAGGGAAAATTCCTTCTGTTCAAGCTCAAATCCAATTAGTTTCCTGCATCATTTTATGTTATATGCAATTTTGGAGGAATTTAGACATGTAGTCATTCTTAGCTGCAAGGAAGACTGAAATACAGTCTTTATTTTGGCCAGGTGTCCAGTAATAATTTGGGATCTGCTGCCAGGGAAGGGGAGAACAGATATTAGCCGATGTAATGGTTACTTTTATGTGCCAATTATACTGGGCTAAGGGATACCCAGATAGCTGGTGAAATGTTATTTCTGGATGTGTCTGTGAGGTTGTTTGTGGAAGAGATTAGCATTTGAATCAGTAGACTAAGTAAAGAAGATCTGCCCGTACCAATGTGGGCAAGGCATCATCCAGTCCACTGAGAATCTGAATAGACAGAAAGGTAGAGGAAGAATGAATTCTCTCTCTCTCTCTCCTTGAACTACAACGTCCATCCTCTCCTGCCCTTGGTCACTGAAGCTCCTGGTTCTCTGGCCTTTATATTCAATCTAAATTATGGCATTGATTTTTCTTATTCTCCAGCTTGTGGACAGCAGATAGTGGGAATTCTTTGTCTCCATAACTGCCTAAGTCAATTCCTATAATGAATCTCCTTTTATATACATATCTCTTTGCATGCTATATGTTTCTCTGGAGAATCCTGACTAATTCAGGCAATAAATTTGTGCTATACCATAGAAAGGACATTTTTAAGTTTTTTATTATGGATTTCAAGTGAAATAAGGCAGCTTCACCTATTCTGGCACTATTATCTAGCAACCATGGGATATGTATCATATATACAGACAGGTTAAGGGTACAACCAAGTTTTGGATTTTTCTGGATGATCATGAATATAAACATGTTTTATATGTTTACATGTATATATTTTTATATTACATATATTTTATATTATAAAACATGCTTATATGTTCATATAAAAAACAGAAAGTATTTGAAGTTATGTGTTAGTATTTCAAGCTAACTGAGCAGCAGAAAAATCCATATTTTAAAGAAATATAATTGGATTTATTTATTTAAAGGAACTCAAATAAGAAAATATCTGTTTAAATTAAGCAATACAAACTTGTAGTGATTATATCCACATTTATTTATCTAATGGATCTTTTGCATCCTGCTTTGGAACACACAATTATCTATCCAGATAATTTACCTTTCTTTAATTCAAGTATCGGTTTGTGTCTTTCTTTCATATCCATTGAAGTGAATTGAGAAAAATATGTATAAACTTGTTGACACTACACAATAATTTTAATGGTTTAGTATAAAGTATGGTTTATCCTTATATTTCTAACTTATGCCCCTGTCACCTGACCCTTATTTTCACCCTCACCCCTTTTTTCCCCATTATTAAAACTCTAGTAGATTTATCATCCAAAAGCAATTGTGACTTTGGATACCAATATCCATCTCACAGTAAATAGAAGTTCTTGAGGGCTATGGAGAGAATATGGAGATAAGCTGGATGATAGAACCTAAGACTTTTATGGGCCTCATGACACCATTCCTACTGTGGAATCAGGCAAAGCCTTATCCTATGACCAACAGAGAAGTTTTCATGTGCAATTTATGAGCTATTTTCCTCTTTATCCTCTTAGGTTTTATCAAAGAAACTTTTCTAAATTTTGATAGTCCAAATATGTACAAAAATAAGTTGTGTGATTTATATTGATGTTTACCTGAGATTGTATACCATTTAGATGAGATCTCTTTAGGAATGGTGAACAATTTGAATGCTTAACTGATGTCCTAGAAAGAAGAACGGAAAACCATTGTGCAGTAGCTAGGACACTCAGACCCTCTCTGTAGAACTAGTAAAGACTGGAATATCAAATTATCCCAGTTTTGCTGTGGCTTAAACATAAAACAGGACAAAACAAAACAGCAAAAACACTTATGTTTACTTCTTTTTCATGCTACATGTCTGGTTATTATGGACCATTAAACTGTTTTGCTCCACACAGGCTTTCAAGAACCCAAGCTAACAAAATCTCTATCATTTCCTTTCTGCACCACCTGAAATATGCAGCTGTTTTAATCAGTCAGTGAATAGAGGAAAAAGATTAGGCACTCATTAATAGGCTTCCCATTGCTCACACTCTGTGTAATGTGTATCACCTTCCTTCATAGCCCTTTGGCTAGATACACATAGCCTCACATATATGAAGAGTCTCTGGATAATGTGGATAAGAAATTACAAATGGAACATTTAGTAAGTGTGAATATCTGCTTCAATTCAATCTTTTCATTACCAAATTCCATATTTTTTTTTCCTTTTCCTAACTCATAAAAAAATGTTTAACAATTTCACAAGCTATTTAACTCTATGTGAAATGCTTCCATGATCCTTATCCTACTTGGCCACGTATGAAATAGCGTAGGAATGTATGCTCTTCCTGTGGTCATACATTGTTCTCAGCTCAATATCTGAATATGGAAATTGTTTGGATCAAAGCATAGCTACAGTTCAAACCAGTCACCAATATCCTGGTGATAAGGATAAGTGATAAGGTCAGATTATGACCTCTCAAAAAAGTCAAAGAGATATTTTAATTGCCTGACTCCAAATACATAAATACACAATATAGTAATAGAATCAGAGAAGCAAAACTGCAGTAATCACATTCAAAAAACTGGAAAATGGTATGGGTGACTGTTCCAAAGTAGTAATAAAATCCTGCTGAACAGACATTGAAAGAGTCTCTTATTCATTGTTTCACTTGAAACTCCTGGTTTCACTCCAGGAAGGAGCTTTCTTTCCAGCATGTGAATATTTGGGAGCCAAAGTACAGTTTTGGGATGCACCTGGCTGTCTTAGTCAGTGAAGTGTGTGACTCTTGATCTTGGGGCCCTGAGTTTGAACCCACCCTGGGTGTGAATATTACTTAAAAATAAAATCTTTAAAAAAATAGAAGTACAGTTTTTGTCTTAAACACTAACAGTATCTTACAGAACTGACTTTTGCCATTTTTGACAGAATTTATTTTTCTAAAATTTAGTAAACAAACACATATTTTTCAAGATTTTTAAAGTTGAATTGTTGTTTGTTTTGTTGTTTTTTTTTTTCACATTCTACTTCTTAGTCTCTATCCATCTTTCTTCCCATCTTAATATTGGATACCTTGAATGGATTGTCTTTGATCAGAAATCCACATTCTTCTTTGCTCTGAGTCATTGAATTGAAATAATTCACTAGGAGTCATACATTTGTTTTGCTTTCCTATTCCTGGTGCAATTTCATCATTCGAAAAATACTTACAATTTGCCATTCACATACTCTTCCCGTCTTACTTTTTGTTCTTTTTAGTTGAGAAGTCGTTTTTTTGTTTTGTTTTTGTTTTTTGTTTTTTAGCAATGAAAGTCCAATTATTTTTCTGGAAACTCTATTTTCATTTTTTATTTTGCTTTCAAATTATCATTTCTTTCCTGAGCTTTTCTTACTCTTTTTTAAAGTTTATTTATTCTGTATTCTTACAAAACAGCAAAACCACAAAACAGCAAAAACAAATATATTCTGTATTCTTACTTTTTTCATAAGGATCTAAGTTCATTAAACACGTTATCTTGCATCCATTTAATTTCAAATGACATTTTTAAAAAAAATATTTAGCTACCGTATATCATGGTATGTCACTTTTATAGCCTTTGATAAACTTTCTCACTCTATGCCACCTATTTTCGTTTAAAAATTTTGTTAAGCAATCATCTCATTTTTTTCATGTCAACTTCTTTGCTAGTCAGTACTAGAGAGGTTATGCCATAGTAACACAAATTATCAAGATTTCAGTGGTGGAACAGATACAAGGTTAAATTGATTCTTAGATTCATATTAGGCGCAGTTCCATGCCAGGAGGGGTTCTCTGCTCCACAGAGTCACTCAAGAACGCAAATGATGCTCGGTATCTTGGAGTTCAAATATCTATCTGGAATAAATAGGCATACGTTGCCAAGGCAAAGGAAGAGATCAGAGAAGCTACGACTAGCTTGGAAGTGGCACACACCACTTCTTCCCCCAGTTTGTGATGTGGTCTTGCCTAAACTTTAAGGAGGAGGTGAGACACAGAATTTTTAATGACCTTTACCCTCCTTGTCTTTTCTATATTGAGATAATTTATTCTTAAGTTATTTACTAAACATGCATACCATCAGCATCAAGATACTGCATTGTGACTAATGAAGAAGTCCTTGCAACACCCTTGCATAAAATATTCTGTTGCCTCTCCTGAATTAAAATATGTAGTACAAATGTATGAGCTGAAACTCAGCCTTAAAATGTAATTATAGGGGCGCCTGGGTATCTCAGTCGGTTGAGCCTCTGACTTTGGTTCAGGTCATGATCTCGCTGTAGGTGAATTTGAGCCCCGAATCAGGATCTCTGTTGTTAACGTGGAGCCAGCTTTGGATCCTTTGTCTCTGCCCCAACCCCTCCTCACTTGCCAGCACATGCTCTCTCTTGTCTCAAAAATAAATAAGCATTAAAAAAATGAAAATGTGACTCTAATCTTCCTTCTAACTATATTCTATTATAATCAACACCTTGTCTCTTCTATAACCTTCATTCTCCAAATATAACAGTTTCACTCACATAGAATTGTTTTATTAATTCATTTTTTATTCCCTTCAAAGTATCTAAATCCTAGCATTTCTATAGTGCCAACATTTAGGTCTTAGAATAAAGTGGAAAAAAGTGGGTATCAACTACCATCTCTGAAATTTACTTTGACAAGCTACCTGAATTCTTTGAGTTTATATTCTATTATATGAATTTGGAGTGCTATTCTGTGTTTTATGACAGCATGCTCAAAAGGCATTCATGTAAGAAGTCCTTAACAAATGTTAGTTTTTCTTTTATTCACCATTCCTATCTGGTGTTCTCTATCCTATGGGCAATAAAGAAGTCGAGTTACTGAAGAACTAGATTTCAGTCCTGCTTACAGATTCTATGATCAAAATATATTATCTCTTCTGCTTCTTACCTCCTCATTGATTGAGGAAGTATTTTCCTTTTCCATATTGTTTTCACAGACTTACTATGGGGAACAAATTGAACTCTGCTTGCACATGGTTTTTAAATTCTTAAATGTGTAATATAAACACAATGCATTGTTTTCATTCATCTTACTGCCACTATTGAAGGTTTATTCTAGACTAAAACTTCTTTAAAAATTTATACAGTATTCTCAGGCCAAACTTAATTATTCTTTTTCTTAAGCATTTATTAGTTGCAATGATTTTGCAGTTAAAAAATAAAACAGTCTCACAGCTCTTTAGTTTTTTGTTTTTGTTTTTGTTTTTGTTTTTGTTTTCTCTGTTCCTAGACACCCATTAACCTTCCTACAGGGGTTTATGTGAAGCATGATTTTTGTCAAGCTCTCTACTCGGTAAGTGTCCAACACTATCTGTCAAACTAAATTAACACATTTCTGTTTCTGGCCTGTTTACATTAATATCGTTATCAAAAAATATCTGCTAAAGGGAAAATTTGCTAAACAAAGAAATCTTACTCTAGTTCAAATGATCGTTTTGGAATTATTGGGATTTAGAATAAAGTGTTTTACTCTGTGTACCCTAAAGCTAAAGTTCAGGTCTGTTAAAAAAAATCACTCTGGTAATTTATCCACATGATTTTAAAAGCCCCATTTCAATTTTTAAATCTAACTCTTTTGTCTTAGGGTGAATGTCTTTTCTGGAGAAAAGTTGATCTCATCTCAGTTAACTTCTGCAATGTATTCTGTCACTAATCTTACTACTAATAATTTTCAAGGCTTTTATGTTTCACTTACAGTGGAAATAAACTAAAACTAAAAATATGTTAAGTAAAAACCACCAATACTTTGTTTCAGAATTATGAATGGAGGTGTAAAAAAGTTGTAGAATCATAATGCCTTAAAACTGAAGTGACATTAAATATCATTCTGGTAAACTCAGCACATTTCTCAGTAAGGAGAAGCCTGACACCTGGAGTATGTATTTGAACTTGCTCCGTCCACACCACTTGAGAGGGTAAGAAATGGATCCAGAGCTCATGTCTTCTGACTCCCAGGCAAATTTTTTACCACACTGCAGTAATTCAAGTTTGCTTTTGATACCTAAGTGATAATGTTAAAGAAATTATATTTAAAAAGAAGAAAGATACAGACGTAACTTTTATTTAGAGGCAGTACAAAGATATGTTTATCACACAAAATTCAACTAAGTGAATTCAATAACAAGCAAGTTATTATTATTTTTTAATGTACTTAAGGATTAGGAACATTTAGCTAATTTGGCAAATTCATAGAGACTAAAGGATTCATAGCAAATTAAGGAGTGGGGAGAGAGATAAGGCTATTTTCATACATGGCATTTTCTGTTGTACTCTTAATTCAAGCCTTGATTCTCAAGGTGACAATATTCCCTTTTGACTTGCTGTCAGTATTCCCTTTTGTCCTGCTATCTTCTCAACAGTGAAATGTAGGCCCTTCGTCTGATAACTGAAGAAAGGATGAGGTGCCTTTAAAATTATTGGATATAGGTGGGGCTGGATATAGGGAGAGCAACTAAAAGACATAAAATTATTTAATAAAGAAAGGATGAGTTATCAAACTAGGGAAGAATCGACAAGAGAGATGGAGAAGTCACTAAAACTATGTAGAAAACAGAATAGATTGGTTATGCTAATTAATTGGAGAGATAGATGGGAAGAGTAGTGTATTTAAGAGATTCGTGCTTAGGCAACAGGGCTATCCATGTCTTTCCAGAAGAAAGTCCATCTGGAGAAAAGAAGTTGTCTTGACGAGTTGCTTTGAGATACAAAAGGAATTCCAAGGGGGTGTTTCTAAAGAATCCTGATATTTAGCTTTGAGTTTTAAAAAAAATACGTATTTTCAAAATAAATTTATACCAATTAATATATAGGTTTTAGATGAAGCCAAAGGTATAAAGTGTTTAAGAAAGCATATGATGAGAAGAAAATAAAGCAGATGACAAGATGCTAGGGACCCTCAAGGAAACAAAAGGAAACATAAAGGCAGCACAGATCACACAGAGGTCAGCCACAAAATAAACAAAGGAAAAGTGGAGTTAGACAAACTGAGTGAGGCGAGATGCTAAAGTGCCTACCTTTGCAGAGAAGTCAAAGACAAAGAGATCAATCTGATAGGAGATCTTTGGTCATCTAAGTATGAAATAATTTACATGGAGTGATGATATTATGTGGCAGTGGGCTGAGAAGGTGAAGATAATACAAGGACTGTTCCTATAGTCCTACTTTATTCTTCTGGAAAATTAGCTGTCAGAGTGAAAACAGAGAAGGGGGAATACAAAAATGGAGGGAGATAGTGTTGTTGTTTTTAATTGCAGAAAAACAACAAAGATAATTGATCATGTTTCTAAAAGGTGTAGCATCCAATTTACTCCTCTCCCTATCACCCTTTTCATCTCACATATTTTTAAGCAAAATATAGCAGCCATTATGATGAGCTGAAAGTTATCTGTGTTTCTTGGTCCTCTCCTTAAAACCTGCTAAAATGGGCATAGTATATCTTTGTCTATTGCATATATCTTTCCCTGAGTTCAGCAGGCCATCTCTTCCTGCCACCTCACTGACACTAGCCTTTCTGTTATCTCCTCTGGCTGGACTTAAGCTAACAGCATTTATACATATTCTGGTAGCTTCCTTCTTAAAACAATACTCTCTTTTGATACAAACTCTCCTAAATTGCTGCTTTTTTGGCACGTATTTACATCGAATGTCTTTGAAGAGACCACTGAGCGCAGTACTTTCGTTTTTGTAAGTCTCTTTTCATTTACACCAATCTGGTTTCTACCTCCACTGCAACTGCTGTTTTTTGTGTGTTTTTTTTTTTTGTTTTTTGATTTTTTTTTAACATTTATTCATTTTTGAGAGACAGAGAGAGACAGAGCATGAGTGGGGAAGGGGCAGAGAGAGGGAGACACAGAATCGGAAGCAGGCTCCAGGCTCTGAGCTGTCAGCCCAGAGCCCGACGCGGGGCTTGAACTCACAAACTGTGAGATCATGACCTGAGCTGAAGTCGGCCGCTTAACCGACTGAGCCACTCAGGCGCCCCGCAACTGCTGTTTTAAAGTCAACTGTGATCTCTCTACTGCTTAATAAAAGGATTGTTTTGTGGGTTGACACCTCACTTTAACAATGTACCTTTTAAAAATGGATGGTACTTTTTCCTTGTGAATTATGCTCTAAGTTTCTGAACATGGATTTTAACTTTTTGTTGTTGTTACTGCTGTTCTACTTCTCTGGTTGATTTTCAGGTCAATGGCACCTTTCACCATCTAGTTATTCCAAAAATTTTGGAGCAATTTCCTTTTCTCTCTTTCTCAAAATTTAGAACCAGTTCATCCTTTATGTTGCAATTCTACATGCAAAATATGCACAACACTGGCCTATTTCTGTTGGTTTTCTCACAACTTTCTGGAATAAGCTTATATCTCTCATCTGGGCTACTATGTTCACTGCTACATAAAACTTCTTAAATTAACCACCTCCCTGACCTTGCTGTTTTAAGGGTACAGTTCAGTGATTTTTAGTATACGAACATAGTTCTGCGACCATCTCCATCATCAATTTTAGAACATTTTCATTACCTCAAAAAGAAACCACATATACCAATTAGCATTCAGTCCCCATTCCTTCCACATGACCCAGTCACAGGCTAATCTACTTTCCGTCTCTAAACTGAATCATGCAATATGTGGTCTTTTGTGATTTATTTCATTGGTGGTAAATTTTTCCAGGGTCATCCATGTTGAAGTATGTATCAGCACGTTATTCCTTGTGAATGCAGAATGATTTTCTACTTTATGCATATACTAAATACAAATGCCATCAGTTATTTGGACATTTAGGTAATTCCCACTTTAGGGATATTACAAATAATGCTGCAGTAAAGACTAGTTTCTAAGTTTTGGTGTGGATAAATTTTGAAATTTCTCTTGAGTCTATGATTAGCACAGGAATTGCTGGTTCATATGATAGCCTTCCATTTAATTTTTTGAGAAGCTGCCACACTTTTTTTTAAAAGTCACTGCCTCATTTTACATTCCTACCAATGTGGTATCAAGGTTCCAATTTTTCCATATCCTGGCCAACAGTTATTTTTGCATGTCTTTTTAATTGTAGGTATCTAGTGGACATGAAGAGATATGTTATTATACATTTGTTTTACATCTCACTAATAGAAAACGATATTGAACACCTTTTTGTGTGTTTACTGAGCAAGTATGTATCTTTGGAAAAATACCTATTCAAATCATATGCCCACTTTTTAATTGGTTTATTTGTCATTTTTATTATTGTAATGTAAGAGTGCTTTATTCTAGCTATGAGTCCTTTATCAAATAAATTATTTTCAAATATTAATTCACATTCAAAATGCTGTCTTTTTCAGTCTCTTTAACAAATGGTGCTGGGAGAACTGGACAGCAACATGCAGAAGGTTGAAACTAGACCGCTTTCTTACACCATTCACAAAAATAAACTCAAAATGGATAAAGGACCTGAATGTGAGACAGGAAACCATCAAAACCCTAGAGGAAAAAGCAGGAAAAACCTCTCTGACCTCAGCCGCAGCAATTTCTTACTTGCCACATCTCCAAAAGCAAGGGAATTAAAAGCAAAAATGAACTATTGGGACCTCATGAAGATAAAAAGCTTCTGTGCTGCAAAGGAAACAATCAACAAAACTAAAAGGCAACCGACAGAATGGGAAAAGATATTTGGAAATGACATATCGGATAAAGGGCTAGTATCCAAAATCTATAAAGAACACACCAAACTCCACACCCAAAAAACAAATAATCCAGTGAAGAAATGGGCAGAAAACCTGAATAGACACTTCTCTAAAGAAGACATCCAGATGGCCAACAGGCACATGAAAAGATGCTCAACATCACTCGTCATCAGGGAAATACAAATCAAAACCACACTGAGATATCACCTCATGCCAGTCAGAGTGGCTAAAATGAACAAATCAGGAGACTATAGATGCTGGAGAGGATTTGGAGAAACAGGAACCCTCTTGCACTGTTGGTGGGAAGGCAAACTGGTGCAGCCACTCTGGAAAACAGTGTGGAGGTTCCTCAAAAAATTAAAAATAGATCTACCCTATGACCCAGCAATAGCACTGCTTGGAATTTACCCAAGGGATACAGGAGTGCTGATGCATAAGGGCACTTGCACCCCAATGTTTATATCAGCACTTTCAACAATAGCCAAATTATGGAAAGAGCCTACGTGTCCATCAACTGATGAATGGATAAAGAAATTGTGGTTTATATACACAATGGAATACCATGTGGCAATGAGAAGAATGAAATATGACCTTTTGTAGCAACGTGGATGCAACTGGAGAGTGTGATGCTAAGTGAAAGAAGTCATACAGAGAAAGACAGATACCATCTTATGTGGATCCTGAAAAACTTGACAGAAGACCATGGGGGAGGGGAAGGGAAAACAAAAAGTTAGAGAGGGAGGGTGGCAAACCATAAGAGACTCTTAAAAACTGAGAATAAACTGAGGGTTGATGGGGGGTGGGAAGGAGGGGAAAGTGGGTGATGGTCATTGAAGAGGGCACCTGTTGGGAGGAGCCCTGGGTGTTGTATGGAAACCAATTTGACAATAAATTTCATATTAAAAATGCTGTCTTTTTATTTTTATGATAATTTTTACAAAACAAAACTTTTTAATTTTGATGAATTACAATTTATCAACTTATTGGTCACTTGTTCTTTTGATGCAGTATCTGTAAAGGCTTTATCTAACCTAAGTTCACACAAATTTCCTTCTATATTTCCTGGTAAGAGTTTTAGAATTTTTCCTCTTAAATTTAGATTCATGATCCATGTTAATTTCTGTATTTGTTGTAAGGAAAAAGTCCAACTTCATTCTTTTTACATGTGGATGTCCAATTATTCCAGCACCATTTGTTGAAAAGATTATTCCCTGCCCCATTACTTGTCTTGATACCTTATAGAAAACAAAAATCAGTTGACCATAAATACAAGGATTTATTTCTGGTCTCTAAATTTTGTTCCATTAATCTATATGTTTGCTCTTTTGCCATTACCACACTGTCTTGATTATTACCTTTTAATAAGCTTTGAAATCAGGAAAAATGAGTTCTCCAACTTTTTCTTTTCTTTTTTTGAGATTGGTTTGGCTATTTTTGTTTCCTTGAAGTTCCACATGAATTTTGGTACCAGTTTATCAAATTCTTCAAAACAAAACTAAACAAAACAAAACAAGCTGGTTGGGACATTGATAAAGATTCTACTGAATCTGAATCTGTGTATAAATGTGGGTAGTACTGCCATCTTAACAACATATTAAACTTTCTGGGGCACCTGGGTGGCTCAGTTGACTGAGTGTCTGATTCGTCATTTCAGCTCAGGTCATGATCTCACAGTTGTGAGATCCAGCCTTGCATCAGGCTCCATGTTCAACATGGAGCCTGCTTGGGATTCTCTCTCTCCCTCTCTCTCTGCCCCTCCCCCATTTATATGTGCAGTCTCTTTCTTTCTCAAAACAAATAAAAAATTTTTCAATGTTTATTTTTGAGAGAGAGAGGGAGACAGAGAGTGGTACAGTGGCAAAGAGAGGAGACAGGATCTGAAGCAGGCTCCAGGCTCCTGATGTGGAGCTCGAACTCAGGAACCAGGAGATCATGATCTGAGCTAAAGTAGGTTGCTTAATTGACTGAGCCACCCATACACCCCAAAATAAATAAACATTTAAAAAATAAGCTTTCTGATCTATGAACATGAGATATCTTTCCATTTATCATTTCTAATTTCTTAATTTCTTTCAAGAACACCTTGCAGTTTTCAGTATACAAATCTTGCAAGTGTTTTGTTAAATTTATTTCTAGGTATTTTATTAACATTGATGTTATTATAAAAAAAAAGTTTTCTTATTTCTATTTTCAGATTTTTTATTACTGTTTTATAAAAATATAATTAATTTTATGTTTATCCGCTACCTTGAAACCTTATAGTTTTTAAGTAAAATACTTAGAAGTTTCTTCATATAAGATCATATTATCTACACAGAGAGATAGTTTTATTTCTTCCTTTCCAATCTGGATTTTTTAGAGGTTGCTCTAGGGTTTACAATATACATCAGAATTTACCAGAATGTACTTCAGAGGTATTCTAAATTCTGATGAGATAGAGAAATGTCACTTCAATATGGCCTTATCAACTGTTCCTTTTTTTGTGCTATTACTGTTATACATATTATATTTATAGATGTTATAACCCCAAAGTAATTTTTATAATTATTACTTTATATAAAAATATATTTTTTATTTTTGAGAAACAGAGAGAGAGAGTTTGTGTGTGTGTGTGTCAGTAGGGAGAGGAGGAGAGGCAAAGAGAGAGGGACAGAGGACCCAGAGAGGGCTCTGTGCTGACAGCAGAGAGCCTGATGTGGGGCTCAAACTCACAAGAACTGTGAGATCATGACAGGGGCTGAAGTCAGATTTTTGACCAACTCAGCCACCCATGCACCCTTATAAAATTATATCTTTTAAAGGTGAGAGGTAGAGCAAACATATACTTACAATTCATGATGTTAATATTATTATTTTTTATTTGTGGTTCTCTTTTTTGTTTCCTGTGGTTTTTAGATACCATCTGTTGCCATTTCCTTACACCAATAGAGCTTTTTCTTTATCTGTCTCCTTTGTGCTATTGTTGTCAAATATATTACAGCTCTGTATGTTCAACTTCTGTTTCTACTTGTTTTGCTTGTTGTTATTATAGAGGTACCAGCCTTTTTTTAAATTTCTCACCACCAAAATCTTTATTGTTTTTTTACTGTATTTTTTGGTTTGAATGTCTCTACACTCTGTTGTGAATAAAATCAGTTCCTTCGAGGAGAGCTTCTGGAGCATCTGTTGTTATAACTTGCCATTCCTCTGGCCAGAGCATCACTGCTCTAAGGCTGAGGTATGGACAGATGCCTGCTTTTTTTCTTGGAGTGATACCCTTGGCCTATGAGTAGACACTGAGTTGCCCTGTTACAGATTCCTCATTTTACGAGCAAGCTACAAGGAAGGTGATCAGCGCCCTCTATTTCTGGCCTGCTCTTTGGAAATTGAGGGTAGGTAAAAGAAAGCCCCATTTTTTTAGTCATGTTTGCTTCAAATAAAACTTCGGCAAAATGGAATTGATTGGAAAGATAAGAAATCTTGATAGCTTGTCCCTCTCAGGGAGAAACCATATCGCAGACTGGGAGCTTAGGCCACACTCACTCAGAGGATCCATCTCACTGAGTCAAGGAAAGGGTTGTGGGTCATTTCTAAAGTCCCACAGTTTCTTCCACTTTTCTCACCAAGATGCATTTGCTTCCTCTGCCTGGAATGTTCTTGCACATGTTCACGTGGGTAACTTCTGCTTAGCTCTCTGTGTTCCATTTATCCATATCGATATCTCTAGAATCTGACACAGTATCTGGATTGTATTAGGTTCTGTAAAGTTACACACCGCATGAATGAATAAGTACATAAAAATACAGGAAATTTATAGAAAGGACAAAAAAACTATTAATAAAGTCCTAGAGATAAAGGGAGTGGTAGATTTCTAAAATACATCTGACTTGAATTGGGTCTCCTCTTCCTCTTACACAACCGAGACACACTTTCTATAAAAGAAGCTTTTGTGAAGCTCATACTTCATAGGAAACAATAAAAGAATGTTTGGTATTTCATATAACTTCCTGCCGATAATTTATAGTGCACAGCCTCTCTATTTTCTGCTTCCTACAATAAAAAATAATCTGGCCTCCGCTATCAGAGACATATGTACGGTGTCCAGTATTATATTTTCATCTCACAAATGCTAAAATTCAGAAGGAATTTTGAGCTGAAAATGACAAAATAATGGGGAAATTAAAAATATATACATATAGTTATACATATATGTGTATGTGTGTATACATATGTATATATATAACTATATATATACATACACACACATATATGTGTGTGTATGTGTGTGTGTGTGTGTGTATATATATATATATATATATATATATATATATATATATATATATATTGTTTCCTGAGCATCAGAAACACATAGGTGGCTGTATCTCAAGAATACATTTTAATCTGTTTTTTTAAATTGTGTTTTGAATGATATTTCTTTGGTTTTACACATGAAGAAATTGGGGCTTAACAAGACTAAGTTTTTACTTCAAAAAGATTAAATAGCAGAGCTAAAGTTAATTCTTCAATAATATAGCATTTCTCTAACAAAACATTTCATTCATTCCTTAATTCATTTATTCATAAATACGCATGCATTAAACTTATTATTCATTTAAAAATGATTTATTCATTACCTGGAATTATGCAGTTGAATTAGGTTATAGTTTTCCAAACCTAGTGGGCTGTGTATGAACTATTCAGTCATACTAGATCAGAAACTCTTTGGTATGGATTGAGAATCTGTATATTGACAAGTTTACTGGCTGATTCTTATTTAGTCTACAATCTTATATAAGCTAAGGGTTATATTTGTGAATGACTGCACCGGAGATATAAAGTAGGCTTAATTCCTATTTATAATTACCTAGTAGGAGTATGATTTTTTTCATGAAAAGTATAAGCCAAGAGTATGATTTATACGAAGAACATGTTTCAGTTGAGGAAAAGAGGAACAAATTTGTATTTTGGCTGAAATATTAGTCCTTTACAGCCTAGCCTCAGAATGAATGGCTAAGATTTCAGGCTTCGGTAGTAATGGATTATGTATGAACACAGGTGTGGAAGTCTAATTTTACATGCACACATGCAGTGTGTTGCAGTGTGAAAGTATTATGGGGTTCAGGGAGAGAATAGTGAAAAATCATGCTAGAAGTTTAGATTTGTGCCAGAGAGTGAGGGTTTTGACTGTTGGCCAGGAGGTTGGAATACGCAACACTTATTTCAGACACAGGTGATTTTTTGATCAAGGGCAAGACATTTTAATAATATTATGTGAGGAAAAAGTAATCGTTTAGCCTTATATATGGCAGATTACAAGAAAAGATTCTAGAGGTAGAGGAGATGTAAGCAGACCATTTCCAGGGTCAGTTATGAGGTAATGAGCTTTTGAACTAAGGATTTTAAGGAGAAATTAAAGGCACAGAGTCCAGAAAAAAATAATAATAAAACGGGAAATTCCACATCACAAAGCAGAAACAGAAAAAAAGGGACAACAACCTAGTAATACTTTCAGAAAAAAAAGGCAAATTCTCCCTGTAATATTGGAAACTAATGAAAGAGAAATACAGACTATAGGATTTTTTGCAGTGCAGCATTCCTCAAGGAGATAAAACAATTATTACACATTATTTTCTCACTTCTTTCAAGTTCCACATCGATTTCTACATTATTTCTCTCAAGCTTCATAATGGAATTGAATGCCTACTGAACACTGGAAAATGAGGTTTGCTTATTTAAGAGCACCATGACTTTGGACATTTCAGATTTATTTCAGTCACCATCATTTCAACTCATATATAATGCTCAACTTCAGCTGAAAACCACACAAAACATAACTTTTTCACAAGAAGGCTAAAGTCACTTATTATTATTCTTCAAACTGCAATAGTGTATGGCTATTTGGCTCTAATTTTATACTGCAATATAAAATGTATAAAAATATAAAATGCAGTATTAAGAATTCATTTAAGCACACAAAGGAAACACATTCTCCACAAGAGACACCCAAATCCTCGCAGACTTCAATCTATTCCTTCCTTTGGTCAGCTGTAGAATCTTTTTCTTTCCAGTTACTGTGCTGGGTTATAATTCTGTTCTATCAGTTTTCCTGATTACGGTACAATTTATCTCTTATTAGTGATTAGGAGAAAAAAAGATCAGCCAGGTAGTAGGCAATGGGATAGAGGTAAGTAAGAGGGGTATCTGTGTATATAGTCAGTAAGGTAAAGCATAATCTCAGAGGAAACTGCTCCTTTTAATATAATGTGTTTTCACAGAACAAAGGAGCAGGAGAAAAATTATCTACTGGAGGGCGTTTGAATTTTGCTGACTTTTTCTGCTGGGAATAAGTGTAAGATAAGCATAATATAATTCAGCTTTTTGAATATCTTTTAATTACATTGTCATCTGAATCTCTCAGTATTCTAAAATTGCAATTGTGAATATGATTGTCTGTGTTGCAAAGGGGAAAAACCGAGGCTCACAAAAGCTGCTGGCCAGGCATAGACAACAAAAACTGACCAACTGAGGGCTCCAAAGATTTTTCATTTCAAAATCCATTTTCCTCTCTCTCCCAATTTTCTTTTTATTTATCTTTCGTTCTTATCCCTCTCCTCCCTGCTATATCCTTTCTATCTTTGTCTTTAAGTCATTCATGAAACATTAATTATTCTAGTCATTTTAACTTTACTAGAGTTTCAAAAGTGATTAAAATACAATCTGTGACCTCACACTACTGTGTGCAACATATGAGGCAGATGTTAGGAGTTTGGTTGGATAACCTATGATTTCTACTTATGCCAAAATGCAAGCAAAAAAACAGGGTATTTTACATTCTCATAAAAAGAATTTCTCAAGAATATGAATGTTTTCTGAATCTTTTGTAGAAATACTGAACAAAGTATTTAAATCATAGGCCTCATCATTTCAACCCCAAATCCCCATTGGTTATATTTTCTTAAGTGTCTCCCTTAAACATTTCCTTAAGGAACCTAAAACCTCTCCTTATTCTAAGCTCAACACTTATTTTTTTTCTTAAACTGCGTTTTTCTCTTCTTATATGCATATTAATGTATTTCTGTTTTGTTTTCTTAAACATCCACAGAGACATCTACTTATATAAGGATAAAGAGAACTTTCAGGTGCCAGTGGGGAAAAGAAAATTGTAACATTTACTTTTTTTAATGTGTATTTGTTTTTGATGAAGAGAGGGAGAAAGAGAGACCGAGTGAGCAGTGGACAGAGAGAGAGGGAGAGAGAGAGGGAAACAGAGAATCAGAAGCAAGTTCCACACTGTCAGCACAGAGCCCTACATGGGGCTCAAACTCATGAACCGTGAGATCATGACCTGAGCTGAAGTCAGAAGCTGAATTGACTGAGCCACCCAGGTGCCCAGTAATATTTACTTTTGCTGTCAAAATTTCTATATTGGAGTGTTATATATGGTACTGAGGGCTGAAGGCGCAGCAGAAGCAGAGGGCAATTAGAATTGACAATTCTTACTTGCCTTCCTTTTGTCCCCAGGATGTCTAGTACAGAAATATTGCAACACATATATAAACATGTTAAGTATTATAATGAAAATCCACATACAAAACTGTTAGCCAAGATCATTTCTGTAATGAGAAAATCCAAATAGTTTAACAGCACCATGCTCTAACCAACTGAGCTAACCGGCCACTTCAAATAGTTCATGTTATATCATTTTTCAAAGTAGAATTAAATGTGAACTTTGTTGTAATTTTTATAAGCAATCTGCTTAGTTTCTGAAAGCAAATGGCTAACATAGCCAATGGTAACGGATTACATTTTCGATTTGAGACTGTGGTTGTAAACAGTGGTAAGGTCTCTGGCTTTGTTGGCAGAATCCTAGTTAACTTGGGTCTGCCATTTCTTCAAAGTACGAATGGGCAATTGTCTTGTTTTAAAATGAAATAATATTATAGTACGTTTTTAATATGCTTTATATGAGGTGATGTGTGCCAAAATATCTTGCATAAATATCGTTTTATTATTGTTAAACTAATGAAACAAGGAGGCCATTAGAATGAAGAGGTTCCAATAGCTTACTAGCCTGTAAAAACAAACCAAGACCAAAGCCTATGAATGCCTCAAGGTTAAGAAATCACAACCTAAAGAAACTAATCACAAACAGCCAACCAGACCTTCCCAAATTAGGCTAATGTTAAGCTACAGCCAATCAAGTGATTTCCATGCTTTGCTTCTGCCTTTTCTCTATGAAAATTGCTGTCTTATCTTTCATCATTACTAAGGGCTATTGCAAAAATCTTCAAATATGTGTATGAAACTATTAAAATGGAGTTAGAAGACTAATGCCCATATATAAACTGTGTGATACAAACTGAAAGGTAATAACGAAGAGAAAGGATTATGTCAGAACTGGAAAAGATCGGAATTATTTTTGGAGGTGCTAGGAACATGGATTAAAGAAGGGTTAAAACATGTCAGGAAAGAGCAACAGTAGGATTAACTGTAGGTAGCTGAGTGAAACATGATAGGTGTGGGCAGTGGGAATATCTGACTAAATATGAGCCATAAAACTCTCATGAAAATTTGCATTAAAGCAAAATTAATCTCAGAGCGTGGAATATGACAGCTATTAGAAAAATGGTTCTCTTCTTTCAATGATGAAAGTCGTCATATATTTGCATATTTATTTAGATTCGTAATATACTTTGAAATAGCTAATTACGTTTAGACTTCACAACACACCTGTGAGGTAAATATTATCATCACATTTATTTTGCATAGAGGAGTGATTTGCTCCATTTCACAATGTTAGTAAGTGGTGAACAGAGATGCACATACCGTGTACAAGAATGCCTGGCCAAGGAGGTAGAAAGTACAAGCTGAAAACCAGTCATGTGGTGCTTGCCAAATCCTGCAACTTGGCTCAGCACTGTGACAGCCTGGAGAAAGAGAACCTAACTGGAAATCTCATTTCTCCTCCAGATTCACCTTCAAACTTCTCCACCCTGTTTCCTGCCTTAGGCTTTCTTTCCCTCTGGCATCCAATTGTGTCGGTCAACAGGAATCACCAAGGGAGATTAAAGCGAGGAAGGAGAGTGTTGTTGGGGTATTTATTTTTCAGTCTTCCTTTCTGCAGCGATACTTGAGACTGGCTGTTTTCCAGCTCTCAAGATGGACCACTTTATCATCTAGCTTTCAAAACTGTTTCCCTCTCTTGTGCAGTTAGTGGAAGAGAAAGTAAAAAAAAACAAGCTATTCTATAGATTCTTGTAATTTCAAATATCTTTAAATGCCCTAACTTGATTATGCTATTTTTTTTTTTTTTCCTGCTGGGACCCTGACTAATACAGAACGTACTTCTACTTTGCATAGAAGGGCAGTTTCCTAATTTATTTGCTTTGAACAGAACATTTTATTTTATAAAAATGTACTGTAAGTGCTAGTATCTACTTCTAGTAAAACTAGACTTTAAACCTGTGTCTTCTCATCAGAAAACCAGATGGAACTTGCAATATATTTTCTAGTGCTTCCTCTCCTGTTGACCAGCTAGGTGACATTAGACTTTACATTTGACCAATCTGCAACAGTTTTCATTCCATTTTCTTAAATTAAAGTAATATATTTTTAAGTTTTTTCTTGTTTATATATATATATATATATATACACACACATATATATATGTGCAGAAGAAAATTATATATATACATATATACATTAATTATTATATATATACATATATACATATATATGTATATAATTCTATATATACATATATACATATATGTATATAATTCTATATATACATATATACATATATGTATATAGTTATATATATACATATATACATATATATAATTTTCTTCTGCCTTTGTTTTGATTTTAAGAATCTATAACATTTATACTTGGAAAGGTTAATCTGTAACATTAAATAATCATAGTGTCACGAACATGCCTAAGTTTACTGAAATTAACCTTATACGGAGGCAGTAATATATTTCATTTAAAATATTTCTAGGGGCTCCAGGTTGGTGGCTCAGTCTGTTAAGCATCCAACTCTTGGTTTTGGCTCAGGTCATGATCTCAGCGTTCATGGAATGATCTCAGCGAGTCCCATGTCATCCAGCTCTGCGCTGACAGTGCACAGCCTGTTTGGGATTCTCTCTCTCCCCCTCTCTGTCTTCTCCCAGGCTCATGCTCTCTCTCTCTCTCTCTCTCTCTCTCTCTCTGTCTCAAACATAAATAAATTAAAAAATAAAATATTTCTAGAATATGTTTCTTTTTTTTTTTTTTTTTTACATTTATTTATCTTTGAGAGAGAGAGGGACAGAGACAGAGACAGAGAGAGACAGAGCATGAGCGGGGGAGGGGCAGAGAGTGATGGGAGACACAGAATCCCAAGCAGGCTGTGCACTGTCAGCACAGAGCCCGATGCGGGGCTCAAACTCATGAACTACAATATCATGACCTGAGCCAAAGTCAGATGCTTAACCGACTGAGCCACCCAGGAGCCCCAAGAATGTGTTTTAATTGATATTTCTAATTATTTTTATATGTGTTATATGTTTTAGTTATTAAAACCATTTCCTGAATATATACAAATATAACACTTAACACTGCTTTAAATATCTCCAAAGTACATTTGTCCTCTAAATAATCAAATAACTTTTGTGAAAACTGTTGTATTAATAACTCAAGGTAATTATGATAATGGATTTAATATCATATATTTAAAATAAAATGCAAGAGCAGTCCAGTGCTTTCATTTTCTCAAAGTATATTTATACCTGTACAAAAAATCAATCTGAACCATAAAAGCAATACTTCCCCTGTACATAATGTTTTCTTATCTGCTGTATTTATGTTTTGTAGGAAATGTGTAATAAGTCTATTAAAATGCACAGAAATGAAACCAAAACATCATGCATGTAATTAATCTATAAACTCTGAGCCAAAAAATATTGGGGATTATTTCCTTAATAAAGGGAAAAGAAGAAGCATATCATTGATTTTTTGAGTGGAAAATTCATTTTAATCTAATGCCAGAAGTGTCAAGTTTATCACAGTATAACATAGCTTCTATTTTTCATGGTCATCTAAATAAAATTCTTCATAAATTACCAAAATTCTTTCCTCTGCCCAACAGCCATCACTTCCATCTTCTACTGATTAAATTTCAAATGGTTCACACTTAACTCAGCCAGACACTGGGCAAGTCAAACAACTCTACCATCTGGCCTAGGAAAAAAAACAAAACAAAACAAAAAACCTGACAGAAAACAGCGATATGCTACAATTCAAACCAGAACACCATGCATGTTAAGGCTTCCAATTTGAACATTTCTTTTCCAAAATATACTCCAATGAAGATTTGATTTAAAAAGTTATTATTAAGGTAAAATATAGTGTAAAACATAAAATATTATAACTAAGAAAAATATTTAAAAATGAAATATATATTTTATGATTATTGGGAAGGAATAAAAATACCTTTTTTTTCTCTACTAGACCATTAATTAAAAAATAATTACAAAATAAAGTTTAAAATAGGGAGAGAAAATTGTAATATAATATGACCTTCTAAGTAATCTGACCAAATATTACACTGAAAACGAGTAAAACTTCTATGGTATATATGTGATAAATAATGATAGATAGATAGATAGATAGATAGACAAATAGATAGATAGATAGATACACATATATATATCCCACAACAAAAAAGATGCTGTGAGGAATAAGAAGCAAGGAACATGATCTACCTGTCAGTTATTGAATGTATGTGGGTGTGTCTGTTTAAATGCATATATGTATTTAACAAATACATTTATTATCTGAATCCTTGATCAAATCAAATATTAATTGAAATGAGACCCTAGAGAAGAAATGAGAACAATAGAAGGCAGTTTTCACTTTGGGACATTTACTGATTATATTAAGCTCTATGTTTTGTTATCATGATATTCATCCTTGAGAATTACCACAAAAAATATTTCCAATAAAATAGAGTCCACAGCAAAAATATCAAAGTTACCACTCAGCATCATGAATGTGGACTATCACTAACAATGGGAGAAAAATTTAAAAATCAAAGGAAGACATCAGGTTACAAAATTAAGTACACTTAATAATAAGAATAAATAAAAGGTCAATGAGAATAAAGTAAGACTCCAGTGTAGGTGCCTAAGCTGATTGGGAATATAACCTAACTGAGCATATAAAAATTAAAACTATGAAAACTAAAGTGGAATCAAAGCAAATAATCACAAAAGCAGAAAAAGAGTGAATAATGCACAGACATTGGGAAAATTTAAAGGGCAACCTATAATATTAAAAATAAAGGTATAAAAATCAATAATTATAATAAATACAAATGAACAAAATACTTCAGTTAAGGAACATGAAGTCTATCAGGATGAGCTCTTCAGAAAGTATCTATGTACTGCTCAAAAGAGACACATCTACAACATAGCAAACAGAAACGTAGAAAGTAAAATGATGAATAAACTGCAGGGGTCTAATAGCATTACATTGCGTATAATCATTTATCAGTGCTTAATTTGAAAAACATTATGCCAATAATTTTGAAAAGATCAAGCAAATAAGTGAATTTCTAAATAAATATTAACTTGAAAAATATGTTAAAAATCAGATTCAGTTTATAACTCTGAAAGTATTGGCTGAGTAAAGTCCCCCCAAAAAGAAAACACCAAACTAGGGAGGTTTTCTGTTTGTTTGTTTGTTTGTTTGTTTGTTTGTTTGTTTACCAACAACTGCTAACATTCAAGGAACAAGTAGTCCCATTTCCCATATTCCACTCCAGGATATAGAAAACGAGAAATATTCTCCAACTATTTTGCATTGGATTAACACATTCTATATACTAGAACCCACAAGGACTAAAACCCACAAGGACAATACATGAAATGATTACAGACAATCTTAATTACTAAAATAAATGCAAAAATTTATTTACAGATTTAGCAGATGAAATACAGTGAATCTTAAGTTTAAGTTAACATAACTGGAACAAATTATATTTATTCTGGGACGTTTAGGTTGGTTTAAAATGAGAAAGAATCTGGGGCTCCTGGGTGGCTCAGTCAGTTAAACCTCTGACTCTTGGTTCTGGCTCAGGTCATGATCTCAAGCCTGCATGGGGCTCTGTGCTGACAGTGTGGAGCTTGCTTCGGATTCTCGCTCTCTCCCCTCTCTCTCTGTCCCTAGCTGGCTTGTGCTCTCTCTCTCTCTTAAAATAAATAAATAAAATAAATAAATAAATAAATAAGAAAAACACAATTGAGGTATCTTATATTAACAATTGAAAAAAAAACATATCATCTCAATAGATGAAGAAGATACATTTAAACATTCAACATTTTGTGATTAAACATTTTAAAAAGAAACCAAAAAATCTAGGAATGAAAGAACCTTCCTAATTTGATAAATACTTTTCTTCAAAAATCTCATATAAAACTTTATACTTAATGCAACTAAGTATGCATTAAGTATCTCTCAGGAATGAGGGAGTGAAGGAGCACCTGGGTGGCTCAGTTGGTTGAACATTCGACTTCAGCTCAGGTCATGATCTCACTGTTTGGGGGTTTGAGCTCCATGTCAGGCTCTGTGCTGACAGCTCAGAGCCTGGAGACTGCTTCAGATTCTGTGTCTCCCTCTCTCTCTGCCCCTTCCCTGCTTGCACTCTGTCTCTCTCTTTCTCTCTCTCTCTCTCAAAAATAAATAAACATAAAAAAGAAAAAAGTTGTTAAAGGAATGAGGGAGTGTCTGCTTTGTGTGAATGGAGGTCTTGGTTCTTGGATTCCCCATGAGATGATTTGCATGAGGGTCCAGGCTTCAATAAAGACAGCCAGAAGAAAAGTAGCAAGCACAAAGGGATTTATTAAAGGAAAAGTACACTCTCAAGGTGGGAGAGCAATTTTTCCAAGGTGGAACCATAGTAGAACTCTTCCACAGAGAGTCGTGACACCGAGGCTCTTCTTTCCAGGAAGTAACCTTATTCCTGCTGGCACTGCATAGTTGGGTTTGTACCCAAAGATCTGAGCCTGGAACACCACATGGCATAGTTTTTTGTACATTTTCTACTTCTTTGATTTCCATATATGGTAAGGCACAAACATGCAGTCTGATTAAGTGGTCTCATGTTGCGAGGTCATGAGGGATGTTGGCTATAGCCAAGTTGCCTTGATTTTTTTTTCCTTTCCTTAGGGAGGGGACCCTGGCACAGAACCAGCCCCTAGGTATTTTGGAATTGGATATTTGTTGCTTCTCTGGGTTGGGGGGAGCTGTGAAGGACACACAGTGGGTGGTGTCTATTGGAGGTCACTGCCCATTATTTGGGAAACTCTTCCCATAGGCTGGGACTGGGAATTTTTGACCCTACAAGCTGTGGTTTGTACTGAAAAAGTCGTGGCACCCTGAGTCAAAGAGCAGGGTCAGTCTGTGCCTGCAATGCAAATGCATTATGAACAGTCTAAGGGTTACCCTGGGGCAAGGGTGGAAGAGGAGACCTCAAGCTCTGCACCTGTGGCTCTTATTTGTCAGCCCCAAGGTGTTAGGGGCCACAAGGTCAAGATGATGAGCTCCAGGCTTTATAATGTGCAGAATTTTGGTTTTGTTTTTGTTTTTTTGTTTTGTCACCATCCCTGCCTTCAGTTTATGTCTCTATCATTCCCCTTCAAGGATTTGGGATTCTGCCTCCAGGCATTTTTTCCACTGCTCTTGTCTGGCTTTTACCTAATAGAACATTGAAAGCATTATTTTAAAAGATGTATGCTATGCACCACTTTTAAGGATTCTCATGCTCATCACTTTTATCATTACAGTGAAGAGTCTAGTTAGTAGGAAGAAACAAAAAAGTAAAGCCACAGTAAATGAAAAATTTCAGAAAGAAGGAAAAACTTCTCACAGCCTAACAGATAATACTATTCTCTATAAATAGAAATTCAAATGAGTCTGCAGATATAATTACATGAAACTATAGTTTCAAATGTTTGCTTGATACAAATGTTTGCTTGAGTATATTTCTAGATATCACCAACAAACAGGAAGTTATACTAGAATATATCAATTAATAAAACTATTTTAATGTGTAAAATAATGTAGAAATATACATATAGAAAAATGTGTGTGCCAGTCCTTAGTGGAAAAAACTCTAAAACTTTATTGAAAGACTTTGAAGAAGACTTAAGTAAATAAATTTTAATATATACCAAATTCTTAGATAGGAAGGTTAAATACGACAAAGGTTGAAATTCTCTTCAAATGGATAGATAGATTTAATGTACTTTCAGTCAAATTTCCATAACAGTTTTTCCAAGGAATTCCCAAGCTAATTCTAAAATTATACGATAAGGTGAATAATTAAGGAATTACAAGACAATTCTAATGCAAAGCTAACAGGATGGATGACTTCTGTTACATCTCAAGAATTACTTATTCAGCTAAAATAATAAGCACATGCAATATTGCTGCAGAGCAGATAAATTGAGCAATTAAACAGAAGGCCAAGAAACAAATATCACTATATGGAAACTTGATTTATGACAGAAATGGTATCGTTAGTCATTACTGAAAGAACTTTACAATTACACATACTGAGATAATTAACTATCCATATGTCAAAAAATAAAACCGAAATCCTCCTTCTTCACAACATAAACAAAGATTTGATTAATTACAAATTTGAATATGAAAGGCAAAACTACAAAACTTGTAGAATTTATATGAAAATATTTTATAATGTAAAACTAATAAAGAAAAATTTCTCCAGTTCAAAGGCAAAATTATAAGACAAAGGTAAAGATTTATAAATGAGACTACATCAAAATAAGAATATTTATTCATGAAAATAACTCATAACAGGTGGAAACATAAGCCATGAATTGGAAGAGGACATATGAAACTGATACACATTCAGGATATATAAAGACTATAAATCATTAAGAAAAAGAGATAATCCATAATATGAGCAAAAGACAGAGTTCCCTGAGAATAAAACCTTATTAGGGGGATTCTGCTGGGGATTCTGTCTCTCCCTCTCTTTCTGCTCCTTCCCTGAGCATGCTCTCTCTCTCAAAATAAATATACTTAAATTTTTTTATTTTTTATTTTTTTATTTTTTTATAATGTTTTTATTTATTTTTGAGGCAGAGAGAGACAGAGCAGGAGCAGAGGAGGGGCAGAGAGAGAGGGAGACACAGAATCTGAAGCAGGCTCCAGGCTCTGAGCTGTCAGTACAGAGCCCAACGTGGGACTCTAACTCACGTACGGTGAGATCATGCCCTGAGCTGAAGTCAGATGCTTAACCAACTGAGCCACCCAGGCGCCCCTTAATTTTTTTTAAATAATAGGTGGGATTCAAACTGAACTTATAATGAGATGTCATTTCATATCAAACCAAATTAGCAAAGATTTAAGTCTAAATCTTAAGTGTTAGTAATCATATGAAGACACTGGAATAATTTTATACTTCTGGTGTGAGTACACATTGATAAAACTGCTTTAGAAAGAAATTTTGTATTTTCTAAGAAAAATGAAGATATCCATAACTCATAATGCAGCAATTTTATTCTTTTGTATATACCTCTGAGATTCTCTGGCACGTGTGCTCCAGGAAATATATCTATGAATGATCATGACAGTATTTTCATATGAACCAAGAGCTGGAAATAATCCTATGTTGGATACATCTGCTAGTGTTATTCAGTGGAGTATTATACAATAATTAAGAATCTATGATAACTATTAACAGAAAACATAGATGAATTTCAGGAACACAATGTTAAGTCAGGTAAGCAAGTTGCAGAACAAGACAGAGGGTGTGATTTCATTAACATAAAGTTTAAAAACATCCAGGCACAAGAACATAAATTTTTGTTCAGGGACACGTGATTTTCTGTGATGGGAAAGACTGGTTTAGGATCAAGCAAGGGCTCACAGCAGTCTCCAGGGCAATGTTGATCTTTATTGTAGAAAATATTCTAGATATATCAGCATTTCCTCTAAAGCTCACATATATTGTTACATATTTTTATATTTTATATTTAATAAACTGGTAAATATAATACTTAACAAATTCAAAAGGTAAGCATTAAGAATTAGGATTAATGAGTCATACTGGAGACAGAAATGGGAAGTAAGTAAAAGTAAAGAGACAGTGTTAGTCAATCTAAGGAACACTGAATATTTATTAAGTGAAGCCCATGTTGAGAATAGTAAAACTAACAATTGAAAGTCATTAACTTATAGAAATTCAAATTTAAAGAGAAAAAGAAGTATTCTTGATACTAAGGACACTTGATACGAGGTTTCGAAGATTAATTTTGATCTGCGTGTCTAACTACTTCAAAGCAAGGAGAAAAATCAAGTTTGGATTTACAAGAATCTAAGGGACTTGTACAAGCCTTAAGAATTGCTACTGTGAAGGCATTCAGTAAGGGAAGTTAAGGCAATCCATTCACTAATCATAAATCTTTTACAGCTTGTATTCAGGGGATGTGTATCAGGAATGTAGACAGAAGCATAAAATATGTAGGCTTTTAATGTATGTATGCTGAGAACAAACATTGAAGGCTTGTAAGGGGTTTTCTCGTAAGGACAATGTGTGAAGTAGACCTACAAAAAGAACAATTTATGATGATAGTATAAAGCAGATACAGGAAAAGAAGAGAATCTGGTCTAGATTGGGTTGAATATCATTTATTATAGTCTAGGGCCTAACAAAATCTCACAATTAAAATTAAACATTTTAAATGATGTTAACCTAACATTTTATGCATTGTTCCAGTAAGTATACTTTATGCAAATACCAGATTAATCTAGCAGATAGGATGAAATGACCAGCGCCTTGAACATCTAGATCTGTAGTATATTAGTTTCCTAGGGCTGCTGTAAGGCATCACACACACACACACACACACACACACACACACACACACAGTAGCTTAAAGCAAAAGCCATTTGTTTTCTCGAAGTTCTAGAGACTTAAAGTCTGAAATCAAGGTCTCAATAGTGTTGATTCCTTCTGAGTGCTCTGAGAGGGAATCTACTCCATGCCTCTCTCTTAGCCTTTGATAATGGCAGCTAATCCTTGGCATTCCTTGGCTGGTAGATGCATAATTTCAATCTCAACTTCTGTCTTCACATGAAGTGTGCCTGGTATTTCTGTGTCTTCACATAGCTGCCTTCTTGTAAGGACACCAATTATATGGGATTAGGGTCCATATTAATGGCCTCATCTTACACTTGATTAATTCTGCAAAGATTCTGCAAATAAGGTCACATTCCACATTCTCAGTACTAAGGATCATGACTTTCACATATCATTGGTTGAAAGAATTTGTTATTCATATAAAATTGTGTTGTTAGAAATAAATTCCAGTTCTCTATTATTCATGCCATCAAAAGTGTGCATTTTCTTATTTCTAAAATGGAAAAGTGGAAAATACAATGTCACTTTCTATGTAACCAAGTGATTTATCTGTAAGTCTCACAGCTTCCTATATAGTATTACTTGGATATAAACTATCAGCTTTTTAAGTATTAAAGACTTTTCTTTGTCATCATTTCATACATTATTTACACAAATAATTACAAACACTGTATTTGTTTTTCCAGATTTGGCATTTATTCTTTCAAAATTGACCCAATTCTTGTATAATTTCCTAGGATTTCTCTTTCATTTTCTTAGCCCCGAAGTAAATAGTTAAAATGGATCTTTAAACACTCAACTATGATCAGATGCACATAGTTCCAAAATATAGATCAGTCACAAAAATTAAAAGATACCTAATCAGCCCCTGGCACAAACAAAATCAGATTATAAGCCAGTCAAATACAAATGTAGTAAAACTAGATTTATACATTATAAGAATAATTCTCAAATAGACAATGCATAGTTTAAGAAACATGCCATATTTTTCACTAACACTCATTTTTATTATTTTTGCTGCAAAATTGACAAGCTAGTTATTTTCCCTCTAAAATGCTGTTAAAATCAGGGTTAATTTGTGACCACATGCTTTGTATAAGAGAAAAACAGAAGCAAAGTGAAGACACAAATCTTTTATTTTATTAAAGCTTTAATGTGAAATCCTACAATTGCCAAATTTATTCTAATTTAGTTTATCATGTAAATATCAATTATTGAGAATTACTTAAACCAGTAGTTTTTTAATAAAAATTTAGATATATCTTATCTCCTGATATTCAAGATATTATTATTTATTTCCAAGGTATTATTTTTAAGGCTATGTATTCTAGGAAAAAGCTTAGAATTTCTTATAGGTAAGTACAATTTATTTATGATGATTTTTCAATATGCAGATTACCTGTATTGCTTGGTTAGAAGCCATCTTATACTCAGGAGTCACTAACGGTTTAACATTTTTCTTGCTTGGGTTGTCATTAATGCACCACAGAAACTATTAAAAGTCAGAAACTCTTTTGGAAGGGCTGAGTACTTTCATTTGCAGCAGTTTGTAAGGAACCTACGATATTAACTGCTTTTCTGTGTGTGCTGGGCTAATTGGAATCCAGGCTCGGCATTATAGTCTGTATGCCTTAACAAACAATGAATTTCTGGTTAGCCTCCAATGCACATTCCTTTCAAATTGCTCTAGCTGCCAGTTGAATGTGTTTATTTTCTCATTTGGACTTCCATAGTAGCATTGACTCCTGCATTATAATCTTACTGTATCTCTTAATGACAACATAATCTGCTGGAGAGAATGCAAAACTCCTACAGAAATTACTTCTTAGGTAGAAAGAAGAGAGGTGGTGAGTAGCTAATATGTAGCTGGCATGAATCAGGTTAATGATAGAGAAAGAGGTTTTCAAAGAAAAAAATTGGAAGGAGGGAGACACAAAATTGCCTCATTACAAAATGAAAAATAGAACTACCAATTATTGTGCTGCTAAATCAAACCAGCTTGTGGGTGGGTGTGTGTACACATGGACAATATGTTTACTTGCATATTCTTATCCATGTTCTTTTTAATTGATTGTATAATAGGATGCAGTCCCATATCCTGCGATGCTTCTAAAATTGATTTGTAATGCAAGGTTTAGATAATAAGTAATATAACGACACTAAGTATTTTTTAAATAAGCAAATATTATCCAAATGCTAAAGTGCATATTAACAGGGCAGCAACAACTAATCAAACACCTTTAATAAAGAAAACATTTCTGGGTTTTTGAATATAGTAACTTACAGTATTTCGGTTATCAATAAATTATATTGGAAATGTATTGAATTCTTTAACATCTTAGATTTTAAACAGGCTATAGCTTGTCAAAACAAGTTCTTGCAAATTTTCATGAGGTAACAGTATCCATGTGCTTACTGGATTATATGAACACTGTGTATGTAACTGAATCAGTGATATTTTGGCATTCAGGGATTACATTAGCATTGCCTAGGCAGAGACTTATTGAAATTTTATTTCAGTTATGTGAATTTTACCAAGCCTTGTGCTTGAACATAAAACATCCTAATTTGTCATTAATCTTTTTTCTAAATCAACCCTTGAAAATTAATTTCAAGAATATTCCCATATAATTTTAAGAAACAAAATTGATGAAAAATTGAAGAAACTCCACAGGGAGAGAGAATAGTGCAATAGTATATATTATTTTTGTTGTTTATCCACCATAGAACCATTGCTTAAAATTCACTGTTACTTTAAAACAAAACAAAAATCTTACCCCCTGAATTTGCCTTTGGTCTTGATTATGCCATTATAACTTAAATGACATTTAATAGAAGGCTTAGCAATTGATGTTAATAATGCTCTGTTAACGTCCTAAGTATTCACAGAATTTATGTATAAAGTCATAGTAATTTAACAAAGGGAATTAACAAATTATTTACCTCCTTTTTTCTCTAGGTCTCAACTTGATATTTTAAAACCTATGATTTTAAAATAGAAGCAACAATGAAACAGAAAATATATCCTTCACTGCAATTTGATCAAGATTCATTTTACCTTTGTATTTCTAAGAATTAGCAAGTACAAAGACTGGCACTAAAAGCTGCCCCAGGGATGTGAAATAGCTCACAAAACACCAAACTGAATAGATAACATATACTTTTTAAAACTGCTTTTGAGATTCTTCATATATGGATGCTGGGAGTCAGGAATCCACACCAAAAGATGTTTCCATTATATCAAATGAAATGATCTTTTGACCTTTTCTTCAGAAATGATAATCTACCTCAGAAACAGAAAATCCACTCCTTGCTCTGAGACTTTTTTGCTTATTTTCTTCTCATAATTTATCCTAATAATAAGCGCATATCATCATATCATTCTTCTTATCACCTTGTTTAGATATTTGTAATAAACTTGGATTTATTTTTTATGTTTTTCAAATATATTTAGAATGATAATTGGCTAATTAAAAATAAATAACTTTTGGAGTGCCTAGGTGGCTCAGTCCATTAACCATCTGGCTCTTGGTTTCAGCTCAGGTCATGATCTCCCAGTTTGTGAGTTCGAGCATTGGCTCCTCACTGACAATGTGAGGCCTGCTTGGGATTCTCTCTCTATCCTTCTCTCTGCCCTTCCTCTACTGACACACTCTTTTTCTCTCTTAAAATAAATAAATTAAAACAACAACAACAACAACTAAACAATAACTTTTAATATTGCCTTTTGTGTTTTCTTTCTTCTTCCTTTTTTTTTTTTTTAATAGTTCTCATTTCCTGGAAGATGACTTCTTTGGTACAATTTCTTCTTCTGAGCTTCCCCAGTGTTGTCCAGCATAAATACCCGATAAATATCTCTCCTTATCTTAATCCAGACTAGAGAGCCAGCAATTTTTTGACAGAAAAATGTGAGTATTTGATCACAGGTTCTGTGTATTAATATTTTTAATAAAAGAAAGGAATTGACATGTTTCCTTTTTTCCCTTTCCCTTGTTATGTTAATGTGAGCTTCTCTAAGCTGAATCTTTTTTTTTTTAATTTTTTTTCAACGTTTTTTATTTATTTTTGGGACAGAGAGAGACAGAGCATGAACGGGGGAGGGGCAGAGAGAGAGGGAGACACAGAATGGGAAACAGGCTCCAGGCTCTGAGCCATCAGCCCAGAGCCCGACGCGGGGCTCGAACTCACGGACCGCGAGATCGTGACCTGGCTGAAGTCGGACGCTTAACCGACTGCGCCACCCAGGCGCCCCTGAATCTTATATTTAATATCATAATTGAAGTAATTATTGTCTGAAAAACAGTTAAAATATATTTTACAATATTCATTACTCCCAGATACCTTTGCAAGAGACATACTGAAGAACATACTATGTTACAGTGAGATTACTCTGTTACAACACTCCTTGGAAATGCTTCCAGAGCAAAATATTTTTTCCAGCTTTGAGTTATAATTGACATGTAACATTGTGAAAGTAAAGGTGCACAACATGGTTTGATATATACATGTATTATGAAATGATTACTGCCATGTTAGTTAACATCTGTCACTTCACAGTTACAATTTTCAATTTTCTTTCCTGTGATAAAAACTTTAAAGATCTACTCTGCTGGCAACACATTTCAAATATACAAAACAGTATTTTTAGCTACAGTCACCATGCTGTACCTTCCATCCTTAGAACTTATTGACCTCATAACTGGAAGTTTGCATCTTTTGGCCACCTTCACCCATGTCTCCAAACCCTCGATCACCACTTCTGGCAACCACCAATTTGTTCTCTGCTTCTGAGTTCATTTTTTTTTTTTAAATAGGTTTCACATATAAGTGAGATCACACAGTATTTGTCTTTCTCCGATCTGACTTATTCCACTTATGCCCTCAAGTTTCATCCATGTTTTGTCACAAATGGACCGTTTTCCTTCTTTTTTATGTCTGAAACTGTCATTTCAAAATATTAAGACTTAATATGATGAAACTCATCTCTTTATTTATTATGATACTGCACATCAAAAATCTACATGGACATATTAGATAGTAATATGGTTTAATAAGTTAGGAATTTGTTGTATGAGTTACATACAATAAATCGTAATACAATTTCATTTTGAGACAATGAAGGCAAGAGCCATCAGCAACGTATTGTCATTTAAACTGGTTTACAATTTATAATAATCCACAGCAATCTGTTGCCACTTAAATGGATTTACAGCTTAATTTATAATAATCCATAGCAAGGAAATAAGACTGTGACTAATTTTAGATTGTTTATTTAAAGTTGAAGATGAAAATGTGTCTTTACATGTCAATTAAGGAAAACTGCAGAAACTATTTGGTCAGGTTTATCAAGGGTCCCTCTCCACGATATGTTATGTGCATACCTATTAGTGCATGTGATTTTGACATGAATTGTTTGGGAAAGACAAAATTAATAATATTTTCTGATTCCATGTTGTAGATACAATTTTTAAGTATGCCAAATTTTAAGCATGACTCGTGTAAATGAAATAAAGTAACAACAGTGGAATAGATTGAGAAATTCTACACATGTTGAAATCCTGTTTTAGAAGCAGACTGTAGTTTGAATATTGACAATGGCTGTGATCAAATTTGTGATGAAAGAAACTAAGTTTATTGAAACTATTTATTGGAAATAGCTATAACAGCAATTTGCAGAAACATGATTATAATCTTCAATACACTTGTTATTTGTCAATAGCTATCTCCGTGCGTTAGTGAAAAAGTAATTTTGTGGGCATCATCAGTGTCGTAATTAAATCTTCATGCCTAAACAGTGCACCTCGAGGAAAAATTTACCTTTCTCACAGAAAAAAATTGAGTTGAGGAGCAGGTTCCTAAATTTATGTTTACTTAAATACAAAGATACATTTTTTCATCAATATTTTTGACAGGCTTGGATTGAATTCAGACCCACAAGATTTTCTGCAGATGTAAGGTTTCCCAAGCTATTGCTTTAGTGATTTTGCACAGTGTATTATAAATGTGTTTTTTCCCCCTGACTTCTCTTTGTTTCACCCTATCTGAAGACATTCTTTGCACATTAATGTGTTTCTTCTGAGTCCAGCTATTGTCAATCCAATTTTCTATGAACCTGCTTTTGTTGTTATCAAGGACTATGGCTTTGAGTATTTTGTGCTCAAAGCAAGGATTTATAAGTAGGTTTTATTCAATGCTGTATTTAAATACTCAAAGCAAGCATGTTTGGTTTTCTTTTAGTACTTAGAAAAAAATATATAAATAAAGATTGTGATTGAATCTATTCCCTATAAAATAATTACCTGTAGTATTCTGGAAAAATACAAATAAAGTGCCATCATAATCACAACTATTATTTCAATTTAATAATTATTTTAATTTAAGCTCAACCAGGATCATTAGGAGATTAATTAATGAGAAATTGGGAGGTACTTATTATAAGATGAGAAGTATACAGTTGTCTTCAAATATACAGATTGTGGGATTTATGTTTATGTTTATGATTTCTGGAAAATTATGTAATGTATCTAAATTTCATCTTATGTAACTTCAATATTCTAATAACTGCCTAGAATAGTGTTCTGAGGATTAAAAAACTATTCTCAGAGTCCTTGTAGTCTAATAACATTTTATTAAATATAAGATTATCATTGAAGTGAGCCGATGCAAAATATAAATACATCACCCAAGATATTTATTTATAACTGTTATACCAGTTATACATATTTTTGTATTGTGTTTACCACATATAAATATAATCATTTTTTTATTGATGTCAATATTTGTGGGCATCCTGTATCATGCCAAATGATTAGTCAAAATTTGACAAAATAGAGATAACAATGAGGTAAATGTCCCAGGAGAATCTAAGAATCAAAAGCAAAAGTTAAAAAAATCCTGGAACCTGATCAAAGTTTCTGGTTCAGTAAAATTGAAAAAAAATATTTTCAATAATCCTCAAATAGTTTGGGAGAATATTTGATAACAATGCAGTTATATTTTATTTCAAAAAATGTTTAATTAGTTTCCAGGAAATTCTGGCAATAAACTAAAGAGTCAAAAGTTTTTTGGGCCTTGCCTTCAATGAGTATTTTTCCAGAGATAGATTGACATTGATAAAGTATAATTTATTAAATTCTGTTTACATCCTTTAAGCAATGGACTTTGAGAACTTCATTTTTACTTATTAGTAGAATCTACATTTTTTCTTAGATAAAAGATCATTCCAGGCTCATTGAAAATGTATTTTAATTGAGCAATATTAGATGTTAGTTGACCAACAATGAAGCTACTGTAGGAGATAGAAATGAGACAAAATCAATGGGACTAAATTATAAATTGAATATACACATTTAAGAAAAGCAAAGTGTCAAAGATTACTTTTGGGGTGAAAGGTTTTTTCTTCTTTTTAATTTCTTTAATGTTTATTTTTGAAAAAGAGAGATAGACAGAGCAGGGGAGGGACCAAGAGAGAGGGAGACACAGAATCCAAAGCAGACTGCAGGCTCCGAGCTGTCAGCACAGAGCCAGATGTGGGGCTTGAACTCACAGACCACACTGCAAGATCATGACCTGAGCTGAAGTTGGACGCTCAACCACCTAAGCCACCCAGGTGCCCCTAGGGAGAAAGATTTTTAAATGGATAGATGATAATAGCATTTAACAAATCATGAAAGTTGAATACTTCGAGCTTTAGGATTCTTTTAAACAAGTACATTCAAATAAGTTGGTCTAGAAGTCATAGAGATGTCCTAATTGAATACATAAATTGTGAGTCGGCTGAGCAGCTGAATCCACAAGCATAGGTAAAATGACCTTGAAAGAGAATGTAGCATAATACAGAACATCATTACCCAGTATTGAGTCAGAGTGACTATTAGTGACCAGCTGATGAAAACATCTCACAAAATACCACTTATGTGGCACAAGCAGAGAGGCAGGAGTAATGTGTTCAGGAAGCCAGGAAAATGTGTTCAGAAACCAGAGGAAGAAAGCATTTTAAGAAACAGAGAGTGACTCTCAGAGTGGCTGAGTAATCAAATGATGATTGAAAATATATCTGATCTGTTGGATATTTTGGAGGCTTTGTAACCATAATGAAAACTGCATTAACATGAATATCTGAATGACAGATAGACCTAAATGATATGGGAAGAAAATAGAAATTCAGAAAATGAAGAAATATCTTCCCAAAATTTTGTCTACGAAGACAGAGAGAGAATTAAATAACTAAAGCGCCAGGGCTGAGTTTTAAATTTTGAAGTTTTTTGGTTAAAGCTTAAATGTGTTAAAACTGATGGAACAGATCCAGTTTATAAGGAGGAGTTGTCCAGAAGAGAGAGAAAAAGAAAGAAGAGATAGGGAAAGATGGTGAGAAAGAGAGAGACAGGGAAAGAGGGGAGAGAGAGAGAGAGAGCAAGAGAATGAAACAATACACAATTTCCAAGAAGGCAGGAGGTATTGGATCCAATAGGCCGATAGAAAATTTATTAAGAGATGGAGTTAATAACATCGAAAGCCAGATATTTTAGCACCATTGAATCATGGCATTTAGCATGTAGTGTTTGCCAAATTCATAAGAAAACTATCAGATAAATTAATTGTTTTTTGAGTTTTTCCCCTAATATTGTAAATGAAGAATTCATTCATATATAGGAATTTAGAAGGAAATGACGGCTGACTATAGAATCAAATTATATTGTTGAAGAGGCAAATAAATAATTAAATAAACCTTATCTATCCATGACCAATTGAACAATGTGTGTTAGATTCTTTCTATGTTACAAGTATTGTAGCCAGTGATTGGTGGCTTGTGAGAAACCTTCATTAAAAATTTAATCATGTTAAGTTAATATCTCACCTCAATGCACACTTTTACCTTTCTACTATGCATTTTGCAATGTACTTTCAGAGTATTTAATTGACCTGAGTATTTAATGACCTGAGGCAGAATCAAGAGTTAGACACTTAACCCACTGAGCTACCCAAGGACCCCTCCCACCTATTATTTATCAGGTTAACAACTTCACATATATTAAATGATATCTTAGGAAAATAGAAAGGCCAAGTTTACCCTGTTACCTTCTTTTAAATAATATCATTTAAATTTGGTTTATGAAGGAACAAAATTATTGACAAGTATATTAATATTACAGATGATTTTGAAAAAAATGAATCAAGAGTTATGAATGAAATATTCTCAGTGAATTGGCAATTGGATTTTACTTTTCTGGTACTGGTAAGTTCCTGTTTTATTCACACACAGAATCATTCTGAGATAAATGCTGACATGTCACCTCTCCTTCTTTTAGACCAAAATAAAACATAGATTATTTAATATTAAGACATATTTGATTTGCTGTTTGTGATGTTCACTGAGAGAAAAAGTTTTTTTGTTTTGTTTTGTTTTGTTTTTAGTATTCTCACAGGGTGATTTTCTTAGGGGTTGGAGAAAGTATGGAAACCAAACCTTTAGCCCTCAGCTCCACCCAGCTTCTTCCAGAAATAAGAATAATACTTTCACCCAAATTTTCCATGAATATTATTGGCAGTTTCAATATGTATCTTAAATTAAACATCATAAATGACTGATTTGCTTCACAATAATGTATCCAGATAATTTTTATTCTCTATAACATTAAAAATATTTGAAATAAGAACCTTTTCTTGAGAGAATTATTGTATCTAATCCTCTTTAGTTGTTGCCAGATACCAAAGCTCCTCCACAACTTCAAAAACTGTATCCTTTTGTCCAGATTTGGGGCCCTGGATCATTCAGTCTACGATTCTAAAACTCTTTCTAATTGCTGGAGTAGAAAATGGACTCTATTAGACTATAAATTCTGTACCAAACTCTTGGGTAAGATCATCCAAAGCTCGCCAAGAGACATTAAGTATAAATCTAACCCTCATATGTTACCTAGCTTCATTCTGTTTTGTCATTCAACAAAAATATATTGAGGTACTATTTTGTATACATCATCGCTTTAGCATTGGAAATCCATAGTGAAGAAAACCAACACAGACAGGAGTTTGTAGTCTAGGAGATAAGACATACATAAAATAAAGTGTTGCACATTTCCTTATTTAGCTGATATTATAAAGGAGTAGTACAAGTGCCATGAGCAGATGTTCCAAGTTGCCATGTTCTAGTATGGAGCTTCAGGGAAAGCTTCCTGGGGAATGTGGTTAAATTGAAATTCAAATGTCATTTCAGTAACAGGAAATAAATTCTGCATATATTCTGGGGCAGAAAGGAGTAAAGCACATTAACAGGGAGTAAATGGATTTTATTTATTATAAGCAAAGTCTTTCTGTATTTTTTATTTGTAAAACTAGAGTACGCTGATGTTGAACAGCTAGATGGGTAGAATATCATACATATTCAACATCTTCTGATTTCTTGTAACCAACATTATGTAATCCACGACTTTTTCCTAATTTGTTAAATTTCATAGGAACCAGAGAATACTGTCCTATTCTGGAAGATAAATGGTTCTAAGGAGTTGCATGACACAGCTCACTGATACAGTCTGTTCTTAACAAGCACAGCCACTTTCCAGTTTTAACCAAAAGCCAATCTGGCAAAGATGCAAGAATGATGGGAAGTCCTTTCTCAAGAAGTTATCCTGGCAGCAAATAAGAGTTCCTAAGAACAACATTGACAGTGAGGATAATGTGTCACCAAAGATCTGGTGCCAGGAAGTAAGATCTATTGGGTGCTCAGAAAAGTAAAAATCAACTTCTCACTGAGTGAATTTTATGGGTATAATTTGGCTCAAAACTTTGAATGTGGCTGATTTTGTGTAGCTCTGATTGGTTAACTTCTTCCCTTCTTGAAGATTTTCTGAGACTGGTTTTCCAGTCTTCTTCACTAATTTAGTTATCTAAACTATCAATTCACTTTTCTGCTTAAATAGACCATAGTGAGTTTTTATTATTTCAGACTAAAGTTAATTCAAGAATTGCCAGCAGGGAAAGATAGTGAAGGGGCTAAGAGAAGGTGATGGGGTGTTCTGGCTTTATTGGGGCAAAATGGAAAATCCATCAATTGCTAAGGAGTAGAAAGCTAGCAACCATAACATGAAGTGGAAAGTAATTAATTCCTTTGTCACCAAATGTCACCTGGAATGATGTTCTCCTTGAGAATTAAGCTTTAAATATTAGCATGGCTGATACCTTAAAACTATATGAAAAACAAGAAAAATTCAGTAACTTTAGTTGGGCTGGCTATTGCTAATAGTGATACACATCATAGAAGACTAGAACAGGACAAAAATATCCCCAAAGACATTTTATTTTAATACTTGAGGTATAGCCTGAAAGTGACAGACTTTCCTTTCATTGTTACAAAAAGAGTGGGACCCTGAGAAATATAATACAGAAGGTATAAGAACTCCGACTAAAAAACAAAACAAAACACCAATTCTCACAGAGTTTTCCTTGTCAAAGCAAAACCTTCTCCCCTTTATTATGAGAAAAGTATTTTCTTTCTTGAACAGTATGTAACTTGGGTCAAAAGCTAAATTGGAAAAAGCAGTGGTAGCAGATACTCCTTGCTGAGGATGTTGTCTTGTGAGGCGAACTTGGTTCTCCTCCTACACTAACAACTGCTCCTCACTATGTCTATACCTAGTAAGGTGAGCCATATGCCAACATGTGTGTGTAGGAGGGGAATGGTGGTGAGAACTGACGAGAGAATGAAAGCAGAAAGGACACCAGTTAAAAAGTGCTAAAAATGAACTAATATAGAACCACAACAAGATCTTGGTAATACTTATACAAATAAATTCTGAGAATTCTGAGAGTAGTAACAAAAAAGAAGGTATTTTGCAAATGGCTCAATCTTAAGTCACTGGTGGACTAAGCTACATGATGTTCTGAGGTTGTTTATTAAATATGAGAAGCATAATCCACAATGTTTGGGAAAGACTTTCTTTTGTAGGGATATTTGCCATGTTCAACTAGCTCTTAAACTCTGAGAAATAAATCCAAATATTTTTTGAAGTCAATATGCTAAAAATTAAATTTGCTAAAGCCAGTGAGGAACATGAACAATTCCTAATATGTATGTTTCCTTCAACTCTTCACTTTCGTTGATTACTTGAATAGAGCTGGGATGTCCACACATGCTGGCACAGCTATTAGCAGTGTAAAAATGCGGGAGGCCACAAAGAGAATCTAGGCACTCTGCAGATTGGGGACCAGGTAATAGGGCCTAGGAACGATTTGTCCCAATCCCACTGAATTCTGACATGTAACTCCAAGGAATAAGAGAATTTTATACTCACACTTAGCTTTCCATGTTGTTATGGAGGCATATTTGTCAGGAAGATAGGTTATATGTCATCTAATTTGATTTGTCACTTCTAATTATTTAGACCTACAGCATATGGACCTTCTTTTGTATTCTTGCCATGGGCAAGGCATGTATGTGTCTACCATACTTCAGTCAGGGCCACCATCTGTGGGCATCCACCACTTTTGGATATCCTACACAGCATTACTTTAACCAACACATTTATTTTAAAGTAAAAAGTAAGGTAATAAGCTGATACCCATCGATTTCTTGGTCTTATCACATTCCTTATTACCTAGGAGTAGAATGAAAAACAGTTAGAATGGTTATGTTTCCCAAAGTTGCAGTAAAGACATGGAAATGATGTATAGTAGTGTCATGAACACTGAGGAGTACTATATATATTAGCAACAAATGAATGGTGCTATGTTTCCCACAGACAAAATAAGGGGTACATTACAACTGGCTGAAGTTCCTAACACACTGGATGGGTAGAGAAATGATATGTGGATAGATACATAGATGAGAGACAGAGGGAGAGGAAGGGGGAGAGAGGACAGAAATTTAAGTAGCTATTAATCACTTTAGTGTACAGATATTATTTGAGTCCTGAGTCAAAATTAAGCTCAAAGAAAGAAACCTCACAAATAAAAATAATACAAACACAAAATTGAAACGTTCTATCATCTGGATATTTGAAGACGTGGAACTGCTTTAAAATTTTAACCATAGAAAGAATTCGTATCTTTTATACAAAAAAATAATAGTATGGATATCTTTCTCAGAAAAATACAGGGGTTGCCAATTGGCAACTTCAGGCTCCTCATACCAATGGGTTAGCAAGTAGATAATGAGGTTACTGTTTTGGTAACGGATTTATTTCTAACTTTGAAAACAAATAGAATTGTTGCTCCCAGATAATGCCAGAGAGGAGATTAGGTGGAATTCAATCTATTTAATGAAATGACTCTTTATTTCCAGGGAAAAAAGTTAATGTTAGAATCAGTAGAAGCATATGGTTCAGATTCCTCGAAAATAAAGTTTTGTTTTCATCTGGACAGTGACAGGCAAGCTAAAGTGCTGACAAAGTGAATATGCAAATTATTTTTTAGAAGGAGTTATAAACACTAACTTGGTGACCAAGTACAGAAATGAGAATTATAATAACCCATCCTATTCATGTTATTTTATGTATTATGTATATATAATTTGAATTTATTTCTACATCATTTATCCACCACTTTATATAGGACATTTTGATCATGGTAAACTTGGCTTTTTTTTCCCCATAGATTTCAATCTATCAAGATATAATTAGGATGAACTATGGCTGCAATGAACATCACCAGAGATTCCGAATTAGAATTGAGGAAAACAACTGAGGATGTTACTTTTGGCATCACCAGAGCTTGGTTGTCCTGCTGGGGTTGAAATAAAAGCCAGTTTCTAGGGGTGGTATTGGCAGTGAGGCCAAGGATAACACTCAGTGTCAGGTGATATTCGTAGCCTCTACTTCAGTGAATTCCTTCCTATTCCCAGTAAGCTATCACTTAGTGAAAGTATTTGCCTGCTAGGAGTGAGGACGTCTTATCTGTCACAGTCAATGGTTGTGAGGATGAGCAGTTCAATTTTTCAAGACAGTCATTCACAGTGATAGAGAAAAGGAAAAACCCTGCTTCTATTCTTACTTCTAATCTTTCGGTTCTTATTTTGTTATTTTTTATTATTTATCTTTTTTTAATTTTTTTTTAAAGAGAGAGAGAGAAAGTAGAGGAGAGGGGCAGTGGGGGAGAGAGAATCTTAAGCAGGCTTCATGCACTGCGCAGAGCCCGATGTGGGGTTCCATCTCACGACTGTAAGATCATGACCTCATGATCTGAGCTGAAATCAAAAAGTAAGATGCTTGGTTAATAAGAAAGACCTACGTATCAGAAGTGACCTGGAAGGCTTTTTTTTTTTTTTTTTGAGAGAGAGAGGGTGCAAGTGAGCAAGGGGCAAAGAGGGAGAGAGAGATCCCACAAGCGACAGAGAGAGAGAGAGAGAGAGAGAGAGAGAGAGAGAGAGATAAGTGGGGATCACCCAGGGTTCGTGCTTTACCCGAAGCAGGGCTTGTAGAAGTGAACTGGAACTTTTAGTCTTGCAAACCTACAGATTCTAAATATCTAAAAACACAGGTTTGCATTTTGTACATTATTGAGTCTGTAAAAGAAAACACTATATTTAGTACATAGGTTTTTTTTTTTAATAAATGGTTTAATTAAGTTTCAAAAGCCATGGAATCTGTTAAAGTGAATTTAAGTTACTAGACAGTGTTCTAATGATTGTAATTTAGGTGGTTTCAAATTAACTAAATATAAGATAATTATATAGTTTTAGAAAATAAGAGTAACAGGGTCAGGCTGCTTCATTCATTCATTTCTTCAATGCCTACAATATTCCTGGCATTGTTCTAGGCATTGGTTGCATAGCATAATTAACATACTTTCTGTCCCCGTGGAGCTTATATTCTCCTACCAATATTCTAGTAATAATCTCTTCATGAACATATGGATAAATAAGTGGATATAAAAAGCAAGTTTTATTGGAAATAAATGGAGACAAAGTATAAGCATCTGTGTCGATCATGTATCTAAACAGAGGTTTTAAGAGAAAAAAATATTTAAGGAATTTAATGATACATACAGAATTTAGCAATATAAAACCAGAAATTCATTCCCAACACAAATAAGTGAAACTTTCTTAACAGCCAATAATTCAGAAGTGAAATTGGAAGAGATATAAATTTTTCTACATCTAAAAAAATGTGTATTTAAATGTATTTTAGGGAGTTAACACCGAAAAACAGTCCACATCTTGTTGCAAAACATTATTAATAGCTTCCAAAATTGATTATGGGTAATTTTTAAAGGATGGGCACATGCCATCTTCAGAATTTTGAAGTACATTGCAGAGATATGTATTCATCTGTTTTAAAAGTTGTTTCGGTCCTAATAGGTATCATATGAACTAATGATTTCATATGTATAAATCAGATAGTCTCTATTCTGATTGTTTTCCTCTCATAAATCTGCTTATGAGTATGTTTAGCCATTAATCAATAACTGTATGCTGATGGGCAAAATTCACTTATTTTTCCATAAGCATAGTTTTCAACTCTAACACTTTTATATAAACTTTTCACTTACATTGGTTCCATTGTCAAATTTTTAAGAATTAAAGAATAACATTTTAGCATAGGGAAATATTCCTTCATCGAGTAAGTATTTGTCACAATGTCAGTCTCCATTGCAGTTGATGTTCTAAAACTTTTATTCTTATTTATTTATTATTACAGATTTTTAATAAGACAAATGGGTACTTGACAGAGAGAGAATCTATTGTTAATTTTTTTTCAGGTATTAATATAGAAATTACCACTTATGAAGAAAATCGATTTGACTATTTTTTAAATTGTAAATGCTCACTTGTCATAAAACCTCAGGAAATATTAAAATGAAAGAAACACAATGATGAAGAAATGTAAGAGCTATGGGAAGGATAAATGTTTTCAAAGATGCAGAGAACCACGTGTAGAAGAGGAAAAGACATCTACGATTGTACATACAGTACTTACGGGGGGAATAATGAAAATAATATAGAATAGAGGGAGAATCAGGAAGAGAAGTGGACCGAACAGGTGCCATCAGGAAAAGGAATATAGCACAGACCTTGCAGCCAAATCAACTGAGTTTGTGTCTTAAATTTGTCACTTTAGGGACACCTGGGTAACTCAGTTGTTTTTGTGACTCTTGAGTTGGCCTCAGATCTTGATCTTGTGTGAGATTGAGCCCAGTGTAAGGCTCTGCTCTGGGTCTGAAGCCTGCTTAAGATTCTCTCCCCCTCCCCCACTCAAGCTCTCTCTTTCTCTCTCTCTCTCTCAAAAACAAACAAAACAAAACAAAACAAAAACATGTCATATTAACTTCATGATGTTTAAATGAATCCGCATCTGTAAAGACCTTAGAAGAGGGAATGGCAAACTCCAGCCTGCGTACCAAATCTAGTCTACTATTTTCATAAATAAAGTACATTTAAACACAGCCGCATTACCTACTTATTGTCTATGGGTGCTTTCAAACTACAAACTTTCAGATTATACATTTATCTCACCAGAACTACATCTTTCTTTGCCTCAAAACCACGAATAGATTTTAATGATTCTAAAAGCAGACAAGGCTTCTACATTCATTATATTCTACATCTGTGATAACATCCTGGAAACCACTTCAGAGGAAATGGACACTAGTTTGGTAGCACAGGTGCAACTATTCACAATCACCAGGGATTTCCTGGTGAATCCAAGATAGAAAATCATGCGAGTGGGTCTCACGAGTAATATTAAATTCATAACACATTAATCTTCTTTGTGCTTTCAGAGTCAAAATGGTAATGCATCTCTTTTAACCTTGCTGTCTATTCTAGAAATATTGTCAATACTAACAAGAATTTAAAATGTTACCACATATAATACACCGACATCAGAACAGAAAAAGATTATGCCATCTCCTTGAGATTTGCTTTTAAGTAAAATCATGTTCATACTGAATTTAATACAAACAATTTCCTAACCCCCCAAAAAAGGTTTAACAATATTATAGACATGATGTCAATATTTAGCAGTGTTGAGCAGAATTATAATCATTATAATAGTATTTTATTAAAAGTTTATTCTGTGGCAAACTTTATTAACCCATCATAAATGAATTACTTAATTTTTACTTATGATTATATTTTGAAATTGGTATACGTGTTATACATATTGTACACTGTGGACCTAAGACTTAGGTTATGCAAGCTTTCCAAAAACATTGAGCTAAAAATATCAAAGAATCAGAACTGGATATACTTTTATTAGATACGAGAGTGCAAACATCATTGAGCAATACTTCCTTTCTAGAACAAGGCATTTCCTTCCATGTGTCTTCGAAATATTTTTAAGTTCTTACTCACTATGTCAAAAATTCCTTATTTCATTTGGAGAGTTTATGTTAAAAATACCTCAAAGATAAACTCTTCACAGTATACTGAGCTTTGGTAAAAACAATAGGCTGCTTGGTAATTTTGTATTGCTAAATTACTTTTACTAGATATGAATTTATAAAAATGTATGTGAGGTATAAAATATTAAGTAACAGCAAAACTGACCCATTCAAAACCCAGTTAAGAAAGAAAACACTATAGGTAACTTTGAAGAATCCTGTTGTTTTTTTTTTTTAACTTTTTAAAATGTTTATTTATTTTTGAGAGAGAGAGGGACAGAGCGTGAGCAGGGAAGGGGCAGAGAGAGAAGGAGACACAGAATCTTAAACAGGATCCAGGCTCTGATCTGTCAGCACAGACCCTACATGGAGCTCGAACTCATGAACTATGGGATAATGACCTGAGTTGAAGTCGGCCACCCAACTGACTGAGCCACCCAGGTGCCCCTGAAGAATCCTGTTCTAAATGGACATATCCAGTCTCTCCCGTTGTCTCTGTATAAAGAGATAACCATTCACTCCATTTTCTTTAGATAAATTGATAAATAGAATAACATAATAGATAAATAACGTGTATCACAGTTACCAAGATTGTATATCTATCTATCTATCAATCATCTATCTATCTATCTATCTATCTATCATCTATCTCTCTTTGGGGGATACAAATCTATATATAATCTTGTAGTTACTTATGATATTATGTTTTTTAGCCTAAAAACTACATTATTAAAATTCCATTTCTTTCCACATGAAAACTAGAGTTATCCTCCCACTCTAAACAAACAAATAAGACATTTGTAAAATATGCAAACAAACTATTTTCAAATATTTCTCAACATGCATGCAGGGCTATGATCCCTATATAAAGGCAAACATATAAGGAAGCATTATGTTCTCAGGTTAGAAGCAATTTCTAGACATTAGTGTAAAAATTGGAAATGTAAGTAGAACTGGGCAATTTTGTGGACTCAAGGAGTCAGAAATTAAAATCCAGGGAGGCCGAGGCAGCTAGATTTGCAAGATGTTACCTCAGAGAGGAAGCAGTTACACACACTTTGATACCCTTTAATATGAATATGTCACATAAACTTCTTCAGGTTCGAAGTGTCCTATAAATTCTTCATATATATGTGGAATTTCATAGTTTTAGTTGCACAACTAACCAGGCATGTGGCAAGCAGTAACAATCAGGAATTCAAATGAAAGTTAAAAATAAACTCACAGTGATTTGTCTAATGTAAACAACTCAACTGATGAAAAACTTGAATAAATACATACTTTGTAGGTAAGGCCAGTCATACATGTGTAATAAGACAATGGCCCTTTCTGCTGCCAAGCCCCTGCCAAATTCCCTGGACTCTGTTTAAAAGGTGAATTTTAACTTCAGAATCAGCTTTTTAAAAAATCCAACCATTTGGATTTCATATATTGATGCAATTAATGTCTAAACAGTGTTGACAGATGTCTAAAAGTACAAGGTCTCAGAAAACTCTACTTTATTAAGGTCATTGATTGTTGAATGAAGTTCTAAATTATGATAGCATGAATATTTTATGTATTATATATAGACACATATATATATTTATATTATGAAGTGTACATACATTTGTATATATGTTTAAAAATTGTACACAATCCATGTTTATACATAGAATATAGGCTCCACAATTATTGCCTTATTCACCAACATTTGTACCTAGTGTTTTGTCTATAACATTTCATAAACTGATATACTTTTGCTTCTCTCTCCATCTCCCTCTGTCATTCACTCACTTATCAGATACAGAAAAATATTAATAGACAAATATAACTCACTGTTTTAAAGAGAACATTTTAGATAGAAACATCATTAGTCAAGTAGTACAGTTGTGCTGGTAGCCACCAATGAACTAACATCCTTACATATTCATTGTACAGCTTAGTTGTCCTATGCGTACTGATAATTCTGAAGCATTTGTTCACATAGTATATTGCGGTTTGTCACTGTTTGTTAACTTGAGATTTCCAATACTAAGTAACTAAAAAGTAAATATTTTAATTTTATACTTCTTAATGCTGTAAACTTATTTATATTTTATAGTTTATAAAATATATTGATGAAATTGTGCAAACAATATTTTCACCTAAATTTTCATATCATAGGATTCTGATACTTATTTATTCAATAATATTTTCTACTGTTAAACTATATGATAAACTGTAAAAATATTTGTTCAATAGTACTTACATGACAGGGATATTGGCAGCCAACATTTTAATAGAGATGACTAATTTTTAGGCAAACCAGTCAACAGTTGCATTATTATTGAAGAAATATTAAATGTGGAACAAAAACTAAAAATAAGAGTGACTTTTTAAAAAATTATAACACTTATTTACTTAGAATTCTAAGTTCAAAACTATTATTTTGCTTATCCCTTTGAACAACTGAGTGAGTGAGGCATACACACTAGATTACATTAGCCCCATTTTTGCAGACAAGAATGAAAATGGTATTCCTGTATTTAGTATAAAACAGATCTGAGACAGAAACTCTGGGCTTTCACACTCACAAATGCTCTTTTACCATTGCTTTTTGATACATCATTTTTAAGTAATTTGATTTCACAAGGGTTTAAAGTATAAGTGTAGGTGCTAAGATCTATTCCTAGCAGGTTAACTCTTGGGCCAACCAACCTAATTAATTCCCTCATGGGCACATTTTAAGGCATTGTTATACTCAATTTTTTTTGTATTTATTTAAGTAATCTCTACCTCCCAACATGGGGCTCAAACTCACAACCCCAAGATCAAGAGTCACATGCTCCTCCAACTGAGCCAGTCAGGTGCCCCCAGCATTGTTATACTTCTAACTCAACCTCACAGCTATATTTGAGGGCCCCATGAGCCAAAGGTGCAGTAAAGCTTATCTTAAGGGATCAGGAGACACGATGTTTAAGCATGTTTTCAAGTCTTACCCTATGCCTGGCACACCCTCAGCAACTACTCAGATGTCAATTGAGGAAACAAAGTGAAAAGATCAGAGGAAGGCCCACCTAGGAGTTGGACACTGATGATAAACACAAGCAGTATCAGATCCTCTTTTTAGGTCCAATGTCTCAAGGAGCCCTAGCGTTGGTCTACTACATTGTTACCCAAAGGTTAGAGAGCAATAATACTTTTGGAGTCTAGACTATGCAAGGAGAGGGTCCAATTAAGACTGCCTGGGGACTAAAAGACCTAATAGTACTAATTTCATCTATGCCAAACCAAGAAACTACCATTCTGAAGCCCAGCAGAAATAAATGATGGGCATTTCCCTGAGGTAGGATCAGGGGGCTCAGGAATCTACCACTCTGTTTCTAGTAGGAAACACCGAACTGGCTCCAAGGGAAATAAACTGTATTGGTAAGCTTTGGTCTTGCACAGGACATGAAACCAGAGGAGACTAACAAGGTTAGAGCCCAGGTGATCAGTCCATATAGTGCCGGACTTCCTCACATAAGGTGCATGAGTCCCTAAGAAGGTCTATGAACTTCCACACAAAAATTTGAGTGTGTCTATTTTCCTGGGAAAGGGCCCTTCCCTTTTCATAGACTCAAGAATAAGTAAAATCCTGAGCTAGAGAAAAGGACTAAGCCAATGGCAGGTAGGATAAGGAAGCCACCAGATGTACTTCAGCGCGAGCCAAATCTGTGAACTCGCAAATCTGTCACTGAAAAGTTAGAACATGGATTCACAGCAGAGACAACAGAGTGGTGTCTTTGTGTTCTTCTTTGTAATTGTATTTCAAGTTCCTTCCAAAACAAGGTCCTGGGGAACCCCAGTTTCAAGTATGTTCTTGAGCTTTGTCCACTTCTGTCTTGTATTCATGCTTAGGAATTCATTTACCAATGTTAATCCCCAGGGTGGGAGATGTGACATAGCAGGACTCCCTCTTCCATGGCACGAGTCCTTTGCTGAATTCAACACAGAAAACACACTGGAACTTTTCCTTGGAACTGGGTTGTGATGAGAAGTGCCTGCCTGGATCATCATCATCTTTTCTTTGACCCCTCACTCTACTTTCTGAAGATAAAGCAGAAAATAACAATTCTAAAAGATAAAACACATGCCTCCAATGTGCTGTGCTTTCAGATATTCTGGGTTTAATTCAGCTGCCTAGAGAGCTGATTGATGTGTTCACCTTGTTAGGCAGCTAAGCCCACTTCCCTGAGGAAGCCCACTCTATTCCTGGTAGCATGACAGGCCACTGAGAGATAGAAAGTACATAAGAACTCAGAGGTCACCTGGAATTTCTTCCCCAGAAAGGCAATTTCATGAAAGAGGTCTTCTAAGAAATAGCACCATACTTTCCCAGGTACTCCTCAATCACTGTGTTGTCTGTCAAATGGATGGTTTTATTATTTTTTTAAGTTTATTTATTTATTTTTGAGACAGAGAGAGAGAGAGAGAGAGTATGCACATGCACACGAGTAAGCGGGGGTAAAGGCAGAGAGAGAAAGAATCCCAAGCTGACAGCATGGACCCCAACACAGGGCTCAATCTCAGGAACACCATGAGATAATGACCTGAGCCAAAATCAAGAGACATTTAAGTGACTGAGCCAACCAGGCAACCCAGGGATGATTTTATTCTTGATCTTGGTTTGTCCACATTTCAAGATGAGTTCCCGGAAAGAGTTCAGATTTGGAAATCCCTAGTTCACATAAGTTTCCACTATATGCAGCATTTTTATGGTCTGGTGGGGTCACCCTGACAAAGATACCACTGAAAATCTGCAGGTGAAGCTTTGCAATGGTCCTCTACACCAGTGAACTCACTCTTAACCCTTTGATGTGTACAACAAAGGCCAAGGAGTGTTTATCTGGCACTTCCAAGCCATGAGGTTTATTTCTAGTCATCTAAGTCACATCCTGTCATGTTGCTGCCTCCAGGAATCATGTAGGAACCATTCCAGTCATTTAAACTTGAGCTCTTTTCCTCTCTTCTGCTCTTTCTTGTCCAAAAGTGCCTGCTTTGCTTGAGTGGCTTTAAGGGCCTGATAAGCCTTCTTCTTTTTCAGGAGAGTGTCTGGAACCAAAGAGATCTTTTTTCTCCACTTTTGCTCCACCATTATTCTAAAGCTGCCAAGAGTGAGCTTTTAATGATGTTATAGCCCACATGGATTTAGTCATCAGCATTCATCTTGCAACAGGGCCATAGAAGTCAAGTGACTACAATAAGAGACGGAAACATTTCCCAAGTTCTTACATTTAATTTTCCTTCTATAATGCATACTTAAGAAAAAGAGATAAAAGCCAACTTTCTCCCTTTTCTCCTTCATCACTTTCCAGATTTCATCATTTTACAAATTTTATTATTTATATATAATTAATGAAGTGTTTTGTGCTTTGGTAATTATCATTTGAGCCTCTTATATCTAAACCTTTTTATACTCCAAGAGCTTATGCAAGACTTTAATTTTATACTTTTTTTATTCTAGTAATGTGGGAGTAATATTGCATGCATTTCACAGAATACTGAACTCCAACCAATTTTTATGTGCCAAAGATGATCCTGTCAACTGTGTTAAATAACAGTATTGTTTTTATTGTAATTTTTAAATAACTTAGTAAAAGTTAAGCACATAGAATAGAGAACAACCATAAGAATATAAATCCTGAGGGCTTTTTAAATATATTAGTTGCAATATTATGTGCAACAGTTAGCTGTTTCTATCAAAAAACAGACATATTAAAATAAAAAATAAGTTGGAATAAACCATATGGATGAAAATTTCTCATCTGTTAAATAAGATTATCCCAAATAAAATATTTATAACACTTAACTGTTTTCTTTCAATACAAATGGATTCTAGCAGGTAAAAATGATATAAGCTCATAATGTTCACTCTGTGAAAACTGAGTAAAATACCAGAAACATAAGTAAGGAAAAAATACAATAGTATTTCATATGAAAAGGACTTAAATATATGGACAAGGATTTAAAAAAACTGTCTCAAATAACAGAAAACGGATATACATCTTTTATTTATTTAGCTCTGACCAAAATTATGTATTTCTTCAGAATTACAACTTTGTCTTAACAACACACTTTTATTTTCAATTGGCTTATTCTCATGCTTTTGTTCCTGACCTTCGAAACATATCTTATTGTACCCATGTAGTAGTTCTATTAGGAGAAACATCAAAAACAGCGGTGTTCAGCGGGTCTTTTAAAAATTGTACTATTAAACAAATAACATGAAAAGACTAAACAGATCAGCTAACAATGAGGTACTGGAAGCCAGCCAGTCTTCAGGCAATAAAGAGATGGTTATTAGTTCACTTGCCTACTAGGCTGAAGATTTACAGGGAATAAACACAAATAAAATCCAAAAGCATTCCTGTAAAACATTACATACAAAAGGTGAAATGGGGGTAACTAACAAAGAGAGAAAGTGCAAACATTTAAAATATATATTGAATTATGACCTCTAGCAATATGACAATGCTATAACCTGCTTGGCAGGAATAATGGCACGCAGAATTACCAAGCTGCAAAAATAGAACAAAAAAAAAAAAAAAAAAGGAAAGAAAAAGATTGGCCATGTTGAACAAAGACATTAAAAACAACTGACTGCTTTAATAAACATAATTCACAAACAAACATGCTAAAGAAAGAGTAGCTTCTCCTCCCATACACAATATATTTTATATATGAAGTGATTGAGTTTACCTTGGTCTTTCTTTTCTTAAGCACTTAACAAATGCCCTTTTAAATATAGATAGATTAGATAGATAGGTAGATAGATAGATAGATATAGATATCCACTACCAGAACTCTGCATTCTATTCTGGAGTGAGAAAATTATGATGTAATATGATATATGTTTTTTTTTAAATACTTTTGTTCACTTTTCTGTTGAACAACTAGAAGGAAATATCCAATTGGTTGTTGAATATGTAGCTCACAAGCTTGAGCAAGTGAGAATCATGATGACGTTGGTGATAAAAGGCATGAGCATGAATTAAGAACTGAGAGTGAAAGTAAGAGTGAAGTAAGAATTGAGCCCTGTGATACATCTACAGGTAAAAAAAAATAGAATTAGAAAAAAAATCCATAAAATAGAGACTAGACAAAACAGAGGCACAGACTGGGAATAAATGAGTAATATAAAAAATACTAACTCTTTGGACCTATTTAGGTGAATCAAAATGTTGCAAGTTTTGAGTTGTACATAATGCACTAGAGGGCTCTACAGCAGGTCAAGGTCATGGTTAAAATTGCACTCTTGCACGGGCTATGTCAGCCAGCCAATCCAGTGATGTTAGAGCTATATGGACTATAGATGAGGTTGTTATATAGAGTTTAACACAGATTGCAATAGAAGACTCACAGTGCGGACTGCTGAGACTGAGAGAAAGGCTGTGTCTTATGTAACAGGAACTATTCAACATTTTCAAAGCAGAACCTCACTTGTTACCAAACTCTAATAGACATAAAGCTTCTGATCAAGTGGCCAGCCTCAGGAGTATATGAAAGGAGCTGACCATAAAAAAAGTAATATTCTCAGATAAGAGGTTCCAATATGATGTAAATGATACTTTTGAGATAAGAACTTCATGTGTAAAGAAGGCACAAGTAAATACTATGAACGAGTGGCCTAGTCTACCCCATCACCCAACTCTGTTACACTGATGCCCAACCTCATGGAGTTTCACCATACAACTGGTGAATGATGAAAAAAACTCATAGCCAGTTGACAGATGAATCAGGTTCCCATGTTAGAATAAGCTGAAGATAAATTGCTGCCACACTGAAGCCATATTCAGGGTGGATCTAAAGAATAATAGGGAAGGAACATTTTCCTAGCATGCAGATCAGCAGGAGATATACTTGACCATTTAATTTTCATAGAAAGATAAGATTCCCAACATACAGCTATCCTTGGATTCCTTTTTAAAAATTAACTGAATGGATTTGTCTTTTCTCCTTTTTTGTATGCAGGGCCTCTGCCTGTACCGCCAACAGAAGATTTGCAGAATTGTTATTTATTGCCATGAAATTCCTCACAAAATTGTCTCACATCTAGATGTCTTTAGGTGAAACACCATGGAATTTATTGGTCACACCATATTTCATAGACTGAACTGTTCTGGTCCAATGAAGTGATTAAAGACCCCCTAAAAGACTACCGAAGGTACTAGCATCCTGCATAGGAGGGATAATATCCTCCAGAACACAATATATATAGTATATATGTATTATATATATGTAATTTTAAGTTCATCTTACCACTGAGGCACTGGCTGCCAACCATCCACTATGGCTGATGCAGTATACATATTGAAAAAGTAGTATGTGGTGCTAGGTTTCCCAAAGCTATGGTTTAATGAATTAATGGAAATCAATCATTCCCTTTGACTCAATTATACAAATTTTACTTCCTATCCTGATAAACACTGGCTGTGCTGGATTAGAGGTCATAGTTCCTTGGAAGGAAATTTCCACCAGCAGAGAGATTAAGATTTTAGTAAACTTGAAGTTGTAAGTTATACCTGATCACATCAGTCTCTTCATACTAGTAAATATGAAGAAAATAAAAGAAGGAGGGTGCCTGGGTGGCTCAGTCAGTTAAGCGTCCGACTTCAGCTCAGGTCATGATCTTGCAGTTCGTGAGTTCAAGCCCTGTGGTGACAGCTTGGAGCCTGGAGCCTACTTTGGATTCTGTATCTCACTCTCTCTCCTCCTCACCTGCTTGTGCTCTGTCTCTGTCTCTCAAAAATAAATAAATGTTAAAAATTGATTAAAAAAGGAAGGATCTAGTGGTACATTTAATTTTTTCCTCATAGCTATGAGAAACTAAGGTAGATTACTAAACAATAGAAGACAAGATTAATAGGTTATTTTTGGACTTCCACATCTGATAAAAATTGTGAATAGGCAATTGAAGAAATCAAAGCCGAACAAAAGCAAGTTACCCTGAGGTAACTCAGGGTCCCTGACCTCAGGGAGAAAGTCTTGGCCATTCCTGTGGTCTCACTAAAATGTTTATTGACTCTAAAGGGAACTGATGAGGAAGAGGAAGATAATATCAACAATGTCTTCAGGGCCAGTTGCCATAGCAAGAGCTTCAGCTTGTTATCCCCCTGCATTGAATTGCTACGTGGAGATTGTAGCTTGTTGCCACCTTGAGTGTGTGGTGATTTCTTGGATTCAATGGACAGCAGATGCATATGTGAACAGTTCAAAGGATAGACTGTGTTAAATCTTTGCTGTTAAGTGCCTCACATCTTCTCAGCCTCGATCCTGATTACAACCCCAGATAAAGTGCATTTTTTTCTGTGCAAGATTTTATTTGTTTTGTTTATAGAGATTCAAGTACACACCATCATTTCTTCCTCACAAAGCTTCTCTAACATCACATTGTGGTTCCTAAAGCGGAGTGCACTCCCTTGGCCCTCTTAAATGCGCAAAATGAAAATGTAGTGTCCTTAACACAAGGGAACAACTCACAGTTAACTGTAAAGGAATCTAAGGAATAGATGTTTCTACTTTTAGTTTTCATCACAAAAATTTTTGAGATGTTTTTGATACAATTCCTCAGAAGAACCAACAAAAATAAGAACTGGTCTCCTATGGTAATTGCTAACTCAAGAACAAATCCTACATTTGTATTCCCTCCTTCCTGGTCACCTTCCCCTCGGTCCCCAGCCTGCTAACTGAAATAAAAATTTTTGTCTCAGGTTCTGCTCTGGGAAAGCCAAGCTAATCAAGCAGTCATCATACTAGAAATGTATACATACCTAATCTAGATAAGAATAAAACAATCTTTTGTTTATGAAAACCTTCAGACCCTGGTATATTTTTAAAATTATGATTAAGCATAAAATTTTAAACATACTTTAATCAATCGTCTCTCCAAATATGGTAGAATGCATTATAATTCAACCATTTTTAGCAGGTATTTGCTGAATATCGACCACATAAGAGGTCTTATACAAGTCAAGATATACTACTTTATACTATTTCCAAAGTATTTCCTTTAGGATATTTCAATTATGTTTCCTGTGTCATCAATTATTCCTAATGGATAAAATATAAAGTGATGATGAGTTATTTATAAAGGTGTAGGAATAAAAACAAAACAAAAGCAAAAAGCAAAAACAGCAAACAATTAAGCATAAAACCAAAACTGATACCACGACTACTTCTATATCCACCCCGACCACCACCACCACAAATCTTATTAGCTAGTGAAATGTTTTGATGACTAATCAGATACTGATATATTCACTGAAGACTCAAAATCATATTTTCTATGAATAATGAAAATAAATTATAGCTCAGTTATATATACTTGAAATCAGTGAACACAGAGCTATTTTCAACCAGTTTTAATCAAGAGAATGAAAGCATAAAACACACACACACAAACACGCCAACCTTTAGGGGTGCCTGGGTGGTTCATTCGGTAAACCGAATCTTGACTTTGGCTCAGGTCATGATCTCATGGTTCGTGAGATCAGGTCCTGCATTGGCTCTGTGCTCAGCATACAGCCTACGTGGGATTCTCATTCTCTCTCTCTCTCTCTCCCTTTGTCTCACTCAATGCCTCTCCTCTGTGCTCACTCTCTCAAAATAAATAAATAAACTTAAAAAAAAATTGGGGGGACAATTTTTTAAAAAAGAATAATTAAGATGTTATTTCTTTATATTAATTATAAATATTGATTCTAAATTTGGTTACCGGACAGTGCTTTTATGTATTTTTTTCAATTTTTTATTTAAATGTTAGTCAGTTAACATACAGTGCAATACCGTTTTCAGGAGTAGAATCCAGTGATTCATCACTTACATATCACACCCAGTGCTCATCACAAATGGCAGTGCTTTTCTTCCCCAGTGAAGACTATATCTCCAGTATGGTCTTTTCAATTGGCTTATTACATATTTTTATTGAAAAAAAAAAACCCTAATTTCTAAGAGTTGAAAGCAAGCAATAATACTAAGGCTTTTAAAATTGGAGACAATGGGGTGTCTGGGTGGCTCAGTCTGTTAAACATGTGACTCTTGATTTCAGCTCAGGTCATGACCTCATGGTTTGTGGGATCAAGCCCCATATTGGGCTCTGCACTGAGCCCAATTATTGACATTGGCACTTCAAGGTTAAGTTACCAAACTTTGCACTATTCCAATTCTGTCAGTAAGTTGACAATTACATCTGGAAATTTGAGGCTAATGTGCATATATTTTGTTGATATACAAACTGATTTCAGTAAAGGGTGAAAGTGAATACTAATATAATGCAGTCAAGATTATTTCACAGAATATAAATTGACCTAAAATAATTAATATATGGACTATTCCCTAAAATGTTAGAGTTAATAGAATTTGAGTTACAGTTGTAATAGATAGAGGTTGTAATGAATAAATTATTATAAAGAAGAAATAATGATTATTTTTTGAAAAATTCACCCATCATTTATTTCAAGTGGTATTTATTAAGTGCCCATTATGTGCCAGATTGGGTCCTGAGGATATCATGGTTAAGTAAATGGCTCTTCTCTTTAAGTCATTTATAGATAAGTTGAACTTATGTCCAGTTTTCCCAGGAATGTGCATATTTATGTCTGTTTTAAAATATTATTTATTAAGAAGACTCTTTTTGCTCTCAAATGTACCATTGTATACATGATAATATGATTACTCTATTTGCAAACCTGATAAAACTCTTATATAGAGAAATATTGAAAGAAATTTAAGTCACTAAAGTAGATCCTTTTTTTTTTTTAAAGTAAATTAGATCTTTAGTTCCTTTTATACTTTCAATCTTATCTTACCTGCATCTACTGAGGCAACTTCTTTTAAACTGCAGTGGAAGCTGAATAAATATCTGATTATCTATCAACAGAATCAATCTTACACCGCAGAAGTCAGTAAATTAATTTCATCCAGCGGTGTTAAATCCTGTTTGGAGAAAACTGTGTAAAGAGGATTATGACAACATATTATAAATTGACTGTAAATAAACTTGTAGCCTTCTCACGGGGAAAGACATATTTGCTTTTACAAATGAGTGTTCCATCATGCTCTGTTCCCCTGTTTTAGATAAAACTGAGATACAGGGTATTTATCATTAGCACTTTGTAGATGTAGAATGTATTTTAAAGGTATTTATTAAATAAATACTCTTTTGAAAACAACACAAAGTCCTACGATGTAAGTCTCAATATAAATTGAATTCTATAATGTGATAGAACGGGAGTGGAGTCCAGATAATTAAAAAAAGTTTGCTCAGAACGCCAAAGACATAATTAAAATTTCTCACTGGCCTAAAACATTATTTTTTAACTGTGCTTAGGTTGGATCTATCTACTAGGAAAGGAAAAAAAAAAAAAAGGAGAGGTTTTGATAATTCCTTTTTTAAAAATTCAAATCACCACATAACATTTTGAGGCACAGAGGTATTAGAAACACATTTTGCTAATTTAATGGAGTTTTTCATGTATTTACAAATATCTAAGAGAAATATAAACAACAATGAAATCTATTTCTCCATAGAGATAGTAAAGATAAAAATTATAGCTCTTCAAATTACATCAACAATAAACTCTCAAAATAATTTGTTTCTTATTCCAATGAACAAGATATTACTAATCCTAATGTAAATAATCTGAATACTTTTGCTGCATATTTAAGAAAAAAAAGCTTCTATCATATTTCAGAGTGGGGAGAGAGTGGCAATGACTTCTTCAACACTCTTCCTACACATAATTCCTCTCCACTATGCTTCGTAAAGTGTATTTCTTATACGCTTCTTTAATATTTGATGGATTTTGAAATTTAGAAAATAAACTGAGAAGAATAGCTGAGCCTTTGTGGTTCTTTTGGGGAAAAATGAAATGATAAAATGGATACAAAAGACCTGTCTCTACATTTCTAGATTTAAAATAATAATAATAATAATAATAATAATAATAACTTTGCTAATTCTGGTAAAATGAGTGAATGGAACTAGGTCATTTTCAAACTTACACTGTTATTTTTTTAAATGACTTCCTTTCCTTGGGGGGAAAACAACAACACAATTTTTGAGTTATGTTCATCAAAGAGACCTGGGAAGTGCCACAGCTTGCAGCTGAATTTAAATGGTTTATAAGGAGAGAACAACATAAAGGTTACGATTCAAAATTAATTTTTTATAATTAGCTGAGAGGATTTTTAATTGCCTTAAATATAAATATTATAGAGTGTGCTACCTAAGGCAAAATGAGTTTCCTTTTTGAGATTAACCTTTTTTTCTATATTATTTACTAGGATTTTCAAACATTTATTAACAAATTTCTATTTAAAGGTCTGAAACTCATTCTCAAAACAAAAAAAAATGCATGTTGAGTTAAAAATTCATGTGATTAAAGTCATATTTATTTATGTATATGTAGTAGTATCAAAAATACTTAATAGACAATACATTTTGTATAAGCTTATGATTTTGAGTGACAAGATAATAGCAAATTAAAATTTTTTCCAAATAAAAACTAAAATCATCCTTCATTGTTATGAATCACAAGATAATTATTTACCAATTTTACAACAGTCTACCTATCTACTAATCTAGATGAACAAATATAAATATATCTTCATGATAGTTAATTTTATGTGTCAACTTAAAGGGTGTTTTTTGATGAGGTCAAAATTCAAATCTGTGAATATTGAGTAAGGCAGATTGCTCTCAGAAATGTGACCTCGTCCAATCAATTGTAGGCTTGAATAGAAAAAATAATAATAATTTGAGTCTTTGAGGAGCACATGAAGAAATTCTCCAGATGACTGCCCTCAGATTTCATTGCACCACCAGCTCTCCTCAGTCTCCAGCATTCAGCCACACTGCTGATTTTGGATTTGCTAGGCAGCAAAGTAATGTAAGCCAAATCCTTAAAGTAAATGGATAGATGATAAATATAGATAGATGATGATAGATGATAGATAGATAGATAGATAGATAGATAGATAGATGATAGATGTGAGAGAGAGAGAGAGAGAGAGAGAGAGAGAAGGCTGACCTTTGAACCATGTAGAGTTTAAGGGCACTGAACCCCCATTATGGTCAAAATCCATATATAACTTTTGACTCCCCCCAAACTTAACTACCAATAGTCTACTGTTGACATCAAACCTTCCCAATAAACAGCTGATGAACACATATTTGGTACGTTATATGTATTATATACTGTATTCTTACAATAAAGTTAGCTAGAGGAAAGAAAATATTAAGAAGATCATAAAAAAGAGAAAATGCATTGATACCACCGTGGTGTATAAGTGGACCTGTGCAGTCCAAACCCTTGTTGTTCAAGAGTCAACATATACATACATAAGGGTTGTACATAATACATATATATAATATAATATAATATAATATAATATAATATAATATAATATAATATAATATAATTATGTATCATATAATGTATATTAATTTTGTCTCTGTGGATAACCCTGGCTAATATACTCTTCAAAATCAATGTGATTTAAATGATATGTATTTACAGAGCCGTCATCTCTGACCTTATAGTAGCAACATAAATGATTACAATATGAACAAAAATTCAATCACAATGCCATCAAAAGGAATTTCTAGATAAATTTCTTAAATCAAAAATTTTATTTCTCATCCTATGTAGACTATCAGAAAAAAAAATCTGACCTTCACAATAAAGCAAGTTCCATCACTTCTTCATCACAAAAATGTGGTGCCACACTAAGCTAATTTTTATTTTGTTCCAAATTGATTTTAATAAAGTTCAGTTACAACATTAGTTAGTATGGATATAATATTCTACGTTGTGTTAATAAGCAACTTTAAGACTTAATGGTCTATGAAAAGAAATTATTTTTCTATCTCATGCTAAATGTCCATTGTGAAATGAATGCACCCCTACTACAACAAGAGAGATAAGTTTAGGTAAGAGAGATAAAAGAGATAAGGTTAACTGTGAGCTTAAAGCTTTAGAAGTGACACATATTACCTTGACACAAATTTTATCGGCTAAAATGATTTACATGACCTCTCTTGATTTCAAACTCCAAGGATGTACAGTTCTCTTTCTAGATGGATCATCACAAATCACAATTACTAAGTCTGAGATAATTGGCAGCGATGGAAGGATTATCATTCTGCAGAAAGAGTCACTGCAAATTACGCTGCCAACATTGACATTGATAAGGTGCAGCAGTATAATCCTTCCCCAGGAGGAGCAGCAAATATTTTGAATTGTAATACAATATCACACCTATTTTGTGTCAATCTTGTAGAGGGAACTGCACACATTGTCAACAGACAGAGGTAATGGAAAGTGATATTTTGGTGTGTTAGAAAGATATTTTTAAGCAAGTGGTGTAACAACAAAACAGTAGAAGTGTGAGTTTTTTGGGTAGTAATAAATATCTTGTCTCTAAAATATTAAAATATGAACCCAACAATCATATCTCAAACAATGCTATTTTAAAGTCTCCTGGAATCAATAACCTTCAATTCCCATTATATGGCAATTGCATATATTCCTGATTTGAAACACTTCTTTGTTCTTGAGAAGTTTGCAAAGAAGAATGAGACCAAGAAGAAGAACTTGAAGGGACAAATAAAGAAGAGGAAAAATAAGAAGGAAAGGAAATAAAAAGAGAAATATGGACTTAGAAATACAATTTTTCTTATCAGTACCATTTTCATTTCTCACAAATCTGTGATGTAAATTAAAAAAAAGAATCACCATTTGCTGTAAGAGAATAAAATTTTGATAGCATCATAGTCAAGCCTTTTTATTTAAAAACACACAAAAAGAATTAACAGAAAATATTTATGTAAATTAAAGTTTTATAGTGAAATAACATTATGATTAGTATTTTTAAATGACAGTGAAATATGCTTTTTCCTAGTAATGATGAAGATGTGTATGTGTGGGAGGGTGGTAAATCTTTTCTTTTTCTGATGGCTTCAACTGAATTGTGAATCTTACCAATTATCCAAAATTGTTTTACATGAGATGACTGGACATTTGGGAAAATGCACATGTTTTGGAATGTAGATTTGAGTTGCAATCTTGACTCAGAATAGTAGCTAGTGATTATGGACTAATAGTTACCTTTTCTGAATTTAATTTAATGTATAAAATAATGATAATCATAGTGAAATCTCTTGTCATGATACTTTTTCTCCAGCCTTATGAATACGTTGAAAACTATCAAAACACATTTATTTTTTTTTATTTTTTTTAACGTTTATTTATTTTTGAGACAGAGAGAGACAGAGCATGAACGGGGGAGGGGCAGAGAGAGAGGGAGACACAGAATCGGAAGCAGGCTCCAGGCTCTGAGCCATCAGCCCAGAGCCCGACGCGGGGCTCGAACTCACAGACCGCGAGATCGTGACCTGAGCTGCAGGTCGGACGCTTAACCGACTGAGCCACCCAGGCACCCCTATCAAAACACATTTAAACTATTATTTAAAACACATCATTTCACAAGAAATAAATACATGGTTTCTTCTGTATTGTTTTAGCTGAAAATAAGACCATTTGAATTTTTTGCCTCCTTTTTAGTAATTTCTGCTTCAAATGTACTTATACAAAGTAAGATTCTATAGATTTGCTAATTAAAACAGTAAAGTTAAGGAAACATGTTTGAGAATTCAAGGAATGTTTATGGGGACTTTGTACTTAGTATTTACAGTGTAAATGAACCATATACTTTGGTTCTAATTTGTTGTAAATTGAAAGCTAAAGTGCCATCTTTTCCATATCATTTTTTCCCTTACAGTCATTTACTTATCAGTGATAGATGGAGCATTTGCTTGTCTTGAATAGCATGCTATACATCTATTTTAATGAATTTTAGCCATCAACTTAATTGATAGTTTCAAACAGAGGGATAGATTTATTCCCGCAATGAATAAAACTACTTAACATTTGCAGCCTGAATAAATTATCTTAACACTTCTATTGGCTCTCCATTTCAGCCTAATATACTGCTAATTTTAAAAGAAATCAATCAAACAATATATAATATATCACTAGACCACAGTTTCTATATAAAGCAGAGTAAGTCTTTTTTTATATATAATACTTTAAAACTATGTGTTAAATGATTTTGCCAGGAGCCTTCACTGAACCAAGAAGCTTCTGACTTGTCTGATGTATATCCCTGTGGGCTCCCTTTATCATTTTTTACTTTAGACTATTTGTCTTTTCTTGGCATCCCACCTGTACAAGTGAGATGTCTCTATTGTAATAATTTATTATACAGAGTTTCAGAAAATTTGTCTTCTAATTAGAAACATAAATGAGTCTAGTCCATATGGTTTACTATAGAGAATGACATACAAAGAGAGTGAAGGTTAAATATTGACTTCTGAATATATATATAAAAATTTTCTCATATAAGTGAAAACCCCCAGTCAAATATATAGATCCAGTACTTATGTTAGTGTGATATGGCACTTACATGAGGAAATATTATGGTTCAAAATTTATATAACATAATCATTTACATATCTTAATATTTTGTTATATAACTAAATCATGTAGGTTATTTACTTTTACTGCATTATTAAAATTCATTATTTTATTTTATTCTAATGAAGAACTGTAATTATCACTGAATAATATTCTCAAATAGATTAGTGTTAACATGCTGCACAGAGGCAGAAGTTTCATTGATAAAAATTGCACTTATAATTTACCACAATATTTTATTATATGATATATAATATTGTCCTATGAGCCTTTATTTTTTCGTAAGTGAAATTATATAATCCTTCTATTTTCATTTCTGTAATATTATTTTCTTTTAATGAAACTGCACAAAAATTTATAAATTGAGTGCCTCACTTTAATTTTATTTTAATATGTTTAAAGAGAAAAAAAACCAAACAAACCATAGGGTGATGCTCTAAAGTTGTTAATATTAATATTATAAAATTAAGATACATTTTATAAAACAGAATGTAATCAAATATAATTTCCACAAAAAGAGTTATGAAAAAGAATGGATGAGAAAGTACAGCCTACTGGAGGACAGCAAATTCACAGAAGATCTAAACATAAGTTGTAATGTCAACTGTACTAGATGGAATCTAAGACATACATATTATTTATTCCATGTAATGTAATGAAAGGACCTCATTTGAAATTATTTTTGATGCCTATTTATTTATTTTGAGAGAGAGAGCATGAGCAAGTGGGGGCAGGGGTAGACAGAGAGAGAGGGTTGAGAATCCCATGCAGGATCTGTGCTGACAGCACAGAACCCTATGCAGAGCTGGATCCCACGAACTGTGAGATCATGACCTGAGCAGAAAACAAGAGTTGGACCCTTAACCAACTGAACCACCCAGGTGTCCCTAAAATGACCTCTTTTTAAATGCTCTGAACAAACATAAAAGGCCCACCTAACTTGGTCATCACTGATTTAAAGAATGGACCAGCCAGCATAGCTGAGTTTTATTTTTTTGTTTTCCAGTTATCTTCAGTTGCATAGGTATACACGTGGCTAGTCAAAGTTGAATCCAAGGTTGGAATTTTTACCAGTTTTGTGAAATGACCCAGGAAAGTGACAAGCATGTTGAGGTTTAACGTGAGGCAATTATTCTACTGTTGGACAGAATCTAACGTAGGTCATTAGAGAAGTAAAAACTTGATAATGATGATTATCAATACAAAGATGACATACTTCAGGCACTGTACTAAGTTATCCTAAAATTTATTGTCACTAAATACCCATATTGTTTTTATCGATCAGAATATTGAAAAAGGCAGAGTGGGGATTCCTTGTATAAGCTCTGTGATCTCTATGGCCTGAGGTTGAAGAATCAAAGATTGGGTACTGCAATCATGTGATGGCTCATGAACTCACTTGTCTAGTTGTTGATTGTTACTGTCAAACTAGGACCATAGTTTCTTTGTTTACGAGCCTTGAATTGTGAAATCAGTTCAAGAGGTAGTTTGTGTTTCCCTACAGCATGATATGTATTTCCAAAGACAAGCACTCTATGACAGAAAAGGCCATGTGGAAGCCCTATGTTTATGATGTAACCTTGGAAGTAATGCAGCATCACTTCTGCCATGCTCTTTTTTATTCCCCCAGAACTTACATTTTTAGAGCAATTTTAGGTTCACAGAAAAATTGAGTGAAAGGTATCGAGATTTACTGCATACCCTCTACATTACACATGCATTAGCCTCCTGCATTATCAATATCCTTCTTCAAAGTGATACGTTTCTTACAACTCATGAAACTACACTGGCTCATCATTATCATCCAAAGTCCACAATTTAGGGGCGCCTGGGTGGCTCAGTTGATTAAGCGCCCAACTTAAGCTCAGATCATGATCTCGCGGTCTGTGAGTTCGAGCCCCGCATGGGGCTCTGTGCCGACAGCTCAGAGCCTGGAGCCTGCTTCCGATTCTGTGTCTCCCTCTCTCTCTGACCCTCCCCCACTCATGCTGTGTCACTCTCTGTCTCAAAAATAAATAAACGTTAAAAAAAATTAAAAAAAAAAAACAAAGTCCACAATGTATATTATAGTTCACTCTTGGTTTTACACAATCTTATACAAAACTCATGTTGCCAATAAGTTTTGAAATATGTATAAAGGCATACATCCACCATTATAGTATCATACAGAGTAATTTCACTCCCCCAAAAGGCCTTCATGGTCTGCCTACTTATCCCACCCTACTCTCCAACCCCTATCCACCACTGATGCTTTTCATGTATTCTTAGTTTTTCCTTTTCCAGAATGTAATATAGTTAGAATCATACTGTATGTAGTCTTTTTTGATTGGCTTCTTTCACTTAGTAACATGCATTTAAAGTTGCTCCATGTCTTTTCATGATTGGATAGATCGTTTCTTTTTAGTGCCTAATAATATTCCACTGACCGGATGTACCACAGTTTATTCATTTATCCACTTACTAAAGGACATCTTTGTTATTTCTAAGTTCTAGAAATCGTGAATAAAGCTGCTATAAATATCTGTATGCAGGTTTTTTAAAAAATTGTTTTGAATGTTTTGCTTATTTTTGAGACAGAGAGAGAGAGAGAGAATGAGCAGGGGAGGGCTGGAGAGAGAGAAAGACACAGAATCCGAAGCAGGCTCCAGGCTCCGAGCTGTCAGCACAGAGCCCGACACGGGGCCAGAAGTCATGAAACACGAGATCATGACCTGCATCGAAGTCGGACGCCCAACCAACTGAGCTACCCAGGAGCCCCTGTATGCAGGCTTTGGTATGGATAATAAGTTTGTAATTCCTTTGGATACATATCAGAAAGCATGAGTTCTGGATCATATGGTAAGAATATGTTTGGTTTTGTCAGTAACTGCCAGACTGCCTTTCAAAGTGGCGTGCTATTTTGCGTTCCCACCAGTAGTTAATGAGAGCTTCTGTTACTCCACATTCTCACCAGCATTTGGTATTGTCATGATTTTGAATTTAGCCATTCTAACAGGTGTGTGGTAGTATTTTACTGTTGTTTTCATTTGCATTTTCTGAGGACATATTATGTGAAGCATCTTTCCATATGCTTATTTGCCTTCTGTGTATCTTTGGAGAGTGTCTGTTAAGGTCCTTGCCCATTTTTTAATTCTCCAGAATTGTTTTCTAATTCTTCAGTTTTAAGATTTTTTTGTATATTTTGGGTAATAGTCCTTTATCACAATCCTTTAGCATATACATTTTTTGCAAATATTTTTCCTTTAATGTGGCTTGTCTTAGTCTCTTCATATTGTATTTGTAGAGGAAAAGTTTTAATTTTAATGAAGTTCATTTATTAATTATTTTTTCTCATGATCATATCTTTTGTGTTTTATCTAAATAGACATCATTATATCCAGTATCATTTAGGTTTTATCCTATGTTTTCTTCTAGAGTTTTATAGTTTTGTGTTTTACATTGATGTCTGTGATCCATTTGGAGTTGATGTTTGTGAAGGGTGTAAGATCTGTGTCTAGGTTCACTTTTTTGCTGTTGTTGCATGTGGATCTCCAGTTGTTGCTGCACCATTTGTTGAGAAGACTGTCTTTGGTTGCTTGTATTGTCTTTGCTTCTTTATCAAAGTTCAGTTGACTATATTAATGTGGATTTGTTTCTGGGCTCTCTATTCTGTTCCATTGATCTATTTGTCTGTTCTTTCACCAATAACCTGCTGTCTTGACTACTATAGCTTTATAATACGTATTAAAGTTGGGTAGTGTCAGTCCACCAATGTTTTTCTTCTTCAATATTGTGTTGGCTATTCCGGAATTTTTGCCTGTCCTATAAGCTTTTGAATTAGCTTTTAATCACCCACAAAATAGATTGCTGGGATTTTTGTTGGTATTGCATTGAATCTATTGATCAAATGTGAAGAATTGATATCATGCTAATATTGTATTCCTATCGATGAATATGGAATATCTCTTCATATATTTAATTGTTCTTTGATTCTGTTCTTCTGAGTTTGTAGTTTTCCTCACATAGATCTCACACATATTTTGTTATAATTGAGAATTAAGATGTAGACATGTTTAGAATTAAGGCATCATTCTGTGTACCACGTGAAGCTTCAGTCTTTCCATTCCTTATTTATTCAGTTTGGTACATGACTTTATCCACAAAATGTGTTTATTTCATTTATATTTTTAAGCTACCTAGCAAAAATTTTTGACAGTAACACACTATGTTAATCTTTCCTGTATTTATATTTATATATGTTTCTATCCATGATATTATTCTCTATATTCATTTTGCTCAACATTTTTCCTCTGTTAGACTTTTCTCCTTCCTCTCAAGGCATCCTCCAATTTACAGTCTGAGTGATTGTTAAATATATATATCTGATTATTCCACTTACTTTATTAAGATCTTTTAGTGTTTTCCCAATATGCTTAGAGTAAAGCCCTTATATCACTTTCAACGCTTCCATTATATGGTTCTCACTTAACTATGAAGAGTTTCTAACCCAAAAAAGTTTTCAAGTATACCTGCTTGTGTGTGTTGTGTATGTGTGTGTGTGTGTGTGTGTGTGTGTGTGTGTGTCTGTAGGATTTTAGAACTGCTACTTCCCTATGTAGAAAATGTATTTTCTTCTTCTGAACTGTTCTTTTATAGGAATAACTACTATATGTATTTTAGTTCTCTATCTTCTTCATTCTCTTCAACTGGACTTTATTCTCCTTTTCTTACATAACATCCTTATTTTGATACCACAGAAATCAACATATTGTATTCTATTTTTTTATTAAATTGATTGTATATCCTGGATGACTGACTATAAATTCAATTAGAGATCTGTAGCAGTGACCATTTTGTCTCAAAATTTAGCAGATTTCCTGTAAAAAGTAAGCAATCCTTTAATTAATCAATTATTTATTTGATGGAAGGGCCATTGATTATAACAGTATAATGTATACATATTTTGCTGTATTTGTGTTCAAAGATAAATTAGGAGTGAGGATGAGTGAACTAGGAGTGAGGATAACTGAATTATATTGTTTTGTCTTTAAACAACTGTAAAATTTACAAAACCACTTACATTATAACGGTCTAGGAAAGTATATTTCTATATATAAAGAGACAATTTGAACTAGATAAATTTTCCCCAGCATAAAATGAGCTTGATAGAAAACGAATTTTCCTTCTAGAAATTTTTTTTCATTTCCATACCTATAAAATAGAGACAACTTCACTATCTTGCAAGATTATGGTTAGAATGCTATAAATATTTCAATGTCATATATAAACTTTTTTTTATTATTTTAGAGAGAGAGTGCACAAGATGGGGAGAAGGGCAAAAGAAGTGAGTGAGAATCTCAAGCAGGTTCCACTCTCCTCATGGAGCCCAATATGGGGCTCAATCCCAAGATCCTGGGATCATGACCTTAGCTGAAATCAAGAGTCAGATGCTCAACTGACTGAGCCGCCCAGGCGCCCCACATTTTTGTTTTAATGAACAATAGAAATTACAAGTATTTACTTGATAATATAATATTTTGCAAACTTGTGTAGTATTAAGTAAAATAAACCATTCATTACTAATATAAATTACATTTTTTAAATGTCCTTTCTTTGGGGAAATAATACTCAAGAAAAACAGTTGCTTAGTTTAGCTTCCATGTCAAATTCTGGGTTTTGTTGGATGAGATAATATGATTGGTAGCTTCATAAGAACCATTTTTGGCAAAGCTGTTGCCTACCAAAAGGGATGCACTTACTAAAATAAAGGCAAGAGAATACTAAGTTTAAAAATTAAATAGAGTCCTTTCAATTACATATTAATTACTTCTAAGTGATATATTTGGTTTATTGGTAAATTACTCAGATACTGCAACTTTTGGTGGAGTCAGATTTTTTTTCTAGCTCTGTCTTTCCAAAATCCAAATCCAAATGATCTTCAAGCGTTATTCAGAAGAAAAAGGAAGAGAAGAAGAGGAAAAAAAGAAAAAATAAAAGAAAACCTAATTTCTCTGATTTCTCTCCTCTACGACTTTTCTTATATTGAAATAATAAAAACCTGGGGAAGAAGAGTAAGTTTATAGGCTCTGTTTTGATTTATCCATTTTTATTTTGGGGTCTTTCTTTTTGGCTCTAGTTACTCCTATTGTGAAAATAAATAAAAGAAACCTCATTTAAAATGGAGTTGGGAAGCCCTGAAGGCGATTGTTTTAAGTGTTTCATCTTCAAACAGATTCATGAAAAAGACTTTGATGAATACTCTAGAACATAGGTTTTGATACATTTAAGATCATAACCCTGAACTAGTAAGAATTTCCAAAACCCTAATGGAAAACTGATTGTTACAAAGTTTTGTTTTCCAGATTAAAAAGACCCCTTTTCTTCTTCTCCTTTAAGTTGTCTTTAACTTAATTGAGATTTGGTAAAGTGTATCTTTACAACAAAGTTTGAAGCATTTACTCTTTCTTCTTACCAAATTTCTCCCAAATTCTGAAACTCTTATCAAATATTCTTATTTTTCATGACAATGTGTCCATTTGCATAAGTTCTGTAAAACTCCCTTCTTGTAATAGGATGCCCAATGAACCTTGTTCCTGCTTCTTTTAATACACCACCTATAAAAAGGACATATACTTCAATATTGTAAAGACCTAATTATTTCTGTTAACCGAATACAGCAATATTGTCAGTGTGATCCTCTGAGAGACCTTAAACGTCATTCTTTGCAACTCTGAGACTTCATCTATTGGAAAAGACATCTCCAGATAAACTTTTCTGTGACCCCGTTGGAAAGACCCCTATCAGTTACTGTTAACCAACCCTTGTGCTAACAAACTCCAAGGAATAAATTCTTGGATTTACATGTTATATCTAAAGAAAGTACCAAACCCAGACTGGTCCTGCACACCAACTAGTGACCTGAAAGTAAAGATTTCCAGGAACTGAAGCATACAACAGCAAAAGGAGACAACTTTCCCAAGATGAGCAGACCAGGACTGTCTTTTTGCTTTCTTGCTGCTGCTGCTTCTTACTTTGTTTGTTTGTTTGTTTGTTTGTTTGTTTTTCCCTTTTTCTCTTGGAGAGACAATGCTTTTATCTAAATTTCTCAGTCTATTTATTGCAAAAGGGGGAAACATCTCTGACTGTTGGATCTTTCACCAGAAACTCTGTTCTGTTCATTCACAGTGTCAGACTCTGTGCTCTTAACCTGTAGCTAATGTCTCTTTAGTCCCAAATGACGCTGCCAGTTATACTTGCAAGCCTATGGGTGTTTCCTATCAGATTAGGTTTTTACAACTTGGTGTTCCCATACCTTGTTTCAACCTTTTCCCAGTTATAACCATGCTAGCTCAACTAAACACCTCCACTTTTGCTGTATGAACCTTGTCCCCCTACATTCTTTTCTTTATCTAAATATGATCTGTTTCCCTGAACCCAAGGGAAGTACAAATGGATTATACCTCTTTGCAAGGTTTTAAGAAAAGATCTCCTTAGGAAGGGATGGGCTTTCAGAATGTTATCTCAATTCCTCGGACCCATGGCTTGAAAGGGTCAGTCAGGAAATCCCAGCTAATGAATCTACCAGTAACCAGACCTTAGCTGGAATCCTTACACTCCACCTGGTTTCATTTCTGTTTGAGGTGGACAGCATTTCCCAAGGGCATGAGAATGTTAAGATAGCTGACAAAGCAGAGGTCCATGCTTATCGGGACCTAACTGTCCCTGTTAATATCCATAGAAATCAGAAGCTCCCCTTGGTCCACTCTATTGAATATCGATAGCCATCTTAAACAGGAACTTTTAGGAGGCATACATAACTCTGGATTTGCTTCCCTAGGGACAGCCTTTCTCCCATGGATTGGGGTAAATGTCAGTAAATGCATAAGGAAAAATCTTTCCTTAATATTAGGAAAGCTAGCCCATTCCACAGCCAAAGCAATAACAGCTTAACAACTATCACTGGACTCATTGGCTAAAGTAACTTTGCATAATCAGATAGCTCAAGATTATCTACTTGTTGAGTAAGAAATCATTCATGTGATAGTAAATACCACCTGTTGCACATGGATAAATTTCTCTGGGTAAGTAGAAACCTAACTGCATAAAGTCAGAGAATGACCACACTGGCTAAAGTGAATGCCACATGATAGTACTTGGACCCTTGATTATGCAGCTGGTAACCTTCAGATTAGGGGTTCTGATTTAGGACTATTTCCCAAACTGGGGTCATTATTCTGTTCCTGTATAATCAATTTTATTTTATTAATTTACTTATTGAACTCATGAAACTGCAAGATCATGACCTGAGCTGAAACCAAGAGTGGGACACTTAACTGACTGAGCCACCCAGGCACCCCTCAATTTTTTTAAGTAAACTCTACCTGCAACATGGGGCTCAAACTCACAACCCTGAGATCAAGTGTCATATGCTCTAATGACTGAGCCAGCCAAGCACCTCTGTTTAATCAATTTTAAATTTTGTACTTGTTGCCTATCAAGTTGCTGCAGAAATAATGCACCAAATTGGTGATGCTGGCTCAGGCCTTTGAGATTATCTCCAACACTTACGACATTGATAAGGCACAGAATTTAAGTGGAACACCCCTGAGCGTTCTTCCTCCTACCTTCCTTATCGCTAGAATGTGGTCTTCACAATTTCCATTCGGTACACTTTTCCTCGTGTGCACATGGGACAGGACAACCAGGAAAAGTCCATTCTGGCACTGAGAGACAAAACCACTAAATGTGGTAAAATGACCCTAGATCCGTGATGCTTTTGAGGAAAGATCTTGATCAAAAGGGGAAAATGTGAAAAGAAAGGAAGAAAACTTCATTTATCATGAAATTGAGAAGATCTGAAGGGGTTTCTCATGCACATACTACTCACTGCAGCCTGCATAACCAGAAGGAAGAGGGAAGAATTATTTTGACAAAAAATGGACATTTATCACATAGGGATTTTATCTCTTGCTTTTAAGAAAAATAAGCAAAATCCCTTTCTCTCCCCCAGCAACAACACACTAACCACTGCTGGCAGCCAATGAGAAATCTTCACAATCTCCAACTCTTGTTCTTTTCCAGTGAACTTTTGTTCCAAACAGTCCTCCTCAGTTTCCTCCTAAAACCTAATAAAAGCTGACCTTGCCTTTGTCTCTTCTGATTTGCCATAGCTTTCATGTCCCAAATTAAAATTCTTCTGCTATTCCCCAATAAACTCTTTTTTGCTGGTAAAATAACTGGTTATTGCAAGGATTCACATTATGTTAAACTTGTTGCAAACTCCTCACGGAGTCACTAATCACAGAACATTTCTTTCTGTAGTAGCTGTAAGTTAACTTACCCAAAATTAGACCAAACACCCATTTTATAAATCTTAATGTATTTCTGAAACTGAATATAAATTTATGACACAGTTTAGTTAATTTAGTTAATTTTTCTCACAGGCATATGTGTGTAGTCTCAAAGTGTAATTATAGTAACTCATGATTTTTGTGAATAGATATTTCAGAAGCAAATTATATATCTAATCACTGAATAAAAGAGCTTTTTTTCAAGGATTTAATTCATTGTTTCTTCTTGTGCACATTTGACTATAATGAAATGAAACAAAATTCAAGTTGAGATTTCATAAAATAGCATTGAATGAATGAATTAATGAATTTCTATCTTTCATAACTAGGAAAATATATCATTTTCTGGGTTAATGTATAAAATTGTTTCATGCATAAAATTTGAAGAGTATAATTTCCAACATCATATTTAAAATGTTATGAAATTATAAACCCTCCTTTTTTCCAGTTCTATTTGAATTTTGAAACACACAATATTGATATTTTAAATGTGTGTCAAATCCTTTGAATAATAAGTTAATATATGGTGTATAATATAACATATCATATATGAAACTTATTGTTATCTGTTCTTGAAATCCACATTGCCCTGGCCCCACAATGCCCTGATAATGGTAAGTCAATAAATGACTAAGCTTCAAAGTTGACTCAATGCTTCTTTTGATTTGAAGTTTTCCTAATTGTTCAACCGGATGCAATTGTCCACTACTTTAAGCACCATGACATTCATAGTTTACCTAGAATTATGATGTTTATGCTTATATAATTTCTCTGACGTATTTTCCACTGTAAATTCATCTTGCTAATGCACAAAAGCATTAAATTGAAAAATACAAAAATACATAAACATAGCAAAATATTTTAAAAAAGCAAATAAAGCTTACAAAAGAAACACAAATTAAGATATTGCAGAAACTGTACATTAACAGAAAATGCCGGAATAAATAATTTTGATTCTTACTGAAGAAGATAAACTTCAAACATATTTAAGTAACTCTGTTAAAGGAATAAAAAAATGGAAAGGAACAAAGGAAGCTGTAATTTTAGGACTGATTTTGAACAGAGGAAACTTAATTTTAAAATATTCATACACATGTAAATTCATACACATCTTCACACATATACCTCATACAAATATACTTTTAATAGGGTGCCTGGGTGGTTCAGTTAGTCATCCAACTTGTGATTTTGGCTCACGTCAAAATCTCGAGATTTGTGAGTTTGGGCCCCCCATCAGGCTCTGCGTGGATAGCTTGGAGCCTGCTTGGGATTCTGGCTCCTTCTATCTCTGCCCCTCCCTCACCTGCTCTCTATCCTTCTCAAAATAAATAAAAATAAAACTTAAAAAAAAACTCAAAATCACCATGTTTTATGAAATTTCCAAGGCTCTATGTTACAGGAAAAAAAAATGAACTAGGCTGTAACTTTTGGGTAACTTTTTCTATATCCATTGAAGGCATAATAAAAGAGGAAAAAATCTGCAACAAGTTTTTAGTCACTTATTAATAAATATGGTATAATTGTGAGAAAGTTGTAGAATCATTGAATCCTGGCATATTTACTTTACTAGAATAACTCTAAAGCCTGTTTCAGTTCTATCATAAGGAAATTTCATAGCATTTTGATCAGGGTCCTTTCCCTCATAGGAGAGAGAGATGGAGAGACAGACAGAGAGAGAAAGGGAAAAGCTTGAAGAAAGAAGCCTAAGACCAAGGAATGACTTCATGAAAGTATGGAAAAAAACACAACTTGTTTTATGAAAACTTCTGTTATTTCATTATTTTAAGAAAGTATAAAGTCACTTTGCTGTTTTTCTTAATTCTAGTCATAAATTAGTATTATCCCATCTAAATTGACTTACTGTAGTCACATAACTAAATTTTCAGATATTACGTAGGCTAAACTATAGATGTTTACAATAGAAGTAATTAAAAAAAAACTCTCGTGATGTTTTTCATCTATGATTATTATAAGTTTCTGTTTCCTTTAACCAAAGTTTTCCTATACCTTTTTCATATTTTTTTAAATTATTGAAAAATTCTCACTGGACAAGGTGACAATAGACACCTGATACGTACTTAGTGAATCAATATATGCTTTCTTATAGTAAACAGACCACAAAACAACATAGTACAAGTAAAGACTACTAGATCATCAGTATTAAAAAGACAAAAAGTAATAAAAACTTTCTCTTCATTTCTCAATATTACTTTTTTCATTTAGCCTTGAAAGATGGGAAACGGGAACCTGCATGGCTCAGTCGGTTAAGTGTCCAATTTCAACACAGGTAATGATCTCGTGGTTCATGAGTTTGAGCCCTGCATTGGGCTCTGTGCTGACAGCTCAAAGCCTGGAGTCTGCTTCAGATTCTTTGTCTCCCTCTCTCTCTCTGCCCCTACCCTGCTCACGCTCTGTCTCTTGCTCTCTCAAAAATTAATAAACATTAAAAAAAAGAAAGAAAGGAAAAATAAAAATGCTTAGTATTTTTAGCAACCTAAGGAAAAGATAGAAATATTAGTTTATAATTGTTAGCATACCTTAATGTCAAGATGGGTTGGTTCCTGTGTGTAATGAAATAGGACTTGAAGATTAAAATGAAAAATAAGAAAAGGCAATTGAACAAAAAAAAAAGAGAAAAGAAAAAAGAAATAGGGCTCTGGCTCTAATAACTAGCAATAAATAAACCAAAACTAGTAAGACTTTGTTACTGATATAGAAAACTTGCGAGAAATGGAAAATTGAGGAGGAAAGTACATTTCTTTTAGTAGTAAGAAGCATACAAAGATTATGAAAGCAATAAATGTTTGTCACAGGCAAATGGTGACACAGTTGATTACTGAATGCATCCTGTGTGGTGGTCTGAATAAGAACTTCCCAACATGCTCATGTCTCAATTCTTATAACCTGAGGCTGTTAATTTACATAGCAAGAGGGACTTTGCAAATGTGATTAAGAATCTTGAGATTATACTATATCTTTAAGATGGGCCCTAAAATAATCATAAGTGTCCTTATAAAATGGAAACAGAAGGGAAATACAAATCAAAATCACAATGAGATACCACCTTACACTTGTCAGAATGACTAACATTAATAACTCAGGCAACAACAGATGTTGGCGAGGATGTGGAGAAAGGATCTCTTTTGCATTGGTGGGAATGCAAGCTGGTGCAGCCACTGTGGAAAACAGTACGGAGGTTCCTCAAAAAACTAAACATAGAACTACCCTACAACCCAGCAATTGCACTACTAGGCATTTATCCAAGGAATACAGGTGTGCTGTTTCGAAGGGACACATGCACCCCAATGTTTATAGCAACACTATCAACAATAGCCAAAGCATGGAAAGAGCCCAAATGTCCATATATACAATGGAGTACTACTCGGCAATCAAAAACAATGAAATCTTGCCATTTGCAACTACGTGGATGGAACTGGAGGGTATTATACTAAATGAAATTAGTCAGTCAGAGAAAGACAAAAATCATATGACTTCACTCAGATGAGGACTTTAAGAGACAAAACAGATGAACATAAGGGAAGGGAAACAAAAATAACATAAAAACAGGGAGGGGGACAAAACAGAAGAGACCCATAAATATGGAGAACAAACAGAAGGTTACTGGAGGGGTTGTGGGAGGGGGCAATGGGCTAAATGGGTAGGGGGCATTAAGGAATCTACACCTGAAATCATTGTTGCACTATATGCTAACTAATTTGGATATAAATTTTAAAAACTAAAATTAAAAAAAAAAGATGGAAACAGGGAGAAAATTGACTATAATAGAGGAAACTCTGGAAGCAAAGAGTGGAGTAATGTGGCCTGGAGCCAAGGAAAGTCATAGCCTCTAGAAATGGAAGCAGCCAGAGGCACCTGGGTGGCTCAGTTGGTTGAGCATCCGACTTCGGCTCAGGTCACGATTCACAGTCTGTGAGTCCGAACCATGTCGGGCTCTGTGCTGACAGCTCAGAGTCCGGAGCCTGTTTCAGATTCTGTGTCTCCCTCTCTCTCTGCCCTTCCCCCGCTCATGCTCTGTCTCTCTCTCTTTCTGTCAAAAATAAATAAACATAAAAAAAATTAAAAAAAAAAAACAACAGAAATGGAAGCAGCCAGAAAGAGGTTCTCTGGTTTCTCAGCCAGAAAGAGGCCTCTAGAAAGAATACAGCCCTTAGGACACTTTGATTTTAGTTCCTTAAGATTCCTTTTAGATTTCTGTCCTCTAGAACTGTAAAATAATACATGTGCCATTTATGTCACTGCATTTGTGATAATTTGTGAAAGCATTAACCAGAAAATTATACACCCTGGGATTGATTCCATCCTTTAACTTTCACTTACATCCAAATCTCTGGCAGGTACCTCAAAGCAACCAAACTGTTGTTCAAGAGAAGCCAAAACCATTGTGCCCATCATCAGTCACATTTGACCTAGAAAAGATTGTTTTATATACCTGGTTATCTCCCATGAGGTCATGGAAAAGAGAAATGAAGAATGGAGCAGGCAAAGCCCTTCATCAATTCATCCAACAGATACTCAATGAAACAGGACTAATCTGGGGTACAATGGAGAAAAAATACACAAGAATCCCTGATCTCATGGAGATTACATTCTAGCTTTCTTTTTTATAGACTGTTTCTTCTACAAAAATGTGACTTCTTTTTAATAAAAGTATGAGTATGGTGCCCTTGATGCATATTTAATTTTGCTTGCCAAATGGGTGATAAAAGGAGAGGGAAAAGAAAATACAGTAATAGATACATTTCAGACAGGTTTTTTTCTGTGAGCTCTGCATCAAATATAATCTCTGGGAATAAACCCAGGCATTGTAAATGGGCTGAGCAAGAGAAAAATGAAGCCACAGAAACTATTTCTTACCAGATACTTGCTTCAGTGCAGATTTAATAAGACTTGGATCAGGTGTTGGAAATTCAGTACTTAGAGGGACTTTGTAGGTGATGTTTATGGGTTGTCCACAGTGTCTCAGTGGCAATTTATTAAAACTATCCTTTAATTTAGCATTGTATCTCCCAACTCATAGATACTCCCTGTGTTCAACTATCTGAGTGGAGTCATGTTTAAAAGGAACTAATTTAAAATGCTTAGTTTTAGTGATCTAGATTGTTATTCTAATTTACTTATGTATTATGAATGAAAATTATACTGGCTTAAAGCTCAAATCCCTCACCTGCAAGATTTTAATTCACTAGGCCTAACCTATAAAATTGAACCTATTCCACTGTGGTAAATTCTTTAAATAAATGTAAGTGATAAAAACAAACAGAGAACACATATTTTGGGTTAAATTTATAGATTAAACTACCAGATCTTCCTATAAAAGATTATATTACATAATAATAAATGAGTATTTGGAGAATTGGGTGCCTTGGTGTTAACCATAATTATAATTTTATACGGCTAAGTCACCTTTATAAAAGTAAACGTATAGCTGTGCTTTTGTTTTTTATTCTAACCACACATTCAACCACAATAAGAATTTTAAAAAAGCAAACTCTTGCTTTTAAACAGATTTATTTGGAATTCGTCATGATAATGTCAAGAAACTGAAGGAACCAAAGTTTGAACAAGTTTATTCATGAGGAAAAACTGTAAAAGGAGAAAGTTTTGCTAGAATAAAAATGAACAGAAAAACTGATGAATCTATCAACAATACTTTTACTTTTTATCAGAAGTTGCACATCATAACTCAAATCTGTTTCTAAAGAGTTTATTCTGTTTCCCAATTTGAAAAATGCTTAATCAACATTTTTTTTAACCTCTTTTATGGAAAGTTTGACCAAGGGAGAAGGAACTGGGTTATTTTCCGCATGTATATCTCAATCTTTTCACACGTAAACTTCTATATTTTCCTTTTTTCTGGAAAATACTGTGACTCCCTTCATCAAAGTCAATCAAATTGAGTTGAATTTTTACTTACTTGAGAAAAGTGATGTTTAAATATTGATAATACCTCTAAAAATAAGAAAACTAAGGAAATTATAAGATTCTGTGACCAAATAAACTTAAGGTACTCTAAAATAAATTTTTCAAAATAGATTACCATTATATGATAAATTACGCTTGCAAATGATGGCTAAGTATAAAAATATATAATCACCGTACTAAGATATAGGCAATATTAAGTAATAATTTCATAGTACATTATTGTTACTACTATTTATTTTCTGAGTTACTTATTCGCCCAAGTTTACAAGCTGATCTTAATGTTCAGAAATCCTTAGCTGTATCTCACATGATGCAAATCAAACTACATTCCTTCCATTGCCAACATCCCCTAGGTTAGTTTATTCATTCTAAAGCAGTCAATCAACAATGCGATGAGTGAGAAATACAGCCGGGGATGTCTTATTTAAATGTGAAAAACTTTTTGGTGTAATTGGTGCAAATTCCTTGCAAACTTTGGAATCTACCTTCTTCGGAAAGTTTATGGGAAAACAAAAATTTGTTCTTTTCTGTTCTATAAAGTACATATTTGTTTAGGTAAAGGCAGAAGCTAGGTCACCTGTTATTTTGAAACGCTTTAAATCATTCTGTTTGCAAAGAAGGAAAAGTTCGAAAGATTTGCAATACAGTATTTAAAGTGACAGTCCATATAATACAAGGTGGAAAAGATTACTTGCCCAGAATTCCCAATCTAACTGCCAATATATCTACTATTTCTGGGATGTAATTACATCCCACTTTGATAAATTTTCATGGACACTAAAATATAGTAAAGCAATTTTGTGTGATTCTTTTTTTTTTTTTTTTCCAACGTTTATTTATTTTGGGGACAGAGAGAGACAGAGCATGAACGAGGGAGGGGCAGAGAGAGAGAGGGAGACACAGAATCGGAAACAGGCTCCAGGCTCTGAGCCATCAGCCCAGAGCCTGACGCGGGGCTCGAACTCACGGACCACGAGATCGTGACCTGGCTGAAGGCGGACGCTTAACCGACTGCGCCACCCAGGCGCCCCTGTGTGATTCTTTCTAATAAACCTGAGATGTATGTCATGCACAGTATATATCTACTGATAGGAAGGATACTTACCTATTTCTCTGTAAGAATATCAAGGATTTGGCCAAAGCAATGTCCTGAGAAAGTTTATACTTAGAACCTGCAAAGATGTCATACAAAGAAAAGAAAAGAGGGGAGTCAATTTTGGCTGAGGTGGACTGGCCTAAAATGGCAAGACAGCACTATCAAGGAGTAAGCAACCATTGGAAAGAGCTAGGACATCACTGCCCATAATCTAGTGACTGCATATAGAAATATGTACACCTCGGGGGCGCCTGGGTGGCGCAGTCGGTTAAGCGTCCGACTTCAGCCAGGTCACGATCTCGCGGTCCAGGAGTTCAAGCCCCGCGTCAGGCTCTGGGCTGATGGCTTGGAGCCTTTTTCGGATTCTGTGTCTCCCTCTCTCTCTGCCCCTCTCCCGTTCATGCTCGGTCTCTCTCTCTCCCAAAAATAAATAAAAAACGTTGAAAAAAAAATTAAAAACAAACAAAAAAAAGAAATACGTACACCTCAAAGTAGAATGTATGGTCTTTGCAAGTGTGAAGAAATAGAGCTCTTTTTACAGGGAGTCTGATTTACAACTCTTGATGTATCACAGATAACAAGTTGCATTGGGCTGGGTGATATTTCTTTCTTTGTTGTTTTCTAGACTGTAAATGTATTATTAAGAACAACATACTTTTAAAAACTTGCAAATAAGAGTAAAAATACAAATTCTTCAATTCAAAATTGTAATTCAGCAGTATTCTTTAAAGAAAAATCTTTTCTCAGATAGCAGTGTTAAACAGTATATCCATTTTTCCCATTATTTCCACCAAATGAAAAATGATCAAAACAATTCTCTTTATCCATTTCTTCAGTACAGAACTAGCACAGCACAGAACCAGCAGCTAAACACAAGTCTACTAAGGATACATTTTTTTAAAAAAAGAACTTTTTAAATATGGTTTCAGAAACCATATTTCAAAGACAACTTATTAATAAAAACTTTGAGATAAATGTTGACAATGTGTCACTATAATCAGAATTTATACAATAAATAAAATATCATTATATGTATCAATCTAATACTTAAAATTACAGGTAGTGATAACCTGTGTGAAATACAGATTTTTTTATTTTAACCTATTTCTTCACATTTAAAAAAAAAGTTTATTTATTTTGAGAGAGAGAGCACAAGCAGGGGAGGAGCAGAGAGAGAGAGAGAGAGAGAGAGAGAATCCCAAGCAGGCTCCACACTGTCAACGAGGAGCCAGTGTTGAGGTCTGATCTCATAAACAGTGAGATCATGACCTGAGCTGAAATCAAGAGTCAGATGCTTAACCAACTGAGCCACCCAGACGCCCCACATTTCTTCACATTTTAAATAAAATAACAATAATTCCTCTTTTCAAGATTATGGTGCCATATTACAGAAAAAATAGGCAAAGTGTCTAGGAACATATTTGATATAGAATACACATAAATAAGTGATAGGTGATTTCACCCAGACCATCACAGTGATAAAGACATTCTGAGTTTCAGTAAATATGTTTAAACTATCAACCATAAATCATGTAGGTGAATTCTTTGAAATTTGGTACCTCTGGTTTGGCAATATAAGTTGCATCTTCTACAGATGGCAGACAATTTCATACTGTTTTCTTTATTTCCTATTAAAATGAGGCAAGCTAACTAGCTCTCTCCTGGTGTACTGCAAACTGACTTACTGATTTCAAACAGGTATCATTTGAATAAATGTTCAGATCAGCAAAAAGCAGGGTATAAACTGTTTCCTAGTCTGGATGCATTGTATACACACATATCTAAATTTATATATGGATATAAATACACACACATTCTTGATGTATATATTTTTACTCTTACTTCAAATAATAATCTACCATTCATATCCCTCTCTCTCTCTAACATAGTACCCCTCAGGTTTTTTGTTTATCTGTTCCCATTTCCTACCAACTTTACCTGGAACTATTAATATAATTGTTCTTATTATCAGATCACAGAATATTTAGAACCTAGAGGATAACATTGGGAGATAAGAAATAACCTTTCAAAAAATTAAATGCAGTCTGAGTATCTTGTGTATTATATATTTTATTTAGGTCATCTAGAGCATAATTGAATACGTCAGAAATGCAGTATTATCAAATTATTCACAAGGGTTATCTAACCCATTAGAAATAATTGAAAATATCTTTAAAAGGTTGCAGATATGGCTGATGGAAGTTGGTGTGAGCAAAAAGAATACAACTACTTAATCAAAAAACTGGAGACTTTAAAGTTGCCTTTTGGTCTTGCAGTGATTTCTTGGATAAGACATGGACAGCACTGTCAACAACTATACCAAATAGAGAATTTCTGCACAGCAAAGGAAACAATCAATAAATTGAAAAGGCAAATCTACACATTTGGGAATAGCAAAAAAGCAAAGGACTTGAGTAAATATTTCTCCTAGTTAATACAAACATATGCACATGAGCATCACTGGTGAATTCTACTTAATATGCTACCTATTTTTCCATAAGAGAATGCTTGAAACAAACTCTTCATGATTTTACAATTTTCTTAATGTAGCTCATAATTCTTTTAAAATGTATAAGAACATTTAACAGTATAGTTAAATAAAATAGTATAGTTTAAACATACTATTGAATTTAACCTAAGCATTTATTGTTTTCTTTGAACCTAAATGATCCTAATAATAGCATAGTTGACAAATAGCAATACATATATAATATACATATATGTTTAGTATAAAATGATAAACACATCTTAATTAATTAATATACTAGATACAACAGATATAAACACTTTATACATCCTAGTCATACAGATTGGAAAAATGTATTAGAATACAAAAAATTAAAAAAATATATATTTTATTTTCACTTCAACCTTCTTAATTTGTGATTTCTCTCTCTCTCTCTCTCTCTCTCTCTCTCTCTCTCTTAAATAGTCTTTCTTTTGAGGAAGATGAAACTCACTTCATCCCATGGATGGATACAATTTTATAACACCTACATCAGTGTAAATAACCTAGAAATCGACTGAAGCCTTGCAGAACAGACTCTCCACAGCTGAATACAGAGGAGTCCAAATCTAAGAGGCTAGGAAAGGCAGAGATGTGATCTAGAGCCAAATGAACTGTGGGGCTATCCACCAGAGGAGAGGAGAAAGCCAGACCCTATACCAGGCAACTCAGGCATGGGAGTTCCACACAGGGAAGATAATTCTCATAATATTTGGCTTTGAAAACCACAGGCATCTAACAATCAGTGGGGCCTGACACCTGTCACTTTAAAAACTAGTGGACTCAGCTCTGGGAGTGCCTAAGAGTGATAGGAAACTGAGTTTCCACACTTAAAGAGACAACTCAGCAAACAGACTCATGGAGATACAGCAAGATGCAGAAATTTGAAAAACACTGAGGGTATATGGGAAGGAGATTTATTTACTAATCTCAGAGCATGTGCTGAAGGGCGGGGGTCTTTGGGGGACTTGAAAGGACAAAAGAACTAGAAAGCAGCATTTCCCTCCCTTGCAACCCAGCCTAGATACACAGACACCTGTTGGAACCAGTATATAGCCAACAATTGTTACATACTTGCTAACAGCCAGCCCTTTCCCCATTCCTCTGCAGACACCCCTGCTCCAACCCTGCCTGGCAGCAGCTTTCTTGGGCAGCTGCAGCAGACCAGTGTGGACCTTGCTGACACTGTATGCCCTTTTCCCACATTCTACTGTGGATCTGCCTCCTCCAATACAACCCCTCCAATATGCTCTTGGCCAGAGCAGTCCCGCAAGACTGTCAGCCCCAACAGGGGCCAGCACCACTCTGCCCCAGGGAGAACAGAAGATAATCACAAACATCAGTTTAAGTGCAGTCCAAACAGTGGGGGCAAACTTTAGGTCTGATTACGGGCCCCCACCCACCAATGAAAGCATTCAGGAGACAACACAGGGAGAGTGCCCTGAAGTTTGGTGCCGCCGCATCTCTGGCAAATACTTGGTCTTACTCAATTCAAGCCCAAGGCAGCCTCAGACTGGCCCATTGACAACACATGGACCGAACTATGACCAAAGCAGGCAAAGAGAGCCGCTAAAGACAACTGGACTGAAAGCAAACAGTGCTCAGTCATAGTAAAGCACATGCAACACACACAGGAGACATTCCTGAAGAGCCAGGTTCTGGTGAACAGGGAACTTTGCACTGTAGGGCACTCCAGGACCTCTTCTTCACAAGGCCACTACTTGTAAGAGCAGAAGACATGGCTGATTTACCTAACACACAGAAACAGACAGACAGAGTTAGACAAAATGAAGAGATGGCAAAAAAACAAATCAGAAATGAAAAACTCAACAACTGAAATTAGAAATAAATACACTAGATGGAATAAATAGCATACTAGAGTAATCAGAACTGATCAATGACCCAGAGGACAGAGTATTGGAAAGCAATAAATATGAACAAGAGAGATGGAGGAGAAAAAATATATATATAATATACATTATATATATATATATATATAATATACATTATATATAACATACATTATATATATAATATACGTTATATATATAATATATGCTATATATATATAATATATATATATAATATATATATGAAAATAGTCTAAGAGAACTCAGTGACACCATCAAGGTAATAACATTTGCATTATAAAGGATCCCAGGAGAAGAGAAAAAAAGGAGGGCAGAAAATGTGTTTCAATATATAATAGCTGAAAACTTCCTGAATCTGGGAAAGGAAACAGAAAACTAGACCCAGGAGGCACAGAGAGTCCCCAACAAAATCAGCCCAAGGAAGTCTGCACCAAGACACATACTAATTAAAGTGGAAAAAGTACTGATAAAGAGAGAATTTTAAAAGCAGCAAGAGAAAACAAAACAGTTACATTTAAAGGAAACCCCATAAGGCTATTAGCTTATTTTTCAGCAGAAACTTTGCAGGCCGGAAGGGAGTAACATGCTGTATGCAAAGTGCTGAAAGAAAAAAAAAAAAAACTCTGCAGCCAAGAATACTCTATACAGCAAAGCTATAGTTCAGAATATGTGAAATAAAGAATTTTCCAGACAAATAAACGTTAAATAAAGTAATGACCACTAACCAGCCCTACAGGAAACGTTAAAGGGTACTCTTTGAGTGGAAAGGAAAGACCATAACTAGGAGTAAGAAAATTAAGAAGAACAAAAGCAAAAAAATTAACTACATTTATAAAAATCAGTCAAGGGATTCACAAAATAAAATAAAGTGTAACATCACATACTTAAAACATGGGGGGGTGGTGAATAAAGAATGTATTCAAACTTAAGTGAGCATCAACTTAATATAGACTGTGCTATGCACATGTTACATATAAACCTAAAGGTAACCACAAATCAAAAACCATTAATAGATATGCAAAAAATAAAGAGAAAGGAATCCAAATATATAACTAAAGAAGCCAACTTATCATTAGAGAAGAGAGTAACAGAAGAAAGGAGCTGAGGAAAACTACAAAACCAACCATGAAACAAGTAACAAAATGGCAATAAATGCATACCTCTCAATAATTACTTTGAATGTAGGTGTACTAAATGCTCCAATCAAAAAAAAAAAAAACAGGGTAGGGGTTTCTGGGTGACCTAGTTGCTTAAGTGTCTGACTCTTGGTTTCAGCTCAGGTCATTATCTCACAGTTCATGAGATTAAGCCCCATGTCTGGCTCCACACTGACAGCACAGAGTCTGCTTGGGAGTCTCTCTCTTCTCACTCTCTGCTCCTCCTCTTCTCTCTCTCCCCCCCTACCCACCAAATAAATAAAAACTTAAAAAAGAAACAAGGTGAAGGATTGTTTAAAAAAGCAAGATCTATCTATATGCTGTCTATAAGACCTAAAGACACATGCAGACTGAAAATGACATCATGGAAAGGCATTTATCATTCAAATAGAAGTAAAAAAAAGTCAGGGTAGCAATACTTATATTAGACAAAATAGACTTTAAAACAAAGACTGTAACAAGAGGTGACAGACACTATATAATAAAAGGAAAACTCCAACAAGAAGATATAACAATTAGAAATACTTATGCACCCAACATGCAATCACCCAAATGAAGCAGCTAACAACAAACATAAAGGAAGTAAGTCATAGCAATACAATAATAGTAGGAGACTTTAACATCCTACTTACATCAATGGATAGATCATCCAAACAAAAAATCAACAAGGAAACAGTGGCTTTGAATGACACATTAGACCAGATGGATCTAACAGATATATTCAGAACATTCCATCCTAAAACAGCAGAATGCACATTCTTTTCAAGTGCACATGGAACATTCCCCTGAACAGATTGCAAATTACACCACAAAACAAGTCTCAAAAAATTCAAAAAGTTGAAGTCATACCATGAATCTTTTCTGACCACAATACTATGAAACTAGAAATCAACCACAAGAAAAAATCTGGAAAGAACACAAATACGTGGAGGTTAAATAACAGGCTACCAAACAATGAATGGGTCAATCAAGGAAGGAAAGAGGAAATAAAAAATGCAGTGAGCCAAATGAAAATGAAAACACCACAGTCCAAAATCTTTGGGATGCAGGAAAAGTGGTCTTAGGGAAGTACATAGTAATAAAAGAGTACCTCAAAAAGCAAGAAAAATGTCCATATTACCCAAAACAATCTACAGATTTAATGCAATTTCTATCAAAATACCAACAGCATTTTTCACAGATTTATCCATTCTTCCCAAATTATTTATTTATTCATTCAATCATTCATGTGACTATGAATTCAGTCATATCTATGTGTGTGTATATATATATATGTATATACATATATTTTTTATTTATATATACATATTATCTATATTTGTGCATAAATATTTTTAATATGGACTGCTTCACAATTTTTGGTGTCATCCTTGTACAGGGGCCGTACTAGTCTTGTCTCAATCATTCCAATTTTAGTATATGTGCTGCCAAAGTGAGGACTTATTTTATATTTTGAGTTATAATCTAGTACTACCTAATTTAATTACTCAGACTGTTTCAGCATTGGCCTGAGGGAGCTTTTTTATTGGTTCATGTATCCCTTTGTTATTTTTCACCAAACTGGAACAAATAATTTTACAATTTGTATAGAACCACAAAAGACCCCAAATAGCCAAAGAAAACTTGAGAAAGAAGTGTTTATAGACTGTAAATTCATCAAAGAAAAGAAAGACAAGACTAGGGCTAATCAGACTCTGAATCTAAGACTGATTTGTTCTCCACACCTTATTGTACACTGAGAAAATTTTCAGACTTACATTGTCTTATAATTTGTAAAGAATTTTGAAATAATAATATCTGTTGTAATTAAAAAAGAAATGAATTCAGTGAACCTGAGAAAAGATAGCATTATATATTTTTTTCTTTAGACACTCCAAATGACCTGAGTTAGAATTCTCAAAACTATTAAGCTAAGTACCACATTAATGAAAGTCATACTTAGTATGTTCCCAGAAAACATGTGGCAAACACTTGTTTGTCAATGATACTGTACTTTGTACTGGACATTTAGTTTTAATTCTAGGAGTGTACTGCTTTGAAATAATCACAAAATGACAAAGACAAATGAGTTTAATTCTACTAATTCAAATAAGATTTCTCAAAGGAAAGTAGAAAAATAATAAAAGTATTTTAACATTTTATTTAGAATCTTAGATATTTAATTCAGAATAGGCCAGGTAAGGCCAATTAAGGCCCACATGAGCCTATGTGAATACACATAAAATTAAATTTCAAAAAATTATTATAAGAAAAAATTAATTCAGATTGATATATGAAGATAAAACTAAAAAAATTCACATCATATTCAAGACTAAAAGATTTTTAAAACAATTTAAAGTAGAAATTAGAAATAAATGGGTAAGCTAAAAAGAATAATTAACAACTGTTATGTTAATAAAACAGTATTTTATTAATTGCCTTAAAATCTGATTTTAGGGCTAAAACGTATGATATATTCATGAGGCTTCTTGAGTGTTGTGTGATTAAGTCACAACTCAAATTACTACTTCAGACTATCTACAAAATTGACCTTGAAAGTGATATGTCCTCAATTTTGTTATGGTCATTTCCTTTGTTCTTTTTTTTTACAGAGAATTTTTACTTTTGAATAAAGGCAGGTGCCTAACCTTTTCTTTCTTTAGTAATAGATTTGCATACTGGTGCCTTGCTTAAAAGTAAGGTATTCATGGATGAGATCTAGACCCATAATTTATCATCTAAAGAATTTACATGAATGGGTTAAGAATATCTTCTAGTTCTACTTTTTAAAGAGTGCTGTGATGTGCTATTTGCTATTTTTGAATGTGCTTTGGCAGGAATACTTCAAAATTTTTTTGAATAAATTCCCAAGGGATTTCTTAAATATAAATATTCCCAATATGTATACATAATGTATCCTTAGGAATAATTGATTATAATGGATCTTTCAATAAACAGTCCAAACAATTTCATACACAGATACACACACACACACACACACACACACACACACACACACACAGACACACACACACACCTAGGAATGTTGAATTAGAAGATTAAAGCACCAGTATTATTATTTCTAGGACTTATTCAGAGACATTTAGAGTGACCTTTAAATTCTGTGGATTTCTAAATTGTATTATTCTTAACTGTTCTTAGCTTTTTGTTCTTTCTTATAAATGAAAGCATCACTTTGTTTTGTTAAAAGGGTAGATCTCATGTTAAGTGTTCTTACCACAATAATAATATGAAAAATACAGCCATTCGTTTTATGAAATATTATGTGGAAATTTAAAATAGTGGAACAAATACACATTTATTCACCTTAAAAAACTCTGAAATCTCATAATCTACATAAAAACTCATAGATCATATATAGATATCTATATATATATATAAAATAAAATCTGTTTTTTAACTTAAAGAATAACAAAAGTAGAGTTCATGTGAATGAGAATCATTGTCTGTGTCCACTACCAGTCCCTTAATTGTCTATTTCATAACCTGCTTCACTCAAAATAAATTTTCAATTGTCAATCAGAATGATTAGTCTACAATATAAATGTCATTACGATGCACCCATGCTTGAAGTTATTTCTACTTATAATTAATTTTAAACTTGGTTGGAACGCCCTTGCTTAAATAGCTTCAGCTTCTACCACATCATGCTATTTGTATCCACATGAAGTTTTACTGTCTTGGATAAATTTTCTACCTTTTGCTTTGTGGAGTTTTTGAACATATGCTATGCTATCAATATGAGCCAGTTTTGTGAGACACTTTGCCTTTCACCACAATTACATTGGATAAAACCTTCCTGAACCTATGATTTACATTGTGCCCCGTATGCTCTACTATCACAACTAATACTTCTTTTATGATAAATTTGAAACCCTTAATTGAGTTGCATATTTAATTGTCTTTTTCTTCTGCTAGATTGTAGACTCCTTAATGGTTAGTACTGCCATTTTCTTGTTCAGCAATTTATTACTGGTACATGTCAGAATGTATTAAATATATATTACTGAACACCTAAATTGTGGCAGATTTCTTATATGTTAATGAGGGGAAGAGAGAAAAAAACACACAAAATATATAAACGTGATAAAGATTCAAAGCTATGACAAAGATAGTGATGTACTATGATGTAAATTTTACAAATACTAAGATAACAATAAGATAGAGAATAGTTTAGGGGCACCTGGGTGGCTCAGTCAGTTAAGCGTCGACTTCGGCTCAGGTCACGATCTTGCAGTTTGCGAGTTCAGGCCCCGCATTGGGCTCTGTGGTGAGCTCAGAGCTTGGATTCCGCCTCAGATTCTGTGACTCCATCTCTCTCTGTTCCTCCCCCGCTCACAGTCTCTCTCTCCCTCTCTCTCTCTCTCTCTCTCTCAAAAATAAATAAGGAATAAAAAAATAAATTAAAAAAAAGAGAATATTTGGATTGGGAGGGATGGAATCTCTGAAGACATGATAGCTGAACTATCTGTGAATACTAATACTAAGAAGAAGAACTATATAAGGATTAGAAAATACAGTAAATAAATAAAAAGCCCTGAGAAACCATGCTCAAAACTTACGTATATTAAGAGAACAAACAAAACAAACAAACAAACAAAAACAAGCAAATGAACCAAAGTCAGGATACTGCATCAGGTCCTTGTGACATAAGGGAAAGTGACTGGGGATAAGGCCAGGGAGTTGGGAAGAAGTTAGCTTGTAAAACATTCTATAGGCCATGGTGGAAATTTAGATTTGTTTTTGCTTGAAATGAAAACCATCAAACGTTAATAAGCAAGACTTTCCTATGATAATGTTTATTATATAAATGAAAGATCTTATAACTGCTATGTCAAAAATAAAATGTGCAGTCTGTTTTTATATAAACGCACACACATACACACATACATGTATATGTATATGTATATGTATATGTATATGTATATGTATATACACGCACTCTGTTCAAAAGATGATGGTGGCTTAAAATAAGTTGTAAAATGAAGACAGCAAATGTGATTAAAATTGGAAAAAATATTTTTGAGGTTGAACCAAAAGAAATTGCTTATAGTTTGGCTTCAAGTATGGGGAAAGAGATAAATAAATAGTATCTTCTATTTTGTTGTTAAAATTTTCAGTGAACTAAATGAATGGTTTTATTACTTATGCACTAGAGAAGGAGCAGATTACAGCAGAAACTGAGAAGTACATTTTGTCTGAATTACATTTGAGATGCCAGTTAGTCTTCAAAACAAAGATGCTAAACAGATAGTTTCATGTGTGTTTGGAGCCCAGGGCTAGATCAGAGATGAAGATTTAGACTTGAGACCCATTAAGATACATACGGCAGCAGATTTATGAGATTTTTCTGATTGCCTAAAGTAAAAAAAAAAATGATTAGCTAGAACCTTTAACACTGAATCCTGTGTAGTTTTCCACTTTCTAACTATAGCAGAAGAAAGAGACTAAGAAAAGACAGGGAAACAATTAAATTTTCACGGAAACTTAGAACAACCAAAAAAAGGCTTTCAATTATAGAAAAAATATACACCAAGCTAAATATTATTGAGAGTTCAGACAATTTTAAGGAAGATAAAATAATACTGCATTTGCCAAGGTTGAGGTCTTAGTGAATCTGAGAATTATTTTTGTGGGTCATGAGAATGAGTGACCAAATGGAATAAAACAAAGAGGAAATAAGGGAGATGTCATGTATCAATTACTCTTTGGTGGGGGGTGTTGTATGAACAAATAGTGAAATGTAAAAGATAGTAAAAAAGGACACTAGAAATTAATCTGTTTAAAGCAAAACAAGTGATATCTGCACACTAATTGAAATGATCCAGCAGAAGCAAAAGCAGTAACAGTAAAAAACAGAATAATTATAATAGTAAATGTTTTTAAGTAGGCTCAATGGTGTGAGATCCAGACATCAAGAAGACTGACTTTTTACAGTAGTCTGGATAATTCTTAGATAGTAAGAGAAGATACAATAATCACTAATGGATTTAATAAACATTTAGTGAGTATTCCACTAAATACTTACCAATAACTCTAAGTTGTCAACAAATCCCCATCTCTCCCTCCTTTGCAGAAACACTAAATTTGAAACATACATATGACCAAAATGGTGGAAAGTCAGAAATCATTCTTTGATGATATTTTCAATGAATAAGTTTTGTAGAGAGGTAAATAAGAGAGGTAACAGTTTGTAAAGTAAATAGCAATACCTAAGAAAGTAACCAGTGGCTTTGAGGAAGGTATGAGGACGAATGGTTTGGAAGTAGAAAAGAAGAGTAAGTCTGTCTATAGCATATATATATATATATATATATATATATATATATATATATATATAGTGTGTGTGTGTGTGTGTATCGGAAGAGAGAGAGAAAGGGTTTATAAGTCAAAAAAACTCATCAGATTAACACAGCTCTCAGAAAAATAGTAAAAATGGGTTGTGTCATTGGAGAGAAATAATCTCTCAATATGGAAAGGAAATAAACGGAATGTTTCCAGAAATCTGAGGACATACAAATGTTTACTTATGACTGATTTGAGATTCTAGTAGGCATGACAGAGAGCCTGAAGTCAGAAGGAAGAACCTAAAGGTGAAAGGAGAACCTAGATGTGACACTAAATGGGATTATCCTACTGGGATATGGTCTCCCAGTACTGTGAGGTCATAGGGATGGAGCCAAAGCTTTGAATGAAGAAGCTAAGCAGTGCTCCTGTCTTATTCTTCTTGAGGTATGAAGTTGTGCCTCAGCTGGAGCCAAGGGTCCTACACAGATCTCAGGACTCACTAGCAATGAGGTGGAATTAAGCCCCTTTGCTTCCTAGAAAAATGTTACCAAAAACATAGTGATACCACTTCCATCTGTGAGAAGATACGATATATAATCTGAGATCTTAATTTTAATTAACTATCTTAGAGAACTTAATTAGCATCTAAATTATGAGAGATTCTTAGCAAACGTTTAAAGACTTCTAGTCCTAGACAATACAGGGACAAGTCTAGGTATAGAATAGTCCATTTAGGCCTGAGATTCAGTGAGTAAATAAATGGTAGAGTAAGTATAATACAAAAGGGTAGAACTTTAAACATGAAGACAATAGACATAAAAGAGTCTGGAAATTTCAGTTAAAGGGAAACACTCAAAATATGACAGTGGGCTAAAATAGTATCATCACTACAACATTATTACAATGGTTTAGGTTTCTAGAGATAATATTTAGTCATCAAGGCAAGGAATAAGTTTTATTAGCATAGTAAGTTAAAAATCTTTACCCTTAAAACTATTCATTTCATACAGGCTCATGTTCAAATTTGTTTAAAATTTTCCTGGGTGCCTCATGAGCTAAAGCCTCAGTTTTCTGGAAATCACAGCTAGCCTGGTAAACAATATCCAAACATCTCTAGGTAATTTCACTCTCAGTTAAGGAACATCTTCTATAGAAATCAGTAAGAGAATAGATATTTACCAAATTTTATTTTCAGTATGAGTTTTTACTTTACTTGATCATTACCTTTTAATTAATTTCTTGTTTCCACATCCCTCTTGACTAATTAGAAGGAGAATCTTGGTTGATGCTTTGAACAGCTGTTACAGTAAATGCAAATTCAACTGAGTTTTTTAGGAGATAGATAATATGAAAAGCAAATAGATTTTTGGAACTTAATGTTGTAAAATACAAGAGTAATGAAATTTGTTAATAATAAATCAAATGTTTACCTCATAACCTGTGAACCTGAAACAAATAAGTTTCTACTTAGCTCTTTTGTTTATTAGGGTGAGATCAGACATTTTCACTTTAAGATTACACAGAAATCTTAAAGTGTTCCACAGAACATTGGTCTATACGTCTTTAAAAAGTGTTGTGCCAAGCAGATTTATGATTTACAAAACAGGGATATGATTAGTAAAACAACTAATGTTTTTATCTCATAAATTCTCAAATCCTTTATCGAGTAATGTGCTGTTTGATCACAGGATCTATTTTTCAGGACATTTCTCTTAGATTGATATTCCATGGAATATACTTTGAAGCATATTGTTATATTTATTTAGTTAGTAAACCACTCTGAAAAATTAAATAAGAAATAATGAAACAGAAAAATCTCTTCTCTTATTCTCCAACAAAAATGACAGAGAAAATGCCAAAAAAGTTTTAAAATAATATATCTATCCCCACGCTACAATTATGGAAGGTCAAAAACTGCAAATTATATTATATGATGAAGAAATTATCTTTTGCTTTATACTTAAATTTTATCTTCTTAATCTCGTTTATTTTTTCTGCTCTATCACTTTGAACACCTTCTTTATAATGAAATTATCTATAATTGAAGTGATTACTACTTCCTTAAACACAATGAAATGCAGCTGGAGGGGACTAAAGGAATGAATAATTAATACTGAAAATATAAGTAAATGACATCATTACAACTAAAAGGTCTCTCACCTGCATTTTAATATTAGACAACACTTACTTCTTGTGTGTTTTCCCCAGCTTTATTGAGTTATAACTGACATATAGCTACATATGAGCTTAAGGCGTTGATTTGATCCACTCACATACTGCAAAATGATTGCCACCTTTTCTCTGGCTAACAAAATTTATCAGGTCACATATACACTTGAAAGTAGCCAACACGTGTATGACACTATATATTAGGCACAGCCTTAAGTGTTGATTTTCTCCCTAAATTTTTACCACCATCCTATGGAGTTTCATTATGATAATCTCCCCATTTTATAGTTGAAGAAAGAGGCTGATTGAAGTAAAGCTGTTTGCTAAGGGCCAAGGTAAGGACATGGTACAGCCATGTTTGATAGTAGATAGTTTGCCTTCAGACTCCAACTCCTCAAACCTTCCTTATTCTCCAGATCATCATAACGATAAGGAGTGATCATTCGCTATACTAATAATACTTTTGCTTGGGCTGCTATTCACCCTTTTAATATAAATTCACCCTTTTAGTGTAAAAGCATGTATTTGGCAAGACGATAGCTATTGGCATCAGTAATTTTATTAATGATCATAAAATTATTTCCTTGCTACATGAAAGAAAACCTTATCTTTATATAGAAAAAAAGAAGGAAGCTTAACACAAAAATAGACTCAATCAGGGCTGCGAAAATTTGTTTATAGTGGTAAAATCCTGGTTAAATAAATAGATATTAAATGATTCACTTTATTGTTTCTAAAATAATAAATACTGTGTATTTTTTATATAATCCATCACTCTATTTAACAAATATATGATATGTGTTAAGTGAGCACACCAATTATAAGTGCTTAAATAAATGTTATTAAATAAAATCATTCTTAATATCTTTTTTCTGTTTAAATGCTTCTTTGTATCATCCATAACAGAAGGTTAATCTATTTTAAACATGGACAACATCATGTTATTATTTTCTTATTCAAGACTTTTTCATGATTTTCAGTTTTTTTCTAAGTACTGTACAAAGAAATGAGTCACCCATTCAAACACTAAAGGGATAAAATGAAAAAAACAAACAAACTACAGACAGTGTGATCTTTACACAACAGTTGAAACTTCTATCCTCACATAAAGAAAATAGTGTTTTGACTTGTAAACAGGAAAAATAACTAGGGATGTTAGTATTGGAGAATAATACAGACTATAGATGTTATGTTCTTACATTCTCACTTTTCTGACCATAATCACAATTTAAAATGAAACTTGTGAATAAAGATTATTTGAAAATAATGTAAGATATAATGATGATAACACATTACAGGCAAAATGACTACATTTGTTTTTCTCTAAGATTTGATCACCCCTAATGAACCCCCCAACTAAAGTTATGGATTTAAGAAATTGTTAAAAACTGTAGTTCTGAAAAAAAATTTGGGGACTGATGTACTTACATAGCATACTGGAAACCAAATTGAATAACTTGCATGTCCAGGAATTATTTTTCCAAGATTAAATTTTTAAAGGAGCAATGAATTATTTTTTGAAGTATTTTATTCCATAAGAGCAAAAAGGGTAAAGATACATACCCTGCCACCCTTTTTTAAAATTGCCATTATATTCTCCTAAGTGCCATGTCTATAATTAGATGGCCATTGCCATTTACATCTATGGAATGTGTAAGGAGATTCCTAAATCTCATCATCATATATCATTTCAATTATTTTTTTCAAAAACAGGTGATCTATTTATTATTAGACCTCTGTGAACAAAAGTGTCTCTATACCTTTGGAACCCAGTCCATTCAATCACTTTTATCATCAGTATTTATCATGTGAAAATATTACCTGATAAAAGTTAAGAACTTTTATCTCGCTTTACTCTTTGGTGAGATTAAAGGTAACTAGCCACCAACTTTGTCCTAAAGGTCCTTAATAAGCAGGGGCAAGGCACTAGATAGTAACAGGCAAAGGAATCCTCTAATTGCCAAATTATGGTCAGAATGAAAAATGTATTTATTAATATTTTTCTTAAATACGAGAGCATAATATAAGCTTAAGGGAAAAAAGGATAGAAGAAGAAAATAGAACACTTTGACACATCTAAAATTTCACAGAATGAAACATATGACCTGAAATATTATGTTGTAAAACTGGGATGGATAATTATATCTAAAATTTTTTTTTATGTATATTTGTTTATTTTGAGAGAGTTGGGGCTGGGGATGAGAGAGAGGGAGAAAGAATCCCAAGCAGGCTCCACACTGTCAGGATGCAGCCCACCTTGGAGCTCCATCTCACGAACTGTGAGATCATGACTTGAGCCAAAATCAAGAGCTGGTTGCTTAACCGACTGAGCCACCCAGGTATCTGTGAGATGGATAATTATAAATGCAAATATATCTATGTAGATTTAATAAGATTTAAGGAAAAATAATGCACACTTCCAAATAGAAGCAATACTCTGTATACGATGTTTCTTACAAAATTGAGGCCCTTTATGTCTAGGAATCCTGACAGCAGTTGACCAAGAAAAACAGTCCCAATCTGAAAGAATAATCTAAGTCAATACTTTGTAACAACTACAAAGAAGGTTATTTGACAATAATTATGTTAACAATTTAAAATGAGAATTATGTTTTCTAACCAGCATAATTATGCACACCAAAATATAATTTTGGATATGATGAAAATCCTTGTAGTAATAATGGGAGGCAATTGTCTCTGCTCTTGTCCCAGGGCTATCTCCTCTTTTTTTTTTTCTTTAAATCAAGAGAATTTTTCTCTTCTGATCATTTTCTGCACATACCATCTTATTCTTTCATGTGTCCTTCTGCCCTGGAATGGTTGGTAATATCTTTCAGCTAATATTACCAGAATATTCTTCTATGTCTGCATAAAAATATTTCAAACTTGGCTTTTAACGACTTAGTTTTTTATCAGTGACATGCCCTGGAGGATTTCTTTGCTCCCATTTGCTTTGAAGAAATTTTAACAATTACTTACTTATTAAGGAGGAATGACTTCTCATTCTATTTAGGTTATCTCACATCTATAAATGTCTTTAATATGAATTGTACTTCTTGAACAAGTTGTCATAATATTTTACCTAATTAAAATTTTTCTCTATTACACCAGTGGGTGAGATGCCATATATTTATTTTCCTTTGGATGAAAAACAATAATGCCTGGTCTGTTCTGGTACGAATACCTTACATAATGCACAAAATTACCAATACCACAGGTTTGTGTTTTGTTTTGTTAATGAAATGTTAAATGTCTCTCTCATACCAAATCAGCCTTTCAAGTTTATCTTTTCGGGGCACCTGGGTGACTCAGTCAGTTAAGCTCCGACTTTGGCTCAGGTCATGATCTCATAGTTGATGAGTTGCAGCCCCAAGTCGGGCTCTGTGCGTACAACTCAGAGCCTGGAGCCTGCTTTGGATTCTGTGTCTCCCTCTCTCTCTGCTCCTCCCTACTCTCTATCTCAAAAATAAATAAACATTAAAAATTAGAAAAAAAAGTTTATCTTTTCATTCCAGCTTGGTGATGGTAGTAAAAGTTGATAAGAAAGAATTCTACCCTTGAACGCACAAATCAGTAGGTATAATCAGAAGTAACTGTATTTTTTTCTTCTCGATACTTTTAACGATTCTATAACCCTGTTTAAATGATATGATTAAAATTGCATGCAATTTTGTCTCTCACTTATCCAACTTTGCTCTAGCTTCTTACAAAGATATTCTCATTCACATAAAACCAAGTTATGCTATGTGCATATAACATACTGCATATAACCAAGTACCCAGTAAAAGGACAATGTTTGGCCAATAAGATAATATAGCTGGGAAGGTGTCACTCTTATTTTGTGATAAAATGATTTCCAAGTCAAATATATTTCTTAAATGTGATTCTAGATCCAAGACAAAAGAAAATCATTTGCAAGAAAATGGAGTGCATCTATTCTCACTTATGGGCAAACCGATCCAAACTCTAGAAAAAGCATGGAATCAGTAGTATCACTGAGTGCTTACAATGGCAGCAACATGTAATGTGAATGTAATGAGGAAAGCTGTGTGACAGTGAAAAGGTAGGGTTTCACAGAGCTTAAACTTTCATCAATAAACTTTGAGTTGGACACAGCTATAATTGAGTTATTTCTCTTTTATTTAATCACTTTTAATGTGTGTTAAGTGAGGTTAAAAATACCTATTTCCATGTGTTAAAATTATACTAGTGAAAGTGAGTAAAGTGTAAAAATGTTTACTCACCAGTCATGGTTACTTTTCTCAGTTAAAGTCCAGAGACCATCGATAAATGAATTCTTAGGTTTTAGGAAGGAAAATTTTCCACTCAAGTTTTTTATATTAATTTTTTTAAATCAGACAGGGTGCAGTTAAATTGTACTGCTAGCCACTAAATTGTCCATGAGTGATTATTACTGAGTTTATATGACTTAATATATCTACAAATGTCTCAAAACTATAGAAACTGTATTATGTGAAAAGCTTATTGACAATTCCATGTTAAAATAAGTAATGGAAAAATCATTCTATTTAAAAGAACTTCACATACGATTAAAATAACTATTTCAAAGCCATAAAGTTTAAAACTAAATTCATTTTACTCATGCCCAGAAGGTATTCACAGTTCATCACATATCTGATGAAAGCTGTCTTTGCACATTAACTATTTCATTTTTCCCAGCAACAAAACCATGAGGAAAAACAAAAAAACAAAAAAACAAAAACCCTCTAGGTGTGAAAATCTTGGCATTCCAGCTGTTCTCAAGGATAAGCCTATGCATTTTTGACCTTTCAATTTGTTCCAAGAATTTTCAACCAGCTCTTCCCTGCATTACTTTCTGGAAATTTTATGATATGGCATTCTTGTCTTATAATATGGCTCAAAATGAATAAAGCATTCATTTCATTTTTTCTTACATTACATGGAATAATTAACTTTTTCCAAAAAATAAAATAGCAAGAGAATGAATGAAAACACAAAATAACTGATTTTGAATAATCAGACAAAAGTAAGAAAATAGGTTCCCAGTGAGACTGGATCTCTTTATATCAGAATGGAAGTGTTGCTTTAATTTTTGATATTCTGTCTTTATTATTTTTACATTTAGCCTTTTTTTATGGATGATGAATTTGCATAATTGAATCATACAGTGAAATGCACACTTCTCTCCCTGTGCTCCGGCAATCTGCAATTCCCACAGATAATTGTATTTGTTTCTTATCTGTCATACCAGAGTGTCTTAAAGAAAATTCTTCCACTTGTGAATGTATGCTTACTCTCCACTTTTTATGCACAAAGTAGTATACTGTATACATAAACCTCATCTCCTTGATTTCTCACTTAATATATCTTAGAGTCTATTTTCATATAAGTAAACAGAGAGCGTCTTTATTGACTAGAGTAGCACATCATAATATTATTTGCTATAGTAGCAATGTATTTTAACATTATTTTCCCCAAAGACATTGAGATTATTTTATTTAATTATTGCTTTGCTGTTATAAACAATGCTGCAATTAATGACTTTAATGCAAAAAGCATACATGTAGAATATTTCTCAATTGAGTCAGAGAGTGAATCCATTTGTAATTTTAATATTAATATTGTAAGTATAATGAAACTAACATATCCTCCCTACAGATCTAATAGTTTGCACTTCCACTAACTTTATAAGAGAATGAATGTCTATTTCCCAGCAACCTCATTAACAAAGCACATTTTCATTTATGTTTCAGGTTTAGATGGAGTAACAGGGACAGGATACACTTCTGGAACTAAAAGACCTTGTTCTGGCTTTCCTTTGATTAGTGTTAGCATGACCTACAGCTTTCAATCACTTTCCTTTTAACCTACAAGAGTCTTTGTATTTACATTTATACTTTAAGTGAGTTACTTGTAGGTAGAATACAGTGGGTTTTCTTTCAGATCTCCATTTTCAACCATCAGCCAATGCAGAGGTATTCCAATAGAGAGGAATTAGTGATGATGGATGTTTCAGTGCAATGCTGCTTATATTGTAGTATTTGTTATATTATGTCTTGAAGAATAATGTGTGATATGTATACTGTCATAGAGTAAATAGAACTGTGATTTATGGTTCACCATTTACATACCTATTTTATTATGCCACCCTCTATCCTGCTTTAATACATTTCAAAGCAAATTAATCCTATTCTCCTTTACAATTCTTCTTTCTGCGTTGTGGGCTATGGAGGCATTGTTAAAGAAATTATGGGGCTCTGTGATAGATTCCTGATGCTGTGTTCTCCCTCCCCCCTTCCTTTTATTATGTCTCACTACAACAATGAACTTGAAGATGAAGTAACAGATTTGTGACTTTCAGATACTTCCCATATTTATACCCATAATATCTTACTTAGGTAATGCTGGCAAGAGGACATGGAATCCAATAGAATTCTCTTTATTATAAAACATTTTGTTTTTCACAGGGTGTCCATTTCTAATTGCTAGTTTCAGGCAATACAGATCCGCTATGTGGATGAGAAAATTTTTTCAACACAATTTATGAAAAGTTTGCAAATTTCTAACCTTCTATTTTTTCATTAATTTAATTGAGGGAAACTTAGAAATTAATATTCTTGTTATAAAACATTATTTTGAAAAAAAACAGGCTGTTATTGAAGAATTTCACTATTGGGACAAGATGATAAAGACAAAGAACTTGAGTGTTTGGGCAAGTACTAATGAAGCAGCAAATTTTTCTTTCAGGACTGTGTTACTACCACTATTACAACATTTAATCTCCAGATATTAAAGACATTTTTCTCCAGATAAAATGTTCAATTAATCTCATAGGTAAATTTGACATGCAATCCACAATTAATTCAAGTTGAGTATACTTCAGTTTACGCCAACATGTTATAGAATGACAGTGATTTTCCCTAAGTTTTCAAAATTGTCAACTTATGATTACTTCATAAGTGTTTTAGGTTTTATATTATTTTATTTATTTTTTTCAATTTTTATTTAAATTCTAGTTAGTTAACATATAGTGTAATATTGACTTCAGTAGTGGAATTTAGTGATTCATCACTCACGTATAACACCCAGCGTTCATCACAACCAGTGCCCTCCTTAATACCCATTACTCATTTAGCTCACCCCCTGCCCATCTCCCTCCCTCAGCCCTCAATTTGTTCTCTATCATTAGAGTCTCTTATGGCTTATTTCCCTCTCTCTCTCTCCCTCCCTACCCCATATGTTCATCTGTTTTGTTTCTTAAATTCCAATATGAGTGAAATCATATGGTATTTTTTTCTCTGACTTATTTCACTTAGCATAATACACTCTTGTTCCATCCATGTCATTGTAAATGGCAAGATTCCATTCTTTTTGATGGCTAAGTAGTATTCCATTGGGTATATATACACACCACATCTTTATCCATCCATCATGGATAAAGTCAATGGACATTTGGGCTCTTGCCATAGTTTGGCTCTTGTTGATAGTGCTGCTGTAAACATCAGGGTGCATGTACCCCTTAGGTTTTATTATTTACATAAAATAGATGTTACATATTACATGTTAACTGTGATTAAAATAACTTTTTTATCTTAAGGAATGCTATGATGCTCCTTCTTTATGATCTAAAAGGCACATGATCTAAATTATACTGAGAAATATTTAGTACTTTGCCTAGAGTAGCTTTGAAAATATATTTATCTGTTGATTGCTTGACCTGTAGGCTTGATTTTGATATCCACTATAATGTTTAATTCATTAATATTTTCAATACATACACACAGGAAATAATGATACATTTTGCATATTTGCATATAAGAAAAAAAGGAAAAAGTCAATTAAATTGATAACTGTAATGTCACTGTATTAGCCTGTGCCTAAACATCACTAGTTTTGAGAAATTGTTACTACCTGAGGAAATCCATTCCATTTTGTAACGTCTATTAGCAAGTCTCACTCCATGTCCACATATACAACGTTTTTTTTTTGTTTTTTGTTTTTTTTTAAACAAAGATGATTCCTAGCACCTCATTTGCCTTCAAGTTTATTTAAAGAACAAGAAAGAAAACCAACATTTAGTACATTTCTCCCAAGTGGGCCATTTCTTTCTCTTTTACCTTATTGTTGTTCTACTTAAATATATTAATTTACCCTAAATTTCTTTAATAAAATAAGATTAATTTAATATTTCAGTTGTGGCATGTTTCAAACAGACTAGTCACATTGCATCGATTCTAAATATATTTACCTTACTATAATAATTGATTAAGCTATAGAATCTATAGCAAACACACTTGACTTTTCTCTGAGAAATGAGTATGTTTTCCTTAAATATTCATATTTTTGCTGATATTTTAAAAAAGAATATCAACAATCTACCCGTGTTATTAGTTTATTCCTTAAACTTTGTGTTGAAGATATGTATTTTACTTTACTTTCCATTCTCAGATAGAGCTGTCAATAGAAGTATGGAACAAATGAAAAAGCTCAGAAAATATAAACCTTATATAAATTAAATACATCAGTGGTTAGTAAAATAATTCTCAATTTAAATTATAATCCTTTACATTATAAAATGACATTAATTTATTTATGCATTTATTCATGATGTGAAATAACCTAACAACATATTTAATCTTAAGTCCATTTTGGATCAATCTAATTAGGTAGACTTTTTAATCATAATATAGTTTGATCACACTGTCCTAAAAACTAATTTAACCTTTTCAGTAATAAAACTTGTGTTTTATTCTAACAGCAATGAGGAATAGTAAAAATGCTTTCTATTTGGAATGACATACAAAATCGGATGAGGATAAATCATCAGACTGGTCAGTTATAAAGTTCAAAAAATTCTTCCATTATATTTATTATAATAATGAAATTGTTATTAATGTTATGGTTGCTATTTAGGGAACCTTGCTAAATCTACAGCTAGGATAAAATAGCAGATGTAATACAGTGCACTCAAACCAAGAATAATAACATCTACAGAGAGACTTTTTTAATTCTTAGAGATGAAGACAAGGGTCATAATGAGTGTGTTTGAAGGTGCTAGGTTGTTAATACAAATAAATGGAAGAGATTATGTCTGTGAAAAACTGGAAAACACATTTATCCTTTAAAGGAGGTAACTGATGCTAGCTAGCTAAATTGTTAAAAATGTTTAACCTTTTAAATTCTCATTTCATTGTCATGGAATTTAAAACAAGTGAACTACATATGAGCCAAATTTTTAAGAAATGTATATTTGAAGTAGTCTACTTTGTCAATTTCCATGTTGCAAAACACCCAATATGGCCAATTTAAACTTGTCAATGTGGGGTGCCTGGGTGGCTCAGTCAGCTAACAGTCTGACTTTGGCTCAGATCATGATTTCATGGTTGGCGAGTTCCAGCCCCATGTCCGGATCTGTGCTGACAGTTCAGAGCCTGGAGCCTGCTTCAAATTCTGTGTCTCCCTCAATCTCTGCCCCTCCCCTGTTCTCTCTCTCTTTCTGTCTCTCTCTCTCAAAAATACATTTAAAACATTAAAAATAATAAATAAAAAATAAAGTTGTCAATGTGATGTCATTGAACACAGGACTGAGAAGAGTCACATACAAACATTCAATACAAGGATGTAAAATTCATCTTTAGCACACCACTCTCACAGGCCATGGACTTGCTATCTCAGCTTTAACAAGCTTTTTGACATCCATAAGCACAAAGAAGTCTATCAAAGGGATCTTATCTACATATTGATACATTTGTAAACAATTCAACTCTCTCTATACTCTGTTCAGCTTTCTTGGTCTTAGTACATACCCTCTAATTCATATTTGCTTCTTGCTTTTCTATACTTGCTGCTCAACTCCTTCCCACCCACTCAATTTTTTTCATTTATGGTGACTAGTATCTTTTGGCTTCTCTAGGTCACTTTACCCAACATACAGTTTCTTGTGTTTGGTTCTCTATGCTCCCCACCAACATACCCAAGACAGTCCTGCCTCTCTTCGAGTCCTAAGCTCACTTCCAGAGTTTCTTGGACTGTGCTCAGGAGAGGATAATGGAAAATAAATACAGTTTTACACTGACAACATAGTTTTTCTATTACCAAACTGGGATAAATACCCTAACACAGGTATGCACTAAGTATTGTAAAAATGTGAAAAGGTGACATCTAAAAAATGTGAGGTGGCTAATAAAGTATGGAGAAGAAATAATCCTAGAAGAAACTGGGAAGTCAACATCTTCAAAGAAAAGAGTACTAACATTAGTCCACATGATGATTCATTAAATAAATGTACCTTCACCATTTATAGGCAGCGACTATACTATATCTCAAATCCCAATTCTATTATAGAAAAAAATGTTTAAAACACATACGTATGTGCACACACACACACACACACACACACACAAACACACACAACATGCCACAAGAGAGATGTTCACCTTGGGGTTGGGCTTTGGATTTAAAACAACTCTTTAAGGGTGCCTGGGTGGCTCAGTCAGTTAAGCATCCAACTTTGGCTCAGGTCATGACCTCATGGTTTGTGAGTTCAAGCCCCTCATCAGGCTCTTGCTGACAGCTCAGACCCTGGAGCTTGCTTTGGATTCTGTGTCTCTCTCTCTTTGCTCCTTCCTGCTCATGCTCCTCTCTCTGTCTCTCTGTCTCTCTCAAAATAACTAAACATTAAAATTTTTTAAAAAATTAAAAAAAACAAATCTTTTGATAGGAAGAGGTGGAATTATACAGAAAATTGTAAATAAAGAACTGAGTAAATTTTCTGTATTACATTATAATTCTTAGTGAGAAAAGAGCATATACCTCTTGTGCTGAAATAAGATTGAAAAACCAAGTAAAGGAATTGCAAAATCATTAAGTACAGACGAACCAGGAAAAGAAAAAGCTATCACCACACAGATATGCACACACACATGCACAATTCAAAATGAACCCACAAACCAAAATTCTAAATCATGTAGAGAAATCTTAGGCATCAAAAACAATCAATAATCTAAATACAAGATTATTGCAGCAAAACATAATTTTCAGTCATATCTAACAAAATTGTTTTTTTACACTTAAATGGTCAAAAGGAATTTTCATTTACAAAAGTAAAAACCTAAGTATGTTTTAAAGAGGCAGTTTAAGGAAAACATGTAAATTTCAAAAATAAATCTGTCACAAATCTTTGTATTAAAAACATGCTCATTTAATTGAAGAAAGCAATAGAGATTCTATAATGAACATCAAAGGAGTTTCTTAATTCTAATATATAGCCTGGAACAATACTTCTAAACTAAAAAAACAACCAAAAAAAAAAAAGCATCACAGATAAATGAAGAGGCTCTAAAAATATCTAATAAGATTTAAGTAAACAAGAAGACCTAGAAATTGACAAAGAAGCAACATAGCAAGAGTTGGTGTTTGAGAATTCCCCAGAATTGAAGGCAGACATGTGTCTTAAATCAAAGGTACACCCCAAATGTAAAGAAGAGTTAACATAAATCTACATTAATACAAAGTGTGATAAAACTATGAAATATCAAAGATATAGAGAAAATTTTTAAGTATCAAAAATAGTTTATTGCATGCCTCTTAAACAAATAACATTTGAGTGTGATAAATCTTCTCAGCAACAAAGATGATAGGAATCAATGAAGTCATGCTTTAAATGTGTAAGGGAAATTCACTGGCAGTCTATATTTTTTATATAGATGAATTACTCACCAAGATTGAGTTAAAACATTTTTAGGCATACAAAGACTAAGAAAATTTATCACCTACATACTCTTATGAAAAGTTATATTAACAATATAATTCAGCAAAAAGATAACTGAAGAGAAGGTATAGGGAAAAAAGAAACAAAAATAAGACAATTTTTAAAACATCAGAAATATCTGGGTGCCTGGGTGGATCAATCGGTTATACTTGAGACTCTTGATTTCGGTTCAGGTCATGATCTCATTGTTGTGAGATTGAGCCTGGAGCCTGATTGGGATTCTTTCTCCCTCTGCCCCTCTCCTTCCTCAAAAAAATATCAAAATTGTTAATAATCTGGTAAAAATAAAAATAAAAAACAATTATAATTTTGGAAGGTAAAATATAAATACTAAATGACAATATCAAGATATGGATAAGTGAATTGGACAGTTAAGTGTGCTAAGGTACTTATATGGATAGAAATGGATGTAGATACTTAATCACTATATGCTTTTTAGAAGTCTGATTATTAACATTTTAAAGGTAATCACAGAAAAGAAAATCTATAGCTTCTGAAAAACTTCTCAAACCAAAACAAAGAAAAAGAAGAAAAAAGGAAAACATGGCAAAGTGAACACAAAAGCTTGAGTGAATGGGATATATTCCACACACATTTTAATCATCAGAAATGTATAGTGAGGTAAGCAGATAATAAAAATATCCAACTATCGGTTACATTCAATGACACCTCTAAAAGATAAACATTAAAAGAATAAGGATAAAGAGGTGGGAAAAAGTTATTATATCTAAATTCTAAAACATAAATAAAACCTGTGTCTCAGTATTTATATCAGTTAAATGTATTTTATGGCCATGTTTTAAAGGGCCAACAGAGATTCTGCATATAACAATAAATTAAATAACTTAAAAATTGTAAAAATAATTAAAATGAATATAATTACTACATTGCTCAGAAATATGCATAGTAATAATTAACAGATATAGGAAGTAAAATGAACAACTCCAAACCAGAAAAAGACCAAATAGAGAAAAAAATCATTACTAATAGAGTACTTAAATCAATTTTATTAAGGCATAATCAAGATACACAGTAAAGTTCACTCATTTTAACTGTTTTGCCTAATGCAGATTGGTACATGAATACCCCTGTAATCATCAACACAATATGTCATGCAAGAAGGTTCCTTATGTTTCTTTGAGGACGATACTCTCCACACTTGGGCATCTTTAACTGTATGGGTATATTTTCATTTCTTTGGGTTTAATAAGTAATTATTACAAAACTTCCAGAGAACATTTTAGAAATTACTATGACAATAAGTGTTATATTTATATTTACATATTATCCATATTTAAGATTAATAAAATCCAAGAAGCAATTGACTGTACAGTGCAACATTCAAATATCACTAAGAAAGAAAAAAACACTCCCATTTAATGATGATGCAAAGTTTTGTTCCATAACTTAATTACTTTCTTTTGAAATAGTTGCTTTGGATTAACCTAAGCACAGTTTTTTTTTTTTTTCAATCACATTGCATATTTGATCCTACATTGAAGGGAAAATATTGGCAATGGCATTATGTACTGATGTTACAAATGCTTATGCATGAGAAAAAATAATACAAATTTAGATTAATGCCATACATTAAAATACATTGAAAAATTAAATAAAGCCCAAAGGTGTATCTTTAAATATTTTAGAAGGAAAAGCACATTTAATAAACTTATGGCAGTGTAGAGGTGTTATTTTGTTTTGTTTTGTTTTAGCTAAAGTTCTTTTTTTTCATATACAGACTTTATTTTGTAGCGAGATTAAGGTTCATAGCAAAACTTGGCATAACATGCAGAGATTTCCCATATAATCACCACACACACACACACATGCAGACACGCATGTGCACGCGCGCACGCGCGCGCACACACACACACACACACACAGTCTCTCCCTCCATCACCTTCCTGCATTAAAGTGGCTAACTATGAACCAACATCCACACATCACTGTCACCCAAAGTCCATAGTATACATCAAGTTTACCCTTGGCAATTCTGTATATCTACCTGTCCTTCCAAATTTGAGAATAGTAGTTATTCTTATGACCACAATTCTCTGACAGATCATCTAAATAATATTCTTTTTGAATTTTAGTTCATTCACTTTATCTGTAGTTAGGACGGAGTGACAACTTCCAAGCTCTTTACATACCTGAACAGAAACTAGAAGTCTGTAAGTTTCAACAAAATCCACTGGGAAAAAAATGGCTTTATAAAAGAATAATGATTATAAAGAAAACTTTGTTGTTGGTGGGTTTTTTTTTTCATTCATACATTTATTACATCACTCGACATCTGCCAAGATTTACTGAACATCTACTATCCATCAGGGGCCATTCTAACTAACAAGAATATATTGGTATAAAAAAATAACAACAAAATATTTGTCTGCCTGAGTTTACATTCTAAATGGGGACTTTAACACAGAATGTTATTAGTTCCACATCTGAAAAAAAAAAGGTAATTGTGGTTCTTAATGAAGAATGGAAGAAGGAAAGCCAGGCAGTTTTTCTGTGGTATCAGAAGGAGAAAAGCATGAAGGCTTCCTGTGTGCCCCACTGCATGGAAGTACTCTTGATGCCCCCTTTGAAAGGCATTTTGTGTTTTTTGACTAGAGTGGTACTGGCTTTTTTTGGTTCCATTCTATCATCTCCCCAGTGATCAAAAACAGTATTTTGAGAGGACTGGCTAAAGTTGAACTGCACTCTCTGCACCAGAAATGACCATTGCTGGGTGGTGTCTTTGAGATTCTTAGAATCAAGAAGTTATGCTTACCTATGCTGCAGGTTGAATACACTCTTTGAGTTAAAGGAAAAATACATGGTTAATTATTCAGTCCATTCCAGTAAAATATTCCTTTCTCCTGATGACCTATCTTTCTATGGTTTTCCTTTTCTTGTCACCTCTTCACCTTGCACACACATATACATAGTCTTTTATGGCAAAATGAATCCAACTTGGGTCCTACATAGAATGCATTCAGACCCATGACTACATAATGGGAAGAGGCTAATCAGTTTTTCTCAGTGTGTAGTCCAAAGATCATCTGTATCGGTACCAGGGGCACTAAAGAGAAAATAACTGTCCAGATTTCTGTGTGTCCAGCTTTTTCTTCTTGCACCAGGACTTGAAGATTCTAAATCTCCAGGGTTGAAACCCAGAATCCTCATTTCCACATATTATCTAAATATTTTTTTGCTTCATTTCTTTCACCATAAGAACTAACTCAATCAACTAAAGATAAGTCACACAATTTAAGTGTCTGCTCATTTCTCCACAATTTGCATTTGGTAGGAAGCAGGGAATATTACATGAACACTAAAAAGCAGTTCACTGAGATTTATTGAGAGACAGAATATCATGGTGGTTAAGAAGCTTTGGAGTGAGCCAGACCTAGGTTCAGTAATAACTACCTATGTAACCATGACAAATTATGTAATCTCTTTGAACCTTAGTTTTCTTCACCTGGAAAATGGAGACGTACTTGCAGACAGGATTAAATGAAGCAAAAAGGGAAAGTCTTCAGAATAGATATAACATATACTAGGTGCTTAATATGTGACAAGGATTTTGACAATGATTGTTCTATGATTTTTCTCCCTCTCCTTCACTTTTGTTGCTATAAGGACCTGGAGAGGATATTAGAAAATAAAAGATGAAAAGAGATTGCTAGTAAAAATAAAACAAAGAGTGGATATACCTAGTATTGATGAAAATATGCTGAATCTAGCATGTTTTTATGTCCTGTAGCTGATTCTATGGAACCTAAATCTGGCAATACCATACTGTGTTTAGGATTTTCTATGTGCAACCTACCAATATTATTTATAATAATAATATTGGCTCAGTTGAGCATCCGACTCTAGGTTTTCACTCAGGTCATGATTTCAGGGTTGTGGGATGGAGCCCTGCATTGCGCAGAGCCTCTTTAAGATTCTTTCTTTCTCTCATCCCTCTGCCCCTCTCCCCTGCTCCCAAGCTCTCTTTCTGTAAAAGAAACAATTTAAAAAAAGAAAATTATAAGGAAGAGAAAATACATTTACATACTGTGCAGTGTTTATTAGAAGAATATTCACATATAAGTGGACCTACACCGTTCAAACTTGTGTTTTCCAAGAATCAACTATATCACTATTCGCAGCTAGACAAATCACGCTGTGGAACTGTGGGGTGTCTAGTAAGAAGGTATGGAATGGAATCTAATTTTATTTGGATCCGTTAGATGATTTGGGGGAGAGTTCAAGAAAACTGGGCTTTGTTCTTATTCGAAAGCTGTTAGAAAACAGGAGTAATTCTATCATCTGCTACCTTAATTAAGTCTTAAATAGGAGAGAAGACTAGCGTAAGACTGAACATGTAATTGGTAAAGAAGCGGCAGTCACTCAAAGCAGCCAGAGTAGTGGCACATTTGGTGCCTTTGTAATTTGCACAGTATATTTATTGCTTCTTTCAGCAATTTATTGCTTCTATTGCATAGACAAACTCTTTGCCTTACTTCCTCACAGTCACAGGGTGTCCTTAATTGATGTTGATGTTCTATGAAATTGTTAACATTTAAAAGAAGGACCTTAGGCCTAGCTCAGAGCGCTAGGCCAGCTGGCCTGGATGTCTGCTTTTATCTTTCTTATGTGAAATAAAATATGGAAACTAAAAGAAAACAGAAATACACATATGAGCTTGTATTTATTGTATCACCTCCTCCTCTCACAATTTTAACTCTTTTTGTTTTGAAAATTCTGTGTCCTAGCACTCTGCTGTAGTTCTCTAGTCCCAATCTTGATGATTTCAAATAAGTTCTAATAACTTTGATTTTTGGTTTCTTTTCTCTCCTGTTTGATATAAAATATTTGCTTTAATGTTTAATGTTTCACTCTAAGCTAGTTAATATATAGCACTGACTTTGGGTGGCATGTCAGTAATAATGTGATGACTGTCTTTATTCAAAATTAATTTGAGAGACACCATACATCTATCTATCTTGAGTACTTTGATTTGGTTGTATAATGAATATCTTAGCAGATGGTAAAAATTTTTGACTTAATTAGACCTATTAAGAATAATTAAATGACTTTGACTTTGAAAATGATATTGCTTTTGTCTTCAGTAATTCACATAAAGCATATAAACTAATTGATTAATAAGGAAGAAGACAGGCCAACTGTACATACCATCTATGAGTGTCCATGTTTGTGCCTTGGATTATACACACACACACACACACACACACACACACACACACAAATGCATACACAATATTTCCAAATTTCAGAAAATTGTTAAAATACATTCAATGATTACCAGTATTAGAAAATGCCAAAGGTCGCAGAGACCTAGCATGGTATAATCTAAAATTATTTCTTACTGCTCATTTTATTTGCTAAATTTCTACCACTTAATTCCTAGATACATAAACAATGTCACGCTAAAACAGTGCAGTACCCACAGCTGTGATTTCATTACTAACATTGATATTGTGGAAATTATTAATCTGAAAATTATTTTTGTGTTTTCAAATACATGACATTCTCCTTTATCTGCTCAAAGTATCAACTTTCTCAGGAGTACATGAGTGTTTGCTACAGAAGGACTACACATAGGAAGATCAAGGTATGACACAATTTCAGGATAAAAAAAATTAACATGAACATTTCCATTCCAAACAGGTAGTTTCTCCTCAAAAAAATAGTGACAATTTGTTTCTTACTTTGTTATTATATCAGATAGCTGACTTGTTCTCAACTTTGTCCATTTGGCAAGCACTAGTTGCATTTGACTTTCACAAACTTGAAATATGCCTAGTCCAAATTAGTATCTGCTGTAAGTGTAAAATACAAAATTTGAAATATCTAATATGAAAAGTATTAAGTACATAATTGGCAATTTTGTCTGTTGATTATATTCTGAAATGTTCATTTGGGTGTTTACTGGATTCAATAAAATATATCATTAAAAGAAAATTTACCCAATTATTAATGTATCTATTAAATATACAATTTTACATATTGGTTCCATTATATTTTTATTTGACACCACTTGTACAGACTGTAGATAACTTTTACAAGGTACAGATGGAGAAAGGAAAGTAAAAGGAACTTCAGAACTTGAAGGAGCAGAAAAGGATGCCTTCTCTGTTGGTGTGACTGAAAGAAGAGGTGAGAATAAAAAATGGAATAGCAAGGTTTAGGGAAAACACACGTACAAACACACAAAAGGACATACACATCTGTCCCTACTAACATTTAAATTTTCTATTAGGAAGAGAATGAGGCATGAAGGTCATGGTGGTTGAAAAAAAGTAATGCGATTGTTTAAAATATAATTTCAGACTCATGAACACTTTGTCAGTTTTACTTGCACAAGCCTAAATAGTTGTTGGGAGCTTAAAGCATGCTGGACTGGTTAGTAAATCACGTACAGAAAAAATCACCTCCTCTGTAAGCTGTTTCGTGAAATAGCTTTACTGTGTTATAATTCCAATAAAATAATATAATTCACCTATTTAAAACGTATAATTCAGTGATTTTTAGTATGTTTCCAGACATCAGTGAGCAGAATCCCAATTTCAGAACATTCCCATCACTTCAAGAAGAAATCTTATGTTCTTTAGTTATCCCCTTCCTATACATTGCTGGATTTGGTTGTCAGCATTTTGTTGAAGATTTTTGAAGTCATATTTATAAGATATACTGGTTTATAGTTTTCTTGTGACGTCTCTGGTTTGGGTGAGAGAGTAACAACAGGCTCAAAAAATGAGTTAGGAATGTTCCTTCCTCTTCTACTTTTTTAAAAGAGTTGTGAATAATTAGCGTTTAATCTTCTTTGTTGTTTATTTTGAGACAGAGAGAGAGAGAGAGAGAGAGAGAGAGAGAGAGAGAGAGATCCCAAGCAGACTCTCACACTGTCAGCGTAGAGCCCAACACAGGGCTCAATCCCAGGCACCCTGAGATCATGATCCTGAGCTGAGATCAAGACTCAGACACAACTGACTGAGCCACGCAGGCACCCCATTCAATTTTCTTTGAGTGCTTTTAGAATTTATTGGTGAGGATTCTGGACCTGAACTTTTTACTAAGGGTACTTTTGATTACTGTTTCAATTATTTCATGTGTTCTAACTCTATTCAACGTGTCTGTTTCTTCTTGAGTTGAGTTTTGGTAATTTCCAGTATCTATTTCATCTAAATCATCTAATTTGAGGGGATATAATTGTTCATATTCTTGTATGACCATTTTTACTTCTAAGGTCAGTAATAACGATCCCTATTTCTATTTCTAGTAATTTGAATCTAGTCTCTTTTTCTCTTTCAATAGAGCTAAAAGTTTGTCAATTTTTTTCCCAAGGAATCAATTTTTTTGGCTTCAGAGATTTTTCTCTATTATTTTGCTCTTTATTTCCTTATTTTCCACTCTAATCTTTATTTTTCTTCTTTATGCACTTTAGTTCCCTCTTGTTTTTCCAGCTCCTTACGACGTAGTTTTAATTCTTTCTTACCAGGTTGGATACTTTTATGTCTTTTTCTTGCCCTACTGCTCTGGCTTGTAATTCCAGTACAATATTGAATAGCAGTGGTAAAAGCACCATGTATGTCTTATTTCTTATTTTAGGGGAATATTTTCATTCTCTTACTATTGAGTATGTTAGCTGTGGGTTTTCCATTAAGTACTTTTTATCATATTGAGGAAGTTCCTTCAATTCCTGGTTTTCTGAGTGTTTTTATTATGAAAGAATGTTGGATTTTGTCAAATGTTTTTTCTGTATCAATTATGATATACAATATATGTGTTTTTCTGTATTAGTTAGGATACACACACACACACACAATATTATATTAATGTGATGTATTACATTGATTGATTTCCCTGTGTAGAATCAATCATACATTCCTGTGATAAATCCTTATTGGTCATGTTGAATAATCCTTTTAATATGCTGTTGGATTTGGTTTGCTAATATTTTTCTGAAGTTTGGCATTTTTGTCTGTTATTGATGTTCTTGTGGTCTCTTTGGCTTTCAATCAGGATAATACAGATCTAACTGAACAAGTGAGGACATGTTCTATTCCTTTTTTGTGGGGAGGGAAGAGTTTCATAGGAATTTGGTGTTAATTCTTTATTAAATGTTTGGTAGAATTCTCTTGTGAAGTCCACTGATCTTGCACTTTTCATTGTTTAGAGGTTATAGTGGCTATTTTAAAATATTTTTCTGTTAAATATGACATCTGGTCACTTACACAGGCAATCTGTATTGTCTGCTCTTTTTTTCTGATATATGTGTCATATTTACTGGTTTCTTTTGCAAGCCTTAAATTTTTTGTTAGAAAATAAACATTTTGTAATGTATATTGTAACAACTGAAGGGACTGCTGTCTGCTGCACTCCCCACAAGGGCTTGTTATTGTTTTTTTCTTGTATAATTTTTAGTGACTGGGTGGACTGGTTTAATGAAATCTGTTTGTCCCATACTCACAATATTAAGCTTTTGACGGTTCTCCGAAAGCTAGTGCAGCCTTAGATATGCTTTTGGTGTCCTCCAGAATATCAGTGGTATGTTATTGATAGGGATCTCTCTCTTTCTTTTTCACGAATCACATTTGGCTGTTAAACTCCACTGATTGGTGGGCAGATTGCTCAGTTGTTTCAGCAATGTCTGGGGCAACAATTGCTCCACAAACTAATCCAATCAAAGTTTGGCTTTTTCTAAGGTCCATGGCTGAGCCTATTCTGACACCAAGAAAGCTCACTGCAGCCATCACATTACCTGGTTGTTTTCCACAAACTAGCCAGTTTACAGTCTGGACTATATCTTCAGTAAGTCCACAAATCTCCCCAGTTGGCTCTTACACTCCACACTTAATGATATTCATTTAAGGCTTTTTAATGTCTTTTCATGACTTTATAGCCTATTTGTTTTTAGCACTGAATGATAATATTCCATTGTCTGGATTTACCCCAGTTTATTTATGTATTCACCTACTGAAGAATATCTTGATTGCTTCCATGTTTTTTCAGTTATGAATAAAACTGTTAAAACTATCTATGTGCAGATTTTGTGTGAACATATATTTTCACTTTCTCTGATAAATACCAAGGCATGTGATTGCTGGATCACATGTGGTTAGAGTATGTTTAGTTTTCTAAGAGACTGCTTAACTGTCTTCCAAAGTGGCTGTACTATTTTGCATTCCCACCAGCACTGAATGAGAGTTCCTGTGGCTCCACATCATTGCTAGTATTTGGTATTGTCAGTGTTGTGGAATTTGGTCACTCTAATAGGTGTGTAGTGGTATCTCACTGCTCTTTTATTCTGCAGTACCCCAATGACATATGATGTTGAGAATCTATCCATATGCTTATTTCAAGTCTGTATATATTCTTTAGTGAGATTTCTGTTCAGGTCTTTTCTCATGTTTAATCAGGTCGCTTTCTTATTTCTGAGTTGAAGAGTTCTTTGTATGTTTTGAATAAGAGTCCCTTATCAGAATTTTTTAAAATTTATTTATTTTGAGAGAGTGCAAGTGTACAGGGGCAGAGGGAGGGGCAGAGAGAAAGGAGAGAGGGAAGCCCAATCACATTCAGGGCTCCATCTCACCTATCATGAGATCGTGGCCTGAGCCGAACTAGGAGTCTAACCCTTAACTGACTGAGCCACCCAGGTGCCCCACTTATCAGATATGTTTTGCAAATATTTTCTCCAAGTTTGTCTTCTCATTCTCCTAACAGTGTTTTTCACAGAGCTTCGGTTATTAATTTTAATAAAATGGTTGTTTTTTAAAGATAATTTTCCACATTTTCTCTGGTGAGTGGGTCAATGGAGCTGCTTATGCAGTCATGACAGAAGTTGATCTCTGAGATATTCTATCTCATGGAATTAATCACTATGAAAATAGTAAACTATGAACTATTCCATAGCAGGAGAAAAATCTATTAGTAGTAAGTACTTAGATATTTTAGTACATATCCACATATTTCAATGTTCAGGGAATATAAAATTATCTGTGGAAAAGTCAAGATTATATCCTTCTGATTCTAAACCCAAATTTGCATCTGGAAAAGCAATGAGAAACTTAAACAAAGAATATCAAAGCTTATTCAGGCATTCAAAATTAATGAGAAGAAAATGTACTGAAACATTTAGGCAGTTATCTGCAAACTGCACTTCACTGTGAACTAAGCATAAAAAGAATAGGTTGGGATAAATAATATCAAATACTCTAATAGGTATAACACATGTATAAATAGTTATTCAAGATTCTATATGTTTTTTATAAACAGATTTTTCCCCAAGTTTTTATTTAAATTCCAGTTAGTTAACAAAGTGTGATATTAGTTTCAGCTGTACAATTTAGTGATTCAACACTTTCAAACATCACAGCAAGTGCACTCTTTAATCCCCATTACCTGTTTAACCCATTCCCCCCCTCCTCCCCTCCCCACTGGTAACCATCAATTTGTTCTCTGTAGTTAAGAGTCTGTTTTGTGGTGTACCCCTCTTTCCTCCCCCATGTTTGTTTTCTTTCTTAAATTCCACATATGAGTGAAATCATATGGTATTTGTCTTTCTCTGACTGACTTATTTTGCTTTGCATAATACATTCTAGTCCCATCCATGTTATTGCAAATGGCAAGATTTCATCCTTATGGCTAATATTCCATTGCGTATATATATATATATATATATATATATATATATATATTCCATTGCATATATATATATACACACACCACCTCTTCTTTCTGCATTCATCAGTCAATGGACATTTGGGCTCTTTTTATAATTTTGCTATTGTTGATAATGTTGCTATAAACATCAGTGTGCAATCCTCTTCAAATCAGTATTTTTATGTTCTTTGGGTAAATATCTGGTAGTGCAATTGTGGATGAGAGGGTAGTTCTATTTCTAACTTTCTGAGGACCTTCCATACTGTTTTCCAGAGTGGCTGCACCGCTTTGAATTCCCATCAACATTGTAAGAGGGTTCCCCTTTCTCAGTATTTGTTGTTGATTCCTGTGTTGTTTCCTGTGTTGTTGATTTTGGCCCTTCTGTCTGGTATGAGGTGATATCTCATTGTAGCTTTGATTTGTATTACCCTGATGATGAGTGATGTTGAGCATCTTTTCATGTGTCAAACAGATTTTCTACTTATGATGAAATGCCTCTGCACCTCTTTTTTTCCGTTGTTCTCTTCAAAACATATTCAAAATTCCTTTAAATATGGTATCTTTGATAAAAACTTGAAATATACCGTAATCATAACTATTTCCAAACAAAGATCCACAAAGAGGGTTTCCAATTTGTGTAATTAATTGTGCCCATCTGCCAGCAAGAAAGAAGTGTCTAAGACCATTTCTTTAATAGCAGATATATTAGGTGGTTATTAGAAAAAACAAACTATTTCCATTTTTTTTTCTCCAAAGTAAAGTTGCTGTAAATTTCTTATACAAAACAGACCATGCCATTAAAACTATAAGCATATTAAAAAAAGATATTTTGTTCCTTCATTTAAGTTAATGTCTTATTAAATCTAATTTATATATTTTTAATGACTTTATTTTAAAAAATATTATCAGCAGTAGTTGGGACACATCTACTCTAAAAATTTCTTCTATATTTTTGTTTGGAATAAGATTATATTCAATTATTTCTTGTCAATTTTTGCCATCAAATACTACTATAATGATTAATACATAAGTATATGTATTTGTGCACATATACATTATTTTAATTGATTATAATATTAATACTATACATTCTTTAAGATGCTTAGATTGTATTACACTACATGTTTCAAATTTTCCCATGTTGTTTGTAAATTAGGAAAATTCTGATTTATTGCTATTACAAACACTATTGCAATACATTTCTTATAGATCTTTTCATTCACATAATTGTTTCCTTAGGATATATTTCTGAAGTGCAATGTCTTGCTCATTTTTAAGGCTTTTGCAAGTCATTACCAAATTGCCTCCAGAAAGGTCATACCAATTTATATTCTCATATTAATACAGTGTGAAGAAGACACTTTTTATGTTTTTAATTGGGAGGTTAATTGGCAGATGCTTTCTATAGTTTAAAGAAGAAAGTACCCAGTAATTCTAAATTAAAGCAAAAATGTATGTTATAGCTTAAATATGATTATTATAGAATTTTCTTCCTATAAACCAGGATTTGGTGATTAGAAATAAGCACAAAGTCATTTGGTCCCACTCCTTCATTTTTTTCTGATGAGAATGCTAAATTGATAAAATGACTCACTACAGAAAAGAAAGCTTTTATACAAATTTTATTTTATAGTAGTTTAAGTTGTTGTCAATGGGTAAAATATTTCAGATATGCAAGACAAATAGGCTCCAGAGATGTGCTGTTCAACATAGCACCTATGGTTAACAACACCGTATTGTCCACTTAAAAATTTGTTTAAAGGGTAGATCTCATGTTAAGTGTTGCCACTGCAATAAAATAAATAAAATAAAGTAAAATAAAATAAAGCAAAATAAAATAAAATAAAATAAAATATTAAAATAAAACTAAAGGGGCAGGAAGAAATTTTTGGAGATGATCAATGTGTTTTGTAATCTGATTGTGATGATGGTTTCATGGGTTTACACACGTGTGTACTCATCAAATTGCATTAAATATATGCAGTTTTTTGCATATTTATTACATTTCAATAAAACTCTTTAAGATATAGCCTATAAATAGGAAACATTAAAGTTTATACCTCTATATTTAATCTGAATGAACAATGATTATTTAACCTAAACTCCTTTATTGTTCAAGAAAGTATATGGTAATGCCAATGCATTCTCAGTGAAGCTTTTATATAGATACTATTGATTCCATTGAAATATATATATATATATGTGTATATATATGTGTATATATATGTATATATATATATATATAGTTATATAGTTATATAGTTATATATATATGAAAAGGTATGTCTCTGAATCCTTATACACATTCTGATCTTTGGCAACCTGGAGGATTACCTGAAGCAGATTAGACAAATAGATTTATCAGGACAAGACCATGAATAGGTTTCACCATTAGTGATGACATCACAGTGTAATTTCCTCAAGATTAAGCTAGGTTTTAGCAATTGCTGCCACGCTATATCTGGTGTAATTGATCTGTTTAAATTTGGTCTTATATTCAATATAATATTTTGCATTTCTTCAGTTTATTTTTATACATGTACTAATGTTTATATATTTGCATTCTTTTTTAATATTATTTATTTATTTATTATTATTTATTTATTTATTTTGAGAGACAGGGAGAGAGAGAGAGAGAGAGAGAGAGAGAGAGAGAGAGAGAGGAAGCAGGGGAGGGGAAGAGAGAGAGAAGGAGAGAAACCCAAGCTGGGTCTGTGCTATCAGCACAAAGCTCTATGTAGAACTCAAACTCACAAACCATGAGATCATGACCCAAGGGAAAACCAAGAGTCAGTCACTTATCTTCCTAGCTACCCAGGTGTCCCTAAATATTTGGATTCTAATGTAAACTTCATATAAAACACAAAATCAATATATTAGAAATATATCAACAGACAGGATGACTGGGTAGTTCAGTCGGTTAAGCATCCTACTCTTGATTTCAGCTCAGGTCATGATCTCAAGTTTTCTGAGTTTGAGTGCCCTGTGGGGCTCTGCACTGACATCATGGAAGCCTGCTTGAAATTCTGTTTCCCTCTGTCTCTACCCTTCCACCACTCTTTCTCTCCCTTTCAATAAATAAAAATAAACTTAAAAAAAGAAATATATCTATCGATTTTATTTTAATAAATGATTTTCTTTGTTCATAACTCTAAGTTAAAAGCAATGCACTTTACCATATTATAGAGATAAAGAGGCTGAGCTCTGGAAATCTTTGTGACTTAGATAAATCATCAATTCAACCTGTGGTAAATTGGGATACGTAGGTATATATTTATGCATGTAGGTGTATGTATAAAATCTGAATAGCAACCAAGAGTTGCTCACATCTTGTGTGTGTGCGTATATGTAATGTTGCTATCAAGATTTAATGAAACAATACTTGTGAAATATTTGGTACAATGAATGTCTGGTACAGAAAAACATTCAGCAAACACTAGTTATTATTTTCATAAATATTTTTGCATTGAATATTCTCGATTATAAGTTAATTTATAAAAATGTTATATAACATTTTGTAATAGAAGTATTATATTCCTTAGCATTGTGATGAGTAATACTAAAGATATCAATTCTTATTTGTATTTGCTATTATGAATGTGAAATAAAACCAAAAAGGATATTTAATTAAACACGGCAAGTTTTACCTCTCTAAATGTAAGGGAAAACCTTTTAAAACCTGTGTCAAATACTGCATTTCTATAATAGTCTAAAACTTTTTTTTTTTACACCAGGAAAGGGAGTTAAAGGGATTCAATATATTTGAGAAAAGAAAATAAAAGCTAAGAAAATGTGGCACAGAATGGCTGTGACATGTATATTATCTTACCTGGAATCATTTCATTATGAGGTCTAAAAAAATAGCTGTTCTTTGGGACTGAGTGAATATAGCTCTAATTTCAGCTTCTAATTTCAGGTTCTCATATATAATTACTCTCTCTATGAGTGTAGAGTGGAGGGTTTTCTGCTACCTTGGGTATGAGCTTTAATTTAAATCCTCAGATTTCCAAAATTCTAATTTAAACTGCAGAGCAGCACAGCTATGATCAGATTGTTCTCTTGCAAATGGGGTTTATAATTTGCGAATCCCAAATGAAACAAATCATTTAGCAGAACTCAAAGAAGCCAGTTAGTCTATGCTTTAATTTTTTTTCTTTTACAAAATGAAAGAAAAGAAAAGCTTAAATACTATTCTGAGAACCTAATCAAGAAGAACTACAGAGTTGCTCTTGAATTATATGCCCAATGGCAATTTAAATCCAATCCTTTGGAGAAATATTAATAAGTTAAGTTAAAGAAATGGCAAATTGGGACAGTCCGAAAACTTTAATATCATGTAGCTGATTTTTCATGGTTTATACTGAAGAGAAAGAACCTTTCTTTCACAGATCATATCACACAAGTTTGATGCCATGCTATTATAGTAGAAAAGAATTCTCTATTCCCTATGTGCAATTCTCTAGGATACCTAAAATGTCATATATCAAAAAACTAGTTATTTGCAATTGTCTTCTCTTTTCCCCTATTATGTATTTCCCCAGAAACCATTGACTCTAAAACAGGTGAGAAGAACAATTTAACCAGACATAGAAAGGCAGGAAAAATATCTTTACAAGCAGAAAGTGAGTTCAGAAGTGTGAAGGAAGAAGAGTCAAAATCAAATCAGGAAGTAGTTTGCAAGTCCTTTTAAGAGTCAAGTTGAAACATTCTTACCCATGTGGGCTTTTGGTAGAAGTTAGCTGACATAAAGATGTCCAGATAAACATACTGCCCTAATCTTAGTTTACCTCTCTTGGTGATATAGTTCAGGACTTCAACATTGATAATGGAAAGTTGCTGCACGAATTTAATGGTTTTTGAAGATGAATAGCTGTTATCACAAATATCACCCTACTACATTCTCAAATGCTTCAAGTGCTAGAAATTTCTTAAGTACTGGCACAAATTTTGAAAGTATTAGAAAAAGTATTATTTTGATAATTTTAAATTATAAAGGAAGATGCAAAATTGTAAGTGGTAGGAAGGAAAAAAAAAGCAAGATTTTAAGCAGGGTAAACATGGTAAGTAGTAGCTACATGTGAACAGAGAGAGAATTTTTAATCAATAAGATTTATCTTGATTATCTTATTGTAATAGGCCCAGGAAATGGCTCTTGAATTACAAATATGGTAGAATCAGAGTCAGATTAAGTTTTTAACTTGCAGACTTTCCTGTGGAGCCTGGAATTCAATGAAATGTTATCTTGGGGTTCCTTTTGGTGTGGCCACAATTAACTGTAATTGATAACACTGAGTTATAGTTTCAGGATGTATTTCAGCAGGTACAGATGGAAAACAAAAAACAAAGCAAAAAGTGTTATGACCCTAGTTCTATTTTTAGAAAGAACTGGGATGATTCTGCTACCTTAAAGATATTTGGTTGCTCCAGGTAAACAATCAAATTAAATACTTGAGTAAATTTGATGACCCAAAATGATGAGGACAAACATCTATCAAACCCAAACAGGCCGACCTTGAAAGCTTAATTAATTATGAAAGTGTTGACATCTAAATGGAGTAAGATCTGTGGGTGGGTTAAACAAAAGCAAGAAGCATAAAATGTGGAGTGTGGTGGAAAAGTTTCTACCAAATCTATGTTTTTAAAAAAAAATTTTAATGTTTTATTTATTTTTGAGAGACAGAGACAGAGAGTACAAGCAGGTGAGGGGCAGAGAGACAGGAAGAAACAGAGTCTGAAGCAGGCTCCAGGCTCTTAGCTGTCAGCACAGAGCCCCATGCTGGGCTGGAACTCACAAACTATGACATCATGACTTGAGCTGAAGTCAGACACCTCATCGACTGAGCCAACCAGGCGCCCCCTACCAAATCTATGTTAATGAATAATTTTAAACAGGTGTAAATCTCTAAAAAAAGATTAGCAGAATTTATGAAAATGATGTAGGTTTCACTTACTATGCCAGGTTGCAATACTAAGTTATACTTAGGGGATATGAAAAAAAATGGGTAGAGGGTAGTTAAATAGGCAAACTGCCTTGTTACAGGAGAAGACAGATTCAAGATGTCATATTTCTGTAGCTACACACACTTTGAGAAATGTGTTGTTCCTTAGGAATTTTAGCCCTGTGTGCATGAAAAATGTAACATAATTAGAATCTCCTGGGGATGATAAGGTGAATGGTACAGAAAAATATCCAGATAGCCTATAAAGAGTTTAATATGTGTGGATTATAGATGGGAGAGTCTTATACCTTGTATTTTCATTTTATCTATGTTATATGTATACTGTATGAAGCCTTTTACAGCAAATTTCTTTTGAATCCAGAATGAAGCAAAAGCAAACAAAACCTGATGAAAACAAAAAAAAAAAACAAAATAACAACAAAAAACACAAAACAACAACAGCAACAACAAACGAATGTCTTTCCTTTTGAATACCAAGACTAAAGAAAATGCTTTGTATTCCTTACTGTATTCTCACTCCTTATTCCAGATTGCTCTACCCTTTCCCTTCTTTACAGAACCCTTTAGTTTACTCTTTCCTTAATTTTATGTTATATTAATTTACTCATTTAAAAGTGAAGAAAAATTATTTTAAGTAAAGTGTATTTATAAAATATTAATACAGTTAATTAGCAACCAAGAACTATTTCTTTTTTTAAATATTTTTTAATGTTTATTTTTATTTTTGAGAGAGACAGAGAGACAGAGTGTGAGTGGGGGGAGGGCAGAGAGAGAGAGGGAGAATCAGAATCTGAACCAGGCTCCAGGCTCTGAGCTGTCAGCACAGAGCCTGATGTGGGGCTCGAGCTCGGGAACGGCAAGATCATGACCTAGGCCTAAGTCAGACGCTCAGCCAACTGAGCCACACAGGCACCCTGAGCTATTTCTAAATGCAAAGTAAAGGTCCTACATAGAGATTACATGCAATATTTGAATCCATTCATTTAAATTATATGTGTGCATGTTCACAAATGTTAAAATGGTGGCAGGAGTTTGTTTTATATATTTTGTGATTGGTAGACTCACCCATAGGTGATGTCTGTAAATTACTGCTATGTTTAATCAAAACTATTATGATTTATTCCACTACACATGTAATTTATATAATCAAGTACTCTTGTGAATCAAGTTGATTAGGAATATTCATATCCTTTACAGTACTTTATGCCATGTGAGACCTGCAAATTAGCAATAATGGAGAAGAAATGGTTATTCATATTTGGTCATGATGGGAAAGCTGTAGCATTTTCTTAGCAATCTAATTCGAACCAAGCAATCACTTGGTTCCAAATTATTAAGTCAATTTATTGAACATTGACAAAGAGAATAGAGCAAATAAAAATTAAAGATGGACATTCTTCAATTGTCCAAGTATTGACATTTTCATTAGTATAATTGGCTCCATTTACTACTAAAACATTGGTGGTGCCCTTTCAAAATACTCTGTAACAAACATCCAAATTAAAAATATACACAGCTTATGATATTCCAAGACATCTAGCCTTTAATAAACCATACTATTAGAACTTAGAACAGTAGCCTAAAAAAAGATACGTCTTTCCTTAAAAGAGAGGGGGAAATAGTCTTTCTTTAGGTAGATAGTGTCTCCCTGGGGAATAACCATGATGAATGCTTATTTACCCAATCAACAGTTTAGATTCATTTTCCTTCATCTCTCACTATTTCTCTAATACTAAGAAGTCTGGGCCACCATGGAAATATGCATGAAAAAGTAAGAAGAGTAATGAGTAAATGCATTAGCCCAGAAAATTCACCTCTAGGAATTTATTTTCCCCTCCTTTGATAATTTTCAGCTCAGAGTCCATTCCTTCTCCTAATTCATGATTCTGCTGATGTCATACATTGGGGATAGGATCCTACTCTGCCTCAAATATCAACTAATACACACTTACACATCTCAGTGGGGATGCTATTGCTAATTAGGTAGAATTCCAAACATCATCTATAAAAACTCCACCTGGTTAACGCAACAGCAGATGTGGAAGATGCTAAAATTCAAAGTTTTAATCCTCTCTTAGCCTGTTATTAGTCATAAAGTTAAATAATTCTTACAATAAATTCTGGCCAGTGAGAAAACTAACAAGAAAACGAAGCAGGAGGAGAGAGAGAAGAATGATATAGAAAAGAATCTCCCCATGATGGTATTTTCATCATTATTCACCTTAGCTTAAATAAAAATGTAAAAAGTATCATTATGTCCTAATAAAATTTACCACAGTAAATGTGGTGACAAAGACAATTGGGTAAATTTGTCACACTTACCACAATATGCTAAATGAATTTTGATTGGGATTAAGTTAAATGTATTGATCAATCTATGATAAATGTATGTAAGATTAAAGCTTTCCAATCCAGGAATATGATAAAATGTGCCAAATCTTTTATAATCAATTTCTTTAATGTATTGCAATTTTCTATATGGAGGTCTTACACGTTTTATTAGATTTATTCGTTAGATTTATTTATGTTTGATTTCAGTGTTTGATATTTCGATGCTACAAAATACACTTAGGTTATAAATTGAATGTGCCAAAACATTGTTTTTGAAATCGAGAAATACACTATTATTTATTGACTTTGCATCCACCCCCCAAAATAAACTAATTACAATGTAAATGATGTTTTACATCTACTCCTATAATATATGTGACTTTATTCCTCTGTTATCCCCTATTGCATTGACTAGGGCATCTGAAATACTATTGAATTGCAGTAATAGTGAGCACAGATTTTGTTGTCTCCTTATTGAATTAATGGAACAACACATTCAATATTTTACTATTTACCGTATTTATTGGGTTTTGTTTGTTTGTTTTGTTTTTTACTGTTTGTAAATACCTTTAATCAGGTTAGTGAAGTTCTCTTCTAATCCTGGTTTGTAATCGCATAAAAGAATAATTGGATAATGGGTTTAATTAAATGTTTGTTTTATATCTCTTTATGATAATATGATTTGTATATCACATTCTGATATATCGATTCATTTATTTTACCTGTGAAACAAACTTGGAATTCCTGAAATTAACCCATCTTTGTTGTTGCATACCTTCATTTTATTGTATTACTAAACAGAGTTTACTTATGTTGGTTTAGGATTTCTAAATTTACATACCTAAGAAAGAGTTGCTTCTAATTTTTCTTTATTTGTGATGTTCTTGTAAGATTATAGTATCAAGATTACCTGGCCTCCCATAATATATAAACTTGTTAAATCACTACATTGTACATCTGAAACTAATGTAACTTTGTGAGGCAACTATATAAAAAAAAAAAAAAGAGGTAGGAGAAATATTAGCTGGTCTCATAACGTGAGTTAGGAATATTTTATCCTTTTTTAATATCTAAAAATATAGAATTATTGCAATATCTTTCTTACATTTGTTAAAACTCATTAGTTAAAACCATAATCTCAGTGAATTTGTTTTTGATATTTTAAGTTAAACACTGAAACTGACAGAAAACAATTCCAATTTTTCATTTAGTTGTGATTTTGTTAGTAGTGTTTTGTGTTTTAGAATTCTTCCATTTCACATATGTATTTATTATTTTATAATTATTCATCCTTTATTCTCTTTTTAATGTCTATAGTATTTACTTTTATTTATAGTAATTTTAAATCTATGCCTCTATCTCATCCCTTGGGGTCTAACTCTATAATCATTCTCAACATTTATCAATCTATTTTATTTGTTTGTTTGCTTTAATAACTATGGTACTTCTTGGGCTTCACAGAATAATGCTAACTACCTGAATCAAAATCTCATCATTCAAGTTCCAAAAATAATACAGATCCAAAGGAGGTGCACAAATTCATATACCATCATTACTTACATCCTAAAAAATAGACATAGCATATTAAAAATATATATAAATGACCCATATCAGGGAAATCATGGTAAAATGCAATAGATCGAGAAGGAGCCCAGGTGATAGGAAGAGTAGGACAGAAAATCCAAAGTATATGTAGAATATAAGAGATGTGTTCAGGAAGCATGAGAGAGCATAGATGAGGTCTCCCGAGGAAGAATAAAATTACAAAGAGAATTCATAATACTGAGAACAAGGTTGACATCTGAAAGATCAACATTTTGGCTACATCTAGAAAACTGTATAATCCCGGGGGTTGCTTCAGAGAGATGCCTTTTTAAATTTTTTAATGTTTATTTATTTTTGAGAGAAAGAGAGAGAAAGAGAGAAGCTGGGTAAAGGCAGAGAGAGAGGCAGACACAGAATCTGAAGTATGCTCCAGACTCTGAGCTGTCAGCACAGAACACAATGTGGGGCTCGAACTGATGAACTGTGAGATCATGACAGGAGCTAAAGTCAGACGTTTAACCGACTGAGCCACCCAGGTGCCCCTGGAGAGGTACCTTTTTAAAGAAGAAAGTGTCAACTTGGAAAAAGAAGGTGCCCTACAGATTTGGTGGAGAAGAGAAAAAAAGTCAAGGAAAGCCAAAGGACTTGCAGAAACAAAGAAAATTAAGAAATCAGAAGACACACGGAAGAATACCTCCCACGCTGTAAAGAAACCTAGTTAGCCATTACAAAGCTCAAATATTTTCTATATTTAAGTGTTATTTTTACTTCAAGAACAAATATAAGAAATGAACAGAAAACAAAAGGACGTATCCATTCAGAAAGGAATTGTTTGCTTTTTACTGGATTATCTCCACCATTCATTCAACATAGTTGATACATTGTGGAGCCTGAGAAAATATTTATTTAATAAAGACAGATTGATTAAAAATTTGATAATAGATTACTTAAACAAAGTATTTAATACAAAATACCTAGAATAAAGTCAAGAGATATTTTTAGGATTCACTAAAGAAATAAAGATTCTTTAAAACCATTGAAAGATCAGAACTAAGGTAAAGCCATATGATTCAGGACACATATATGGTTGAATTTTTTTTTTTTTGATAATGATCAATTTAAGCAGTTTCATTAATCATTACATTAAAAAATGATCAATAGATAATGAAAAGTTAATAATTAATTTTCTCATATACCCTTAATAAGAAATGAAAAACCATATTAAGAAAGCAGTAGATGAATCAAATTATGAATTATTTGAGACTTCTCAAAACCATTCATCAGACCATTGTGGAATTTTTATAGTGCTTGCACAGGCTCTGTCATTTTTTGCTATGTCAAATTTATAATTTAAATGATGTAAAATCTATATTGATTTTGAAAACTTTGCATTAGTTAATGTTTCTTCTTATCTTTACATATAATTTACCCAAAATCCATATAAACATGCACCAATTATGTTTACACAAAAAGAAAATCATATTCAAACTCAAGATTTAATTTTCTTGGAAAAATATCTTAGGAAGGGTACACTTTAAATGTTGCATAATACATTGTGCAAGCAGTCAAGGGACTTCATTTTAACTCACCTAAGCACCACTCACCACTTACTGAATGGAAGTAACTTTTATAGTATTATGTTCTAAATTATATATTTCAAAGTAACATGTTACATACTACAAGCTATGGAAAGTAGAAATAAAGGTGGATGGGACATTAGAGGACAAAGGAAGAAGTTCCACACCTAGTATGCATAAAAAAGGATTTGCTGTCATTTTACTATACACTTACACGGGCACCAAGTCACAAGCCCAAAAGCACAAAGATTATATGAGTTAAAAATAATTTGAAAAACGAAGAAAGTGGGAAGATAGAAAAATGTATACCAGTTTTTACTGCATAACTGCCAACCACAAGCTTTCAGCCGCAGGGAACACTAAACGTTTACTTCTAAAGTGTGTGTGGCTGGATAATGGCAGAGCAAAGTTTGCTAACGGGGTCTTCAATCTGGGCCCTGGAACGAAGACCAGCAGCTGACCCCGGGAAGCTTTCCTTGTGGTGATAACACAAACACAAGAGCACATGAGTATGCGCTCCACTCTGCTAACAATTTTAACAATTTCGACAAAAAGAAAATTGTTTCAAACAAATTTTAAACTTGTGCTTTAAAGAATTTTGTTAATCAGGAGTATGTGTTGAACTGCATCGAATTATTTTTCTGCACAATTAAGTTTGTTAAATGATTTTTCTGGTGATTTATTTTCTACCATCTCATCATTTTCCAGACATGTATAATATAATAATCATTTTTATATATTCTTGATTTCTGTTTGCTAACATATTTTTTTTTTATTTACATCCATTACATGTAGCATCTATATAGTGCTGTGATGATTTCAGGAGTAGATTCCAGTGATTCATCCCCTATGTATAATACCCAGTACATCCCAACAAGTGTTGTCCCTAATGCCCCTTACCCATTTAGCCCATCCCCCCCACCAAGAACGTCTCTAGCAACTCTCAGTTTGTTCTCTATATTTAAGTCTCTTCTGTGTTATCCTCTCCTTGTTTATTTTTTATTTTTAAAAAAAATTTTTTTGTAATGTTTATTTATTTTTGAGAGAGAGAGTGAGACAGAGCGTGAGTGGGGGACAGCCAGAGAGAGGGAGACACAGAATCCAAAGCAGGCTCCAGGCTCTGAGCTGTCAGCACAGAGCCCGCCGCGGGCTCAGACCACAAACCTTGAGAACATGACCTGAGCAGAAGGCGCCCCTTCCGACTGAGCCAGCAAGGCGCCCCTCCCCCTCCTTATTTTTATATTATTTTTGCTTCCCTTTCCTTATATTCATCTTTTTGTATCTTAAATTCCTCATATGAGTTAAGTCATATGATATTTGTCTTTCTCTGATTGGCTAATTTTGCTTAGGATAACACCCTCTAGTTCCATCCATGTAGTTGCAAATGGCAAGATTTCATTCTTTTTGATTGCAGAGTATTACTCCATATATACACCCCATCTTCTTTATCCATTCATTTGTCGGTGGACAGACTCTTTCCATACTTCTGCTATTGTCGATAGCGCTGCTATAAACGTTGGGTGCATGTAATGCTTTGAAACAGCACACCTGTATCCCTTGGATAAATACCTGGTAGTCCATTTGCTAATATTTTAACATTTTTTGTGTCTTATCTCTTAAGTGAGATTGACTTGTAGATTTCTTTTTTCTACAATTCTTTGTGGAGTTTGGTATCAAAGTTATTCAATCTTCATATAATTCATTGGAAATATTTGAGTAACATAGCTGTCTAATTTAGCAAAGGTAAGAGGAATATTCAAACTGATTTATCAAATTTATTGATCTAAAGACATCTTTTGATTTCAAAATTTGTTTTTCTAATACTATCCATAGAACTTATATAAAGTATACTAGTATTAAAAATTAAAGAACAGTTATTTTAGCTGTAAACATGGCTCACATTTAACAGCAGAATAGGCACTAAACACACATTTATAATCTAGCAAAAGCTACAAACAGGACTGACTGATCATATCATGAGCTCTTTTCCATTTGCTCCTAACCCTGGTCCCTGAAATGTCAACCTAGCTTTGGATACTGCCTGTCAACATTTACAGCTATTACTTTCACCACGATGTCATTTGATTCCACTAATGAAATCTATATGTTGATTAATAACTCACTTCCACAAGAGAATTGCAATCTCTTTTCTCCTCTCCTCTTGATTTTCTAGTTTTTCACTTAGGATTCAGAATGTGTGCGTGCATGTGTGTGTGTGTGTGTGTGTGTGTTTATTCATGTTATGTATGTTCTTATATAATATATATGTATGTACATATATATGTAAAACTATACACCTAACCATAAAATTCCAGTAACGCATTCCCACATGGAAATCTCAGTAAAAGCTATTCTACAGGTACAAATAGCACTTGTCACAGTTTCCTAGGATGGGACAGAGCGATTAACTGCAAAGGGTCAAAGGTAAGCTTTTTGGCGAATAAAAATGTTGCATATCTTTTTTTTTAAATGTTAATTTATTTTTGAGAGACAGACAGAGAGAGACAGAGCATGAGCGGTGGAGGGCAGAGAGAGGGAGACATGGAATCTGAAGCAGGCTCCAGGCTCTGAGCTGTCAGCACAGAGCCCAACATGGGGCTTGAACTCACAAACTGCAAGATCATGACCTGAGCCAAAGACAGACACTTAACCAACCGAGCCACCCAGGTGCCCCCAAAATGTTCTATATCTTAACAGTGGCTATAATTACATGGGTGTAGACTTTTGTCAAAACTCATGAAACTCTAAATAAAATAAGTACAATTTATTGTTTATAAGTTATACTTTAATAAAATTGATTAAATGGAATTTATTTTTTTTGGAGTTTACTAGCTAGTACTTAACCAGAACTTCTAGTTAATTTGGTGGCAATTTTTTTAATGTTTATTTATTTTTGAGAGAGAAAGAGTGTGTGCACACGCACAAAAGAGAAGGCCAAAGAGAGGGAAATGGGATCCAAAGTGGTCCCGGGGTGACAGCAGAGAGCCCGATGAGGGGCTCAAACTCACAAACCTGGAGGTCATGACCTGAGCTAAAGTGGGATGTTCAACCTACAGAGTCACCTACTGGCAATGTTTTTAGAGGGGCACGGCATGTGATGAAAGGTATTTAAGAAGGGGTATTGATTAAAAAATGTCCTTTTTGCACTAATTATTATTAGTTTAAGACTTCTCCAGGTAATATTAATTAATAAATTTTATTTGGCCATATTTATACTCAGAAAACTTGATAACAATTGAATTCAACAAAACTAACTTGAGTAGTGTGTTATGAAATTCTGTTGGAAATACCAATTCATGTTCAGAAGGTAGATTGTGTTCCACACATTATATTAGCAAAATTAAAAAAAAAATAAGAAAAATTTTTTAAAAGGCTAACTTGGTCACACTGACCAAAACAGAGGAAAATACAAATCCCTTCTAAATGGTAATCTCATCTCACTTTTTTAGCCCTCAACAGAAATTAACTTTCACAACAAATGACCACCCACCAGATTAAATGCCTGTATTCTATGCTTATCTATCATTGGAAACAAATCAATGGTTTTACAATATGTCTTCAAATTTATATATGACTAAAATAGGTAGACTGTATAAATGCCATTATCTTTGAAATTGTAAGTGAACATTAATACTTCTTAGTATAATCAATGCTCTAGAGATTGATCAATGAGTCTACCATATAAATGACCAGGAAAGAAGGAAAGTGGGCCAGGCTAAACAACTTAGGCTTCTTGTGTGGGTAAACAAGATTTCTCAAAAAAAAAAAAAAATCTGGAAATCTCACACACAAAACCAATTTTTTATTTCTTTAGGCTGCTCTTTTAAATTAAAGGCCCACAAACTTTTTCTGTAAGAAAAACTGAGAGTAAATATTTCAGGATTTATGGGCTATATTGTCTCTATCACATTATACTCAACTTGGCCATTGTAGTATAGAAGCAGTAAAAAAATAATAATAGTAATTTATTTTCAGACTTTCCTTCCAGCACTCATTTCTATCCCCTTTTTGTATTTGTTTCACTCATATTGCTTTTCTTTTTAAACAGGGGAGGTAGTAATAAATGAATGGGTGTAGTTGCATTCTGATAAGAACTTGGTAACAAAAGCAGGAGGCTGTGGAGAATTGGCCAATAAGCTCCTATTATTATTATTATTATTAACATTTATTATTTGTTATATATCATTATAAGTACCTGAGCTGATATGTCAGTGATGTTGTAATTGCAAAACCTATGTCCTATCCCCTATTAGTAAAATAAGTCAGGAATAAGTTTAGAATGCAGTTATTATGTTTTATGAAAATCGGCAGAGTGTTGTACATTATAACACTAACTGAGCAGCATTGAGATCTCTGAGGTGGACCTCAATATACTGTATATCTCAATTTCAATCAAGTTCCTCATCTTGAGAATAAAAGGAGTAAAATAGAAACCAGAATGTCAAATATATTTTTGACAGAGGCCAGGTCAATGGACATAGCTTAGTGTAAGAGCTAAACAGTGTTGTTAAAAAATAAATCTCAGAGGGGCTCATGGATGACTCAGTCAGCTGAGTCTCCAACTTCAGCTCAGGTCACAAATAGCTCAGGTAATGATCTCACACTTCTTGTGAGTTTGAGCCCCACATCAGCCTCTCTGCTGTCAACGTAGAGCCCTCTTTGAATCCTCTCTCCTCCTTCTCTCTGTCCCATGCTCTCACTCTCAAAAATAAATTTAAGAAAATTATAAATAAATAAATAAATAAACCTCAAAATTAATAAACATATTTGTCCACCCCATAAAATAGTGCTTGATGAAATGGGGCTCCAGCCTTTAGGTTTACATTGCTACATAAGTTGACAGCGTTAGCTTCAAGAGAAAGGAGGTCTGAGCTAAGATAAGCACCTAGTTATTCCTCCCAAGTTCAGATGCCTGATCACTCATCTCATCTCCTTGGATCACAGTGATTATAAAGAAAGAAAGAAGTTTTTCCACTAACAAATAGATCAGGTCTCTTAGAGAATTTACATTTAGTTTACATACATTAATGCCAAAGACTACTGTTTGATACTTAACATGTTTTAGTCAGTTTCCAAAAATCATTAATCTCTGGTGGATTCTAAATACTTCTTTTTCAATTATTGTAATCATAGTCAATAGAGACATTAGTAATACTTTAGTGATAATACTACTGATTGTCATGAACTCATTTGAGTTTTAAGCAGACTCGTATTTATTTCCCTAAAATATTCTACCATAATGTAGAATTAATTAGTTGAGTTCCACCGATTTCTGAGTTTCTGGAAGGCTGCCAAAACTTTGTTTTGTTTTGTTTTTCTTATTGTTAATTGTGTTAAACAATATTTCCCTTTTACACATTGAAAACTTTTATTGTTAAACTAAGCATATTACAACTGTCAGAAATAATGAACGAAATTTCCTAATTTTAGGCTGATATCTAGATTAGACAAATACAATTTTCTTACATTAAATATCTAACTTGATACATTTAATGTGTCTACATATTATGTATAAAAATATGTCATTGCTTTTATTACTTTTTTTCTCCAGCTTAAGAAAGGAAACAAATAAAATCGAAATAAATGCACACAATAATAAGATAAAGTCCCAGAAGATAAAAAGCTTAGAAGTAAATTAAAGTTTTTGTTTGAACACATGTAGTTGGCTGTATATTTTTGCCTAGATAAATTAGGACTAGATGTTTGTTGGATGAAAAAAGTTACAATAGAATACAAAAGTGTTATGAATAAGGTGCTTTGAAACTTAAGGGGTATTTTATGAATCACTGTTTACACAAAAAGACTGATTTCAAATTTTAGGTAACATTTTTCTCCAAAATATACTTCTGACATACTTTTGTCTCTGGTCAACACTAGTTTTTGTTGTTGTTGTTCTTCTTGTTTTCCCATGAACACACATATTCGGTAGACAACATTTAAAATATAGATGGATAGGTAGCTAGATAGACAGGTAGTATTTGTTGTATTAATAATATCTGAGAAACATAATTGAATTTATGAAAGTATAAATGTTTCTTGAACCTGTTTTTGACCTTGTATCATTTTCTATTTTGGGTAATAATTTCAGCATATAGAGGATAATAATATTCCCAGTTTTGTTAATGTACACAATATATAGTATCTCATTCAGATCATTAAAAAAATTCTTCAGAGGCCTTTCTGGATTGTGCCAAACCCCATTACAAATTCTCCCTTTCCTCGAGTCATTGATAGGTGAATTCAGTGTCCCCCTGTACGTTTATATACTTTTACTTATACACAAACATAATCTGGTATTGTTACCATGGCCATTTTAAATTGTATTTCTTTCTCTCCATGGTATTTTCATAGATTCTAAGTTAATAGATATAGTGCTAGTTAATTAATTTCAATTCTTCAATAAAATTCTATTGGATGGATATTACATGTAACTAATAAATGATGATGGACATTTAAGTTATTTGAAATTTTCTCTTTTATATACTACATTACATTGAAATATAAGTGTATATAAATTCTAGTGCTCATTTGTGACTTTTTTCTAGAGAATACATATAGAAATGAAATCCCCAAGTAAAAGGGTATGAGCTTATTTGATTTTAACTAATTTTGCCAAGTATCAATCATATTAATCAATCTTTTTATTATAATTTTTGCCACTGTGGTCTGTCAAAGGAAAACTTTCATATTTATATATCACATACCTTGCCTCCTGTTCCTGTCCTTGTATATTTAAAACTTTCATCTCACAATTGATGATGCCAATCCATTAAAATTTATTTTATTGGTGGTATATTAAATGAATATAAATTTATTTTTATGTTATTACCAGTTTCCTCAGAATCGTTAGTTATTGCATTAAGTTTTACATTTGTCACATAACAAGTTTCCGCACGTTTTTCTCATTATGAACTTTTTAATCTTAAACATTTATCCATTTGCCTATCATAATACCAAGAGTAATAATAAACTCGGTACTTTTTAATATGCCAGATATTATCCTAGGGTCTTTTTTTGCTATGGACTTTATAAACACTTAGTCATTTAATCTTACAACCATTCTATGATTTAGGTACTTTATATTCCCATTTATCAGATGAGGACCAAAGAATTTAACTAATTTCCTAAGATCACAGAGTACTTGGTAGAATCAGGTTTAAATTCAGACATTTGGCTCCAGAGTTTGGACATTTAAGCCTTCAGCTATCCTGCCTGCCTAATATGACACTGTCTGTGAGAGACACTGCTACGTGTTGCCAAGACATATTTCATTTTCCTCTTGGGCATACTACTGACTTTTATTTCCCCAGCCTCCTTTTTAGCAAGGCATGTTTATGTGATTGCTTTCTGACCAGGGGGCAGTGAACAGAGTCATGTGTGTCATTTTGAGTCTGGCTCTAAAAAGTTCTTATAGATAATCTTTTCTTCCCCTATGTACATACAAGATGCAGAGGATCAAGTAGAGGATTATGAGATCCGAAAGAACAGACTATACATGAGGTGCACTGAGCCTGGGCTCTGAATCACAGTGTGGCACACAGATGCCAAATAACTGTTCTGAAGACAGGTGGGCAGGAAATAATATTCTAGAGCTGTGCTGTCCCATAGAGTAGCCACTAGCCACACTGGCCACTAAATTTAAATTTAAATTGGTTAAAATTCACTAAAATTACAATTTTAGTTATACATTCAGACTAGCTGCAGTTCAAGGGTTCATTTGGGTACATATGGCTGTCACAGTGATTATCTTATTGAACGCCACCTGTACAGAATATTCTTATAAATACAGACAGTTCTGTTGGAAACCATTGTACAGTGTTAACCTACTGAGATTTTGGAGACTGTTTATTACAACATTAAAATCACCTTGACAAATTTCTAGTTAAAGCACTAAAATTTTGTCATTAATCTTGAAATCTTATAAGTGAAATGCTTCATAATATTTATTCTTCAAAATATTCTTGGATTTTATTTCCTCACTAAATTGTTGTGCTAATTTAAAATCCAAACAAGTATTATGTAATAATCCTCAATGTTTCATGCCTTCAATAGCACTTGTTACTGTAAGTCATTTTAATTTTAGCTTTTTTGGTAATGCTATCAAAATGAGAGTTTCTTTTGATCCATTGATAACTAATGAGGTAGATGTTTTTCATTTGTTATTAACTATTTAGGTATCCTCTTCTGCAAAATGACTATTCAAATATCTCATTTAATAGTTTTCACTATTTCTTATTAATGTGTATAGCATGTCTTTATATGCCTGTTATGAATCCTTTACAGTTAAGTACATTTCATATTTAAAACAGTTTAAAAAGCTAAGCAAAATTTATATTTTATGTAAGAAAAGTTCTTACTGCATCTTGTTACCATCTTAGAGAAAATTACATAAATATTATTTAAATATTAAGTTCTAATTATTGTTGGTGACTGTTATCTCCTTTTGTCTATTCATCTCTCCCTTCCTCACCACGTCAACTCTTGGAAACCAACGATATTATGCAATTTCCATAGTTTTGCTTTTTGAGAATGTCATACAGTTGGAAAAATCCAGTATGTTCTGTTTTCATATTGGCTTTCACTTAACAATTATTATGCATTTAAGTTTCCTCCATGTTTTTTCACGAATTGACAGCTTATGCATTCATTACTTAATGGACATCTGCACTGTTTCCACTTTTAAGCTATACTATAACACTACTTTGAACATTCGTATATGATTTTGTGTATTGACATATATTTTCATTACTCTCTGTTATCCTTAGGAGTAGAATTTCTAGGTTTTCATGGTAACCCTATGTTGAATGTTTTGAGCAGCTTTAAAACTGCTTTCCAATGTGGTGACACCATTGTACATTTCCACTAGCAATGAATGACAATTTCAATTTCTCTGAATCCTCACCACCATCAGTTATTATCTATCATTTTGATTATAACCATGCTAGCTGGTATGAAGTGTTATTTCGTTGTGGTTATGATTTGCATTTCCATAATGGCTGATGATATTGAGTATCTTTCCATGTCTTTTGGGTCAGTGGAATAATTTCTTTGGATAAACATCTATTCAGGTGCTTTCTAAATTAATTTTTTAAAGACGTAATTTTTTTAGAGCAGTTTTAGGTTCACAGCAAAATTTAGAGTAAGGTAAAGAGATTTCCTATTACCCCTTGCCCCCACATGTGCATATCCTTCCCCATTATCAAAATTACCCCATCAGAATGGTACATTTTTTATTATTGATGAATCTACACTGACACATCATATCACCCCAAAATCCATAATTTACTTTAGGGTTTACTCTTGATCTTGTACATTCTACAGGTTTGGACAAATATATAATGATATACATCCACCACTATGATATTATACACACTAGTTTTACTACCCTAAAAAATCTTCCGTGCACCATTTATTTATCTCTCCCAGCCCCCCTCAACCATGACAAAAGCTTACCTTTGACTATCCCTATAGTCAAAATGTCACATAGTTGGAATCATACATATGTAATGTTCAGATTGGCTTCTTTCACTTAATAATATGCATTTAAAATTCTTCCATGTCTTTCCATGGCTTGTTAGCGCATTTATTTTAAGTTTAGAATAATATTCCATTATATATATTATTATATAGACGAACTACAGTTTATTTATCTATTTACCTAAAGGACAGCTCAGTTGCCTCCCAGTTTTGGCAATTATAACAAAGCTGCTGTAAACACTTATGTATAGGTAGGTGAATGTATAAATAAACTGTGGTACTTATTACTAAGCAAAAGAAGCCAAACTCATTGAATATACAACACCAGTGTAAACTCTAAGGTTAAGCTATGGGTTTTGCATGATTATGATGTATCAATCTAGATTCATCACAGATGCATCAGTGATAATAAAGCTGTTAAAAGAAAAATATCAAGTTATTAAGCACATCTTTACATGTCTTTTCATGCAAGGGTGTATTTATTTCTTCTGGCATATGCTTCTTGGTGAAATTTCTTGGCTTGCTCTTGACCATATCAATGCCCAATTTTACTATCTTGGACACTGAAAAGAAAACTACAATGTATGTTTTGGGTCACATGTGAGAGGTAGAGAGCATTATACTGTATCCACTTAGGCCTCATCACAGCTCTAATAGACTGAAAAGATCAAAGAAAATACACTTAGTAAAGAAAACACACAGAAAAAAAAGATAAATTAAGTAGTTATTGCTAAGAATGCAGTAAAATTGTTAATGAATAAATAAAAGGCTGAAAAAAGAATAGTGACTAATATTATGGAAAATAAACAAGAAATGATTTTCAAATATACTTATGATTATGTATTCACACTGCATGTATCTCAGTACTATTTTTCCCTAACATTATCTCTTCCTGGTAAAATACCCAAGGAGGGTTTCTTTCATTTAATTCTCTTTTGCTTCTACTTCTTGATGCAAATATTAAAAGAAAAACAACTAATGCAAATGCATTTTTTAAATATCTACATACTAAACACATTTAACTTTTGAGTTCTTTCCCTTACATATAACTAGATGATTAATTGATAATTCAGTGCAAAATATAACAATAATAGTAACACTTATCTAATGCTTACTATGCACCATGCGTAATTTTGAGCACTCTACATAATTAGCTGATTTAAGACTTGGGTAATACAACTAGCAGATGCTGAAAATGTGACAGGAAAATACTAAATACCCAGCCCATACTGTATGAATATAGAAATCCTGACTTATAAGTTCACAGTCTTTATTTGTAAGCTCCCTCTGAAATTATAAAACATCACTATATAATTTAATGCAAATTGTACCTATGTGCCTGAAACAAAGCTGAATATAGAGTCAGAGTTGAGGTCTCCATTAACACAATCATTTGGCTATCTTTAAAATCAATTTTTGTGTATCAAATACATGCTGTTTTCTAACTATTGAATTGGCAAAATAGAAAAATCATATATTTATATGAGTAAGCACTTCATGCATATATACATGCTCTGAATTTGCCTTTTGTTTCTCAGAGGTGGATGTTACTTTAATCTACATCAATTAAGTTCTGTAAAATATAAGTGGATTCCCATCCAGTAATTTCTCCTACTAGTATCCAACAACCCATCCATGACTAATTATCATTTTCCTGATTTCCTGGTAAGAGTTTATGATTTTCCATATGTACCGACATCTTTAGACCCCAGTATAAACAGCCTTTATTCCGGAATATATGAATATAACTAAATTCGGCTCCCAATGAAATTATGTGTATCCTAAGTTTTCTTCTCAAAGATTGATATATTTTCTGCATGGCATAATCTAACTTCATTGAGGGGTTATGATTTCTTTAGAATTACTTTCTAACAATATCTGTATCTCCCTTTTCCACAATTCTATATTGTAGTAGAAGTATACTAATGTTGCTCTTTTGCGTAGCAACTCCAGATACCACTGAAGGAAATATCAATGAATAATGTTCCATGAATCCCCTGAACTCAACACATGTGGTCTGTCTCAATGGGAAAAATACATAAATATTACTGTATTACACAATATTTCATGGCTTACACAAAAAATCAGACTAGGTGGTTATAAATAGAATCCCTGTATAGATTACTGATTTTAAATGGCAAATGGTATGCTATTTTTAAACTACTTTTTCCAATTTTGGAATGTAGATAACATTTGTTACATGTATCAGATAAAACAAATAAATAATTGGTTAAACAACTTTGGATTTCTAGGATTGAGGATAGTATCGTCTATCTCATTGTCTTAAGAGAAAGTGAAATGATATCCTTTATCCTTACCAACATTTTTGTACTTGGGAAAATCTGTCTAATGTTTCTTTAATAATGGTAAATATCACAATTGCTTAGAATTGTACTTATCTTTACTTGACTGGGCTATTACCATGTTAAATAAGGTGAAGATAGCATCACATCTTGGTAAGAATGGCCAAACTCTGATTTTACACAATGTATTTCCCTGAAAACTCTAATGCAAGGAAAATATATTTTAAATAATATGCTTCCAAAATAGTATTCCACATTATTTATTTTTTACTTGAATCTACTTTTTGGGACTAGAATAAGACTTGCTAGACCAATCTGAGAGCTTTAGCCCTGTTAAACAGTAACAACAGCAGCAGCAGTAATTGTAACATTAAATTTATTGATTTTTTAGTTCACTTTAAAATATTTAGTAAACATCCTGTGCCCCTTCAATCTCATTTCTCACTCTAGAAGTAATTGAAGTTAATAGTTTATAAGTGTTTTTCTTGAATTTTTCTTATGCTGCATAAGTATATTTATTTATGTAAGATAGACAATATTTTTGAAATATTATTTGATATCTAGAAATACAAAAAAAAATACTCTGAATGGAAGTTTAGACCTGCCTTGTACCTAATGGAGAAATGAAGTCAAATTGTTTGAAAATGTGATTTGAGACACTATGGTCTAGCTTCACCCCATATATCATCAAGAGGATCCCCTACATCTGCATTATCCAATGTGATAGCCATTAGCACTTGTGATTATTGAGTAATGAAATATAACTAATCCGGCGCCTGGGTGACTCAGTTGGTTGAGCGTCCAATTTCAGCTCAGGTCATGATCTTATGGTTGACAAGTTTGAGCCCTGAATGGGGCTCTGTGCTGACAGCTCAGAGCCTGAAGCCTGCTTCGGATTCTGTGTCTCCCTCTCTCTGCCCCTCCTCTACTCATTCTCTGTCTCTCCCTGTCTCAAAAATAAATAAACATTAAAAAAGAATTTAAAAAAAAGAAATATAACAAATCTGAACTGAAATCTTAAGCTCTGCATATTTGGAAATTAAGAAATATATTTATAAATAACCATGGCTTTTAACAAAAGAAATCTCAAAGTAATATTAAAATAGATAGAGCTCAATGATACAACAATGTAACAAACTATGGGACTTAGCCAATAGCAGTGGTTACAGAGAAATGTATATAGCTTTAGAGACCTTAATTAAAAAGATCTAAAATTAATCACCTATCTTAGTAAGCTAGGAAGGAAAGCACAAACTAAACTCAGAGTCAGTAGAACATATTTATAAAGTTTTATTTACTACCATTTAGATTAAGGCAGCCTAAAAGTACTTTAGTTTCACACACCCTTGAAACTACTTTTACATATTTCATAACAGGACTTATTTATATGTGACTGAAATATACATAGCACAGAAAAAATTTCAACATGTTTATTTTTCTGGAGCACCTGGGTTGCTCAGTTCGTGAAGCACCCAACTACTGATATCAGCTTAGGTCATGATCTCATGGTTATGAGATTGAGTCCCTCATCAGACTCTGTGCTGAGGATGGAGCCTGCTTGGGACTCTCCCCACCTCTCTCTCTGTCCCACCCCACTTGCATTCTCTAAATAAATAAATAAATAAATAAATAAATAAATAAATAAATATTTTTAAAAGTATTTATTTTTTCCTTCGCTGCCATTTCAATGAGAACAGTTTTGCTACAAACAAAGTTTCTGCTTTTATGACATTATAAGTTGTTCATTTTGGGAAACTCACATTAGCATGAACAGAGCTAATTTGAACCTATAAACAGGCACTTTTAATATAAGAAAATGAATACATAGTGGTTACCTAAAGGAAGGAAATTTGTAAAATGCATCCCAAAAGAATATGAATATAGTAGTTGCACTAGTGTACAGCCCAATAAAATTTTTAGATATTATGTGTCTAATTAACCTGAGTCAAAATGTAGGGGATGGAAATTAGAATTAAAATAATGTTTTCCCAATTAAACTGTCATAATAGGTAAACTATGATGAAATCATGAAGGGTCTTCACTTCCTACTAATTTGCCATCTTGTGTAAGGTACAAACACATAGAATTCACACCAAGTAAGAAAATATTCTGGACAATGATGAATTCTGGAGTCACGATATATGTAAAAAGATGTTTATTTTGGAAAAGCATAATCTAGTTCAACCTGTGGTTTCATAGTATATTTTTGGGACTAATATCTGTTAGCAGTCAGTAAAATACCATATGTCAAACATGTTTTAAGGAGAAAATAAAAGAAATCTAAGCCGGTAAAATCTATTGAACAATAATAAAAACATCTTATTAAAAAATCACCTTGACCATCTCTTGCTCTGTCCCATATACAGTATATATCTGGTCTGTTCCATGGTATATATAATTTTGTTATTTTATTGTATATCTTGTTATTTGGCTATAAATACACCTTTACCTCTCAAGTACCAGCTCAAGGTAAAATGCTAATGAATATATCAGAATATTTCTTAAAATTAAGTTTCGATGAGTCATTGGATAAACAAAATAATTTCTTTTGATCTCATCCTTTGCTAGTGTATAAAAATCATTGTCCATGCCCTTTTCTTAAAGTTATTATTATTATAAAAGTTTTTCTGATGAACAGAAGAACAGATGAACAGAAGAACATAACTAAGCTATCAACTGATACAGAAACTTTTTTGTAATAAAATGAAGATATTAACATGTCTTAGTTCTTTTATCTAAAAAGATTGTGAATATTCAAGAATGTGATTCTTACACCATACACAAAAACAATTTTTAAATGTTTATTTTATTTAGTCTGAGAGAGAGAGGGAGAGAGAGAGAACAAGTGAGCAGGGGAGTGGTACAGAGAGAGAAAGAGAGAGAGAGAGAAAGAGAGAGAGAGAGAGAGAGGATCCATACTGACAGTACAGAGCCTAATACTGGGCTCAAATTCACAAGCTGTGAGATCATGACTCGAGCTAAAATCAAGAGTCAGACATTTAACTGACTGAGCCCCTATACACAAAAGTAAATTCATAATGGATTAAAGATCTGAATGTGAGAAATGAAACCATGAAACTCCTAGAAATAAAACATAAGTAATACTTTCTTTGACATTAGTTATAGAAATGTTTTATTCTGATATGTTCTCTCATGCCAGGGAAACAAAGTAAAAATAAATTATTAGGGCTACCTCAGAAAAGAAGAAGGAGGAGAAGGAGGAGAAAGAAGGAAGAAGAAGAGGAGAAGGGGAAGGAGAAAGAAGAGAAGGAGAAGGAGGAGAAGGAAAAGAAGAAGAAAGAAGATGGGGCACCTGGGTGGCTCAGTCAGTTGAACGTCTGGCTTCGGTTCAGGTCATGATCTCACGGTTCGTGAGTTCAAGCATGGCATACGACTCTGTGCTGACAGCTCAGAACCTGGACCCTGCTTCAGATTCTGTGTCTCCCTTTCTCTCTGCCTCCACTGCTTACACTCTGTCTGTCTCTCAAAATAAATAAAAACATTTTTAAAAATTTAAAAAATGAAGAAGAAAGAAGAAGAAGAAAATGAAGAAGAGGTTTTGCACACTGAAGGAAATAATCAACAAAATGACAAAGCAACCTACTGAATGGGACAAGATATTTTCAAATGATATATCCAATTAGAGGTTAATATCCTAAATATAAAAATAAGTTATACAACTCAAAACCAAAAAAAACAAATAATCTGATTAAAATATAGACGACCTGAATAGACATTTTTCTAAAAAAGACAAATAAATGGTCAAAAAATACATGAAAAGATGTCCAACACTACTAATCATCATAGAAAAGCAAATCAAAACCACAATTAGATATCACCTTATACCTGCCAGAATAGCTCAAATAAGAAAGACAAGAAATAACAAATGTTGGCAAGCATGTGGAGAAAAAAGAAGTTTGTGCGCTTTTGGTGGCAATGCAAATTGGTGCAGCCACTATGAAAAATGGTATGGAGGCTCCTCAAAAAATTAAAAATAGAATTACCACATGATCCAGTAATTCCACAACTTTACATTTATCCAAATAAAACAAAAACACTAATATAATATATATATATATATATATATATAGAGAGAGAGAGAGAGAGAGAGAGAGAGTGAATATTACTCAGCTATAAAAAAAAGAATGCTTGATATAGTTGACTTCTGCATGGATTCTGAAGATTTCTGAAGGTCTAACTTGATCAGAACCCAGCCACTACTTGAAATGTGGATACCTGGTTTTGTGAGTCTCTGGAAATTGTTTCTGAAGTATTAAATAATTGATAATATTTTTATTGATTATATTTAGTTACAGATTGTCTACAAATTATAGAGATGAGGCAACCAACTTCTCGGACATATGTAGTATTATTGTATTAAAAAATGATTTTGTAATCTTTTCAATTTAGGCAATGGAATGTATACCTTAAAACAAAATAAAAGAATTCCTGACAATTTAAAGTTTCATTTTCATACATATTAGTCACATTTTTATTATTTAATTGTTCATTCTTTTTAATTGCTCCTGCACTTCTAGAAGATGAACATGTTGCAGAAATTAATACACTAACTGATATTTGAGGTGTCACTTGTAAAGAAAACAGTTGCATATATGTACTGCATATCATACCATATTAGCATGCAAGAAAGTCTCATACTATGATATATCATCCATTCTTAGGTCATATGAGACACAGGGCATTTTAGTAATATAGGAAATAACCATCTGAGAGACTATCAGAAAACCATTGGGTGCTCATTTGAGAGTATTTAAATGTAAAAAACAAATCCCCTTTGGGGGTGTTTTTCCTAATTGTAGGGACAAATTTTTTGAAATTTTCTAATCTCAGATAAAGTATTGAGAAGATCCTTATTTTAAAAAGATAAAACAAGACTCAAACATAAAAAGAAAGTAGAGTTGAATGTCTGTGCCAGGAACCAAATCATAACAAAAAAAAAAGAGGGGAGGAAGGGAACCAAACTATATAAGAGTAATGTTTTATATATCATTAAAAAAAAAAGCTAGTATAAATCTGAAGTTAATCTAATTAGGTTATATATTAAGATGTATATGTTGAACCCCATAGCAATCACCAACAAACAAACAAATGACTCTTAAAAAATATGGTGGAAAATGATAAAAACATCCATTAAAATATTACATTAGAAAATATTTACTTAATTCCAAAGGAAACAGTTAAGGAAAAATATAGAATCAAAAATAATACGTGAGACTAATGAAAACAAGTAAAATAGAAAACATCAATCTCACGATGTCAATAACAAAATCAAATTGGTAATGGATTAAATAATCCAATGAAAAGTAAGAGGCTGTCAGACTTGATAAAAATATATATATATATATGATCCAGCTCTATGCTGTCTACGGAAGTCACACTTTAGATTTTAAGATACAAAGAGGTGAAAAATAACAAGAATGGGAAAAGGGATATAAATAATATATCATACAAGTAGTAATCACAAAAATGTCAGAAAAACTATACTAATACTACATAGAATAAACATAAAACAAAAAGTTGCTAGTGTTGAAGATGGACATTTCAGAATGACTGGTCAATCCATCAGGAAGATAAAATTATAAACATATATGGATCTATTAACACAACACCAAAGTACATGAATCAAAAACTCACTAAAATGAAGAGAGACAATTTGATAAGAGTTGGAGACTTCAATACCCCACTTCAGTAATGGTTAAAACAAATAGAATATCAACAATAAAAGATTTGAGCAATACTATAAGGCAACAGACAATATAAACCTAACAGAGAACACTTCATATGTATATGTGTGTGTGTATATATATATATATATATATATATATATATATATAAAATATGTGTGTGTGTATACAGTTACTGAAGAATCTAATACACACACACACACACACACACACACACACATTCTTCTCAAGTCTGCATGGAACATTTCCCAGGATAGACTATAAACTAGGCCATTAAAAAAAACTCAATAAATTTAAAAGGACAGAAATAATACAAAGTATGTTCTCTGATCACAATGGAATGAAATCAGAAATAAACAGGAAAAAGAATTTGATAAACTCACACCCATGCATCAAACAATACACGTCTAAATAAACATATGGGTGAGAAAAATAAGTCAAAGGGAAATTTAAAAAATGCCCTGAAATAAATAAAAATAGTCCTATAGCATGACTAATCTTACAGGATGCAGCTAAAGCAGTACTTAGAGAAAGATCTTTATAGCTATAAATACCTATATTAAGAAAGAAGAAAGACTGAAATGAATAACCTAAATCTTTGCCATCGGACACTGGAAAAAGAAGAGCATACTAAACTTAAAAGCAAGAATAAAGAAATAAATTATACAGATTAAAATAGAAATTGATAAAATAGAGAATTAAAAGCAGTAGAGAAAAATTGATTAAACAAAGCACTGATTCTACAGAGAGAGAAAACTGTTGGGGTGTGTGTGGGGAGACAGAGAGAGAAAGAGAGAAAGAGAGAGAGAGAGAGAGAGAGGAGACATAAATTACTAGAATCAGAAGTGAAAAAAGAGACTCACTACTGACTTGCATTACAGAAATATGAAGGATTATAAGAAAGTAACATGAACAACCATATTCCAACAAATTAGATAACTTAAAAAATGTAATAAACTAGAAAACAAAAATAAAGACACTAAATTAAAGAAAAAGGCTGAGTTACTAAAGAATCTAATAAAGTGATAAGTCTTTTGATAAACTGATTTTAAAAAGACAGATCAAACATCATTAGTAATAAAAAGTGCATATGAAATAAGAGTTTTTTTAATGTTTATTTATTTTTGAGAGAGAGAGAGTGCACAGTGGAAGAGGGACAGAGAGAGAGAGGGAGACACAGAATCCGAAGCAGGCTCCAGCACAGAGCCTGACGCAGGGCTCGAACCCATGAGCTCTAAGAACATGATCTGAGCAGAGGTCAAACACTCAAACAACTGGGCCACCCAGAAGCCCCTGAAATAAAAGTTTTTAAAAGCTTTATTAAAAAGGGTAAAATCTTTATCCCAGTAAATTAGAGATTTGAAATGGATACTTTTCTATAAAATATAATTTAATAGTATAAGCCAAATAAGATAATGCAATGACAACAGGTTATTGGAATATGTTGAGTCCTTTGAAATAAGAATCCGTATGTGTGCTTAAAAACGGGGAAAGTAATTCAAAGTATGCTCAAAGGTGATAAAACACTCCAAAGCTTTTAAATATTGGCTGTAGAAGATTAAGTGTAATGGCAAGGAGCCTAATAGTGGGTATGATCACCACTTTACATAATTTTATGCAGAACTTGGAGAAAATTAAAACTATGTACCCATATTTGTAAAATAATCATAATGTACTACTGCAAAGAGTAGTAAAGTCTGCTAATAAGGTATTGATTGGAAGGTTGAGAGTGGGAACTGAGAATTAGAAAGGAATTATTTAACTGTGTACACATTTGTACTTCTTAGCTTTAGAAATGTATAATAAATTGTCCAAATGGTAAATAAGTAAACCAAATACTTAAATGGTTTTCAACCCAAATTTGTAAGCAGTTTACATCATCTCAGAGATTCTAAAATAAATTTAAACTTGTAAATGGAGTCTAAAAAAAAAGAAGCATTCAGAAGTCGTATGAAAAATGTCTCATAACATTAAGGTAGTGAGTTTATATTTTGTCTTATTTTCTATAATTGAAGTATGGAGTTCCCCAATGTCCTAGTTGATGATCTATGGTAGCAACTGTGGGAGCCTCAATTGAGACAGAACTTGACGACATTGAAAAATAGTACATAACCACACAGATCACAAACAAAAATGTGACCTAACCCTCTTACACTGATCTGGATTTAAAGAGGAGTTACTGCAAACTCCAACCTACTTTTGATTACAATTGACAGAAATGATTTTTTTCTTGAGGGATGTAGAGAAGCCTGTATCCAACAGTCCAAAACCTAAGTGACACGATAAAAAGAGTTAGTATTGCTCTGGATAGCCTATAAAATGAAACATGAAAGTCCTTTACCCTGGAGTTGAAATGTGCTGCCTTGGGATAAATAAGGGAGCTTATTGGAACTCCCATTTGAGGGAAAATCAGAATATTTACTAAGGGAGAAAAACTTGAGGACATGACACCTATTTCAAAATATTAAATCCAGTGTTATCAAAGATGAAGTTTAAAGGGATCCATTATGTTTGTGGGGGTGTAAATATGACAGACTTTTTAAAGAGCCACTGGGTGATGTGCAGTAAAACAGAAGATATACATGTCTATGACCCGTCAACTATATATAGAAATATATCCCAGAGAATCTCTTGCATATATGTTGGTTTGGACATTTATTATAAGTTATTTACAAAATAATAATAGTCAACAACCCAGGAAGAGAATATATCAATTATGATTTCTTTAAATTATTTTATTTTTATTTTTTTTTATTTTGATAAAGACTATTTTTTTTCAATATATGAAGTTTATTATCAAATTGGTTCCCATACAACACCCAGTGCTCATCCAAAAAGGTGCCTCCAAAATACCCATCACCCACCCTCCCCTCCCTCCCATCCCCCATCAACCCTCAGTTTGTACTCAGTTTTTAAGAGTCTCTCATGCTTTGGCTCTCTCCCACTCTAACCTCCTTTATTTTTTCCTTCCCCTCCCCCATGGGTTTCTGTTAAGTTTCTCAGGATCCACATAAGAGTGAAACCATATGGTATCTGTCTTTCTCTGTATGGCTTATTTCACTTAGCATCACACTCTCCAGTTCCATCCACGTTGCTACAAAGGGCCATATTTCATTCTTTCTCATTGCCATGTAGTACTCCATTGTGTATATAAACCACAATTTCTTTATCCATTCATCAGTTGATGGACATTTAGGCTCTTTCCATAATTTGGCTATTGTTGAGAATGCTGCTATAAACATTGGGGTACAAGTGCCCCTATGCATCAGTGCTCCTGAATCCCTTGGGTAAATTCCTAGCAGTGCTATTGCTAGGTCATAGGGTAGATCTATTTTTAATTTTCTGAGGAACCTCTACACTGCTTTCCAGAGTGGCTGCACCAATTTGCATTCCCAAAAACAGTGCAAGAGGGTTCCCGTTTCTCCACATCCTCGCCAGCATCTATAGTCTCCTGATTTGTTCATTTTGGCCACTCTGACTGGCGTGAGGTGATATCTGAGTGTGGTTTTGATTTGTATTTCCCTGATAAGGAGCGACGTTGAGCATCTTTTCATGTGCCTGTTGGCCATCCGGATGTCTTCTTTAGAGAAGTGTCTATTCATGTTTTCTGCCCATTTCTTCACTGGGTTATTTGTTTTTCGGGTGTGGAGTTTGGTGAGCTCTTTATAGATTTTGGATACTAGCCCTTTGTCCGGTATGTCATTTGCAAATATCTTTTCCCATTCCGTTGGTTGCCTTTTAGTTTTGTTGATTGTTTCCTTTGCAGTGAAGAAGCTTTTTATCTTCATGAGGTCCCAGTAATTCATTTTTGCTTTTAATTCCCTTGCCTTTGGGGATGTGTCAAGTAAGAGATTGCTACGGCTGAGGTCAGAGAGGTCTTTTCCTGCTTTCTCCTCTATGGTTTTGATGGTTTCCTGTCTCACATTCAGGTCCTTTATCCATTTTGAGTTTATTTTTGTGAATGGTGTGAGAAAGTGGTCTAGTTTCAACCTTCTGCATGTTGCTGTCCAGTTCTCCCAGCACCATTTGGTAGAGAGACTGTCTTTTTTCCATTGGATGTTCTTTCCTGCTTTGTCAAAGATGAGTTGGCCATACGTTTGTGGGTCTAGTTCTGGGGTTTCTATTCTATTCCATTGGTCTATGTGTCTGTTTTTGTGCCAATACCATGCTGTCTTGATGATGACAGCTTTGTAGTAGAGGCTAAAGTCTGGGATTGTGATGCCTCCTGCTTTGGTCTTCTTCTTCAAAATTACTTTGGCTATTCGGGGCCTTTTGTGGTTCCACATGAATTTTAGAATTGCTTGTTCTAGTTTTGAGAAGAATGCTGGTGCAATTTTGATTGGGATTGCATTGAATGTGTAGATAGCTTTGGGTAGTATTGACATTTTGACAATATTTATTCTTCCAATCCATGAGCAGGGAATGTAAATGGAGTCTACTTAGGATCACGTTCCACCCACGTTGCTACAAAGGGCCATATTTCGTTCTTTCTCATTGCCACGTAGTACTCCATTGTGTCTTTAAATTATTTTATATTTTATAGAATTTTAACTGACTGACCTGGATCTACACAAATCAAAATAGTTGAATCACAAGAAAAAAGTGATGCCAGGTGGAAATAAAAAGGTAAATCACAGAGAAATATATGATGTGAATTATACAAATTTTTTAAATACACAAAACAATCACATTATTTTAGGGTGTGAATGTACATAGCAAGAAGTGTACAAACTTTGAATGGATGTTGGGAAGAAGGGTTTAGCTTACATGCGATTACTTTAAAAACTACCTGAAGTAAAGCTTGCAAATGAACATGGGTTGTACATAAGTTTAACATCCATTAAATTTAGGCATGTGGTGCACTTCTCTCTAGTTTAAATATGCCATGATTTGTTATTTTAAATTAAAAATGTACCAGGTAATGTCAACCGAAAGAATGCAGGTGTGATTTAATTAAAAATAGGCTTCAAGAATTAACATAAGATGTAACAAAAATATTAATGAAAGCTAAAATTCACAAATTAAAAACAATAGTCATTAAACATTTATTCACATAACAAATTTCAAATACAGGCCATACTGGGTCATGAAAGACATCGCAATGAGATTCAACATATTAATATTTCGAGTGTATGTTCTCTGATGATGATGGAATCAGTGTGGAATTCAAAATTACACTACTATGTAGAAAATCCAAGTATTTGTAAATGAACCAACCCAATTCCAAGTAAGACATGATCAAAGAAGAAATTTTAAAAATATATTTTAAATTAAATGAAAATGAAAACACACATCACAATGGAATGTACCTAAAGTAGTACATGGAGACAGATATGTAAATTTAAATACCTAATTTTTAAAGAAGAAAGGAAAGATATCAAATATTAAAACTTCGACTTTAAAAAGCTAGAAATTAAGGGGTGCCTGGGTGGATCAGTTGGTTGAGCATCTGACTCTGCTCTTGATTTTGGTTCAGGTCATGATCTCAGTCCTGATATCCAGCCTTGCACTGGGCATGGAGACTACTTAAATTTCTCTCTCTCTTTCCCTCTGCCCCTCCTTGGCTAATGTGCTCTTGCAGACATGCAGGTGCTCTCTCTCTCTTTCTCTCTCTCAAAAGAAAGAAAGAAAGAAAGAAAGAAAGAAAGAAAGAAAGAAAGAAAGAAAGAAAGAAAGGAAGAAGGAAGGAAGGAAGGAAGGAAGGAAGGAAGGAAGGAAGGAAGGAAGGAAGGAAGAAAGAAAGAAAGAAAGAAAGAAAGAAAGAAAGAAAGAAAGAAAGAAAGAAAATGCTAGAAATTAAAATCCTACTAAACCCAAATAAATACAAGGAAGACTTAGGGATGACTATCAATAAAGTAGAAAATGTAATTGAGAAGAATCAATGAAAGCAAAAGTTGAATCTTTGAGGAACAAAAAAGAGGAAAACAACCCACAAATATATCAATTATCATGAGTATAAAAGGAAGAATCACTACATTATGTGAGATTTAATGCATTAAATTGTATTTTGTTGAATATGATATGGGAAAGTGCCACACCCAAGAATTAACATCACTTAGCAAAAATTAAGAGTTTCTTGGATATTTGCTTATAGAATTCACAAGCTTCATTTTCGTAGTGTTAAAACTCTTGTGTTTAAAATATATAAAAGTATGCATATTGCAGTCATTGGATATTCATGCAATATAGTTTGCTATATCAACACTTTACTCAGATTGTTAATTCTTTCTATAGCCTTCATTATATAGAGGAATTTTGCTTACATTCTTGATGAAAATTTTCTTTGACAGGAAATTCTATATGATCTAAAAATAGCATTGCATCCCATTTAAAAAAAGAGCTAACCAAACAAAACTGTTAACAAATGTTATTTATACTTGGGAAAAAAAATGCCTCTAGTAGATAATGATTTGGATCCTGGTTCCAACATATTATGGAAAAAACACAGACTCAGTCCAATTCTTTTCATGACATCCTTCAATTAATAAAAAATAAAATAAAATATTCTCCTCCAAGCCTAATCATACCATGAAACAACTTTTTTTTTCCACCAAATATATCCTTTAAACATATCAGAAAGACTTTTTCTGCAATTTAGCCTTACTTATCTCTAAACTTTCAAGTCTGAGAAAGTTATAAGAACATTTAGACAGAGTGGAAACTATGCTCTTTCAGTAGCTGAGAGATGTATCAAGAATGAAAATAAACAAAATGGGTTTATCTATTATTTCACCAGATATTCACTGAGGCTTGGGTAATGTAGATAAAATAGTAAAAAAAAAAAAAAGGAAAAAGGACAAAATCCTTGCATTTTACATAAATATGTTACATAAATATTATTTGTAACTGTGCTCTATGAATTAACATTATGTATGAAGTCATGTGAGCTTCCAACTTTTCATTCTCTCTCTTCTGGATACCCTCAATTTAGAAAACATCCTTGTATAATTTTATAGAGAGAAGAATTAACAGAATATTTCAGCACTTGAGATACTATTTCAGCTGTAGTTTGCCAATGTAGTACTATAAAACCAGCATCTCTTTATTCTGGACTCTAATTTAGCATTAATATAATCTGATATAAAATAGATTTTGTGATTATGTCATATTTTGACACAGTGTATCCATGATATAAATTAAAACAACAGGAATTATTTTTAATAGGGATGGATATTCAAATGAACATGTTGTTCAGATACAATTGTCTTATAAAACTATGTGCACATTTGTCTATGGCCTTGTATATATGCCTATCTCATTAGTTGTGACCCAATGAGATTTTATTTTAGAATTTAGTTTATGTCACACATTATCCTTTTTTAGTTTTGTCTGTCAGGTAATTTAATAAAAGTGAATTACAATTCCCTTGTATGCAGTTCTTTTCCTTCTTTTCTTTCCTTCCTTCCTTCCTTCCTTCCTTCCTTCCTTCCTTCCTTCCTTCCTTCCTTCCTTCTTTCCTTCCTTCCTTCCTTCCTTCCTTCCTTCCTTCCTTCCTTCCTTCCTTCCTTCCTTTCTTTCTTTTTCTTTCTTTAATTTTAAATAGGCTCCATACATGGGGCTTGAACTGTGTGAAGCCCAACATAGGACTTGAACTGACGACCCTGAAATCAAGACTCTGAAATCAAAACCTGAGCTGAGATCAAGAGTCAGATACTTTACCAACTGAGCCACCCAGGTGCCCCTCCGTCTATGTGGTTCTTAAAGATACTTAGCAGAAACAAGTCAAATACAAACTTCTATAGTACTCCTAGATAGTTTTCTGAAAGTTGAGATATAGTTCCAGAGCCAATTTTAGGCTTATGTAAATCTATCATACATAAATCATTTATTGACTTTCTTCATGGGGATATATTAAAATATTTTCCAAGTATCTAATATTCAAATATGAGTCAATCAACAAAACTCCCTTCACTAGTAGACATTTATCTTGTCAAAATTTAAGTATGTTTCATTTGGCTTTACTTTGTTTGACTTTATGAATTTAAATCTCAGACATTTCTACTTTCTCTTACTTAATACACCAGCCACCTATTTTATCTTTTACAATTAATTCCAGAATTCAAAAAGCACTTTCAACTTGTTTGGAGATTCTGTAGTCTGTATTTTGAAGATTTTGAATTCTTTTAAAAAATTTTAAGTTTTCCGATGTCTTTCCTCTTTACAATAGTCCTTTGGACGTTATCAACATGACCTTTGTAATCTACTTTGGCAGTGTGTTAGCTATCAACATAAACACATACAATCATATATTTCCAATACTTTACTATAATTGGATTTAATCTCCCAAATAATATTATTTCCCTTATTTCTAGCTTTAAATAAATTATATTGAAAGATAATAATTGCAAATTTTTTATACTTTTTTTAAAAGTGCTTTACATATGTATTGCGGGTGTTGTGGTATGCGTGTATCTGTGTGAGAAAGAGACAGAAACAGAGACAGAGACAGAGATTTTCCTGTTTCACTTTTAAGCTTGACTCTTCCCCTATCCTTCTTGTTCCCCTTCCCTCCTCCTCCTCCTTCTCCTCCTCCCCCTCCCCCTTCTCCTCCTCCCCCTCCCCCTTCTCCTCCTCCCCCTCCTCCTTCTCCTCCTCCTCTGCTTCTTCCATCTCCTCCGCCTCCTCCTTCTTCTTTTCCCTCTTCCTTTCATCCCCTCCTTCTTTAAATCTGGCATTCTTCTGTGTTTGAACAGGTGAATTTTTTTTTTTTTTGCATCAGTTTCGTCTGTGATCTTGACCAGAAGCACCAATACATGTTATCATTCTTCCTTTATTGGCTTACTTATTAGGATTCTCTTTAAAGAGAGCTAGAAATGACACTTTCTTAACTGAGTTATACAGTTCTTCAGTCTCTGCTGTAAAGGAGAGTTTCCTGATCTCTAGTCAACTTGTGTTTTCTAAAGTTTAAATCTAGTAGCCCTTTGCCCTTTACTTAGAGAAACTAGAAATTGGAAGCTGCTAATTAATTTCTAATATCTTAAATAATATGAAATGGTTTTTAAATGATATTTTAAATTTTGTGTTAATAAATATTACAATATAGTGATAATTATTACAATAAAAGTAAGTATGGAATGTCAAGGGGAAAGCAAAAAGCAACATTTAACCCTGTTCTAGGAAGAATGACGGTAGGTAGTTGAGTGAGGGATAGGGGTTGAATTTATAAAGGCAAGAAGAGATGCATCAAAAGGAGATGCATTGCATGCACAGGCCTACAGTTAAGAGAAGAAACTAATTCCAAATGGCTGAAACATATGAAGTTTCAATGTGGGGGTCAAGAGAGAAGCCTACATATTGGTTGGAAATACAGTTCAAACAATAATTGAGGCCAGATAGCTCTGTATAACATGCTGAGGAGTTTTACAGTTTAGACCAGACACTGTAGAATGCTCAAAAGGGAACTGACAACACAAAAGTTTTTTTTTTCTTTTTTTAAGATTTGTAAATAAAAGGTTAACAATAGTTGTCTGTGGGTTTTCCTACTCTCAATAATGCCTAAACATTTGATTCGTGGTTTAATTCTTTTTGCATCACTAATTTAATAAATTTATAAGAGAATAAATTTATAAGATTGAAAACGTTTGAGATTCTAGTCAAAGACTACGTTCTACAGATAAAGCATATATGCTTTTTTGTGAAGATTAGTAATATGTAGGGAATAACCAACACTGATAAGACGCATTTGAACAAAAGAATAAGAATTAGTTCACTACTCTGGAACAGGGCCAAATGCCTAGCTTAGAATGAAAGATGAGGGATCCCCCAAAATGATGGCTTCCCTGAGCCGAAATTGTTTGTGTCTACCCATACTTGTCACTTTTGGGTACACATGTCCCATATTGCAGTGACTGCATTGTCAAAGCTGTGTCTGGAACTGAAAGACATGGGAACTCTGCTAGTTCTGAAAATGATATTGTGGCCTATCTTTTATTATTCTTCAAAGCTAAACAAACTTGTTGCTGGAAGAATCCTGGTGTTTCTCGGGAGTTTGTTAATCCAAACCTAAGTGCCCACTGCTGTGGCAGAGCAGAGTAAGCATTGCAAAACCTATTTATCTGATACATTCAAGTGGTGGAACAGTAGAAGTAGGGAGACTTATTTAGAAATTTGAGCACTCTGATTGTAGTTAGAATAAACAGGTCAAGAGACGTACTGACACAAAACACATAGTGGTAGTGAGGATGAAGGGGACCAGATAAATTCTGGAGGGGTTTAGAGCACAGATTTAATAAGACTTGAGGATTAATGTCATGGTAAGGATGAATGAGAAGGAAAAATATGAAATAATTTCTGAGTTTCTGTCTTAAGTCACTGAGCAAGAGACATAGGATGAAGATGAGGATTAAAGAAGAAGATGATGAATTCTCCCCTATACATTTGGAGATCTACCAAGAAGAGGTGTGTTGCAATTACTTGCAGTTAGTTGTTTCATTTGAAGAGTTTTTTTTTTAATTTTTTTTTCAACGTTTATTTATTTTTGGGACAGAGAGAGACAGAGCATGAACGGGGGAGGGGCAGAGAGAGAGGCAGACACAGAATTGGAAACAGGCTCCAGGCTCTGAGCCATCAGCCCAGAGCCTGACGCAGGGCTCGAACTTACGGACCGCGAGATCGTGACCTGAGCTGAAGTCGGACGCTTAACCGACTGCGCCACGCAGGCGCCCCTGAAGAGTTTAATTGAATGCAAATCAAGTCTCTTTTTATCTTACTAATATTATAGAAGCATATTTAGTGTTGCTTCAGCTCATATTTTATATCCATCATAATCCTTCCCTTGAATGAATAAAATGTATTATTTAATACTCCTATAAATTTACTGCATTTTCTTGGCTCACTGTCATTGTTTAATTTTTAATAAACTGCTGGACACCTTCTTAGGTACCTAGCTCAAGTCTTATTAATCTACAAGACCATGATACACTTTTACAAATAAACTCCTCATCTTTGAATTCTCAATTTGTAATGTAAGTAGTAATAGTAAAATTTATTTCAAGATTCTCCTTGTGAAATACATGTTAAGATATGCTAAGATATACATATATAACTTAGGATGATGGTATGTGTATATATATATATATATATGCTATATATATATATATATATATATATATATATACATGAATGTTCTATATACATACACACTTATACATATATATACATGCATATGTGTGTATATATGGGTGTGCACATATATAGACATATTCTTTATATATCATTTCCTATGGCACTTAATATTTCCTGCATTTGATCCCATGTATATGTGTCTGTGTGTATGCATGTGCATTTATATATCTTAATCTGTACACAAGATTATAAGACTTCCAAGGGATAGTGCTATATCTGACTTAATAGTCACACCCCTCACAATGCTTGCTCAGTGGCTTTCAATACATATTTTGGTTAAATAAATGGCTTAGTGAATGAGTAATGAATCTTCCATCAGGGGAATATAGTGGGGAAAAATAGCCTTGTATATTATACTCAACAGCTATTTGAACAAGAATTTGTGAAGGCAATAACACTTAAACATGTATGGTTTTGGTCCCTTTGAAGCTCTATATATTTTATAATAGCTACAAAATCCTTCTCAGGTAAATGATTTAACCTAAAGTCTTTTATAAATGAACTTAAAGATATTTTCTCAATTTTAGGGATACATCCTGCTTCTAACCTGGTAAATACTGAAACCTTTCCAAGAGGATAAAATTTTGAGAATGTACGTATGTATACCCACACCAAAAAATACATTCTTCTGAAAAATTTGAAACTTAGAAAAAATGTTAATATAAGGAAGTCAGGTTACCAGTTCTGAACAGGTACTTTTTAAAGTATTTTTTAATGTTTATTTATTTTTGAGAGAGAGAAAGAAGAGAAAGAGAGCAAGTGGGGGAGGAGCAGAGAGAGAGAGGGAGACACAGAATCTGAAACAGGCTCCAGGCTCTGAGCTGTCAGTATAGAGCCAGAGACAGGCTGGAACTCATGAACCATTGAGATGGTGACCTGAGCCAAAGTTGGACGCTCAACCAACTCAGCCACCCAGTTGGCCCTGAACAAGTACTTTTAAACAGAGTATTTTTCAGAAGACAAATTAGCAAGAGTGATTTTGTTGTTTATATTGTTTTTTTTTGAAATTTAGAAATATATTCTTAACAACCCCCCCCCCAAACTCAGTTAAACACAGAAGGAAAGAGCAAGCTAATTAGCTTTTGTATAACGCTGTCATGTAAAGCCATACCTTTAAACAGAAAACTTCCAATATAAATGATATAATATAAATGATATAAAGTCATGTGCTATCCTGTTGAAATTTCTCTAATGATAAAAATATGTGTGTTGGCCAATATAACAGCTAACCCCAATTCATGACTGAGTACTTGAAATGTAGCTAGTAATAGAGAAAAACAGAATTTTTAAATTTCCTTTTAATGAATTTTAATTTAAATATCCACATGTAGCTAATGGCGATAATATAGGAAAGCAAAGCAAGGACTGAAAGATTTTAATCAGTCAAGACTTCATGCACAAGCATGCATCTACTGAAATACATCACACATAGGTTTTCTGAAAATGAATAATCACTTTAGGCTTTTTTAAAAAACAAATTGCCACAGGGATCCACAAAAGCCTAATTTTGGAAAGAACAAATGAGTATAGATTTACTACCATGTTAATTAGTGTTTAAGGGTGTTAAGAAACAACAAACAAAAAGATAATAAGGATATGAAAAAGTACCTGTTGGAACTACTTAGGGAACAAAAGAGCAGTTCTCTCTGATGGCCCAATTTGACAAAATTTCAATAAGTCTGTCAAAGAGAATAGTTTGCCAAAAGACAATATTGCCCAATTAAAATACTCTATGTGCAATTTTGTTAATATGTTTATTTTAAAAACAGAGATACTCTTCTTTTGTTTGAAGTCTAGTTGATGGGAAAATATATAAATCACATTTACCACCTTTCTTATTCCCAATTATTTTGTGTGACTTTTTGCATTTATTTGGAAGAAGCAAAGAGAAACTTAACAATTTTTTTGCCCTGTTACTTAGGTAATTTGGAAAACTCCTGTAAACTAGTCCAAGCCTTTGAAATACTCTGATTTGGATTAAAAATGAGCATTTCTGTTGAAAGATTATACAATGTAATACAATTCTTTTTGGTTAGACATCTTGTTAAATTTATTTAGTCTAATTTTCAAGAGACTGTAGAGATACACATTATCTAGTTCTATGTAAACAATGTCAAAATTGTCTTAAAATGCTCATATACAGACTCAAATTAAACAAAACATTATCACATTGATTATAATATTTTGGATGCAGCAAATGCTTTGAAAATAAAGATAAAAGAAAAGTACACATAATAAAGGGATATAAGCTAAATTTACTAAAAATCATTAGTTGTGTTAAGCATAAAATCTTGAACCTAAAATTAACTCAGTGCTTTCTACCAGTCTGTGAAAAATGGAATCAAAATAAATTATGCAGATCTTGCTTTCTAATAAAATGACTCACATAATACGATTACAAGAAACAAAGTGGTGTTTTTAAAAATCTGAATTCTGATGAGAATTAATTTGGTATGTTGTATCTTCAATGATAGATGTATAAATGTATTTAATCTGGTTATTTATTATCTTGACCCTGTACAAAAAAAAAATAAAACTTAAGTGCATACTTGTCAAAATATTAACTTAAATTTTTGCTTCTGAAACTATTCATATCACAAGAAAACTTGATGCCTTTAAAAACAGAACTACCCTATGACCTAGCAATTGCACTATGAGGTATTTACCCAAAGGATACAAGATACTGATTCTAAGAGGCACATGCACCCTGATGTTTACAGCAGCATTGTCTACAATAGCTAAATTATGAAAAAAGCCTATATGTCCATCTCGACTGACAAATGGATAAAGATGATTGATAAACATATGAATATTACTCAGCCATCAAAAAGAACAAAATCTTGCCATTTGCAATGATGTGGATGGAGTTAGAGTGTATTATGTTAAGTTAAATAAGTCAGTCAGACAAATGCCATATGATTTCACTCGTATGTGTAATTTAAAACACAAAACAGATGAGGGTGCCTGGGTGTCTCAGTTGGTGAAGCTTCAAACTCTTGATTTCAGCTCAGGTCATGATCTCATGCTTCATGAGATTGAGCCCATGTTGGGCTCTGTGCTAATAGCACAGAGCCTGCTTGGGATTCTCTCTTTCCCTTAAAAAAAAGAGGGAGGCAAACCATGAGACTATTAACTATAGAGAACAAACTGTGGGTTGTTGGAGGGGAAGTGGGCAGGGGAATGGGCTAAATGGGTGATGGGTATTAAGGGGTACACTTGTTGTGATGAGCACTGGGTGTTATATGTAAGTGATGAATCACTAAATTCTACACCTCAAACCAGTATTATGCGGAATGTGATCTTAGTATAATTTAAATAAAAACTTGAGTCAAAAAAAAGAAAGAAAATTTCATGTCTGAGTATACATTAACTTTATTCTTTTGGGACTTTATAGTATAAATTAGAACTGCAACAAATAAGTACCATAAAGTAGAAATTAAAAGCATTTCCCAGGGCAAAAACTAAATAAAATGTGTGCGCATGTGTGTGTTTATGTATTCTTTTTGATTATTTTATCTACTTGTCTGTTTGAAGACATCAGACATCCACTAAAGCAATCAGGATCTAAAAGGATAGGATCATGAAGGGGGTACCAACCATGAAACACAAGGAAGTGACATGCCTTCTAGCCCAAAGTATCAATTCTGTATGCTGTACAATAAGCTGAGGGTTTGAGTTCCCTTAGCTAAATGCCAATAGGAAGATGTAGAGACCCAAGCAAAATTTTGAGAGGTTTTGTGAGACAATATTAGACACCAAGGATGAGGATCCTGGTGAGAAAAGCAGGACACAGATCAGTCACTTGCTCTCTTTTCCCCTCAAGATACCAGAATGCCTTATAGAAGGTACATGGGAAATCAAGAAATTCAGTAGAAAGTTTCTTGAGTGAAGAGCAAAAAGTTTGTGACTCTTCCAATCCTGAGGATCCAAAGTATACAGCCCAGAAGGGACCCCAATGATCATTTGGGACTCACAGCAATGTGGTTATGACTGTGCGGTAGGCAAAAATTTTCTGAAAGTAATAAAAATCATTAAATATAAAGAGAAAAAAGATAAATTTGATTATATTGATATTTATAACTACTATTCATGAAAATGAAGACAAAATAAAGCTATAAAGTGGAGAATAAGTTTTTTTTTAATGTTTACTTATTTATTTTGAGAGAGAGAGATTGTGTGTGTACAAGTGAGGAAGGGGAAGAGACAGGGACAGAATCCCAGGCAGGCTCTGTGTTGTCAATGCAGAGCCCAAAGAGAGGCTGAACTCGCGAACTGTGAGATCATGACCTAAGCTCTGATCAAGAGTAGACGTTTAACCAGCTGAGCCACCCAGGTGCCCCTTTATTTTTTTTTAAGTTTACTTATTTATCTTGGAAGAATACATTTTCTAATACAGGTGTCTGACAAAAATTTCGCCCTTAATTAATTAATTAATTCCTTGTATCAACTTAAATAAAAAAGAAGCAGAAACATTAGTAGAAAATGTGACCCACTAATTAAAGATCTTCAACAAAAGTTGTGACAAGGATATCTAAATAACCAGTAACATGTGAAAAATCACTCAACATCATTGGTGATCAAAGAAATGCAAACTCAAATTACAGTGTTATCACGCATACCAGCATGGCTAAAACGAAAGGTACAAACAATGTCATATGTTGACAAAGATGTGAAGACACGGGCATATACATTGATAATGAAGGTTTAAGTTTTTATAAATACTTTGAAAAGAGCATCTATTAAAATTTAACATGCACATACCTGTAATTCAGCAATTCCTTTCCTGGCAATATGTAGCAGAAATCCATATTCATGTCCACGAAATACATGTTTATTGTTATAAGCAACTAACAAAATGTTTTCCAAGGTGATTGCACTGAGTTACATTCTTGCCAGAAATGTATGAGTGATCTTGTGACCATGCATCCTTAATAGCATTGTCTTATCACTCTTTTTATTTTACGTATTCTGATATGTACATACTATTTCATTGAACTTTTAATTTTCATTTCCCTAGTGGCTAGTAGTGTTTAATATCTTCATGTGCTTATTTTCTCTTTGTATATCCTGTTTGGTGAATGTCTGTACATCTTAGCCCATTTCTTAATTGGATTATGTATCTTCTTAATGTTAAGTTTCGAGGGTTATTTAAAAATCATTTTGCTGTTACTAGTCCTCTGTCAGATATGTCATTTACAAATATTTTCTTTAGTCTGTAATTTGTCTTTTTATTGTAACAGATTCTTTTACAGAATAAACCATGAGGTCTAATTGTATCAATTTTCCTTTTATGGCTCATGTTTTTTTGTGTCAAATCTAAGCAGTTTTGGTCTAGACTTAGTTTCTAGAGACTTTTTTTTTTCATTTTGCTTTTTACTAGAAATTTTATAATTTTATGTTTAAAGCCATTATCGAATTTTGTAAATTGTATATACACTGTGTGATTTAGTAAAGGTTCTTCATTTGACTGCTGATGCCCAATTGTTCTAACACCACTTATTGAAAAACTATTCCTTCTCCACTGAATTGCTTTTATTCCTTTGTCAAAGTAATTGAGCATATTTGTATGGATCTATTTCTGCAGCCTCTATTGAAACTTCATTTTTTATAGACAGAAACTAAAATCAATTAAAATTCCCATGAACTTTTAGATTGGTCAAATAAATAGTGGTCATCATAGAGTGGAATACTATAAATTTGTAAGAGTATAAAACTATTACTGTACTCACACACAAACATACATATAGCAGATGAATCTCAAACATAATACTGAGCAAAAGAATTCAGGCATAATATATATTCCCATTTGTAGAAGATTCAAAATGGTCAAAACTATTTATAGTGTTACAATTCAGAATAACAATTACATTTATCATTGGGAAATGAGTGGGAAGCATCATAACAGAGCTTCTTAAGTGTCAATAATATTCTGTTTTTTGATGTTTGTGATGGTTAGCCCAGTATGTTTTACTTTGTGAAAATTTTCTAAGTTGTTCATTTAAGGTCACTGAATTTTTTTGTATGCTGGTTGTTGCAATATTTCAATTAAAATATGAGTAAAAATACCACAGTCTCTCTTTCATTCCTTGATCAGTTTGAGTGGGGAGAATGTATACTGTTCTTGTACATGTAAGATGTACTAGGCTAAGGATGAAAGACTAAGAATCCCGCTCAACTTGTCTATTACTCAATATACATAAACCTTTCTCACTGATACCTTACAAATCCAATTCTTCCATGTTTCCCAGCACTGAGAACAATTTATTCATATTTTATGTCACTTAACTATTGGATATGATACTATGAAGATGAGGAATTAACTTCATATTTCTCAAATTGTTTGACAATACAGAGACATTTTTTATTTAGTCAAGTTGAATATGTATAATGCTTAAAAGTTTATTTTTAGAGACAGAGTGCATAAGCAAGGGAGGGTCAGAGAGTGGGGGAGAGAATCTCAAGAAGGCTCCGTGCAGAGCTTGACATGGGGTTTGATTCCAGGAACTATGAGATCATGACCTGAGCCAAAATCACAAGTTGAATGCTTAACCGAATGAGCCACCAAGATGCCCCTAAGTTAACTTTATATTTTAAAGAATTTAGAAGAACTTTTGGCACATAATGAGTCCAATGTATAGACAGAACTTACAAATAGAATAAAAAGTAAAAATGCAAATATGCATAGCTTAACTTAACTTTTTTACTCAATATAAACTTTAAGATATCTGATGAAATGAAATTATAATGGGATAACAAAATCTTTTGATGCGTTTTCATCTTTTAGTGTCTTGTAATTTTCACAGTATTGTGGGGGGAAAAAAAGAATCAGAGTAAAATGTCACACAAAGAAGAAAATAATCCCTTTCAAAGAAGTTAAGATGGGATCTTTATGGAGAAATCCATGACTTGCCAAAAATGTCCCTTATTCTAATCTCCCTCAACTTTTAGAAAAACCATAGCCCATAACCTACAGGGGTTATGCGGGATATATTTTCCTCATTTTTAGAATTGTTTTGTACAAGTATAATATACTATCTGAATAATGTGTCAATACAGGTTTCTTTCTATGATATAATTTACATGTGAAATTTTATTCACTGGTACTACTTGTTTCCACTGCACATTATTATGCAGAATGTTGTTAATTTCGTCTGTACTCTGTCTGCTTTCTCTCTCTCTCTTTTGAGATAAAAGCTGTAAACTTTTCATGGCTAATGACTACTCTATTACACAAAGACCCTGTCAAAGCTTTTAAATACCCATAGTGATCTTTCATTAATCTCTTGGACAAGTCAATTTCCTACAGTTTCTGTTGGGTATGTTTGTGGATACTGTGGTTCACTCAGTTATAGAAGAAAAACATTAAATTGGTAAAAAAAAAAAGATACAGGTTTATATTTATAGGCATGATGTAAGATATATGGTTAACAATGATGTAGGCATTTAGCAGCCAATAAAATTGAAATAACAGATATTTAGCCAGGTCTTAAACTTCTGATAAGCAATTCTAGCTTAAATTTAGAAGCAGAAGTGAAATAAACAGTACAGTAGGCAACATCACTCAGGATGGATTAGAGAAAATTTTTGTAAAGAATAGATTTTGAAATGGCTCAGGAAGTACTGCATTTGACCAGAAAAAGAAAAACAAAACAAAACAAAACAAAACAAAAACTTTAAGCTAGTGAATTCACAGTGAATGAGCAAAAGATATGATCTGTATGAATGATATAAACAGTATCAGGAACTATTTGCAACTAATATAGGGGACAATGGCTAAGAATAGGAAGTGGAAACAAGTTCTACCAGTGAGTAAAGCTTTACATGTAAATTATATCATAGAAAGAAACATGTATTGACAGATTGTTTTAGACAGAGTATGTTATACGTGTACAAAGCAATTCTAAAAATGAGGGAAATATATCCTGAATAGGATTATGATTACGTATTTGTGAATTTTTAAACCAAATAAGAGAATTTAGAGTGAAAAGCTGCATTGGAGGATAAGGAATAAGTTTTATACTGGATATTTGCATACAATAAATAAGACAACAGGGGCACCTGAGTGGGTCAGTCGGTTAAGCGACTGACTTGGGCTCAGGTCATGATCTCCAAGTTTGTGAGTTCAAGCCCCGCGTCAGGATCTGTGCTGACAGCTCAGAGCCTGGAGCCTGCTTCAGATTCTGTGCCTCCGTCTCTCAGCTCCTCCCCTGCTCATGCTCTGTCTCTCTCTGTCTCTCAATAACAAATAAAAGTAAAAAAAAAAAAAAGACAACAACTATTTACAATTTTTAATCATTAATTATATTGAACTTTGGACATCCTAGTTTTGTTTTTTTTTTTTTTTCCATTCATTATCAATTATAAAGAGTAAATGGGACCTTACCTGGCACATCAGTATCCTAATGCAGAGACGGGGAAAATTTTACACTGTTTGTCAAAATCCAGGCCAAAATCTGTTAGCAGGTCAAGATTAGCACTTCTAAAAATGTAGTGAATGGATTGGAATAGAACACAATATAAAAGAAAGTACCAGAATGCATCTCAAGTAGCAAGGGTTAAGTGTGGGTGTGTGTGTATATGTGGGCACTGCAAGCTGGATCATTACATAAAAGGAACTTAGTTTTTAGTGTGGATCACTCAAAACATGATACAAACCACTGCTATAGGGAGTTAAAAAGCACCCTGTAGAGGCAGATGTCCTGGGTTTGAATCCTGAATACACCAATATCAAGTGTGTTGCATTGGCATGTTATCTGCTATTTGTAAAATAAACGAACAATCAAATGATATCATAATTCATAACACTTTCACAGGTTTACTGGGATGGTTGAATGAGTAAATATATGTGTAGGGGTAATAATGGTGTCTGGATTATATTAAATTACAAAATCAAGTCAAATATGCTACATGCAGTAAAGAGCACTGACTATTCAGCAGTCACTAGTATCACATGTTTTACCATAGATGTCAGAAAAATCTCTACCTTTAATACTATGGCCACTAATGGAGACTCAGATTCTGGAAATAAATCTTTAGACAGTTGTATAATCCACAGGACTACAGTGAGAAAGGGCTATAGCTAATTGGCCAGAGCCCTTGGTTTTAAAGGCCTTTTGATTCCTTTCATTTTTCTTACTCCTCATGGAGGCAGCCTTCTAAGCCCACTGGTCATTCATTTGTATTAAAATATTTGAAAAATTCTCTTTGGCTCCAGAAATATTTTATTGGAGATCAACTGAGAGTAGAAATGATTTGATATGTGATCAGCAATACCACAGTCTTTTGTTCACTGATTTTCAGGACTTCGTAATATCTAGTTCACCAGCCTTTGGAAAACGTATGAAACCACAATGATTTCTGTTTTTTTTTAAAAAAAAAAATCAGAAGAATTCTGATTCTTTCCAAAATTTATGCTTAATTTAACAAAACAAAGTTTAAGAGGCAATGACTATTACAGTGTCACTATTTTACACATTTTTATAACCATTCCCATTTTTTCCACAATAATGTTGATTAAGTTAAAATAATTCCACTGTTCTCTTTCTCATGCCCTTTGGTGTAGCTGATGCTTTCTCATCTAACCTCTCCTCCTTACAAGTCATTTCCTTTCCCTTCACTATATCACTTTTACTTTTCTCATTCTCACTTTTACTAAAGGGTCAGCCTCAAACCAAATTTTAAAGTATTACATTCAAGATACCAAATAAATACATCAATGTTTTAAAGAATGCTGGTAGCTGATATATCAATTACTTGAATTGATATCATGGGAAAAAGGGTATGTAAATAATATATTGAACATACATTTTTCTAATACTTTTTATGAACATTACTACCTTCAAAGTAAATATAAATAGTTAAAATACAAGAATGCCTATTGTAAAACTATTACAAAGTAACTATACTTGTGCTGTTTTCAGACAATTCTTTCCTTTTTATGTATGTTTTATATACATATAACTTAAAAATATAAAATTTTAAAGACCTCCAATCTGAATAATGTTCTGAAAACTTAGGTAGCAATGACATTGTGATCATGAATACTCCTATATTTTAACAGGTAACTTTTTTCGAAAATAAATGCCTTGAAATTTCAAAAGAACACCTTCAATTGTACAATCCATTAGAATTAACACTCACATATGTAGACCCTGCAAGCATAATAAATAGATTATTTAAATGTTATTCCCCTAGGGCAATGAGCGCACATTGGAGAGCCTTGGGAGTGGTCTGTGTACTTTTGTTGCAGGTAAATTCCTTATTGTGTGCTTCCATTTCCTCAACCATAAAGCAAGGAGAGGAAAGGAACCAAGCCCACTGGGTAGCAGTGAAGACTAAGAAAGTTGCTATACACAAATCACTTAGAACAAGGCCAGATTTGTGAGCCATAAATGCTACCTATATATTTATTAATTACTTCAGAGATGAGTATTACAAAAAAACCTAACTCAGAATCTAAGAGATTTTCATAATTTTATGTTATCTAGTAATACTCCCATTCCTGGGAAAGCATATTTAACAATTCTAGTTTAATTTATTCCAGAATTTTACAGTTAATGTATAGGTAGAGGTTTAATTATGAAGGAAGATTCTTTAAGTGGGCAATGTTTCTTGGCTATATATCTGAATTTGAATTGTGGAAAGATATTAATGTTATAATCCTCAAACTTAACTATGCAAAAGTATCATTGAAATACATGCAGTTTTATACCCCCCATAATCTCTGAATTCAAACTCTGGGCAAATGTACATATTAACCAGGCATTACAGGAGATTTTGATACAGGTCGAGAGACCTGGTAAAACACACTATGATTAAAAAAAAAACATTTCCCTCAAAAACCGTCTCCAAATTTCTTACCTATGATGAATAATAGTACATAGATTTGTTTGATTTCACATGTAAACTCAGGCAGTGAACATTCTAAAATGTTCTTCGATTTCAAAAATATGACTGAGAAACTGAATATTCAAGAGAAATTTTGACCAAATAAAATATTTTTAATGTTTTTCTGTCAATAGATATGTACAAATGCAAGATTAAAGAGAGAAAAAATAATGATAAAATGAAGAGTGTATGCACAGAATGATTATATCTTCTTAAAAATAACTACCTATGTTTTCAGTTGTACAAATATAAAAATAAAAGGAAAAGGTTAAGACCAATAAACTGGAACAAAGGGATTTACAGGTGAGTTGCCAGGATAATTTCATAATATTCTATCTAGAGAAATATCATGGTGGAGTAAAGGATAATCAATATTAAAATCTTAATTGAGATTTAACAGATTAAAATTCACAATGTTGCAAATTGGCTATCTTTTTATGGATTGCAGAAACATGCCTAATATAGCATTTTTAATGGATACTAAAGATTCATTAACAAACAGCTGAAACAGCATATATAAATAATGGTTGTTGGATATTGAAAAAAGAAAAAAAATCCTAAAACTAAGAAATTAGCAAATTATGTTTTGCCTCATTGTTTGCAGCTTGAAAAAAGTCACTGGTTGATGGTCTCTTTAAAATTAGAATATACTGCTTGGTATTAGGCTTATGCTGTCAGTGACACCATTTCCTGCCTGCATGCTTTTTGGCCCTATTGGATCCCACTGACATGGGATGAAATCTTGTTCTGCCAATTTCAGACACAGATGTGGCTTTCCCATTTGCTTTTTCAATGTGTTAATTTGTCTCCAGATTGGGAGTCCATACACCTGGCATTTCTTACCACCATACCCTAGACCTCCTATGTAAAATCCAATATGGACATGAAACTTTTAAGAACATGTGAATTTAAAATGCAAAGCTTCCTTTTTTTTAAAATTAGCTGCTTATGTAAGTGTCCTTGAACTTTTGCTCCCCTTACCTTTCTGCTTTATTTGGTAGCAGTTTTATAATTTGGGGTGTATGGTTGATATTAATAAAATTTGTTTTTAACAAAAACAGCTTAAGAAAACAATACTATATATTAAAGGAAGAAAAAAATAAAGGAAGCATGAATAAATTTCATAGAATGATTACAATGGGAATTGCCAGAGTAATATTTGAGTAACACAAAATACATATTTAAAAGAATCACGTATGAGTAGCATAGTATTCTAATCCATGAATTGTACTTTCTTTTTTGTTTATCTCATATGGAGAGGGCACTGTAAAGGACTTTTTCCCTTCTTCCTTTTCCTTTTTTGACACAAGAAAAGAGAAATATTATGCTCTATGACGTGCAGTATCCAATATTTACAAGTTAAGAAGGCAATTATGCATCTTTTTCCTGAAAAGGACAAGTAGCTAGTTATGGGCCACTTGCAGAGATCATTTTCAAGCAGATCCGTGTCACGACAGAATGATATGACAGAGACCCAAAAGATTCAGACTCGATGGTGGGAGACAGGATAAAATGTACCTTTAGTCTCCAATTAGAACCAGGTTAGACTAATTTGGGACTGATGACAGATGATGTCCATTGACATAAAGAATATGTGCACTGAAATTGTTTTAAATTAGTTGTATATATTGATAAAAGTTACATTTTTTAAAAAATAAAAGTTGCATTCTAAATGATATAATAACTAATTTTGTTATTACATTTATAATGTTTGAGCTTTGTAGGAAGGGATAGTTTAATGGATCATATACTAAAACTATTGAGCTTATCTAGTTATACCATGGAAAGTGTTAGCTTAGTAACTTATTCTTGGACACACTCAGTTGCCTGTTCGTGGAACACGAATTATCCTTCCCTAAGAAGGATAATTTAACTTTATAAACAAGAATTAGGATACATTACAGAAAGTATTACACATGATAACAAAGTCTGCCAATATCCTTGAAAAATGACCACTTGAACCTCTTCTTTCAGTTCCATTCATTAAATGATTATTTCTCTTACTTTATGCTATGCATTTTTCTAGATATTGGAGACACAGAAATAAGACTTGATGTCTGCTTTCATACTATTTTGACTATTAAATGGACATATAAATAACTAAAAACAAGACAGTAGGAATACAAAAACCAATGCTACTAATAAATTATTATAGATTCTAAAGAGAAGTATGGGTAAGAGACTCTGAATTTTATAGGCAAGGTCAACCTATTCTGATGGGGTATCTGGTGGAGGTACAGAAAAAAATTATGGGGAAAGGTGATGATCCAGACGGGAATGGCAAAATGAAAATAAGAAATAGAAATTTGTGACATTATAAGGAATTCCATCTCTACAAGAAAACAATCCATGTTTAAAACTGTTTCTAGGACAACTGTTACAAAGTGACTATAAACAAATAAATTTGGATATTTAAAAATATAATCCAGAGCCCATCTGCAGCAACTCATAACTCTACCATCATGAATATGATTCAAAAGGCCATTCATAAAAATCAGGGCATATTTTTTTCTGGATTACAAAAATGACTGTTTTCTTGCTGTCACTATGCCTAAAACAGTTCTTCCAATCCCCAATTTTGTTTTTGTTTTACTAAGTGTTCTCATAAGAAAGCTTGTTCAGCAAAATACCTGTTCAGATATTGCTAAAAGTAGAATTTTACTAATTATTATTTTAATATTGGAATAAAAGTAAAATGACTGATTAAAAATCTCTTTATTTTGGGTGACAAGGTCTTCACTGGATATCTACAAGAACATAGTGTAAGTAAAAAGATAATTGGTGATGTAAGTTTGAAAAATAAAATAAATAGGTGAATTGTAAGGAAATAGGATTCCAGGTAAGAGAAGATATGATGGCCAATAGCATGTGGAGATGCCAGGATGAGAAAGATGTTAGTTTTCTATTTATTTTATTGATAAGAAGCATATCTGTAAGCAAATCAATTCAGAAAGTATGAATATTAAATTGATCATCTGAAAAACATTATCCTAGGTAATGTGGAGGTGATACGGAATCATCTCTTTAATAAGAAAATTAGCCACTAAAAAATATAATTCAAGATGCAAATGATTCTAGAAACGTTAAGGTAGAGATGGAGAATAAGCCTGAAAAAATCAGGTCATCTTTATTCAACATATACTCACTGAGTAACCACAGTCTACCTACCGAAACTAGGATCAGGCTGGAAAGAGATGAATGCCCTTCAGTTGCTTAAACTTTGGTACATGAGTTTTTAAGTTCTAACCCTTTATTTCTAAGCAGAAATTAATAAATAGACTAATAAAAATTACTGTTATAAACACTATAAAATATTATGAGATACAAAGAAGATAATGATTTATCAGTTATTACCAGGTGATGAAAATGAAATTGCTAGAATCAAGGACACATTGAGAGGCCTTAGTAAGAGAGTAGATCACTTATTCACCAGAAATGGGAGTGAAAAAAGGGAAAATGTGAAAAAAAGAGTTACTGGTATAAAGAACCTCAAAACAAACAACCATCATAACAAATAAATGTCATGAGGATTGCCCAGGAAATACCATATTTAAAGTACAATTATCCTGAAGAAAATCTTTTTACTCTGTGTGTTAATTAAAAGGGTATCTTTCATTAGAAAGCTACATAAAATGCATTTCATTCAGAATATTTATTGAAGTAACAAGTAGACATTTTGAACAAAATCAATGTATAATTGACTTAAATTAGTGATATAGCACTTAAATGCATGAGAAAAGGAAATCACAAAATGTTTTATGATTCAACTGGTTCATCATATTAGGAAATACTTTTGAAGAGTTTCTAAAACACTATAAAGTTGCAATGCAAGAGTAAAATCAATCAAGATTCCCTTGTTAATCTTTCCATAGTGCAATTGTAAATTATTGGAAATCCACTTATATATGACTATGAGGCGTTTTGGGAAACTATAAGTAAAAAACCTTTAACCTTGAGTGTGTGTGTGTGTGTGTGTGTGTGTGTGTGTGCGCGTGTGTGTTTCAAAGAGTCAATTGGCATGATCTGATCAACATGACTAGGTTATTATATTTTTGTTGAAAGGGTAAGATTATATTTGAATATTGGAACTATAAGAAAAATCAATTTTATTTTAAATTGCATATTAAAACACAAGGGAATGTATATTGAACAAACAGAACACATAGCTGTCAGTGCAATTAAAATTTAAGTTGGCATCTTAAAGATGACAAAATGAAATCGTTTTTAAGAAATCAAATTAACTAATGCAATACTCATACAAACACTGGAGAAGAAGTTTCCTAGCTAAGCTGTTTGGAAAGCAAAGCAAACATTAAACACATTTTCCTAACACGTGCAATATTTTTAAATTGTCTATTCTATAGTGTAAGCCACTCTGCTATAGCACCAGATTCTGACTTTATTGGTGTATATTTAAGTGACTTCAGTCCACATTCGTTCAACATTAAAGGTTCACAAGGGTACCTGGATGTCTCAGTTGGCTAAGCATCTGACTCTTGATTTAGGCTCAGGTCAAGATCTCACTGTTTGTGGGCTCGAGCCCCACTAACAGTGGGGATCCTCACTGACAGTGTGGATCCTGCTTGGGATTCTCTCTTCCTCCATCTCTGTCCCTCTGCCCACTCTATATATAAATAAATAAACATTAAATAATATAAATAAATAAATAAATAAATAAATAAATATTTATAAATATAAATAAATAAATATTTATAAATATAAATAAATATAAATAAATAAATATAAATAAATATAAATAATATATATTATATATTATAATATATAATATAAATACATATAAATAAATATAAATCTATATAATATATAAATATATATAATAAATATAAATATATATACAAATATAAATATAAATATATAAACATTAAATATATAAATAAATAAATAAATATAAATATAAATAAATAAACATTAAAAAAAAGGTCATAAGCTATGTGATTTTATCAATCAAGGGACAGTCAGGAGACAAATTCCTCCTTAGTACTTTATATGGAGTGAATTTAATATGTGATTGTTAACTAAGTACAAGTTTGTTAACTAAGTAACAGAATGGGTAAAAGGAGAACTCAGTCATCATGAAAGTAGGGACCTTATGTAGCAGCTACTACTCCAGGAATGAAGGAACAGAGACACTATTGGAATTATTAAAATTTTGAAATTTAGAAGAGGGCCCTGAGAAGCTGAAGCTCAGGCCTCAGCTGATGTGGTGTCTGTCACAGGAGGGGCCCCATGGTGCTAAGACTCTTACCTCCAAGGAGGAAGCATCTGTTACTTAGTGCTTATGTCTCTGAAAGAGTACAACAAGGCTATTTTTGTAAATGTTTGGAAAAGCTCAAACCATCCAGCTACTGCTCCAGAAAGGAAGTGTTTCTGCCAAGATGAACAAATGGGGTTGGGGTGATGCTCACAGAAACTGCAAGTCTCCAACTCTCCATCTGCACCCCCTCCTGAAAGAGCCTAACAGGGAGGAGCTGGCAAGCAGAATATGGAAGAGCGGGTTGGGAGCTAAGAGGAAATAATTTGATAAACTGTCTAGCACTGAATCCTCTACCAGAGGATTAAAAGGACTTCTTGGGGTAAATGTCAATAAATTTAATTTAATAACATACATCAGGAAATTTATTCTTCATTAGTATCAAGCCTAGTTTTAAACTAATCCAGTAGTGGTTGGACGATTAGTACATATAGTGATGCAAAAGCAACAACAAAATCAAAATGTAATCATGATATCATACATTTCAAACAATGAAGAATCATAGGGAACATTTTCTAAAGGTGAAAATATTTCAAAGGATCTTTGAATAACTTGCCCCAAATCATAACAATGACTGCTGATGGGAAGAAAATTACAGCTCAATTTTTGACTCTTGTTCTCTACTTGTTAGAATACAAGTGTCCTCTATTCATTTGCAAATAGGTAATATTGGCAGCAAAAAACATTTTTAGTATATATTTTTTTGATATAAGGAAAGTGATGAGGCCTTAAGAAGTTAAATGACTATAAAATCATAAACAAGCCAGTACTATCTTCTCATCTAAGACTTTTCCCTCTACTTCATGCTCTCTTTTCTACTTTTGCTGTAAATCTGATTCAATTATGGGAAAAGCCAGGAAAAACCTGTTAGCTATTATTTTCTTACTATCTATGGACTGAATCTTTAAACATAATATTTAGATATGAAATGCATTTAGATAATTATAAATGTGCCACATGTCTTCATAATATATGATTGAGATACTGTAAAACCTAATGAACTGCTCCTTGAGTCTAGATGTAGAATTTGTAGAAGAAACTGACAGTATAGAAAATCAATAATCTACCAATATGTCTGTATTAGTTATCTGGTGCTATTATAAATTATCTCCAAGCTAAATGTCTGAAAACAAAAGAGATAATCTGATAGTTTCTGTGGCTCGGGAATCAGATCTGGCTTAGTGAGGTCCTCTACCTTAGGGTCTGTCACAAGGCTGTGATCAAGGTGTTCACTGGGCTGCAAACATCTCAAGGTTTGACTGGAGGGAATTCATCCCTTAGTTCATGTGGCTCTTGGGAGGCTGTAAATCCTCAATGACTATTGATTCGTTTGAGAAGTTCTACTTCCAACTCACTGACATGACTCAGCAAGCCCCAGGTTGTCACTGGCTGTTGGCCAAATACATCACTCCCTTGTTATGTGGGTCTCTCCAGAGGGATACTTACAATAGGCAGCTTGCTTCTCCAAGAAGGAGAATACCACTGAAGAGAAGATGAGAGATGACAAAAAGACAGAGGCGCCATTGATTTTGTAACCTAATCCTGGATGGGACATTCAACCACTTTTATTGTGTTCTATTCATTAGAAACCAGTCACTAAATCTAGCCCATACCCAAGGGGAAAGGTTATACAAAGGCACGAATACCAAGAGATGGACATCATTTGGAGCCATTTTAGAGGCTGTCTACCACAAGGTCTATCTTGGAAAGGAAACAAAATGCAGAAGGAATCACACTGAGTTTTTTTTTAATCTTTAGTCATTCCAAGTCCCTCTTCTATCAAGTCCTATTTAAGTATCCTAATTAAATTTTACAACAGAAAATAAAGAAAAATGTTTTCAAATGTTATAGCATTGTCAAAAGCACATCAAATAGGTAACATAATTTGTGAAATCAGAATGTATGGTAAAAAAGAAACATTATATAACAACTCTACCAAGGATCTCTCTTCCTCTTTTTGTTTTTGTATTTTTTTTAATTTTTTAAAGGTATACAATGTTACATTTGTTTCAGATGTACAGCATAGTGATTCAACAAGTCTAAAGATTAAGCTATGCTCATCACAAGTGCATGTACCATCTGTCACCATACAATGCTTTCACAATTACCATTGGCTCTATTCCCTATGCTGTACCTTTTTTATCCCAGTGACTTATTCATTCCATAACTGGAAGCTTGCATTCCCCCACTCCCCTTCACCCATTCTGCCCATTTCCCCTATCCCCCTTTCCTCTGGCAAGTTTATTCTCTGTATTTATGGGCCTGCTTCTGCTTTTTGTTTGTTTATTCATTTGTTTTTTTAGATTCTACATATAAGTGAAATCCTATGGTATTTGTCTTTCCTTGACTTATTTCTCTTATCTTAATACCCTCAAGATCCATCTGTGTTGTCTCAAATGGCAAGATCCCATTCCTTTCTATGGCTGAGTAACATCCCATTATATTCAAGGATCTCTTTATTAATACAAAAATGTTATCTGTTTAATTGTGATATTCTTTTTAAAAATTCTGTTTTCATTATGTGACCATCCTCAACCCAAGAGCTTCAGACTTCAGGTAAACAAAAAGTCAAGCTTTAAAATAGATGTACTAAAGATTTCAGTCCACCATGGTTTCCAAAACCCCTGTACAATTATCATCTACTATTCTGATTGAGTGTTTTATTTCACACTCATTGCAATACTAAATGAAGCAGTGTTTAAAAATCACTAGTGTAACTGACATTTACATTCTTACCTTCCAGCACTGCATGTCCCTTTTTTTATAGGTAAGAGACTCCAAATTACAGGGGACACTTTATCTCCAATCTCTGGCCAGTACTCAGTGACTTCTTTACCCCTGGCCACAGCAATTGTTTTGGAGATAAGAATTTAGCCCTGATTGGGTTAAAAAGCTCAGGTCTGGACTTTTCCTTGCAATCAGTTGAAATATAAAAAGGTATCTCCTTTTTGCTTGTTTTACCAAGAAGAACCTAGATAGCAAATTCTGACAACTCCACCCTAACTCTAGAGACCACCTGAGAGTAACAACAATGCTGAGTAAATCCAGAGCTTAGAGAAGTAGACAGTAAATCAGCGAGATCATTCTTGAGCCACTTAATTCAGCTATGCCTGAAATAAGCCTTATTAGTAATCTGATCCAATAAACTAATATTCCATTTGCTGTGCTGTCACTAAGCATGTTTGTATTGGTTTTATAGAATTTGCTACCCAGTGAGTTCCAAATAACATCATGAGTAAGTAAATATAAAAAAAAAAAAGATGTTTACCTGAATACATGTCTTCCCAGTGTAATTGAATAATGGAAGTACAACCAATTGGCTATCATATATTGAATTCAGAATACTTTGATTTAGATTTAAATATGATAGAGGCAGAGATGACTTATTATTTTAATAAAAACCTTTCAGTACTTACTTGATCAGTCACATTTTATGCAGAACTTAATTATCTACTGAGAAAAAGATGTACCTTAGCTTCAGAATCAAACTTTTAAGCAAATGTAGGGAATGTTTAAACTGCCACTTGATATATCAAGTCACAACTTTATAAAGAGGGAACAAATTCTTTATCAGCAATTAAAGTAATTTAAAAATGTACAGTTAAAAGGAATCCAAAAGCTATTTTTATATAACACTTTCACCTTGTTATTAAACTGTTTTTAGTTATTAGCTTGACAGATCAAAGATGCTAATGCGTGTGGTGGAAGAAAAATATTCTAACATAATTAAATGTAACACTTTAGCAGGAATATGAAATCTTGCTGCACTCTTGCAGTTAAGAAGCTGTGTGATATCAGAATGTTTTCTGACCTCTCTGATATTTTAAAGTCAAGTTATTTTCGCTATAATAATTGTTGTGGACTTTCTTCCATGGACTCTACCATATAAAAAAATCAAATGATCCAGTAAAATAATTTGTGGGAATATACTCCAAGTGACATACTAAACATGAGAAGTATATCATTTTATTATCCTACTTATAATTTTTCAAGCTTATATGCCTTTAAGATGATGTTTATCACTTTAACAAGGACTATTAAGCCTGAATATCTGTCCTTTGCTTGAGATCATGATCTGAAGCTGAAGTAGGATACTCAACCAAATGAGCCACCCAGGCACCTCTCTGTTTTTTGTTTGTTTTTTTTTTTTTTATTCCTCACATACACTTTAGCTAATCTGACACTTAATCATTTCTTCTTCTAACCTGTTTCCAGTCTTATATACTTTGCAAATACTATTTTATTCTCTCTCCAGAATAGTAGCTCTATATTCCTGACTTACCTAAATCCTCCTCTTTTTCCTTGCATTAGTTTAAATGTCATATGCTCCGTCATTCCTTCTTTAACCCATGACCACGAATCCAAATTTAGCGACTCCTTCATTTTTCTTCACAGTATTTAGCTATTTTCCTAAAGCTAACTTACCACAGTTTGTACTTTTACATATACACACACATATATAATTCATTCTCTATGTATACATATATAATTATATGTATATATGTGTGTGAATATGTATACATGTATGTGTGTACATATGTTTACTCTGTTTAATAAATCTGCACCAATGTATATGCAGTGTCTAACACTTCTGTCTAGTGAATATTAGGATCAATATAATACTGTTAGATTGATTCATATTTTTAAAAACAGGCAGAAGAAGAAATAGTGAGGTGATTTTTCTTTCTGAATCCACATCTTTATGTCATAATATCTCAGTCAAAAGATGTAAGTAATATATTCAAGATTTTGTGAATGTTTTGCCTTTGCTCAAATTTCTAATTAAATTTTAAATTAAATGCATTAAATTATCATTTTTGAATATATTCACCATAACACATTGTGATAGGGTAATCAAAGGCAGTACATAGAAACACACTTAAATAATAAACTTATTATATTCCTTTCAATAGACACTGCTACTTTTACTGTAAATAAAATCTGAATTTATACTTACTGTTTGTAAATCTCACTTCTCCACATAGATAATGATTTTTTCTTTCTTATTATAAATACATAGACCTTGACTTACCTATCTACTCTTATTGCCAGACCTGCGACCTAAATTCAAAACTCTAGTCATTATTACCTTTCTTCTGCCTTCTCCTCCCCTGAAATATGTCCCTATCTCCTTTTTCTGGCTGGAAAATTAATATATATTCACTAAGATTATATTTTAAACAGGCACTTTTGTTGACACAATTTTAACCATTGCCCTCAATTTAAAATGTTTTATTTTCTAAAGTTTTCATAGAATTATAACATGCATACAGAAATTGAATCATAGGGGCGCCTGGGTGGCTTGGTCGGTTAAGCATCCGACTTCGGCTCAGGTCATGATCTCACGGCCGGTGAGTTCGAGCCCCGCATCTGGGTCTGTGCTGAGCGCTCAGAGCCTGCAGCCTGTTTCCGATTCTGTGTCTCCCTCTCTCTCTGCCCCTCCCCTGTTCATGCTCTGTCTCTCTCTGTCTCAAAAATAAATAAACGTTGAAAAAAAATTAAAAAAAATTGAATCATAAATTAGCAGCATGACAAATTATCAAAAATTCAAATCTTTACATGACAGAAATGAAATATGATTACTGTCCTAAAGCTTCACTCCTCCTTTAAACCACTACCTTGTACTTCTGCTCCAAAACTTATCATTATTCTGATCATTAATGACATAACACGATTTTCCTGTCTTTGAACTTTGAAAAATGGAATCATGCTTAGGTGTTCATTTTGACCTGGCTGCCTTTGATAAGTATAATATTTTTGGGATTCCTTCATATTATCTCATAGAGATGGGTTATATTTTCATTGCTATATAGTATTCTATTAATTCATCTAAGTTATTTTTTATTCTACCATTATAAATATTTATGTGTCTACTTCCCATTATGCCATAACAAATAATGTCACTGCAAGCATCCTTGTTCATGTTTTTCTTTGAACTTCTACATGTTTATCCATTAAAGATACACACAGGTGCATGCACACACACACACAAGACACACACTCAGGAAAGAAATAGTGAGACTCAGGGCATCTTTATGTGAATAATATCAAATAGTTTTCCCAAAAACTTATATTGATGTATACACCCTCCAGTGAATAGATAGTAACAAATGAAAGTAGCAATTGCTCCAGAGCCTAGTCAATATTTGGTTTTTTACTTTTTTATTTTGGTCTTTGCCATGCATAGGCACAGTACCACATTTCTTATTTTTATATATGCATTTTCACAAACATGTCAATATATTGACTGAGATTTCATTGAATACATCTATGATAAATTTGTGGAAATTTTGTGGCTTTAGAAAATCAAGTTTTTTATTAATAAACATAAAATATTTATTTATATATTTAGTTTCACTTTAGTTTTTGGCAACAAAATTGTATAGTTTCTGTATAGAGGTATTGGATATCTTATATTTTTGATATTTGACATTTTTGAGACAATAAAAATACCCTTCTTTATCTTCTAAAATTATGGTAGTATATAATAATTCAAGTGATTTTTTTAATTTACCTTACATTGAATAGCATAATAATAACATTATTAATTCAAATAATTTATTACTAAATTCTTCTGAATTTCTACCCATTACAATATGTTGTCTGAATTAATGACAGTCATTTCTATTTCTGGGTTTTATAATTTTTGTTCATTTTTTTCTTGCTATATCAAACTGGCAAGGATCTCTTAATATAATATTAGATAAATATGATGATAAAAGACATGTTTTTCTTATCAATGGTTACAGAGAAAAGCATATGTATTACTTATGGATTTCTTATTTTGTTGTTAATATTGCATTTATATTTGATTTTGAATACCAATAGCACTTTTCACACAACTAAAACAAATAGTACTAAAATTTGTGTGGAACCACAAACGACCCTAAGCAGCCAAAGCAATTTTGAGAAAGAACAAAGCTGGAGGTATCACGATCGTAGATATCAAGATACACTACAAAGCTATAATAATCAAACTAGTATAGTACTGGCACAAAACAGACACACACATCAGTGGAACAGAATAGAAAGCCTAGAAGTAAACCTATGCATATATGGTCAATCTGCAACAAGGGAGTCAAGAGTACACAATGTGGAAAAGACAGTATCTTCAATATATAGTACTGGAAAAACTGGACAGCCACATGCAAAATGAGAAAAGACCACTTTCTTGCATCATACACAAAAATAAACTCAAAATGGGTTAAAAACCTAAACGTGTGACATGAAACCATAAAAAATCTAAGAAGAAAACATAGGCAATAGTTTCTTTGACATCTATTGTAGAAACATTTTTTTACATATGTTTCCTCAGGAATGGGAAACAAAAGTAAAAATACTACTTGGTGATCAAAAAAAAATGAAAATTGTCATTTGCAACAATATGGATGGAACTAGAGTGTATTATGCTATGCAAAATAAGTCAATCAGAGAATGACAAATATATGATTTCACTCACATATAGAATTTGAGAAACAAAACAGATGAATATAGGGGAAGGGAAGGAAAAATTAGAATAAAACAGAGAGGGGAGAAAGTCCTAAGAGACTCTTGAATACAGAAAATAAATTGAGGGCTGCTGAAAAGGAGGAGAGTGGGGCAATTTGCTAAATGGGTGATGGACATTAAGGAGGGCACTTGTTGGGATGAGCACTGGGTGTTAAATGCAAATGATGAATCACTGGGTTCTACTCCTGAAACCAATACAACCCTATTGTTAACTAACTTAAATTTAAATTAATAATTTAAAAAAAAGCAAAAATAAATTATTGGAACTACACCAAAATAAAAAGCCTTAACACGACAAAGGTAACTGTTAACAAAATGAAAAAGCAACATCTGAATGGGAGAAGATATTTTTTCAAGTATTATATCTGATAAGGAGTTAATATCCAAAATATACAGTGAACTTACACAACAACAAGAAAAATAGTTCTACTTAAAAAATGTGCTGAGGATCTAAATAGACGTTTTTCCAAAGAAGAACTACAGATGGCCAACAGACATATGAAAATGCTCAACATTACTAATCATCAGGGATATGCAAATCAAAACCCAAATGAAATGTGACCTTACACCTGTTAGAAGGGCTAGAATCAAAAGACAAGGAATAAAAGTGTTGGCAAAGATGTGGAGTAAAGGAATCCTCGTGCATTGTTGGTAGGAATGTAAATTGGTACAGCCATTATGGAAAATAGTACAGACATTCCTCAAAAAACAAAAAAAATAAAATTATCATATGATCCAGTAATTCCACTATTGGGTATTTATCCAAAGACAATGAAAACACTAATTTGAAAAGATATATGCACTCCCATGTTCATTGCATTATTATTTACAACTTCCAAGATATAGAAGCAACCTGTGTCCATGGATAGATAAATGAATAAACAAGATCTAGTGCTCCTATACAGTGGAGTATTACTCAGCCACAACAAAAACATGAGATCTTGTCATTTATGACAACATGAATGGATGTAGAGTGTATTAAACTAAGTGAAATATGTCAGCAGAACTGGGTATTATAGGTAAGTGATGAATCATTACATTCTACATCTGAAACCAATTTTACCATATATGTTAACTAACTAGCATTTAAATAAAAACTTGAAAAAAATAAGAGAAAGAAAAATACCATAGAATTTTACTTACACGTGGAATCTTGAAACAAAATAAAACAAAACAAACAAATAGAAACAGACCAATAAATACAGAGAACTAATGGTCGCTGAAGGGAAGGAGGGGTGAGAAGAGTAAAATGGATGAAAGGGAGCGGAATGTACAGGCTTCCAGTTATGAAATGAGTAAATTATGGGGATGAAAGATACAGCATAGAAAATACAGTCAATGTATTTGACAGGTCAGTTCATGATTCAAGGGTGTTATGGTGACAGATAGTAACTATACTTCTGGTGAGTATAACATAACCCATAGAATTATTGAATCACCACGTTGTACACCTGAAAATAATGTAACATTTTGTTTCAATTATATTTCAATTAAAAATGTTCTTGGCTGGTTAAGGGTTTACATTATAATTAGAAATACATTTTATTGAATTATTTTCTGCATCTATTGATATCCCCTTATGACTTTTCCTTTAATCTGTTAATCTGGTAAATTATACTTAAATGTTAAGTTAGCAATACATTCCTGAATATAATTTTGGTCATGATATCTGGTCATGATATTTATTTTAAGATTCTTGTATCTGTGTTAACAAATAAAATTTGCTATGATTGTTACATCTTTGTCAGATTTTGTTATCCACATCATTATGTCTTCCAAAGCAGGTTGAGATATGATTTCTTCTTTCTTCCTTGACACTGTTTTGAATGGTGGGAGTTACTGTTTCCTTAAATATTAGGTCAAATTTATCAGGGAAGGCATCTTTACCTGTACTCAATCTTTTGTGTTTTGTAAGAATGATTTTATTTATTTTATTTTTTTAATGTTTATTTATTTTTGAGAGAGAGAAAGAGAAAGAGAGAGAGGAAGAAACAGACAGATCACTAGCCGGGGAGGGGCAGAGAGAGAAAGAGAAGGAGACACAGAATACAAAGCAGGCTCCAGGCTCTGGGCTGCACAGAGCCGAATGTGGGGCTCAAACCCACAAGCTGTGAGATCACGACCTGAGTGCAAGTCAGACGCCTAACCAACTGAGCCACCCAGGTGCCCTGAGAATGATTTTAATAAAGATAAATTTTATAATTATAGAATAATTCAGATTGTAAATCTTCTAATTTTTTTTTAATGTTCATTTATTTTTGAGGGAGAGAGAGAGAGAGACAAAGTGTGAGCAGGGGAGCGGCAGAGAGAGAGAGAGAGAGGGAGACACAGAATCCAAAGCAGGATCAAGGCTCTGAGCTATCAGCACTGAGCCAGACACAGAGCTCAAACCCACGAACTACGAGATCATGACCTGAGCTGAAGTTGGACCCTTAACCAACTGACCCACCCAGGCATCCCTCAGAGTGAAAATATTTTTATGTCAGTTTGTATACATTATGTTTTTTTTAGACATTTTCTTATTGAATCTATGTTATCAGATATTCTTATATAAAGGTATATCTATAAAGGTGTTTATAATATGTTTTATAATGATTTTCATATTGGTAAGATGTCTATTAATATCTCCTTTATCATTCCCATTATTGATCATTGGGACTTCTCTAGTATCTTGATGGGTTCTATCAGGAGTTTATTATACTTAGTAATATATTATAAAAATATATTTCTTATATGGTTAGTTTTTATTATCTTGATTATTTTTATCTTATGGTTTCTTTTGTTAAGTTTTATAATGATGGGAATGCTTATATCATTCATTTTCCTATTTTATTATCTTGAATGTGCAGTAAGTGTCACAACTAGACTTTCTGGCATTCAATTTAAAAAAGGATTTTCTGGGCGACCTGGATGGCTCTGTTGGTTAAGCGTCTGTCTCTTGGCTTCAGGTCAGGTCATGATTCAAGGTTCATGGGATCGAGCCCCACATTGGGTTCTGTGCTGACAGTGTGGAATCTTCTTGGGATTCTCTCTCTCTCTCTCTCTTTCTCTCTCTCACTCTTCCTGCCTCTCCCCTGCTCACTATCTCTTTCTGTATCTCCAAATAAATAAGCATTAAAAAAATCTCTAAAAAAGCAGTTTCTAATTGTATTGTGATTTTTTTTTCAACTAAATTGGATTTTTAGGACTCTGCTTCCTAATTTAATTAAAGTTGAGTGTTACTTATTTTAATATTGATTTTTAAGGTAATACCATAACAATTAACAATGTACTGTTTACTTTAAAGCCTTTGTTATTTCTTAAGACTTTATCTGTGACTCAGCAGGTCATAAATTTTACTTAATATTCTACCATGTGCACTTATAAAGAGTGTATATTTTGAAATTGTTGGGTTCAGCTCAAATTGATTAGATGATTCATATAAAGGCTCACTGTTTTTTTTTTTTCTAGCTTGTTTTATCAGTTACTAAGAAAGCTGTTTAATATTCCATTAGTTCTGTTAATATTAACTTTATGTATTTTAGGGTATATTATTAGAGCATACACACTTATAATTTTAAATCTCTATGGTGAATTAAATTTTATTATTACATTTCATCACGTTATTTCATTATCATTTTGAAATTGCTCTTTATCTCTATAAATGATATGTAATTGACAAATACCTGGGGAGAAATGAAAGCATCAAATACAGGACAAACTTCTCTGAACTTTTTCTTGTTTATAATATCATGGCCACCAAACTGAGTTGATTGTTTCCCAATACTTTCAACAAATGGTTGTCATTTGGTTTGGTTTTGTCTAGCTATTTTAGTTTTTGTCTTTAGACAGGTTTTACTAGCAACCTATTTGCAGAAGATAACTTTTTTCTTTTTAATTTTTGCTATTTTACCAATTGAACTTTAATATCTAGAAAGCAGATTTAAATTTGAAGTGTTGAATTCAGCAACTGTATTAAAGTTAGTCTTAATGACTTTTAATATGTAAATATGTGTATGATGAACACATAAATTCTCAAAAGACTCAGGATAGTACAAGCAAGTATGAAAGTTTTATAATTGGAATACAATTTAAATCAGAATAATCTTACAATAAATCTAAAATTCACAAATGAAAAGACAGATACCATATGTTTTCACTCTTATGTAGATCCTGAGAAACTTAACAGAAACCCATGGGGGAGGGGAAGGAAAAAAAAGAGGTTAGAGTGGGAGAGAGCCAAAGCATAAGAGACTCTTAAAAATTGAGAACAAACTGAGGGTTGATGGGGGGTGGGAGGGAGGGGTGGGTGGGTGATGGGTATTGAGGAAGGCACCTTAAGGGATGAGCACTGGGTATTGTATGGAAACCAATTGGACAATAAATTTCATATATTGAAAAAAATAAAATAAAATAAAATAAAATTCACAAATGATGGGAAAAAAAGAAAAAATATAAAGACAAACATATTATTTTTTCTGAATTCAAAAATAAAATAGTCATGACTCACCCTTTTACAAAACCATACTTAAAAATCTTATATATGTATGTTATTTTATCTCTAATAAATCTCTCTATTAGCTAAAATACTGCCATTCCAAAGTTTTCAACTCAAGGGACTGTTACCCTCTTGTCATGAATGCATAAACATAGAAATGACAGATCATTTCTGTGCCTACTCCCATGTACTGCTCCAGCCTAAGATTATATAATTTTATGCCTTCTTTAAGTTATTCAAATATGTTACACACCTTAGTCCACTAAGCAGTCGCATGCATGTTTTTCTTATCATCAAAAGTCCAGTTTATATCTCTTTAACTGCCTTATTCCTATTAAAGTTAAAATCAAACATAATTTCCCGAGTAAGTCTTGCTTCATCTCCCCAACTAAATGAAGCTTGCTTTATTGTTATAGTATGTTTCCTTAGACCTGAATTAATATAATTGATAATACCCCTCTCAGAGGTTGGTGTGTGATTATTATATAAATTGAACATGTAAAGCAATCAGAAGGCTACTTGGAATATAATAATAATTCAATAAAACTTAGCCTTTATAATTACTGTTTCCATTTTTATATAAAATGGTGAATCTTCAAGTGAATAAAGGAGTTTCCCCAGGATACAAAGTCATTAAGTTGCCATGTTTTATCCCATGTTCAATTATTATTTTCAATTTTTCCTCGCTGTCCTTTTTTTCAACCATTTGGCTTATTTCCCTGATACTTCTCTGATGTATGTGTAGGTATATTCATGAAAATGAACATATAAATATATATACACACATACAAATGCAAACATTCACCCACTGACACACACACTTGTAGCTGAATACTTGAATGGAATCTTACTATAGAGTTTATGACATAGTAGTTAAATGTTTAGCAAATCATTACTTTCAAAAAGGAGTAAAGGTCCATACTTCATTGGAGTAGATATTTCAAATATTTGAAAAAAAAACAGTTTCACCTATGTTTTTAGGGATAATATTCCTATATGTTTGTTTGTTTGTTTCTGAATAGCCAATATTTATCCAGGATTGAAAATTGGAACCAAGAGTTTCTATTCAAGCTACAGACAAATTTTATTGTAAGTTATTTATATAGTATCATTCATGTTTCCTAGAATTCATTCTTTAAAAATGGTTGAACATAATATTTTCTACACCTAAAATGTGCAATGTAATGATAATAATAAATATTGAAATATAAGAGGTTTAATTTTGAGGTGATATGGTACATCATCATCTGCTTTCCTTGCCTCTTTCTCAGCTACTTATTATAGTTATTTATTTTCTTCCTAGGGCATAAGGGGCAAGTAATGAAAATGAGCAGATTTTGGTCATAAGCACAAGTCAACCCATGATCCATTATGTGTAGCACTTACACTAATTTTTTTAAGTTTATTTATTTATTTTGAGAGAGATAGAGACAGCGTGAGTGGGGAGGGGCAAAGAGTGAGACAGAGGGAGAGACGGAATCCCAAGTAGGCTCTGGACTGCTAGTGCAGAGCCCAACGTGGGGCTCTAACTCATGTGATGTGAACTCATGAACCATGTGATCTTGACCTGAGATGAAACCAAGAGTCGGGACGCTTAACTGACTGAGCCACCCAGGCACCCAAACTAATTTCAAAACAGACTTCCAAAAATATAATGCATTTTATATGCCAAACTATATATATATATATATATATATATATATATATATATATATAGGCTAGGAATTTATGTAACACATAGTTAAAAATATACATCTGAAAATTAAGCTTTTGTATGTATAGGAAAGTGTGTGTGTATGTTCATATGCATGAGGGTGTGTACACATGCATTAAAAAGAGTTGATAAGAGAAAATATTAATATGATAAATATTTCTTATATGGATTCATGTGAGTATAAGTCTGAAGGAAACTCATTATGTTTTTGACAATACAAACTCATATTATCTTGTGGTTACTTGAAACATGGGTGAATGTTAACCTCAAAAAATTAAGTATATTCATTAAAATTTTATTTGATGACTATTTGGAATATGGGTGGATGCTGGCATAAAATCAAGAAATTTTATTATAAAAGTTGTCATTGTTTCTAAAAATATTGTTCTATGATTTCTGAAAGAACTTTCATTTTAAGACTCATATGATCTACATCTGTAGTCATGAGACTACATATGTTTACAAATTGTATTTAACCATTATTTTAGAAAGACCTATGTAAACTTAAACACAAGTACACGAATCAGATATATTAAAGACAGTATATTCCAAACATCTTTTTCCTGTCTAACCTATTGTTTAAGCATACTACATATTTTAAACTTCTGATAAAATGTAAGTTCTTTGATGAGTTTTCTGTCACAAAGTATTAACAAATGTGAATATATAATTTTTATATGCCAGAGTACATACATACTTATTCCACAAATAATGCCAACCCCAAATAACCTTAAATACAAACACAAATCAGCAATATTGAGTATAGATTTCTTTCATTTATAATATATATCTTCAAATAGTAGGCCATTTCAGCTTGAATTCATTTTCATAACAAATTAATAGAATGAATACATTAAAACTAACTTAAAGTCTAAGGACTATGTGTATTAAAAGATTATTTTCAGTGATTAATTACAGCTGAGATGATTAGACAATCCAAACTTTCTTTTGAGTGTATCTCAAAATGGTAGCTCAGAATGAGCAGTATTTGGTTATTATGTGAAGAAATTACATTATTTTAGATATACTACATTTTAAAGAGACTATATAACTTATTAATATGTCTGTAATTTAAAAAAACATATATAATTTATATAAGTACCAAAAAACATAGTCTTATTTAAAGAAAATATATTACTTGATATAATGACTATATATCTTTGAAGCATAGTTATTTGTAGCTTTAAAAACCATGAGCCACATTTTCAAATTCCCCTCTAATTATAACTGCTCAAAGTTAGGGAAAATATCATTCTTTAAGTAAATCATCACAATAAAATTTTTCCATGCACTGTATTTTATGCTAATTTTTCTTAAATTTTAAGAATATAAAAATATTTGATTTCTTTAAATTGAATAAAGCAATAGTAACTGACCATAATAAAAAAAATTCAAGTTTTTAATTATATTAACTCTTCTAAAGTGTATCTAAAGCACAGGACAAGAATTATTTAAGATCATAATTATTAACTTACTACTGGTATAGAAATTAAGACAAAAAACTACTGGACTTCATATTTGTTTCTTTAAACCTTAAGGGAAAAAAATTAAGTTTATTTATTTATTTTGAAAGAGAGAGAGTGCAAGGGGGGTAGGGACAGACAGGGGTTAGAGAGAGAACCCCAAACAGGTTCCAAACTGCCAGTGCAGACGGAGCCTGATGTAGGGCTCGAACCCATGAACTGGGAGGTCATGACCTGAGCTGAAATCAAGAGTCAGATGCTTAACCTACTGAGCCACTCAGGTACCCCGGGAAAAATGTTTGATGAGAATGTCTTCGATTTATACTTCCTTACCATCTTTCCTTAACTCTTGTTTTTAATGAAAGCCAAGAAAAAAATATTTTCCCAAATTCAAGAAGCTAAAAGCAATCCATGCCCCTGAAGAGCAATCCTGGGTATTATGCTTCTTTAGATTATACACAGATCCCAGCAGAGTGCCATATACACATGGAAGATCGTATAAGAATACACTCTAAGTAGATTTAACTAGAAAGCTTACATTTAGTGTTGCCTCTGTTTGAAAGAAGTAAGCAGAGGAGATGTAGGGAAACACACTTTCTGATACTGCCACACTATAAAGGGGCAGAAAAGAAGTGTGATAAGGAGAGGGACAAATTTTTACAAACAAAATAAAATAAAATAAAACACAGTTGGGAAAGAGAGATCCAAATTTTCCAAATTAGTAGATTGATCTACTAGAGTATGCCACATTCCTTCTTTCAATATTTTTTTCTGTCTGCTGATGGGCAAAGGGGTACCATTAGAAGTGATGATGTATCCACATGTAGCACAGGGTCACTTTTTCATTTCTAGCCTCTGACCTTCTGAACGTGCTTTACTATCAGTTGTCTCTTCAACTGAATAAATTAGAAGTTGCTTCTTGTAAGGGAAGGTTGGAGACTACCAATTTGGCCAAGTTTCTCATTTTACAAAGGGAAAATTGAGGTTGAAAAGGTTAAATGACTTTTTCATGGTCATGCATATATTCAACAGGAAGTCAGTACAAGGACTCTTGTGTCTTTACTATCTTTTGGAGATCAGAATTTGACCAGAATAGGAGATACGAAAAACTCTGAGATTGAACTTCACATTTTTACCTAAAATAGTGTGTGTGTGTGTGTGTGTGTGTGTGTGTGTGTGTGTGTGTGTGTTTACTCAATGTATGTTATGATGAATCATTAAAAAATTTTAAAATTAAGAAAATCAATAGTATTAATTGATTTATAGGTCATTATAAACACTTAATTTTATCACAAATCAAACATTTATTTGCATTATTTAAAATAAAAGCATTTTTATATGAAAATACTAATTGGGAGAAACTTTTCTCTATGTCAGAACAACTTATTATTGAGTTAGGTTAAATTTCAAAAAATAATAAAAAATAAATTTCTTAGCTTAATTCAGTGTTATCATTTAAATTCCTATGAATGAAATATGGGGATAGCAAGGTTTTATATATGCAGATTTTTGAGAGTTGGGGAAATATTTGAAGAAAACAAGGTCATCACTCTCAACCTTCTATGAAGTTTATAATTTGACTGGAAAATTAGTAGAGTGTACATAGTATTTTTATCTAGGACCATTTTCCTTATTTATCATTTTCTTTGGAACTCTTTCAAAGGTATATTTCAAATTAGAGCATGTGTAATTTTGTTTGGGGGTTAGTTTACAAAAGTATTTCCTTAATTTCTTTGCAATGAACTTATGTTTCCCCAGGATATGATCAAAATAATTTTTTCAATTTAAAGTATAGTAAATATAGTAAAAGATTTTCTCCACCTTTTAGTTGTTCTCATACACTCTCTGGTGGAAGAATTAAAACAGCTGATTTATACTAAAAAGGGATCAACATATGTAAGACAAATATCTCCAAACAGTAGGGACAAAAATGAGTAAATGAACTCTACTATTTTCACACAAGTTCAAGTTTTTTTTTTTTTTAATTTTTTTTTCAACGTTTTTATTTATTTTTGGGACAGAGAGAGACAGAGCATGAACGGGGGAGAGGCAGAGAGAGAGGGAGACACAGAATGGGAAACAGGCTCCAGGCTCCGAGCCATCCGCCCAGAGCCTGACGCGGGGCTCGAACTCACGGAACGCGAGATCGTGACCTGGCTGAAGTCGGACGCTTAACCGACTGCGCCACCCAGGCGCCCCAAGTTCAAGTTTTATTAATAGAAATCTGAAGACTTGGAATGAATTCTAATTATGTTTTTATTGAACTGTTCCTTTAAGTATCGTATCGTTGAGATGGATTGTATTGGAACATTATATTCATCTATGTTATCAATGTATGCCAATTGGTTTTAACTTCTGTATTCCTCATAAATTTTCATACCTGTTAATGAATTTTTGACATATTTTAGAAACAAGTATTTGCCAACCTGTGATACACTGACTGCTAGTCAGTATAAGAGAATGAGTGGCTTGAGCCAACACTTGTTCAGACCAGTATCAGGACATAGTAGAAGCAAAAACATCATTGCCTTCTGAGATCTTTTCAGACTTGGATTTGTGAAGATCTCAGAGAATTTAGAATCTTAAATATCCTATAAATTGTGATAATTGCATCATTCACGTCTTTGGAAACGGCCACCATTGTGTATTTTGTTATATGCTTTCCAAATATATGGCCTTAGACTCTAATTTGGGAGATTGCATAACAGAGTGTAGTTCTGAGAATTATTTCTGTGTTGAAATGAAATTGTGAAATGTCGAGTAAATTTAAGAAATGGTCTAAAAAAAAAAACAACAACTAAAACAGCATTTCTCAAAGTCTCCAAAACTTGCACAAACTTACCCTGACATTTTTGATAAAATGAAGTGTGTTTTCAATCATTCCAAGACATACTTAATCAGAATCTCTGTGGCGGCCATTGAGATATCTAAAATTTTAAAACTATTTTAAGTACATATAAACATTCATTTTGGATCAGTGGTGTAAAGTGTACCATGTTACTTATATTCTGATTTCATCTGGGTTATCTCAGAGGCAGACATGTGTCTTAACTCTCAGGTTTGAGGCACACCACCAGCTCAGCTATCAAACCTACTGAGATGGCAGCTAAAATGGAAAGGAATTCAGAATGTATAATAAAGGAGCGGGGAAATGGATTCCAAGTTGTGGCTCTAAGACTACAGTAAAGTTAGCTCATCCGGTTAAGTTCCTCCTTTAAGTTTCCCTCAGGAAAAAAAGCCCACAGAGACCATGGAGGGGCTGCTTCCCAAACTTGTGGAAGAAATAGCTCTACATGGGGATTGGCAAAGGTGCTGATGGAACAGCTATAAAATATGAACAGATTGGTCCTTTCTGAGATATTTGTCTTACAAGTCATTGTTTCAGCATCTCTGTGATATGTTAAAATAGTTTCATTTTAATGTAATTTTGTGTTTCTTGTTGTTTTAGAGGGAGGTTTTGTCTTCTGTAAATTATTCCATCATAGCCAGAAGTGGATCGTTACTCTAAATTTTAAGGAGACTTAAGGTCGCCTGGGTGGCTCAGTCGGTTAAGCGTCTGACTTCGGCTCAGGTCATGATCTCAGGGTTCGTGGGTTTGAGCCCCGCGTCGGGCTCTGTGCTGACAGCTCAGAGCCTGGAGCCTGTTTCAGATTCTGTGTCTCCCTCTCTCTCTGCCCCACTCCCATTTGCTCTCTGTCTCTCTCTGTCTCAAAAATAAATTAAAAAATAAAATAAAATAAATTTTAAGGAGACTTACTGAAAATTTCACATAATACTTGTGTTTGCTTTCTATTGACTAAAATTAAATCACATGGCCATACAAATATACAAATGATCATAAAAAAATATACCTAATCAAAAATCTAAAGTTCTATTACTGAAGGAGAAAGGGATAATAGTTAATAAATGTGCAAATCAGGCTTACTACAATCATTAAATCCAGTTTAAGAAATGAAGAGGAGATAACTCATTAAGAACGGGGAAGCTAGTGTTTTCTGTGAGCACTGAATCCAATAAATATTAAAATAAGATTGGAAACTTAATTTATATTTAAAAATAGTATGTACATAATAGAAATATTATTAACAATGTAAAAATTATGTAATGACCACATGAAACACCACTTCACTCCCATGAAGATGGCTATACTTTTTTTAAAAAGGAAAGTACTAAGTGTTGGTGAGAATCATTGGTGAGAAATTGAAACCCTCATACATATCTAGTAGGAATTTAAAATGGTATAGCTGCTATGCAAAACTGTTCAGAAGTTCCTAAATACATTACACATAGAATTACTATATGATCCAACAATTCTATTCCTAAGTTTATACTCAGCATAACTGAAAACATGTATTCAATAAAATATTTTCACATGAATGTTTGTAACAGCACTATTCACAGTAACAAAAGGGTGATTTCAAATTAAGCAAATGATTCACCATAAATTATTTCATTCTTACATCACAGTTTTCTTAATATTTCAGATTTAAAGGTTTATGTTAAAAAATAAACGAAATCCTGGGGGTCATAGGACATCTAAACTCCAAGATATATGTGGATAATTCCTGCTTATGATGTATATATTGGAATGCATTCATTTCAAAATTACCATTTCATTGATAATTTTATGTAGCTACTGAAGTAAGTGTGAAATATATTACATGTTTTTAACAAAGTCTAAGCTATTAAGTATTAAAATTTGTTCCATTGACCACTTACTTCAGAACCACTGGGAAGTAATACTTGTTAATATCACGTAATTTGACAAATTCCAATACCCATTCATGATAAAAACTCTCTCAACACTCCTTTTCAAATCAAGTTGGAAATTTTGATTAATATTAGCAATAAAAAAAGGAAATAAAAGATATATTGATTGGCAAAGAAGACATAAAAGAGACTTTGTTCACAGACGACAAGATCATCTATGTAGAAAATCTGAAAGATTTGACAAGAACAAAACAAAACAAAAACTCCTGGAATTAGTAAGCAATTATATAAAGGTTATGAGATAAAGTTATAGACTGAATGTTTGTGCCACCCTCTCAATTTATATGTGATGTCCTAACTAACAGTGTGATGGTATTTAGAGTTGGGCCTTTGGAAAATAATTAAGTTCAAATGTGATCACGAAGGTGGGCCTCCAAGATGGAATTAGTGTCCTTGTAAGACAGAGACCAGAGAGCTCTCTCCCTTTCTCTCTTGCTACCATGTAAGGGCATAGCAAGACATTAACAGACATCTGTAAGTCAAAAGGGAGTTCTCACCAGGAAATGAATTGGCCAGCATCTTGATAATGGAATTCCCAGCCTCTAGAACTATGAGAAATAAAATTCTGTTGTTCAAGCCACCAAATCTATGGTATTTTGTTATAGCAGCCTGGGCAAAGACAAACTACTAAAAGATAATATATGAAAAAACCTAGATGACCTTGGTTACAGCAATGACTTGTCAGATAAACATCAAAGATATAATCCATGAAAGAAAGAATTGATAAAATGGTCTTCATTAAAATTAAAATCTGCTGTGTGCAAGATACGGCCAAGAGAATGAGAAGACAAGTCATAGAGTGCAAGGAAATATTTGCAAAAGATATATCTGATAAAGGACAGCATACAAAACATGCAAAGTTCAAACTGAACCACTTGATTAAAAAATGGGCAAAATATCTGAAAGACACCACACACATGTGCACACACACACGTGCACACACGCGTATGCAGATGGCAGTCAAGCATGTGAATGTATGTCACATCGTATGTCATTACTGAGTTGCAAACTAAAACAACAAACAACAATGTAATACCAGCACAAACATGTTATAAAACCCGGAACTCTGACAACACCAAATGCTGACAATGATGTGAAACAATAGGAATTCTCATTCTTTGCTGGTGGAAATACAAAATGAACAGCCACTTTGGAAGGCAGTTTGAAAGATTTTTAAAAAACTAAACATACTGTTACAATGTGATGTGGCAATTGTGCACGTTGGTATTTACCTAAAGCAGTTGAAAACTTATGTCCACAAGAAACCTATACATGGATGTTAAGATCAGATTTATTTACATTTACCAAAAATTGGCAGTAGTACGATATCCTTCAGTAGATGAATGGATAAACAAACCGTGGTATATCCAGACAATGGGATGTTATTTAGTGTTAAAAGGAAATTGGCTATCAAGTCATGAAAGTACATGGAGGAAACTTAAATGCGTATTATTAAGTGAAAGAAGCCAATCTGAACGGTTATATACTGTATGATTCCAACTATATGGCATCCTGGGAAAGGCAAAACTATAGAGACAGTAAAAGGATAAGCGTTTGACAGAGGTTACAGGATAGGGTGAGATAAGCAGAGCATGGAATATTTGTAGGTGAGTGAAACTACTCTGATATTATAGGAATGCACACATGCCATCATACATTTGTCAAAACTCACCGAATGTACACCTCAAGAGTGAACCACAATGTAAAAAATATGGATTTTGGGTGATAATGACGTCTCATTGTAGGTTCATCAATTGTAACAAATCTACTACTCTGGTGGGAGATGTTTATAATGGGGGAGAGCATGTATATGTGAGACAGGGGTATTTGGGAAACCTCTGTACCTTCCTCTCAATTTTGCTGTGAGCCTAGACCTAATCTATACTAAAAAAAAAAATTCCGCAATAAAAAGGAAATACATATTCCTAGAGTCTACTTAAACCAATAAAGCCAGAATTTGTAGGAGTATGACTTTGTATATTTATAAGTTTTCCAGGAGATGTTGTATGCACACTAATGTCTAAGATGGACCATGGTCTCCCTCTTAAATTTATATCTCAAAACACAATAGAATCTTTCATAAAATTTTATATTAGAAAATTATAGCGGCACCTGGGTGGCTAAGTTGGTTAAGCGTCCAACTTTGACTCAGGTCATGATCTCACTGCTTAGGAGTTGGAGCCCAGTGTCAGGCTCTGTGCTCACAGTTCAGAGGCATAAGCCTGCTTCAGATTCTGTGTCTCCCTCTCTCTCCACCCCTCCCCTGCTTTCTTTCTCTCTCTCTCTCTCAAAAACAAATAAATGAAAAAAATAAAATAAATAAAATTATATAATAATTCATCCAACCCTTCTGAAATATTTTGGAAAATGACCAAAAGTTTAAGGAAACAATATAATAAACTTAAGTTGAATTTCTAAATGTGTGATTACTCACTTATTTCTGACTTATTTATTTTTAATGAGTTAATTTATTAATATCAAATAAACAGAGAAATTACATCATCTAAAGCCCTTTTACATTTTTAAATAAAAAATCAACAACTCTATTCAGCAGTCACATTCTATTTGTGTATTTAATTTTATGTTTTATAATACTGCATTATAAATATTTTACTTGTCGGTTATGATTTTTAAACTTTTATAAGACATTATGATTCTCACATGAAATTCTGACTCACTCTAAAATTCAAACTAACTATATTCCACTGTTCACATACTGCCCATTTCCTGCAGTCACTCATGTTGTTGCCCTTCCCTGTTGCCATCCTCACGTTTTCTCAAAATATAGATAATATTAGGTTATAATCTACCTTAACATAGCTGTTTAGATTTTTTCTCCCCGATCTCTCTGATTCTTTTCAGGATGTGAATAGTTGAAGGTAAACAAAAAATCTAAAGGCAGCATTAACTTTCATGCTGAATCAGAATTATAAACCATCTTGAATTGGTTTTTCTCCTTAAAATGGTTACTGGAGCAGAGTTTGTATCAGATTTCAATATAATTTTCAACTCACTTGATATAGACAGTTAATACTATTAGTGGACAGTATCCAAGAAGCTTTCTAGTTAAAATCACCTCAGTAATGTGATGAAAACTTAGTAGTCAATTAAAAGCAAATTTTCATTTTATGAAAAAATTGGAGTAGATTGTTAGTCTACAATCAGAATACAAAAAGACTTATGATAATATAGAACTAGTCTCTAAGAATCATATTGAACATTCTAATTTGTTTAGCCTGCCTCATGTGAATCAATGAAATAAAAATAAAGATTCCTCTCCCAGATTATCTTCATGAGAAAAAAAATCAAGTTATTCCAAAGTTTCATCTTAATTAAGAAGGGGAGATGAAAACTATATAGCTTCTACGAAATCAGCCAAATATATATATATATATATTTTTTTTTTGATTGTGGTCGAGGAAGTATGAGAGTTTAAAAAGTGTTAATTTAACTTTTTTTTCTGTTTTGACTTTTAATCCAATTATTTACATGCTTAAATATTTATATTTCAAGTTCATTTAGTGAATTTTTTTAAAGTTAATTCATTTGAGAGAGAGAGAGAGCGTGTGTAAGTGAGGGAGGTACAGAAAAAGAATGCCGGTTGGGCTCTGCACTGACTGACAGAGCTGAGCTGGACACAGGGCTAGATCTCACGAACAGGTCAGATCATGACCTGAGCTGATATCAAGAGCTGGCTGCTGAACCGACTGAGCCACCCAGAAGCCCAACTTAACAACCTTCTTAACAGTTGCCTGCTGTTTTAGCTGAGAATTTAATGCTCCTTAAGTACTACTTTCACCCTCACAAAGTTATATCAGAAATTTAATTTAAAAAATGTTAATGTCTGTATTATTTGACTATATTAACATTACTCACTGTTAAACCAAGTAATAGTCTTGACTACTGATTAACTATACAAACATAAACACATATACACATATATGCATTTGTATATACATAAATATATGCTTGTTTCTATATATGTTTATACATATACGTGCAATAATGTGTGCACATGTAGTTCTAGTTGTTATTACTGCTCTTTGTATGATTCTTATTTCGCTTTGTTGTCAGTATTCTGAGTTTCCTTTTTAAATGGCTTTTTTGTTCGTCTTTATTTATTTCTCTGGGCACTGGATAGGTCGAGTGACATGACAAACTCTGTAATTACTTTTTTAAATATTTTTTAGTCAACTTTTCTCTTTTTTATTAATATTTTGAATAAAGTTTATTTATTATATTTTGAGAAAGACAGAGACAGCACAAGCAGGGGAGGGGCAAAGAGAGAGGGAAAATCCTAAGCAGTCTCTGTGCTGTCAGCACAGAACCCAACACTGGGCTGGAACTCACGAAAACTGTGAGATCATGACCTGAACCGAAATGAAGAGTCAGATGCTTAACCTAATGAGCCATCCTGGCATCCCTGTTTTTTTAATATTTTGTAAAGAATTCATGTTAGTGGAATACTGAGACTTCTTGTCCAATCCTTAAATATCTGTATCTTTCTTCACCTATTTTGTTCATTATCCTTTTTTGTTTGTTTTAAATTTAGAAGCACATCCTCAATTTTACCTTTTAACATTCCTACTATTTTTTCTGATTGATATTTTTAATTTCCAGGTGATTATTATTGATTTATAATTATTCTGTTTCACAATTTTTTTGATGACAAAGGAATCTACTATTTCTGAGGATCTCACGCTATTTAAATATTTTTTTCTTTCTAATTCCTCCCCCATATTTGTTTATCACAGGTAAAATATTATAATATGATGCTTCTTGATGTCACTTATAGACAAAGCTTCAAGAAAGGAAAGGCACATTCCAAAAGGAAAAAGAGATTAACATTTAAAAATGTCCAGGTAATGGGGTGACTGGGTAGCACATTAGGTTAAGCATCTGACTCTTGATATCTGCTCAGGTTGTGATATCCTGGTCATGAGATGAAGCCCCATGCTGGACTCCACACTGTGCATGGAGCCTGCTTGGGATTCTCTCTCTCTCTCCCTCTCTCTCTACCCCTCCCCCACTCATGTTCTCTGTCTCTCAAAATACAAATAAACATTTAAAACAAATGTCAAAGTAAATCAACAAAAACTATTTAGAAGTTTCACCAACATCCAGAATAAAACACAGATTAAAAAAAAAAGTTTTAAAATGTTTCTTTATTTTTACGAGAGAGAGAGAGAGAGAGAGAGAGAGAGAGAGAGAGAGAGAGCGCACAAGCAGGGAAGGGGCAGAGAGAGAGAGGGAGCACAGAATCCGAAGCAGGCTCCAGGATCTGAGCTTTCATCACAGAGCCAGATGCGGGGCTCGAACCCACAAACATGAGATCATGACCCGAGCCCAAGTCGGGGCTTAACTGACTGAGCCACGCAGGCACCCCAAGACACAGATTTCAAAGAGGATTTATCTGGAAAGCATTTGATTGTGAATGTCTCTTCCCAAAAAGGGAAGTGAATGCTGGGAAGATGCCACATTCAACCTAAGCTTAAGGAGTCATATGTTTCCTTGCAGGTGGAGGCACTTTAGACAGGTATCTGACTCATGGCCCTGACCAAAGAGTGTGGGGATGCCTCCAGGACAGTCAGTGATTGGCTGGCGTCATGAATGAATGCATGACTGAATGAAACAAAAAAACATTTATTGCATATTTACAATGTGCTACATACACAACTATAATTTTCAGTTAACTTCTCATTTGATCCTCACCATACAAATGCAATTTAGTCTTTTCCACTCTAAAACTCAAAGAAATGTATAAAACATGATGATGACAATAAATCTGAGAACTAATAAATTATAAAACTATGCAAGGAGTTTTCAACTCAGCTGTGATTGTGGAAACCACATTTGTTCCTTGTTTATCACATACTACTGGCAGCATGCCCTTTATACTATATTTTAAAACATTCAGAGTTTATTCTATTGTCCCAAGTAAATTTTCTATTATTACTGTTTTAACGACAAAAAACTATACCTTTCAGAAAACAGTAAGTGGGCAGGGAATGAGCAGAGATATAGGGTGCATCCTGTACTATAAACTCCACATACATAAAGTCTAAAGCTAAGTAAAGATAGAGAAGAGATATTAACTGCATATAGTAGATTACAATATTTTTAAATTGAGGTATAGTTGACACACAGTGTTACATTAGTTTCAGGTGTACAATGTAGTGATCAGACAAGTTTGTATGTTATGCTGTGCTCACAACTGTAGCTACCATCAAATCACCATGCAACACTATCACAATACTGTTGGATATATTCCCTATGCTGAACATTTTATCCCTGTGACTTATTCATTCTGAATTGGAAGCCTATACCTCCCACTCTCCTTCATTCATTTCGCCCATGCAATATATTTTAATAAGGCACTCAGATTCCATGAGACAGAGGTCCAAAAATGAGAGTCAGAGAAAGGATGTCTGATCAGGAGAGCCACTCCTAAATGTTGGGCTATGAGGTTGCAAACAATTTACTGTATATGTAACCGTAGGTTTGTTGAGTAAATATGACTAGAACTTATTTAAATCATATAAGTAATCTGGATTCTTCTCTCAGTTGTAATTCTGAAAGAAGAATCGATGAGAAGGGGAATCTGTTGAGAATAGATAACCAAGACCTGAATTTTTGAAATGTCTGTATATCAGGCACAAGATAAAAAACAACAACAACAACAACAACAACAACAAAAACAACAAATGTTTGACTGAGAGAGAACATTGCAGAGAGGCAAGAAGAACACTTTAATGCCTTATATGCCAAAGCAGAAAATGTTCAAGTTAGGGAATGATGAACGATGCACATATATTGTTAGCAGTTGTCAGCTAAAATTATAAATCTTAACAAGGGTTTTTTTTTATTATTTTTAATTTTTTTTTACAAATGTTGATGTTGTCAGTGAAAAATTGCCTGCCATGATAACCACCCCATTGTACATAAGAGCCTTAATGACTATGACATTTTGACAGCAGAAAAGCATTCTATCAGCTCTCATGTACTCCAGGAAATAGCTGGCCACGGAAAACTCTCCACCCCTTATTATTGAAGAATTCTTCCTTTTTTGAAATGACCCCCAAACTGTTAACTTATCCCCTTGTAGCCAACCAAGGGCTGCCAAATGTACCAGAATACCAACTAAAATGTCTCTTTTCCTGTAAAATCTTCACCTTAATAGCATACTTATCAACCAGAGACTGCCAGTTTTTCCTGTTTTTACTCTATAAAACTTACTTGTCTTTCTAACTCCTTTGAACCCCTGTGGAAATGTAAGTGATGGCAGATGGGTTCCCTTATGGCAAGTTTGTGAATAAATAACCTTTGTATATGTTGTAGCAGGCTTAGTTTGTGACATCGATAAAGGGACCCATAAATTTAAAAGAGGAATAAATTTAAATATGAAATAACTAAGTACACAAATGTCAAATCAACAATGCAGTAATCTTTTACATTTTTGTAGACTGCTGTAATTAACAAACTATCTTTGCCTTGATTATTTAAACTTTAACACAACCCATAGACACAATCATTCATTGTAGAGGATACTGGAAATAGGTTTTATATTTTGATTTGTATTTCCCCAAATTCAGTAAATATGAGCTAGAACTTGAACTCAGGCTGTCTGTTAAAAGATCCTTTCCTTCAACAATTCAGCACATTGCTTACATTATATTACAATGGCAAAACTGAGTGTTGCTTCAGAGTTGGAATGTTTGAAGTGAGAAACAGAACCTGATTTGGCTTCTGGAAGAAATTTAGCCAAGGCTAAAAAGTAATATTCATGGATTGGGAAGGAACAGGAGAGTGAAATGTCATTAGAATAATGAAATTTGAAAAAAAAAACAAATATATTTTGCAGACTAATTATTTTTTCAGTTCCACTGGAAGCTGGAAACATGGCAAAATGAGATAAAAAGTTTACCATCTGTTATATTTAACCTATAGACTAAAGGATCATCCAAAAGATCAAGTGTTACATCTGAATTTAGAGAGAGTTTAAGAGGGCATTACAAATATATATATGATATTTATATGATTATATGATTCTCTTGGATAGAAAAATCTGACTTTTAATCTCAAAGGATGAGCTCTCCCACTTAATATATTAATCTCTGTTGGATAACACTTTTCACAAATACCTGACTCTCTTAGTTTCTAGCCAGTAAAATGTTGGAACAGGAAATCTGAATACATAAACATTTAAGAATTTCAGGAAATGTTTAAACTTTATACTAAACATACATTAAACAGAACAGGGAAATTACCTTTTAAAATTTGTTATCAAAATCATTGGTATCTTTATCTTTTATTGGTATTTATAAAAGAAAGAGTAAATTTCTTCTTTATCCCCTAAAAGTTTTAGTATTATGAAAGATTGCTGTTTTGTACTTTCTTCCCCCAAATGAAAACCTCTCTTTCTTAGATTGATCACTTGTAGTTCAAGTTTCTTCCATATTTAGGAAGTTTTATTACATAGGCATCATAATATTAGCAGACAATTAAGGATATAGTACAGGAAAATCCAGTTTTCTGAACAAATTTTATAAAAACGTAGGAATCAAGAAACAATACAATAGTGCACATGTGATAATCTTTTAAATCAGTTTCCTATCTCATCAATCAAGTCTTAATGATGAACACTTCCACATTTTAGTATAAACATCAAGTCTGAAATTTTCTAAAAGGAAAGACAGAATAATTTTGAGAGCCAAAAATCCCATATCTAATCACTAAAACTGGTAATCTTTGACAAACACTCCTTCTTGGTGTTGGTGAAAGCATCTCCTCTTAGACATGTGGCTTTATCATATGCACTTGATACAATAATTTATAATTATTGTCATTGATGACTCTAAATGTGGCCCATCAACAGTGAAGTGATATCTTAGGACATACAGTTTTGTAGGCTAAATTCTATCCAGGCCCAGCATCAAAGATTACTTTTTTTCTTCCTAGGAATTATAAATCTTTCTGTAATTATTTTTTTCTTCCTCCAGGCCTTTATATTTCTTCTATTTGACTATATTTCATCTATATAAATCTACAAATCTGACCACATCATTGCAATACTTAAACTTTTCTTCTGACTTCAGGGTGAAATTCAAAACTTATTAGCACATAAAGGTTACGTGTGCCACAGCAAAAAGATAGTGGTTTGGAGAGTCAGTGGGAATTAAGAATAAATCTGGATATGTCATTTCAAGAGACTCAATTTCTTAATCTTTAAAGAGACATAATAATAGACAATTTACAGGTTTGTTGTACAGATTGGGCATGAGTGTGCATGAACAGCACATAGTGTAGCAGGTATGCAGTAGGGATACCTGACATTATTTATGTCCTTAGCATTATTCATTTATGACTCTTCATAGCCTTCACACAAGTATCACCTCTTGCCCATTAAAATATATTTATCTTGTTCTTGGAGCTCTTCTTTCTGCTGTTAATCACAAGTTTACTCTTTCTGTCCAGTTTTCACCTATGATACAGAACGAAAGGATAGAGAGGGGGCTGCAGAAGTGGAGGAAGACAGTAGAAATTTGTTGATTGATGGTGTTATTACAAGGCTCCTTTTCAATGTAGGGAATTCAAATAATGGACAGATCCAAGAGAAACAAGAAAAGACTCCATAGGCTAAACTGAACTCCATATTAAGGAATTGAGGGAAGGGAAATTCTGTAACAAGTCCTCCAAATTTTATTATAATAAAGTTGTGTAGTTTTATCATTTTCTTTATTTTTGTGCAACATTTGAAACTAGAGAACACTTAAGGTATGTTTTTGTTTTATATGATTTTAATTTTAGCCAGAAGAACTTTCCTGATTTCAGTTGTTTTTTCCAGAGCCTATTTTAATTTCACAAGATTAACCCCTGTCAATACCCTTACCATATCTGTTTTCACCTCTCAAAGCAAAGAAGCAAAACATCCCAGTTACAAGGATCCATATAAATACACACCTTAGACATCTGGGAGTTTCTAACAAAAACTAAGATTAAAGAATGAAGGCAACATACCACATGCATGAGACATTTTGTCTCCAATAATGTTTGAAGCTGGACACCTGAGGTTCCCCTTGATATGGTGAGATCAGATATTATGTTTCACACATAACTATAATAGAGTATTTGAAGTAAATATTCTTATTGAAATATTCACTATACAGTGGGAAATTTAATGAAAGCCTATAAGTATAACAGATGCTTTAAATGTTCTGCTTGAAACTTTCACTACATATGTTTAATATGCAATAGCATCTGAAGGTAATTATGTTTTATATATATATATATATATATATACATACACACATATATACATATATATGTATATATATATATATATGTCAATTTCAAAAAAGAAATGGACATTTGTCTGTACTTTGGGACTTACAATTAGTCATTGTAGTAAAAACCATTAGAATTACGGAGGAAAGAATTACAAACTGAAAGAAGGTGATAGTAAATGCCTTTCATAAAGCATTGTCTCAAATCCATACCCTTAAACTTTGAAATCATAATGTAGAAAGAGAAATAGAAATGATGTACCACATTACCACAAACCTCCTATATCACATTCCTGAAGCAGTAAAAGAGAGTGGGAAAATATGGTGAACAAAAATTATTTTAAAAAAATGTTCTGGACTCAGTCCAATTCATAGAAAAGTATTGAATAGGTAGTGTGAGACATAAACCAGCATGGATTTTTTTAAACAAAAATTCCTCCTCCACAAAACAATAGAGATTCCATAAAATATATCAAAGATAAAAGAAAAATAAGAACCACTGACGTAGAAGAGATGAACGGAAGAAAAAGACGTTCATTTAAAACTCTCCTCTTCTTCCACTATGAATTAAAAATGACAGAGTGGTCCCCAAGTTATAGTCTTTTCTTTCATCTTCTTTTTTGTGGAGAATTTAGTAGAAGGAAAAGATAAACAATATGAACAAATGTTAACCGACAATTTATTTCCTCTACTTGGTGAATCACGATTGGTAAAAATTTGAATTTCATGAGGACAATCCCACTGGATTTAACCGTGTCCTAGTCTTTGTATGTAAAAAGGAGAAACAAACTATACATCATTTGCGCAACGTGTCTGATGACTCACTGACTTGCTGGAAGTAAACTGGGCAAGAAACCTGGTGACACTTCATGAGAATGCAAGACTGGCAGCCACACCGCCTCTTGGGATCCACAGTTGCAGCACTTAGATCTCCAGGGAATTTGCCCGTTACTCAGTTTCTCAAATCACCCCACTCACAGAAATGAATCTCTACCTTTTTCTTATACCTCTGCTCTCATTGAATTAGTTTGCTTAGGCTGCCGTGACAAAAGTACCAGAGACAAGGTGGCTTCAACAGCAGACACTTTCTCACAATCTTGGAGCCCAAAAGTTTGAGAACAAGGTGTCAATAGGGTACGTTTGCTCTGAGGTCTCTCTTCTTAACTTGTAGATGGCCTTTTTCTTCTTGTCTCTGCATGATCTTGCCTCTGAATCCCTGATCAAAGGTCATCTTATAAGGTATCAATCACATTGGATTAGGGCCCATCCTAATGGCCCCATTTTAGTTTATCACTTTAAAGATCCTATCTCCAAATACAGTCACATTCTGAGGTACTGAGGGTTCTGACTTTAATATAGGAATTTTGGAAAAGGCCCAATTTAGTTCATAATGGTAACTCAGTTGAGATTTAAAGTTCTTGAAAGGCATATCTGATTGGCCATGCACAGGTTTACATCCCTACTCATGAACCACAGATGTTGTTAACCGTGCAATTTTCATCTTACAGTTAGAAGTGGGTCCACCATATCCCCCACAGTAAATGAACCTCAAGTTTCAAGGCTGGCATCATGTCCAGGATCTACAGGTTAATTCTTCCTTTGTGTCTATCATGATTTCATCTCATTATTTTGCATCCTGTAGACTATGTTGTCATAGTATCTGCTGTCAATATACTCTATTTTTTTAAGTTCATTTATTGTGAGGGCAGGGGGCAGGGGAGGGAGAAATGAGTGGGGTAGGGGCAGAGAGAATCCCAAGCAGGCTCTGCATTGTCAGTGCAGATCCCAACATAGGACTCAGTCTCACCAACTGTGAGATCATGACCTGAGCTGAAATCAAAAGTGGGGCACTTAACCGACTGACCCACCCAGGCACCCCATCAATATACCCTACTTGAAACAGTGACAGAAAGGTAGAAAAAAAAAGAGTGTTTTCTGTTTTCAAAAATATACTGCAGCTTAAAAGGAATCAAGGTATATAAAATGTGATTTTTAAAATAATTTTTAAATGTTTATTTATTGTTGAGAGGGAGACAGAGACAGAGAGAGACAGACAGACAGACACAGAGACAGAGACAGGGACAGAGAGAGAGTGTAACGCAGGAGGGTCAGGGAGAGAAGGAGACACAGAATTCCAAGCAGGCTCCAGGCTCCCAGCAGTCAACACAGAGCCCTATGATGGGCTCAAACTCACAAGCCTTGAGATCATGACCTGAGCTGAAGTTGGATGCTTAACCGACTGAGCCACCTAGGATCCCTATAAAATGTAATTTTATACATGTACTTAATATTTATAATTTATATTTACATCTTTTGGCAGACTCATTCAATGAATTGTCAAATAAAATGACAACTGAGAATTAAATTTGAATATAGCAAAGTGGCAATCACTAATGACCGTTAAAAAAATAAAAATTTAAGTTCTGATTACAGTGATGAAGGGGCACCTGGGTGGCTCCATAGGTTAAGTATCTGACTCATGATTCAGGCTCAGGTCATGATCTCACTGTTCAAGGGAACTGAGCCTCTCGATGGGCTCCACACTTTCAGTGGGAGCTTACTTGCGATTCTCTCTCTCCCTCTTTCTCTGCCCCTACCCTTCTCAGGTACACTCTCTCTCTTTCTCTCTCTTTCAAAATAAAGAAGGAAAGAAAATATGTGATTATGATGGATTTAAGGAATAAAGTGGCATCATATGTACAGTAAACATAGAAAGAAAACCTTTAAAAGGATTTTTTTTTTTCTTGTACGGGAAAGAGTATGGGTGATTAGCTATCAGGAAATGTGAATTCAAGGGAGCATTTTATTTGTTCATTTTTAATAGGGGAGAAATGATCAGAAATTTGTATGCTCATGGAAACTATCTAGTTGAAAGCAAAAACTGAGTAGTGTGGGAGGCAAAAAGGACATTTTCTTTTTAACTTTTATTATTTACCTATTTTTTTCAAAAAGTAATATATGCACAGAAATCAAAATCCAAATAATACACAATAGTGAGCATTGAAAAGTCATTCCTATCCTTGTGCCTATGTCCGCACCATACTCCCACCCCTTGGAGTCAACAACTCTTATTAGTCTTTAAAATGTATCTCTTCCATGTTTATTCATGCAGATAAAAGAAAATGCAAATATATAGGTTTATTCTTGAAAAGAGACATTTTCTGTAGTAATGATCTTAACTCTGTGAGAAGGAATATGCCTCCAGGGCAATGGAGAAGGTAATATTAAAAACCAATGAAATCAGGCTAGTAAGGCTTCAAAGGGATGGATGTGTACTTTGGAAGAACACTTTAAGGTAGACGAAAAAAGCTGTCTCAAACTTAGGAATAGCATGACAAATAATTCTTTACATTGATAGAGGGTCATATATTTCCAAAATATTTTCTAGAGATTTTTACCTCATATATCCCTCAACATGTGATCTAGGTGAGGCAATTCTGAAGCCAGGAAAAAATTAATTTTGAGGAAATTATTTTTGTCCTCACAACTATTCTATACAATGTGTTTTTTTTCAAATAATAATAATAATAATGTTTTATTTCTTTTTGAGAGAGACAGAGACAGAGTGCAGGCAGGAGAGGGGCAGTGAGAGACAGGGAGACACAGAATCAGAAGCAGGCTCCAGGCTCTGAGCTGTAAGCACAGAGCCTGAATTGGGGCTTGAACCCACAAACTGTGAGATCATGACCTGAGCCAAAGTCAGACGCTTAACCAACTGAGCCACTGAGGGACCCAATGTGTTCTTTTATAAAATCCATCTCACACCTATGGATATCTTTCTGGTGTTGTCTTTGGTTTGATTTCATGTATCCTTTTGTTAAATATGAAATGTACTTCTTGAAATGTTCCTATCTTCTTTTCAGAAAATATACATTTGAGGGTAATGTCTATAATTACTCCACTGTTACATTTTTTTACCCTTTCCTGTCTCTTTGAATCTAATTTGTTGCCACCTATGTTATCACTGAATTAAAATCCTATACTTCTTGAAAGAACTGTATAATGCGGGGAAAGTGTAGACATTTCCTTAATGTCTATAGCTATTATATATAATTTAACCAGCATATTTAAAATATAAACATCTATTTAAATAAACATAATATATTTTAGATATATCTAAATATTAAGAAGAGAAACACTGATGAAAGGTATGGTTTTATATTTTACTCTTTAATATGTTTAATAAGTTTCATAAATTTACTCTTGATTTACATTTTGAAGTGTATACAATATAGTATTGCCTTTATCATAAATTCTTTAAAGCCAACTGTTATAAGAAAGTGTAAAATTAAAATTTACTTTATATATTAATTTTAATATGTATTTATTGATATATATTAACATGTAGATAACTCAAGGAAATTTAAATGGTTTGAATATATTTTTCAATTCTAATTACTAAGTACTTATGCTATTCCTGAAATTATAGTCTTATGGATTTCTACCTTTGTTAACATCTCATGATTCATAGTAACTCTGGTACCAAAATTAATGAATAAGTGTAAAAAGGAACCTGTCTCATTTTTAATGTTAGTTCAGTGACTTCTTTGTAAGTCTAACACTCCTTCTCCTTGGTCCTACATCTGAACATGCACTTGCTAATCTCCTTTGGAACTGGATGAGAAATTTAAACTTGCAACTCTCCAACCCACCATAGGAACTTCTCCTCAGTCATACCTCTACCTCCCAAAAAGACCCAACTCACTCCCAGTCTTCACTCAAGTCAGCCCTGCTCTTTCAGGATCTTTTGTGTGAAGAATAAACTTGCTCTCAAATGGCCTTAAGGGTAAAGTGCCAGCAGCCTTGACATTTGCCCTAAAACTAGCAGAGGTCCATTTTACTTCCACATAGTGACCCCTAAACAGTGACTATGTAAACAATTTATTGTTTTAGAATGTGAATTTCTACTTTTAACCTGAGTAAATATAAGATGTAAAAATATTTTAAAATAAATCAAAACACCCAAAAACTATGTTCCTCACTCATAACTATATGATTGTGTGATGTCAACTAGACAAAATATGCAGAAACACAATGGTAATTAAAGTGCAAACAAATGTTAAGATTCACGATATTCTAACCCAGAGGATGAGGTCAAACATTATTCTTTAAAAAAAAAATGTTATATGATGAATAGACACTTCTCCAAAGAAGACATCCAGATGGCCAACCGACACATGAAAAAATGCTCAACATCACTCATCATCAGGGAAATAGAAATCAAAACCAAAATGAGATTCCACCTTACACCTGTCAGAATGGCTAACATTAACAACTCAGGCAACAGATGTTGGAAAGGATGCAGACAAAGAGAGTCTCTTTTGCATTGCTGTTGGCAATGTAAGCTGGTGCACCACTCTGGAAAACAGTATGGAGGTTCTTCAAAAAACTAAAAATAGAACTACCCTACAACCCAGCAATTGCACAACTAAGCATTTATCCAAGGGATACATGTGTGCTGTTTCGAAGGGACACATGCACCCCCATGTTTATAGTAGCACTATCAACAATAGCCAAAGTATGGAAAGAGCCCAAATGTCCATCGATGGATGAATGGATAAAGAAGAGGTGGTATATAGATAGATAGATATAGATAGATATAGATATATAGATATCGATATACATATACATAGATATAGATATAGATACACACACACACACACACACACACACACAATGGAGTATTACTCGGCAATCATAAAGAATGAGATCTTGCCATTTGCAACTATGTGGATGGAACTGGAGGGTATTATGCTAAGTGAAATTAGTCAGAGAAAGACAAAAATCATATGACTTCACTCATATGAGGACTTTAAGAGACAAAACAGATGAACATAAGGGAAGGGAAACAAAAATAATATAAAAACAGGGAGGGGGACAAAACAGAAGAAACTCATACATATGGAGAACAAACAGGGTACTGGATGGGTTGTGGGAGGGGGAATGGGCTAAATGGATAAGGGGCACTAAGAAATCTACTCCTGAAATCATTGTTGCACTATATGCTAACTAATTTGGATGTAAATTTAAAAAAATTAAAAAATTAAATTAAAAAGGTAATGAAACAAACAAAAAAAATTGATTTTGTTATTGTCTAAGTGACTTTAGAGCTGTAAAAGACCCTTAAAAACATACAATTCTTTTATTTCAATTAAAATTTTGTAATAAAAATATTATATGTATTTAATATGTATATGTATTTAATAATTGATAGAATGTCATATATAATATTTGTATGTGTGTGTGTATGCACACGTGTGTGTGTATGTCCTCATTTGGATGGAGGTGGCCCTTACGAGAGCAAAGGAGAACTCTTTCAAAGTTTATGCTGATTCAAGGGATGTAATGCAAAATTGTCCAGAAAAATCTGTAATGTGTGGTAATTTACACAAATCAGATTCAGACTTAGCCACGATATATGCAACTTTGCCTAATTCTATTACCCCATGGTCTTTTCTTCATTTAAATATCAATATCCATGCCTGCATTTATTCATTCTAAAATGCTTTCAAAGTTCATTATTCCCTCTATTTTACCACTGTCCACAAATAATATTCTGTGTGTCTAGATTACTAGATTAAATGAGTGTATTGTAGTCTACCTTAAATCTTTCTTCCTTTTATCAAAATGTACACTACTTGTCAAATTTAATCTTCTTAAATTATACTTTGTATCTCTTTACTCAAGAATAATTTCCCCCCATTACTTTCAATTACTCCATTAATCAAATTGAATTATCTTCGCCTTTCTAGTCTACCAATTTAAACCCCATCTATAACTTACACCACTATTCAAATTTCATCTTCTCTGTAAGACCACTTCTTTCTCTTTTCTGTTGCAGTTTCCACTAAATTTTCAAGCATCTGGACTCCTTATGAATATGAACTGTGTACTATACAACCCACCATTATTGTTTCTGTCTCTCTTCTCCTTCTCTCTTCTTTTTATCTCCTTCCCTCCCTTCTTTCACACCTCCCTCACATATGTTAATCTCATCTCTCCAGTCTTCATGTCTAATAATGTTTTTTTTTAAATATTTTTTAGCGTTTATTTATTTTTGAGAGAGAGAGAGACAGACAGAGCATGAGTGAAGGAGGAGCAAAGAGAGAGGGAGACAGAATCCGAAGCAGGCTCCAGTCTCTGAGCTGTCAATACAGAGCCTGATGCAGGACTTGAATCCATGAACCACGAGATCATGACCTGAACCAAACTCAGATGCTTAACTGACTGAGCCACCCAGGCGTCCCTCTAATAAATGTTTTTTTTTTTTTTTTATTCTTTCAGCTGAGGCTCAAAATACAACGCAGAAACTCATTTCATTAGAAAAAAAAAAAAAAAAATATATATATATATATATATATATATATATATATATATATATATATACAGACTTACAGAATAAGAATGTTAACAAAGGTAATGGCTAATGTTTGGTGAGCATTTACTAGGTACCAGATTCTGTACGAAGATATTTACAGGCAGTATGTCATTAATTTCACTCCAAATTCCACCGTACTGTGATCATCTTGCTTTTATTGGTGATAAATTTGAGGCTTAAGGAAAATAAGCATGACTCAGAGCAAGCAATGCTATTCAAAGCCTATTAACATTTGGCTTCAAAATCTGTGCTATTAAAATTGACAGCATGTTTGAGGATAATGTCAGTTAAGCCATATGCAAAACATATGATATAAGATTGGCAGTAAGTAGATTTTGTTTTGTTTTATTTGGCTTGATTTTTTTTAATTGATTTAGTTGAAACTCAAACTAAATGTCATTTGACCAGATATGTCAAATCTGAGTGTTATTTTATTTACTAAATTATTTAGCATTCTTTTAGATTCAGCTTCATTCTAACTTCATTCTAACTTTCATTCTGTGTCTTATATGTTAATAAAGTTTAGTAACTATACACATATATATTATTATAGTATTATAACCAATGTAACAATGAAGTTATTGTTCAAGTTTAAGAATTAAGAACATACTTTGTGGTACAAAATAGCCATTATATTATGCACTCCTATTTAATATATTTTGAAGGCATAATGTTAAAACAGGTAAGGAAGTAATATCAGCAAGCATCAATATCTTATCAATTTCAAGTGTTTAAATTATGGCCATAGTAACTATAGAAAATGAAAAATATTGACCTAATGCAAAGCATAGGATTTAACCATGATACAAATGACAACATACCAAAAAAAAAAAAAAGCAAGCAAAACAAAACAAAATAAAACCCTCAACATTTCCTAAATTCATATTATGAATATTCCTTCAGAAACATCATCTCTGGCTATTAGCTGCTTACTTGCTTGTTTTCGTTTGTTTGTTTCTTTGTTCATTTGTGTTTTGTTCTTGTTGCTTTGATCTAATAATTTGTGGAACCCCTTTTTTGAAACATTTGATAAGAAATACATTGTGGTTTAACATTAGAGTGATTACTTTTTCTGGAAGAACACACTTTTTTTTTAATATTTAGGCTAACCATACAATCATCTGGGTAATCTAACTTTTAAAAAGTGGAAAATTATTTGTCTGTAGATGAATTAAAAAGATCACCTTATTCTTTGCATTGTTAAGAATTTTAATGCATATTTATTATTACAATCTGTGGTCCCTCATGCATTATGTAATTTCATTAGAGATAATAGGTAAATTGATACTCAGGACACTTTCTTTCATTCCACTCTGTCTCTATGCTGGCATGGAGGAAATATAATCAGCTTATAATCAGATAAGTATTACGGAATACATTGTCCTTTGTTTTAGACTTAGAGGTCCCTTTCAGCTTCTTTTCTGCACTGAAATGCAATAGCATTACTGACACATTTTTTAAAAGAACATTTCAACAACAGCTTAATGAGGAAAAGACAATATTTTAAGCTTTCAGAAAAATCATTAAAATGTGCATACATTTTGAATTTTTCTCTCTGGTTTCTTGTATAAAACATAATTAACTTTTAGAACTATTTACTAAAATTCAGGCAATTTATAATCTTGTGGTTTTATTGAGCAGGTCCTGGTTACGAGAAAATTATCTTAGATTTAAAATCATACTATTTATTGAGATCATGGAGCTCAATGTTGATCTAAGAGACAAATAGCGATGACAAAAACCAAAAAACCCTAAGGGTTAAAGCAGCAGTCAATTCCACCATAGTCTTCAATGGAGAAATAACATTAACCAGGAAAGAACAAATGGTTATATAAAAAGAGAAATTTTAAAATGGACAGTCACCATACCCATAATTCCATTAAGCTTCATTAAAATGATGGACAAAGATAAAATCATACTGTTATCTTTTAATATTTAGATATAATTTAAGATAATTTAAGAAATTTGTTACAAAAGAATTAAACCACAGAACTCTTGCAAAAATATCTTGGAGGTCACCTGTACAATCCAGGAGCAGGTGGGTAATCCTTAGATATTAAAAAAAAAGTGCGTACGTATGTGTTTACACACACAAATACAGCTTATATAATTCCAATAATATAAATATATATTTTAATTAAAAGATATAATGCATATTGTAAAGAGCCAAACATAATACAGAAATAACACTGTTAAAAGTTACTTAATTATTCAAAAAATACGGTAAGCAATAGATAATAGTTGGCACTTCATGTTGGCATAAATTCAAATGGACGGTACATTACAAAAATTCAAATTTTCATTTTGCTGTTGAAATGCTAATTTTACGTTTATAAAGCTGTGAATAGCTTTAAGTTGAAAACTGTCATACTTCTTTCAACCAAGTAAATCTGACCACATAAAAGTAAATAAACCTGCATTCATATATAGCCATATATATGAATGCAAATGTATATATATGCATGTGTATGTATGTGTATATATATATGTATGTATGCATGTGTATATGCATGTATGTGTGTATGTATGTATATGTATATGTGTATGTATGTGCATAGTTATGTTTGTGTGTGTATATATATGTATAATAAATATTATATATATATTCGGCAAGAAACTTTTCTTGCAGAATTGTTCTGAGTGGGAAGTAAGGGAATTGTTTACCAGTTGGCCCATTCACACCATGAATACTATGTAGCCTTTGTAAGAATGAAGTAAACTTCCACCAGTTGGCACCCAGATGTATTTCCAGATGGTATTATAGAGTGTAAAACACAATATGCAAAAGACTATTTATACATATTTTTTTTTGCCAATAAATGGCCAAGAAGTGTGTGTGTGTTTGTGTGTGTGTGTGTGTGCGTGGGCGCAGTTGTAATTTCAGGAGCATGGAGAAAAATAAGTCAGTCCTCATAAGATGATATTAACATGAAATTTCTGGGTCTGATGTGTTAGAAATCAGAAGAGCAAAAAAATAAAATGATTAATAAAAACTGTTGTTGAAATACTATTGTGTGATGTTTATGATTCTCTATAAACTATATACACATGTATTTGTGTATTTAAAGAAATGTAAAAATCATCAACGTCGCACTTGATGACAATTCATGAAAAGCATTTTTCTAAATTTAGGAAATAAGGATGCCATCTAACCCTAGGGTTACTTAATATTGTCTGAACGGTCTAGTCCATGATTTTCAATATCAGTACCATCAACATTTGAGTCAGATACTTCTTGTTGTTGGGCTGTCCTGTGCATTTCAGGATGTTTAGGAGCATCCTTGGTCCCTCTCTGGTAACAATAGCACCTCTTCATTGTGACAACTAAAAATGTTTCCCAACATTGCCAAATTTCTCTAGGTGTAAATGTGTCCATGCAGAGAATCACTCATATACAAGGAAAGGTGGTATTAAGTAAAAAAGTTGAGGTTTACAAAAAGGAAAAAAGCAATTTCCTTTGCAGAATACTAGTATTCTATTTGGAGAAAAATTTATCAACTAGTAAAATATAAAAACTTTTATTAGTGTTAATATGTAACAAATAATCAAACACTGGCAATTTTCATACTACATTTCAAAGCAGAGAGAAAAATATGATGAAGAGAAGATCCCTTTCCCAGTAAGTTAAAAAAAACGGTTTGGTGGTGTAGATCCAATGGCATTGTTAGAAATAAAATACAGAGATATAGCTTTATTGGTAGGAAGACCTTAAGTGCTACCCTGATTCCTTCCCCAGACTAATTGTATAAATGACACTAATTCCAGGGTTTTGGCCTCTCTGATATGAGCTGAACTGACCACAATTCTGACACAACTTTATGAGAGAGTATGGAAGCAAGAGGATGAAAATTTACCTCTCATTTGTAAGAGCTTATTCAAATATAAATTACATACCATAAAATTCACCCTGTAAAGATCATGATTCAATAAAGTATAGTGTATTCACGGTTACATACCATTCATCACAATCTAATTTTATGATATTTCATCATCCCCAAAATAACTCTTGTACCCTTGCAGATACTCCCAATCCGCTCCCCACTCTTGCTTCCCTGCTACTAGACCTAGGCAACTATTAATATACTTTCTCTATACGTTTTCTTATTCTTAACATTTCATACAAATGGAATCATAAAATATTTGGCTATCTTCCTTCAATTAGCATAATGATTTTGGAATTATCTGTGTTGTAGCATGAATCAGTATTGCATTCCTTTCTATTGCCAAAACAATATTCTATTGTCTGGATATACCACAGATTGCTTATCAATTAATTTGCTGATAGGTATTGGCTTTTGTCCCACTTTTTGGCTATTGGGTATAATGTTGCTATGAACACTCATGTAAAAGTTTTCATTTGGATATATGTTTTCATTTCTTTTGGGTAGATATCTAGGTGTACAAGTCCTGGATAATATGGTACCACTACATTGAATATTTTGAGGAGCTACCAATCTGTTTCCAAAGTGGTCCCATGATTTTATATCCCCACAAGTAATGCAAAAGGGTCTTCAATTTTTCCATACCTTTGACAATATTTGTTATTACCTGTCTTTTTGCCTATGTTAATCCTGGTGGGATCTCCATCAGATCTGGTGGGAATCCTTAAAGTGGAACCACCTCCTGGTTTTGATTTATACTTCCCTAATGACTAATGATGTTGAGCATCTTTTCATTGCTTTTGACCAGCTGAATATCCATTTTTTGAGAAATATATATTGGATCCTTTGCTCATTTCTAAATTGAATTGTTTGTCTTCTTATTACTGAGTTTTAAGGGTTCTTTACACATTCTAGATATAGGCCCCTTTTTGGATATGTGGTTTTCATTTTTTTTTCTCCCAGTCTTTGGATTGTCTTCTCTTTATGTTCTAAGGAGTACAAAAGTTATTTGTTTTAATGTTAATTAAATCTAATTTAATAACCTCCTATTTTATTGTCTACACTTTTGGCATCATATCTAAGAAATCATAGCCTAACCCAAATTCTCAAAGACATCATTCTTTTAAATAAGAGTTTTATGCCTTTAGCTTTACATTTAGGTCTACAATCCAGTTTGTGTATGATATGATATAGTTTTGTACATTCTTTCTCTACTATGTGGATATCCTGTTATCCCAGCTTAATTTGCATAAAAGGTTATTCTTTACCCATGGAATTGACTTTTCCCTTATTTTATTTATTAATTTATTATTTTTGTTTTGTTTTGTTTTGCTTTTTAGAGAGGGGTGGGGAAGACAGAGAAAGAGAAAGAATCATAAGCAGGCTCATGCTCTTCAGGGAGCCCATCACGGGGTTTGATCTCACAACCTTGGTATCATTATCTGAGCTGAAATCAAGAGTCAGAGGCTCAACAAACTGAGCCACCAGGGACCCCTATTTTTTTTAATGTTTCTTTATTTATTTTGAGAGTGAGAGAGAGAGAGACAGCCTCATGTGGGCTCAATACCATGAACCAGGAGACAATGACCTGAACTGAAATCAAGAGTCCAATGCAAAACCAACTAAACCACCTGGGCACCCCTGCCCTTATTTAAAAATTGACCATAAAATTTAGGGTTTAAGGGGTGCCTGGGTGGCTCACTCGATTAAGCATCTGACTTTTGACTTTGGCTCGGGTCATGATCTCTTGGTTCTTGGGATGGAGTCCTCCATCATGCTCTGTACTGAGAGTTCAGAGCCTGCTTGGGATTCTCTCTCTCCCTCTCTCTGCTCCTCCCCTGCTCATGCTCTGTCTCTCTCAAAATAAATAAATAAACTTCAAAAAAAACTTAGGGTTTATTGCTGAACTTCCAAATCTATCCCATTGTTCTGCATGTCTATTCTGTGTAGTATCAGACTGCTGTGATTACTGGTATTCACTACTGTGATTCAGCTACTGTGTAGCTGGATTGTAAGTTTTGATATCCAGAAATAAAACCCTCCAACTTTATTTTTATTTTTCAACAATATTTTGCCTATTCTGGGTTACTTGATTTTCCACACTATTTTTAGGGTCAGCTTGTTAATTTATGAAAAAAAGCAAGCTAGCCACGACTTTGAAGGGGATTGAAAGCCAAAGATTTGAAAGGAAATCCATAGATCAATTTGGAATTATGGATATCTTAATAATGTCAAATTTTCTGATCCATATATGGAAAGTCTTATATTATTTAGATATTCTTTAGTCTCTTTCAGTTTTACACTTTTCAGGTACGGTATTACATTTAGTTTTTAAATATCTTCCTTAATTCTTCGGTATTTTAAAACTATTGATAGAATTGTTTTCTTAATGTTATTTTCAGATTGTTCATTGTGTAGAAATACAAGTGCTTTCCATGCATTATTTTTATATTCTGTAACATTACTAATTTTATTCCCTTTAATAGTGAATTTCTTAGAATATTCTATATACAAATAAAGGTAATAAAGACATATCTATTTCATATTTACTTGTTTAATAATAGACCCTAAAGGAGGAAATCTTGTTTTCTATCTAAGATTTTGTTCCTATGACAGTACAAAACTAGTTTAAACTCTGTGTCCTCCCTGTGTATTTTGGAAATAATAAAACATAAGTATATTAACCTATACAGAACATAATGCTTTATGGAAAAACATAATTAGACTTAAAAAATAAATAAACAGAGCCAGAGTAATATTCCGGAATGGGAAGAAACTTTCCCACCAAATGCCAAACTTGATCAAGAGATTTCTAACATTTTGGAACAAGGTGCATCTTAAATCTACAAGGAATAGAGTAATGTTTATAGATGGTGCTATTATTCCACATATTAATCACCATCATTTGGAAGAAAATATATCTGTATCTTATACTGCAACCAAAATGAATCCCATGTGTAAAAAAGAGATTACTAAACAACTTTGATGGATATAACTGCCTAGTTTTCATGTATAAAAAGGAGAATTTTATTGTATAAACATAAAAGAAATTAAGTAGTTGCAAAAAACAGAAAAAAATAGGTGAAAGAAAATTAAGTAAAATATTTGCAAAATATCTGATGACAGGGTTTTGGAGGGTCAGAATCTTAAAATGACTCCACCCTCACCCCACTGGAAGGTTTCTTGCCTATTCCCTGGGAAGATATATATTAAGATACATAACAAATACACTAGGGATTTTACAGATGTAATTAAGATTAACAGTTACTTAAATTTGAGTTAATCAGAAGAGACAGTATCTAAGAAGCTCTAATCTAATCATATCAGTCCTTTAAAAATCAGTGTTTTCTACAGCTTATCACAGTTAGAAGTACAAAAAAGATGCTGGTTCGAATATAGAGGATTCCATGATAAAGAATGTGGTCAGCTTCTAGAAGCTGAGAGTAATTTCCTGATGACAGATTGAAAGGAAATGGGTACTTGAGTCCCACAACCACAAGGAAGTGAATGAGCTTGAAAGAGGATTGGTTCCCAAAGCCTCCACATAACATCACCAAATGACTAGCACACTGATTTTGTTCTTGTGAGAATTTAAGCATAGAACTCAGCAAAGCCTGCCCAGATTTTTAACCTACAGAACTGTGAAATTATAAATGTACATTGTTTTAATCTCCTAAAGTGGTGATATATTTCAATGCATCAATTAAAAATAATAAAATGTCCAATACAGAACTATAAGTTGTCAAGAGGAAGCAAGCTGCTACTCCCTTCAAAACTTTGCTTAGAAATCTCATCAGCTAGGGGTGCTTGGGTGGCTCAATCGGTTAAGGGTTTAACTCTTGGTTTTGGCTCACGTCATGATCTCATGCTTCGTGAGTTCGAGCCCTGTGTCAGGATCTGTGCTGATCGCTCAGAGCCTGGAGCATGCTTCTGATTCTGTGTCTCCTTCTCTTTCTCTCTCTGCCCCTCTGTTGCTCGTACTGTCTCTTGCTCTCTCAAAAAGAAACAAACATTTAAAAAAAATAAAAAAGAAAGAAATCTCATCAGCTAAACATATAATTTTATCATACACAAATCTGTCCTTCCATAAAACACTAAAAAACAGTTCAGTCAAGTTTTTTGCCATTTATAACAAGGATTGGGTTTCCTCCAGTTTCCAATCACATATTCTCTTTTCTGTCCAAGAGACATCATCAGAATCATCTTGAACACCCATATTTCTAGCATATACCTCAAAACTCTCCCAGCTTCTACCCATACCCAGTTGTAAACCCACTTCCACGTGGTTAGGTATTTGTTACAGCAGCATTCTGCTTTCAGTAACAAAATCTTAGTCAGCTCAGGCTGCTGTAACAAATACCATAGGCTGGGTTTTTTTAAGCACAAAAATCTATTTTCTCAGTTTTGAAGGCTGAAAGTCTGAGATCAGGGTGCCAGTAAGGTTGGGTTCTGATGAGATCTCCTTTCCTGCCTTGCAGAGGCTACCTTCTCACTGTGTTCTCACAAAATAGAGAAACTGAGAAAGAACAAACTCTCTGGTGTTTCTCATAGTAAGAGCACTAATCCTATCATGAGGGCTACACCCCCATAATTTCATCAAAACCTAATTATCTCCCAAAGGCTCCATTTCCAAATGCCATCACATGGGGGGTTAGGGGTTCAAAATAGGAATGGAAGGATGGGAGATATAATTCAGTGCATAGCACCTGACATGGTATCTTCCCCAACTGACATAATTCCTTACCAACTTGCTTTATCTTTTCTTTTTTATTCCTATTTCATATTTCATTTTTTCTTCTGCTTCATGGATTGTACTGTGTTTTGTTCATCCTTGGTTACAAGCTGTTTTTTTTTTCTTTAACTTGTTTTCTTAATGATACCACAGTGAGAGGAAGATGCATAAAATATATGCATGTGTCCTCCTTAGTAAGAAAACATCAATTCAAATCAATGAATAGGAGTGTTTTAGGTTACTTGAAGGTTTCCTAATGTAGAAGCATATCCATGCAACCTAGCATTTATAATTGAGTGATGGAGATAACATACACACGCGTGCGTGCACACACACACACACACACACACACACAGAATAAGTAACTCAAGGGAAATTGCTGTGAATGCTATAGAAAAGGTATGAAGAAAATGGTATGGAAGCATGAAGGAAGCAAACATTAATCATAACTAGGAAAAATAGAAAAAAAGTAATTTGTAAATTAAGTTTTCAAATATTCTGATGAAAAATGATTCTACTTTTTTCTTCAAAAAACGATTTTTAGATTGATAAAAAAATCTGCTTTTTATTTCTCTGTACCTCTCTTTTATCCTGTATCTGTAATTTCCTTTTAGTCTCCATGAGTTCTTAAGCTTCTTTATTCTGTTTCTCCCTGCTTCTATCTCTGACTGTTATTCAGACATGATCCACACTTGACCTGGCAACCAAACTGTGGGTGTCTTGGAAACAGTATTTCACCTATGGAAACACATAGAGGTGAAGACTGAAATCTTCCTTGGAGACAGGAGGGAATTCACCCAGGGATGCACTAGGCAAGAGGCAGGAACAGGAATGAGTCCTCAGCTTGGGGTAGAGGAAGTATGCTTCAGTTTTTATGCAAAAACAGACATGATCAGTCCTCCTGGTGGTTTGCCTCAGGAGTGTGGGGGAGTCTACAGAGAGTGTCTGACTCAAGAATCGCCAGGAGTCACATATGAAAATTAAAGAGCAGGAAACACATAAACGGATTCACCTTGAGAAATCATTTTCTGCATTGTCTGTTTTAATTTCCTCATAATACGAATTATATTTTTGTACTTTTTGTACTTTTAAGATTTCTATAAAAAAGAATTATAGTAAAACTATATAAGAACACAAATATTTTAAACACATTTTTAGAATTAAGATCCAATATAGATTTATTTTTCTTCAGAGAATGTTATTGTGCTCCAACACACTGTGACAACCACACCACACTATTACAGGCTATTTGGAACTCAAAGGAGTTTCATGAAATGTAAGCAGGGTAAAGAGAGAAATGTGTGAATTTGAAATAAAAGTGATGACAGCATAATCAGATGATCTAGCAGGCCACTGTAAGTTTGCTTCAGCAATACCTATAGAAGAATACATGAAGGACAGACGTTTAGAGAAAAAATACATCTAGCATATGAGAGAAATCATTAATATGTCATCTTCACATTACAAAGAACACTAAAAATCTATCATAATGGTTTCTGTTTTTAAAGCTATTTTTACTCATCTAAAAACATATGTATATCCACTACTACAAGTGTATCATAAAACATCTAATTTTATAAGAAAATACTAGCTACATGTAAGATTAAGAATATTAAAATATTTTGAGCTTATCTGTATCATGTAAACAAAGTAAAGATGAAACAAATTAATGCCAGGGGCATCTGGGTGGCTCAGTCACTTACGCATCCATCTGACTTCGGCTCAGTTCATGATCTCCCAGTTTGTGAGTTTGAGCCTTGCAACGGCCTCTACGCTGACAGTGTGGAGCCTACTTTGGATTCTCTGTCTCTCTTTCCCTCTCTGCCCCTCCCCTACTCATATTCTCTCTCTCTCTCTTTCTCCCTCACTCTCTCAAAAATAAATAAATACATGTTTTAAAAAATGACATCTTTATTTAAATAAATTAATTAAATTAATGCCAGCCACCAAAGGGTATCCCTTCTTTCCTACGTTACCATTCTAATACTTCCAAGGAGTATTTGTTCATCACTATTATATTATTATATTTACAATTGGATAGCTTCTAATAAACTCATTGTTTTATTTTAAGAATCCTTTTTATGCTTATTTGTGAAAAATGGATTCTGAGTTTCCTTTTTGTTTCTCTGAAATCAAAGGAATGTTAAATTAATGGCTCCTTATAACAAGATAAATTACCACTGTTAATAAAATTATACACATATTAATTTTAGAGATTCAAAATACATATTTCAAGGGTATCTCACATAGATGAAAAATATGAGCAAGCATACATCTAATAGCTACTAAATTATATTATAGTAATTATTTATTATAGTAATTATTTTAAAGATATTTAAATAAAGAAAACAGGTTTCTTTTCTCTGTGGTTTTTAAAATAGAAATCATATTTTAAATATGATAGAAGTCTAAATTTGATTCTAAAAACAATCATATGAAATCTATGTCATTTCATATTAAATGTAATGATGTCCATAAAATAAAAATTTGTAAATACAAAATACAGCATAAAAGTTATTGTTGGTTTAAACATTGCAGTGAACCAATCGAAATTAAAAATAACTTTAATACTGACAAAAAAGTCTTCCACTTTCCTTAATTATGTAGGCAATTAAAAAGTCTTGCCTGTGCTTAAGTAATCAAAAGTTGATGGGTTTCTAAGATTAACAAAAATGGTTCAGCATATGTATTATGTGGTGATCCTTTTCCATTTGGCTAAGATTTTTAGCAGTATACAGAAAAAAATATTCTGTTGCAGACAATATTACATTAGAAACAAATTTAGAAACATGCTCACATTTTCAAATTTCTTAGGGAACTATTCTAACTTTATCATGTGTTTAAGAGACTGTTGTTTGTTTTTAAATGAATTACTCTACCCATAAAACACCTCTGATTGAAAAAAGTAACTTAATGTATAAAATATATAAGTAAATACATAAAACTTGAACATGTCATATAAAGTGGTATTTCTAATTTGTAATTCACCAAGTTAGTTTTGCCAAAGAATTGCAAATAATTCTATTTACAGTGCTGATTCTCACTCTGATTTTCTGTATCCTAGTTAATATTTCCCTAAATATTTCTAATCTGATTCAGAAAATAGTGCAGCTCTGCATCAGTGCTGAAGATAATCTTGCATTAACATCCTAATTTCTAATTTAGTCAACAAATATTTATTTAGGGCTTAACACATATCAGGAATCTTCTGAGCATTGATGAGATTGCCGTCTCACTCCCAGTGAGCTGCCACTCCAGCGGAAAATGACAACCAATGGAAGGTGGTAAGCGCAATAAAGAAAACAAAGCAGGGACCCACTACCAAAAGGGTGACATAGGAGACCCAGCCTTTCTTTCCCCCAACAAATATCAGCAATTAGACAGAGATCCATTAACAAAACATGCTCTTGGAGAACTCTAGAGTCCATTTAAGAAATTTTAGCAACACAGGGGTGCCTGGGTGGCTCAGTCAGTTAGGCGTCCGACTTTGGCTCAGGTCATGATCTCACAATTTGTGAGTTTGAGCCCCACATCTGGCTTTGTGCTGACAGCCCAGAGCCTGGAGCCTGCTTTGGATTCTGTGTCTCATTCTCTCTCTGCCCCTCCCCCACTTGTGCTCTGTCTTTCTCTGTCTCTCAAAAATAAATAAAAAATGTAAAAAAATTAATAAAAGAGAAATTTTAGCAACACAGTGGTACAAAATAGTGAGTATAATTGCACGAAAAGAGAATAAAGACAGTTTTATTTTGACTGCACCATCCTATTTCTCAAGCTGACATTGCTCAGTGCCAAGCGGTAACTTCCCAGCTAAAGAATATTCATTCCCAGTAAAGGAAAAGTAGAATAAGGGACCAACTTCTTCAGTCTTTCAGGATGCTGCACAAAGGTCCCACAACAGTTTCACTTCTCCCAATTGATGAAGCTGAGATATATAGAGATGGCTAACATCAGGAAGAAAAGCAGGGGCTATTAATAGCAGCCATGCAGGGGGAGCAATTGTGGTTCACAGAGACCTGCTCTGCTGACCAATTCAGCAGATTTTGTCACTGAATAAGCAACCAAGAGCCAACACAGCTGCCACAGAATCCCTGAAGATTTCACACCCTTCTTTTCACAAATATCCCATTGTCATCAAGATAACATAAGCATCACTGGAGTCCCACAAGGAGAAGCAAAGGAGAAAAGGGTAGAGAGCTTATTTAAATAAATAATGCCTGAAATATCCCAGACATGGGGAGAAATTTGAACATCCAAGTTCATGAAACTAATGGGTCACTTCAAGATTTCAGTCAAGAATGACCTCCAAGACACATGATAATAAAACTCTGTGAAAAAGACAAAGAGAATTTTAATTCTCTCATACAAAGGAACCCCCCTATATGGCTATCAGTGAATTTTTCAGCAGAAACCTTACAGGCCAGTAGAGAATGTGATATTTTCAAACTACTGAGAAAAATAAAATGCCAACCAAGACTATTTTACCCAGAAAAGCTGTCTTTCAGACACAAAGGTACAATTAAGATTTTCCTTAATAAGCAGAAACTGAGGGAACTAGACCTCCTTATAAAAAATGCTGAAAGAAGTCCTTTAAGTTGAAATGAAAGGACACTAATTAGTATCATGAAAATATGAAAGTGTTGTACAAAGTGTTAAACGATAAGCATATAGTCAGATTCAGAATACACTAATGCTATCATTTGGTGATGTGATAAGAACTTAACTCAGGAATACAGGTTAAAATACAAAAGTATTAAAAATAGCTATAGCTACAACAATTTGTTATTAGGTGTGAATATAAAAGTATGTAAGTAATGACAACAGAAACACAAAAAGGGGAGTAAAGAAGTAAACTTTTCATACAACTTTGAAATTGTTATCAACATAAACTGGATTAATATATATGTAACATGTTTTATTTAAGCCTCATGGTATGCACAAAGCAAAAAAGTACAGTAGATTCCCATAAGGTAAGAAGAAAGAAATCAAAGCATACCATTCAGGAAAATCATTAATTCACAAAGGGAAGTAGTAAGAACGGAGGAGAGAAACAAAATAACGCAACAAACCTAGAGAGGAAAAAAAAAAGTAGGATTGTATTAGTAAGTTCTTACTTATCAATAATTACTCTAAATGTAAATGGAATGAATTTTGCAATGAAAAGACATAGAGTGCCCACTTCTTCACTGGATTGTTTTTTTTTTGGATGTTGAGTTTGATAAGTTCCTTATAGATTTTGGATACTAACACTTTATCTGATATTTCATTTGCAAATCTTTTCTCCTATTCTATCAGTTGCCTATTAATTTTTGATGATTGTTTCCCTTCGCTTGTGCAGAAGCTTTTTATCTTGATGAGGTCCCAATATTCATTTTTGTTTTTGTTTCCCTTGCCACTGAAGACAAGTCAAGTAAGAAGTTGCTGCTGCCAGGGTCACAGAAGTTGTTACCTGTTTTCTCCTCCAGGAATTTGATGGTTTCCTGTCTTACCTTTGGGTCTTTCATCTATTTTGAGTTTATTTTTGTGTATGGGTAAGAAACTGGTCCAGGTTCATTCTTCTGCATGCCACTGTCCAGTTTTCCCAACACCATTAGCTGAAGAGACTGACTTTTTTCTATTGGATATTCTTTCCTGCTTTGTCAAAGATTAGTTGGCCATATGTTTGTGGGTCCATTTCTGGATTCTCTATTCTGTTTCATTGATCTCTGTGTCTGTTTTTGTGCCAGTACCATACTGTCTTGATGACTACAGGTTTGTAATACAGCTTGAAGTTAGGAATTGTGATGCCTTCAGCTTTGGTTTTCTTTTTCAAAATTACTTTGGGTATTTGGGGTCTTTTCTGGTTCCATTAAAATTTTAGGATTGTTTATTCTAGCTCTGTAAAGAATGATGGTGTTATCTTGATAAGGATTGCATTGAATACATAGATTGCTTTGGGTAGTATCGACACTTTAACAATATTTGTTCTTCCAATCTATGAGCACAGAATGTTTTTCCATCTCTTTGTGTCTTCTTCAATTTCTTTCATAAGCTTTTGATAGTTTTCAGTGTATAGATCTTTTACCTCTTTGGTTTATTTCTAGGTATTTTATGGTTTTTGGTGCAATTATAAATGGGATCAATTCCTTGATTTCCCTTTCTGTTGCTTCATTATTGGTATATAGGAATGCAACCAATTTCTTTGCATTGATTTTATATCCTGGAACTTTGCTGAATTCATGGATTAGTTCTAGCAGTTTTTTGCTGGAATCTTTTGGATTTTCCATGCAGAATATCATGTCATCTGTGAATAGTGAAAGTTTGACTTCTTCCTTGTCGATTTAGATACCTTTTATTGTTGTTGTTGTTGTCGTTGTCTGATTGCTAAGGCTAAGACTTCCAAAACTATGTTGAATAACAGTGGTGAAAGTGTACATCCCTATCATGTTCCTGAACTTAGGGGGAAAGCTCTCAGTTTTTCCCCTTTGAGGATGATACTAGCTTATGAGCCTTTCATATATAAGAAATGGGAAAAAGACATGAATAGGCACTTTTCCAAAGAATTCATCTAGATGGCTAACAGACACACAAAGGGATGCTCAACATCACTCCTCAGCAGGGAAATACAAATCAAAACCACAATGGGATACCACCTCACACCTGTCAGAATGGCTAAAATTAACAACACAGACAACAACAGATGTCGGTGAGGATGTGAAGAAAGGGGAACACTTCTGCACTGCTGGTGGGAATGCAAACTGGTGCAGCTGCTCTGGAAAACAGTATGAAGTTTTCTCTAAAAATTAAAAATGAAACTACTCTACAACTCAGCAATTGCCCTACTAGGTATTTATCCAAAGGATACAAAAATGCTGACTCAAAGGGGCACATGCATCCCAATGTTTATAGTAGAATTATCGACAATAGCTAAAGTATGGAAAGAGCCCAAATCCATCAATTGATGAATGGAAAAAGAAGAGGTGGTATATATATACAATGGAATATTACTCAGCAATGACAAAGAATGAAATCTTGCCATTTGCAACAACGTGGATGGAACTACAATGTATTTATGCTAAAAGAAATAAGTCAGAGAAAAACAAATATCATATGGTCTCACACATACATGGAATTTAAGAAACAAAACAGATGAACATAGAGGAAAAGAAGGAAAAAGTAAGATAAAAACAGAGAGTGAGGCAAGCCATAAGATACTCTTCAATACAGAGAACAAACTGTTGGTTGCTGGAGTGGTGTTGGGTGAGGGGATGTGCTGACTGGGGGAAGGGCACTTGCTGGGATGAGCACTGGGTGTTATATGTAAGTGATGAGTCACTAAATTCTACTTCTGAAATCATTATTACACTATATGTTAACTAAATTGGATTTAAATTTTAAAAAAGGGAAAAAAAGATATAGAGTGACCTAACAGATAGAAAACAACCTAACTATATGCTGCTAACCAGAGACACACTTCAGCTTTAAGGATACATGAAAACTCAAAGTGAAATGATAGAAAAAGATATTCCATGAAAACGGAAATCCAAATAAAGGAAGTGTAGCTATACTTACATGAGGCAAAATAGACTTTAAGTCAAAAGAAGAAAGAACATTGAAACTTCTAAATATATTAAGCAAACACTAACAGATATCAAAAAGAAATAGAGGCACCTAGGTGGCTTATTTGGTTAAGCGTTCAACTTTGGCTCAGGTCATGCTCTCGTGGTCTGTGAGTTTGAGACCCACATTGGGCTCTATGCTGACAGCTCAGGGCCTGGAGCCTGCTTCAGATTCTGTGTCTCCTCCCTCTCTCTCTCTCTCTGCCCCTCCATGGCTTTCTCTCTCTCTCTCTCTCTCTCTCTCTCTCTCTCTCTCTCTCTCTCTCAAAAATAAATAAATAAACATTTAAAAAAAGAAAAGGAAATAAACAATACAATAATATCAAGGAACTTCAATACTCAACTTTCATAATCTGATAGATCATCTAAACAGAAAATCAAACAGGAAATGTTATACTTAACCTATACTTTAGACCAAATGGACCCACATATATACAAAACATCCTATCTAACAGCAGCAGAATACACATTATTATCAATCACACATGAAACATTATAAAGGATAGATGATTTAGTAGGTCACAAAACAAGTCTTAACAAATTTAAAAAGAATGAAATCATACAAAATATCTTCTCCAATCACAATAGTATGAAACTAGAAATCAATAATGGAAGAAAAATTAAAAATTCACAAATATGTAGAAATTAAATACACTCCTGAACAACCAATACATCAAATCAAAAATTAAAAAAAAATAATCAAACTTTCTTGAGACAAATGAAAATGGAAGTACTATATATCAAAATCTATATGATGCTGCAGAAGCAGGTGTAAGAGGGAAATTCAGAGTGCCAAAACCTACATTAAGAAAAAGAACCATCTCGGGGCACCTGGGTGGCTCAGTCGGTTAAGCGTCCAACTTCAGCTCAGGTCATGATCTCATGACTTGTGAGTTCGAGTCCCGCATCAGGCTCTGTGCTGACAGCTCAGAGCCTTAAGCCGGCTTAGGATTCTTTGTCTCCCCTCTCCCGCACTCTCTCTCTCTCTCTCTCTCTTGCTCTCCCTTTTGGCTGACAAAAACAATAAAAGAGATACAATATAATACTAAAAAATGATACATTAATCTAAATATGGAACAAATAAAAAGAAAAAAGGAACTAAAAAACAGAACGGTCAAACAGAACAACAACAAAAAGAGTAAGAGAGTAGATCTAATCCAAACCATGTCACTAGCTACATTAAATGTAAATGGAACCATATCACAATTAAAAGGAAAAGCTTGTCAAACTACATTAAAAAAGAAAAGGGGGGCCTGGGTGGCTCAGGAGGTTAAGCATCTGACTTTGGCTCAGGTCATGATTTCACAGTTTGGGGGTTCGAGCCCCACATCGGGTTCTCTGCTGCCAGCACAGAGCCTGCCTCAGATCATCTGTCTCCCTCTCTCTCTTTCTCTCATAAATAAATAAACATTAAAATATTTAAAAAGTAAAAGTAAATAAGTTAATCATAACGGATACTACATAAACATTAAAACAGTAGATTAGGATTAGTAGAGTGAAAAAATATATACCACAGAAACACTAATCATGACAAAATCTGAGTAACTGTATTAAAGTAGAAAAGTAGACATCAAAACAAAGAGTCCTAGGAGTAGGTAGCACGGACCATTTTGTAATAATAGTTGATTACTTATGAAGATCTGCCAATCAAATTAATTTGCCCTAATATAGAGATTCCAAATATTGAAAACAAAACCTGAAAAAACTAAAAAGAGAAAGAAATCCACAAATTTAGTTGGAAATTTAAATATCCTTCACTGTAAGAGAAAAAAAACATAGAGCAGATATAAAAAATTTGAACACTTATCAACTACTTTGACATAATTAACAATTAAAGATCAATAAAAACAATAACTGCAAAATATACATTATTCTCAGTTGAACACCTCAAGTAACCAGTACAAAACATTATACCATTATACATCAAATGCATATTATTTACCATGTATAATCAAATTTACCATTATAATCAAATGCACATGAAACATTCAACTTGATCAATATAATAAAATGTGTTTAGATTCTAAAAAGAGAAATCCACATGTATGTACAAAGTACATTTATTTATAACAGACAAACTACAACAACTGAAATGTCCATCAACTGGTAAACCAATAATTGAAATGTGACAAATTCATATAAAAGAGTATTATTCAGTATCATGGGAATAAAATATTGATACAACAGCATGAATAAATCTGGAAAACAACATGCTGAAATAAGTGTGTTTTTAAAGGATTAAAAACTGTATTACTGCACTTATTGGAATTTATAGAATAAATAAAACTAGCTAATGTCGAAATCATTGAGAGTAGGAGTGTTATCCAAGTGTAATTTTGCCTGGGAGGGCCACAGGGTAGCTTTTAGGATGACAGAAGTTTTGTCTCTTGATAGGTTTGTATGGTTCACAAGGTCTATGCATTTTTTTAAAAAACTCTTATTTAATACATTTAAGATTTGTTCTTTTTATTGTATATAAATATTACCTTAAGTAAAATGTGTGTTTGAATGCATGTAAAATTTTAAGGCATATTAGATTTTTTAGCAATAAAAATCTCTACACTGTTTTTGAATAGAAGTACAGGTTAATAATGATAAAATTATGACAGACCAATACTTTATACATGCTACATTAGTGTCTCTGTAATATGTATTGGCATACATGTGCAATTTTTATATATTTTTCAAAAATAGATAACTGTGGATGTTTTACAATGGTAAATACCACTCTAACAGTATAGGGTACTATATGAACAGTATAGGGTTCAAAGTGTTTTCAAATATATATTAATACTTTTTTTAACTATAATAAATTCAACTAAATTATAGAGAAAAGATACCCTAACTTTTAATGTAAAACCCAAGATAATATGGTAGTATCATTCTACAAAAGTCTTTTTGGCAATTCTGTATCATAAAACCATTAATTTCTTTTAATTAGGATTTCTAAAATTAATTTAAAAATTTTTAATTGCTGGACTATGGCATCTTGAAAAATAATAATTACCTGTCCAATTGCAGAAGTAAAGTGCACTCTTACATTCACTTGACTTTCTTTAGTCTTGCTTCCTATACTCCTATTCACTCCAGCAACATTATTAAGTTCTGAGGTTGATTATATGGGTTGCTTTGTGAAGAGGGACAAGCAGCATTTCAGACAGCTAAAAATAATATTCTATTTGGGTATAAGTGAAATACTTATACCTATCATCCCCTCTGAAAAATGTGCACTAAATATTAGAATTAAAATGTTCAGTACTTTAAGCCTGTTCTGGAAAACTAAGAATTAGCTTACTGACAGTTAACATTTTTGCTATATCTTTAAAATAACAGTTTTAAATTATGCCTCTCCATTCACAAATCAAAGTTCTTTAAAAAGTTCTCAATCATCAATTATGAGTAGAATAACACTTTTTCTCTCTTTTTTCTTTCATGGTTTGAACTAAAACAATGTTACAATGTTAAAACATTTTTTCCCAACATACTATGTAATCTGAAAAAAGACTGATATACAGCAACTAATTTTCATATGTAATTAACAGAATCAGATTTTAAGGGTTATGTTTGTGAAAAATACATTAATGATTATAAGATAAAATATAAATATTGATTTTGTTATTCACTATAAATTTGACATGCACAACTTGAATATTTTAATTAAATCACTAACTTAATCTATCATATTCAATAAAATTTATATAACATGAAAGTACTGTGAATTATGATATACATAATAAGTGGATTACATGTGTGATGGAAGATCTTTTATAAAAAATATGAGATCTATACGTTTTTCTTCTCACAGTGTTCTCAGCAAAATCATCACCTTTCTTTTTTATACTCTCACATTAAAAATATTAATCCTGTGGGGCACCTAGGTGGCTCAGTCGGTTAAGTGTCTGAGTCTCGATTTTGGCTCAAGCCACGATCCCAGGGCTATGGTATGGAGCCCCGTGTCAGGCTGAGCATGGAGCCTGCTTAAGATTCTCCCCCCTCTCTCTGTCCCTCTCCGTTCATCTAAAAAAAAAAAAAAAATAGTTCTTGCATATTGTTTGCATAGAATTAGTCTGATTTAGGCTAGAATTGCCCAGGTAAAAGCTTGTCCAGTATCAGCTACAAGTTCAGGTATAGGATATGAGTGAAGCTCTCCAATACTGATGCCAGTAAAGCAGTTTAGATGAAAAGCTCAAGATTGAGTGCTTTAGGACCTGCCTCCTTAACCTGTCCAGCCGTGTTCTTTTATCCCATCCCTTCTAATTACCTTCTCCCACATAATTACAAAGCCATCAAGCTTTTATACATGTAAGTTTCCTTCTTCCACCTATCGTTTGCCATCACTATTTTAAATATATGACTCCAATTCTCAGTCAGAAAACACAGTGTTGGGAAGGAGAGATGTTAGCTTCCTAGTCTTGCAGAACACTTTGTTTATGGTGGGAGGGGACACTCAGGCAAGATTTACATTCTCCAGGTTTGTTTCTCCCTGCCAGCCTGCTCCAGTGCAAATACCCTTCTGCCACCCTTCCACTGCCCAGTAATTGAACATCTGTTACTTTGTTCCTCTATTTACTGTCCCTGGTCTCCAGTTCCAAACATATATGAAGCGTAATATCCCAGATCTCAAAGTGGTGGACTGTTTGCCCACTAGGAAATGGTGAAAATGTATTTTATAGAGGAGAGAAAATATGAAAACATAAGTATTAGGAAGGCAATGTGGAATTCTCAGTCTTAAAGAGAGCCAAAGAGAATTAAATAGGAGTAACTATAGAACAAGGGATAAAAGTGCATCTCAGTGTCATTTTTGACCGAAGGAAGGAAGGAAGGAAGAGGGAGGGAGAAAAAAAACAAGATTACTGGGAAAGTGGGAAAGAATGACTACTATGTCAAATATTAAGGCTAACTGTACTTAAAAATTGTCACTAACTGTGAATTACAATATTTTGTAAGGCATAAAATATGTTTGTCTCAAAATTTAGGTTTAATAGCATAAACATGTACATAGCTATATGAAGTAGTATAAACTGTAAGAAGTGGAAAAAAAATAAAACAAGCTCAGTTATCTGTGGGGAAAGATTAGAAAGAATGGGAACATTGATTTAAGAATGACAAACTTGTGTTTCTTTTTATGATTAACCAGGCCCTCCTCGATTGTCTGTAAAGAAAATAATGGGAGCTACATTCATAGGAATTTAGCCTTCTGCATCACTATATACAGATGTTCCTTATTAGGAAGTAGGGAAGTAAAATGAGCAAATATTATCATTGTTTCTTTTTTAAGAAATGGGGAAATCTCATTATATGGAAACATATATTCTCTATTATTATGTTTCCCACAACATTCATGGAAACCATCTTTCTTCATCAAATGAACACATAGTCCATATTTTTAAGGAAAATTACACCTAATTTGAAAACTTGCTTAGATTTTTTCTTTTAGAATTAGAATTTAAGATCAATACTTCCATCTATTAACTGTCACATACACTAAACTTGTGGATACAAGAGTTTCACTGGTGGTGCAGAGAAAGAAAGAGTTGTAGATCCCACATAGAAAATCATAAACAGGGGTGTCTGGGTGGCTCAGTCAGTTAAGCGTCCAACTTCGGCTCAGGTCATGATCTCATGGTTCCTGAGTTAGAGCCCCACGTCGGGCTCTGTGCTGAGAGCTCAGAGCCTTGATCCTGCTTTGGATTCTGTGTCTCCCTCTCTCTCTGCCCTTCCCCCATTCATGCCTTGTCTCTCTGTGTCTCTCAAAAATGAATAAACGTTAAAAAAAATAAGAAAATCGTAAGCATCTCAGATAAAAAGAGATGACTCAAAATATAAGAGCTCTATGACCCTCAGCATAAAATTATTGATAAAAAAAGAGACTACTTAGAAGATGTCTGAGGATATTCCCCTGCCCAAAACACGGATACAAGTATACAAACTATGTGGTATATGCAAGATATAATTTATAAGGAATAGTATAGGAAAATGGTGGTGGTATTATTGACTTGGGAGCTTCTTGTGAATCCAATAGCTCAAAGTCTAAAAACGAGTGAAATCAATTATTTAATACATTTGTATGAAATCAGAATTTGGAAATGTACTGTAAATATATTTTAGTTACTTCAAAAAAACTTAAATGATACATTTTTCATACTGGATCTCATTATCTAATTTCTTGCATATGTGCATACATAGAGATATATATGTAAGTGTATTGAACTATGATGTCTCATAGAAATAAAACAGCCTGAAGGGAAGCTATAAATTAGTTTTTGTGACAAGTGTGACATTAGTGGAATACATAAAGGTAAATTTTAAAATCAGCCATGATTTATTCTTGGTAGAGGGGTACTTTATAAGGCAATCAATAAAAAATGCATATTATCTCTGGTTTCAAGGAATCTCTTGTGTTTAGATTAGAAGCCACTATATATTGTCATTCATATCTGAGGGTGAGTCCTGGCAAAGTGTATGTGTCCGTGTGTGTCTGTGTGCATATGCGTTTAAGCTCTCTGTATGATTCTGATGATCAGGTTTAATAAGTGATGTAATAACTTATCCAAAGATGTGATGCCAGGGTAGTTGATAAGAATTGAGCCTACCAGCTTCAGCATAACAACTTTTGGGATCACCAAAGCTTAAAAACTTTTGATGACACCTGTGTCAACATGATTTAACTGTTTGTTCTACAAAATTATTATTCCAGACAATATGACTAAAAATCAACACATCCAATAAATAATTTCACTACTTGGTTCAGAAAACATATTTATACTAGCTTCCTAGTGTTACTGTAACAAATTACCACAAACTGAGTGACTTAAGAAACAAATTTATTCTATCACAGTTCTAGAGGCTAGAATTCTGAAGTGAAGGTTTTGGCAGCATCATGCTCTTGGGGAAGATTCTTCCTTGCCTCTTCCTAACTTTTCGGGATTGTCATCAATCACTGATGTTCTTTGGCTGGCAGACACATCACTCCAATCACTGCCTCCATCATTACATGACAGGTCTCCCTGGCCAAGATGGTAAAATAGGTCCCATTTTTGAATTAAGCTCTAATTCCTTTTCACTGAGCTGCAGAATATTGAATTTATTTTGTCTGAAAGAAATGAGGAATTCTTTTTTTAAAATTTTTTCAACGTTTGTTTATTTTTGAGAGACAGAGACACAGCATGAGTGGGAGAGGGGCAGAAAGAGAGGGAGACACAGAATTCAAAGCAGGCTCCAGGCTCTGAGCTGTCAGCCCAGAGCCCTATTTGGGGTTTGAACTCACAAACCATGAGATTATGACCTTAGCTCAAGTCAGATGCTCAACCAACTGAGCTACCCAGGTGCTCCAAGAAATTAAGAACTCTTTTTTGTGAGAAGATTGGTTATTCAGTAACATTTGAAAAGTCTTATTCTTAGGGAAAATCGGCCATGTTATGAGTGACCTGTTAATATTTCTCTGTCTTTCTTAATCTCTTTGTTCTTTGAGTCTATAAGGGCAGAGTACAGAGTCAGCTACAAATAATTTTTAGGCTGTCCCTGATGATGACAAGTTCAGAAGTTTTATCAGACTGGAATCCTTATAAGGAAAATTCTACATTGGGGCACCTCGAACTTTAAAAAAATTTCCATAGTTTCGTCTTGTTTGTTTGTGAGGACCTGATTTCAGAAGAGATCTCCTCCCTAAATATCCCATCTACTGGGATTAAAAATCTGCGGAGACTGAAACTGTAGACAGCTAATCATTAGTTTGGGGCCAAGACACCAAGAAAGCAAACCACATCTGGACCAACCAGTGCCCAATTCATTTCAGGCCAAGTCCTTGCCACCTCTGGCCTGGACTCAATGTTTCTATAAACTTATATCATGTGCTTACTTTGTCTAAGGGGCATGATATTGATGAACATAATTTGGAATTACAGTGGCCACACTGGAGGACTTTTGATGGGAATGGAATTGTTTGAGAGGTACCACAGAAAAAAAGGGATCAATAATCTAAACATCCAACGATCTCCTTTATTTTCACTATGAGGAAGCTTCCAAAACAAACTCCAATCATAACATTGTTTTTTTAAATATCTTTAAGATAAAAGTAAGAACTGAGGATGATGTTGACATTACTTAACAGTTTGCTCCTAGAATTATTAACCAGGAAGATTAGATTAAAGACCAGTAAATAACTTCACTTTTGCTTTTGAAAATTCTGTTAAGAAAATTTTATGGGCAAATAATGTGTTCACTTGGCCAAGTAGCTTTCTATCCTCATCAAGGATTTCCTCAGCGGAACAAACTGCTCATTTTTCAGGACAAAAATTTGCTCATCACGATCCTCTTTAAGATTTTCAGCCTACTGGGTTCACCAATCCTACATACTCTGTCAGGAAATTTGCCCAGTCCTAACTGGTAGCCTACTTTTATATATCTGCTCTGAAACCCTCAAGCCAAGACCCCCTCAGAGTGTACAAATTATTTATCAAATTCCTTTCAAGAATTGAAGGACATTACTGAGGTGATGTCATGGTAGAAATTCTTCTATGTTAGCAGTAAATGTAGTGAATTTAACTTTGTTTGATAAAATTTAGTTTAGTGATCTTTATTCAAATGTGACAGTCAAAACAGGTTAAAATCCCTATGGTGTTTTATCTATTAGAAAGCTCAGACAAGGGATGCCTGGGTGGCTCAATGGCTTAAGCAACATGATCTCACAGTTCATGGAATTGAGCCCTGAATGGGGTCTTGAACTGATAGTGCTGAACCTGCTTGAGATTCTCTCTCTGGCTCTCTCCCTCACTCTCTGTCCCTTCCCCACTCCTGTGCACATGCAAATGGGCACACACTCTCTCTCAAAATAAATAAACTTAAAAATAAAAACAGAAAGCTTAGCCAAAAAGTAAACTTTAGGGGCTCATTAAGAAAGCAAAGAAGGTTTCCAATTTAAATATAATTCCCGTGTGTTAGGACCACTGTTAGTTACTTATTAGTTAATTAGTTAATTGATTGATTTTTAAAGTCTAGGACTTCTTTTTATAATTCAAAGCTGATTCAAAATGATTCACATTTTGTATCCTCCTATTTATCAGTTAACTGCTGCAAATGACTTGGAAATCTGGGAATTATAGATTGTTCCATTTTCCTATATTCATTCTGTTATAACCAGTATTAACAATGGAATGATATGCAACAAAAATGAGTTTTGCAATACTTTCCAATATAAGGCTTTTTATAAGATGTATATGGATGGATAGACAGAAAGATGAGATAGATAATAGATGACAGGTAGATTATAGATGATAGAGATTAATATGTATACACACACATACACATGTATAGATATACAACTATACTGATACAATAATAATGGAAATTTTCATTTTTATCAAGGATTGGCACTACCATCTATATGTGTTAGGTTGAACAGATATTAGTATGTGTTGCATTTCCATAATGCCAATAACTTTAAAATGCAGATGGTGTATTAAGTTGTTTTGTGTTGTTTTTCAAAAGTATCAAAAAGTTAAAAGGTTTTATTATGGAGAATACACACAATTAAATCTGTATCATAGGTAATTTAAGAATAGGTAGTTCAAGGGGCACCTGGGTGGCTTAGTCAATTAAGCATCCGACTTCAGCTCAAGTCGTGATCTTGGAGTTTGTGAGTTCAAACCCCACGTTGGGCTCAGTGCTGACAGCTCAGAGCCTGGAGCCTGCTTTCGATTGTGTGTGTTTCTCTGTCTCTGCCCCTCCCCTGCTTATATTCTGTCTCTTTCTTTCTAAAATAAATAACAAAACATTAAAAAAAAATAAGAACTAAAGAAGAGACAGTTCAAGTCCTTTACCTATGGTCACATAGAATTTTAAATTGAATTATAGTCAACTAGAAATAAGAGTTAATTTTAAATACAATACTTGTAAGAGAACTGTCCTTATGTTCTTTTGAAAATCACAGAATATACTTTTTTACATGAACTGATTTAAAAGGTTAATAAGTTTGCAAAGATTTGTTATAATAAAAAAATTAGTACCTTTTGAATCCTTCTTGTCTTCTTGAATCTGATATTTACAGCAAAATAATTTTTTTTACACTAAGATGATTTCAGTGTGGTAGGTTTTTGTTTCTTTTTTAAACACAAATCATCAAATTATTACTCACACCAATAAGTATTTCTAACTGTTAACACATAGGAATTTCAGCATTTAATACCACAGTGTATGAGGTAAATGTTTATTTACTTCCGTAGAAAGAAATGCACAAATATAATATATGTTAATCTGTATGACAGATGTCAGTTTTGAATAATTTCATGATTCATTTTCCTAAATTTAGATAGTGATATTTTCATGTATCTGTACATTTTCCTTGATACAAAAAGTCTACTCTGCAGCCATAGATTAAAAAAAAATACATCACTCATCAAAATGATTCTTTTGCAATGAATATGCAGGGGAAAATAGCTTACTGTAATGATAATGCTAAATGTCCACTTTTAGCTCATATTCTTGGTGGAATTTATTTCTAATTATTAGCTTACATTACAAAATTTATTTAACATCATCAAACTAGACAAAATAAGACCATTAATATATTCAACATAAGAAAGGCTATCAGCCTAATGAGTAAAATAGGATAAAATTTGAGGAACATCAAATGAGTTCATTATCAACGTTGAGGAAGAATTTCACATATTATAGAAAGCATCAGCAATTAAGGCAGCATTCAACCGACAGAGAGTTAGGAGATAAAGAACTTATATATTGCCATAATATTTTTTTCATGGAAAGAAACTTTCATTACTATGATCTGGGATGGATTATAATATTAGGCAATAGAACACAAGGCATTCATTGGAAAATAGTCATAAATTTACCATCACCTAAACATGTTGGCACAATAGAAAGATGGCACACAGGTGTCCTATATTAGGGGGTGTAAGGCTAAAACTATTTTTATGACAGCCTTGGTAAATCAAAGTGAAGTGAATTGCAATGATTTAGCTTCTAATAATTAGACCTTTTTTTTCCTGTAAGGAAATGAGTTTTAACTCTGAAACCTATGAAAAATAAAGTGTTTTAAAGAAAATCATCATATCAAATAATGAAATTTGGTGTGGTATGATACAGTCTGCTCATGTCTTAGCTTATGAACATCAGTTTTCTTTGGGATTGATCCAAGGCAGTAAGAATCTGGCTGCACCAACTTGATTTACTGGATTAAATTATTTTATTATTTTTTAAATTTTATTTATTTCTTTTGAGAGAGAAAGAGAGAATGTGAGTGAAGGCAGAGAGAGAGGAAGAGATAGAATCCCAAGCCAAATTCAAGAGTTGGATATTCAACCAACTGAGCCACCCAGGTGCCTCTAAATTAAATTATTTTAAAAGAAAATTATACAGCTAAGTTTAAGAATATTGAGGAAGATTGATCATTAACCAAAGCACAACAAGGGCATAGGTGAAACTACAAGAATGGTAGTTAGAACAAAATGAGAGATCAAGGCATTTAAGTCAGGGGCCTGACAGCCTTCTGTTTTTTGAGTGATAGAAATGGCCAAAATGGGTCTCATTGCATTAAAATGAAGGTGTTGGTAGCACTACAATTATTCTGCAAGCTGTAGGAATAATTGGTTTTCTTGTCTTTTCCAGCTTACACGGGTTGTTCCCATTTCTTAGCTCTTTGTCCTCCTTCCATCTTAAAGAGACCAATGAGTCATATGTTTCTCACATTGTGACACTCTTATAGTCACATTCCTGACTTTCAATTTATAAGGACTCTTGTGAATACATTGAGCAGTCCCAGATAATCCATCTCCAGACCCTTACTTTAAGCATATTTGCAAAGTCTTTTTTGCCATGTAAAGTAGCATATTCATGGATTTGTTTTTTGAGGGGATGTCATTATTGTGCCTACCACAGGTATAAATGGAAAAGCAGATTTGACAGGACATAGGGTAAACATATGCTTAAGGTTTGATAAATACTTCAAATTACCCAAGTAATTTTGCTGATTTACATTAATTTACTTGCAATTCACGAGATTCCCAGTCATTTTCCATCTTTACCAACACTTAGCCCTTCCAGTATTTTTTATTTTAGCCATTCTGGGTTTGTAATGGTATTTAATTTTTTTTTAATTTACACATAACTTCAGAGAAATTATTTTGAGCACTTTTCATATGCTTACTGGAAACCTGAAACATTTTTTTAATTATATCTCTTCAAGTATTTTGATTATTTGTACTGAATCTTTCTTATGGATTTCCCAGAGCTATTAATATATTTTAAATTATCCCTCTTTTTCATTTTTTTAAATGTTTATTTTTGAGAGAGAGAGAGAGAGAGAGAGAGAGAGAGAGAGAGAGAGAGAGAAAGCGGTGGAGGGGCAGAGAGAGAGGGAGACACAGAATCCAAAGCAGGCTCTAGCCTCTGAGCTGTCAGCACAGAGCCTGATGCAGGGCTTGAACTCACGAACTGTGAGATCATGACTTGAGCTGAAGTCAGACCCTTAACCAACTGAGTCATCCAGACGCCCCAATATTATCATTGTTTTGAAAAACGTACATGTATTGTAAGTATCTTCTCCCAGTTATTATAAATTCTGTCTTTTGGTAAAAACATGTTTTAAATTTCATGAAATCCTATTTGACAATATTTTTTCCTCCTTTAGTTATTGCTTCCTGTGGCCTGTTCAAGAGAAATTTGCCAGGATTATTATGACATTTTTTTTACTTTTTAATCAAAATACTATTTTTAATTGTATTGAATTTTATGATTTTAAAATAAGTCCACTGTGTATTTCTGTTATCAGTAAAATTGATAAATCTCCACACTTGTTTTTTCTCTGAATACTGTATATATTATTCTTTCTTCTATGCTTTACATAATTCTTAACATTCATACTCAGTGTTCTAAATACAAAATTGAATGATATTTTGTATGTCATTATTTTAAGAAAAAATAGTTTAATTAATTTTTAAAAGTACAGTCACACTAATTATTTATATCCCATGTAAAGTAAAGCATTCAAGGAGATTTTACCATTTAGAAATAAAATACTACTGTTCTTTTTTAAAATGAATTCTAGTGATGTGATTCATTTAGTATGATTCTGGTCACAGATTATAGAAATGCCATTTCAAAATAGCTTCAATAATACACAAATACATTATTTCAAAAATGGCAAATACAATACAGTCAGCTCTAGAATTGAATGATTCAATAACTCTTGTATGTCAGTATAGACCCAGATTCATTCTTATCTCTTCAGTGATCTCTTTGGTTTTAGTGTATCCTTAGATAATTGCTCATGTCTCAGGTTTCCAACACCAATGAAAAGCTATTCAAAGAAAAAAAAAAAAGCACTATACGTGTTTACGGTCTAGAAGTAAATGGTGCTTCAGCAAACTTACTTTCACACATCATTGGCCAGAAATGTGTCACAAATCCCCTTCTGAATCATTTTATGATGAACAATACAGCAGTTGGATGTATAGCTAAATGAAACTGGAAGAGTTTAAGCTTTACTTATTAATTATATATAATAAGTGATGTAATAGATGCTGATTTTTACCTAAACTGTAGCTACTCCCTTATTCTCCATTTCTAAATGGGCTCTGGAAAATATGTTGACCAAACAAAATGTAATATATATATCATATTATATTATATTATATTATATTATATTATATTATATACATATACACACAATATTTCATTGAAAGGTGCATATTAATGGTACTAACATTTTTATGTCCAGTTATTATAACTTGTTATTAAATTATAACTTCTATCCAACATTTCTATTTGATTTTTTTCTCTCTCTCTCTTTACCTCCTTCCCTCTCTCTTTCCCTCTCCCTCTCCCTTTCTCTCTCCATTTCAGATTACTTTTCCTCTCATTCTCTTTCTTGATCATAGTAGAGTTAGTTTCTATAATTTGTGTTAATGTGTTTAATATTTTATTAGCATTTATTTTATAGAAGAATGTATCTTACTCATTTTAAAACTCCCGAAAATTATCAATTTGATTAAGTAAATACATTCTGAAAATTCACATGAAATAATTTAGATAAGTAAATAATTGCTAAGAAAATAATATCACTTTTCTTAATTTTATTCACTGTTTTATGTTAGTAAAAGTAACATTACAAAGCAAAACCATATCTTACAAATCAGAGTAAAAGCGGTAAAAATAAAAATAACAGTAACAAAATATCTATTAGAGATTAACTGAGAGTCTCATATGTTGCTGGTAGAAATATCAAGTATTACCATTATTATATTCAGCATAGAAAGCAGTGCGGCAATACCTATTAAAATTAAAACTATAAATAAATAATAAAAACTAGAAATTTAACCCTTAAGGATCTACACAACACAAATAAAATCAACAATGTTGAAAATATAGCTATTTGTTTATTGCTCAAGTTAAAAAAAAATACTAAACTGGATTGCATGGGTGGCTCAGTCATTTAAGTATCCAACTCTTGATTTCAGCTCAGGTCATGATCTCATTGCACATGAGATTGGACCCTGCACTGGGCTCTGCACTGACAGTGCAGCCCTTGTGTAGGATCGTCTCTCTCTCTCTGTCTCTGCCCCTCTCCCACTCATGCTCTCTCAAAAATAAAGAAACTTAAAACAAACAAAAAAAACTAAACTATAAAACACCTGAATGCTTATTAATAGAATTAAGATTGAAAAAAATATACCTTTGTTAAATCTATGTTTAATATGTTTAAATCTATGTTTAATATGTTAAATGAAATAGAGGTATTTTTATGAGGCAATGTTAAGAAAAAAAGTATGGGGGTGTCTAGGTAGCTCAGTCAGTTAAGTGTTGGACCTAGGCGCAGGTCATGATCTCTCCTTTCATGGGTTCAAGCCCTGAGTCAACCTTTTGGCTGACAGCTTGGAGCCTAGAGCATGCTAAGGATTCTCTGTCTCCCTCTCTCTCTGCCCCTACCCCACTCACACTCTGTGTTTCTCAAAAATAAATAAACATTAAACTTTAAAAAAATTTTTTTTAATGTTTATTTATTTTTCACAGAGAGAGAGACAGAGCATGAGTGGAGGAGGGGCAAAGAGAGAGGGAGACACAGAATCCGAAGCAGGCTCCAGGCTCTGAGCTCTCAGCACAGAGCCCCACACGGGGCTCAAACTCACAGACAGCTAGATCATGACCTGAGCCAAATTCGGTCGTTCAACCAACTGAGCCATCCAGGCGCCTCTAAACTTTTTTTTTTTAAAGAAAGAAAGAAAAAGGATGGAGAATTACATAAAGTAAGTATAACTGTATTATTTAAATAAAGATTTGTTGAAGAATATTTGTATCTACTTTTCACATTATTAGAAAACTGTGATCGTTTTACAGATATAATAGGTATTGAGTTTGATGTGTTTTTCTAGAAGCATGCATAAATTTTAAAAATTAGATACTTATGTTAACTGTACAGTATTAGCATATGTGTTTGTAAGTATCAAAAATATTATCTTGAAGTATGCCTATGGTTGGCCAACATTTTCTATACAGAGTCAGATAGTATTTTATGCTTGCTGGCTACATATCATCTCAGTGGCAGTGGTTTTTCCTCCTTATTCTCCCTCCCACTTTCCCTCTCTCTCCTCCCCTACTGAACCACCTCCCTCCTCCTCTTCTCCCTCTCCTTTTTTCCTTTATTTTTCCATCCTATAGAATATAAAAACAATTTTTAGCTCATATGATAGACAGACCATGGTTATATTTGCCCATGGGCCAGTTTACCAACACCTGCTGTATAAAGATTTTTTAATTTGCCCTTCTTCTCTTAAAAAATACATTATTTACTAATCTCTCTATTTTTAGTTATAAATTTTCATTAGTTTTTCTACCAATGGTAACTAATCTGTGATATGCAATGGCTTTTATTTTAAAATAATTCCTGTTAGGGTGCCTGGGTGGCTCAGTCAGTTAAGCATCCGACTCTTGATTTTGATTTAGGTCATGATCTCATGGTTTGTGAGATCAAGTCCTAAGTTGGGCTCTGTGCTAAAAGCTCTGATTCTTTTCCTTCTAAACCTCACCTGCTTTAGGGGAAAAGGTAAATATACTATGGATTGTCACAGAGGGGAGAAACTCAAACTTTTATGATTCTGTTAAATACACTCAAGCAACCATCCTGCTTATACCTTTGGGTAGGGGAAATGGCTTGATTCAACGGATTCATTTATATGGGTTAATAGTGGGGGGAGGAAGCTAATGTGTCCTTGTAGAATTGAAGTCCATAACTGTGATATCACATCTGAGAGCTCATCTTACTTGCAACTTAAGAAGTAGCCTGCTATATTTTATATGTTAATATCAGTATGTAATATATATATGTATGTAAAATTTAAACATTATAGTATACACTATTAAAATCTACAAAAATTAAAAAGTACATGGAGATCTGAAACACCTCTGGGTCATGGAATAAATCTTTTTCTCACAAAAATTTTATCCCTTTCTCCATGCCCCAATTCTCCAAGAGCCAAGCAATGAGAACTAGATTTGCCTATGACTCCAGAAGTTTAAACCACCCAGGAAGAACCACAAAATTATGAAGCTCTGAACTTTATGGGATCTTCTAAGTCTTATGGGAAGATGTTTGTATCACTCTTTGTAAAGTAAGTAAATACCTCCAGGGAAGATGTTAATAAATCTTGCCAAAACCCTGTCTTTCACTTCTTTAACCTTTATTTCTTTTTGAGACACAGAGAGACAGAGCACAAGCAGGGTAGGGGCAGAGAGAGAAGGAGACACATAATCCAAAGCAGACTCTAGGTTCTGAGCTGTCAGCACAGAGCCCAATGTGGGGCCTCAAACCCATGAACTGGGAGATCATGACCTGAGTCAAAATCAGATGCTTAACTGACTGAGCCACCCAGGTGCCCCCTCTGTCTTTAACTCCTAAGGATCATTAGTCAGTTGATCATCCTTTACCCCAACACCAGTTGTCCTTTCCCAGAAAAGGCCTAATTGTGCAGAAACATGAAAACATCTGGATCATTGAATCCAGAAAGTAGGGATCTTTGAGCCAATTCAGTGTAATGTTTTCCTTGCTTCTACATTTGAATGTAAACCAGGAATTGACATATTATATTTTTGTATTTCACCACCCCACATGGGGATTAGCCAGAGAGGATTATGTCAGCAGTGAGAGTGCTTCAGATAGAGAGCTGTTACTGGACAAACTCCTCTGCCATTTGCCACCAGTTGGTAGATCAGGATTTACCATGAGTGCCTCTATTCTCTGAAGTTCAAAACTTTTACTATATGGATGATGTGCTATTGGTTGTCAAGTCTGAAGTCTCAGTGTCAGAAGCCCTGGCTGTAATGTAATTATATCTTTGCATCAGAGGTTCATAAAAATCTCTTTGAAATTCAGAGTCCTGCTTTCCAATAAAATTGGGACTATGTGGTAGATTCACAATGCTGAATCCTTTTGATATTCAAGGGAAATATTTTGTCTTTTTGGCTATAATACCTAAAGGAAGGCCAAGCACCTTGTTGGATATTTTGGGTACTGGAGATAGTATAACTCTATAACTGATGATTTTGTCATTTTCAGCCTCTCACAAAAGAGGGCAGCCTTTACTCCTTTACTTGGAGATGTCCCTTGGAGTTTTGGACTTATGGCCTCCCTGACATGGCTAATAGATGCACTACCTTTAAAAAGCAGTGATCAGCTTGTGACTGAGCTCTTGTTGATACCTGGCCTTCACAGTCCTTTATATTCTCTGGCCTGAAATTCTCCTGTGTAGTGGGGTCAACACAAACTCAAGAACTAACAAGATAGGAAGGACCTAAATGTATTTGCTTGAAAAGTGAATGATGCACCCAAAAACATAGCCTGCTTGGCCCCAACAGCATCTGGCTTTTCATGATAAAAGGGCATCTATTATTTCACTGGGGACAATTTATTTCCCATAGCACTGCTGGAAAACAAGCTATTGGGACAATTGGACCCTCAGTTCCCTAAGGTTTTCCTAAATGCCTATGGCTTTCTCCTTGATTATTTCCCTGAGCTGAAATCCAGTATCTATGGTTTTGTTTCAGCTGTGGGTGTAGGTTATTTGGCTCAGTAAATGTATCTCTGATTCTAGGACTGTTCCCAAATATCTACTTTTTTTGGACTGGAAAACTATAAACTATATGATTAAATACATCCTTCTCTGAAGACTAAAACGGAAGAAACAAATCATGGCTACTGATGGAATTGTGTGGGTCATTCATTAATCATTCTTGGTAAAGATTAATTCTCTGATGAAACTGACTACAACCAAGTACTAAAATAGATATGCTCTGTTTATGTGGCAGAGGTTATATCTACATGCTGTATTTATGACCACTTCCAAAAACAGACCTGTATGTCTCATGATGGTGAGAGACTACACTGCAATTGGGCATTGCCTCCTTCCACTCCTGGCAGATTGACTACTTAGGCTCCACCACCTTGTGGGACTATTGGCAGTGTCTCATTATCATGTGTGTGTGTGTATGCATACACACACATATCTACACAAAAAGTGAACAACCAGCAACCAGGTGCACTGCTGGAAGTTCTTCCACTAGGAGGTTTCCCTTCACCATTATCGTTCAGGAATAGGGCTGTAGTGATACAGCCGTCCACCTTTGGGTGGTGACTATGTATCTTGCTGAACCATCTGTAAACCAAGCCAGAATCTTCTCTTCCTTTGTCAACTTATCATAATGAACTCCTTATGAGGCCATAGATTTGGGTTATGAGAAAGAGGACAGCTTAGCAGAAGTGGAGACCATGGATATTGGGATATTACTTCATGAAACTTACTTGTGGCTTCATGTCCCACTCAGGTCTAATCTCATATATATAAACTTCCATTTAATCATGGAGTGCTGTTGTGTACACCCAAATTTATGCTGTGATGGGTCAAGTAATATCCAGTTCATAATGGGCAGCTTAGGTCACATGGTAACTTGGTGACTCATGGTTAGCATCTAGTTTCTACCAAGGCCCGGTAGCAGGCCAAAAGCTGTTTCTAAAATGAGATTAATTATTTACAGAGGATGGCAGAGCTTTGATTCAAAATTCCAAGGGCCTGTGTTGTGATTCTCCTATAAGGACCTGCCAAATGATGCATACAGCATCCGTATCTGCCACTGTGACTTAGAACTACTGGATCATATTATCCAGGTGGTTATAGCAGCTTTCACAACAGCCTAGACTGTTTGCACAACCTCTTCTCATTCTGTGTTACACTTAAAACTAGTAGTTCCTTGAGTCACTTGGTAAATAGACTGGAGTAATGCACCCAAATGAGAAATATGTTGCCTCTGAAATCTGAAATGGTCCACTAGAGGGGCGCCTGGGTGGCTCGGTCAGTTAAGGATCCAGCTCTTGACTTCGGCTCAGGTCATGATCTCACATTTCATGGGTTCTAGCTCCAGGTTGGCCTCTGTGTTGACAGCATGGAACCTGCTTGGGATTCTGTCTCTGCCTCTCTCTCTCTCTCCTCACCCCACCCCTGCTTGTGTGCACCCTCTCTCTCTCTTTCAAAATAAAGAAACCTAAAAAAAAATAAAATGGTCCACTAGGTATTATGCCTCTATTGATTACAGGAGGAGTCATATGCAACAACTTATCTTTCACCTTAGAAGGGTTATCTGGTCATTCCCCATAGACAGACCTGTAGTAATTTCATTGAAGTGGAAGGACCCTGAACTTTTATTGGATCCATCTCCCACCCTTTTATATGTAAATATCTAACGAATAACTCTAGAATAGTTGCACCTTCTTGCTCACTAGGTCCAATTAGTTTATTGTCATCAGTGTAATGGGCCAGAATGATATCCTGTAAAAGGAAAAGGCAATCAAGATCCTTGTGAATTAAATTATGATATAGGGCTGGAGAGTTGATATACCCCTGGGTTAAACAGTGAAGGTCTACTGCTGGCCTTGCCAGTTCAGAAAAAATTGTCTAGTAGTGTCTACTAAACAGAAATGGAGAAAAAAGCATTTGCCAAATCATTAGACGTATATGATGTACCAAGAGATTGGTTAACTTGCTAAAGCAATGAAACCACATCTAGTAGAACAGCTGCAATTGGAGTCACCATCAGTGAAGCTTAAAAGAATCCACTGTCATTCTCCAGCATAGAACTATCTTCTGCACAGGGCAAATAGGAAAGTTGAATGAGGATGTGCTGGAAATCACCACTATTCCATTTCTCAAAGCCTTGACGGTGGTAATAGTAATGACTGCAATTCTTCCAGACACGTGATATTGCTTTTGGTTTACCATTTTACTGGCTAGAAGCAATTCTAGTGGCTTCTACTTGGCCTATCTCACTATATTAGCACTCATACCACAGTTCAGGGAGGCAATGTAAGGACTCCAGCAGCTGCTGAGTATGTCTATTCCAATTATGCAGTTTGGAACTGGAAATATGATAGCACCCTTTATAAGACAGACATGAACTAGTAACTTCACTAATTATCTGATTTCCATAAACCTGTATTATGAATGGGGACCAACGTGACTTTTGAGTCTCCTGGAATTAACTATATCACATGGTCTTCTGTGGAGTTATTTCTAGAGAATGTATTGTAAGCCCTGAGAAAGTGAATGGGGTAACTGCTGAAACATCAGCGACGTTCTGGTCTCAAGGCTGTCAAAGTGATAGCACTATGAGAACAGAGCCCCATGATCTCCCAAGAGCCAGTGAGGGAACAGACCCACTGTATTGATTAGCCATTCTTAAAACTGCACATCTTCCCCTACATGCTTTCACATCAACACCAGATGAGTGTTTGGTTTAGGTCTGGAGCCTCTTTGTGTTTTCCCTCCCATGCTTTAACATTCGTTGATGTTTACACCTGGCAAACATGAACTAAAGATTATGTGCAGTTTGCTGCTGCTGCTGTTTCACTGGCAGAGGCAGCCCTGCAGTCCACTTAGTCTAAGTGTCTGAGAACTTTTTCTTTAGTGTGCAGCTACAAGTGGTGCCCAAACAGGGACCAGCAGAATCGACTGGCTCCTAGCGTACCTCGTCTGTCAAGCCCATAAAAGGGAAAGGACGTCTACTCATTTAAGTAGGATCTACCGGCACTCGATACTCACGATGAGAGGAGAAAAATATCCCTAATCTTTCCTTTTCCAGTCAGACATGCAGAACCCTTCATCTTCTTGTCTCTTTTACTTTTGTTTTCCTGTTCTCCTATCATGGGAGTTTCACTATGTGAACAGCAGAATATACATAAGGAGCAACTCCATATGTTTTTGCACTCATCAGGATTTAAAGTCCCAGACAAACATCTAACCCAATTGCTTTCCATAATTTATCAGCAATGCCCATGGTACCCCATTGAGGGGCCCCTTAAAATGGCCAATTGGGAGTGCATAGGGCGCTACTTTAAAAAATGGCCTTGATCCAATAAAGATCTCTCATTTATACACCTGGAACATACACCACAGTGCTACTCATGCTAAAAAACAAAACAAAACAAAAAAAAAAAAACTGATTAAAATGGTGAACAGGACTTGAAAAAAGAAAATGAAAAAGAAAAAAAAAAAAGCTGCCGCTGCTCATCTATCCGAGTTAATAGGCTTTAAGACCGGGAGATCTCTTTCTCTGTCCTCTGGGCTTTTATCCATCTCCAGCCTTCTTGGTGGCACCTCACCTCTATGCTCTTTCCATTACCTGGGTTATGAGAAATTCCCTGACATATGTTGTTTTAATATAACTAATATTTCTCACAGAGTCTCACAACTGATAGATGACATTCAGGCATAATTGGACAAAGTCAGGGTCTCTCCTGGATTGTTTAACTGGTTTGGAACCTGGGAACATTATCTTACAGATGCCATCTTGTTGGTCAATATAATCTTTAGTTTGCATTTTTCTCTTTATTTCTACCAATGTTTACGCCACCTCATGCCTGCCATGCTTCCTATAAAACAATGCCTTAAACCACTCAACCTACCCTTAGGTAGACTGACTGCCATACCACCACACAGTCCCTTATCAGCTTGAAGAAGCCAGAAAGGTCATTGTCCCTGTTCCCTAAAGGCAGTTAAGGGCCCTATTCCAGGGAGAGAAATAAATAGGGAAAGGATTTACACTAGGCAGGGAAAGATATGGGAACTTTAGGGAGGCAGGCTGCAGGTGCAAGTGGGAGGCTGAGAAAGTGGCAGTGGAAGCAGAGTTTGGGAAAAAAAGAGGATGAAATAAACATGTTCTAACCTGCCAGAGACAGGTGCCATAACAGTGCTATCTTACAGTTAGCTCTATGTTGTAAAAGAGAAGGTAAATGGTCAAAAGTTCCTTATATGCAGTTCTTCTTTGCTTTACAGGACCAGGGAAACTTATGTAAGAGTTATAAGTCAGGTGCCAACCTCCTGGCCCCTTAAGCAGCAAAAATAGGCAAGTACTTATAGACTTGCCCCCTGAGGCCTCTTCTCAGAAAAAGCCACATATTAGACCCTTATGCTCTCCTTATCCAGGATTGCCAGGGATAAAAATCTTCCCCCTGAAAGAAAGGCACATTCAATGTATCCATCAACTAAAATGCCTCATGGTACATTTGGAACCATAAAAGTTCCATTTTCCTTGAAAAATCTTAAACAAATAAAAAAGGACCTGAACAAATTTTCAGACAACCCTAATCAATATATATGGGAATGTTCCAAAACCTAACCCAGGTTGCTGAAAGAACACAGGCCATCCCTAATGAAGGGGACTCTAACACTCTCTCGCTGCTTGTCTTAATACACTAAAATTCTGCTAAATGTAATTAAGACTGATAAAAATAAGAAAAATAACTCTATATGTACAAAAGTAAGAGATATATAAAAAAGACATAAGGAATGGGAATGCATTTTTGTTAAAGGTAAAAGAAAGTAATTTTGTCCAAAACAAGACTGGTTATTTGGAAAAAAATAGCTTGGGACAAAATCTAAATGCAAAGGAAAGTTATAGAAGGTTCATGAAATGAAATCTTTGAAAAACAATTTTATATATAGTTAGGACACTAAAGTTAAAATAAATAGATTTTAAAATATACTAATACAAGATGAAAATTCTACTTTTCTCTCTATTCAAAAAAGTTGTCTTGGATTGTAGATCTGCTCTTGAAAAAAAAAAATATATATATATACACACACACAAAGGTCTTTTCCCTTTTATCTGCCAAAGAAAGCCAAAGCTTTATGTTTTGTCTTTATCAGGTCTTTAATTACTGAGTTAAGATTTCTCAATATTAAAAGAGCTAGGTTTTACTAACAACTGTGTAAACCTCCATATTTGCCTTAAAAAATTGCTTATTGCCACCGTGGTTAAATAAATAATTAAAATTTATAATAACCTATAATCCTATTTAGGATATACTTGATAACTTTCTAAGGTCTTAACAAACTTCCCAAGATTTAAATTGTAAATAAAATCTTTTTAACCAATTGGGACTTTTTATTTAAAATCTTACTTGAAAAGCCCTATCAAATAATAATAAACCTTAAGCTATATTGTTGGAGTCAATGCTATAATTGCTCAAATATACATAAAATTCCTAAAATATTAATATGTTTTGATATAAAGTCATCACTTGGTATTCTATTTGTCAAAATGTTCTATGTCACAACTAATTTTTTCTTGTCAATTACATCATAATAATTCTCATATCACATTATGAACCATGTCCCTTTTTAAGCCTTTTTTCATTTATAGGTATTTGTTATTGCTATTGCTCTTACAAAATGTGTTTCATATCCAAAAAGATTTATAAAACAAAATTTAACACAAATACATGTATTTGACATCTTTAAAATCATAAAACAAATGGGAAAAATTTCTAAAATTAAAAAACTACATTCAAACTAAACAAAAATTAGTAACATGAAACTCAACAGAAAAAAATTTTTATCAACTATCAAAGGACTCTTATTTGGGCTTCCTTTTATTTTTGTTATTCTAATCATATTTTCTCCTATGTTTCTTCACCTGATGCCAAGACTCCTTCACTGCCACAATGTCAAGCCATCATTAAACATATTTAAAACCACTCTTATTAAAACAAAAGGATGAGATGACACCCCTAGGGCAAGATTAATGAGAGCCCTATTTATATTAAATCATCTACAATTAGACAAAAATTTTCACTCTGCAATGTTCAAACATTGTCAAATGGAACAGGAACTCCCGAAACCCAAGGTACGGTATAGATTGCCCAATGAGGGGCCATTCTGAAAGGGTCCAATACAATTGTTAACCTGGGGGAGAGGTTTTGCTGCTGTGCTTTCTCCTCAAGGTCCTGTGTGGGTACCTGCTCGGTTAATAAAACCACAACATGAGCTGGCACAAGGGACTCAAGAATCCAATACCAAACTTCAAACTGATGGTGGTGGCCACTCCCAGCAGGATGTAGAATCCAAAGGAAAGGAAGATTGATCACTCAGCCAACTGAGACATCTCCCTGGGGGTGATGTTAAAAAATTAACCTCACGGATGAAGAGGTTTTAATTAACACAGGCACACCTGTGATCCCTAAAATTATGTTTCTGTCCATCATCTCTTGACTTACTGCCAACTCAAATAAGGTAGTACTCCTGCTACTGTGTCTGCATTCTTTACCTGTTGCTTCTACTCACCCACGCTCTACTTTTACTTCTAAAATTCCTATCTTATCTAATGACTCCCCTATTACAGGAGGACACTGGGTTCCCATTAACGTTGATGATTCGTCTAACTATCCATCCTATAGGATCTCTATAAATTGGACTTCTTCTCACTTAGGCATCTCTCTATGTTTCCATTATAATCCTAATACTCATAATACTAACCTAAGCCTCTGTGTCCCTCTTCACAAACAATGGCATATAAACAGCATATTTAAAACATCAGAAGATATAAAAAAGACATCCAGATGGCCAACAGGCACATGAAAAGATGCTCAACGTGGCTCCTCATCAGGGAAATACAAATCAAAACCACACTCAGCTACCACCTCTGCCAGCCAGAGTGGCCAAAATGAACAAATCAGGAGACTATAGATGCTGGAGAGGATGTGGAGAAATGGGAACCCTCTTGCACTGTTGGTGGGAATGCAAACTGGTGCAGCCACTGGAAAACAGTGTGGAGGTTCCTCAAAAAATTAAAAATAGACCTACCCTATGACCCAGCAATAGCACTGCTAGGAATTTACCCAAGGGATACAGGAGTACTGATGCATAGGGGCACTTGTACCCCAATGTTTACAGCAGCACTCTCAACAATAGCCAAATTATGGAAAGAGCCTAAATGTCCATCAACTGATGAATGGATAAAGAAATTGTGGTTTATATACACAATGGAGTACTACATGGCAATGAGAAAGAATGAAATATGGCCCTTTGTAGCAACATGGATGGAACTGGAGAGTGTGATGCTAAGTGAAATAAGCCATACAGAGAAAGATGGATATCATATGTTTTCACTCTTATGTGGATCCTGAGAAACTTAACAGAAACCTATGGGGGAGGGGAAGGAAAAAAAAAGGAGGTTAGAGTGGGAGAGAGCAAAAGCATAAGAGACTCTTAAAAACAGAACAAACTGAGGGTTGATGGGGGGTGGGAGGGAGGGGAGGGTGGGTGATGGGTATTGAGGAAGGCACCTTTTGGGATGAGCACTGGGTGTCGTATGGAAACCAATTTGACAATAAACTTCATATATTGAAAAAAAATAAAGGGAAAATTAATTAATTAATTAATTAATTAATTAATTAATTAAAAAGTTAAAAAAAATAAAACATCAGAAGATAAATCTTGGGTAAGTACTATTAAATATCAACAATTTGTCCTCACCATAGGAGTAGAAGGAAACCTAACTGAGGGAAAATGAATACCAAAACCTCCAATTCTAGTATGTACCAGACCCTGGCTGGAGATGGGGTCCTATGATGGCTTCTCATGGGACCTCTGCTGTTCTCATAATTTTACCCAAATATCCTTATCTAACAATACAATCCTTGAAAATTGGGGACCCCAAGGACTTATGGTGATGGAAATTAATAGAACTTGGGAAGGACATATCTAAAATTGGTCACTTCCTTTCCATCATGACACTTCTAATGCCATATGAAATCCTGGATTTGCGGGTCCAAAACTTAGACTCAAATACTCTACGAATGCCTATTCCTCTATTAAAACTTCTTCTGGAGGATTGGCTTGCCATTTGTTCAAAAAAGTTATGTTTACATTGACAACTTAAAAATCAGATTGCAAAAACAATTATAGAGCTTCAACAAGAAGGCCAACAGGTCATAATTGACACCCTCAATAATATCTCTAACTGGATCAACCCAAAAAACTGGACCTCTGGGTTCAATCTACACTCCTGTTTGAACACTATTTATTATAATATTGCTAATAATCTTGTCTTTTGTTACAGTTATCAAAATGATGATGTTTCTTTGCTCCTCTAACAAGTCACCCAAGGTGTTCTTCACCAATACCCAGATGTTTACCATTCCATGACAACTCCTAGTTCTGCTAATAAAACACAAAAGGAGGGAGATGTGGAGTTATTTCTAGAGAATGTATCGTAAGCCCTGAGAAAGTGAATGGGGTAATTGCTGAAACATCAGCGATATTCTGGTCTCAAGGCTGTCGATGTGAGAACAGAGCCCCATGATCTCCCAAGAGCCAGTTAGGGAACAGATCCACTGTAATTGCTTAGCTGTCCTTGAAACTGCACATATTCCCTACATGCTTTCACGTCAACACCAGATGTGTATTTAGTTTATGTCTGGAGGCTCTTTGTGTCGATGTTTAAACCTGGCGAACATAAAATAAAGATAACGTGCAGTTTGCTGTTGCTGCTGTTCGCTGGCAGAAGCAGCCGTGCAGTCCATTTAGTCTAAGTGTCTGAGAACTTTTTCTTCAGTGCGCAGCTACAGTCTTTTAAAGGAATTAGCCACTGCATTTACTTTTCTATATTTTTAAAATTATTATTTAATCACTTTATCTACATCATTGACTTAAAGCTTTTCTTTAATACTTTTACTTATTTCTGGTTTAATTTCTTGGTTGTTTATTCCCTTATTTAGTAAGATAAATCCTAAATTCTTTACTGTTTGTATGTGTTTCTTTTTAAATTATTGGGACTTCCAATATTATACCAATGGTTTTCTTTTTTCTTTTTAACAAAATTTTGTTATAAAGCATTTTATTTTATATTACTGACTAGGTAGCATATAATTGCTCTTATAATATCTTCTTTTGTAGAAATATCATTTCACACTATGATTTTTAATTATGTTTAACTTCCATGTAACTAAGATGTCTTTGGCCTCCTTTTTGCCTTTTTTTTTTTTTTCAAATTTTATTGGATGACATCCGAAGTACATGATCTACAACACAAACATTTTCATTAGGGTTATTCAGGTTTGCCTATTGCCAAGAAATATGTTTTTATAAATGGGATATGAATGTCTGTATGTATCAATAGCACGGAGTTCTTTTACTGAATGGTATTGCCTATTGTATCTCTAATGCTAGGAATTCATTAATTGTGGGTGTCCACGCACACACACCTATTAGAGTTAGCCCTTTTTAACTGAAAACTCCTTTCAATATTTCTATGCCTGCTTCTGCTTTCTATTTTACTTGCGTAGTATTTCTTTCTCTATGTTTTCAAACTGCATTTCTTTCTCACTACCAGAGAAATCCAGTTTATTCATATTTAGTGTAATGATTGATGTATTTGACTGTATTACTCTCATCTTAATTTTTGTTTCTATTAGTCATATTTTAATTCCCTCACTTTTTATGTTTAACCATGTTTACTTCAAGTGTTCAACTTGTTTATTTGAAAGCAATTGTATTTATATGTCTATTTAATTAATGCTAATCTTCCACTGACATACACATAATTAGACGCATAGTTCCTTCTTATTCCAAAGAAATTATCACTTATTTCTGCCACCATGATAACCTCTTTCACCTGGCATCTTTTGCTCCACTAAAATGATACCTTGATCTTACTGACTTCGTCTTCTCTATTCTTCTCACTCTTCCCCCAGTAAAAGGTCTTTGGGTCCTTCTTCATTCTAGCGTTCACTGCTATGAGTCTATGAGATACTTGGTTTAGTTTTGTTTTTTGTTTTTGTTTTCTTTTACTTTTATATCACTAACACATTTATCTTTGCATTTTTTATGGATTTTATGGAGTCTTTATTTAGCACTTATATTACATATTCCAAGAATTATGGTTATCTTTTTAGCTTTATCTATATTTAGATTCCAAGGATCAATACCTTTATTGTTTACTATGTTCTTTATCTTTCAACATCTTGTGGTCTTCAGATTCATCTTATACTTGGTTAAAATAACCTCTTTTACAGTTTTCGGTTGAGTTATGCAAGGAATAATGACTCCAAATACTTCTTTTTTTAATTTTTTTAATGTTTATTTATTGACAGAACCAAGTGGGGGAGGAGCAGAGAGACAGGGAGACACAGAATACCAAGCAGGCTCCAGGCTCTGAGCTGTCAGCACAGAGCCTGACACAAGGCTCGAACTCACGGACTGTGAGATCATGACCTGAGCTGAAGTTGGACGCTTAACTGACTGAGCTGCCTAGCCGCCCCGACTTCAAATATTTCTGTTTCTCTGCCTTCTGAAGGCTGAATGATACTTTGGTTATAGAATTATAAACATAAGTATGTAAGATCAATTTGCTCTTAGAATAACCTGAACGTTGTCATATGCTACAGATATCCAATGCTGAAAAAAGTAATACTCTATTGTTATTTTAAGTTTAAATAACTATTATAGAATTTTCCTATAAGATTAGAAGGCCAATGATTTTGTTTTACTGCTTATCTGAAAAATAATGAGAAGTGTTTAAAAAAAAACACAGATTATAAAAACATCTATATGCTGAGGACTGGGTTAGGCAAAAGAAAAATAAAATCTGTTAGAATTATAGCAATTGTTCCCTATTTGGTTTGTTTTAGTATGTTGAATAAAATCTCTAAGTCTGAATAGTACATAACCATCATTCAATAATAGCTTGAAAAAGCACTGAATGTAAATTCAATCTTAATATTTTCTATCACTAACCTAAATTTTAAATTATAGATCCCTAAACATGATACAGAGACTTCAATTCACATTTATATATTCAAGACAGTAAGTGTAAGGTACAAATTTTTTATTTAAGTAGTTTTTTGGTGTGAATACACATTATAACCTCAATCAATATCCATATCTAGGCCAGATTCTATATACATTATAATGTCATAGGCTCAAACATATAATTCAGACTCTACATGTCTGTTGCAAAAAATAAAAAAAAAAATAAACCATTAGATCTTAGTCTCCAAATAACAAATAATATGAAAACCCAAAATATTGTGTTTTTTCACATATTCTCCTAATTTACACATTTTCTTAAATTATGTTCAATATGTACATAGATATAATGCTTCTAATGTTAGTGTTTGATTTACTAACATTTAGATTTTCTGTTCTTCTTTTCATAAATACAGATATCTTCTTTGGTAAAAGCACCTACAGTCTTTTGTATTAAATTACATATATTAGCCTGATTAATTATAATAACTCCAATTCTATGGATTAAATTCACATTAGCTTAAAATAAATAGCTCAATTTTTTGAGTTTCCTAAAAAAACACATTGTTTGGTTTCAAAAAATGCCAATTTTTATTAAAAAAATTTTAAAAACCTATTTTTTTAACCTGTCGTTTGACAGAAAAACTGTAAAAGATTTTCACACCAAATTATCTTGATCATATTGAACAGTGTATTACAGAGTGTATTGCCATCTATTGGGTAACATTATTCCCAAATTGTGCTCATGTTTTTTGTTTTGTTTTGTTTTGTTTCAAGTATATTTTGATAAAACCTTAACATACAAAAAAAGGGGAGGGGGCTCATCATTTACCTACAGCATCATTAACTATTTCCACTTACACATAAAAAATCAGGTTAGTTGTTTGTTTGCTGATTCTGTGGTGTTACTGAGTTAACTACCACCAAAACCAAACATAGATAAATGAGATGAGGTTTCATCTATAATGACTAAGAAATCAGAAAGACACATTTGGTGAATCTCTCTCTTATAAAGAATAATTTTAAAGATTAAATATGTTTATAACATTGAATTCGTGTCTACAAAGATACAATCTTCAAAATGTGGATATTATTATCAGGCTTAGCAAAAAAAAAATGATTTCATGGGGAAGGCCATGCTGTAATTCTGCATGTAAATATGAATATTTGTATAAAAAAGGAGGCACAAAGAAGGAAAAGACCCTAAAGCACTGAAAATATTTCAAAGATATAGGAAAATATATATTCTTAGAGTTGGATTAAGATGATCCCAATGCTTTATATAAGGGTGTTAGCTATCCTGCTATGCTCTTACTGTAAGAATTGACAAGAAATAATTTTGTTTTGTGATTATGACACCTTCAATGCAGGATAACATTCTGGCAATTTAGCAAAACAAAGGCTTCATCTGAGCAGCCTCTTTCCTTGCCATACTATATTGAGGTTCTATTTTATTGGAAGCTTGAGGTTAAGAAATGTGTCCCAAGAAAGGCAGGAAATGAAAAAGAATTCTCTCACTGTAGTAAGGTCTCTTTTGTGATAGTACTGTTGTATAGAGTTTAATTAGATGATGGGAAGAGACCTAATGTCACTGAGAGAGAACATAATTGAGGTGCGTCACAGAGCCAGCCTTCTACTCTAAAGCTTTTATTTTGTGAAGTCAGGAATACCGCTATATTCAGGTCCAAATGGTAGAGTTGGGGGGAATAGTTAAGCATTGAGTGCAGAATATATGCCAAATCTAAAAGCTAAAATATTATTTTTAGAGTATGAATATAGTTTATGCCAAATGTTTAAAATAAGATGTAAAAAGCTAGAATGAGGAAATTCTTCCTAATTTTTTTTTTATATACTGTGAATTGAAGGGCAAAATAGAATTGTATGCTCCCAGGTGAGCTTCATCAACTTCTCTCTCTCTCTCTCTTTTTTAACGTTTATTTATTTTTGAGACACACACACACACACACACACACACACACAGTGCAACAGGGGAGGGGCAGAGAGAGAGGGAGACACAGAATTCGAAACAGGCTCCAGGCTCTGAGCTGTTAGCACAGAGCCCTACGTGGGGCTCAAACCCACAAACCACAAGATCATAACCTGAGACAAGATCAGATGCTTAACAGACTGAGCCACTCAGGTGTCCCTCGTCAACTTCTCTTAATGGTGTACACTTTATAATTTGAATTTGGGTTAAATATGTTCACTATCTACATTGAATTGAAGTAACACTGAGAATTGACTGTTTAAATAGTTAAAGGGAAGTTCAAAAAGATAGTTACATTTTATATGAAAATTAGAATAAATATATAGTACATATGTTTAGTTAATTCCTAATTAACCAAACACTGGAACATATTTAGAACATATAAACATGCACACATAGTTTTATTTTCATAATAAATCCTTTGTTTAGGCAAGGCACTTTTATTACTTTGTGATTTAACTGAGAAGGAAAGTGCAACATAAAATTTAAATGATTCTTTCAAATTTCCATGTGTAATAAGCAGTGGAGGTTGTACAAAAATTCTTTCCTCCAAATTTCACTTCCTGGGTTCTACATCTGTGTCAGTCTGCCTCCAAGATTCTTGTTTTCACCATCTTTGTAATTGCTCAGACTTGCACATTCTTACTAAAGAACAAACAGTACGTATTTGCTCAGGAGCTTGACTAGAAGGAAAAGTATATTATGTTGACTCTCAATGTTTTACATAATTTTTAGGGCTTTAAGAACTTTTTTTTAATTTTGCAAATAAAGAAATCAAAAACACCAAACAAGCAGTGCTGAGCAAAAAAAAAATGATCAATACAGAATATTTCAATAACTTATTATATAATTAGATAACTTTATTCTAGTATCACTGAATTTTTTCAAGTCAGTCTTTTGTTTAATTTCTCTTTAGTAAAAGTAAAAATAAAATGTATGTACATATGATAGAAACTAACCAAAAATATGTTGTTTCAGAATACAGATTTGAGGAAGTTTATATGATAATTATGGAAATATCTTTATGTGTACAGTTTAAAAAATGCTAATTTTATGGCACAATGAAGAAAACTTCTGTTTTCTTGCTTAAAAGTCAAGTATCAATTTTAAAAAGTTTCAAATTATTTCCAACTACTAACTACTGTTATATTACAAAGATTGAGGGCCATGTGCAATCTACTAAATTATGAAATAGGAAAAAAAATGTTGGAAAGAAAGCTATCAATGAAATTTTTCCTTTTTTAAAATTTTATGTGTTTATGTGTTTGTTATAAGCTTTTCATAATAAAAAGATGCCCAACAATGTTTTTCTTTATAATACTTCCCCTAATAATGACCTTCCTAGTGGTATTTATTCACAAGTGACTCATGTAAATTTAAAAAGCCTATCTGTTGTGAAGATAGCCCTAATTTTTGTTAGGGGTGTGTGTGTGTGTGTGTGTGTGTGTGTGTGTGTGTGTGTGTGTGTGTGTGTAGGGGGGGATTTTTTGGTATTTTAATTTTTAGTTTTTTTTTTTTTGGTTTTGTTTTATTCCAGTTATTTAGCATACAATATCATATTAGTTTCAGGGGTATAACATAGCGATTCAACACTTCCATACAACATCCTAGGCTCGTCACAAGTGTGCTGCTTAATCCCCATCATCTGTTTCACCCATCCCCCCAAATATTACCTTCTGGTGACCATCAGTTTCTTCTCTATAGTTAAGAGTCTCTTCTTGGTTTGCCTCTCTCTTTTTCCCTTTTCTTCTTTATTTTGTTTCTTAAATTTCACATATGAGTGAAATCATATGATATTTGTCTTTCTCTGACTGACTTATTGCACTTAGCATTGTACTCTTTCTGACAACCCCATATAATTGTGGGCTCATTTCTGGGTTTTCTATTCTGTTCTGTTGATCTATGTGTTTATTTTTGTGCCAATACCATACTGTTTTGATCACTATAGCTTGGTAATATAACTTGAATTTATAACTATAATTTCCTTCTTTTTTCTGGAATTATGATGCCTCCAGCTTAGGTTTTCTTTTTTCAAAGTTGCTTTGGCTATTCTGGGTCTTTTGTGGTTCCACACAAATTTTAAGATTGTTTGCTCCAGCCCTGTGAAAAAGTTCTGATAGTATTTTGCTAGGGATTGCATTAAGTTTATAGATTGCTTTGGGTAGTATAGATATTTTAACAATATTTGTTCTTCCAATCAATGAGCATGGAATGTTTTTCCATTTGTTTGTGTCCTCTTAAATTTCTTTGATCATTGTTTTATAGTTTTCAGAATACAAGTCTTTCATCTCTTTGATTAGGTTTATTCCAAGATATCTTACTGTTTTGGATGTACTTGTATGTGAATGGAATCAATTTCTTAATTTCTCTTTCTGCTGTTTCATTAGTGGTATATAGAAATGCAACAGATTTTTGTATGTTGATTTGGTGTCCTAGTACTATGTTCAATAAAATTGGTGAGAGTGGACATCCCTTATTATATTCCTGACCATAGAGGAAAAGCTCTCAGTTTTTTCCCAGGATGATTATTAGCTGTTGGGTTTTTCATATACAGCCTTTATTGTGTTGAGGTATGTTACCTCTAAAACTACTTTGTTGAGAGTTTTTACCATAAATGGATGCTGTACTTTGATACAGACTATGAGTCTGGATTTCTCTTTTGTCCAGCAGAAAAGTGGACACAGAACGGAAAACGAATGAGGCTAATGTCTGGGAGGAGACATGAGCCCAGAACAGGGGTTTCGTCTCCCTAGTTATTGAGGCTCAAGATCTTACACACGTGGTGAACGTGAAAAAACAATCTGATAGTAATCATTAACTTGTGTGTGTAAGAAGCAAAGGGTCTGGGGAACAAATGGAGTTTGAAGTTGTGATCAAAGTATATTGGCACCAATTGGAAAGTAGTTTCCTGCAAGTGAGATAACAATTATGATATCTTGCTAACTAACCTTGTGGGCTTGTACCTTGTGACGACGGCTTTCCGCCCTAAGCTTTTTTAACCCATTAATTTAAGTATAAGGAATTCTTGAACCTATTTGCCTACAGTACTTTGTCAAAAGTTTTTCTACATCTATTGAAGGGATCATATGGTTCTTATCTTTCCTTTTATCAATATGATATATCACGTTGATTGTTTTGAGAATATTAAACCAGCCTTGCAACCCAGGAATACATCCCACTTGATAATGGTGCATGATTTTTTTTAATGTTTATTTAGTTTTGAGAGAGAGAGAGAGAGAGCAGGGAGGGGCAGAGAGAGAGGGAGAAACAGAATCTGAAGCAAGCTCCAGGCTCTGAGCTGTCAGCACAGAGCCTGATGCAGGGTTCAAACCCACGAGCTGTGAGATCATGACCTGAGCCAAAGTTGAATGCTTATCCGACTGAGCCATGCAGGGTCCCTGGTGAATGATTTTTTAAATATATGATTGGATTCAATTTGCTAGTATTTTGTGGAGAGTTTTTGCACCTATGGTCATCAGTGATATTAGCTTGTAGTTTTCTTTTTTTAGTGTCTTTATCTGGTTTTGGTATAAGGTAATGCTCGCCTCATAGAATGAATTTGGAAGTTTTCCTTCTTTCTATTTCTTGGAATGGTTTAGGAAGAATTGGTATTAACTCCTCTTAAATGTTTGGTAAAATTCCCCTGGGAAGCCATCTGGTCCTGGACTTTTTTTTTTGGCATTTTTGATTACTGATACAATTTCTTTGCTGGTTATCAATTGTTCAATTTTTCTATTTCTTCCTGTTTCTGTTTTGGTAGTTCATATGTTTCTAGCAATTTATCCACTTCTAGCTTGTCCCAATTTGTTGGCATATAGTTTTTCATAATATTCTGTTATAATTGTTTTCGTTGTGTTGGTTGTTATTTCTCCTTTCTCATTTGTTATTTTATTTTTTGGGGTCCTTTCTTTTTTTCTTTTTGATAAGTCTGGTTAAGGGTTTATCAATTTTATTAATTTTTTCAATGAACCAGCTCCTGGTTTTATTGATCCACACTACTGGGTTTTGTGTGTGTGTGTGTGTGTGTGTGTGTTTTAATTTCTATATCATTTATTCTCTAATCTTTATTATTTTCTTCCTTCTGCTGATTTTAGGTTTCATTTGTTCTTTCTCTAGCTCCTTCAGGTGGAAGATTAGTTCATTTGAGATTTTTCTTGCTCCATGGGATAGGCCTGTATTGCTACTTACTTCCCTCTTGTGACCAATTTTACTGCATCCCAAAGGTTTTGGATAGCTGTGCTTGTATTTTCATTTGTTTCCATCTATTTTTTTTTATTTTTTCTTTGATTTTCTGGTTGATCCATTTATTGTTCAGTAACATGTTGTTTCATCTCCATGTATTTGTGATCCTTCCAGATTTTTTCTTGTGGTTGACTTCTAGCTTCATAATGTGTGGTCAAAAAAATGCAAGATATGCCTTTTTTTCTATTTGTTGACGCCTATTTTGTGATCTAATATATGATCTATTCTGGAAAATGTTCCATGTGCACTGGAAAATAATGTGTATTCTGCCATTTTAGGATGGAGTGTTCTGAATATATGTTAAATCCATCTAATTCATTGTATCATTCAAAGCCTTTGTTCCCTTGTTGATTTTCACCTTAGATGATCTGCCCATTGACGTATGTGAGGTGATAAAAGTACCCTACTATCATTACATTAATTATTAATGAGTTCCTTTGTGTTTGTTTTTTTTTAATTTTTTTTCTTAACATTTATTTATTATTGAGAGACAGAGACAAATCATGAGCATGGGAGGGGCAGAGAGAGGAGGGACACAGAATCTGAAGCAGCTCCAGGCTCTGAGCTGTCAGCAGAGAGCCCAATGTGGGGCTCGAACCCACAAACTGCAACACCATGACCTGAGCCAAAGTCAGATGCTCAACCGACTGAGCCACCCAGGCATCCCTCCTTTGTGTTTGTTATTAATTGTTTTGTCTATGTGGGTGCCTTCATGTTGGGTGCATATATATTTACAATTCTTATATCTTCTTGTTGGATTTTCCCCTTATTACTATATAGTGCCCTTCTTTGTCTCTTGCTATGGGGTTTGTTTTAAAGTCTAGTTTGTCTGATTTAAGTATTGCTACTCTGGTTTTCTTTTGACATCCATTTGCATGATAAATGCCCTCCATCCCCTCACTTTCAATCTGCAGGTGTCTTTAGGTCTAAAATGAGTCTCTTGTAGGCAGCTATAGATGGATCTTGTTTTTTAATACATTCTGTCACCCTATGTCTTTTGACTAGAGTGTTTAGCCCATTTACTTCAAAGTAATTGATAGCTGTACATTTATTGCCATTTTATTACTAGTTTTATTGTTGTCTCTGGAGATATTTTATGATTCTTTTTTGTCTTCTCTCTTTCATGTTTTGTTGATTTTCTTTAGTGATATATTTGGATTTCCTTCTCTTTATTCTTTGCATGTTTATAAGTGGTTGCTGGTATATGGTTACCATTAGGTTTGTATATAACTTGTTCTGCCAATGGCAGTCTATATTAAGTTGATGGTCATTCAGGTTTGGGCCCATTCTTTTCTCCTTTCCTCCTTTTTAGGTATATGTTATTATATTTTATATCCATTTTTATATGTGTTAGGTATATACCTTTTAGGTATATGTTATTATATTTTGTATCCATTTTTGTATGTGATTTTCTTGACTGATTTTTACAGAAATATTCTTTTTTTTTTTTGCTTTTTTGCTGTTATTTCCTACTTTTTTACTGTCACTTTTGGTCTCTTCTTTACACTCAGATAGTGGCCTCTAATATTATTGCAGGGCTGGTTCATTTAGTGGTTACAAACTCCTTTAGTTTTTCTTTGTCTGGGAAGTCTGGGAAACTTTTTTTTTAAACTCTTTATCTCCCCTTCTGTTCTCAAGGATACCCTTCCTGGATAGAGTATTCTTGGTTGCAGATTTTTTCCCATTCAGCATGTTGAACATATCATGCCACTGCCTTCTGGCTTATGAAATTTTCATTGAGAGATCTGCAGTTAGCCTCATGGGTCTTCCCTTGTATGTTAAGGGCCTCTTTTGTCTTGCTGCTTTTAGAATTGTTTTCTTTATCACTATATTTTGCAAATTTAATTACAATATGTCTTGGTGTTGGTCTGCTTTTGTTGATTTTGATGGGAGTTCTCTGTGCCTCCTGGATATGGATGTCTGTTTCCTTCCCTAGATTAGGAAAGTCTTCAGCCATTTTTTCCTCAAATAAATTTTCTGCCTCCTTTTCTCTCTTCTTCTTCTTCTGTGACTCCTATGATATGAATGTTATTACATTTTTGGAGTCACTGAATTCCCTAAGCCTTTTTTTGTGATCCATAATTTTTTCCCTTTTGTTAAGCTTCATTAGTTTCCATTATTTTATCTTCTATGTCACTTACTCACTCCTCTGCTTCTTCCATTCTTGTGTCCATTACATTTAGTCTGTTTTGAATCTCAGCTACTGTATTTTTCATTTCTGTTTTTTTTAACTCTTTTATCTCTGTGGTAAGGGATTCTCTGATTTTTTTTTATTTTCTTCTCAAGCCCAGTGAGTATCTTTATGATCATTGCTTTAAACTATCCATCAGCCATGTTATTCATATCTGTTTCACTTAGATCTCTGGCAGTAGTCTTATCTTGCTTTCATTTGGGATAAATTCCTCTGTCTTTCGTCTAAATTTCTGCCTTTTGTGTGTTAGAAAAACATGTTATGGCTTCTGCTTCTGAAAATAATGGCCATGAAGAAGAGGTCATGTAGTGTCCAGGACCTCCTGGTGCTTCAGGGCGTGTCTCTGGTGTGTGCTACATGTGTTCTGTGGTTGTGTTTTGGCTGCACTATCCTTTAGGATAGTTGCCTGCAGAGGCACTCCTTGCCTACTGCAGGCAGTGTTCAGTTCCTGGTCTGAATGTGATGAATTTTAACTAGGTGTGCTCTGGTCTCCTTGTGAAATGAGATCTGTCATCACATCCACCAGAATTGAGGTCCTGCAAAACTCTCAGGTTAGGAGGTATGAGCAGGGGTTTGTGCTGGTCTTCTGGGTGAGGGACCCACTGCCCTGGGACTGAAGCAAGTGTGACTGAGAAGGGCAGTTCCACCATAGTGTAGAATACCCAGTGGGTTTTAGTGTAAGCAAGTTACGCAGCCAGTGTTGGTTATGAGCTTCTTCCCACAGGTGGCTCTGTGCTTGTGCTGAGAGGTAGGGGAAGGAAATGGAACTGGCCAGCTCCTTTTTTCCTGGAGAGATATCTCTGTGAATGCTGCCTCTCAGGCATGTGTTCAAAGAATAGCAAATAATCTCCTCACTATGAGCCCCAGGACCCCTTCTGATCACTGTTGCACCTGTCTGTCCCCAGGTTCTTTGCCTGCCTTCACTCTAGTAGTAGCACATTCGCTCTAGGCCCTATTCCAGCCAAATCCACTGACTATTTGTTTGTTTGTTGGGTGTGTGTGTGTGTGTGTGTGTGTTTTGGGTGATGATTATATTTTTATGTTTTATTTTTTAATATAATTTATTGTCAAATTGGCTAACAAACAATGTATACAGTGTGCTCTTGGTTTTGAGGGTAGATTCCCATGATTCATCACTTATGTACAATACCCAGTGCTCATCCCAACAAGTGCCTTCCTCAATGCCCATCACCCATTTTCCCCTCTCCCTCACCCCCCCACATCAACCCTCAGTTTGTTCTCTGATTTAAGAGTCTCTTATGGTTTGCTTCCCTCCCTCTCTGTAACTATGTTTTTCCCCTTCCCTTCCTCCATGGACTTATGGTAAGTTTCTCAAGTTCCACATATGAGTAAAAACATATATCTATCTTTCTCTAACTGACTTATTTCACTTAGCATAATACCCTCCAGTTACATCCACATTGCTGCAAATGGCAGGATTTCATTCTTTCTCATTGCCAAGTAGTATTCCATTGTATATATAAACCACATCTTCTTTATCCACTCAACAGTTGATGGACATTTAGACCCTTTCCATTATTTGGCTACTGATGAAAGCACTGCTATAAACATTGGGGTACATGTGACCCTATGAATCAGCACTCCTATATCTTTTGGATAAATTCCTAGTAGTGCTATTGCTGGGTTGTACGGTAGTTCTAATTTTAATTTTTTAGGAACCTCCACACTGTTTTCCACAGTGGCTGCACCAGTTTGCATTCCCACCAACAGTGCAAAAGGGTTCCCTTTTCTCCACATTCTTGCCAACATTTGTTGTTTCCTGAGTTGTTAATTTTAACCACCCTAACCGGTGTGAGGCACTATCTCAGTGTGGTTTTGATTTGTATTTCCCTGATGATAAGTGATGTTGAGCATCATTTCATGTGTCTGTTGACCATCTGGATGTCTTCTTTGGAAAAGTGTCTATTCATGTCTTCTGCCCATTTTGTCACTAGATTATTTGTTTTTCAGGTGTTCAGTTTGGTAAGTTCTTTAGATATTTTGGATACTAATCCTTTATCCGATATGTCATTTGCAAATATCTTTTCCCATTCCATCAGTTGCCTTTCAGTTTTGTTGATTGTTTCCTTTGTAGTTCAGAAGCTGTTTACCTTGATGAAGTCCCACTAGTTCATTTTTGCTTTTAATTCCCTTGCCTTTGGAGATGTGTTGAGTAAGAAATTGCTGCGGCTGAGACCAAAGAGGTTGTTGCCAGCTTTCTCCTCTAGGGTTTTGATGGTTTCCTGTCTCACATTTAGGTCTTTCATTCATGTTGAGTTTATTTTTTGTGTATGGTGTAAGAAAGTGGTCTAGTTTCAGTCTTCTGCATGTTGCTGTCCAGTTCTCCCAGCACCATTTGCTAAAGACTGTCCTTTTTCCATTGGATGTTCTTTCCTGCTATGTCAAAGATTAGTTGGCCATACATTTGTGGGTCCAATTCTGAATTCTCTGTTCTATCAGTCTATGTGTCTGCTTTTGTGCCAATACTATGCTGTCTTGATGATTACAGATTTGTAGTAGAGGCTAAAGTCTGGGATGGTGATGCCTGCCACTTTGGTTTTCTTTTTCAAAATTTCATTGGTTATTTGGGGTCTTTTGTTGTTCCATACAGATTTTAGGATTATTTGTTCTAGCTTTGAGAAGAATGCCAGTGCAATTTTGACTTGGATTGCACTGAATGTGTAGATTGCTTTGGGTAGTATTGACATTTTAACAGTACTCATTCTTCCAATCCATGAGCATGGAATTTTTTTTTTCCATTTCTTTGTGTCTTCAATTTCCTTCATAAGTTTTCTATGGTTTTCAGCCTACAAATGTTTTACATCTTTGATAAGGTTTATTCGTAGGTATTTCATGGTTCTTGGTGCAACCATGACTGGGATTAATTTCTTGATTTCTCTTTCTGTTGCTTCATTATTGGTGTAGAGCAATGCAACCGATTTCTGTACATTGATTTTTATCCTACGACTTTGCTGAATTCATGTATCAGTTGTAGCAGTGTTTTGGTGGAGTCTTTTGGGTTTTCCACGTAGAGTATCATGTCGTCTGCGGAAAATGAAAGTTTGACATCTTCTTTGCCAGTTTTGATGGCTTGTATTTCATTTTGTTGTCTGATTGCTGCTGCTAGGAATTCTAACAGTATGTTAAACAACAGCGGTGACAGTGGACATCCCTGTCGTGTTCCTGATCTGAGGGGGAAAGCTCTCAGTTTTTCCCTATTGAGGATATTAGCTGTGGGCTTCTCATATATGGCTTTTGCAATGTTTAGGTATTTTCCTTCTCTCCCGACTTTCTTGAGGGTTTTTATTAAGAAAGGATGCTATATTTTGTCATATGCTTTTTCTGCATCTATTGACAGGATCATGTGGTTCTTATCCTTTCTTTTATTAATGTGATGTATCACATAAATAGGTTTGTGAGTACTGAACCAGCCCTGCAGCCCAGGAATGAATCCCGCTTCATTATGGTGAGTAATTCTTTTTATATGCTGTTGAGTTTGATTTGCTAATATCTTGTTGAGAATTTTTGCATCCATGTTCATCAGGGATATTGGCTTGTAATTCTCCTTTTTTGTGGGGTCTATGTCTGGTTTGGAAATCGAAGTAATGCTTGCTTCATGGAATTAATCTGGAAGTTTTCCTTCCCTTTCTATTTTTTGGAATAGCTTGAGAAGAATAAGTATTAATGCTTCTTTAAATGTCTGGTAGAATTCCCCTGGGAAACCATCTGGCCCACGACTCTTATTTGTTTGGAGATTTTTGATAACTGATTCAATTTTTTCACTAGTTATGGGTCTGTTCAAATTTTTTATTTCTTCCCATTTGAATTTTGGAAGTGTGTGGGTGTTTAGGAATTTGTCCGTTTCTTCCAGGTTGTCCAATTTGCTGGCATATAATTTTTCATAATAATCTCTGTAAATTGTATTTCTGAAGGGTTGGTTGTGATAAGTCCATTTTCATTCATGATTTTATCTATTTGGGTCCTCTCTCTTTTCTTTTTGAGAAGTCTGGCTAGGGGTTTATCAGTTTTGTTTTGTTATGTTTTTTTCTTTAAAAAAAACAGCTCTTAGTTTCATTGATCTGTTCTACTGTCTTTTTTTTTTTTTTTTTTTGGATTCTGCATTGTTTATTTCTGCTCTGATCTTTATGATTTATCTTCTTTGGCTGGCCTTGGGGTTTCTTTGCTATACTGCTTCTAGTTTCTTTAGGTGTGCTGTCAGATTTTGTATTTGGGATTTTTCTTGTTTCTTGAGATAGATCTGGATTGCAATGTATTTTCCTCTTAGGACTGCCTTTGCTGCATCCCAAAGGGTTTGGACTGTTGTGTTTTCATTTTCATTTGTTTCCATATATATATATTTTTAATTTTGTCTTTAATTGCCTGATTGACCCATTCGTTTTTTAGTAGGATGTTGTTTAGCCTCCATGTATTTGGATGTTTTCCAACCTTTTTTCTGTGGTTGATTTCAAGTTTCATAGCATTGTGATCTGAAAATGTTCATGGTATAATCTCAATTCTTTTATATTTATTGAGGGCTGTTTTGTGACCCAGTATGTGATCTATATTGGAGAATGTTCCATGTGCACTTGAGAAGAAAAGTTCTAAATATATCTGTAAAGCCCATTTGGCCCAGTGTATCATTTAGGGACATTGTTTCTTTATCGATCTTATGCCTAGATGATCTGTCCATTGTTGTAAGTGGAGTATTAAAGTCACCTGCAATTAACATATTCTTATCAATATGATTGCTTATGTTTGTGATTGTTTTCTATATTTCGGTTCTTCCAAATTGGGTTAACATTTATAATTGGTAGCTCTTCTGGATGGATAGACCCTGTAATTATGATACAATGTCCTTCTTCATGTCTTGTTACAGCTTTAGTTTAAAATCTAGTTTGTCTGATATAAGTATGGCTATTCCATCTTTCTTTTGACTTCTAGCAGCATGACAGATGCTTCTCCATTCCCCCACTTTCAATCTGAAGGTGAACTCAGGTCTAAAATGGGTCTCTTATAGACAGCAAATAGATGGATCTTGTTTTTTTATCCATTCTGATACCCGATGTCTTTTGATTGGAGTATTTAGTCCATTTACATTAAGTGTTATTATTGAAAGATATGGATTTATTAGTGTCATCGTGTTATCTCTAGGTTTCATGATTGTGGTGATGTCTCTGGTCTTTTGTAGTCTTTGCAACATTCCATTCACAGAGCCCCCCTTCAGATCTCTTGTAGGGCTAGTTTAGTGGTGATGAACTCCTTCAGTTTTTGTTTGTCTGGGAAAATCTTTATCTATCCTATCCTGAATGACACCCTTGCTGGATAAAGGATTCTTGGCAGCATATTTTTCCTATTCAGCACATTAAATATTTCCTGCCAATAACTTCTGGCCTGCCAAGTTTCAGTAGATAGGTCTGCTACTACCCTTCTGTGTCTACCCTTGTAGTTTAAGGCCCATTTGTCCCTAGTTGTTTTCAGAATTCTTTTTCTTTGTATTTTTCCAGTTTCACTATGACATGTCATGCAGAAGAGCAATTCCTGTTACATCTGAAGGGAGTTCTCTGGGTCTCCTAGATTTCAATGTCTGTTTCTTTCCCGAGATTGGGGAAGTTCTCACCTATGACTTGTTCAAGTACACCTTCTGCCCCTTTCTCTCTTCTTCTTCTGGAACTCCTATGATATGGATATTATTCCATTTCATTAAATCAGTTAGTTTTCTAATTCTCCCCTCGTGGTCTAGAATTTTTTTTATCTTTTTCTCAGCTTCAACTTTTTTCATAATTTTATCTTCTATTTCACTTATTCTTCCTTCTCCCTCTTCAATCCTTGCTGTCACTGCATCTAATTTATTTTGCACCTCATTTACAACATTTCTGAATTTGTCTTGACTATTTTTTAGTTCCTTGATCTCTGCAGTGATAGATTCTCTGCTGTCTTCTATGCTTTTTTCAAGCCAAGCAATTAATCTTATGACCATTATTCTAAATTCTTGATCAGATGTATTGTTTATATCTGTTTTGAGCAATTATTTGGCTATCATTTCTTCCTGGAATTCCTTTTTAGGAGACTTCTTCCATTTCATCATTTTGGCTAGTTTTCTGTCCACTATGTGTTTTAAAATCTTGTTATGCATCTTGCACCTGCTAGCACTATTATATTAAAGAGGAGTCATACACTGTCCAGAGCCTGGTCCTTCAGGAGGTATTTTTTTTTGGAGTGTGTTACATGCTCTCTGTTGTTGTCACTCTGGTTGCTTTATCTCCCTACTCGCAGTGATGTTTCCTACCCTCCACCAGATGTGCTTTGATTTGTTTCTTGAAGTAGCTCTGTGGGAAAAAAAGGAAAGAGAGAAAAAAAGAAAGAAAAAAAGAAAACAAAAAAGAAAAACAACGGGAGGGGGCAGCGGCGGTGGAAGAGGCCTTATCCCATACAAATAGAGAAATGACAGGGGCATAAAAAAAAAGGAAAGAAAAGAAAATTGACCAGGGAGAGAAACTATATGGCTAAATCCAGAGACAGACACAGGAAAATAAAGAAGGAAATATAGAACAGGTATAAAGAGAATAAATTTGTCTGCTTAAACAAACCAACAACCAGAATAACCAAACTAGAGGAGGGAAGAAACAAGAAGGAGAAAAAGGAGGGAAAAAATATGTATATAAACTTTCCAAGAATTAAATCAGAAAATGCAAAAATGCTAGGTGCCTTGAAACTAGTGGTAGCACTGGTCTGGAGGAGGGGCTGTCTGGTTTGTCAGCATCGATACTGCTCCTATAGATACAGTTACCAGGTGCAGAGGCCTGTGGTTTGGTGTAGGCAGGTCCCACCTCCACTGTAGGCCTGCTGTCTATTCTCTGAAGCCCCACATTATTGGTGATGGGGAGAAAAATGGCAACACCCCAGTCTCTCCTCCCCAGACTGAGTGTCCCAAATCACTCTGTTCAGACAGTCCTCACACTGCTGCAAGGGGGCAAGCATTTTGTTTTTGTTTTTGTGTGTTTGTCCACAGTCTCCCATGACACTCTGGGGCTTGTCTGGGATTCAAACCCAGATGTCTTAAAGGGTCCCACTCCATCCACCCCAATTCTGGGGAAGTGCCACTCTGCCCCACAAATGAAGCGCCTCCTCACAGCGCTGCATGGGTGTGAATGAGGTGGTTTGTCCTGCTCTACTGACTCCTGTGTCTCCCTAGTGCTCAGGTGGGATTTAAACCCCGATGTCTTAAAGGGTTCCACTCTGTGTGCTCCAGTTCCAAGGAAATGCCTCTTTGGCCCACCAATAAATGGCCTCTGGCTGGTTGGCGTAGGCACGGTCCTTTTTCCTTTGAATATATACCTTCTTCCCATGGTATTCGAGGGAGGGGATGGCTTTTTCTCACTGTGAACTGTGCCTCTGAACTAGTTATGGAGGCTGGGGCTGGCTCCTCTCCTCCCCAGGTGTGGGAACAGGGCAGCTGGCCCAGTCCAGAGAAAACCCCGCAGTTAGAGATTCGATCTTTATCCATTTTTTTCTGATCCCCAGTCCAAGGTTTTCTCTTGTCGAAATACAGTCCTACATTTCCACAGCCTCTCCTTCTCTTCCCTTTGTTTCTGCACAGAAGAGGTAAATCTAATGACATTTAAAACTCCAGGCTTTAAGCCCCACTGATTGAAATAACACAAAATTCAGCCCCTTTAGTTTTCCTAAGCCAATGGCTTTGGGGAAATGCTATGCTTATGCATTCCCTGGTATGCTCCTCTCTCTTTCACCTTTATCTGTGACCACAGCTCCTTCCCTTCTGCAGCAGCCATGATTCGTTTCTCCCCTACACCACCTCTCTGCACTTCCTACCTTCTTCAATGTGGCCTCTTCTCACCCTTTACTTATGGAGTCTGTTCTGTCAGTCTTCAGGTCTGTTTCTGGGGTATTTAGTATGATCTGATGGTCATCCAGTTGTGTTCATGGGACAAGGAGAGCCTAGGGTCCTTTTACTCCGCCACCATCTTCCTGCTCCTCAAGGATCTTTTATGCAGCTGTTTTTGGACCTACATCCCAGAACTCTCCCTGAAATATCTTGAATGCCTTCTCATTAATATGCAAGACAATAAAGAATCATTTACTTCTAGTTGACCATACTATGTATTCCTACATACTGCTACCAATTCTTATGAAACTGTCTGTATTTCATTAATTAGCCCATGTGGCCCTCATCCTTTCTCTCCTTAAAAATCATCTTCTTTCAACATTCCCTCTATGTGTTCCATGAATGGTCATGCAGGTTGTGTTCTGTCCAAAGTCACTGACCAAGGGATTAGGGATTAAAATCCAACCAGTACTACTACTCAAGCTGTGCATCCCATGAAGCTGCACTGTCCTGGAGGAAGGCATACTTTTTGAAATAAGCCTTCCTAGATGGGGCATTTTTTTTTCAAATTTATTCCTTCACAGGATGTAACAAAAGGTGTCCATTTTTTGATGTTCTGCTGGTGACAGCTTTCAACTATGCCCATCTCCTTTTCCTTCTCATCTCACACCTGGGCAAACTTCTAAGAAATCCTGGGTGCTCCACCTTTGGTGAGGAGGTCAAACCACACAATACTTTGTTCACAGGCAACCCTCATTCTGGCTGTATAAAACTCCCAAGTCAGCTTCATTTCCTGACTCTATCAACCCATTTTCAGTCCTGCTTGGAAGCTACCATATCCATTCTTTTATGAATTATAATAAATACACTCATTCTTTCTTGGTGCATATATGTTGTCATCAGTCTAAACATTTAAACCAAATTTTGGGTAAGGGTACATTGTGTTTCTGTGGAGTGATCACAACAGAGGGGATGTTTTTTAGTCTCGATTCCAACAAAGGCCCAGTACATGCTGTAAATGCATAACGTGGTTGTACTTAGAATAATGGCTACAAAGGGGAAGGCAAAATGTTACAGAAATAAGCACAGAAGAATAGGCAAAAGTAGCATAAGATAAAAGCAAGTGTGACTTGGAAACAAAATACCTGTGTCTAAGAAAAAGCAGAATCTACCAATACTTGAATTACAGGAGGATCCAAGTGACAGTTTGGCAGTTGTGCTGGCTATTTCCAGGAAAGGATTAGACATTCCCTCCCTCATATCCTTCAGGAAACTGAAGACATTGAACATGGAGAGTGGTGGATCTGAGGTCACTGATTTTGTTGCCACTACGAAAATGTCTATGCTTTTCCAAAGTCCTTTCCAGAGTTTGGCCCAATGTATACTATTACATTATTATGAAACTTTTTATATGTTTTAGGCATTAGGCCTTAATGCATTTTTTTTCTCCAAATTTCAGTCTGTGGCTTACAGCTATGTAATGAGAAATTTTATTTAGCCTTTTATTAGTTTTTTTTCTTATTGTATTTCTATCTATTAAAGAATAAATCTTGTTAAAAGACTGACATATTAGCCCGTGGGTTTTCATTGTTGAAGCAAATTTATTTTCTGGTTCATTTAATGATAATCAAATTATAGACACAGATAAAAAGTGAAAGGCAAGTTATTCAATCTAGCATGACCAAGACTGCCACAGTCCTGACCTGAGGATACAAATTACTTCTGTTGAAGTCATTTAAAAAGGTATCCCTTCCTTTTATAGTTGAAATTGTATTTGTACAAATGAAGTTGGTTTTTTTTCCCCACTGACTTTGATCTCTGCATAGATCAAGATAATAATTAGAAAATTTAGACAAATCAATAAAAAAAGGTAAATGTGATGTTTGGGACTCTCTAAACAAAATAAGTGAGTGCTCATTTTTCAACTAGATAGTAATCACTAGACAGGTAATCAATGTTATTCTCTAATTGTGGCTAACTATTAATCCTTCATTTACCTGAATAAAAACTAGAAATTAACTGCACGTGTGATATGGGTGATATAGATATTTTGACAAATTTAAAGGTATTCTATTTGTGCATTTTTCAATTACTAGGAGAGGAAAATATTTCTAATAAATCTAAATATGTATTATTCATGGTTCTCCTAGCTCAATTTATTTGTGCTGTGTTAATTTCCATCTGTGTTTTCAATGTACTTTTGTCATCTATTATACTCACTATCTTTATTTGTATGCAGTATATTAATATATCTTACCAATATCTAATCCTTTGTGGTATTCAATCATCATCCATCGTCATCATCATCATAATTTGAAGAAAAAGAAATGTTTTATGTAGGAAACAGAGTTTTCTTAAGATCCTGAACTAGGCATCAAAAGACATGGCTCCTAGTCCAGGACGCACTCTTGAGTAATGTACACGGTAGGCAAAGAGTAACAACTTGAAATCCAACCTATAGAATTTAGGGTAGAAATTACCTACCTTACTTTATCCATTATGTACTAATTAAATCTGATAATAATAATCGTTACTCCTCTTTTTAATGGCTTTCCATGTGGTAATTGATGTATTTTGTAAGACAAACTTAACTTTAAGAAAGACACTTTACACACCGCAGTTTTACAATATTTACATCAGAAAATGCATGTTTTGTTCTACTTTGGATTTTTGCTATTCAACAAGAAATCCTGCTATATATTGATGAGAAATTAAAAAAATATATAACTTGCAGAGACAATAATGAATGAAATATTTAATAAAACAAGTAGATTTACGTTGAATGATCTGAATCAATAACAACAAATCTAGAGATAATTTGCAACAAATAACTCCTAGGATTTAAAAACTTGGCCTAAAATAATACTTATGTATAAGTGAGATCAAATGACTGATAATTTAAAAAATTCTTTCATATAAAAATGTTAAGTGTATATGAGAATTTATAGTCTATTATATTTCATTACATTTAATTTTCTTCTCTTATGTTTGTGATTTATGGAAAATTCTTCAGCTTAAAATTAAAACCATTTCATACACACACACACAGACACATACACACACAGTAAGGAAGGTTTTATGAACCCAAACTTCTCAATTATTGGATGAAAACTAGAAACTGCTTTTTGTAGTTGAAAATTACCATGTTGTCCTCTATAATATTGCCTTTATTACAATTTGGATCTTCGGAGCAGTTATATTTCAAAAATATATAGATAAGTCTATATCATCTGAAAAAATATGTTTATGACAATTACTTTGAGGCACAGGAAAGAGGGTCAAACTGCATCATTATAATTTAAAAGTGACAAATGGTAAATCATTTTCTTTGGGATATTGTGCCACTGAATTTTCAGAGAAATTATTTTCTTTCATTCATCAAATATTTTTTGGTTGACACCAGACAGTTCTGAATCACAAATTCCAGCCTGAAAACATAGTTTATATATTTTAAGACACAGTATTCAGTGTGGTTGTAAAAAAGTAAAATTCCATAACACCTAAGCTGTTCATCCACAAATACTATATGCTTTAGCCATGAATAAGTTCAAAGAATGTGAGTTATGTGTAAACTGGAAAGTTCAAGAATTGTATTATTTATAGTGACCATAATTTAAATAATTACTTCAGAGACAATTGCTTGGCCAAAGTATTCACTTCTTACTACTTAATATAAATTATCAAAATGTAATCAAGCAGAGCTATATTCTTAAAGGCGGTTATCTCCTATATATTGTCCAGGAATAATAATAACTTTAACAATTATTATAATTGTGAAGTAGGCACCAGGCTAAGCATCTTGCCTGCATTATTTATCTCTTTTACTTTTCACACCCACATTACATACTATTACTGTGCCCTATTGGCCAACTGAACCCAAGAGAAGTGATGTAATGTCCCTAAGGTTACACAACTAGAAAGGTAGTGAACGAATACATTTGAAGACATTAACACCTGATTCTAATATTTTGTTCATTTGATACCTACCCCTTAACACTAATATTACCATTTTTTTGATTTTGGAGAATTATTTACACAGTAATTCATCTTTTTAAATATACACTCACACACATCATTTTAATTTTATTTGTGGGTTTTTTTTTAGGAAAACATTTAAAAAGTAAATTAATCTTTCCTTATGTTTTATTCATTGTTTGTGCTTGGAATATTTTTTCTAGCAATAAACTACATAAATATTCAACAATATTATTTTCCATATGTTTTGTTTTGTCAACTATCTAATCTATTTTAAATATGTTTTTATCACAATAACCATGAACTGAGATATAGTAATATAGAGATACTAAAGTATTGGAGAGATACCAGGATAACAGGTTCCTTCTCACTTAAACAGATGGCAAAAATTTGGAAACAATCTAATACTGATATAGAAAACAGCTTTTGAGACATTAATTAATCATGGAATATTCTGACATTAGTTAAAATAAAGATCATATAGTAAATATCATCTGGCTTCTTTGAAGTGAATAAACATATAAAAAACAGGACATTTGATATCACAGTGTATATTCCTAGTAATTATAATTCCAATATATATTTTTTATTTTTATTTATTTGTAATATCCAATTTCTTTTTCATTGTGCAAGTTTTCTGGAAATGCTGACTTTAATGCCTTTTACAAACAAAACTGTAAATGCCATCCCTATATACCTTGATACATACATGTTGAAGTTTAAATCAAACACTACTAATCTTTTCACCCTCCCCCTAACCCAAATAACCACATTATTTTTTATTTGATAATAAATTATTTTCTGTGTTCTCCAACATTATTTTTACAATCTCCTGAGAATAAAGTGTATCATATCAAGTTCTTATCTCTCCTCTCTCTGACCCTGCCACACTCCTCATTCATCAAACATTCATTTATTATCTCAGTGTTTTATGAGTGCAATAGAAGTGCTAAACACAGTACTTGGCACTAGTAAAACAAAGATGAATAAGCCTTGCCTTAATTATCTACAAGACTCTACAAGGAGATAGACTTGCAAAAAATAACAAGGGGGATTTAAGCAAATTCTTGCTAAGTCACAGAGAAAAGATTTTTAAATCTGGAAAACCAGGAAATGTTTCCCAAAGTACCAATATTCTAGTGCAATCTGAATTTTCCAGGTGAATAGGAGGAAATGCATTCTGGGCAAAGTAAACAATAGGTGCATATGCAGAGAATAAATCCTGCTAATTATACGAGAGGCATGAGATGACAGATAAAATCTATACAGAGGCCTAAACGTTAAACACTATGAATCAAACACTAAGCTAGTTAAATATTTTCTTACTGTTAATAATACAATCACTGAATTTAAGAAAAAAGTAATTAGTGTAACTTGGGAGTTAAAAAGAGGAGTAAAAATTATTAAATAGCTATTATAATAGTCCAGATGAGGGAAGATGAGATCAGATTTAATACTCTGTTAGTAGATATGAATAAAGTGGGTAAAATCAAATGATATTGGGCTGACAGATTTTATCGCACTTAAGTGACCAATTTATAAGACTCAGATGATGAGACAGAAAGAGGTGTCAAAAAATGAGTAATGTGTATGCAACAATAATTCAAAATTTGGTTTGGTTGACCAAGTTGTGAAATGGCTAAAAATGGGAAACCAAGTAACTAAAAAAATTAAAAATTTTAATTGGAAGTGTTGGAATTAAATCATTAGGTCAGCTTTCTACATGGTGAATTTAAAATTAAATTGCAGCCTCTAAATACTTTAAAACATAAATATGGCATTTTGGAGTGATTTGGTGGTTTCAATAGTAGTTAGTTAGTTAGTTAGTTAGTTAGTTAGTTAGTTAGTGAATACCTACCATATGCCTGGCTATGGACTAAATGTTTGTGCCCCTCCAAAATTCTTATGTTGAAATCCTAATCCCCAATGTGATGGTATTGGGAGGTGGGAACTTTAGAAAGTAATTAAGTCATTAGGGAAGTCCTCATGATGAGTGAGTGCTCTTATAAGAGATAGGAAAGAGCCCTCCCTCTCCTATTGCCACAATGTGGGTATATAATAAGATGGCTACCTGCAAATCAGAAAGGTGCTTCACAGGACATCAATCCACCATCACCTTAAACTTGGACATCTGGCCTCCTTAACTGTAACAAATGTTATTTAAGCCACCCAGCCCATCGTATTGTATAGAGAAGCCCAAACTAAGACATGCCTGCCCTATGTTAAATTCAATGGTGAACAAGAGAGATAGATCCTCTTCCCCCCTGGCAGCTTATATTCCGTTTGGAAGGGAAAATAATAATAAAGAAATAGATAAGGTAAATTCACAGTGTGATATACATTTAGAAAAATGTAATTTTTCCATATGATGGAATATGAAAAAACAAAACAAAACAAAAAAACAAGGAAGGGTCTCTCTGTAGAGGTGACATTGGAACTGAGAATGAAATCATGATAGAAGGAAGCTACTTCTGGGTAGAAGCAAGTGCAAATGTAAATATTCTTGCTAAGATACGAAAAAAATTGTAGTAATATTTAGGGTAAAAATGTGTGTGTGATATGTAACCTCAGAATAGGTATCTTAGTTCAGATTCCCGTGAAACAGAGATGAGAATGCAGGAGATCACTGGGGAATTGATCTAAGGTATGGTACATGTAGGGGAGTAAAAAGAAGTGGAAGTGTGCAGCGAGGAGTTGAATTGCAATAGAGTTAAGAGTTCTGTGAGGAACTCGGAGCTGGGATGGTTAGGCTGTGCAAAGGAGCCAGGCCTGTATATACCTGCCATTGCATCTGAGCTTCCCCCAGAAAGGCCACAATCTTGGGTGAAGTGACTCTCTTTGAATGAAGGTAATTTCTGGAGGGGGCTAAGCTGTGAGCCTTAAGAGCCAATACTGGCACCAGCTGAGAAAATAGACAGTTAGTCCTGAAGAGGGGCACATAGAGCATCAGAACACCCACTACAGCAGATGAGGACCTGGGTAAAGAGGTTGGATTTTATGTTTAGTATCTACATGGGCAATTCAAGCAAGTGTTTGTCCTGATATGATTTATAGTTTTAAAAAGATGCTCCTGGCTAGTGTGTATAGAAATCTGAGAAGGAATTATTGTGGAATATGGAAGACAAGTGAGGAGTGGAGTACTTGAGTAGTCCAGGAATGTGATGATGCTACCTTGGTCAAGGGTAACAGGAGAAGATAGGCAATAATTAGAAGCTAAAGCCATGGGTTGGAACTAACTGAATCTCTCAGAAAAGTGTTACACCAAGAGAACTAAGGCTAGAATTCAGGAGAACAACATTACTTAAGTCAAGAGAGAAAGAAGCAATAAAAAGAAAAACTAAAAGGACTGCAAGACAAAGTAAACTGAGGTAAGAAGGTGGAATTATGTAAATATTAGAAGCCTTGTGTTTCAACAAGGAGAAAGTGATTAACCACATCAGATGCCACAAGAGAAATCTAAGAAGATAAAGGTAGGATTTTCCACTTGGTGAGGTTACCAATAGTACTTCCAAAATTTCATACATGTAATAGGATGGAAGAAACTAGTGGTTGGAAAAGAAAATGATAAAGGAAGGAAAAGGAAAGCAAAAAATGATTGATTGGCTGTAGGTAAATGGAGAGCAAAGGATTTAATTAAAGTGACTAATAAGGTTAGGAAAGAATTTTTAGTTTGCTTTTATGTGTTTGTATTTTAAAAATACAGATATCTGACTGGGTTTTCTAGCATGCACACACACAAACACACACACCAAAAACCCAGAATACAAAGAGTTGATAAAGGTTAAGTTGAAGATAAATCAACACTGTCTCCATAATCAATCCTCTGTCATAAAAATCAGGAATTGGTTGGATCTATGTGGGGTTGGGAAGGGCTGTAAGTGAAAAAGTTCACATCAAATTAATCCTATGTCCTTGGAGAAGCAAAAGATAACACTGAAAGGCATAAGACATGAAATGATGATATGATATAATTAGCCATTGAATTTTTCAAAAATATTAATGTACACATTAAGGATGGCATCAGTTATACTAAGATGTGCAATAAAACACCTAACCACAAACAAATTAAAAAAATATGATCTTTATTCTGAGAAAGCTGCTAAGCAGAGATAGAAAGTGTGGACAAAAACTGCCTTTATATGCATGAGCTACTACTATGCTCCTTACTTATTAAACTATGTAAGACAATTCAAAACTCATTCAAAATTTGCATTCTTTGTATGATGGAGTCTCTTTTTCCATTGCTTGATTACTTTCTCAGTAGTCAACACTGACTTTCCATAGTCATAACACATACAAACTGAATAAGAGATAATGGCTTCTACATGTAAATGTGCATCTATAACTCTCTAGTCACTGCATAATTTTATTGGTATTTAGGATAAATAATAATTTCAATATGTGTTTACTAGACTTAGAGTAGTCTAGCCAACTCACAAAACAGAGTTATATCAGAAAATTTGTGATTTCCATTTAAATGCCTAAGAGTTCACTTATAATGGGAGATACGGACTCATTTTAGTATGGCATTTTTATTTTGTAATGTTTTAGTAGAATCACTTCTTTTCTTAGCAATATAGCATATTAAGTTCTGTAGCATGAATTATTACAAACATAAAAGTTGATTTAAAAGAGCCTATGAAATGATAAAAACTGTATGTATCTAGTTTGGCTCTTATAACCTTGAGTGAGCTATTAATATTGACTAAAAATTCAACTATTATGCTACCAATAATTTCTGAGATGTAAAAACAACTTAGATGGTATGATTTATAACATAAAATCTACATGATTATAAAAGTTACTTTAATATTAGGTGTTATAAATTAATGCTAAAATGCATGGAAGAATGACAGAAAGACCATTACAAAATTCTATTTTGGATATTATAATAGAGATAATATGCTGCAATTTAGTTTAATGAGTTGCAATTAAGAAACTGTTTCAAGAGTTGCATGTGACTTCTTTTAATTATTAGTTATTAGTTGTTCCTGCATAAGTGTATTTAAAACCACATTATTTGAACTGTAGTACATGATAAAAACTCTTCAATATATTAATATCTCTTATGGACTACAGAGAAAATTTAAAAAGAGAAATCAGTAAAATTAAAAAGAAACACAGTACTTTTAATTCTCAGTACTTATGAGGAGAATATGAATATTTTAGGAAGCCTATTACTTGTGAAATGGAGAGAACACACACCTACATATATAATTTGGGAATATTCTGACAAAAACTAAGGGACAAAATATTGAATACTTATCCATCCAAGAGGTACACCAATTTAATGGTCATCTCAAATCAAATATGTAAAGGTTAGGGCTGCCATAACAGAATATCACAGATTAGCTGGCTCAAGAAAGAGAAATTTATTCTCTCACACTTGTGGAAGGTAGGATTCAAGAACAAGGTGCTCTCAAGGTTGGTATCTGATGAGGCCTCTCTTTCTGGCTTATAGATGACCACCTTCTCATCATAGTGAGAAGCATGGAGAGAGAGAGAGAGATTGCTGGTGTCTCTTCTTTTTATAAGGACACCAGTCCAACCAGATTAGGGCTCCACTTTTACAATTTCATTTAGCCTTGATTACTTCTTTAAAGGCCCATCTCCAAATATAGTCACCCTAGGGATTGGGCTATAAAATATGAATTTTGAGGGAACAGAATTCAGTCCATAACACTATTATAAATAATATTTCACAGTTAGATGAAGAAAATATTATAGGATCCTACGACAATCAGAATAGGTTTCTATTTCATCTAAGAGGAAGATGAAAACCCGCTGAATTAGCTCTGATTTTAGAATAAAAAAGAAACACTGCCTACCTTCATCCTATAGCATACATGGCTCATAGCTTTGAAAAATTCAAAAATGTGTAAAATATAAAAGAAGTATTATTATATTTCATATTCTGTTTGGATATATAATAAATCACAAAGTAATTGCCAAAGCAAATATATAGTTTTGCTAAATGGAGAAAATATCTTAATGTTTGAGTGACTAAAAATAGAATCTTGATTAAACTTCCTGTGAAAAAGCATGTCTAATTTCACATCAAATTAGAATCTGTGATCTATTTGATCGCAGATATTTCTAGAAAATATAAAACGCTGCAATGAAACATCCAACACTTTTTTAAAAGGCAGACTGCCACATGCAGCACCGCATTTGGACGTGTCTGGAGTCTTGGAAGCTTGACTACCCTACATTCTCCTACAAATGGACCTTGAGAGCTTATTTGGAGGTTCTAACAGGGGAGAACAGCTACTGTATACTCATGACTGAAAAACAGTCCTCTTCAGGCAGGGAACATCTTCCTCTTCAACCCTGCAGGCAGCTTCTGAAGAGATGCACACGGAGTGCTGAGGGAGGAAGGGGATGCCCACCTACACACAGATCAGCTGATTTTATCCCGGCCATCAATGCGGTGACAGATTTCACAGCCAGATCACCCTCATATCCACATTCAACATTCCTAATGTCATATATTTAAGCTTCTCATTTACACTATATTTTATATAGAAAAGTGTAGAAATACTTTAAAAATCATATAAAAGAAAACCTATTATACAAAACCATCCTTCCCTTACATAAGTCATGGTTACATTAAAAATTGTGTAAATAGTTGTTTAAATTCGTTCCCCCCAACTCTCCATATTTAGTGCAGAATCACCAGCATTTACACAGCCCTTTATTCATATTGAGAACTCAATAAGCATATGTTGAAAGATGAGCATATATTATTGCTTAGCTGTTTAATTGAAGGGTCATTTCATTTTCCTCATATGTTCTAGAACCTTTTTGGAAATTATTTTTTGCACTATGCACATTCCTTGATATTCTTTTTTACATTTATTTATTTTTGAGAAAAAGAGTGAGACAAAGTGTGAGCGGGGGAGGGGCAGAGAGAGAAGGAGACACAGAATCAGAAGAGGCTCCAGGCTCTGAGCTGTCAGCACAGAGCCTGATGCGTGGCTCGAATCGACGAACTGTGACATCATGACCTGAGCTGAAGTCAGACACTCAACTGACTGAGCCACCCAGTTGCCCCTACATTCCTTGATACACTTAACTGATACTTTGCACATCTTGAAATTTTAATAGGGAGAGGCTTCTCTTTTCTTCATCTATGAATCTAAAACCATCACATTTCTTCGTGATGGTGTCTCAAATAACCTCACCCAATTATGTTAACTCCTCCACTTATTGTAATATATTTGTATACTATTAGTATCCACAGAATGCTACATTACTATTAGTATTAGTGCTATTAACTGGCATAATTATTTCTTTTACTAAACAACTAAACAGTAGTAGTAATAACATGTGTGCACGTGTGTGTACCTGCCCCCGATGCAAGGATGGAAACCATGATGTCTGTTCACTGTTTTTTTTTAACACTCCTCAATTTCATGTTCCATAATGGCTGTATATTCACTAACAACTGCTACGGCAAAAGATTCAATTCAAAAATGTAACATTTAACATGAAATTAAGGGGATCATCTAGGAGGGACTCACCATAATAATACAAGAATGAACCCTTCAAACACAGCTCCATTTCCAATGCATCATTCTTCAAGCGACTTTGTTTTGTTTTGCTTTCCTTCTCAGATTCTTGCTGAAATTTCTAAGCATTTTGTTAACCCTTTTCCATAGTTGCTTTCCATAGTTGCTTTCTATCCTATCTTTGAGTCAGATAGGATATTTAGAAAAATACTATTCCATCAAGATGTGAGCAAATAGACAACATCATGACATTCTCTCGGGCATATTACTGAAAAGTTTTACATTAAAGTGACTTATTTAACTTTGTTTAATGTAATTTACACCAAAATAATTTCCTTACATAACCTTTCTAATTCTTCAGAACTTATGTCATGAGTAACATATTTGAGAAAATGCAGGACAACTTAAGTCCCTTTCCTGAATTATAGCACATAAATGAAGAACATTCTGCTGAACATAACAGAATTATATTAAAATAGGTCTTTCCACAAACACACAGCCTTCAGCTTATACAAAAACAACCTTAAACAAAGTGCTTGGTAAGAAAGAGAAAAATTCAAGGTAATTCAGTGCATAAATGGACACCAGAAAGTGAAAGCCTGATGTGAGCAAGAACTTTCTCAATGATAGTGTATCAGGAAGTCTCTAAAAATTATGCGTGCAACTTCCTAATTTACTTCATTCTCAAAACACACAAAACATTTATGTGGGTAAGGAGATTGAATTAGAGAAGAAAATGCAAATACAGAGTCAGACCACACATCTTGTAATGAATAAAGCAGTCATTTTTGCTATATCAAGTGTAGAAATATACCATTTTCATGGTATATTTATTAGGGTAAATTCTCTGCAAACTAAAAGATGATAATAAAAGAATAATTATTAGTTTTCTTACTATATGTGTAAGACCATTCCTAAATGTATAAGCTAACAAGGATTTCTATTCCAGGAATGACAAGAATGTGAGCAAAGGAGTCACATAATCAGGTTAAAAGATTCACTCTGGCTGCTGTGGGGTAATCAACTCTCAGAGGCTGGTTGTGTAAGAGTTTGAAGCATACAACAAGTTAGAAGCTAGGCAGTTTCTCTACAGGAGATTCTATGCTTCCCTGGACTAAGGTATTAGTGATACAGGTTTAAAAAAAAAAGAAGCATATAAACATATAAACATGTGAGCTTTATTTTAAGAACAAACCACCAGTATTTTTTAATGGATTAGATGGAAAAAGTGAAAACATGAATTCAACATGATAATTCTAAAGCTTTTCACATGAACAACTGGTTGAAAGAGACACCACTTGCTTAAATAGGGCACTTCAGGGAAGGAGTAGCTTATGGTGAAAAAAGGATGAAGACTATTTTTTAACATATTAAGTTGATGATGCCTTTTAGGAATCATAGTCAATCAAATACTTGATTTATAATATATGGTAAAGCGAAAAATATCTATCATTATAGTTGTTAAAAGAAATTTCACCAATATGGATTTAAGAAATTACTTTTAAACATAGCTATAAATAGGAAAGCTGCCATTTTTCTTATAAGTTACAAAAAAAGGAAGATGTCAGTAAAACACACACACACACACATTTTGGTGTGCAATAAAAACTTGAATAATTTATTCATTCACTCTATAAATGTGGCATTATGGGCTATGTATATTAACTCTTAGTAACTCTAAATAAGCAACACTGATCAAGAATCTCCCCTTGGATCTTAGAATCTAGTGATAAAGACAAACACTTATTATATATATATTTTAAGTTTATTTATTTATTTTGAGAGAGAGACAGTGCAAGCAAGTGCATGAGCAAGGGAGGGGCAGATAGGGAGAGAGAGAATCTCAGGCAGGTTCCATGCTGTCAGTGCAGAGCCCAAGGTGTGGCTAGATCCCAGGAACCGTGAGACCGTGACCTGAGCTGAGATCGAGTCAGATGCTTAACCGACTGAGCCACTCAGGCGCCACAATGCCTATTATATTCTTTGATAAAAACATGGAGGGCTTTATAAGAACCAATAATAATAAGAATAGATCTTCCCAGTGTGGAAGGGAAAGGCTTCCTTGAGGAAAAATGGAGAATAATTTGTGGGATTGGCCACACCAAGTAGGAGGGGAGAGGAGAAGGCAAAAGCTCAAGGAGGATTTCAGGAGAGGGTAAAACAGGATTTTATTACTCAGAAAATTTAAGCAGTTTTGCGTATAAAGTAAAATTTCTTCATATTGTGTAAGACAGAGGCATTTATTTTAGTGGCATGCATTTAGTTTTGCTGAACTTTTCTGCTTTGAAGCTAGGTAATAAAATGTTCAAAGATAAATTCATAAGATAGAGAATCAAGAGGAGATTTGGTCAATGTGGAAAGGGGATGGAAGTGGAGAGGCTATTGCTGCAGTTCTGCCAGAAGTGCAACATGTTCTTCACCTCCTTAGGGTGAAAATGTAATACTCCTTTTAGTACTCATCGCAGAGTTAAAACCCAAAATACGATGACAGAGTCCCCTTAATATTTCTTTTTAAAAGTGTATTCCCTTGGTCCTTGAAACCCTGCTATAAAATTACTAATTGATATTTGGCAAGGAATTTGGAAAGGTGTATATTCCCAGACATACCATAAAACATCTTGGTTATAATGTAAAATCAAGGCTACAGTACACCCATTAAAAGGATTTATAACTGTGTTTTAACTTAGAGTGGAGATGGAAAGAACACCAGACAGCTGTTAAGGGGTTGAGAGCAGAAAGTACGCTCCACTATTCATCAAAAAAGAAGACGCCAGGGATACAGAATTTGTTTTAAGTTGCTGGAAGATGTTAAGAATTAAACAAGCTTAGAATTGATATTTTGAAATTGGAACACAATTTGTGATTCAACAGATATTCTAATATGATGAAACTCTCAGGAATATTTGTAATAGAGATGTTTACTTATGAAACAATGATAGCATTATATTTGATATTTTAATATATTACACTAAATTGGGGAGGAGGGGAGTTACCCCCCAAAAAGAAGAATTTTAAAATATTCTTCTTGATATGAGGCTAGACAGGCACAGCTTGGAGCTTTTGATATGTAATCTAAGTGTCATTTTTCAACTCCAGTGGTTGCTCATCAAAAGAATTACTCGGTTTAGGAATAAAGATAAGTTACAGAGCATCAAATATGTAGTGCAATTTTACTCAGGATCTTGTCATCTATAGATACAAGAAAGTTATCATAAATTTTATACAGAATTAATGTATTTTACATGCCACGGTTGGATTTCATACAAGTTGTCTTACTGTGTCATCGAAAATATGATATCCATCCAAAATCTAGGTTATCAAACTTCAGAGATTAGCATTAATTGGGAAAAGTTGAGAATTAAAATATATATAGTTTTTGATATTTAAAATTATAGAATTCCATAGAAAATATTACTTTGCAAGGAAGTTTTCAAATTAGGAGCTTCTGTGAAGGAACTGTCATAACTACCACCACTACTACTGTTACTACTGCAACTACTATAAATACTCCACCACTATTAATACTATTACTACCACTAGACGTAGTAACTACAACAGCAAACTTTGTTGCAGTCACTGGATAGTAGACACTGTGCTGAACACTGTAAGCATAACTTATTTTGTATAAAAAGTCATATAGGGTGGACATTACTATTTTCACTGTATAGGTAAAGAAATACAGCTCAAGGTCACTTGGCTAGTAAAGAGCCAAGACCTTATCTGAACTTAAAAGTTTGTGTTACGATAGTCCACACTCTTCACTGTAAATCTGAGCCTTCATTCACAGGTAACTGTTGAGAAGATGTATACGTACTCTTTCATACTGCAAATTAAAAAAACACAGGGAGGAAACAGAAAGAGGCCACATCAAAGTATTGATAAGTAATTTGAATTTTTGCTTTAAGTAAATTTTGCTAAACTATTTATTTTAATAATCAGAGTTGATATTTATCAGAAAAGAAAAACACATTGCTTTCTTGGTATTAAAATGTCAGTTGCTGCTGAGGATAAGGCTAATCAATACACTAAGACCCAAATGCAGAACTTTATAAAGTTTGTTTAAATAGCTCAGCTAATTATATAAATGTAGAAGGTATCAAAACAGATACTGCTGAGCTACCCCACTGATTCAGAGAGTTATCCATAATAAGGCAGTAATAAGGGATTATAACAGGCATGGTATTTTGAGACTTCTGACAAATTCTCATGGGGATTTAGTTAAGACCTTAGAATCAAACATACAGAAAATTCTGGAATATCAAAGGTGAATGATATTTCCAAGTGAAAGAATGTCCCACATAACCCTACAGAGCTTTGTCACATATGCTTTGAGAGGATTCCAGAGTCACACATGTTAATTGGTTACTAAAAAGGCAGTGGAAGCTTGCTTCTTTTACAAAAGAGTATTTCCTTAGAACTCTGTCCTTCAAACACCCACTGTAAATTATCTGTGGCCAAAGCCACAATATGTTTTCCCCCAATCATGTCATATCCTTGAAAGTTATAGTCTTTCCTCAAGTGATATAGTTACTTGTAATGTACATTTGTTTATTTATGAAAAAAATGGATAGGGGTGTCCAGGTGGTTCCGTTAGGCCTCCAACTTCGGCTCAGGTCATGACCTCAAGATTCATGCGTTCAAGCCCCACATCAGGCTCCGTGCTAACTGCTAGGAGGAGCCTGGAGTCTGCTGAAGATTCTGTGTCTCCCCCTCTCTCTCTGCCCCTCTCCCACTCATGCTCCGTCTCTGTCTCTCAAAAGTAAATAAACATTAAAAAATAAATTAAAACAATTTTGAAAATGGATAAATAACATAAAGCTGACATATATTTTAACAGAATTATAGCTCATTAAGTGTCTTCAACAAGGATAAATGACATTGAAGTTTAAAAGTGTGTAAATTTTAAAAATATGGTTCTCTTCATGAATAGTTAAATTAATTATAATCAATAAATGCAATGGGAGGAAGAAAGTATGGAAGGAATAAGAGAAGGGGAGAAGAAGGGAAGGACGAAAAGAAAGAAGGTAGGAAGGAACTGAGGGAGCAAAGGAGGAGAGGGAAGGAGGGAAGGAGGAAGAAAGAAAAAGACAGAACTTGAGATTCAAGTTCCAGATGTCTTAGTCTTTATACTCTTTAACTAATTAAAGTCAAGTGAAGGCAAAGACTAGTAGCCAATTAACATGTTTTATTTTTAAAAAGTTAAAATTCAAATCTATAGTTTACTAAAATCAGTATAAAATTCATTAAAATAAAAGAGACATTATATATCTACTTATGGGAATCTGCCTCCTTGACTAATATAAACTTTTTACTTATTATTTCCCACACACCCTTTTTATTATTTTAATTTTTCTTATTTTTTAAGTAAGCTCTATGCCCAAAATGGGGCTTGAACTCATGACCCCAAGATCAAAGTCCCATGCTCTACCAACAGAGCCAGCCAGGTGTCCCCCTGCAATTAATTAAGAATTAATTGCAGTTAATATTGACATTTCCAGGCATTTACCTTTTATTCTTCCATGGTGTTTAGTAAGATGTTTTGTTATGAAAAAAACCTCTCCCTGTGTTTATTAATTTGATTGTTCAAAACTAAATAAAAAAGATTTTCTTATTGTATGGATTCCAGCTCTTTGAGTAAGTAATCCTCTAGAGAATGTTCTATACCTGTTTAGTTATGTTATTCTTAAAAGACATTCTCAATATAATTGCTTGAGCTAGAACCATCTGTTAATGGGTCTCAGGTAAAACTAGGAGTTTTCTTCATAAGAAAGAGATCACAGGATACAATAGGATACAACACAGTAGGTATTTAATAAAGGTTGCAAGTTCATGTCTTTAATCCACTTCCTCTTCAATAGTAATAAAAATTTTGGAGAGTCATATGACTCCCTCACTATTAAAGGATAGATTTTACAGTTCCTTCTGCAGCAAATGATCATGTCCCTATGTAACAGGGTTTGGTGGACGCTTACAGACACATTCATTATAAAATAGGTAACAGCATTGTTGGTCCCTCTTGATCTCCTCTGCCCACTACTTGGCTTATGGGTGTTGCTAGATTCAATGATGAGGTTTAGAATGTACATAATGAAATACTGCCATTGAAGGATTGTTGTGAGCCATATCAACTTTGCAATGCATATCTGAAATTATATAGGAAAGGAAAATAAGTGTTAATCTTGTTTGGCATCTTTTATTCAATTATTTTTTTCAAGCTTTTTGTTATTCATGGACAAGCTGAACTAATATCTCACTTTTGTATAACACTTATATACCTTTACCTGAAAAGAAATAAAGAATAATTTGGGGACCATATAGTCTCTGTTTTACTTGTTACTATTTGTTTTTCCTAACTAAAAAAAATCTTATTAATTAAGTTCACTACTAAGTCCACTTAATGTCTCCTCTGATGTCCTAAATTCATGTGTAAAACTTTTTATTCACATGTCTTAACAGAGCTCCCTAGTCAGGATCTGTATTTGAATCCCACTGATAATTATATCCATGTTCTCCTTTTTAACATTGCATACCCTTTCTTAAATATTTTAGATAATGTTAATCATATTTTCTAGTGGAAACATAACCAATTAATAAGAGCTAACATTTATGAACAGTTTCTATACAGAGCTACTCAAATTAATGTTACCTAATTTAATCTTCACAAAACCCCAATATCATTATTATATCCATAATGAAATAGACTTAAAAAACATTAAATGACTTGTGAAAGATCACACACTCATTGGAACAAACAGAACAATTATCCATTAATTAAATCAGTTTCTCTTTCCAAAAATTTATATTCAACAGAAAGTGTGCCTGGTATTATTTACATCTTAGGGGATATGATTTTAAGCCAAGGCAGTGGCAATAGAATTAGACATGAGAAAGTTTCTTGACCCTTAAGTGATTTACTGAGTGACTAAGCTCCTTCAGATTTATGATGATAAAAACATGTTTGGTACGTACAAGGGAGCAAATGATGAATTGTGAGACTCATAAAAGATAGCCCTCAGCAGGTGAAACTGATTATTATTCAAGGGGATAAAACATGACACATCTTTTGAGCTATATATGTTGAAGTCTGAGCATGTAACACTCTGATGCTATGGCATCCATCTATGCTGTAGCTAGATTCTTTTGTTACTTTGATTAATACTGTCAAAATGATGATTAAATAGATAATGCAGGTCAGTCTAAAAAAATACTGGCTGATTTGTTCTTATGTTGCTTTATCTTCATAACGAAAACTGTAGCTTGACTTGGATTTTGTTTTAGTTGTTAGCAGCAACCAAGATTGTCATTATCTGGCATTCCATATTTCCCCAAGTAACCAGACTGTTTTTAGTATATCCACTTTTTAAATATAATAAGTATTGCTGGATTCATCTTTCCTTTTTTTTTTTTTTTGACATTCATGAAATGAACATGTATACTCTGAGGCAGAGAGTAAAAGCAAAGTTTTTAAGGGACTGAAGCTAATATAATTATGGTGCATGGATTATGAAATCCTTAAGGGAAACAATATAAACTTAAAATTTTAATTTTAAGTGTAGGGACTTGAAAGAAGTCTGTGTAAATTAGGACCCCTGAAGCTTGAGCTTCATTAGTTTCATGGTAAACCCACTTCATTAGAACAATATACATACATACTTCTTATATACACATCATAGATACATCTTATTAGTAATAATAAATTAGTTCTAACAATATAGTTCCTGACACAATCTATGAAGATATAGAAGTTTATAATTTTTCATTTTATCTCTAGTCTTTATATTTATATATGAAGTTACCTACACGTCTCATAATATTTAACATAACCAACATTAATTGTACCAGGCATTATTCTAACCACTTTTATATCCATCAATTACATTGTGAAACAGTTCTACCACCTATAAAATAAATACAAACAGATAGATTAACTTAATTATAAATTATAAAATGAGAAAAGGTAAATTAGAAAAGGGTATCTAGGACTTGATGCTACTTAAAACCAAGTGAAGAGACAAAGCATTACGTTTCAAGTTAAGTTTCAGAAACAGACACCCTTTATATTTAGTAATGACAAGAATTTCGTAAGGAAATCTAAAAGAGAAAAGAGTCTTTTGAAAAATATATCAAAAGTGATCTCCCCTCTTACCAGCAAAAAAGGAAGAGTGGGAGGGGGATGGGGAAAGAGGGAAGAAATAAAAGGAGAAAGTGATTATGAGTTGTAAAGGAAATAAGTATACTTATATATACTGCAAGGTTTTGCCAGTGTATTTTCACACTGACTTCCAGACATATTTTCACAGTGCATATAACGCAAATTTGAAATATAATCCTGTTATATCACTCTTATCAACACTGACTGGTATCATTACTCCTGCCCTGGCCCTGCAAAAAAAGAGCCAATTTTTTAATGCCCCCGATTTCGAATCTGAGAGACCACCAAGGAGCCGATACTGATGCAAAGGCACGAGGGTTTATTTGCAAGCTCAAGTTTGGGCCCAAGTATACCCGACACAGGGACACAGCGGAGCAGGGACTTGGACCCCTAGGTTAAGAGGCGTACCAGTTTTATAGGGGCCAGTGGCCAATGAGATTGTAACACACACAGAAAGTTGCATAGTCATGCCCAGTCCACACGCAGGTGGCCAATTGAATTACAATTTACCCTATAGTAACTGTTTGAACTAGCCTATCACTCTGGTCAGAATTGGCGCGCAAGTTTGGCGGGCAAAAGGCTGGGTTTACATTCTTTGGCTCCCCATTCCTATATGAGCCGGTTTCCAGTAAGGGTGTGCTCAGCGGCTTGACTAGGGTGGGGGAGTGTCTTAAGCAATAAGCAGGTCATGTGGGGGTTATACACGAGATGGTGGGGGTAGCACAAAATGGAGTTAGTCTTGCTCTGCTTGTCCAGGGGTAGGGGGTTTTTGTTAAATTCCTTGGGTCCCACAATTTGATACGTAAAAAGTAAAAAGTAGCTTCTCATTTTTATTTCAATTATTATTTTTACCTTTAATTTTGTATAAGTCTAAAAATGTTCACGTAGATTTGTAGACTAATTACCTTCCTGTTTAAGTTATCTTTTCATTATTCTTTCATCATGTTCTAGGAAGGTATTCGGTGTTTTCCTAAATATTTGTTAAAATAATAAAAGTCACTCATATTCCATTTACTTTCCTTTATAATCATTTGACTCTTCTATTTGCAATATTTTATAGAATATAGTTTATAATGTTACATAGATGCATCTTTCAGTATTTCTACTATAATTTGTAAATCGGATGTGATGCTTAAAGAGAATATGTGAATATATATTTAATATGTTAATATTTATTAATGTTTCATTTTAAAAGCTGTTTTTATATTCAATAAATATAGACTCCATTTACGAGTGGTTGAATTAGTGATATAATTTCATTTTCTTTAAACATGTATTTGTTTTTTACAAAATAAAAATATGTTATGTTTAGATATATCCTGCATATAAATGTGCACATGCACTTAATTACATACTTGTTGAAGCTTCCATTAATCATTCTATCAATCAATAGATCTATTTCCTAATCCATATTACCATTATATAATTAATTTTAACATCATATAGCAAGTAACCTTACAAAACACACACAAACACAATTTTTTTTATTTGTTCCCCAAAATGTGGCTTATTTAGTTGTATGCCTTTTGTGAATAGAGAAGCAGGATTATGGCATTTGGAGCTTAAATTCTTATAGAATGTGAATAAATGAAATTAATAAAATGGGGCCAGGATGAATATGTTGCTGTCTGCTTAACCGGTAAGTTTACTGGATTATATTATAATATACAGTGTTTTTCATGCAACCAAAATCCTAGTAAGAGGGTTGCTTTCAAGAAGCGATATTGCCTCACAGAAGAATGTTGTCCATGAAAAGTGCAAATAATGGATTTTTTGAGAGGTAATATCAAATCTGAGATTGAAGTTTCTCATTTGCCTGCAGAAATTTCCATTCTTACCAATGGAATCAGATAATGGTCACTGTTCTTAGGGAAACATGAATTTCAAATAACTTATTTTCATTTTCTGAAATTCATACCCTTATGTGTGCTTGCTGATATTCAGGTAACTAGGTCAATTCCACTGGGTTCACGAGTGTCAGTTCTCAGAAATTCATAACTCCAGGTGAACCTTAGAGTACATAGGTCAAGTTCTAGTATAGAATCCTGTTGGAATTTTGATTAAAATTGCATTAAATTAAAAGACTAAGTTTGGAGGAAGTAAAATATTTATAAGATTATATTTCTTTCCATGTATTTTGACCTGCCTTTATGTTCTTCACTGAACTGAAGTTACATTCTTCATGTGGATCTATCCTTAAATTTCTTTTAACATTTTTAAAAATAACTTAATAATTTTGCTGTATTACCAAAACAGTTTTCTGACATGTTTTCCTATATAAAAACGCTCCTGATTTATATTTACATATATGTTATATCTATACACATTTATATTTGTAAAATATATTTTAACTTTATGTATAAATACACACATACATTTGAATGTATGTATACATACATTTGAATATATGTGTATATACACAAATACACAGATACATAACACAGAACTTTATTTTAGCTCTAATATTTTGCAGGTTTACAAATACTATACAGAATTAATGCCATTTTTTGATCTCCAGTTTAATTTGATATTTCGAGATTTTTTTGTTTCCTTTATTACTTGGCTTACACTTCCAGAGTAATGCCAAATGAGATTTGTGATTCTTCGGCAAATGTCAGAATATTATGTGTGGGGAAAGACAATCTGCCATGAACCTAGAGCATCCCTGCGTATCTGTATGCCAAAACCGCAAGGTTTGAACATTTTTGTGCCTGGGCTCTTTTTCAGGAATGTGCTCACAGTGAGCAACTTTGTGGGATGAGATAATGTCACCCTCTGGAACAAAGAAGAGAATTATTTACTGCTCCCTCTGAAAGAGTGGATTTCCCAAGTCAATACTCCTCAGCTTTGTTGCAAACTCACTGCATGTGCAATGTCCATCTAGCACCCCATTCCCTACATTGCCTCCATAGGACTTGATGAGAAGGGGAGTTGATGTGCTTGCTGATACTCATGCTGATTCTTGTGCCGTCCTTTGACTCTGATCTCATGTTTCATGTCTTCTGCCTGCATCATGAAATAGTAATAGGCTAACATATTGTGTCGAAAGTAAGATAAAATTGAATCATAGAGGTACTGGGTGGCTCAGTCGGCTTAGCGTCCGACTCTTGATTTCGGTATAGATCATGATCTAATGGTTCATGAGTTTGAGTCCCACATGGGGCTCGGTGCTGATGGTGCAGGGCCTGCTTGGGATTCTCTCTCTCTGCCCCTCACTTGCTAATGCTCTCTCTCTCTCTCTCTCTCTCTCTCTCTCTCTCTCTCTCAAAATAAATACACTTAACTTTTAGTTGAATCTTAAATCCAACAATTTCGGTAATGAATATGAGAAATAGATGACATGGGATGTTTAAAATGGCTTTAAACAAGGAGATGATCCAGGGCCCTACAATTTGGATTTGGGGATATGGGCACAATACCTGGGATTGGGTAGCAAATGCATTTGCCCAAGTGATGAGCTGGACAAATGTAAGGATCTCTTATAGGATATCCTATCTGTTAATGAGGCTGAACAATGAGAGATAAAATTGAAACAAACCCATGAATAATAATTTGGTTGTTGCTTCTTCTCCTTTGGATAGTAGAAAGGAGGGATGCTATGATGGCAATGTGGCAGCAAGTCCCACAAGCCACAGCTGGAAGATAATGTTGCTGTGGCTGTGGAGTTACCAGACTTAAAATGAAAGGCATCAGCAATAAGGACCTTCTTATTCAATATAGAGCTTGACGTGACCCAAAAACATTAGAAGTTTGTTTGGTAGAGCAGCAAACATGTGGACACTCAAATGCAAAAATGAATCAAAGTTTTGCTAACAAACTGGTCTCCACCACTGGGTAATCTGCAATGAGGCAGAGCCATAGAGGCATGCACAGGGCAGAAGGAATAGGGCCATTGTGTTCAGGCGCTTGATGGATATGGTACACAGAGGAAGAACTGGCACTCTCTTGGCTTCCCTCACTTTGGGGTTAAAGGTCAGGAAGGAAAAAAATCCTCCCTCCTGATACTTCCTATCCCCACATCTAGTTTTCCCCTTCTCCCTGCATTCCATGCATTCTAGGCCCATGTATCTTTATACCTGATCCTATGGAGGAAAACAAAACAAAACAAAACAAAACAAAACAAAACAAAACAAAACTGAATTCAGCTAAAAGGGTTCTTGCAAGGGGAGGAAAACTACCCTGACCTTGGACATGAGGCCCTCTGGGCCAATTCAAGGTATTCTCTTTCTGCCTCCTACTTCTAAATGTATAATGAATAGTGATGTTTAATGTTCATGGACTGTGAATGCCCAACAGTATCAGAAGGAATTCACCCATTCAGGGACAACTACATAGGAGAAAGTCCCTATCTCCTCATATGGGGTCTGCAGGGGCAAAGTAGAAAATCAGGAGAAGGGGAAATCACAGTATAAGTTAAATATTTGATGGCCGGTAGAGGACTCAGAGATACCATTCCCCCGTGCTGCAGCATCATCTGTCTCATGCAGTCTCTAAGCCTTTCCAAATCAAAGACAACTATTAACCCCGCTGCTAAGCTCCTATGGAGACTGGATGTTTGACCCATGGTAGCTTTATAATTCTCTAGCTTGACATCCACATTTTGGAGATCTTCAACTCAGATTCAATGACTAACAAGGGAAGGACCTAAGAGGGCTCACTTTTCATATGAAAATGGTGCATGCTTGAGAGCGCAGCTGGCCTGTTGTCACATGAAAAAGTGGCAGCTAGACCAGAAAGGAAACCCTTACTTTCCACTCCACCACTTAAGCAAAGCCAATTGCTCCATGAAGCCCTTGATTTACAAATATCTCCATAAATTCGTGGCTTGGTTCATTCATGGTTTGGCTAAGTGAAAGTCTAACGGTGTTTATTAGAAGGTAGCTGTCATCCAAACTGAGTGGCAACACTGGAAAATCAATAGGAAGGTTTGGCTTCTCATTTTGCTTTGGCTGCAAACCGTGGAAACAAATCACAGCTGCCAATTGAATACTAGATTACTTATGGAGATGGTCACGGTTAAGGGCTCATTCTCTGTTGAAATCTACTGGAATCAAGTTGCTGCTGAAACCTGTGACATCCAAATCTCTGTCACTGGCACTGAGATTCATCATCACACCAAAAATGGCAACACATCCACCTCTACAGACTGGGAACAAAGTAAACAATAATATGTCTCTGATGTCAAGGCCACAACTACACAACTTGCCATTCCTGCCAAAACTTAGCCTGTCTCATGGATGAAGGAGACTACATTGCCCTTTGACCCTTCCTCAAGATTATCTGAGTTACCTCAGAGCTACCAAGACTCTGGTTTAGAGTATCTCTTTTACTTTGTGATCAGCTAACTGATCACAGCATTATAACCCTTAAAATCATATCTGTATATTTTTCCTTTTATCCAACTCTGACAATAGTGTTTATTTGCCACAAAGAATACCTGAAAATGGGGCATATTCAGGTGTTTTATGGTCATTTTATTCCTCTTATAAACCTAGGATACCAGCATTATTGAATGGTAGAATGGACTTTAAAAAAGCCCACTCTACATCCTTCAATTCTGGTCCAGAAAATTCAGAAAGGTAGTTTGGTCAGTGAATATGGTTTTCCCTAGTACGGGTACATTTTCTCTTGCCCACTCCCTGGGTAATTATCAGGATAAGAAGGATAGGGAATTACGTAGACATACATCAAAAATTTATAATTTAATCTGGTCCATTCCTGGGCATAATGAATCTTTATTTTCCTACTGCAACTTCAGACCAGCCTACTTGTTATACCCTTTAAGTGCCAACTCAGTCAAAGGAAGGTGAGGACATTCAGACTCAACTCTGGCTCAGCCATACAGATTATCTTGTTGGACTGACATACCCTTATATTATAAAGACACTAACATCTTAGTTGAATACACTATTCATTGTGTCTACCTAGAGTGAACCTCTTAGGCAAATGTGATGCATATAATGGAGCCCTGAAAAAAATGTTAGTTATGGTAACGGTACACATTAACTTTGTATTTGTTGAGAGAGAGCAAGAACCATGACACATAGGGAGGGAATGCCTTAGAGTTACCGATTTGGGGATGGGGTACAATTAATGTATCTTTGTCTCCTAGATATAGCACCACAGCCTAGGGAAACAATCAGGGCCTCCTTAAGGAAAGCAGCAGCTGCAGCTGACAATCTGACCTTTTAGGTGGTTTATAATCCTTGTCTATGTACTATAAAGAAAAATTCATGTGAACATGTCTGGTCCAGAAGTATTCAGATATTCTTACAACGTCAGTGGCAGGTCTTCAATGTGCAGTCCACCTCTGTATGTTTATAAACAGGCCAGCAGTCAGCACAACTTTTTTTTTTTTTCATTCTGATTCCTACAAATTCATACGCTTTTATTGATACCCAAGTGGATTATGTTATGTATGGGACTGAGGCTGTAAATACTTGTTAACACTCTCCACATTAACCAATGGAATGGTGATCCAAATCAAGTTTAAAAACAAATGGCTAACTGTTAAGAGTTGTGACTTTCAGGTTAAACATTTATATATGGGGGGAAGTGGGTCTTGTAATGTCCTGAGGATTGAGGACTGAGGATGAGAATTATTTTTTGGCATATCTATTGCCCCCTGGAATTAACAGCAATAACAACAAATACCAGTATATCAACTTTCTCTCTCCTGTATGCATAATAATGGATAATGCACTGGTCTTAGGCTACATTTTGTCTGTCTGAAGTAAGAACAACTGATTCTCTCTGAGACATATTCATAGTTGGCTGGTTCTGTCAACTTGGGGAGGTCACTTCTACAGGTTGATCTCAGTATTTTGCTTGGAGCTCTGTTAATAGTTACAGATAGTAGGAAATAATTAAAGGCAGTATGAAACAAAGTGAACAGATTCGATCCCAACCTCTGTCATTTAGATTAATCAGAGTGGACAATGGAGTAGCACATTTATGTGAAAGTTAGGTTTGTCCAAGAACATGTAGAACAAATTGTTGAGAGAGGCAACACTGACGTGTTTGCAAAGCAACCCTACATGTTCTTGCTGGCTGTATCAAGAACCCAAGCCCTGGCAACTCTTTACCTGGAACATTTCAAGGCTTTGTTTATAATAAGCAACCACGAGGGATGAGGTAATATCATCCTTTGGGACAAACACTGGGCTTACTTCCTGCTTCCTGTGAAAGAGGTGGACTGCCTAAGCTTAATGCTTCTCATCTATGACACAGATCTGCTGCATGGGCAGTAACCATCTGTGCCTCTCCACATCATGCCTGGGGAACGTGGGTACTTGGGGAATCAATACACGTCTTATATTCATGATGTTTGCATGACATAATAAATGAGTAATAAATGATACTAAATAATAAATAAAATATTTTCTTTCTTACCCAGGAGTCTCATGTTTTCTGCCAGCATCCATCAGACAGTAACGGGCTTTCAAGTAGGTAACTAAATCCCAGACACAAATACATACCCTCGTGGAAATTCATAGCATACATTATTAACCTTATAGCTCTAAGAAGTCTGGTCAAGAAACCTTTCTAAATATTTTAAACCTATGTTTTCAAAAACCCGTATGTCATACTGGAACGTGCTGTTATCAGGATTCTTTAATTAATTAATTAATTAATTTATTTATTTATTTACTTACTTACTTATTTATTATTTATTTATACCTTTAAATGTTTGATACATTCTAACATTTCTTCACTATTAGACATTTTCTTTTTTGTTTCACTAATGAATATGGAATAGAGTTTAATACCTCATGCTCTCAATAACAGCCCTTCCCAACTTTCTTCTCTCTTTCATAAAATAACTTGATCTTTTGCTAGAGAACTTGTTCTCCAGATTTGCCTGTTTTACCATAGTTTATATGTTCCAAACTGTAATTCCTCTGCTATTCCCTAATAAACTCATTCTGCTGGTAAACTAACTTTAGGCTATTTTCACCTTTCAGGCTGACAGTATCAATGTACTTTTGATATTAAGGTTCATTTTAAAGATCCTTATAGTTAATTCATCCAACTTTAGCCAGCTTGACCATACATAAAATTCCTTCTCAAATTCATATTCCATTACACTTCCACAACTTTTTAAATATTCCTTCAGATTTTGTCCTATATTTTTCCCTTTTCCCATTCTGAAAACAGCCTCACTTTAGAACAAATTACGATTTTTCTCTCAACAACAACAACAAAAAACATATCTTTATTCCTCCTACCTTCTCTTATTGAAAATATATATCCTATTTTCTTGCATATGGAGTTGTTTACTTATTATTACTAGTAGTTTAAATTACATGGATTAGAATTTTTAACCCTTAAAAATCTTAATTAAAATAGGCATTCCATCTTGTCTGATTTGAGAGCCCTTGCTTTCAAGTGCATTTCTTAAATGATCTTATCTACTTAAAATGTATCTTTAAATCTTCATTGTAATTCTCTTGAGGGTGGGCAGCAGTTGGTAAGATTCTGGCCACAAATGGAGTTCAATGTACATTTCTGTCCAGCCATATCTAACTGCAAATGAAATACACCCACATTTCTGTTTTACCATATTTTGGACCTCCCAACCTGATGATTACCAAGCCAAGTTCTCAAGACTCAAAACAAGTTCTATGTAGTAAGATCTCGCCATTTTTATATATATCTATGCCTTACAGGACTATAGTTTTCAGACATAAAATAAGTAAGTGTACTGGAAAGTGGCACATTCAACCTTTTGGAACCCAAGGGGGCTTTTTTTTTTAAACTAAGCCTTGGGTCTTGTGGAGCCAAATTAATATCTAAGACAGATGTGTCACAGGATTGGGGATTAGTGTACCTCATGGGACAGACATTTTCTTTAGATTGGCATTCTTTAGATAGCCCATTCTGTGACCAATATAACCTAACATAAGAGTCTTAAAGTTAGGTGGCAAGTGTTCTAACAGCTTTTCAGTGCTTGACCCAAGCCCACCAATTTTATGGCTTTTGGCTTCCAAGATTTCCATTAGCAACAGCTTTTACCTACATAAAATAGACAAACAAGCATGTGAACACTAACACACCAGCAGTAACCAAGAGATATTACTGTGGATGTGGACTGGGCAGTAGAAGGCCTTGTCTGCACCACCAGCAATTCCCTGTATAGAACTGGTGACTAGGAAAAAAAAAAAAAAATGAACAAGCAGACTCCAACATATGGGGACTACAGACAGGGATAAACTGCTTTGTCAGCCTTAAAACAAAACTTTATCCACCTAGGTCATCACACTAGATCCATTCTAGCTTAAGTTGTACCCAGTCTGACTTTGGACCCAGTGGGTTTCTAAATCAGAGTCTCTGGCTAGCAGTCACCAGCAGTTCTCAAGGTGAAATATGGAGAGGGATTTCATACAACTGAGGAATTACAGACTGAACCAAAGGCTAGGAACTCAGGTTATGGATAGAACCATCTGTGAGCTCAAGGTGACCTGCTAAGGCCAGGACTTGAAAGCCGATTATATCAGAAGCTCAATGCAAAGACAGTGGAGCTCAGAGCCGAAAGAAACTTACCCATGGCCCTTGGAAATGGTAAGAAATACGGAGAAACTCAAAGGGGTCGTGGAAACCATGATTTGCTCCTCCCCCATGAAGCTGTCAAAAGTTTCCTTTGGATGCTGACACCGCCACCAACTCTGTTAAAAAAAAAAAAATCAACTGACTAAATTTTAAAGACATTATTGGCTTTGTTCAATGAGTCATAGATTGGGCAGCATACCATCTAGCAAATAGAAAGGGGCTCCAAGGAGCTATACAAAATGGAAGACTTTTATATGCAGAACGGAGTGGGAGAAAGGAGTTACTAGCAGAGTGGACTGTTTGTGGCAAGGTCACTTTACTTCGGGGGACCGCAAGGGTCTATCAGGCAGATTACCTCACTGGTGCTAACCAGGTAATTTCAGATTGACTAGTTTAAGTTTTCCATTCCTGGGAGATGCTGAAATTGTAATTAAGTTAAATATTAGGTCTCTGGGCTTAAATATTAAGACATGGGCTTAGCACAAGAGACCCCATTTGGGGATGTTGTCTCTTTTTTTAAACAGATTGTAATAGATTGTGTGTGTTGGCAGGGATATCAGCAAGGATTTTTCAGGGAGGAATAATAATTCATACAGATAAACAAGGAAGGTAATGAATATCAGAGAAATGAACCATCATGTGTATAAGCAGAAACTTAGACAAGCATTCTAAATGTTTTAGCAACAGTGGATACTCCAATCTGAATTGCAAGCCAATATGAATATCAGAAATCTCAAAAGAAGTTAAATGTTAGGTTGGTTACAGGGCTCCTGGGTGGCTCAGTCGGTTGTGTCCAACTTCACATCAGATCATGATCTTGCAGTTGGTGGGTTCAAGCCCAGTGTCAGGCTCTGTGCTGATAGATAAGAGCCTGGAGCCTGCTTTGGATTGTGTCTCTCTCTGCTCCTCCCCCTGCGCTCACTTGCACTCTCTCCCTCTCTCTCTCTGTCTCAAAACTAAATAAACATTACTTTTTAAAAAAAAAATATTAGGTTGGTTACTTGAGTACTAGACTAAGAAACTGATCTCCAATGTTGTTCACAACTGGTATTATCTGATGGTATATGAGATAATAATCTGTATAAGAATAAAAGCTAATTTTATCTGGTGGTAGAGGCTATAGGAAGATATAAAAACTGTGATTTTGGGCTTTTGAGGCTGGGAAATGTGCACTGCCATTAAAAACAATAATAATCAGGTTTTGGAAGTATATAATTTATTGTTTCAGATTTTTTCCCCAAAGTCTTTGTTAAACATACAGTGTGAATATAGAACCCAGCTAAGTATTTTATAAAAACTTTATTATTTACTCCTTAGAATAATAGTCCTGTAAAGTAAATTCCAACTATTATTCTCAAATTATACACAAGGTACGTGAAGATTGGAGAGCTTACAAGGCTAATAATTGACAAAGTAATGATTAGCCGAGTGTTTTGAGTCTAACATTCCCATACTTAAAACACTTTTCCCAATTGTCTCCCTGGAGGATTTGGGGATATTAAAAGTTTATGTCTACACATCTTACAGTTACTCATTTTATTATTATTATTATTATTATTATTATTATTATTATTATTATTTTGTGTGTGTCTAGCCTCTCATCTAAGAGCAATATGAATTTCAATATTGGAAATTATATTTAAATACAATGACAAATATGAATCTTAGATAACTCTGCTTAGTAAGTGGGTTCTTGGTGGACAGATTTCTAGTAGTGAATTATGAGTCAAAGCTATTCTTGAGGCTTATTAACATAAATATAAGTAGAATGGAATAATAATGGAATGATAATGGAAGCCACATTTCTATAATTGAAATAATCCATATTCTGTAGTACCCTAGGTTAATTTATAAAATTAGTATGAAATGATAAATGAATAGAAAGTTACTGTGCTACCAGACAAAGTTTAATTTGCTGAGGCAGTGTTCAGTTTAGTGATTCTACTTCACATTTGCTTTTCTTTAGATTTTTTTTGTCTTTTCTGATATTCAGACTGCAAAATGAAATGATGTTGAAAATGTAATAAAAGCCCAAGTTCTTATTATAACATGCTTTTTCTATGTGGTTGGATTCATCCCATTTTTTTTCCATACTATATATTTTGTTTTTTGGTTCTAGGTCTGATTATTTTTTTTTCAGTTTATTTATTTACTTTGAGATAGAGAGAGGGTGCACAAGTGGGGGAAGGATAGAGAGAGGGGGAGAGAATCCCAACCAGGCTCCCTGCTGTCAGCACATAACCCAATGTGGAGCGTGACCCCATGAACTGTGAGATCATGACCTAAGCTGAGGTCAAGAGTTGGTTGCTTAACCAACTGAGCCATCTAGGCACACTTTAACGATTTTTATAATAGATTATATTTATGTAATTATTTGCTTTATGAATTTGGACTTTTTAAATGTAAATTATGTCAATATAGCATTAATACAATGTTTTAATCTAAATAAAATAGCTAATTTAAGATTATTTGATTTTAATCATAAACATTATTTATGCATAATCAAATAAATACCTGTCATACTGTCAGCATATAAAAATATGCATTGAATTAAGGATACAGGTTTAAAAATGAGTTTCAAGGCATTCTAAGAGAAAATATTACTGTTGATATTATTACATTATTATGTTTATTATTATAAAATATATACAAAGAATGTCAGATATTTCTAGAGATATCACCACCAAGCCACTAAAGTAATGTTTTCTACATCTGTACCATGTGTAAAAACTATATTTTCTGATAAAATGTATATATTTTAAATGGATTAATTCACTTACATTTTGAAAAGTTCCATACTAAAACTTTCATAGATCTTGTATCCTAGTTTGTCTCCTTACATCCCATGAAAACTCAGTATTTTTTGAGGCAATGGAATCACTTTTAGAGAATGAGAATTTACTTGATATAAAAAATCAAAATTATCGATGATTATGTAATTTTCATAGAATTTATATTCAGCATTAAATTTCAGTGAGATTTATTCTGAATCCAAATGTACATAAGAAATTTGAGTAGACAACATGAAAAACAAATAGAATTTAATTGAATATAAGGCATTAATTGAATTTTATGAACATTTGAAAAATTCATGTGTAATAAACTTCTAATGTGCTTTTTAAGTTGTTTTTAATTTTCATTCTCTTTTGAAAGTCTTTTATTGTGTAGGAGTTGAGTCAGGCCACCCCAAGATGTGCCATGTGGGCATGAAGATTATTCTGAGTTGAAGGCAATTGAGAGCCGATGGGCACAAGAAAAACATTTGATCCTCCCTTAACTACATAGAATAATCTGAATTGGGGGTCTCTCCCAGAATAAGGGTTATTAACAGAGCCCTTTTAAATGGCCCTCAGCCATTTTAGCTGACTGACCTATATGTATGGCAGGGCAAACATGATCACAAAACACCTGCTCTTATTGTTGCCAGGTGGACTGGGGAAACCCCAAGCCTTAAGGCCTCCCCCTGGCCCATCCCTGGGATGTCCCTGAGGCTGTTAGTTTCATCACAAGAAAGAGTTAAAGGATGGACCAGACACAGTGGCTGAGTGGTACAAATGGGAAAGTTATTAAAGGGAGAGTACACTCTCGAGATGTGAGAGTGGGCGAGCTCAAGGGGAGAGCTGAGATCAGTGTTTGGTTCTTTTATTGACACTTATTAACTAGGGGGTGGAATATTTATTATTTGGGGAGGGGAGTTTTTTGGGATCAGGGTTTTGTGTCTTGACTCCTTTACTTGGTCAGGGTCTCCAGGTTTCTTTGTCTTGGCCTGTCTGGTTTGATATGGCTTCTTGTGACTTTGTTTTTGGAGTGCTGCCTTGACAGGTCTTTAACTTTCCCCAATAAGGGGCTATGAATCCCCTTTTGCTGGCCTCAAGGCATCCTATTAAAGCTTAACAAACTGTCTACTCTAACATTATTGCCCTATGAATTGCATTCCTTTCTTCTGAAGTCCCAGACTCCTGACTCCCTTCTCTTTACTTTAGGAAGACATATATATTTCATTTTGCCTGTCTTTGGAATTTCTATTTCTGTGTGAATTCCTCATACAAATGCTATTAAATTTGATTTTCTCCTGTTAATCTCTTTCATGTCAATTTGATTCCTGGTCCAGCTAAAAGGACCTTTGAGGAGATAGGAATTCTTGCTCTCCAATAACAGCTACAACTTCAGCTCAAAATTCAGACAAATCAGCTCGTCTTATAAGAAAAAGAAGTTGTAAGATTTACTAAATATTCTGTGATCTTTTTACTACAAAGTAAATGTACTCTGACCAAAAATGCTGTAGAAGCGTAGTGCAAATCTTCACCTTAAATATTAGATACATCAGTGAAGGTTCCTGTGTTCATTAATTCAACCAACACTTAGAAGTTCATAAATAGGAAAGTCATACTTCTTGTACTTAAAAATTTTCCATATTCATGCAGCAAAATATGCTCTTAATGATATATAATTTAATTGGTGCAACTATAGATGTATGCTTAAAGTGCTATAGGAGCACAAAGGACCAAGTTGATTAACTTTAATTAATGGGGACCAGAAAAGGACGACAATTCAGTAAGCTTTATGGAGAGGGCAGGTGTGGACAACACAGTAAGAGATCAAAATATGCAACACTCCATATTCCAGGAGTGTTTACATTTACAGGGGTGAGACACAAAATAACCAATTTAAATTAGTAAGTTATACTAGAAGGAGTATATAGTAAGTATACTAGAAGATCAGAGTGTATAGGAAGTAGAGGGGGTTTACATCTATAAAGAGAGTGATCAGAGACAACATCACAGAAAAACGTATATTTGGGGGAAAATAGAAGGAGTTGATGGAGAGAGAAATGCAGATGTTTGGGAGATGAACATTACCGACAGAAGTAAAGTGGTGAATGTGAACGGCTTTAAAATTCAGGAGTGACTGGCATATGAAAGTAACCGCAAGGATGTCAGTGTGTTGGTGGAGTAGCATGAATAAAGGGGCCAGCTATGAAATAAAACGAAATTGGTCAAATTGACAGAATGAGGAATCTCAGGGGTGAGAACTGGTAAACTATGTCAATTAACTTTCCCTCAAGCAAATCTATCATTGACTTTTTCTGTTAAATACTTGTGCTACTTATTCTTCAATTTCCTTAAAAATTTCTCCCTTGCATTTGGTGATAAATCAATATAGGTGGTAGATATTTGGGGTTAGACTTGTTTGTTCTTCCATTTTCTCTGCGGTTCTTATACAGATACGTCCTCTGATGAGATGCAGGCATTCTTTCTTTCTCTTGATTCTCCAAAGCAATCAACTCGGAAAAGACCTGCTGTGCAATTTAGTGATTTTTTTTTTTAGTTTAAGAAAAGCACCCCAACTGAAAGAAATTGATGCATTACTTTTCTTCATAGTGTATAATGACACAGGTTTAATTGGATATATAGAATCAATACAAATAATATGCCAGAAGAATAAGTCATTGTTATGTGTAAAATAATATTCTTCATGGAGAGTTCAATTAAAGAAATACACCAGGCTATAAAGAATTAGACAAACTAAAAATAAAGGTCTAAAAAATTTAGTAAAGGAGAACTCATCTTGCAATATCCCCATACTTCAGTAAAAAGGAAGATAAATTTGATAAAGATGGCTAACCACTAAATAGATTCCTACAAAATCTTAGCCATTAATTCCAGTAATTCCTAACTCTGTGTTGGGAAGCAAATTTTGCCATCCCAAAATATGCCTCTTTGGTATATGATTATTCTAAAAAGCTGCACACAGAAGAGAATCTCTGAAAACCAAGTTGAAATTACCCTTTCATAAGAGACATTTACACATATGAGGGAAGTCTCCCTTTGTAAGGGTGCCTCCCTCAGTACTCTAAAAGGAAGATATGTCTAAATCTCTAGAAACTGTTATCAGTACGGAAGCCATGAACTTAAATCTATATAACAACCTTAGCCTTTTACTGTGCTTTTCCTGGCAACTCTCATAACTGACTCCCAACGCCTTTTGTCTTCAGCTGGAGATGGTATATAAGGTAATGGCTTCAGCCATTTCAGAGAGTTACTCAGGTTTTCTGATCTCTCTATGAATATCAGAAGTATACATATCATTAAATTTTATATTTTTTTCCTCTTATTTTGTCTCATGTCAATTTGATTCTTAGACCAGCTAGAAAAATCTTGAATGGCAGAGGAACACTTGGAAGACAGTTTTTGTTTGTTTGCTTTAAACTAAACATTCTCTTGCCATATAAACCAGTAATCACATACTCACTGACATTTACCTAAAGGAGCTGAAAATTGGATGTCCACAAAAAACAAAAACCTGCACATGGATGTTTAGGTCAGTTGTATTCATAACTGCAAAAACGTGGAAGCAACTAAGATGTTCTTTAGTAAAATGGATAATCCAACTGTGATATATTTAGACAACAGAATATTGTCACTAAAAAGAAATGAGTTATCAAGCCATAAGAAGACATGGAGGAAACTTAAGTACATATGATTAAGTGAAAGAAGCCAATCTGAAAAGACTACATACTCTGTGATTCCAACTATATGATATTAGAAAAGGCAAAACTGTGGAGACAATAAAATAACCATACTATATGATACTATCATGGTTGGAGATATGTCGTTATACATTTGTCCATACCCATAAATTGCACGACACCAAGAGTGAACCCTAAGGTAAACTATGGATTTTGGATGATTATGATATGTCAGTGGAGGTTCACTGATTGTAAGAAACAACCACCTGGTGTGGGAGGTTGATAGTAGGGGAAATTGTAGATATGTAGTGACAGGGGTATATGAGAACTCCCTGTATTTTCCAATCAATTGTGCTGTGAACCTGAAAATGCGCTAAAAATTAAAATATACAAAAAGCAACAACAACAAAACACTGGATAACCTACTATGTTAACCTAACTTACTATGTTAACTTATGATGTAACCTACTATTCTTAAACTACTACGTTAAGATGGCGCAAAATTTTCCCACTATTCTTACTAAAAATTAAGTGACACCTTTGAACAAATACAGAATCTCTCCCTTTAAACTTATATGTGGCAGACTATGAATTCGGGTCTGAGACCACATCCTGTGCCTGATTTAACTGAATCCTTTCATAATCATGCTCAATATTTTAAAATGGTTTTTCCTTAGAAACCCTGAGACATAAAGTCATAACAACCTGAAAGGACACATGGTGAGAATTCTGCCCTGCCTACTGACCAGGAGATCTGACTGCATAAAAGTGTTCTGCAGTAAAGATAAGACGAGCTGTCACCACAATAAGACAGACCTTTTCAAGTGCTGATAATCACCCACATAGCTATTTTTTTTTAACTTTTAAAAAATTTTGGATGTTCAGTCCAAAGTAAAAAAACAAACCAAAACAAAAAAGCAGCTGGATTAATACTACTCGTAAGAAGTTAGTTCCTCAGGAATACTGGACTATGGTTCCAAAAAGGACTTAAAAGCTTAAGTTTTCTAATGTAACTGATATTGGTTCTGAACTCACCTGAAGAGAGGTACTCTCACAAATTTATTCCTATTCTTACACACTACCTTGCTGTTCTAATCACAGTAGGGTTATTTCAATTACAAGAAGAATCACATTTTACTAGAAAACAAACATGTAATTTGTTATTGAGGGGAGGCATAATATGTGACCCTTAGCACAGGATTATTTGGAGTTGAAGGCAATCAAGGCCTAGCAGACTCACTATGAATTTGTTTTTGTTTTTTTAGAGAGTTCTCCTAACTCTTTAAAAGAATTAGATAGGGGGTCTGTATCAGGAAGAGAGCTACTATCAGAGGTAACATTTTGCATCAGAAAGACTTATCTGCATGGCATGGCAAACATTTATTTACCAAATATTTGCTTTTCTAGTCTTCCAATAGGTACCCCATAATAAAACGTTGGTACTAGATGATGGCCATGGTGTCTTGTGTCTTGTTTCACATATGGCAAAAAATATTTGGGAAGATAAAACAATTACTAAAGGGACTAAATTATTACATAAATGTGATGGTGCTTATGTGATAACAGAAACTCAGAAAAAAAGTATTGATCCTTACAAGGAAAACTCAGTTAAAATTTTAGATTATCAGGGCCCAAAGTCATCATAAGGAACTACCAGATAATAAACATTTTAAAAATGCAAGCGAAAAAGGCAACACAACAATTTGTAAAATTAACATATGGCCAAGAAAAGTCTTTGTGGATTGCTAATCTAGAATCTAATTCAACTGTTTACCATTGGTATGATATATTCAAAGGTTATTCTCCCAAAGTAAATAATCTAATAACTTTTAAACAGTTTTATTGAGATATAGTTGATATACAAATAATTTCATATATTTAATGTGTAGAAATCGATTAGTTTGGATTTATACAAACGCCCATGATCCATCACCACCATCAAGGCTCTAGAGATCTGTTGTACAAAGCTGTTAACAATACAGTATAGGTACTTCAAGACTTGTTAAGAGGATACAGTTTATGTTAAACATTCCTACAACAACAAAAACAAAAACAAAGGTACACCAGGGAAATTTTAGAGGTGTTGGATATGTACTGAATTTATTAGAAATTTAGTAATTTTTGGGGCGCCTGGGTGGCTCAGTCAGTTGAGCGTCCAACTTTGTCTCAGGTCATGATCTCACAGCTTGTGAGTTCAAGCTCCGCGTCGGGCTCTGTGCTGACAGCACAGAGCCTGGAGCCTGCTTCGGATTCTGTGTCTCCTCTCTCTCTGCCCCTAACACACTCACATTCTGTCTGTCTCTCTCAAAAATAAATAAACGTTATTATTTTTTTTTAGTAATTTTGTTATTCTATCTTAATTTTGATAATTGCTTTGCTTTGTATTTCCTATACACTTGGTGTGATTAAGTTTTGGGGTGATGGGGGGTGTCTAGAGCCTATGGACAAGAAAGAATTCTTGAAGACATCTTTAGTTCAAAATGGTGATTTTATTAAAGCATGGCACAGGACCTGAAGGCAGGAAGAGTTGTACTGGGATTGTGATGGGTAACTGATTATATATCCTCAGGTTGGGAGGAGATTAGGGATAGAGTAAGTCTCTAAGGAATTTTGGAAGCAAGGTTTCCAGGACCTTGAGAGGTTGGGTGTTGTTAGGAAAACCCCATTTAGTAAAATTTCAGTTATGACACCTGTCAAATGTATATCAGGGGGCCATAAGCTTGGAGTATGATTGCCAGCATATATCTTGGGTCAGTTGAGATAAAGGAAGTTTCCAAAGGAATTTTTATGTTAAAATAGACTTACAGGATCCTGGGGGTTGGGCTAATGTTAAGCTAAGATTCCCTTTTGCTCCTAGTAAGTGTCATCATCATAGAGGCAGCTGAGCTCCTAGAGGGAGGTCACTTTGCAGGTTTAAAGAACCTGTCAATGGGCTGTAGGAGGTAAGGGAATTTAATTTTTATTTACCTTAGTTTCCCACATTACCATGGCAGGCACTTCTTTTGTTCTTGGGTAGCCAGGAGTGTCTGAGTAATATCACACATATCCCACCTGGAGGGAGGGGTTGCTGTTAGCCTGTACTTTTCCCTCAGCTTGCCTATGCTCCCTCATCAGATGGATATTTACAGGGCTGCAATTTGCTCAGAGAAAAGTAGAAACAGAAATGGAGATAACTAGAAACATTATAATGTTACTATTTTATAGTAACAGGGAAGAGATTATAGAGCAAATACAAATTAAAAATAAGAGACTAATTCCCCCTGTTGAATATAAGAAAACTCTCCTCCTTTTTCTTAGCGGATTTACTTTAAAAAAAAAAAACTGATTAAGTTCTTTTTCTGTCTCTTTGAAATGTATATAACCTTTTTTAAAACTGAATAAGCCTCTTATCAGCTTCAGGAGCCAAGATTGTCTTTCTCAAAGACCTGGGAACTGTCCCTTTGAAATGTAATCGTCAAGGAAGATGGCACCAGTTTCTGTAAGAGGGTACAAGCTTCACTTCAGAGGGCTCTTCGTCCAAGTTGCAAAACTACTTCTCATAAAAATATGACAGGTTCTTTTCCTGTGGTTAAAACCAATTAGCTAACACAGATGGTTACCCCAATTTAAGATGAACTGTGTGTGACAAATGATGCTGTGAGGTTGAGGACTAATTATTTGTTTATCTTGGGAACATGTATGTATGTGATGGGTTGTATCTTCACTTGGTTACATAAAAGGGTAAGATTTCTTTCTGCTCTTGCAATCTTTTAGTGGACTGCCTGTGATGTGTATTGAAGTCTGGTTTAGGGATTATTCAATAATAACAATGTTTTCTTTTCTCCTAGGGAAAGAAAGAAATCCTTTTGTGAGGAAGGGAGGGGATTTTGTTTTTAATTATATTTCCCTAATAGTTGCCCAGGAAGCAACTGTATATAAAAGTTTGGAGTCAGGGAAGTGATCCAGGCTGGATACATAAAATAGGGTACTGCCATTCTGTAAATGTTATGTAAAGCCAGGAGATAGGCTGAGATCACTAAAGGAGTGAATAGAAACAGGCTTGAGAAGATATCAAATCCTAGTAATGGGCCACTCTACTACCAAAAAGAGAATCCGAAAAGTAAACAGAAAGAACAGACCATGAAGTGGGGACACAGAATAGTATAGGGTATTAGAGGCCAGCTGAAGAAAGTATTTATAGGTCTGTGGTGTATCAAATTGTGTAAAATGCTGCCATTAAAGCAAGAAAATGCAAAAAATGCAATATTAGATATAACTACTTGAAACCATTAGTAATCTTATTTATTTTTTTTATTATTTTTTTAAATTTATTTTGACACAGAGTGTGAGAGAGAGAGCATGTGAGTGGGGAGGGACAAAGAAAGAGGTAGAGACAGAATCCCAAGCAGGCTCCATACTGTCAGTGCAGAACCCAGTGTGGGGCTCAAACTCACGAACCATGAAATCATGACCTGAGCCAAAATCAAGAGTCGGACACTTAACCATCTAAGCCACGTAGGCACCCCAAAACCATTAGTAATCTTAACACAGTTGTTTCGAGAAAGAGGGAAGGTTAAAACCCCACTAAAGTAGATTTAATAGAGTTATTTCAGGTATGAAGATTGGTATGCTGGAGGTGGCTCTCAAAAAAACAAAAACCAAAACCCAACAAACAAACAAACAAAAAAAAACAAATGTGAGGAAGTCAAGTGAGTACAAACACCATGTTGGATAGTTTGAAATCAGCCCTAGTGGGAGTACATATTTATACCATGAATTTCAGAAAAATACTTCAAATCAGGGTTTTGTTCTCCAAAAAGCTGGTTGTTAAATATTCACCAGCATACCACTGAATGAAAGTCATATGGGAGTGAGTTTTAAAGATCAAAAGAAAAAGCAGTAAGTAAAAATAATGTCTTCAAGAAGTTTTTGTCTAAAAAAGAAGCAAAATACATACATACATACATAAATACATACATACATACATACATACATACATCGGGCAGAGGCTAAACAAAAAAAGTGTGCTGGTAAAGAAAGATGTGTTTTGTTGTTTGGTGTGTTAGTTTTGTTTTGTTTATCATCTAGAAGTAAAAGCCACAGGAAGCAGATTAAATGCTTCAGTCAAGAGGAGACAACTGATGACATACAAGAGGAAAGGGAGAAAACGGGGCTGTAGGCAGAAGACGGGATCTAGTGTGCTAACAATGGGGTTGACATAGCCCCTGGAACTACCAACCATAATGGGGAGGAGGACAGAGCATCTGGGTATACCTGTAGACAGATAATAGTGATGGAGGTTCTCTGTGAATTGCTTTCTTTCTTCAAGAGACATTAAAGTTTGAATACATATGCCTTGTATGATTTCATTCTTTCACACAAGATCTTCAGAGGCAAAAAAAAAGTTTACAGTCTAATTACTTGAACATATATGTTAAAATACAGCACATTCAATTCTTCACCCACTGTGTTAGATTTATATATTTAAGTAGGACTACAAATTGTGTCACTTCTTTAAACAATCCATAAAATGATTAAACTGAAAGAGCCATTTCATACAACTTTTATACAGAGTTCAAAAGTTCTCTGCCTACCTAACTCACATCAAAAATAACAACACCAGCAATGAATTTTCTGACTCAGCCTATAAATGGTCATCCCAATGAATATTTGCTATAGTCTATTAGATGACAGCCTGTATAATGTACGGGTTCAGACTAGTTAACCCAAGATATGTCATTTTGGCATGCACAGCATTTTGAGCTGAAAACAATTAAGGTTCAAAAGATTCAGGAAGAAACTTTAACTTCCTCCCTAAATATCAAAAGCATTTGGGTGGAGGACCTGCTCCAGGAAGGGAATTATCACCACAGGTAACTACAGAATAATATGAATTAAAGGTGGCAGGACAGGGAGGAATTTAGCAAATTCCAGTTGTTAAAAACCAAACATTTACTTCTTCTCATCTTCCTGTAAATTGTCTTCTTTCCCTTTGAAGTCCCAGACCCCACCCTGTTTCTCCTCAGTTCACATACTCCATTTTGCTTTGCAATATTTCATGTTTATGTGTATTCCTCATATGAACATACTTACATCTGAGTTTCTCCTGTTATCTGTCTTAATTTAATTTAATTTAATTTAATTCTTAGACTAGCCAGAATAATCTTGAAGGATACAGAACAATTTTTTCTCCCCAAAATAGAAAAAAAAAACATTATATTTGCTAACATATTCTGTGGACAAATAACTGATATCAACCTTACTGCCAATTGAGAGCAAAAGAAAATCCAATTTTTCAGTTCTCGTGTGTAGAAAGCAAAATTTGCCAACCTAAATTTGTCTCTTTGACATGCAGATTATTTTGGGCTGATTATTTTTAAGAAACAGAAGGCTCAGAAAGAACCTTTGACATTCCCCCCACCCCAACCTGCCTAAAATAATTTACATAGGGAACCTGCTTCAGGAAGAAAGCTATCATCATAGATAAGAACCACAGCATAATATGAATTATGTATGGTATTGGGGAGGACCCTATCAGTCTGTTTCTTAAAATTCCTATGTCCCATTGTTTCTTTATGGTGCAGAAAACATCTGTTTACCAAACATGTACTCTCTTTCATCTTGCTGTGAATTGTCTTCCTTCCCCCCTGAAGTCCCAGACCCCTACACCTTTCCCCTTAGCTCTAGATGGCATATAAGCTTCAATTGCCTGATTGCCTGTGGGCCTCATGTTCTTATGGACCCCCTGTAAGAGTGTAATTAAATCTTATTATCTCCTTTTAAGCTGCCTTGTGTCAATTTAGTTCTTAAGATGAGCCAAAAGAACCTTAAAGGATATATTAAATGGTTCCTCCCCAACTACAGCCTGTCTTTTTTCAAGACTATGTATATAATATATAAAATTTATATACATGCATAGAAGATACACATATATATGGTTACTTACATGAATGGAGTTACTTATTTTGTTAAATAAGCTACATAATTAATATGGCCTTTGAAATAATGAGCTATTTTCTTCTTCTCAGAATATATAATGCATGAAGATGGAACATTTTTGAGATGGAACACACACATTTTAATATGTGTGTGTGTACACACAAATTGTTTTGTTTCTTGCAAAAGAAATCTAAACACAAATTTAAAATGTTCTTACATCTTCATGTCCATTCAGTACCTCTGACAAGTCAGAACGGGAAGATTTAAACGGCTATTATTGTCACCAACTATCCACATGCTTTAATAATATCCTATTCAACTGACAGAGTGACAAGCCCAGCATCTTTATCTTATCCTAATAATTTAATTTGCAAACAGCTAGCTCAACTCCCTTACCCTCCAGGCCCAGTGTCATCCTTATTGAATGAAAATTCAATTCTCACTAAAGGCCCTCCAGGGTAATTACTGGTCTATGGTGGACAGTTCTGCATTAAGAACTCTAGGTGAAATCCAAACAATGTGTCTTTATAGTGATAAAAATCCTATCTCCCTAGATTTACACTTCACTCCTCTAGCAAAACAACCTAATGATTTGTTTACTTTCTATACTTTTAGGGCAGGCACAAGGAATCAGTTTTTGTTTTTGTTTTTGTTTCCAAATGATTCTTAGTCCTTTCTCCTGTTCAGTTTCTCAAGCATATTTCAATTTTAGAATTTTTCCTTTGTTTAAAAATGTGTAATTATAGTTATATTGATATTTATTTGGAATTTCAAGGTACAAAATAAATTTCCTAAAGTTCTTAAATAGAGCTGAGTGGATTTTTTTTAAGAAAATTTTTACTCAAAAAGAACTAACTAATAACTGCAGGAAAAAGACAGACCTGAGATTAATAATAAGAAGTATTTGATTGATAAAATGCTTTGAGAAAATAAGTAAGCCACAAGTTGATGTTTTATGATCAAAGGTGAAAAAGATTTTGTCTGTGTCTCATAGTACAGATATCTCTGAATCTGAAAGTCAATTTCAAGATTGTCATTTAAAAAAAGGGGGGGGGATAAACTTCCTTGGTATTTAACTAAATAAAATAATAAGAGATTCTGTCCAAGAACTCTGTGGCAAACTCATTACTCATTTCCCCATTAGTTATTTAGTCATTGTCTACCTGAAAAACTAAACAATCAAAAGAGAACCACAAAATCACTTTGAACTCATGAAAATAAAAAGATGCTAATATTAAAGAAAAAAAGATACAAGCTAGAACCTTTTCTTTTCTGTCATTCACAATTACATTTCTCTCTATCCATCCCCAAAAGATGACAAATGGGGTTTTGGATTTTCTGAATTAATCAGTCCTAGGTATTGTTTATTGCTATTATTCATACAACTGATAATATATATATATATAAAAAAAAACCCTTCATGTTATTCTAACAAAATAGCTGGATAGAACATTTATTGCAAAGATTTAAAGAGAAAGAATAAGAAAGTATGAGGGTACTTACATTTTTTTTTTTTTACTAAATTAGGACATGAAACGAAAATCTTCTCTGACATGTCTTTGAAATTGATAACATTAATAAATCTTCAGCAGAAGGCAGAGAGAATGTGTGGGAGAGGAGAGATGAATAGTGAGTTTATTTATTCAAAAAGGACAAAATAACAGCAACCATTTCCTGAGAAGTGTGTAATGCCATAAAGATAAAAACCTAATTCAATCATTCAATTGTTCAGTCAACCAATTTTTATTTAGTATTTATTTATTTATTTATTGGTCAGGCATCCTGCTAGGTATTAGGGATAATACCTATGTCTGCATAATGAGAATGATAATATCTCACCTTCACTGTTGGTGTGTGTATTAAGCGAAAGATTGACCATAAATCACTTGGCATTGGCCCAGGCCCAAATAAATAACCAACCTTTATGAAACGTTCTCATTAGTAGTAAAATAGGTAAATAAATTAATAAGAACCCACTCTTGAACACTTGACAATTGATGTTATGAGTAGTAATGTTCCAAGCATTAGAATAGAATATATTAGGATAATTACTTGTTTTCTTTAATTAAAACAGAAAAAGGATATCAGTTAGTTGCTACACTTCCTTTAATATTGTACATAATATTTTATATCTTGTATTGTTACACTGAGTATTTTTAAATAAAATGATTATAGCAAATATTTATGTTTGTGTTAGAAATAGTAACTTTTTTAAGATGCTATTTCCCTTTTACTTTTTACTTATGCTGTTATTTTTTTAATCTGATAGCATGACAAAATAGACAGGGTCCAGGTTTTCTAATGGGCAAATGTGACTTCCCCACTGCGTGACCCTGGGAACTTTTCTAGCCCTTTTATGAGTTTCTGGGACCAATATAAATCAGCTCATAAGATTGTTGTGATAGTAAAGGTGCAGGATAATCACATAATCCCAGTAAAAGGTTTCATCTTTTATTAAGAACTACAACTCAAACCAAAAATGAGGAAACTGATTTCTAGATACTGTATATTCTAGGTTCAGAGAACCACCAAATCTGGGGCCAAATATCTTTCCTCCAGGTTTGTTGAAATTGTAAACCAGGTTGGTACAAGACGAAATATGACTGGAAATAGCATGGGGGCATGCACTCTTCCTAAAAAAGGGTAATTTTTGCCCACAATTCCTACATGGGAGATGTAGCCACTCTTTTTGAAGTCTTATTAATGGTCTCAAGATAAACACTGAAGAAATGAAGGATGAATGTAAGTATACTCTCATTGACTCCTACTAACAAGTGTTTGAGATAAGATTCAGAGCCTAGTGTACAGTTAATTTGTTCAAAATTCAGCCTTGATAACTGACAGAGATTTAAACCCAGTGTACTTTTACACTAGTTTCTTTAATGCCTAGGCTCTACAGCCTGCTACAGTGTCTGACAGAAAATAGGAATTTGATAAATTTTTATTTTCTTCTCTTTTCTGAAAATAAGATTAGTCATATGCTATCTATATGTATGTCTATGTATAATAACAGGCATAATTTAGAGCCAAAAATTATAAAACAAGTGGTATTCAAATCCCACAGTTGTTTTCAATAAAGTTAAGGCTTAGGAGTTTATGCCTACTTATGTCTTCACATGTATTATTTTGTACATTGGAATAGATGCCTTTCATTTGTTCTTTCAGATTCCTACCCGCTCTGTTCCATCCAGCTTGATGGCATAGCTGTGTGACTTGTAGAGATGACAATACATTCGCATGCCCTCCAGCTTCCTTATGGGTTATACTAATGGGAACCAAATGGGCCATGTCAATGAGGAAGCAGTTAGGTCAGGGTTTCATGTTCCTGGTTTCCTTCCTGAAGGTTCACATCAGGCTGGCTACGTCCCTCCATAAAAGGTCACTTCTCTTTTCCAGGCAATGGTTTCCACATGATTCTCCTTCCATATCCCAGTAGCCATTCTTTCCCATGGTCCTTTAGAGTCCAGAGCTGGTGATCATTCCACTGTGCTGCTAGCCTTGAGGCCCTTGTGGTTTCCTTCACCCAGCACACTTTGGAATACATTTCTTGGTAAAAACCAAACCAAAACCAAAACCAAACAACAACAACAACAAAAAAATAACGATTGGAGTGTAGCCTGTCTTTCCTATTGGAGTCCTGACTTACAAATATATAAATTTAATGAATTAGTTATTTAAAGTTATGCAAAAATATGTTAATTATATGTTGTATGTTTAATGGAGCATTATTCCACTATAGTACATGAAGTATGCAAATGTACTATAGGTTAAATGTTTTTGTTTTTGTCTTAGTGTAATATATTTGCAACATATATTGTTTGCCGAACTTGAAATGAAATCATTTAGCACATATTCAATTATTTTCAGTTTCAGACATAAAAATGTTACTTTTAAACTTCTATTGTTGTTCATTTCCAAAAATCACCATTTTGTTCCTCAGATAATATGGCTGGAAAAATGTTCACAGCTGAACATATAGGTTTCTTTTTGGTATTTAAAAAAATGTTTCATTTGAAATTAGTCTAAGTTTGGACGTATTTTGCTTTTGAAAACTACAAAACATTATCATTTGTCTCTTTTCTCAAATATGTTTTTCCTACTTGTACTAATCACATATGCTATTATGATTATGATACTTTTACTTGTAGACAATATGTAAAGAACTACTTTTAAAGCTATGCATACATATCGACCAGCAGTAGATGCAAATAGATTTATTCTGATAGGCTGATCCCTTACAAGGAAGTTTTAGGGCTGCTATATTCCTCCTGACATCAAGGGGCAATATTTAGAAAATAGAATTACTACACTTGCTTTCAAAGTTAAACAAACAAAAAATAACAAACGAACAAAAAATAACAAAAAACTTCTCCATAGGAAGACAGTGTCCAATTTGCCATTCAAAACTTATTTTTTTCATAAATTTACTGAAATTTATTTTAATCAACACTGAAATGCTTATTCCAAAATTTCCTCATGGCCTATTGTGTTTATTTACTGAAGCCATAGTACATTGTTCTGTTACCTTCACGTACAACCTCAAGGGGATTGACATTGTGATGACATTGTGATCACTAGACTTTAGATGACTCTATACTGCTATCTTATTTTTCATCCTTGTCTCATTTCACAACCACATTAGAGCTAAGTGTATAATAGCCTAGGCTCCTTATGGGTTGTTCAAGGAATATGTCAGGAAACAGCCTGTGTTACCTCCAGGAAAAGAAGCCCTTTCTTATCAATGCCATAATTGTCATCCCAGTCAATATTAGCTAATTGAAATACCAGTGATTAATGATCTATCCTTTTAAAGGCTTTTCTTATTTCAGTGAGCTTTTCAAACCATGCCTAGGAGGTCTATATCATTTTCCAGTAATCTCTTTTTTTTTACTTTCTCTCTTAGCTTTAATTTTCCTGTCTTTCATCTTCATCGAAACTGTCCGTACTCAGGTGTCTAAGCTACATGTGTCATTTATTTCTTTTGTCACAGTCTCCTTCCTCATTCATATTGCCATACGTCTTTCTGTCCTGTGGTGTCTATCCCTCTAATAGTACATATTTATCATAGTATTTTATCCCTTCCCTCTAACTAAATATAGTTATAGAACAGGCACAACGCAAAAGGGAGTCCGATTAAGGTGGTGACAGTTCTAATTGCTAAGATGTTAGATATGTATGGTATTAGGGAAGTTGTTTTTATCAAGTCATCAAAACCTAGCTTTTCTTAAAGACATACAAAAAGTTCAAGGACTTTAAATCACAGCATCATAGTTATAAGCAGAAGAGTCACCTGTACTTAATACATATTAATCATTGTGTTGCCTGACATTATCCTCATAAATAGTTTACCTAAATCTGTTTTATTCTGTGCAACATGAAAAAAAAGTAACATGTTCAACTAAATTGTAACTTCTTTTGTAAAAAAACTCATTTTCACAAAAATAAATGATAGTTTCATCACAACAGGACTTAACACCAGTGTTTCCAGTCATCACTATATACCTATTGAAATAATTACAAATATACAGTTCCTTAAAATGTATTTCCCATTAATGTGAATCATAGAGTTTCATTTTGTCTCTGTGTATCAGGATGCGTAACTAAGGAAAAGCAGGCACAAAGTGATACTGCCCAAACATTCCTTCTTCCTTCAGAATGTTTGGTAGAGTGGAAGCCAGATTCAAAAGAATGTAAGATAACACATTTATTACAAGACTACCTTAATATAACTTCGATATATCCATAGTATTTTTGAACTAAATAACTATTATGAATATATAATGGGAGACTTCAGTACTGAAAACTGGTTTACATGTCATTTGCCATTTACTTGCTGGCTATCAAAATTTAATGTTAAGGGTAATGTTTTCCAAAAATGACTTAGAAAATGCAGACCAGACTTGAAAAAAAGATATGAGTGAATCCAGTTTCAGGATTCTTAAAAATTCACATGCACTGATGTAATAAAAGAGTCAGGCATTTCAGAGTAGAGGAGTCTTTTATTTAGAGAATGATTCTAGCAGGGAGATTCTTGACTGTAATACATTCCATCACCTAGCCCAAAGAACAAGGTGTGACTGCTGTTTTTATTTCAAGTTAGAGAGATTATCTAAAAATAACTCTAAGAGCTTAATATGTGTCCCTTGAAATTTGGAGTTAAAGGGGTCAAGCTCTGAGTAATGCCTGTGTATGTAAAGAGGAGGTAAGTTAGAAGAACCAGCAGAGGAGGTCAGAATAGAAAGCTGATATTTAGAATGTAGCTGGTAGGCAGTTAGCTATGAGACACTTGAGATTAAGCAGATGCTGGCCATACCCTAGGAGCCACTCCCGAGGGTCAACAGCTGTCACAGACTATGAATCTGGAGTTCTTTCTTGCCCAGCAAGAGAGTGGACACAGAATTGAATACGAGACAGGCATATGTCCAGGAGAAGACAAGAGCCCCTAACAGAGGTTTTCTCTCCATATTTATTGAGCGCTCAAGATCTTACACACGTGGTGAATGTGAAGAAAACAAGATTTTACACACATGGTGAACGTGAAGAAAACAATCAGATAGTACTCATTAACTTGTGTAAGAACCAAAGGGTCTGGGGGGCAAGTAGAGTTTGTGATCATAGGATGTTGATGCCAGATGGAAAGTAATTTCCTGCAGGTGATATAACATGTTTCTCGTGATCCCATTACAATATCTTGCTAACTCGCATTGGGTGCTTTCACCCCATGGTGGCTTTCTGCCCTAAGCTTTTCTGTAAACCATTTATGTAAGCACAACCTATTCTCCGACAAACAGCCACAACTTCAGAGCCACCCAAGGACTAAAAGAACAGGAAAGGCCTAGTCACAGAGCTGGCTCAAAAGCCACAGGGGGATCTCTAAGAGCTGAGCATGCACACAAAATGTGCAACTTGCCCTTAAGTACCTGAAGGTCACAACAAAAGCTCATTAGACATCCCTAAATACACAGTACATAAATAAATACAATTATAACAGAATGCATCATGGGTAGGCACAAGTGCAGAAGCCAAAAGGTTTCTAATCACCATTAGATTATATATAATCTAATGGTGGATTGGGTATAGGTCATGTAAATGCCAAATGCAGGAGTCATGTTTCTCAGGGCTGAGTCAGAAGGAGTAAGACATAATCCAAAGACACTACGACAACCACCTCAAGAGTTCAGCAGACAAGGTACTCCCAGCTAATGAGAGGGAGCAAGAGTGTCCTCAAAACCCTACAACACTGATTCATGAAAGAAGTGACCTTAAACTCCTCCCGAATCCAGAGAGTGAAATGTCATTTCTGAACATGACCAAGCAAGAGAGAACATTGCTACACATTCCTCTTTTCTCTTCTTGCTCCAATTTTGAAAAGAAATGAGTCTACAAGTTGGGGGAGAAATTGAAACACACAGTGAGAAATGAAAGCAGAATTAGTTTATAGCAGACTCATTCCCTGGGGTAGGAATAAAGTCTCAATTTTAAACCAATTTCTAAATTTTGAATGTTGTGTATGACTGGACTTTGTAGTCACTAGGTCGATAATGTAGTGACTAAGAGGGATCAAGTTTTCATGCGAAGGCAGACTAATCCACTCAGCCACTTGAAAAGCAGAATGGTCTACAAAGTAGGCAGTTGTGTTAAGATTGCAGCCCCTAAGTCATTTCTTGTTAAGAATTCTGGTTACACAAGTTATATAACCTTGGGCAGGTAACACAATTATTTTGATCCTGATTTATATCAGTAAATGGTAACAGATGTGGTGATGAGCCCCAAGATCTGGTGACAGGAAGAAAAAAGCCTGACAACATTAAGAAACAGAGGCAAGTTAAACACCCATAAAATCATTTAAAAATATTATATAGTTTTTTTATTTTTAAAATTTTTTAATGTTTATTTCCGAGACAAGAGAGACAGACCATGGTGGCGGAGGGGCAGAGAGAGAGGGAGACACAGAATCCGAAGCAGGCTCCAGGCTCTGAGCTATCAGCACAGAGCCTGACGCAGGGCTCAAACTCACAAACCATGAGATCATGACCTGAGCCGAAGTTGGTCGGCCAGCCAACTGAGCCACCCAGGCGCCCTATACTTATATTTTTAACTGGGAATAAAATTAAAACCAGAAATTTCAAGCAAATAACTAATATATGTTTTAAATAACTCATAAGAACTATTTTTATTAAGTATAAGAAACTGCCACAAGTCATGAATCTTTTTTTTTTAATGTTTTTTAATGTTTTTTCATTTTTGAGAGAGAGACAGCGCATTAGCAGGGAGGAGCAGAAAAAGAGGGAGACACAGAATCCAAAGCAGGTTCCAGGCTCTTAGCTGTCAGCACAGAGCCCGACATGGGGCTTGAACCCACCAATGGTGACATCATGACCTGAGCTGAAGTTGGATGCTTAACCAACTGAGCCACCCAGGCACCCCAGTCATGAATCTTATAGTTGAAACAATTCTGCTCAAGCTCTAATCTTACATACAAAAAATAATTTTTGGAATAAAATGCAACAATATGTTAGCATTTCAGTACTGGGTAAAAAGTTCAGTGAAAATGCTGGTATATTTTATATCTCATTCACTAACACCCAAATAATTTGAAAATAATATTACTTTTAAAAAGCAAAAAGCATAGCATAATATGTAGCTCTATCAAGAATTATGTCCTATGAGTCTGGCAAAAAAATTGTTATTGCATACACATTATATGCTGAAATGCTTATGGCTCAGGGAGTCCAACAGCAAGGTAATTTGGTTTCCTTATTCAGAAGTATAGATAAAGTTTCCACAGAAATGTCCCATTGTGAGGCTGTTACCTATAATAAGGGACAGAATAGAACCTATACAACAGATCTGTTGAGAAGAGAAATAGGATTGTTTGATAGTGATAAACATAAGCGACTTTTTTCTTCTCTTTTTTACTTTTTAAGTGAGCTAAATATGTGGAGATAAAATACCCCATTTTTTATTGATCCCAATTACTGATAATTTATCAATAGAGCAAAGAGTTATCTTTGCTTTCCACAGCAGACAATCAACAAGGTAGTCTACTGAATGGAATCAGAGTGAAACTAGTTAATTCAAAATAATAATTCAAAAATTTTTTGAAAGATTACTAAAAAGAATATTGTGATAAGTATGCATGGTACAAGGCAAAAATATGAATTTAAACTTATAAATATAAGACAATCTTATTTAGTTCTATCATCTAGATAGTATCTAGTATAAGAATGTAAACACAGCATATGAGTATCAAACAATGCAAAAATGTTTATTTTTAAAGTATAATAGTAATGAATATATTTGAAGTACAATATGGAATATAACATTTTCTTGTTTCAGAAAATACATGGAAAATCTCTGTGCCTAGTGTTCAATTTTGCTATAAACCTAAACCTATTTAAAAAAAATAAGATCTTAAAAAATAGGGATGAATATAAATATTCTGGCACTGCATGTTCCTTCGGTATCAGTGAGGGCTTCTTTGATCACAATAGTCAGAAAACTGAATTTAGAATATTTTAGAGAAAAATATAATATATCTTCTACTGGGACAGTTTCATAAAAGGGTGGGAATGACATGAGGACCTGATTTTTTTTTTTTTAATTTCTCCAAACCTCTCCACTTCACTGCTACTCCATTTATACCCAGAGGTATTCCATACCACAACAATGGAATTTGGAGTGCTGATTGGCCAGCCTTAGAGACACATGTTCTACAGTAGAGTTAGGAGGGACCTAGTCTGAAGTTCATAGCCTAAGAGTGAGGAAGACATAATTTCCTAAAGAAAATCATGGCTCACCCACTAAATATAGTCAATAAGTAGAGGTGGCCAAAAGAAAACATAAAGCAACAATTTACTGCTCCAACATTTTAGAAACGACCATATCACTTCTAGGATGCACATCATCAAAGAAGCGTGCATCAGTGTGCATCAGTCCAAATATTTTCTTTATTCATGTATGCTTTCTCATTTAACCTTAGGAAAAAAAATGCATGAGATTGGTCTAGGTCATGTTACCCTTTATTTCTACAGGATGACAAACTAAGGTAAGTGTTTATGTGGCTTTTATGAAGTCAGATAGCTAGTTAGTAGCAGAGGCAAAATTTTAGTTGTTTTGTCTGAATTTTAAAGTATAAGCACTTTATGTTACTCTGTGCTGTCTCCAGTAGGCATTGAATAAATTTTGAATGAAGTAATGAATAAATGAATAAGAAACTGCCTGAAATAAAAGTTGTAGTGTCCCTAAGGCAGACAGGAAGACTTACTGCCATGACCTGACCTAACCACTTGTTTGGTCATGGACTATATACTCCACAAAAGGACTCAATGATTATTAACTTCCATTTCATCTCTATAGTCACTCTCAGGAGGGTAAAAATAACCAAAATTCCACGGGACTGAATAAACAAACCATCACAACTGACCAAAAACAAAATTGAAAGTCAGAATCATAACATGTCGTCATTAGAAAAGCTCAAAGAAAGAATTTTTCTTAGACATCAATAAGGAAATTATGTTTATATCTTATATTGTTTCTCATCAGCAACGTTAAGCCGATGACACACATTTATTTGGCAAATGTTTATGAAAGTAAGGTGAATGGCAAAGTATACATAAGTTCATTTTGTTTTGTTTTCTTTTTTTAATCCAAGGATATGGTGGGAATTTTTTCCTCTCAACTTTATCCCCTTGCCTTTATAATTAAACACTATCTCTTCTTTATATATCTCCAATTTTCAACCATGGGTAGCACATTATTTACTCAGTAGTTTCTTGAGCATATAGAAAGTAGCCAAGTAAACATTATTTAATGAATCTCTAAGACTTGACAAACTAACTCAATAGAGTAAATGTTTATTTTAAAGGAATTCCTTATGAAATGGCATTTCTGGACACTTCCCATAGGTGAAAACTTGTAAAAAGTAATAATAGTAAAATTTATACCCTGAACATAAAGATAATACTGTTGTGTCAACAGCTAAGAACAGCAAGGGTTAGAAACATCTAATTACAGATTTATGACTTTAGTACATCCTGAAACCTGATAAAGTCTTTAGTACCATCTACAATCACAGTCCACTATGAATTTAACTTATCTTATAAAATGTTATAACTCTAACAAATAATAATCTGAACTGTGACATCACTGGATAGAATTTTATCCGAAGTAAATCATACATGGATTGTAGGATGGCACAAAGATACATTTTTATAACTTGATACTGTGTCCTACTCAGGATTTTTTAAGGTCTTTTAAGTTGTCTATCTCAAAAGGTTGTCAGTGGAGACCAACTTGAGATCTTCTCTATGTCAAATGTAGCTTGTACAGTAATTTAATTTTTGAGTATTCTATTATAAGCCTCTTAAATGCTACCAACAAAATGCTTTTGAGAACCTAACAAAAAGAAAGCACTTCCCTAGCCCTTTTGTGTTAAAGAAGAGAAATTTAGAATTCCAAGAAGTTTACAACTGCATTATATGAGATGCATGAGAGGTGTCTACCAACATAAAACTATAAGTATTAATTGTGGTAAATGTATAGCAATTTGAATTACAATCTTCCTAGAAGAATATGTTCACTTCAGAATAAGATACAGTCCAGGACAATGATCTGGCAGTATAGGTGATACAACTTTGTGAAGAAAGGCCCAGGTTATATATTCAGCCTTACTTGGATTAAATTCCTGTCTTAGCTATTATATGATCTAGAGAAAATTATTTACCACTCTGTTTCTAGGTTTCTAATTATTAAAATAGGTAGTAATCATAAAAATAACCTATATCATCAAGTTATAAATATTAAATTACATAATAAATAAAGAGCACTAGCACAGTTAGTGATCCATAAATATTATATTAGCATCATTATTTGATTGCTGAGAGAGTTTAGGTAGATTAAAAAAATGAGAGAATTAATGTAGCTTCTTTTAAGAAAGATTATTAAATATTTCTTCTCCTCCAAAGTATTAAGTCTATACTCTATAATGTCTTATACTTCACCTAAGCCAGTTGCGACCATACTACAAACATAATTCTCATGAGAAAAACAAAAAACATTATTAGTCAATTAAAGTGAGTCTTAACATCCATAAGCTTCCTAGACAGACTCATGTTCTTTCAAGATTTATCACAGATCACAGTTAAGAGTCATTATTGAAATAATTGCTAAGATATCATTGCTTCTTTTCAAGATAATGGTGTAGTTATTTTTTTGCATGGCATTGTGTTGATATGAATGAAACAATTTTACTGAAATTAAGGTTTCTTTTTAATTTTTTTAATGTTTACTTTTGAGAGACAGCGAGCGAGAGAGCACATGCGCACGCTCACGCCTGCAAGTGGGGAAGAGCAGAGATAGAGGGAGACAGAATCTGAAGCAGGCTCCAGGATCTGATCTGTCAGCACAGACCCAGTGTGGGGCTTGAGCTCACAAACTGTGAAATCACAAACTGAACCAAAGTTGTGTGCTCAACCCGAATGACCCACCCAGGTGCCCCAAAGTTTCTTTATCACTAAGATAAAATGTGGGTTAAAAACCGTTGTTTTGAAAATTCACCATTTCAACCTTATTAAGTTGTTCAAAGGCCCTAGAATTTTTGTTTTTAATTTCTACATGAATTCCATTTCACAAATCTAATGTATACTTCCTGAGGAACAACTAAGAGGATTTAGAATAGAAAACAGGTTAATGGCAATAAAATAATCTTTAGATTCACAAAATTAATAATAAAATGAGGAAAAGCACTGACATCATAAACTTACCAGGACTTTTAGTTGTGTCATTATAGGACTTTGATTCATAAGCTTGAAAATATACAAGAGTTAGGTATTAAAATTAGATGTGTGTTTCTGATCCCTGATATATGGGTTGGAAGAAGGTCTAGGAACAACCTTGCAAATAAAAAAAAATGTGAGTGTGTGTATATGTACACATATATACATATATCTGCAGATCTATGTCTGTGTGTGTATTTACATATACATATATACACACACTCATCAGATATAGCTTACAGTAAATGCTGGATATATTTATCATATATACTCAACACAATTATTGATATTTATTACAATATCTCTATAAATTTCTGAGTCTTCTTTTAAAAACTATCCACGTTGTAATTCATGGACTACACCTTAATCAACTAAACAATAATTCCTCTATAGAATCCTTGGAATTCTAATTTATCAATTTTCTCACTTAACATTGTCAAGACATGCATCACAATAGGGAGATTTTTAAAGAATCATATAAGTTGGGGTTTTCTCATACATTTATCTCAGGTCCAGTTAAAGATTTAAAAACCAGTAAAAAAAATAAGATTTCTGACATGTTGTGAATGTTTGTGAATATCTTGTTTTATTTTTTTAAAGTTTATTTATTTTGAGAGAGAGTGAGCGAACAAGAGCACAGGAAGGGCAGAGAGAGAGAATCCCAAGCAGGATCTGCACTGTCAGCGTGGAGTGTGATGTGGGGCTTGAATTCACAAACCACGAGATCATGACCTGAACCAAAATCAAGAGTCGGATGCTTAACCTACTGAGCCACCCAGGTGCCCCATGAATGTCTTATTTTGAAATAGTATGACCTGTTTTCTTTTTTTTTCTTGGGTATTTTCTTGGGTATTAAGGAATCCAAGACAAATTTTTGTTGACTTTTAACAATTTCCCTGCACTCTAACAATGAAAAAAACTTTATTTATTAATGGAGAACACTGATATAGATCATAAGAGGTATAATAATAGTTTTAACATGTACCAAGTGGTATCTATTAGCATAGACATGTTCTAAGTACTCGTTAATAAGCATTTTATAAGGACTAACCTCAAAAAATTGTATAAGTAGTAACTTCAAAAAATGGTATGAAAGGGTTACTATTATCACTGTTTTATAGCTGAGGACACATAGAGTACTAGATACTAGATATACTTATAAGTAATATTGATAAAATTTAGCTAATTTATATCAATTTAGCTAGATTTATATCAATCTAATTAACATTTTAAAGGATATTGCAGAAATTTTAAATTAATTTTTTTCATGTTTACTTACTTTTGAGAGAGACAAAGACAGAGCATGAGCGGGGGTGGGGCAGAGAGCGAGGGAGACACAGAATCCGAAGCAGGCTCCAGGCACTGAGCTGTCAGCACAGAGCCAGAAACAGGACTTGAACTCACAAACTGGGATCATGACCTGAGCTGAAGTCTGCCGCCCAACCAACTAAGCTACCAGGCACCCCTGGATATTACAGAAATTTAAGAAAAACAGATGCTTTTCTGAAAATAATGCCAACTTATTAACCATAAGCAAATCAATGGAAAATTTACTAAATGGTAAGAAACTGATTAAAACTTAATATACAAATCTCTAGCATCCATATATAAAAATAAGTAGTGAAAATATAATGTAAGATAATTTGCATTAAAAAAGGTATTAAATGAGGCAAGATGCTGGAGCATAAAGTTAAAAATTATTTTTCAGGAGATACAGTTTTAAAAAGTACCATCATGAAAATGTAGAATAACATAAACATTTGCCTTGTTCTTGGATAACTCAATATCATAAATACATAAACAAGTTGTAGTTTGAGAATGTTGTAGGAAGCCAGGCATGTACAATCACAAATGTAGAACTACAAGAAATAAGTGATGGAGAGGTTAACAGATGTCTGTTGACTCTATATCTGATAGTGGGAATAGGGTCATTATTGCTCATTAGAACCAGCAGTCAAGAAAAAGAGCTGGACCTAGAGTGTGAACAAGAACAACCCAGACTCCTACCAGCATTTTTGTTTCTGTCTCTTACTAGAGGAGACTGAGGGAAAGAGGAAGTCTTTTAGGACCTTTGCTTGTCAATAGCCACATAAGTAAACAAGACCTCTTTCAGAGAGTGATGGATTTTGCTTCACTTCTGCCTTCCATCTGATGCAAATTTATCTTTTGGCCATTTCTAACTTGACACAATGATGGGGTGACTTTCGAGGTATCATGCTTTCAGTTTCATCACACTTATCCCCTACAAAATTATGACTGTCTACCCTTTGTCTATTTAGCTGATACACACCTCCTTTGACTATATTTAATTTCCAAATAAAATAACAAAAGCATGCTCACTATCTAATATGATGTCAATATCTCTTGTAGCCAAAAATCACACTAACTTTCTGCACAAAAAAAGGCAATAAATCCCATATATCAGTGAGTTTCATTCTTCCTTTAGCTGAGCCACACTTCCATTCAATTATTTGTGACTTAAATACAGAGATATAAGATTACCAGTGTTCTTGCATTTTATAATAGCTAATAAAGGAATGAGTGAGAGGGGAAAAGGTATTAGAAGAATATATATCCTGAAATGGAACAATATCACTACAAAGTTTTCATTTCTGTAAATGGTCACATTGTCGTACCTAGCATTTATAACTTCCTTTTTTCTCTACCTATTCTATATTATCTTTGCTCTTGGCACGTGTCTAAAATCCCCATGTTTTTTTTTTTTTTAAATTACTAGTTAAGTTACACTTCCGTTCCTAGAAAGTCTATGCCATTAGCAGTTTTCCTTATACTAATTTTTATCACCGGATGTGGAAGTGGAAAGAAGTGTAATACAAAATCTCTATGTATAGACATGCTTCTCTTCATCCTAACTGTATATTAATAAACCAATTTCATCTTGATAACCTCCTGTATCCAGTACAGTAATAAATATCTCTGCCAGTAGGATCACTATAATGAGAAATTCAGAGTGTACAGGTAACAAGTTAAGCATCCATTTTTAAAAATGTCTTGGTGACAGCTTTCCTCTCTTAGAAACTAAGTCCTCTAAATGAAAACAGTATAGATTTGTGAAAATGAGCATATTTCAGAGCATATTTCAAGATTTCTTATGACTTGGAGAACAATAACAATTCCTTTATTAAGGACCTGTTCTGCTCATGGTTACTGTATTCACTTCTTGTCTCACTCTCTTGGCTATGACTTTACTCTTTGATACATGCTTCCTTCTTCAGAAGAAAATTCATTTTCTGATAAGTTGCTTTAAAGATTGTTCCCTCCCTGCAGGAGGCCAAGGCATCTTTGTTTTTGTTCCTGTTTTTGAACTGTGTACGTTTTGTACAGTATAAGCCTATATAATTACTCTAAAAACTTGTTTGTGTTTTCTGTGAATATGAGTATAATCCACTCTATTAGGCAAACATTTCATCTAACATCTTTTTTCTGCTAGGGAGAGTCTAAAAGGTTAATTCTTAAGTTTCTAAGAGTCTTTTTTTAAGTGACTTAAAATATCTAGGCTACCCAAAGCAATCTACACATTTAATGCAATCCCTATCAAAATACCACCAGCATTTTTTACAGAGCTAGAAAAAATAATCCTAAAATTTGTATGGAACCACAAAAGACCCCGAATAGCTAAAGCAATTCTTGAAAAAGCAAAGCAAAGTGGGAGGCATCACAATTCCAGACTTCAAGTTATATTACATAGCTGTAGTCATCATGACAGTATGGTACTGGCAGAAAAACAGACACATAGATCAATGGAACAGAACAGAAAACCCAGAAATGGACCCACAACTATATGGTAAACTAACTTTCAACAAAGCAGGAAAGAATATCCAATGGATAAAAGACAGTGTCTTCAAAAAAAAGTGTTGGGAAAACTGGATAGTAACATGCAAAAGAATGAAACTGGACCACTTTCTTACATCATACACAAAAATAAATTCAAAATAGATGAAAGACCCAAATGTGAGGCAAGAAACCATCAATATCCTAGAGGAGAACACAGGCAGTATCTGCTTTTGACATTGGCTATACCAATCTCTTGAGGCAAGGGATATACATCTCCAGAGGCAAGGGAAACAAAGCAAAAATAAACTATCAAGACAAAAAGCTTCTGCTCAGTAAAGGAAACCATCAACAAAACTAAAAGGCAACCTTCAGAATGGGAGAAGATATTTGTAAATATCTGATAAAGGGTTAGTTTCCAAAATCTAGAAAGAACGTATCAAATTCAATACCCAAAAAACAAATAATCCAGTGAAGAAATAAATGGGCAGAGGACATGTCTTCTTTCTGAAGAAGACATCCAGATGGCCAACAGACATATGAAAAGATGCTCAATATCACTCATCATCAGGGAAATACAAATCAAAACTACAATGAAATATCACCTCATGTCTGTCAGGATGGCTAAAATTAACAACTCAGAAAACTACCGATGTTGGCAAGGCTGTGAACCCTTTTGCATTGTTGGTGGAAATGCAAACTGGTGCAGCCACTCTGGAGAACGGTATGGAAGGTCCTCAAAAAGTTAAAAATATAACTATCCTATGACCCAGCAACTGCATTTCTAGGTATTTACCCAAAAGACAGAAAAATAATGATTCAAAGGGATACATACTGATGTTTATAGCAGCAATATCAATAGCCAAATTATGGAAAGAACGCTGTCTATTAATGGACTGATGAATGGATAAAGAAGAGGTGGCATATCCATAAAAAAGAATGAAATCTTGCCATTTGCAATGACATGGCGGGAGCTAAAGAGTATTGTGCTAAGCAAAATAAGTCAATCAGAGTCAAACACCATATGATTTCATTCCTATGTGTAATTTAAGAAACAAAACAAATGAACGGGGGGGGGGGGAAGCAGAAAGGCAAATCATAAAACAGGCTCTTAACTATAGAAAACAAACTGAGGGTTGCTGGAGGCGGAGGTAGGTGGGGGTTGGGCTACATAGAGAGGGCTATATGGGTGATGGACTTTAAGGAAGGCAGCGGTTGTGATGAGCACTGGATGTTGTATGTAAGTGATGAATCACTAAACTCTACACCTGAAACTAATATTACATTGTATGTTAACTACTGGGAATTTGAATAAAAACTTGAAATTAAAATAAGTAAATTAATAAATTAATTAATTAAAATAAAATAAAAAGTGGCTTACCTCCATCTACCCTTATGACAGTGATACAGAAACACTTTCCCTGAAAGTGTTCTGGATTTAACCTTGGGGACATTCCTTACCTTGAGATTCTTTTGATAGGATAAACTGGAATTTAGAAATAGCATTTAAAAAAATTTTTTTAAGTTTATTTATTTTGAGAGAGACACAAACAGTGTGAATGGGGGAAGGTCAGAGAGAGAGGAGACAGAGAATCCCACACAAGCTCCTCACTGCCAGCCCAGAGCCCAACATGGAGCTTAAACTCATGAAACTGTGAGATCATGACCTGAGGTGAAACCAAGAGTCGGGTGCTTAACTGACTGAGCCATGGAGGCACCCCGAAATAGTATTATTATGGCACCTAGCAAGTTCTGAATCTGAAATATTTTCTCCATATTTTTCTTAAGAACATACTTTTCTTTTAGTTAATTTCTCTTTCTTGGTAGCATTATCATATGAAGCTAAAAGAAATCAGTTGGCACATTCAATGTTCTGCCTAAAAAATCTTTAGTCAAATTCATAAGTTAGGTATATTTTCTATTTTTGATGTTATCACAGTGGAATTATTGCCAAACTTTCTGCTACTATTTAAAAACAGTATGTTTTTCTAGGTTTCAGTAACAATTTCTTCATTCAAGCTTTCACTAACAGTCTTCTCAAGTATCTTTCACCTTCTACTCACTGCTCAGTTCAAAGGGGGTGTGACATGTTTCAGGCTTTTGCTTTAATAGTACCTAATTTCTGTGCCACAATCTATGCTGGTCCTATGTTGCTGTATTACAAACCACACCAAAATTCAGTGGCCAAAAACAATGACCACTGCATTGTCTCTCAACATATGTAAAGTGTTTTAGCTAAGTTGAGTGATTTTTCTGTTCCATGCATTAAAAGCTGTGGCTGCAGTTATCTGAGGGAGGCTTAGCAGGGCTAACACATCCAAGATGGCTTATTTATATATCTGGTATTCTGCCAGGGGTGGCTGGGAGGCTTGGCTTTTACTCAATTATACAGAACAAATTAAATATATTTATTTTATAGGTAGATGCAGATCTATCTATCTATATATATATATATATATATATAGAGAGAGAGAGAGAGAGAGAGAGAGATAGAGAGAGATAGATAGATAGATATAGATATAGATATAGATATATAGATATATAGATAGATAGATAGATTTTATATTTATTATATAGGACAGAATAAAAGGTATTTCAGTTAGTTATAATAGCAATGCAATCTAAGCTACATTTAAAAAGAAGTTACTCAGAGGGCACCTGGGTGGCTCAGTGGGTTGATTTCAGTTCAGGTCATGATCTTGAAGTTTGTGAGATTGAGCCCCTCATGGGGCTCTGCATTGACAGCATGGCACCTGCTTGGGATTGTCTCTCTCTACCCCTCTCTCAAAATAAATAAATAAACATTTTCTTTTTTTAGGAAGTTACTCTGGGTTCTGGAGTAAGAATATGTTAAATATGTGTAGTGCAGATGCAGTAAAAACAGTTAGCTGGATACTACAATTTAGGTAGGAATAGGCAGTGTCTTTGATAGGAAAGTAATGGTTGAAATGGTAAAAATGTCTGATTATCATAGATGTGTTCTGAAAGAGAATCAACAGAATTGCTGAAAACACAGGATAAGGTATAAAGAATAAGAAGAATCAAGAATAACTGCAAAATTTTTAACCTAAACAAAAGAATGTATAAAGTGGCCATAACGGGGAAGACTATTAAAAAAATATGTTGAGCTAGAAGAAACAGAAATTCCATTTTGGGTATTCTGAAGTTGGGATGAGTATTGGATACCCATGTTGCCATGTAAAGTATGTGGTTGAATATCAGAATCTGGAGTTCAGTACAGTGTTCTGGGATGGAATCATCAGACCCAGATGATCATTCAAGCAGTGAGAATTGGTGAGCTTGCCCAGAGTGACTACAGATCGAGAAAAGAATAGGACTAAGTAATGAAATATAAGAGGTAGATACATAAGGAGAAACAAGCAAGAAGTGGCATTTTAAAGCTTCCAATGAAGTGAGAAAAAACAAAGTCAGGACCATGAAATATCCTAGAAGACAAATAAAGGTTGTTTTCCAAAAAAGAAGGAATGACCAACTTAACAAATACTGTGACATGTCAAGCCATATATGATGGAGGTATGGCAATCAGATTTACCATTGCAAAGATGTCTGCTGATTTGTGAAGACCAGTTGCGGTGGGCGATTGGGTGAAAACCTGATAGAACTGGAATCAATTACAGTATGGAAGGAAAAAGATTGAAGACAATAAATACAAACTACCTTTTCCTTTAAAAAAATTTAACATTTATATATTTTTGAAAGAGATGGAGAGAGAGAGGGAAAGAGAGAATGAGCGGGTGAGGGGCAGAGAGAGAGGGAGACACAGAATGTGAAGCAAGTTCCAGGCTCTGAGCTGTCAGCACAGAGCAAGGCGGGGCTCGAACTCTCAAGCCCTGAGATTATGACCTGAGCTGAAGTCGGACACCCAACCAACTGAGCCACCCAGGTGCCCCCAAACTACCTTTTCAAAGATTACTGTTGTAGAAGGAAAGTGAAAGATATGCACGACAGTATGTAACAGGAATGGTTAGTTTGGTTAAAATATATTTTTATGAGAAAAATAAAAACATGGGAGACTTTTTCAGTAGGAAAAGTGATATAACATGGAGCACAAGCAGAGGTACTGGCCTCAGAAAGGGGCATGCAATGCTCATTGATATAAAATCCTATTTGAGTAGGATTTGTTGTTGTTGTTGCCATTGTGTATAATCTCATTTGTCTAGAATGATGCCTGGTGCTTAGAATATGCACAATAAATATGTTAAATAAAGACTAGTAATTGGACAGATGACAAAATATAGTGATACTGACATTGATAATATGTTGAGGGATAACATTTTGTGGAAAGTCTCCTCTCAGTGCTTCTATTTTATCAGAGAAACAGGAAACATGGTCATCACCTGAAAATCATAATTGGAGGGCATGTCTTAGAAGTTTGAGAAGAGACAAGTTTTGAAATTCTAGATTTATGTCTGTCCTGTATGAAACATTCTCCAAGCTATATTGCCAAGAAAAAAAAGGGGGGGGAGGCAAAACTTATTGCGTAAGTTGACTTAACTCATGAAAATTTGAAAACCCATTTATTTTTATTAAAGATACATATGGGGAACCTGGGTGACTTGGTTAAAAATATTTAAAGATGCATAATAATTTTGGGTTACATTCAGAGTATGGTTCTATTTAGAGAGACTTACCAGGACTACTGAAGAAGATACTTTCTTAAAAATTAAATTTAAACTATTCTAATTCAAAATATATTTTAAAAACTCATACAACACCAAAAAAATCCAATTAAGAAAATGAGCAGAGGAATTGAATGGAATTTTTTTTCGAAAGAAGAGACACAAATAGCAAACAGACATAGGAAGATGCTCAACATCACTAATCATTAGCAAAATGCAAATCAAAACCACAAGGAAATACTACTTTATACACATCAGAATGGCTATTATCAAAAGACAAGAAATAACAAGTGTTGGTGAGAATGTAGAAAAAAGGGAACCCTTGTGCAAAGGGAACCAACGTAAATGGGTTGCAGCCACTATGAATGGTATGGAGGTTTCTCAAAACAATTAAATATAGAAATACCATACCATCCAGGGCACCTGGGTGGCTCAGTCGCTTAAGCGTCCAACTTTGGCTCAGGTCATGATCTCAAGGTTCATGTGTTCGAACCCCACATCGGGCTCTGTGCTGACAGCTGAGAGCCTGGAACCTGCTTCAGATTCTGTGTCTACCTCTATCTCTGTCCCTCCCTGGCTGGCACTCTGTCTCTCTCAAAAATAAATAAACATTAAAAAAATAATAATGATAAAATACCATACCATCCAATAATTCCATTTCTAGGTATTTACTTAAAAGAGAGTGAAAACACTAATTCAAAAAGATATAAGCCCCTCTATGTCTACTGCAACATTACAATATTCAAGATACGGAGGCAACCTAAGAGTCAATCAATAGATAAATATAAAAGAAGATGTCATATGTGCACATACACACACGCAGAGGAATATTTCAGCTATAAAAAAAATGAAATCTTGTTATTTGAGACAACATGGATGGACCTAAAGGATATTATGCTAAATGAAATAAGTCAAACAGAAACACAAATACCACATGATATCAGTTTTATATGGAATCAAAACAAAACAAACAAAAAACAAAAACAGACTCAAATACAGAGAACCGGTGGTTCCCAGGGGGGAGGGGTTAGGGAGTGGGCAAAAGGTGAAGGAATTAAGAGGTACATAATTTCAGTTATAAAATAAGTTATGGGGATAAAAGTACGGCATAGGAAATATAGTCAACAATAATGTAACAACTTTGTATAGTGACAGGTGATAACTACACTTATCATGCTGGGCATTTTGTGTGCATGGAAAATTTGAATCATTATGTTTACACCTGAAACTAATATACCATGATATGTCAACCATACCTCAATTTTAAAAAGTTAAACAATTCAATATGGTTTCAATATTTGCCCTTTGTATATGTGAATTTTTAGTTGGATTTTGAAAAATGATTTTATGTAGCCTGTGCTAAATCTTAATTATAAAAATAGCAACATTTTGAATACATTGTAGATGTGACTGGCTTTTCACAGTTTATCTTCAGTTTTCAAGATGAATATCTGAGGCTCATGAAGGTAAAATAATTTGCTTATAGCATACAACTAGTAAGTAGTGATATTCAAATCAAAGTGTATCAGCTATAAAGCCATTTCCACAAACATGTGGATACTTGACCTTGCAAGTACTATGCATAACATTTTAAATAACTGTAAAAAAATACCTAGGAAATGCAAATACATGCTGAATGTGTAATAGTTAATGCAAAATATAAATTGAAACAATAAATATCAGTTAAAGTTTCAATTAAGAATACATGCTAATATTTTCTATCAATACCAAACCTACCTCAGGAACTTAGCTGTGAAAAATAATCAGTTTTTCTTTTTCCTTATGGGGCTGAGCTTACAATTTTTCTTGTTTGATTTTATCTAAACACTGATACTAAATTATAATACCTTGTTAATTGTCATTTCCAATCTTGAGGATTCCTGTGTTCAAAGTTTAACTTAACATTTCAGGTCTAGGTTAGCTTGGAGAAAAAAATCTACCAGTGCCACTTAGCCATTAAATTAAAAAAGTTTAAAACATGTGTTGCAATTAATATTCATAAATACTGAATATACAGAAAGTATGTGGAGATGTTTCCCAATGCTATAGGTTGAAACTCCTTCAATAATTACCCAACCTTTAAAATCAAAATTATATTTGTGGTTTTTTTAGTCACCACATTGGCTTTACTTTGTCTCCATCTTCTTCTACTTCTTAAATATTATGTTCTAGAATATAAGAGATCTCTGAGGTACTTGTAATTTTCAAGTACCATTAGAAGACATGCTGAATTTATGTACTCATCAAAATCAGTAGTTGGGTAGCTTAGGTTTAGTTACTGATAGAGCATACACAAAGCACTTACCTGGTAATCTGAAATAAAGACTTGACAAAATATTTTTTTATAAGTAAGATAATTATGGAATACAGTTGTAAGGTCATAATTCATAAAGTCCATAAAAACAACAGTTAATAATGTCATGAATTAAAAAAAATATTTCTTTGCTTGAACTTAATAATTAGAATGCACAGAATGATCTTGATACATTGGATGTTTGTAACTATTTTAATCACCATCCTGTACAATACAACTATACTATGTAACATCTGTATCCCATTTTCCTTAAAGCATTTTCCTTCCTTTTTATTTAAACTATATAAGCCTAATATTTTACAAAGGCCAGGCTACTGCATTCTTTTATTTTTTACTATTTTCAGATCTTTTGATAGTATAATTCTTTCCTTAAAAACAATTAAGGAGAAAATAGTATAGATTAATTCTTCAGTTTCTAAATTACATATGCAGTTATCAAAACAGAACAGGAACTAGAAAATAACTAAATGTAAAGTTCCTTCCTCTGTCACCTTCTAAAAATTGATGTTCATAGATACACAGATAAATGTATAGTGCAAAATAAATCTTAATACTATAATTCAACATTAGAACAAACATCAAGGTTTATGTTCTTTAAAAATCGTACACTCCAGTCATGGACTTTTACTATATTATTCTCTGTAGGGAATACAAGTGTTGGGAAGTTAAGATACATATGCAAGATTACAGAATAATTCAATAGCATTGCAGATGGCATATTTTGTATACTGGATGTAATATTCTTCTAGGATATTTATTCTTATTGTCAATACAGTTACGAGTTATGTTTGTTGTCATTTATCTCTCTGACATTCTGAAATAAAAGGAACTGCCAAGTGACTACTTCAATCTCTTTCATGAGAATTATGACCTACAGAAGAAGGAGGCCCAAGGATCTCAATGTCCTAATTCCTGGAATGTCTAGATATGTTATCTTACATGGAAAAAGGGACACTGCAGATGTGATTAAGAAGGACTCTGAGATGTGGATATATGGATATAAGCATGGATTATCTAGGTAGGTCTAAATTAATTAGTGAATTCTTAAAAGTAAAGAACATTTCCTTGCTGTAGTCAGAGGGAAATGTGACTATGGAAAAGAGGTCAGAGATGCTGTTTTGCTGGCTTGGAAAATGGATAGAAGAACCTATAAGTAACAATGTGAGGGGCTTCTAAAAACTGGAAAAGGCAAGGAAATGGATCCTCCCCTACGGACTCCATAAGAGATCACCGCCTATTGATATTTTTTTTTTAAGTTTATTTATTTATTTTTTTTATTTTGAGAAAGAGAGAGTGGTGGGTAAGGGTAGAGAGGGAGGGAGAGAGAGAATCCCAAGTATGCTCCGTGCTGTCAGCATCAAGCCCGATGCAGGGCTTGAACTCACGACCTATGGTATGATACAACCTGAGCTGAAATCAGAGTCTGACACTTAACCGACTGAGCCAGCCAAGCATCCCAATACTTTAATTTTAGCTCAGTGATACCTATGTTAGATTTGTAACTTATTTAACTATAAGATAATAAATTTGTGTTGTTTTAAGTCACTATATTAATGGTTAATTTGTTACAGTTTTCTGTAACTACTACAGCATACTCAAAACTACTAGAAAATTACTTCAAAAATTGATTATTTCTTGGAATTTAATACCACAGTACTCAAAATATGTCTACCAAATTAAAATATTAAATATGTTGTACATTTCTATAGCAATAGATACTATAGAGAATATTCTCAAATTTAGGTATTCAGATGAGGCTAATAAATAACACCATATTTCTATAAGTGGAGTGAAATATATGGTTTGCTTTAAAGAAGAAAAAAAATTATATGTCAGCAGAAGCACCATAATTTTATCTCCTTGTGAATGCCACAGTAATTTCTTATAAATGGTCAAAAACTGTAGAAATTTTTATTCAGTAAGAATTTTTGAAGTACCATGTAAAAAATATATGTTAACATTTTAGAGCACAGCAATACATATTATTTAATAAAGTCACACTTGAAGGAAAGAGTATTTTCTTTTGAAGAAAATCAGATAATGTGTATTCTGACTGAACATTCTGCATAATATTTTGTACCTATTTGTGTAAAAAACCATATACTTCAATACTGATGACTGCAATGAAAGAATTTATCATAACTTATTTAACCAAAGTTTTGGAATTTATAGCTTTCAATATGTGCCATTACACATAGTTTTACAACCAATATTCTTACACGTGATATATTTTATTGGATCTCTGTTGCCTTAAAAAAAATCCTAGCAGTTAAATTCTTTGCACAGAGAGACATAACTTTCAAGCCAAACATTACTGTTGTCTAAATTAAGCTTGAAGTATACAGATGTTTCCCTTCATTATATTGCATTCAGTTGCATTAACTGGAAATCATTGAAAAAAAAAACAGTATCCCATAAAATAAATTTATAAAAACTTAAAATATTTAGCATTTGTATATAAAATCTAATAACACTGGAGCTTAAATACTTTGCACTTCCCTGTTCATGGGGAACAATAGCTATCACAAGTGTTTTACTTTTGTACTTGTACAGTGATCTCACTGCATCAGCTACAGCGCTTTTATTCTTATGTATTTAATTCCCCACCTTATTTCAATGAACTGAGAAAACAATTAGCAGAAGTGGAGAAAAAAAAATTTTAAACAAAATGACTAATATGAAAGAAGAAAAAGATGTAAATATCAATTTCATTGTATATTCTTTTTATTTGGTTGTTTAAACAGTGAAGATTATTTAGAATAAAGCTACATAGGTAAACAAACAAATGAAAGCATGAGGAAAGTTCTGGATCCATATATACACGATTATAAGAACACCATATTTTCAAATTAGAATATGGAGATGGACATTCAACCTTGGGATCCAACCTCATATGGAAGTAATCCAATCTGGTAGAGAAGCTGAACATCTACATTCAGCTCCTCGTCCTGTCTTCTTCATGCGATCTATCTATCTATCTATCTATCTATCTATCTATCATCTATCTACCTATCTACCTACGTACCTACCTACCTACCTATGAGGCTAAACATTGTATTATATCCAAAATGAATATATGTTCAATTTTGGGAAAATCAAACATCTTCCTCCTAAAACATTAAATACACCAACACAATTCTAATAAATAGAGAAAATTTCTTCTGCCTATTTTGTATATTGAAAACCACTTCTATGACTTATGATCATAGTCATAACGATGCTAGTGATGCTAGTGACAATAGAAAATAGTGAGAAGATCAACAGTGTAAGAATCCCCCCCCAAATTAAATCAGTTAAACCTTTACATCCGCAATGTATGACACTCAGAGCACATACTTTTTTTGGGGGGGCGGGGGTGGTATTTTGACTGTAAGATTATTTTTTCTATGGGTTTATTAGGCCTTTAAGCTCTACTTCAATCTTTTTCATTTCTTTGTAATCAAAACTTTAAAAATAAAAATAAGGACATATAGAACATTATTCAATTTCAGAAATAGAATTTCTAAATAAACTCAAGAATGGGAACAACTTAAACATCTTTTTTTAGTTATTTTTTTAATGTTGTATGCATTGGGTTTACAATAACCTGTTCCAAATTATTTGCATTCATCATATTCTGTTCTATATTTTTAAGCAGTGTACATTCGGATTTCTTAATATCTAGAAATAACAAAATTTAATTCCTTTTGTCACTTATTTCAATATTTAGAATCAGAATTACTTATAATAACATTGTCTTCTCCTAAGTGGATAAAGGAATGATAGCTTTGATGTTTGTACGCTGGACAAGATGATGTGTAAGCAACCTCATAATTATCAAACCTCCTTATTATTTAGAAGAAAATTACTAGAGATAAATGTCTTTAAATGTAGGTTTTAAAAAAATGAATACTAAAATTGTATCATTTATGATTTCAATCTATCCACTTAATAAAGCATAGGAAAATAAACTGTCAGAATTATTTTCACTCATGTAAAATAAAGCATTGAACGTCATTTTGGGATATATATTACGACTTTGCAAAGTCAGTAAAGTAAAAATAACAATATATATAAAGGAAATATCACCATTAAAGTAGTGCTATTAAGACAGCTTATTTAATATTAAGTAGTTAAAGAACATTGGGCATCATATCTAGAGGAAGTAGGGTGGGTGACATTATAATTTATCAAATACAAATTTCAAAAATCGATTTGCCCTTCTTCACTAATGCAAGACATAACATTTTACTAAGCTCTCTATTTTAAATATTGAAATAAAACCTAAAACAAAATTCCAAAACCTAGGAAACAGACACAACATAATGCAACAAATTTAGTGAAAACTTACTATCTGGAAAATTAATTTGTGTTGGATCTTCAAAATTATATTAGATCTCCAAAATTTATTCACATTAAATCTTCAAGTGTGTATTTTTTTCTGATTTATATTCATGACATAGTTTTCAGTATGAGATATCAACAGCAAGGAGTTCCAGATCCTCATAAACTGAAGAATTATCTATCATTTTCATTTAAGATAAACCAAGTATAACTTGAACTTCAGAGGAATAAGCAAGTGTTTTGCCATTTAGAATTGGTTGGACAAAGACAAACAGCAAAGAAGGTTAAAAAGATAAAGGTAAAAGATGTGAAACCAGAAATAAAGGCCATATAAAGCAAATATAGTGTGTTTTCAAAGAAAGTTTTCCGTTCTAATCAATTATTATTGCCTTTGTGACTTGATTAAATAATTGTATGTCTATGCTTTAAAATGTTAATGCTTATATTTTTAACAGAAGTGTTTTTAACATGGTACTTCCAATTTTCCTCATTAGGAATTTAATATTTTTTTTTCTATAAGTTTGAATATTTATAAGAAATTACTACGGCATTCACAATGAGTCAAATGATGGAGCTTCCATTTGAAATATATTTTTTTCTTCTCTAAAACAAATCACATATTTTATAACTTCAAGTATAAATACATGGTATCTTATTTATCAGGTATTTGCTTACTTATCCTCAGTTTCTCATGTAGTTCCTAACTTAATTGCTGTGTTTGAAACACAAACATCTCCTTAAAAATCACCTAAGTATGCAAAAATTCCCCTGACCAAGCTAGTTGGTCATAAACAGTGTCACAGCGTGAGGGTAATGGCAATGATTCACCTTACAAATTTGAAATGTGCAGGAGTGACAATCCTCTCATATTTCTATGTATTTCACTAGTCTAGCCTTTATAAAAATCAGATGGATTCTGATTAATTAAATGATTACATATAGAACCCTTCATCTCCTGCCACACATTACAACTCCTGGTTTTCTTAAGGTTCTGAAGGGAGAACACGACACCAATATTTGGGAATATTGGTATAAAGTTGAGTTTATGTAATCCTAAATAGATGAAACACAACATAGACCCCCTAGGTTATGAAACAAGATCAAGCCATCTATAGGAGATGCCATTCAAAAAAGGTAGCTCCAGGGGCGCCTGGGTGGCTCAGTCCATTAAGCATCTGACTCCGGCTCAGGTCATGATCTCACCATTGGTGAGTTCGAGTCCCACGCCGGGCTCAGTGCTGACAGCTTAACAGCTCAGAGGCTGGAGCCTGCTTCAGATTCTGTGTTTCCCTCTCTCTCTCTCTCTCTCTCTGCCCCTCCCTCGCTCATGCTATGTCTCTGTCTCTCTCTCTCTCAAAAATAAACAAACATTTTAAAAAAAGGTAGCTCCAGCGCTATTTCTGAGCCCAGGTGGAAATTCAGCATGTGGCCATTAAATATCAAGTGACTAGATAGCCAGAACCAAGAGCATTGTAAGCTGAACTCTTTCAGACCCACCAAACCAATGTCAAGTAGATCTATCAGCATTCTATAGCAAAATGAATATATGTATTTGGAATTCCACAGGAGCAGGTTCAGAGGGCACAAGAAAGCTGCATGAACAGGTAAGACATATCTCCATATTATTCAACATTTCACTTAGGTCAGACCCATGGTCACATGAGGGTTTCTCTGGGACAAGCTGACAAAGAAAAAAGAAGGTCAATTTCAGTTCATGGTTGGATTGACTCAGTATGTCAGTGCAAGCAAAAGAGCAACTACTGCAATATATTGTTCTAGAGAGACTTGGACAAATAATATCACCCAGACTCTGTCGTTAGCCACTCTATTGCTGGCACAATGGGTACAAGAAAAAGCAGCAATAATGGCATGGATGAAGGTGAGAGATGGGCACAATACCATGAGGCTTGTTCAGAAAGCCAATTTAGCTTTCTTCTATCGCTGAAATTCCAGCCTGTCAGCAACAGAGACCATTGTTGAACTGCAGTACAGATTTATCCCCCAATGTGACAAACTGCTACCTTGCTGACAAACTGAGTACACTGAAGCCTTCCCATGCTGGAAGTGACAGAGATTAACATTGTTTAAGATCTGCATATATCTTCGAAATGGGTGTTCCTTTCCTGTCCTTAAGGCTTCGGCCAAAACCACTATCTGAAGATGTATAGAGAATATGATCCACCAGTATGGAATCCCTCAAAAAACTACCTTGATCCAAAGTACTCACCCTATAGCAAACATGGTAGTGACAATATACCCATGGGATCCACTCACTGAGCTTATCATTTAGTGTTCATTCTGTTACCAGCCTAATAGAGTGATGGAAAGGCCTTTTTAAAGGTCTAACAGGATGTCATTTTACAGAGCCCAACTCTGCAAGAATATGGCGTCATCTCCCAAAACGTGCTATATACTTTAAACTAACAATAATCAAATAGTGCTATTTCCCTCTATAAATAGAATACACTGGCCTAGAAACCAAGCACTGAGTGTAGAATTAATTTGTTTTACCATTACTTTCAGGAATCAACTTAAGAAATGTATGTTTTCTTGCCCCAGAAATTTAGGCACAATACATGTAGAGATTCAGGTTCCCAGGCAGGAGGACACTCTTCCCAAAAGGGATGCAATGTCAACTTTAAGCTACAGCTGCCACCCAGTCATTTGGAGCTTATTATGTAAAGAGACAACCAGGCAAAGAAAACAGTCACATCCTGGCAGAGGTAATTGGCATTTATCATCAGTGGGAGACAGGGTTGGGGTTACACAAAACGGGGAGAGAAGAAAATGTCTGGCATCCAGGTGGTTTACTTGGCTATCTTTTAGAACTCTCCTGTCTAATCTTGATATCAAGTGGCCAGCAAGTGTAATTATGAACAGGGCTTAAATTTGGGGAGATTAATTTCCTATTTGGAGTTTTCCTCCTACAGCAAACTACAACTAGAGTCTGACCTGTTCAGACTTATCGCTCCCACCAGCTTGACTAAATTTTAGATAGGCTTCTTTCAGACTAGAGGCCCCTGACCTACTTTTTCTTAGAGTATTTACTTTAGAAAATCTGAAATTGCAAATTATTTCTCTGCCCTTTGAGATGCAAATCTCCCAGCTTCCTGTCAGTTTTACAATCCAGGAATGTCTTTCTCAAAGACCTGAGAGGCATCCCTTTGAAATGTAATCATCAAGAAAAGATAGGGCTCCAGTTATCAGTCAGTCTCTGTGGGTGGATAGGAGCCTAACTTTGAAAAGGGACAATTAGCATCTTTTCATGTGTCTGTTAGCCATCTGGATGTCTTCTTTGGAAAAGTGTCTAGTCATGTCTTCCACCCATTTCTTCACTGGATGTTTTTTGGGGGGGTGTTGATTTTGATAAGTTCTTTCTAGATTTTGGACACTAACCCTTTATCGGATATGTCATTTGCAAATATTTTCTCCCATTCTGAAGGTTGCCTTTTAGTTCTGTTAATTGTTTCCTTCACCATGCAGAAGCGTTTTACCTCCTCTGGAGACATGTCAAGTAAAAAGTTGCTGCAGCCAAGGTCAAAGAGGTTGTTGTCTGTTTTCTCATCTAGGATTTTGATGGCTTCCTCCTGTCTCACATTTAGGTCTTTCATCCATTTTGAATTCATTTTTGTGTACGGTGTAAGAAAGTGGTCCAGTTTCATTCTTTTGCATGTCTACAGCCAGTTTTTCCAACACCATTTGCTGAAGACAATTAGCAAACACAGATGGTCTAATTACAGTGACCAACCTTCCCCTGATGTGTTCCGGTACTTTTCCTTTGGCTCTCTCCAACATTTAAAATTCCTCCTCTTTTCTTTCAGTGGAGTTGAGCTGAATCTCACCAACTGTAAGTCTCTTGCAGTAGTCTTGAATAAAGTCTTTCTTTCCATTTTTAGCATGCATTTCGTGCATTTTTTTTTCTTTGACAAGTCCTGGAGAAGCATATCCCACATGGGATGAACTTAAGCTAATAAGTCAGTGGATCCGTGTGGCACAAGTGGTTGACGGTAGTGGATATTGTAGTATACCATGCAGAATCTCCCTCTTCCAATACTCACTCATTCTCCCATCTTCTGGGAATGCTGACTGCTGACTGCTCTCAGCAGTGTCTCTGAAAATACTTTCATCTGAAAATATCTGCTTCCTCATCTAATGGTTGACCAATGGGAGGTTACTTATACCCAAGCTTTCTTTTCATTTGGGAGAACTCTGAAGAAATCCTACATATGCAGTTATTCTTTAGACCACATTCATTACTACTATTTTGACACTGTTGAATTTCACCCCAGTCCTGTAATCCTGGATTAGACCATTCATTTTCTTAATGGTAAGAACACTGCTTCATATTAATTTCGAATGCCCAGATAATTATTCAAATGTAAGTTTTATATACCCAATTATATTTGTTTTCTTAATTTTATACTGTTAACAGTTTTGAACCAATAGCCTTTATGATAAGAATTTTTAAATGCATTGTTACACTCAGTATTCATACATGCACTTCCAAGTTTTGTTTTATTGCATGTGCATTTTTTAATATTTTGAAAACTGTAAACTGTGAGAATGACTTAGATATTCATTCTATTAATATCCCAGAACAGTTCACTTTCCATTGCCTATTTTAAAATTACTGATTTTACTGATTCAAATGTTTTGCATATTTTTATCACCGTTCCTTTAATGTTTTCTGTACACTCAGACACATCTCATTTGTTTATCATGTAATTAATGATGTGTGTTTATTTCTCTATGTTCATTTCTCTTGTTTAGTAACAAAAAATAGGAGCACATTTATTAACTAGTTACTATAATTTCCATCATCTGAACCAATAGCACAACTATGCTGTTCTCACAGAGTTAATTTGTTTATTTTTTAAAAATGTTTATTTATTATTTATTTTGAGAGGTGGGGGGAGGAAGGGCAGAGAGAGGAAGGGAGAGAATCCCAAGCAGGCTCTGCTGTGCCAATGCAGAGCCCAATGCAAGGCTCAAACTCATGAATCATGAGATCCTGACCTGAGCCAAAACCAAGAGTTGGTCACTTAACCTACTGAGCCATCCAAGTGCCCCAATTTTTGTATGAGGTATTTTGTATGGAGGAAGAAACAAGTCTCTTGATGCTATCAAGTTGCTTAAGTATCCATAGCCTTTCCTTTCTTTCATCAGGCTACGCTGCAACTTAATAGTCTTTTGTCTCTTGCTTTTTGTCTCTTAATAGTCTATTGTTCTTGCCTTGATGTGTATTTTTCCAAAAATAGGAAATATGATTGGATCATACAATGTTTAGGAATTTTATACATGTTAACTCTGTGTTTAATTTCACCTTCCCTATTATAGTGTCACCAACCTGACAAGAAGGCCTTGTACTTCAATAATCCCCCAAATCTACCAATGTATAGAACACACAGTGGTTTCTTTAAATATTTAACAAATGATTGTATGGGCAGACAGTATAACCTCCATAAATATGGCAACATGATTTCAATGTGTTTTAATTTCTTAAAGGGTACAGCTATACTTGGCAAAAATCTATTTGGTGATTCTGATGCTATCTAGGAGTTACAGTTTATGAAGGCTTAAGGAACCAAGAGCTTGGTTATTACATCAGAAGAATTTCTAGAGCTCTAACACAAATATTGACAAAGCAGCTTTGCAAAAACAATATAATTTCAAATGTAGTTTCTGATAAGGCTCATTTTCCAACAAGCCTTCCTGCTTGTTGGAATAAAGGCTTGCTAGAATAGAATAGAATAAAGGCTTCCTGCTTGCTAGAATAAAGGCTTCTTTGCTTACACAAACCACCTAAAGAAAGAGATATAGTGCACACATATTAGCCTCTAATTTTCTTTTCCAGAATCTTACATGAAACTCAAACGCATCATCAGAAATGTTTGGCATCAATACCACTCAAGTGACTGATAACAAACTCCCTTAATGTCAAGAGCCATTCCATTTTTCTTTCAGGAAGAATAAGGCCATACCTAAACATATTAAAATATTATTCACTTTGACAATGGAACTAGTTCCAAGACATGAACTATTGCTATATTAGAAACAAGAAGCAATCAGTATTTTTCATTGCCTAAGAATCTCTATACTACAAAAAATCCATCACTTCTAATGAAATTGGTAAGTACCTAGGAGGCAAATGTCTTTCCTTATTTCTACTGTGAAATCTGGGTTGAAATGAGCAGTTGTAGTTAACTCGCATTCCTATTAACCAGAAAAATTTAGCCAATAGTGAATAAATTTATCAAAGCTTTTGGAAAATGACATAAAATTTTCATTAAGATTAAAAGGACTATTACAGTTCTATTTTAAGTAGACCTGTACTTTTCTTAATATGAAAAACTGAGAATAACAGTAAATTTACTTTTATTTAAATTATATTGATTAATCAACAAAAATATCACTTAGATTCACTTATCTAAATGATAGTAATATATAGTTGAGCTTATGTGTGAGGTTTTTAATACAAATATCATCTTCAATTTCTGCCTATAAAGTGATTATGTAGTACAATTTATGCTTTCTTTACTGTGTAATTGGTTTATCAGTAACTGTTGTGTCAACAGCAAATCATATTTTCTGGTGCATTAATCTTAAGAATTTTTCTTTCTAGACACACAGAAAATGAAGCCACATGAACATCTGAAAGAGATTAAAATGGAATAAAAAGTCCTCAGTAGAATTTTAATGTATTTTTATATTAGCATCAAAGACCAATATTTTATGGCTTCGGATATATGCTTGCAACACAATTATTTTAAGATACTTATTAGAAATCACACAGTGGTTTTAACTTACTAAGGTAAGTCACCTTAATGGTAACTTAGGTATAATTGGAAATTAGATAAATACTTTCAGGCTGATAATGCTCTTAAGGAGTTATTTACAAAAAGCAAAAAAAAAATCTTAAGTATTGTTTTGAATAGTAAAGTTAGTAAAGAATAAAATTCTATTAATCATCAAGAGAAATTGCACTTGAAATAAATCAAAATATAACATTTTGTAAATTTTCAGAAAAATAAATAGGCTATATATTTCACTTTGCATGACTAGATTTCAGTAGTTGTAGTTTTCCTTCCTAACATTAATTTAAATTTTCAATATATACTTGCCTGTGTGAGATCACTTGATTAATGCCAGTCTGTCTCATTAGAGAGAAAGCTACATGAGAGAAGAAAGCATGGGTGCTTTGTTCTCTATCTCCCAAGTTACACTTTGCCTGGCATATGGAATTAGTTTAATATATTTTCTGAATACATTAAAAATAAATGGACAGGGGCACCTGGGTGGCTCAGTCGGTTGAGCGTCCGACTTCGGTTCAGGTCATGATCTCGCAGTCCGTGAGTTCAAGCCCCGCATCAGGCTCTGTGCTGACAGCTCCAGCCTGCAGCCTGCTTCGATTTCTGTGTCTCCCTCTCTCTCTGCCCCTCCCCCACTCATTCTCTCTCTCTCTCTCTCTCTCTCTCTCTCTCTCTCTCTGTCAAAAATAAATAAAAACATTAAAAAAAATTTTTTAAATGTCTAAAAAAAATAAATGGACAATATTACCTAAAAAACTATCTGATTCTCATTAAATGCTTTGTATGTGACCAGACACTGGACCAATAAAACAAATACAAGATATACCAAATGACCATACGAGTTTAATAAAAAACATTATGCATAATTTTGTGTTCAATATTATGCTTAATGCACACAATTTGAAGAAATACATAAATATAGAAACATGATAGATGACAGACACTAGATAGATAGATAGATAGATAGATAGATAGATAGATAGATAGATGATAGATAAATAGATAGATCTGGACACTTCTGGTCCTAAATTTCCCAATCCCATTTTAATTTCCAAATTCAGTTCTATTTTTTTCTAATTTCAAATGTAATTTGAAATAATAATTTTGTGGCTTTCTGATCCTTTCTGTAATATTAACTACTAGTAATCTATAACAGTATTGTTTTTATCTCAATGATATTGTTTTGCTTTATAATTGGCTATCTTATAAAACTTCAAAATACACTTTGATAACAAAGACAAAAAATAATTTTATGGCAAGTCATTTATTTCTCCACACGTGTGATAAAGTTTAAAACATGGTATTTGGAAAAAATTTACAATCTAGATGGACATCAAAACCAAAAATTTAATGAAATCATCCTATAATCATATTTGTCATGAATGGCCTTTGAACTGTAACTGTTCTTTAGTAATCAAAGAGTCATTTTGTCTTCTCATTGGATCCAACATCTACATAATTATATAACTTTTAAGTATGTGTTTTTGGAAACCTATATGGATATAATTTACATAGCCACATGTTTTTATGTGTTCATTTTGACCTAATTTATAGAGATAATAAGTATACATTTTCTACTTTTCTACTTGCATGTTTGGTAATTTCTTCAACAATTTCTGCAGTGTTTTCTAATATTCTTATATGAGATTATAATATATCTGAGGTTATACTCGAGCGATGCAACACGATAGTATGCAGTATACCAAAGCTTTTGGCTAATTAATGTAATTCTTGTATAATGAATTTTTATTTGTTCCATAAGTAATATGAGCATTGAAAACATAGTTTTTGTCATACACATATGTATTAGTCTGCTGGGGCAGCCATAACAAAGTACCACACACTGAGTGGCTTAAATAACAGAAATTTATTTTCTCACAGTTCTGGAAGCTGGAGGTCTCTGATCCAGATGCTAGAAAGTTTCTGGTAAGATTTCTCTTCCTGACTTGCAAATGACTATCTCTTGCTATGTCCTCACATAGTCTTTCCTCTGTGCATTCGTGGAAAGCCAGTGAGCTGTGATGTCTCATTCTTTTTTTATAAGGACACCAGTCCTATCAGATTAGGGCCTCAATCTTACCATCTAATTGAATCTTAATTATCTCCATAAAGGCCCTATCACCAAATACCATCACATTGGAGGTTAGAGCTGCAATCTATGAGTTTTGGGGGAACACAGTTTTATCCAAAACTATATAGAGTTTCCTTTATCTTCCCAATTACAACACATTTGTAATTTCAAATGTGGATTTTACTGCTTTTGTTTTGTTTGTTGTGTTGTTATCTTTAAGTATATAAGTTTCAGCCACCTAGGGGTCATCACTGACCTATATCAATATTATGTACAATGTGTTTCTTCATAAAGCAGTTTGAACAAGTATTAAAAGTTTAGGTTGTGTTTTTTTTTTCCAAATTGCAAAATATAAGTTAATATCTGTTTGCTGATCTCATGACTAGTAAATTTTCAATGTGAAAATATAAACACAATCTAACTTGGCATGTACCTAAACCAATTGCTATGGAAATGATATCATGAAATATGATCATGGATGTTTTTTAAATCATTACTCCATTTATTAAATTTGAATGTATAACATATTTCTAGGTCTAGTTTTATTGATAGATCAACTGCAGTTTTCCTCTGCTACAAGGCAAATGGCAATCAAAGACTGATCATAGAGCTTTAACAATATTTCTAGTGTGACATGGGATTAAAATAATCAATACAACTCATAACACTGCACTTTCATATGAGGTCAAATGCTAAAGTTTTGATTCTTGGATTATCTCCTGCTGGTAATTGTGCCAGATTGCATTCTGATAATTTCCCACCATAGTGAATAAATGTTAAAATGTTTCAAAATTCAGAGTTGTGTGACAGGAGTTGTTTACAGGATTTCACAGTGTCTATCTCTTGTAACTCTGTTCTGCTGACAGTATGATGCTTGTCATTCAAGTCAGTATACACAGGGTTCCTGGAAGCTGGATTTATGAATAGTTTTCCTGGTGTACTTTTTTAATGGAATAAATACATAATTTTATTAGATTTTTAATGACTATAACAACCATACAGTATGATTGCCTAGCTCATGTATAGCCCATGCAGAATGATAAAAAGTGAAATTTACTTACCTTTATTCTATATTTTGTACCACATGTGATCACTTGTCAATGGCAGTATTAAAACATAATTATGTCAAATACTATTATAAAAATCTTAAGAGTTGAAATGGATTTTAAATGTTATGTATTGAAATGTGTTATCCCATACACAACTAAACTTCGTAACACCTATAATATGATATCATGGAAAGGACAATGAAATACACATGAGGAGAGATGAATTCTAACTCCTTCTCTCCAACTGATTATGAGTAAGACTTTGGGCAAAACAGTTAAATTCTCTGAATCTCAGTAACCACATTTATTATCAGTGCTGCCTAATTTTCTAGCTCTCAGTATCAGTAAACTTCACCCACATGATTTCCCTGTATTCACACAAGTCAGTGATACATTGCTGAAACAGTCAAGGCCCTAGCTTGAGCGTGGTTTATCTTCCCTTCACCACTCCATTCCTTTTCCTACGGATCTCCTTTCCCTCTCCCCACAAGGGGCCTCCAGTCATGAATACATCTTGGATTTTCCCTGGAAGGGCTCTTGTTACTGAGATGTTGTCAATGTCATATTTTGTAAGGATATATTTCACATTAAAAGTTGAGGGTTACGTGTGTGTGCACACCCATGTGATTTCACACCCATGTGATTTCAATATCTTATTATCAATTGACCATTAAGTGGAAAGTGATACAGACCATCAACTACATGGATTTTCTTTTTTGTTTTTTTAGAGAGAATGTTTTTAAAAAAAAAAAATTAAACTTTATTTTAGAGCAAGAGAGAGAGGTTGCTCAAGTAAGGGCCCGGGACAGAGGCAGAGAGAGAGAGAGAGAGAGAGAGAGAGAGAGATTCTTAAGCAGGCTCCATGCTCAGTGCGGAGACTGATGGGGGCTCAATCCCATGACCCTGAGATCATGACCTGAGCCAAAATGAACAGTCAGTTGCTCAACTGACTGAGCCACCCAGACTCTCCAAGTACGAAGATTTTCTATATACTACATCAGCTGGAACAATTTTTCAAGGAGAGAAATGAACAACTCTTTCCCTCCAATGTTTTAACTGCTGGAAACTGAAGCACAACACTATTTCCAATAGCAACTATCTGAACAGTAACAATTTCATACCCTAATTGTGACAACAGTCACATTATTTATTAGAATACTTCAAGCAGTTGGTGGATGATGTCAGCAGGTTCACTCACACATGTTGCTGTTTCTAAAAAGATGTTTTTTTTTCAAAATCTGGAGATTAAGTATGGAGATATGGTTCATATATATCTAGGGGAAACTTGTGTTTTAAAGCCTGCAAGGACTAAATATCAGTTGGCTTTTTCACTCTTCCAGAATAATTACTATGAAAGTGAATTCTGTGGACATCAAAGATTTTTTGAGAGAAGTCATTTCTTTGTTTAAAATTATCTATAAATAAATATGTTTGCCAACACTGACCCAAATGTCTTCATGGAATATTTGGCAGTAATTCCAGATGTATCTTGGAAAAGACAGTCATTTGAAAATATTTCTTAGAAGTTATTAGGTTTATATCCCACAAGAAAGATAAAGCCTGAGTATATTGTTTTCTTAAAGAAATAACTACTGCGTTCTTAAAGAATGTTTTCACTGATATTTTATATGCCAAAAATGGTCAAAATAAAGCCAAATATACCAAAAGTTTCAAGGCTGAGAAAAATATAAATATTGAGTTAGTGTTATGAAGTATTATAAAAACTTCAGAGACAATATATCTAATATTGGACCCCAGAATGTTTATGTCATTCAATTGTGCACATATGTGTGTTAATTATGTGTGTGCATGCGTATGTGTATGCACTCTTCGTGATGAACATGAAGTAGTCAGTTTTATTTTTATGACAAAACTGGTAGCTTCAAAACCAATGACTGAAATGGATATGCAAATGTAAAGAATTAATTGTTGGCAGAAGAAATGAAAGAAAATGGAAGAGACAGAAACAGCTTTTAGAAAGACAAAATCACTGTGCATAATATGTCAATGTGAGTAGAAAAATGCAAAATTTCTCCCATTTACTGATAAAAAGAGGCACCTGAACATAAACAAAGGGCTAAGAAAGGGCTAGACTCTGAATCACAGGACAGGGATGAAGTGAAACCTGGAAGAAGAGGCTTTACAGAAAGTGGAAGAAGCAAATGAACACGATGAACTTTATGAGACGAATGCTGATGAAACATGAAAATGCTAGAAAATGCCAAAAATGAAATTTAATATAAATACGGTTATTCTTTTTCGACATGATCTTTCTTTAAAAGCAGTTACAATTAATCTCTTGTAGATATAGCATGGACGAGACGTATGTCTCCTATTAATCTCTCTGAATCTAACTATACGCAGTATTTGTTAAGGTTAAAGTTACTCAGAGATGGTAAAGTTTATGAGGTGTTAGTCAACTCTGAGTCAGAGATTACTACATATTTAACATTCTCAGTTTCTTTCTGTATTTGGACACACACACACACATACACAAAGTGCATTTCCCAATCATTCTTGCAGTTTGGTAACCTCATATGACCAAATTGTGCAAATGAAATGTCAGCAGAAATGATATCTACCACTTCCAGGCTTAGCTAATGGAAACCTACAAGAGACACATGGACTCTTACTTTCCACCATTTTAGGTTAAATGTAGGAGAGGATCATGTCATAGAAGTTAGCAGAGCTCCTAACTGAAGAACCATGGGTTCCCTGAATGACTTTTTTGAACACAGCATCTTCTACTAACCAGTATCAGACTAATAATGATGTAGTTGTTTAAGACTTGGGATAATCCAACCTTCAAATAATGGTGGTTTGCCAATCAAAGCAGTGACATATCTAATCATGCAGAGTCCAGGAGGAAACAGTTGAGGTCTTTGAAGTCTCTATGGTCAAATACAAGAAATTGTAATTAGCAACTTCCCAAAACATTTTCAACTAGAACTATATCCATTTCAGAGGACCTAGATGAAAAAATAAATATTGTAGTCTGGATGAAACGATGTGGTATCTGAAAGTCCCAATTCTCTGGAGCACTTAGAATAGCACTATTGTCCAATGAATCCCCAAATCCAGCAGGTTCATTAAGTGAAGAACTTATGAAACTACAACCCACTGCAGACAATTTTACAAACCAGGGAAAGAATGGGAACAGGGTTCTCTCTCAAAATCTCTCTCATTCTCTCATATTCTTTATCCCTTCCTCCCTCCCTCACTCTCTTCCTTTTCTCACTCTCTCTCCCTAACACACACACACACACACACACACACACACACACACACGTGTGTGTGTGTGTGTGTGTGTGCATGCATGTGTGTTAGAGAGGGAGATTTTAGAAATTTTTGCTATCCAAAAAGTATACAACATAAGAAACTATTCAAATCTTTTGCTATTCAAAAAGTATACAACATAAGAAACTACACTTTGGAAGAGAGTTGCCTAAGTTGTTAAAATTTATACTGACAGCAGCCTTTAACCATCAGAAAATGTACTTCAACAGAAAACAAAGATTTGAACACATTTGGTTTCTATCATGTGAATAGAAATAAAATAAGAATAGTCCAGACTCTTTAAAATTTGTAAGATTTAGTTGAAATGTCAGAATTCAGTGCATATGATATTTAACATTTTTTCTTTACTCATTAATTTAATTTATTTACTTATTATTTAGAGAGAGCAGATGGGGGAGGGGCAGGGAGAGAGAAAGAAAGAGAGAATCTCAAGCAGGCTCCACACCACGATTGCAGAGCCCATTGCAATGCTCAAACTCACTGTGAGATCATGCCCTGAGCGGAAATCAAGAGTCAGATGCTTAATCAACTGAGCCACCTAGGTGCCCGATATTAATGATGTTTTAAATTGCACTTTTGTCATATCTCAATAAATTGTCTGCCCTTGAAGTTTAGTCAAAAGTCTAACAAAGAATTATACACAAGACCGCCCTAAAGTTAAGACTATCTGTGTACAATAGGGGAGCCTGGGTGGCTCAGTCGGTTAAGCGTCCGACTTCGGCTCAGGTCATGATCTCACGGTCTGTGAGTTCCAGCCCTGCATCGGGCTCTGTGCTGACAGCTCAGAGCCTGGAGCCTGTTTCAGATTCTGTGTCTCCCTCTCTCTCTGCCCCTCCCCTGTTCATGCTCTGTCTCTCTCTGTCTCAAAAATAAATAAACGTTTAAAAAAAAAAGAATGTGTACAATGTATTAAATAATTCCCATTAAAATTAAAGATTTTTTAGAAAAAAACTCAGAATGACTAATTCTAACATTCTTCAAAACTTTACACTTTTCTGATATTTCAAACAAGCAAAAAGGAACATCACACTAGTGGAGAATACTAAATAAAGAATATTGAAATAATACTTAGGCCATGTGTGATGTGACCCACTATTCAGTAGTTACTTTGTTACTACTGACTGTACACATCAACTTAGACTGGTATAGCTTCCTGTAATTCATTCTGATAAAATCTTTGGTGAGTTCCTCAGGCAGTTGTGATTTTACTGATAGATACTGAAAACTCTTTTCCTATACTTTAATCATCATCAGAAGAGAGACATGACACAGCACAGGAAATCATTGTTGTTTTTTTCTTTGGAGACAAGTATCCTGATTATTCTTATTGAAAGTCAGACTTTATACAGCTCTAGATTATCTGTGGAATTAGCAGGCAACAATCAAAATACAGAAAGACGAGATGTTTCTCTATGACTATATTTTTGGATTCAAAGAATTAAACTTACCCCATCAAAAAGAAAATGGATGTAAAGCTAATAACTAAGTAAAACTAAAATACAATGATCAAGCAACAAAACCTTAGTTGATGTCTAATGGTAGGTTATTTTACCTGAGCCATTTTCCTCTAAGCAATGGCAGCAAAATTACAAGTTTGAATTCTGATGCCTGTGATAAGTATCCTAGTATTTAAGGATTTGTTAGAAAATAATTCCTTCTACGGTGTGTGCTTCTGATGGGGCAAATAATTTCTGTAGAAAATATTAACAAAAAAATATCCTCACAACAACTTCAACGTTAGCCATAATTTTGACCAATATACTTCAGGAAGCAGAATAAATAAATGTCAGTAGCCACTAGAATTTCAAGGTCAGTACTGCTTCAAACTTGGTCATCTTAGAAGTTATGTAAACAGGGATGAACAACTTTCAGTCATGCCAGTAAGTCTATAATGATCTATTATTATTATTATTATTATTATTATTATTCATGGTTATCTTATTCTCATCCTTAATACTTTTCATATAGCATGGACTTTCTCTAGTTTCCTCAATGAGAAAAGCCCATCCATCTTGATTTTCTCTATCTCAGCATTCTATCTCATTTATACATTTTGTTTCCTTTCTTAGTCTTAATATATTTACTGCATATAAATGCATATGATGTGGTATACTTGAGGGCAGAGGCCATATCTGTCTTGTTCACATAGCAGCCCATTAAAGCCTAACAAAGTACTGGACACATAATAAGCCATCAATAACATTTGATGAATGAATTAATATACTGTGAATATTCTTGTTCAAATCCAAATACATTCAAAATCATTACATAGACCATATCCTCATTCATAAATTCTGGTGGTATAAGAGACATATCAACCCTTATAGAACAGTTCTCAAATATTATTCTTTCAGCTAATCAGGTAAAATACAGTGTCATCTCTCTGGAAGAAAAGTATTTCTTTTATATTATTGTTAGTTAATAGCTAAACATATATCTCTGAAAGAACTACATCAGAATTTAATTCATGTACATTTATTATTCTGGTCAATGTACTATATATGAGATTCTCAAGTGTTTCTTAACCAGAAGACTAACAAAGTTGTCTAGGTTTTCTAATCTATTGTATAGCAGAAGTGATGGTTATACAACCCATGTACTCTTCCCTGCTTTCTCCTTATCCTGGAAAAGTGACAGATACTATGTTTCAACTGTAGAACTCTTTTCAAAGACTGCAAGGAAAAGACAGTCTTCAACATGAGAATGACATCCCAGCATCATTTTCTCTTTTATTTCACAAAGTTCTCTTTGGCAGAGGTTCATGACAATCAGAAGTTTGTTTTTTGGATCTTTAGATCTGAAAATATGCTGGGTGACAGTATAGACAGTTGGCAGCCAATAAAGATAAGTTTTACCTGTCAAAACTTTCATAAACTATTTAGGTAAAGAAATATAGATGATTTGGGCAAGTTAATAAAAATAAAAATTTATATCAAAGAATACCTCTCAATGAATATAATGTGGAAAGTGTTGAAATAAGATTACATTAATAATTGTGATACATTTAGAATCACAATCTCAAAAATACCTTTACAATTAAAGACATAAGATTATAAACAGAAATATACACACATGTGTAAGTATATGTGTACATATATGCATATGTATAGAGACAGAGGTATAATCTGGGTGATTTTACTGAAGAACAACAATAGGAGAAGGCAGAGGGTAAGAATAGAAAGTACCCCAGAAATGCACTAGGCGGGTATGGACAGCAGTAATGGCCATAATACCCAAGGGAAGGTAAAGACTTCAGATTCCATTCATACCCGTGTCATTAAACAGAAGGTTCAATGTCCTAGACAAGCAGGACTCCTCAGGAGCAGTAACAATACATTAGTAATTTAACAAGTAAAATCACAATTCTAGTGTAGTCTGTCAGTATCAAATAAGAGCACAACCAATGGCTATGAGCTAAGGACACAGAACAGTTCCTTGCAAAGAGAGCAGTCAACTAAACAGGATGCAATTCTTGGAATGGCTATTAGCAGAAAATCAAAATGCAATTTTACCTTTAGGTAAGAAGAACAGGAACATATAGATTCATTAGGTAACACACTTTTTATTTTGGCAAACTTTTTAGACTCCTAAACTTCTAGGCTCTTAGAATTTTAGACTGTTAGACTCTTTTGGTTTGGGACAGTTTCACAGACATTTTTTACTTTTGATGATCTTTACAGTTTTGAGGACTACTAGTCAGGGACTTGGTAGAATTTTTCTCAATTGGGTTTTGTCTGATATTTTTTCTAATGATTACAAGTTTTCAGGAGGAATACTACACAGATAAAATGACATTCATACCTCATCAGCACTCACTGCAGATATATAGGAATGCACTTAAATTTTGTATATGGACCTTGTATCCCTCAACCTTGCTTTATTTGCTTTTTAGTAATTTTGAAATTATGGATTCCATTATTTTAGTAGGCATAAAGTTATTCAGGTAATCGATTTCTCTGAGTCATTTTTTGTAGTTCCTGTCTTTCAAGGAATTGGTACGTTTCATCTAAGCTATGAAGTTCACAGGAACTGTTCCTTTATTATCCTTTCAATGTTCATGAGTGTCAGTAGTGATGAACCCTGCTTCATTTCTTAAATTGGTAGTTTGTGTCTTTGCTCCTTTTTTGTTTAAATTAGCCCATCTGGAAGTTCATCAATATTACCTATTTTTTTCAAAGAACCAATTTTAATTTTATTAAAAAAAAAATTTGAACATTTTATTTTTTGACAGAATGTGAGTAGGGGAGGGGCAGAGAGAGAGGGAGACACAGACTCCAAAGCAGGCTCTGGGTTCTGAACTGGCAGCCCCAAGCGGGGCTTGAACCCATGAACAAGAGATCATGACCTGAACCAAAGTATGACGCTCAACAACTGAGCCACCCACGTGCCCTAATTCTCATTTATTTTATTTTCTTTCTGCTTACTTCATTTTAATTTTCTTCTGTTTGCTTCAAGTTAATTTGTTATTTTTCTAGTTTCCTAAAGTAGAAGCTTATGTTATTGATTTTAGGTCTTTATTCATTTATAATATATGCATTTAATGCAATAAGTTTTTCTCTAAGTGTTGCTTTAGCTGCATTCAACAAATTTGGATAAGTTGCATTTTAATATTTATTTGGTTTAAATTTATTTTTTAATATGTCTTGAGACATCTTTGGCTCATGTGTTAAACATCTGAAGTTTAATCTTCAAGTATTTGATAATTGCTTCTCTTTATCATTAATTTATGTTTAATTCTATTATAGTCTGAGAGCATACTTTGTAAAATTTCTATAACTTTAAAAATTTTTAGTGTGTGTTTCATCATTCTAAATGTGGTATATCTGGGTGAAGCTTGAGAACAATGTGCACTCTGCTCCTTTTTTCCAGGAGTATTTTGTAAAATGTCAATTAAAACAAATGGATTGATAGTGCTGTTCAGGGCATCTATAGCCTTACTAATTTTCTACTTACTTGATGTATATGTTGCTGGCATAATCATTTTGAAGTCTCCAACTATAAAGTGAGCTTGTCTATTTCTCTCATCAGTTTTATCAGTTTTTTTCTTTATGTATTTTGGTGCTGTGTTGTTAGATGCATAACTATTTATGATTGTTTTGTCTTCTTAGAGAATTGACCACTTTATCATTATGTTTTGCCCTTCTTCATCTCTGATAATTTTCATTGTTCTGAAATGTGTCTTGTCTTAGATTAATATAGTTATTCCATTTTTCTTTTGTTAGTGTTTGCATGGTACATAGTTTTTTTATCCCTTTATTTTCAACCTTTTTATCTAAAGTTATTTGTTGAGTGCCTAATCGAGGCACTCAATCAAAGCTAGGTGCTCATTTTTCTTGACTTCTTAGTTCTATGTGTTCACTAATCAATTTATTTTCCTATGAGGAGTCAGGAAGCATAAATTCCCCAGGCTGCTCGCAAACAGATGGATCCATGTGACTTGTTCTAAAACATGGAAACATGGATAAAAATAATGGGTGCAACTTCTAGGCCAGTTTTTAAAATGATCTTAAAACATTTAACTCCCTACATAGTTTCTCTGAGATTGCTGAATAGTTAGAAAAAAGAATCTGACAGATGACTTCAGGATCCTAGAAATGGTATAGCCATGTAGTCTTGAGGCACCTGGGTGGCTCAGTCAATTAAGCGTCCAACTCTTGATTCCAACTCATGTCATGATCTCACAGTCATGAGATCAAGCCCAGTGTTGGCCTCCACGCTGAGTGTGGAGCCTGTCTGGGATTCTCTCTCTCTCCCTCTCTCTCTCTCTCTCTCTCTCTCTCTCTCCCTCTCTCTCTGTCCCTCTCCCGCTCATTCTCTCTTTGTCTCTCTCTCTCTCTCTCAATAAATAAACATTTTTTAAAAAAGATCCTAGAAATGGTATACCCATTTAATCTCAATGTAATATCTAAATATAGACATTTAATTTTGCAGTGGCATCTGTATATAATACTTTTTGATATTCATAATATGACATAAGAAAGCTTTTTATTTTATTATTTTTTAATTGTTTATTTTTTAGAATGAGAGTAAGCATATGTGAGGGAGGGGCAGAGAGAGAGGGAGAAAGAATATCAAGCAGGCTCTGCTGTCAGCACAGAGGCTGACGTGTGGCTTGAACTCACAAACCACCATGAGCTTATGACCTGAACCAAAATCAAGAGTTGATGCATAACAGAGTCACCCACACACCCCAACATAAGGAAGTTTTTAAAAATAACATCTATATAGGGGTCCCTGGGTGTCTCAGTTGGTTGAGTGTCTGACTTTGGCTCAGGTCATGATCTCGGTTTGTGAGTTGGAGCCCCACATCGGGCTCGCTGCTATCAGCACAGAGCCATCTCTGGATCCTCTGTCCCCTCTCACTCTGCCCCCCTCTCAAAAATCAACAAATATTGAAAAAAATAAATAACATTTATCTAAAACCTGTGCTTGAAACTGAGGTCAAGGTGGTTATTGTGAGCCCCTTCTACTATATGATTTTAGCAAGGCACCTTCTCTGACCATTTGTTCTGATCTGTTAAATTATTGTAATTAAACCATACAATGTTAAAGTCCTTTTTGGAATTATTAGGAATTGTATTTTAATGCTCTTTTCTTAATAATTTGTTCCCACTTTGCCCCTAAATCTACTACTCATGGTATGCTAAATTACTGTCTGTGACATTTGCTTATTTTCTGTATTTCCCAGCTATGCTATATAGAGAAGCAACTGAAATATAACATGTCTCTTTGTCAGACATTTTTACCATTTTTATTTTCAGTAGTTTATAAGGAAACCTCAGAGATTGCTTCAGGGAGGAAAGGGAGGTTTGTCAATGCTGATTATTCCTTATTTAGCATAGCAATTCTGTTCTTACAGGAGATTTAATTTTTAAAATGGCTTTACCAATAAATGAGAAAAATGGAACATATAAGAAGGAAAAGAGAAATATAAAATAAAATGAAAAGTAAATTGAAGAAAAATGAGAAAAGAAGGAAAAGATAAAAGGACAAAAACAAAGAAAAAGTTTGCATTATACCTTGCCGTTTGCATATTTTATGTTCTTATAATTTTTAAACTCTGGATCTTCTTAGGCACAAAGGAAGATACAGTGAAGAGAGCAAGATGGCTTCAAATTAAAATTCTTTTCACCAAATACTGACAAGTTACCTAAGTTCTGAAATTCCATTTTCTGATTTTTTTAAAGATAAATGTCCTGTAGGATTGCTACGTGATTAAAAACAACAACAACAACAACAACTAAACCAAAACCAATGTACTATAGATATCCAATATGTGTCTAGTATCTTTAAAATAGTAAACAGAATGCTTTACCTACATCATGATGTCTGGCTTAGATTCATGGCTCTCACACTTAATTATAGTATAATTTGAATAATTTATTTAACTTTTTTAACCCAGATGGGTGATTTATCAAATGGGAATAACCCTACCAAATCTGTGTTACCTTGATATTTTGAGGTCTTATCAAATGACCCTCAAAATAATGTATATGAATATCCTTTATTCACTGTAATGTGCTATGTAATTGCAAGACATAATTATAAAAAAGCCATTAGCTCATCCATGTACATGAACTTATTATGCCCTATTATCTTTTTTTGGCTATCAGTCTACTTTTCAACGTAAGTTTTAACTCAAACAATAGTTTAGTTATAGATGTATAGATTTTTGTGTTATTCCAAATCTGTCGTTGTATAAAAATGATCTCTTTGTACCTGCTAACATTTTTTTTTGGAGATAAAGAGCAAGAGTGCGAGCAGGGTAGGAACAGAAGAATTGGGAGAGACAAAATCTCAAGCAGGCTCTAGGCCCAGTGCAGAGCCTGATGCAGCAGTTGATGTCACAACCACAAGATCACTACTTGAGGAGGAATCAAGAGTTGGATGCTTAACTGAGCCACCCAGGAGCCTCTAACATTCTTTATTGAATAAATGTTTACTTAAATTTATTTCCTATTTCAATTTAGAGTAATTGCCAAATCAGAATCAAGATTGAAAAATTTGGCCACTAAAATGCACATAAAATTTTAGTTTCCTACAATGTTCTGGTAATCTGTTCACCTAAGATAGTTATTTTTGTTAATTTATGTGGTGTGATGTCTTGGAAGTTAGCTGTAGATCATCAGTAATAATTGGTAATAAGTGCTTTGTTGGCAATATCAAATTATTTTATCTTTTGTTGATATCTGGATTATACATTTTTCAAGGAAATTGGAAATTAAAATGTTAAGTTTCATGTTATCTTCAGTAGGTCTAAATAGATAAAACTGAATCAAGGTGAAATTGATGGAACTCTTCTTTCAGTGGTAGTTACTATGTTTAAATTCAAAGAGAAAAAGAATATCTCACTGAATGATCTTAGAATTTAATAAATCCCTATTTTATTTCGCAATTAAGCTCTAAGTCTCTTTCTTTTCTGCAAAATTTGTTTAATACTTTGTTTTGGTGGTGAACCTTTAAAATAATATCAATAGAGGATTTAGCACAGTATCTTCATAGCACACTGAAAGAGGGAATGTATACATCTAGCCAGTAGAACAAATAAGCTATTCAAGTTCTAACATAATTTAAAAAAATCGTTCTCAACAGACTTTAATTCTGATTTCCCTGTTTTCAAAATTTAATACAGAAAAATATGCCTGCCATTTTTCACTCTAATAAAAATATGGCAGTAATGTTTTTTATATACACTTTTCTACATGAGGATGTCATGAGATTGTTCACAATTTTGACAATTATGCAGAACAATAATACATAGAAAACTACAATATAATCAACTTTTCTATAGAATCTATAAAATACATAATTTTAAATACCTATTACATGAATTATTATTGCATTTATTTCAGTGATATTTGCATTTTCAAAATCTTCAGTATCATACCAAAAGATTTATAAAACACATTTTTTACATTACAATTGAAGTATCAGCATAAAGCATGAAAATTATAAAATAAAAGCTTATTCAAGATCACGTATTCAAGTGAGAAAATGAATCAAAATATTCTCCCTTCAGGCGAACATTAAACAGTAAGTTCACTTTAGGCAAAAGGAATAAAATACAAAGAAGCCATCAGTAGCCTCAACAGACTACTTGCAGCTATCGAAAGCTACTTGCAGAATAAAATTATTTCTCCATTCTTTTTCTAGATGCTCCAAGTACACTGTGTTATTAGTATATGCATGAGCGCTGTGGTAAGGAGCAGTATTTATTCCAAACCCCTCTACTCTCTTTCCTTGCCATGTCTTCCCTGAGATGGAGTATATGCCCTTGCCTCACAGACCATTGAGTTTGTTCATGAAACTTATTTGTCCAGTGGAATGCAGACAAAAGTGACAGAGCACCATTTCTGAGCATAAGTCTTAAAACACATGGCAAGTTCTACCAGCCCTTTCTCTCTTCTGCCATCTATCATAAGAAATCTATGCCATAAAGAACCATTGACCTTGCAGCATGGGTCACAGACTAAGAGATATGTGGAGAAGTCCCGGGCATAACCTGTGGCCTGCAGTCTGGAGAAAATCCAAGCTGACCCCACAGGGCACCTTAAAGCCACAGATAATACAGATTTGTGAGCAAGAAAGCAAAAGGCCATGTGCTAAAAGCTACACGTTTGGGGTTGTTAACAATGCAGAATTACCATAGCAAAATCTTTTTTTATACAAGAATTATTTTATAATTTGAGAATATGATAAAGAGAGGTGATTCTTAGAGAGTCTGACCCAATACTTCAGTGTAATTCACTGGGCAACACTGTTTTGGCAGAATCAGAGTTGACTAGGGCAGTAGTTCATAACTATGATTACAATGTAAAATTAACGAGGGTGCTTTAAAAGAAATTATGCTTAAAATCCATGCTGAGAAATTCTGTACCGATTGGTCTCAGTGGGATTTAGACAGGCTTGTTGATTATTCCCCAGATGCCTTTGTTAGGCAGCAGGATTGGGAGTTCCTGACCTATGGCTAGCTGAGATCTACAGGAGCATAAATTCATTTTTAGGAATACCTTTTGAATTTACTGGTAGTGATTTTTATTGGCTAAACTCACAAGAAACATATATATTGACCAATGTATCAATTTATTAGATTTCACTTCAAAAATTTCTGCATCAGAGCACCTGAGTGGCTCAGTCGGTTAAGCGTCTGATTCTTGATTTGGGCTCCGGTCATGATCTCATGGTTTCATTGGTTCAAGCCCCACATAGGGCTCTGCACTGGCAGCACAGAGCCTGCTTGGGATTCTCTCTCTCTCTCTCTCTCTCTCTCTCTCTCGACCCCTCTCTGTCTGCCTCTCCCCAACTCGTGCCATCTCTGTCTCAAAATAAACAAGTAAACCTAAAAAAAAATAAAATGAAAATTTCTGTATCAATTAGACAGGCTCTACTTTTAATGAGCATCACAGCTAGTCAGCTAGTTCTACTTTCATTAGCACATTTGTCACCTGTCTGCTTGTCCCAACCTCAGGTAAGTGCCAATTCTCGGATATTTCCATTAATGTAAACTAACAATAATATAAATGAATGTATTACAAGTGCAAAATTATTTTCAGCAGCTGTTTCTGGTTTTCTTGTGAAAAACATGAAGCTGTGAGTATAATTTATTTTAACTTCTTTTTAAACTTCATTGGGATAAAAGACACTATTATGCTTACAATTAGCACTTACTTTTCATCTTCTAACAAACATAATTTAAAACTTTTAACATGCCTTCGGTTTTGAACTTTCCTTTGCACCCCAAAATGTTATGGCTTAACATGGCATAACTATTCATCATGTCTTATGATTCTAGGTGCTGACAAGAGGCTGTTTTGTTTTATGTGGTATTGGCTAGAACTGCATTCATCTGGAGACTCAACTATGTGGAACATTTAAGGTGACTCCTACAAAACCGGCACCTGTCAGGAGCTCAGGGTCTTTCTTCTGGAGTGTCCCTGTGGTCTTTTAACCCACACCTCTCCTTTGGATAGGCTTTCTCCCAGCTATGCAGCTGGGTTCCAAGAAGGGTTACCCCTAACAGCAAAGATAGAAACTACAGATATCTTATGATGCAGTACCAGAAGTTACACCATGACACTTCCCCTGCATTCTCTTGGGCCAAACAAGTCACAGGGTCTAACCAGAGTCAAGGACAAAGAAATAGGCACTTTGTCTCTCCATGGGAAGGAGTGACAGAATTTGAAAGAAAATTTAATCCACTGTATTTATTTCAATTCTACTTGACTGTGAGCTCCAATAACTTTGGAGCAAAATAACTTTTATTCATGACTGTGGTAGAAAAATATCATTACATAAAAGACACTTAATGAATATGTGTTGAATTCTTTTAATATATAAAACCAATCTAATGCATTGGCATTAAAATTCTTGTTTAATTTTTAGAGTTATGATGGTTCAGTCTCACATCTAAGTACCACATAATCCTACAATTTATGTAATGTGATATCTACACAATAAAATGCACATATGCAGAGTTTAAGTTATTTCAGACAGCCACAAACTAAATTGAAGTTTTATCTTTGTATTATCAGTATAAATAGGCCTGTTAATCAAGTTAATTGAGTAAACAAGACTAGAGGAACACTGGTTAATTTAATCAAGAGATAAAACTGTCCATGAGACAATAAAAAATTTTGGAACCTTTCAGAATATTGTTAATATCCAAGTGTAAAATAAAACTAACTGTATTTTGGCTTAAACAAGTACATATAAATTTATAAGTGTTTTAAAAACATGTTTTCAAAGATTCAAAATAAACTAAAAGTGATTACTATTTTTGAAATTCATAAATTTTTATACTTTTCCTTGCAATTTGCATATCAGCAGTAAAGAAATGGTTCTCTGGTTTGTGCAGTTATGAAAGTCATATTCTATAATTGTTTAATGCCTAACTTTTGATGTATGTGTTGGTAAATAGCCCAGGGTTTAAGTAAACATTTGCTATTCATCATCTTAAGAAATAAGACCATTGATTTATAAATGTATTCATAAAGCAGAGCTGCAAAAGTCATGGGTGAGTAATTTAAAAAGGTATTTGTTCTCTCTTTATTGAATACCATATGCCATACATACCTAATTTTCACAATTGCATATTTCAATTTTCATGAAAATATAAACAAAGAGGGATAATGAAATATAATTGATCATTATATGTACCATTACTACTGCCTACAATAAACTATACTGTGTAAAAAGAAGCAAACTTCTTCCAAGAAATGAATAGATAAATACAATTCCTTTATAAAAGCAAAAATTACAATTCCATTTTTTAACATTTCATGCTTATAAATATGCAAACATTACTCCATAAACTCCAACATGTTGCTTCTAAAACTGCAAATAATGGCAACAGGTAATTTTTTGCAGGAAAAACACTATAATTTAGTTTAATTTTGGTTTTTCCCCTGACACACTGGAATTCATATATATATGAATGTATATATGTATGCATGCATATATGTATGTACATTCATATATATGTAGCATACATACATACATACATACATACATACATATATACATGCATACATATGTACCTATGTATTTATTTTAAAACTTTTAATGTTTTTATTTATTTTTGAGAGACAGACAGCAGGAGTGGGGGAGGGGCAGAGAGAGAGGAAGGCACAGAATCTGAAGCAGGCTCCAGGCTCTGCACTGTCAGCACAGAGCTGGATGCAGGGATTGAACTCACAAGCCAATGAGATCATGACCTGAGCCGAAATCAGATGCTTAACCAACTGAGCCGCCCAGGTCCCCCTGTATATATGTACTTAAATGTATACTTATACTTACATATACTTACATACAGAATGAGAAAAGGGTCTTCACTATAGGTACCCACCTATGCAAAGAACTCACTTATAGAGACAATACAAACTTGTTCTTAATTGGAGTTATATTAATAGGAGTTACTTAATAAGGCTTTATTAAGAATCCAATGATCAGTATGTGATATGTGATAAAGAATCTTTTAAGTTTTAAAGTCATATATATGTAATACATATCACATTCATCAGACAACTGAAAATTAAAAGACATCTCCAAATGACTACTAACTTAGACCACACATGGGGCGCCTGAATGGCTGCCTCGGTTGAGCGACTGATTCTTGATTTTGGCTCAGGTCATGATCTCACGATTTGTGAGTTTGAGCCCCACGTCAGGCTGTGCTCTGTCAAGTTAGAGATTCTGTCTCTCCCTCTCTCTCTTCCCTCTCTCCCTTTCTCTCTCTCTCTCAATAAATAAATAAACTTTAAATTAGGCCACACAGGTATGGGAAGATGTTTTGATTTACATACATTCCATTTTCATTCCATTTATGTTTAAAGTCAGGAATCATTGCAAAGTTCATCTCACCAATCACACTATTCAAAAACATGGATCCCACTATATTACATTTAAATGTATGCTATTTATGATTTCATGAACTTTTATAAACATTCACCATTTTTTTATTGCTATAGAATTTTTGGAGTTAATTTTGTTATTAATTCTCCATTATCATTATGAAAAATCTGTATGTTCCATAAACAATTTCTGTATCTTAAAACACATATCCAAGCAGAAAATCATTAATCCAATATGTCTAAAAATAAATTCATGTGAGGGAATTAATTGAAATGACTATAAATGAAGAACCATTTCTACTCTATGTAAAACTGTTTTTAAAAATATAGCAAAACTAGGGCAGGGGCAAATGGGTGGCTCAGGAGGTTAACCATCTGACTCTTGATTTCAGCACAGGTCCTTGTCTTGTGATCCACAATGATAGCATGGAGACTGCTTGGGACTCTCTCCCTCTCTCTGTACTCTTCCCCCACTTGCATGCACTCTCCTCCTCTCTCTCAAAATAAATAAATAAGCAAGGAAAAATTTTTAAAGAAATATAGCAAAACTGGGGCTCTTAGGTTGCTCGGTCAGTTAAGTGAATGATTCTTGATTTTGGCTCAGGTCATGATCTCACAGTCAAGCCCCACGTCAGGCTCTCTTCACTGACAATATGGAGCCTGCTTGGGATTTTCACTCTCTCTTCCCCACTCTCACTCGTGCTTTCTCTCTCTCTCTCCATCAAAACAAATAAATAAACATAAAAAAACAGCAAAACAATTCAAAGTACTTTGTCATATAAAAAAGAAGCATACCAAAAAAGATAAAGATGGGAAGTCAACAATAAAAACTATGTAAAATAGAATGAAGTCCTTTCAGTGCATGAGGACAGATATAATTTACTATCATATATATTTTTTAATATAGCCAAAATCTGGGTACCTATTCCTACTCGGGATTGGAATGGGGATTATTTAGAGCACCGGAGAAATTTTTAAATGACTTGTGTGAGCAAGAAACTTAAGATCTAAATTTTTAAGGAAAAAAATGTCATTTTAAATGCAGATAAATTAAGCACTCTAGAATTTAATATCATTAAATTGGAAAAAAAAAACCTAATGTATTTTTCTATACTCAACTTCAATAACTGCCTCTAGTCTCATAAATATTCGCTAAGCATCTATATCATGAGAGGTAGTTTCATTATGTTATGCTAGTCACCTGATATGCATGTGGGGTACATGACAGACACAATCCCAATCTTCCTAGGGCACAAAATTTAGTAAAAAATATGGACAGGTCTATAAGCAACTAAAGTGCTAGAGCAGCACAGAGAAAGGATCCCAGTCCAGATGAGAGAGTTCATGGAGGCTTCATAGAGAAAGTGTATCTAAAGTTTCAAGAATGAGAATTTACCTAAATAAAGACTCCAAAGCAGCAGGCATCACTGGCATGTTGAACATACTAACAGCAGCAGGTACGCTGATGAAACTGGACTGTCCAGTGGGAAGAGTAGAGGAAAGAGAGAACCCTAGACAGCAACCAGTATTGGACAATGAAGAACAAGATCTTGTAATCCATGCTAAAAGGAGTTTATACACTTAATCCAGGAGCCAATAGGAAGTCAGTAAATGTCTCTAAGCAAGCGGTAAGAGACTGAAGTCACTGTTCTTCAATATTAGAGGTGTACTCTGTGGTGTGGTAAATAGATAAAAAGGCTACTGCAATATTCCAGGCCAGAGATGATGATGGCCTGGACTAAGCAAGACACAGGGGATGAAGAGATGTAGATTTATTTAAAGCTATTAAATGCATACCATTACTAAATTTTCAGTACTCAAATATTTGTATGCTCAAATAATCTTTTAACAAGTAAGCAAATTATTAAAATATTCACAGGAAGTGAAATATATGGAAATATAATTTAACTATATTTTAATTTTATTATTTTTCATATATAAAGACTAAACAAAAATATTTTTTATATTTTTTTACCTGTTGGATGACTTTGAGATTACAATTAGCCAATTCTTCAGTTACTAGAAGATGAATAATCTCAAAAATGTTAGATGTTATGCCTAAATACAAATATATCCTATTATGGTAGAAGCTGTTCTTTTCTGTTAATGTGCTTGTTACCAAATGAGAAAGCCTCCTCACCCTTCCTTAGAGTAAAGTTAGAAATTCTGCATCAGACAAAACGGCCACTTCTTATATCATTAATCATTTTTTTTTAACGTTTATTTATTGAGACAGAGAGAGGGCATGAACGGGGGGAGGGTCAGAGAGAGAGGAAGACATAGAATCTGAAACAGGCTCCAGGCTCTGAGCTGTCAGCACAGAGCCTGATGAGGGGCTTGAACTGATGGACCGCAAGATCATGACCTGAGCCGAAGTCAGATGCTTAACCGACTGAGCCACCCAGGTGCCCCTGATCGTCTATCTTAAAGTAAAACGAGTCACAGGGCAAAATGAAAAACTTTGAAAGCTTAAAGCATAAACTAATATATTGTGTCTCATCTTCTTCCATATACTTCTTTCTTCATGGATTTTGCTCTTTTTTAAGTGATTTTATTTTAGCACCATGAAGAAGAAATTGAAAAGTGTCTTTTATTTTTCCTTCAAAGAGGGAGAAGAGAGAGATGAGTCATTTTGTTTCTAAAATCTGCAAAAAAAATTCTATGTATCAATATGCCACATTAAACCCTGAAGTTTCTAAATCAGATTTCTGTGAAATGTTTTATTCACATATCTAAAACTGTGCACTTTCATCTGTTCCATTCCTTTGTGCATATACTTACTTATCTAACCTTTCTATAGGTACAATAGTGGGAATAGGAAACATAGTTCTGCTCTAAAGTGGTTTCCTCTTTCAAGTAGAAAGTGGGTCCTGAGGGTAAGGGTACTTAAGTAGTGACTTTTTCCTTCCTCCAAGTCATTTGCAGATTTATATGCATTTTCTTTCCTGGTACATCCCTTAAATACAGTGTTTTTTTTTGCTGAGACCCTGACAAATTTAATTTCTCTTACTAGTTTTACATGTGTTAATCCTGTTGTTACATCTTCCCTAGGATTACAGAGAGCACTCCCTTTTTTTGTTCTTTTTCAATGAACCATCATATACATTCTTTCCAAGTGTCTGCACTTTGGCTGAACGATACCAAGCCACACAACACCACCAAGTAATGAAGAAGAGTGCACAAGCCCTAATGGATCATTCTGTAATCACAGGAAAAAATGTCCTTTGTAACAAAGCAAAATATATCCTACCCTGGGACTGCATCAACTTCATGAATAAGGAAATCAGATGCAAGTCTATTTATTTACATGCATATATTATACTTTCTATATTATGGATAAAGAAGTAAAAGAGTGAATTTTTTTAACAGTCTCCCTGGGCACTCATAAGCTTTGGCTTCTTTTTTTTTTTAATTTTTTTTAACGTTTATTTATTTTTGAGACAGAGAGAGACAGAGCATGAACAGGGGAGGGTCAGAGAGAGGGAGACACAGAATCTGAAACAGGCTCCAGGCTCTGAGCTGTCAGCACAGAGCCCGATGCGGGGCTCGAACTCACGGACCACGAGATCATGACCTGAGCCGAAGTCGGCGGCTTAACCGACTGAGCCACCCAGGTGCCCTAAGCTTTGGCTTCTTTACCATAGAGAGAAAAGAAGAAGAAGAGCTGGAACGCTGACTGTAAAAATTAAAATGAGGAATATCTTAAGTTTAATTGTATGATAAGATGCTGGTGAGATTGGATCTTATTGACTTTGTTATTTAAACAATTTAGTTATGGCTATTCTTATTTCAATTTGCAACTTTATGTGAATTTCTCTCTCTAACCTTCCTTCTCGGAAGTAAATGTTGCAAAATAGAAATTCTTCCTTATTAAATCCCTTTAAAATTTCTGAATATAAGCCATATATGTATATTTTAATACCTCTACTTGAAAATATTTCTTTGCCTCATCTTTACAGACCTGATGTATAGGAAGATAATCTGGAGGAAATTAGATCATTTTGTGTTTAGTTGGTATCTTTTTTTTAAGTTTATTTATTTTGAGTGAGAGAGGGGGCAGAGAAGGAGAATCTCAAGCAGGCTCCACGCTGTCAGTGCAGAGTCCAACATGGAGCCCGAATTCACAAACTGTGAGATCATGACCTGAGCCCAAATCAAGAGTCAGATGCTTAACCACTGAGCCACCCAGGCTAGTTGATATTTTCAAAAGATGAAATTTTTGGAGTGCCTGGGTAGCTCAGTCAGTTAAGCGTCCAACTTTGGCTCAGGTCATGAACTCACAGTTCATGAGTTCGAGCCCTGCATCAGGGTCTCAGCTGTCAGCACAGAGCCCACTTCAGATCCTCTGTCTCCCTCTCTCTCTGCCCCTCTCCACTTGTTCTCTCTCTCTCTCTCCCTCTCTCTCTCTGTCTCAAAAATAAATAAAAACATTTTTAAAAGATAAATTTTTTTCTAAAAAATATAACTTTTCACCATAAGAAAGAACAGGGTAAGATATTTTTTTATTTTTTATTGTTGAGTAATATTCCATTGTGTGTGCGTATAAGTATATATATGTACATATACATATATACACACAACATCTTCTGCAAACCAGAAAACAGACTCTTAACTATAGATAACAAACTGAAGGTTGTTGGAGGGGATGTGGGCAGGGAGATGGGTTAAATACGTGATGGGTATTAAGAACGGTACTTGTGATAAGCACCAGGCATTGAGCATCAGTGAGGAATCACTAAATTCTACACCTTAAAAAAAATGACATAATAATTTCTATTTCTTTGAACTAACAAGTTTAACATCTAACTCTGTACTTTGGACTTGATTTGTAACAATACATACCAAAATACAAAAGAAATAATGTGAGACAAATGAATCACCTAATGATATGTAGCAGATAGACAAATGGTGTGAGAAAAGCTTGGGCTTTAGCCTAGGGAGGACTGAGTTTGAATTCTGAACCTACCTCTAACTGGCAATGGGACCATGTGTAAGGCCCTCAAGATTTCTGCACATAAGATTATTTTCTCAATTTTTAAAATTAGGGAAATAATATGCGGGATAGGTTTTAGAGTTAAATTAATGCTTTTATGTGAAGTGTCACACTTGGTTTGTGGCACCAAAATAATGTTAGTACGATCATCCCTTTCTTGACTGGGAAGATTATTATAAATTATTTACTATGAATTCCTGTAATAAGAATAGCTTTTCTGAGTCTTTTGAATTATTAAGCAATTAAATTATACATAAATGGCCAGTTATAATTTTATCCCTTTGAATTGACTACTTTTTTTTCTGAAAAAAAGTTTGCTCTAGAATATTTTCTTCAAAATTGTTCTTTTTCTAATTAAAATGTATATTTTAATTATTTAAAAAATTATTAAAAGCCCAGACATGGTAAAACCAAGAGAGACTGTGTACCCATTATGTTAAAACTTGACATTAATGAAAATAAATGAGTAAATAAGTACACCATTATACAAGTGTCGTCTGACAAAGTTCTCATTTTTCCTCTAATAACCAAATTAATTCTTCTCACATCAAATTTCATTTTCTAAAAGACAAATACAATTACTTATCCAAGCATTCAGGAGTACTGAATTCTTGCCCAATCTACACTTAGTATTTTATTACCTAATGTTCCCACCCTAATAGTTGGTCTCTCATCAGATGTGACAAATTAACACACCTGTGATTTTCTCCTAGCTTTGCCTATACACCTTTGGACCTTGTTCACATGCTACCCTTGAGATATGCTTCCAACATCTTTCAAGACTATGGCAATTTTAAAACATGAGCCTAATACTTTGACACTCCTCTCATTGGTGAGTGAGGTTTATGTCTGTCTCATTCAGTAATATATTAGTCAACCTTGTGATTTCTCAATCAGTTGAGTTTAGAAGTGATTCTATGTCATTTCCAAGATTGGTCATAAAAAGTCACGCAGCTTCCATATGGTTAACTTGAAACTTTTGCTTATGGCAAACTCTCTATTGAGATGGTCCCTCTTAGACCCATGAGCCTATTGTCCAATACAGATGGAGAAGCCACATATAGGTCAACAATCCAAGGACAGCAGAACTTTAAAGCTCTAACATTCCATGCACCAGACATGTGAGTGAAGTCTCCAAGTGATTTCAGGCCAAGACAAAGGACTCATCCAAAGCCCTTTCTGTCTTCTTAGCCAAACCTTAGACAAGCTATCCTTCTCCTACACCTCCATCTTAAGAAGTGGACTCCTACTCTCTTAGAGGACAACTACCCCTAAATATTTTCATGTTTTTGTATGGTCCAGGTGTTGTGAGCAAAGGGCACTGCAAAGATGTTTGCATAAAATCCTTAGAAGTTGCAGACAGTCTAAAAATAGAAACCTCCTGAGACATCTGTAGGCATAATGTCCTTACTTTCTCCTTCCTAGAGACATTTGATTATATTCCAAAGTAATGAACCCCCTTCCCATCCTCCTTACAAAGAGTATTGCTTAATAAGCAGTTTCTCTCTTTCTGGAGGGCAGATGGGTAGGTGCTTCAGTCACTGAAGCAAAATTTTGGGGTTTCTCCCTTGTGACACAAATCTATTTCATATGCAAATAACATTTGGCTCTCATCACATTACTTTGTGGGGATTGGGGCTCTGGCTGCTGCATTTTGCTACGAGTCTGTTTCTCTGACCCAGAAATCCTTGGGTCTCATGCCAATACGCATACACACACACACACACACACACACACACACACACACACACTGTGGCAGGCTTATACTCAAATAAACAGTGAGTTTGAGCCATCTGGGACCTGAGTGATGAAAAATATATGACCACGAGGTGGCGGTAACACACAGCAAACTTTATTTAAATAAGGTTTTGATGGGTTTGCATTGGGGCCTGGGTACTCTCAGCATCAGGCATCCAGAGGCAATAGCATGGGGGCCACCAGGGAAGGGAAAAGAGAGAGAAGAAAGTAAAGACCTCCCAGGAGCAAAGGAAATCAGAGAAGGGACTTGCCTGTCTACATGATCTCTCTTAACAGCATGATGGGGAGTCTAAAAGGCAGCAGTTGCTTGAGGTCATTTATAGCCCCAGAGTTTGTCATTTCTATGGCTAGCAGATGTTGGGCACAGTTTCACGGGGTATGCAAAGTAGGCAGTTTCAAAATGCCTAAAAGAGCTGCGTACTTGGGCTATACTTAAAACAACCAGATGTATAAAATTTTGAATTTGGGACTGGCAGACTTTTGATCTAATGACTGCCAGCTTCCCGTGAGGTAAATATTAAGGCCAGTATACAGGGATCATCTTTGACTAACTTATGTAACATCTCAGACTGCGCTGCCCCCCCCAATACACACACACACACACACACACACACACACACACAGTTTCTGACTTAACATATCCTTAACTTAAACCTGGGTCTGCTTTGACCAATAGAAAACAGCAAAAGTGATGCGATGGGACTTCAGATATTGGACTCTAAAAAACCATATAATTTCTCCCTTGGTCTCTTGGAAAACTTGCTCTGCTGACACTCCCACTCAGGATCTTCTTCCCAGAACCAGTCTCTACACTGTGAGAAGCTGAAACCAAGTGGAGAAGCCTTATGTAGGTACTCTGGATAGCAGTTCCAAGTGAGTTCTGATTTTGAGGCATGGCAGTCCATGCAGCCAACACATGAATGAAGTAGACCCCAAATTATCTACTCCTTGCCATTTGAGTGTTCTAAGGTGTGGTCTCATAAATCATATCATGAGGGGTGGACGAGGCATCTCCACTGTGGTTGTCAGAACACTTGTTTCACAGAATCTGTATCATAAAATGGTTGTTTTAATTCACCAACCTTGAGGTAGCATGTTAGGTAGCAAAAGATAACTAGGAAAAAATGATCTAGATTAAATTCAATCTCTTTCATGAAGCTTTGCATAAGAATTCCCTTCAAATGTGTTTTTAATGGCTTTTAAACTTCTAAAGCATTTAAGCGTGACTTTAAAAACCATCATCCACTATTATAGTTGCTGTTTTGCATGTGCAAATGCCAAATATCTCTTTACATTATAAATTTTCAAAGGGAAAACTATATCAAACAGTTACACTGAACTGTACCAACACTAAACTGTAACAGAACAATAAGTTAATTCAAATGAAAAGACTAAATAATGCATAGAAAATACTACATGGAAAAATGGAGATAGAAAAATTTAAAGTGTATGTAAAAATATAATCTAAGTTAACCTTTAGTAACTGAGCAATTCAATGCATTAATCACATATTTGATAGCATTAATGCAGTTCTTTAAAATACATATTAATAATATATAAATAACAGAGAAGAATGAATTAAGGCCTGAGACGATTTTCAACATTGTTTCCTTTTTTATGGCACATTATATGGTTTAAAATTGTATGTACTTAGTTTTTGAAAACACAGCTATTTAAAATATTGCTGTGTTTCATAGCTCATAAATGGCAGAAATGGATTTGTAATCCATCTTTGAACTCCAAATTCATCCTTTTAATTTTGTCAAATTATATACAGAAAATATCCCAATGCTTAAACTATGTTGGTTACTTTATTTGCACTTAAAATAAATGTTATTTTCATTCTTTATCAAAAGTGTTGAAATTCAAAGAATTAATGTCACTAAATGTTAGAAAGAAAGTTAAGTAGTGAAAGATTTCAATATACTATCAATAATTAGGATATAGGATGATTTGATTTGGCTCTCCATTATTTTGTAATATTCTCTTTTTGCATCTGCTTTGCATGTTTTGTTTTGATTTATTATTTTCTCCAATTTCTATTTGCACTATGAAATTGTCTTCCTTTCTTTGTGAACAATTAATGAAAAAGGTATTCATTGGTCCATTTAAATAAATCTGTTTTGAACTCATGTTACACTAAATGGTGACTCTTTTAAATAGGCCATCCCCTTGAATTCAAATGGGAGTACAGATAAATTAAGCCTTTTTCATTTAGACTCTATTGACCTGATTCTACTATAATGTATTTTCATAAACACACATCTGTTGTTTATCATGAAAGACTAAAAGTATATTATAATTAGAAATCTGCTAGTAATTTATTTGCTTCTTAACCACCTGCTTCACACAGGATTATACTATCTTGTGATATAACGTCCTTTTATTATCAAAATGAAGTCTGTATATGAGAACATTATCCCATGTTTTGAAAATCATCTTGGTTTTAATATGATACTTATTTTCAATAAGTGCTTTTGTGTCACATTGACAGTGATCTTGCAAGCAGAGACTATTGTTTTTTGGAAATATTCAATTACATTAACAGTGTCTTAATTATATAACAAAATAACAATCATGGTCAATCAGAAACCTCACTTGTTATTCTTATTATTCCTAAAATTACACAGTATATCTATCTCTCAAAAACAGTTTTCTCAACTTTTCTATACTGAAAAATTATCCTCTTTTCCTAAAACAAATGATTATAATTTTATCATTTTTGTTCTGAGTAGAATCCATTGCTAAGTTACAATATCAAAATATTACTGATATTTTTAGAGGTCTTGCTTCACAGAATTGGCATTACCTATTGAGTTTAGTTAAATCTAAAAGACTTTTTTTTAATAAAGCCAAGTCAGGGAATAGGTAGACCAAGCACTCTTAAGATAGCAATACATAGGTGGATCAAAACCAAGAAAATAATATTTCAAAGATAAGGAAAGTTTCAAAATCTGATATAACTTATATAGACAAATCAGTAAAAACCTATGGAGATAAATTTATCCCTTTCTTTAAACATTCCATTTGGTACAATATTTGCATCATTTACTAGATGTTTAAATTATAAATACAGCTAGACAAAGATGAGAGGACATTTTTGGAGTTCTCTTTACAAGACACTTCAAAGATATTTGAGAAAAGACATTGTATAAATTAAAGATTTAGAACTTCAGAGTTCAATAATTCAAATAATTAAATAGAGAACAAATGAATTAAATTTAGATTATATTGTTTTCTATTTGGGTCTGTAATTTGGAATGTGAAGGAAACAGTCAGACCAGAAGGCTTCATTATTAGGTAACGAGATGAAAACAGTAATTAAATAAAAATATAGGCAGGGATTGTGTTTTCCAGCTATGATTTCTTAGAATTAAAGACTGGGAATTCTGAGTTTAAAATTTTTTATTTCCCCATTGAATTAAATTGACACGTTTTTCAGAGACCATACATATGTGGATCTATTTGTGGACTATCCTGTTTCAATGAAATTTATTTTTATCTTTATACCAATACTACAATGTACTGATTACAGTAAATTCATATTAAGTCTTGAACTCTGATAGTGTAAATACTTGTACTTGTTTTATTTTTTTTCCTAATTATTCTAACTATTTCAATGTTTGGAAGGGGTTGCATTTCCAAGTGAATTTTAGAACCAGCTTTTTAACATACTGAAAAGATGTTCATAGAAATTATTTTGATTACATATATCAATTTGGGCAAAACTGACACAATACACTTGAATCTTCTGACACATCAACACAATATAGCTTTTCATTTAAGTCTCCTTTATATCTTCCCCAAAATGTACTTTTCCATATGAAAGTCTCACATGATTTTATGTTATTGTAAACAGTATAAATAGTTTATGTATTATCGCATATTAGGCCACAAAACAATTCTCAACAAATTCCAAAAAATCGAAGTCACACCATGTACCTTTTGTGACCACAACACTATGAAACAAAAATTACACAAGAAGAAAATCTGGAAAGAGCACAAATACATGGAGGTCAAATAACATGTTGCCAAACAATGCCAACCAAGAAATCAAAGAAAAAATTAAAAACTTACATGGAAACGAATGAAAATGAAAATACAATGGTCTAAAATTTTGGGGATACAGCAAAAGTGGTCCTAAGAGAAACGTTTATGGCAATACAGGCCTACCTCAAGAAGCAAGAAGCAAGAAAACCTCAAATAAACAACTTAAACGTATACCTAAAGGAGCTAGGAAAAGGAGAAAAAAACAAAACCCAAAACCAGTAAAAATAAATAATAAAGATTAGAGCAGAAATAAATTATATAGAAACTAAAAAAAAAAAAAAATAGAACATCCCAGTGAAAACAGGAGCTGGTTCTTTGAGAGATCAACAAAATTAATAAACCTCTAGTCAGATTGATCAAAAAAAAAAAAAAAAAAAGAGGGAGAGAGAGAGAGAGAGAGAGAGAGAGAGAGAGAAAGCGAGAGAGAGAGAGAACCTAAATCCAACTAAACAAAATCACTCTTGAAAGAGACTTAAAAACCAACACCACAGAAATACAAACAACTGTAACAGAATGTTATAGAAACTTATATGCCAACAAATTGGACAACATATTTATTTTATTTATTTCTTTTTTTAAAGTAGGCTCTATGTCCTATATGGGGCTCCAGCCCTAAGATCAAGAGTCACATGCTCTCCTGACTGAGCCAGCCATACACCCCCAAATTAGACAACTTAGAAGAAATGGATAAAGTCCTAGAAACATAACCTACCAAAATTAAAGCAGGAAGAAATATAAAATTTGAACAGATGAATTAACAGCAATGAAACTGAATCGGTAATCAAAGAATTCCCAAAAACCAAAAGTTCAGGACCAGATGGCTTCACAGGCAAATTCTACCAAACATTTAAAGAAAAGTTAATACCTATTCTTCTCAAACTATTCCAAAAAAAAAGATAGAAGGGAAACTTCTAAATCCATTCTATAAGGCTATTATCACCCTGATACCAAAACCAGATAAAGATATCACAAAAAAAAGAACTACATGCCAATATCTCTTGTGAATGTAGATACAAAAATCCTCACAAAAATATTAGCAAACTGAATCTAGCAATACATTAAAAAAATCACACCCCAAATGGAATTTATTCCCAGAATGCAAGGGTGGTACAATATTCACAGAACAATCAACATGATATGTCACATTAATAAGATAAAGTATAAAAACCACATGATCATTTCAATAGATGAAGAAAAAGCATTCGGCAAGGTATAACATCCATTCATGATAAAAACTCTCTGCAAAGTAGGTCTAGAGGGTTTAATAAAGGCATTATATGAAAAACCACAGCCAACATTATACTCAATGGTAAAAACCTGAGAGATTTTCCTTTAAGGTCAGGAACAAGACAAAGATATTCACTTCACCACTTTTATTCAACATAGTACTGGAAGTCCTAGCCACAGCAATTAGACACCATAAAGAAATAAAAGGCATACAAACTGGTAAGTTTGCAAATAACTCTCATATTTGCAGATCACATGATGTTATGTGTAGAAAACCCTAAAGACCAACAAAAAACTATTAGAACTGATAAATGAACTCAGTAAATTCACAGAATACAAAGTCAATGTACAGAAATCTGTTGCACTCCTAGGCAGTAATAACAAAGCAGAAAAAAGTGAAATTAAGAAAACAATCCCGTTTACAACTGCATCAAAACAATAAAATATCCAGGGATAAACTTAACTAAAGAGATGAAAGACCTGTACTCTGAAAATTATAAATCACTGATGAAAGAAATTCAAGATGACACAAAGAAATGGAAAGACAGTCAATATTTTAAATTGCTTTTTAAATACAAAAATATGTAGAAATACAAGTACATAGAAATTCACTATTTTCTTTAAAATACTGACTATGTCTTATGTCCTTCCTATATTGACTTATAATATTTGTTAGCCCTTCTGTGTTTTACATATGATTATATGTGTACAACCATAACATCTGCATGTAAAATAGGTTTTATTTCTGTCCTGTCAATCTTTGTTACCTTTCTTGCCTTATTGCATCAGCTAGAACCTCCAATAAAGAACTGGAGAGAAATGATAGGAGCACATATCCTTGTTCTTTACTTTATGTAAATAAGTATTCAGCATTTCACCTTTGAGTATGATGATAACTATAAATTTTCCATAAATAGTGTCTATGAAATTTTCTATTTACAAGTAACAGAAATTTACTTCTCTTCTACTTTGCTGAATGTGTGTTCATGAATTAAGATGAATATATTTTTCTCTTATATGTTAATATGGTGAAATATATTAATTGATTTTGAACAATAAACCAATTTTATATTCCTAGTATTGTATTCCTGTATTCTAATAGTCTATTACTGAATAACAAACCACAAAAACTTCATGGAATAAAATAACCATTTAAACATACATATGATTCTTTGGCTAAGGAATCAAAACAGGGCACTGTGGGGATGATCTTTTCTCTAAAAGGGATGGAGAAGTCTTATAATGAAGAGAACCTAGTTTATGCTAATTCATATTGGATGTAAACATAAGTTAAAAAAAAAACCTTAATTTTTAAAACACTGATCTTTGGTGTGGTTTAGAATAGCACCTAACTTATTTGTGGACAATAACATCACTTATCCCATAGACTTATTGTGAAAATTCAACAATAATTATAATATACTTAAATGAGTGAGGCACATGCAAATCTCTGTTATATGCATTTGTTTTATAAATTAAACATAGAACATTAAGTCATCCCAGTTTAACTCATTATATGCTTTTCAAAAACCTGTTCACTTGGGATCCATATTTCATGTCAATTGCATCATCAATTTTAGTTCTAATATAATTCTTTCATGCTACTCTTCTTTCTACTCTTATTGTCAAAATCCTAGAGCTTTATCTAAGCCAGGGTTTATCAATCTTGGTACGATTGACATTTTGAGACAGATAATTCACTTGAAGGTGGGGGGAAGGGAGGCTGTCTTGTACATTATTCAATATTCAATAACAGCATCCTGACCAATATCCACTAGACACCACTAGCAGCCTTCCCAGTTGTGACAACTCAAATGTATGTCCAGGTATCTCTCTTGTACCAATGAAGAGAAAAAAAATCAGATGTCTCCACAGATGACCTTACCAGCAGAAAGAGATGGTAACTGTTTCCGTCCCATTTTAACCCTTGTTGGAAGAGGTCTTCATGGCATGACTGCCAGTTGACCCACAAATTAGACCCAGGCAATCCCAGGCTCTTCACTCCCTCCCCTGTCCTTGGATTGTATGTTCTACTCACTACTTCTGGAGTAGGAGCTACATCAAGGATGCAGCCTTGAGAAAGTAATGTGTTATTGAGACAATACGGACTGTATATATGACTGAACTCCAGTAAGACTTCTACATAAACTTTGCAGATTCTAGTGAGCAGTTGTGGAGTCTACTTGTCTTGTGGCCAAGACAAACCTAGTCTGTAAGTTCTCTTGCCTGGGGTACCTAGGAGGCTCAGTCAGTTGAGCGTCTGCTCTTGATTTCCACTCAGGTCATGATCTCATGGTCATGAGACTGAGCCCCATGTCAGGCTCTGTGCTGACAGTGCAGAGCCTGCTTAGGATTCTCTCTCACTCTCTGCCCTTACCCCAATTGCAGACATGTGTGTGCATGCATGTACTCTCTCTCAAAATAAATAAATAAACTTAAATAAGTTAATAAATGAAGAAGGAGGGAAGGAGGGAAGGAGGGAAGGAGAGAAGGGGGAAGGAGAGAAGGAGGGAAGGAAGGAAGGAAGGAAAGAAGGAAGGAAGGAAGGAAGGAAGGAAGGAAGGAAGGAAGGAAGGAAGGTGCCTTGCTTATTAAAATTGCCACCTACCAATCTAGAGGGGTCTGCCTGTTTCTTTGGTCTCTCCTTGTCCCTCATGTATGGGGGCTGATTTCAAATTTTACTCGGGAGACCAATAAACAGGTCTTGGAAAAGAGGCATCCATAAGGGAAATCCTGAGTTGGCTATCAACCTCCATGTGAAAAGGGATGAGCCATGTGTTAGATACTTGTGGATCCTGTGTAGGTATGGGGAAATCCTAAAAATAGCAGCTGGACTAATACACTTGTTTGAGGAACTGCATTTGTGCACTGTGGCCAAAGAAAACAAATGGTTTCCACGGCGGGCTGTGGGCAGTTCAGCCGGCCACAGATGTCCAACTACAGGCTGAAACTCGAGTCAGGAAGTTAGGAGAAAAGCTGACATTAGAGAAGAACATGCAGTTGTCTACCACTCTGCTAACTTTGAGGCTAGCAGACAAGGTGGAGAAACAAGATAATAAGTTAGAGACCTTAGCATGTCATTTTGCAAAGCTACGAGTGTGCAAGCTGCTGTAGAATAAGGTCCTAGTGTTTGTGTAAAAGCCTGATTAGTACACTAAGTAGTACACTAAGAGCTGTAATGTGATGAGAGTAAAGAGGAAGATGTTGTGGTAATTGACAGTGAAACAGATAAGTGCCTCAAGCTGCCCAACCCCTAGCATGCCATCAAACCCCTACAATGGAAAGCAAAAACACAGCAACAAATCCAGCCAATAAGTCATCCCTGTTTCAGGAAATGTTTGTGCTGAGAGAATATACTCTCACTCAGAATATTGACATAGCTGCCAAGTTCCAGCAGAAGGCCAGGAAAAACATCCTGGCATCGTTAGTGTGGGTATGGGCTACAGGGGTGATGGTGTTTCTCTGACCAGGCAAGAAGAAAAAAATAATAAAGTGAGCAACATCACGACATACCCTGCCCTCCAGCAATGACTGCATGGCACTCCCTCATATATTGAATTATTCTAGCCTACACAGAGGTTTGGCTCAATGAGGAGGGTCCCCCTGGATATGTGGGACCCTGGAAATCAACAGAGGAGATACAACAAATTTTTAGGGAATTGGGAATGAGATAAGCCATCTATGCCCCTGTCTTTGAAGGCCCAGATCAGGCCACATTCACTGCGGGAATGAAAGTAAAGATACTCTAGTACAGAACTCAGGTATAAAATGCTGATATCCATGCTGATCCCAGTTATTGAATAAGACATTTATGATGTTGGGCATTTCATTGCTGACCTGTGGAAAACTTAAAAGTCCTGGGAATGGATGTGGGCTGTGGCAAAGACTCAAGACAGACAGGGAACTCGAGAAGCCAGCTATCCCAATAGGGCTACAAAGAGTCAGGAAAAAATAACCTTAAAACAAATGTGGTTTGACCTCACAGCTGCCAGGACCGCACCTAGAAAGACAGAGCAGCAACTCAGTGCTGTGTTGGTTGGCTTGTGGAAAGCTCTAAAAATGGAACACTTTAGACCTGCCCCTACTACCGCTAGTGCCCCACCTACTCCAGCAGAGGCCTCATGGATATAGTTCTATTCTGGGTGGGTGCCCCCCATGTCCACGCATAGAATGCAGGACAAGACTGCTTCCAGGTAAAGGTCACCGTGGGTGATCAGAGGCCTCACATTGAGTTCACTATTCACTGGTACCCCTCAGAAATAAACAAAAGGTGATGGTGGTACTGGAGCCATATGTATTCTAATACATGGTAACCCTGGAATTCCTGGGTTTTCTGGCCCTCTTAGGACCATAAGTAGCCAGAAGTTATTTTCATAACTACGGTTATGGAAGTCAAATGGTTATGGTCAGGAAGGTCTCTTTGCTGCAGCAGATAGGGCATTCTCCCCTATGGGAATAAGAAGTTTTTATTTCTCCAATACCAGAAAACAAATAGGGCATTCTACAAAGTCAAACATTGAAAACGTCTATCAACAAATTTTGCCTCTAGGTTAGAGTAATCAAACAAGTATGGAGGGGAAACACCAACTGGGAACTAGTAGGCTTATCATTCCTGGAAAAAGTGGTAACTGTCAAACAATATAAATTACCTGGGAAGCATATGGAAATAACCTATCCAAGAACTGAACTGAGTAGGCACTGTATTCCCTGTTCATAGTGCTTTCAATAGTCTATAAAAAAGCCAGATGGCTCATGGTGGATGACCATGAACCACCGAGAACCAAACAAGATCTTTACCCTCATCCATGTGCCTATGCTGCACACTGCTACCATCTTAGATACCCTGTCCATGGTCCTAGGAATGTGCCATGATATACTGGGCTTAGCAAATGCTTTTCTCAGCATACCTCTAGTCACTAAGTCAGAAAATTAATTTGCCTTCATGTGGGAAGGATACTAATAGACCTTTTCAAGTGCTGTTTCAAGATACCCACAGCCAGACAATATTTCATAGGATGGTAGCCCAAAATATTTCCTTATTCTCCTCCCCCACATCAGTGAAAATGGGCCCATTGTATTGGTGATATAATATTGACATAAGAAGGCTTGCCTCTGCTATGAAACATTGCTGGAACACCTGCAAGAGAGAAGATGAACCTGGTGAACCTGTAGAAAATTCAAGGCTCTGTACCACCGTAAAGTCTCTGGGAGTTGTATGGTCAGATAAAGTGTTTGTTGACCCAAAAGCTCTTGTCAACAAAGCATAAGCCTATCCAACCCCTAAAAACATGAAAAAGGTGCAAGCTTTTGTGGAAATTTTGGAGTTTTGGAGGACTTTTGTTTCCCACCTATCACAATGCCTCTGTCCCTTATACCACCTGGTAAAGAAAGGGCACATGTGGGACTGGGGATGAGAGCAAGTTGCCTTTGAAAATGCAAAAATACCAGTGAAGCAGATTAAAGTTTTGGGCATCATCCAAGTAGGGCCACCATTTGAGTTAGATATACCTGTGACTTCAGAAGGTATAGGTAGGACACAGGCAGAAACAACAGAGGTTACTCCTTCGATTTTGGTCCTCACTTTGGAAGGAGGCAGAAACACCACCCCACATAAAGCAATCGTTCCTAGCAATGTACACCACATTCCTCCAGGAAGAGCCTCTCATGAAGAAACAACAAACAATGATAAGAACTTCCCTTCCATCAAGGGGTGGGCTGGGAATATGACCCACTTCTACCATGGCTCAAATTCCCACTCTAAGTGGCATGCATCTTCACAGCACAGGAGCAGCACCCTGTCTGCCAGCCCACTGTCTCTAGAAATACAAGCACTACCAGGCTCTGTGGAATACATAGATTCTCCAAAAGTTCCTTCCCCCATTCCTGTGGTGGCCCCTGCAGCCTGTGGAAAGGGAATGGGGAAATCCCTGCTGATGACTGTTATATAGTTGGGTCTAGTTGGAACAATTTGGCCGTATGGCAATTTGTCCGTATGGACTGCAGGTGTTATTCAGCACAATACTGATACAATCTAGATGGCAACAGGAATAAACACACAGCAGCATAGGAAGAGAGGCGACTTTAGTGCCTGAGTGGGATGGTGCATTGCCAAGGATGCGATATTACCCTTGAAATACGGTGACAGTTACTGTGTTAACAGCATGTCCTACATGTTTTAAACAATGCCCAAGACATTTAAACAATGCCAAAGGAGCCTGGGGCTATCCACCAAAGTTCCTGACCAGTAAGAGATTGGCAAATTGAGTATAATGGCACCTTCCCTACAAGTGAGTGTTCTAAATATGCTTTGGTTTGTATAGGCACTGTATCTGGCCTACACAAGCTTTCCCCTGTCATTGTGCAAACCAGCCTACTGCCATTAGGGGATTAGAAAAATTTAATATAATGTATGGATACACTTGTTGAAAAGAAAGTGATCCGGGATCACATTTTAATTGCTATGATATGCAAGACTAGGCAAAAGAATATGCCATTTACTGGAGGTTCTGTCTCTCCTATGACCAGCAGGTAGCAGGATTAGTAGAAAGGAAGAATGAAATATTAAAGCAGAAAGTTAACTTAGTAGCAAGTACAACCACTTTGGTCAGGTGGATTAAAGTACTATCCAGGATTTAATATAGTATTTGAATTATCAAGCATAGGGCCTGGTGCCCCATATGCCAGACTGGGGATCCCTGCTGAGGCACCCAATACCATGAAGGTATGGAAATCATAGGATAGCCATTACCCTCTCACTGTGGACTAACATGCTATGCTGCTGAGAATACCAAGCCCCATCATTCCTGGGAGAGGTTTTATGTACCAGAATTTGCAATGGGATGGCCCACTGTGATGGATGAGTTACTTCATATCCTTGGGTAAGGGAGAACTTCTCACTCTCCACGAGGATCCACTGTCCTGCTATAAGCCAGACCTGTTGAAAGACACTATACCTGGAATGGAATGCACACCACTAAGAGGGGAGAAGGTAAGATTCCTGGTCTGGCATACCCTGTCCCTAGTTCACCTTCTCATACCTAATTGCACTGCCTCCCCCAGCCAACATGTATGGGATAAACAACCAAGTCAAGCTGCAGCCACATTAACATGTCAGGATCAGGCCACAAGCATAATTCTTATAGAAGGGGAAGACCTTCCCATACAAGTTTCTAATAAATGTCTGTCTTTTTTACTTTAGACTTCTACTACTTTTGCAGTGTCTGGTCCTAAGTTGGACACCTGATGGAAACGCCTTTTCTACAGTGGGCCCACTCATATGTCCAACAAAGGAATCAATCCAGCTGGTGGGTGTATGTAGGCAACTGCACCTCTCTAGTTCATCATGGTTGCCTCCTTATTCCCAAAGCCAGATGGGCATGTTCTCTTTTCTACTATTACAATTTTTGTTCCTTTGTTCCCTCCATTGGCCTGAAGGATGTTATAGAACACAAAGAAGCCTTTACTGAAGTCACTCGGCAAGCATTAAATGATAGCTGACAAAGCCTGCCCTTACTGAACCCTGAAATGTCTCTAATGAGAAAAGCTGTGTTCCAAAATAGTGTGGCCTTCTTTGGACATTATCACTGCTTTGCAAGGAGGCACCTGTGCTATTATCCAAGCAGAATGTTATGTCCATACCTGATGAGTCTGTTAATGTATCATCTTTATTAACATGAGGCCATAAGTGAATGTCTGGAGAAATCTGAACCCTAGCTTAGGGGACTTAATAAATCAGTGATTTGAATCAAGGTGCTCTTGGTAGAAAAAACTTGTTGTGTAATTTGGAAATCATTATTTTCCTCTACTTTTTCTCTTGCATGTGCCTATATTGTTGCCATAATACCTGCCTCTAGTTCAGGCAGACAGCCACCAACCAAGTCATCTCCATGCTAATAGAACCCCTTGCTAACCACTTAGGGCACACTGTGAAAGATGACAAACATGTAAGATGTAACAACATGAGAGATGGAATTTGGGGGAAGTCATGGAGAGAATGACTTCCAGATGACCTTCAAGCTGTACCTAGGCAGGAGGCTCCTTATCCCCTTTCCTCCCCTTGGAATGTACATTGTACCGACTATTCCCATATTAGCTGCCATTTCAAGGATGCAGTCTTGAGATAGTAATGTGATACTGAGACTATCTGGATGGTACACAACAGTAAACCCTGTTAAGGAATCACTACAACCTCTTAAAATTTAGGCAGGCAGTGTGGAGATCTACTTATCTTGTGGCTGCCCAAAACAAACTTCATATTTAAGTTCCCTTGCTTACTAAAACTGTCCCCTACAAATGTGCATTGGTCTGTCCCTTTTGTTGCTCTTTCCTGCCCTCTCAGTATGGGGGCAAATTTCAGAGTCCCTCTGGGTGCTCTTAAGGATCCAAACCAACAACCTTCAAATGCAATGGCTGTTTCTGCTTAGGGGAAGCCAGGTCAACATTGGCAATGAATTAAAGGTGAGTCTACGAAATGTAGTCTTTAGCTTTATAACCTATACCATGAAGAAGTACAAGATACAATAAAGGTAGAATAGAGATGAAAAACCCACTCTACATCTGCCTGCTCAGTCCATTACAATAATTTGTAATAAGTGCTTACTTTTACAATCTGAATCTAACCTGTTTCCAGGCTTTTATCTGCACATTTCCCTTTATGAGACCTATATTCTAGTGAAACTGCCTTTTAAATACTCTGCACATATTCACTCAGAGTTCTCTAGACTACCTATTTCCTATCTTGTGATTCTGTTATTGGTTACACAATTTTCTGTTAATTCCTTCCACTCAGACTCTACTAACCAACTTAAAAATACTTACTTTTAAGATAACAAATGAAAACATCATCCATAATTTATTTAATTGTTCCAATAGAAAATATTATATTACCTCAAGTTGTGCAGATTGTTTACACCCCATTAATATAATTTATCATATATGCATTTCTCATACAGATCTCATCTTCCTTAATAGAGAGTAAATTTATTAAAAAGTATCTATGAATATGTTTGTTGAATCAATTTATAAAAATTATTAGCAACTGGCTATCTTGAGGATGCATTAACTTTATTTGCTTTATTAAGTGAACACATTTATAAAAGTTCAACATTTATAAAGTTAAACAACTTATGACATATGCTAGTGAATAATATTTCTGAGTATTCAAAATACTTTAGGCTAAACTTTTAAAACAATAGGAGACACATTATTTAGATCATGACCATCACAACTAAATAATATAGAAAGCTATTAATGAAAGAAATAAATTTTAATGTTTAGTAAGATTATTTTTTTTAAATTTAAAAATAACAGTTCTCAAATATTTGCATACTACCAACTAGTCATCATGGATTTTTCAAAGTGGAATTTAAGAACAAATTTCCACTAACTTATCCTCATGGTCACAAAATACATGACTCTTATGTGGTATATCCAAGTAAGTCATGTTCCCGTATTTTATATTCCTAAAGAATTACATGTTATACTCATATCTATTGTGGAAATTTTAAAATGTCAACCCAATGAGAACAAACGGAGGCTATTTCTTCAGTGATTACTATAGCAAGGGGGTCTGCCACCATCACTGAGTTTGGCAAAGGCTCAAAGGCAGGCAGGGAGTAGGAAAGCTTTATAATGAAAAAACTGGAAGGCTCTGGGTGTGTTGAGATTGGAGGTTGTTGAGACAAGAAAGAAAGCAAACACTTAACTTTCTGTTTGTTTGTTTGTTTGTTTGCTTGTTTTCTGAGTTGAACATGGGGGCAAAAATATAAAATTTGGCAGCTGTTTGACCAAGTCCTGACGTCTCTGAGCACATCACTGCAGAGGTTGTTATTTGGTTTCCTCGGCTTCTGGGTCAGAATTCTATTGTCATAGATTATTTGGCTATTGTCTATTTGTATATTCAGTCTCTCACTGTCATAATTACATGCTCTAATATCTGGTTGTTTTTCTTCCTTTCTTATCTCCCCCTTCCAACATTCATTTCCTTCCTTCAACCAACAAATATTTATATAGCACTGTGTCAGGCAGTGGCCATATAATGACAGCCCTCATTTCATACAGCTTGTAGTTGACATGAATAGTGTGCATTTTGTGTCAGCCAGACAGACATGGGGGGAGGACATTAGCAGTATAGACTCCTGTTTGACCTCATAACTGGAGGCTAAAGATGCAACACATTTAGCCAAGTGAAAGGCACTTGCCCAATGGGAAGCCCTCTGAACAGACAGCAGCCTATTTGAAGGTCTGCAATTAGAAATTTGTTCGCTGGAGTCAATGTTAGGTCACTAGTATAGGTAGCATGCGCTGGCTTAAAATGAGGATATTGAGGGGCACCTGAATGGCTCAGTCAGTTAAATGTCTTACTTCTGATTTCAGCTGAGGTCATGATCTCATGGTTCATGAGATCTGACAGCTGAGAGCTAATTGGGATGCGCTCTCTCTCTCTCTCCCCCCCTCTCTCTGCCCCTCCCCCACTCATATTCTCATTCTCACTCTCTCTCAATATAAATAAATAAACTTTCAAAAATAAAAATAAAAAATAAAATGAGAATGTATTTGTGGAGAATTTAAAGAATTAGCTATCTAAAACAGATGGAAATCTTTAAAAAGGGCTCACATTCAAATTCTGCCTAGCTAAATGGCATTCCCCTGCAGTGAAGAATAATCAGTAGTTGTTAATTGTGCAGGTTACATACCCTTTCTCAAATTCAAACGGCAGAATCATTTTCTATAAAGTTAAAAATTTGGACCAGAAATGTAAGAATTGACAAAAAATATATATTTTCCCGAGATAATGCCGAAGACTTGTCTATGGAACCTTCCTGGGATTCCAACACTGCATAATTCTATTCCTGATTTTACCCATATTTCACCAAAATACTTGTGCCCTCCATCATAGCCAACACTTCGAGCTGCTGGAACCCAAAAGGGTAAGCAAACACTACATTATTGTATAAAGTAGACTTATACTTTTACATGATCAGGATGGTGGGAAATAGGCTTATATGGAACTGTAATCATGTGGTAATAAGTCATGATCATTCAATAGCTAAAATCCACGTTCTGTCTACTAGTTAGGCCACTTCAGTTCTGGAAGTGTGCCTGTTACAGCTTGATTTTAACTATGAATACAGTACTTCAGGATGTGGGTAGAGCACTTTTAAAAAAATTAATGAGAAAGGCCTGGGTGGCTCAGTCAGTTGAGAATCCGACTCTTGATTTAGGCTCAGGTCACGATCTCAAAGCTTGTGGGTTCGAGCCCTGTGTCTGTCGGGCTCTGTCCTGACAGTGTGGAGCCTGTGAGGGATTCTCTCTCTCTCTACCTCCCTCTCTGCTTCTCCCTGACTGGCACTTTCTATCTCAAAAATAAATAAATAAACTTTAAAAAAAAAATAATGAAAACCTCACAGATCGGAAATGGAAAAAAATAAGAAAACAAAAAAATATATAACCAAAGTCAGTATAACCACCAATGACATAAGGGTAACTACTTGTAAGAATTAGGTACCAATATTTAAAAATTATGGAACAGGAATTTGTGGTATTTCGGACAGAAGTCTATGGGTAGTCAAATTATATTTTCACTCTATACTGGTATAATTACAAAGTTTTACTTTGTACATATATAACTTTCATAATTAAAGCCGCATTATGAAAAGAGAAAAATATCATGTTTGAAAGGTATTTAAGTGCTAATATGCTAATTCTGAAAAGTATGCACAGAATGATCTGTTTTGGGTCAAAATAGATAAAAATGTAAACATGTAGAAAGATAGCTTTGCATATATATAATTGAATATATTCATGTAAATATTTTGAAAATGTATATAGATAAACGGATACAGATATATGCTTAAGTGTGCACTCAAAAGGTCTGGAAAAATGCACAAACAACTGGATTATGGTTACACATGGAGAGTGGATGTATGAAAGAGGGAGTATGAGAACTGAGAATGGATAATTTTTAAATTTTCAAATCTCTATTATTTGGATAATATTTAACAGTGATCAATAATGTTCTACAATTTAAGCAAAATATTATTTTATGTTGTTATTTATTTTTGAGAGAGGGAGAGGGCAAGCTGGGGAGGGACAGGGAGAGAAGGACAGAGAAAAATCCCAAGCAGGCTCCCTGCTGTCAGCGTGGAGCCTGATGCAGGGCTCAAACCCATAAACACTGAGATCAAGATCTGAGCCAAAAACAAGAGTTGGAAGCTTAATCGACTGAGCTACCCAGGTGCCCCAATAAATGTTCTACAATTTAAAATAAGCAAATGTGTTAAACAAGCACATGAAGGAACGGTATAATGTGATTAATTATGTAAAATTTCTGAGTTGAAAGAGAATATAGAATCTATTTGAACAAACATCAGCGATACACTAAAATAAGTATTGGAACATAAAGAAGTAACGGAAGAGACTGTGGTGAGACTAATTAAACTCTATCATTGTGTAGAATTTCAAGTGTGTTTGTTAATTTTCTAATAGAAACTACTCTCTTAATATATTATAATGACAAATTTTCATCTTGTAAAGAGAAAAACTTTCCCTGTGGTATAATCATATTTATACTTTTGTTTCTGTTTTATTTTGTAAAATATTCTCTAAAACATTCATATTTAAGACATGGTTGAAATAATTCATTTTTAGTGTTTGACCTTGAACATAAGAATAAAGCCAAGATACGCTGTCTCTACTTGTACACAGGGAAACAACTGATCATATTTAGCTATTCTAAGGAAATAATGCCATGTAAATACCCTTTCTTTTTATAGAAAACTACTGTATATGGATTTTCTTTGACATCTTACTATAAGCTCTGGTTGCTTTTGTAGTGAGAACCCAGCAATTCATCTGAAAGGTCATTCAGGACTAGGCACAATAATTTCAGCTGATCAAATCAATTATTTATACAATGAACTACAGTATGGTTCCCTCTAGAAATTACCTTATTATAGCTACTCACTCCCACTGAACTCTAAGAAAAGTGACATTTTGAAATACAAAGCTTATTCTCTTCAGTGAGCTTAATACGTATCGGCATCTCTCTGCAGCTCTTTTCTCTATTGAATAGCTGTCAGTCAGCAAGAGAGGGCCCATTCCCCAAGCACACTGCACAGTAGGTTTTCTTGACGTGATGGAAAATTTTCCAGTTGGCAGAAGTAAAGATTGAGGGAGGTAAAGCTTTGGACTCAGCATGAAAGGTAATAGAGCTATTAGCCAAATACCAAATTCAGAGATGCTGGTACTGCACAACCAGGCAGCTAAGAAGGAGTTTTAATGTCCTGTGGGGCACAAGTTTAGGAAAGTGTTTGGCAGATTAAAGCATACAAATAGAAAGGGGAACATCTTTGAAATAGAGCTTTTGGTATGGAAATTAGTGTCATTTTAAATTAACAATTATATTTAGTAGACGGAGAAACGTTGGACACAAAGTGGACAAGATGTTAGCATCCAGATAATGATATAATTACAAAAATAATCTGCTACCATGAACCCTAGCTCTAATAAAATAATCACATCTATGACCCCCATGACCCCTGAATTTTACTATATTCTCTGGTGCTGTATTTATTTATTATGACAAGACTGACTGCCTAAAACTGTCAATATAATAATCTATAATGTCTAAGAGAATTTTATATACATGTTCGTTTAACATTTTATACTTCAGTGAAACTACAGAGTGCTCAAAGGACCTACTTTTTTAATGGATAATTAAAGAAAGAAATATTTAGGGGCACCTGGGTGGCTCAGTTGGTTGAGTGTCTGACTTCAGCTCAGGTCATGATCTAGCAGTTCCTGAGTTTAAGCCCTGCATTGACTCTGTGCTGATAGCTCAGAGCCTGGAGCCTGCGTCGGATTCTGTGTCTCCCTCTCTCTCTGCCCTCCCCTGCTTGCTCTCTCTCTCTCTCTCTCTCTCAAAAATAAACATTAAAAAAATAAATGTTTAAAAAATCATTAGAGCAATGCTATATTATGCCATAAGCAGGTGTACCTTAGATGAAGAATTTTAAACGTGTTAAATCACACAGCAAATTGGAGATTATGTTAGTGGTAAAGTGCTGTGCAAGAAGGGTTACCTCAAAACTAACAGTTTAAAACAACAAACTTTTATTGTCGTACCCTTTCTATAGGTCAGGAGTCTGGGCAGAGCTTGTGTGGGCCCTCCAGCTTAGTGTCTTTCACAAGGCTGTAATCAACGTGTTTGCTGGGACTGCAGTCATCTCAAAGCTCAACTAGAGGAGGCTCAGCTTACAATATTTCATATGACTGTTAGCAGAATTCAGATCCACGTGGGCTGTTGAACTGTGGACCTCAGTTTCGTGTTGGCTAGTGGCTGGAGGCCACCTTCATTTCCCTGGCATATGAGCCTCTACTTCAGCCAGCTCACGACATGTCAGCTGGCTCCCTCAGAATGAACTGGCAAAGAAGTACAGGAAGGTGGCCACACATTCTCTCTGTAACCTAATCTTAGAGTGACATTCCAAGAGTTTTGCAGTACTCTATTTGTGAGAAGTAAGCCACCAGGTCCAGTCCGCACACACCAGCATGAATGCCAAGCACTGGGAATCACTGGGGCCATCTTAGAGACTACCATAATGGTTTGGCTACCTTAGACTGATTTCCAGTGAAACTCTGAATGTAAGACAGGGAGAAACATTTGTATATTATTACATAAATGTAATTAGATTACACATAGGTATTAAATTACTATCTTAATTTTCAAAAATTTTTTTCAAGCTTGATTTTTTTTTCTGCTATAAACATAAAATTCTGAAGGTGAATTGGTAAAGAGCCCAAGTCAGGAAGTCATTTATATTGAGGTGTTCTCTAAAATAATTTATGGAAGAAACTCTTTCAACTAGCCCTTGCAGGTTTTCTCAAAAGATATTCTTCAAAATGAAATTGCCTTGAATTTTGGCTATTGGTCCCTAGAGCTTAGAGGAGACCATGTGTCCAGCTAGCTCAATTTGTACATAAAAAAAATCAGTGACAGGAATACCATGAATAAACAGAGACACCATCTACAGTTCACTGTCAAGCACACGCATCAGACTCACATATGCATCTACTCATATCTGTTTACATATTAGACATCACTATTACTAGCCAAAGTAATGTAAGCAAATGCATTATAGTCTAAAAACAATGGAAACAAAAGCAACACATGCGTATAAACTCAAAAATGTATGATTCTTTAATTGATTTTGTTTTTATTTAGGCTATTTTAAATAAAACTGGTAGAGATTCTTGACAAGTAATGGTCTATAATATGTTGAAGAGAGCATTCTCTGCAAGGTTTAGTCAACACCAATTAGCACTTCTGTTATGTTATTTATTAAGTAGTTAATATTCTGGTGGTGAATTATTCATATCACCAAAAAAATTAATAAAGATAAATCTAACAGCTTGTTCCAATAGCTATCATCTCTATCTGGTCTCCTGCTTCTATCTTTTCCCACTTTTAATCCCATACAACATGGCAGCCAAAATGATCCTATTAAAATTTATGTCAGTAATGTGTTTTGTTTTATTTTGTTTTGTTTTGTATTGTTTGTTTTCCCTTGGAGATAGGAAGCCATTCATGAAATCCTCCAAAGGCTCATTTCACCACAAGGAAAAAACAAAAGTCACTGAAGTGATAAGAAGAACCTAGATCATCTAGTACCTGCTATTTCTCTAATATTTTATCTTGTTCCACTGTGGCATTCTGCTCCAGACACAGTGGCCTGCCAGACAGGGACAGGCTCTTACTGAAGATGCCATTTGACTAGAGGACCTGCATAAAGTGACAGAGTAAGACATGCAACTATCTCAGAGGAAAAACATTCCAGGCAGAGGAAAGAGGAAATATATAACCTTGAATTAATACCACTAATAAACACAGATTATGAAAAATTAGACAGTTACTGAGGACAAGATTGTTTCAATGTTTATTGAGATACTGACACACAATGAACTGCATATATTTAAAGTATACAATTTGATAAGTTTTTACTTCTATATTTCACTTCCTTTCCATCCAGACAGCTAAATGTTTCCACACAATTTGTTGAAAATACGATTTGTCCACCAGTGAATCGTCTTAGAACTTTTGTTAAAAAGTCAGTTATGGTCAGACTTATGGTCTACTTCATGAATTTTTTTCTGTTTCATTATTCATTTTTTTTGATGCCAATACCACTCTATGTTGATTTATCATGCATCTTGAGATCAGATGTTAGCCTCTTGCATTACTGCTGCAACATTATTACCACAAACTCTGTCTCTTAAAACAACACACATTTCGTGTCTTAACGTCTTAGAGGTCAGAAGTCTAAATCAAGTATCACTGGCCAAAAATCAAAGCATCAGCAGAGCTGCATTCCCTTCTGGAGGCATTACGGGAGAATCCAATTTCTTAACTTTTCCAATTGCTACAGATCTCCACTACTTATATTAGTACAGCTCTCCCTTGTCTCTTCGCTGCCTGGCAAACACTAGATTCCTTGTCTCTCCTAAAATCTCAACTTGGTCATTTCAACTTAAAGTGAACTTCTGAGTTTCACTAGTGTTCCCCCTCCAAGTGCTGTAACCTGGAAAACCCACAGGCAGAATCCTAGGCCAATTCAAGGGACCCCTTCATTTGCTTTACCTTCTATCACTGCCCAATGTCTTCTGTTAGCTGTTATTGGATATTTGAAAAGAAAGGTGTTTTCTATTTTTTTTTATCCAGTATTCATTTTTTTTTAAAAGCAGAGGAATGAATCTAGTTATTTTACTCCACCTTGGAAACAGGAGGCTCTGTTTATGTCTTCTTCATATATGACCAGTTTTATTTAGTTCTTTTCTACTATCCACTAAAAGGAACTATCAAAGCTACACTATTTATGACTTAAGATATATTCTATGATTTCAAGTTCCTCAAAGTCGAGTCTTCCCATACATACTGTCATTTTCCTACCCAATACTGACCAATTCTTCCCACCTTTATCTTTGTCTTCATGTTTCTCCAACCTGATATTTTATTCTTTCTTTATTGTCCTTTGCACACATAATGCTCTATGTTCAGTAATAGCATCGTAGCCTATTTCAGGCTTTATCTTATGCTTCTTCCTTCATTGCCAATATAAGTATCTTCCCACAACCTGGATTCCCTAATTACTTAACACATAGTTCTTTCTTTAAAAAAACAATGTTTATGGCCCCTTCCATTTGAATTGACAATTATCTCTCTTGTGTTCTCACTCTTCTCTAAATTTTATTAACGCTGACAAACTTTTTTTCATCTGCTTAACTTACTGTTAGATTATAAATAACTTTATGAAAATCATCACGTTTGTTCCATTTCTTTGTCCTCCAGAGCAAAGTATGTGATAAAAAGATACGTTTCCAAACATGCTTTAAATTAAAAAATTATCGAATGACTGAATGGCAAATAATTGAATATGCTCATTCCCAATGACATACTTATTAAAGTGCAATAATCCTTGCCAGTACACTGTAAGATTAAGGTGACAAACATGGATTACAATTAACAAATATAAGTAGGTAATTTCTCAATAAGCTGTAATTATGAAATTTAGTAATTGAGACAAATTATATGAAATATATGATATGCACATCTAAGTACACAGACCTCTGACCTATCTGAAGAGTGTTTTTAGTGAAAAAAATTATACAGCTCTGTGTACCATATTTAAAAAATATGTACACTTAAGAAAATTCTGATAAAGAAATTTCTGCATAAATGGTGTTGATACATATGTTATCAATTCAAATCCTAGAATTGTGTCCTGCTCATTGCTCATTGGTAAAAACATATTTGTTAAATGTATAAAAAAGGAGGGGAAAAAGGTATCAGCTGAACTTCTTTTTAGAAGATTTTTGAAAGCAATATGTTTGCTAAAAAAATATTTCCAGAGCTAAAACTCTTTAATATATGTATAAAAGTTGTTTTCCTCCCAGGGAATAACAATAAATTTCAGTGTAGAAAAAAAAAAAACTTAAGATACTTTACAACTTGTGAATTTATATTTATAAGCCTACCATTCTTAGTAGAATTAGCACAATGAAGGGATTCAGAACAAATCCCCCCTAAAATACGTCACTTTGGCACATGGACGATTTTGAGCTGAAGGCAATCAACATCATGCAGCCTCCAGAAAATTCTGCCCATGCCTTAACACCCTAGAAAAATCTAAATTGTGATGTTTCCTATAATAAGAGTTATTACCAGAGATAAATTTTATCTGTGACCCATCTGTAAGGCAGAACTAACATTTAATTCCCAAACATATGCTCTTCTTCCTATTGCCTTATGAATTGCCCTCCTTCTTTTGAGAATCCCTATCCCATTCCTTAGCTTAAGATGGCATATATACCTCATTTTACCTTTTTGTGTTTGAACCTGTCATGTATGTGAGGTTCCCATGCGTACAACATTAAATTAGAATTTTTCCTGTTGATCTGTCTTATGTCAATTTATATCTTACCAGAGGATTTGCCAGAAGAACCTTTAAATTGTAGAGGTAAAAATTTTCTCCCCCACAATATTCTATGTCTTTTTCAAAGAATAATCACATTTTCCATTGCTGACAGTGTCCTTTACCACTGACACTATTATGAGGGATGACCTGGTGGTACTTAACATGGAATTTTCATTTAAATATTGGTTAAAACGGCACCTGGGTGGCTCAGTTGGTTGAGCATCTGACTTCAGCTCAGGTCATGATCTCATGGTCCATGAGTTCGAGCCCCATATCAGGCTCACTGCTGTCAGCATGAAGCCTGCTTTGATCCTCTATCTCCCTCTCTCTCTCTGCCCCTCCCCTGCTCACACACTCTCTATCTATAATAAATTTAATAAATAAAGAAATAAAAATTGGTTAGAAAGACACATGTGAATTATATAGGTCCAGTGTGTATAAGAAATGGAGAGCTTACTGAAGAACATCAATAATTGGAAATAGACTCTAAAAAATAAAACATGATATCTGTACTTAATGTGTTTTTAATGTCAATATTATTATGATTTATAATAGCTTCTTCTGGGAAATAGTTAAGAATCAGAATATCATTAGAAACTTCTATAACCAATGATTTGCAAACTAAACCAATAAAATATGATAAGTGAAGGTTAGAAATAAAAATAGCATCAAATGTCCCATTTATTAATCACATTCTTTCCATGAACACCTAATTACTTAGTATTTATATTTTTGCTTCATAAAGCATTTTTTTTTCTTTTTAAATTGTGATAGGAATGGATAGGATAGGATATGTAATGGTCACTATCCACGAGGAATGTTCTAGCAAAAAGCATAAATGTATTATTGCAGATATGCAATATTAAATACTTCATTGTGATTTATTTTTATGATTATAACTGGAAAAAACTAATGAAAATTATTAGCTTTGTTTTAATGATTTAATAGGAATTTCTTATATGCATAAAATAGCTTTTTATAGATTTTTGCAAAACTGAAATACCTAAAGACAATTCACTATTTTAAGGTACATAACCATGTCGACAATCTGAAAGTATAAATTTCAGCCAAATATTGGATGAACTGGCTCAAGCTCTGAATTATTGGATTTGAATGCATTTGTTTCTAATAGAAATTTGCATGTAATTCTCTTTTGTAAATAGATCAAAAAAGTTAAAGCATATGTATGAATATACAATTACTTTAATTTTCCTTAGTTGTCTTGTTTACTTTTATGGTTATTGTAGAGAAATGTAATTTCAAACTTTACTGACAATAATCTATCACCTTATATCGTCTAGTTCATTCCTAGAATCACTGTATGCTTTTGTTTGTTTGTTTGTTTTTACTTTTTGAGCATTTTGCGGTTAGAAACCTGAATTAAATGAAAAAAACTGTTTTTGTGCTATAATCTTGATCTTTAAATAACTGAATTGGACATTTGATTTAGTCATTTGTCAGATTCAGATCTATTCACATGAAAGGAATATTTTCACCCAGGTTTCTTTTAGAGAAGTATCAAAGCAAAAATCCCAAAATAGTGTTTTATAAAGAGTAATTAATTTATCATTTTATTCTATAAAATTCAGTAGACAATCTTACCCTCCACCCTGTGAATTCTGCTATGGCCAACACCACTATTTAAGAATTGTTAGGTAGGAAGCAGATAATTAGTTCCTATTTCATCTATTAGAAATGATCTGAATTTAACTTCTAAGTTATCACATTACTGTCACATTTATTTGTAATTAAGCATTTTATACTAATTCTGATCCATAGCTTGCTGTTATTAGCATACAAATGTAAGCAATAACACAATCATAATTCTCTTTAAAGGATTAAGTTAGACTGTCCATAAACTAATGAGCAATAAAAAAAGAATCATGCAATTTCAGTTGCCAGTACCTTTTCTACAACTTACACATTGCTGGAATAGAAATGATTCAGAAGTTTTTTTTTTTTTGTATTAGAGGAACTGTGAATATCTGAAATAACCAAATGGACACCTAATACAAAAAATTCTATAGAATGAAAAAACGATGGGATGTTTATTTTAAAATTTAAGCTATTGATTTAGGAACCATTGCTTAATATTTAAAATTATGTGAAAAATAAATAGTAAAGGAAGTTCAAAAGAAAAAATACCTTAGAACTGGTTGAACATGATTTACGAAATATGAATTTTTCAATCAAGCCATTTTATCCTAATTTTAAACTTAGAGTTTTTGTCTAAATAATTGCTCATTCTTCTGACTCCTAAAAAGTTTATTATATTCTAGATTGTGTGTGTGTGTGTGTGTGTGTGTGTGTGTGCATGCGTGGTCAAACTGTCATAGTCACAGTGGTCCTTATGCAGTGGGGTGGCTATCGTGGCAGGAAGATTCTCATCCAGGTTTTTAAGCATTCTTCTCTAGTAACAGTATTGCATTGTGTTTAGCTTTGAATGCACACTATATTAAAGTCATTAACAGTTCATTTCTTTTACTTTCTTGTGTAGAAGAGGATAATAATATCAACGAATTCAAGTAAATACAGGATTTGCAGAAAGATGAAAATGGACATGCTAGAGGATTCCCAGTTTTCCTCCCACATTTCCACTATTGCTACCTTTTCTTTATTGCAAGTTACCCACACCCCCATCCTGTGAACCTTTACTAGCTGATAATCCTCTGAAGCTGACAAAATTAGTTTGCAGAAATACTGTTTTGATGGTTGTCAGCATTATACCAGAGATCTCAAGCAAAGAGCATGAAAATAGGACCAATTTCAAACTGCAAGTTTTGACTAAAGCTGAAAACTGGCACTTAAACCAAAACCATAATGACAGGTACTTAATTTCTCTTAAGCTGTGACAACCCTGAGTCTGCCTCAGTAGGGCATCTCTGGGTCTTCAGGTGCTTCCAGATGCACACTGGCTAAATAAACCTTTTAACTTCTATTTTAGCCATTTAAATTTCTTTTCTGATAGATGTGTAAATTCTATCCTGTTCTTTGGGTAGTTATTTCAACTGAATTTCTCTCCCCTATGTGAAAATGAATTTTGTCCCCATTTGCAATTTGCCACAACATTCTTTTACTTCATATAAATTTGCGCATTTTTCACTTTTTAAGTTAGTTATAACATCTGTCTATTCCCTCATATTATATGAGCAAAATAAACTAGATAATGTGAGTTCACTATTATACTATATGTAAGTCATGATTTTACCTTTTTTTAAAAAAATTATCTTTTAATGTCTTTTTGGGACCATTTTAAATGGGTCAGAACAGTTTCTGAATATATAACAGTCTTATCTTTTTAATGTATTTAAAGGGTCATCTTATGTATGAAATTCCTGTACAAAAGCAAGGATGGAAAACAATGTATGAACACTTATGTCAGTACTTAACATGCATGCAAAGAGACAGAGTATATTCCAGTAACTGGCAGCTTTTAGATCCCTTGAGTTTTATTTATTGGTTCCCTGAAAATTAAACACAAATAGTTGAATAAATAGAAATGAACTCTAATAGCCTTTAGTTATGTAAAACAGATAAATAAAATATAATGAGAGTTCATAATAGTTCTACCACATGTAGCAACTGTGAAGAAAAGAACATTTGTGAACAGAGTGGACAGAAAAAGACTAAAGATATGCTTGAAAGCTAGTGCTGAGCAGCAAAAAAAGTTGGAAGGAAAAGAAATCCCTTCCACTTGTATCACACTCATATCTCCATTGGGAACTATTTCTCTTTCCAATACAGAATGCCTTACACAGGGAAATACAATGAACCACTGTCAGTCTATTGATGTCTATTAATAGCAATTTCCTTTTCTGCCAAACACAAATTAAGCAATAAGGTAAGCTACTGGATCCTTTTTTTTTTCTTTTTTTTTTTTTTTTTTTTTAATATGAAGGTTATTGTCATATTGGTTTCCATACAACACCCAGGGCTCATCCCAACAGGTGCCCTTCTCAGTGCCCATCACCCACTTTCCCATCCCTCCTAACCCCCATCAACCCTCAGTTTATTCTCAGTTTTTAAGAGTCTCTTATGGTTTGCCTCCCTCCCTCTCTTTTTGTTTTCCCTTCCCCTCCCCCATGGTCTTCTGTCAAGTTTCTCAGAATCCACATAAGAGTGAAAACATGGTATCTGTCTTTCTCTGTATGACTTATTTCACTTAGCATAATACTCTCCAGTTCCATCCACATTGCTACAAAAGGCCATATTTCATTCTTTCTCATTGCCAAGTGATATTCCATTAAGTATATAAACCACAATTTGTTTATCCATTCATCAGTTGATGGACATTTAGGCTCTTTCCATAATTTGGCTATTGTTGAAAGTGCTGCTATAAACATTGGGGTACAAGTGCCCCTATGCATCAGCACTCCTGTATCCCTTGGGTAAATTCCTAGCAGTATGATTGCTGGGTCATAGGGTAGATCTATTTTTAATTTTTTGAGGAACCTCCACACTGTTTTCCAGAGTGGCTGCACCAGTTTGCATTCCCACCAACACTGCGAGAGGGTTCCCATTTCTCCACATCCTCGCCAACATCTACAGTCTCCTGATTTGTTCATTTTAGCCACTCTGACTGGCGTGAGGTGATATCTCAGTGTGGCTTTGATTTGTATTTCCCCCATGAGGAGTGATGTTGAGCATCTTTCCATGTGCCTGTTGGCCATCTGGATGTCTTCTTTAGAGAAGTGTCTATTCATATCTTCTGCTCATTTCTTCACTAGATTATTTGTTTTTTGGGTGTGGAGTTTGGTGAGTTCTTTATAGATTTTGGATACTAGCCCTTTGTCCGATATGTCATTTGCAAATATATTTTCCCATTCTGTCAGTTGCCTTTTAGTTTTGCTGATGTTTCCCTTGCAGTGAAGAAGCTTTTTATCTTCATGAGGTCCCAATAGTTCATTTTTGCTTTTAATTCCCTTGCCTTTGCAGATGTGGCAAGTAAGAAATTGCTGTGGCTGATGTCAGAGAGGTTTTTTTTCCTGCTTTCTCCTCTAGGGTTTTGATGGTTTCCTGTCTCACATTCAGGTCATTTATCCATTTTGAGTTTATTTTTGTGAATGGTGTAAGAAAGTGGTCTAGTTTCATTCTTCTGCATGTTGCTGTCCAGTTCTCCCATCACCATTTGTTAAAGAGACTGTCTTTTTTTTTCCATTGGATATTCTTTCCTGCTTTGTCAAAGATTAGTTGGCCATACATTTGTGGGTCCAATTCTGGAGTCTCTATTCTATTCCATTGGTCTCTGTGTCTGTTTTTGTGCCAATACCATGCCGTCTTGATGATTACAGCTTTGTAGTAGAGGCTAAAGTCTGAGATTGTGAGGCCTCCCTCTTTGGTCTTCTTCTTCAATATTTCTTAGCTATTCAGGGTCTTTTGTGGTTCCATACAAATTTTAGGATTGACTGTTCTAGCTTCGAGAAGAATGCTGGTGCAATTTTGATTAGGATTGCATTGAATGTGTAGATAGCTTTGGGTAGTATTGACATTTTAACGGTATTTATTCTTCCAATCCATGATCACAGAATATTTTTCCATTCATACCTGGATACTTTTTTCAATCTCAGGTATCTGAAGAGTCTTTCCAACTCCTAAAATTTCCTAGCCATGGGGAAATAGCAAAATGATGACCCTTAGATTCATGCACTAAAGGTCAGTCTGCTTTGGAACTGATTGTTACAGATTTTTCACATGGTTTGCCTGGAGGAGTCTCATCATTTTGACTCATTTCCTACCAGTATTTTCTCAAAATTTGCTTTAGTATACAAACAGAGTTTGTATTCTACTTACCAACACTGAAGGTGTATATTAAACCATTCAAATATGATTTCTTTGTTACCTCAACAAATGTTTGTTATTAGCTAAGAGCCCAAAGGTCTCTGTTGTGAGAAAGGACAGGAAAAAACAGAGACATTTAACTATAGAAAAGAAAAGAAAAAGAACAACTAAAAGAAGGAAGGAATCCAATAGTGTACAGAGAATATTCTAATAAAAACAATAACGACACACAAGCAAGGAAGCATTTACTGATTCATAGTTACCCGAAATTACAATTAATTTGCTTTGGTTTCCACGAAAATGCTAAAATAAGCATTAGAAGGTCAGGTTTCTATTCCAGTTTTATTGCTCACTAGTTATGTTATCTTTTAACATCACATACACAATTTAGTTACTGTCTCTTCAATAGTAAATATTAAGGTTGGATGAATTTAGTAATTTCCAAAACTAAAGAATGGAAAGGGCTCTTATAAAGTTTTAAATCTACCTGTGACAAATTTAGGAAGGTAAAAAAAATGGGGCCTTATTTTTATAAAGTTAAATATGTAAGTTTAAGAAGTTGTCTGATAGTAAAATTCTATCTTCCATATTATATTGAGGTTTATAAAATTTAAGATTAGGTTTGGCTGCAAGTAACCAACATGCTAAATTTGCAATATTTATTAGATATGTAAGTGGAGCTCTCAATAGGCAAATAAACATAGGTTTTTGTCATAAGTCATATGCTTCTAAAAATCACTCCATGTTCTATTTAGGTTTTTTTTTTTTCCAACCTATACTCTAAAATGGACCCATCCTCACTGGCTCTTAGATTCCTAAAATTTGTATAGATGATTCACAAATAGAAGGAAAAGTTATTAAGTAATACAGGAACACTATATACTATTTTTTAATGATCGGTGAACCTAGTATGGTTTTCATGTTGGTGTATATAGAATATTTGTTGGTTGGCAGACTTTTCAGAAATAGACGATTTATTCAATTCTAATTAGAGGACACTGACATTAGCCTAGCTCCCTGAGATCCTAAACATAGTCTGAATCCTTCCCCTACTTGCAAGGACACTCTAAAACCCTACACAAATTCCACAAGTGTTAATAAATAGGCTTTTGACAAATTTATTCCCTTTATTCTACTTAGTGTCTATCCTGAGTAAAATAGAAGAGGGAAAATATTCTAAAGAGTGAAAATCCTTTAGAGTGTAGACAAACTGGCACCAAAGGTCTGCCCTAAGGCATGAGGAATTAATGTTCTCTCCTTTTCTGCTCTTAAACACAATAGCTAGATCTATTGCTACTTAAAACTACTCCTTGTGTGAGAATTACTATCTCGCTTCACTTTTTACCTCATATAACCAACCATTCATTAAACAATTATATACTGTATACTTATTACGTATTAGGCAATACCCTAAACATGAAGAACAATATAGGTTTTCAAGGACCCTGAAGGCTACTGTGAGAAACAGACATTTCAAAAACTAAGACCTACTGAACATAGCCTTTAGCCACTAGAATTCAGTACTATGGAAATGCTCAGGAAGAATGGTTACTGGATGCACATATTGTGCACATTCTCAGATTCCCTCTATCAACTGCCTCTCTGCCTTTTTCTTCCTTACTACTTACTTGAAACAAATCACCCTTCCACCTTTAGATTTGGATGAAATGTCCTACTGCAGGGTATGCAATTTGGTTTTTTGTCCAACCTCAGAGATGGAAGATGATGCAATCTGGAGTGTTAGCTACCTGTGTCCTACTTTCACTAACACAAAAGAAAGAGTATACAGGGGCTGATTATACATCCCTCTGCCTTTTTCTCGTCCGTGGCATACAGCTAGGTATATATTCTCCTTACAAACTTTCCCAGATAAGCTCACATGCTAAGCAAACATGCTGAGCTGCTGGGGATCAGCCTCCTGTTCCTTTCTGCAGTTCATACCAAGCAGGCAGATAAGGTTATAGCACCATGTTGCTGCATTTCCTTGCCTTTTTTTCTCTTCATCTCTACCACCCTCACACTGCATTTCTCAAACAAACTATTAACACTTGAAACTGTGTCTCTGGCTCTGTTTCTGGAACACCTAGGACAATACACATGGTTAATTTTGCTTAAGGACAATCATGGTTTTATGATGTAAGAAGCTAACCTGTAGCTTGCCTAAAAGCTACATTAAAAAAAAGTGTTACAATATTGGCATCATTTTTAATCCAAAGAAGAATCTCATTCTTATAAAATCAAAGTAAGCCACATTCAAACAGCATATCTAGTAGGGCTCAATTATGGAACAAATCCCATTGAGGGCAGTATCTCTGCATATAGCTGTAAGGTTGTATTTTGCAGTCTCCCAATTTAGGAATTAAGTACAAGTACCGTATAAAATCCAGCCTCAATCATATTTTCTCAATAAGCCATTAGCCCTGATTTGGAGCTGTATCTTCTCAGATAGATTTTATGAAATGCACTTGATATGGGTTATTCACAGCCCTATCTACAGGCTCACCTTTTATCTATCTGTATTGTTATATGAAAAATTAAACTTAAAATCACTGTGAAAAATAATTCCAAAGGGAAAAAAAGTCTTGTAATCTCATCATGTCATTAAAATTTGATCTAATATATTTATAAGATAGTCAAATGAAATGGAAATAACTTGTTATTGAAGAATGTAGCCACATACTTTAGTAAGAAGAATGAAAGAGAGAGATCCTCTCATCAAAATGTGGTTTTAGAATTCTCCATAAAAGGATTCCTAACTCTAATGCTTACCAATACATAAACAGTTTATCATAGAATGTCCACCATATAACAAATACTTAATGGATGAATAAATAAAATTTGACAGATCAGTCTATAGTCCACTACATAATGCAGTATTTTTACAAAAAAGAACTAGTTTTGTGGCATACCTATCTTACCAATTTAAAAAATTGCAAAAGTCTTTGTTGAAGTTTCTAATAGTGTCAAATGACAAAACTAAAACAACTGAGTAACAAGTTCAAAGGAAAACAATCCATAAATAAAGGGAGTAGAGTGCCTCACAAGCGGTGAAACACTCTTCCTGAAGGATTCTGGGCAAGAGCGAGTTTTATAGAATGTGAGAAGAGACAGTGCAGAAACAGGGCATGATTGGCTAGAAGGTCAAGGATTTCCTTACAAGGCTAGCAGGTCCTATTTTCTAGGGTAAGCTACCTAAAGTTGAATTAGAGGAATTGGACAGATTGGTTGGTTTGTGTTAGGTTTCCTTGACAGGTGTTACCACAAAGTGCAAGCTGACATAGGTTTAGATGTGTGATGTGGGCCAGGCCACAAGAGTGGTCTCCATTTTTTGGATCCTGATATATGAATTCACTTTACCAGTAATAACTAGCCTTCTTTCTACTGTTTCTGGCATTATAGACAAGTAGACAAACCTTTATAATTAAAAGACAATCCTGGAAAAATCACACCAGACACAACACTTCATATATTGTGTAGCTTGGCATGAAGTAAGATAAATATGCACTACACCCCATGCCTTAATTAGGTCAGCATACTTTGTTCCTCCAAGTTTAAGGCTATCTATAATTTCAGTTACATCAGTTCGTCCAGAATAGACCAGACTGTGAAAGACTGACTTTCATTAGTCAACTTAGAGAAAACTATTAATCCTGTTAGGGCATACAGCTTTCTAGTAACTGAAACAGTTTCCACTCCTTTTCTTAGTAACAGGCTTTCTGGAAGGTGATGGAGAAATTAGAAGTTTATGTGACGTTTATGGAGTTAACTCATTGTGGTCATTTATCTGAAACAGTGAATATTCAAGAAGTAATTTCTGGATTATTCCAATTTTTAACTTTATTCTTAGGCTAGAATATTCTTACTTGCTGCCAGCTGGGAAAGTTGAGAAAATATTAAATAAAATATCTCTGAGATTATAGCAGGATTTCTAATAAAGAAGAATGATTGAATTACAAATGCATGGGGAGCAGTCTCTGCCAGTGGGTGGTATTTGTATTTTAAGAGACAACATTTCATGGATCATAGGTTCAAGCAAATACCCATTGTGCTAGACATTAACCACCACTTAGCAATAGTGATAGAGAAGTAGAAAACATCTGGTTGTGGATAATGAGCCAGAGCTTCTCAGCACCCTTGGATGCTAATAGCATTGGGCAAAGGTCATGGTAGAAGGCCATCTGGCTCCCTGTGTAAAGATATTTAGAGATCTTTCTTATCACTGCAAATCACCAGCATATTTATAAGACGCAGGTAAGAAAATCTACTGAGTAGTATATATTTAACCACCAATTTTAAGTATCTGATATTAGTATGTTTCATTACCACTGTTGCTACTAAATATTAGATTAGTATTACAAACTATTGAAACATGAACTGTGTCATGGTAATATAAAAATTCACAAAACTATATTATGAATACAAGAAAAATCATTGCTCACAGATTTGTGTTATGTAGGCAGAGGAGCTATTTGTAAAATTGTAATTTAGAAGAGAATTACTTTCAGTAAATATTATTTTCCCTTTCTGATTTTTCCTTAATTTTTACCTGCATCATATTTCTACCAAAAATTACTTAGTGGAAAACATATGCTATCATCCATATAACTGTAAATATTCATTTTCTTAACCAAAAGAAAATGTATGTAGCATCTACTACATATGAGATGGTATACCTGGCATTGAGAACTCAGCAAAATTAATGCTCTAAAGAACTGATGGGTTAGCTGTAGAAAAAGATTACAGAAATGTTTATAAAAGACTGTTTTGTAATGTAGTATAATGTATGCTTTCATAGAAACGTGCACTGGCCTTTATGGGAGAATGGTCATGGAAACTTTCACCAAAAAAATGTTACCCAGGATCGGTCTCACGTAATGAGTAGGCATTGACAAATATTCTTTGCTTGATCAAATTTTAGTCAGGCTCTTGAACCTTCTCCTAGCCCCATCTGTACACTTTCTTGTAAAATACAGTTTTAGAAAGCATCCTGAGAAGTCAGCTAAGCAAGAATACCCCTACCCTTGAAACAAATCATGCTTGTAATTAAAATTTCTCACTCCCCAGCCTTAGCATCTCATCACCCCTGGTCTTCCTTCAGTAGGAATTCTGTTAGGCAACTTTAGTAGACTCAGAAGGTACTATTCACAGAAAGTACTAAAAAAAGTAATATAAGTGGCATTGTAAAAATGATTAATATACAACCGGAGGAATTTAAAATTAAGCTGTACTTATTTATTATTATTTTTTAATTAAGCTGTATTTAAATATAACTTGGGAGGGGCGCCTGGGTGGCGCAGTCGGTTAAGTGTCCGACTTCAACCAGGTCACAATCTCGCGGTCTGGGAGTTCGAGCCCCGCGTCAGGCTCTGGGCTGATGGCTCAGAGCCTGGAGCCTGTTTCCGATTCTGTGTCTCCCTCTCTCTCTGCCCCTCCCCCGTTCATGCTCTGTCTCTCTCTGTCCCAAAAATAAATAAACGTTGAAAAAAAAATTTTAAAAATAAATACAACTTGGGAAAACTAAAATGATATGGGTTCACTTCTTGATAATTTGAGGAATTTGAAAAATTAGATTAAAATGTGTATTTTTAAACTTAATACTAAACATTCCCATTAAACAAATACATTAAACAATACCATCTATGCCACATCAGAAAGTAAAGCCAAAGTAAAAGTGGTCTTTATAAGTAAATAGTAGATAGATGAAAAAAAAGGATAAAATAACAGAAATTACAAACTAAGGTAATAATAATAATTTATCTCAAAGTGATAAAATATAACTTTAATGTGTAAGAAACTGAATTCTCAGGAAAAGATAACAAACTAAAAGTTAGAGTAAAACATATCCCCATCTAAAATGCATATATATGTATACATGTGTGTGTGTATATATATATATATATATACGTATATGTATGTATATGTATATGTATATGTATACATACATATATATGTGTATATACAAATATATAATCAACACATGAAACATAAAAGCAACCCTAAAGTTAAGAAAGAAGTCAGAGAAAATATGACATGCACGTGGGTTGAAATTCATTCACATACGAACTAGAGGAGCAGAAAAATATAGCTTCATCATTTTTTACATAATTTTTACAGAACCATTTACTACTTACTCCATAACCATGAGCTCTCCAACATTTCCCACTTTCTTCATTGTTAGGCAATCTCTGGGTCTAAACCTGGGAAATGGGTTATGAATGAAAGAACATTATATCATTTCTAAGCAGAAGCATGTAAAACTCATAATGTAATACCCCTTACCTTCAACTCTTTCTTCTTCTGTTGTGTAATTCAAGATCATCATGGATCACATTTAATGAAGCTTGAGCTTCTGTCAATTTGGGTTCTTGATCAACTGTGTGAGGCATAGCTTCATTAATCTGTGATAGACACAAGGCATTAGCAAGATGTAAATTTCTGTTGTATTAAACCACTGATTTTTGTGGGTACCTTGTTTCATATACAGTAAAATCTAGTTTTTCCACAAAGGGCAGGATGATAAATATTTTAGATTTTGTGGGCTATTCAGTCTCTTTCTCAAATACTCAACCCTTCCTTTTTAGCACAAAAGCAGCTATACACAGTACATGAACAAATGAGTAGAGCTGCATTTCAATAAAACTTTATTTACATAAACAAGCAGTGGGCCAGATATGACCCCAGGATAAAGTTTGCTGACATCTGATCTGGACTACATAGATAATAAAGTAAAATGATCTTAATCATGAAATCTTACTTGCCAAATACCAGAAATGTAAGTTTTGGTTTTATATAGTTCAAAGTTTAAAGTCCTCTATTTTGGGGGCGCCTGAGTGCCCAGTCCATTGAGCTTCCACCTTCAGATCAGGTCATGATCTCACAATTCATGAGTTTGAGTCCTGCATTGGGCCCTGGGCTGACAATTCAGAGCCTGGAGCCTACGTTGGATTCTGTGTCTCCCTCTCTCTCTGCCCCTCCCCTGCTGGCACTCTGTCTCTCAAAAATAAATGTTAATTTTTTTTTTTCAGTGCTCTATCTTGATAGAAAACAAACAACCTCTCTTATTCACTTCATCTTACTCCTTCAGTCTTTCTCAAAAACGCTGTCTGGTTGAATGAGGGTGGGGAAGTAGGTTAAATTATCTTGCACCGTCAATTGGTTGTGTTCTCTGTACTTCTTGATTCTGGGCAGTGTGCTGGCAGTTGATGCCACAGCTGGTATGTAATAACCTAATTATTTTCTGGATTGAACAGGATCTTGACACACACACACACACACACACACACACACACACACATGAATTTAGTTCCTAAAAGAAGCATGTAAAATATGATGTCATGCACAAGGGCAGTTGCATAAAATAAACAAATGAATAATTGTTCACCCTAAAGTATCACTAGTACAGCAAAGAAAATAAAAGAAAATAAACTATTGGTACTACATCAAAAGAAAGTTTCTGTACGGTGAAGGAAACAATCAATAAAACTAAAAGGCAACCTATTGAGTGGGAAAAGATATTTGCAAATGGCATAGCCAATAAAGGATTAGTATTCAAAATATATAAAGAAGGGACACAATTTAACACCCCCGCCAAAAAAATCCAACTTAAAATGGGCAGAAGAGACATAAAAAGACATTTCTCCAAAGAAGACATAGAGATGGCCAAAAGACACATGGAAAGATATTCAACATCACTCATTGTGAGAAGTAAGTGAGATGATTCATTTTCAGAAATACCAAATAAAAGCTGTGCTGTCTAGTTAATAGGTTTATAATCTATTGGAAATATGTACAAAACCCGTTCCCCCCAACAATGGAGCCCCAGGCCCTTAGACACTTCACTTCGTGGTTCTTCTTCCCCTCTCCATTTCCCAGCTTATTTTTCGCTGGCTTTGCAATGAGCACGCACTAAAGAATTGAAGTCTCTGCATCACCTCAAGGAATGTACTTTTTGCCTTACATGGGCATAGGCAACTTCCAGGTAAGGCTGCAACCTCTGTATACTTAGCCAATGAGGAATCAGGGGAGTGACTTGCATGCTAGGAGATAAAATGCCTGCTGTAACCGCCCCAAGTGTGCCTGTCCATCAGACACCCACTTTTGCAAGAACGTTGATTAAAGCCTCACTTCACTGTGCTCCAAGTCTCCACATCCCTCCTTTGATTGGGCCAGTGGGTTAATTTCTCACACTCATCATCAGGGAAATGTGAATCAAAACTACAATGAGATACCATTTCAGAATGGCTAAAATAAAAAACACAAGAAACAAGTATTGGTGAGGACATGGAGAAAAAGGAACTGTCATAGACTATTGGCAGGAATACAAGCTAGTGTAGCCACTGTGAGAAACAGTACTGACATTCTTCAAAATATCCTTGGTTTCAGAATTTTTGTTTGTTAATGTCCTATTAACCTTTTATATGACCACAATTTATGCTAAAGTCTTAACAATCGACACCAAAACCTTCTGTATACAATTCTTTCTTCTCCAACATAGTTTATGATCACTAGCCATTTGTGACTACTTAAAATAATGAAAATTAAAGTTAGTTCTTCAGTTGTACTGACAACATTTTAAGTGCTCAGTAGACATGTGACTAGTGGCTAATATATTGGATGGTGAACATACAGAATATTTATATGAATGTGGAAAGTTCTACTATATAGCACTGCTATAGACAAAACTTAATAGAATTGTCTACCATAAAGTAGATAATTCCTTGGTAAAGAGACCTTCTATTGCCTAGAAATAAATCTCTTGGTTTAAGAGATGAAAGGTCATGAGGGGAAATGATTTAATCAAATAAATTCACCATTTTATATATGCAAATTTCTTATGCAAACAATGTTATTCCTGAAGCAAAACAAAAGATGCTACAAATTTTTACCTAAATCATAATATTCCTTATAAATGCAGTGAAAAGTTGTGTAGTGAGAGAAAAATTGAATAGATAAAATTCTTTAAAATATACATTAAATATATCCTCTCCAATTTGAAGAGAAGGGATGTGACAGAGGCAGATAGGCAACCTGGTGGATAGTGTTAGTGAGCCAACACAAAAAGTACAGAGTCTCAAAGAAGAAAGATCCCTTCTGACGGAACAAATGCAATAAACTGTTACTGACCAGTAAGAACAACTTCTAATATTCGACTTTTTTTTTTCCCCTTGGTTTCCTGAAAGAAGCACTGGAAATGAGAGAATAAACCTGAAATTATAGCACAGAGCTAATTCTCTACAACAACAAACAGGAAATAAAGGAAGACAAAAGAAATGTGAAACAACGCAGGAATCAATTGAGGGAGAGAAGTTCCCAAGGACTTCTCTCAAGACATTTGGGAGTGGACTCCCAATGGACTCCCAAGACATTTGGAAAGTGCTACATGCCCCCAAACATTAATAATGACATATCCGAGGGACTCCTGGGTGGCTCAGTCGGTTAAGTGTCCGACTTCAGATCAGGTTATGATCTCCCAGCTCTGCAAATTCCAGCTCTGCATCAGACTCTGTGCTGGCAGCTCAGAGCTTGGAGCCTGTTTTGGATTCTGTGCCTCCTCTCTCTCTCTGCCCCTCCCCTGCTTGCACTCTCTCTCCCTCTTTCTCTCTCTCTCTTTCAAAAATAAAGAAACATTAAAAAAAAACAGTGACATATCTGAAACCTATATATTGTGTGCTTGTTTTATTAATTAATTAATTAATTTCACAGGCCTGGAGAACAACTGAAACAGCTACTAGGTAGTAGTAGTTTAAATCTGTAAATAAATAGCCACAAATGCTGATGAACCTTTATCAGCATAAAAGATGGAAACTCAAAGACAACTGCCATGTGAAGGAGATACATATTCAATGTGTGGAGTTGTATGGGAATGTTAGTAAAATTAAACAAAAAATGAGCAGAAAATAAATTGTTGAAGCTGAGCTGTTGCTCTCCTCCCATTGTAACAGTGACTTCAGCTCAAGTCATGATCTTAAGGTTCATGAGTTAGAGCCCCACATTGGGTTCTGCGCTGACAAAGTGGAGCCTGCTTGGAATTCTCTTTCTCCTCGTTCTCTGCCCCTCCTCAACTCATGCTCTCTTGCTCTCAAAAATAAATGAACTTTAAAAAATAAAATAAAAATAACGTTTGCAAAACACAAAGTCCAGTATTTGGCATACAACACACAAATAAATGTTAGTTTTCATGCTTCATTCCAAAACCTTTATTCCTACTGAGTTTCTTCCTTTCTTCCTACTTTCTCCCTCAGAACTTAGTCACACTTCTACCCTTAAAAGAAGTCTTGATGCCTCAATCTCTTTTGCCTTCCTGATAGATTTCATGAAGGGAACCCTGTCTTTTAACCCTCCTACATCCCTATGCTTTACCCACTTAAATACAAACTCAAGCTCTGCCGTCCCTAGACTATGCCATACCACTGAAAATTCAGCTCTTATTAGTACATAGGTGAGTGTGCATAAGGACAATACTGACTTAAATTATTTTGATCCCATGTAAAATAGCATTTACTGATAAAAGTCCTTATGTTGCTCCGGTAAAGATTTATAAAATTACTTCCCCATTTAAATATCATTAAAGTAAATGCATCTGCCTTTCTTCTATTTGCCAAGACAAAACATGAGGCTTAAAGAAATTTCATGCTTGAAAGACACATTATTTCTTAAATATTTGCTAAGATTTTTTTTTCCATAATTGACATTTCTGGGCAGCTATGTTGTCTTATGAAGCAATACCATTTGTTGTAAGCTATAATACATACTCCTTTGGCTATAATCATAAAACTTTTCAAACAATGAGCATCAGTTAAAGATGAACTTCTCAAGGATGTTCTTCATCATTTCAAAAAGGAACTGCTATTACGCATAAAAGTTCACAGCAATTTTTGTATGTCTTCAGAGTAAAAAGCTCTTTAAATGTGAGCCATCACTCTATTTTTTTTTTATTTATTTTTAACGTTTATTTATTTTTGAGACAGAGAGAGACAGAGCATGAACAGGGGAGGGTCAGAGAGAGGGAGACACAGAATCTGAAACAGGCTCCAGGCTCTGAGCGGTCAGCACAGAGCCCGACGCGGGGCTCGAACTCACGGACCCCGAGATCATGACCTGAGCCGAAGTGGGCCGCTTAATGACTGAGCCATCCAGGCGCCCCCATCACTCTATCTTTTAACATCTAGATTAGCTGCACAATTTTCACTTGACTGAAAATATAATTTTGCTTTTTAAAACTATTGTATATATATTTGTAAAGTGTGTTAAATTACTGATTTCCCCGAAAATCTTCCTTCATTTGTCTGACATAAAAAAGATTAAAATCAACTGCCTAGGCAGTTATTTTAGATTATTTTAAATTGCAAAATTAGAATATAAAAGTATTTGTGTAAGGGAAATATTCGTCTTAAGCTTAAGTTATGTAACATGCATTCATGATGAAGACACGTTCATGAAATAGTTTGTAACCAAGTGTAAAAGGAATAATGAAATCTGGAGAATTGAATTAGGGAGGGGGAGTGGGAACCTACCTGTTGATTGGAAGAGAAAACTTAAACGTGAGCAATAAAAATAGATCATCTTAAGTTCAAATCTGACCAAGCAGCACTATATTTTTCTCATACTTGGGAGTTCGTCAAAAGCAAGGAAAGCTCTTGGCCAGCGCGAGAGAGACGCCGTCGGCATGGGCGGACCAAAGCGGGAAGAGACCTGAGAAGCCAAGCGGGCGGGAGGTGGAAGCGGCCGCGACGGAGAAGGCGACGGCGGCGGCAGACCACATCCGCGCATGCGCTCAGCTCCCGCAGCCGCGGCGGGGCTCCTTTCTTCATGGCTCCTCTGCTCCCGCCCGCCCAGAGTCTGCAGCCACCGCCTCCAGGCGCCTCCTTCCCACCCACCGTGCCCCCTCTCAGCGCCAGGTGAAGGGGGAGAACAGTAAGGTGGGCATTTCAGAATAAATATAACATAAATTTCACATTAGCTTTAAGAATACACTTGGCATGTTTGGGGAAAATTTGATTCCATTGATCTGCAGGACCACATGGAGGATGGGACATTGACAGAATTTAAGAAGCATGTCAGACTAAACTGTTATTAAAGACTGATCTAGATGCTCTCAGGCATACAAATTGGAACAGGAAAGATCAAAAGCCAGACTATTCAAAGAGCCTTTTCAGCAATCCAGGCAAGGAGTAATGAGTTGATAAGCAACACAATGACATTGAGAATTGGGAAAAATTGATTGAGAGACGTTCTGAAAAAATAGTAAACTAAGTGTCTTGGTTGGCTACTTGTAGAAAGGACCAGGGAAAATTCAACTTTATTTGGCAATGTCTAACTTTAGGATATATAATGGTATATAAATGGGGACATGAGATTGAGAGAAAGGTGTTTATCTTGTTTAATACATAATGAATTTGAAATGATATGGGGGCATTTTCAAGAAAGTGTCCAATAAGTAGAATGTGAAGAAGAAACTCCAGACCATGCGTCTGTTTGTGTTGAAGTGTACTATGGAAGGAAATGATGGTTGAAGAGAAAATGAAAAGTTAATGGAGAATATAAAGTAATTAGCCATTTTCCCACAGGAAGCAGAGAGGACTTAATCACATACATTGGCAGTTAGCCCTGAAAAACCAAAAGACAATGCCATTTGTAGATTTATACTTATAGGAAACTGCCAAACTGTCTTACAGAGTGGATGTATCATTTTACATTCCTGCCAGCAATGAATTCCTATTGTTACATATCCTTGTCTGCGTTTGGTGTTGTCAGTGTTTTGGATTTTGCTCACTCTAATAGGTGTGTATCTCATGGTTTTTCTAAACTTCATTTCCCTGGTGCTTTATAACGTGGATCATCTTTCCATATGTTTATTTGCCATCTATATACCATTTTTGGTGATGGGTCTGTTCAGGTCTTATTTTTTAACCTACTTGTTTCTTTTAATACTGTTGTGTTTTAAGAGTTCTTTGTGTTATTTTGAACAATAGTCCTTCATCATATATGCTTGTTGTAAATGTTTACTCTCAGTGTGGCTCGTCTTCCATTCCCCTAATAGTGTCTTCCCACAGAGAACAAGTTTTTAATTTTAATAAAGTCAAGCTTATCAACTTTTTTTCTTTTGTGAGTCATACTTTTGGTTGTATATAAAAAGTTGTTGCCAAGCTCTAGATTTTCTTTTATGTTGTCTGCTAAGAATTTTATAGTTTTGCATTTTACATTAATGTCTAGGATTCATTTTAAGTTAATTTTCATTTTAAGTTTTTTTGTGTTTTTTTTTTTTGTTTTTTGCATGTGGATATCCAGTTGTTCATAACTATTTGTTGAAGACTATCCTTTCTTCATTATATTGGTTTTGCTGCTATACCAGAGGAGTGGGTCTTTTTCTGGGCTCTTCTGCATTGATCTCTTTGTTCTTTTGCCAGTACTGCACTGCCTTGATTACTGTAGCTTTATAGTAAATTCTAAAGTCAAGCAGTATCAGTCTCAGACCTTTTTTTTTAGTTTTTTTTAACGATTATTTATTTTTGAGACAGAGAGAGACAGAGCATGAACGGGGGAGGGGCAGAGAGAGAGGGAGACACAGAATCGGAAGCAGGCTCCAGGCTCTGAGCCATCAGCCCAGAGCCAGATGCGGGGCTCGAACCCACGGACCGTGAGATCGTGACCTGAGCCGAAGTCGGAGGCTCAACCGACTGAGCCACCCAGGCGCCCCTCAGTCTCAGACTTTATTCAACTTCAGTATTGTGTTTGCTATTGTGCATCTTTTGTGTTTCCGTATAAACTTCACATCAGTTTGTTGACATCCACAAAATTATCTGCTGAGATTTTGACTGGACTTGTACTAAATCTATAGATATTACACATTTTTAATTCCCATACCCAGTTTAATTGATTCCATATCTTAATTTTGGGATTTATTTATTTGGATTTATTCATCATAAGGGCAGAAAAACCATTATAAAGTTTTCCATCATTCAACTGACATCAAGTTAGCTAACGAGTTTGCATAGATAAGACACCATTTATCAGGGAATTTATTTCTTTTATCATCATTTAAAAGTTACTTTTTCATGTAGGACTGGTACTAAATTATATCTCTCTCTGATTTTACATTTTTGGGATGTATTTATAATATAGCTGTGTTGGCTTGAATAATAGCCTTTCAACAATATTTACGTCCTAATCCCCAAACCTGTGAGTAAGTTACATACATTGCCAAAGGACTTGCAAACATGATTAAGAATTTTGACATAGGGAGATTATCCTATGTTATCTAAGTGAGACCAATGTAATCACAAGTAACCTTATAAGAGGGAGGCAGGATGATCACAGACTTTGAAGGTGACATAATAATGGAAACAGAGAGCAGAGGGATATAGAGAGAGACGTAAGAATGAAACAGTGGTCAGAGAGAAGATGCTATCTGTTGGATCTGACAATGGAGGAAGGGGACATGAGCCAGAGGATGCAGGCAGCCTCTAGAAGCTAGAGAAGGCAAGGAAATAATTTAGATCCTTTAGCTTCCATAGCAATGGGCTTGCATCAGCCTTGATTTTCAGCCTTTGAAACAGATTTCTGACTTCCAGTCTGCAGAAATGTGAGATAATAGATGTGTATTGTTTTTAACCATTAAGTAGTCCACTGTATCTTCTTCGATCTTCTTCTGTTTAAACTGTCCTTACTGGATTATTTGTATCATGTGTTGTTAATAAGTTTTATCATAAATAACTGGAAGCAAAATCCAACCATCTCTCTCCATATGTGTACATGTATGTGTATATATACATACATCTATGTTTTGATATGCAATTATGTATATGTACAAATATACATATATACTCACCTACATATGTATAGCTACACATATAGCAAAACTAGAAAAAGAAACGTGAAATTTCATTTAGTCAACTATTCTCTTATTTGAATATATTCTGTAACTCAGACTTCCAGTATATCATTTCTCAGTGATCTGAGAAATCTCAGGTATTACTTGAAATTTAATTCTATGGTTTTTGAATTCATTTCAGCTTAGTAAAAAATTTTGAACATAAATCTATGCTTAATCCAATATTAAGTTCAAGCTGGTGGTTCAATTTATTATTATATGTGCAAAGCATGTTTTAACAAGACTAAAATGAAAAATAGGTTGATATATTTCAGTATGAATTTGAATGGAGAAGTAATTCATTCTCAAATGTCCCTAGATTTTTTTTAACACAGTAAAATAATTTTAATACTGTTTATAAAATGTAATAAAACTTCATTGAAAATAAAATTATTGAAGAAATGGGACTTTATTTGAATTAGTCCATCATAAATAATAGATTCACATTCTCACTAGCATTTAAAACCTTTTGATACATGTGCATATATATAAGTATTTATATATATTATATACATAGTTAAATATATATAATTTACTAAGTTATTATTTTCTTATAATTTCCAAAAATCATATTAAATCTGTTTACTTTAAATTATTAAGAAGTTTGATAGTGATTTTTCCAATTAATTTTCTGTCTGTGTATTATTTTAAGATATAATTTCTCTGAAATTTACTTTAGAAAAAGAGTATTCAATCTGGTAGCTGCAACAAACTTACACCCAACTGTATACAGCTCTACAACTATGACAAAAATTAAGATTAATTTTTGTCCTTGTATAACTATTAAAGAATTCTTGTACATATAAAAGATATGGTGATAGTTGCACTATTGATTCCAAAGTAAAAACTTTTAATGTTTGCTCATTAATTATGCTGTTTGCCAAAGGTTTTTTTTTTTAAAGGATGTTCCTTTGTTAGAATAAATAGTGCATTGCCAAAATAACCTTTTTCTTGCTGTGAGTACTGGGGTTAATGACTAAATACTGTGATCTTCTGCATAGCATTGTCTTTGACTCAAGGAAGTTGCCTTGCCTAGAGAAATATAAGATATTATACTCCCTTTGGTGATAGACAACTGAATAATACGAAGCTTTAAGCCCAGCCATCTTGTTTCATGGTAGAAAAATTGGTTTTGCTATTTATATTACAGAAGCTACCTGTTAATGACATTAAAATTAACTTTTGCCAAATATCTCATTTTTGCTTAGTCCTTTCCCTAGCCTTTGTTTCTGTCTCCTTTACAGTATTTTCTGGAAGAACAGATTTTCCAAAAAAGCATATATATATATGTGTCTCTATCTCAGAGATTCTAGGTCCTTCTCAGGAACCTGACATAAGACAACGTCTATTTCTTATTTATTATGATTTTGCATTATGAATAGATGGTGGGTGTATGTATTTCCTGGCCTGATCCATGGTGATAATTACATTGTTTTACTCCTTTTTTATTTTAAAGGAGTTCACAACATTTTAATTTTTATGTAGGTTTATTTACAGCAAAAGTAGAGGACACTGTTGAAAAGGATCACACAAGCAGACAGGGCATACTGCTATGGAGTATTTTACTCATTTTGAATAACTGAAACAAGTACTTGAGTGTGTTGATTGATTTTTAGATGGTAAAGAACCTTTTATTCCAGGTATTAATCCAATTTGGTCATTGTTTTAGTCCATTTGGGCTGACATAACAAAATAGTATAGATTGGGTGGCTTTTAAACAACAGAAAGGTATTTTCCAGTTCTGGAAGCTGGTAAGCCCAAGATCAACTTGTATGTTTTATAAATGATGACCTTAGTATTTAATTGATGTTTTTAGTAGGATTTAGTAGTTTCTATATTTTTTAATTTAAATCTATAATTTTTCTGTTTCCTATTTTCCTCACCTATTTTATATTGATCTCTTGTTTTTTGCCTTCTTTTGGATGGCTTTCTTTTTTACTATTCCATTTTTATCCTCATTTCCTTGCTAGTTACACATTTTCCTAATCTTCCTTTAATATTACACTGAAGATTGAAACATTTGTCCCACTTATTAAAATCCATAAAATTAGGACTTTTTAATCACTTTTAGAATATGCTAGAATTTTAAAACATTTTAAATATATTTTCGCCACTTCCTCCTGCTCAGCATCTCAGACTTTTCTACAGAAATTTTAGAATTGGCAATGCCTTAATGTTGTGCTATCTCATATAATAGCCACCATTCACATATGGGTACTAAGCACTTGAAATATAGCTGAAATGGAATGTGCTTTAAGAGTGAAATGCACACATTTCACTTTGAAGACTTTCTGAAGACTTAATGCACACAAATATTTTTTCTGGCTTTTCCTGGTGGTTGAATCAGGGATGTTGATCAGAAACCTGGAAACCCATTGGTGTCTTAACCAGATGTTTCTAGACTGGAAATGTTTGAAATGTGTAAATATTTTTAAATAATACTAAATAAGCATGAGCCACAAAGTTTAAAGCCACAATTTTTAAAAATTATTTTTAAAGCTTACATAGGTATGTGCAATAGGTTATAATAAATAATTTTTAAATAATAAAAATGTTTGTCTAGGAAAGATTCCAACATACTTCAGACTTAATACAGTCCCTAAATTCAGCTTTATTGTAAATTACAAGGATTGGTACCTAAAAGAAAACTCTGCTGGCAAAGAAGAGCTGATAAAGTTTAGAAAAGCATGTTACACACACATGATGTTAAAGTTTGGTTTTATGTTCCATAAAGATAAACAGTAAAAAAGCATCCCCAAATTTAGGGAATATAAAGCAGCATAAATGGTATTTTACAGGATTAAACTAACCATTAATTTTCCTTTACTAACTCCATTGGAAAATTCTCAACATCTGCCCCACCTTTAACTGAGATGTTTTTGCATATATTATACATTTTGATTGCCTTTGCCCCCACAATATTGGGCTCACTGTCCAATGTGTTGAAACATTCTTATTATATTATTTCTATAATATTAAAAAGTAACATTAGTGTTGATGCTTGAAATGGAAGAAATTCATTTAAACTTTATTTGATATATTCAACTTAATACAGGAGAATTGAAATTGAAGACTGGTAAATAGTTGTTTTTCATAAACCCTTTGACAATTGTAACTTCATCTATTGAAAGGCATGTGATAACATTCTGATGTAGTACTCTCAATCATTGCTTCAGCACACACACATATACACACACTCTCTCACACAAAATGGAATATTTGGACATGGAAGTCCAAAGTATGTTTTTAGTTGACTTCAGCTACTTTATTGCTTATTCCTCTATGAAAAATGTCCCTTTTCTTCTATAAAATTTTAGTTCCATTTTTCCTGATAATTGCTACTAGGCTCAGAAAACACACATAAAAATAATTTTGCCTCAATTTTGTTTTCATTTATTACAGAGAGAATTAAGGGAATATTAGCATTATTATTTTAATCAAAGAAAAATGATTCCCTTTGTCCTCCAGTGGCTCTGTTGAAAGGTCTTTTTGGTTATTCCAATGTATGAAAAAGGGCATTCATTACTCTGAGTGAAGTACGTAATAAGAATTTGTGATTTTAGTATCTTACAAGGTTGCTTGGCCCTATAAAAGGTAGTCTTCAGAGAAGAGACTGAATCATTCTTGGGTGAATATAGGCTCCAATATTGGAAACTACTGTGGGACTATGGGGCAACAAGTGTGAAATGCCAGCTTGGCCTGGGAGAATGGACTCTCATTCGTGGGCTCGGATTATGGTTACCTTTCAGAATCAGCCACTGTGGTGCGTGGTTCTGACTTAGAAAAATGACTAAATATGAGAATATGAAATAAAACAAGTATGTCTTTAACATCCAATACACAGGGAACCGTGACTGTGTGACTGGGCACTCTTGTAAATACTTCTCTCTATGTCATCCAAAGCTCTCCTGTCACTTCTCTGGTTAACTGGAGGGACTTACAACATTGACAATAAAAACATTTACAATGGTTGATTTCTTACAACTCTTCTAGTAATCTAGGGAAAAGAACATGCATGCAACAACTAGTTGTCTCATAAAAGGATTCCCTCACCTGGTCTGTCTGAATATCCAAAGGGTGACTGCTGGAGTAAACCCACACCCACAGACGCACAAGAAAACACATGCATGAAGCAAGATCAACCTGCAGAAACATCGCAGCCCAACCTCTTAATGAGGATGAAAAATTATCTCTTATTTGTAACACAATGTGCAGAAATTACCTGGACACACAACAGAGACAACCCTTGACATTTCTGTTAAAGAGATATTTCCTGGATTCTCATCTCACTTCCAGATTGTGCCTCAGGGAGTAAGTAGTACATGTGAAGCAGAACATAAAAAACTACTACATGAGAATCATGTCTCCATGGATGATCAGCCTTATCTAAACCAAGATTCACCAGAATCTTAACTTTTATTTCTTTATTTATTTTTCATTTTTTTTAACGTTTAGTTATTTTTGAGACAGAGAGAGACACAGAGGACGAGCAGTGGAGAGGCAAAGAGAGAGGGAGACACAGAATCCAAAGCGGGCTCCAGGCTCTGAGCTGTCAGCACAGAGCCTGACACGGGGCTCGAGCTTACCAACTGCAATATCATAACCTGAGCTGAAGTCAGACGCTCAACCAACTAAGCTACCCAGGCGCCCCTATTTCTTTATTTTTAAATTAACCTGGAGGCATGATAAAAATCTTACAAAAATATCTTTTTTTTAAATTTTTTTAATTTATTTTTTAACGTTTATTTATTTTTGAGACAGAGAGAGACAGAGCATGAACAGGGGAGGGTCAGAGAGAGAAGGAGACACAGAATCGGAAACAGGCTCCAGGCTCTGAGCTGTCAGCACAGAGCCCAACGCAGGGCTCGAACTCACGGACCGTGAGATCATGACCTGAGCCGAAATCAGATGCTTAACCAACCAAGCCACCCAGGCGCCCCTCAAAAATATCTTATAATCACTGTGAAATAGAAAATTGAACAGAGGGAGTTTGAGGATTTAAGCTCTTCCAGTCCAACAAAAGTCCCTAGAATTAGAGAGGACAGAGATTTGATCTTCACTTATTTTTTTTTTTTTTTTGTATTCAACAGTGGACAGAGAACCTGTATATTTTTCAAATTATCCAATAGATCCAAACACAAATCTTGGGCCATGGGAGGTTATTTATTTGAAAAACAGCTATTTTGATTTTCATTTACAATCAAAACCCAATTGGAATGATTTAGAAGACACAGTGAGTTAACACTACAGAACAGCAAGCAAATCACATGGAGATAGTGGAAATAACAGACACTATCAAGAAGGTTGAACAGGGCAGAGAGAAGAGCAAATAAAAAAGGAAGAAAATGATGAGGACTCAAAAGCAGATTAACGTCTCTTGTGAGCACAGCCCTGCAGCTGATAACACAACTCTGCTGTGAGGGCTGAAGGAGTGAAGGCTGTGCTTATCACTACCTCCTGTGTACTCATGAGATATCTGGAGATGGCAGACCAACACAGGCACTAATTTATCCTTCCCAGAGGTTTCACTTATCATTTAACAAAAAGACAGGCATGATTTTTTTTCACAGATTAGGATTTTTTTTTTTTTTGTATTATGGTATCTACAGATAGCAAAATAAAACTGCATACTTTATGGAGCATGTGAAATATAGGCCTTATCATCATTCCCACTTCATGCAATAGTGGTCAGTAATACAGGAGGAACTGAAAAACAGAGGCAAAAGCAACCATGCCCATATTTTTAAAAAAATATATGGGTATTACTTAAAATCTACAAACTAACATGGGGGAAGTCTGTATCTTTACTGTATAAAAATTCTTCATTATTTTAAATTTCTTAAGTTCTATGAAATCTGTAGTTTTATTATTTATACATTTATATATATATATATATATATATGTTTAATTAAGATAAAACTTTACTGTAATAAATGGTTGGGAGGAAAGTCAAAGATTTAAATTTCTGCAGGCCAAGAAAACCACCAGGAGGGGCGCCTGGGTAGCTCAGTCAGATGAGTGTCTGACTCTTCATTTCAGGATCATGATCTCACGGTTCCTGAGTTTGAGCCCCACATCAGGCTCTGCACTGACAGCATGGAGCCTGCTTGGGATTCTCTCTCTCTCTCTCTCTCTCTCTCTCTCTCTCTCTTTTTCTCTGCCCCTCCCCCACTCATGGTCACTCTCAGTCTTGCTCAAAATAAATAAATAAACATTAAAAAAAAAAAACCACCACGAGTTGGAAAAGAAAGTATGGAGCTTTAGCTGTTAAGACAAAGTGTATTAGAGTTCTTCAGGAAACAGAACTAATAGTGTGCACACACACACACATGTATGTACATATATAATCTTAATCTATAAAACTACTCAATATGCTAAGAACTATTATATATAATACAATTAATTTTATATATCATATATAACACAATTAATAGAAAAATGGCAAAACCTATATAGTACTTCTTGTTTGCCAGAAAGTATTTTAAAGGCTATAAATATATATATTTTTAATGCTTGCCCTAGAGTTGCAATACACATTTACAACTAATCTAAGGCCACTTTTAAATAACACAATACTGATTCACAGCAGTGCAGGCCTCTTACCACAGAGTATTTCTAATCCCTTGCCTCCATCCCTTATGTTGCCTACTTTTCCCTTTGGAACCCTTTTCATATCATAGCTATTTTAAATTCCTTGTCTGGTAATTCCAAAATCTGTGTTATATCTGAATCTGCTACTGATGCTGGCTTTATGTCTTCAAACTGTGTTTTTTTCTTTCCTCTTAGCATGCCTTGTACATTTTCATTGAAAACCCACATTACATATCAGTTAATAGGAACTGAGGTAAAAGGCCTAATGTGAGGTTTTAAGTAAATCTGGCTAGTTCACTGTATTTAATGTTTGCTCCAGTTATAGGTCCAAGAGGTTTCAATTCCTCTCTTTTTCCTATGCTCTTTGGGTTTCCTTTATAAACTTCTCCAGAGTGCCTTGTACTCTCAGCTGTAACCCACTGCTACTACACTGGGGCCCTGCTGATAGAGTGGTAATGTGCAGAGCAAATGAAGCATTCTACAATCTCCCGATTAAATCTGTCTTTTAGTAGGCCCGTGACCTTCACAAATGTTTTTACACCCCCTTAAGCTGTGACCTTCACAAATGTTTTTACACCCCCTCTACCATTTTTGTTGAGACAGAAAGGATAGAAGAGGCCAGAGTTGAGGAAATATCCTACCCCAGGAATAGATCAGGCTCTTGATAAAGTCTTTCCCCCTTTGATATGGATAGCACACTGAGTATGTTTCAAATGGTTACTTTTTCTTTCCCCTACAAGAAACATGAGGTTATCTTTTCTGACTCTTCACTCCTTGGTTCTTAGAAGTAAAATCCATGAACGTGCAAGGCCCCAATTAAGACGGTGGCCCAGAAGTTTCTCACTCTCATGTTAGTCCCCATTCAGCCTCCAACAATTTGTCCAAATTACTGTTTTAAGTGTTTCTACTGTTTCATGGTACCAATGGCTTCTGCTTTAGGTAAGGAGATCTCAACCATGACTTTGGATTCACTTCATTCTCGAGTTTGGGGTGGTAGTTCATCCTGCTACCCAGGTTCTGTGATGGATCCAAGAAGAGTCATTCATTTTCAGTTTGTTCAGTTTTGTTGTTCTTACAAGGAGGGGTGTGGCCAATTCAATTTCATTACCTATGGAAGCTGAAACCAGTAGTCTAGCTAGAAATTACTTAAATCATACAACAACCCATGAGGTATATAACTGCATTTACAACTTATCCTCTACTTAATGATAGGAGAACTAAGTTACAGAGAAATTAAGTACCTTATACATGGTTTCAAAACCATATTAGAAATAGGATTTGAACCGATAACACGGCTCCTGAATCTATTCCTTTCATCGCTAGGCCATGTTGCCTTTCAGAGAAGGCACTGCTTAGACAACTTGTCCAAGGTCACATAACCAGCAAAAGGTGGAACCAGTAAAAGGTGTGTGTCTCTGACCACAGCATGGTTCTGCATGGATTCAGGTCATGTATTGGTCCACATGTAAGTATGCCCTAGAATGTCTGGATGTTTATCATTATTTACACTTCACCTTACACAAAACTTCCCCATTTACAAATTCTGTAGAGACCCCCAAATTAACATTCTATTTTAATCACCCAACATATAATGTGATATCTTTCTCTGGCACAGACTAATAATATCTAGCAGGTATTGAGTGCTTACTACATGCTAAGTGATAGTTCAGTGATTTTTGTACATTAACTCCTTTAATTCAAACAAATCTGTGAGAACAGAGGTACCATGTTCTTATTTTAAGGCACAAGGAAAGTAGATTATAGAAAGTTTAAATATATTTCATAAGTTTTTAAATGTGATCTCTTATTGAAACTACATCTTTAATATTGAATTATTTGTATATGCTACAGTGATTAACACATGAATCTGGAGTCAGTGAGACCTGAGTTTTAATCACAATTCTGCCATTTATTAGTGTGACCTAGTTAAATTAATAAGCTGATGGACAAAAAAAATCTAAGAAAAAAGGGAGCTTGCATGCATGTATTGAAATATTTCAGGAAAATAAGATATTTTAAAATATTTTCCAAAAAAATGTTTCCCCAAGTTAATTGAGCAAAGAAAGATCATGATGGCTTTAAGTACAATAAAACGAATCAAGTCTTAGTGCTTTAAAAATATGTAAATTATAGTATGGCAGAAGATGAATAATGTGTGCACTTCAGTTTGTGAAGTTCCTATTGACGTAACTGTAAGGACAGTAATTCTTTCCTTGGCAACGTCCAGTCTACTTATGAATCCATCAAAGGCATTCTTTCTTTCTATTATAGTGTTTTTCATTTCTAGCATTCCCTATTGATTCTCAGAATTTCTGTCTCTTTGCTTATATCACCCTCTGTTCTTGAATATTGTCCTTTTTACCATTAGAGCTCTTAACCTATGAATCAGAGTTATTTCAAATTCACATATATTGTCTCAGCACACACATATAACAACTATGTGCTGAGAAAAAATATGTAGTATAATATATAACATAACCCAGTGACCTATGTGGTAATAATTACATCTAAACATTTTTAGAACAGATTTTTTTTTTTTTTTTAGAGAATAAGAAGGACAGTTTAGGCACAAATTTTCAAATAAAATTTAATACCAGAAGCGCTTACTAGATTATAGAATCACTTCAAAAAATGTCTTCTGAAGGTCCATAATTTTGCTCACATCGTGTTAAATGTTAAGTCTTTTACAACTTTAGTGTCCTATTATTTTATATCTCTAGTATATTCATGGTTTAAAAAAATTACACAACCTGAAACTCTATTTTTCTCCCTTTTATTAGTGTTTTAAACTATACAGACAATTGAAAAGTTAAAGCAAATAAACAGGCTGTTTTCTCACATAGAAAACCTTTCATGAATCATCTGAAGGAAGTATTTAAAAATTAAAAACAAGCAATTTCTGGAATTGTCCATTCATTATAATACATATGGTAGTGTATGAACAACCTCCATGTTTGATGAAGGTATTTAGCCTAAGAGGTAAGTTCAGAATTTTCTCACCTCTTCTGTGGTTGCACACTGGCACTACTTTATAGATTCTGATGTGAATGTGATTTGGAACTTGATGCTACCAATCCACCTCTTTTCACTGATTCCTCCCCAAAAAGTTCAGGCAACTTAATTCATTCATTTGTTTGTCAGACTTATCAAGTAGTAGAATTCACAGTTTCAACTTAGTATCTATAAACATCTTATCACATTCTGAGCCTACATCCCATTAAGTACAAAATAAATCTGAATCATTTATACAAAATAATAACAAAGGACAATGGGACAGGACTTTTCTGTCCCAGGGATAATGATTTGGATATCTAATGTAAAGTAGAAATTTAAAACTACTTCCATCTATACATTGCATCCTTCATTTCATAATTAGTACCATAGACATGCCAACGCATGCCATCCCAGACACAGAGCAAAGCTAATTAGCCTTGAGGGATTGAGGCTTCTCAACTAGTTGTAAATTCTTACTCATCTGGGTGAAAGGCCCCTCGAGAGGTCAAATGATGCTGCCGTCAAACCAGCACATGGAAAGAGAACCACACCGAATGGTCAAAGAGGTCATCAAAGATAATAAGTACAGAGAAGTTTAAGTTCAGGACCAAAATATTACAGAGTGATGAGTTGCACAGTTTATGAAAAGGCAATTAAATTTCAAGTACTTCTAATTAACTGCAGGGGTGAAAAGGAGCCATAGAAAGATAGTGGAGGAGGAATAAATCATGGGCCTCTAAGAAAAACATTGTTTTCATCATTAAAATTCCTTTACTTAGATTTTCTTCTGTAGAGTTTTAGGGATGGCAGAAACCACCTAATTAAAAATTCACACATTAACTATTAGTCATTTTTCAATCATATTATATAATGCCCTTGGAAAAAGAAGCTTTTGATAATAATGTATTCTACCAATTAAAGTAACTCAGAAATTTCTTTGATTTACAGTAAAGAAACCATACTTGACAATGAAAGTAAAACCACTTGAATTGCACTCTCTAAAACAATTTCAGTCATTCTGTGCTTCCTTTAATGCCACTTTCTATAGCTAAATTGGGTATATCTTTATCAGGAGAGCTTGTTAGAAGTAATTTGAGATTATGACTAATCTAAATGGAAAATACCTATTAAGAAATGTATGATTTGTCTCATTTTCATTACATTCTTATTTGAAAAGTCTTCTGTTTCCTCAGGAAAGAAGGACAAATAATTGGGATTATATGTGATATCTAAAAGCTGCACTAATTTTTCAAACACTCTGCAGTTTTTAAAAGCTTATAGAATTCATCTAAAATCACAGTGATTGAAAAGGCATTTTTCTCCCAAATGATCAATTTGCCTAACTCATATTCATTCATACTGTTGCGAAAATTTAGATGATTTTAATCAAAACATTAATAAATTAGAAAAGTAAATGCATTTGTACAATTTTGGAAATGAACAATACTTTGAAGAGCTGAAGTTTAAGGTAGCTGCTCCCTTTGCATAATAAAAAAAATCAATTAAATTCAATACAATATTCATCAGAATCTACTTGCAATAAAAAAGATATCAGGATAATTATCTTGAAATACGGGTAGGATTTTAACAGTGAGAAAGAGAAAAGTACATTCCAGGTTAGGGAGAATAGGGGCTTTTTAATGAATGGGATGCTATGGCACAAAGAAACTGAATGACAGAAGACCTACTTCTAGATCTGGCTTGACCACCAATTTGATTTCTGTCATTGAGAACATGCCTTTATTTCTCAAAGCTTAAATATTTTTGACATTTTAAAAATAAAAATAAAATAAAATAAAAAAATAAAAATAAGATATATAAGACCTATTTTTTTTGTATTCCAGACTTCTTATTATCTATGATTATATAGGCACATTGAAAAACTTAAATTTCATTGAAGAATGGAATAAGTTTAGTGGCATCATGGAAATTAAGGCCAGAGAATTATTGTAGAGCCATGTTGTGGGGAGTTCATGCCAGCCTGAGTATATGTATAATCCTTTAAATTAAGTGAAAAAAATTTATATTAGCACATTCTGTCAATAGAACCAATAAAATTATTTATAATGAAAAACACAAAATCATAATAATAGTTCCTGGTGATGCTTTTCATACTTCTATTGATGTGCTCCTAACATCAAGGAATATTAAGCCTTAGTCCAGAGGAGCCCTGTGAAAGTGAAGTTTTCTCTATTTTTAATGTTTGGGTTTAGCTTAAATATTCATGAGACCTTCTGGGATGCCTGGGTGGTTCAGTTGGTTAAGCATCTGACTCTTGATTTCAAGCCCCACATCAGGCTGCGCACTGATAGCCCGGGACCTGCTTGGGATTCTCCCTCTCTCACTGTGTCTCAAAATGAATAAAATATATTAAAAAAAAATTCATGAGACCTTCGACGATGCACCATAGCATATTCATAGTTTTTGAAATGACAAAATACCCCAAAATCTTTGAGGTAAACAGAACCTCCAGAAAAATACTTCATGCCCCATCTCAGATTTCTGGAGATGTGTCTATTTAGGTAATAGAGGTCTAAATTGTGTGTGTGTGTGCATACATATACTCTATCTGTGTATATGTGTCTTTGTGTGTGTGTATGTGTGCATGTATCGATACATATATGTATACTGGTGTTTATTAAATTACAAAATGAAACAAAATAAAGTGAAATAAAGAACTCACAGTCACTTTTATATACATTATTATCTTCTTCCAAGACCCTTCCTTGTGTTACACAATTATGCTATGTCTTTAGCATTTAAATAGACAGTTTTAAAACAACCAATTTTTCTTTCTATTAGCAGAAAGCCAAATTATGCAAGACACAAATTGATTTACGTCACATTTTTGCTTCAACCAACAAATTTCTAAGCAAGGCTATAAATCCAAAGCTTGAATAAAGAAATAGACCAAGTTGAGTGTTGCTAAATATATTAACAGAAAAGGAATTTATAGCAGTTAATCATGAAAATCAAAGTAACTCATCGTTTATTTGTAAGAACTTCAAGGCAGTAGAAAAATAGTGAACTAAGAAAATTAGCCAAAGTTATATACATATGCATACATAGGTATACATATATACATTTATAGAATATGTAATAAGGGACATTCAAAGGAAGATTATATAAATAAACTTTGCTCCTAAAGTGGGATTTTTCATGGAAGAAATCTTATTTCTAACACAACTTCATCATGAAATATGTCTTCTCATGTGTAAAGGAAACCATAATCTTAAAAATTTACATTTTCATGAGATATTAAGACATTATTAGATTAAAAAGGTAGATCACTTTATGAACCGAGGCCAGAGAAAAAGAATGATGGAGGACTTATTTTTTAAAAATGATGTTAATAATGCTAGTACCAAACTGTTATAATGAACTTCTACTTTGGACTTTAAAACTGTTTCCAAATTGTGTGAGAAACGTCATGATTATGGGCATTTAATATAAGATGTTTTTATTATAAAATCAGAAAAAGTAATTATTTATGGGACACATGTGCTATTGACTGTTCTAGCACATTCATACATGTATATCATTAAAAATCACCAACTCTCTAAAAGATGATATACACATTTTCATGAGAGATCAGATTAACATATATAGATAAGTTACCTACATTCACTTACCCCTAAGAGACAGAATTTCAGCTGTCAAGTCTGTTTGAATAAAAATCCTAGATTTTTCCACTATACTTTGCTGCCTCTCAAACTATAGGAAATATTAGTATTGGGAGAATGCTTTGAATAGTCTAAAATACTAACATGATTGGTCATGAACTGTGAATGATGGAAATAATCCCAATCATTTGCCTTCAGTCTCCAAACTCAGGCTGCTTCCATAGCTGTGCAGAGCTTATACATGCCTTTTCTCAGATAGTAGTTATGCTGGAATCAGAGCTTTTGATGGGCAAACTTAAGGTTGTCTCACCAGACTCTAAGTTGAAAGAGATCATCATGTAACTTCAACTGTTAAGACTTTCACAGATCTTGCTCCAGTTTTCCAAACCATAATTAGGAATAAGTTACTAGGTGATGAAATAGGGGAGGTAAAAGAAAGGAATGGGAGAGATGATTTGGTCAAATGAACCACTTCACGGTGATATGTATTCACATTAAGGAATCTGTTTCTTCTCCCTTTCTTTTTTTTTCTTTTTTTAAAAAATGTTTTGACATTTATTCATCTTTTAAGAGACAGAGAGAGAGAGCACAAGCAAGGGAGGGGCAGAGGGAGAGGGAGACACAGAATCTGAAATAAGCTCCAGGGTCTGAGCTGTCAGCATAGAGCTAATGCGAGGCTCGAACTCACAAACCACGAGATTGTGACCTGAGCTGAAGTTGGACACTTAACCGACTGAGCCACCCAGGCGCCCCTTCCCTTTATTTTTTTCATTAGATTTTTTCTTAATTCTCTCATTTTTCTTGAGCATTCCTTATGATATGAATTTTCCTACATATAGAGATCTCCATGTTTTATAGTGATTAGCGTTATGATTTCAATAATATTAACTCTTTGAAAATCTTTACATGAAGGTATAATTTTCTGGATATCTATGCAGTTTCTTCCATAGGAAAAAAATGTTTGTGTAAAACAGTAAGACGATAGATGTTTTATGAAACTAACAATGCATTAAGTATTTTTTAAATTCTAGAAAGAGCTTTATCCTAGTTTCATGAAAAATATATGACATATATTGAACAGATAGCACAGATTCAAAAATGAAAAGAGAACTTGCTTTCTGTATGTTGGAGAATCTCTTATAAAAATATTTTCTCCATCTCTAATTAGGTATCATTTACTAGCTAGGCCATCAAAATGATGGGTACAAATAATGATTTAGAAAAAAGAAAGAAAGAAGAACATTGTAAACTTACATTCTCTGTCAGCATAATAGTGAATCTCAAAAGTTTTGGTTAAAGAACCCCTTGCAACTCTTATTTATGGAGAACACCAAAATACTTTAGTTTATGTGAGTTATATCTATTTATACTTACTGTATATTAGGTATCAAATATTTCTAAAATTTTTAGTCTTCATTGAATTGTAATTGCATGTTAACAAATTATATTTCTATGAGAAATAACTATTTTATAAAACAAAAGGTTAGTGAGAATAGCAGTGTTTTCCATTTTTGCATATCTTTTTTTTAAGTTTTATTGATTTTGAGAGAGAGAGGGGGGGGGGGGAGAGAAACAGAGCAGAACCACCAGGGGAGGGAAGGTACAGAGGGAGTGAGAGAATCCCAAGTAGGCTCTGACTGTCAGCACAGAGCTGGACTCAGGGCTCATTCTCTTGAACTGTGAAGTCATGACTTGAGCCAAAATCAAGAAAGTCAGTTTCTCAACTCACTGAGCCACCCAGATGTCCTGCAAATCTTTTTAATTTCTTCCTTAATTGCACCAGCTGGATTCTCATGTCTACTTTGATATTCAATATATTGCAATATCACATGTCCTATAGCCTCTGGAAAAATCCACTATACACTTATACACCTTGGAAATTATGCAAAATAATCATTTTGAAATGGAACTATGATCTTATTTAAGTCCCACTAGACCATTAACTTCATTGGGTCAAAGGCCATGTCTGTTTTACTGAGCAATGTATACCCAAATTATGAAGTCTTTTCTTGTTTAAAACTTTCCAATGATTTTCTTTCCCCTTCAAATAAAAGTTAGTGCAAATTATAAACCCTCCATCTGCATATGTGTCTTTAGCCTCATTTCTATCCCTTCTCCCTTACCCCCACATATATTTGCATTTTGAATCCCATACATATCATTTTCTAAATTCTCAACAAAGTCGAGCTCTCCCTTTCCTCTAGGTTTTCATGTGTGCTATCATCACCTGCCCAACTCCTCCTTATTCTTTTTTTAAGATATTAGTTGAACTATCAGTTTTTCTAAGGTTCCTTTCCTAGCACTGTAGAATCTCATCTTACTTAAGTTCTCAAGTGAAAGACTAAGTTAAAAATAATAAAAATTGCACTTGAAATTTTCTTAATTGCCTACAATCAATGGTAACATTATTTTGTACAATACAACTTTATATAATAATTTATACACATACTCAACTTTTGAGGAGAAGATTCCTACTTTGTGTCAGGATGGAAGAAGGAACTAAGATTTTGGAAACAAATATTTGTAAATTTTTAGTAAGAAATTGAGGAAGCTCTAAGACATTTCTTTTTTTCTTTTCTTTTTCTTTTTTTGTTCTTTGCTTTTATTTGTTGAGGACCATGAGTGAGAAGCAAGGAAAAATCATATCTGGGAAGAGTGAAGGTTTGAAACAATCATTTCAAGTGAGGAGAAATAAACTGAACAAAGGTGTTTGGCAGCTTAAGACAAGTTTTGAGTTTGGGAGTCATGAAATTGTACCAAAACCAATCATCTCAGTTTTGTGATTATTTCCATTAGGTAGAAAAAATTTTGAAATAAGTTGGATATGGTTTCAGGTATAATTTTTATGGACAAACACAGTAAAGAGAATAAAGATCAAAAGAGTTAAAGTAATATCAAGAGAATAGAAAAACAAAAGCCCATGGAATCTAAGTTTTAAGGGTAATTTGCAAATAAACAGAAAAATTTAGGAATATTAGAGGTGTCCATGAAGTTTGCAAATTAATGTATTTAATGAATAACCTGGTCAAAATGTGTGTGTGGGAGGGTAATACACAGAGTAGGAGTTCTATATTATTGGAATGCAGGAGCAGATCAGATTCAGGTGAATGTCAAATTATGCTATGGGAAATGGCTTTGGAGTGAAGTAGAGGGGACGTTTGGAGACGAGGTCAGTGAACTGAGGTCAAAGTGTTACATGGGCCAAAACAATTACACAGTTCATGATTACCCTCAGCAAATGAGGAGGCATAATCATATGGATAATGACACAAAATGTGCAGACACAAAATGAGAAGACTCGTAGGCAAACCTCAAGGAAGCAGTTTGAGGTTGTGTGTATACGTGCATGTGCAGATTTGTTGTTCGTTTGTCTGCTTGTTTATACCTTAGCAGAGGCTTGGCAATGGATCTCAGAGTGAGAAAGGCGTGAGAGTCCCACTTGTAGACAGTGGAATGCATCGAATGCCAAGAATGCTAGAAAAAGAACAATCACCACTTGACAGGAGATTGGAGCTTCCTCTGCAGCAGTAAGAATGGGAGAAGAAGGAAACAATCATTGAAGAAATTGAAGGTGGAATGCATTTTTGGTAAGGGGGCAGGACTTTCAGATGGCAACAAGAAAAAGTTTGAGGAGAAGATACAAAGGAATGGAAGGAGTTGTTAGGACAACTGATGTAGAGAATGTCAAGGGGACAAGTGCAGCATGGAAATAGGAAGGTGACACATGCTTTACTTATCCTCACTGTCTCTTGGAGGACATTTCCTGGTTTCTCTTATAGAAAGAGCTGTGTTTACATTTTATTATTTGGTTAGTTTCTGTAGTTCCTCCATACAGTTTTCTACTTACTTGCTTTTGGAGGCTACAAGTTTATTCATATTTAACCTTACATTTAATATAGTTTAGCCTTATGTTCCAATGAACACCTGTCTTCCACTGAAAATAAGTTAGATTATTCCATACTGGCAAAACATCTTTGTTTTAGGGAACTCACAACCTACTACTCTGCAAAGTACACATGATCTATTAGGCTGCTTTTTAAAGCCTCACCCCAAGAATAACACAACTTAATGCATGATAAGCTCCCACATCTCTCCTGAAAAGTTACTAATCTCCTGCATGGAGGAATGAGTAAATCTGCAGATTATTTCCTAAAGTAGGAAAGTTATTGGGGTACTGAGGTAGTAGTGTGAAAACAACAGAAGGGTTTACTTTGCACTTTTGCATAAATTTGTTCCTTTAGATTTTTCAACATTCAACCTTGGACCCTGTTACCTCTATGTGGTTCCTTATACCTTATTAGTGCTGGGTTTTAATTTCTAAAATGGTTTTAAACAAATGAGTACTGTGACAACTGCTATCCTTTACCATGGCCTCTGAGACTTGATCTGGCCTTCTGCTCATTTTCTGTTTTATTTCTTCTCTCTTCTGTATTCTATTCCAGCCACATAAGGATCCTTGCTTACTGGTCCATGAAAAGCATGCCTCTGCCTGGGTCCTTTGCCTTGATTATTCTACTGAAGATCCTGTTCCTTTAGACAATCATGTGTCTTACACTATCATATCTATCAGGCCTTCACTCTAGTGTTCCTTCAGTTGCAAGACTTTTACTGAAAACCCTGAATGAGTCCTTCTACAGCCCACCCTAATCTCTATTCTCTGTACCCAGTCTTATTTTTCTTGACAACACATATTGCCATCTGACATTCTATATCTGTATGTGTTTACTTGTTTATTGTCTGTGTTTCAGTTATAGATAATAAGCATCATGATAGCAGGTACATTGTTTCTCTTGTTGTTATACCACAGTGCCTAGAAGGCAGCAGTCATTAAATATTTCTTGAATGATTCCATTTGCTATATTTAAGATAATTACAGCTTATCAAAGGTCCCTATTATATCTACATAAGCTGCTCTTTGCAGAAAATGTGGATTTATTGCTTACCCTATAGGGACTCAATACAAATAGTAGTAAGACTGTAAGGAACATTAGGTTTGCAAACAAGCCTTTCTAGAACATCTGAAAATTGCAGAAACACAATCTATCATCCTTCAGGAAATTAATATCTACTACGGCTTCTTGGGCTATAATGTGTTATCTGCAGTTTATTAGTGCACTTCAAAAAAGTTCAAACACTACTGGGACTAACTTGCAGCCTATGTTATTAAGTGTGAGAAAGCCACAGCTCAATATTCCCTTGACAATGAATGGGCCAACCAATAAATTGAAGACAAAATAAATTACATGGAAATAGATGAAAATGAAAACACAATAGTCCAAAATCTTTGGGATGCAGCAAAAGTGGTTCTAAAAGAAAAGTTTAGAGCAACACAGGTCTACCTCAAGAAGCAAGAACGGTCTCAAATAAACAACCTAACCTTACACTTAAAAGAGTTAGAAAATGAATAGACAAACCCAAACCCAGCAAAAGGAAGGAAAAAAAATAAAGATTAGAGCAGGAGTAAATGATATAGAAACTAAAAACCAATAAAACAATAGAACAGGTCAATGAACCAGGAGCTGGTTCTTTGAAAGATCAACAAAACTGATAAACCTCTAGCAAGACTCTAAAAAAATGGGGGAGGGGAGAACCCAAGTAAACAGAATTACTAATGAAAGAGGAGAAATAACAATCAATACCACAGAAATACAAACAGTTGTGACAGAATTTTATGAAAACCTATATGACAATAAATTGGACAATTTAGAAATAATTGATAAATTCCTAGGAATATAACCTACCAAAACTAAAACAGGAAGGAATAGAAAATTTGAACAGACCAATCACCAGCAATAAAGTTGAGTCAGTAATCAAAACTCCCCAAAAAACCAAAGGCTAGGACCAGATGGCTTCATAGGGAAATTCTACCAAACACTTAGAGTTAATACTCATTCTTCTAAAACTATCCTAAAAAATAGAAGAAGGAAACCTTCTAAATTCATTCTATGAGGCCAGGTTCACCCTGACACCAAAACCAGACAAAGACACCACAAAAAGGGAAAGAAAAAAAAAGTCTACAGGCCAATATCTCTCTCGATTATAGTTGTGAAAATCCTCATCAAAATATTAGCAAATGAAATCCAACAATACGTTAAAAAAATCATACATCACAATCAAGTGGGATTTATTCCCAGGATCCAAGGGTAGTTTAATACTTGCAAAACAATCAGTGTAATACATCATATCAATAAGAGAAAAGATAAAAGCCATATGATCATTTCAATAGATGCAGAAAAGACATTTGACAAAGTACAACATCCATTCATGATAAAAACCCTCTGCAGAGTAGCTCTAGAGAGAACACACTTCAATATAATAAAGGCCTTATATGAAAAACCCACAGCCAACATCATACCCAGTGGTAAAAACTGAACTTTTCCCCTAAGGTCAAGAATAAGACAGGGATATCCACTCTTACTACTTTTATTCAACATAGTACTAAAATCCCTAGCCATAGCAATCAGAAAAAAAAAAAAAAAAGGAATAAAAGGCATCCGAACTGGTAAGAAAAAAGTAAAACTTTCCATTTGCAGAGGACATGGCAAGATATGTAGAAAACCCAAAAAACTATTAGAACTGATAAATGAATTCAATAAATTGATGAGATACAAAATTAATGTACAGAAATCTCTTGCATTCCTATACATTAATAATGAAGTAGCAGAAAGTGAAATTAAGGGGGTGCCTGGGTGGCTCAGCAGGTTAAGTGTCTAACTTGACTTTAGCTCAGGTCATGATCTCACAGTTTGTGATCTCGAGCCCCATATCAGGCTCTGTACTGACAGTGAAGAGCCCGCTTGGGATTCTCTCTCCCTCTCTCTCTGCTCCTCCCCTGCTCATGCGTGCACATCTCTCTCTCAAAATAAATAAATATTTTTTTTTAAAAAGAAAGTTAAATTAATAAAATAATACCATTTATAATTTTACCAAAGCGATATTTAGGCATAAACTTAACCAAAGAGGTGAAAAATCTATACTCAGAAAACTGTAAAACACCGATGAAAAAAATTCAAGATGATGCAATGAAATGGAGAGACAGTGCATGTTTCTGGGTTGGAAGAACAAATATTGTTAAAATATCTATATTACCCCAAGCAACCTACAGATTTAATGTAATTCCTATTAAAATACCAACAGTGTTTTTTACAGAACTAGAACAAACAATCCTAAAATTTGCATGGAACCAGAAAAGACCTCAAATAGCCAAAGCAATCTTTAAAAAGAAAAAACAAAATTTGAGTAAAACAACTCCAGATTTCAAGCTATATTACAAAATAGTAGTAATTAAAACTGTGTGGTACTGGCATAAAAATAAACATATAAATCAATGGACTAGAATAGAAAACCCAGAAATAAATCCATATTTATATTGTCAGTTAGTCTTTGACAAAGAAAGAATGAATATGCAATGGGAAAAAGACAGTTTCTTTAAAAAATTGCATCGGAAAAACTGTACAGCCACATGCATAAAAATGAACTGGACCAGTTCCTTACACCATGCACAAAAATAAACTCAAAGTGGATTAAAGACCTAAATGTGAGACCTGAAACCATAAAAATCCTTGAAGAAGGCACAGGCAGTAATCTCTTGACTTTGGCTGTAGTGACATTTTTCTAGATATGTCTCCTGAGGCAAGGGAAACAAAAGCAAAAATAGACTATTGGGACTACATCAAAATGAAAAGCTTCTGCACAGCAAAGGAAACAATCGACAAAACAAAAAGGCAGCCTATTGAATGGGAGAAGATATTTGCAAATGACATCCAGTAAAGGGTTAGTATCCCAAATATATAAAGAAATGATACAACTCAACACCCAAAAAACAATCCAATTAAAAACTGGGCAGAAGATGAACTCACATTTATCCAAAGACATACAGATGGCAAACAAACAAATGAAAAGATGCTCAGCATCACTCATCATCAGGAAAATGCAGATCAAAACTATAAGGAGAAATCACCTTACACCTGTCAGAATGGCTAAACTTAAAAACACAAGAAACAACATGTGTTGGCAAAGATATGGAGAAAAAGGAAACCTCTTGTACTGTTGGTAAGAATGTTAAGTGGGGAGGGGCACCTGGGTGGCTCAGTCCCTTAAGCATCCGACTTTGGCTCAGGTCATGATCTCGCAGTTTGTGAGTTCAAGCCCCGTGTCAGGCTCTGTGCTGACAGCTCAGAGTCTGGAACCTGCTTTGGAGTCTGTGTCTCCCTCTCTCTCTCTGTCCCTCCCCTGCTCATGCTCTGTCTCTCTCTGTCTCAAAAATAAATAAAACACAAAAAAAAGTTTTTTTAAAAAAGAATAAGTGGGGAAGCCATTGTGGAAAATAGTATGGAGGCTCCTCAAAAAATTAGAAATAGAACTACTCTATGATCTGATCCAGGAATCACACAATTGGGTGTTTATCCACAAAATTCAAAAACACTAATTCAAAGGGACACATGCACCCCTATGTTTATGGCAACGTTGCTTACAATAGTCAATACATGCAAGCAGCTCAAGTGTTCATTAATTGATGAATGGATGAAGAATATGTAGTGTGTATGTGTGTGTGTGTGTATACAAATATATATATACACAAATATATATATACAAATATATATATACAAATATATATATAAATATATATACAAATATATATATACACACACATACACACACTATAGAATATTATTCAGCCATAAAAATAATGAAATCCTTCCATTTGCAACAACATGGATAGAGCTAGAGAGTATAATACTGAGCAGAATAAATCAATCAGAGAAAGACAAATACCATATGATCTCATTCATATGTGTAATTTAAGAACAAAACAAATGAGCAAAGAAATCACAATGAGAAACTAACCAAGAAACAGACTCTTAATTATAGAGGGCAAACTAATAGCTACCAGAAGGGAGGTGGGTTGGGTGATGAGGGAAATGGGTGATAGGGACTAAAGACTACATTTTTCATTAAAAAAGAAGAAAAAGAAGTTCAAATCCCACTGGGACTGACCCACAGCCTATGTTATTGAATGTTAGATAGTCAGGTCTCCATATTCCCTGGGGATTATTCCTATTCCCAATAAGTATATTTGTAATAATCAATGAAGTTAAAGTTATTAACTTATTCTATTACTTACTGATATATAATTAACACACTAGCCAAATATGTGGTAAGCATTACCTTGATTGATCTCCAGCACCTGTTCAGTGGACTGTCCTTCCAAATACCATCAGTATTTGCTTCTCTCACCTTAAATGTAAATCAGTATATACAAAGTGGATTTACAAATTCTGTGTCCATTATATCTTCCTGAATTATCATTCTCCCAGGCTTTAATAATTCCAGATAGAGTTTGCTGTCTCATGCTAATTAAAGATGATGTAATAAAAGCCAGATGAGCTTTGCTTTCATCATTTCCTTGAGGTCCATCTATGTGCATATGGTTCTTTAATCAAAATCTTGGACATTTAGCCACTCTATGCCTCTTGTGTTTATGAGCTAAATATAATTTTTAAATACTGACATTTTGTATTCTGAGCTCACTAAAGTCATCCATTTTTAAAATGTACCAATTTTACATTCCACTCTGCCTCACTGTTAACCTCCCTGCTTTCTACAGACATCCAGAGAAACTAGCAAAGAAAGGTTTATCTATTATACTACTGCCTGGGCAACCTCTTATTTGTGTCACTTCCCCTTGTAATCCTAACCCTAGAGATTATTTGGAATGCCCCTTCATAATATATTTCATCCTAGCTTCCTTTTCTACAATGTTGGGACACTGATGAACACAACCAAACAACGTCCAATTATAGAAAACACAACAGTTTGGCTCTTGTCATACCCATCCCAATCCCTTTCTAGCATGTCTGCTTGCACTGTAAATGCTGGAAAGCTACAAACTGCATTTTCCAAATTTACTTGCACTTAGCATGCAGATCTGTTACCTAATTTCAATAAAGCAGAGAAATGTGAAGAGGCATCTGCTCCCAAAGAAAACAGATCTTGTGGGAGAGACTTTTCATTATTCTGGGGCAGCTGCAGCAGAATTTGAGTGTCTGGTCGCTAGCAGGTGGCATCTCTAGCAGTTTCTGTGTGCAGTTCAGTATTTCTCCTGGCTCCATTTATTTCTAATGGTATAGCACAGAAACTTGATCCTTAGCTTCTGAGAAATTCTGTAAGATAGCTATCATCCTCTAAAATCCTATTGTGCTTAAACCAGCTAGAGAAGACTCCGTTATCTGCAACTAAGAACCTGGAAAGAATTAGAAGCATTCTTAACTACCTTTCCTGATACTTCTCAAGTCTGTTCTCATCTTCCCTATATATTCATAGAAGTCAAAAATTAGTAAGTTTTGATATTGACTTCCTACATGCAGTTTTATGAGGATAATACTCAGTTTCTTAGATGTGGTCTACCTTTGAACAGTTTTATAATTTGGCTATCTTTCTGTGTTAGAATTATAAGAATCCAAATCACTATCTCTAATTTATTGATGAAAGTTACCATGCTTTCTTTGCTAATTCTTAGCATCCATAGCATTCAGATCTGAGGATTTATGAAAATATGTATGAAACCTTTAACATCTCACATAATTATAGTCCTTCCTCCATTCTTTGGAGCTGCTTGTCTTTACTAACCTGAAACTCTTTTCCAGAACCTTAGATATCTGTAGATACAAACTATCTTGTAATTGCTTTCCTTGTTGCCCAAGTTCTTTGTTTTCTTTCTGGCCATCCTACTTTTTAAGGCCGTCTTGACATTTGTATTTCTTATAACTTTATTTATTCTTTTCACAAATAAATATACTTCTTAAACAATTGTTTACATGGTACTGTACTTACTACTTTAATAGCAATCCACTTTTTTTTTTAATTTTTTTTCAACGTTTATTTATTTTTGGGACAGAGAGAGACAGAGCATGAACGGGGGAGGGGCAGAGAGAGGGAGACACAGAATCGGAAACAGGCTCCAGGCGCCAAGCCATCAGCCCAGAGCCTGACGCGGGGCTCGAACTCACGGACCGCGAGATCGTGACCTGGCTGAAGTCGGACGCTTAACCGACTGCGCCACCCAGGCGCCCCAATAGCAATCCACTTTTAATTCCATCTAGAATTTCTTTTCCTTCAATCTGCTGAATATTTTTATATGACTTTTAATTCTACTCTAAGACCCCATTTCAAATTTAGCTTACAAGTTAAATTCTGTATCTGACACATATTGTCCTCTTCACCCACTGCATATTCAATGCAAAGAGTATATTAAGAGCTCAATAAACATTTACCAAACTAACAAGTTGAATTTCTTTTCTTGGGTGGGAGGATGGGTTAAATGGGTGATGGGCATTAAGGAGGGCACTTGTTGGGATGAGCACTGGGTGTTATATGTAAGTGATAAATCACTGAATTCTATTCCTGAAATCATTATTTCATTATAATGTTATCATGTTAACTAGCTTGGATTTAAATTTTAAAAAAGAATGAAATTAATTACTTTTTCTATGTACAGTCACCCCATAAGTGGGCTTTTTTTTTCAGATTAGTCCCACAAGACATTCTAATCAAATTGCACTGAATAATAGATCTTGATTTTTAATTCATATCTGTGAATGAATAAATTGAATAACAATTATAGTGGGCTTAGCCTTTTTAGGGGCTATGAAGATGGTAGGTAGAACATAGGAGAATAGCAATAATATCAGGGCTTAACATTTTCAGAGGACACCGCCTGCAGCAGCAAACTACAACCATATATACTATGTAGTTAGAAAAAAAGGTGATTTGTAATGTTAACATATGTAAATTGGTGATTCTGGCATTCATTTCTTTATGCAAAAAAACCCCACATCAGATAGATACAAACTATATACAGGTATAACTATAAACATTGAGTTTAAATGATAAAAACACAAAGACAAGTTTCTAAATTCATGGAACTCTGTAACTGGACACCAAACCTTTATTAAGAATCAGATACAAGGTAAGGGCTACAAAGCAAAAGACATCATGCTATGAGAAAATATCATAGAGTAATACAAACTAGTCTGAAAGTTCAGGGAAGGCTTTTCTGAGAAAATGAAGGGTGAGTACAGCTTATCTAAGTTGGGGAAGGGAATGGAAATATTTCAGGAAATCATTTTACAAGATGCCAGTGGAGGTTGGGACTGATAGGATGGATGGAATAACTTATCAGTAGAGTAGCCGTATAGAGCAAGGGAAAACACTGAAAGAGGAGTCTAGATAGGTAAGCAAAATTCAGATCATATAATGCTCTGTAGGCTATAGGAAGAAGTTTAGTTATGTTAAGAATAAACAATAGAAAGTTATTGAAGGAGTTTAAACATGGATAGGACAAATTAGAAATATGTTTGAAAAGGACACTCTGGTAGATACTCTGGAAAGAAGATTAAAAGGTTAACAGTTAATGCTTGGAAAACAAGAAGTATTAAACACTAATATAAAATATAATGGGGTTTCTGATATAAATTTATGAAATCTTGATTCCCAATCAATGTTCTTGCCTCTAAACTAAGAACATTTTGGCTGAATTATAGAGTTTATTAATGAAATGATCTTATTACTTCCATTTGTTTTATTGTAACTGTATATAAGTAAAATCTCTGATAAGAACTAATCTTCACATTCCTTTGGATTAATTAATGAAGCATTTATATTAACTTGGCATTGTGAATGCTTTAATCCTCACATATCCTTGAGTTAATATGTCACCTTAACACCTAAAATGAATTTCAAAACTTATAGTCTATGCAACTGAAGGTCTAGGTTTCAGAGAAAATATCATATAGATGTGTCCCCATAAATATTGTGAGTAAAAGACTTCAAGTGAATAAAAGGAGGAAACATAAACGTACAATTTTAGACACATGTATTTTTATATTTTATTTAATAGCTCTGAGTGAGGCTGGACTTGAAATATGTGTTTGCGTATGAATTTCACAGCTACTAGTTTGATTAGATGCAAAAATCATTTGTAGACTTCCTTCAATTATGCCAAGTACATTTTGAATTTTGATATTTCACTGTATAACAATCAATGTATTTTTATATAGGAGACTTCATATGTCTTTGAATTCAGCATATGCTGTATTTTAGGAACATGCAAGGTAAAACTATGAATCAGATTTTCAAGGACATAAGTCTTGTGGCTGAAAGAAAAAAGAAAGAAGTGTCCTAGTTTCCTGACCCCAAGTCTACTTGAGAGTTTAACACCTTGATGCTGTCCTTTTCTTTTTATGAGCTCCCCAGTATTGTTGCAATCAGCCAGGCCACCTTGCTTGTATTCCTCACATCCTGAATAATGGACCAAAGCCTTGCTTTCAGTACTGGTACCAATAATCAGATCAGTTTCTCTTTTCAGTTTCAGGCTTCAGGTTTATTTATAAAATACTTTTATATGGGATACTGCATAAATTAAAGTCTTCGGGATGACAATAAAACCTGGCCAAAAGAGCTAGAAAAACTTCCCAGCACACCATTGGACTATTTTAGTAAAGATGCAAGTGCCATTACACTCAACCATCGCTATCCAACAAACCCTGCCACACCACCCACTCCCACCATATTGATGGGGGAGTTATTTGACTTTAATTATTTTCTATTACTGCACTATAAAGCAGTTTCTTTTTGGAAGTAATTTGCTCTATCATGCTTCTTTAGCTAAGCATAATTGGAGACCTCAGATTTCTATACAAATAAACTACTATTCAACTATCTTACCAGTTCTAGTAGCTTTTGATGGATTTTTTCTACATAGATGAGTATATTCTTTGCAAATAATGACATTTTAATCTAATCCCTTTCAATCCTTACACTCTGATTCTTTTTTTTCTTTCTCTTCTTCATTCACTTTTTTTTCCATCTCTTTATGTTTCTGTCTCTCTCCATTACTCCCTGCCACCTTCCTTCCTTCCATTATTCTTATACTGTAACCAGGACATTCAGTACTATGTTAAGAGTGGCTGTGCTAATGAGAATCCCTGTATTCCTCTTGTTCTTATGTGTGTCTATAGGGGTATTTGGTGCATAACCTTTTCCATATTAGGAAAATTTCCTTTTTATAACATTTGGCTCTTTATCAAATGCTTTAATTATACCTATGATAGCTACTTTTTCTTCTTTGGTCCATTAATGTGAGTTATAATGTTAACTATTTTATGTTGAATCAGCAAAGACTTTGGGGGATAAATCTTATAGGATTAGGATACATTAATTTTAGTACACTGATTCACCTTTTTATTTTATCTAAGGGTTTTTATCTATATTCATGAGAGGAATGGATTTTTAATTTTCCTTTTTGTATTGTCTTTATCTGATTTGAGATTATAATAACTTTACATAAAGTAAATAGTTACCTGTAGCTATTTCTATTTTTTTTGCAAAAATGCAAAAAATTTCTCACTTTGGAAGTTTATGGAATTTGCTCTTTGTCTTTGACAAACTTAAATTTCAATATAACATATGTATGTATAGATTTCCTTTAACTAGGGAATTTGGCATTCTATAAATTGTTTTGCTATGAGATTTTAAACTTTATACATTTTATAAGTTTACTATTATTTATTCAAACATTTGCTCTCACTTTGGTATCCTATGCCTAAATGCTGGCAATTCTACTTCTTCCCAATTTAATATTTATCTCATCTTTTCCTGTTGACGTTTATAAAATTTTGTATATGTTTTTCCAGATCATTTACTCATTTTTAGCAGTTTCTAACTAGCATTTTTTCTTATCCACTGTAACAATTCTACTTTGTCATCTTTTCAGTTTTTTAATTGCTATTAATCTTCCATAATAAACTTTCATAAAATTTATCATTTGGGTTAGACTCTTAACTGCTTAAAAAATTTAACATCATATGTTATATTTGTTATTTTTCTTTATAGTGGATTTACTTCTCAGGTAGGATTATTTTGTTTTGTGAACTTGTATCCCCCTGGTGGTATTATCCACCCTTTTTGGTAGGTGGCAGGTCTTAAGGACATACAGCGAATAAGCACCAGACTCACGAATCTCCAGAACCCCCAATGTCATGTCTTGCAATTCAACCTGGCCACATTAATCCTGAATTACATAGGATCTAAGGTTAAGTTTCTGTATCAAGGAGACCCAAAGTTACAATAGATTATATGCAAAAGAATTTTATTCCTCTCTTACTTATATTCCAAAGGAGAATTAATGTAGAGCTACTAGGATATTTCTTCACCACAAAAAGAACGACTAAGGATAAAAAGTGGCCCTCAGACTAAGGATAAAAAGTTTCGTGTTGTCATTTCTATACCAGCAAGGAAGGGGGGTCATGGGAAGGACAGGAAATTATCCCTTCTAAAAGATATAATCTAGAAGTTATAAATCCCATTTGCACATATTCCACTGACCAGAATTATATTATATTGCCACATCTCGTTTCATGGGAAGCTAAGAAATACAGTATTTGGGTGGAGTTGTGCCCTGCTAAAATGTAAGTGTCTCTATCATTAAAGTCAAGAAAGTTTGAATAGATTCTGGAAGATAATTAGCAATTTCTTTTAAAAATTACTCAGAAAAAGAACTACCCAGAAAAACCTTCTATCTAAATGGCATATATCGAGTTTTCTTGAATTTGGAGGAGGTGGATGTGAAGCAAGGAACTTCCCACCATTTTTTTATACTTGTTCTACTAGCAATTCAGGAAATCAGGGCCAATTCTTAGGACATTACTAAACATTTCTATGGTGATGATAGCAAACAATGGCATGCCTTAGAAAATGTGTTTCTAAGGTCAGAATTTTAAACCTCTTTCAATTGTAGCCTTCTGCTGCAATTCACCTTTCTGCAAGGAAGTTGTAAATTTACCGTCTCTCCACTGCCTCTCTCTTACACTCACAACATATGTGTTCCTGTTCATAGCAGCCTTGATCTCCCTAATCTTTTACTCTTTAATATTAATCCTTCAAATCTGTGTTTCTTTATTGCTTCTGGAATTTTTCTGGAGTAAATTATATGGGAGAAACCCAAAAGCATAAGTTAGTGACCATTTTATCTGATATCAGAAGCCCACTGATTTACTTGCTTGATATTTCAAGTTTTGAAAAATATCCATATAAATACTACAGAGAGCTTTATAATAGTCTTTGCAAAGTTAAAACATTTTGTTGATAACCTTTCAATAACTTCTGAAGCTTATTTTATCCTAACTAAATGGATTATTTTGACATTTTATTGATGTAATTATAAATAGAAATATTCAAAAATACAGGCATGGTGAGTCACAATCATTACTAAAATAAGTAAAATAAAAAGAATAATTGAGTATAATTTTAGTTTTAATTAAATTAACGTAACTTGGGTTTAGTCAGATTTGGGGGAAAATTTAGCATTTCATGAAGTTTTCAAGGTCTGAGGATATGATTAAGTTCAATATTGTATGATAGAATAACAGTAAGACCACAGGAAAGATCACACCTCAATGGATAACCTAGCCCTAATAATTAATACCATAATTCTTAGGCTTTGAAAATTATGCTCATTTTAAATAAGCATATTAAAAGTCTGTTGCTTTGCCTTATCTTTGATACATTTTTTTTAAATCTCCATCTGTCTGATGGGGTTTGTGTAAACTTAAAAGAACTATCTTTACTCAAACTTATCATAGTTTTGTCTTTTAAAATATTAAGTCATTCCCCAAAATCCAGTCTCAGTTTAAAGTGCTAAGTCTCTGGTGGCTAAGGGCAGCCTGTAGTTCTGGTCCAAAATGAGACTGCGAAACCAGAAATCATGAGCTTGTTTTAGTGTCTGTGTGTGTGTGTGTGTGTGTGTGTGTGTGTGTGTGTGTATTTAATTCCTCCACTTGCAAGTTAAATATTGTATGCTACTTTGAATTTTCCCCAGGCCTTCCTGAATAACCAGAACAAGGTAGATCAAGGTATGCTTACTCTATTGTGCATCTTATTTTTCTCTCACCATATTCCTTACTGTAGATCCTAGGTTGAACTGGTGCTGAAAATACATAGATTGTAGGCATAACTGCTCCATACAGATTTAAATCACTACAGATTTACCTCTGATTATTTTGGTTTTAAGGGCAGAGATCCATAATTACCCTTTAATATTTATCCTTACCCTATATAATAGCAGAACTGCCCATGACTAGAGATAATTCCCAGCCTCTTATGCAGTCTATTGTGAACATATATATATTTATTCACCAATGAGATAGAAGACATGATGTCCACTTTAAGCTCATGTGTTCAGAGGAATATATGTATGCTTTCTCAATTCTTCTTCTATACCTAGATAGCTGCTTTGCACCATCCCCAGGTCACTCTGAAATAGATACCTTCAACACAGAGATGGGAATCTCCCTACCAACTCTGGACCTACTATTTCTGTTCTTCCATGTGAAAGATGAATGCATTTCTATTTTGTTCTATATTTTTGGGTGCCTTTGCCACACCAAATTGTCTGAACACTAATATATTCTCCAACTTAAGGCAGATATCCTTAGTGTTGAGACTATTCTACATGTGATGCCACCTATTTGATTATTTTCCAACTGTTCCCATTAATCTAATTCTTGCCTATCACTGCATTCCTTCAGAAAATAGATACTCAAGTATATAGAACAAGGCAGGGATTTTGTTGCTTCAGTAACAGATGTCAAGGGTGGTTCTAGCAACCAAGCTAAGTCTGAAATAAGAGTTTTCATAATTTGGTATAGTGCTGAAATTACAAATAAAAGAAAAACTGATCAGAAACATACGGGGACCAAGTTTTTGACAGCATTTCCTAGGAAATGATATAATCATTATAGACAGGAACTCTACCTAAGTTATTTATTTCTTTACACTTATTTTCATGGCATATAAAAAAATGAGCATGGAGGGATCAAGAAACATTTATAGACACATACTGTAGCATAATTAAAAATCGCTTTTTGTTGATATATTAACTAGAATATGTCAAAAATTTGACAGAAATCAAATAATTGCAATCTTATATTTACAATTTAAAATGAACATTTACATATTCGGAAAAAAACTAACTTGAACACATTTGAGTAAAGAGAAAGAGCACCTATATGGCAGATTATAAGGTCACTTATGATTTTTGAAGTCCTGTCGGGTAGAGAAATTATTAGTTTCCAAATATATATAATAAATAAGTAGATGTGTGTGGCTCAAAATGTGTCTAAAACACCACCTTACCCATAGGGGGAGCAGGGGAAAGTAATTGATTATATCAATACATGAAGAAAAAAAAAAACAATATTCAGGATATTCAGTCTTCTCAAGAGACTGCAAAAAAGAATTTCCTGATTAAGAAACTAGGAATTTAAGTTGGCACAAAACTAGTAAACAAGTCTTATAAAGGGAGATTGAACAAATGAAACATACAAGTTCAAATAAACTTGCAATTAATTTTAACTGGGAGATCAGAGAAAGCTTCAGAGATAACAGGTCATATATTTAGGTTTTAAATATTTGGACGATCTCGATTCTGGATGACTAGCAGAAAAGATAATTCCAGATAAAGAAATACAACAAAAGATAGTGTCAAATTAAAAAAAAAATCGAACTTATGTAAGGAGAAGCTTATTTCGAAAAGACTACTGCAATAGGGAGAATGCTCCAACCATAAGATCTGCAAGAATCTCTAAGATCAGAAAGAAAGGGCTCCTTAGAAAGGAGTAGAAAAAACTGAAAAGAACCAGGTGTGGGGAGTCAGATGAGCAGGCATCATGATTGGACAGTTGATCCTCGAATGTTTCTCTTGGCTATCAGTTGCTTTGTAGGGACCATTAACAATAGAGCAGTCAGGTTTTAGTTGTTTGATGACAAATACAGGAAGGAAGGGGAAAATTTGGAAATGAGTTTGGACAATTGTAGCCAGATATTAAAGAACACTGGAAGAATTAAAAGTTTAGTAAGCATTGCTAATTTGTACAAAGTGACAGGATCTAATCCAAGTTACAGGTAACAAAACTGGTTTTTCCAGGTTTTTCCAAGTGAAATAAAAAGTCACTGGAATCTTTATCAGAAAAGACAGAGTTTGCATCATTATCAGATACTTCCAACTTAAAAGGAGTAGCAAAAATAACCCAAGAAATGAACAATACCATAATATGATAACTCAGAAGGACATGCCAGGTTTTCTATTGAAACATACAATTTTTCTCTACAGTCATTCTTCCTTTCCCTTGATCAAAGACAATCTCAAGAAAATATTATTGTTGATCACAAAATAAGGTCAGACTCACTAAATTTGCCTGATTATTTTTTACATAGGTTGAACAAGAATGATAATTTTGTTTTGCTAGAGTCTTTCATAAGAAATACCAGATTGAACTTTTAAAAGTCACTTGAGGTTAGGAATCTAAGTCAAGAACTTGCAATAAGATTTCACCTGCAGTACCTATAAATTTGGGTGAATTCTTTCTTTCTTGAGGTCACTGAAATATCCTAAGATTCCTAGGTTTTCCAGAAAGTGATTGTTCCTATTTCACCTGTAACACTGGGAACCCTGTGAGCAAGATATGAGGCCAGTTTTCCCAAGAGGGCTTTGTAAGCACTGACTATTACAAACAAAAACAAAACAAAACAAAAAACCCTTATTTTCTTAAAACTCTCTACTCATATGTGATTAAATGAGCATTATTTTCAAATGGCATTCCATTCAAAGCCTTAGTTGTATAACCAATGTTTCCGATTATCTCCAATTAACAAGAAGGATAGATTCTCATTTATCCTTTATAAATAAGTCTATTGGCACAAAAATAAGAATATTTATTAAGTTTCTGAATTCTGGAGGATTAAACTGGGATAACAAGGTAAATATTAACTTTTGGTTTACGGAAGCATAGTCTAAAAATTGTCATGAATATAAATAACAAGAAAAAAGAGAAAAGTGTTTCTTATATTCAGCAAGTACATTAAAATATTATCAATATTCCAAACAAAACCTATGAACCTCTTTCATTGGTTTAATTAATTCTTATTCTACTCAATATTGGGTTAGCAGTCACATGAATCTGCTCTCCACTAGAATTCTGGAAATCCCAACTCAGTCCAATGGTATGATCTTGATGTAAAACAATGCCATCAGAACCTTGTGCCCAAGAGTTACTAGAATAATCCTTTCCCATGGGTCTCTGAGACAAGTCATTCTTTATTAAAGATGAAACATTCTGTCCCATATCTGATTTGTAAGCACCTTCAAGTAACCAGAGTGAAACAAAAATCTTCCTGTAGATGGAATAAAACTAAAAATGGCTATGGTTAACTCACTGGTAATTTTCAGAAGTGGTTTTGATGAGAGTTCATTATAAAAAATAACACAACACAAGGAAAGTTTTGAGGCATTCAAAACAAAATGAAGACAATCCAAAAAGCTTTTAAATAAAATACTTACAAAAATAATATTATTTTTCAATAAAAATAGATATATTTAATTTATGAAAATGAGGCAAAATGTCAAAAGTTATGAAGAGATTTGAACATTCAATCAAATGAAATAATAGATTAGTAAGAAAATATATGGCTCCCTATTGATCAAAGGGCCCATAAAGTTTTCAGAAGTAAATATAGAGGGTAATAAGACATAAATAACCTTATTACTTTCAAAGGTAAAAAGACTTAGTTCTCTTGAATAAGAAATGACATGATAAAGTCAACATGAAGCACAAGATATTTTTCTGATAAGACACAAAATTATTGCCTGCTAAGACAGATTTTTCAGAAGGCAAATAAACTTTTAAAAACTCTTAAGAGTACACCAATAATCCAAGAAACTCGTTTTAACAGAGAAAATAAAATTCTAGTTTTATATTAGCATGGTATTTGATATTTTTTTAATAAACAAACTGATAAAATTTTAGTCAGCTACCATAAAATTCCTTTTCCACAAATGTACAATTTTCTATATCTATTGTGCAGCAAGCAGTCCTTTTACTTTAGGACAAGACTATTCTCTTCCTCAACAAAAACACATCCTCTCTACCTTGCATACTAAAGCTGGTTCTTTTTGCCATTATTCTCCAGGTAGATTCTCATTTATAAATGATGATAAAAACTGAATTACAGGTAACTTTTATTTCACAGAGAAAACTATCAGGTGGATAATTGTGACCTGTATGTCATAACACAAATATCGCAGAAGCAGAGATTATGAATTTACGTCTCTCACCTTGTTATGGCCATATACTTTCTTACATGGAACTCCTAAATGATCATTAGTAAAATGTTGCCATTTTTCATTTAATGAGCTGAATTAGTGCCATAAGGGCAAAGCATGTAATTCACGGGAGAAGGGGAGAAAGGGTGCCAATAGACCAAAAGTTACCCATGGGATTAGATAATTCAGAGGTAAATCTTAAAGTTGCTGGTAAAAAGTTCCACTCCAGAGTATAATCTTCAGTCCAGGAGCTGAGGGAACATCCTCATTCAATCCTCATTGAAGGAACAAAGGAAAAACAGAAAAAGTTTCATAGGCCAAAAAAATCTCTTTGCCTGAAAGGAAGTAAATTCTTATAAGCTTCTACAGATAAGTGTGGAGCACTGGATTAGAAAATGTGACTCACTGGGACGCCTAGGTGCCTCAGTCCATTTAGCATTCAGTTCTTGGTTTTGGCTCAGGTCATGATCTCACAGTTTGTGCTCCACACTGACAGAGTGGAGCCTGCTTGGGATTTTCTCTCTCTCCCTCTCTCTCTTCCCCTCCCCCACTGGCTTGCACCTAGGCACACATGCGTTCTTTCTCTGAAAATAAATAAATAAACTTAAAAAAAAAAAGAATATGTGACTCACCACAGTGGATCCTAATATTCCCAGTCAAGACAGGATACAAAGATCCAAAAACCTGGGGTAAATACTTGTGAGAAGACAGTGGGGTCCCAGGGGCAGTCAGCTCTTCATTGGACAGGGTCTTGACATCAGATAACTGTTAAACAGAACAAATCTGGAGGAAAGACTTTTTTCCAAAGACTTCCAAAACCAAAGAATGGGAATTTGGAGGATCTGTGCTTAACCTTGTCCTAGGTAAACAAGGATATTATCCTCAAGTCTTCTCTAATTCACCTAGGGAAGGGTAGGTCATTGCAGTAAACCACTTCCTGCAACACAAAAGGGTGGGAGTTTCTTAATCACAGTTTGCAAGGAGCACAGGGCTTAGGTAAATTTCAACACTGTCAATAATATGAGGAATTATGAAAATGCACATAATATTCTATTACTATCTTAAATACTCAAATTGTGTGCCTTCTTAATATGAGTCATTGAACATTTAAATATCAATAAATTCTTATAAAATTGATTTAAGTGCTTCTGTCTATAACACTCAGGTTTAGAAAAATAACAAAGGAATTACAATGAATAACAATAATTTGTGGCTTTCATTAGTATCCAAAGAATAAAAAAATTCATAATCAAATACAACCAAATGAAGAATTTGGCATAAGATTTTAAATGCTGAAAAACAAAAGATTGAAATCACTGTTACTATGGATATACACATTTAATAGAGAATTGGCTCACCTTTTTTGTAAAATTCTCATGAAGTTGCAAAGATAATAAAACAATCATGGCTTTCAACGTTAGGAATACAGTTCCATTGCCAATCTTTCCATTCCAGTGGCTTTATGCATAATGAAAATTTAACAATAATTAATGGATCTTTAAAATTTTTTCTTCAATTGAAGGCATATGCTAATTACATCTCTGCCAGGGTAGAAGCAGGGGAAGTGTGCAGAGAAGAGATCTAGAAGAACTCAACCATGATGTGAAATCTATGAATAGCTATTTCAATAGCAGTGCACATCATTTGCAAATGCTTGATATTAATAGTGATTTGCTTATAAGAATGTTTACTTTCAATTCTGGGCCTATGACTACATTTTAAGGCATATATTTCATGACTAAGAAGGCAATTATTCTGTCAGGCTCACTATCAGGAGATAGTTGATTAGCAGTTTGAAATTTTTGTTTGTTTGTTTTTAACTATCTGAAGCTGTTATTTAAATTATACTTTAAGGTTTTATTGTCTTGACTCCTAACAATACCAAATATATCTCCCATTTCAATTTTCTTTTCCTTTAAGTCTTATCTGTCCTTTTTTTAATTTCAAGCAGTAAGTCTATTAAATACTTTGCAGAGTCCACAAATGGCTACTGAAAGTGACTATTTATTGCTGTTAAAAATCAGTTGTGGGTTACATATTTAAATCTGAATATCTGGGGGTGCCTGGTGGCTCAGTCAGTTGAGCATTGGACTCTTGATTTTGGCTCAGGTCATGATCTCACAGTTGGTGAGATGCAACCCCATGACAGGCCCTTCTCTGACAGCATGGAGCCTGCTTGGGATTCTCTCTTTCCATCTCTCTGCCCCTACCCTGCACAAACATGTGTGCGCTCTCTCTCTCTCTCTCACCCTCTTTTTTTCTCTCAGAGTAAATAAGTAAATAAATATTAAAAAGAATTAAATCTGAATATTTCGACATGCCATATAATTTGGTTCCAAAATGATATCCCATATAACCCTTTCTACTAATTATAGGAATAAATATGTTAGAGAAAATGATGATAGTTGAACATTGGAATTGCCATCAGTAATCTTAAATAAAGCATTAACAGTGTTCCTTTTTCACCATGATAATTTCTTAAAATTGTAAGTAAGTAGGCCCACATTTCAAATTTCAATCCAGTCAATAAGGCTTTATAGAAGAGTGAATGAAACGTTGTACTTGAGAATAAAAGAACGCCGTATTTCTGTTTTTGTCATTTCATGGTAAGTAACCTTAATTAGTTTGTTAATTTTTTTTTTTTCAAATGGGGCACCTGGGTGGCTCAGCCAGTTGAGCGTCCGGCTTCAGCTCAGGTCATGATCTCACAGTTCATGAGTTTGAGCCCTGCATCAGGCTCTATGCTGACAGTTCAGAGCTTGGAGCCTGCTTCGAATTCTGTATCTCCCTCTCTCTCTGCTCCTCCCCCACTCATGCTCTGTCTCTCTCTTGCCTTCAAAAATAAATTAAAACATTAAAAAAATTTTTTTAATGTATGCCAAATGCAAGTACAAATCTAGTTGATAACATTGTTGTGAATACTAAATCAAATTATATATATCATAGAGCTGTTTAGATAATTTGTGATATCAATGATATTAGATTAAAATTTTATACATGTTCCAAAAGTCCTATTTCATTTTTAATTAAAACATTGTATTTAAATATTTGATAAAAATGGTTGCCTCATTAAATACAATATTAAATTATAAGCCGGTCGTTCCTAATCAACATTCCAAAATGCTTTTGAGTACTGAACAGGTCTGAGCAGATTTTCCCTAATAGTGCAGTGCTAGATACAAAAACTGGTACAATTTACACTTAATATCCAAATCACTATAAATGCTCCTTTGCTGTTATTGTTATATGCTACTAATCACAGTCCATTCATTCTTCATTCTTGTATAACCACAATACGACATTCTATCTTCCCCATGCGACTCCTCCCAACCTTTAAAGTCCCTGACATGTCCACCTGGCCAGTCTTCTGCTACAGTGACCAGTGGGATTATTGTAGTCCCTAAAGGGCACTTGAAATAGCAACCCTGGTAACTAGATATCATGATCCCAAAAGGGACCTTCATGGACATAGTGAAGACAACTTCCAGGCAGTCTGACCCTTCCATAATGCCTAATAATTAGCCCAAATATTGCCAGCCAGTAGCATTAAGAGACTTTACTTTCCTTGTGTGAAACGGAAGTTATTCCAAGTTTTAAAATCTTTAGAAACTTTTTTAAAACTTATTTTCTCTAGGAAATTGTCATAGAGAGTATGTTGGATCACCTTTTTTGTGCTATACAATAAAATTTATACGCAGTGCTCAATCTCTGTTTCCTTTCCTATAAAGGAAATCCTTTATAACACCTCACAAAGTCTTACATATGTTCTATCTGCTTCCATTGCCTTTTTCCAATGTCATTCCATCTTGTGAACTCCTATTTAGCGCTCACGTTTTAGATCAAATATCTTCTTTTCTGGGAAATGTTATAGGATATCTCTAGACACTTTCTGCAGCATTTATCATTCTCTTATAGCAGTTATTGTATTTTACTATTTATGAAGGTGATGAACCCCTGGAGTCTTGTATCATTTTTGAACATCCATAACCTACCACAGTACCTGGCACAGAGAAGATATCCAATCAATACTGGCCAAGTGAATATGGATTTAGGAGGTGTTTATTTAGGATCTAGTATGTGACAGATGCTATTTTAAGTACTATCAATTCAGCATTTGGCCAAGCATCAGTTTGTTTGCACATGTGTTTGTTCATTTAACCTTCATGGGTGTCCTAGTTGGCCCGTTCAACCTGGGAATGCTGGAATTTCAGTTTTGTAAAGGTTAGATGCTAATGGTCCTTCTTTGTGTGACTTCAGTTCTGAAGAGTCAGTAGGGGGTCAGTTAAATGTCCAACTCTTGGTTTCGGCTCAGGTCATGATCTCACGGTTCGTGAGTTCAAGCCCTGCATTGGGCTCTGCACTGACAGTGCAAAGCCTGCTTGGGATTCTCTGCCTTTTTCTCTCTCTCTGTTCCTCCCCTGCTAGTGCTCTTTCTCTCTCTCAAAACAAACATTTAAATACTACTACTAAGTGAAATAAGCCACACAGAGAAAGACAGATACCATATGGTTTCACTCTTATATGGATCCTGAGAAACTTAACAGAAACCCATGGGGAGGGGAAGGAAAGAAAAAAAAAGAGGTTAGAGTGGGAGAGAATGAAAGCATAAGAGACTCTTAAAAACTGAGAACAAACTGAGGGTTGATGGGGAGTGGGAGGGAGGGGAGGGTGGGTGATGGGTATTGAGGAGGGCACCTTTTGGGATGAGCGCTGGGTGTTGTATGGAAACCAATTTGACAATAAACTTCATATATTGAAAAAAAATAAAATCAATCAATCAATCACTACTACTACTACCAATAATAATAATAATGGCTCTACTTAGGTCATGTGCCACAATCTGTAGGAACTGCTGCCTGCAAGTTCAACATTCTCCACATGGTATCATTTTTTGAAATGTGCAAGCCAGCCAGCATTAGCGAAAAGGAATTTGAGGTTTTCCTGATCCTGGGCAATGCTGCTGCTAATTGTTTTGGCTTTTAATGTTACAACAATGTGATTTACTATGCTATTTTTCCTCAATCATGACATCTCAAGTCTACAAACTTAGCAATTTTCCTATCTTTTCTGTAGCTACAGCTATACTAATTACTGCCCACCCTTTAGTCATAAAAGGTAAGCATTCCACATCACCTATGCTGAAGAACCACATTAAGAAGAGAACAATTTAGAGTGATAGCTGCCTGACTGTGGTCCATAGATAACACTGCAAGAAGATAGCAGAAATGAGAATTTGTTAAACCCCCATGTGTGAGTGCTCTCATAACCACCTCCTTCAAACTGAGGGGCAATGCACATGTCCTGCATGGACTTTAGATGGGACTGGAGAATGTTGAAATCTATAAATATCTATATGAAGAGAAAATAGGAGATAAAGTTCTACACTCTAATACTAATCCAAAACTACAGAATGTTTATTAAATATGAGTCAACAACTTATTCTTGTCCCAGAGTATTTTTAAAAAGGTAAATTGTTTAATAGTGAGTTTAGATCATCAGTTCCAGCACATCATGTGTGCAATAAAACAAGAGTGGTGAATAAATAGATGTGAGTAACTTCATTCCTACCTCAACCTAAATGTAGGAGAAGGTGACAGAACTACTAAAATCCAGGGACCAGGGACATTTTAAATACTTAGTTCACTCAATTCTATTCACTGACACCATTTTCTATAGTCTCTCCTCTCTATATACACATACAAATAACTTGCAGAAAGAACTATCGAAGCGAAAGAAAATTGTTTTCTATCCTTTCTGGGCAAGAAGGGGAAAATGTGTGACTAGTACTGTACACAGGCCCAGGAAAATCCAGTGTAGTATTTTAAACTATTATATCAAAATGTGGTTATATTTACATGGATAAGTACACATTTCTAAGTTTTTATTTCAAGTGAATATAGCACTTTGTAAATACAGTTGATATTAATAAAAACATAAGTATAATTTATGTTACATTAATTGCTTTTCCAACTTATTTCAGAATAGCATACATCAGGGTGCCTGGGTGGCTCAGTCGGTTGAGCGTCCGACTTCGGCCCAGGTCATGATCTCGCGGTCCGTGGGTTCGAACCCTGTATCGGGCTCTGTGCTGACAGCTCGGAGCCCAGAGCCTGTTTCAGATTCTGTGTCTCCCTCTCTCTCTGACCGTCCCCTGTTCATGCTCTGTCTCTCTCTGTCTCAAAAATAAATAAACATTAATAAAAATTTAAAAAAAAAGAATAGCATACATCTTTTTAAAGAAAGAGCAATTTGGATTTATTTTGATTATGAGAAACTTGCCTTCAATTCGAATGTATAAAGCAGGATTTATACTTGAAGAAATAATTGAAAGTGACCAAAGAAGGTTTTCAGCAGCTAAAAAGAACAATAATTAGTTGCTAACCAAGGAAGGGAAGAGAAGTGTGTCCAGAGTGGGCACAGTTTCAGAGATGCAATAAGATCCAACTGTCCTCCACATACAAACTCCTACTAATATTTACCATACTATCCAGAATTTCATTTACTAAGGTTATTATTTTTGGCTAAAACATTGTTTGTAGGAGGTCTTGGTTTAAAAATATATAGTTATAACAGTAGCAGAAGTAACAAGAACAGCAACAGCAATAATAAAATGTTAATCTACCATATGCCAGTCATTCCTGTAAGTGCTTTACAATGATTTTTCCTTCCAGCCTCCCACATGCCTTGCCCATCATCACCCTCAGTTAATGACATTGCTTCTTATTCTAATGAGAAAATGGGAACAATTAGAAGAGAACATCTTCATACTCCAACCACTGCCTTCATTTGTCCACCTGACTATCGCATCATGTTCTTCATCCCCTTTTAGGATAACTCACACCCCCAGTTCCCTTGCTCCTCTCTGTGCACTTCTCTGTTCCCTTTGCTGGCTCATTTTAATGGGAAATACAGTTAATCACTTAATTGCATTGGTATTGAATCCTCACCACTTAGGACTTTTCCCTCTTTTCTGTCTTGGTGATCTCATCCAGACTTTTGACTTCAAATATCATCTATAGGATTTGTTACTGACTCTCATATTTCTATTTTCAATCTACACTTGTTGAACTCAAGTTTTATATATCTAACAGTTGACTTCATCTTTGGGTATCTAAACATGAATCAGCTATCTAAACCTGAATTTTTGATTCCCCTCCCTCCCCCCCCAGACTGCTCCTCTCACACTCTTTTACATCCTCAGTAAGGATTTGTTCCTTCCTTCCGGTTTCTTCCCCAGTAGCTTGCAAGTTTCATTAGAGAGGTAGTTTTGTCTATTTCTGTTTATTGCTGTATCTGCAGGATATTGGTTAGGACTAGGGCATTTTGCCAGCAGTTGATAAATACATTGAATGATAATAATAAGAGTTACATCTGTATTCTCTGTATTGTTCCTGTTTTCACAGGTTTATTCAGTCTTCCCAAAAAGTCTCAATGGTAGGTATTCTTATTCTTATTTACAAACAACCTCAGAGGGCTTAAGTAACTTGCCAGCAGTAACAGAGATAAATAGATATCGGTGCCAAATTTTCAACACAAAATTTGTTTTGTGTGTGTATGTGTGTGTATGCATGTGTTTGCATGTGTGTTTACAGAAAGAGAGAGAGAGAGAGAGAGAGAGAGAGAGAGCCCGCTTATCATCTAGATTTCCTTCATTCTGAATTAACAACTTTCTGCATGGCGGGCATGTTGGTTAAAATATCTTTTGGCTACAGAAATAATATTCTTAGTTCTAGTAGATCTTCAGCAAATTATTTTACAGTTGCTCCTTATTTATTCATTTCTTCTATCTCCTTTTTCTTTATACAGAAACAGAAATCGAGATAAAGAACAAGTAAAAACATGGCAGTAGTAGAGCTAGACTTAAGGTGGCATTCACAAAGTAATAAGTACTGTTGTTAACTTCTCTTGAGCTATCAAAGTTGCATTGAGTAAACAGGTAATAGTGTTAAATCAATGTAGTTTGAGGTGTCCATGTGTTTAGTGTCAATATAAAAAATTCCATGACCAATTTAGAGGTTTTCAAAATTACTTCTAAAAAAGGTAAGTGCAATTAAATGAGTTAGTTATACCCAATTATGTGTGAAGATTAATATGCTTTGTCAAGTAATGCTTTTACCACAGACTTTACTATTTTCATCTGTTATTCCCTACTTTACTGTGAATTTTTTAAAAATATGATTTAAGAAACTATTTTCATTTCTGTTTTCTCAGCAGAATTTTAAATAATTTATGGCTTTAGTTATATTTGTTTTGAGAGTGAAATCTACTGCCCAATATAGCCTTTATGTCATTCTTTGTTTTAACAGTTTATATCTTAATATCACATATAAACCAAAGTCTATGAAATCCCACAATGATTAGGCCAACTCAGCAATATTTCGCTGACAGTTATTTTTCTTTCTTTTCATTTTCATGTGGGAGTTTTACAATTTGTAAGACATAAGGAATATTTTAAAGTTATTCTTAGGCTTCCAGGTCTGTAGTGGAATGCATACCAGCACTCAAATGCTCTCCTAAATTCCCACTGTAGGTGTGTCACAGAGAGCAAGGGGGAAGCACTAAAGTGAAGGAACTCTAAGAGGTGGCAGGGGAGTCCCACATCAGGACTCAGGTGGCAGCTGGGGCTGGGGGTGATGTGGCATGTAAGCAGTAGTGAATACTCTTTGCTGAAATCTTACGAGATGTATACTTTGAAGTCTTAGTGTAGAAGTGAAGAATTAGGTAAGGAACTGAAAAAAAATAAAAGGATTAATTAAAGATTCCTCTACACAACAGCTGCTCCACAAATTATTTCATCTCTCCCTCACACTGGGAATTCTGACATTTTGGGGGAGGTAGAGGCTAACAGCCAGTTCCCTGCCTGAATACATCCAAATAAAGCAGGTTGGCTGTTGCACCCTGCTTTTGTTTTCATGCAGTTTCCCACCCATGGGAAAGAAGGTTGGGGGAAAAACAGGTCTGTGTGTACTGCAGAATAGGAAATTCCCTTTAACTGCATTATGAAATTCCACACGTTTATTCCTAAAAAAGAATGAACAACCAAGATTTATCACATTGGTTGGGAACACAAGCAGCATAAAAGACAAAGACAAAGATGGAGAAACTAACCCTGGCATAATCTGAGACAACCAAGAAGGAGAAGAAAACGTAACCAAAAAAACTATGAAATTAGAATCCTCTGAGACGTATTAAAATGTATCATATCCAGGGTGCCTGGGTGGTTCAGTGAGTTAAGCGTCTGACTCTTGATTTTGGCTCAGGTCATGATCTCACAGTTCATGAGATCTAGCATGGCATGGGGCTCCATGCTGACAGCACAGCATGGAACCTGTTTGAGATTCTCTCTCTCTCTCTCTCTCTCTCTCTCTCTCTCTCTCTCTGCCCTTTCTCTCTGTGCACTCACACACACATTCTCTCTCAAAATAAATAAACTTAAAAAAAGAGATATTTGTATCCTTGAAAGCAGGAAGAGGAACAATTAGAGGAAAATGAAGAACTCTATATAAATCATGTAAGTAAGAATATTTAAGGGACCTTGGGTTTGGTGGTGATGTCTTAGACAAAACACCAAAAGCTGGGTCCACAAACAAAAATTTAATAATTGATAATCAGTCACCAGTTAGGGGAGCTGAACAATGGAGTGTAGTAAGAGAATAAGAGCAGCTGAAGAGAACCCTGCCAAAATAAACAAAACTGTGTGACATCCCAGTGTGAGTGTCCATGGCCAAGAATGTGCCCTCTGTGAACATCAGAGGCTTCACAGCATAGTGTAAATAGACTTCACTAAAATAATCTAGTCAGTCACTAAACAAACAAGTGAAGAGTAGTAACAGTCCCAGAGGGTTAATGGCAACATCAGAGCTCTTACAACGTGTGTTCTAAAATGTCTAGTTTTAAATTAAAAATTATAAACCATGCAAAGTAACAGGAAGAAGTGACCCACAGACTGGAAATAAAGCAGGCAATGGAAAGTGCTTTTGAATGCAACAACCTGTTGTTGGATTTAACAGACAAATCTTGAAAGTAGACATTAAAAATATGTTAAAACAACTAAACCAAATGTGCTTAAAGAAATAAAGGAAATGATGATTAATTTTATGTGTCATCATGTTGGGTTGAAGGATGTCCAGGGAGCTGGTAAAACATTTCTGGATGTGTCTGTGAGGGTGTTTGTGGAAGAGATAACCATTTGAATTGGTGAACTAAGCAAAGCATTTAAATAGCTACTGACTCTTCAGGGTTTACCATGTGATCTCACGTAATCCTGACAACTATCTGATGATAAGTATTTGTATTTTCCCACTATAAAATAACCATATTTTACCAAAAAGGAAAATGGAGATTAGAAAAACTATAAAAATCAGACAAAGATAGCACAACAACAGAATAGCTGAGATGAATCCCAGTGAGTTTTAGATGTGTTGTATGAAAGAAGACATGATGGAATTTTAAAACAGGACATTATGCATGACACAGTCTGGCAGGAGAAAGTGGCAGGGCTGGAGAGATAATATCTCAGATCTCATAATATCAACAACAATTGACACTGTTGCTTCCTTCCTTCTTACACTTTTTAAAAAATGTTTATTTGGTTTTGAAAGAAAGAGCACGAGTGGGGAAGGGACACAGAGAAGGAGACAGAGGATCCGAGGATCCGAAGCAGTCTCCTTTCTGACAGCAGCTAGCAGGATGCAAGGCTCCAACTCAGGAACCATGAGATCATGACCTGAGCCCAAGTCAGATACTCAACCAACTGAGTCACCCAGGCACCCCCTTCTTTTACTCTTTACCCTGGTGGTATCTTCCTTTTGATTCTCCTTTCTATCTTTTTCTGTTGTTTTTCTTTACCGTATGGTGCTGCCTATTTTTGTCTGGTGTTATTAATTATTCATGCTTAATTCTATTAAATCTTGCCTATCCCCATGCACTACTGTCTCCACATGTATCATGTGCAAGCCTGCACTTCTTAGTTGGGACTCTCTTGAGCACTAATCCTAAATGTCCAATTTCTACATCACTGCTCAATTCTACATCATTGTTATATTAATTTTCTTTTCATCCGTACTGCTATTGTCATAACTCAGGTTTGTACCATTTCTTGCTTATGTTATTTCAGAAGGCTAATGACCAGTAATCCATCCTTTAATTTACCCCTTATTGATATGAGTGCTGTTCTGAAATGCAAACTTGATCTTAAAATTGCCCGTGGCATGAAATTCACAGTTTACAGAATTTCATAATAGAAATATAATGTGTATACACACCAGCATATATTGATGATATTTTTTCTTTCATGGTATCTGCTGTAATGGAATGTGGAGAGAATAGGTCATGTTATCCTATTGCTGGTCTAGCCTAGTTAAGACCCAGTCAATTCAGAAAATTTAGCATCCTTTCTTAAAAATAGGCTTTAGCCCTGAAATGACTGACATAAGTTTTGAGTCATGGAATCATAAGATAATGCCTTGGTTTATCAAATGGGGTAGAAAAAGAACCATATTTCTTCATCAATATTATCATTTATTATTATTGTCTAAAACTGCCAATATCGAGGATAAAATACTTTACCATCATGATATCTCAAATGAAAACTTATAAGCTAAATGCCAGTATGTCCACAGGAAAATTTAAAAAATTTAAGCTTCAGTCACATTGCTTCCTCAAACAACTTGATTCTACTAGACGAGTGAAAAGAAAACAAACATTCAATGTAAAAGCCTAGCGCTAGTACAAGTGGACCTGAGCAGCCCAAACCTGTGTGGTTGTTTAACTGTATATCATTTGTCATATATATCATATATATTATATATCACATTTCACATATACCCACACACATACACACACACAGACATATATGTATATGCTCAATATGCTCATGAGTATACAGGTCTGAGTAAAGGAAAATAATTCAGATAATTCAAATATTATACTTGGAGTTGGTGAAAATGGTAAATAATAGATTCAAATATGAAGTCCTCTGGCAGAGAGATAGCTAAAGGTATAGAAAATCCCGAGAACCAAGAGACAGATCTTTTAAAAGTATAATGTAGATCAGAATATATGGTTTGAAAATCAGGAAAAAACTTCAAGTTTCAACTTCTGTTAACTGACTTTTCTGGATGGCTTCCATGAAAGTTTTAAAGGATTTCTCAGTAGCTTAAAATATATATAAATATATATATTTAATATACTTAATTATATCTAGGACTTAATGAAGATTAATGGTTGCTTAATTATACTTCTTAGATCCTTCCCTGATGTGCCCAGTGTGTGATACATCTATTAGGAAAACAAGAAAATCTTCCATATCCATAATCAATGAACATATGAGGGTTTCTTTTACATTAGACTTTCACTTGTTCAGTTTCTTTTTCTATGTCATGCTTGTTTTAGATTCATTAAACAACTCCTTATCAAGAAGTCGTCATAGTGTCTGAGATGAGGTAGATATTTGAAATCGAAATTGCATAGAAAGAAGACGTATGTGTACAGCTCCCTCTCTGGTTCTGATGTGCTCTTCATGCATGACTAACCTGGAGACCACAGGAAGCCTATGCAATCATTGGAATCAGTCAGCACTTTGCATTATGTGCCCAGCCAGATACCTCATGGTTTTGTTTTGGTTTTTTTTGTTCCAGTGTGTGCTGGATCTTGGCCCTGCTTGGCTCTAAAATGCTTTGTAAAACAAAACAGAATGCATTTGATGCCTGCTTGCACTTCATTCACATTTCCAAATAACAGTGTTATTATTGTATCTCTAAACACCGCATAGATTTCAAAGCTATTGGATTTAAATACTTTAAATTAACTACATAACTTTCTAAACTTTTAAAAAATTGGCATCAAATCAAGACATAAAAATCAAATACAACATTTAAACATTTTGGTTTATTTTAGGAGTTTCTATTGCTATTTTAATCAAATAATGTAGAAATTGAAGGAATCTTATTAATATTGACTGCTTTGCCATTAGACACAAATTATTTTAATAGTAAAAATATATTGAGATAAGTATTTTTAGAGATTTTGGCATAAGATGCTCAAATTCTAAAATGTTTGTGTCTACTGATAAAACAGCGAGAAGTCAAAGTAATGAATCTAGGTTTCTTATTCAGGTCCTTTGCCCTTTTTTTAATCAGGCTTTTTGTTGTCATCGAGTTGTACGAGTTCTTTATATACTTTAAATATTAACACTTTATCAGATATATGGTTTGCAAATGTTTTCTCCCATTGTGTAGAATGTCTTCATTTGTTGATGGTTTCTTTTGCTATGCAGAACTCTTTAGTTTGATGTAATCCCACTTGTTTATTTTGCTTTTTTTACCCATGCTTTTGGCATAAAATCCAAAAACAAAACAAAAAAAGTACTGCCAAAATCAAAGTCAAGGGACCTGTGTTTTTTTCCAGGATCCCTATGGTTTCAAATCTTAAGTCTACATGTGTAGCCCATCCTGAGTTGATATATATATATATATATATATATATATATATATATATATATATATACACACACTATAAGATGATAGAGTACAACTTTCCTTCCTTTCTTCCTCCCTCCCTGCCTCCCTCTCTCTTCCCTCCCTCTGTTCCTTCCTTCCTTCCTTCCTTCCTTCCTTCCTTCCTTCCTTCCTTCCTTTCTTCCCTCCCTGCCTCCCTCTCTCCTCCCTCCCTGCCTCCCTCCCTTCCTTCCTCCCTTCCTCCTCCCTCCCTTCCTTCCTCCTCCCTCCCTTCCTTCCTTCCTCCCTCCCTTCCTTCCTCCCTTCCTCCTCCCTCCCTTCCTTCCTTCCTTCCTTCCTTCCTTCCTTCCTTCCTTCATAGAAAGTTTTCTAGTTTGTCTTCCTTTCTAGTTTTCCTAACATCACTTACAGAAGAAACAATTCTGTCTCCAATGTATATTATTGGAAACTTTATCAAAAATTAGTTAAGCATGTATGTATATGGCTTTATTTCTGGGGTATCTATTCTATTCCATTAGTCTGTGTGCCTGTCTTTATGCCAGTAGCATACTATTTTGATTATGATAGCATTGTAATATAGTTTGAAATCAGAAAATGTGATGCCTCCACCTTTATTCTTTTTGCTCAAGATTGCTTTAGGTATTTGGGATATTTTGTGGTTCCATACAAATTTTTGCGAAAAATTTAACAGGGATTTTGACAGGGGTAACATTGAGTCTGTAGATTGCATTGGGTAGAATGGACATTTAACAATGGTAATTCTTCCAATTCCTGAATACAAGATTTTTTCCTTTTCTTTATGTCTTTTTCAGTTTTTTGTCAGTATTTTATAAGTTTAAATATATAGATCTTTCACTTCCTTGTTTAAATTTATTCCGAAGTATTTTATTCTTTTTGATTCTTCTGTAAATGGGATAGTTTTCTTAATTTCTTTTTCTTATACTTTGTTCTTAGGGTATAACTTTTCTCTCATTTCTAACTTTGCTATTTTGTTTGTAGTGTATCTTTTCTCCCCCATACACTTTTTTCTAAGTTTATTTATTTATTTTGAGAGACAGAGTGATCAAGTGGGGGAGGTGCAGAGAGAGAGGGAGAGACAGAATCCCAAACAGGCTCCACACTGTCAGCCCAGAAACCCATGCTCAGCTCAATCTCAAAAACTGTGAAATCATGATGTGAGCTGAAATCAAGAATTGGAAGTTTAAGTTACTGAACCACTCAGGTGCCTCTCCCCCATGCACTTTTAAGATGTTTTCTTTATCTCAGGGCTCCTGGCTGGCTCAGTGGGTTAAGCTTTGGACTCTTGATCTTAGCTCAGATTCATGAGCTCACAGGTTGTGAGTTTGAGACCTGTGTTGGGTTCCTCACTGACAGCATGAAGCCTGCTTGGGATTCTGTCTCTCCCTCTCTGTCTCTTCCATGCTGTCTCTTGAACTCTGTCTCTCAAAATAAATAAATAAACTTAAAAAAATAAAAAATAAAAAAAAGATGTTTTCTTTACCTCTCTTTTAAGCAGTTTGATTTTGATGTTCTTTGGTGTACTTTTTTTTTTTTTTAATATTTCTTCTGAAAGTAGTTCATTGACCTTCTTAGATTCGTGGATGTATTTTTGTTGTTGTTGAATTTATAGTTTTTGCACATTTTTTCCTACAAATATTTTCTCATGATCCTTTCTCTTCTTCTTGGATTCCAAATATATTTATATTAGGCCACTTGAAGTTGTCTCATAACTCACTGCTAACTATATTAATGTTTCCATTTGTATTTCTCTTTTTGTTTCATTTTGGATAATTTCTATGCCTAAGCCTTCACATTCACTAATCTTCTCCCCTGAAGCGTGTGATCTGATGTTAATTCCATCAAGTATATTTTCATCTTAGATATTGTGTTTTTCATTGCTAAGGGTTCAACAGGGGATTGTTTATAACATCCATATCTCTTTTTATCATACTCATGTGTTCCTCTTCTTTCTCAATTGTATGGAGTATTACTTATAACAACTGTATTAGTGTCCTTTAACACTAATCCAATCATCTGTATTATTTGAGGGGTCATTTTAATTGATTATTTTTTCTCCTTAATATCAGTTGTACTTCTTTCTGTTTCTGTGCATGTTTTTTTTTTTTTTTTTTTTTTTTTTTTTTTTTTTTTTTTTATGGATGCCAGACATTGTAAAATTCAACATTGTTAGGTGATAGATTTTTTTTTTTAATTTCTGTTCTTTTAATAGTCTTTGAGTTTTCTTCTTGGCTTCAGATAAGATAAGTATAAACTGTTTTTATTTTTTGAGGCTTGCATTTCAACTTGTTAGGTCAGTCCTATCCTATTAGTCTTTGTTCTAAGGTTAATCTGGCCCTACCACTCAGACAATAACAGTTTGCAGACTCTATTTGATGCCAAGCTTATTATGAAGTTGTCCAGTGTGGACAGTGAAAGCAAGAACATTTCCTAGTACTTTGTAAAGTCTGGGTATTGTTTCAGCCGCTCCTTTCCTAGGGCTTTTCTCTGGCCGTGGAAGTTTTCTCACATACTTGTGCTGCCCAGTACTCTGTTGAAGAGTACTCTGTGCATGTGTGTGGCTCTTTCTGTACAATTCTCTGGCATTCTGTCTTGTGATTTTTAGTCTCTTGACCTCCTCAAACTTTTAATCTTTTTCCTCAACTCATAGACAGCTCTGGACTCCATTTTTGTTTCCTTCCTTATGTAGTTGCCCAGAAATTCTGTTTAGGCAGTTAGATGGAACAATTGTAGGGCTCATATTGGTTGTTCCTCTTTTCTCAATGGTATTGTCTGGCATGCTTTCCAATGAAAGCCATTAGCTTCATGCATCTTACTTAGTTTTCTAGTTGTGTACAATGGAAGAGATAGCACATTTAGTCTCTGGCACTGTATCATGCCTAGAAGTTAACATTCTAGTTGTTGTTTTTAAAAAAACATATATATTAAATCATCTTTTTAAGTATTGGGGGTTTCTCTGGGCATAAATTTTCCATGTGGTTCTAGAATTTTGGTAAGTTTCCTTTCTGTCTCCTACTATGGAAATGAAATATTTTATAAATCTCTTATATTTTCTTTCAGCTAATACTAATGTTAACTAACATTTCTTTCAGGAGATTATTCTATTATTTGTAAATATCCAGCATTGGTTTACTTTGTAGTGAGCTTTTGCTTTCTAGATTCTGAGTGTCGGAGATAAAGACCAAAGCATGCATGCCTTTAGCCACATCTAAAATGAATCTTTTTACCATTCATCTATTGTAAGGCCAATAATCTTTCACTTAAATTCTTCAACTCTTCCCAAGCTTCATTTCAAAGTCCTCCATGTTTGCTTTTCTATTATTTTCTTTCATTTATTCATCTGCGTTCACCAATTTCCTCTTTTTCTTTTTAGTAATTCTCAGTATGAAGAGAATTACTTCCATCCACCAATAGCCTAAAAAAGAATATAGAAATATTCTTAGACCAGAAATCATTATCTGGGCTAGCCTGAGTTAATTAGCCACCAGTATTAACATTTTCCATAGTAACATACCTCAAATACAAACCAACCAACCTGATTACCTTGAATATCTACTATTTAGACTTATATATTGATTACATTCCAAGGAGTTTTTTTGGCATCATTATTTCTTTTGTTATTTGTCATTAAAATAACATCGTATAACAAATATTTAATTAAAAATCTTGAGGAGAAAATAAAATATGGAATAATATAGCTTTAATTAACAAATTCACCCAGTGTTGTTCAATGTGGTCATAGATGCTGTATTACACAACATATATGTGCATTTTGGAAATGTTTCATCAGTGTTGGTTTATTTTAGGAACAGATACTTGAAGGCTACAAAGTTCCAAAAAAATGTAAGTTCTGTTGATCTGATTTCTAATATGAAAATAAGAATCAGCATGTCAGAGTTTCACAGCTTTTAGTATTGATACTAAATAACAGGCATAGTTTCCAAGTAATATATTCTTATGATGCTTATGAGCTCTTCAATTTATTTGAAGCATAATACTTCTCACGGCAAATAACAGCCCTGTCTAGTTGCACAGTATGCACTCAAAAATGCTCCAGGTTGTAATGCCTTCTGTTAAATGTATCTGTAGGTGTTGAGCCTTTTTATTTCCTTTTAGTATTATGTTCTTAGCTGTCAGCTGAGATGTCTTTTATGTTGCATTTTGTAATCTCTTTAAGTCATTAGTCATTTTAATTGACAGATATTACAATTCTTTTAAAAACCTGATTAGAGTCCTGTCCAATTCATAAAGATTTATCTTCAGTGTTCATTTTCAGGCCTATTATCTGCAAACAATATCTAGCATCATGGCCTTAAGATGTTCCTTTTATGCTTGCAAATATTATTGCCATTGATAAATATATAAGGATTATTCTACATAGAATTTACTGTTGTTATTGCTTTATCAAAATATAAAATTTGAAATGGATAATGAATTGTAAGAAATAGCAAACATTCTCAAGTTAAAATGACCACCCTAACTCTAAGTACTGGCTTGCTTATGACCATTTTTTAAAAAATTTTTCTCTAGAATTTAAACTTAGTACAGTCTCCATAGCTCTTTTCAAAAAGTGTAAAATAATCTTTGTAATTAAGAAAGCTAGTAGTTGTAAATGGTTAATACAATCTCATATTTTTTCATTCCTATAAAAGGTTCCTATAAACCTTTTATTGTCATGTCAGTTGCAATGTTTTCTTGCTCCATTGTTGTTAGTTGTTTTCTGTTGCCCTATTGTATTCATTCTCATCCTATTTTTATGAAGTTCTAAAACTGAATCTATCATTATATATATGAAAATTTAATGTCATACATTACTATTATTCACCAAAATATCTGAATTTATTCATTATTCAGAGACATGGAGTCTTATACTTCTCTGCCCCTTTGAAGATAAGCATGACCAAGTAACTCCCTTTAATTTGAACATAATTTTCAGAAATAGATACTTAAGAAGGGACAGTCAGTTCCTCGTGCTCATTTCCCTCAAAGTAGTTTTATATTTATTGATTTTGCGATTGCTCAAGAGCAAAACTAAATATTGAGTCACTACATAGAAGACAGTTATATTGGAGAGACACCTGAACCTGGGGAATGGATTTTATGTAAGGAGTGAGTTTTGTTTTGAAAAGTCACTCAGTAGCACTTATTTATGGTAAAAACACTGAGTAAGCTCGGGGTAGAGGTGGCTTCCTCAGCTTGATAAAGAACAACTACAAAAAACCTACAGCTAATATCAGACTTAATGGTAAGAAACTTGGTGCTTTCCTACTAAGATCAGGTAATAGGCAAGAATGTTCCTTTTCTCCACCCTTGTCACCATCATACTGGAAGTTCTAGTGAATTCAATAAGACAAAAAAAGGAAATAAAAATATATAGATAGAGAGGGAAGAACTAAAACTGGAGGTAGGGAAAGAAGCATAGACAGAGTGCAAAGTATTTTTAAGGCATGGAAAAAATTATGATACCAGAATGATGGGTACATGTCATTATACATTGGTCTAAATCCATAGAATGTACAATTCCAAGAATGAACCATAATATAAAAAATGAACTTTTGGTGATAATGATATGTCAGTTCAGGGTCATCAATTGTAGCAAATATAACATGCTAGTGGAGGATGTTGGTTATAGGGGAAGCTATACATATATGGAGGCTGAGGATATATAGGAAATCTCTGCATTTTTCCCATGAATTTTCTATGAACCTAAGCCACTCTAAAAACAAAAGTCTAAATTAAAAAAAAAAAAAAAAAGAATGGACAAACAAGCAAAAACCTTGAGCCACTTGTTATCCTGAGTGATTCATTTTCCTGATAAGAATATCTTCTCTACTTAGGCCATTCTATACCATGCTTTCAGTTATACTTTTGGTACTTGGTGTTAATGTTCATCAAGTACTATTTCATTTCCCACCAGTATTAGGCATAGTTTCCTAATATTCATTTATATCCAATGAATTCCAAATTCATTTATATCCAGCTCTGTCATCCCATCTTTTGTAAATATGTTCCTAGTTATGCCAGAATCCATCTCTCCTTTCTAACTGTTCCTATTCCATGTATACCCTATGTTATTGGTTTCCAAAATGGTTCCTATATGTTTTAGTTGTGGCAAAAGTAACTTATTAGAATGTAGAAGGGAAATATTGTGAGTTCATTTCATATATATGTTTTATGAGAAAAGAAAAAAATAAATTTTAAACATTTTCTTGTGCCTTTACAGATTCTACATGCCAGATGCTCAGTTGCTGTGCATCCCATGTAGTAAATGATAACATCCCAAGAAAGTAATGGGAGATGTTCTATGTGGACATCCTTCATCCCTTATTCTTTTTTAATGCGTGGGATATATTGAGTTAAAATGTGTTTTGAGTCCATCATGTTGAAGATAATTCTAATAAGAAATACAAAAACAAAGGATTTCCAGAGAAGATAGCAGGGTAGGAGGATCCTAAACTCACCTTCTGTGAATAAAACTAGATAATACCCACATCAGTGTAAATAACTCAGAAAAAAAAAACCAAAACAAAAACAAATACTGCCAAAACATTATCCACAGCTAAATGTAGAGAAGAGGCCACATTAAAACTCATAAGAAGAGAGGAGATGTGGTCTGGAAGCAAGATGACGCACAAGATGGTCTAGGGGAGGGAGGGCCACTGCAATGATGGGGAAGGTAAAGGAGCAGACCCCACCCTGGGCACCCCAGGCACAGGGACCTGAATTAGAAAGATGAATCCCCATACCATGTGGTTTTGAGAACCAGAGGGGCTTAACACACCAAGTTTTCACATCAGTGAAGCTGATCACCTGAATATTTAAAAATCAGCAGCTCTGCTCTGGGAAATAAGAAGACAAGGTGAAAGTGAGTCGCTGGTCTTACAGAGACAGCACAGCAAACAGCTCCACTAAGATAGAGAAAGAAGCAACAGTTTGAAAAATGGCTGGTGTGTATGGGAAGGAAATTTGTTTACTAATCTCAGAGCATGTGCTAGAGAGGCAGGGATCTTTGGGAGACCTCTCCAAGAACAAAACAGCTGGTGGGCGCTATTCCCTTTCCCTCCCCGTAACCTAGATACCCGGACACCTGTGGGAACCAGTGAGTGCCAGTACTCTCCACATAGCTTGCTAATAGTATGCCTAACCCCTGAGGACCTCCAACGTGTGCTTAGCAGGAGTTTTCCACATAAGCACCAGGTCTCCTCCCACAACACACCTGTAAAAGCTTGCCAACACCACACATCCTGGCTTCTGTGGACTCAACCCCTCCAACCCAGCCTCAGCAATGGTACATCCAAAGTGAAACCACAAGCATGGCATTGTGTATAGGGGTTCTAAAATGACTTCTGTTTGGGGGTGAGGGGAAGATAAGCACACAAAACAGTTACATTGTAGCCCTAGTAGTGGGCTGGGGTCAGACATCTAGTCTGACTATAGACCCTGCCCACCATTGAAAACCTCCCAGTGGAGAACACAGGGAGAGTGCCACTGCAGCTCAGGCAAACACCTGGTCTGACTCAAGTCAAGTTCAAGGTGGCCCCATATGGGCCTATTTACAACACAAAGACCGAACCCTACCCATAATAGGCAAAGAAAGCCATGGCAGATGACTAGACTTGAGGCAAAAGCTGCTCAGCCACAACAGTAGGGCATAGACAACACACATAAGAGACACCCCTGAAGTGACAGATTCTGGTGAACAGGGGACATTTCAATTACAGGGCATTACTGGATCTCTTCTTCATAAGGCCACTATTTGCAAAAACAGGAGAAATAGTTATCTTTCCTAACAGACACAGAGAAGTAGACAAAATGAGGAGAGAGAGGAATAGGCCCCAAATGAAAGAACAGGACAAAATCACAGCAAGAGAGCTAAATGAAATGAAGGTAAGTAATATCTCTGCTAGAGAATTTAAAATACCAGTCATAAAGGTACTGGACTTGAGAAAAGAATGGAGAATCTCAGTGAGATAGAAAACATAAAAAAGCACCAATGAGAAATGAAGTACGTAAAAACTGAAATTAAAAAATATAGTAGAGGGAATAAATAGTAGAGCAGAGGAAGCAGAAAAACAGATCAGTGACATGGAGAACAGAATAATGGAAAGCAATCAAGCTGAACAGAGAAAGAATAAAGGTTAATAAAGAATGAGAATAAAGGAACTCAACAACACCATCAAGCATAACAACATTTGCTTTACAGGGATCCCAGCAGGAGAAGAGAGAGAAATGTGGGCAAAAAAACTTATTTGAACAGATAATAGCTAAAAACTTCCATAATCTGGAGAGGAAACAAATTCCTGAGGGCAAGGAAGCACAGAAAGCTCCCAACAACATCAATCTCAGGAGGTCTATATCACGACTCATGGTAATTAAAATGGCAAAAAGCAGTGATGAAGACAATTTGGGGGTGCCTGGGTGGATCAGTCCATTAAGCTCCAATTCTCAATTTTGGCTCAGGTCATGATCTCACAGTTTGTGAGTTTGGGTCCATGTCAAGTTTCACACTGGCAGCTTGTAACCCGTGTGGGAATCTCTCTCTCCCTCTCTCTCTTTGCTCTTCCCCCACTTGTGCTCTCTCTCTCCCCAAAATAAATAAACTTTAAAAGAGAGAGAGAGAGAGAGAGTGGATTTTAAAAGCAGCAAAACAGTTACTTACAAGGGAAATGCCATAAGGCTGTCAGCTGATTTTTCAGCAGAAACTTTGTTAGCCGGAAAGGAGAGGCATGATGAATTCAAAGTGCTGAAAGAAAAGAAGAAAAAAACAGAATCTGCAACAAAGAATACTCTATCCTGCAAAACTTCATTCAGAAAAGAAAGAGAGATAAAGAGTTTCTCACAAAAACAACATAAAGGAATTCATCACCACTAAACCAGAACTATTAAGAAATGGTAAGAGGTACTCTGAGTGGAAAGAAAAGACTATAAGTAGGAGTAGGAAAAGTAAAAGCACAACAGCATTAAAAATAAATGTATCTAGGGGCACCTGGGTGGCTCAGTTGGTTAAGCATCTGACTTCGGCTCAGGTCATGATCTCAAGGTTCATGAGTTCGAGCCCCACGTCGGGCTCTGTGCTGACAGCTCAGAACCTGGATCTTGCTTTAGATTCTGTCTCCGTCTCTCTCTGCCCTTCCCCCGCTTGTGTGTGCTCCCTCTGTCTCTCTCTCAGGAATAAAACAGTAAAAAATTATACATACATATATATATATATATATATATATCTATATATATCTATATATATCTATATATATCTATATCTATATCTATATATATATCAATACATATATATATCAGTCAAGGAACTCACAAAATAAAAGTATTAAAAATATGACACCATGTACCTGAAGCATGGTGATGAGGAGAGCAATAAGAATGGGTTCAAATTTAAGTGACCATAAACTTTATATAGACCACTATATGCAGAAGATGTTATATATAAACCCAATGGTAACCACAAATCAAAAACTAGTAATACACATGCAAAAAATAAAGAGAAAGGAATCCAAATATGTGCCTAAGGAAAGCCAACTAATTGTAAGAGAAGAAAGGAACAGAGAACTACAAAATCAATTATTAAACAAGGAATAAAATGGCAAAAATGCATACCTATAAATAATTACTTGGAATTTAAATGGACTCAACAATCCAATCAAAACATATAGGGTGATGGAATGGATTAAAAAAAAGATGCATCTATATACTGACTATAAGAGTCCCATTTCAGACCTAAAGACACATGTAGATTAAAGTGAAAGGATAGAGGGGCGCCTGGGTGGCTCAGTTGGTGAGCGACCGACTTCGGCTCAGGTCATGATCTCACGGTTTGTGAGTTCAAGCCCCGCGTCGGGCTCTGTGCTGCCAGCTAAGTGCCTGGAGCCTGCTTCTGATGCTGTGTCTCCCTCTCTCTTTGACCCTCCCCCACTCATGCTCTGTCTCTCTCTGCCTCAGAAATAAATAAACATTAAAAAAAATTTAAAGTGAAAGGATAGAGAGGCATTTATCATACACATGGATGCAAAAGAAAAGCTGGGGTAGTTGTACTTATATTGGACAAAATAGCCTTTAAAACAAAGACTGTAGCAAGACACAAAGAAGGACACTATATAATAATAAAGGGAACAGTACAACAAGAAGATATAACAGTTGTAAATATTTATATGTCCAACTTAAAAGCACCCAAAAACATAACACAGTTAATAACAACAGAGAGGAACTAAACTATAATAATACAATAATAGTAGAGGACTTTAATACCCCACTTACATCAATGGACAGATCATCTAAACAGAAAATCAACAAAGAAACAATGCCTTTGAATGGCACATTGGACTAGATGGATTTAACAAATATATTCAGAAAATTCCATCCTAAAACAGCAAAATATACATGTTTTAAGTACACATGGAACATTTTCTAGAATAGATCACCAGGCTACAAAACAAGTATCAACAAATTCAAAAAGATCAAAAACATAAGATTCATCTTTTCTGACCACAATGCTGTGAAACTAGAAGTCAACCACAAGAAAATCTGCAAAGATTTTAATGGAGGTTAAATAACATGCCACAAAGCAAAGAATGGGGTAACCAACAAATCAGAGAGAAAATAAAAAAATACATGGAGACAAATGAAAATAAAAACACAGTGGTCCAAAATCTTTGGGGCACACCAAAAGTTATTTTAAGGAGGAAATTTATAGCATTATTGACCTATCTCAAGAAGCAAATCAAATCTCAAATAAACAACCAGAACTTACACCAAAAGAAGCTAGAAAAAGAAAAACAAACAAAACTCCAAGCCAGTAGAAGGAAGGAAATAATAAATATTAGGGCTGAAATAAATGAAATAGAAACTAAATAAAAACAAAAAGCAACAAACAAGCAAACAAAAACAATAGAACAGTAAAATAAAACCAGGAACTGATTGTTTGAAAGATCAACAAAATTAATAAACTTTTGTCATCATATTTTTGAACTGACAAACTTTTAGCCAGACTGATAAAAGGGAGAGAGAGAGAGAGGACTCAAACAAAATCAGAAATGAAAAAGGAGAAATAACAACCAGCATCACAGAAATACAAAGGATTATAAGAGAATATTATGAAAAATTATATATCAACATATTGGACAACCCAGAGAAATGGATAAATTCCTAGAAACATATAACATCCCAAAACTGAATCAGAAAGAAATAAAAAGTTGAAAAAGATTGTTTACCAGCAGTCAGATTGAATCAGTAATCAAAAAACTGGCAAACAAAAGTCCAGAAACAGATATCTTCACAGGTGAATTCTACTAAACAAATAAAGAAGAGTTAATACTTATTCTTCTCTAATTATTCCAAATAGTAGTAGAAGAAGTAAAACTTCCAAATTTATTCTATGAGGCCAGCATTATTCTGATATCAAAACTAGATAAAGACAATACAAAAAAGAGACATACAAGCCAATGTCTTTGATGAATATAGATGCAAAAATCCTCAACAAAATATTAGCAAACTTAATCCAACAATACCTTAAAAAATCACTCACCATGATTAAGTGGAATTAATTCCCAGGATGCAAGGATACGTCAATACTTACAAGTTAATGTGATACATCACATCAAGAAGAGAAAGGATACAAACCCTATGGCCATTTTAATACATGCAGGTGAAACATTTGACAAAGTATAAAAACCATCCATGATAAAATCCCTCAACAAAGTAGATTTAGAGAGAACATATCTCATCACAATAAAGTCCATATATGAATAACCCCCAGCAAATATCATACTGAATGGCAAGAAACTGAGATTTTCCCCCAAGGTCAGGAACAAGACCAGGATGTCACTCTCACCACTTTTATTCAATATAGTATTAGAAGTCCTAGCCACAACAATCAGGTAAGAAAAAGGAATAAAGTCATTCAAATTGGTGAGAACTAAAACTCTTGCTATTTGTAGATGGCATGAAAACCCTAAAGATTGAACCAAAAAACTGCTAGAACTGATAAACAAATACAGTAAGGTCACAGGATGGAGAATCAACTACAGAAATCCGCTGCATTTTTATACATTAAGAATGAAGTAGCAGAAAGAGAAATCAAGAAAACAACCCCATTTATAAGTGCACCCAAAATAATGAAATATTTAGGAATAAACTTAACCAAGCAGTAAAAGACCTTTACTCTGAAAACTATAAGACATTGATGAAAAAAACTGAAGACAACACAAATGGAAATATATTCCATACTCATGGATTGGATGAACAAATATTGTTAAAATGCCCATACTATCCAAAGTAATCTACAGATTTAATGTAATTCCTATCAAAATACCAACAGCATTTTTCACAGAAGTAGAACTATCCTAAAATTTGTATAGAACTACAAAAGACCCCAAATAGCCAAAGCAATCTTAAAAAAGAACAACAAAATTGGAGGTATCACAGTCCCATGTTTCAAGACATGTTACAAAGCAGTAGTGATGGTACAGGTGCACGCACATGCACGTGTGTGTACACATGCACACACACACACACACACACCATATAGCACAATAGAACAGAAGAGAGAGCCCAGAAATAAAACCAATTATATGGTTAGTTAATCAACAAAAGGGCAAGAATATGCAACGAGGGAAAGACAGTCTCTTCAACAAATGGTGTTGGGAAAACTAGACAGCTACATGCAAAAGAATGAAACTATACCACTTTCTTACACCATACACAAAAGTGAACTCAAAATGGATTAAAGACCTACATGTGAGATCTGAATCCATAAAAATCTTAGAAGAAACCACAGGTAGTAATTTCTCTGACCAGCCATAGCAACACTTTTCCAGATATGTCTTCTCAGGAAAGAGAAACAAAACCAAAAATAAACTTTGGGTTTTATAAAAATAAAAAGCTTCTGCACAGCAAGGGAAAACATCCACAAAACTAAAAGGCAACCTATGGAGTGGGAGAATATTTGCAAATGACATCTCCAATAAAGGGTTAGTATCCAAAGTATATAAGGAACTTATATAACTCAACACCAAAGAAACTCAGAAATATCCAATTAAAAAATAAGCAGAAGACATGAACCCAACAGTTTTCCAAGAACACATACAGATGGTCAACCAACCCCTGACAAGATGCTCTACATCACTCATCATCAGGGAAATGCAGATCAAAATGACAATGAGATATCACCTCACATCTGTCAGAATGGCTAAAATCAAAAACACAAGAAACAAGTGTTGCTGAGGATGTGGAGAAAAAGGAAATTTTGTGCACTGTTAATGGGATTCCAAACGGTTACAGCTATTATGGAAAACAATATGGAGTTTCCTTAAAAAATTAAAAATAGAATTACCATATGATCCAGTAATTTCACTACTGGATATTTACCTAAAAAATAGGAACATGCTAATTTGAACAGATATATGCAACCCTATATTAATTGCAAAATTAGTTACAATAGCCAAAATGTGGAAGCAGCGCAGCCCAAGTCTCCCTCAATAAATGAATAGATAAAGAAGATGTGAGATATATAGATATAGATATAGATATAGATATAGATGATATAGATATATATGACAGAATCACAGAATATTAATCAGCATTAATAAAGAATGAAATCTAGCCATTTGCAACAACATGGATGGATCTAGTGTATAATGCTAAATGAAGTAAGGCTGTCAGAGACAGACAAATACCATGATTTCACTCACATGTGGAATTTAAGAAACAAAACAAAGAAAAAACAAGCAAACAAATGGAAAAACAGATTCTGAACTATAGAGAATAGACGGGCGGTTATCAGAGGAGAGGTTGAAGAGTGATAAGTGAAATAGGTGAAGGGGATTAAGAGTACACTTATGGTGATGAATACTGAGTAAAGTGTAGAATTGTCAAATCAATATATTGTACACCTGAAACTAATATAACACTGTTCATTAGTTATACTGGAATTTAAAAAATTAATGAATTTTAAATAGATGATAGATGATGATGATAGATAGATAGATAGATAAAAGTAAAAAATGTAAAAAACTACAAAAAACCCACCAAAGATACGTTTGGTATAATTTTCTTTAATCATATTTAAAGGTTAAAATATGAGATGTGTGAAGAAGACTTATAAAAAATTGCTAATTTACATTAATATGGCCCACAAGTTTGAAATAATTGGAAGGATTTTATGCATTAAGGATCTACTTCAAGAAATGCATTAATAAGTTAAATATGTAGGGACACTTGGGTGGCTAAGTCAGTTAAGCAACCAGCTCTTGATTTTTGCTTAGGTCATGATCTCACAGTTAGGAGATAGAGCCTGCATCAGGCTCCACGCTGGGCATGGAGACTGCTTAAGATTCTCTCTCCCTTTCCTTCTGCCTCTCCCCTGCTCATGTGCTCTCTCTCTCTCTTTCAAAAAAAAAAAAGTTGAATACGTATATATATTTTTACAATTAATCTATTATATTTTCATATTTTATTTTCAATTTCTAATTTGTATGTCTTTTATGAAACTCATTATACATTAGTAAAATTGTATTGATATAGATCTTATAAACAAATACATAAATGTGCATACTCAATATTTTTTATATGGATGCACAAAAAATTGAAATTATTGGGTGCTAAAACAAACTGTGTATTTTTTAAATGTTTTTCTCCATTATTTTGACAAATGTTGGTATAATATGTAAATCATATTTTATGTATTCTGAGAACAAAAGAGAAAACTATCTTATTTTTCTCTTATATACCCTACCAAATATGGGACTGTGTTCTGCATAAAATAAATACTCAAAATATATATGATTATGGTCATTTGGAGGCAAAATGTGAATGTGCTTGTGCGTAAATGACATTTAACAGATTGCATCTCTGGTAACAGCACTGTCATACCATATCAACAATCAACTTTTGGATTACTTTAGCTAGGCAGAAAGATTAATGGAAAATATGTGTTTATTCACAATGAGGGTTTCATGTCTATTTAGAAGAACAAAAAATCCACTCCATTGTTAATGCTGATTCATAATAGAATTCCTGATATATATTTTTGAAACGGATCAAAATTAAAGAAAACATTGATCCAGTCTATGTCTAAGATTTTTTCCATTATGAAATTAAAATCCCCAAGAACCTAAAACTTAAAGATGCCTATTTTATTTTACTGAGATTTGATTTGCTCTGTATTTCTAAAAATGAAGCTGGAACATCTAATATTACAATAACTGAAGCTCCAGGAAAGCATTGGATTTTATTGCCTGGGGGAAAAGAGGCTTTTTCTTTAAAATGTGCCCCATTGGAATTTCCAGTTTGCTGGCTTCTTCAGCTCTAGGTCTGGGATATATGAGTTAATAAGAAAACCAAGGTAACTTACCATTATGTAGTTCCATGGATCTATATTCAAGGTCCTTGGACAGTTAGTCTTCTCTCCAACTCTCACATTGTTGTTATGTTTTTTATTTTTTATTTTTTTAATTTTTTTTCAACGTTTATTTATTTTTGGGACAGAGAGAGACAGAGCATGAACGGGGGAGGGGCAGAGAGAGAGGGAGACACAGAATCGGAAACGCTCCAGGCTCTGAGCCATCAGCCCAGAGCCCGACGCGGGGCTCGAACTCCCAGACCGCGAGATCTTGACCTGGCTGAAGTCGGACGCTTAACAGACTGCGCCACCCAGGCGCCCCTGTTGTTATGTTTTTTATATGTAATTGTAATTTAAAGGGTTTTTAGTTGTATGGATGGGAGTCAAGGGGAAACGTATGCTTACAGAGAATGCAAGCATGATAAATATTATTGTTATTACTATACAATACGTTTTAAACAATGGATCCAGAAAAGTTAAAACAAGTGTTGAGTAAAGGCAGAATTTAAAGATAGAAATCTTATTATCAGGTAAGTTTTTACTCAGGACAAAAAAAAATCATCCATAGAAGGGTTTTTTATAATAAAAAAGTATTCAATTCACAAGAAATATTTATTTTATAAAGATTATAATGTCAAAAAATATATAACAGGTAATAGAGCCTCTATACTGATAACATCTTCAGAAAACACAAGACATCAGAAACGCATCGTTGGTAAGTTATTTAGCCCATGAAAGATCATGTAAATAAAAAAGATGACTTGAGAAAACCTAAACAAGGATATTAATGAAGAAACTATTTTACACATATAATATCTATCTATCATTTATCCATGCATCCATCCATCCATCTATCTATCTAGAGAAAGACATCAGAGAATACACTTATTGACTGGCATTCTTAAGAGATCTTCCAATATATTAGTCTATAAAGAAAAACTCATTAAAATTTAAAGTAAATTGATGAAAGCTCATAAGTAAAAGGGAAAGGGAAACAGGTGAGGGATAAAAGTCATTTATGAACTAAATTACTTGTATTTATTCATGCTCTCATATGATAAATTAAGCAACAAAGATATAAACAGAGCTGGTACTCAGGAGACAAATATAACTTCAGAACTAGTGAGCATTCATTCAGATAGGGATGTGCTTTTGCTGCACTAGTTGTTAAGAATATTGAATATTACCCATGAGTAAGAATGTATTGTTTAGACTTACAAAGAACTGACTAGAATAGCTAAATAGAAAGGCCCAAAGTGACTACCTCTACAGAATATCACTTATAAATATGCATACTTTACATTTGATACTTTTCTATAGCACTTCAATTTTTATAATTTTGTGGCTAGATTGCTATAATAACTTTTAAAAAATCACTGCTCCAATAATCAAACTTGAGCAGTCCTTTCCCCTTCTATACCTACCACATAACTTTCTTTATACTTTTCCTTAACGTGTTTACTCTTCCCATAATTGCTTAAAATATCAATTCTCTTCTCAAATTATATTCATCTAAGATTTACTATCAACTATTTAGACTTAATAGTATTTTTATTAAGTCTTATTAAAATACCAGCCTCCATAAATGATTTTATGAAAAGTCTGAGACTTTTTATTTACTTTTGTAAATGATTCTGAACATTAATAAATAAAATTCTATTTATATTTGAAACAGAGTTGGAAACAGCACTAATGTGCTTGGGTAGAAGATGATCTGAGTTTGGCCCTGGACCTTACCCATAAAGTTACCTTACTGTCACTTTAACTCTGTACCTTAGCTTCTTTTGTGGAACAATAATAATAGTTTTATCACATGGTGTTATGATAAAGATAAGATATTTCTGTTCTTTGGCATCACACATAAAACAAAGCACTGGGTGTCTTCTTTTGACAAGACGCATATTATTTGCTTGGGACACACAGGTTAACATGATGCAGCATGTCTTGGGAGGAACATATTCATATACAAAATCAGACACTTTAGAAAGCCCTTCTATGCTTTGCATCTACATTTTTTCACTTTGCCAGTTTTGTTGGTAGCCAATATATTTAATTTCAGCTAGTTGTGCTCCTGACAGCAGTCACATCACATTACAGAATCTTCCAGGCTCTGTTGGCACCTCCATCTCATTTTCTATGAAAAAATATGCCTGTTTCCTTCATCATGCAATCCATAATTATCTGAAAATCAGCAGCCTGCTGTTGATGCTAGCAAAGGAAATGAGGAAAGAATAATATTCTTTTCTTCACACATGCCTGGACACTCTTCAGAGACATCTGATGTAATTGCCAGTAACAATCTTACACTGATGCTCTTTTACACATCTATGGCACAAGCCTTTACATTTTTTTAATCTTCCTTGAAAGAATCAGCTTATTCATGCATATATTAAAAACTGCATGGTCCTTTATTCTGTTCATCAGAGATGGTGTAAATCATTGCATGATTTTTAGGCCAACTGTTTTTGGTGGGATAAGATAGTATTTCTCTTTAATTAAGTGGGCATGTATGTGTGTCTGCTTTGAAAATGGAATTGAGAATTTAGTAATTATGCATTCTCCTCAATATCAAAATGGATTTCTAGTCACTGATCCTTAAAAAATCATCACCTAAGAAATCCTATCTGGGAAAACTGTTTCAGTAACATAAGACTTACTTGAATTATACCAGTCAGCTTAATTTTTAACTAAAGAAGTTACCAAGCTGGGGAAAAACAAGTTTTGTTTGTGAATCAAGAATAGTAAAAGTACTACTCTCTTAGCAACTTTCAAATACAGAGAATCGTATAAGTGTTTGCCATGAGAAACTATTATATCATCCTTCTGTAATTAAAATATTCAGGTTTTACATGGACCCTCCTATTTCTCTCACATAGATCATCATCCTCACTTTTGACTTTTTTAATAGATTCTAAAATGACCCTACATCTTCTACTTAACTGTTTTTTATTGCAGTTCCTTCATGTCATCATTACATTTTTTATATGTTTATTTATTTTGAGAGAGAGAGAGACCATGCAAGTGTGGAAGAGGGGGAAGAGAGAGAGAGAGAGGAAGAGAGAGAGACAGAGACAGAGAGAGGGAGAATCTCAAGTAGGCTCCATTGCTCAGCAGAGAGTCCAATGCGGGACTCCATCTCACAATTGAGACTGTGACCTGAGCCAAAACCAACAGTCAGACGCTTAACTGACTGAACCACTCAGGTGTCCCTCATCATTACAATTTTAACGCGTATTTCACGTTAACACATTTAAATATTTGAAGTTTTGAGGGTCTCAAAAAATTTTTAGTTATATACTTGTATATTTTCCATACCTCACAGAAAATATGCTCTTGCTCATTGTGTTTTTAGCAGCTGATCTTGTATCTTTTGTTTTATACCCCCTGTAGTGTTTTGAGTTATATGAAAAATGGTAGCCAAAATTAGATACTAAAATTTGCAATATTGTATTTTCTTAGCATTTATAATATTTAAAATTTATACATGAAATGTTCTGAAACGGCCACTGCATGAAATTCATATATCGAATGCATAAAAGTTGTGCAAGATTTTAAAGTTTTGTCCCTCTAACATTTCTGAAGCATTGTTACTAGAAAAAAATGGTTTATTTGAGATACATATCCTCAGACCATAAGAGAAGGAACTAGTGTTAATATTATAGGCATATCCTGCAGTAATAAATTTCATGCATACATTGCATCAGCTATAAGTCTCTACTAATATGACTTCCATGTCCTCTGACCAAACTATAAGAACATTACACAAAGAGGCATCTCATATAGTCAACAAGGCTGTTTTTCGTTTTTTCTTTTACTATGGGATGATTTTTCTTTTAGACTCTGTTTTCTTGCAAAGTGGCTAATATAACAAATTATATAAAAGGAGATAACCAATTTGTACTTTTTTGAATTCTTAAATGAATTGATAAAAGTAATGTTTTAAAACTCTAAACTACTTTTGTAACTGCTGTGAAGTTATTTCCTTTTAATTCTATAGCTTGAGGCTAAAAGTTTCACATAGTTTTCTTTAAATAGTACCTATTACTGTTTCTCTGATCTCTAAGTAACTGGTAGGCATACATATTGATGCCATGTGAATGATCATGTGGATAAATCATAGAAACATATCGTGCTTAGAGGAAAATCTGACAGCAGTACAACCAATATTAATGTATCTATTTTTCTAATTTCCAGATATTTTAATTTATTCTTCCTATTGTGTTTTGTGATGTTTTACTAGTCTCATTTATTTAGTAACTCTTATTTGGATGTAATTTTTGTCAGTGTTTAATTTTTTCCTCGTCATATTTCAAAATAAGTTATGTTGGAACTAATATGCAATTGGCTATGCATTTTGGATTTGGGCTTAAAAATGTGCATCAAGATGATTGGTTTTTAAAAATCCTTAGAGGAGTTTATTAATTTCACAATGTTCTGGACATATTAACATGATATAATAATATCTGCTTCCTCTTATTCATCTGGATTACCTTAATTATATAAAGAGATATGAGAATCAGTTTCTGTGTACAAAAATGTGCTATAAATATTTATTAAATTATATGCGTCAGATCAAAATTCTTTATATTCATAGAGGCAGGATGTTAAGGCCATTTTTATTTGTGATGTATTTCACACAAAAGTCAAGTAAGTACAATAATGAGGGAACACTTCATATGCCCTTTCAACCCTTTGAAAAGACCTGCATGTAGAGACACAAAGGAAATTTTTTACTGAAGGAAGTAAAGAATGATCTAATTCAAACCTCTTTATGTGCACTAATGCTTTGGATGTTTGAAACCTATTATTCCATATGATTACTAAAATAACTTTCATTATTAAACATTAAAGAAAACGTGATGTATCTATTCTAGTGCAATCTTAAACATAACTGTTATAGTCTCCACATAGTCTATTGATTGTTTCATTGTATAAAAAAAAAAAAGTAAAATCCCTAAATCACCAAGTCTCCCAGCAATACACATAAAAAACATATTTGTGCTGCAATTTAAATGGACTAGTAAAGAGAACATTCAACCATTTGGAACTGAAATATTCATGAGCTACTCAGAGAACAATGAAACTAAATATCTTCAGATGTCCTAGAGGAACAAGAGTCAAGGAAACACAAGAATAACGAGAGACAATTCTATTTTAAACTTTGTTCTTTTTTCCTCCTTTTCCCCATTAGATGATAATATACAATTTAATCTTGCTATATTATGAATAGGATGTGACATGCTCACCATTCTATGCTAAAAATTCTCATAAAGCTTTTGACATGGTTAATTCCACACTTTTAGGGATACTGGGACTTACGTTGGCTTTAAAGTATTTAATCAGGTAATTAGAACTACGGATAACATTTTCCTTAACTAGGTAAACACTAAAAAATATCTCATGCCATATCCTTAGATAAAGAAAAAATATCAACAACTACCGTAAGTTCTACTAATACAAAAATATCTTAATAAGATAAAGACCAAGATTTATGGAAATTATAACTCCCATAGTCTCTACAGACATTCTTCTGCAAATAATAATTACTCTCTGAGTTATTTCTACATGGTTCCATTTCCCATTTTTTATTTTAAATCAGCCACACAATTTTAAAGGTTATCTATTATACATAACAGACATTAAAAAAAGAAAGTTTAAAAAGAACATTTGATTATTTGGGAGTTTTAATCGGATTCTAATTCTCAAACAGGATGATTTTTAAGTAAAAATTGGTCTATTTGAAAACAAGATGACTATTTTTTCATATGCCCAGTGACATTTAGAAAAAGCATATGCATGTAAAACTTTTGAATTATATTATTATTAAAGCTAAATTCTTAAGTCTTAATTCCTCACATCCATCCCCTTTCAAATCCACCTTTCTTCCTGTGATTTCTATTAGTCAATTCTACTACCTTCTCCAAGCTCTTCAGGAATCGGTAATCTATGTGTAGTCTTAGTGCTAAATCCTCACTGCCACTTACCTTGATAAACCACCATCTTCTTCTCTGTAGGTTACAAGCTGCAGTCACAATCACTATTCACATGGGGCTCAATGGACTCCAAATTGATCTCTCCACTGCCATTTATATCCTCCAGCAATCTAATTGATCCCTTCACACAGGACACAAAGTGCTCACTTAAAATATAGATGATACATGATAGATAGATAGATAGATAGATAGATAGATAGATAGATAGATAGAACTAGATAATCTCTTGTAACTCACTTAATTAAAATAGCTTACAATATATCATGAGACAGTTCTCCAGGATATTTCTGCAGGTCTTCTACTATTTTTTGTACCTGATGAACTATTCAAAGATGTGTGTACAGGCAATAAACTTGGATGATGATGTGTCTTCTTCTAGAAGACGGAAGATTTGTTTTTTTCCTGACTCACCCATGGCAAAGGTGAGTTAGGTTTGCTAGCCTCCTTCTTTACAAAATCAGGGTTTCCTAAACTTGGGGATTCTTAGCTGTGACATGAAAGCTCTGTGTGGGTAGGGCCCACCTGGGCCTGCTTTTGCATTGCCCTTGGGGGACTTAAGGAAGAATGAAGCAAAAACTGCCTCTTGTGCTGTAAGTAACCATCTTTTGTCTCAGATCCAGCAGCTTCATATCTTCTTCCAGCATCTGTGGAACTGCAGCAGACTCACTTGTTATTTTGAAAGAAGGATGTAATCTCAGATACTTCACAATTCCCAATTATCAATTTGACCCTTATTGTTTTCAAATCTTCATTTGTTTCTTCCTCTAATGGAGCCTCATCAACCTTCTTTCAGTTTTTGGAACTAGTAAATGTTTCCCAATATCAGTGAATTTCTTCATTATGTGTCTTCTGTCTCAAAATCTCATCCTAAATATCACCTGAATATTCTTGTTTTACTCATCTGCCATTCCGTGACTATCCAATATACACAAATAACTTGCCTCTACCCAGATATAATCTTTCCAAATATTTTATTCTCTTTCATGTATAGCGCTTTTCACTTTTTTTTCCATGTATTTAAGTAAAAGCAACAGAGGATATTTCAGGGTTCTATACATAGGAAAATCCCCCACAGGTTCTCACTTAGGACATCTGGGTCTGAGGATACTACTGTCAGGCAAAACACACACAGCTTTTAAGTTGTGACTTTGTGTTTCACAGAGGCTTACAGGTTTCCAGTCCATCCAATAGTAGGTTGCTTGTAGGTGATATGCTACATCATAGATGAAGAAGTCAGGAAAGAATCAGAGACACACTGGAAGATAGTTTGCTCTTTGGTCTTCTCCAATCTGCTTCTGATTTCTCTTATAGATGGTCATCACCTTTATCATCTGCCTGCACTCTCTTTACCCTTTGTTTTATGTGTTCTCCATTCTTTTTCTTCCCAAACTTGATTTATCTGGCCTTTCCAAGGCAGAAACAATCAAAAAGCCAGTTTATTGGTCTTAAACTTCACAATTAGTTCTGACCTTGCTTTTCATCATCTAGTATGGACTGATGGAGGGAAAATATCATTATGTTACAAGTGTGAGAGGTAGGGGAACATCAGAGATACTGTTTGGTTACTGCTTAGTGGTATAACCCAACCATATGGATTTGTGTTATCATTTTTGCTTCATTTGGCACTGAAGTAGTGTAAGCTTCTGAAGGAATGTACTTTTTTCAACTCTATGCTCAGTGCTAAGCACAATATCAAACATAAAGATTACCTATTATGTATATTTTGAGTGAACTATTGCAGAGCCCCCAAATGATTTCTCAGCCACAAGCCCTGTTCATCTTCTGCCCATCATGAACACTTCATACACAATAATCTTTCTGAAAATATATTATGAGGCATCTATTTCAAACATGTATACATTCCATACTGCTATGAGAAGTGCCAGTGTATTTACCATAATTTTAGGAATTATGCCTCAACTGCTTTCTCCATATTCATTGAAGAGAATCCTCCTCCAATGCTAGACACTCCCTGTAGCACCCTGAATGTATCTTATCATTGTATATATTCAGCTGATTATAATTGTTTGTTTAGTTTTGTATTTTTCTCTCTAAGGACATGTGTTTATGTAAGATTGTATTTCCAGCACTTACCTCAGTCTGAGCACAGAGAAGACACCAAGCAAATGGTTTTTGAATGAACTGATAAGTCAATCCAATTATTCTACTGCACTGTCTTCCATAAAACAGCATTTGCTTTTCTATGGTAAAATTAATGTATTCCCTCATTTGTTTATTTATATGTAATTACGTATACTTTGGATTTTATTTTCCAAAGATTGTGCTAGTGACAATTGTCATTTATTTACTGCTTTTATCTAAACGTTTCCCTTATATGTGAACAGCAGCTTCTGCTAGTTGAAGAGCGACTAGTACAAAATCTAAGATACCTTAATTTATATTATAAATAAGAATAAACATAATGTAATGCTAGCATATATGAACAAATTAACCCCCATAGGCTTAAGGATATTTTACACCCCCATAGGTTTAAGAATATCAATACATTTGTTTTTAATACATCATGAAAGTGTGAGTTATTATAATTAAATAATTATACAAATAAGGAAATACTGTATATAAAATCCAGGATTCCTTTCAAGTATCCCTAATTAGTAAATAAAAAAAAATAAAAGAAATAATCCTTTCATATGTGCTATGAAAAATGCACAACCCAACAACTTGGCAAAACTAGTAGCCTGGGGTAAGCTACTACAAGTGACTATATCTTGCCAGCATGGTCTAAACTACAGCTGGGACTAACTTTAAGACTGAGAATAATTGATGTGTCTGTTTACTTCCTACTATCAGTGGATAAGTAAGTAATGTGAGCAGGTAACACGTTTTTCTCATCTGCTTTTTTGCTCTCTGTTTCCTTCCACTTTGTAATGGTATTACTCAGGGCACATAAGGTAATGTGTACCCATACATGCATATTATGCCTACTCACCACAACCAAAGTCGGTGGCTCTGTGATAGGTTTGCAGAATCCACAGCACTCCAGAGCATTCTGACTCAAATGACTAGATGATTTATTTTTCGTCTTTTATTTAACTCTTTTATTCACAGTCCAATATTTTCCTCTGATTTAATCTTTATTCTGCTACGTAAAACCTCTACATGTGTCCCCAGTTCTTTTTCCCTAAGGTGGAATTAAATAATTTATTGTTTTATCCCTGAATGTTCTTTACTCATCGTTATGTTTCTATTTTAACTATCATTTTATTAACATGAAGAAAGGGTCTCATTTCCATGGCAACCAGGACAGGGGCCTGGACAGTATAATCTCATTTATATTATATAATCCATTTAGTCATACTTACGCTCTAAAACTACGTTCATGGCTCATCTTACTTATGTAATGACAACAGCACAGACACTCTGCAGTGAGCAATGTTCTTGCACTGATTTTATCTGGTAAGGGCGAGAATAAAAATGGGAATTAGGCTCAAACATATTTATGTATATTTCTGATACCTATATCAGAAAATGTTTGTATTTTACATTTCTTTATCTTTATCTCACCTTATTGTTTGGTGTGTGCATCCACTATAATGATAATGTGTTAATGTCAGAAATACTGGTTGTCCTTGTTTACTCCAACTATAATAGGAATGACTTTCGTACTTGCATTTTTAGGATTATCCTGATTTGGGGGTTGAAGTTGATATATTTTTTTTTAATTTTTTTTTTCAACGTTTATTTATTTTTGGGACAGAGAGAGACAGAGCATGAACAGGGGAGGGGCAGAGAGAGAGGGAGACACAGAATCGGAAACAGGCTCCAGGCTCTGAGCCATCAGCCCAGAGCCCGATCCGGGGCTCGAACTCCCAGACCGCGAGATCGTGACCTGGCTGAAGTCGGACGCTTAACCGACTGCGCCACCCAGGCGCCCCGATATATTTTCTCAAATTAAGTAACTATGTATCTGATCATGATAAATCAAGTGTTTTATGCAAGATTGATTACTGAATTTGGTCAAATCCCATTTCAGGATCTCTGGAGATGATACCATAGCGTTAGATTATAAGGACTTTGAAACCAGCTGTGTTGGATTCAAAATTCAAATTCACCATCTACTGGCTACACAAGCATTGTGAAGCTAACCCTTGCTTTCCTTTATTTCTTTCAGTTTTCTTTTATAAAATAGGAATAATATGAACCTACCTTATAAGATTGTTACCATAATCAACAAAGATTTAACCATCTTTGCATTTATATAACAAAAACTACTTAGTTATGATGAATTATCTTTTTAATCAAATGATAAATTCTGCTGTTAATATTTCATTCAGAAAACCAATGTCAATATTCATAACAACCTACCACAAATTCAATAACTTTACAGAACTCTATTTTTTCACAGTTCAGGAGGGTAAAAATCTGAAGTAAAGATTTTGGCTTTGTCACACTCCCTCCAAAAATTCTAGAAGAGATTCTATTCCTTGCCTCTTCCAGCTTCTGGTGGTGGGAGGTATTCCTTGGCTTGTGGTTGCATCACTGTAATCTCTATATCTGTCTTCCCGTGGTGCTTCAACTCTGGGTCTCAAATATTTCTCTTCCTTTCTCTCATAAGGATTTAGGGACCACTAAAGTAATCCAAGATGATCTCACATCAAGATCCTTAACTGAATTACACCTGCAAAGGTCTTTTTTCCAAATGAGGTGACATGCACAGTTTCTGGGTAGAAGTATCTTTTGAGAGGTCACTACAATATTCATAATCAAGATTGTAACTCTATTTCAATAATATTTCTCAGGTTTTGATTTTAAAAATGTGCTTGCTTTAAAAACATGAGTTATTTTTTCTTTCACTCTTTGGAACAGTTTAAATAACATTTACATGAGCTGTTATTAAAGAGAATCCTTTTATGAAATGGTTTATGCATTTTATTATTTTTTAAAGAATCTTTTGCACAATCTTCTCTATTCTTCTTTTTTCTTTTTGCATAAATCTCACACAGGCCATTTCGTCTGCTAAATTTTTGTTAAGTTACATTTTCCAGGAAATTTTCCAGTTTGGTCAAATAATTTGAATTTATATATACTGATTAAGCAAAATAGTTTATTTTAATATTTTATTTTTTTATTCTTTTCTGGTTGTCTATGTCTCTCTTATCCTTTCATATTTTATCTGGAAATATTTCTTATAAAATTGATTGGATAAACTATTTTATATGTTTTTTTCCCTCCAAAAGTTCCACCCATACTACCCTTTACAGCATGAAGGGCATATATATAGATCTTGATGAGAATCACTATTCCAATAAAAGTCACAATCTGAAGTGAGGGCACTAAAGGGTCTTCAAGCATAGCATTTACTGATTTTAGTCTTTTTGTTTTCAAAACAGTGGATATTGGGGTCCAAATGATTAGTATCACTTCGGAGACAGTATCAGTAATTCCTGAAAATTCTGGTTATTTCCCTTTCCACAACATCCATTCATCATGACAATGAATTGGAAGTCCTGTTGGAAGTGAGCGAGGAAAAACCTAAAATACGTATTTCTTAGCTATGGTTTAGAGCAGCTTAGTTCTGAAAAATGAGAAACAAGTAACATTCTATTGTAGATAAAGAAAACAAGATGATCAACAGATCGACAGTGTTTTTTATGTTTTATTTGTTCACTTTTAATTATAAAAATCTAGTAAGACCTTAGTAAGCTGCCAATATAATTCCGTACTTGAGACATCATGATGATCCCTACCAGTTAAGTCATTTTTTTTATCACTTAGTCTCTGTAGACCTTTTGATGCTCACCATGGCTCAGGTGTTTAAGAAAAGACGTTTGACTTCTGCTACTTGGGATCTAATTCTCTTAAATATGTGAATTTATAAAGGTGTGCCTAAATAATTTTTTAAATAAGGTGAACCAGTGATTTTATGTCCCTCATTTAAGGAAAATACTTCATGGTCTTTATACAGGATATTAAAATTAATATAATGAAGATATGATGTAAAGTGGTAGGCCCAACTTGCTTATTGCAACCATTTAACGGAAAAAGCAAATGGATTGTGTTTAAACTGAATTATTTACTAATGAACCACAGAATGCCAGTTATTTAGCCATTATAAATAAGACAGTGCTTCCTTATAAAATATATATCATCAGCAAACTAAATTCTAAATACACCCATTAATGAGCAGTTATACAAGAAGTCAGATGTTCAAATAATCTATGTGAACCTTAATATTGCACTTCATTTAGATCAGTAATCAGAAATATGGATTGAAATTTTAAGTACTGACACTGATATTAATTAATATTTCTACCGAAATTGCCTTAAAATGCATACATGTTGCATAGCAGTAACCCAAAAGAGCAAATGTTATCCATAGAAATACTGCTACAATTAATTCAGGCAGCCACTAAAGCTAAAAAAGCTAAAGCTTTGATAATGGCATTTACTCATTGGAGGATAACTAACCATAATTTTTCTTTACAAACTGAATTTTAGAAAACAAGAGTCTGAGTTCAAACCTGAATACTGTCACTTACTGTGTAACTTTCAGCATATTGGTTACACTTCAGACACCTCACTTTTTTCATGTATAAAACAGGTATGTGTATGTTATTTATTTCATATTGTGCATGTGAGAATTAAATGAGTTAATACATGAAAATAGTTAAAACATTCCTTAGTGTATAATAAGCTCGCAATACATGTTACTTACTTTATTAGGTGGTAGTACCAATAAGAATAGTAGTAAGCTGCATCTATTGTTTTCACACCTTAGAATTTCTCTATGAACGGAAACATCTGTAATACCTGCACTGAGAAAAATCCCACTAACAAATTTATGCCCTGAAGCTGAGTTTCTGCTAAACAGGTAGGCTACTCCGATGAATCTGAGGAACTTATGAATCATTTCTTTTAAATTTAAAATATAATAGACCTGTCAAGCTGGACTGAAAAAGTTTACATTTCCTTTTCAAAATTTCAACTTCTCTCCAAGCAATAAACTCACTGGAAACAAACAAATTCTTCACAAATCTATTCAAGCTAAAAAGTGTGTTTGAGTATATAAACGACACAGAAAGAAGAAGAGATAAAGATAGAGTGAGACGATAACCTAGAAAAAAACCAACAAAGAAAAAGAGACAAATAATGTTCCCAAAATTAAATTCTTTGGAATATTTTAGCACGAGATATATAACGTCTATGCTTATCTTCTTTAGGTTAGCATTAGCCCTCCTTCACTGTATTTACATAGTAGAAAAGATTTTATATTTCCATAAAACATCTTATGATTTTTACTATCCAAACCTCATATGCTCAAAATATTATTCATTATTAGAAATTTTCATGTAATTACAAGCATGATACTCAAGCTGATTTACAGCAAATATTAAAAGAGATTAATGTGAGATAAATTGTCCAGAAATAAAGGGAAAATTATGATAAAAGTTTATCAACCCACCTGACACACAGCAGTTCAGTGATCCTTTGTTTGATCTACTTCATCATCATTTTTAAATACTTTTTAGGTTTGAGCATGTATACTCTACTCCCTGGGAAGTTCACTAAGAAGATATAAAGACACAAAATTCACTGTTTGTCTCTAAATATAATAGCACAATAACATCAAACAATTGCAAAAGCAAGAATCTTCATTGTCATTATTCACTTTTTCTAATTTACTTTCCATTGACCACAGCTCTCTACACCCACTGAAATTCCCTTAGGTCAGACACTATTAATTACCCCAAATTACTCTAATAGCAACCTGACTCTTCCCGTCCTAGTTATGAGTGTCAGAGAACTAAGAGTTTTTATTTGAATTCCTCCTGTTCACTCATCTTCCAAACATTACATTTTATAACAAGTTCCAGAAGAGGGAGGAGCATAAAATACTTGAAGAAATAATGGACAAAGTCTTACCCAAAAAAGGATAATACAAAAAACAAACAAACAAACAAATAAACAAACAAAAGGTCATAGAAAATGAAATAGCAGATTAACAATGGGGAAAATCAATGGCATCAAATCTTTAGAAAGATCTAAAATTGCTAAACATTTAGAGCACCTGGATGGCTCGGTCAGTTAAGCATCAGACTCTCCATTTTGGGTCAGGTCATGATCTCACGGTTTCATGAGTTCAAGCCCCACGTTGGGCTCTGCACCGACAGTGCAGAACCTGCTGGGGATTCTCCCTCTCTGCCTCCACCCTGTTCATGCTGTCTCTCTCTCTCTCTCAAAAATAAATAAATAAACTTAAAATTGCTAAATATCTGGATAAATTAATGAAGATAAAAGGGAGACAACAAATATTATCAAAATTAGAAATGAAAGAGGGGACATAACTGCTGATTCTGTATATGTTATGAAATTAATATGGGAATATGCAGAACAATGTTATACTAATAAATAGAACAACCTGATGACAAATATAAATTAGTAGGTAGAAATTATAAAAATTGACAAAAGAGAATAAAAACCTGTATTACTTCATTTATTAGAAAAATGATACTTGTAATTGAAATTTTTTCTCACAAAGGAAATTCTAGCCCCACATGTGTTCACTGGTTAGCTCTATCAACATTTAAGAAAGAAGATTGTATTAATACTATAAAACTCTTTCAGAATTCAGAATAGAAACGAATACTTGTCAACTCATTCTGTGAAACCATTATTACTTTGATTCCGAACCAGATTCAGACATCTGAAGCAAAAAATTTACATACCAATATACTTCTTGAACACAGACACAAATAGAGGTAAAATTTTGTATCTAGCTATCTCCCCATTCTGTTAAAGATCATGAAATTCAAATTTGTAATGAACGTTTGTTTTTATACCAAATGACTTCTTATTGATTCCAGAGACTGGGGGAGTTTTCAGGCCCTGAGACCTCAACCACCAGCAGGTGCCAGGTGCCACAAGAAAGAATTTAAGGCCAACTCAGGGTAAAGAGTACCAGAAGAAGCTTTGTTGGAAAGCAAAAATGCAAAAGTACACACTCAAGAGAAGGGAGGGGTGCAGACACACTCTGGGAATCTGAGTTGCCCAGGGTAGATATGGGATTCTGATTCTTATAGTCAGTTATAATCAAGCGGTAGAATGTTTATGTAGGGATTTGGAAATAAGCAGGGACTTCCAAGAACTCTGTATATTACTACATATGCTCTATGACAGTCACTATGTGCCAGCGCATCTCTTTTTCTCTTGAGGGTAGATCCCCTGGGAGTGCTGTAGCTCCCCCTACCAAGTGGAGAGATAATATTGCGCATGCTTGTAGCAGTTGGGCAACCTTGTAAGTTCTCCTGGCAATAAGCATTCTGTTATTCAACAGATGTCAGGTTAGTTCCTTGTTCCTTGGCCTTCATCCTCCTGCAGTTAACCAACATTTCCCTATTCTAACACTCATTCTGAAGTTTTATATGTATATTCCTTTTTTAGAGATTATAGAGATTATATTTTATGTATTTTTTTGGCCTCATAATTATTTATTTAAAATTCTCTAAATTGTATTGACTTTATCATGAATTGAACTATGTCTTTTATGTTATCAATTACGTATTGCCAAAAGAGTCTCTCATTTCTAAATATGAATGAGTAATTGATGATTTTTAGTTACTCGTTGCTTTTTGAGCCTGATGTTACTAGAACTGAATGGTGGTATTAAACTATTTTCTAAGAAAAGAATTCCTAATATTATTTTGCAATTCATATCAAAATATTTCAATATTTAAATGAATAATAAAACATTTAAAAACCAGTTTATGGATAAAAGTCACTTGATATTAGTAACAATAATATCAAGTTATCTAATTACAAATATTGAATAGATGACAGACTTACCCAGAAGGAAAACCCAATACAGATAGCATGCATTTGGTATATTTATTTCCTCTAAGAAGTAGGAAAAAAAATCCCAATAAATCATTTTTTGTTATATCTGTGTGCTGATAAACCATGTGTAAGAATGAAGCTATAACGACAAATATATAGGGACCGATGCAATTTTCATTTTCTGAACGTTGAACCTTTGGACTGTCCTATTAAGGACTTAGTTCGAATGTATTTTCTACAGTAATAAATAAGCATAATGAGCAAAACTTTCTACCTTGAACAAGTCTTAACAACACCTTGGCAACATTGTAAACTTCCAACATATGGTTCATTTACATGAAAAGCATCTTGGCAGAAAGTTTTAAAATATCTAAGCCTCAAAGATGATGAAAAGACAAACATCCTAGCCCACGAGGTGATTAATACCATTGTAGACAACCATGATTGATTGCCCAGAACACGTTCTTCTGTCAAATTTCTCCTGGTAAAAACTCAGCGTAAATGAAACTCTTTTTTAGCCGTTTTGAATATTTTAACAGCTTCATTTCCTTAGGTAAAATGATTAGTGCATTATAATTAGCATATATCCTTGGGTTGACTATCATGAAAATAAAGTTAGTGCACACTTGCAGAATGTAAATTACTATAATTTAATCCTATTTTGTTTCTTTTATTTAGTACTTTACAGATGTATTCTTATGTTGAAAAGTAGAAGACAATGTAAACGCTAGCAAATGCACAGATTCACCCATTTTTTAATATAATTTTTTTGTGAAATTGGCTTACATACAACACCCAGTGCTCATCCCAACAAGTGCCCTACTCAACACCCATCACCCACTTTCCCCTCTCACCCAATCCCCATCAACCCACAGTTTGTTCTCTGTATTTAAGAGTCTCTTACGGTTTTTCTCCCTCTCTGTTTGAAACTATATTTTTTTTCCTTCCCTTCCCTTCCCCCATGGTCTTCTGTTAAGTTTCTCAAGATCCACGTATGAGTGAAAACATATGATATCTGTTTTTCTCTGACTGACTTATTTCACTTAGCATAATACTTTCCAGTTCCATCCAGGTTGCTGCAAATGGCCAGATTTCATTCTTTCTCATTGCCAAATAGTATTCCCTTGTATATATAAACCACATCTTTTTTATCCGTTCATCAGTTGATGGACGTTTGGGCGCTTTCCATAATTTGGCTATTGTTGAAAGTGCTGCTATAAACATAGGGGTACATGTGCCCCTATGCATCAGCACTCCTGTATCCCTTGGGTAAATTCCTAGCAGTGCTATTGCTGGGCCATAGGGTAGTTCTGTTTTTAGTTTTTTGAGGAACCTCCACACCATTATCCAGAGCGGCTGCACCAGTTTGCATTCCCACCAACAGTGCAAGAGGGTTCCCATTTCTCCACATCCTCGCCAGCATCTATAGTCTCCTGATTTGTTCATTTTAGCCACTCTGACCGGTGTGAGGTGGAATCTCAGTGTGGCTTTGATTTATATTTCCCTAATGATGAGTAACGTTGAGCATCGTTTCATGTGTCTTATCTGGATGTGTTCTTTGGAAAAGTGTCTATTCATGTCTTATACCCATTTCTTCACTGGATTACTTGTTTTTCAGGTATGGAGTTTGGTAAGTTCTTTATAGATTTTGGATACTAGCCCTTTATCTGATATGTTATTTGCAAGTATCTTTTCCAATTCCGGCAGTTGCCTTTTAGCTTTGTTGATTGTTTCCTTTGCAGGGCAGAAGATTTTATCTTGATGAGGTCCCAACAGTTCGTTTTTGCTTATAATTCCCTTGCCTTTAGAGATGTGTCAAGTAAGAAATTGTTGCGACTGAGGTCAAAGTGTATTTTTCCTGCTTTCTCCTCTAGGGTTTTGATGGTTTCCCTTCTCACATTTATGTCTTTCATCCATATTGAGTCTATTTTTTGTGTACGGTGTAAGACAGTGGTCTAGTTTCATTTTTCTACATGTTGCTGTCCAGTTCTTCCAGCACCCTTTGCTAAACAGACTATCTTTTTTCCAATGGATACTCTTTCCTGCTTTGTCAAAAATTAGTTGGCCATACATTTGTGGGTCCAATTCTGGGTTCTCTATTCTATTCCATTGATCTTGGTGTCTGTTTTTGTGCCAATACCATACTGTCTTGATGATTAAAGCTTTGTAGTAGAGGCTAAAGTCTGGGATTGTGATGCCTCCCACTTTGATTTTCTTCTTCAGTCATACTTTGGCTATTCAGGGTCTTTTGTGGTTCCATACAAATTTTAGGATTATTTGTTCTAGCTTTGAGAAGAAGGCCAGTGCAATTTTTATTGGGATTGCATTGAATGTGTAGATTTCTTTGGGTAGTATTGACATTTTAACAATATTTATTCTTCCTATCCATGAGCATGGAATGTTTTTCCATTTCTTTTTGTTGTCTTCAATTTCCTTCATAAGTTTTCTATATTTTTCGGCATACAGATTGTTTACATCTTTGGTTAGGTTTATTCCTAGGTATTTTCTTGTTCTTGGTGCAATTGTAAATGGGATCAGTTATTTCTCTTTCTGTTGCTTAATTATTGGTGTATAAAAATGCAATGGATTTCTGTACATTAATTTTGTACCCTGTGACTTTGCTGAACTCATGAATCAGTTCTAGCAGTGTTTTGGTGGAGTCTTTTGGGTTTTCCACATATAGTATCATGTCGTCTACAAAAAGTAAAAGTTTGAATTCTTCTTTGCCAATTTTGATGCCTTTTATTTCATTCTGTTGTCTGATTGCTGATGCTAGGATTTCCAACACTATGTTAAACAATAGTGGTGAGAGTGGACATCCCTGTCAAGTTCCTGATCTCAGGGCGGAAAATCTCAGTTTTTCCCCATTGAGGATGATATTAGCTGTGGGCTTTTCAAATATGGCTTTTATAATGTTTAGGTATATTCTTTGTCTCCCAACATTCTTGAGGGTTTTTATTAAGAAAGGATGCTGTATTGTGTCAAATGCTTTTTCTGCATCTATTGACAGGATCACATGGCTCTTATCCTTTCATTAATGTGATGTATCACACTGATAGGTTTGCAAATATTGAACCAGCCCTGAAGCCCAAGAATGAATCCCACTTTATCATGGTGAATAATTCTTTGTATATGTTTTTGAATTTCATTTGCTAGTGTATCTTGTTGAGAATTTTTGCATCCATGTTCATCAGGGATATTGGCCTGTAGTTCTCCTTTTCTGTAGGGTCTCTGTCTGGTTTTGGAATCAAAGTAATGCTGCCTTCATAGAATGAATCTGGAAGTTTTCCTTCCATTTCTATTTTTTGGAACACCTTGAAAAGGAGAGGCATTAACACTGCCTTAAATGTCTGGTAGAATTCCCCAGAGAAGCCATCTGGTCCAGGACTCTTGTTTGTTAGGAGAGTATTGAAAACTGATTCAATTTCTTTACTAGTTATGGGTCTGTTCAAATTTTTATTTCTTCCCATTTGAGTTTTGGTAGTGTATGGGTGTTTAGGAATTTGTCCATTTCTTCCAGGTTGTTCAATTTGTTGGCATATAATTTTTCATAGTATTCCCTGATAATTGCTTGCATTTCTGCAGGATTGGTTGTAATAAATTCATTTTAATTCATGATTTTATTGACTTGGCTCCTCTCTCTTTTCTTTTTGAGAAGCCTGGCTAGAAGTTTATCAATTTTGTTTATTTTTTCAAAAAACCAACTCTTGGTTCTGTTTTTTTGGATTCTATATTGTTTATTCCTGCTTTATTATTTCTCTTCTTCTGCTGGATTTGGGGTTTCTTTGCTGTTCTTCATCTAGTTCCTTTAGGTGTGCTGTTAGATTTTGTATTTGGGATTTTTCTTGTTTCTTGAGATAAGCCTGGATGGCAATGCATTTTCCTCTTAGGACTGCCTTTACTGCATCTCAAAGGGTTTGGATTGTGTTTTCATTTTCATTTGTTTCCATATGTTTTTTAATATTTTTTTAATTGCTTATCTATCTTTTAATTATTTAATAGGATGTTCTTTAACCTCCATGCATTGGAGGTTTTCCAAACATTTTTTCTGTGGTGATTTCAAGTTTCATAGCATTGTGATCTGAAAGTGTACATGGTATAATCTCAGTTCTTTTATATTTATTGAGGGATGTTTTGTGACCCAGTGTGTGATCTATCTTGGAGAATGTTCCATGTGCACTCAAGAAGAAAGTATATTCTGTTGCTTTGGCATGCAGAGTTCTATATATATTTGTCAAGTCCATCTGATCCAATGTATCATTCAGGGCCCTTGTTTCTTTATTAATTTTGTCTAGATGATCTTTCCATTGTTTTAAGTGGAGTATTAAAGTCCCCTGCAATTACCACATTCTTGCCAATAAGATTGCTTATGTTTGTGATTGATTGTTTTATATATTTGGGTGCTCCTGAATTCGATGCGTAGACATTTATAATTTGCTCTTCTTGATGGATACACCTCATAATTATTACATAATGTCCTTCTTCATCTCTTGTTACATGCTTTAGTTTAAAATCTAGTTTGTCTGATATAAGTATGGCACAGATTCACCCATAAAAATCTTAAAAAATATATGTGTTCTGAATCCTGGTTAGAAATCACTAAGTACCATTGACAAATAAATTCCTGATATCTATATGATATAGTAATTTAATTTTCAGCATATTTTAATTTTCCGAACATTAATTATGTATTTATGTATGGCATTGAATATATCACATCTTTCAGTTATATCTGTAAAACTATATTTGTTTCAATTTTATAATGCTAAAAACAAATAATTGTTTTATTATATCTGCTAACAATATTTTCTGGATTTTTTTCAAAAATAATTCAAATAGCTCTCAAATTATCTATCTTGTCCTTAGTATCAATCTATGTCTGTATTTATATCTATTTATCTCAAACACATGAAGACTAATATCTAAACATCTAAAAATGGATTTATTTAATCTTTACAAAGTTATATGAATATACATTCTGCCAGTGGAAACCACCCTACATATAATATAACTTCTCCATGTAAAATGTTATGCTAGAAGATGAAGAGAGAATGAATATTAAATCAGTTTTGCATCTTTGTTTCTCTAACATACTGGTGGTAACAATAGTCACTTAAACAGATAAAATAATATGTCATGACTTGCATGGCTTTGGGTAAGAGATAAGCCACTGTAACAACAACAGCAACAACAACAAAAAAACAAATACACAAGCTTAAACCAGATTCATCTACTTATTTCTTATAACATTTCAGAGACAAGCAATCAAAGAAGATAAAGAAGTTGTGTTTCCCAAAGTGTATGGCTTTCATCTCTGATTCCCAGTTGGCTATTCTGGTTGCCATGATTTGCAATTTCAGGGTTTGTAGAAAATAACAAATAAGCAGAACAAGAATAATATATAAATAGTTAGTTGTGACTCAAGTTCACATATTAGCCCAAAATCCACTTAAAATTTCCTTGTAAATCTTATGTCAAGTAAAAACTGTTCATTTGTAGGGTGGAACTCCAAGAAACCCAACCAAAGTGAACTTTGGGAAGCTTAAGACCTGAGTAAATTTGCTGCTACACAATACAGGTTAGGCAGTGGATAGATGTCAAGGTCTTCCAAAATAGAAGGACTTCTATGAACAAACCAGGCTTTTCTCTGAAATCCCAGAAGCTCTATATTGTGTGTGGAAGAACCATACACTGGAGTAAAGACAAAAATGACATTCACCTGCCCTAAGCAAGTCTAAAGCCAAAGTAGATGATGTCAAACTGATGGGCCTATAATCTCTCTCTGCCTGCCAGAAAAAACAAACAAGCCAACTTAATTGTCTGTGGAAAATATAACATTATCCAGATTCAACACAAATTTCATATGTGCAGATTCAATAAAACTTATGAGGCATATTAAAATACATGGCCAAATTAATAAAAAATAAAAGTTAAACAGAAAATAGAAACATAACTAAAATTGGCTCAGATATTAGTGTAATTAGGCATATCCTTTAAAATGACTATAACAATATGATCAAAAAACGGAGAAAATGACAACTTTTATTTCAATAGATCAGCTATCATATTTATATCTATTTGTATATCAGGATTTTTAGTGTTAATTATGTAATTACATTTATTTAATTTTATAATATTGCACATGTAATAAATAATTTTAGTTTCATTTCTATACACAAATGGATTCAGTGTCCATCAAAAAGTGTTTTCAATACCTAGTTACACATCTCCTGAATTATTTCTTTTTATTCACTATGCATTTGGTTGTATTTAAAAGCCACGCATATTTTTAAAGAAAGTTTCATGTTTGTTAAATCCCCTGAATCATTTTAAGAATGGATAATCATTATGTTTTCTTAACATGAGAGGAAAAGTTTCATCCAACTTAACTCACAGCTAGAGCAAATCCTGGGCACTAGGAACTAGTCAGAATGCTGTCTAAAGAATGGCTGAAGACCAGTGTGTCTGAACAAAGTTTGTGAACATTTCGTGCATGATATAAGTGTATTTCATAGATTGTAATCCAGGTGGACATGGAGGTGGATTAAAAGAGCTATGTATACATGTGTATAACAATTTTGCAGTTACCAGTTCTATATGGAGGACTGAATGTCTGTCAGTAAGGAAATGCTTCCACACTGTCTTGAATAAAACTGTCTTAGGCCATATTTTTGTTTATATTGGTTGGTTTACAGTTTTAATAGCTTTTATTTTCAACACTGTCAATAAATTTTACATTGTAAATGACATTAATTAAAATCAATTTCCAATAAAAAAGAGCGGTACATAATTAGACATATGGTGTCCTTATCCTTCCCACTGAATTTGAATTAAATAGAAAAGTAAAATCTTTTATTTCATAAAAGATAATAAAAATTTTTAAGTCAGTTGTCAAAGATATAGAAAAGTCAACATTTCTTTCTGTCTTTGTCTGTCATTATGTTTGCAAGGTATGAGACGGGAGAAAGAAATGATCTATAATAATGACAGAGCATGTAGTCTTAACTTTCAGTACATACGTAAAATTCCATTTAATAATCATCATTTAAGAAGAATATGTGGACACTAATACTTTCATGGGATTAGTGCTCATTGTTTCATCAGATTCAGGAATAGTTATAACTCCCAAATGTTCAAAACATCTCTCTCTAGAATTCCATTTGTGTAATAGGAGGATATATTAACTTAGGCCTCTTCTGAAACAAAGCTAGTGCAACATGTTTGCATTAGAAATACAGTTGGGACAGAGGTGGAATGCATACAAGAGTAATTCTGAAATGTGCTGAACTTTCTACAAACTCAGATATATAGTTATGAACAGATAAGACCTCTAACAGGAAGCCAGACATAACTGTGTTGTGCTTTTCTAGTCCTTGCTTAATGGATCACTGAATGTGACAACAGGGTGCCCAGTGCAGTGCTAATTGGATGTGATGTTCTCAGTGGTGCATTGACATTTTGGGGAAAAGGTGTCTAATAAAGGTGTCTGTCGTAGACTTGGGACACACTGCTCAGGAAGACACATGATTTCAGAGTCTGTTCTTTTCTAACATAATAAATATTTGATTTGCATTTTGTGTGTGTATGTGAGGCACCCAGGATTGTTTGATAAACTTTTTTCTTCTGCTTTTCTATTTTTTCCTGTAGTTTATTTAATGCTTTTATTAAAACCAAAACAGAAATCAGGACAAGGACATCTCCTCTGCCAATTCCTTTTGGAAAAAAATTATTATCCTTTAAATTGCTTCTAGAAGGCCTGACTGAACAGGGAGGTAAGTTCATGAATGACTGATTAATGTGGAAGCTGGTACTCTGGAGAACATATTGTAATACCAAGCAGATCGGAAAATGTGTGCTGAATTATTGTTATGGTAATTACCCTCCACTGAATTTATCTTGGTGTTAAAAAGTAATAATAAAAATCTTGAATAGGTAGAATAATTACACTTAACTGCTGTAATTAATAAATTAATTTTAGAAAACGATTCATATCAGGAATGAATTATAATGACTGAAATTTAAAACCTCTGTGCTAACACTTTCTACCAAAGTTTTAACAAATTTGTTAAATTATTTACAAATTTAACAAATTTGTTTAAATTATTATTAAAAAGAATATTTTTCTGGCTTAACTTTCTATGTATATTAGTTTTGATTCTTCTGTCTACCCAATTTTAACATGTAATCAATGTCTTCATATTATAAGGATGTGCGAACCAAATACACTTTTAGGAACAGTTACCCTCATTCAAGGGACAATTGTGATTTACTATATGTCCCCAGACATATATATGTCAATGAAAACACATGCACAGGCTATACAGCACACAAAACTGCTTCCATAGATGGATTTGCTTGCTTATCACTAAAGCTTATAAAAACTTCATGAAAAATGTTCTAACTATAGTTTAATACTAATCTGTATTCTTATTATCCCAAATTCTATGATGATATTGGACAAAATTCATAAACTAAGAAGACATTATAGTCAATGGCTTTTGAGTCAAAAATGTATTTAAGAATATTTTTATAACTTTTATGTAACTTGACTTAAACATTCATTTGTACATATTTCTTTTTTTAAATTTTTGTAATGTTTATTTTATTTTTGAGAGAAAGAGAGCACAAGCAGGGCAGGGGCAGAGAGAGAGACACACACAGAATCCAAAGCAGGGTCCAGGCTTTGAGCTGTCAGCACAGAGCCCGAACTGGGCTCAAACTCATGAACTGCAAGATCATGACCTGAGCCAAAGTTGGACGCTTAACCAACTGAGCCACCCAGGTGCCCCTGTACATATATCTTAAAATTTCACTAAGTTCTATGAGAATTTTAGTTGGACAACTACTAAGAAGGCCATGAGATACAATAGATGCTGCACTGATGAGGAGAGAGAAGGTTTCTGTTCTGCATCTACCATTTCATTTCTCAGAATCATCATTGTGTTTCTATAAAATCTATCAAAATACATTTGCATAAATTTTTGTTATGTTATAATTAAAACAAATATAATAATTTGGGAACAGATATTTTATTTTTTTATGTTTATTTATTTTTTTGAAAGAGAGAGTGCGCATGCACAAGTGGGGGATGGGCAGAGAGAAGGAGAGACAGAATCCCAAGCAGGCTCCGCGCCATAAACCCAGAGCTCAATGCAGGGCTTGAACTTGCAAACCACTAGATCATGACCTGAGCTGAGATCAAGGGTTGGATGTTTAACCCACTGAGCCACCGAGGGGCCCCGGAAACAGATATTTTAAAAATATTAAAGTGTATTAAAAATTTAAGCAACAGGGGCGCCTGGGTGGCGCAGTCGGTTAAGCCTCCGACTTCAGCCAGGTCACGATCTCGCAGTCCGTGAGTTCGAGCCCCGCGTCAGGCTCTGGGCTGATGGCTTGGAGCCTGGAGCCTGTTTCCGATTCTGTGTCTCCCTCACTCTGCCCCTCCCCCATTCATGCTCTGTCTCTCACTGTCCCAAAAATAAATAAAAAACGTTGAAAAAAAATTAAAAAAAAAATTTAAGCAACATTATATTATTATGATCACACATTTCTAAATTTAACATGGGAAACAGATACCACCTCAGAAACAGTGGAAAGAGCATATACTGAAGAAACTCCAAGTACTGTTTCAGTGAAATTTTAATACAGTAAATAATGATCCCATTATTTATTTCCATGGCCAGACTGTCTGGATTATCAACACAACTTTTCTCCCTTCTTCCCTTCCTCTGTTTTTTTCCCCTGTTGTTGTATTTGTTCTTCCATTCACTTTATTTTTTCTTGACCATTACAATTCCAACACTATAGTGTGTTCTGTTGTTCACTGCAGGGATCTGACAAGTGTATGTATCTGGGAATAACGAATGCTGAACTGAAAATGGAACTATGCTAAATACCAGTTTAATTTTCATTTAAAACCATGCCCTTCCCCTAGCCTTTAAGAAAGACAAGTCTCTTTCTTTTCTTGATGATGTATTTTTAAAATTAGACTTGAAAATGAAAGTAAAATTAGAAAAAAGCTTACAGTAAAGAGTATCAAATGAAAAACTAACAACCATATAATTAGTGAGTGGACCTTCATTTAACACAGTTTCAGGTATTTTATTTACTTACATTCATTCCTAAAAATGGATGGGTACTACATATCCAGAGTGTTAAAGGAAGGTAGAGAAAGTGAAATGAGCCCTATTTAAGAAGATTTCAGTTGATATTAATCTAATTGTTTATTTCATAACAGTCGTGAATTAATGTAACCCTATTCTTGGTTTTCACTCTCTTGTGTACATAATGTATAGTGGCACTAATGCTAAATATAGACAGATTTAGGCACCTACATCTGCGATAGAGGCATAGAGACCAACTATCCTCACGGCTAAATTCAAGAGCGTGCACTATTCGCTCTTTGTTTTATTGAAGATATTGCTGGACAAATAGCCAACCTTCCTAGCTTTTGTTTATACTGAGTAAATTCCTAAGATTCTGGATTCACACTAAAGCAAATGCTGACAGTGGTGAGTCAACTTCACATCATATTTCTCCAGGGCTATTTTTACTGTTGGTGCTTTTCCTTTCTGAACATAAAAGGTTTATCATCGTCAAAACATACTTTTCTGATTCATGCTAAACTTGTCAACTGTCATATACCTGAGTTTATAATAGCTATTTTATCCAAAGACACTTGGAAAATTATTTTTTTGCATTTCATGTTTCCTGTCTTCTACTTTTAACTGATCTTTTTGCCCCAAAATTCAGATAAGTTACTGTGTATTCCATTTGGGAGTGCAGAAAAGTTGAACATCATATTTTTAAAGATACTTTATATAGACAAATTTGTCAAATAACATTAAAATAGAGAGGGTCATTTATAGTGAGCCTGCTGCTTGACAATTGACAAAATTTCCTGATTTGTCTAGTGGCTTTAAATAGAAGATGCTACCTTCCTGAGTGCATACACACCCAAACAAATGAAGGCACCTGGGAAGAAAGAATAGTGTAGTTATAATTGTAAGCAATCTAGAAAATTATCAGTATGACATTATTCTCCTTCCATTCCAGAATGTACTATATTTCAAAATAGAATCTTGAGACGTACTTTGTTTGCCAATGAAAGATTTATGCAATTTGATCATTTCAGCTTCCATGCCTAGTAATAGGAGTGTGTGTTGTGGGGGGGGGGGATACTTTCAGTCTTTGTTTAATTTTGTCATAACAGAATTTTATCTTGTCCTCCTACTTATAATCTCAACTCCTCCTTCAAAAAAAGTGGGATGTACAATATGACAGTTTAAATTCAGAGAAAAGGCTTGGGACATGTTCACTTGGAAAGGGGGAACTATGTATTAAAAAAAGACAATGTGTCTGCCCTTTGTTCTTTCACTTTCTCTTATCTACCTTTAGGGACTGGTTGACCACAGTACCTCTCTGGCAGTCTCTTACAGTTTCTTCTCCTATGTGACTAGCTAGACAGTGATAAAATCCTCAGAAATTTTGTTGTAATGGAAACACAAATAATACTTGCTTCCATTAAAAAAAATTAACCAAATAATTTATTAGCTTACATAACCAAAAAGTAGTGGCTTCAGATACAGCAAGTCCAAAGTTCCAGTGATGTTCTAAGGGGTCTGTCACGGATACATTTCCTCTTTGTTTCCCAGATTGTCACTCTCAGTTTGGTTGACTAATCCATCAAAAAGAGAAAAATTTTTCTAAAAAATGTGGTAAAAGGTCTCTAGTGAAACGCTGGTCTAACTTTCCATTCCTAAAACACTTAGATTGGGTGTTGGGCTACTGTGGTTGACCATGCCTAGATGTGATGTTCACCAGTTCTAGAGGTCATACAGAGCAGCCTTGGCCATATCCTATATGGTAAGTAGTACAAATAAATGATTAGTGAAGCATCTAATTGTATCATTTAATTATTTCTGTGTAATAAAGCATTTGAACACTTACTATCATAAAAAGCAAGTGTGTGTCATTATTTACAAGGCTATGGATATTTAGGATGATTATACTAATATAAGCTGGATTCAGCTGACCTTAACTATGCTTATTCTTATGTCTGCACTTATCTGTTAGACTGAGTGGGTGTGAGTCATGTAAAATGGCCTTGGGTGTTAAGACGTGGCTCTGCTCAATGTTGTATCTTATCTTCCAGCAGTCTGAATTTGTTCTCATGGCAGAAGCTTGTGTTTCAAGTTTGAGAGTGGGACACACACAAGACTCTTGATATCTAGGTTTAGAACTGGCTTGTCAGATCTATTGCATTCTATTGGCCAGGACTGCCTAGATTCAAGATTGGAGAAATACACTTTGCCTTTTGATGGGAGGAGCTGCAAAGTCACAGTGTAAAAGTTGGATGGTGGAATGGCTGGAAAAATGAGAAAGTTAGCGCAATTAATCTTAATATCAATAAAGGGAAAAAAGTAATGCTTGGTAGGCAAAATAAGTTTAAAAGTATCTATTTTGGGGCATCTGGGTGGCTCAGTTAATCATCTGACTCTTGATTTCGGCTCAGATCATGATCTCATGGTTTCATTTGTGAGTTTGAGCCCCACATGGAGCTCTCTGCTGTCAGCTCAGAGCTTGCTTCAGATCCTCTGACTCCCTTTCTCTCTGCCCCTCCCCGCGCTGCACATGTGCATGTGCACATATGCACACTCTCTCTCAAAAACAAATGAACTTTTTTTGAAAGCATCTTTATTTTATCTTCATTTTTAGATTGTAGCTTTAATGGTTAGAGACTATGCCTGACCTTTAATGGTTAGAGACTATGCCCGAGTATGCTGGTCCCACCCAGCTTTATGAAGCCTCACACTGAATTCTTCCAACAAAAATAATGACACCTCAAAGATAGTAATACAGCATCTCATTTCCCATTTGTGTTTTTAAATTTTTGTTATTATTATTATTTTTTGCCTATATCTCCCTCAAGAACCCCACTAGGAGTATGCATTTGTCAGAGAAGAGAAGACGTTACATTCTTGTGTCACTGGCCATTAAAAGCAAAACCCAACTTTGATTTCTAACATTGGTTGAAATATTAATCCCTGACACTGTCAAGACCCTATAATTTATCTAAGGCTTTAAAAAAAAGTGACTCCTTTAATCTTCAAACAACTCAGTAAATTATGAATTTACTTCTGATCATCCCTTTTTTCAAGCAAGAAAATGAATCCTCCCAATTAGCAATCTAAGCAAATTGTGGAATATTTTGGTGAAGGTCAGCTTATCAACACTTCTCTATTAAACATAGAGTGAGTTACCAGTAACATATGGAAGAATAAGAATAATGGTATTGGAGTGAAAAAGTCTACAGAGTTTTGTTTTTTTTTTTCTCTCCATCACTTAAAATACAGTTAGTGCTAGTGGTGTCGAGGTACCTTAGGAAAAGTGAGATCAAAGGTCATGTGTTTTAAGTCCAACATTGTAGCTAATATGATTACAAACAGGGCATTGATATTTACCAGTAAAATCATTTGTTCATATTTTCTTATGTTCACATGTTCATATATTTTCAGTGATCTAGAAATGTGATGCAAATAAGATTCGCATTTAAGATAAGATTAAGAATCTTAATATAGGGTGGCACCATCAGTTAAGTGTCTGACTCTTGATCTCAGCTCAGGTCATGAACTCACAGTTCACGAGTTCTAACCCTGCATGGGGCTGTGCGCTAATGGCGTGGAAACTGCCTGGGAGTCTGTCTCTCCTTCTGTCTACCCCTCCCCCACTTGTGTGTGCATACTCGTTTGCTCTCAAAATCAATAAATAAACTTAAAAAAAGATTCTTAATTTAGAAAAATAATTATAAATAACACTAATTTAGGAATTAGAATTTGTTTCAATATATCATTGTGTTACATGAACACAATAAACAGTGTCATATTTAATTATGTACGAACAGAGGAAGTACTGAGTATCAGTGTAGTTACAAATGGGTTTTAGTTTTTAGGATCTTGTGTTATGCATGTTTTACTACTTTAAAATGATGTTAAGAAAATCCATGAAGGAGTTCATTAGAAGAGGGTAATACCTTAAGGACCATGATGTTGATAATTCCGACTTCTGCTTCAAATCTTTCTAAGGAATAATATATTTTATCTATGCCAATATCCAAAAGAACAAAAGAAAATGCTTAATAACTTTAATTATTTAATGCTTGCTTTGTATGTTTGATCCAACAAATAAACTGTTATTTGCAGTAACTTCATTTAGCTTAACATCCCAACTGAATGTGTTAATGACATTTTCCCTACTGAAGAAGATATTAATTAGTAAAATTTAAGAAAGAAATACCACTGGAGGAAACCTTTTGTTTTTCCTTATTAGACACCATAATATAATCCAAACAGACCACCATTTTCTTTACAGAGCACCAAAAGTGAAAATCGATTTCTTGGATGATTGCTTATTACTAGCATTCTAGGTGGTGTACAAAACAGATGACCTAAATCTCTCCTTGGACAAATAGAAGCTTTTATCCTAACAGCAAAGAGTACCATAAGTAAGCCATTTTATAGAGCCTTTAATTCACTCTCTATCCGTATTATTCTATAAATTAGAGGGGTAATTTACTTTGTGGAATAAGTTTGCTCACCCAAAGATTCAGGCACATAAATTTATTCAATTATGTTTACTATTTCAATTGAGGCATAAATGGCCTATTATATTAAAAGTAAAGACAACCCATACTTTCTCTCCAAAAGCTTAAATCCCCTAATTCATGAAGCCCAAAATGTAATCAAGAGTAATTAAAATAGAAAAAATGCAAGAAAATGGATTCAAAAATTTAAATAATGATGAAATTAAAAAATTACTAGTTATTTATTATGTAATTTATTTCTTGTCTGTATGGGTGTATTTTATATTCTGAGTAATTTGGTATCCTGAAAATATTTTTTATTTTCTTAAATATGTCTAGTAATTCAGACATCACTACCATGTTTCTAAACACCTTCTGATACAGAAAAGAGATGCAAAATTCTACACAAAAGAGCAATATGTTTTTTTTTAAGTTTATTTATTTATTTTGAGAGAGCATAAGCAAGGGAAGGGCAGAGAGAGAGAGGGAGAGAGAGAATCCCAAGCAGGCCCAGCAGTGTCAGAGCAGAGCCTAACCAAGGTTGGATCTCATGAACTGTGAGATCATGATCTCAGCTGAAATCAAATGTTGAGCACTTAACCCACTGAGACACCCAGATGCCCCAAGAATGATATGCTTTGCATCTATTTTTATGGATAGTTTAGGTAAACATATTTGCTTGTATGTTTTATGGGGAAAATTTTATTAACTCAAATCTACCTGTGATATATCGTATGTAGATGGAACCTAAAGACACATTACATCGTAGGTTGAAATTACTTTTGCAAGATTAAAAAAAAAAAAAGAAATGCATTCATTCTTTGCAGCTACTAAATTACCACTCAGTATACTTGATAAGAAATGCCTTGTATTGAGCTCCCTCAGCTTTCTGTACTCTCATTCTTCCAGTTGATTAACAAGTTAGCATCAACTCAAACCTTTGCCGGATTCACTATGTTATAACACCCAGTACAGTATTTAGGAGTATAGGAACTTTTATGATTCTAGTTCTGATAAAAATCTGTAAACTCATCATGAAATATTGCTGTTTGGGGATAGGGAGAAGTTTTAGTTACTTCTGGCCAGGAAAAATGCATGTTAGTTGCTTCTAAAGGTATCTTTTGAATGTTTATTGACTAGTTTATTTAAAACTATTTATTACAAATAACCATTGGATAAGTATGCTTTATCTTAGGTTGAGTTAAAGTTAATTTTATTTTAAAACCAGTTTAGTGCTCCTAAATATCCATATATTCTATGTTGAAATAATTAAAGTGAAATGTGTTTATCATTTCTCATGCAAGTTTAAGCAAAAAAAAAAAAAAATTTAATGTTTCTTTATTTTTGAGAGAGAGAGACAGAGACAGAGTGCAAGCAGGGGAGGAGCAGAGAAAGAGGGAGACACAGAATCCAAAGTAGGCTCCAGGCTCCGAGCTGTGAGCAAGGAGCCTGATGCGGGGCTTGAACTCACTAACTGTGAGATCATGACCTGAGTCAAAGTCAGACGCTTAACTGACTGAACCACCCAGGTGCCCTGAGCAAAATTTTAATTGTACTTGATTTTACCATTGTTAAGATGATCAGGTTTTCTCATCATATATAGACCTAATATTATGTTCATTTTTTTGAATAAAAAGAAGAAAAAGAGAACAAAGGAGGAGGAAGATAAAAAGGAGGGAGAGGAGACCAGAGAAGATCGTAGGGTGGAGAAAGAGGAGAAAGAACAGCAACAAGGAATTAAGATGACTTAAAAGACGTCACTTGGCTATCACTACATCTAACACTAAATCTACACATGACAGGGGTGCCTGGGTGGCTCAGTCAGTTAAGTGTCCAATTCTTGATTTCACCTCGGTCATGATCTCATGGTTCCTGAGATCTGACCCCACATCAAGCTCTGAGCCGGTTCTGTTGGCATGGAGGCTGTTTGGGATTCTCTCTCTCTTTCTTTCTCTGCCCCTTCTCAGCTTACTCTCTCTCTCTCTCTGTCTCAAAATAAATAAAACTTTAAAAAACAAAAAAATAGGGGCACTTGGGTGGCTCAGTTGGTTAAGCATCCAGCTTCTGCTCAGGTCATGATCTGGTTCACGAGTTCAAGCCCTGCTTTCAGCCCTGTGCTGACAGCTCAGAGCCTGGAGCCTGCTTTGGATTTTGTGTTTCCATCTCTCTCTGACCCTACCCTGCTCATGCTCTATCTCTCTCTCTCAAAAATAAACATTAAAAAATTTAAAAATAAATAAATCTACACATGACATTAAGTTAACATTGAGAATTTAGAGAATTTTTTAGTATAAAAGATTATTCAGGATTCACATATCAATGAGCTATTTTGATATATTAGGTTTTCTTTGTGTTTTCTTTTTAATCCAGTGAACATTTACTTCATCTTGTGTATACACACTTTGCTTTTAGTGAGTCAGTTTATGCATGTGTATGCAATGGAAATGGAAAACTAGTCTGTTATTAGGCTAAGTTATCTCCAACACTATGTCCTATAGCTCAATTTGGCTGTATTATATTCAAATGAGTTTCATACTTTTTTTCCCTTCACTTCACTTGTCATAAGTGCAATATAAAGTTATGCTATATGTCACTAGAGAGATAACATGATATCAATTTTTGTAGCACCTGTATAAAATATTGTATTTATATATATTATGTGAAGGTGGAAAGATAATACATATATATGTATAATTATATTGATATCTGGATATTTTTATTATGTATGTGGAAATCAGACCATTCTGACATTTGTGATAATGGTCAAAATAATTGAAATGCCAATTCTCTGAGATTATTTCACATATATAGATATAGTTTCTGTCCTATGCAACTTTTCATTTTATAAACTAATAAAGACAGGCTACCTGATGTGCAGACTTAATCTGGAATTAAAACTTGTCACTTTGCAAAATAATAAGAAAGGTAATTTGGGTCCATGAAACATTACCAGTATTTATCTTATCTTACATTGTCACAATTTTCATTGTCACAATTACATCCTTGAGATTTTGGGGAGAAAGCTTCTACCCAAGTATATTTTAATCAGAGGTAAAGTTTTTATTTTTTTCTTCCTTTGAGCTCTTGAAGTATGATATCTGAACTCTATTTTTGCCAAGTGTAGCAAAACATGCAGCTCATTACGTTATCTGGACCGAAGCAAAACTGCAAATGCAACAAATTGAACAACAAAAATATTAATTATCTACAGAAATTTTAAGTTTCTATTAGGAGATCTTTCCATCAAACTTCTGGTTTGTGCATTGCTGACTTTCATCAACAGCAATTATGAGCATCCGTCCCACCATCACACCACAGAACCTAGGGAATAAGATCTTTTCAGGTCATTTGTGCTGTGCAATAATTCACTCTTTACATTATAACTGCAGAGGAGATTGGAAAATGTGGGGCTAAATCTAACCAGACTCAAAAACTGACCGTAAAATTGATTTTTAAGTAGTACCAATTTAAACTCCCATGTGTAGATTTTTGAGAATGGTTTAACAGACATATCTGAAATCTAAAGTTGTTCTTTGTAAAGTTAGAATGTTTTACAAATTTGTGAAAAGTTTTATCAAAATATACAAAGTCTGGATTGTTAGTATACTTGTGGGGCACACACCAAATGTAAACCTGTACATATAACTTCTGATAAAGCAAGGCTTGTTTTGATCTGAGAGTTGGGTTCTCCTATGGTATGATGAATAATATACAAAATCTGCACAACTAAAAAAGAATATGTGGTACTTTATTATTTTCAGGGTTTTGGCAGATGATTTCTATTATGATATGGATTATACATATCTCAAGGAGAAGTGAGATCTCTGCCTACTGACTGTTGCTCATAGTTTTTCACCTAGTTTTCTGCTTTCCCAAAAGCAGTTATCAATGCATACTTAGGTCTGAATACTTATGTCCATGTTATTTCTGTAAATGAAATAAGCTTACCTCCTTGCTGACTAAGAAGGCCTGAAAGTTCCCCACATCTTGACTAAACTTAAGATAAGCTTCTTTCTAACTATAGGTCCCTGACCTTCCTTTTCTTGGAGGATTTACTTTAGAAAGCTTGCAATTGTAGATTCTTTTCCTGGTTCTTTGAGAATGAAATCTTCTATAAGATTGTCTCTATCAAGGCCCTGGGAGCCAAAATGCAATTATTAAAAGAGATATTACTTCTATCTCTGATTCTTTGTGGGAGGGTAGGAGCCTAACTCAATAGATTAGCAAATACAATGACCTAATCACATTGACCGCCCTTCCTCCAATGTCCTCCAGTACTCTTCCATTTGTTCACCTCAGTATTTAAAAATCTCCCTGCTCTTTTGTTTCAGTGGAGTTGGGTTTAATCTCTCTCCCCTATTCCAATAGTCTTGACTCCTATTGTGATAGTCTTGAATAAAATATTCCTTGCCACATTTAACAAGTGTCGAGTGCAATTTCTCTTTTATAGTTCTCTGGTTGAATTCTTAACCTACATAATCCATGTGCATTATAAAAGAGTTATTTTATGCCATTAAGTTGTAGGGTATTTTATTAAATAGCAATCGTAGCTAGAAAACTCTTCTACAAAAATTACTAATGCAGCCTTTAGTTGAAATGAAATATAAATCCAAAAAACATGGGGAACAATTCCATTTCAATGAAAGTAATTAGAAAAGGAAAAGGTAAGATTGAAAAATTTAAATTGACCTTATTTACATACTACCATCATCGTTTTCCTCATTAACTTTTAACTACATGAACCTAGCATCATTCATCACTGAACGAAGAAACTTTTCACTTTCTCTTGGTCAGCCATTGGGCTGATGATTATTGCTATAGAACATTACTGTCCAAAAAGATCAGAACTATCCCAATCCTCTATCACAGTAAGTTTATTTATTTTGAGAAGGGGAGGGGCAGAAAGAGAGGGAGAGAGACAGAGAGACAGAGAGAGACAGAGAATCCCAAACAGCTTCAGGCTCAGTGCAGGGCTCAGTCTCACGAACTGTGAGATCATGACCTGAGCCGAGATCAAGAGCTGGAAGCTAAACTGACTGTGCCATCCAGGAGCCCGCTCTGTCACAACTATTAATGTGAGCTGACCCACAGTCGCTACTTGGTTTCCCTGTCACCCCAGTCATAATCTCACTTTCTCAATCAGAATTTCAAACTCCTCCACTCTCTCCAAGTTTTCCCTTTTCAATTTTCTTCTACTTCTCAGAGTAAATAGAAGCCATACAACCACCATAGTATGCGTTCATCTGTTACTTCATTTCTCTAGTCGCAGTGAAAGAGATGTCATTCCCCCTGTCTTTGGCCAGTTGCTTTAGCTATACTCTAAATCCCAACTCCCCCCACCTTCTCTGTGGGAGCTGACTGTAACCGGGAGACAGTCAATAGCAGATATCAAGATACTTATAGATAATGTGTCACTAAAGGTAATGGATTTTCTTCCCTCTCATATCACTTAACCTCTCATCAGCATTTGAAAGTGTGTATCTGAACTACCACTCTGACTTCTCAGACTTTTACACATTTGGCTACTTTTGTTCACTCTAAGGCTCTTATTTTGCCACCATGTTTACTCTATCCACCCTCATGGCTTTGATTACCAATTGTATGCCTGTATCTCCTAAAGCTACATTTTCAGAAAGACTTCTGTTCAAAGCACCAGAAATCTATAACCAATTGTCTACTGAATTTATGCACTTTGATGTCTTATAGGCAAGTGAAGAACTGAAGAAGGAGAAGCTTCTAACATTAGCAAAGAAATGACTAGAAAACAAAGAACAAGAAGGAAAAGTATTAAAATGGCATACAGGACCTGTTAGGATAGAAGTTCCCTAAATGAGAATGAACTGCAGTGCCAAACCAATAAAGGAAATAAAGTAAACATAATATGTAATGTTTCAAGGAACAAATTTGGAATGATAGAAAAAAAGGATGGAGGTCAATTCCCAGAAAGTATTACTCAAGGAAGTTGATCTAGGAAATCTATGGTGCTATTAAATACAGGAAGTATGATAGGGGGATCATCTTGTAGGAAAAGCAATAAAAATAGGCTGTCTTGGGGCTGCTGGGTGGTTTAGTTGTTTAAGCATCCCACTTCGGCTCAGGTCATGATCTCACCCCACATGAGTTTGAACCCCACATCAGTCTCTGTGCTGACAACTCAGGGCTTGGAGCCAGCTTTAGATTCTATGTCTCTCTCTCTCTCTCTCTCTGCCCCTCCCCTGCTCATGCTCTGTCTCTCTCTCTCAAAAACAAACAGACATTAAAAAAATTTTTTAAATACAAAAAATAAGTTGTCTTATGAAATGGTATACATTATATTACCCTTAATAAATGGAAGAAATCTATACTAAACTTTGGAATATATTAACTCATTAATGCTAACATAGTTATATTAAGTAATAACTCTTATCATCCTCATTTTTTAGTAATGTATTGGTGAACAAGGTGCTATACTATGCCCACGTTCATGAAGGTAATAAAAACTAAAGCTGGGTTTTAAACCCAGACATTCTGACTCCAGATTCCATGCTTCAGTGTATATTTAAAACTTTATATTTAAAGTTAAAACTGTATATTTAAAACGGTTTTAAAACTTCAAGCATATTCCATGTGCATACCACTTCGCTTCAGCATAAAAAAATGAGGGAGCGTGACTGAGATCAAATAAAAAGTCAAAGCAAGGTAAAAAGACAGGACGCTAGAGAAAAAAAGAAAGAAAAGAGGAACAAAGAAAGAAGTAAACCAACTCTTTATTTGGGAGATCACATAAAATGTAAGTCTTATTAGTTTTGTCTGAGGCGATTTCCACCTTCTCCAGAAACAATATGCTGTTATACAAGAAAAGCTTGAGTTCAGGCTTCAGGCTACTTTGTGTTCAGACTACTGTGTGAATTCTGCCCTCACAGAAGACAAGCTGAACTAACTAAGCCATGTTCCTTAGACTCCGTGATACTCAGGAGGAAGATGAAAGAGAAGCCTTAAGGAATTCATCCAGCATATGGTCTGGCAGTAGGAATTTAGTAAGAGTATGCTTTCTTTTCTACCTTGCAAACCATTCTCTACCCAAATTCATTTATTCCTGAACCTTCCTCCAGTTTCCCCAACTGACTCAGGCTGCACCACTGAACCAAACTTCATGATTTTGCTGTGGCTCTTCCTGTGTTGGAATGCAAGGAAGTCTCATAGAATATTTTGGTTCACTTCAAATATGGATGCAGCCTAACAAATAAATATAAATTCATTGGGTATGAGATACTTCTGAAGGAGACAGTGAAAAATGTTTAGTAGTGCTTCTCACAGCGACAAAAAGAAAGTTTATTAACTTGCTCAGGCCATGAGAGTACTATTCAGTAAATCATTCCATAATTGTATTAAGTTGTATCCAATAATGCTATCCATCAAAGGACAGGTACATATTTCTCTTTCTTCCTCTCTTTCTTTCCTTCTGCCTTTCTTTCTTTCTTTCATTCTTTCTTTAAGTCTGGGATGCTTAGCTAACTTCAGAGCCTGATTTATTTAAATCTGATTGAACTGAAGGCTAAGATTTCTTACCATATTACTCCACATCCAATTCTGCCTTCTTTTTTCAAAAAAAAAAAATTAAATGCAGAGAACACCAAAGCTAAATAGATAGAGAGACAAAGTAAAGCAACTGTTCTATGATAAATGAAGTAGGTTATTACTAATATGATAAAAGTTGAAAAATCTTAAAGAGTTCTCTACAGGTGCTAATTTTACTACTTGAGTGAAATTAATAAGACTCTCTATAAAACAGCAGGAGATCCTTAGATTACACGAGTAATCAGCAAGAAAATTTATTGTGGTTTCATGAAGCATAAAATGTTTGTGTAATATATGCAAAAGTGGTACTTTATTCTCTGCAGTGAACAATTCTCTGTCCTTATAATAGAAAAATATTTAATAGTTTGACACCTCTTGAGCCATAGTTTTTAAAAGTTGTTCAAGTGTGATTAATTTGACTCAATACAAAATAACAGTGCAGCAATGCTGAGTCATGTAAAACTACTGGAGTCTTTTATACGTTAGTATAACTACACATACAAGGGAAAATGTAAATGGATACCTGGATTTTCTCTTTGAGATACAATCTAGAGTACACAGTTAGGTTCCAGAAAACATGCATTTAGTAAGTATATTGAAAAAATGAACAGAAAAGTAACTGGAAAAAAATCAATCTGAAACTTGGGAAGAAACTGGTATCTAGAATATACTATTTTTAAGGAGGATTAAAGCACATAATAACTAAATGATGTTAGACTATGAACTCTATACATTTTACCTTCAACTGAATTTAATCAAGTGCTAAATTGTACTTTGTTTCATATTGTTGGAAAAAATAATATATATATTGAATAGGGCCTTTTTTTCTCCCACATTTTCCTTGATTCAATGCATTTAGTATGCATAAATGTTCCTTGAATTTCATATGCTTAGGCTTTTGGTCTGGATGTCTTTGGAGAGGATCCTGTGCAAACACTGGCCCAGTCAATTGGCCCAGTTCACTTCAATGTTTAGGAAATACGGCATGGTGATTTTTGCTGTTAGATCCTCTTCCTTATGAAAACAACCAAGATCCTTCAAGAAAGATTTCAGTGTAAATAAACAGTATACAAGTGGTGCCAACATTGGGAATCCAATCTGGGACTCTTGCAGCTATAGTTTTAGAATAATTGTTAAGAATATTAAAAAAACAGAGAATATGGATGGATAAGGACAAAACATGGTCATGCAAAATTTCCAAACTTTTTTTTTTAAATCAAAGAACTTACTCTATACATACTGAAGGGAATATATACAGATAACTGTTAAGAACATACTACATATCAAGCACTTTGTAAGACATTTTCATAGTAACGTACAAAATTAAAACAATGACAACTGCATGAAGTAGTTATTGTTACTAGTCCCATTTTATAGAAAAGGAAACTGAAGAACAAAGAATCAATTTGCCCAGGATACTTTTTTGGTATTGTCAGATTTAAACCAGGAGTGTAGTGGCTTTAAACCCTGGTCTCTTAACCAATACACTATACTGCTTGCTGTATAGTGCAGCTGAAATGGATGCTGATTTCACTTAAAACATGTCTTGTGAGACAGTTATGTTCCTATATCTATTTGTGACTTATTTTGAAATTTATCAGATTCCTTTTTCCCTCCTTATTGCAAAATATTTGTTTTGTTTCTCCATGTCTCTCCAAGTATCCCACTCTGATGCCCAATAAAGTATGCATGGTTACATAGATTTTTTTATCTAAATTCTTAAATTATGTTAAAATTGGATATATTCAGTTAAACCAGGAAGAAAATATACCTAAATGAGAGAACAGAGGTATGAGTCATATAAGAGCAAGTCATGACAATCAAATGGTAATGTATTCTGGACTCAACTTCAAAATACTTCTGATGAAGGGCGCCTGGGTAGCTCAGTTGGTTAAGCGCCCAACTCTTGATTTCAGCTCAGGTCATGATCTCATGGTTCATGAGATTGAGCCCCACATCAGAATCCAAGGGAGCCTGCTTGGGATTCTGTCTCCCTCTCTTTCTGCCCCTCCCCCTCCTGCACTCTTTCTTTTTCAAAATAAATAAATTAACTTTACAAAATGCTTCTGATGAAAAAAGATAAAATAAAATGAAAATTTGCCCTAATAACCTATTAATCATTTATGTAAAACATGCTTCTCTGAGTTAACCTTTTCTCTTTTTAACATAAAGGTTAAAGGCATTGTAGGGCAGCTAACTACTAAATAATAGTTCACTATTAGATATTCACAACAAAAAAAAGATATTCACAATATAGATACGCCATGTCTGTTTTCAATAATCAAGAAAATTTTTGTGTCCAACTTCTTTGTATAAAGTTGATTTGTTATTATTCATAAATATAGGCTTTGAACTTATGAATATTTGCAGTTTGAGAACATTTAACATTCATTGATTTGAGACATTAAATGCAATTTTCTGCACTTGCTATTTTAATTAAGTGACTGAAAATATCAATATAAAATAGTTGAGAATTTGAAGTTTGGCTGATTAGAGCTAAGTCAAAAAAAAAATGAAATAGTGCAAACTCTAACACAATCCTCTAATTTAACTGTTTTCTCTAAAGTAATTTTTCATTTCTATGTTAGAGACATAGCTACCAGAATTTTTTATATTGATGGATAAAAGTAGATATTTTTCTATGATCAGTGGTTTATCTTATTGAGACTAAACTTAAAGATAGCCACTAAGCTTATAATAGCATAAATATATATACCAATATTGACATCCATCCTTTGTTCAATCAGACTGTAACAACTATCTTCATCTATTTTCTTTCAGTTCAGTTGAAGTCCATAATATTTAGGAGATAATTTGCTACTCAGTCTGGACCCTCATAGTGAATTACGTCTGCCTATCAACTTTGCAATTACAGACCCACAATTTTATCAACCCACCTATGAATGAATGTACTCTCAAGGTACTAATTCTTATATCAATGCATGTATTCAAAATGGGACCTAATTCCAGCATGGTAAATAAGTATTTTTGTTCATAGCACTCCCTTCTGTCATACGACTCCATTCCAAGGACGTATTTCTGAGTCAGAAGAAACTTAGAATAAAAATAGAAAAGATGTAAATATTATTAGCAATATTACACAAATGTTATAATTAGTTATCAATATAAATTTTCCTAATCTTTTACCAAATAAAACTAACTGTGTGACTTTTCAGGTTCTATGAATTGTCCCTGGTGCTGAAATGCAGAGGTGAAATATGTAAAATCCCTGTTCTTGTAGTGTTTACATTCTCATAGGGAAGCCAAATTATATATAAATGCACCCTAAGGGAGGTAAAGATGCAGTAGATAATTTAGATTGAGTGGTAAGGGAAGGTTTCTCTGAGGACACTTCGATTAATCAGAGAACTAAATGTGGGAGTGGGAATTGTCAGGTAAATATCAGCAGGAACAGGGTTCCTGGCAGAAGAATTAGCAATAACAAATGCCTTGAAGTGGAAATGAGGACTAGGGAGAAGGAAAGAAGAACTAAATGAAAGAGTGAGGAGGAAAAGTTGGGGAAATACATGGGAGCCAGACCATATAGTCCCATTAGCCATGTTAGACTTTTGAAGTTGATTTCAAGTGATCAGAATTCATTGAAGAGTTGTAAATAGGGGTGTGATGATATGATATGATTTAAATGTATAAAATATGCTGACTGGTATGTTGACAAATCATTGCATGGGAGCAGTGTAGAAGAGGGAGTACTGGAAGGGTGGTTATTACTGTAGTCTAAGTGAGAGACTATAGTGGTTTGAACCAGAGGGGGAAGGTGTTGAGAAGTAACAAGGTTATTAGGTTAACCCAATAGGACTTGCTGGTATAAAGGACGTAGAGTATGATTAAAAGGATGAATCAATCATAAATATTAGGATTTTGGCCTTAGCAATCAGGTGAATAGTTGTGACATTTAATAAGATGGTAAAGAGACAGAGAAGCAGATCTGAAAGGAAAACCAAATGTTCTGTTTTATCTTATTAACTTTCATATATTTATTAAAAATCAAAATGGAAATGACGAGTAGGTAGTTGAATGCATGAGTTCATCTTTACATTAGGGTCTGGAAATAAAATGTGGGTGTCATCAGCATATAGAATTTTTCTGAAGATATGAGGCTTGATAAAATTACCTAGGGCACAAATAAAGTGAGAGAGGAGATATTAAAAGCATTTTGCTAAAGGCAGGAAAATAATGAATGTTGCACATCCAGAGACCCGATGGATTTGAGTGGACAGTGAAGATAAATGTGAAAATATAAGATGCCATTAACAAAAAAAGAGAATGTGAGAGCAATAAAATATTTAGAAGACATAGGTAGAATTTGGGATTGAATGAATAAGTTGTGTATGTGTTTCTTTAATTCTTGATTTCAATAAACAACAAAACATGATAGTAGTGTTATCCCAAAGATAATTAAGAAGAGAAAGCTATATATAAACATTTTGGGAGTATCTATAGATTTGGAATTCATCTTTATGGTATGAGTAAATTCCAGAGCATGAATACTCCCCCAATGGTGAAAATTGAATTTTTCTTTTTATTTGTAGGTTTTACATTTCTGTTGCTTTTGCTATGATAGGAGTTGAAGGGCATTCTCACAGAGAATAGCAGGACCTTCAGGTTGAATTGCTAAATAACTGAGGCTATAGTCCCCATAATGTTGTTTAGCATTTATAACTACAAAAGTTCACACTAGGAATGGCCAAAAGAATAAGAAGTGATATTCAAACTGGCTTAATTTTATATTGTGATGTTCCTACATCATTTATATGTCTATATTATAAACAATAAGAGTTTAGGAGAATAAAACCAAAATCAAAACAAATCAAAACCATACAAACAAACCACAAAACTTTGGAGAATCCCCTTGGAAATGATAATATCTTACAAATATTTTACTTTAAAGTATTTCCTTCATCTCACTATTGATAGCTACACTTACATGATGCTATGTTATGTGACATTCACAGATTCTGGAAATTGGGACATGGATCTCTTTGGGAGACCATTATTCAGTCCACCATAGTGATCATTAGCCATAGTTTGGAACTTAGGACTCTTCTTGAGATGAGAATCATTCGACTACTCTTGATATAGTATAAGACTGAAGCTTTATATAAATACAAATGAAATCTATATCATTCCATAATCTTTTAACTGGATTAAAATATCCTGTGATTATAAATTGATCTTGGCAATAATGTCATCAAAGCTACCATTTGGAAATTCTCAGGTAATTCAAATGTATTTCAAGATAGTGTGAAAATATTTCATAATGGTAAATCAATATTGAAAATTCATGAAGGTTAAGGAGTATTTTCACAAATTTATCACAAATCCAAAAGATTTTCAAAGGAGACATAGATCTTACTTTACTTTTATTCTCTTAGAAGCCAGAATCTAGAATACATATAATCATATGAAAATTAATACTTGAGATAGAAGAAAAAGTATGTGTGTGAATTGATAATGCAAGTTTACTTATTAAAGATTGAATTTCATCTTCAGATGTCTGTGAAATAAGTGACAAGAAAGGATATACTTTTTTGAAAGAGAAGTTATTTAAAACAACCATTAATAAATGCAATATCTTTTTAAATGGAAGCCATTCATGAGTCATTCTAGTAATACTATTGGTGAAAAACATCATCCTTCTGGCTGTTAGAAACCAAACTTCACCTCCAAATGAAAATGCTCCTAAAAATTTCACTACAGCCAAATTCTGACTTACTATGGGAATGGTAAATTCACCATTCAAGATCATCTGAAGAAAATAAAGTGTGGAAGAGGATCTGACGACATAGAGATGAGCCAAATTGCAACACAAATATGATGTAAAATTACTAAAAAGGTTTCTTAAGATTTCTCAGCATTATATCTATACATAATACTGGAGAAAAACTTCAAACTGTACCAGGAAACTTTATTATCAATATCATCCTTAACATACAGTTACACTCTGAATTTTGAGCATACTTAACTGAATGGATTTATACTCTTCAGTGATGTGTAGCAGTGCTATCAGACAGGTGGGTCTGATTCTGGGCTTCCTCAAACTCGGCAACTGGAACAGTTGACAAAATCTAGCCTTGGGGGATACTTTGTGGATCTATGATTGCCTCTGGAGAACTCTGAGTCAAAAAGCCTATGAACTGTGTCATTAAGATATGAATGTAATATTTTCATCACCAAGGGATGAAATCTTTCTCTGGAATTGCTTGTGTTGGCTAAGAGAATATTTCTCTTATTTTCCTTAGACCAGTACTCCAAAATGTCAAGGAAAAGAGCAAATTAAAACTCACTGCTGAAAATGAGCATTGTATATACCTTTAAACTATTTATTGTTCTGTGATGTGGATACATATGCTTCTGGAAAAATGGTCTTACAAATCAATGAATAAAAAAACTAATTTATGGGTTTTTTTTTTTTTTTTTAGAGAGAGAGAGAGAGATTACAAGCAAGGGAGAGAAGCAGAGAGAGAGAGAGAGAGAGAGAGAGAGAGAGAGAGAGCCTGAGACAGGGCTAAATTCCATGACCCTGGGATCATGACATGAGCCAAAATCAAGAGTCAGACATTCAACCAACTGAGTCACCCAGGCACCCCTGGAAAAATGGTCTTACAAATCAGTGTAAGTAAAAAAAATTAATAACTTATGGGATTCTTGAATGATTCCTAGCAGGCTTGCAGGGGGCATTTATAACAGAGAAGTTAGAAGAAGCTGTTTTCATGTTTTCTGGTTTAGAGTAGACAAGGCTGTATCAGATCTCAAAATCCCATGGGCCAATTTATAGAACCTCTTGGAAGATAGACTTTGCTGTCTTGTTTGTCATGTGTAACAAGATGCTGGGCTACACCTTGCATATCCATGTCACCACATTTGATGCAGCGTGTCCTGCTATGAGAGAAAAAATGAAGACTTCGACATCAGACAAGAGACCTTAGTAGAGCAGAGATGAAAGCAAAGGTTCTGGTTGGTTCCGTTTTGAAGGATATCATTATATCTAGGAATAAATTTTATAATTTTTGGTCTCTGACCCTCAGGGGAATAATTATAACCCATAAGCATTTTGCATTGTTTTGCATTAGTAAGAGAGACCTTACAAATATTGAAATTGAAGATCCATAATTCACGTATATGCCTCTCCTGATTCATGTTTCTGTTGTTCCTATTTCTCCTATATGTCATGTAAGCAGCACTAAGACTAGTGCATAATTACATGTTTTGTTCATAAACATTACTCTAAAAGGGCATGGACTATATGTTATCCTTGACCACCTTCATAAAAATGGCCTATTAATAGAACTATAATGCTAAATAAAGTTAATCAAAAGTAGTAGTCCTCCATTTTCATCTATTATACAAGGACATGTAAAATTTGACCAGTATGAATAAATATTTTGCAAGTCTAGTTTTTTTGCTCTATACAATTTGTATTTTTTTAAATATTGACTTACCTTGAAAGCAATTTAAGTGAAAATCCTCTGTGATTACAATTTTAACAAACACACATATGAATGTAATTAAATTATTGTTATTATATAAAATTTATATTCTTAATGTCAGTAAAATAATTATTATATAATTTTAATTTTAAAATATACATCTTTGAGACCAGGATGGCTAAAACCATCTTAAGTACACAATAATTAAATACACTAAAAAGATGACTTAATAAAAAATTAGACCTTAATAAAAAATTAGAAATTGCAATTCCCATTCATGTCTATGGGCCCTCATACATCTTCAACAAAGCTAATCATTTTAATAAATATTATGACATGATATTACTCCATTTTAAAGTCTTACTTTTTCCTGATTGTTTTCTATTAATGTGCAGTGCTGAGTCCTAAATAAAAGCATAAGTTTTTTTTTTTTCTGATAAATGTTACCACTCCTTACCTTATAGAGGGCAAATGTTACTTTTCATTCTCTTCCATGTAGATTTGTTTTCCATAATCAATAATACTTTAATGTTTTCCAATATTGTTACTTCTAAACAAATGGCTAAGGATGTGGATTTTGTTTATACTAGTTATGCATTAGATGATTACAAAGAAACTTGAACAACATTTTAATATAAAGGTATCCCTTGCTTTTTGAAAGTTCCAAAGTTCCTGCTACACCAGTTTGGAATTTTTGCTTTTACGGGGTTGGGGAGAAAAAATCAAAGTACAGTTCAGTTCAGCACTTGGTTTGCAGTGAGCCAAGCAGGGAGAGTGGAACCACCAAGGTCTCTCCCTGGGAACTACACTCAGCATCTCACATCAAGTTGTCATAGCTTTGAACTATGTCTATGAGTATCTGTGCTTTATCTTGATTTATTTTGTGCATCCATTAACAAGGTGGTGCTAACATATCAGAGAAACCTGAAAGACATTACTCTTTGGGTGTGGGACTGCTCAAAAACTTTCCATATAAATTAGTTGTAATTGCTTCTTTGCTTTACAACATTTTGGCTATGAAAGGTTTGATAAGAGTGCTCTACTTTTGGATGACAAGGGAAACCTGTATATCTAAAATATTAAAGTGCATTATTATCCTATATACAATTTATTTTCTACAGATAGAAGTAGTGTGCAACATTTGGAAATGCCCAACATCATAAAAGGAAACATTCTAGATAAAACTACTTAAGATTAATTTCACATGCATAGGATTTCCCAATTAGAACTTTCACATTAGCATTGCATTTTAAACAGTTAATCTTGTAATGAGACATCCCCAGCAATGAGAAGTAAGTTGCAGGACCGAACATGGCTCTAAGGCCTGTATCTGGGAAGGGTGACATTTGGTATTTTAAAAACTATTTCATTTGGAAAAGAAAGTGCTACACTGCCACCTTCTGACAGTGACTTTCTCTCTGATCAGAAAAATTTCTGGTCTCAATGGGGTATATATTGCTTATCCATTTGGTATCATTAATGTTTTTAGGCATAAAAGATTAGAATATTTTATATTTGCCTTTAAAAAATTATCTGCACTGTTATGCGTATGCAAAAATAATTTAATCTTAATGTATGTAAATTATGCAAAATAATAACAGAGTAAACAACCATGTACCCACCATCCAAAGTAAGAATTAAATATTATCAACAATGTTGAAGCTGCTTGTATGCATCTCCCCGATCCTAAATTTAAAATTTAACTCTAAAAATACATCTTTTTTTTTAACAGATGCCATTAGAGTGACCTTCATGCATGTAATATTTTTGTGGCCTATTTACTTAGCATTTCCATGGTTCTCTGTCACTCCTGACCTCTGTCTATGTCACTGTCACTCCTGACATGCATGTGGTTGAAAATGCCTGTTTACATAGATAGATTACCCTTCTCTCTTTTTTTTAAAGTTATTTTTTATTTATTTTGAGAAAGAGAGAGAGAGCAAGCAGGGAAGAACGGAAAGAGGGGGAGACAGACAATCCCAAGCAGGCTCCTAGCTGTCAGCACAAGGCCTGATGCGGGGCTTGAACCCACTAACCATGAAATTATAACCTGAGCCAAGATCAAGAGTTGGACATTTAACCTACTGAGCCATCCAGGTGCCCCTACCCTTCTTTTTTTTTTTTAAAGATTTTACTATGATGGGGGAAAATGCTTCATTTATTTAACAAAATTTATTGGACGCTTACTATGTGTCAGTCTTAATAGGAAATAAAACAGATGTAATGGACAATAAGATGAAATAATTGGTTGCCCACTAGACAAGTTTTATACGGAACTCTGGGAAACAACGAAACAATTAAAATCCAGTTAGATAAGTGCCATAGTTAAACTAATACAAAGTTCCTTTTCTCAATCTGCCTGTTTTTCAAGAACCCGAGAGTAGCACAGACACTGACAGAAGACCTGGCCAGCATAGAATCTTAATTAAATAATGGATTGGTTCAGGACACTGCCATCAGGTCAGTAATGTGATTGAACCCAGGATTTTAAATCAAATGTCCTCTGATGAATTCCTTTTTCTCACAGTTCACTTAGTAAAGTAATAGATGTCCTGTAATACCCAATACTGTTCCTCTAGAAAAATTGGCAAATGCTATTGGCTATAAGAGTCATAAAAAAGAAATACTTAAAAGAGATGTACAGTTGACACTTGAACAACACAGGTTTGAACTGTGTGGGTCCACTTATGTGTGGATTTTTAAAAATAAATACAAGACGGTATTGTAAATGTATTTCCTCTCTTTTATGAATTTCTGAATAACACTTTCTTTTTCTCTAGCTTTCTTTACTATAAGAATACAGTATATAATATATATAACATACAAAATACATGTGAATGGACTGTTTATGTTATCAGTAAGTCTTCTGGTCAAGAGTAAGTTATTACTAATTATTTTGAGGGGAGTTGACAATTGTACATGGATTTTCAACCACATGAGAGGTCAGTACCACAAACCCCTCCATTATTCAAGGATCAGTCAATTGTAGATGAAAATGATATTAGCTTCCTTCCATAAGAAAAAAACTCTAAAGGTTAAGATGATATAATTTGCTTATAAATGTCTAGGACAAAAATGGTAGTCATTTTATTGTTCATTGTAATTATCTTTAGAATTTTAAAACAATAAAATCAAATTATAAGTTCATTTACATAATCAAAATTGTTTTCAAAGTAAAAAGATTTTAATATGAAAATTATTTGAAATAACTTATTTTTACTGTTTGGAATTTCTTATTAATAAGAAACTACATTTAAAAATGTCTGATTTAGGGGTGGCTGGGTGGCTCAGTCAGTTAAGCCTCTGACTTCAGCTCAGGTCATGATTTTGCAGTTTGTGGGTTTGAGCCCCGCATCGGGCTCTGTGCAGACAGCTCAGAGCCTGGAGCCTGCTTCAGATTCTGTGTCTCCCTCTCTCTATGACCCTCCCTTGCTCACACTCTGTCTCTGTCTCTCTCTAAAAAGTAAATAAACATTAAAAAAATTTAAAAACAAAGTCTGATTTAACTGGTGACCAGAACTCATACAATGTGGTAAGAAAATTAAGTTTCTGTAATTTTTGTAGGTAAGTATAAAATGGGTTAAGTTTGGAAATGACTACAAATCCTCTTTTCATTTTGTGCTTTTGCTCTACAGCAGTTTTAAAACTTATATACAGATATTTCCTGATGTCTCATTGTCTTAGGTAGGAAAATGAAAAATCAACAGTTATTTTTATGGCTTTCCATGAGAAAAGGCTCATCACACTTCACTGGAAAGGTACTGAACATATCTCATAGTTTTCTAAACCATCTTATAACTTGTCCTTGGATAAGGCCCATCCTATGAGAGATGTTCCACCATGATTTCCTGCTGGGTCCTGGTTAGTTTCTAAGGAAAATTTCACTTTTTTTTTCATCCAAATGATTTTTTTTTATTTAAACATCTCCAAACAACATAATCCTTAACTGTTCTTAATCTTTAGCAATCCTGGACTTAGACCATATAAATATCAGGTGATTTTTTTTCCCAAGGGAATTATCACATCTGGATGTCATATGATATTATTTTCACGAAATCTATTGTCTAAACAATAATTGGATCACCTTCGTTAATATACATTAAACATCATTTTTAATTGTTTAAGCAACAAAATTAAATAATATCTCACACAAATATGATTATTCTATATTCATCTTCATTCCGTTTAAAAGTACAATTCCTGGGGTGCGTGGGTGGCTCAGTGGGTTAAGTGTCCGACTCTAGATTAAGTCTCCAACTCTAGATTTAGCCTCAGGTCATGATCTCACAGCTCATTATTTTGAGCCTGGCTGAGATCCAGCCTGCTTGGGATTCTCTCTCTCCCTCTTGCCCGTTCCTTGCTCACATGTGCACGCCCTTTCTCTCTCTCTCTCTCTTTCTCTCTTGCATGCATGGGCATGCATGTGCGCATGCTCTCCCTTTCAAAATAAATAAACTCAAAAAAAGTACAATTCTTTAATTTACAATAAACTCACTTGGAATTCTGTTTCTCCTTCTACGTTGTTTTTCGTTGCCCTTTATTACTTGTCATCTGTTTCATCCCCCTAAACTTCAGTTGAACTTATAAAAGCATGCCATTTTTAAAGACTAGACCAAGCATAAGGAAGGCATTTATATTTGAATTATTTAGTGCTTGAAATATTTTTCAGGGAAGATAATAGCAGGTATTGCTCCTTCCAGACAATTAGTAATCTCTATTTGAAAGACAAGTCTGCACCAAGGTGCGTATTGCCAGTTTACTTATTGTGGTATTTGGACAGATTACTGACAGGGCACCAAACAGTCTATGCACTCAGACATCAGAGAGAAAATGAGAGCATGATTTACTCTGTATGGATACATGATTGTTAGTTCCTGTGTTTACGAATATATAATTTAGTACAGAAAACTTGGCTGGAGTAAAAGTTTAATAAAACGGTTTGGGAAAGAAAATTTCCCCCATATTTGATCTAAGACATTTACAGAGACTGAAATGAAAGCAACTTTGAAATATTATCAAGTCTCTCATTTTCCTTTTACTCAAACAGGATTAGCATTGCACAAGGTTAAATTATGCACCTAACCACATCGTGAATTTTGTTTTACCATGAGTTAAATTGCAAGTGCCTCACCTTGCAATATGAGAATTGTTTTCCTTCAAGTCCTAAAGGTTTTTCAATCGTCAGTAGTTCCTTATTAAAATGCAAATAATCCGAGGATTGGAGAGCCCTTAACTCAAAAGTATTTAACACTTTAGGAAGCAGAAGGGCGTGATGACCTCTGAGAGTAAGTTACTGATGTCAGGGTTGCAGAAGGCAGTGATGGAGAAGCAGGGGGTGTTTTGGGGAAGACCAGGGCAGCCACTTGAAATTGTCAATATTGCCTCTCTACAGCTTAAATACGTTATATTCTTGATGTATTTAATCATTTCTGTTTAATCTATCTTTTCTTTTATATATTGGGGTGTTGTTTTCCTCTCATTTTCCACAAGGTTCAGGAGGGAGCAAAATCAGACCAATCAAATTTAACCCTCTGTCAGTCTGAGCTAGAGGTGATAGCCTACAGACCAACTGTTCTGATCAGAGTCTGTAGATTAATAGAATCTTATATACTTTCCAAAGAATTTCCTTCAGTGACATGTTGATTTGTTACAAGCATATGATTAAGAAATGTTAAATGCTTAAGTTTTAGTACATCTATTGTTTCTATTTCATACCATAACATTTTGGCCAATGTACCTGTAGAAGACGAGATTTATTTTAAGTTTATTATCAAAGTTCAGGGAGTTTATGAGCCAAAACTATAACATAGTTGTTGAAATATTTCTTATTCATCATAATAAGGCATCATTAGGCACCATGTAGGTACTACTTTGTTACAGTGTAAGACAAGAGCCATGAAAATCATAGTTAAAACTGTTTTGATATATCGTTTGTGAAGATCTCTTTTAAAAAATGAGTGGATTAGCTAATGAGTCCTGAGTTATGCTGGAGGATTGAAATATGTCTGGATATGCTGAGTCTTTGATACAGAAGTAACAACAAACCAAAATCAAACTGTCAAACAGAAAGTATATTTGCTGGCTCCTTTAACTTCGAGATGAAGAGAAAGAATTTTTCAGGTCTTGCTTAATGAAGGTGTCTACTTATTTTTAATGAAGTAGAAATCTACTCATGTTAGCAAGTGAAATCTATTTATTTTAGCAAGAATTCCATTTCACCCCTCACTACATGCCATACTGTCAGCTTCATACTAATCCTAGATATTCCTCTGAGTATCTACAGTGGTTCCCAGCTTCCCATCTGTATATCACACAAGAAAATGTTAGCTCCTTGTAGCTATTTCAGGAGAGAGAAGAAATTTTATATCCATTGTTTCTCCAGAAAACTGCCCACATATCTTATTGATGCAAATGGACTCAAATGCTCATTTTTGAAAATATCATTTTATTCAGGAAAATGCATGTGGTTGGTATAGGCATCTGGGCTGATGACTGTAGCAATGGAGGGGGGATGGGTTTCTCTCACTAGAGTGTGAAAATTAGATTATTAGTGTGACTGATGAACACAGTGAAAGGAATGCTGGGAAGACAACCACATTTTCACATTTAACTTATCCTAAATATGGCTTGAGGCTCCTCATTATTTTTGTTACTATTACATGACTTAAAAAATATGAACAAGAGTTCATAAGGAGATTATAGTCACAGATACCTAATTCATATTAACATAATGGCACATAGAGACAGAATGAGTACTTTTCCACACAGATGTACATAACCCTGCAATACACACACACACACACACACACACACACACACACACACACACAGGTATACACAAAAGCTATATGAAGACCATGATGTATATCTGTGTGTGCTTTAAGTTGTATGCATGTATGAATATCTGAACCCTTAGAGTTTAGCTAAAAAGTTTTACACTGATATTTAATAGAATGACCCCCTCAAACCCTTTTATAAACTTTTGAAATATAAGCTCTTGTACAATGTTTATGGCATATAATATGCTTACACAAAGTAAAATTCTTGGTCAATACCTGTTTTGAAAGAGCAACAATTCTCATTCTTGAAGTATTATCAAACCAATCGAATTTTTTTACAATAAAAACAAATTTTTTTTAAATAGCGTTTTAAACATTTGAGAATGTCTTAAAGATAAATTCCTAAGTGATTCCTGTAAAATGAATATGCTATTCTACAACCTAGTTTAGCAAACTTTTAGCAAAAAGGCAGATAATAAGTATTTTCCACTGGGCATGCCATATGGTCACTGTTGATGTTATAGTACAAAACAAAGTGATAACCAATATGCAAATGAATGAACCTGTCTATGGTTTAATAAAACTTTATTTCCAAAATAGGCAGTAGGCCAGATTTGGTCTGTAGGTGGCAGTTTGCCTACCCCTGTTATGTGAAATCATTTATTTATTCAAATTAAAAGAATTAAATTTAGATATATTGCTCATTCATTTTAAAATTATATACATAATAATATAATATAATATAATATAATATAATATAATATAATATAATATAATATAATATAGTTATATCAAGGTGGTTTTCTAGGAAGAATAAGTTTATTGCATCTAATGGTGGTCAAAATATAATTTATAGATGTCAATCTAAGAGATACATAAATTCATTCTTGTAAATATGCTTAGTCTCATCTAATTCTTTTCAGATCAACTTTTCCTGTTATCTTGCGATCACAAAGATAGATTTTCTCACAAACTACAGTTATTATTATTTAATAAGAATTGTGTGTATTTCTATTTCATAAATAATTTCACTCATTTCTGAATAATTAAGTATATAGCAAAACCTAACTGATTTCTGAATGTTTGGAAATTTTGATTAAAAATTATTTTTAGATATTATGTTTATATATAAGCATTATAAGGAAACCAAATAATCTAAACAAACAAACTGAATAATGCCAATGGAAACATCTATGAAACTCTAATGCAAATAACGGGCAACCCTTTTTTTCTTTCCCCCTTTAGCGAAGCTGTGAATGTACAAAGTGGCCACTCCAGGAATTAGCAAACATATGACCATGGCAGCAATTGCAGGGACAATATCCAACCATCTATGGTAAAGTTACTTATCTGATTTTTTTTAATCACTGAGAATTTAGAAGCATTACTCATCAGAGTTTGTTTATTTATGTATTTATTTTATTTTATTTGAGGGAGAGAGAGAGAGAGAGAGAGAGAGAGAGAATCTTAAGCAGACTCCACATTCAGCACAGAGCCTGATATGTGCTCAGTCTCAGGACCCTGGGACCTGAACTGAAATCAAGAGTTCAATGCTCAAATGACTGGGCCACCCGCAAAAAAGAAGAGTAGGTTGAATAGTTTAGGGCTGGCTAGTGTGAATAATTTCAGTGGGCTTTGGGCCATAGAAGTGGTCAGTAGTTGTCTGGCACATGGGCCTTGGATGAATAAAGTGGGGAATATTGCCTCCCGGGGTGTGCGGCCACATGGAGGATGTATGCCTGGATTGGTTAGTTTGCATATCAGACATGCTCCTGGCTGGGCTCTTTGCCATCTTGAAGAATTGGTTAGCCCTGGGAGGGGCAGTCTTTAAGCTGTCAAAACATGAAAATATACAAAAAATAAATACAATTTATTTGCTGAATGTGTTAATAAATTACCAAAAGAAGTACCATTTCTACTCAGTCCACATCTCTGCTTGGGCTAACACCTGTGTGGGTTGCAAATCCTGGAGCTTTCTACCGATCCATGAAATACATCAAGACTGAAGAGCGAAGGGATGCAAATGTGGGGCTTCCTCTTGCTCTCTACCTACAGCTTCTGTTTGGGCCAGGTAGGCGGTGTAAGTGGCTCTCTTCCACTTGCTTGCCCGGCCTTCTGCTCCTCCTCATATGTGTGGGAGAGGGAACACAGGAAGGTAAGAGGATGGATCAGCATGAAGTGTGAGGGTCAGGTTCCCTCCACCCAACTTTCCACTGGCTGAAGTCCACTGTGAAGGGACCTATTAAAATGCCCTAAGGATTTTGGCATGTGAATGTCAAATGCAGCTATATTGTCTGTACTAATGCAGTAGCTGATCATGTTTTGTAATTCTATATTTATTCATATTATCCTGAAATTAGACACGATTTCTGGGACGGGGAAAAGTTAATTCTTACTTAGGGTGAGAACCACATCATTTTCCCTTGCCCTGAACTTCCCAGCTCTGGGGTGATGTGATGAGCGCCAGATGGACAGCGTTGCACATATGTGAGTCATACCACAGGAAGGGAACCGTGAAAGTGAATCTGAGAGATTATAAACATATAGCTGCTTGCTCTACCACCACTTCTGAGCAGGGAACAGAAGCCTTTGCTTCCTGTTATAAACAAATTGTCCTCTGGAAGACAAGGGAAAGGAATCCTGGTACATTACCTTTTGGAATGTAAATAAATGCCTTTAGAAGGAAGACAAGAGGAGCTCCTCAAAGCTTATAATCCCTAGAACAACTTGTTTATGGATCTGGGTCTACTCCAGATACCTTTTCCAGATAGTCTCTCACTATCTCTTTAGGAATGTCCAAAGCTTGTGCTGTGACCTAGGTCCCAGTAAAATGTTCTGAACACCCCATCTATGCAGAGACATAAAAATATTCACTTTCTGACAATAGTGCCCCATTGGGAAGTACCCTGATCTTTTCAAAGATAATTTGGCAAAGGAAGAGGCAGTCACTAATGTTCTCATAGTTGTTTTGCCAGGAAATCTTCTTCCCAAGTTCATAGGAGAAACGGTCATAACTTAGTTTCTGACCTAGCTTGGAACCATGGTCCTCAAACTTGTTGAAATGCAATGCTTTATAACATCTCACACATGGTGTTATCTGATACTTACAGAGCATTAGTGCCAGGCACTGTTCTAGATGCTGGAGAAGCAGCTGTCAACAAAACATAAAACAAAAACAAACAAAAACCAAACCAAAGGAAACAAAAACTTAACTTTATGGAGCTTGCAGTGTGATATGATGCAACATATGTCAGTAATTTATTTCTAATCATAAAGCACAGATTTCCTAAATGATATAATGCTTTTTGTGGTTTTAAATTTTTTAAAGATTTTTTAAAAATTTTTTAGTGTTAATTTATTTTTGAGAGAGAGAGACACACACAGAGTGCCAGAGGGGGAAAGGCAGAGAGAGAGGGAGACACAGAATACAAAGCAGGCTCTAGGCTCTGAGCTGTCAGCACAGAGCCCAATGCGGGGCTCAAATTCACTACAGTGAGATCATGACCTGAGCCAAAGCCAGACACTTAACGGACTGAGCCACCCAGGTGGCACTATATTTTTTTAGATATAGAGGTGTGACTCTCCCTAAAAGGGCACTGTTTTCACTTTATATTCTAACATTTTTGGAACGGTGGATAAAGGGTGGCATTAAGCCTACTTTGCCAGAAAATATGTATAAACTGAGTGATTTGTGTCATGGCTAGAAACGTTTTAAGGGCTGATGGTCTTGTCATCTCAAATCTGGGATCTGGGCACTTCTTTGCTCTTTTTCAAAAGTGGCTAACTTTTTTTTAAAGCAATATGGTCTAAATGACTTAATAGTTTTTGTTTAATGGTAGTGATTAATTTATTAAATATATTTTCATTTTTTCTCTTTTATAACATCCTTTTGAGACCTAAATTTCTATTTAAGTTGCAAGATTTATGATTTAAAAATTTATGATTTGGGATTATATTTGGTTTTTTCTAGGTAGAGAACAGGAAAAGTAGAGGTTTAAGGGATTATTCCAACAGCTCTGATGTAGAAATGTTGTTACTTATAAAGGAATGGTTATCAAAATAACATATCTAGATTATGTTCAACATTATTTGAATGTATTGACATTTTTTGAAATACACAAAACTTCTTTGTTTCATTAAATGGAAACTTAACATGACAGATTAACTGTTTTACACATTTAATTTTTTTCAATAAATGTAATCACCAAGATTTCCTCAAAGCCCTTGGATATAAAACATGCTTTTCTTAAAGAAGCCAATCAATAATTTACCTCTTATCATATCTAAGAGCAGGTTTTATGGAAACAATAGGTTTCCATAAACTGAACCAGGTACTTGTTTAATAACCCAAATCAGTTTAAATAAATGCAATGGTTTCTCAATAAGGGTTATTCACCTTCAGCCACCTAAACATAGGCAGATAAATGGTGAGGCTTTAAAGAAATACAGCACATTTTGTTAACTCTCACTGTCAATAATATGCAGCATTCAAAGTATACAAAGTGCAAGAGGTAAGATATGACATAAACTTTAATTCAGTATACCTATTGTTTTTAAAATTATTTGAAATCATATTATTGAGTGATATATTTTCATTGTTTACAAAATTTTAATAGCAAAAGTAAAAGTCATAAACTAAAGAAGAAATACCCTATCAGCAGTAGTCTATGTGCACACAGCCACTTCTAGTAGAGCTAAAGGAATATGCTCTACAGCTAAGATCTCTAATAGTTATTGATGACCTGGAGATAATTGCTGGGAAGTTTTCCTGTCAGCTTTGTTTTCTGTGATCAAATTCATTTAAAAGAGCACATTTATGCAGAATGCTTTCTTTGTTTTGATACAACCTGACTAGTTATGAAGCTGTTTCCAAAGCTTGTCAAAAGCAAATTTAGTGGGCTACTTTTCTTGGTGGAAAAGGAATCAAAGCAGAATTAACAACAGGAAGAAATCTGTCCTTTGATTCAATGGAAAGATATGTGCAATTTACTTTGTAGTTCTGAATTCAGCTGAAAACTGGTAGAAAAAAATGATATAATACCCCACATTTGTGAAAAATTACAAACAGCACTATAATGTTGGATTCAGCATTAAACTTCCTGATAAAAAATAAGAAAATGCAATATTTTAGAAGAAGTCGGGGGCGGTGGTGGCATAGGGGAATGGTAAAAAGCATCTTTAAAAGCATCCCCAAAGTTTGTCTTAGTCACAAATCCAAAGAGCCCAAGCACATACTGCCAGAGAAGTGTCAGGGTGGCCCAACACAGAGGCATACATCCAGGAAATTAGGTTTTCTTTCTTTTGTGAAGTCTGGAATCAGTGATTGTGCTCAATAAGATGGAAAAGACCATAATATTATAGTTTAATCATCTTCCATTGAATAAGATGAGTCACAGATTTGTACATGAAATCCTCTACACCCAAATGTGATATAGATAATGGCTAACATTCCCATTTTCCTGTGTCTGTTTGAACCCACTTCTAAAAAATAATTGGATCATTTTGCTAAGAAGAAAAGTAGAACTGTCCTAAGCATCTCATAGGGGATTAAAAAACAAATATATTTCAGGGTATATATTTTGAGACTCATGACTTTCATTTTTAGGCAGAAAGGAAAATTATATACTGTAGGAATTTTACTTATACAGAGAAAACTGAAAATAATTCTTTCATTTTTCTGTTCAATATACTCTTATATTCTATCTTTATAATGTCCCTATGTGATGTGATAAGAATCATAGGAATGGAGTATAAATTAAAGGTATTCATTTTTAAATTGTAAAGTCTCAGAAGAAATAAACCAGATTAGCTTTTTTTAATTTTAATTTGTTATTTAACATGTGTATTATGCACACACATACACTTATACACACTTAGGAGAAATCAGCCATTGATTTAGCTATGGATCTAATGTTTACAAGTCTTCATCAAATGATTTTAGTAACAAAGACCTCCAGTTCTATAGCATTTTTTAAATGTTTTATTTATTTATTTTGAGAGAGAGAGAGAGAGAGAGAGCGAGCACCAGCAGAGGAGAGGGGTAGAAGGAGAGAGAGAATCTTAAGCAGGCTCTATGCTTAGCGTGGAGCCCGAAGCAAGGCTTAATTGCATGACTGCGAGATCAGGACCTGAGCCAAAATCAAGAGTCAGATGCTTAGCCAACTGAGCCACCCAGGAACCTCCAGCTCTATAGCATTTTTAAAAATAAAGTTTGGGGTGCCTGGGTGGCTCAGTTGGTTGAGTGTCCCACTTTGGCTCAGGTCATGATCTCACAGTGGATGAGAAACAACAGATATTGATGAGGATGTGGAGAAAGGGGACCCCTCCTACCCCACTGGTGGGAATTCAAAGTGGTACAGCCATTCTGGAAAACAGAATGGAGTTTCCTCATAAAGCTAAAAATAGAACTATTCTAGTGCAATTGCTCTACTAGGTATTTACCCAAAGGATATAAGAATGATTTGAAGGGGCACATGCTCCCAATGTTTATGTCAGCATTATCAACAATAACCAAATTATGGTAAGAGCCCAAACATGCACTGACTGATGAATGGATAAAGAAATGTATATATATATATATATATATATATATATATATATATATATATACACATATATATATATATACACACACACCACCATTCTCTCTCTCTCTCTCTCTCTCTCTCTCTCTCTCTCTCTATATATATATATATATATATATATATATATATATACACACACATATATATTATTCAGCCATAAAAAAGAATGAAATCTTGCAATGATGTAGATGGAGATACAGTGTATTATGCTAAGTGAAATAAGTTGGTCAAAGAAACACAAATACCATATGCTTTCACTCATATGTGGAATTTAAGAAAATAAATAGATGAACATTGGGGAAAGGGGAAAAAAAGAAAGGGAGGCAAACATAAGAGACTCTTAACTATAGAGAACAAGCAGAGGGTTGCTTGAGGGGAGGTGGGCAGGAGATGGGGTAAATGGGAGATGGGTATTAAGGAGGGCATCTATTGTGATGAGCACTCAGTGTTATATATAAGTGATGAATCACTAAATTCTACTCCTAAAACCAATATTACACTACATATTAACTAACTAGAATTTAAATAAAAATTCAAATAAACAAATAAATCAATAAACAAGAAAAGCAGTTTGAAAAAACAAAATAAAATAAAATGAGGCTTAATATACTAATTCAAGCTCATCCAAGAAATTGCTAAAGATTACATAGTTATTATATGTAATATTATGTTTCAACTGTACTTCAATTTTAAAAATGCTTTAAAATTACATAATTATGCTTCTAATTCATGCCCTGCCCTGTTGTTACTAGATAATAAAGCTGCTGTATCATTTGTATCACATGAAGGGGATGAATCCTCTAAAGCAATGGCCCTGACTCAAAATACCCACCCTTAGTGAGGCGGAAGGCTAGGGTACTGCAGAACTATGAAGATGGCTCTCTATAGCTCAGCATAAAAAAGTCACACAGCTTTGTATTGAGGAAGAGACAGTATGTTGGGAGAGCCAGTGTGAAAGTTACAGTGCAACATTCCAAGGTCACTGCCTTTTCTCTCATGGCTGGTCACTGTTCCCTCATGGTAGAAACCCTGTCCCCTTGCATTTCAAATCTTAACAAGTACCGTGGTAGCTGAAGAATTGGGAAAAAAATAAAGTGGCATTTCCTCCTTCTCTACTTGAGGAAATGACCTTAGGGCAAGGAAGTAGCAACCAGACTCTAAACAATAACCATAACAGCTACAAGTTGGCCAAGTCTAATACCATCCTCAAGTACAGCATCAAGCAGTTTATAGGCATATGTAAATTATTCCTTAGGCTAACCATATGGAATAGACATTACTTTATTTCACTGATTCATAGTGTGATTTTACATGCTAATATCTCAGAATTTGGGATGCTTCTTAGATTGTATGGAATATTGTAACTGCTGATTTTTTTCTTTCATTTTTAGTAGTAAAATAAATGTAATCCTAGACCATGAAAGATAGTATTTTTCCACATTTAAGACTGAAGAAACAGAGCCATAGAGGCTTACCCACTATCACATAAATAGGATTCTTATTCAGGACTGAATGGCTGTACATCTCTCCTTTTAACTGATACAAAGTTCTACTTACCATATTCCCAGTTCTCTTGGATGCAAGCCCACAGCACAGAATCTCATGACATTAAACAAGTTATGAGTCAAAATAAGAGAGGTTAAAAGCATGAGAGGAATTCAACCTGAGGGGGATTGTCAGAAGCTAGTTTTGAACACTGAGAGGAATGTGAGCAGCTGCTAGGAGCTGAGAGTGGTCTCCACCAACAACCAGCAAGGAGATGAGAACCTCAGCTTTAAAGCGTCAAGGAATTAATAATAAAATAATCAATGTTGCTGAATGCTAACAACCTTAATAAGTTAGCAGATTCTTCCCCAGAGCTTCTAGGTAAGAATGTAGGCTGTCCATGGACACACAAGGAGTGTGACCCTTGGTATGAGACTCTGTTCAGAGAACCCAGCTGATTTGCACCTAGACTTCTGACCTACAGGGACAGTGAGCTAACAAACAGGTATTGCTAATTAAGCCACTAAATGTGGTAATTTATTTCCTAGCAGTAGGAAAATAATATGGATGTTGGGGAGTGTGAGAGAGATAGAGGTGGGGAAAGAGAAAGGAAAATACACAAGGGAATGATAGGAGGTTTGTTAAATGTCACAAGCAATTCTATGGCAGGACATTCTTTTGCTTATTGTTGTAACATTCTAGATAATGCTGGAACATGTGATCAACACATGTGATCACACATTTTCTCAGATCATCATAGTTTCTTCTTTCTTCTTCTGAGAAAATGCTAAAAGGAGGACTTCAATGTATGAAAAAAAAACTATCATTTCTTACCACTATCTCAATAAGACTAAAAGCTATGTCAGGATGGTCCTATGCTTCATTCATTCTTTGAACTGTCTAGGGTTTTCTTTTGTGGATGATGGACTCACTGGGATAGTGAGTTGGTTGTACAAGCCTTATGTCAACAAGAGCATCCATATGCTGAATGTAATCATATTTGTCAGTTATCATGCCATGTGCCTTATATAGATATATTCAATACCTCTTCTAAACAACTCTGTAGCATCATATTCCTTTTTTTATTTTCAAATATGGTCAAAAGGTGTGAACAATTTTCTGTTTAATTTTTAAAGCTATGCTTCTTCTCTATGCTACTTTTAAACATCTCTCAATCACGGACTGTCTCATTGTAGTACTGATTATGTGTCTCTCAAAAAATAAGCATATGACTTATATTGGAAATATCAGCACAATCAAGTGATATCATTTGAATATATTTGCCTTGATAATATGAATACTAAATGTGGGGAAAACTAACAAGTGTTTTTAAGATGCTCAAACTAAGTTATGAATTTCTTAAAAGTATTCTGTAAAGATATTTGTAAAATAGCACATGAAACATCTTTTAAAGGTCCAGTAAAAATTAGAATCCACCATGAAAAAGATTCAGAATGTATTGTCCCAATCATTTAAAATCGAACAGCAGTGCCTGGGTGGCTCAGTCAGTGAAGCATCTGACTCTTGATTTCAGTTCAGGTCATGATCTCACAGTTTGTGAGATGGAGCCCCATGTTAGGCTGTGTGCTGACAGGGTGGAGCCTGCTTGGGATTCTCTTCCTCTCTCTTTACCCTTCCCCTACTCCCTCTAAAATAAATAAATACACTTAAATAAAATCCATTAACTGGAACCACTGAAGGTTACTAGAACATATTCTCTATTGACAACAAAGGAATGTAACAGAGTGGGTTGAACTAATATTATTTTGCAAAATATTTGTTGGGAATTAGCAACACATTTTCCTTTAGAACCAATTTAAAAAAATCGTGTAAAGTAACTTTGTCACCCAACAGAATTAAAATATTAATTAGTATTTAAAAACTTGCATTTCTATAGTACTTAATAGTTTACAAAATTTTTCAAAGAGATTATGCAACTGTCATGTAACTGCATGATTGCAATACTAGGTCAATTTTATTTAAAAAATAAACAAGTGCATTATAAATTCCCACTTGGAATCTGGGAGATGAACTTCCATTCTATAAGATGTTATTGGGGAGTGAGAATCCATTTTCATCATATGGTACACCTCTGGCCCACCACCAAACTCACCACCACTGCCCTCCTCATCTAGGTTTTGATTCTTTTCCTTTCAGCAGTCACCAACTGAAAGCTCTTTTGTGATAACTACCTTTTAGGGCCTAGAATAATTTTATTCACACACTAAAGAACCAAAACTATCTGTTCTTCTTGTCAGGCAATAAATTTTGGAGTAGTGAAGTCCAGCATCCTTGACTCAGCGTGGGTAAGCTCTGAGTTATACTTACACTCCAGAGTCTGAAAACATTTCTTAATGTTTCATGTGCACATGAATATTTGTCTTGAGTCAGCTTCTGGGAAACTTAACTTGTATAAATGCCAGTTGTGGTCCTAGAAAGTGGATCCTAAAGAGAAGTTCTAAAGTGGGATCACTCACAGGCTACATGACAACAGGGGCAGTGCTGTTAAGACTTTCCCTTGTGGTGAAGTTGGATGGGATAGAGGTAGAAATGGATGTTCTGTCTCATATATCTCTAGCAGTTGAGATTATATGGAGGGGGGTAAGTGGTAATTATACAAAATAGTAATTATGAATAATATTTATGACAAATTGACATTTGCTGAATTCAACTGATAAATTGAAAAAAGAAAATGGCAACATCAGGCCATTCAAGTAGCAATTTAAAACACAGTATGAAAGTCAAAACACCTTTATAGAAGGAGATCCTCATTTCCCACAGCCCAAGAACAGATTATTCTGTTGACAAAGTCAAGGACTAATTATAAGAAGGAAGAACCTCAGAAAAGAATGACTTTGTGTCTTAAGTTTTCTGACATTTGGGATGGGGACATTTAGAGGGATGTGCTTCAAAGTAATGGGTCCGTAGAGTTCCTCTCAACATTCCAGGTCTAGAGAATTGGCATGACTCCCCCTTGCTAGGAGATAACAGTGCCCTTCTCAACAAGTCTTAGTTTAACTCAGTAGAAGAGTTCTTGTTCCTACTAAAAGCCAAAAGGGATCAGTCACCAAAAGAGCTTCAGGATAAAGCTATTATGTACTAGTAGGAGCTATGGAATCATACCTGGTATAGATCTTCCAGGACCTAGTTTTGTAGGAGCAGACTGTGAAGCTAAATAATGGAGGTTTTGTTTGATATGGGGACACTTATTCATGCCTCAGGATTTAACACCAAGGAAAAGACACCTGGACCAGGTCTGCATATGTTCCTGGGATGCCTCTGTGAATCTTAGAAAAAAAAAAAAAGATTGTTTATATTGTTTATAGTGGAGGCGCCAAGTTTTCCTTGGCAGAATGTCACACAGAAAGGCACACAGAAGTGAGCTTGATAGAATATGTTGCATAAGACCCCAAATCACCACTACTTCCTCCTCTGATGATCATGGTCCTTGAGAGAGCCAGAGGACACTATTTTCAACAGTGATAAAAGAATGCGTCGTAGAGAAGCCCACTGGTAGCTGTTATTTTTCAGTCTGGTGCTGATGGTAAGAGATGCTGTTTACAACTGGGATCCTTAGTGTCAAAAAAGATGATAGGATGCTAGAAATGCAGAAACTGGGTGGCAATATTTAAAGACAAAAGTACAGTAGATTTAATTACTATAATCTCCAACCAGTTCAAAGTGGCCAGTGGAAAAACTTTCCTACAAGGATCTTGGCAATGCTTAATGGACCAAGGTTTTCCTAAAGAAACTTAGGAATAGTTTCACTCACACAGCCTTGGCCATATCAGTATCTGTGGGCTCACAAATTGTGTGATTTAACAAGAGATCATTGATTGAATAAAGGGTGCTAATTTAAGACAAGAGAAGATCCACAATGGGCACCATACCATTGGATTCAATGGTATTACCATATACAGAAGATGTATCCTTTTAGAGTGCTAAAATGGGCTCATAAAGGTGTAGCTAAGTCACCAGCCTGAAGATAAATCTGTGTATGAATGAGATCCTACCTTTTCAAATGTGGCAAATACCCCAAACCAACCACCTTAGGACCTATGTCATTGACACATGGGCTACATGGGCTGGAAACCAAGGAGTACAAGAAGGAGTGATAACTACTCACCATCACTTCCATTGATCTACATGGGGAATTTATGCTTCTGATTTTCATATATAGGTCTCTTAGGTCTAGAGATCCCAATTCCCAGAGGAAGGATGTTTTCTTCAGGACATGTTATAAAAATCCCACCAAGCCAAAAACTCCAGCGGCCATTTTATTATATTGTGCTCCAAACTTTAGAAATCAGTGTGCAAAGAAAAGATTTGCTATACTGGCAGGAATAATTGACATTGATCCTTGTGAGGAGATAGGTTTGATGCCACATAAAGGGAAAAGGAAGAGATATTTTCAGAATTCAGAGATCTCAATGTATACTAGCCTGCCCAGTTTTAACTATAAGTAAGTAATTACAGCTACCATAGCCTGACTAAAAAAAAAAAAAAAAAAAAAAAAAGGTAATCAGGAGCTCAGATCCCTTAGAACTATGAAAGTCTAGATCATGCTACCAGACAAGTCATTTAGACCTTGAGGGAAAGGGTGATGTAGACTAGGTTCTAGAGCAAAGAGATGATGAACATAAGTGATATTAAGGACCATTTGTGAGACTCATCCCACTAATCTTTCCAGTGCATGCTTCTCTCAGAAAACCACCTTCTTGAAGACTCCATGACAACTAATTTGTGACCTAATTAATCAACATCATTGAATCTGAGCAAGGGAAGGGGATACTGTAGCAGACAATGTTATTGCTCAGTCTATCCAGATTCCTGAAATGCTTTTTTGCTATCTTGGCCCTCTGTCCCCTTTGTCCCTCTAATGGCCCTCTCTGCATCTCATGTGTGCTCTCACCTCCAAAAGCCAGCACCACAGGGCTCACTTTGCCAGTACTGGGAGATAGCGGGACCTGGAAATCCTCCTGTGGGCCATTACTTAACCAATATAAAAACTCGAAAGCCCAATCCCCTTGTGTCAGAACAGGACAATTCTGATTTATGCCTTACAGTTTAAGGTTTCCATTTAGACATGTGGCTCTTTGTGGTTTTACCTGTAGGAGATTGTTGCGATAATGAAGCACAGTGATTTGTTCCTCCCTGTATCGAAGCCCTTGGATAAACTCTACATATTTTTACTCTGGTTTGATTATGTAACTTGCTTTGTCCAATGGGATATTAGCAGATCTGATGCAGACAGGAGTGTGAAAGGTGCTTCTGCTTTGTGGATTGCACTCTCTTGTTCTTCATGAAGACCTGACAAATACTGCTGAATGAGTAAAGCTGGGTTAGGCTGTTGGGGACACATGGCCAAAGCACCCCACCCAAGAGCCAGACCCAACTGTCAGACATGTGAGTAAAGCCATTTTAGTCCAATCATATCAGAACTAACCTGTCAGTTGATGGAGCCTAGCAAAGCAACCACTCAGCTGAGCCAAGCCCAAATTTCTAAACCCCCAAACCATGAGCCAAAACATGACTTTCATTTTAAATTAGTAAAATTTGATGTGGTTTGTTTTACTGCAAATATTGATTGATATACTACTCTTTTTCCATTAGCCTGTCCTGTCCCACATTCCTTTGTGGTTTCTTGTAGAAATACTTCCTGCATAAATCACTTACACAGGAATCTTTGTCTCAGGAGGTACTTCTGGGAAGCATGACCCAAGGCAATAATTTGCTAACTCACCACACTTTCTGAAGGAAAGATGGTATTAAACTTATATATCTACATTTAAAAATGGGCACATATTCCAGGTATTCTGAATTTGAAACGAGAAGTTATGCAGAACAAAGCATGGAGGGAATCAGCTGGATTTTCCAGACCTAGATTCTACTCCCTCTGTCTTCTGTGACTATCCATCTTCTTTTACCAAATTCATCTATGAGTAGATTGCAAATTAGGGGATTAGATCCCGTGTAGAGACTTGCCAATGGATTAGTAATTTCAAATATTTAAAACACATGATAATTTTAAACATTTAAATCACATTCCAATTATAGGTTAGATGGATTTTTTATTGTGTTCCCAAGTGCTGTATTCTACAACAGAAAAGGCAATCAGGAAAACAGGTAGTAAGATATTTGTTGTCACTTACATGACACACAACAGCCAAGTGTATGTTCCTTCCATTTGTCATTTGACAGAGGATTCTCAGAGCTCAAGGAAGAGTGAAAGGGCATCCACTATGGAGATGTCATCAATGAAGTTTGGTGGTGGAGGGGTGGGGGGTGTTAGTCATTTACTGAGTTAAACACCACTGGGAATCTCGGATGATGACAGGAAACCATCAACATTTTTGGAGAAAAATATATTGTGTCAACATTCTTAATATAACCTCATATTGAGGGTGGAAGAGAAAAGTGTTGTAAAGTTTTTTACAATGAAAGACTATATTGAAAGGTAATTGATATTTAAAATCTCATTCATCTGTATTGTTCTTAGGTGTACATTTCTGGAAGGGAGAAACTTTTTTTTTCATCCACTTTTTAATGGAGTTCAAACTCACACTCTCATGTTTCTTATTGACAGAGGTAGATTCTTTTGATGATATCCCATGAACCTAAGTGTATAAACACACAGAGAGGGGCAGGACATACTGGGCCACAACAGGATAAACTGCAAATGTAGCCACCCCCATTTGGAATCAGATTATTACCACTGTTTTTAACAGTACCAACCATAAGTCTATAAAAAATATGTATAATATCACAGTATAGGGAATGCAGTTATAAAATGAATTGGCTTTCAATTAGGCCTATACCCAGCCTGCATTCACAAATGTGTGATTGTAATGTCCAGATGTAAACTTCTCTAGGCTATAATACTGTTATTCAATCAAACAGTAATTTAGATGTTGCTATGAAGGTATATTGTAGATATGGTTAAAATCTACAATCAGTTCACTCTAGGTAAAGGAGGTTACCTTTGATAATATGGATGGACCTCATCCAATCAGCTGAAGGTCTTAAGAAATAAAATCAAGGTTTCTAGAAGGAAGAAGAAATTCTGTCTCAAGAGAATGGTAACAGTTCCTGCAAAAATGTTTCTAGCTTCCCATCCTAGTCTATAGGTTTCTGACTAGCCAGTGCCCACAATCATGCAATCCAATTCTTTGGTTTCCCTCCATCTTTACATGTGTTTATACACATATATATGTATGTATATATGTTTTAAGTATATTAATATATGCGTATATGTATATATAATTATATACATACATAGATGTATAAAGCCCCTATATACATATGTGTATGTATATATGCGCACACACACACACACAGGTATAAATTCTGTTTCTCTGGACAACTTTACTGATAAAGGTAGGTTGAAGTTCTTAGCATATTTTAGAAATGAAAGTTCTGGAAATAGAAGGAAGATTTTCATGGTCAACAAAACTTAGTGTCTCAAAAATTCTGGAGATGTTACTGCTTGTCATTAACCCTATTTGCTCCTAGTCCTCCAGAGTCAGATAATGATGATAGAACAGTATCCATCACCTGGAGATTTTTGGAATCACTTCCTGGAATTTCCAGCTAGTCACAGGACCCATAATCATCCATGCCAGTGTTTAACTCGGATAGATACCACTTCCGGGAAGAACCAAACTGTAGATGGACCTAGAGTGTTTTTCAATAGTGCAGGAGATCCCTCAGAACCCCCAGCAATTGAGTTTTGAAATTTTCCCCTAAATCTAGCAGTAATGCAAACCCATGTTTATGTGATTAAATTTTTAAGTCAGTTATCACATTATAGTGAGGTGCTGATGTATAAAATTAGTATGCTGAAAATCCAGAGCAAATATTAAACTTGGATGTGGAGATTTAGAAGCATATTTGAACTAGAAAAACATTTGGTGTGTGTGTGGGGGGGTAGTGTGTAGAAAGGATATGGTGATCTGATTAGTTTTGCAAGCAATAATTGGGCATGTTTACTAATTTTCAGAATGATGTGTATTGAAAGAGAATTTTCTATGAATATTTCATGGTGTACATGGTTGAAGACTTCTAATCAAGAAAAATGACTGAATAGCAAAGACCTGGGAAGCTAGAAGTTTAAAGATGTCTACCCAGAGACATTTGCTTCCATTCCAGTAGAATGAATAAGGATAAAGACTTTCTCCCCACCCCTCCCTGCAGAGGATTTTTTTACATTGCAGACTGATTAAGTCGTTATGTGGGTTTCTGGGGAAAGGGGGAAGATGTGTCAACCTCACCTATATAAGCTCTTAGTCTCATAATTTTGGGGTGTTCTAATGTAAGTAAACTAACTACGTGTGTGGGTGAGATAGGATCTTCATTCATGTAACTCTGTGGGGATTTGGAACATGGAGAACTGACACAAGACACCACTCTGTAAATAATAAACTGTTTCTCTGATCCAGAAGCTTTATGCTCCTGACCTCATTCAATCAATCAATCTCCCTCTTTCTTATTAAAGTATGGTGTGGGTATATGTACCTTTAAAATATATAATTCTCTCTATATACTTAACTATTAATTGATAATAATATTTTAGAATAAGATATTGCAAAAACATGGTTAAGATGTCCAAATGGATATTTGTTATAATGACTCTTGGCAAAAGTGAGAGTAGAATTTTTTTTTAATTTTTTAGTGTTTATTTTTGAGAGAGAGAGAGAGAGAGACAAAGCATGAGCGGGAAAGAGGCGGGGGGGGGGGCACAGAATCTGAAGCAGGCTCCAGGCTCTGAGCTGTCAGCAAAGAGCATGATGCAGGGCTCCAACCCATGAACTGTGAGATCATGACCTGAGCTGAAGTCGGCTGCTTAACTGACTGAGCCACCCAGGCTCCCCGAATATTTTTTAAACAATAATTGCATCTATTGAATTGGAAATTTAGCTGACACTAAAGATGGCAAAGTTTTAAACAAGGTTTTCTTTTTTACATTAGTCATTTTCATTTTAGGAAGAAAGGTAGAATGGAAACTAATAATTGCAGTATAGTACAGAACACCCTAAATGCCATTAATAAAGCCTTTATGAGTGCCATGATATAATGATATATGCTTTAAATATGTCTGACTTCTCTTTCTGTTTCTTTTGTCCTGCCTGTAGCCAGAAAATTTTTTAATTTTTTAATTTCTTTAATTTTTTGCTTTTAGGGGTTCATATGATTAGATTGTGCACACTGGGATAATTCAGGATAATCTCCATGTTTTAAGGTCGGTGACCTTAATTACATCTCAAAGTCCTCTTTACCAGGTAACATAACATTCACAAGTTCTGAGGATTAGGGCATGGGCATCACTGGGGACCATTCTGCCTATCACAGCCCACATACTGTATGTAAGTGTTTTAGTATCTTGGAGTCTTAACTTCCTCAGTTGTAAAATGGGCATACCGACATCTAACTCAAAGGGATGTTTTGAAAGTTAATCAGATAATTGTAAAGCACAGACTACCTCTCCTCCAAAGAGTTCCTTTGAATTCTTTCTAGTTCAAATACTACTTTCTTCTTCCCGGGAGTGACCCAGGTTTTAATCTGACTTGCATATATATTTTAGAAAGTGGGGATGATAAAAGCGCTTCTCATAGAACTGAAATAAAACGGTCCCTTCACATTGCTCACTGTTTTTAGTCAGAACAGAGCCTAAAGAAATGTATGGTTAACATGTGTGCCAGAGCAAAATCCAGGTGACTCAGTCAAGCCTTTGGCAAGTAATGATTCAAAGTCAATCCGATACTGAATTATATGACAGGTGACTAAGCTACTGATATTTTGTTTTGCTGATTAAAGAGGAAATCAAATGTTTTAGAGTCAAACGTGTAGGACAGTTCTGTTAATAAAGTCATTGATAAAAGGGACATTTGTTTATCTGTTTCAGCACTGCCTTAAATCTAGACTGATCCTCAGCACGTACTTGATAAAGATCAAACACCAGAGTTTCTTTGCACTGTCAGGAAACATAATTTAGCAATATGTCACTGCAAAATTCTTACATATGAAAAGCAAATATAAAGATTGCAAAAGTTCCTAATAGAGCAAGAAGTGGGATCAACTCTGTCAGAACAACAAAAGAGAAAAACATAGCAAAAAATTTTACTTTGAATATGTATATACTTTTAGATTTTGCAAAATACTTCAACAATTTTCTGTGAAGGTAAATATAAATTATTCTAAATTTATAATTCTCCAGGAGCTTACATGGTTTAACTGTAATTACATAGTTAGAAAATCACAGAAAAATATATACCTTTTCCCTTTTTAAAAATAAATCAATTTTATTTACTTAACGAGCATTAAGCATAGATGGAGAAAATAGTTTCATTATGTAACAGTTGAAACATTTTTGAGATTTTTATTATTTTCACACTATTTTATGATGTTTAACAGAAAGCAAAAAGGTTGAGCAGAAGCATTGGTAAATTTGCGATATATCAAATCCACCTGTACTTCTTTATTACAGAGCAAAGAATAGAGACTAGATAACGTAATTTAGAATGATAAAACTAAAAACTCTACTGGATAAATAAGAGGTCAGTCTGCTCCTTAATTCTGAGAAAGCAAGGGCTTTTTAAAATATGATTTTGAAAATGCAACTAAAAAAACGGACTATAGAAATTTCCTTCTTTTGCAGAAGCATGAGCACTAAAAGTACAAGGATGTGGAAAAGTAAATACATTATTTAATGACAACTGCCAAGGGGAAACAGAGTGATAGAGTTCAAACTTTTCAACTGATCTAATTCTTCAAATTTTGTTGAAAACTTGAATTGTATTTTCTGATACCATTTCACAGAGTGTGAAAAATTAATGTTCATAGTGTTATTTAATAAGGTTTGTTAAAATATGATGCAAGGTAGAGTATTTTTCTTATATTTTGCAATCCGGGATGAAGGGTCATTCACTGAGGTTTTATACATAACAATATTATTATTGGAGAGAGATTATTTAAATTAAAATAAATTGATTCTAAACTCACTGCTGTCCTTAACACAGTATGCAGCAGTTATAGCTCAAAATCTATCTCTATTGAATTGTAAGGGGATATTAATAAAAAATACCTATTAAACTAAACACAGTAAATTAGATTATCCATGCAGTATTCAAATGGGACAGTTGGACAGTGATAGTGATGTAAAGTAATACTCTTCTTTTGTTAAATGAGTGGAGAATAACAGAACTAATAACAACATACTGGCTGGACATGAAGGGGTGTTGTGCATACTTTCAATATGAAATCTTTTTATTACATGGAGAATATAAAATATTTTATTAAAAATTATGAAACTAACATAGAATAAGGACTACTGGCAACAACAGATGATAATAATTATTTAATATGTATAATAATATATATTATTTGTATATTTATATATATTTATTTTTTAATATAGACTAAGGACTACTGGTGACAATAGATGATAATAATTTATCATTTAAAACTATGTACAATTATGTTTGTAGTCTTATCAGTTAGTTAGGCGGCCAATGAGGCTCCACATCAGATGCCCCCAAAGCTTAAAGAAAATAGGATTGTTTTATAGAAGTTAAACCTTGGCACATCAAAGAAGACATATGTAGTCTGTTATTAAATATAGATATATATAAAACATATATTACTACCAGAGCAACAAGAATTGAGAGAATCTCCAAAGTTTTATTTTATTACAATCTGTATGTGTTTTCAAATTAGAACATGTATTTCATTTTATTTTCCTTTTCCTTTTCTCTTTTATTTATTTTGTCCAAAAAAAAGATATTTCTAAAGCTTTGAGTTTTCTTATAATTCTAGTAGCTTAAAACCGAAAAGACAGTATTAACTTAGCTGAACATAGACTGCATCAGTAATATGGAGCCTTATTCAGCAATGGTAGCTTACAAAAAAGGACACTATAGCAGTTAGAACTCAATATTCTGGGGGGTGGGGGGGTGGGGCATGGTGGGGAGAAGACACCATAAGAAATAGACTCAAATATCTGGTCCATCTAATATTTATTTCTCAGTACAGATTAATAACTTGAATTCTGGTTCATACATGCCTGCTTTTTGTCAGTTTAGTCAAAGTGAATCCAAGAATTGGATTCTAGTCAAAACTGGGCCCCAGACGAGATTTGGTTTCTATCCAGGCAAGCTGACATTTTTGGCCTGGACTGTGGCAAATTTCCCAATCAACAAATCCCTCCTCCAGACATGAACTTGATGAATTACCTGTATTCAAATTCCTGCCTGTTTTTTGTCTGTTTACTTAAAAATGGTGAAAATCAGTTAATTAACGAATAATTACTGAGGACCTACATGCACAAGGCAGATACTTAAGCTTATGGGGGAATAAATTGTAATCGAAGCTATTAGCACTGGCAAACAAACAAACAAAAACAAATCTGCAATTCAGTAGCAGAAATAATAGTATAAAAACAAAGAGAACATTAAATCCTAGAGATGACCTACAATCATAAGAAATGTCATTAAACAGGCAAAAAATATGTTAAATTATGTGATTTTTAGGTCACATAATTTAGATGGCTTACAATGGCTTCAAGGGGCAATAAATACATTAAAGAAGAAGGAGGAAAACAGAGCATGGAACAGTCATTCTGGGTGAGGAAAACAGTGCAAGCAAAAGGATAGAATTTTTACGTTTCAGTGGGGCATGTGGGTGACAGTCAGTTAAGTGTTGGACTTTGGCTCAGGTCATGGTCACGCACTTTGAGAGTTCAAGCCCCGTAATGGGTGCTGTGCTGACAGGGCAGAGCCTGCTTCAGATTTATGCCTCCTTCTCTCTGCCCTCACTTGCTCACATTATCTCTCTCAAAAATAAACATATAAACACATTTTAAAAATTGAAAACTAAAGAATTTTTAATTTTAGAATTAAATTGGTACATCCTGGAGGACAAAGCCTAATTTCAAAGTATACATATTTTTAAGCCCGTAATTGAAAATAATGATAATAGAGGATGTGGTAAAATTAAGTATTCAAAGATAGTTTCTATTGAGGTGAGAATCAATTGAAACCATGTGTATGGAATCTAAACTGGTATAATGATATATTCTTGGTACATGTGTTTCATCTGCTGAGTTGATTCTGTTCAGTAAAATGTCCACATCAGAAGAACCACCATCTTACTCACCTAGCCTGAAAATAAAAGGCAATATTTATCCCAGAATTAGAGTAAATGAACTCTAACTTGCTTGTCCCCTGAGAAAAATACTTTATATAATTTTTAATATTATAGAGCTCCAAAATATTTTTTTCTAATTTTTTTGTAAAGGAGAATATAAAAATGTTTTACAAAATCATGTCTTATACTGTCACCTATCTTTTCCTCTTAAGTAATGTTTATTAATAAATCATTCCTGAGAATGAATATAGCTGGAAGTATGTCTCATTTTGAAATACACGCAGCAAATGAAAACAAATTCCTGAACAGAATAATTCTGCCCCAAATTATAAACATATAAATAAATGTTTAATACATATGCAAAAAAAATGTGTTAAAATTCTCAAAGCACATACATAAGAAGCCGTTATTGAAAATATGTCCTGAGATCATCTCATGAAAGACTGAGAAATTTGGGTATAGATACTTATTAAGAGATTCTTACCTAATTTAGCAATTCAATAATACTTGTTCAGCTTTGCTGAGGCATCATTGAAAAATAAAATTGCAGTATATTTAAATTTTTGTTGATTTATTTATTTATTTTTGAAAAATAGAGAGAGAGAATGAGCAGAGGAGGGGCAGAGAGAAAAGGAGGGGGAGAATCCCAAGCAGTCTCAGTGCTGTTAGTGTAGAGCCTGATATGGGGCTCAAACTCATGAACCATGAAATCATGGCCTGGGCCAAAATCAAGAGTCGGATGCTTAACTGACTAAGGCATCCAGCTTCCCCCAAATTACAGTATAGTTAAAGTGTACAATGTGATAATTTAGGTATAAATTGTAGATTTTTGGGACTGGATTTCTACCATTGAGTTAATTAATATAACCATCCCCTCACATATTTATCTTTTTTATTTGTTTGTTTGTGTTTGGTGAGAACACAAATTCTAATCTCTTAGCAAATTCAAAATATATAATACAGTATTATCAACTATAGTCATCATGTTATATATTAGATCCTAAGACTTTATTAATCTTCTAACTGAAAGTGTAAACTTTTATCAAACTCTACCTACTTCCCATTACACTAAGCCCCTGGTAATGATCATTCTATTCAACGATTTATCTTTTTTTAAATTCCACGTGTAGGTGATATCATATGGTATTTGTCCTACCCTGTCAGGCTTCTTTCACTTGGCATGATGTCCTCCAGCTTCATCCATGTTTTTACAAATTGTAAGATTTCCTTTTTCTTTTTTTTTAAAGCTGAATGATTATTTTATATTTTTTTACATTTTTCTTTTCACATTTTCTTTATTCATCTTCTAAGGTTTTTTTAATTGATTTTTTTTTTTTTTTTTTTTTAGAGAGAGAGAGATAGAGCACGAATGAGGGAGGGGTAATGAGACAGAGAGACACAGAATCTGAAGCAGGCTCCATGCTCTGACTTGTCAGCACAGAGCCTGACATGGCACTGAAACTCAAGAACCGTGAGATCATGACCTGAGCTGAAGTCAGATGCTTAACTAACTGAGCCACCCAGTTGCCCCTCTTTATTCATCCTCAATGGACAGTTAGGTTGTTTCCATTTCAGACCTTGGCTATTGTGAATAATGCTGCAATGAAAATGGGAATATGTTTGTTACCCTGTTTTTGTTTCTTTAGGATATATGCCCAGATGTGGGATTGCTGAGTCACATGGTGGTCCAATTTTTAATTTTTGAGGAACCTCCACACTGTTTTTATAGTAGCCATATCAGCTTACATGCCCACCAACAGTGTACAGGGTCCCTTTTTCTCCACATCCTCACCAGCATTTGTTATTTCTTGTCATTTTGATTAAGCCATCCTAATAGGTGTGAGGTGATATCCTATTGTGGTTTTGATTTGTATTTTCATGATGATTAGTGATGTTGCGGGCCTTTTAATGTGCCTGTTGGCCATTTGGATGTTGTCTTTAGAAAATATGTATTCATGTCTTTTGCTTGTTTCTTGATTGGGTTATTTGTTTTTGCCTATTGAGTTGTATGAGTTCCTTATATATTTTGAATTTTAACCCCTTATAGCTTTGTGGTTTATAAATATTTTCTCCCATTTTGTATGTTGTGTTTTCAGTTTTTGATGGTTTCCTCTGCTGAAAAGAAGCTTTTTAGTTTTATATAGTCCCAAAGCCAAAACCAATGTCAGGGAGTTTACCCCCTATGTTTTCATCTAGAAGCGTTATGGTTTTGGGTCTTTAATCCTTTATGAGTTGATTTTTGTGTATGGCACACTATAAGGGTCTAGTTTCATTATTTTACAAGAGAATATCCTGCTTTCCAAACAATACTTATTAAAGAGACTATATATTTCGCATTGTATATTCTTGGTTCCTTTGTTGAAAATTAATTAATCATGTATGTATGGATTTATTTCTAGGCTCCCTATTCTGTACCATTGATTTATGTGTATGTCTTTATACCAATGTCATACCACTTTGATTATTATAGCTTTGTGATACAGCTTGAAATCAGGAGCCTCCAACTATGTTTTTCTTACTCAAGATTTCTTTGACTATTTGAGGTCTTTATTGGTCCCATACAAATTTTAGGATTTTTTTTTCTGTTTCTATGAGAAGTGCCATTGGGATTTTGATAGAGATTGCATTGATTGTGGATCACTTTGAATAGTATGGGTATTTTAACAATATTAATTCTTCCAATCCATTGTACAACAGATATTTCTATCTGTGTCTTCAATTTCTTTTGTCAATGTTTTATATTTTACAGTGAACAGATTTTTTATCTTCTTGGTTAAATTTATTACTTTATTCTTTTTGATTCTATTGTCAATAAAATTATTTTTTCTGATAGTTCATTATTAGTATATATAAATACAACTGATTTTTGTATTAATTTTGAATCCTGCAACTGTACTGAATTTATTTAGTAGTTCTTTTTTTTTTTAAGATTTTTAAATTTTTATTTTTTTAAGTAATCTCTACACCCAACATGGGGCTTGAACTCACAATCCTGAGATCAAGAGTCACATGCTCTTCTGACTGAGCCAGCCAGGTACCCCTGAATTTATTTATTAGTTCTAACAGGTTTTTTTTATTTGTTCTTTTGTTTGTTTTGGTGGAGTCTTCAGGGTTTTCTCTATATAAGTTTATATTATCTAAACAGAGGCAATTTTACCTCTTCCTTTCCAGTTTGAATATCTTTTATTTCCCTTTCTATGTGGAAAAAACCTGTTAAGAGTGGGCATCCATATCTTATTCTTGATCTTAGCAGAAAAGCTTTCAGTTTTTCATGGTTAAGTATATTAGCTGTGAACTCGTCATATGTGGACTTTATTATGTTTAGGTGCATTCATTCTATATTCATTTTATTGAGAGTTTTTACCAGGTATCAATGTTGGGTTTTCTCTGATCCTTTTCTCCATTTCTCTTAGTATAGTGCATCATAAAACCTACAAGTGTCCCAAAGGGAAGGATCGCTATCAGCACCTAGATGCAGACTGATGGGAAGCTGGATCCTCAGACAGCAGCTGAGAAATTATGAAGTCAAACACCTTCCAGGGGCAAACTGGGAGATGGGCATTTTTACCTTCTCCTTCTGCACTGAGCCTGGGTCCATAGTTGTGGGGGGTGTTTTTCCATACCCATTTATAAACTGGTTTTTTTGTTTGCTATCATTCCAAGGGATCATGAATTCGAGCCCCATTGGCCATACCAACTAACTAATTTGGGGGCCTATGCCTTGGGTGGCAGCTATAGAAGTTGAGGCACTAGATATTTGGACAAGTTTCTTTCAGGGAGATGCTGGCAACTTGGTTTTATTGTTAGAGTGAGCTGGAGGGAAAAGGTGGAGGAAATGCCCACCTGCTCTTTTAAGCTCTGAGGAGGGTCAGTACCTAAATGCATGCTAAATGCCTGTACCCTCAGGCAGCAGTTAGTAAAGGAGACAATGAAACCCCTTCCAAGGAAGGGTTAAGAGATAGGTGTTTTTAACTGTTCCCACTGTGCTGAGTCCTGGAGAATAGCAGGGGTAAGTGCTTTCTTAGCCATCAACAACTGCTTCTTTTGCTATAGTCCTGTGGGACTTGTGAACATGAGCCTTTGGTGGCTATCAGAGGTAGGTGGTTTGAAGCTCCATTGCTCAGGTAGCAGCTTGAAAAGCTGGGGTGTCAGATGAGGTCCAAGCCTTTTGCTCTGCAGGAGAAGCAGTGAGTTGTGTGGAGCAGTGCTGGGGGTGGAGTTTATGGAGAGATGTGTTTTGATGTGGGTATTTTCTCAGTTATCTGAGATGTGGGAGTCAAACTAGTTTCTGGATTTCTCTCAGAGGGAATTGCTTCACGTGTTGCTGTGTTTTTGGTGTGTCCAAGGAGGAGGGAAATTTGGGAGCCTTCTACGTTTCCATCTTAGTCTGAAGTCGGAGATTTTAAAACCAAAATTTGGTGCTAGATGTGCTCATTACTACTGGGATGTCATTGCTCCTAAGCTCCTTCACCAGACAAAGCTTTATTCATCTATTAAGCTGTCAATGATAATTGACTAAATGCTGCCAACTGTGGTGAGAAGGGCACTCTCCTAATTGCAGGTGGAAGTCTGCAATTCAATAATCTTTTTGAAAGATGGTCATCCAACCTCTTTCTGAACATTCTCAAAAATGAGAAGTTCACTGCTTTGCAAAATGAATTTCTAAATCTAATCGGAGCTTTAAAATTGAGCACATATCTTTATAGTGTTTCCTTTTTGTTTTGTTTTTAATCTGTAATGTAGAACAAATCAACACTCTTTTTCAACAAATCTTCTCATCTAAAGATTAACATTTTCATTAGCGTTTCTTCTGCCATTTCTCAATATGTCATTTATTCCACCATCTCAGCTACTTCACTTCAGGCACAGACTAATTTGTCAGCATTACCTTTTAAAGCATAGAAAACGATTTAGGTGATTCAAATCAAAGCTAAATGATTTATTCAGGTGATGTACATCAGCAAGTGCTTAAAAACCAGCTGACTGAAGTAAGTTCAGGGTTTTTATGGGATAGATGATGTTGAGCATGCCAACTTTGTGGATTTAGTTTGTGAGGAACAGGCATGAGGCTAGGCAGTGGGTAGTAGTGTCTGCATGAAGTTCCTCAGGGCCCACAGAGATCATGCTGCCTGTGTTGGTTGGTTCCTATATAATCAGTGGGCATGGTCCTTGATGACAGTGAGTCCAAGAGAAGTGAACATGCTGTCACAACAACCATCATATCAGTATTTTCTTAGAACTATTTTCACAAGACTTGTGGTTTTTCCAGCTAGTCAAATTTCTGGCACAGGAGAGGTAGATCATAATAAAGAAAGAAAATCAGGCAAAGGTAGGGGGCAAAGGGGAAAATGGAAGCCCTCTATCACATCTGTGTTAGTATTTTTAGTAAAAAATGTCAAAACTGTGATTTGATAAAGAATGGGTGTCACTTACCTTTTCTTTAGTCTCTTATTAATGCCAAGACTGCATTTTTCACATTATTTAAATGAGAGCTTATCCTAAGTTTATGATCATCACATATGCTTAATTATTTTCCATATACACATCTGCCTTTTTCGGAAATATACTAAATCTGCCAGACCTGCTTATTGCTATACCTATAGTCCCCATTGTATGTTTCATTAAATTAAATATCATTGCCTAATAAGGGTCACCTAATTCCAATTTCTTGGTTGGACTACCACTAACAACCTGTTCCTCTACCCTTCAATAATATTTTGACTATAAGAAGAGCTTTTGACAGTATAGTTGCACTTTGATCACTTTTGATCACTGCACTTTCTGCCACTTTCTTATGTTGGCAAGGAATTTATTTTTTTAATGTAAATTAATGATATTGCTCATTTTTAGTTGTTAAATTAATCTCAGAACTTTTGCCTATTAAGCCTGTCAAATAGAAGGTTTTGTTCATGATTCTGAATGAATGTGTAAGCAGTCAGGTGTCCATGTATTCTGGGGTACCTGGTATCATCCTGATTTATGTCTATTGGCTTAGGCTAATTATAAAGAGTGCCTCCTTTTATTCTCAAAAAAAAAAAGTCCCAGTTTGAATGATAAGTTATATGTTCACACATAGATAACTTAGAATAGGTAATGGCATTATCAATTCAAATGCAGTAGGACAGAGTCAAGAGGTAGAGGACATGATATAAAAATCATTATGATAAGTGTCAGATCTATATCTGGCCATTAAATCAGAAGAGACTATTACATACCCTCTCAAGTTGGCCCATGATTCTTAATATTAATTGCCATAGCTAATTCGATTATGCAACAAACATCCCACATAATTAAATTGTGTTATTTTCCACAGGTTTCTTTTCAGAACCTAAACAAAAGTTAGAATTATAAATTATATGAGTGGGCAGATAACGAAAGTAGTGACAGCATAGAAATCCTGTTCTCTGAAACACAGAGATGAAACTTTAATAAGAAATTACTCTGTATATAAACCTGTAGCAAACATGTAAACATCATATCAACTTCTATTGGATTCAACATCTTCAAAGTCCATGGCCACTTTTCTATAATAACCACTACTGGCAATACAATCTCTATAGGCCTTGAAGAACTTCATGCAGACATCATCATACAATGCCTAACCTCATACTTGTTCCCTATACTTTTCACCTCCAGTCCCAGGACTTATCTAAAGTGTTCAGGCATGAGACATCTTGAGACCTGCTTCATACTCATCTATGTAGAACTTAAAACTCTGATGAAACTAATGCCAGGCATGTTAAAGCTTCAAAAGAGTGTTTCTAACAAGGAGAAGAAGGACTGAATGGTTTTATTTGTTTGTTAATTTTCTTTTTATTATTTTATTATTGTTATTTTTTTCCAGGATTTTATTTAAATTCAAGTTAGTTAACATACAGTATGACTTTGGTTCCAGAAGTAGAATTTAGTGATTCATCACTTACATACAACACCCGGTGCTCATCACAACTAAGTCTCCGCTTTAAAGCCCATCACCCATTTAGCGCATCCCCCCACCAACCTCCTCTCCAGCAGCCCTCAGTTTATTCTCTATAGTTGAGAGTCTCTTATGGTTTGCCTCCCTCTCTGTTTTTATTTTATTTTGCTTTTCTTTCCCTTCCCCTATGCTCATCTGTTTCGTCTCTTAAATTCCACATAGGGGTGAAATCATATGGTATTTAAAGGAAAAAGTGTTTACAGGGCTTTACCAGGAGGGGACTTATGAAAGATTCAAGAATAGAGAAAATGTGCTTATGGATTTATAGCCAATTTGGACGCAATCTCCATTTTATCAAGGTGGAGAAAAATAGTTAGAGGTTAACTCATGTTTAAGAGGGGGTGGGAAGAAAAATCTATGGAGAACAAGGACATAGGCCACGAAGAAAAATTCTCAGTTCTTCAGTGTCTAGTCCTTCAGTATCTCTTACAATATGCTATTCTAAAAATAAAAAGTGAAACAGATGAATAGCTCCAATTTAGAAAGAAGAGACAGAGTTATGTGTGGACAGATATAAGAGTAGGAAATCCTGGATCCAGGGAGGATGAGTAGTGTGGCCTGGAGGTCAAAGAAAGAGAATGAGGTTGGCGATATGGCTGGAGAAAGACTGGTGGGTGGGGGATGATTAAAATTAGGTATGGTAGAAAAGTCTCATCATCCTGTAAAATATTAGGAAAAATCAACTTGCTCATTGTGAACATGGTTACGTTTGAAAAAGAGATGAAATATAAGAATCGAATCCTTCAAGTTTGGTGAGAATAGAAAGTGGTTATAGAAGGTGAAGGATTTACAAATGAGAAGATGGACAACTAAAAACAGGAGAATTCTACACTTTTCTCCAGTCTTCATTCTTAATGAACTGGGAAGATTTTCATGCTTAGGGGGCTCATGAGAAACAAGATTGGTAGACTCCATGCTTTCATACAACATGTATTAATTTTCATTTGTTGCTTTGAGAAATTAAGCTCAGCAGCCTAAAACAACATGCATTTATTATACCACAATTCTATGGAACTGAAATCCACTAGGTCTGTTTAGGTACATAGCTTATGGTCCCATGAAGCTAAAATTAAGATATTGACCAGTTTGGGCACTTATCTGAACTCTATGGGAGAATCCACTTCCAGACTTATTCAGATTGTTGACAAAATTCAGTTCCCTATGCTTATAGGACCCAGATGCCTATTTCCTTGCTGGATGTTGGCCATGGGTTGTTTTCAGCTTCTAAATGTCACCTTCAATTCTCGATTTATGGCCCTCTTTTTCTATCTTCAAAGCTAATAACGATCCATCATGTCCTTCTCACACTTTTGTTCTCTCTGACCTTCCCTCTGTCTCATCCTCCTGCTTATCTTTTCTGTTGGATTACTTCTACCTCTAGCTGCAGAAATTTCTCTGCTTTTAAGGGCTTACTTGGTTAGACTGGACCCATTCATATAATTCAGGATAAAACCTATTTTTGGTCTGTAACATTAATTGTATCTGCAAAATCACTTTTGTTATTTACTACAACATATTCACAGGATTCAGGGATTAGGGCATGAACATTTGTGGAGGAGCTATGATTTGCTCTATCACAATCTACATACTTAATGTCCTCTATAATGCATTTTCTATGCTACAGCTCATAAACATAATTCAGATGTTCTTAAAAATGTAAGATTCTGGATAATGGGCAGAATTTATTTTTGCAAAATCCCTAGAATCAGAAGGCTAATGCCAAATAAAGTGTAATACCCATAATATATGGCCTTTTTATATCAGAAATTAAGCCACGTCATGTAAAGTAAATGATCTATAACTTTTTGAACCCCTGAGATATTCAGAACTTTTTTCTGCATGTTTTTGAATCATCTTCCTCTCACTCCCCCTGCTGGCTCTTCCTAATGTTTACCACTCTCCCAAGTCTTCCACTGATTCTATTGTTCTGGATCATTAGTAGAATGACTCTGTCCTCCAATTCACAAAGAGAAGAAAGGCATGTGCTGCCCACACAAAAAAATTAAACAATATGCTTAGAGTTGATATACTCATCAGTATTATATCTTTACAAACCTCTATGGTAGGCACTGGACAGACCCACTGAAGACCAAATGGCCCAGTAAGAAACAGAACACAAGAGCACATCACTGTGGCATAGCAAGAACTGCATTATGTTAGACCAGTACTGCTCCACAGAACTTTCTGCAATGATGAGAATGTCCTATCTATTGCCAACTGGCCCACTAACCAATTATAACTATTGAGCACTTGAAATGCAATTAGTCAAATAGAGGAGATAAATCTTTAATTTAATTTAGTTTTAATCTATTTGAATGTTAATTAGCCACATGTGGCTTGTGGCTAGAGCCTACTGTATTGGAGAGTGCTGTGTTAGAAGATGAAGGTTTCAGTCCCAGATTCCATCTTTCCCCTGACTTCTCAGCCCTGAATTCCTCTGGCTTGAAAGGTATTTCACTGCTCAGATTGCACTGACTACCAAACTTAAATGTACTGCCATACAGAGGTTTTGGGAAGCTGCGTCAACTCATGTCTGTTATTTCCTAGCTACATCCTTTACTCTGTTTCTTGATATGCTGGTAAACTAACTAGAAAGAAACCATAAGCAGAGTTGGAGTCATTAATCTATTCAGCTTTGGAATCAAAGCCATCAGTTTTTATTTGACCTACTGTCTCCTAAGCAAACAATTAAAATATGGGTTAATTTCTATTTGAGAACCGGTCTTTTGTTTATCTGAATGTATTTAAATTTTTACCTTTTCTGAAGTTTCCTAGATACAGATTTTTTTTTGCTGGGTTTATTGGTTAGAGCTGAGTTACAAGTTCCAGAAAAACAAAGTTGGTAATGGGAACGTCAGCCAAGTTTTAACTCTAGCCACCTAGCTATAAAGTTCGGTGTGCATTACATTACGCTCCTCTTCAAAAAGGTTCTTTATTCTGTGTGGAGTAATTCCACCTTTCTAACAGATGTATGCATGATGCATCTCTGTGCATTACCGACTTCTAAGAATGAATCACAGTAATGCAACCCTTCACTTCTTCCCAGCACAGAGATACTACTTTTGGTTATGATGGCATTCTATATGGGATTTGACAAACTTCAAATAATTTAATGAGGCAATATTCCCACTCTGGGAGTGTAGGACTCATGAGGAAAAAAAATCAGTCTTGCATTAGTGTTATATACAATGTATATGAGCAAGCATTACTAATATAAGTCATCTTAAATATGTATGGCTTTATTTTGGTGCTGTTATTCATATTCCAAAACTTATTCTCCAGTCTGTGTTTCTTCTCTCCTTTGAAAAAAATTAAAATAACTGATCTGCCCGCTGAGACAATAAGGAGGTGTGCTACAAATGTAGACAACTCTGCCTCGGTGTATGGCTTCAAATTTCCTGAGGGTACTATTTTTCCTGATAGGATGAAATGAAGGTTTTGTGTTTCAGCCAATCTTTTGTTATCTTTCCGATTTCTCTCAATTACTCTACACCTAGTGTGTTAATGGTCATGATGGGCATTATGGAAGATCATCCTTGAGAATTTATGGTGAAAATACAACCATACAAAGTGCACAGCTACTACAGGAAGATAATACTTTTTTTTTAACCTAACCTACCTAGCTTAAAGCCATCCTATTGAATTGCCTTTAATATAATTGGTTTAAAAAAAGGGAAGGCAAAGGAGGTACAGGGAGAGGTATTGTTAAAGAAGAGCAATAAAGGGAAATACATAACAATAGAAATATTCCTTTCATAATCTTTCCTTTCACAATTTCTTTGTTGCGCTCTTGTTAAAAAAAAAAAAAAAGAAAATGCCTACAGAAAATCCAAATGAAACTCATACATTTCTAGTTTCAAGATAATGGCACCAAATGTTTAGCTTTTTGAACTTTATATCAAGAGAATTTCTGATATTAAGGGCCTAGTAACATTATTTGAAATCCAAAAAATAAAAAGTAGCCTAAATTGAAATATAGAATAAATGTGCTAATATTACCAAAGGAATTTTCATTTCATCAGACAAGTCATCAAACTTTCACCCCGAGTCTGAAACACCTTAGCAACTGCACTACGAACAGCACTCCGCAGACTTCTCCAGTTCTCTACTTACGAGAGAGATATACTAGAATTAGTTACATTTTCTTTCCCTGACTTTTTGTACTTTTGTATTAATGAATTGATGACAGCCTTTTCATCGGATATTCTCTGATATTGTCCACTCTAAGTTATGATAACGGAAAATTGAAATAATTTTATTTTAAAATAGAAATTAATTTGAATCAAGAAGCTAAAACTGTCACCCCAATTTAGTTGCTAAGTAACACACCATGTTGAAAACTGCTTCTTGATTCTGGGTGTCAAATTAACTCTCCCTCCCTTCCCCACCCTGGCCTTTTTTTTTTTTTTTTTTTTTTTTTTTTTTTGAGATGGGGTAGAGGGAGAGAGAGAGAAGAAGAGAGAATCCTAAGCAGGCCCCACACCCAGCACATGCCCTATGCGGGACTCGGTCTCATGACATTGAAATCATGACCTAAGCCTAAATCAAGAGTCCAACCTAGCCACCCAGGTGCCCCATAAATTAACTGTCTTAAATGTCATTTCAGAGAAGTCCTTTGTTCACACCTTATCTAAAGTAGCTGCCATTATTCTCTATCTCAATTTTTGTTCATTTTCTTTAGAACCCTCATTATATAATTACAATTATCTTATTAATGGTCTATTTGACCATTCTGTGGTCTCCTCTGTATTTCTGTTCGAGAGATGCAAGGACCTGTCTTGTTAACCTTTGAATTTTTAGTTCTTAGAACAACACCTGACACAGAGTAAGCACTAGATAAAGATGTATGGAAGGTAGTATTATGCACATATTAATTATTATTAATTATATTGCTACTTATAAATAATGTATTATTGCTATATCTTTAAGGCTGTTAGACATAATGTCTAAGATCACTTTGAGTTAAAACTGATTATAAAGCAGTAACTAAAAACTCCTAAGGATTAATTTAAATGGCAATTAATAAGTCAACTTTTAATTCACTTAAGTCAATGTAGTTTTTTCTTAAAATCATCTTTTACATATATATTTTTTAAATGATGACTCTTTGGTATGAAAGATGAATGACAAGCAATTTAATGAAACTGGTCTCACTTATGAGTGTCTCCCAGAAGCTTATGAAACAATAAACAAAATAATGTCATTTGTCTATTAATTATTCTAATTATGTGGAAAATATTTAAGAGGAAATAAGCTACTTGTTAGAGACAATCTTGTCCACAAGCTTATTAAGTATAGTTAAATGTCAGACTTAAAAAAAATCTTTTCTTGAGATAACATTTGGCTTGACACAGTAATAGTGTGCTTACTTCATTAACTTGAAACTACTGAAAACATGAATGATAAGTGAATATACTCCAAATTCTACCTGTAGAGATCACCACTAATAGCATTTTTGGTGTATCTTCTTGCAGTCTTTTTTTTTTTAATCTATATATTAAAGTGGACTATATAAAATTGCTAATGTAATTTAATTTTCAATACACAATGCAACCTAATTTTAAAAAATTAATTTACTTTGAGTGAGAGAGAGTGTGTGTGTATGCGAACTCATGCAAGCAAACAGGGGAGGGGCAGAGAGGGGGGAGAGAGAATCTCAAGCAGGCTACACTTAGCATGGAGCATGATGCAGGGCTCGATGTTCCATGATCTTGGGTTCATGACCTGACCCAAAATCAAGAGTCAGAAGCTCAACCGATCCAGCCACCCAGGTGCCCCTATTTCACAATTATTTCTATATATGAAGTTTTGTAGCTTGTATTTTTAAATTAATATAAATTTTAATATATATATTATATATGATTATACTATAGCACATTTAACAAATTCCTTATTAAATGCATATGTCATTTTTAATTTTTTTGTTATATACAACATTGAAGAGTCTTCCTTTGTGCGTAAGTCTTCAACTGAGTTGTTGATGAATATCTTAGTTCATTTTGAAAGTGTGTTACCACTTCAAATAAAGAGGGGAGATGAACATTTTTAAGGCTCTTGATATATATATTCCCAAAACATTTTCCAGAAATGCTGTACGAATCTACCCTTTTAGTACCAATTTAAGGTTGCCTACTGCCTATGTTTAAAATTGAAAATCTAGAGACATGTGAGTAGCTCAGTCAGTTAAGCGTTTAACTCTCAGTTTCAGCTCAGGTCATGATCTCATGGTTTCGTGAGTTCAAGCCCCATGTGGAGCTCTGTGCTAACAGTATGGAGCCTGCTTGAGGTTCTCTCGCTCCCCCTCTTTGCCCTTCTCCTGCTCTCATGCTGTTTCTGTCTCTCAAAATAAATAAATAAATCTAAAAAATTAATAAAAAGTAAAATTGAAAATCTGTGTTAATTTGATAAATTAATGGTGAAATATAGAATCAATTTAATTCTAATTATTGGTACAGTTAAATGTTTTATACATTTACTAGCCATTCCTCTTAATACACATTTTAAAATTTATGTCCTATTAGCTTTCAATTTCATCTTTCTGCTGTAGTGCTTTTACCCTCTATTTTATATGATCTTAATATGTCATACTACAGAAAAAAATTTAGTTTTCTTTTTAATTGTATTGGGCAAGTCAAAATTTGGAGATTTTCATTTTTATTTTATGCTTCTACTGGTTCACAACTTTTATTTGACACCCTTGAAACCAAAATTCAGAATTTTATCCAAATTTAGGAAGAAATAAATGTTTTTAACTATACATTATGTAGCATTCCCTTTGCAACACCACACAATTGAACACATTAAAATTTTTGAAGTAAAAAATATGAATGTTCACACAACAGCCTCACATATGTACATGTCAGTCCCCCAAATGAGTTTTGGTATCATCTAAACAAACAAAGAAAACTAATAAGCTTTAGATGTGCATAACTTTTTGAATTTTGCAATGAGGATAAGCAATTATGGACCTATGTTGCTCCATGAATTTTCAATTCATACTTTGCATAAAATAGTCTCATGTTACTAATGACCTTAGAAATGTATAATATGGATATATGTGTTTCATTAAAGTGTTGTGATAATTATGTTCTTGAGAGAATTATCTCAATAAGTCTATCTTAATAATAATAGAATATATTAATATTAATAATATATTAATATTTATATATTATAAATATATATTAATTATATATTAATATTTATATCAATATTATTTATTAATATATTAATATTAATAAATAATATTAATGTTTATATATTAATAATATGTTAACATTAATAACATCTATAAGAATAGATATTATATATCTATATTATATTATTTAATATTATACAGATATCTATATCTATATTGTATTATATATGTATATATATATATCTATATTAAAATTATTCAAATATTGTTATCAGTGAAATTTGGTTAGTAGTTGAGGAAGACAATGCCCTTTTCCTGTTTCTGGCATTGTCATTTACAAATATTTACAAATTGGAGACATTTGGTGAGGATCATTTTTGTGTGCAAAAGTTAAGGAATAGTTTTGTTGCCTCTACTCTTTATAATTTATCTTCCCTCTTTGCCTCCTCACCTAACTCCTTGTTTTCCTTACTTTAATTAAATATAAGGTTTTTCCTGACCCATTGACCCTTACATTTATGCAACAGCAATTTATCAAATGTTTTCATTTCTATGCCTGTCATCATTCTAATTATTGCTTATGTAGCAATAGACATAACAGGGAACTTTTCTCCTTTGTGGACTTTACATTGTAGAAAGGAAGGGGAAATAAGTACATAAATGTAAGTCAGTGATACAAACTGCAGGGTAAGGGGATAGAGAATGATGGAGGTGGATATGATTCCAGAGTCCTCAGAGAAGGTCTCTCTGAGCAGATGAATTTGATGCTTGGAGAGATTAAGAAATAAGACAAGTGTGTCGGAAGTGAGAAGGAGTGGTAAAAAATGATTCCTGAGAATGAATCTAAGGTCAGATCATGTTAGATATCACAACACCTATCTGTTCATATGTATGCCTGTGGCTAGCTATCGGTTGCTCAGTAAACACTTGCTAAAGAAATGAATGTATTTCAAATAATACCAAGTTGGTAGAGATGAATAATATAGTTTCTCTTTTCTTAAAAACAATAAGAGAAATGTTCAAAGAGAAAATGCAAAGAAAAGATTTTGGCATGCCTGATAGGTAAGCCACACATTTTAGATGGGAATGTTTGAGACAGAAAATGTTTGTGGGATGCCAGCTTGAAAATTCCTTTAGCATTTCGATAAACAATAAAAAGAAGGACCTATCAAACTCACAAAATAAAAGGTAGAAGAAAATAGGCTCTAATAATAAATGAGGTTATTTATTCAAATCAAGTCAAGATTTACCATTTAAACAAAATATCACAAATTAAGTGAGTTTTTATTTTAATGTAATCAAGAGCTGGAAATCTCTAAGTTTTAATTTTCAATGTACCTGTAAAAAACCGGGAACTTAGGTCAAATGAACATAAATTAGGGATAATGAAGCTCTTTAATTCCAACAGTAATTAATTAGCGCGTTCTTAATGATTTTTATTTTTGAATTCTCTCAGGAATAAGTGCTATCTGCTGAAAGAATAACATAATATCAAGGTACATAAGTCAATAAATCAAATTTCCCTCATGAATGGAATATGCATCAATGTACTATTGAGAATTGCAGGCTAGAGTGAATTTCTCTTCTAGGCCTTATTCTCCAGAGCAAATTATTCATATTTAGATTGTTGTTTGAATGGATTGTGTGACTTACTTTGAATTCAGTATCTGGGGCTCCCAGCAGAATTTCCTTAGCAAACATCACAGCTGTTAGGAAATCTTGGAAGCTTGATCTATGTGTTGTTTTCCAAACTTCCAACACATTGCTTTTTCTGCCTCCAGTCATTCCTGAAAATGAGAGTACATATTTGGTGGAAAAAGAAAGACCTTCTGGTCTGGAGTAGGTCACTTAATCTCTCCAACTAGGATTGCATACTTTTGAAATATAGGGATCAGAAGAGATGATTTAAATTACATTTCTATGGGTGCCTGGATGGCTCAGTCAGTTGAGTGTCAGACTTCGGCTCAGGTCATGACCTCATGGTTGTGGCTTTGTGCCCATTGTCGGGCTCTGTGCTGATAGCTCAGAGCCTGGAGCCAGCTTTGGATTCTGTCTCTTTCTCTCTCTTTCTCTGTCTCTCTCTCTTCCCCTTCCCCACTTGTGTGCATGCATGTGTGTGTGTGTGTGTATGTGTGTGTGTGTGTGTGTGCTCTCTCTTTCTCTCAAAAATAAGTAAACATTAAAAAAATCTTTAAAAATTAAAAAAAAACTTTAAACTACATTTCCTAATCTAAGATTATATATTTTCCTGAAATTCAAATGAATTGATGACAGTAGCAGTTACTTTGTCCTGGAAGTCTGTTAAATATTTTTCCATTTTTACTGTATCAATAGTGCAAACATTTTATTATATCTAAACACAAAATATAACTAATTAAGGAAACTGTTTGTCCAAATCATACGTAAAGAGTATTTGCATTACATTTTTGTATATGCAGTTGTACACATTTCCAGTTCACTTTACTGTGTATCCGTAGTTTGAAACCAGGAAGTTCATCTTTACTTTGGGGTATTTTCTATAATAAACATCATAGTGATTATTAGTCAAGATTTTTAAAATCTTTTACCTTCAATATTCTTGTAAATAAGCCAAAGAAGAGGGATATGGAAAGCATTTGGGTATATGGTATATGTCCATGTTTATAAAAAAAAAAATCCAACTAAAGTCAGGGTACTTTAGTGTAATTTCCTTACCTGTCAAATTCAAATATTCTTCTGTAACTACTTTCTTCAAAATCACACAAAGATACTTTCCCACCTCCCTAAAAATTACCAAATTCAGAGAGCTCCAAAGTCTTATTACCTCCCAAAGGCTGTCAGAAACAAAAACAAAAACCAGTGGGGGAAAAGTTAATATTTTATGCCCGGGAAGATGCCAGTAAAGAAAGGTTTACTACCCATAATTATATCACTTTTCCAACCCTTCCCTTAAACAAGATGAGATGAAATTTTAGGCAATCCAATGAAAATGGAAAGAGGGCCTGGTGGATCAATTTTAAAGTTTTTTTTCTACTTTCTTCATAGTCAATTATCAGCATAATGGGGTTGTCATTTTTTCTTTTCTCTATAAAAAATGTATGAATAGGAAATATCTTTAAACTTCTCTATTTTACCTCATCATCCATTAGCACCAGGGAGCAGCATATTAATTGGAAAGTCTATTCATACATTTTCCTTATATTTCCTGAGATTCCAAGTTTTATCATCCCACTCTTATGATCTTCTATAGTTATAACTAATTCGAAGTAGATGTTGAAAAACTCAAAACCCCAGAAACCCTATAGGTTATTCATCAAATACAATATGTCTCCTAAAAATAAAGGCTAGCAGGGAATTGTGCAAATTCCATTATTTCCTGATTTTTCTGATAGTAACTCACTTTAGAATTTGGAATGAATCTTCACAGTAGTGAAAGAAGCAAAATTCAACTAAAGAGTTTATTGGTTGTGGCAGGCCAATGATATTTAAAATCTTAAAAATTAAATTTATATAAATATTGTTTAAAAAAGGTTTCATTGGGGGGAAAAGGATGTAATGCCCGAAGTTCCGAAACCTCCCACAAAAGTCCACCAGAGTCGTAAGTCAAAGCCAAGCGGCAAGGGTCGTTTATTGCAGGTTCGAACCTGGTCCTCTGCGCATTCGTCGCCGGTGACGCAAGAGGCCTCGATCAGGGTTGGTACAGCGTTTTTATAGACAGAGACAAATAGCACAGGGGAGGTTTCAAATTATGAGGGGCCTGATTAGTTGATTTTAAAGTAAGGACATTTGTTGTTCTCTGATTGGGCGTCCTTTGTCTGTCCTTTGGCGGGAAGGCTTTGTCCCTTACTTGTGGCGGGAGGAAGAAGGGGGAAGGGGGAAGAGGGTAGGGTAGGTGAGGAATGTGCTAAGCAAGCAGGTTTACAGAAGCGAGAAATGCCGGTTAGTTTATGTACAATCACTCATTCCATTACATATCAGACTACATTTAGGAAGGTGTACAACCCATTCTACTACACAGCGCGTTACATTCAGGAAAGGCCTCACAATGCTGGTAGCAAACAGCAAGCAAAACAGACTTCTCAACAATTGTATTTCTTATCAAAGATCCATAATAAGCAGAAAAGAGAACCTAGCTTTAAACTAAGGCAGGGCTGTCATTTGGATTGTTCCTTTCAAGGACAGTTTGTGAGGTATACTACGTGTTAGTTTGGTATACTGAGACTGTCTTCTCCGCTTGGCAGTTACATATTCTTACTCTCCTTTAGGGGTTGCCTAGAGTTTACAACACTTAATCTCAATTTATTAAGTTCAAATATAGTCTAGTTTTCTATCATGCATAGAAAACTGTCCCAGACTTAGTGTTTAAAAACAGCAATTATATTTTTCAAATTTTGTGGATTTTCTGCTTGGTTCTGCTTGTCCCACTGGGGCTCATTAATGCAGATTCACTCAGCTGGCACACAGGCAGTGGTGGGAGTTTCATGCTGTCCAGGCCTCACATGTCTAAAGCCTTGCTGCTTGCTATCTGTTGGGGTGCCTCAGTTTTCCTCATTGGCTGGCAGAATTGACAGGGTTTCTTTGCAGCCTGATGATCTCAGAGCTCTGGAAAGTGAGAAATGGAACTCAAGAACTCAAAGTCTGGGGTATGCACTCATACAAAGTAATTTCCATGACGTTCATTGGTCAAAGCAAGTCTTAATGCCAGATTGATTTTTGTTATAGCATTTAGCCTATCTTGACAAATATGACATAACTCAGAGTTCAGTACTACCAAATAAAAACATTGGCTACTAAATGGAAAGTAAAGGTCAAAAGAAACTGATGGCACAGGAGAGCCTTGTTAGCCAAATGTTTGGAAAAACTCTAGTGTGCAATAACTTGGAAGAAGATAGATTACATGTCTACCAGCTCAAGGGAAAATGTGTGAAAAGTATCATAATAGTAGTGTATGTTGGTTATGACTAGCTGATTTTAATAACGTGTCATCAGAAATAAATAAACTCAGAAAAAGGATTAGCTGGTTTGCAAGCAAAATAAATAGAATTGAGACAGTTGGGGCCCTGAAAGATTTAAAAAGCTGCCAGTTTCTATCCCCAGAAAGTATGAAATGAAAGTTTAAAGTCTTTGAACCACAGAGTCTATTAAAACTAAGTGTTACTGCAAAGATCAGATGAAGAGAGTGGCCTTTCCACTAAGCTGGATCTCACGGTAGACTTCATTAAGTTAAAAGAGATTCTTAGAGATGAAAATCAAAGACATAAATCAGGCTTGAGAATTATGTTCAGAAGACACTATGGGTGTGGTTACTGGCACATAGGGCTAACTAGAAGTAAAGAAAGATGGGAACTGTACTACTTTCAAAGGAATTCACTTCTAAAGATACCCTAGGCCTTGGCTTGTTTTATTTTATTTATTTTACATTTTATTTTATTTTATTTTATTTTATTTTATTTTATTTTATTTTATTTTATTTTATTTTATTATTTTATTTTATATTTTTATTCGAGAGAGAAAGAAAACGGGGGACAGAGGCAAAGGGAGAGAGAGAGAGGATCCCAAAGCACACTCCACACTCAGCGTTCAACAACATGGAGCTGGACATGAGGCTCAATCCCACAAACCTGGGATCGTGACCTGAGCCGAAATCAAAAGTTGGATGATAAACTAACTGAGCCACCCAGGTCTCCCAGGCCTAGGTTTAAAATGAAAAACAAAATCAAAATTTTGCCTGTTGTTTATTCATGCCTGCTATAGGTTGAATTGTATCCACCTAAAATTCATATCCTAACCCTCAGTACCTCAAAATGTGACCTTATCTGGAAATAAGATCATTGCAGAGGTAATTAGTTAAGATGAGGTCATACTGGAATAAAATAGGCTCTTATAAAATACCAATAAGACTGATATTCTTGGGGCTCCTGGGTGGCTTAGTCAGTTAAGCGTCTGACTCTTGATTTCAGCTCAGATCATGACCTCATGGTTCTTGTTGATCATGCTGCACATTAGGTTCTGCGGTGACAATACAGAATCTGCTTGGGATTCTCTTTCTCTCTCTTCCCCTCCCCTTCATGTTTATGCTCTCTCTCTCTCCTTCAAAGGTGAACAGATAAATTAAAAAATAAAAAAGGCTCATGTTTTTATAAAAAGGGGAAATTTAGAAACAGAGATACACACAAAGGGAAATGCCATGGGAAGATGAGGTAGACACTAAAAAGCCAAAGAATACCACAGATTACCAGCAAGCCACAAAAAAACTAGAAGAGAGAAGTAAAACAGATTCTCCCTCACCTGACATCAACCCTGACAACACCTATATCTCAGACTTCAAGACTCCATAATAGTAAGAATATAAATTTTTGTTATTCAGAATACTCAGTTTTTGGTACTCAGTTACAGCACCCCCATAACAAAGTAATGCAATGACTTTGAATATCCCTACCTCCTTCACACACATGCACACGCACAAAACAAAAATAACCAAAAAACAAAACAAAACAAAAAAGCAAAAATAAACAAACAAAAAACCCAACAACCTTTCCATTCCTCATAAATTTAAATTTGATCAAGGATCTTCAGTTACTTTCACATGTAGGAAGCATTCATAATTTTGACCCAAAGGAGTTACCAAATTGTTATGAACAAATAATTGTTGTATATCAAATCTCTCTCCTTACTGAAAGCAAATATATATCTTTTTAAATGAAAAGAAAAAAAATGTGGTTTTCTTCTTGTGGTAAGAACTCTTAGGGTTTACTCTCTTAACAGCTTTAAAATATACCATACAATAAGGTTGACTGTAGTTGTCATGTTGTTATGCCCAGAATTCGCAATCCCCAAAGACCACCAGGGAGCCTAGTCTGATGCAAAAGCAGAGAGCCTTTATTCGAGCTAGCTCGAGCTCAATCCCCTACCTGCACAGACAGATCTGCTGGACAGAGCCAGCGAGTTTCAAGAGCACAAAGGTTTTACAGGGTTCTGGGGGCAGTTGGTGAGGTAATGGCTCTGGCCTTAGACAATTGGCTGGGGAAGGTTCATGGCCTCAGCCGATTGGCTGGGGAAGGGTTGGAGTCCCGTTGGTCAGGTTGCCGGGCATGTTTTGATCGGGAAGTTTGAACAGGTGAGAGGGAGATTACTCAAGGGGAGGAGGCATGGTCTGAGGTTTCTGCGGTTTTCCTGGAAAGGGGGCCATGTCGGGGACATAGCCACTCAAGATGGAGGACACAGAACACGATGGAGTCGGCCGGTGTAGGTCCGCTCTTTCAATGTTGTATATTACACCCCTAGTACTTATTTAACTTATAACTGAAACTTTGTACTTTTTGACCACCTTAGTCCAATTTTTATTAGTGTAACCCTATCACTATCTGACTGATTTTACAGTGGAGGAGATAATTTGTCTTTTTAGTTCATAAGTTGCCAAAGGACTATATAAGGAAAGACGTCCATCATCCAGAACTCTTGGGCTTTTTGCTGTATACAGTGATTTGTTTGGGCTTGGATCCTCTCTGTTGAGGAGATGTAAGGGAAAATGTAAACCTGATTTTGGTGAACAAAAGACTGGATTTTTCAGAGACTGCTTCTGTTCTCCAATATTTTTATTTCCTTATTCTTACTAGGTACCACTAGACCATATTTTTTTCATCTTTACTTGCAATACAGTATTTAATGAAATGTTAATGGAAGTCATCCACTTCCAGACCTGACCCATGAAAATATCCCTTATGTGGCTTTGTTTCTCTTTCTCCACCTACATATTGAGTGGAGAGGATTTTGAGGACATGTGTGACCAATCTCCCTGGTATGCCTGGAAATGTTCCAGGATCAACAATAAAATTATGTGACCCAGGAATCCCTTTCAGTCTCAAGCAAACCAGGAGAATTGGTCACCCAACAGAGGATACTAAGAAGAGTGTAACCAAAATAAGAAAATAGACAGAAACTCTGAAAGACTATAAAAGGGTGGGCTTTTTACTAATCCACCTTGGACTGTAAAGTGATAAAACAAATAAACTTTTGTTAAGTCCTGAAATCTAAGGGTTGTTTTTAACAGGTTACATTACTTTAATATGTTGTATATCTGCACTTATCAATGCTTTACAGTTTTCTACCTTTCAATGTGCCAGCTCTATTTTCACTTTTTTTTCATAATTGCATACTATAATTTTCAGTGCTCTTTGTGTATATTTAAGTCTGTTGTGAAAGTCAAAAGTGAATTCAGTTCATTGAAATAAGTTTAAAAAGAGAGTCTAGTTTATATTAAGCATAAAGGAATTGAATATAGGGAATTAAGTACTTACACATTGTTGGAAAAACCGAAGAAAGACAGGGAATTTACCTCTGGAAATAACTCCGACAAGAATTCTACCATGGGTGTGCTGTCAATCCTGTCACTGGGTTCTCCAGTGGAGCCTTGTAGGTCTGTGTCAGGAGTTAACACTGCACAAGCTATTAGAGCTGAACCAACAAGAATGGACACCCGAAGTTTGGTCCCAATATTACGGAATCAGATTAAGTAAGAGGCTGTTGCTACTGATACTCTTTGCTAGCCCTGCCAGCAGAGTGATGCTAGGTATGTTTCTTTGTTGACCATATAAAAAGTGGGTTGTTTTTGGTTTTGTTGATTGTTTCCTTCTCTGTGCAGAATCTTTTTATCTTGATGAAGTCACAACTCGCTCAATTTTGCTTTTATTTCCCTTGCCTCCGAAGACTGTCTAGTAAGAAGTTGCAATGGCTGGGGTCAAGGAGGTTTCTGCTTTTGTTCTCCTCTAGGAGTATGATGGTTTCTTGTCTTCACATTTAGGTCTTTCATTCATTTTGAATCTATTTTTTCATATGGTGTAAGAAAGTGGTCCAATTTCATTCAAGATTTCAAGTTCTTTTTTGCGATCTGTTACCTAGCATACCTAAAACTTAGCATCTCCACAACTAACTTTTACTTGACATGGATTTATTTATCTCTAAATAAATTTCCTTGAAATGCAGTAATTCAGCTTTACCTACAATCAGATTTATTAAGAGATTATTTCCATTTCCAGATCTCTGTCATTATTGCTACATCACTTGATGCAATAACATCAAAAAGAGATGCTCATCTGACACCAGATCAAAGTCAAAGATTATTTTCTGGCAAAGAAAATAATATAAGCAATTTCTCACTGAGAAAATCATATGCCATGGAAAAATATTAGAAACTTTTTTAAACATCATATAATATAATGCAGAGAATGAAACACACTAGTTACATAGTACTTCAGAAAGCAAGTACAGTATAGTACCTCAATTATCATAAAGCATAGAAGCCACAAAATACCTGCAAAATTATATAATCATGAGACATATTTCAAATCTTAACAAAGAAGTTCATAGAATTTCTTAAAACAGTCACTTTTTTCTCCAACTACAGTGTTTTCAATGGTAAAAATCTAAACTAAATAGGAATACGGCATGGACAGGGCACCTACCAGACTAGACAAGAATTTGGTCATCATCTGTTCCATTGCCATAACATTAGGCAAGGCATTTAAATTTCCTGAGACTAATCTGTCTCCTTTTTGAATAAGAGAATCAAATGTGCTAATTTCTAATCTTTTTTAGATTCAACTTTCTGTTACTCTACTTCAGATTGAGTCTGAACTCTTGCAGTTTCTTATTTTTTATTTTTTATTTAAAAACAATTTTTTTGATGTTTTTATTTATTTATTTTTTTGAGGTAGAGAGAGACAGAGCATGAGAAAGGGAGGAGCAGAGAGAGAGGGAGACACAGAATCCAAAGCAGGCTCCAGGCTCTGGGCTGTCAGCACAGAGCCCAACATGGGGTTCAAACTTATGGAGTGTGAGATCATGACCTGCAGTTTTTTAAAAGCTCCTACTTAATATATCTAACTTTTTAAATTAAAAAAAAAATCTTTGGTCATAAAATTCACATTGGATCTTATCCTGCATTGATCCAAAATTATGTTTAAGCTTTCCTAAATAAAATTACTAGTTCAGAACACGATATCTGTTTCTCTGCTTCCCAAATCACTGTGTAGAAAGACATCATAATTCTCTGAGATAAAATTAGTGCTAGTTTTGCATTTAAAAATTTAAAACCTCAAATGTATTTTTCATTTCTCTCGTACCTTGAAGCTATCTATACAATGCTCTTTACTAATGATCTAGGTACGTGGGTTTGTGTCTCCAGGGCTCATGCTCTCGCCTGAGCTCACAGAAAAGGAAATCTACCAACATTTGGAAGCAGTGCTAAGGGGGGCTACTCCTTACTCTTTCTTCTCACTCCTTCTCCCTCCCCAAAGTGGGAATGATTAAGCTATCAAAATAAATTAACATTTTGAAGACCACCTTGTATGCAAGACATGTTCTCCTATCTCTTCTCTCCCCACCTTTTGATTTAGGGTCTGAGCTTCCTATAGGTCATTAGTTTTGGTATCTGCTTCCTTTGTGCTAAGCACCCCAGGCAGGTCTTGTCTTTATAAACAGGTCTTCTTTATCCAATTTCTTTGGTCGTAAATCAAATACACAATACCTGCTTGGGCCCTTAGCTATATTCTAATAGCGTGTGTGAGTAAAACAAAATGCCATCTGTCATCTGCAAATTTGGAGAATTATTGGACCTTTGTCTACAACTATTAATAAAGATAATCTTTTCATCCACTGAGAATCCTATCTACCCTCCATTGGTGAGTACCAAGAAGGAAGATAACTCTACTTCTACCTTTAACAAACTATAGTGTTCTATTTTTGATCCTAGAGCATTTTAAGCCTCTGAGGTACTTCTGGTTTCCAAAAGAAGTATGTTTTCTATAGCACTTTTTACATTTGCAATAAACCTTCTGTTTAATGACTTCATATTGAATAATATTTCTCTGCTCTGAGAAGTACCACTGCAGAGATATGAATGCACATTGTTATACATTAATGGATATTTTAAACATCATCCAATATTTCAATTACTCATAAATACAAAATATATTTCTCTTTAATTTTTTAAAGGAAGATGATTTTTAAATATCAGAGGAAGTGGGGCTTTTAAGAAAAGCATAATAAATTCTACACTAGTGAAATGTGAACTCTACCATTCAGCACAAGGACCAGTACCATGAAGGCACTGAATTATACAGCCGAACAAGGTCCAGAGAGTGAATCACACTATCAAAGAGTGACCTCATTCCAAAAATCCATTTCTAAAAAACTAAACATTATCTTTCCAAAACCTGATTTTAAGAGAGCATTGAAATCCTTTAGAAAATATTTCACAATAAAAGAGATTAAAGTCCATCAAAATGGGAAGAAATCATTCAATGGTCATTTTTAAAATGACAAATAGTTTTATTTTTTTATAAATAAAGGCTTTAAAAATTATTTCTATTTTTCTTTTTTTTTCTTTTTTTAAAGTTTATTTGTTTTGAGAGAGACAGAGAGAGCAAGCAGGGGAGGGACAGAGAGAGAGAGGGAGAGAGAGAGAAGCACAAGCAGGCTCTGCACTGTCAGGACAGCCTGATGAGGGGCTCGAACTCACGAAATGCGAGACCATGACCCGAGCCAAAACCAAGAAGAGTCAGACATTCAACCAACTGAGCCACCCAGGTGCCCCAAAAGTTATTTCTATTTTTCAATCACATTCCATATTTTCAAAAACTTTTATCATAAACCTAGATGACATTAACCTCACAATATCAACAAAACAGTGAGAATAAGGGTAGTATTCTAAAATTCAAAAATCAAGATGCAAAGAAAGATTTATATCTTTGATTTATAATGTATAAATACTGGTCTCTAAGCTCTTAATATATTCAGTAAGAACAATTTCTAAGATACTTATGATGGCAGAAAATTTTAATGCCCACTTATGAGGCCCTCAACCTTTCTATCTAAAAGAAATACATTTTTTTTTCAGAAATATATTTATTTCTCACATGACTGAGGGGTAGATGATTTCCAGTCCCAACTCTAAAGAGATCCTAATTCGCCTGGGCCAGTTACAATGACAATTATGACATTTTTCTTTGCCTGTGAGTGGCTTGGGGTAGACACAGGACTCAGTTCTGGCCAGTAAGACTCAAGACTCAAAGGCTTTGAGGCTTCTGGGAGATTTTCTTGTGAAGATTGCTGTGAGGTGATGTTGGAAAGTACTATAGCCATTTTGCAACCATGAGGAAATCTAGCCCAGGGGCAAAGCCAAAAAGATGCCTGATCAGAGAAATGTTCATTATCTGGATACTACATATAATGTCATCAACCTTACCACCTCCCATACTTCAAGACTTACAGTTATATGAAAAATATAAATATTAAATATCATTGGTGTCTGTTACTTGGGATTGAAGATATAATACCTGAAAGGCTGAGAATATAGCTGGAAGGAAGGAAACTGTTTCAGCAAGGAAACAGTTTAAGATTCAGCAGTAATGTGTAAGTAACAGATCATTTAAAACTTAAAAAGATAAGAAATGACTAAAATAAATTCTTAAAAATATGACACAGTAAGTATTTATCAAGCAATATTACTAGTGTAATTTCACTCTGAAGGCACCTGAGTGGCTCAGTTGATTGAGAGTCCGAGTCTTGATTTTGGCTCAGGTCATGATCTCACAGTATGAGATCAAGCCTTGAATTGGGTTCCATGTTGGGTTTGGAGCCTACTTAAGATGCATTCTTTCCCTCTCCCTCTGCCCTCCCCTCTCTCTTAAAAAACAACAACAACAAACAAACAAACGAAAAAACAAAACAAGTAATTTCACTTGGATATCTTCAATAGAAGAATTTTTTTTTTAAGACAGTGGTCAAGGGCATCTGGGTGGCTCAGGTCATGATTTCATGGTTCATGGGGTCAATAACCTCATGGGGTTCTCGGCTGTTAGCACAAAGCCTGCTTTGGATCCTCTGTCTCCCTCTCTCTGCCCTTCCCCTGCTCATGCTGTCTCTCTCTCTCTTAAAAATAAATAAACATTAAAAACAAAAGACAATGGTCAGGTTATCTCATTTTCTGTTACAAGAAAATGTATAAAGACCATTGTATTACAGGAGGCCTGGGTGGCTCAGTCAGTTAAGCCTCTGATTCTTGATATTGGCTCAGGTCATGATCTCATAGTTTGTGAGACTGGACCCCATGTTAGGCTCTGTGCTGTCAGCACTGTCAGCTTGAGATTTTCTCTCTCTCTCTCTCTCTCTCTCTCTCTCTAAGTAAATTTAAAAAAATTAAAGACAATTGTATCTTAGTCATGTTCATTTGACAGTGTCTCAACTAAATAAAGGTTTACTAAGAATACATTATCTAATCCATTAAAAATGTCTAGATAAATGATGATGATCTGTGTTGTAAGACTCAGAATATGAGATATATTGGATATACTGGAAAATATGAAAAAGTCTTTACTTTCTTAAAGATCATCATCTAGAGGGGGAAAAGGTATCAGATGATTCATATGATTAACCAATTAATTACTTTTTTTAATTCTGGGAAGCACTAAGACATAGGTTGGGATTCTAAGAAAATGGATGATAAGAATATCTGGCTTAATCTGTGGTGATTAGGGAAGTTGCCCATGAGCAATGGTTAAGAGAAAGGGATGGCTAACAGTGACAACAGTTTGTTTCCAGGGGAGAAATATTGTATCACATTATTCATAATTTCCAGAACATGGTGGTAATGAAAAGCAGACCAAACTGTTGTTTGGCTTTATTATTATTTTAAAATCTTAATATTTTCTACAGATAATACATACCCCTTATTGCCTATGGCATGGATGGGTCTTTATGACTGTCCTGTCCATGAGGAAGAGACTCATAAAGTGACATCTTCAGAGACCTCTAAACCATGTGAGTTAAGGAAATACCAGGATCCATGTCATTTGCCTATCATATTGAAAGGGCTCAGTTTAAAACCTATGCATGAATTTTAAATGTGGCTATTGAGACTATTCAATTTCTTATATTCTGTTTTCCCCTAACAGTCCTGTCCAGTCCCTGCTCCACCATCCCACTCTTTTTCAGGTTGACATAAGGTCATTCTGCAATATGACAATGATGGATATTACATATCGCACTTATCTGCTCTGTTTTCAGGTCAAGACACACACACACACTTTTTTTTTTAAATGTTTATTTACTTGTGAAAGAGAGAGAGAGCAGGGGAGGGACAGAGAGAGAGGGAGACAGAACCCCAAGCAGGCTCTGAGCTGACAGCTTAGAGCCCAATGTGGGGCTCAAACCCATGAACCATAACATCATGACCTGAGTCAAAGTCAGACGCTTAACCAAATGAGCCACCCAGGCACCCCCCACACACTGTTTTTTGAAGAAATGTTTAGAGATATTACATTAAAGGGATTTCAGTTCATTCTGGTTTAGAAACTTCTTCTTTTAGATAAAGTTTTGTTTGTTGGACTGGTCCATTTACTGAAAAGCATCATAACTACAGAGATGGGTGAATGACTGACAACTTCAGTTTTATTAAAATCTTGAATTAGGATTATATTCTGCAGCAATATTCTAATTTTTCAGACATCTTGCCTTGTCATTCTTGACTTTGACTAAATTTTCTGTATAATATATATTGTTTTTAAGCTAATGGTAGTTTTCTCATATTTAAAAATAAAATGTTTTTGTTTAAAATATTATTTTCCTACTTTGTTGAGGTAACTTTTAGAGCTGCATCACTTCCACATTTTTAAATTCTGCCAAATTATAGTTTTTAAATATCCACAAATTGGTATCCACATTTTATTAAAAAATACATAGTGGTCAATTGTGCTTATGGTCAGAAACATTAATATTGATGGCAAAAATATGAGACTAATGTTTTATATATATGAAATAAAAGATTGTCTTCTTAAGAATCTAATATTAATACATATTAATATAAATAATTTCAAACATTTAGATGTACATATGCAATCAAAAAGAAAAGTAATCATTTTTAAACTGAACAAGAAAATCGGTTTTGTTATTTAAAAAATCTTCATGCAAAATGAATTTTTGTTCTATTTTTAGCCTTTTATAATTAGGAGATAATTTAATCAGTACAAATAAGTCATACTATTAGTGTCAATCTCATTGCATATTTGGAAAAAAATGGAGTTAATTATAGAGACGTGCTAAATGGAATAGAAATATGTAAGAGTTTTGAGAACGTTAAAATTTCTTTAGATGCTAGGAATCTATTTTAACATGCATGTTTTTAAAGATCAACTATGTTTTACTAGGGTGGAAAAGGAACACTGAACGACCTTTAGATAAATTTTATATCCTAAATAGAATTTTTAAGTCTTTGGGCTTTAAATATTTGCTAATAATTGCATATCTTATACAGTGACTGAACTTCTTTTTTTTAATATTTTAATGTTTATTTATGTTTGAGAGAGACAGACAGAGTGTGAGCAGGCAAGAGGCAGAGAGAGAGCGAGGCACAGAATCCAAAGCAGGTTCCAGGCTCTGAGCTGTCAGCACAGACCCCCATGCCAGGCTCGAACCCAAGAAATGTGAGATCATGACCTGAGCCAAAGTCGGATGCTTAACCGACTGAGCCACTCAGGCACCCCTACCCCCATGAACTTCTTCTAAATCAAATGTCTCAACATAAGCACTACTGACATTTTGGACTAGATAATTCTTTGTCATAGGATACTGTCCTGTGCATTATAGGATGTTTAACAATATCTGGATTCCTTCCCCAGGTGCCAGTAGAACTGCCACTTCCCAGGTGTGACAATGAAAACTGTCTATAGACATTAACAAATGTCCTTTGGTTGAGAACCACTACTCATAATGTGATGGGGAAACATACAAAGAGAGGGGGAACAAAAAGTACATGCTCTAACAGGAGAATGACTCTAAGTCCTAATTAGAAACAACAGTTATGAGGTGCCTGGGTGGCTCAGTTGGTTGAACGTCCAACTTCTGCTCAGGTCATAATCTTGCAATTCATGGTTCGTGCCCCGTGTCAGGCTCTGTGCTGACAGCCCAGAGCCTGGAGCCTGCTTCCGATTCTGTGTCTCCCTCTCTCTCTGCCGCTCCCCTGCTCATGCTCTGTCTGTCTCTGTCCCTCAACAATAAATAAATGTTAAAAAAAAATAGAAACAACTGTTAGCAATGAATATTTTAGATTGTGTTCTTTTTGTTTTTCAGGCAATGTACAAGTCTCCATAATGAGTATCATAGAAGAAAATCAAACAGAATGTTTTTTTCAAAAGCTAGGATGAGAAGAGTCCTAAGGAAACATCTCACTTAGGGCATGAGGGCAGAATATTGTATAGGGTTTTAGCAGAAGATTCAAATTTCAGCCAAAATTCAGCCAGTTTGGGAAATAGAGGTATTACCTTCCAAGTAGCATTCATTGTTTGGACAAGCTGAATTTTATCCAGAGGAATGGTGAGAGATAGTTAGGGACCAAATGTCAGAAGCAAATGTGGGTAGAGAGGAATGGCTGCAGGGGATAAAGACATGAGAGGGCCAGAGCAGAAAGCTCTCCGCCCTTCAATGTCTTCCTAACGTGTACTTAATATGGTGCAAAATGCAGTCTCGATGACTGTAGTGAATTTCATTGGTAGTGAACTCTGGATTCTTTTCTGGTAATATTGATAGTTTTCTAACTCTGGATTCTTTTCTGGTAATATTGATAGTTTTCCTCTGGCCCTATAATCTCTTCATATTTCATTCTCCTGTCTGTATTGATAGATCTGCTAAATATAAAGTAGGAATTTGTTTTGAAGGGAATGTGTTTTCAATTTGTATGAAGATGGTAATGCACTAGTAAGATTTACTGAACACCCAGATGAGATTGATTTTCATTAATTCAGAATTCTGTAATATTCATGACAAGAGGAACCATGTTTTTATGGTTCACAATATTTTATATCATTAGACTGTTTCATGAATGAGTGAATGAATAAAAATATCAGAGGATAGACCTATTTGCCAGGTTTTCCCACTCTGGGCCATCGAATTCTGCCTCTTATTTCCAGATAGATTAAAGCTAGCCAAGTTGTAGATATTTATATATATATATATATATATATATATATATATATATATATATATATAAAACAAAATCTGAGAGTTCTTTAAACTTAGAATTTCATCAATATGACAAAAATATTGCTAACAACAACTGTATCCTCAGTATCCCGTCAGGACTGTACATTATTCAAGTCATACACAGTAGATTGAGAGGGATTTGACTACTATATTTTTTAGGCAATATGATTTAATAACTTTGAGAATAATTTCATGACTCAACCATTTACCAGGATTTTTGTTTGTTTCTCTATGGTATGTTTCCTTTTTTTTTTTTTTAAGTGAGATTCTATATTCCACCATAGGATTGTTTTGAGCATCAAATAAGATAATTCAAGTAAAATATTTAGTTCACTGCTTACCACATTGCCGATATTTATTCAAATATTAACAAATGTTTACTAAGGGTTCAATTTGCTAGGACTTTACTGTGCATCCTGAAGAACAGAACACAACCATTAATCATTGTTGTCAACATTTGATCATAATCAAAACTGCAGTTTCGGGGCACCTGGGTGGCTCAGTTGGTTAAGCTTCTGACTTCGGCTCAGGTCACGATCTCATGGTTCGTGAGTTTGAGCCTCTGTTGGGCTCTTTGCTGACAGCTCAGAGCTTGCAGCCTGCTTTGGATTCTGTGTCCCCCTCTCTCTGGCCCTTCCTCACTGGTACTCTGTCTCTCTCTCAAAAATAAATAAACATTAAAAAAATTTAAAAAATCCCTGCACTTTCCTTGCTTCAAATTCTGTGACCTCTCTCCTGCAACCCCACAGTGCTCTAGTTCCTCACTGTACTGTTTGGTTTCTTTTGTCTCTACCCAAGGTTCTTACAATATTCTTAGTCTTTAAAACTTAAATGCTAGATAAGCAGTCACTTTATCAACTCAAACTCTGTTCTGATTTTCATGGAAGGCTTTGCATCAAACAGCTTGTGTTATGAAAACACTTCTTGCCTTCCGGGATGACTAATCAGAAATGCTTGCACAATGCTGCACTTCTCACTGTCTGTACCTCCTCTCACACCCAGCTGGGCACCGCCGGAACAATACCAATCCCTACTCTGGCAGCAGGTCAGGATGTTGTTACCCGGGTATTTTATTTGTCACTCCATGTAGGTGCCCTGGAATCTCCAAGGCCTTTTCATGTCAGCCTAACTATGATGAAGAGAACCCATCTTCCCTACATTATATTACCCAGGCCTCTATGAATAAGGGCAGGAAGAAGGAAAAGAAATTATAAAACTTAGAACAGGTCACCATAGTTCTTGGTACATAAATAGATTCATTGATAAGCATAGTAGGACTACTTATGATCATGAAGAATAGTACTGACCAGGTTCAGAAGGACTGAAATCAATTTTGGAGGGCACATAGAGCCCAACATATGTTTCATGTGAGGCAAAATGAGCTATATTGTCATAGATTCAACTGAAAAGTAGGGGAATCATGGAAATTGTAACATAAACAACACACAAACAAGCATCAAACTGATTTTCAAATGCTTCCTTGTATGTTCTATTGATTTTTCATTATTATGACCTTATTCTTAAACCTCCTTGGTTGTGATCCTAATTTTCTACTCAATCTTTGTTTAGATCCCACTGGGATAGTGATATAGTGTGATTATTCAGAAAGGCACAGGAAAGAGGAGATTAAGACTCCCTGCTAATGAGAACAAGGGAAGGAAAGAGAAATGTGCCAATCTAAGTGTTCTACCTGTAAATTGAACTGCCAGACAAGAGGAAATAAATAATGCTTCAGCACAAAGCTCTTTTTTGGTGAAAAAAAAAAAAAGGTCTAAAAATAAATACAAAGCAAAACAAATGGAATCGATCAACTTCAGGGACTCAGTATAAATATATCATATTATATCTTTAACAATAATATTATAAATGTTAAATTATCTTCAGATTATTATTTTATATAGCTATAAACACAGTATTATTTGCTGAAAATGTAATAACTTTTATAAGAAACTAAATATAATATACTTCAGACAGACATGTATTAGTTTCATTTTAATTATGATATTTAACTTACTATATTGTCTGTAAGAGGGAGGGTAATTGAAATACAGTATTATTTATATTTACATGTGAAATATTACAAATATATAATAATTAATTATTACAAATAATGAGTTATCCTGATAATATGAGGCTTTTGATGAATAATGAAAATAAACAATGACATTTTTATATATGCACATAAATATGCAAAAATATATGCACATGTATCTTGCTAAATCATCCATGTGATAACCTTTGTATATATTTTTGTTTAAACTTTTAATCTTTGTTCATTTTCTTTGATCCTATTTAAAATATCTCTAACACAACAGTACAATATAAATAGCTACATTTTAAAAGTGGATTTTATTATAAGCAATATAGATATTTTTAAATCTTGCAACTATTCAGATATAAATAAAAACCATATTTTTAAATGTTGCTTATATTGAGAAATTCTATTCCATTTGGTTTCTCAATTTACAATGGGCATTATGTATGTATTAATTGAATCCAACTGTACAGATGTATTACTCAGTTTTCATATCCTTTCAAAATTGTTTTCATTGGCATTAATCTGATATTTAAGAAAAGTTTAAATTCCTTTAGCCACTTTCTTTGAATAGGTTACTAAGTTAATAGACATGAACAGGATTTGAGTTGTACTGGACACAGAAAGCTAAGAAATATACTTTAATGATATATTAATTGCACACATCTGAGTGGACCAGACAATTTCACTGCTGCTTGTGCAGCAGTATGACATGGTTGCTAAGGATGATGACTCTGGAATCAGATGTTTATAGGTTTGAAACCACTGTGGAGCATCCTATATAGGTGAACTTGGTCAATTTATTTAGTATCTCTAAGACTTAGATTCTCTACCTGTACTGCTAACAATAATATCTACTCTATATGGAAGTTATTAGACTGGCATAAAACAAGACTGGAGTGCTTGCATGGGAGGATGAATTATGGCATCATAGACTTTTAGGACTGGGTAAATATACTGTATATAACTCCTTTCATGAATATATTTTCCTTAAATGTCTCTCTGACAGGCATTATAAGTTGTCTAACATATAGAGTACTGCCTTGTTTCCTCATATCAATTTCTGAATCATGGGCTTCTATACATCTACATATAAAATAACAAATATATATTACTTTTTAAAATGGAAAAACTAGGGGCACCTGGGTGGCTCAGTCAGTTAAGTCCAACTTCGGCTCAGGTTATGATCTTGGCATTTAGTGGTTCAAGCCTCGTGTCGGGCTCTGTGCTGACAGCTTGGGGCCTGGAGCCTGCTTCAGATTCTGTGTCTCCCTCTCTCTCTCTGCCCCTCATGTTCTGTCTCTCTGTCTCACAAGAATGAATAAATGTTAAAAATTTGTTTAAATAAAAAATAGTAAAACGGAAAAACTAAATTAAAAAATTTTAAACTAGATTTCAGTGTTATACGTATCCACAACCCTTTGAATCTATCAAGTCATCAAATTGACATTTTCTGTTAATTTGGGAAAGGTAGAAAGGTTTTTGTTTGTATGTTGAAAACACAGTAAAACTGCATGCTTTTAATGTAATTTGACCTTTATAAGTATATGTATTTATATCTTTAGCATGTTAGTATTCTTCTCATACTTACTATATTTTTTTGTAAAGAAATAAAATTATACAAATATGTTTAATGTTATCTTATCCCCTTTACCCTCTCAGAGGTCACCATTGTCCTGAGTTGAAGCCATACTTCTATTCATTTTTTCTATAATTACTATATTTTAAATAGCATATATTATTATTATTATTAACATATATATATTATTATTTGGGGGTATTTTAATATTTAATACATGTTATCTTAATTTATGCATCTTTTTGTAATTAATCTTATTTAATTCATCATTATTCTTTCCAGATCTATGTTGACAGATACACAGATACAAATATTTCAACTCTTATAAATTATTCCATTGTATGATTCAATTATAATTTTGTATCCATTCCCATATTGGTGGTCATTTGGGTTGTTTCTAACTTGTATATACTGTCAACAATACTGCAGTGAATATCTTTTCTTCATGACCTAAATTTTCTCTAGAATATATATGCTTTTATTGTATATATGTATACATACACAGACACACAAATTTAATAATATTTAATGCATGCAGAATTGTTTGTTAAGGACAGACATATTTTCATCTTTATAGTTATTTCTAATTTATTATTTAAAATTGATTGTACAAATTCACAGCCCACATGTATAAAAGTTTCATATTCTCACTCACACTTCCTACTTGTTGTTTTTAACTGTGTTTTGCCTTCAAACCTTCAGGTAGGTCCCTACCTAAAAATTGTTTCTCAAGTTTTCTTCTATAAAATCAAGCTATTCTTAGCCGTAGAAATTGTCTGTAATAAAAGTGATAAACTAAACTCAAATTACTTAGCTTTCCCATTTAATAACAAGGGAAAAAGCAATACAAATAAACAACATCAAAGTTATATTTTGAACTATCTAAATCTCTATTTATACATCATGTAGACTCTTCTAAGGTGTATTGGCTTACTGCATATTCAACCAGTCAACTAACAATATTTATTGAGGGGCACCTGGGTGGCTCAGTCAGTTAAATGTACAACTTCAGCTTAGGTCATGATCTCATGGTTAGTGAGTTCGAGCCCAGCATTGGGCTCTGTGCTGACAGCTTGGAGCCTGGAGTCTGCTTCAGATTCTGTGTCTACCTCTTTCTGCCACTCCCCTGCTCATGTTCTCTCTCTCTCTGTCAAAGAATAAATAAACATTAAAAAAAATATAAAAATTTCTTGGGAACTCTTAATTTTTGTTCCAAAATTTTGGTGGTGTATGGGAAAAGAAAAAGTTCCTGGTCCTTATTCTTAATATGATGTAGTTAGTCTAGTATCTGAAATAGTGAACTGTAAACTAAGCAGCTATGTATGGAAAGAGTGGAAAGCCAGTCTGTGCTTAGCAATATTTTAGAATCTACGATCCTTAGGAGGAAAATAAATTTTAAAAAATCATATCATACAATTAAGTCTGAAATTAAGTACTGTAAGTTCAATTCCTGATTCTACCAACTTCTAGGTGTGTAACCTTGGGCAAATTCCTTAACCTCTCTGTGCTTTTACTTTCTGCATCTGTAAAATTGGTATGCTTTGTGTAACTATTACAAAAAACTGAATGAGTTAATACATGGAATGTATTGACAATGGCATCTCACACATAGTAAGTGCTATAAAATGCTATTACAGAATTTTTTAGTAAAATATCAACTAGCTTAAGAAATCACTCTATTTCAGAGTTTAATAGCTCCCTCTTTATCTGTAACTTCACCACAACCCACTGTCCAGTAGATCTTCTAAAAATATAACTCCAGTAACTACTGACCACCACCTCTATCTTAGCCACCCATCATCACGGAACTGGTTAAAATTTCTTATTTCTTCTCATTGCACTTTGAATAAAAATTCAAACTCCTGTGACCTAGACACCCTCTGTGATCAGGACTTTGACTACCTTCTCAAACTCACTGCCTCCTCAGTCTTTAGCTCACCGGTTCCAGTGGGTCTCTTGTCATTCGAAGGCCTTTCAGGCTTCTGAGGCCATGCCTGGGCTACTCCTTCAGCTTTTTTCCTGGATGTACACTTGGTTTGTTCCCTCACAGTCTTAAGGACTCAGATCAAATGCTACTCCTGCAGAAAGACTTCTCCTGATCAACCTACTTAAGGTACCCCCACTCCCTTGCCTTATTAGGTATCTTTAATGTATAGTCTGTTAATATAATACACTTTAGTAAACATTGTATGTATCAATTCTAACTTATAGATATATTCTTATATTTATTTATAGATAAATATTTAGACCCAGGAAACATTAGCTGAAAATTGCACTAAAAATTGCATATGAGGATCTATTAATATGCCCAACAGCTATTTCAACAGGCCCAGGAGTGAATGAACACTGTATAAATTTTTAAAAAAACAGAAATAAAAGGGGGCACCTGGCTGGCTTAGTGATCTTGGTGTTGTAATTTTAAATCCCATGGTGCATGTAAAGATTACTTAAAAATAAAATCTTAAAAAAAAAAAAAGAATAGTACCCAAAGCACATGATCTCATTCGCTGCAGAATTTCTTTGGCAAAATTTAATATCTCCTACAATATAGAGACAGGTTGCTTGGTGTTTTCTAAAGGTTATCAATTATGTCAAACAAGATTTCCAGATGTCTTTATTATACATTTTACAGATTCTAATAGCACAAGAAGTCAGTAACACAGTTATAAGCTCATTTTTCAGTTTGATTTTGAGCATCTGATTTTTCTATAATTAAATTTTTAATTCCAGACATGTTATATTTATTTCTTTCAAAAATCATTCTTTATACCTATACATATAAAAATTTGGCATATACATATAAAATTATTATACAGTGAGATGTCATGTTTCCTTTAAAATATATAAACTAACTGTAGATTTTTAACACTGAAGTTTCTATTTTTCTTATAATGAGGCTATTATATAAGTATCTAAATAATTCACAGACCTTTTTTTCAAAGAAACAAGGCCCAGATTGTACATTCTATGAACCTGATGAATTTATAGTCCTCTAAGGGCTCATCATTTTATTCATAATTGATTATGGACTATCATATGGAATTAGACTGGAATTTCAAAGAGATGCTTAAGAAATTGGCAACTTATTAGCTCAGACTCCATAGGTTGTGGAACTACATTTTAAAGACTATTAATATCCCAGTTATTTGGGTTTATGGTATATTAAGTTTTAATTTACTTTAAAGTAAAACAACAAGAAAGCAAAACCTTTATTTTAATTACAAAATAGCTAAATTGTATTTGTATTCATTCTCTATCATTTTAAGGCCAAAAGAATCTTTCATGAGGAATATTCAAATTACCATAAACTTACATATTTTGTTTATAGCTATAAATTAAATATCAACTACAAGCAAACTGCATTTTAAACATTAATTAAAAATTGCAGACTTATGGAGGATGGCAGAAAGGGCTCCAAGTTAATTTAGCTGTTTTAATTCAATCTGACTGACTTAATTATGCTGCTATACTTGGTTGAAACAGAAAATTTTTTTTCTTTCTTTTGATGAATTTAAAATATATGAAACTTCACTATTTTTTCCTGAAATAATGGCACAATTCAAAGTAGGTTTTAAATATTATCGACATGTTATGTAAAAATGCAGAATCATGATGTAATTCATCTGTTAAATGTCACCATATATTCATTTAATTTATATTTATAAACAATTTTCTCCAGGTTGTGAATTAAGGATTCTTGTGGCTCACAGAAGGTCTATGCTAAGACACAATGAATGAAAAATAGTAATGTTTGCATCAAATTTTTATTTTCCAAATTTGGACAAGATTTTGTTCATGTTCCTTTCTGTTTTATTTGTTGGCCATATTGAGAGGCTCTACACAGAAACCTATTTTATCTTGGGTTAGACCAAGAGGATGGTCAAGCATTTTAGGTTGCTTATTCCCATCTTTTCTTACCCTTCCAAAAACCAAGTTTCATTACTTTGCCCACCAGTGATACTTAGTTTTCAATAATTCAGGTCTCAGAGGCAAAATATCCAAGATTGCTAATGCTGACCCATGCTTGTGTGTCAATTATGGGTTGCAGGCAAGAATTGTTTTACCATATTAATTGTTATTGATAACTTTTCTGGTTCAGAGCATAAGTTGGTGGAAAAAAATAGCTAACATTTGGTAGTGTCAAGCTTAACTGCAAACTCCACCACAGGCAGTGCCTGGACTTACAATTTATTTTATTTATTTAGTTATTTATTTTTTCAATATATGAAATTTATTGTCAAATTGGTTTCCATACAACAACACCCAGTGCTCATCCCAACAGGTGCCCTCTTCAATACCCATCACCCACCCTCCCCTCCCTCCCACCCCCATCAGCCCTCAGTTTGTTCTCAGTTTTTAAGAGTCTCTTATGCTTTGGCTCTCTCCCACTCTAACCTCTTTTTTTTTTTTTTCCTTCCCCTCCCCCATGGGTTCCTGTTAAGTTTCTCAGGATCCACATAAGAGTGAAACCATATGGTATCTGTCTTTCTCTGTAAGGCTTATTTCACTTAGCATCACACTGTCCAGTTCCATCCACGTTGCTACAAAGGGCCATATTTCATTCTTTCTCATTGCCACATAGTACTCCATTGTGTATATAAACCACAATTTCTTTATCCATTCATCAGTTGATGGACATTTAGGCTCTTTCGATAATTTGGCTATTGTTGAGAGTGCTGCTATAAACATTGGGGTACAAGTGCCCCTATGCATCAGCACTCCTGTATCCCTTGGGTAAATTCCTAACAGTGCTACTGCTGGGTCTAGGGTAGGTCTATTTTTAATATTTTGAGGAACCTCCACACTGTTTTCCAGAGCGGCTGCATCAGTTTGCATTCTGGGCTTACAATTTAGAGATCTGCATTGAAATCAGATCAATTCTAACTTTTAATGAATATCACATCTTTATAACACAACACAGGACAGTCAATTTGTAATTAGGACTTGCACGTAGTGAATTTTGGTCACCTGGATCGTCATACGTTACAATGATTGCAATCATAGAGACTTAAAGATGGAAGAAAATGTAAAAATTTTGTCTCTTGGGGAGAAAATATAAATTTCACCACAGCGAATGTTCCTAATTGATATAGCTTGTTAGCAACAGATGAGAATAAAAACTTGACTTAGTTGACACTGAGGCCGAGGAACCCAAGACAATGTCAGCAACTTAAAAAATGACATTCATATATAAGGCCTTAATAGCAGTTAATCATAAATGTTGATTCCATCTTTCTTACATGAATGTCTCTAATCAGATGACTGTAACCACATTCTCCTTTCCTGGCTTTGACATATCCATAAGTTATTTACTCATCAGATAAGCCCGGCCATGAATCTGATGAGAAGTGCCATAAAAGCACCATTAATTCACACTACACATTCCTCTTCTCTTTCACACCCATTGTCATTATCCTCCCACGACATTTAAACTAATTCTAATTGATGGATTCCATCAGCAAATTAAAAAACAATACTCTCTAGACTTCAGTGATGAAAAACATACAGAGGAAAACAATATGTTCTTTGGAAATGGAGCACTTTGTTATCTTTATGGTGCAGAGTGAAAGACAAATTAAGGGAAGAACGCTGTGCAAGCCTTTTTTATTGCTTTTATGATAATAAGAAGATAGTCCTTATTCGTTTTGATTGGGTGGTACAAATACATTGTCCTGCTACAATGTATTGATTTGGTTAAAAATCAGTGGATGCCTGATTGAAAACTTACAGGTGTTTCCTTCTGATAGTTTACATTTGCAATTTAAATTGCATTTATAAGCTTAAAAGCTCATCCACAACTACTGTGTTCACCTCTCTAAAGAACAACTTACATTTCATGAAGTAATTTCTTTATTAGCATTCAGTTGTAATTCATACAATAATCTTTTTTGATAAGGAGGTAGGTGCCATTTATTGTGAAGAAGGGTAGAATGAGCAACTGATTACAAAGTAGTATTTACTGGAGACAAGGGAGAAATTACAACAATATTTTCCATGTTCTTAAATTTTGAAATGAAAATCAAACCTTTCCATTGTGATATTTAGGGTGTAAATAAAAGCAATCCTTGTTTCTATGTAAGCTTCCCTTTGTGTTACTTTCCTGTCTAAAATTAAGATTTAAGGTGTAATTTCAGCTGAATTACTCAAGAAATCCATTTATAAAGATGATTCCTTGCAAAACACAAAAAATATCCAAGTGTTTCCACATAGTCCCTCAAGCCCGAGATGGCATTGGATGTTAAAGCAACTTCCACTCTTCTTGAACCAAGTTGCCACAGTGACTTTTTACTGAAACTATCTTTAATCTACCTCCGTAATCCTTCTCTAACACTGGAGATATTTCTACTGAATGCTGAAAAGTACTTCTCATGGTTGCTTCAAGTTCTAGCATTGGTTGGAAAACACCATTGTAAGACTAAAGGATGTACCTTTAAACTCTATGTTGTTGCCCTGAGTTGGATGTCTATGAGTTATCACTAATATCTTCTCATCAGTAGTGGAGATACAATAATATGATAATTTAATAATGAGATAATAATGATGCATAAACAGTGCAACCTTTATATCTTTCTTTGGAGGTGCTTTCACCAAGAGAGCAGAAATTTTCTTCCCAAGATAATTCAAAAAAATCCTGATCTCTTTAATCTCTGGTTATTTTGTTGGTTGTATAGTATCCTTATTTCAACTGAAGAACAAAACCCTGCATCCTCTTTCTAAAGCCATTGATTTTTGTTTGAAAAAAGAAGTTCAGGGTGGCAACCAGCAATCCTCAAAGTTTCTTCCATTTTTATGCCAGAGACATGTGCACATTTTAACTTGAATGACAGGATTCTGTAGCTATTGATAGAAATTGTAAATATGAAGCAGGGGTGAGCAAAGAGTGCAAAAATTATTTTCCAAGTTTTTGCTTATCTTTGCTTATATAAAGAAGTTGAGTTATCACTACAGGTGGGATCATAATTTGTTCATGGTTAGCAAGTGGTAACACTTCTTAATTGTAATCCTCATCAACCTCAATTTCCATCTCTCATATTCATTATGAGGCTTTTAGATCAGAAGCATTCCTTTCTGGGGCACCTGGGTGGCTCAGTCGGTTAAGCACCCAGGTCTTTTTTTTCTTAAGTTTATTTATTTTTTTAGAGAGAGATAGAGAGAGACAGAGAGACAGAGAGACAGAGAGAGAGCACACAAGCAGGGAAGGAGCACAGAGAGGCGGAGACACAGAATTTGAAGCAGGCTCCAGGTTCTGAGCTATCAGCACAGAGCCTGACACAGATCTCGAGCTCACCAGCAGTGAGATCATGACCTAAGCCAAAGTCCTAACTGACTGAGCCACCCAGGTGCCCCAAGCACCCAGCTCTTGATCTCACTTCAGGCCATTATCTCATGGTTCATGAGATTGAACCCCAGCCCTGCCTTGGGCTCTGTGCTGACAATGTAGCACCTGCATGGGATTCTCTCAATCTCTCTCTGCCCTTCTCCATGTATGCACACATGCACACATGCATGTGTGTGCTCTCTCTCAAAATAAATAAATAAACAAAAAAAAAGCAATCCTATCTACCTTAAGCATGTGTTACTACCAAATGTCACTTCATGATGCCTGTTTCTGTGAAACATTTCATAGTAAAAACCAACCTGAATGTTGCAGTTTACTAGAATCTTCAAAGATCCAGATCACTCATGCTTTATGGGGGAGTTACCAGACTTTCCAAGTTCACATTCAAAGGTATGGCAAAATATAATCATGATACTTTGTTAAATTATAGATCATCAGAAAATAGTGATATAAATACTATCTTTCTTGAGTATTCTCATTTAGATCACTTCCCTCTAAAGTGAGATCTTGTTTCCTGTATCCCTCTTGAGGGCTTGGATTATTTAAAAATCACTGTTTTATCAGTGGTACTCCCAGATAAGAAAAAAACAGCCCAATGAGATGAAATTCCTGACAATGAAAATATGGAGACCTGTAGTTAATTTTTAAACCTACGACAAATTATTTAAAAATTGCACTCATTGTGAAGAGATCTGGTGTTTACTTCTTTACATAAGTTCCCATAAAGTGTCATGTCATAAGAGAAGAGAGTGACATAAATGTTCAACTTATTTTGAGGAGAATTAAAGCACGAATGAAATCATGAGACAAGGCAGAGAGCACACATTTCCATTCCTGATTCAGCCCACACTGCAAATAATAGAGCAGTGCTTATCTTTTGATTTCTGAATGGAGTTTTACTGGCCACAAATAGCCTAGAATAAGAAGTTAGATAGATGACAGGCTAAATCCCAGAAACTGAACTGACACAGCTCCAACAATCAACTTCCATCAATCAGTGACCCCAACCTATTCATAAAGAATGTAATACTTTCAGTTTCAACAGTCTTATGGACCTGAGACCCTCAAGCTTTATGCAACATGTATTAAACGTCTTACCTTTAGGTAGTCTTTGTTCCAACTTGGTTGTTATATAGGAAACTAAATTCTTTTAAAAATCAAGGGGAATCACAAAGTAGTCAAAGGATAGTTATTAACAAGCCAAGTCTGCACCAAATAGTTTACAATTGTGAGAATTACCAGCAGCCATTCAAGAAATTTGAAAGAATGCCAGTGGGTTGCTAATTCAGAGGCACAAGTGTCATTTTTTGATAAAATGTTTCACAAGATCATAGAGGGTTTTAAAACTTCCAAGTTGCCCAGGTATTGAGACTTCAGCTCGAGTGTATCAAAGGCTGAAACAGCAGAGCTCGGAGCCTGGCAGTGAGAAAAGTTGGTAGTTTCAAGTCACAACTGAGATTAAAAACTACAAAGGTGAGATTTAATTTTAGTAGCATATTAATATTTTACAAAGGCTCTCTAGCACTATTTTTTAAAGATAAATTCCAATAAGTGAAGGCCCTCTCCTGTCTTCTTCATCTTAGAATTCCAAGACTACTCATGACCACTGTGACACCAAACAGCAATTTTTTTTTTCCCTTGGAATAGCACAGCAGGTCAGACAAACCCTAGGGCAGAAATCTGTTTCCACTGGTTTCCCCTGCTGAGGAGAGTAAGTGTAGGGCACAGACAGAAAGATAGGAATGCAACCCATGCCTCATCCCCACCAGTCAGCCTAAGGAAAGAATCACTAAGAGATACAATCAAGGCCATGGCGCCAGGCTTTGTCAATGCCCTTGGACTCCATCTCCAACAGACTCAGAGCATCACTTATATAAAAACATATAAGAGATGAGAAAGGGAGAACTCCAAAGTATGCATTAAGTATTATTCCTTTTGGGAAAAGTTATTAATATAGTTGGAGGACCTTATGTGTTATTGAAAAACAAACATGGAATATTTAAACTTCATCGTATAACATATAATGTGGGTTGGCTGATTGCTTCCGTATTTTAGCTTATTCTTACTTATATAAACAAAGTGACTTAAAAGTAAATCATGTTTCTCTAGATACTTAAGTAAATATGTTAATTATTATAAATTTTTTGAGAACTACTGTGTGCTTAGTATATTTCTTACAAATATTGAATCATTCCAGGGCTCATTCCTAGGCTTTTCTCTTTCTACAGTGTCTTCTTCTCTGTCCTTCTATTACACATTTGGCTCTTGTTCATCATCCTGTCTCTTATGACCTTGACATTTTGCAGTTGGAACACTCTGCCACCAGATCTTGGCTGGCTCCTTGCTATTCAGTTCTTGACCCAACCTTCATCTAATAAGCATGAGTCACAGTGACTGGACCTGGTGATAAAACAGTGAATGAAGGCTAACTTTTGTCCTTGAGGGGCATATGATCTATAATCTGTATGGTTGAGTTTTGAGTTAGAGAAGTGTTTAGACAATAAAATATATCTCAAAATAGTGTTCTTTGAGAAAGAATAAAAGATTACTTACACAATTAAATAAATATTATATCCTACTAAGAACAAGTTATCCTTAACATGCTTTATCTTACAGCTCCATATCACAAGTGAGTGAGAGAGCGAGAAAGAGAGAGAATGAAAGATTGAGTGGGGGTTGGGGGGAGTAGGGATCTCATTTCCATTATAAATGTCATGCAGCCTCAAGTTGCCCTGGAAAATATGAAATAGTTTGAAACATGCTCTGTTGTGAAACTAGGCAAAGGTAAGCAGGAGATATCCGGAGCCAAAAACTATGAAATATTCCAAGATTTTGAGTTGATAGTAGTAATTAGTATTTTAGTCAACCAAAGAAAATTGTCATTTTAATTTAACTAATTCCCAGCCTTGTTAATTAACAGACTCTACTACTAGAACATTCATTTTCACGTGGATTGTGTTACAATGTGTACTGTGTGTGTGTGTGTGTGTGTGTGTGTGTGTGTGTACACTAATGTAGGAAAGTTTTGGCAAGTAGAGTGAAGGATATAAAATATACGTGTATATACAATAACATATATTTATCTCATGGCAGGAAGACCACATTTGCAATACCACCAGTGTCCAATTCATAGCATAGTTTCTGGTTTCCATGAATCATAATAAATAGCTGTTAAATGTGTAAATAAGTAATAGCTGAGAAATTCAAATTTATACATAACATTTGCTGTATTTCATATTTCAAAATGCACTGGCTTTACATTGGTTTCAAATCCAAAGCAAAAATGTATTAAAGAAGCCACATATTAAAAAAGATGTCTCTTAAAGACCTATATAGGTAAGGAAGAAAGGTATTTACTATAAATAGGGATGATAAGGTAATTGTTATGAGTAGATAGATAGATAGATAGATAGATAGATAGATAGATGTGGGTGTAAATATAGGTATGGCGGTTTTGGAATACAAATAGATATGAATAAAGAAGAGCAAATGATATATCAGCACAACCATTAGATATGAAGAAAGAGAGAGAGGGAGAGAGAGAGAGAGAGGGAAAACACACACTCCATGATTGTAAGAATATTTAATTCTTGTGTACATAAATGTCTCATTTCATAATTTGATCATTTGATCTCAGGATTTTTAGAAAACGAAACTATTAGGGCAGACTTCTGCTTCCAGAAAGATGGAGCAGATATATTTTTTGATACTTCTCCTGCTAAGAACAGCTACAAGCCATGAATAATATATATAAAAGAAATATTAAAATAAATCAATAAAAATCTATAAGATGAAAAGAAGAATGGAGATCTACTAGAGACCTCTTGATCCATGAAACAACATAGTTATGACTCTCTGGGTTTTATTTTTGCCTTAAATATTCCAGACTTTGAGCACAAGAAGGCAGAAACTCAGAAACACCAATAGGAGTAGACCAAAAAAAAAAAAAAAACCAAAAAAACAAAAACCAAACTAAACATGCAACCACCATATGTCCTAACAATTGTATTCTTAGGCATGTACCCCAGAAAAATTAAAAGTTTCTTTTACAAAGAAAAAACTAGATACATGTATTTATATCAACTTAATCTGCAATAGACAAAACTTGAAACAGTTCTGGTGATTTCCAATGGGTGAATAAACTGTGGTAGATCCATACCAAGGAATAATACTCTACCAAAAGAAAAAAGAATGAAGAATGAACTATTGATACATCCAAAACCTAGTTGAATTTCCAGAATTGTGCTAGTGAAGGAGCTAAAGCAAAAAGTTACATACTGTATGGTTCAATTCATAGAACATTCTTCAAGTGACAACATTTTAGAAGTAAGTACAAATTAGTAATTGACAGAGACTTGGGGGCTATGATGGAGGGAAGGAAGTGGGTATGCTTTAAAATTATAACATGAGAGATTATTGTTTCAAGGAAAATGTTTTTGTCTTCACTGAATGTGTCAATATCCTAGTTGTGACACTGCACTATAGTTTTGCAACATGGTACCAGCTAGGTAACAAACTGGACAAAGTCAGTTTCTCTGTATGAAATCTCTGGGCTTTTTCTGTATTATTTCTTACTATTGCATGTGAATTTACAATTATCTCAAAATGAAAAGATTAATCAAAAGCAAGTTTAAAAATATCAATGGTTAATTTAATGTGCAAACTTGACTGAGTCTCAAGGTGCTCAGACATTTGACCAAACATTATTCTGGGTATTTCTGTGTGTCTTGGGATGAAATTAACATTTGAATAGATAGACTGAGTAAAGCAAATTTCAGTCCATAATGTGAGTGGGCCTCATTAAAACAACTGAAGAACTAATAGAGGAAAAAAGCTGAGTAAGAGGAAATTCCCCCCTGCCTGACTGCATGAGGGGAGACTGAACTTTTCTGGCCTTGGGTGTGGGATTGAAACATCAAGCCTTCTTGGATGGAAAGCCTATTGGTGTTCAGACTGGAACTACACATTGGTTCTCCCAGGTCTCCAGTTGGCTTACTGCAGGTCTTAGGACTTCTCAGCCTCCATAATTGTATGAACTATCATTATTATATACATATTAATATCAGTTTCATTTCTCTGGAGAACCCTAATATAAAAAATATTAGGAGAGTATTTCAAGTACATAACTTAGGTGTGGAAAAGAATTCTGTGTATCATATTTTGTTGACTCTTACATAGAAAAAAAGGAGAAATTAGAACATTCTCTTTAGTTTAAATATTGCACATGTGTGTATATAAAACTTAGTGACAAATGTTGGCCGTATGGAAGTAGAGGCAGGTAACAAAAAGTGGGACAATTTCAATTAAAATACACACCTATAGAAACTTAATACACAAAAAGGGCAGTTGATCTTTCTTAAATAAATGCCTGTGTTCATTTCCTATTCAGATCAGCATGTGGTAATTTTTATTTGTCAGTGAAAATCAATCAACCTGCACTTAAAAAAAAAAAGGTAGACTATTTTGGGTCATCAGTATGATTCAAGTGGTATTCTATTTTAGAAAAGTCATTTCTTTTTAAAGATGTTTTTAATATTCATGATTTGAACATTTAATTATGGTTGGTATTAAATAAAAAGAATGAGAGCACATTTTGACTTGCAAAGTTTGTAATTCACTAAGAATTCATTAGGCCATCCTCAGCAGCTTAGGAGTCAATCTTCAGTTTTTTGAAATTCAGGAAAAGCATATTCAGCTATAGATAAATCTAATTGTAAAACTTTATGGAAGTTTTTTTTTTTTTTTTTCAGTAAGACGATACTATAAACTACAGCTGTACCAAAATAAGCCCAATTTCCACTTTGGCGCTGTTTTTATTCCTTATGGAAAATTTAAATCAAACCTTCACACATAATTTCCATAGTAATCATAAGATGCCCAACTCAGATTGTCTCAAAACATATTGCTTCAAGATAAAAGGGATTTCAAAGTTACAGAGATTCTACTTCAAACCTAACACGACTATCTACCATGGCCATCATCACCACAGTAACACACAATTACTCTTCACTTTGAGTGTCTATAACATGCCAGACCATTTATATGTAGTATTTTATTTTATCCTTATAATAATTCAGAGATGAAGATATAGCTGGTTTCATTTTACAGGTATAGAATCAGGTTCAGATTTGTTGTGCCTGGACACTTGCCTAAACTTTCTTTGTTTTCATTTCCTCACTAATAAAATAGGGAAAACTATACCTACCTCACCGTCTTATGAATTTGAAGCACGATATAAATGTGATATATTAAATTCAGTGCCTTAAATAATGTGATCATTAGATAATGTGATAACCTTTCCATTTTCATGAAAATCCTATCCAGGTTTACATCATTCACAGAAATAAGTCAGGATCTGCTTATAAAACCTGGAAAGGAGTTGGGGCATCCAAGATGAAGCAGGTCAAGGTTAAATGTTTACAGATATAGATTATTTGACTGAATCATCTTCACATGCAACAATATTTCTTATTTTTTTAAAGGATATGTAGGAAATAAGCTTTCCATTCAGGACTTTTACAGGCAGAGGAAGTTTGTTTCTTATGGTATACCATCTGTAAGGAGTGGTTAACAAGAAATGGCATTGTGCCTTTCACATTTGTCAAATTAAAAATAAAGTTAAAGTTTTGAATTCATATTAAGATAAAATAAAATTTTAAGCTTCCTAAGATTCAAATCAAAAGGCTTTTCATGCTTTAACATTCGGAGCAGCACTAAATGACTCCCTTGGGCTTATTGCTAATTTTAAAGCTATTAGACATAAGGGCTGGATTTCAAGGGAGGTATGGTACTGAATTCATTCTTTTTCCTTTCCAGAGGGAAACCCATGAGGCTTCAAGATTTAAAGTCAGTCAGCTCAACAGACCATGACAAGACTTGAATCTTCTTGATAAATACAAAAACACATTAAGAAGCTGTTTGATGGGGCTGTGTCGGGAATGGCTTTGAGCGAAACTTTGATTATCTAAGACATCTAATTCCTAAACAAATAAAAATATCTTTTATGTATCTCAATATTTTGAAATATTGTAATTATAAAGATAGCTTAGGAACATGGTGAAAGATATTTTCAGAGTCATGTAGCCATATCTTTAATTACTGGTATTCTGTATAACACTATGTATCACTATCTAATGATTTGATGTTATGCAAGTTTTGGTATCATTATTTTTCTACAAGATTGGATAACCAGTATGTGACTTTTGATCTTAACAAATAATTTAAATAACTTTTCTATAATATCGTATAATAATGCTTACAAAATCACACATGATGTATTATGGATGAGGCAACACACATTTTGAGGCAACACACATTTTGCTGTAAATTCTTGCTAATATAATAGAAGTCACAGTAATTTGAAATAGAAATTAATATCTCTACCCAAAGATAATTAATAAAATTTTTGTGCTTATAATAATTAATTTTGTATGTCTTTCAAAGTACAGTCATTTCAGTTCAGATAAAATGGCCAAAAAGGTAGTTTAATCACATAATTAAGTAAAGAATGGGGTTTGTGAATCAAGCAATACGAGCTAACAAGAATCTGAACTATTTTGTGACCCGCCTCCCCATCTTGCCTCTCTGGAGATTTCAGATAACGTCTGTCTGCTAAATTTGTACTGGAGATCCTCACAATCAGATGACATAAGGAATATTCTAAGTAATGTGAATTATCTTTGTTACCACAGATTCTATCTGCTTCTAGAACATATAGACACTAGAATAGACTGATCATGGCAAATTCAGCTATGGAATGGCCAAAAAAACACAGAAACCAAAAATCTTCCACACAGAAATAAAACCATACTGAAACCGAAATAAAACTGAAAAAGAAAGTAACATTCGATTTTGAAAAACTATTGAGCATTTCCTCTTAGGTAGTCATTGCGTTTACAAGGCCACCAGAGTGCTACTGGCTCCATTATCTTAATTTTCTCATAGCAATGATTCATTCACATTTCCTTGTTCAATCCTCTTAGATGAGTGGCATGAACCAGAGAGATGCCCTGAAGTGTGATTAGGAAAACTTTAGCCCACAAAACATAGTTACACATTTCTTGAAGGATTGAACTATGTCTTCTCGTCTCCTTAATATCAGGTTCCAAGACCTTCATAACTGGCCAAATATTACCATTCTACAAAGTTAATTAAGCTATTATATCCTTCAAGACCTTAAAAGGACTCTTTATGGCTTCAACCCTCAAAGTCCTCTGTATTTAATAACAAATTTTGAGAACATTGGGTGCACGGAAATTCCCATTTAATTCTGACAAGTGATACACTTCATTCTAGGGTTGTGCCAGATAAAAGGCAGATCACAATAAGAAATGTTTTTCTTTCAGAGGAAAATACTTATGCTAGGCAATCTCTCGTTGGTGAGCCTTTATTTTCTTTACTTCTTTTTTTAAAAATTTTTAAATGTTTATTTATTTTTGAGAGGTAGAGACAGAGCGAGAGCAGGGGAGGGGCAGAGAAAGGGTGAGACAGAGATTCTGAAGCAGGCTCCAGGCTCTGAGGTGTCAGCACAGAGCCCGACATGGGGCTTGAACCTACCAACTGCAAGATCATGACCTGAGCAGAAGTCAAGCCGCTCAACTGAGCCACTCAGGTGCCCCTATTTTCTTTACTTCTAAATAGGAAATTTAGAAGCTTTTGTTTCCTGATAATTTGTATAATCTTCTTTCATTTAATTATTCTTTTGTTTCTTTTCATTTAATTATTCTTTGTCCTTTAGTAGATGTTGGGCTTATAATGTTCTTTGTCTCCCATAATCTCTCTTGATTTTCCTTTTTTACTTTCAAAATAAAGATATAGGTATAAAAGATATATATTTTTTGAACTAAAAATAAAAAGGTGACCATGGCTTTTTTTTTCTTTTCTTAGTAAGTGACTTTGTACTAACAAAAGTTCTTGCTTACCAAAAAGATTGGAAATTATATTTCAAATGAACAAAATTTTCAGAACAGAGCAAACATGAACTTGATTTTTTTCCTAATAATACAGGGTAGAGTAAACATCAAGTCTTTCCCATAGCATGGAGTGATGATAATGAAACACGGAATAAGATTTAGCAAAAGTAATCTCTACTCTCTCTATATAAGTATCCATAATTAAAGTAAAAAAAATCAACTATTCCAGGCTATGTGATCCTAATTTATACAACTAAAGGTGATATCTCTAAAATTTACATTTTTGAGGTACTTGAAAATAAACAGCATTGTTTCATGAATGTATATACCTATATTTTAGTTGATCCAATTGACATAGTTTCATAAGTTCTGACTGCTACACTGGACTCCACTGGAAGCATATATCATCATTCATTTACCCATTCAACTGATGATAAACACCTACATGGTTGTCACATCTTTACTACCACAGTGTTATGTTTCCATGAGCATATGCCAGGGATATTCCCGGTACTATATTTATTAGGTACCACGAAATGGCTTCCTAGAATGGCCACCCTAGTTAGACTTCCCCAAAAGGCAGATTTGTGCACACATATACACACTTAGTATGCAAGTTTCGATCTTACATACAGTTGGATATTTACTCAATATGATATTTTCTTTGTATTTTGATCTTTAATACAGTATTTCTTACAGATTTAAAAAAACCTAAAGTGAAGGAAAAAGCAATGAGGCTAAAGAGAAAATATGCAAAAGGGAAAGGTTTCTTAAACAAAAGAATGCTCATATATTAAAAATTTTTACCACCTAATGTTAGTAAAATAAGTATTTACAAATTGAAACTAATATCTAGCTATTTTCCCAAGCTGACAAAACCTTTTTTCTCACTAACGCTTGTACCATATCTCAAATGTTATGAAAGAAAATTTTAGGAAATTAATCTTGAGAATTTTATGAAAATAGTCCACTTTTTCAGGTATGCTATATTCCAGTTGGTTGTACTTAAATGTTATGAAACACTTAGGAAAAAGAAGCTTTATTCATGAGCAAATACTTAAGTTGATAGTATATGAAGATTAAAATAATAACTGTCTGCTTTATTTTGAAATATGTTGATACCTCAGAAGATAGAGATGTCTTGCAAATATGCCCTACTCAGAAGTCACACAATCAATGACCACATAGAAGGAAATAACATACATGGCCTGCCTCAGATTAATTTGAATAATCTAGGTGAATTGATCCTAAAAGTCAAATTTTAATATATTTTTCTCTTCAAAGTATTAATTAATCTCTCCTTTTTGAAACATGTCTCAAATATATGCTGCATTTTCCATGCCCAACCAGGAAGGCTGACTCAAACAATGGCATATTTCGATATAATAATCATGATAATAATAATAATACCATACCACAGCCATATTGATAATATAATGAGAGGTGCTTATATTGACTGTTTAGTGCATGCCTGGAACTATATAAAGATAACTCCATTCAGTCTTCAGAACACCATGAAATAGGAATTCTTGTCACCATCAACAGAATAAGAAACAAACAGAGAAGTGGAGTAATTTGATGAATGTCTTATTGTTTATAAGAAGCAGAGCCAGGAGAGTATGATTCCATCAACTCAGCTTTTTTCAATATACTGTATATTCAATTCAGAAAAAAAATCTTGTGATGGTAAATTTTATGAGTCAACTTGGCTGGGTCATTGTGCCCATATATGTGATCAAGTGTTATTCTGAATGTTTTTGAGAGGATGTTTTTTGGGTGAGACTAACTTTTAAATTAGTGGACTTTAAGTACAGCAGATTACCTTCCATAATGTGGGTGGGCCTCATCCAATAAACTGAAGACCTGAATGGACAAAAGACTAACTTCTCCAAGAGAGAATTCTCTACCAGCCTTCAAACTTGAACTACATCAGTTCTTCCCTGGGCCTGCTGGCCTACTCTGCAAATTTTGGGCTTGCCAGTCTTCATAATCATGTTAGCCATTGCTTGAAATAAATCTCCCTTTCAACCTCTCTTCCTCTGTCTCTTTCTCTCCTCCCGCCCCCTCCCCACCCCCCCACACACATCCTATTTGTTCTGTTCCTCTGGAGAACTCTGACTGATACAAGTGCTAAAAGCTGTAAATGTGTTTGTGAATCCCAAGTATGATTATTTTATTAATGTTTTTGTTTTCCTATTTTCTTCCTACATTCTCCTTCTTCTCCTTTCTCTCTCTCCCTTTTTTTGGTAAAAAAAAAAAACAACAACATGATTTTGTAATGGAAAGTAACCTAATGCTTTTTTCTTCATAATCTCTATATGTGTTTTTCATTATTACATTTGTTTTTTAGTCTAGGTATTTCTTACCAGAAATCCAGACTAAGACTTTATTTTCAACTGTCCTTAGGTCAGAACAGATTTGTTTTTATCACCTCAAAAGGATTCTAAATCTTCATTTATCCTTTAATAATACCTCAGGATAGGTAATATTTGTACCCTAATTTTACATGGTATTATCTTACCCTCTAATTGAATCAATTATTGTTTCAGACTCTTTTTTTAAGTTTATTTTATTTATTTTGAGAGAGAGAGACAAAATGAGAACAAACAGGGAGAGACAGAGAGAAATGGAGAAACAGAGAATCCCAAGTAGGCTCCACACTATCAGTGCAGAGCCTGACACAGAGCTCAATCCCAGGAACTGTGAGATCATGACTTGAGCCAAAATCAAGGGTCGGATGCTTAATGAAATGAGCCACCCAGGCTCCCCTGTTTCAGTCTCTTTTTAATCTTCAGTAAAATATTTACCTCTAGTTCTGACATTCTTTATTCAACCTATGTTTTTAAGTTACTTTTGCATCAGGAACTTGATCTAACTACAAATTTCTGATATTCAGTTCCTTCTGTCTCAAATGAAAATTTCCTACCTGTCTTATCTATTCTTAATTACACAATTCAAGTTGTGGGCAGGAAGTCTTCAATAAACTTGTTCTACAATAACAAAGTACAAGATTATTTTATATTGACACAGCCAGCTCTTCCACCTGAGAAATCTTAGGTCTTCTCTATATTTTGATCAAGGTCCCTGACATCAGCCAAAAAGGGGGATAGTAATTTCTGATTTTTTTTTCCCATGGGTAGGTGCTTTGTCTCACTAGGGTGGTTAACGGTGAATAAAACTAAAGAAAGATCTTGAATATTTCCTACAAATCTACTCTCCTAAATAAAATGTATATCTTAGGTATTATTACAGAGAGAGTTTTTATATCTGTATTTGTTCACATTTTATATGATGCATGAACATTTCAAAACAATATCATCACCTGTAAATTTTAAACTGTCTCAAGATAAAAGGCTAAATAAAAAGGGATGAGGACACTTTTTAGGAAACTATTTTGATTAGATCAAGCCATAACCAAAACAAGTTTTCAGGTTTATTTTTAATAAACAATTTCAGCCTCCTGGCTAATCAGAATATCTGTCATCCATGGCAGGTGACAGATATCTTGGATGACAGACATTCCTAGCTCAAGCCATTATGGAGAAGTGGCCATCAGAAGAACTGATGAAAGAGGGGTCAGGTGTCTTTAAGTCTTCTAAAGAAAAGCTATTTCTTCTTTATCTGGGATCTTCAACGCTTGACATAATCTGTAAATATATTTCAAGGCATGACTCAAAACTTTCTCCTTCTTCATGCCTGCTTCACAAGACTTTCCATATCTACTTTGTTCTAGATACTGTGCTCAGTTGAGAAATTAATCAAAGACCCAATCTAAAATCAACTCAAAACCTTTAATATATTTGCTAATCACACTTTCTTTGGACCATCAAAGATAATGAGGTAACTGAGCTTATAATAGAACTTACTTATTTCCAAGAGAATGGAAAGTTTCAGAATCACTAGACCAAATCCTTCATTTTCCAAACAATGAAACAGACACAGAAGGATAGCTTAGCTTAGGTTATACTTTTAAATTTGGAAGGTCAATATTAGAGACTATTTTCTTATGCTTGTATGTCTTTATGCTTTCACCTTAATTACTATCCTTCCATAATATGAAATATTTTATTGGGAAAACAAAAGACTTTATAACTTATTTTTTATGCAGATAACTAGGAGCTTATTTTTTTCCTGAAATAGAAAATTGTTCCACAGTTATATAACTCTGTCAAAGTTAATAATTAAAATTTCTTAAAAACAAAATTGAATATTTGCCAATTCAAGTTCTGATTATGTTAATTTAAATTATGAATGCATTTTTGAGTGTTATCATGTATTTTTAAGACCTTCTGAAAGTAATACTAAGGATTTAGAGAAAAGATAAGTGCACTTCAAATGGTAATGCATTCCACATTTTTAATGTAGTCCTTTAACTCAATATGTTTATCTTTAATTTCTTTACAATCCTTTAAAAAACGATGTCTATGATGTGTTAGAAATAAATGTCTGTATTTCAATTGCTTACATGCTTCAAAACTGTATTTTCCTATTTTTCAAAAGCATTTCCCTCATTTCCTTTTTAAGTTCCTAACATAAGGACACCTTGTACATGTAATTAAAAGAATGGAAAGTACCCAAATTTATTTACATTCTAAGAACATTAAATTGAATAAATGGTACATCTAGTTTATATGTGACCTTTGGAAAAATTCACAATGCAGCAACGTGATCAAGAAGGACTGTACTTCAACCTGATGTGATTCTCAAAATATATAATACATTCAATGTATGAATAATTTACTTAAATGAAAATTGGTATTCTCTCTTTCTGTGTAATTTTTAGTCCTCTAGTTACAATCATAATAGCCTTGGCCTCACAAGCTGTCAGTTTAGAAAAATTCAGTCTTTGCCTGATAGATTCTTGACACTTTATTGAGTTACAGAGTTTGGAAGTTAGCAGGCATGCCCAGAAGGGTTAGGGGAGAGGCATAGACACACAGAGACAGTATAGATACAGAGGAAACAAAGATTTACAGAAAATGAAAACACATATTTTCAAAAATGGAAAAATGGGAATAAGGGAAGAAAGAAAAAATCAAGTTCACCTTGGCCTGATGGCAGCATGTGAGAAGAAATAATGACCACTGTCTATGGAATTTTTACTTACTTTGGTTTTAAGTAAGTAAATGGCTTACTTAAATTAAATGGCTAGAAGCCATTTAATTCAGAGCAATTCTAAAATACAGGTATATTTATTTATATTTTTTACATAACTAATTGGATGCACAAAGAAATTACATAAAGTGCACAAAGTCACAAGTACTTATTTGGTGGAATAAAGAATTCTTAGTGGAGAAATTAGAAATCAAATACAGACACCTTTAAAAAGAAGTAATGTGCAACTGACATATAACATTTTATTAGTGTCAGGTGCACAACACAATAATTCAATATATTTGTATATATTGCAAAATGATTACCATGATAAGCTAATGCAGATATCTGACTTGAGTTTACACTTTTAAGTAAGTCACCAAGAAAAAGAAGATTTTAGAAAAAATTGTATTGGTATTAGAAATATAATCCCCTCTGTACTTTCACAAAATTATTGAGAAAATTAAAGTTAATTTAAAAGGACTTTTTGGTAGTTTTATTTTAACGTTATAGCAGGCCAATACTGTATCACACAGTACTTCATCTTTATAAGGATTACATATACACATATTAGTTTATGCATTTTATTTAGTCAAATAATGACAATGCATATCTCTACCCATGATTTTTCAATTGCACCTTCTCTTTCCACAAGAAAAATTTTATAAGAAGGAAATAGACATTTACTATAGCAATAGAATAGAATTTATTAATTATATCAACCAATCTCTCTCTCTCACACACACACACACACACACACGTGTACACATACACATGCACACACACACACACACACACACAATAAAGACTGTCCTAATTGGGATTGAAAATCTTTAAAAATTGCATGAGAATGGATTTAATATATTTTCTTTGCTAAAGTGTGAATTTTATCTATCACATTTACTGCATCTATTTTGTTGTATAATTTGTTAGGGACTAATTTATTGTTTCTAGTCCTGTAGTTGCAAAAGCAGCTTTTTATAAGAGAACCCAATTAATGAGGCAATTGGACATATTATAACACACGCCTTTTGTTTTTGATTGTGACAGAAATAAATTATATATTGCTATTCATAGGAGTAAATAGAGTAAAAATTATATTTTAGTAGGTTTAACCATAAACAATCTGATTAATTTCACTGACATACCAAATACACTATAGAAATTACAAACATTTGGAGTCATTAAAATAAGAAGAGAAGATTTTTTTGTTTATGCTTACATGTAAGTGTGTTATATATGAACATATACATATATGTAGATTTGTGCGTATATATTATCAGCTTGTGTTATCAGCTACCTATATTTGGAAAGTATTCTCACAATTTTCAATATGGAATTGGAGACTGAAGTATGAAATTTAGTTTTCCCATCATAGTAGGTATTATAACAGAAATAAAAATGACAAAACAAAACATAGCCCTTGGGATTTCTTTTTCTGTTAGAGTACTCAATGCACACTTTATTTTTATTGCTTTTTCTTTTCTTTTTTAAAAAAATTTTAATGTTTAATTTTGAGAGAAAAAGAGACAGAGCATGAGTGGGAGGGGGGAGAGAGAGTGAGGGAGACACAGAATCCCAAGCAAGCTCCAGGCTCTGAGCCATCAGCACAGAGCCCGACGTGGGCTTTGACCTCATTAACCACCAGATCATGATCTGAGCCAAAGTTGGAAGCTTAACTGACAGAGCCTCCTAGGTGTCCCTTTCCTTTCCTTTCCTTTCCTTTTTTTTTTTTTTAACCTCCTTTACTTGATGATGAAAATTTTATTTTTATCAGATAGCCATTATAAGCCAATGAAGGCATATTCTTGATTATTTATCTCTTATAGAGATTGTCGTTTATTAATTTTAATATTTGTTTTGTTTTTCAGCTTGATACCGATTTATCCTTCCTCAGTCATTGGATAGCATCATGGCGTGCAGGCAATCTCCCTATTGAGAGAGAGGCTGTTAGGTGGGGAGCCCAGCATCCTGAGCAACTTTTTCCTCTCTCTGTTGCATAATTTTATAGCAAGGAAAGATGTTTAGGCCGCTTTTTCGGGTTGTAATGCAGTGTAAAAAAATATAAACGTGGATAGATTTCGTTTCCAAAAGAGTGAATTGAAGTTCCCTCTTATTTCAGTAAGTCTATTGGCTAAGTATATAATGGGAAAATGTCGTGCATGTAAAGAAAAAAAAAAAAAAAGGGCCTGTGCTTCCTGTCATTCACACCAATTTCTTCCATATATAAAACCAAAATGACTGGGTGAGTTGACACATTCATCAAACAATTAATTCATATCAATAAAAAATACAAAAATTAAGTGGTGAAAATAAATATTTCATATTGCTTGGGTAAAGAAGTGAAAGAAGAGAGCATTTTACTACTTAATTTTAAAATAACTTTCCCTAAGTTAAAGAAATTGTAAACTCTCAGACTCAGATCACACACCTACTTATATACATGTACACGCAAACCCTCACTCATGTACGCACATCAAATATATGTCCCTTAGGTAATAATAAATACTTTACTCACATGTCCCATGGAAACTTCAAGAAAACAAAAAGACTTTCTTTATAAGTATTCCTGAGGTTTAGTAGGAACAGGTTACTACTTCATCGGTCTGCAGTTAAAGACACCCAACCACCAAAATATTGTTTCAATTTACAACCACAGTTCAGGTTTATTTGTCACAGATACAGACAATATAAGAAATTGAACAATAAATAATGCTTGTCTACTCCCTAAATTATCTCTATTTTGCTAGAATTGCTAAATTAATGTCCCAGTATATTACACTATTATGAAAATTACCCAAAGTATACGTGGTGCTCTAATTTCAATATTTTCTTATGTATTCGACTGACAATTTTGGTTTTGATTCAATGGGCATATTTTAAAGGTATTTTTATCTGTTCTGTGTGGTACAATCTATCATTACACAGATATATTATGCAAATAAAATACAGCCTATGAATTACAGATCAATCTTCTTATTCAGCTTTGAAAAAAGAAAATCTTTGGCCACGCTAGTAACAAAAGAGCAACAGATTAGTGGGCCAGATATATCAATGGTTTTCTGGAAAACTGAAAGTAAGTAGGATTATATTGACAGATAAAGGAAACAGATAAAAGGACATCTGGAGAAAACTGCCAAGAAAGCTGTTGCCAATTGCCTAGGTTGAGTTTCAGGGAGATAGGAAAAGGGAGGTTGTTGAGAAAATCAAAATAAGCTATGACAACATAGTCAAAATATTGGAACATTGAGAAAACAGCTGGAACAATTCTCGCAATTGCCTAAAATATATTCCATAGGCACTGGGAGATGTAACAGAGAAAGGGAGAAAATAAGAAAGGTAAGGAAAAAACCAAAAAATGAAAAAAACATGTTCCTGGGCAAAAAAAAAAAAAAAAAAAAAAAAAAAAAAAAGGCCAGAATCTTCAGAGTGAAAAGATTTCTACAGAGGAGTATCCATAATAAACCAAAAAAACCCTGCCAACACCTTGATCCACCCTGGTGAAAGTTTAGAAGTCAATTCATACAGAAAGAGGGGGAAGAAGGGAGGAGGAGGAGAAGAAGAAGAAAGGGAAGGGGAAGAGAAAAGGGAAGAGGTGGGGGAGGGAGAGAGGAGGGGGAAAAAGGAGGAAGTTGTTACTTAACAAGAAATGAAATGAGATTGGTATTATATTGGATTGGCAAGGTACAAAAGACAATAAAGCTATGCCTCAGATTTCAGAGGAAAGAAGATTCTGAATTAGGAACTCTATAGCTGTCCGAAGTTGTAATCTAATACGATTTCAAAATAAATAATGAGAGAAAGAAACAATTCAACAAAAGTAAGAAAATAAATAAGGATTGATTTTCTTAGAGTATTCTCAGTATAATAAAATTAGATACAGTATACAAAAGTAAGAGATTCTACAGAGGAAATTCTAGAAATACAATTACAGATTTTGCAATTTTAAATTATGATATAATCTTTTTAAAATCATAATTAAAACAAGAAGTCAAAGAATTTTATGAGAAATATATTAAAAATAAGTTATAATTCATTTAAATTGTTATAGAATTGAAAATTAAACTATATTAATGATATGAAGTTCTAGGTTATATTTTGTCAAAGAAAGATGATTAGATATTACACAGAAGAGAATTCTTAAATGTAGTCTTGGTCTGCTTATGAAATAATCTGAAGAATTGCTTTATTCTAATCAATTTATAAAATATAAATAATGAGACTTTATTTGCCCTATATACTTGAAACAGACTTCCAAGTAGCACAGATTTGGTGGCATACGATCACATTTCCTTTACTTCAGAGTTCATAATAATATCGACACTGTCATAGCCTAAATATGGTTAATAAATTTTCAGCACTTATAGTGATCAATATTAACATAACATTAAAAAGAAGTATTTTATAGAAACAAACAAAATACAAGAAAACTTTGTTAAATAAAAACAATAGTGTAACTGACAGAAATCAGTGGATGTGTTGGTTAATGGATTAAAAATGAGAGATCTAGAACCTCTCCTGAAGTTAATTTATGTAACAACTGAAATAAATAAAAATAATATAACTCACCATTCTGAGAGGTCCTATCTAGGCTACTTACTCCATACCTTCATAACACCGCCTATAGCAATATTAGGATGAACCCCACAGAAATTCTCTATCTTTCTAAGTGTTCCCATTTCCTTAACATCAACATCTGCTATAGATTGAATTTTTGTGAATCCAAAAAATCGAAATGTTGAAACCTAACCTCCAATGTGTTGGAATTTGGATGTAGGGACTTTAGGAGGTGATTAGGTCATGAGGTCAAAATCCTTACAAAAGAGGCCATAAGGACAATACATTATGATTCACATCTCTGGGAATCTCTGTCAAAACAGAATCCAAGACTCCCAAGTAATCTCTTATTATCCAGATATATGATTTTGAAAACTCCTTAGATTAATCCCATATCCTCCTAACCAAAATCAGATTTTTCCATCATGCTTATTTAAACTCATAGTCAACAAAATACCCTATATCCCAAAACTATTTTCAGTGTTTACTTCGTTTCTTTGTTCTAAATAAAGCTAGCTACGCCATGGGAATATTTTCTAACATTGAAGTCTTTCCTCCCCACGCACAATTTGGATTTCATTTTTCATTACTATAATTACTCTAATTCTTCGCTCAATGGATTTACCAATCTTCAAGGTGGTGATTCCATACTTCTCCACCTTGATTTATAACACCATCATGGACACATTTAGCTGATAAACTTTCTCCTTATTTCACTGAAGAAGTAGAAAAACTTACAAGAGGATTGAACAATAACTACCCCAGTCTATCTGAATCATCTAAAAATACTGAAAATCTTGGATTCATCATTGACTCTTAACTGTCTCATAACTTAATTTAAATCTATGAGTAAATTATCATCTCCATCTGCAAAACAGATCCTGATTTAAAATCTTTTATAAGAACAGTATAGCATAGCATAAAAAAAACTTGGACAAAGACATTACATTAAAGGTAAGCTATAGCAGAATTATTTTCATAAACTTAGATACAAAAATCTTAAACAAAATATAACATAAGCAGGTAAAATGTAGCAATATATAGACAGGATGTTATATGATGAATAAATTCATTTAAAGAATACAAAGATGGTTTAATATAGTAAAATTGAACAATATAATCCTTAACACTAACAGAAAAAAAAGAAAGAATAATATGATAAAATTGGTAAATGTATAGTTGTCTTTGAGAAAATTCATAACCTATTAAAAATTAAAAAAAATAATTCTCCCAAAGCAGAAATAGATGTGAAATTTCTTTTCTGTTTTTTGACAATGTGAAATTTCTTAATCTGACAATCTCATAAAGAGTATTAGAACATTATGCTTAATAGTGAGATAACCATCAACCTCCTTTTATTATTAAACTGGAAGCTAGGAACAATAAAATAAAACCATTATCAATACTTAGGAATTAATCTAACAAAAATGTTCAAGACTTGTGCATTAAAAATTACAGATTATTGTGATAAATTTAAGGTATATACTTAAGGCTATGACTTGTTCAAGACCCAATATTGAATATCTATATCTATATCTCCAATGTTGAATATATATATCTATATCTCCAATATATAATGTCTTAAACCATTATATATATATATATATATATATTTATATACACACACATATATACACATATATATATGTCCAACTGAATGAAATTTTAATCCAAATCTTTCATTTGTGTGTGACTGCGTGTGTATGTGTGTGTGTATGTGTGTGTGTGTGTGTGTATAAAATAACTTAAATTGACAGTCTGGTTATTCAATGTATTTGGACATAAAAAGCGTCAAAATGGACAAAACACTCTTAAAAATTGGCAGAACTTACACAATAAGATATAAACTTATTTTGAAGCTATATAATCAACATGGTATGGTATTTTGGGAAAGATACACAAATGGAACTGCCAGGCACAATACAGAAACAGTCCTAAAAACTACATGGTTTTGTGATTTATGGCAAAAGTGACAATACAGTCCAATGGGTCAAAAATTAAGTTTTCAATGAATCGTTCCTCATCAATTGGGTGTCCATACAGGAAAACAACAACAACAACAGCAACAACAAAGACTCTTCATTATACCATAGACAGCAATGAGTTTCAGATATATTGTAGTTCTAAATGTTAAATAAATAAATCAATAAAGTCGTAAAACTTGTAGAAGAAATCATGCAGTATTTATTCCTGATCTTGAAGTGAGCTTGAACAGGCCATAAAAACACAACCAATAGAACCACCCAATGGAAAAATCAGCAAAAGACTTGAACTATCAATTCACTAAAAAGGAAATACAGATGGCTTAGAAAATTGAAAAAGCACAGAACTGTGTTAGTCATTAGGGACATACAAATTAAAACACATTAGGTTACTACTGTCCACCCAGATGAATAAGTTAACAAAAAAGACAGTACCAAGTATGGGTGAAGATACAGAGCAATTAGAATGCCCCGGTACTGCAGGTAGGAATGAATTTGTACAAATATTTTGGAAAATGTTTGTAAATATTTACTAAAGTTAAAATATGCATACCTTAAGATCCAGACATTTACTCTTAGGATATAAACAGCAAAAATGTCTACATGTATTCGCCCAAAAGCATTTACAACAATAATCACAGTGGAGTTCTTCATAATAACCCTAAATAGGAAGCAATCCAAATACCCACTAGCAGTAAAACTGATAAATTGAATGCAGCATATTCACACAAAAGTACAATATAAAGCCACCAAAATGAAGTGCACAAAACACTTCCAACTACAAGTGGAAAGCAGGTATGACTCTCACAAACAATGTCAAGCAAAAAGAAGATAGAAACATATCATTCCACATATACAAAGTTAAAAACAGACTAATTTATTCTGTATTGTTAAAAGTCAGATGTCGATTCAACTTCAGAGGAGTAGTTATTGAAAGGGAGAGCAAAAGGGGTGAAGGGATGATGGCAACATCTTGTTTCTTATATGGACCTTACTTCCACAATACAGTCACTTTGTAAAAAATCACGGAAAGGCACATGTATGACTTTTACAGTTTTCTGTATTTATACTACTTTTTAATTAAAAAAAAAAACAGCTAGAGGTGCCTGGGTGGCTCAATCAGTTAAGCCTCCGATTTTTGGCTCAGGTCATGAGCTCAGGGTTTATGGGTTTGAGCCCTACATCAGGCTCTGTGCTGACAGTTCAGAGCCTGGAGCCTGCCTTGGATTCTGTGTCTTCCTCTCTGTCTGCCCCTCCCCTGATCACACACACTCTCTCTCTTCTCTCAAAAATAAATTAAACATTAAATAAATTAAACATTAAAAAATATTAAAAAAAAAACAGCCAATGAACAACTTCAATAACAACAAAAGATCCCTAACTACCATTTCTTGCCACTTCCACTGCTGCCATTCTACCCTCAGACATTATTATTTTGTCTCTGGAAAACTGCAAAAATTCACACACACACACACACACACACACACACACACACACACACACAACTGTTCCCATTTATTCTCAAGGAAGCTGCCAGAACAAACTTTCTACAACAGAAGTCACACTTCTATATAAAATCCTTCAGTGGCTTTCCATTTCAGTCAAAGTAAAATCCATAGTCCATTCCATTGTTTACAAGATTCTGAATAATTTGGCCTCTGCTTTATTCTTCAACTCGACACTGCCACTCTCCTCATTGATTATGCTGTCCCAGCCACACTGGCTTACCTGCTTTCCCCCAAACATAGCAAAGGAGTTTCCATAGTTGTTCCCTGTCTAGAATATTCATCCACAGACAGCTACTTCCTCATTTCATTGTTTGTTTGAATTATCCATGCAAATGGAAGTCTTCACTTACCTTCCTGCTAAAAGAATAAGACACTGCCCACCTTGTATGCTTATACACTGCTTTGTTTTTATAGTGTTCACCAGTGTCTCATATATTATATATTAAATGGTTAATTTTGTATCACCTGTAGAACTTTTCATTAGAGCAGAATATTTATTTTTTTCACCAGTGATTCCCCCAAATTTAGAATTGTTCCTGGCACATTTTGCCTCAAAATTTATATGTCAAAGCCCTGTCAGTGTAATGGTATTTGGAAGTGGGGCCTTTGGAAAGTAATTACATTTAGATTAATTTGGATCCTCTAATGTTGAAAATGAGTGGTGAGCAGGAACATGCTTGCCTGATCCTGATCTGAGTTTCTTACCATTAAGGGTGATGCTACCTTTAAGTTTTGGATCTTTAAGAGAGCTTCCTCTCGTTGAAAGGCCTTGAATTCCAATTTGTGTTTACCTGCCTTGCAAGACTAAGAAAAGATTTGTTCAAGTTTTCACCTTCTTGGCTATATCCTCTAGACACTTTTAGAAAAAATGTTGAACTAAGTATTGAGTTCTTATTCTAGATTCTCCTCTTGCATTTTAGCTTCATAATTTGTCATTACTCTATTTGGTTTTCACATGTCTTCAAACCTATCTTTAAACAAACATGTTGTCCAAATATTCTAGTTGTTCTTGGTGGAAGGGGTCCTTCATCATTGTCCAACTTGCCAGTAGCAGAAGCAGGAGTTTTGACTTTTTCTTTTTTTCTAAAACATTATCCTCTTCTGAGATCATTATAATTTGTCTGTTTATTTTGTTTACTGTTTTTTTTTAATTTTTTTTAGCGTTTATTTATTTTTGAGACAGAGAGAGAGCATGAACGGGGAGGGTCAGAGAGAGAGGGAGACACAGAATCTGAAACAGGCTCCAGGCTCTGAGCGGTCAGCACAGAGCCCGACGCGGGGCTCGAACTCACGGACCGCGAGATCGTGACCTGAGCCGAAGTCGGCCGCTTAACCGACTGAGCCACCCAGGCGCCCCTTGTGTTTATTGTTTAATGTCTGTATTTTCTACTAGGATGAACTCTATTTCCCCAGAAAATTTTTATCTCTTTTGTTTATTGATTAATCCTTGTTGCTTAAAATAATGTCTGACATATAGTACTGATCATTTACTTACTATTAGTCCAATAAAGAAAATCTAATAAATTAAAAAGTAGAGAAGTTTAGACAGCAATTTCTGTTTTTGTTTGTTTAGTACATTTGATATGTCTCTGGATAAAAACCACTACAAGTTAGAATGCATAAAATAAATATCACTCAACATAGTACCTAATATATGGTAGACAATCAATACATGTTCTTAAATAAAGAATAAGCAGATTTTCAAAGAAGGAGAAACATCCTTCTTTAGGTAGTACATAGCTGTGTGGTAAGTAGTCCATGTGAAAAAGTGTTAGAAATGATATAAGCTATGATTTTGGATTTAAAAGCATCATTAATTTATTTTTTTGCTTTCAAACAGACATAAGATAAATTACTCAGTTTAGAAACTGAGTGATTTGAAACATATTCTAACAATCCTCCCTTGTGCAAAAGACTTTAGCACTTCTTTTATTATATTTTCCTTAAAAGGCAGTTGCCTTCACAAATCTAGAAGAATTTCATCAGTTTTATATCTTATAATATCTCAAATTCCACAGAGGCAACACTAAACAAATGCAAACTTTTCAACCAGATTTCTTGAATTGTAATTTCAAACAGCCTACAGTTTGTGATTCTGTCAAGTTCCAAGATGATACGACCGATCAAAGTTTGAGAAAATCTACACTGTAAGCATTTCTGCTTAGACTCAATTCTGTTAAAAAGCACTCCAAAACCAAAGAAGAGTTTTCTCTTTCTTGTCTCCTGGACAAGGACAAATGAATACCGAGGATTCCGCTTATGCAAACAAACAAGCAGTGAAATGAGTGTGAGCACAGGCCTAACCTCAGATGGATCTTCCACAAGAGAATGAGGAGAAAGATACCTGCCATTTAACACTCAATAAATATTTTTCATGTGACTACTTTAACCAGGTGCTGTTCGTAAAGCTGGGTATTAAAAAGGAACTAAAGCAAATCAAAGTAAATCTCTGACCTCCTAATTTCACATTCCAGTTTGGGGAGGAGGGTGATAACAGGAGAGAAAGGTGGTTATAAGTTAGTACATTATGGAGAATAATAAATGGCTATGTGTACAAAAGGGGAAAAAGTGGCAAGGAGATAGGTTATATTGATGGAGGGTTGGCAATTTAAAGAGGGTCTGTGTAGAAGTTCTTAGGGAGTAGTTGACACCAGAGAAAAGGAAATACCCGGGTTGGCATGTGAACAAGACCACGTAGATATTTAAAGAGAAATTACTGCAATGAGACCAGATTTGAAGCCATTGAAGGATTTGAGGTAAAGTAGTATCATAAGTTTATATCAGTACATAATGAGGAATTGTGTATAGACAAAAAAAGGGTAAGGGAACAAATAGGAAGATACTGCAAAAATTTAGGTAAAAGAGAATTGTGGCTTCTACCAGGGTAGTAGAAGTGAAGATAGTAGGAATTTTTCCGAGCCTGGGTATTTTTCAAATATAAGGCAGAGAAAATTTGATGTAGTGTGTAAGAGAAAGAGTAGAGTGAAGTAAGATTCTCAGAACCGAAACCTAAATAGCTAGAAGGAAAAAGTGGCCAATAACAGAAATTGGTAAAAGTTGCAAGAGTGAGTTTTTTCAGAAAATGAGTGCTCAGTTTGGGACATATTAAGTTTAAGATCTCTATTCATCATCCCAGTGAAGATTCTGAGTCAGCCGTTGGGTATATGAGACCAGTAGAAGCCAGAGATGAGGTCTGGAGACAGATATACATTTGGGAGTTATTAGCACATAAAGAATTTATGGGGTGTAAAGCCATGAGAATCAAAGACATCATGAAAGGATTTATTGTAAAATGAAATCACAGAGATACACTGGCTAGACACTGAGACAATATAAAGTTGACATTTCTGGGATATGAGGATGAAACAGAACAGTGGACTAAGAGGAAGCTGCTAGAGAAACTGGTATCCTAGGAGTGAAGACAGCATTTCAACTGTTTAGTGTGGTTGCTCAGTCAAGCAAAATGAACAGGGAGATATAACCATTGGTGACCTTGACAAAAGTAGATTTCCTGGAATTGGAGATATGACAGCCTGCCTTATATAGGTTCATGTGAAAATGGAGGAAGGAGAATGGAGACAGGCAGTATAGCTACACTTTAAAAGATTTTTCTGTAAAGGCACGGAGAAAAACTGGTGCAATACCTAAGAAGGGAAGCAGGATTGAGAGACTATCATTTCCCCAAGATAAAAGCATGTTGGTATATTTATGAAGAAATTGTAATAGTAAACAAACAAATATCAACGAGGCAGGAAAAGAGGAAAGACGGGAAAGACTTCGGTTTGACTTGAGCCATATGTCTATAAAAGTCAAAGAAAAAGGAACATAAGACAAAAACGGAAGGGTAGAAATTTCATACATAGCAAGAGGATAAAAGGCAGGCTACTCAAAAGCGTATGCAGTTAGGTGAGTAGATTTTTCTGTGGAATTTGTGGAAGTTTTCTTCTAATTACTTTGGATTTTGCAGTAAAATAAGGAAAAGGTCATCAGTGAAGAATAACAGCAGGGGCAGATGTGTTAGAGATTTGAGGAGAGAGAAGAAGAAGGTGAGATTAAAATCATTGGGAGAGGGAGAGGAAAAGTTGAATGTTTGAAAATATAATATTTGTATGCAGAATTAAGGAGTCAAGGCTGTTGGTCATAGATTTAACATAAAATTTATTTTATGTAAATGTAATGTATGTTACATACATTATTGTTGTATGTTTTTTCTTCCCGTACAATTTAGCTGCAAAATTGTATGCACAGAGTAGACCCAGATGTGGATTTTTCAAATGCCCTGGTGTAGCTAAGTGGCCCAGAATTTTATTTTTAAAAAAAAATTTTTTTAACATTTTATTTATTTTTGAGACAGGGAGAGACAGAGCATGAACAGGGGAGGGTCAGAGAGAGGGAGACACAGAATCTGAAACAGGCTCCAGGCTCTGAGCGGTCAGCACAGAGCCCGACGCGGGGCTCGAACTCACGGACCGCGAGATCATGACATGAGCCGAAGTCGGCTGCTTAACCGACTGAGCCACCCAGGTGCCCCAGTGGCCCAGAATTTTAAAGGTCTGCTCTCTCTTCTATGTTTTCTCTTCTCACCCAGTTTGGAGAAATGGATCTACTCTTAATACTAGGAAACCTGACGTTTAACCATACAAAGATCTTCCAAATTAATTGCTTTATGCCCTAAGTCATCTCTAGGCCTAGGTTTAAAAGTAAAAAATCAGACTCTTTAAATAAACTTTTAAGTTTAAGAATAGTTTTAGAAAAATTGTGAACAGCCTGTAGAGAATTCCAATATACTCCCCAATTGCTTTCCCATGTTGTTAAAATTTATCACAACTAATCAGGTGACACTGATACATTTTTATGAACTAAATACCATAAAATTTTCAGATTTCTTTAGTTTTTACCAAATATATTTTTCTGTTCCAAGATCTCATCCAGGACAATACATTTCATCTAGTCACCTTATTTCCTCTTAGTTGTGACCGTTTTAGATTTTCCTTATTTTTGATGACCTTTTCAGTTTTAAGAACACTGTTAAGGCATTTTGTAGAAAGTCCTTCAAGTGGAATATGTCTGATTTTTTCTATTGTTTGTCTATTTGTTTATCGTTATAGGAGAGACCCATAGAGCTAATGTACCATATCAACAGTACATACTATCAACAAGTTATCACTGTGGATGTTAATCTTGAATGCCTGGATAAGTAGGATTTATTAGATTCCTTCTCTGTAAAGTTACTCTTTTTTCTTTGTTTTCATACAGTAATCTTTAAAAGGAAGTCACTCTGCGTGGTCCTCATGTAAGGAGTGAGGATTTATGCTAACCATCTTTTGTTAGAATATCTATATAAATATTATTCTGCACAGATTTACCTGTTCACTCCCATTTATTTACTTATTCAGCCACTTATTTATTTATATTAAATTCATGGATATTTATTTAACAGCCTGGGTTCTAATAGATAGAATACTGTGCCATTTATTTTGTTGCCCCCATTGTCTCAGCTTTGGTCATTGGGAGCACTTTCAGTTGGTTCCTGTGTCCTGTTGACATATACCTATCACTGTGGGTTTTGAAAACTTCTGTTGCATTTTTCTTTTTTAAACACTTTCTCATTTTCTTGTACTAAAAAATCTTCCATGCATGTTTTCTATATTTCTCACTTCAACCCTAGACCTAGCTATCTCTTCAAGCTCTGAAAATCCTGACATTCTAAATTGAAAAATATTTTTAAAATGTTTTCTATCTTAATATTCTTCTCTAAGGCAACAAATGCTTTGCTTTCTACATGAAACTGCAGTGAAACAGAAATATAGGCTATTATATAACAAAACATAATCCCAACACTAAAAGTAAGAAAAATAGTAGGAATACTTTGCATCTATATAGACCCTCATAACCAAACAGTAATAAGTGCCTAACAATTATTAATTCATTTAATTCTGAGAACAACCCTACAGGATAATGTGATGGGTTCTCTGTTTAATGTCTTATCTCATGTAATTCTCTCAACAAAACACCATGAGGTATTAGTTTTTATTGGCTTCAATTGGGAGATGGGAAAACTGAATCCAAGACTCATGTGTCTAGTAATTTCAAGATACAATGCTGGGACTTGAATTCATATTTCTTAGATTTTCAAATACAAATCCTCAATTACTACAAGTATTGTCTATTTGGCTATATTGGTGATGGAAAAGAAAAATCAAATTTTCTTCATTATTTAAAAATAATGGAATTGGATGTGATTTATGTAAAGGTTCTTCTAAATTCTAAAGTTTCTTCTAAATTCTTGTAAATTTCTAAGGTCTTCTAAATTGAAAATGATGTGGTTCAATGATTTTCCCAGTTTCCCTGGTTATATTAGATGTCTTTGTCTCTGTATTCCTTTTATAACCTATATTATGTGCTTAGCAAAGGATTTATCACATCAAACCAAATTATTTCTTAACATATCTCTCCTTGGGTGTTTTATTTACCTATGCAACCAAGCCCAACTTTTTATATGTATTGCAGAGAAGGTACAATTTTTACTCAATGATTAATTAGTTTTAGATTAATGATTAAATAAATAAAGGAGTGGGACATCAATGTTAATATTTGAGTTTTGATAGACAAGACACTCACCAAGTCATTTTTATTTTTTTGTTATTTTTATTTTTTTTAAATATGAAGTTTATTGTCAAATTGGTTTCCATACAACACCCAGTGCTCATCCCAACAGGTACCCTCCTCAATACCCATCACTCACCCTTCCCTCCTTCCCACCCCCCATCAACCCTCAGTTCTCAGTTTTTTAAGAGTCTCTTATGTTTTGGCTCCCTCCCTCTCTAACCTCTTTTTTTTTTCCTTCCCCTCCCCCATGGTCTTCTGTTAAGTTTCTCAGGATCCACATAAGAGTGAAACCATATGGTATCTGTCTTTCTCTGTATGACTTACTTCACTTAGCACAACACTCTCCAGTGCCATCCACGTTGCTACAAAAGGCCATATTTCATTCTTTCTCATTGCCACGTAGTATTCCATTGTGTATATAAACCACAATTTCTTTATCCATTCATCAGTTGATGGACATTTAGTCTCTATCCATGATTTGGCTATTGTTGAAAGTGCTGCTATAAACATTGGGGTACAAGTGCCCCTATGCATCAGGACTCCTGTATCCCTTCACCAATTCATTTTTAAAAGTATTGAAGAGAATTAAATATAATTACTTACAGTGTTTCTCAGATAGTGATGAAATCTATACTATTATTCTATTATTCTTAAAACTAGATATTTAACAAACTTAAATATCATAGAAGAGGCAGAAATTTTTAGGAAAGTAAAAAGTAACAGCTATTTCTCTGATTTTGTTTATTAAAAGTATCTATAAGATGCAATACTAAGGGGAAAAACAAATATTACTTTCTAAGCAATAGAAATTTACATAGAGTAATTGATTTGAATTTCAATCCAATTTTACTAAAATATTTTCAGTATAATTTATGACTGCTTCATTTTCAAGTACTTATTGTATTTTTTAAAGGTAGATTGGTAAAGATCAGTCCAATTCTCTGTTTAACTTATCTAATGCCTGAGCTTTAATTGAGTTTATCCATCAAAGTCACATTTCATTTAGGGAATGGATGTCAGACTACAGCAGTTAGCAACGATGATGGAAAGGACTTTAAATTAACTAACAATAGTAACTTAAAGTAGAAATTAAAGTCTATATTCATTCTCTTCTTTGAACTTTAATTCAAATAAAAATAGTTGAATACTGAGCAATGCTCAAATATTAGTTAAAACTAGTATTTTATAAAGTGAAGGCATATGATAGAAAGTTTAATCCTAATAAATGTCATTTTAAGCCTAGCATGCCATTTATAGCATTGTGTCAATAATGAGATAAAAATTTTATGTCAGTAGTTCTATAAATAACTTATGTAAAATTCAATATGTTTTGGTTTGGGTATTTAACATACTCATTAATGGTGATATAACTCTCAATATAATCAAGATACAAAATTATTTCCTTTGATAGTTAAGACAAAAGTTACTTAAAGAATGGAAGAACAAAAAGAAGAAAAATATATACATTGTCTATATTTTCTGGGTAATTACCATTGTCCACGGATGGTATGTGGTTATTTCCCCAGTTCTAGAGTGCAGAGTTGAAAAGAACATATTTAGCAAATGGCAGAATTGCTGCATCGGTTGCATGAGCTATGGAGTATGGACTATGATGGTAAGGAAAGCCAAGTAAGAGCCTCTACCTATCAAAACAGTAAGTCAAAAGCAATATTACATCCCTAGAGACATAACAGAGAACTGTGTCACTGTCTAGGGCTTGGCAAATGCAGCTGTATTACTTTCTTCATATGCCCATTCAACTTGCTTATTTGGCCTTTGAAGAAGACAGAAGTATTTGGAGAAGGGCAATGGATTATCATAAACTTAGCAATGTGATAGCAGCTATTGTTCTGGATCAGTGTTCTGGATATTCTAGACATGTGTGTGTATGTGTGTCTGTATGCATGTGCTTAATCCAGTATACACCTCTTGATCTGGCCAAACTATTTTTTTCTATATCTATTAATAAAGATTTTCTGAAATTGTTTTTTGTTTTGTTTTGTTTTCAGCCACCATAACCAATAATACATCTTCATAGTCCTACTTTAAGCCCATCTCAACTCCCCACCTTCATGTCATAATTTAGTCTGCAAAGAGTTGATCACTTTTCCCTTCTACAAGACGTCAAACTGGTCTATTACCTTAATGGTTTCATGCAACTGGATCTGGTGAGCAGGAAGCAGCAAGTACTTCAGACACTTTGGTAAGATGTATGTAAGCCAATTTGTAGAAAATAAATCCCATAAAAAATCCCCCCCCAAAATTTTTCCATGAAATTTCTAGGGGTTCAGTGTTCTGGGTCATGTCAATATAATCTAAAGTAAAGGAGAAGTTACTTCACCTGGACCCTCCTAGAACTAAAAATGGAGCATAATAGTTATCAGCCATTAAAAAAAATTTTAAGGTTTATTTATTATTGAGAGACAGAGAGAGTCAGAGCATGAGCATGGGAGAGGCAGAAAGAGGGGGAGACACAGAATCTGAAGCAGGCTCCAGGCTCTGAGCTGTCAGCACAGAGCCCAACATGGGGTTCGAACCCACAAACCATGAGATCATGACCTGAGCTGAAGTCAGATGATTAACAAACTGAGCCACCCAGGAGCCCCAGTTATTACCCATTTTTAGAATTTGGAGGCCGCATATATCCCAGCCAGGTGTGCTACTCTGATCTAATTACTTAGGAACCCAAAGGCTGCAATTTTTAGTGGGGCCCAAAACAAGAAAAGGGTTTTCAACAAATCTAAAATGTCATAAAAGCTGATCAATCAATGTCTGATTGATAACTGGTTCTTCTAGATATGCTTTCACCACCTGAGTTGATGGCTATAAAACTGTAGTCCCACTTCATGGTGATTGTAGTAGCCTGAAGGACAGACAGTAGTGAAGAGAAATCTTGTCAACAGATGGAACCTGTAATGTACTTGATTGCGTTTTACTGAAAATGTCAAGTGGAGATGTAGTCCCCCTGATTCATTAACTGTGGCTAATGCTTTGGCAGGATGATGGGGGACTTGGAAGAACACAAATAATCAGATAATTGGAGACAAGTTAGCAGAAGGAATAGATATGCAAATAGGCCTTTTCAAAGGGACCCTGAGTGTAAAAATATTTTTTTCTCATACTAATGCCCACTAAAGAATAGCAGATGAGGATCTCAATAAAGTGGACAAGATGGATTGTTTGGTAGATTTCCATCAGCCTCTTTCTCCAACCACCTTTTTTCTTAATCAGTGAATTCATGGACAAATCCATAGGCAAGGAAACACAACCAGTCTGGTTGCTGAATTCAAAGGGAAAATAGACTGGCCAGTGAAAGAAGAAAGTTTTATCATGGAATGGATAGCAATTTTTTTTACTGAGTTGCCTGACCACCTGAAGAAATGGCTTGAAAATTGTAAAAACTAAGATTGTAATAATTATAAATATTTCTTGTTTATTTTGATGTGAATATATTTAAGAATGATTTAATCAAATGTCCTATGTTTTTTTCTTTCTATTCACAACTTACCTAGCATTAACAAAAGACAAATTAATAACATTTCCGTATTTACATTACAACATACTAAAGCCAAATGTGACTGTGCTAGAAGAGAAATAAACAGTCCTAGATGGATAAAGGGACTTTGTAATTCTTTTGGTAGAGATTGGCATGTTTTTGACTGTACATAGGGTATTTGTATCATGTAAGGTGAACTTTGCCATTATTTTTATTTGGAAATTAATTATGATTAAAAGTGATGTGTATGTATGAACCATGTTGGCTTTGTTTCAACATAGATAAGTTGCAAGAATTTTTGAAAAATTACTGTTCCTGTACGGCCCCAGGTTAGAGTTGGTCACAAGGGACATAAGATTTGGAAGGTAGAATTGAAGAAATACTTTTATGTTCTGAGGTTGAGTGTAGGGCAGACGTTGCTGCCGTTCATACACTTGACTTCCAATGGCAGCCAGACCACAGCTCCTTCTCCCACCCACCTTGTTCTTGAACTTCTCCAAATCCTACCCTTTCTCCAAACTCTCTATCTACATAAATATGTTCACACGTCATCAAATTAACCAAGGGTCAATCACCTAATATATTTTTATCATTTTCTTTTACTGTATCATCATACACTTTAATAATGATATTGTCATTCGCAGTTAATGTAAAAACTTTAAACTCTTTATACTTAGGTTGTTACTATTCACCTATCACTTTATACTTTTATTTTTACATTCTTTAAATATTGACTTTCTTATGTTTTCCAGAAATTTCAAGGAGAACATTCAATGATATATTATCTGAGACTCACGAGGCTGAGAATGCCTTTCAATTACTTTTGAGTAGAAATTCAATGTGCTCCTTCTAGATAGCTTGAGCTCCAACCTCTTCCCTCCACACTTTGCTAATATTGTGTCCATTGTGTCCTGATGTTTAATGTCACAGAAAGCTTGTCTGATTTCTTTCTTTTGTAAACCTTTCATTTATATTTAAACTTTGTTAGATTTTTTCTTTATTGTTGAAATTAAATACATTTTCCAGATTAGATTTAAATATAATATGATTTTTTGTGTTTTTGTTTTTTCTTTGAATTTTATCTTTATTTTGTTGTGTGTATGTATGTATATTAAATTAAATTAAATTATACTTGTATTATAATTACATGCAATTCATTACATATTCCATATTACATATACAGGTCTGTACCTAATATAATTTTTAGTTTAGGAATGTTTTTGCCTATATCTTGAGTTACTATTATGTTACTTGAGTTACTATTTATGTTCCTATTGAGTTACTATTTACGTTCCTATTACTGTGATTTTCTATTAATTTCTATTTTTATTATTTTAGCTTTCTCTTTATTCATAACTCTAATTTTTATTGGATATCTCTTCTTTGACCTCATCTTTTTTTTAATGTTTATTTACTTTTGCGAGAGAGAGAGACAGAGCATGAGCAGGGAGGGCCAGAGAGGGAGGAAGACACAAAATCTGAAGCCGGCTCCAGGCTCTGAGCTGTCAGCACAGAGTCTGAGGCAGGGATCAAACTCAGAAACTGTGAGATCGTGACCTGAGCCAAAGTCTGATACTTTACTGACTGAGCCTCCCAGGTGGCCCAAATTCATCTTTTATAGTCATTCTCTTTTCATCCCTTTCTCATTCTCTCACATTTTTAAAAATTCTCATTTATTTTCCAAATCATTGATTATTTTGGAAAGATTAATTCTGCTTAATCGTGCTCAAAGTAAATTTTAATGATGAGTTTAAATCTTGAGTTTCTTTATGATCCCATCTTACTTCAGTCACTTATGTTTCCAAATCTAAATTTATCTCTATGCATTATTTCCTTATGGCTTCCCTTTCTTTACCAACAGAGGTTCTAAAGTTTTGTAATTCTTTTGGATGTTCAACTTGTCCCTTTAAATGTCCTTAATTCTTTTAGTATATTAACATATTCATAATTTGAAATGATACGTGGTTTATATTTTTCGCAAAAGACACTCAATATTTCTCTCAAAAGTGGGGGAAGAGAGGTTAGGTCTTATCTTTTTAAAACAAAAAAAAATTAATATTTATTTTTTGAGAGAGAGAGGGAGAGAGAGACAGAGCACAAGTAGGGGAGGGGCAGAGACAGAGGGAGACACAGAATCCGAAGCAGGCACCAGGCTCTGAGCTGTCAGCACAGAGCCCAAAGCAGGGACGGTTTCAAACTTGCAGACAAGATCATGACCTGAGCCAAAATCAGACACTTAACCGACTGAGCCACCCAGGTGCCCGGAGGATAGGTCTTATCTATGACTTGATAGACTTTCTTTTTTTCCAAAAACATTCCTCTGCTGTCACCCCTTTCTTCAACAACTATTTCTCACAGGGGAGCAAATCAAGAGAAATCACAGGGTAGTGGTTACTCATGACATTCAGATCTATACTCCCCAACTCTTAGGACTCTTACAAGGTTTTATGTGTGAATATGTTTTACAGTTTCTGCAGAGCTGGTAGCTGCTACTCCATATTGTTCCTCATCATTTACTCTTTGGTTTTCTAAGCATGTCTTAATGTTTAACTGCCAAGGAAAAGCAAACATCTCAGAAGTACTTTCTTTGATAGCATGATTTTTATTTTCCTTTAGAATGACAAGATCATTCTCCATGACACACATTTGACAAGACATGATGCCTGAAGTGTAGCATCCCTCTCACAGGCACTTTAATGTTGTCCCCTTTGTCCTCCCAGATCTAGTTCTGATGAGCAGACTGACATATAAAACCCATTGTTTAATTTTTGATGGTTGGTTATCAATCACATTTAATTGATGTCCAGGGCTCCTTCAGTATCTTCTGCTTTAACCATGTGGTGATCCTGCTGAACTAGAAAGATTACTTATAATTTTCAAACAAAAATATTTCTGTACACAAAGATCAGCAGTCTCACTCTTCACTGCCTCTCATGCTTGTCTGTATTCATCACTTCTTGGTAGACTGTTCATCGCTGGGGATATCCTTGAATGTCCTGGAACTATCCAAGGATGCAGCTGTATCTTTGCTTTTTTGTTTTTTTAGGTGGCAAGAATTATACTGTTAGCCTGCTATATAAAGGGAGATGAACAAATTAACGTATAAATTTGGTTCTAGCTGGCTCAGGAGATGGTATCCCAGTTACTTTTTTTTTTTTTAATGTAACTCAACTATTGAAACCAATTAAATTGAGTAAAAATTTTCTAGCTTTCTTTGGTGTAATACAAGAACACTTTTCAATTGATTTTCATCTTTTTCTAATTTTCTAAATTTAATTCCTGTAACATATTTTTAAATGGCATGCATTATTGTAGGTAAAAAAAAAAAATCTCCAGGCAGAGAAGTTGTGCTGCTTTCTTCTTACAGATAAACCCGTGACAATCCTTTCAGATTTCAATGTAGTCCATTGCTGACAATATGATAGTATTCTATGCTAAATACATTATGCAATTGTTTTCTTGAAATCTTCTTTCTTACCTTTGTCAGCCTCATCCCCTAGTCATCCTATTCTTTCAAAAAATTCGTAATTATTGGCTAATTGTCTTAAAGAAGGAATGTAGCAGGGGCGCCTGAGTGGCTCAGTTGGATTAAGTGTCCAACTTCGGCTCAGGTCATGATCTCGTAGTTCGTGGGTTCGAGCCTTGTGTCAGGTTCTATGCTGACAGCTCAGAGCCTGCAACCTGCTTCGGATTGTGTCTCCAGCTCTCTCTGCCCTTCCCCTGCTTGTGCTCTGTCTCTCTGTCTCTAAAATAAATAAACATTAAAAAATTAAAAAAAAAAGAAGGAATGTAGCAATTACAAGAGCAAATGGCTTATGAATATCATCTTGGCTTTTGTGTTTCAAATGTCTTAAGCTCAGAAAAATGATTAATATAGTAATTAAGATATAAGATATAAGATATAAGAGACACAACAGAGACCCACCCTCATAGGAGATCAACTAAAATAGAAACTTATTTCTTTTTCATAAGAAAGTCCAAGCTTAGGGGCACTGAGTGGCTCAGTCAGTTAAGCATCCAACTTTGGCTCAGGTCATGATCTTGCGGTTTGTGGGTTTGAGATCCGCGTCGGGCACTGTGCTGACAGCTCAGAAACTGGAGCCTGCTTCGGATTCTGGGTCTCCCTCTCTTTCTACCCCTCCCCTATTCATGCTCTGTCTCTCTCTCTTTCTCAAAAGTAAACAAACATTAAAATAAATAAGTACAGATTTGATATATTATATTTTAATATATTTAATATATTTTATTTATATATTATAAATAAATAAATAAAAACATTAAAAAACAAATTAAGAGGGGCGCCTGGGTGGCTCAGTCGGTTAAGCGTCCGACTTCAGCCAGGTCACGATCTTGCGGTCCGTGAGTTCGAGCCCCGCGTCCGGCTCTGTGCTGACAGCTCAGAGCCTGGAGCCTGTTTCAGATTCTGTGTCTCCCTCTCTCTCTGCCCCTCCCCCATTCATGCTCTGTCTCTCTCTGTCCCAAAAATAAATAAAAACGTTGAAAAAAAAATTAAAAAAAAAACAAATTAAGAAAAAAGAAAGTCCAAGCTTATATGGTACATGGTTCTGCTTTTCAAAAGCATCAATTTTCAAGATCTTTCTATCTTATTGTATGTCATTCCTTATTTATGCCCGCTAAGACAGGTGACCACCACAGCTGTCAATAAGAATGCAGGAAAGAGAAAAACTAAATGAGTAGAAATCATAGCCATTTACTTTAAGGCAAAACAAGGAGGTGAACACATCACTTTTTCTCATATCTCATTGGCACAGAAAAGTAAGTTTGCTTGGCCAGATTTTGGAAGTGCAAAATTATTGTCAGTAATAAAATATTCTAGACAAGCCAACTGCCATGTTCAGGAAAATGTCTTGATAAGAAGCTTGAGATAGAAGGGAATTGGCTGCTGAGGTTGGAGTAGTAGTGAGAAAAAGACTTTGAGGAAGCAATTATGTCAATGGCATGACCAGTGAAAAGGGATCTGGGGAATGGAAAGAAAAGAAAAGCTGAAAGGAATTCACTGAGCCACAGAAAAGATAAAAGGTTTTTCTTTTATCACAAGAATATCAAATATTCAACATGAAATAGTTTGTGTTCCTGTTATAATTCATTGCTTCTAACTCCTTTACAATTTTGAACAACCTCACAAAACCCCATGTGAGAATTCAAAGAAAGGACCTGAGACTGTATTTGGGTTGACATTGAAATACACATAAAGCAACAGCTGCAAGATGCATGAGTGGAGACAAGAACGCAGAAAGATCAAGAAGTGATTGAAAAAACACAAAACATGACAGTTTGAGGAATATGTACCATTTATAGCAAGGACATTAGGATTTTCTATAGAAAAGGGCAAGGGATGAAAATTCAAGTCTATCTTAGCCTAGATCTTAAGGGATGGGTGAGCCCAGCTGATGAGTGATTTCAGGAGACTTTCAGAGGAGAGAGGAGCACTGAAAGCTTGTTGGCAAGCAGGGTAAGTGGGGAAGCAAAAGGACTTTTTTCATTCTAGTTCATCAGAAATCAATTAGGAATATTACAATTATATACTTATTTCAGCAAGCCAGTGAAATCAGCAGATTATATAGCCGAAAACAGTTTCAGAGCTGTTAAGTGCATTAACTAAGATTTTGCAGTGGACTAAGAGCAGGGTTCCAGGCCTTATGGCATTTTCTTGAAAGTTCTTTCCATAGTGCTGCATCTCAGATCTTAAATCCTCTTAAGGTGTTTGGATTTCTTCACTAACAGTTTCCTGTCGTTGACTTTTCTTTGCTGCAAATTCACTGTGCTCAAGTTTTCCAAGTAAAGTAGCTAATTAATTATTAGTCAATAGTTTTACTAGTTTTTCACAAAATATGTAAATTATGTATACATACCACAGATTAATAAATTATATATACTCTCAGATAATATCCCTCATTCATTCATTCATTCATTCACTCAATCAATCCCAAAGTATATATTGAACACCAAATATATGTCTAAGCACTGTTCTTGATACCAGAAAAAGAAGAGTAAAAGGAACATATTCTCCACATTTGGTACATTTCTTTTGGGAGCATCAAGCCATGAAGGTATTCTCCAGATATCAGCATTTATTTGTTAGAAGCTTATCAATATTATAGGCATAATATCTGACATTTATTTAATGCTTGACAGGTGCCAAGGACTACCTTCAGTTCTCTAAATCCTTAACCTATTCTTCACCCTAACCTTTGGAGATTGATAGTTTTCTTGCTTTTACAAATGAAGGAAGTGAGAGCCAGAAAATTGAAATAACTTGCTCAAGGTCACATGACAAATAAATGGCATAGCCTGGAATGACATCCAGAGAACCTGGTTCCAGCATGTGCTCATAATCACTGCATGTAATCTTTATTTATCTCTCTTGGAAAGAGATAGGGAATGGGGAAATATCAAAATATTTCCTAATAGAACCTTACTTAATGCATGTAAAATGAAATCTGATTTTACTCTTAAAGAAATAATCCTACTTTGTGTGTATACATATTTAATACCCACCATTTATATATGTGTGTGTGTGTGTGTGTGTGTGTGTGTGTGTGTTTAAAGAGGAAATCAGTAATAAAACAGAATGAGAGGAAATGTGATCATTCAGTATTCTAAGAAATAAGTAGAAGTGATGACATAAAAAGGAAGGAAAACACTCCTCTTTATTGCCCGTGAGTGCATTACCGCCAGCTTTACTACAAAATGAACAGCCAGAGAATACTTGACTACATAAGGCTAAAAGCACACACACACACACACACACACTTGTGGTCTTTTTAAAATGAAATATTCAGCAGCAAGACGAAATAAGTGACCATGAAAAGGGGGTTGTGGACCTAAAACTAGAAGACAGATTCTGTCAAAGTGTTTCAAAGCATTGGAAAGGGATCTCACCTCCAGGCATGCCAGTGTAGATGAATCTGGAAGTGAGAGCTCCAGTAATCAACCTCAGTACAGCTGCAAACCGAAGAGCAATCAGATTTATATTTTTTTGTGGTTTGGATTGCAAGAGTAGAAGAAATGAGATGAATGTGTCAACAATGGCCTCTATGTGCACCTGGTAATTCACTGTCCAGGTGATAAATTTGGCAAGTTCAAAAATAAAATTGTCAAGCTTTAGGAGATGATTTCTACCTGGATCGGCTATAGATTTGTACTATTTTCAACAATATACTTAAATGTATTTGTTGCCTCTCTATTTGGAGTAAATGGGTATTGGAATATATCTTGCATAGGAGAATTTCAAAACAATTGTGAAATAACAGATGAATAAAAATAAGGAAACATATCAGATGTTACAGAACGGCAAGTATATTTTCAGTATTAATTGCTGAAGACAAAACGTATTTAGACCATACGCTTTAAAAAAAAAAAACTGCTATTTGATGAAATTAGAATATGATGTGAATGTCTATTTGCCTGTGTAGATTTCTTATTTAAAAAAAAAGACAGTGGATAAGTACAATGTGAATTCAGTCTTGTGGGATTTCTGAGCGTCGAAGGTTAAGAAATGTTCTCGGGGCGCCCGGGTCGCACAGTCGGTTAAGTGGCCGACTTTGGCTCAGGTCATAATCTCACAGTTGATGAGTTCCAGCCCCGTGTAGGGCTCTGTGCTGCCAGCTTGGAGCCTGGAACCTGCTTCAGATTCTGTGCCTTCCTCTCTCTGCCCTCCTCCACTCACATTCTGTCTCTCTCAAAAATAAACACACATAGAAAGAAAGAAAGAAAGAAAGAAAGAAAGAAAGAAAGAAAGAAAGAAAAATATTCTCAAAATTCTCAGTATCCCTCCAGAGTTTTCTCAATCAAGTTTCAGGCAAAATTAAGTTACAGATTTCTCGATCTAGATCCTGGTTTTGTTCCCTTTAATTTACCATACTGAGTCTGTAAGACTCATAGATTAGCTGAATAGAATGAGTTTACCACACTCAAACTATACATTCCCAATCCAAAACCTCAAAGAAGAAAAATTTACCCCATTTCTCTTTCTTCATCTCTCTTTGTCACTCTACTCTTACTTTTCAGGACTTATGGTTCCTCAGATATGAGGCAAAAAGTGGGAACAGAGAGCACCTAATACACCTTCCCTGACTTCTCTCTCATATACACATTATTTTCACTTTGTCTCTTCTCTTATACATACTTTACTATGTCCCAATTAAAGGATAGACAAGAGAGTACAAAATTGAAATTAATGCATCATTAATAATATTCATAATTTTCTTTATTAAAAGTAACTTTTATCTTTTCCTTCATGACTGTTGGACAAACTACAGTATCGACAGCTCTCATATCTCCCAGAACTGCAAATGTCTGTGTGCCTGGGCTGAATAAAGAAATCAGAACTATTCCCAACAATTTTTCTCTAAACCATGTCATCTAAACTTTCTGGAATTTCCTTTTTTTCTCCCTCTGTCTAAATAATATAAGCCAATCAATGTTGGTGGTTATGGATCAGGTAGCAATAAACTGATTTTTTTGTTTCAATTGGCCATAATGAATAAAAGTTAAAAGAAAATTATTTCTCTTTTCCATGCTCTTTGAGAGCACATTGAAGTAAATCAAGCTCAGTTTTGAAAATCAAAATGAATCAAAAAACAACAAATTTAAGGACCTGTGAGAAAGATCTATCAGTATGAAATGAAATCGAATTGGCCTCAGGTATTTGTCTTCTCTCAAAGAGAATTCAATTTATAAATTCCACCCTGATTTAGGCTGCTTTCAAGGGTTAAAATGAAAAATTAAATCACTTATGTATATCAAATTTAACTGGAAGGATTTTAAGGTTTTTTTTTTTTTTACAGATTTGTCTTGTATTGATTGGATTAATAGGAAAATTATTCAGCTATCAGATTTCTTCTATATTTTTAAACATAATCAAAAAACATAAAACAATTTATTCTGGCTCATAGTTTCACCATTGAAGTTGTATATTATTTAAGGCATTCTTTTTTCATATGCCCCCAAAATGATGTGATATTTAAGTAAAGCTTAATAAGACAAGTCTGTAAACTATGGACATAATTTTGATTGCTTAATTTCAAAAAGGGCAAAAAAATTTGGGCCTATCTTTCTTTCTCATCCCTTCATTCTGGAGTAGGAAGTCCAACATATTGGTTCATAACATAGGAGTGTATTTTAATTTGGCCTGGTTTTGTCATTTAAAAACTTGCAGAGATTCAAAACATTAGTTTCCTCGTAAGTAAAATAAGGCAAAACTTATCTTTCATTTTTTTATTAGGCTTAGGAGAGAAGATATCTTTGACTTGCTAAGTACAGTGTACTTGTTGAGTACTGATCAACTAAACGAATAAATAGCTATAAAACAAAATGATTAAATAGCTATGAAACACACCAAAAAAAAAAATAAAACAAATGAACAAAAGATCAAGTGAGAATGACAGGTAAACAAATAGCCTCAGTTACAAAATACGTTTGATTTTCATCACCTGGGTCTGAGAGAATATATATATATACACACACATACAATATATATCCATATATATATATATATATATATATATACACACACACACATATATATTCTCAAAAGAATAAAACTATCAATCCACCAACACATTTCTATATTTGGATGCAGGCATGCTTTGGTTTCCTTATAGGAAAACATTTTCTATGTAAATGAATTGCTTCTTCTGAAGCTGTATTCTTGTCAAATGTATAATGCATACAAAATAGCTAGAATTCAGCCAATAATAGCGTATTATCTCACAGGCCCGACCTTCATTAAGAACAATGCAGAACAGCACTAAAAGGTGTGAAGAGTAATTTAAATTATGACTTTTTTGATGGAATAATAAGAATTTGTCATATTTATAACAAGTACAGACTCAGTAATAACAACAAAGTAACATTCATTTCTAAATCGCCCCATGGCTAACAACAAAAGATTTTTTCAGTAGTAATTAGAATTTAGGAAGTTGAAAGTAGGGGAAGAGTAGGAAGAATGATTTGGAAAACATATATTTTCATTTTAGAATGATAGTTTTCTAGACATAGAATCTAAGTCCTTATCTTTTCTACTTATGTTGTTCCTAGAGTTAGCCTACCTGCTCACTAGTCTTCCAATTTGGGTCTCAATTTCTGTAGCTTGGTGTTAATATTAAATAGATCATCCATATTTTAATACATTACAACAAGTAAAGCCACTTGAAATCAAATAACGTATTTCAGAGGTTAAATTATAGCTTAGATTTATCCTTAGCTATCTGCTGCATTTCTTAAAATTTACTTTCTATACCATTTCACCAAAAGTTCTCAAAATTTTGAGGAATGATTAGTACTGGAGAAGAGGACTCTAACACTTTTATGAGAAGTTTAGGGCTTCAGAGAGATACTGTGGAGGACCACATTTAAATGAGTCAAAACTAATTTCCCATGCTGGGAGATTGCAGCCCATGCTTTTCGTAAAGAAAGATTGAATTACCAACTGAGCTTTTGGTGTTTATTTTTACTATTGTGTTTAAATGTTGTTGAACAAACACTTAAAGGGCAGAGACACAGCTACCTACTTTACCATAGCTCCCTGTGGCTTCTGACATGTCTTCCCAGCAGCTCTCCTTGATTCAACTGTCTACAGCCCTGAGTGACCCCAGGGAGTAGAGATGCAAATTAGGCACAGCTTGTAGTTCTCTGTCTTCAATATTTTCCTGTAGAAGCAAGCAGGACAGATTGACAACTTTATTTTCTGGCCCTGGGATGATGTAGCTAGGATACCAGATTCATCTGATTCTATACATTCAACAAATAATGCTTTCGTTGCAATTATTACCCAGGCACCACCATATAAGAAGACACTGAGGATGGAGCAATGAATATTACAGAATTCATGAAGCTTCCATCTCAGCCATGACAAGAAGGGTGTTAAAATGAAACTGGCCTTGAGAGAGAAAGACTTTATTTGATTTTTGTGACCTACCCTGCAAATTTTTCCAAAACTTATGCTCCATCTCCAAAACTCTATTTTTTAAATATTTGGTTTCAACTAATTGGCATGAAGTATCTTGTACTTATAGACAAAAACTTCCAAGGAACAAAGTAGAAATTCACAAAGTAGAAGTTCACTATTAGAAGTATGATATTATAAAGTCATATGAACATTGAAATTTCTTCACTGTTCTATTCACTTTTTTAATATATGCATCATGAGAATGTGCATTACTTATATTTCTTACTGAAATTAAAGTTCATTTATTAGCCCTTTTTTAATTATTACAAGAACTTGAGAACATTGGTGAGAAAGGATGATTGGTATAGTGAGCTTCTGGCTTTAATAAATCTATAATCCACAGGACATTTTCTAAATTCACAGAAACAGATTTACATATTTCCTATTCTGACATGCAACAGTAAAATAAGGTTTTTATCTGTGTCCAATAGATTAGAAGGTAGAAGAATAAACTATATACACTAATAACTGAATCCTCATAGGAAATAATAAAAAGATCAAATTGTGTCAAATTAAAAATAATTACTGAGTTCCTAATCTATATAGTGTTCTGTGAGTTCATTTAAAATGTTCATAATAACTTAAAAAAAAAAGTCATCTTCTTCAAGGACCTAACAATCTATTTGGGGAGTCCAGATTTGTACATGAAAAATGAACAGGAAGGATTTAAATATCAGTTCAAGAACACAAATATCTCTCAAGAACACAGAAAGATTTTCCTGTAAAGCACATAATTAATTACTGAATTAATTATAGATGGAAAGGGTTAGGTATTTTGGAAAGAATCTTTCACAAGTTTTTTGATTTTTCTATATTTTCATACATTTACTTTTTCTCTAAATAATTACATATTATGTAGTTATTAAGGAAAACTTGCAATGCTATTTAAAATGCAACATCCATATACATCACCATACTAGCTGGAGACCCATAGATTTTCTGTATGTTTCTTTCATACCTATTTGCTTATGGGTGTATAATCTTTCTGTATGTGAGTAGGTAACTTTTCCATATAGAATGAAAGAACTACCAATACACTCATCTCCCATTTTTAAACTTACCTCCAATTTTTAAGCTTATCATTTTGAACTTAAATATTGACAAACATTGATTGGATATCAATAAATATCAGGGATCCTTAGTATTATCTGAAAAGACAGATATGTGTGTCTCCATGCTTTTGGATGCTGAAAATAAAATGAATAAGAGAAATTCTAAACATATCGAATACATTGTGATTTGAAGATATGGTAAGAAGTAGAATTAGGAAAGTTTGTTTTTCATAATCTGGTGGAATATGAGAGGTAGGTTAAAATATTTGAGCTTTATCTCTAGCAAGCAGGAAATCACTGAAAATTAATTGAAACAGGTAGCAAGAAAAATAGTAATATTTCAGGATGATAAAGTATCCATGGGATTCTCTGAAAGGAATAAATCTATAGGCAGGGAAACCATTTAAGAAGATATTTAAATAGTAGAATTTTGATGTAATAAAGAAAAAATGGATTGAGAAAGCAATAAATGTATACAAGAAATAAATAGGATAAACAAGTTACCCTTACAACTGTGTTTTTTAAATTTTTTTTAATGTTGATTTATCTTTGACAGAGAGAGAGAGAGAGAGAGAGAGAGAGCGCGCGCGCGCGCGAGCATGAGTGGGGGAGGGGCAGACAGAGAGGGAGACACAGAATGCGAAGCAGGCTCCAGGCTCTGAGCTGTCAGCACAGAGCCCAATGCGGGGCTCGAACTCACAGACTGCGAGATCGTGACCTGAGCCGAAGTCGGACGCTCAACCGACTGAGCCACCCAGGCGCCCCTCAACTGTGTTTTTTATCAGATGTCAACAGAGGACATAAAATCTCAACATTCAAATGGAACAAAATAGTAAGAAAATAGACATGCAAAGATACGTATTAACCATGATTTTAAGTTGCATCTACCCACATTTATATACATTTCATCTAAGATTTTGCTTTCATGACACATTTTAAAATTGGATTTATCAAAATCTTTCCTTTATCTAACATACCGTATTCTAATAAACAATAATAATAAGTCTTATTGAGATCAAGAAGGTAATTCTTCACGTAAAACATGTCCACAATTCAATAATCTGTTACATGTTGTGTTTCATGTCAACATAATTAAAGGATTTCTTATTTTGCTTAAAAAAGATTCCTAATGTTATTATGTTTTAGGTTAGTACTGAGAAGTTAACTATGTTGATTTATTTACTGTATCTATTCCCCAGGATCGCAGCATTCCTTTTTCAAATGATATTTAAAATCTCAGAGAAGATTAATATAGTACTGAGTAATGGTGGCACACGTGTAAAACATTAACACTGCCCTTTACCCATCTTGTATATTTCACATTTATTTGTTTAAAATATGAGCGGTGACACGTGGCTTCAAGCATCTGGCATACAGATGGAGAATTGTGGGTACCAAAATATCAGATCTATTTTGGTGGAGTAATGAATACCCCTGCGTATGTTGTCTTTGAAAAAGAAAGTTTGATAGTTTTGTACAAAGTGCAAGGAAAAAAAACCCAGCATGTTATTGTTAACTTGGAAAAATCTTGTGGATGTGTTAATGGATATCACAGGAGATAAAGATCTTTGGATAAGATACAATCATTCAAAAGAAAAAGTCTAGATTAAAATAGTACTTGACAGAAAACCAAGTGCTATATTTAGGTGGGAGCAGCTGATGGTAGGTTTAAGAGCACAGGTAGAGGTTTTATCTTTGCCAAAGAAGAAGTTTTATCTTTGCTTCTTCCGGTAAGCTCCATGTCCGTATAGAAAAAACAAAACAAAACAAAAAACATAGAATGCAAGATCATCTACTGAGACGCTTTGGAGAAGATGGGAGTGAATAAATCAAATCAAGGTCTTAGAACCAAAGTTGGTAGAAACCCAAATAGGGATATTGCAAAGAATTGCTATGCACTCTCACTTTTCTAGATAAAACATCAAACTTTCCAAATTTATTTACCACTCAACTTCTTATTCCTTTAATTTTTGTATCATTGTTATGTTTTAGGATTTCAGCCTGAAACTGAGCCTCCTTCTATAGATTTTGGTTTTGAATGCACTCAAGATCCTCTACATATTTTTGAAACTAGAGTGACAAATGTTGTACACAAGAACTAGAACTCTAAAATCAGGGGGATTGGAGTAGTCTGAGTGTCACGAGGTGATTGTGTAAACCATACACTTTATGTAACCACAATGATTAGAGGTAAGCATGAAAAACTGAAAATATATATGTAAAAACATATTTCAATGCTAGAACACATTTCCAGAGGCACAGAACAATGTTTCATTCCCATGACTTTAACTGAAGTGACTTCTCTGTAAAAATACTAAATCAATAGGAAATTAATTTCTAAGAAAAAAAGTCTATGGATTATAAGTCTGGGGTCTTTGAATCAAATTATTTGTTTTGAAAGATTTTCCATTTGAAGCCTTTTTTTAGGTGCATAATAGTCTAGAAATATTTACTCACTCTATATCTACATCTAAACATTTTATCTGTAAAGAAGATAAGCAGCTCTATTAGTCCCAACAACTTCACTGAGTCACTTGAAAGTCAATCAAATGTAGGTACTATACATTGAACAGTGTGTAATTTTAGATTTATTCTAAATTCTAATTTTAGTATGTTGATGTTTTACTTTTACTCGGCTTACTGCTCAAGTTTTTCATCAATTAATTTACTGTCTTTTTTCTGGCAAGGACAGTAAGACAAGACTATTGTCACCCTCAAGTGTTCATTCTGCATCGGACATTATATATGTATATGTATGTGTGAAACACTTTCTGCCTGCAAGTTGTAATCTTCATTTTCCCTTCACTACACTTAACAGAACAAATTTAGAATTAGGACAACTATCTCTCATTTCTAAAAGAGAAGAGGAATCATATTCCTTTGGAAGGGATTTACTTGCATTTCATTCCCAAAAGTTCCCCATACTTCAACCAAATTTTCTAGTTTATATTTTATTAAAGGAGGAATGAATCATTTACAAAGACTTCCAAAAATGTTTAGAAATACAAAGGCAATTGTTTGCTTGATAAAAACGAAACAATTTGTTATAAGTGTTTGCTCAAAATAAGAGACATCATATAAAAGATATCTGTTCAATATGCTAGCAGACAAGAGAACTCAAATAAGAGTGCAATTTGTGAACAATGTATGCTTCTATCTGCATGGCATATAAAATCTGCATGGCATATAACAATTGATTATTGATCAAATATTTGATCAATTATAACTATTGCCATCCTTAAAAATTACACCAGTTTGGGGGCACCTGGATGGCTCGGTCTGTTAAGCATTTGACTTCGGCTTGGGTCATGATCTCACAGTTTGTGAGTTCACGCCCAACATCAGGCTCTGTGCTGACAGCTCAGAGCCTGGAGCCTGCTTCAGATTCTGTGTCTTCCTCTCTCTCTCTGCCCCTCCCAAGCTCACACTCTGTCTCTCTGCCTCTCAAAAGTAAATAAGCATTAAAAAAATTACACCAATTTGTATTGCAGACATCTTTGGGGTTCTTTGTTGTTGTTTTGGTTTCGGTTGCATTTAGTTTGTTTGTTTTTTCCTTTAATCTGACTCTACACCCTCATTTTTAAAGCTAAAGATTTTGTCAAGGGAATTATCTATTTCTACAATTTGAATATAAGGTATTTTATTTCCATCACTATAATAACTCTATAAAAGTATAATGGGAAACACAGAGGGATTCATGTGCAAAAATTTAACTAGAACGTACACATACTAAACAAACAATTCTACCTCTCTGTAAATAAATATAACATAGTGATTACAAGGTAGGTACAGGAAATAACAAAATCTACAAAATCCTGAGCTGAAAATTCATCATTTCATTGGGCAAATAACTTAGGATCAATACAACAGGGGTGATGATCATTTTTTCATCTGATGTATGTATGATATTTTGGGGGTCTAATCCAGTATATTTTCCCCTCCTGATAATGACATATTTGCTTTTAGGAATTTCATCGATGGGATTCTAGTGCACTTGTCAATTTTGTTGCTTCGGAATCCTTGAATGGTGGTCATGCTACCAGGCGAGGCATTCAGATTATCCTATATACCTATATATAGAAATTATCCAGAAGTAAATGCTAACCCAAAGCAGGCAGTCTGTACTTTCTGGCTATTGTTACCTGTGAAGATGATATAAACCTAGAATTGTCAGAGCTGTTCTGCCATACACAGAGAAGCTTGCCTAAGCATTAAGCCAATAGAGAGTAAAATGGAACCAAGGGGTAAGAAAATAAATATAGGCATGTGCCAACCTTTTTGAAGCATTTGAATCGAATAGTTTCAAGGATAGCATCATCCTTGGACTTTTAGCCAGATTGCATTGGATTTCATCACCTGTATTCAAGACAGTCCTGATCAATACTTTGTAGAATTCTTGTAAGAAGAAAATATGAAAAGTGTTTACCAGAGCACATGGATACTTGGGTACTCAATAGAGCATTAGTATTATAAATATCTTTGTTATTATTTTGATCATATTAATGATGATTAACATGGTCAGTAGCATAGTTCCGGGAACCAGAATGCCAGGATTTTAATATAATCACTGCTATGAAATTGATAGTGACTTTAGGCAAGTCACTTAACCATCTTGAACTTTGATTTCTTCATTAAAACGGGGTGGATAATGATACCATCTCTCATAAATTTAAGAGGAGAATTAAATATTAAAATACAATTTAAAGACCATAAAATTTGTAAGGAAACTTAAGTATCCTTTAATCCAATCATTTACCTGATGCTTGAATTCCCTTGACAAAACCTGGCAAGTTATCATTCTTCTATATTAAATACCTCCAGTGATAGCAGTTCCTCCTCTTTTGAAGAGAAGCTATTTCCAAATTTTAACCTGTCCTTCTTATTCTGTTTCAGAAAGGTGGGTTCTCAAACTTCTAATTATCGAAATATTTATCTTCCTGGTTCATGCAAATTGAGACATAAGCCTTCTCCATATGACAATCTTTCAAATAACCAAAGGCAGCTACCTCACAGATAGGGTTGCCATATAATTTGTTGCCCAAACTGAGACACATTCATGGGTAAAAGGAGTAGTGTTAAAAATTATGCTAGGATAGCAGGCATAAATCTGGACTATCCCAGAGAAGCTGGGATGTGTGATCACCCTCCATGATGCTTTCTCTCCATTAAGGAAAACATTCTCAGTACCTCCAACTCTTCTTTTCATGATATAGGGCTGGTTCCATTTTAATGTAGCTATTCTAATTTGTTTGAATCTCCATTTTAGCTTAGAGTTCCCCAGAGCTGATTCAGGACTCCAAAAGAAAATACGTAAGTTCAAAAGCTCTGCACAAGAGTTTATCAAAGCAGCTCTTTGTAGGCAGAACAAATACTCACATAATCACAGCATTTGCAACAAATTGTGCTTTTTTTTCTGTTTCAGTATATTCTGATCACTCAGCTGTATGCTATATGAATGTAATTGAGTATTTAAAGAGAAAAGACTTAGATTTTGTCACCACACTTAGGGAAAAAACTAGGAGCTCTGAGTAGAAAAACACAAAATTGATTAAGTACAAAGGTTAAACAGGGAAAAATGAAAATATAAATGAAGTGGCTAAAGGAGCAATGGCAACATCTATTTTCAATCGCTCCATTTGGAGGCTGGGAATTTAGGTTGACAATCAAAATAACTTTCCAAAGAAACAAGAACATGTATATATATATTTATAGTTATACTTTAGATATACTTGTACCATATGTTCTTGTCAGTAGAACAAATTTATAAAGTGGTTGTATTCATGGTGTATATTATTGGTGAATTCAGTTTAGAGACTTTTTTCCTAAGATAACCTTTGAGAACCATTATACTACATAGCCTTCAGTATTTATTATTTGTAAATATTTTAATTGCTTTTGATACAAATTGCAAAAATACTAATTATATAAAATAGTTTTACCCTCTTAAGCCACATTTTGCAAGAGGTATATTAGGAATTAAGGCAAACCAAATAATGAAATTATATTCTCTCTCTCTCTCTCATGAAAGGTCAATTACTTCATATCTTTTCACTGATAAATACATTTTGCACTAATTTATGTTCCTTACTGAAATTAGGAAAATAAAATTCTGCAAGTACCTTGGGTTATTCTATACAAGGGAGCTTATAGAATGCAGAAAATCATTAAAGATGATAATCTTTAGTTTGCTGTAGAAATTACTCTTAATGAGGTAAAATTTAAAGTATCTCTAATATAATTATAGAAAACATAGCAAAATACATTATTCTGTTACCTTCTAAGAATAGTCTTTATAGGAAAGTATTAAGATAAATAAATAATTGAGTTCCAAAACACTTTTATAATATAGTGTTTTGACTCCCCAATTTGTTTTTAATTTTTTTAATTAAAAATTTTATGGAGATCACTATAAGTTAACATGCAGTTATAGGAAATAAAACACAGACATCCCATGTACATTTACTCAGTTTTATCTAATGATAAAACGTTGTAGTATTTGCAGAATATCGCCAACATTACATTGACATTGATACAATCCACAAATCTGTTCAGATTATTCTTGTTTACTCATATTTTCTGTGCTGTGTGTGTGCTGTGTGTGTGTGTGTGTGTGTGAATTTAGTTCTATACAATTTTTTTCACATGTACTAGCTCATGTATCACCACAGTCAAGATACTGAACAGCTCCCTTACTACAGGGTACATCATTTTGCACCTATCTCCCTTCTGCCCCCATCTACCTCATACCTGGCACCCACTATTTTTATTTATAATTTTGTCATTTAAAAACGTTATATAAATGGAAACATATGTTGTATGTTATTGAAGTCAACTTTTTTCACTTGGACTAATTCCCTGAATATATGTACAAGTGGTCACATGATTCAGTGGCAGATTCCTTTTTATTGCTGTCTATTGTTCCATGGTATGTATGTCCTGTAGTTTTTTTAAGCATTCACCAGCCATTCAGGGTGATTTCCATTTTTGGCTATTACAGATAGATCAAATATTACAAAGAATGCTGTTAACATTCATGTACAAGTTTTTGAGTGAACATAAGTTTTCATTTTCGGGATTAATGATCAAGAATACAATTACTGTGCCTATGTAGCCTTATACAAAAATGTTTAACTATTTTCTAGAGTGAATGTCCTATTTTACATGCCTACAAGCAACGCATGAGTGATTCACTTTCTCCAAATCCTCACCAGCATTCAATATTGTCAATATTTATTATTTTAACTATTCATTAGGTATGTAGTGATATTACATTTTGGTCTTCATTTGCGTGTGTCCTCATGCCTAATGATGCTGAACATCTTTCCATGTGTTTACTTGTCATCTGTATACCCTTTCAGTGAAAATCTGTGACTCCTTTACCCATTTCCTAATTGGATATTTTTCTGTTCAGTTTTAACAGTTCTTTATATGTTCTAGATACTGTTTTTTTTGTCGGGTATGAGGTTTGCAAATATTTTCTCCCAATCTATACTTTGAATTTCCTTTCTCTTCACATGGGCTTTTGAAGAGCATAAGACTAATTCTGATGAGATCAAATTTAGCATTTTTTCCTTTTAATACATTGTGTTTTTGGTGTCAAATCTAAGAACTCTTTGCCTAACCATGGTTCCAGGAGATTTTCTCCTGTTTTTTTTTTTTAAGTTTTATAGTCTACATTTTAAATTTGAGTCTGTAATCCACTTGGAATTAATTTTTATACAACGTACAGGTTTAGGTCTAGGATGACTGTCTCTCTCTCTCTCTCTCTCTCTCTCTCTCTCTCTCTTTCTTATGGAGGTCCATCAGCATTATTTGTTGAACTCCTCCTTTAACTGCTTTTGCACCTTTGTCAAAAATCTGTTCAGCATATTTATATGGGTCTATTTGTCTATTTCTGGGTTCTTTGTTCTATTTCATTGATCTATGTATTTAAACATCAGCCAATTAACGCTTATTCCACACTGCCTTAATTACTGTAGCTATACACTGAAATTTAAAGTCAGATTCCTCTTAATATATTCTCCTTTGTCAAGATTATTTTAGCTGTTCAAAGACCTATACCTTTTCATATAAATTTAGAGTGTGCTTGTTTATATCTACAAAGATGCTTATGGGGATTTTGATAAAAATTACATTAAACCAATAGACAATTTGGAGAAAATTGACATCTTTACTATGCAGAGTCTTCTAATCCATGGGAATGGTACTTTTTGGTCTTGTTTTGCTTTTTTTAAATTTTATAATTTTAATCATACAGATTCTGTACATCTTTTGTTAAATGTACACCTAGTAATTTCATTTTCCTTGGAGCCCTTGTAAATGGTTTGGTGCACTGACAGCACAAAGCTTGCTTGGGATTCTCTTTCTCTCTCTCACTATCTCTCTAGAGTTAAATAAACATTTAAAACTTTTTAAAAAAAAAAACGTGTTGGAAATTTTTCAAATGCTTTTCCTGTGTCAGCTGATATGATCAGATGAATTTCTTCTTTGACTTGTTGATATTGTTAAACATATTGATTCTCAAATGTTGAACCAGACTTAAACACCTGGAATAAATTTCAGCCGGTCTGAGTATATAGTTCTTTTTATACATTGTTTGATTTGTTTTTAATATCTTTTATTTTTAATGTTTATTTATTCTTGAGAAAGAAAGAGAGAAAGTGTGTGTATGAGCAGGGAAGGGGTAGAGAGAGAGGGAGAGAGAGGATCCAAAGGAGGCTTTTCACTGAAAGCAGCAAGCCCAATGCGGGGCTCAAACTCACAAACCATGAGATCATGACCTAAGCCGAAGTCAGACGCTCAACCGACTGAGCCACCTAGGCACCCCTGTTTTGTAATATCTTATTGAGAATTTTTATATCTAAGTTAATGAGGCATATTAGTCTGTGGTTTTCTGAGAAGTGTGTGTGTGTGTGTGTCTGTGTGTGTGTGTGTGTGTGTGTGTGTGTGTGTGTGTGTTTCTTCTACCTTGTCTTTGGTTTTGGACTCAAATACTGGTCTCATAAAATGACTTGACAAGACTTCCTCTTCTATTTTCTTAAATGTCTGATAGAATTCTTAAGTTCCCTGAATCTATCCTTCGTCATTTATACTCCATTATTGAGCCCGTTCAGCAAATTTTTATTTTTGTTATTATAATTTTAATTCTATATTTTCCTTTTGATTCTTCTTTATTACTTTTATTTTTTGCTGAAATTTAAGTTTGTTTCAAGAGAATTTATAATCAATTTTGAAGTACTTGAGCAATGGTTAATTTAAAATATTTTCCAGGTATTTTACTTCCACCATATAATTTATCTTGGTGTTATCATTAGTTGATTGTCTTATGTCATTCAAGTTGTGATTTTCTTGGTTGTTAGTATGATTCGTAATTTTCAATTGCCTGTTGAAAACTTTGTCTACTATTTTAGAACTCTCTAGTTTCTATTAAAACCTCATATTTTAGTAGGTGTCTTAGTCTCTTCAGGCTGCTATAACAGAATACCACGGATGTTTTGACTTATAAACAGTATAAATTTATTTTTTCACAGTTTAGAAGGTGATAAGGTCAAGATTAAGAAGACAAAAAGACTCTGTGTCTGATGATGGTTTACTTCATGATTCATAGACAGCTATAATTTTCACTGTGTTCTCACATGGCAGAAGGGGTGAGGGAGCATTCTGGAGTCTCTATAATAAGGGTCCTAATCTTATTCATAGGTCACCACTCTCATGACTAATCACCTCCCAAAGTCCCCACCACTATATACCATCACATTAGATGTTGGAATTTAGAATACAAATTTTGAAGGGAGCGACACAGACATTCAGTCTATACCAATGAGCCTGTTTGGGTTTAGCACACCGATCTTGATCTACTTTTATGGGCTGTGGTTCCAAAGACAACAGTTTAATTTTTAGGGCATTTAAGGTGTTATTTGGATCTCCTGAGTTTATCTGGTGCAACTGGAGGCTCACTGGTCTCTGCTGATGCCACCTATGGTGATGAAAGTTGTCTCTCAGTGTAGACTTCTGAGTATCTTAGTAGGGGAAGATATCACAAGGATATCTTCACAGGATGGTGTTGAAACCCCCTCCTAATGCTTCTGAAGTGCTTCACTGTCTCTGGGCAGAGAAAGAGGATCTCAGGTCCATGGGATGAGAGGCTTCCTAAGCCAGAATGCTTACTGTTGGTGGGTCTCTTTCTGGTTCTTCCTGTCTGTCTCAGTGTGGGTGAGGGAAGCATTGGGCTGGGGGTTCAAGGAAGCCTCCAGGACTGGGCCATTTGCTGTGATCAGGTCCCTTTTTCTGGTTCTGCCCCTCTGTCCTGCTCAATTTCCTTTGTAGAGTTTCAGCACTCATATAAAGATAGCAAGTATAACACAAGAGTTAAAAGTCTTAATTAGTTATTTAACAAATATTTTTAATATCTTCTGAGTTTTCAGCTCTATGTTGAGAATGTCACATTGTCAAAAAATTTCATTGCAGAAATTTTGTAACTTTGCGAAGAAATATTTCCTGAAATATATATGTATAATTTTTTTTTGTTATATTATGCACTGAATTAACATAAATGCTTCATATTTACTATAATAGGTAGAACAGAAAAATGTGTGTTTCTAATCATATTAATGGGACTGCCCAAGGATGCAATAGTATAAGTAATACAAAGCAAAGATACAGAAAGTCCAATCTTTATGATATAGCAGTGTACCTTATTTCATTCATAAGTCTCATTTATGATGTAAAAATGACTCTTTTATTTTTAACTCACTAAGTACTCACAGGTTCAATCATCATTTTCTCCCATAAAGAAAGATAAATTTCTGGGGCGCCTGGGTGGCTCAATTGGTTAAGCATCCAACTTTGGCTCAGGTCATGATCTTGTGGTCTGTGATTTCGAGCCCCACATTGGGCTCTGTGCTGACAGCTCAGAGTCTGGATCCTGCTTCAGATTCTGTGTCGCCTTCTGTCTCTGCCCCTACCCCACTCTCTCTCTCTCTCAATAAATAAATAAATAAATAATAAATAGAACTTCAAACAAATTTTTTAAAAAAGAAATTAATAAACAGACTTCTAAAACTGTTAAAAATATATCTCTTCTACATACTGTCAGAGTTTAAAAAAATGTCATAGAAATTTGGGAGTAGGGCTTGACAGATAACCAACACATTTTTATCCAAGGTCCTAGTGTGAGATGTGTGTGTGTGTGTGTGTGTGTGTGTGTGTGTGTGTAAGACACAGAGGTGGGCATGCTTTTTCTATTTAGCTAGAGTTTACATGAACTTTTGTATTCTAATATAGTATACATCTGCATAGTAGCATAGCCAGGTGAATGTTTTCAACAGTAAACTTGGCCATCTTCAGGATTTGCTGTGGTATTCTGCTTAAGAATATAAGATCCACCTCGCCAAATGATAAATCAACAGTAGTGAATATGAATGATCTGGAAAGTTCACTTGATAAAACCTTAAATAAAAGGATAGGAAGGGATAGGAAGAGGAAAAGAAGAAGCACTCAATAAATATTGGTGAAGTAAATGAGAGTTTTTCAACTAGGTAGTAACTCTGAAGCTAAATCATCTTGATTAAATTAAGTTCTTCCACTCTTTACCTGAAACCTATGAAATAAGAATTTTTATATTTATTTGATAGATGATGAAACTATCATTTGAAAGGGCCCCTATATCACATAGCTATCAAAAAGAAGAGCCGGGAATTAACCCCAAACCCCAACTTCTAAACTCACAAACTATCTACACTGATGTCACTATTTACAATAATAACAAGTGGTAGAAACCAATCAGAATCTAAGAGTTTGTTTACTTATGATCTTGATTTGTAATCATAACATAGTTTCTTTTTTAAAAAAAGTTTATTTATTTTGAGAGAGAGTGTGTTTGTGCACGAGTAGGGGAGGGGCAGAGAAAGGGGGAGAGAGAACCCCAATGCAGGGCTCGAACCCAGGAACTGTGAGAACATGACCTGAGCTGAAATCAAGAATCTGAGGCTCAAACCAACTGAGCCACCCACGTGCCCTGACACTGTATTTTTCATAACTTTGTGGCCATAAAATACAAAATTGCCCATATCTTTGTCATATGCATTTTATTGTTACAAAGCAATGTTTAGATTGCATCTGTGTTCTAGTTTCCATGTTCTTATCTCTGATGAAAATTTGTTTCAAGTTATGCTGACTAATGATTTCCACAAGGGGCTTTGAACAAGACTCCTCTCTCCAGGTAATTATACACTAATCTATGTGTCACAGGACCCCTTGCCTCCCCCCTTTCCAGGCTTTCTCGTATTTTCAGGAGGCCAATCATAATCCCATTCAAATAGCATGGCAGTGGCACTGAACAGGGCAAGAGTATTTGTTTATAAAATTACTTACCACATGGATTTGGGAAAACTTTGTCTCAAAGAACTAGTTAGTGCCTGTCTCCTAAAAAGCAGTCTAATAACAGATGCCAGAAGTAGTTGATGGTGGTAGTGGTGCCAGAAATAGTAGGCATAGTATTACTGGGGCAGAAGCAACGTCTGGGGCCCCAAGCACCTGAAAGCTGAGCAAGGCTGGTGTTTGATTAGGACTATTAGATTATGCTACAGAAAAAATGAGTAACAAAAAACCTCAATGGTTTAATCAAACAAAGATTTATTACTCACATAATATTTTTTATTTACATGGTTTTTGAGAGAGAGAGAGAGAGAGCAAGTGGAAGAGAGGGCAGAGAGAGAGAGAGAGAGAGAGAATCTCAAGCAAGCTCCACGAGCCTGATGCCTGACGCAGGGCTCCATCCCAAAAACCAGGAGATGGTGACCTGAACCGAAATGAAGAGTCAGATGCTTAGCTAACTGAGCCACCCAGACGCCCCTCACACGTTTTAATACAAGTGTCTGGGCAGAAGGGTAGATATTCCTGACCATAAAAATTGCCCAGGGACTCAGGCTCACAGGTAGCTTCTCACAGTGAATGCCTCCTTGCTGGCAGGAGAGATACAAGGGACACGAAGAGTTATGTATCGGCTTTTAAAACTTCCACCAAGATGAGAGACATAATATCTGCTCACATTTCATAGGCCACAGTAGGTTGCCTGTCAATGCTTAAATTCAAAATAATGAGAAGTAAAATCCTACCCTGTGGCCAGAAGGAGGAGAACCATTACGTGCACCAGCAGCCCTGATCATGAACTAGTTGGTAATATCTGCAACTGTTACACTTGTTCCATCTTAAAAGCATTTCTTTCCTTGCAGAACCATTATGAGTTTAGAACCTTGCAAACTACATCAGTTTGTTACCACTTTGAAATAATTAACAAGATACTTGCCCCCTCTGCCACATGACCAAAAAAGAGAATAACTACATATATGCACTGAAACACATAATGGTAGGTTACATGCCACTGTAGGTTTCAGTGACACATTATCATTGCACATTTTGGACTTTCAATTTGTCATGTTATCATATATTGCTCACATGAATATACCTTAGAATTTTCTGAAGAAAGAAGATATAAACTCTACCTGAGGAAATGATGATCTATTAAGGAGGAAGGACTAAGACAGAAATAGCAATGATACAAGTTGAATATGGAATGGCATTTGGGCCACAGGAAGAACCCTCAAGTTGGCTGGAAAGCAGTGTTCCTGAGAGCTTGAAGGGTAACTGGGATGTTGACAGACAGTAATAACTGCTAAACTTTTAGTATGTTTACTGTGTGCCAGGACCTGCTTTGTGTCATTTATTCTATTATCTCACTTATTACTTATTGTAAACTTCATGTTATAATTTAGGGACAAAGATACTGATTCTGACGCACCACACAGTTGGTAAGTAATAGAGCTGGGATTCAAAACCATTATATTCCATTGCCTCTTATCCTGTTGAAATGATAACTGAAAGAGAAATTGGGGAGAAGTGTACAAATAGGGAATGTGTGACTATGTTCTGGGAGCAATGCTGAGGCCAGTTTACTAGTATATAAGATATTTTTTAAGGGGAGTGAGCAACCGGGTTTGAAATAAAAATTTGGGTCATATACATATAATAACATATCTTATCAAAGTCACTGAAGCAGGAGAAAAGCATACAAAAGTAATGTTTGATGAATGTGAAAGTGTTTTTTTTTTAAACTAGTAGAAGGAGTTGTCTCATATGACTTATTTTGAAAATCCAAAATTTATAATATGGGTAATGACCAGGTTCTAGAGTGAAGTCCCTCTTTACTTTTATCCTTATCACTTACTCCAAACCTTGTCAGAAAGATTTGCCTGAAATCATAGAAATATAGAAATATAGTATATTTTTATCCTTTTTATCCTTATCACTTACTTTTATCCTTTACTTTTTATCCTTATCACTTACTCCAAACCCTGTCAGAAAGATTTGCCTGAAATCATAGAAATATAGAAATATAATATATCTCTATAAGAAAAGGAGTTTTAGGTGGTTGTTTAAATTTCTGAAATAGTTTATTAGCATGCATCATGGTAAATTTTCACAATGATTTATATGCCAACCTTTTACTAGAAATAGACTATCTTGTACTTTTGCATAAATCTTTCTAATGACCTTGTTTCAGGGGATAATGAGACCTTTTGTTTGGTTTAATGTTCTTTTAATTTGAGAGAAAAACATTTCACCTTACTCTATTTTCCATCTCAGTAATATCTGACAGACGGTGTAGAGATCATGAATGTGGCAGTTTTCATGTGTATGAAAAAGGCTTGGCTTTATCCCATATCTTCTGTGCCAACCAAACATGCCAGTATTCAAATTCCCAAATAGACCATCAAGACCATATGCCTAATTAAATATGACTGGTCTGCTAGTGTCCTCATTATCATTATTTTAAGAGAATATTGGCGTGAGTATATGTATCAGTAAAACTGAATTAAGCTATTAGGGTTTGAACATTAATTTGAGTTAGTACCTCAAGATATTTTATTTGTCCTTAACTTTGGCACTAATAAAACTATGTCCTTGGCACTAATGACATAAAACATATCTGTAAAATAGAGGTTAATTATACAATTTGCAAACTCATTTCTACCTTACAGAGCTATTTATTTCATTCTTAACGAAGTAACTAGTACCTTGCCTATTTACTTTGAATTTCAAGGAAAATTATTTTTCTTAATGGAATAGCCATATGTTTAATTTATACATACGCAAATATACTATGTATATCACTACCCACACCATATAAGAAGGGATATTTTAATATCAAAATATGGAATAACCACAATTAGGAATCAGAAATTTAAATTAAATGAAATAAGTGTGCTGTGTTGCCTTTATTGTTTTTTTTTTCTTTTTCTTTTGCTACTGATTTCACAAATGTGCCAATTTTAGTACCAGTCTTGGGACAGATATTTGGCCTTAATGTATTTTTGGTTGAAATAAAAAAAAATCTATGTACACATTTCTGCATGATTTATATGATTAGTGTTGAATAAAAGGGCTTATAATGAGTTAACTCAAATAATCCAAGGGTGAGTAAAAAATAAATACATGAGTCAATTGTGAGTAAGTAATATAAAGAAAGAAATATTTCTGATTTTTTTCACTGATAAATCCAGTTTCTACTCAAATACTTGGTACCTAGTAGATGTTCTAGAAACAAGATCTGAATAAATAAATGAAGGAAGTAAGTTCCAGTGGAATGATGGATCCTGCATTTCTATTAAAATGTTTAAATTCTAGCATGGTATAGTATAAGACTTGGGTGCTCTAAAAATTTTTTTATAGTTTATTTATATTTATTTACAGAGAGAGAGTGAGAGACAGAAAGAGAGCACAAGCAGGGAGGGGCAAAGAGAAGGAGATACAGAATCCCAAGTGGGTTTCATGCCATCAGAGTAGAGTCCTAGGCAGGGCTTGAACTCACAAACTGTGAGATTGTGACCAAAGCCAAGATAAAGGGTTGGACACTTAACCAACTGCACCATCCAGGCACCCTGGGTGCCCTAAAATTTCTAAGTTGTCTTCTAGTAGAAACTTATAGCTATGCATAAACTTATAACTAAACATTTTATTGGTTGATAAATGTAAAAAAAATGTTTCAAATGATTAAAGAATACACTTTAGATGATATAAATGAACTTTGTTTGACATTTCATGAAGTGGACAGTCACCATTTGAGCTGAAAGTGGGTGGAAGGCAGAAAGCTTTTATAGGATAAAGAAAAAAGAATAGGGACAAGAAAAATAGAAAGTGCTGGTGGGGCCACACAATCAACCTTGTTTGGGGTGAGAAATAACAAGAAAATAAGTATAGAGCCCAGTGTTGGCTTGTTGTTTGGGGATGGCCAGTCAAGTAGAGCATTTATGAGACCCCAAAGTTATCTAACATTTAGTTTGGTGAAGTGACACCCCCAGGGCAGGAGCAGCTCCATCTTGGGTCTAAACAATTATTTTAACAAAATATTTCTTAAGATTTAAGATTTCAACTATTTAAAATATTCATGAGTTGATTGATTTAGTTAGCATTTATTTGGGGATACTAATATGACTGTACATAAGAGTTGCTCAGATCTTGGAAAAAAGACTCTGAATATTGATGAACAATATAAAATACAAAATAAGAAGAAACAAAAGGATTTTAAACTGTTGAGCGTTTGTTTTTGTATCAGCTGAAACTATTTATTAAGCTGTAAGGTGAGGGACCTTAAAAAAAAAAAAAACTAAAATATTTACCATAGGCTAAATGGAATTGTCACAGGTTCTCAACTAACTGCTATACAAAGTTGAACATTAGCATTTCAAAATGAGAACATTACCTGATTGAGTGAAAGGTTGAGAGAAATCAGATCAAATGGAAGTTTCCTGAGTAGAATACCAAAATATAGATGTAAAGAAACAGTATGTATCACTAGTGAATAAAAAGAAGCAAGAACATGACATTTATTGTACACAAAACTCTCCAAAGAGATGTTTTGAGAATATGGAAAAAAAAAATCAAATAATTTGAATACTTTAATGTTGCTTTCTCTCTTATTTGGAGAAATAGTTAAAATGTTGTCAATGAGTTTAGATGAGATGATATATATTCAAAAAAAGATACACATCAGGTTTTTTTTGTCATTGTTCTTTTCCTGAAACTTGATACAATCTCTGGTTCATGAATCACTGTTATCCTTCATTCCTGAATCTTTAGAGCAGAACAAAGCTTTGCATTACAATGACACTGAATTGGCTATGTGGCAATGATAAAGCCTGCAACGTAGGACTAGGGAGCCCTGCTCAGAAAGGGAATGTGTAGGATTTAAGAATGTTGGAAACAATAAAGTTGTTTTTATTGCCAGCCTCTCTATAGCCAGCAACATTGGAGAACCAAAGGTAAAAATAAATTAGAAATTTATATTCCTGTATGTGTATTTATTTATTTTTAATTGCCCTCTCCCTTCTCCAAGGAAAATGCATTTTTTCCAGTGTGGATGCTAATTATCAGGTCTTAACTATAATAATGATAATGATGATAACAATAATAACAATATGAGTAACTGAATAAATGGTTTACACATTACCTGATTTAACTCTCAAATATATCGTAAGTATGTTTAATTATTGTTAACATTTTACAACCAATGAAACTGACGTCCAAGATAATATAGGATATAACCAAAGTTAAGCAGGTTATGAACATAGCTTTGTTTGACCCCTAAGCATGTATTTTCAACCTCCATTCTAGACTCTTATACTGTAATCCAGAATGGTTTCTTAAAGGAGACTCTGCTGCTCTATAGTGCTGCCAAATGTGTGTGGCTAAACCCTGAATGAATTCCTGATTCAGTGGACCCTGTACATTTTACACAGGCTCATTATTTTTTATTGTGTGTGTAATCTAGTTTCGCCCATCTCACCTGACATCCTCCAGATAATATAAATTCATTCACTTAATTCAGATATCCTTAACATAATAGAATAACTTACACTTAGTAAGCAGAAGTGTACTTTTACTTCTGCTTACTATATAATAGGTTGACTTTTGTTAAGTGTTGACTATGAATGAAGAACTCTTCTAGATAATCTGCGTGTATTAACTCATGAAGTCCTTCCAACAACTCTTCAAGGCACAGAGGGCCAGCTTTATGGATGCATGACCTGTACAGTTGCACAGAGTTTCATGCTCAGATGGGCTAGACTTGGTGGAATGATATGCCATCATCATTTTGATATTCTACATAATTTTACCAATGAACATGTGCTTTTAAAGTCTAATGGGACATTGAAGCATGCACAAGAACCAAGAAGTTTCATGCAATAGGCAGGCTCCATTTTTTGCTACCTTATTTGTAGACGCCTTTCACGATGTCCTAAGAGTATAAAATTCCAGTGGACCCACACTGCCAATGAAAGGTCAGGAAAATTCAAACCAGGTGCAAGGTAAGTAGGTTACATCTACCATGGGGTGAACAGAGGTGCTGATAGCGCTGAGAGCCCATGCATTCTCTTCAGACCAAAACTAACTTCAAACCCAGAAGGAAGGTAATGACATTTCAAGAAACATGAACAACCAAGGAAGTCTATCAGTATCTTTTCTTACTCATGTCACATTTCTGTTATGTTAAAAGGGTGATATAGAAAGGAGGAGAAAGATAGGGCAAAACATTTTCCCTTTTGTCCTTCCTTACTTGTCAGCAAGCTATAGCTAAAGAGTATTGGTAGAATGTGTGCCTATCAAGAAGTAAAATAAAAACAGGTGAGTTAGTTTCGTGCAGTGTTTCTATTCTTTTGGTAAGAGCAAAATACATATGCATGTATGAGTTACGGAATAAAAATTGTGTAATATCAATGATTCCATATACAGGTTAAATATTCTCAAATTCGTATATAAACTGGCGTTGCATAACATAAAGATGAATGACATAATTTGTGCTAATAATTTAAATGTTTATTTTTTCTGTACTTAAAATGGTTATAAACAGGATATAAAAAATATCCAGACAAGTTCAGAGACATAGATTATATTTTTTTAAAAAACATTAGATTTTTGAACCTTTAATGACATTTTTTTTTCCTGCTTGTCAAACATAGGGCCTCATATTTTCACTGTGTAATGGATCTTGCGTATTATTCAGCTAGCCCTGTAGGGAAACGTTACTATTATCATTTCTATGTTACAGATGAGGAAACTAAGCCCCAGAGAAATCAATTAACTTGCTCAATGTTAAACAGCTAGTAAATAAAGGAAGAATTTGAGCCAGGCAGTAAAGTGTCAGACTCAATAATCTAAACCACTATATCAAACAGCATAGTGTAGTGGAAATAACACAGTATTTAAAATCATGTCTGGAGATAAGTCCTTGCCCTTCTGCTTAATCTCTGCAAAAGTCCCTTAAAGTTGCTCTGATACACAATTTTACACGCGCGTGCATGCACACACACACACACACACACACACAAGGATTCTTAATACTTATAGGTTTGCTAAGATGTGCAAATGAATAATGTATGTGAAAGCAATTTAAAACCGGGGAAGCACTATGCAGATAATAGTTACAAGAGTTGGGCTATTTTGAATGTTTACATGCAGCCAACTTGCATGTAAATAAAATGAACCTTTTAGGAAATAATTACTATTCGGGCATTATTGCCAAAAACCTAGGACAACAGGCATTTCAAAAAACATGCATATTGAATAGAAAAATGAAATAAATTATCCCTGTCATTTGGTTTGGATAATTAATACACACATTATTTGCAAGAATAATTCTGGTGAATACCTCTCCCTTTCATCCAACACTTTATACTACCTGAATAAGGATTCTGACAAAAATCTAACTCTAACTCAAAACTTCACAGCTAAATCAGAATGCCTCTCAATAAATTTTCACTTTTCTTTAATAAAATACATTCTTAAGTAGGATCTATAGGCTCACTCTTGTACTTAAATGCAATATTTTGTGGATCAGATACCCATGCTTCCACATTTATATGATATTTAAATAGATATCATCAAGTTTACTCATCACCCATTCAGTACATGACACCAGTAAGAATTTTCTTTACTTTTTAATTTACTTATTTATATGGTTTCTCACCTGAAATGTGGAAATTATGTTTGAACTAATGATTAATTTAAAAATTTTTAAACTTTTAAAACATACTAAAATTTCAAACTTTTTCAATGGAAAGAAGAGAACATGTGAATGTTGAACTCAGTTCAGCTCTCTGCTTAATTTAGTCCAATTTGTAAGACAAAAGTTAGAAAATGGGAGGAGCTCAACTTATAAATGCAAATGAAAAATGAATTAAAAGCTTTTGGTGGAAAGAGCTTGAAGATCTCTCCTTGAAAACATTATTATTTTCATTTTCTGGGGAAACAAACCACACATTCTAATTCTCAGAGCAGAGAATGTTAGTATTTTTCCAATGACAAGAAGAAAAATTTTCCAACTTTTCAACTGCTCCTGTCATAGGTGTGAGAACAGAAACTTTTACTGGCAAATTCCTGCAAAGCTGACTTTTTCTTTTATTCTGAGGAAAGTTCCTTTCATTAACTACAGGGAATAAAATGAAAATGACTTTGGTCTTGTCCTTTCCATGCTTTAACAAACATTAAAATTGAGTCTATCCAAAATTCTGTCAGGATAATTTGTACTTTCTGAGACAACATCCGTAAAGTTAAATGGTACTGATTTTCTGTGATTTCAAGAATGAATCCCTTGAGTTAAAATTAACTTTGTGTCTTTTTCTATTTACACTTATGTCTAATTCACTGATTTTTTTTTTTTTTTTACATCTTGGTCTTTCATTTTTTTTTTTGGTCTCTCTGAGTCTTTGCTCTAGATATGGCTTTAGGTATTCTTTTTCCATTTCTATGAATAAAAACATGAAATGATTTTATAATGTATCTTCAAAATATTCTGTTTCACATATTTATATGACTTAATTCTCACAAAAACCCTTTAAAAGAGTGGATATCAAGATTGTTATTATTACACTTGAAAAAACACTCAAATAAATTCATCACAAAACAGCACACATTTAGTAAGAGATGAACTCGACAGATACAAGTGCATATATATATGCTTTCAACACTAGCATTTCACTCCTCCCTGCTGCTCCAAGGTTGATCCATCTCTTGGAATGTCTGTATTTCTTTCTGTCTACCTCAATCTTGGTAGTTCTCTTGTTCTCACTTTCTGTAAATGTTGTTGTTTGTGCTTCCTCTGATTTTTTTCTTACTTTCTCATTTTTCTTTTTTCTTACTTTTTAACCTTGTATCTTTATCTGAGCTAGCTTTATAATAAATCTGATAGCATTTTAGGTACTTATGAAATTAAGTTTTAGGTACCCTGTTACCATTTTTAAAGCACGGAAGGAGACTCCCCCCCATGTTTGTTGTTACCAAATGTATATATCTGATACATTACATATATATATATGTATATAAAATGCATATATGAATGAGTTATAAGTTTTTGACTTGTAAGACTTCATGCTATTTCTCCCCTTCTGCATTTCCTTTTTCCTTTCTCTTTCTTTTAAACTTCTTTCCTTAAACTCTACTTTAAGATTTATTTTGCAACTACTCTGCACATATATATATATATATATATATATATATATATATATATATATATCAAGAAAGAGAATCACCTTCTGGATAAGTATAATTACAGACACACATATTTAAGGATAAAAAATGAATGATTAAGAAAATGAAACAAAAAATAATCAATATTTTCCCTTTTAAAGTTCTACTTTTGGAAATGGTTTATGCTCAGAAAGACTTCCAAGCCTAAATTTTTAAAGACCTTTTATTTTCAAAGTCTCTTGTTCTAAAAATAAGTGGTGACTCAAAGAATAAAAAGTATCAGCATGCTAGAGTACTGTTTCTTCCTCTTTCTTCCACTGCAATATTTAGTTTATTGTCTTAGCACCTCTGTGTGTATTTATAAATAAAAAGAATAATTACAGGTCACAAAAGAATACAACAAATAGTGTGTTCATTTACAAAGAATGGAATGATTACTCAGTTAAGCTATCACTGCAGGAAGGTAGAAAATAATACGTGCAATATGCATGTGAAATGCATCTCTACCTTTTCCAAGCTTCTGCTGTCTTTTCATTTGCATCTCTATGTAAAAGATACTGGTTGCAGAAATAGAGAGCCACGTTAGACAAGCCTGCATAGCTGCTGGGCAAGTAAAGTTTATTAAAACCTTAGGGTAGAGAGCTAAAGAACATGCTCAACTTTTCTAATGTCACGGGAACCAATGAAACAAAGTAAGTATATTCATTCTATCTTTTCTAATTCACACCTCACACAAACCTATATACTATATTCCAGGAGATGGGATGGATTCTACAGTTGTCAAGTGCAAATGGATATATCTGCATGTGTATAAATATATTTAGCAATTAAAATTGCTAGTGAAGTATGGACAAAAGTCAAGCATAAAGACTCTTGTATTAAAGGCTTCTCCACATTTTTGGTACTCTGTAAAGATACTTCTGTGTGGGCAAGTTCTCAAATTAGAATCATAGAGACTCCAGCAAAAAAAAAAAAGAAAAAAAGAAAGATAGTGAAATACTATTTTAACTAGTCACACTGGAAATTTTTCACCCAGTTTTTGGCATTTTTTGAAAATCGATGACTTAAACACAGTTTATCCATTCCTGTAAGTAATGAGCATTAAGAATTGTATAGCTTTGGGGAGGTGCCTGGGTGGCTCACTAGGGTAAGCGTGGGACTCTTGATTTCGGCTCTAGTCATGGTCTCACGGTGGTGGTTGTGGGATTGATCTCTGTGCTGGGCATGGAGCCTGTCTGAGATTCTCCCTCTTTCTCTCTCTCCCTCGGCTTCTCTCTCTCTCTTTCTCCCCCCCAAAAAACCCCACAAAATATAACTTTGGATACTGAGTTGGGGCCAGTAACCTGTCACAGAAAATGAAACATGTAAAGAATTGTATAGTGTCTTGGGCAGAGTTATATTCAATAATGGTTACTGCTGCATTTAGTATTATTACTTTTTATGTTGTTATTATTAACTTATTGTTAGAGGTCATCTCCATGTATGATTCTTTGTGAAAATATGTATAAGGCTTATAGCTATGTGGCTACTCAACGAAAATAGGCACATTGTGTTTCCCATTGATTTGCCATCATTTCATGTATTTTTGTATCTCACCTGTCCCCTGTGGTCAACAATGTGCTATCTGGAGCCATGCTGTCTGAGTTGGAATCTCAGCCTGCCACTTATAAATTGTATGATCTTGGGCAAGTCACTTAATCTCTCTGTCTCAGATTTCCTCTGTAAAGTGGAGATAAAAATAGTACCTTCTATAGCGGATATTCATGAGGACTCAGTGAGTTAACATATGGGATGTTAGAGTAGTGCTTGGCACTGAGCATCAAGCAGCTTTTAGCTATCTTCTGCCTCTATGCCTCGTTTTGTGTTTTAACTCTTATCAAAAGAGGTGATAAAGGCAATATGTACAAAATGAAAAAATTAAATTACACATGTAATACCTTGGAATTGTCTGCATCTGTTATACATTGCTTTCCTAGTAACGGCAAGTAAACAAGCACATCATGCATTGAATTGTATCGATGCACGTGCACGGCATTTTTAAATTTTCCCATTGCACAGAGACATGTAAGTGGATTAATAGAGGGAAAATAATTATTTTATGCACAAAGTCACTGTGGAAAATATTTTTAGTTCTTTGAAGTGTTTTTCCCCCTCTCAACTAATTATCAAGTAGCTGCCTGATTGCTGATGATTGATGACTGATGGAGAGGAGGTTCAGCAGGTGCTAATAGTTTGGTTAGCATAAGTGGTTCTGAGGAAGGAGCTGCATATTTTTGAGGCAGACAGAGCTACGGAACATTCTCTCGAGGGTGGTGATTTGGAGGGTACATGTAGAATTTGTGTTACAAATGAAAAGAGTGGGATCTGAAGATTGTCTTAAATGTAATTGCTAATGATAATAATAGTTCTGCTTCTGACGATGATGCATAAAAAGGGTATTTTAAACTTTCAGGAGACAAAAGAAAGTCAAAAGCAACTTAGAGACAAACCACACTTCCCTAATCTGATATTTAAAAAAAAAGTAAAACCTGTAACTACATAGTTTTTTTTTTTAAAATGACACATGTTGGGTGTTAAGTAAATGATAATTTTGAAATAAAAAATAAGTGAAGTATAAGTATTAATAAACTGTGATTTCTTTATTAAAAAGCCTATTATTTTAATGGAAGTCTGTTCAATTAAAATTTCAACATACACGTAAATGTTCTTGGAAAATTTTTTCCCCTCAGTGGTAATTTTCTCATTTGGTTGAGGCATTCTGAAAGACAGAAAGATGAAATTCAGCAGGGACAGCTAACAATGGGAAAATACCTGTCACATGTAGAGGATGTGAGTGAGAGCCCGTAGGGGTACCTATGACCCTGTCTGTGTCTCAACATCTCCATGGAGTTTCTGAGGGTCCAGACAACACAGGAAAGAATAGGAACATGAGAGTCAAATCTCCACACCCAGCTGCTACAGCAGGCTGAGTTGAAATATGTGGCCCCAAGCCAACTGAACAGCATTTACCTCCTCTCGAGCCCAAATCTAGATCATATGATTTCCATATGGTGTCTTGGGGGCATATAGGAAAAAAGTAAAGAAAATGAAATTTAACAAAGTGGAGGTGAGGAAGGAGTTGTGAACAAAATGACCTGATCTACTAGCCATGCACCAAGCTATAAGCAAAAGAAATGTAGAAAGACAAGATAACGGTAGCTATTCTACCCTGAAGATTCAGGCCTTGCTTTGCTCCTCCCACCATATGGAAAGGGAGGAATGCAATAGAAGGTGTTCATCTTTCAATCATCAGTAAAGTTGACTACTAGTAAGGCCAATTAGCCTCTGACAAACTGTCAGCAATCCCTCTCCCAGAACATGTACGTGAGAACAATCTAGGAAGAACCAGCTGTAATACCCCCTCTCATGGCTGAGCATGATTTTTTTCACCAATGGCATGTATTCTTTTCCTCATAGGACTAGAAGACATAGTTGGGGCCGAGATTATAATTAATGGAAGGATCATTGGCTAAATTCAACTGAATACTTAAGATATTTCAGACATTCTTCTCAGCAAATAAAATGAATTACCAATTTTATTTTCACAACGGCTTCCTGTAATAAGTGTATTTTTGCCCCATTTTACAGATAAGGAAACTCTGGTACACAGAGACTAAGAAACGTGATCAAATTTTTATCAGGTAAGTGGTGGAACCAGAATTTAGTTTGATTCAAAGCCAAATTTTTAAAAATTATGTTCTACTGTGTTCAATAATTACATAAACAAAGGTCAAATCCCAGATGCTATATCTAGGAAAGTTACATACAGAGGGGAATTCTATTGTTTGTCCAAAAGAGTTACTGTGAGAATTATATTAAGTCACCTACAAGCCCATCTCTGTAGTCATGTTTTTTTCAACCTCTATAATGCTCTTTTTTAAAGTTTTTATTTAAATTTCAGTTAGTTAACATTATTTATTATTATTTCAGATGTACAATATAGTGATTCAATACTTCCATGTAGCACCCAGTGCTCTCACTAACTTCTATAGCACTCTTAACTGCCAAGGGTTCTTTGCTTACCTGTCCTTCACCTAACAGTCCTTTATTAACCATTATTGATAAACAAGTTTCTTGATTCTATTTACCTTTTCACAAACACATTGATTATATCTCCTAACTTCAGCTGAAATTTGACCACTTCTCTTCTAGAATTTTTCAGTTAAATTTCCTTTTTATTGCTAAATTTGTTCACCATGAAATCTCAAAGTAGGGACTATGGGAAGTACATATATACATATAGTGTGTGTGTGTGCATATATAATAGCATATGTGTATATATATTTATATATAGAGAGAGTATATATATAGTACATATATAGAGTACATATAGAGTACTATACCTATAGTACATATAGAGAGACTATATATATTGTAGTCTTATATTATATTATATTATATTATATTATATTATATTATATGTTAATGTATATTTTTATTTTCAATCTTCCCCAAATGTCAAGAAACTCTGTGAGTATTCATCAGGGTATCCCTAAAGAATAGACTAATGCCTGGTGTTTAAGGATCTTCAAAATATATTTGCTGGATAAATGAATGAAAACTGAATCCATATATATATATATATATATACACACATATACACACACATATATATACACATGTATATTTATATATTTATTTATATATAAAGGATTTATATATATAATTTTTAATTTATATTTTGCATTTATATTTAATTTATATTTTATATATTTAAATTTTAAATATATATATGTAACTTATAAAGGATTTATATATATACACAAATATATATATATGTATATATATATATATATATATATATATATATACATCTTTTTATAAATCTTAAGAAGGGAAAATTAAGGAGAAGATGCACCACTTCCTAGCATTTATCTCCATAAATATGAAGAAACCCCAATAGCATATAAAAAATCAATTTGTTTCATCTAGCAAAGCAAAGAACACTGGCGTCTTTCATATTGCTGTGCTTCAGATCTTTAATTTTATGAAAAGCACACCTAGGTCTAATTGCATCCAATTAAGATAAAATCAGAATACATTGTTGATGTTATTGACTTCATAAATCTAATGCTCAATTACTAAATGACTCCAAACCACTGCCAAGATCTAGACAACTGTTGCCTCTCTTAGAATGTCTTTTGCAAAAACAGCCTACATTTTAAATCACTTTGTATGCAATGAAGGTCAGCTGTCTATAGTTAATGGAATGTTTTCTTGCAGGAAAATTTATGTATATTGCCTTTCTTTCATCAGAATACATTTTTGGCTACATATGGCCTGATATTGAAGTGTCTCTTTATTTCTCAAAACAAATGTTTCACTGAATAAAGGCTTGACTTTAAAAAAACGAAAAAGTGAAGTATTCTATAAAATTACAATTTAGATATAAAATTATTAACAATTATTTGAATAATGGGCATGCTTTTATTTCAAAAATCAGAAAATTTTCAGAAAAAATTAAGAAGACATTTTTGTATGATATGAAACTGGACAAGGGATTATTCAAGCTATGGATTAGGAGAACTTTTGGTTTTTGAAATAGGAAAAAGATGAAGTCTAATAAATTATAACATATCTATAAGAAAATTCATATTTTACAAGTAAAAGCTACTGAAGCTTTATGAAGAGAAGCATTTCTGAAGCTTCACTTACCTGAAATGTATGACCACCCCACTTATAACAATGTGGGACTGAGCCTGGTAACCTCTCCCATCAAGGATCCATTTCTGAAGTCAGTGATGTGGGATGATCAGCTTTCAAATGCCAAATCAACCATCTACTGTTTATTGGATATTAGTTAAGTTTCTCAACCTATTTTATAAAATGCAGATATTCACATTTTTGGATATTCCTAAGGCTCCAGTGGATACATACCTATGGCATATCTAAAATAGTACCTAGCTCATAGTACTTACATTTTAAATGTTAGCTCATACTTTCTTTTATTTCTGAAACACTTGTCCCTGCAAGTATTTTTCCATGGCATGAGTAAATTGGCAACATAGTCAAACATCAAAGTCCTGTGGGCTTGTCTCAAATTGTATCCTGACTTACATGAAAAACAGCAAGGGTTTTAGGGAAATAAAGATAAATATGTCATTACCCATTTCAGTATTTGTTATTTATATTGTTCTGGACAAGCTATTTATCATGCCTAAGACTCATTTTTCTTTTTCTTTTTCTTTTTTTTAACCATCTACTTATCTAGCATGTACTATTGTTTGATTATAATTCTGTAATCTTCCCTTACCTTTGTAGATTAATTCCAAGCAATATTATAAAGGAAACAAACCAATAAGCATGAATTAAACTGCTATTACAGGAAAAATGTTTATTTTTACTACATAGGAGAACTTGAGTTGTTTATACTCTGACAATAAAAAAAAACAACCCTTATTTGGATTTGTAGCATTTGCCAATTTCTGTGGTATAAATTATAAATACCTCCACCAAATGTAATTTTAAGCAATTATAATGCTGTCAATGAACATGAAATTGGAAAAGGATGCATACAATTGGCTCTCTTAGGCCATTATGAGCTAGCTCCAACATACCGCTTTCTATACAGTAGAGGATTCTTAGCTTGTGCTCCATGTACAAAGTAACTTTCCCTAGGGGTAACAAAAAACCTTCCCCATCACAACATCCACAGAAAAATTCAGGATTCCACAGAGTCTGCAAAATCTGGAGTAACAAGTTACACAAATGGCTCAGATTTAGTCCTATTATCTAAAAATCACTTTGCAGAGTATAGTAGAGTGGAGAGATAGTATTTTGTAGAACTTAAATGCTGAAAATCTGTTTTTAAATATTCTACTTAGAACAAAATCAAGGAGAAGATGTGGAGTAAATAATAAGAAACTGAAAGCAAGGATTGGGCGTCAAAACACACACTAGAGAGTGTAGAACAAGATAAATATAAACTGGAGAAAAAGAAAAACAGTTTGCATTGTATCAGCATTTCTAAGACTTTGATGTGCATACAAATCAACTGTGTCTCTTGTTAAATGCAAAGCCTGATTCACTAGCAGTTGGAAGGGGTCTGAGATTCTGCTGCTTCCAATAGCTAAAACTGATTCCTCTTCTCTCACAACCAACCACGTTTTGAATAGCAAGGTATGAGATTATTTTAGCCACCTTCAGCTCTTCAGTGATAAGAAAATAAAAACTTACTCTAGAAAAAAAAATGCACAGTAACTAAACAACACTGAATTGTTTTTAGAAAATGAAAATTCAGTCATTCTCATAGGGTATAAATACGATAGGGAAGAGGCTCTTTATCTATTAGTTTGTTTGATGACTTATCTAGGAAGCAATGCCAAATAGTTTGGAAAGCGGCAACAATTTTGGTGAGGCTTGAGAGGGAGGGAGCCAGCTCTGTTCTCTGGAACTTTTTGAAGGAGGCCATCTTTAGCTCATATTGTAATATATTTCAGGAGCTGTACGGATGAAGAAAATCTGGATGTCCAGTAGGTGACAGGTATGCAGGTATGAAGGTGAAGGTATGAAGTGAATCTCCCCTAACTGCTCAGCAAAAAAGTACACATGTCAGCTTATTTTCCTCCAGCCTCGACCATAGAGTTAAGAACTGTGGACGTCTTTCTATAAAGCACTGTGCTCCAAGTCCACTTATGGCATTGTAAACAAAGACATCCAGGAAAATTCTCTTCCAAAGCATATGATGTCTCAAGTGTCTGCCGGGGCTTCAGCAGTTGGTATCAAGTATTTTAGCATGTGATTCATCCTCACGTGGAATTTCAAGAAAATTAAGTTCTAAATATGTGAGTTCAGGCTGCTGTTCTTGACAGATTATTCTCCAAAGAGCATCTCCTCCATATTTTGCTGTATAATATTTTGAGATTTAAAATATGCAATTCCTGCTTTCCTTTTTCCTCTCTTTAAATAAATAGCATATTCAGTACTTAGGGACAGTATGTAGTCAGGAAGACTGCTGTGATCCAATTGGAACCTGTGGCAAAAGGAAAAATCAGTCATATTGATCCTGTCTGTATTTAAAACTTAGAAACTTTGTTTATGCATTTTTGCATTTATTTTGATTTGTAAAATTTCATTAAATATTAATCTTTATGACTGAGATTTTTGGTGTCCTCTTAAATTTTGTACCTCACTTATCTCTATTAGCCAGATGGAAAGACTCTAAGACCTCCTGGTTTGGGTTTTACAAAAGTCTAAGCTTATTGCATAAGATGTAGCTTCTAGAAAGACATAAAGAAGATATTGAAAATTTTCCTACATGAGTGGGAAAGAAAATCCTTGAGCCATGGGAAGTAAATGGCTCTGTATGTTTTCCAGCAGCTTGGTTGCAGGTTTTAACCCCAGCAATACTCTTCCTACAGGAAGCAAATCCTAAAAAGAAATGGATTTTTGCACTTCTAAGGAGATGAAATTTTAGATATTAAGATTCTCAGGCTTGGGAAAGACTCCTGTGACCCAAGCATAGCGTGGAAACAGCAAAAAGCTAGGGAAAGATCATGGAAAGAGGACAAAAATATCTCCTTGGTGAGATGTTAACATGAATATAGAATTGTTTGGGGATTACTAGAAATAAATGAGATTAAACTTTTTTTTTTTATGATTTCAGCAGACTGTGTGTGTCTTTGTGTTTGCTGAAGAGGTTACTTAAAGAATAATAAAGAAACATGTTATTTCTGTACATCTTGAACCAATATTTATACCATGTACTTATAGATGCTTAGACCTGATGACTCAACCCTTCAGTGGCTTCCAGATGCTGGTTGGAGAGAATCTAGTGCATTCATTGAACACCACATGTACCTCAAAGGAAAAGAAAAAAGAAAGTATTTTGACCACAAAATTAAATTTTCAGAGAGGAAAGGCCAAGAGCCTATAGGGAGAATGAGATGGGCAGCCTGTGAAAAATTCAGGCCAACCGGAGAGCCATTCTATAACAATATACTAGGCAATTGAATCATTCTCTTGAAAAATTTTAAACCACTTACTGTGCCAACCACTTTTCAGGCATGAAGAGATGATATAAAGTGACCTATGTTTCTGTGTAATGTATATGCATTCTGAAAGTCATGAGAAGTTATTGCCAATGCAATGGTGACCTAATGCTAGAGAGTAAGAATGTCTATTCTAAGTAAAAAATGTTAGAAAACTTTTAAAAAGAGACTACTGTCTTTAAAAATTCTATCCATTGTAACACTTCGTTAATCAAAAACAAAACAAAAAAAACTTTAAGTGCTTTTACAAAAAATTTACCTGATAGGTAAATTAAACTAATGTCCAAGAAAAACATTTAAGTCATTTTATGAAATACACGTTGTTTAAAGGGTCATGCTTTGCATGACCACAAATTTCCATAACAAATTACAATATCTGTGAGGTAACTGAGTTAACAGTAAAGTATTTAAATGTAGTAGGCAATATTTTAAAAAAAAAGTTTTTATATTTATTTATTTTTGAGAGACAAAGAGAGACAGAACACAAGTGGGGGAGAGGCAGAGAGAGAATGAGACACAGAATCTGAAACAGGCTCCAGGCTCTGAGCTATCAGCACAGAGCCCGATGCAGGGCTTGAAGCCATAAACCGTGAGACCATGACCTGAGCTGAAGTTGGCTTCTTAACCGACTGAGCCACCCAAGCGTCCCTAAGTAGGCAATATTTTATTAAAAATATTTTAATTATTTTAAATATTTTATTAAAAATCTTTGCAATGGGGGAGCCTGGGTGATTCAGTCGGTTAAACCTGCAACTCTTGGTTTAGGCTCAGGTCATGATCTCACGGTTCATGAGTCCAAGCCCCATATTGGGCTCCACAGCTGGCATTGTGGATCCTGCTTAGGATTCTCTCTCCTGCTCCCTCTGCCCCTCCCCTGCTTGTGCTGTCTCTGTCTCTCTCAAAATAAATAAAATTAAAAAAAAATCTTTGCAATGTTATCAAGACCAAAAACCAAAAAGCAGTAGATTTAAAGAGAAATATAGCTAACCAATTGTAAGCTTAGCAAAAGAATTCTTATTAGATATTGATTCTGAAATCTATTATATAACTTATTATGAATGTCTCAATGTGAGAACATTTTTTCTATTTTAATCTGGTAGTATCATAGATTTTATTTTTATTAAGAACAACTATAAACCCCCTCCTCAATCACTAGTCCTTAAATTCTGAGCTTTTTATTCATTCTTGGTCACTGAGCTGAGTTCTTACATTTCTGAAATGTGAGTATATTCACTCCCCATATTCTTGGAAACATTTCTTTAGTAGAACTTACCCTGCCCCTCCCTATTGATCTTCATCATCTATGACTCTTTCTGCCCAGAGAAACATCTTAGATAAGTCAGTGAAGCTAGATTCTAGTGAGTGAAATTGAAAGAGAGAGAGACATTCTGTGATCAGGGAGACCAATTAGGAGTACAGCAAGGGTTCAGAAAAAAATAATTAAGCCCTGAACTAGGGAACTAACAGGTGGAATATCGAAAGAGAACATTTATGAGAGATGCTAAAAAAGTAGAGAGTAGAGTATTTAGTATGGGAGTGAATCTATAAGAGATGTCCACATTGTTGTTGTTGGCTATTGAGTGGTGCCATTCATTGAGATAGAGACAAGGCGGAGCAGAAGTGCTTTATTTGGTTCTGTGAGTGTATGTGTGCCACCGAGGTAGCATGGGTGATGCTGCTGCCATGCCCATTTCATTTCATTTATATTTTTGTAGATTATCTACATTTTGTCCCAAATACTTCTCCTGTCAGCATCATCCTTTCCCAATATGGTAGGGCTATCTATTCCATTAGTCTGATTTCCCTCACAATAAAGGTCAACTGGAATCACTAACATCCCTAGGAATTTTATTTCCAATGTATGTAAAATGTAACATGATAATCTATACATTTAGATGTGGATTAAAAATATGAATCAAAAGCTCACCAGATTCCAGTATGGAAAACATCCCAACATTAATGGGAAATCTGATTCATCTCTATAATGGAAGTCACATTCCCAAGCTCAACCGACAAAGAAACCAGAGGCTGACATTTTAAAAATCCAACCCAGTTACCAATTTCAAAATTGAGCTAAAATCAAATCATCTTGTCAGTAGGAGTGCTGATTAATACCTGTCCCAAAATATGAAAGAGCAAAGCAACAAAATAATAGGAATAGGAAATTTGATAACCCACTTCTGTGAAGCATACAGATTCAGACAAGTTAAAAGCAGGCAAAATAGTATGATTACCTAACAACCCCATTGGGTTCTACCATTGAACCACTGCAAACCCAAAACCAAGATCCAAGCTGTGTGATTTTGATTAATTTATTAATGTTCGCTGAAACTCGTTTTTCCATATATAAAAGTGAAACAGCAGTGACATCTACTTCGACTGAAGCTGCATGAGGGTTAAATGATATTGAAGTAAAGCAAATTGTCTTGTACTAGTAAGTGGGCAGTAAAAATTATTATTTATCACACTATTATGTTGTAATAATTGGGCTACAAAACAATAAAAAAATATACATAGAGCTGTCTGTATGTCCTTTTTAGTGGATGAGTGGTTTGTCAGTTGTGTATGTGGCCAAAATTTCCCACACTGTGGCTTTCCTTTTCTCTTTCTTATTAGTTTGATGAACAGATATTTGTAATTTTAATGAAATACGTGTTTTTCAGTGTTTTCTTGCCTATTTCAAGGTCATGAAATGGAAATGAAAGAAAAGAAATAATTCATATGTTGATGTACTTGATGGGGAAAGAAAGATCAAGAATAACAACTAGGTTTTGATGTAATTGTTTAACCAGTAATGTCATCTACTGTAATGGGAAAAACTGTAGAAATAGGAGACACAAATCAAAATTCTACTTCGAATATGGTAGGTTTAAAGTGATCTTTATCTGTCTATTTGGGATACATCTCATGTTCTTGGACATGTTAGTACTATGGATTTAAGTTACGCCATGTGATATATAAAAATGAGAACCCCTAAGAAAATACTGGGATATGCCTGCATTTAAAGTATTGGAAGGAACTTGTGAAGGAGACTAAGAAACAGGCAAAAAATCAGACTCTATGTGGATCACATAAAATCTAAAAAAGGAAAGTGAGTCAAGGAAAATGCTGCTGAGATGTCAAATAAGACATAATCAGGAAAGTGTTATTTGATTGGGTAACACAAAAATAATTTTTGATCCTGACAAAAGCAATTTCAGTGGATTGGTTAGAGAGATAGAAATTGAGTGATGAGTGGGGGCATCTGGGTGACTTAGCTGATTGAGTGTCCAACTCTTGATATCAGCTGAGGTCATGATCCCAAGATTGTGGTATCAAGCCCTGCACTGGCTCTGCACTGAGAGTGAAGTCTGTTTGAAGCTCTCTCTCTCTCTCTCTCTCTTTCTCTCTCTCCCTCTGCCCCTCTCCCCTGCTTGTGCACTCTCTCTCTAAAATTAAAAGAAGAAGAAGAAGAAGAAGAAGAAGAAGAAGAAGAAGAAGGGGGAGTAAGGGAGGAGGGGGAGGAGGAGGAGGAGGGGGAGGAGGGGGAGGGGAAGGGGAAGCAGAAGGGGAAGGAGAAGAAAAGAGAAGGAGAAGGAGAAGGAGAAGGAGGAGGAGAAATTGAGTGATGAGGGAAGAGTGGAGACAAGGAGGTCATATCCAAATTTCAAAAGAATGTTCTATAGTAGGGAGAACAATACAAATAGAGGAGTGTTTAGAGGAGAATATGGAATCAAGAAAATTTTTTCATTTCACAAAAAGAAGAGGGAAATATTCTGAGACAACAAGAGATCCAGAGCTCATTGGAAGAGAGATTTGGATCACATATGCAAGGGACCATTTGTTCCATCAAAAGAGTAAGGAAGCCATGGTATGTAGACACAGAACTAGATTGGTTTGTAGGCTGAACAGTAACAACACTAGATTTATGTTTTAGGAGGAGGAGGGGAAGTTTAAAGGAAAAAAACAGTTCTCATTTGGTCAGGTGAATTTGGACATGCCTGAGAGATGTGCAGGTGACTGGTAGATACATGCTGTTCATTTAGTTTTGTTGTCTTATGCCTAGACACAAGTCTATGTGCAAAATAGGCTGTGATGTTTTAAAATCAATTAAAATTATGGCCAGTTGGCCATATGCTTCTAGACATATGAAAAAAAAAATTAAAATGCATTTAACACATAAGTACAGAAATCACTTCTATTAAATTAAACAAACATTAAAACACCTAACCTAATGTTCCATATCAAGATGAGGTAGCAGTGACTTGAGAAAAAGCAATAGATCCAGCTCCAGCCACACAAGGCTACAGTTGTTAACAAACAGATTGTGATATTGTAGGATACTTACCTAAAACTCTTAAAAAATGTAGACTGTATTTCATTTATCTAATTGATAATATGACCAATGTGCAAACAGGGATATATTTAGAATTTCCATTTCCCATCTTGACAGTCAAACATTTATTTTCTATACATATCACATATACATTGCAATTGTATGCAAATGATAGCCTAGAGAACACTTTTGCAGAAATTGGAATTTTTTTTTTGTTGTTTCAAACATGCTTAAGATCGGAATGAAAGTAACACATTATAATTTCTAATGTGATTCTTTTCATTTTCAGAAAGGTTGTATCTTGCCCAAGGAAGATATGTTTCTTTATATGGACATTTGTTTTTCATGAATTTATTTACTTAGTATCACCAAAGTTTAGGTAAGGAGATAGCAATGCATCAAAAACAAACATGTTTTTGAGATGGCTGTGGAAACTTCCAGATAATTTAAACTTAATTATGACATCTTGCTTCAGTGTATCAGTGGTCTTGTCTTCCACTATTAATTAGACAACAAAACATCATCCGTATGGAGATTTTCATACATAGCTTCCAAATTTTAAGTTGTTCTCTACAGTCTGAATAAAATTACTCCATCGTCCTCCCTTTTTGTCTCACAAAGATAACAATACATATTAGAAAAACTGTGATCAGTGGTCTCATCGGAACATGCCAGGCTATTGGATGAGCATGGCAGGCTCTGCACCTGGGCAGCAGGTGAGAGCAAAAACCAACTAGTTACTGTGTGTCAGTTACTTTCACTATTTATGCATATGTATCATTGTATCGAATATTCACATTTCTGTGAAACTGGTGTTATCATTAACTGTTCTTCATCCCATTTTAGAGATAATAGTAATACAGACACTGACACATTTTTTTTCCAAATTCACAGAACTTAGAAATTGAGCTGAGCCCTCAGCCCAGATCCATACAACATGTAACCCCAAGCTTTACCTGCTGAGTCCATCATACTGGAAGTAAAGCAAGTAACTGCAAAGACCCACGCAGTTTCCCTAGGATTCTGGAAACATTTTATCATTTTTTGTAAAGTCAAGTTTTTTTTAAAGTAATTCACATAAATTAATCCAAAATATAACTGGGATTTACAGGGAGAGAGAACAGATTTCTCACCGAACTCAGAGATAGGGCAAAGAACTGGGTCCTGTGCAAACTGGAACTAAAAGGCAGACATCAAGATGATAAACTCTGCCTCTCCAGAACAACAAACAGTTTCTCTTTTGTCTAATGTTTCTTTTTTAATATCAGCAGCATTGCTTTTCAATTGGCCCCCTTTACTTGATGTGCACCTAATGCATAAGAGCTACACAATCTGACTAGTACTGTGACCTTCTAAATCTTTGTTGTCTTAAAAATGTAGCTAGCTACATTTAAGTTCACATTAATTACATTTAATCCAATAAAAAATTTAGTTTACCTTTCTCATTAGCCACATTTCAATTTTCAATAGCCACATTTTCATCATCCCAGAAAGTTCTAATGAGCGGTCCTGTTCCAATTCTTTGCCCACCATGTGCTGTTTGTAATTTCTTTTTTTCTTAAATATTTATTTATTTTGAGAGAGAGACAGAGAGCATGAGTGGAGGAGGGACAGAGGGAGAGAGACACACAGAATCTGAAGCAGGAACACAGTCTCTGAGCTGTCAGCACAGCCCCATGAGGGGCTTGAACCCACGAAACATGAGATCATGACCTGAGCCACAGTTGGATGCTTAACCGACTGAGCCACCCAGGCATCCCTGTTGTTTATAATATGTATGCCTACATGTTTGAATTCCCAATTAATGTGAGACATTTCATGCAAGTTCCTGATCCCTTGTCAGAATCAGATGTCTATCCTGGTCTAATTGCCTTTGACTAGGAAGAGAAAGATCCTTGCTCAATTTGTATAACATGTAGAGAGGGCAGCAAAGTCTAGTACTCTCTCTTTTCTTCATTTTACAGATATAATGTCCATGTTACACAGGATTATAAATTACTGCCGTTCACTTTTTTTTTTCCTTACAAAGGAACATAGGCCTTGACTCTTTAGTTCATCCTGTGCCTACTGTTTTGTATTAAGTTTATATTAGGTTGGAAATTAATAACTAACAGGTATATATTTTAGCTGGAAAAAGGCTCACAATATATTCTTTGTATGGCTTTTACTCCAAAATTAAATAGATTAACGATAGCACATACAGGGCTTAAAACTATTTCGAGTTACTCAGGATGTAGTATCAGAGGAATTTCATTCTTTACGTATATCTATGGACTTGGGTATGATTTTCTTGGGTATGATTTGAGCAGTAGATTTCTGGGACACTTCTCAGGTCCATCAAGTGGATGTGCAAGTGAGGAGTGCAAAAACTTGCACTTCATTGGCTACAGAGAAAATATGCCTCTGATCCTTGGCATGTGTTTCTGAGAATTTTATTATAATTTAGAGAAGGTTTATGAAGACTGTGTGGACAATTAAAAAGTGTCAGCCTAAAATAAAAATTTCCATCAGCATCCTGTTTTATTAAGACTTATTAATCCTATGCTTCAAAAGGTCGGATTAGCAGGAATATTGTTATTTAACACCATTATCTGTAAGTGATTCTATCAGAGAAGCCTACATAAATGAATCTAACCCTCAGAGACTTGTAAATGTAATTAATGTTCATGATAACTTTCAATTCTTTGTGTGAAAGGAGCTTTTGAAATAAACTGGTTATTGATGTTGTATTGTTGATGATAGAAAAACACATCTTAGAGTATTATTTATATGAAAATTGGTACTATGATTCCAGTGTGTGAACAACAAAAATAACCCCAATGATATACACATTTTTATTACACTTTAAATTTTTTTTTAACGTTTACTTATTTTTGAGACAGAGAGAGAGAGACAGAGCATGAACGGGGGAGGGGCAGAGAGAGCGGGAGACAGAGAATCTGAAACAGGCTTCAGGCTCTGAGCTGTCAGCACAGAGCCTGACCCGGGGCTCGAACTCACGGACCACAAGATCATGACCTGAGCCGAAATTGGATGCTTAACTGACTGAGCCACCCAGGCACCCCTATTACACTTTAATATAAAATTCTTCCTAACATTGTTTTTTTGTGTGTGTGTGTGACTGAGATAAATAGAAGGTCCATTTAACAATTTTAAATGAGGTTAATATTAGAGTAAAAAATCTTGCACATTTACCATCAAATATCTCATCACCATTATTTTCCAATGTTCTTAAAAAACAAATTTAACGGCAGATAAATGTTCACCTCTAGTAATTGCAGATATAAAATACCCTTACGCTCACTCCTTAGTTTGCCTTAAAATTCTTTCTCCTCTAATGTAGGCTATTTCAATATCTTCCCAGCTAGTCTGCCCACTTGTCTTTAGCATCTTCCCTCTGCAACCATTCTGATGCTGTTATCTTGTTAAGACAGAGATAGAAGACAACCTGAAACATAAAAGGGAAGGAATTTCAGGTTTACTTCAGTGTGAATTGGGAACATTATTTTATTTCTATATGATAGGCTTTTCTTATCTGTAAAATGAAAATAATACATGTCTCTCGGGATTATTATAAAGATTAAATGATGTAACCTATAGGTAAGGAGCAGGCAAATGATAGAATCATAATCATCCTACCTTGTATAAATTTGCAGTGTCTCCTCATTATGAATTAAGGAAGAAACTCCTTACCAAGACTGCCAAGTTCTGCATCATAAAATCATATCCCTTTCCAGCCTTTTTAATATTGGGGTTTTAGCCAAACAGAAGTACCCGTGTATGATAAGAGTGTGTTCATTTCTTCTACCCTTAGCCTGTTCTCTCCAAAGCCATGATTTTGCATATCCTGCTTCCTCCACCTGGAATGACTCAGCCTATCATTTCCTTTATCTAAATCATATCTACATCTAATCTTCCACCCATTTTCCTCAAGACACTTCTGAATTCCCACAGGAGAAATTCACTCTGTCTTCTCTACTCCTGGGACCCACAACACCCAACTCAGAGACACTGAACTTCTTAAATGAAATAAATTATTATATATATATATATATATATATATATATATATATATATATGCATATTATGTGAGGCTTTTTCCCTGAAGTTAACTCTCAGGAAATAGGGAATGCCTAAGTGCGGGCTCTTGCAGACTTGTTTTATAGGGTGTCTTTTTTTTTTAAAGAGAGATATACATTAGGTGAAGCAGTCATCCCTAGATCAGGATACTTACAGAGGTAACCTGACATAAATCAAGAGCCAAACTATAATAGCAAAAGCAATAGACAGCATAAATTTTGTCATTGTTACTGGGTACATGCTCTCATCATTGAAAGTGTACGTTATAATCATTAAAGAGAGAGAGGGAGAAAGAAGATAAAAACTTGTAAAAATTATTTGACAACTATGCAATAAATTGTTACACTGTGGAGACCACAATTATATCTATAATAAAAGAAATATTAAAGACAAATAATTGTTCTAATTTCAGGACTATGGGAATTTGTGATTTTGAGTTACGATATCTTGCCTCACACACATATTCATCTCAAATAATTTAGATGATAAACATAAGAGAGAGGGGTTGTGTCAGATGATGAAATTAATGTCAGAGAAGAATACAACTAGTTGAATAAAATGATTTCATGCCTTGTGAGAAATTAAAGTAGTAATTTAAAATTAATTCATTATGTTATTTTAATTACATATATAAATAAACAAATTAAATATTATATATATGCAATATTATCACAATGATTGAGTTTATACATTCAAATTGACCAAAAAAACTATTTAATGGGAATATAGAAATCACCTTATATTTGATGTCGTCATATGGTCAAGACTGTCATATGTTTATAATGTCATGTAATGTTGTGTAAAAAAAAAATACTATGTGAGGAGGAATTCATAAAATATCGATTCCCTTTACTCCACTTTCTTTCCTCTACCCAGTTTATGAAATCATTTGTCTATTCTATAATATTTATTTATTCATTTATTTACTCAACTAATATTTCTTGAGCATTTTTTACATGCTAGGCATCATGCTGTGCACTGCAAGTATGGTAGTGAAAGAAACTGAAAAAAAAGACCTGCTTTCATTGAGTTTCCATTCTTTATATTCTTTTTGGTGAGACATTAGATAGATGATAGATAGATAGATAGATAGATATCACCAGATCTTAATAAGTACAAAGGACAAAATACAAGTGGTTAGAGCACTTAGAAAGTAATGGATGTGGGTTGTATCATTTTGAATATGAAGGTTATAGAAGGCTCGTTGTTAAGATATCTTTTCAACAAAAACCTAAATGAATCAAGGAAGAAAGTCTTGAGGATACATAGAGAAAGAACATTCCATGCAGAGAAAAAAAGCCCTGTGAAGGCCATGATGACAGATGGCCTGTGTGCACAGAGGGATCAAGCCTGAGTTTTTAGGAGCTGAGTTTGAGGAGAGTGGAGATGAGGTTCATTTAAGGTCTTCAAGCCATTGTAAAGGCTCTTAATTTTACCCTGAGAAAGAATGGAGATCATTGGATTTTGAGCAAAAGGATAACTCTAGTTGCTGTGGAGGAGTGTGTGTATTTGTGTGTGTGTGTGTGTGTGTGTGTGTGTGTGTGTGTGATGAAAACAGACTAGTAAAGAACTACTGACGACTTCTTGTTACAGGTGATAGCTAGTTTCTACCTTGTTGTAATGGTGGAAGTTCTGAGGAATGTTTTTTCTAGATTTTATTTTTTACATGAAGCCAAAAATATTTGTCAATTCAGTGTATGCAGGATACAACAGAAAGAGAAGAATTGATGATAACTTCAAACAGTTATTACAGCTATTTCAGGCATAGCTTATCTCATTTTTGAGACTTGGAAATACTGATGGCCCAGATAATGTTTGTTTTTTAATTTTTCTTACCCACATTAAATAGGAAGTATATTCTCACCAGAGTGAGTTTTCCAAGAATGTTATTTTAGGTGATAATAATGATTGAAGAGCCATTGTCAAGATGTTAGAAGAGACACAAGAAGCAGATTGAAGTGAGAGCATCAGGAAGGGACACTATTTTTGCTGTGAATAAAACTGAGTTGGGAATGTGTTTAGTATTGTGAGTAAGTAAAATATAGAAGAGAGATCAAAGATAGAGTAACATATTTTGGAATCTTCCCCATAGTTTAACCTAAATAATGTAATTAAATGAAATCCTAGGAAGAGTATGTATAACCAGAAAGCAAAGAGGACTATATTAAAAAAAAAAACTTTGAAATTGTGCAACGTGTGAGATTATTAATAGATATGAATCAGTAGGAAGACAACTAGAGGTCTTCTCCTTGTATGGTTTTGCATACAAGGAGATATTGTGGTTTGGTTTCAGACCATTGCAATGAAGCAGATATTACAAGAAAGCACCTCAAGTGAATTTTTTGATTTCCTACTATATATAAAATTATGTTTACATTATACTGTAGTCTATTATTTTAAGTTTATTTATTTTGAGAGTGACAGCACACATATAAGTGGGGGAGGGGCAGAGAGAGAGGGAGAGAGAGAATCCCGAGCAGGCTCCGTGCTGATAGCCAGGCTCAATCTTGCAAACCGTGAGATCATGACCTAGCCAAAATCAAGAGTTGAATGCTTAACCAACTGAGCCACCCAAGCACCCCATACTGTAGTTTATTAAGTATACAATAGTATTGTGTTTAAAAACACAATGTGCGTACCTTGATTAAAAAACACTTTATTGCTAAAAAAATGTTAACCTTTTTCTGAGCTTTCAATGAGTTATAATCACTGATCACAAATCACCATGACAAAAACAATAATATTGAAAAAGGTTGAAATTTTGTGAGAATTCCCAAAACATGACACAGAGACACAAAATGAGCAAAAGCTGTTAGAAAATTGAGTCAATAGACCTGCTTGATGCAGGTTTGCTGCAAAACTTCAATTTGTAAAAAAAAAAAAAAAAAAAAATATATATATATATATATATATATATATATATATATATATATATTTGTGAAGCTCAATAAAACAAGATATGCCTGTAAAGAGCTTTATCAATAAGTGTCTAGGTATTACCAATATGTCAACTCAAAAAGACTTCTAATATATATGATGTATGACACATGACACATATAACAATCTTGATCATTTGTCAGTATCAAATATAGGGTGAATCCCATTTTCCCATTGAGAAGATCCTTTAAAATTTTTTCGGGCCAACTTCAATGTATAAAGCCCAGGGTTTTGGATAATATTGACAAATAAACAGGTGCCTGGGTGGCTCAGTCGGTTCAGCGTTCGACTTTGGCTCAGGTCATGATCTCACAGTTCATGGGCTTCAACCTTGCACTGGGCTCTGTGCTGACAGCTCAGAGCTTGGAGCCTGCTTTGGATTCTATGTCTCCTTTTCTCTTTGCCCCTCTCCAGCTCATGCTCTGTCTTTATCTCTCTCAAAAAATAAATAAACATTAAAAAATTACAAAAAGAAAAACAGACTAATAGAATGTTGATTTTTGTTCTTTTGTATTCTTGGATAATTTTGTTCAGAGAGACTGGGATTTTCCTATAGTCTCTTGTATAAAATGATCTTGATATGCCCAAACTGATTACATTGGGGTGACCTCATAGAATACTTTTGGACATTCAGGCATACAAAGGAACCAATCATGATGCTTTGGGAAAAAAATGTTCCCAGATAGGTGTGCCTGTGTGGCTCAGTTGGTTAAGCCAGGTCATGACCTCATGGTTCATGGGTTTGAACCCAGAATCGGGATCTGTGCTGATGGTGTGGAGCCTGCTTGGGATTCTCTCTCCTTCTCTTTCTGCCCCTTCCCCACTTGTGCTCTCTCAAAATAAATAAATCAACTTTAAAAAAGTTCTTTTCCCACATAAAAGGTGAAAGGAATATGATGAAAAGCCTCCTCTTTTCTTTTTTGTCTCTGGACATAATTGTTTGAAGATATGATGACCTAAGCTGTGACAGCTGTTTTAACTATGTGTAACTTCCTGTCTTATACCTTTAAAGGCTCATGTTTGAAGATGAATACCATCACACTTATGATAAAACAAGAAAAACAGATGGTTAAACATAGGTTGTTGATAACTTTATTGAGCCACCAGTTTAACCCTAATACCTAAACATTTTGACATGAGGGTTACTAAATATCCTTATTACTTACAGTCGGACAACCTCTAACTCAAAATGCTATAAGATGCAATAAAGCAGGACAAAAATAGCAAAAAAGCAGCAAATTTGATTTGAGAATGTTTTAACATGACAATGCACGTGCCTTCAAATGAAGGATAGTAGCAAGAAATAAAGATGGTAGGTGGTGTTCAATATCAATAACCACAAACACCATAGTTTGAGAAAGCACTCTACTCAGTGTCTTAGCACTAACTTATTTGTTTTCTGAGTAGCTTCCACACTGGCAAATCACATTCACCTGAAGATAGTTGTCAAAATGTAGATTTATCAGCTTTATCACTTTCAGACTCCCAATTGACAAGGCTCCATGAATCTATACAACTATCCCAAAGGAATTTTTCTGTAGATTAAAATTAAGGCTGGCAAAAGGTAAATTTAGGATGCTAATCCCAACAGCTTCCAAATAGGGGGAGCTGGAGAGGGGTCTGAGCCTCTCAGACAGGTAAAATATTTCAAAAAAAACCTGGAATTTGGTAGGTTCATGACTGCTTAGGCTTCGTACAAAAAGCAAAACAAACAAAACAAAAACAAAAACAAAAAACAAGCCAAGCCAAACAACAAACAAAAAGATCTACAGAAGTAAGGCTGGAGCTCAAAGACTGGAGAGCTGAAGCTGATGATAAACACCCTGCCCTGTAGGTGGTTGGCAGGCTCACGGCAGATGAGGGCCTGGCCCTTCAAATGGGGCTACAAAATTTTCCAGGTGAAAAGGCACAAAAAGAAAGAGATAAAGAGAAATGCGGCAGAGATTTCCAGCAGAATGAGGTCTGAAAAGAAACATTTGTTTTTGGCAATTAAATAAATTGAAGAACTAAGTAAGACAAGTTCAATACAGTGGCTGAGACAATATCAAGATAGTTCAAAATAAAGAATGGCACTTGTGAAAGTGCAGATAATGAGGATAGATGACCCCTTGAAAAATATTCTGGGTAGGGAGAAGAGAGATATAGAACAGTGAATAGAGAAGCAATCCCATCATCAACACTATGTCAGTACTTTACTTCCTAAAGTCACTGTTCTTTTTAATTAAAGGTGACAAATAACCAACTATTTTATGTTATTGTATTAGCAGACAAAAATTTGTGGTGAGTATTCACTGCAAAGGAAGAGGTCAGTGCTTGACTCGACCATTCATTTCAGAAGAGAAAAAATGACTGCATGAATAAATAAATAGCATAGTTCATAGCAATAATCCAGCAATAGGTAATTTAAGTATTACAGAACTTGTCTTAAAACAATTAAAACTTTAAGACAAGTGATAAGAAAGGTTAAAAACATATAACAAGAATATTCTGGAGCAATAATGAGCTGTCAGTATATTTCTAATCGCAGCAGGCAAATGTCAGCCGGATTTTCTTATCCAAACTGACCGCTGTATCTCTTCTCTGTGAATGGAGAAGTCAGAATTTGATGTAGCCAAATACTCTTGCTGGTTTTGGTATGGTAAGTGAGTTATAAAATGATGTGTCATGGAATAACCTCATTTATTCTCAGTTATGAAGGATATCATAAATTGCAGTTAGTTCAGTTTTACCGACATGAAAAGTGATGACCAATAATTAATGTTATATTTTCCCATTCTGCTCTTCCAGTCTTTTATCAAGAAATTTATCCATGATAGAAATTAAAGTGGTATCTCATATTTAAAAAATAAATAAATAAATAAATACAGAGCCCCTTGCAAATTCATTGTCCTAAGCAGTGTTTAGTTGATCACTATCACTCAGCTGCTCAGGACAAAAATGTTATTGCTTGATAGATTTTCTAGGATGAGAGTCTACTTGTCGAAACATCTATACACAAGTCTTTAAAACGGGTTAAAAACAGACTTGATTGTAGTGGTTCCATTGCAAAACAATGGGCCATCTGTTTCATTAAGTCTTTAACAGTGCTGGGTCCTTTACTTCCTCTTGGCTAAATGTTTTTTTTTTTTTTTTTCCCAGAATTGTTGAGTTTCAGCCAGCCTAATTCACAACTCTCTTCAAGAGTTGTTCTCTTGCTGAATAGCTGAGCATCAGCTGGTTCTCTCACTGAATCACCACCAGAATATTATTGCCTCCCTCCTCCCCACATTCTCTTTATTTAGAAGTTTATTTTTTTCCAGTAGTGGGAAACAGCTGGCATAAATTTGAACAAAAAGAACATTTTTATATGATATAACTAAAATATAATATAGGAACACCAAATAGGTGTGAATAGGTGTGTATGTTCTTGTATAAATATATATACTTATATATATACACACATATACACAGATGTATATGTGTATATATACATATATATATACATATATGTACCTATATATGTTATATATATAGGTACATATATATGTTGATCCACTTTTCTCATAATTTCAATGTAATAAATATTCAATATTTGACATAATTTAGAAATTGCCACCAAAATAATTCTATGTGGCAGATACTGTTGATTGGCTTTTCACCATTCTCTTGCCCACCTCTCCCTTTTCTAAAGAGAATCCTAATCTTATTTAGTTAACACTTCTGTCAATTTAGCCATTTGCTTTAGCTTTCACTGCAGAGGAGATGATCCTGATTAGGTATCAATGATTGTTTGCTAACTTATTTTATTATGAAAAAAAAATAATTCAGTAGACTTCATCATTCACACATTTAAGAAACTACAAATGAGATCCTGATGTATACCAGATACAGTGTTAAGCTATGGGATAGGGATAAAAATGCTGGGAAAACCTCTATTCACAGTAGGAGAATAAAAATTCTGTATAAATAGTATGTAGACTGTACATTAGGGGAGTAATAAAAGAAATGAAATGTAACTGGAAAGATAAGGGAGATGACTTCAGGGAACAGACTCTCATGATGAATAGGGTTTTGCTACATTGATAAAGAAGAAAAGGTACTGTGTCAAGTTGAAGCTCAGTAACATAATACAGTGCACCTTAACAGTGCATCAAGGTACCCACTTGCAATTTAATACAAATGTGACAAAAAGTATAAAGAATGAGATGGCATAAATTATGCCTGCATTCAGATCCTAGAAGACTCTATATGCCAGGCAAAAGGAATTAGTCTTTATCCTGAAGGTTTTAGGCTAAGCATGGGTATGAGTGTGACATAATAAAATTTGTAATCTAAGGAGATTATTTGTTACCACCGTGAAATAAGATTGAGATTGTTCACAGATTATCATAGAGGCACAGATCTTGTTACTATCCTGAGGAGAAAGAATCACAATGCAAAGATACTGTTATTGGAGACAGAAAAGTTAGTACTTATTTAAAGAATAAATGAGAGAGGATATCAACAAAATTGATGAGCAAATAAATGTGGAAAATCGGGAGATAATGTTTTGGTTAAAGTCTATTTTCTAGATTAGGCTATTGATAACATTGTGAGGCCATTAGAAGACAGTTGAAATTCAGTGAGAGGAGTAGATTTGTAAAGTGTAAAAAATCGCTTTCCTTTTGGATATATTGAGCTTGAGACCTTTGTGGTACATTTGAATAGACAACTGGAAACACAGATTTGTAGTTCAAGAGCAAAGTCTATATTGAATATAAGATTTAAGAGTCATCAGCATCAGTAGTTATAAATACAAAACTCAAAGCAATCCTCCAAGGAGAGTAGAGAACAAGAAGAGGGTGTTGAGGCTGGGCAACTCAGCACTAATTATATATTTAGAATATAAAGAGACAGAAATTCCAGGACATAATAGCAATAATAAATAGCAATACAAGAAAAATAGCAATAAGCAAATAGAAAAACAAAATGTTAAATGGGAGAAAAATAAAATTGTGTGAAAATAAAAATCATTATAAGAAAGGAAGTGAAGAAGAAAATAATTAACATTTAAAATTTAAAAGCCAAATCACTTGAGGAACAGTATTCATTGGGTTCACTATGTGGAGTTAATTGCTAATTTTGGAGATTTTTAATTTACTACCAATGTATATAAAAGTGATCTAAATCAATAAATCATAAATCAATAAATTGTAAATCAGTATTTCCAAAATAAATCGTATAAAGTTTCTTTTACTGTAAACAGGTTCCTAAAAGGTATAAAAATCAAGATTCCATTTCATCAGTTCTTTTTAAATCTGTTTAATGATTGTATTCACTTACTTCTTAGCAACTTTTAAACACTAATTTTTAAAATATAGGTATTTTATGTCAAAAGCTTAAAGTGATAAAAAGGCAATCATCAATTTGTTTTGAATCTTCTAGGTAAAAGTCCAAATGTAAAATTAGCTTTTAATTCTCATATAATGCAGATTTCAAAAACTATCTCTTCTACATTTGAATCCCATATCACTCTATCTACACTTTTCCTATGGATTTTACTACTGTCTACTGATAGTAACCTCTGTACAAATCTTTCATCTCAAATATATGTAAATCTTCTTAAGGGCGAGGTCCACTATTTTTCATCTGCATATTCCCAAGTACTGAACCAAGATTTTGCATCAACTATGTGTGCAATAAATAACCATCACATGATACTACAAGCAAGTGAATACACTAAAAGACAAAAATAAAAGAATTTTCAAACACATTAAACCCACATATATGAACACTGAATGGAAGGTAATGTGGACAAATAAAATAGCTTAAATCTGCCAACTATAGTAGCCAAGATGGGGATAAAAATAGAAGAGCATGGCATTATGAGGACTGAGTTACATGTAGTTTGATTTGGAGAAGATCACGGGTCACTGGTCTATTTGTATAGATAATGACACCCTTGGCTGAACCATTTCTGAATGACTAATAATAATGTCAATAACATGAAACTTTACTCTTCCCTGGAGTTATTAAAATCTGTCATAGAATTAATTGATGTGTTTGTGCATTGGCAGGGAATAATTTTCCTTAGCCTAGATATTAGATCATTACTGAGCAAATATATAGCCCCAAAGATTATAGACTAGGCAGAATGAGGTTAGGGAAAAAAGTCAAAATACCCATTTTTGTATATACCCATTTTGTTGAGCCTTTATTCATCTTGGGCTTTGGAATTAACGTCACCTTTCTCACAAGTCATCTAAGTTTGATTTTCGTTATGCCATATATTTAATTATGTGAGCTTATTAGATAATTTATTGACAATACTCCCTGATTCTCTAGGCATTATTTGTTTTTTATTCCACAATTGTAATATTTGGGTTTACACTGGAAAGTATTAGGTTTTCTGCAAGTTTCATATTATGGAAGTCTGCTTACCTTTTCTTGGAACAATTTTATTTTTAAAACTCTAGGATAGAGTTGATTATGCTAACATTTTTTTGATACCACTATTTTTGAAAACTTCTATCATTTTTATTTCAGTAAGTTAGTTCATAGAAGTGGCCATACTTCAGTTTTCTACCTTAACCAGAAAGCTATCAACACAAATGCCAAATGGCCCATTCAAGTCCAGATCCACATAGTTCAACATATCTGCCCCATCAATTTATCAAGTAACTCTATCAAAAAATGAATAAATATTATATAAAATGTCATTATTGATTTGAATATAATCCATATCTCTCTTCTTCCCCTTATATTAATGACCTTCTATTCATTCTTAGTATCAACATCTTAGTTTTTGCCCATTGCTAGTATTAATATCTTAGTTTGCCCTTATATCCATTCATCTCTCACACTTTAATTGCTTCTGCTCCACACCAAGTCTTTTTTCTCCAGTATCTTTTAATCTAGGAAAGAGCCTACACATTCCTGTCAGATACTTTTAAAGCCACTTAACTAGGTACTTCCCTGCTCAAAAGCTTTCATTACCTCCCTATGCTTTTTGAAAATACTTTGATGCTTTATGCCTTAATATGACCATTCTGTTTACCAAATTTTAATGTTTGCAAAAGATTTACATGATTTGGCCTATTCTTCTCCCCTTTGCTGACACTAAATTCAATGGCATTCTAAGTGCTGACAATGCAGTCTACCTTAGAATTAGACAATGGGAGATAAGGGATGGGGAGGAATGGTGGGTATATTATCTATAGGGAATTATTAATCAGTAATAAACTAAAAAAAAAAGTCACTATGCCCAAGAAGTTCTAAATGATGTTTGAAAGAAAATACTCCTCCATGAAAAATGTTAACCAGAACTTGTTGTCTAAATTCTATACAGTTCCTGAAATTATAGCTGAGTTTTAATAATATATACATAAGTTTCAAGTTTGCACTTTTTACTCATCCTGGAATGAATATCTTTTTCTACAAAGAAGTTAATTTGAATAATTCCCAGTTATGTAGCCAGCTAGGACACCTTGGACTCAGTGATATGTGTTCATTTTCAAGAACACTATTATAACTCTTCAGTATGGTTAAGCTTGCTTTTGCACAGTGGTATTAATATGCCTGAATGTAAACATTAGATTCAGAATAAGTACAGCACAGTAATTATAAATACAAAGAATCAGAATTCGAGTTACTTTACTTCTGTCCATCTGTGTAACCACTTAGAGTTTTTACTTGTAATCAGATTTAAAATAGTGAAACAGTGAGAACTCTGAACTGCAATATATTTCATTAGCAAGCACAAGTTTTATTGGAATTTATCAAGTACAAATCACATATGGAAATAAAGATATTTCTGAAGCCATTACACTTGGCACATCACCACTTTTTACAGATTTTTTTGCCTTATATTCTTTTTTAAAAATTTTTTAACGTTTACTTATTATTTAGAGACAGAGAGACACAGAGCATGAGCAGCAGGGGGGCAGATAGAGAGAGGAAGACACAGAATCTGAAGCAGGCTCCAGGCTCTGAGCTGTCAACACAGAGCTCACTGCAGGGCTCGAACCCATGAACCATGAGATCATGACCTGAGCTGAAGTCAGTTGCCTAACCAACCGAGCCACCCAGGCACCCCTGCCTTATATTCTTAATATTTATGTACATGCATTATTATTTCTTTGTACCCATGAGGTTTTTTAAAATTTTTATATTAGAGAGAGAGCATGAGTGAGGGAGGAGCAGAAGGACAGAGAGAGAGAGAGAGAGGGAGAGAGAGAGAGAATCTTAAGCAGGCTCCATGCTCAGTGTGGAGCCTGACACAGTGCCCAATCTATATCTATATCTACTCATCAATGAACCTGGATGGAGCTAGAGGGTATTATGCTAAGTGAAATATGTCAGTAAGAGAAAGACAGATACTCATATGTGCAATTTGAGAAACTTAACCGAAGACCATGGGGGAGGGAAGGAAAAATAAGTTACAAACAGAGAGGGAGGCAAACCATAAGAAACTCTTAAATACAGAGAGCAAACTGAGGATTGATGGGGTAGGGGTTGGGAGGGATGGGTGATGGGCATTGAGGAGGGCACTTGTTGGGATGAACACTGGTGTTGTATGTAAATAATGAGTCGTGAGAATCTACTCTCGAAGCAAGACTGCACTGTATACACTGTACATCAGCTAACTTGACAATAAATTATAATAAATAAGTAAATAAATAAGTTAACTATACTGGAATTAAAATATTTTAGAAAAGCAAAAATAGAAAAAAAAGAGTCAAACGGTTAACTTAAGTCAGAGTCACCCAGGTGTCCCCCTCCATGATCTTCTTAATAGCAGGTAATATACCTGATTATATTATGAATTCCTTTGCCAATATCCTACTTCATATATGTTTTTAGAGTAAATGCAAATATTTTTTTCAATAAACTTTAGTATTTGTAATTTTTGATGTGTCAACAATAATAAAATTAGTACCCAATTTCAATTTAATAATTGGTAACATTTACCTTATATTTCGATTAGATTATGAAATGGCACATCACAAATTCAGAAAATAAATAAAGTAAAAAATGGACTATTCTCATACAACTGCATAAAATATGTAAATGTGGAAAATTCTGTCTCTACATTTACCAATCCAGCAAATATATATTGAGTGATCAAATGTGGCAGGAACTTTAAATGTACAAGAGAAGCAAAGTTCCTGTTCTCATGGGGTTGATATTACTGAAAAGATAAAGTGAGTCAGCCAGTGATAAATGATATAAAGAAAATAGGATGAGTGTGATATTGTGATAAATGATGAGGTGAGGTTGAAGAAGTTTAGACTGGATTATCAGGATTAGGGATTAAATAAGGTAACATACATAAAATTATATACATTTTTATACACACATATATATATTCATAAGTATATGATGAATACTACTTATCTGTATCTATACAGATATATGTCATAGTATCAAAGAAAATGGAGGAAGTCAATACATTTTGGATGATGAAAAGCGAATTTAGATGCTCTACAAAAGACACTGTCAAGAGAATGAGAATACAAGCCATAGACTGAGAAAAAATATTTTCAAAAGACACATCTGGTAAATGGATGCTATCCAAAATCTACAAAAACTCTTAAAACACAATGATAAGGAAAAAAAAAAACAACTCAACTACAGCTTGGCAAAAGATCTGAACAGACAACTTATCAGAGAAGATATACAGTTGGGAACTGAACACGTGAAAACATATTCAATATCAGTTATCATTAAGAAATTCAAATGTAAAGGGAAATGATATACCACTATTAAAATGAGGAAAATTCTAAATACTTACAGCATCAAATGCTGGTGATGGTGTGAAGCAACCAGAGCTCTCATTCAATGCTGAAATGAATGAAAAATGGTATAGCAACTTTTGAGGAGAGTTTGAGAGTTTCTTAGAAAATTGAACAGACTCTTACCAAACACTCCAGCAATCATCCTCCTTGCTATTTACTAAAATGAGTTGAAAATTTATGTTCACACAAAAACCTGCACACTAATGTTTATAGCAGCCATATTAAAAATTGCCAAAACTTAGAGCAACAAAGATGTCCTTCGATAGGTGAACAGATAAATAAACTGTGGTACATCCATACAATGGAATATTATTCAGGGCTAAAAATAATTGATCAAATAAAAAGAAAACACAAGCAAACTTACATGCATATTTCTAAGCAAAAGAAGATAATCTTAAAGGCTTACATAGTACATGATTTCACTTACATTATATTCTGGAACAGGCAAAACTATTGAGGCAATAAAAAGATCAGTGGTTGCCAAGGGTTTTAGGAGGAAGAAGAAATAAAGTGGAGCACAGAGGATTTTAAGACAGTGAAACTACTCTGTATGATACCAAAGAGGTGGGTATTTGCTATTATACATTTTAAAGACTCACAAAATATAAAACACCAAGAGTGAACTCTAATGGAAGCTATGGGCTTTGGTTGGTAATGATGTGTCCATGTTGGTTCATCAATTACAGCAACTATACCGTACTAATGTAATATGTTAATACTAAGAAAATGTGTGTGGGATGGAGGAAGTATGTGGAACCCTCTGTACTTTCCACTCAGTTCTTCTGTGAACTTAAATTGCTCTAAAGAAGAAAGTCTGATAATATTTTGCTTTAAAGTGGATGGTGAATAACTTGACAGAATGTCTGAAGTGGAGGGTTTAATAAGAAGTTAACTTGTTTATTACCACTGCAGAGTAGATGTTACATCCTCTGAAATAAAAAAAAAGGATGCCATTAAAAATGTGAATCCAAGGAAGAAGAATTTGCAGAAATAAAATACACATGAAGAAATAAAAATAAATAAATACACATGATAGTAAAAAATGATAAAAATATTAGAAGGTGATGTTGAGAAAACCTCCCAAAAAATGGAACCAAAAGGAAAAGAGATGGTTAAGGAAAAGGAAATGTTAAGAGGATTAATCTAGGAAGTTCAATATACGGTGAATAAGAATCCAGATAAAAGAATAAGTGAAAATTACAAAAGAAATAAGTCAAAAAATTTTTTACAAGTTGAATGAAATAACACACCAAAGCCAAGAATAAATGAATTCAAATAGTCCCACAAAGTGCACATTTTAACAAAATTTTAAAATACCAAGGATAGCGAAAAATTTTAAAGCTGTTAGAAAAGAATAAAACAAGTCACATAAAAAGAAATTTGGGTAAATGATATTAGTATTTTCTAACACTGATCATTTGAAGACAACAAAACAAAGTCAGCAAAAATCTGAGAGAAATAATTTCAACCTGAAAGTTCTGAAACTTGACAAAATAAGAGGTGAGAGCACAGAAGAAAGGAATTGTCAAAATGACAAAATGTTTGAAGAATTTACCCTCCTTACACCTTATCTCAAGAAGAAACTAGAATATATGTTTCCCAAGTGTAATAAATAAAATTATAAAAAGTAAAAGACAAGATACAGCATATAGTGTGTTCACTATATGCAAATAGCAAAGAGAAACCCATTATGGAGAGAAGAGAATTTTCAGCATGACAGGCCTACAACAGCCTTAAGTTTAGGAAATTATGTGATAGATACATGTAAAAATATGTGACATTTTAAAACAATTATTGTCTACAGGAAAAGCAGAAAGGAAATGCAATCACGGCACACACAATTTCTACATGGTTTATCATAATACCAGAATATCGATTTAATAAAAAATCCTAGGGACGCCTGGGTGGCTCAGTCAGTTAAGCAGCCGAATTCGGCTCAGGTCACGATCTCACAGTCCGTGATTTGAGCCCCGCGTTGGCCTCTGTGCTGACCGCTCAGAGCCTGGAGCCTGTTTCAGATTCCGTGTCTCCCTCTCTCTCTGACCCTCCCCCGTTCATGCTCTGTCTCTCTCTGTCTCAAAAATAAATAAACGTTAAAAAAATTTTTTAATTAATAAATAAATAAAAATAAAATAAAAAATCCTAATAGTAATTTAGAAGGATAAGAAAGGCAGCAAGAATAATAATTAAAAGTGATAATTCTTTACAATTTATAAAATGACATAATGTCTGAAGTTAGTACTTCAAAAAATAGCAGTAAATTATATAATATTCAAATATGGAAATAAACAAAACTTCTTTTAAGAGGTGAAAACATTTTGGAGTCAGACAGAATAGATAAATGAGGAATGAGTTCTAATATTTTATTATAGCCTTATAGTACTAGTTGACTTTTTAAATTATGTGCATTTATTATTCTCATAAGAATGAAAAATAGTTAAAACAAAAGATTAAACAGAATAATAGGATGAGTAGGAGTAAAATTTTCCAGGGTTGATGGTTTTGACAGTTCCCCACGTATGGGTGCACATGAAGCAGTTACCAGTACTTATAGCTATTGTTGGCTCTGAGACAGGCGCCCAACTTTTCTCTTGGCAGAATATTTAAAGAACAAAGAGATTTTCAAGTTTCCATAATTGTATTTAATAATATGTATTGTTTTTTAATATGAAATGACATCCCTCAATTACTCAAACTTTTCCAAGGTATTTGAAATACTCATTTGAACACACACACACACACACACACACACACACACACACACAGGTTTATTTCTACGGCTTATATTTGCTTTATTGGCCTTTCCACTCATCATGTTAACAAACGTTTAACCTTAAAAGTTAAAGATGATACAGTAAATAATATCATACTGTTTATACTATATGAATCATTAAGTTTCAGAACTGAAACATTGCTAATCTGTTTGATTTCAGCAGTTCAATTCTTGAACAGAGCTTCTCTCCTTCATTTCCTATCATTGCACTGATCGAACAGGCATACACACACTAGTGCACACTTAAATGCAGCTAATATCCTATACTCGATAGATTTAGTTGTTACTAGTTTTTTTTTAAATAACGAAATTACCTTTCTAGGGGCACCTGGATGGGTCAGTCAGTTAAGCCTCTAACTCTTGATTTCAGCTCAGGTCATGATCTCACGGTTTGAGAGATTGTGGGATGGAGCATCGTAATGGGCTCTGTGCTGAGAGCATGGAGCCTGCTTGGGATCCTCGCTCTTCCTCTCTCTCTGCCCTTTCCCCCTCTCAAAATAAATAAATAAGCGTTAAAAATATAACAAAATTATCTTTCTAAAAGACCAAAACAATTTATATTAATATTTGAAAAATTAGTGAAGTAGGGCAATCATATTTCAAACCACTTAAATATAAACCTGTCTGAAGGATGGGGCTAGAGCAGGGTTCACATGTACAGGTTAGAGCTGTGGACCTGAAACATCCTGCCAGTGTAGAGGGATCAAGAGGTACACAGGAGTTTTCTTATCTAAAATACCAGCTGTGTGATGATGGAGAAGGAAAGGGTGAAAGCCTAAATCCTACTGATGGTCAAACATCAAAAATCATGTCAGAATTGTTATTACATCTTCACTTACAAAACTCAAACCTTAGGTGATATTTTTGGCCATCACCTGAACTGTATCTTTCACTTTAATTGCTATTCTTGTTAAATCACGAGATGATACATCAGTATCATCTAAGTGCAGCTAGAAGTTTAAAATAGTTTAAATAACCTAAAAATGCACTCAGAATTTGGGGACAACCTTCCAGTCAACATGCATTTTATTTACCTTAATTTTTACTATTTTTCATTTCATTTCATTTGCCTTGAATTTTTCATTTGGGATCACATTCCTTCTGCCTGAGAAATATATGTCAAAATTTTCTGTAGGTGGATTTTCTAGTACAAATGTTCTTAATAAAAACAAATTTGCATTTTGCTTTTATTCTTAAAAGGATACTTTTTATTAGATATAAAATTCTATGTTTGTTGTTAATTTTATAGACTGAAGATACCAATACATTATCTTTGGTTTCTGTTACTCTTGTTGAGAAGTCTGTTTTTGGTCTTCTTTTCCAATCTATGACTCCTTTCAAACTAGTATGCTTATTATCTGTTCTTCTGAGTACTACTAATCTTTTCAGTTTGGTTTTGATTTTCAGCAGTTTTACTGTGATTTGCTGTTGTATAATTGTTTTGTATTTAAACTGCTTTGGGTTAATAGTAACTTTTAAACCTGTGTCATGATATTGCGTATCAGGCTTAAAAACTTCATACCCATTTCTCATCATTCATGGCTTTTATTTCTTTTCTCTGCTTTTCTCCTGAGTTATTTAACTACATTTATGCTCAAACATCTCTGTGTTCTCCTCTGTATTTTCAGTCTTTTGTCTCTCTATGCTTTACCTTGGGTATTTTCTTCGATTCTGTCTGCTAGTTTATTTATTCTCTTTGAAACACATTAAATTTGTTTTTACCTTTATTTACTGAGGTTTAGAAAAAAATTAATAGACTTTGTTTGTTAGCATTATTTATATTTACAGAGCTTCCCCCATTTACTAATCATGCTACATTTGTTACTATTAATAAACCATATTGGTACATTAATAATAACTAAAGTGTTCTGTTTATTAAGACTTCCTTAGATTTATCTAATGGTCTTTTCTGTTCCAGGGTACCATGCAGGAAACCACATCTTATTTAATTGTCTTATACCCTTGGGTTACTCTTGGCTATAGTTTCTCAGATTTTTCCTTGTTTTTGATGATCTTGACAGTTTTTTAAAATTTTTATTTAATGTTTATTTATTTTTGAGAGAAAGAAAGAGTGCAGGTAACAGAGTGGCAAAAATAGAGGGAGACACAGGATCTGAAGCAGACTCCAGGCACTGAGCTGTCAGCACAGAGGCCAATGTGGGGTTTGAACCCACAGACTGCAAGATCATGACCTGAGCCAAAGTTGGACTCTTAACCAACTTAGCCACCCAGACGCCCCTCATCTTGACAATTTTGAAGACTACTGTTCAAGTTATTACAGCAACCCTCCACAGAATTTGTCTGATGATTGGGATTTGTCATGATTAGACAGATGACATGGGTCTTCATGAGGAATATCACATGGGTAAAATTTTTCATTTTAATTTTTCATTTTCATCTCATTATATCAAGGGTACATATTATTAACAAGATTTATGACTGTGAATGTTGATATTGACTATCTCATTGAAGTAGTTAGTGTTTGTCAGGTTTCTCCACAGTGAAATTACTCTTTTTACCCCTCTTCCCATATTTTGGAAGTCACTATGTATAGCCCAGAAATGATTCTCCTCTTACTTTAGGGCACAATATCTCCATGAATTATTCAGAATTCTGCATGGGAAACTTGTCTCTTCTCCCTTATTTATTTATTCAAGATATATTTATATTAGTATGGGGTCACAGATATTTATTTATACATTAGGTTTTAATAACATACTATTTTATTTTTTGTTGCTCAAATTGTTCCAGTTTTGATCATTGGTATCTCTTTCAGTTGGCTTCTGTGTCTCTTTCACATACCCCATCATTGTGTTTGCTTATTTTTTTTTTTATCTCCTTATTTCCTGGAACTATAAGATGCTCTAGGATCATGTATTTTACTTGCCCCAGCTCTAGAACAGCCATATCTCCCTGGTACCCTGGTTCCTTTTACTGGAGAAACCAAAATCTGCATACTGAGTATGATAATTATTACTGGGGTATTCCACTGAGTTTTAATTTGGGTTATTTACTTTGTACTTTTTGGAATTACTATATTTCTTATTTTTCAAATGTGTTTTGCCCTTCCCCCTTTTATTCTATTTTTTCCCAATTCTCTGTCAAAAGTATATTTTATTTCTGTAAACAGACCAAATATAGTTAGAGTCTTTATATGATAATTCAATATTTAGGGTCCCTCTGAGGATGTTTTATTGGATATTTTTTCTTTTTTTGGTTGTTCGTGTGATCTTGATTTTCACTTGATAATTTTTTCATTGCCAGGGATTTTGCATTTTAAAAATTATAGAAGTAATTCAAGATCTAAGAGTATGCTTTATTTCTCTATTAACAGTTAACATGTGTGTATGGCAAGTGGCTAGGGGCACTAGCATTATAGCAACTTTTGACAAGATCAATTGAGACTCCAAATTAAAGGTCTGACAGAAGGAAAAAACATGCCATTTTAGGCATTAAAGCTATTTATCTCCATCTCTAGTATCCTACACTAGATATCTAGCCTTCAAAAGAACTTACAAGGCATACAAAAATCAAGATAAAGAGCACATTGCCAAGAGGTAGAACCAGATTCAAATATGACACAGATGGTAGAAGAAACAGACAGAAATGTTTTAAATAATCATGATTAAAATGATATAGGCACTAATAGAGAATCTTTTTAATGGCTGCGTCCAAAGAACTAATGAAAATATTCATTACTGATCTGATGAGTTGTAAACATTTTTGAAGATCTGGGAACACCAGTGCTAAACCACTACAACGATACCCTTTGAGCAAGAACTTTTCTTCTTTGCTCGTCCGCCCACCAACCTGTTCAAACCCTACTACAACCTCTTCTTGATATAAGAATAGTAAAGTCAGAGACTGCAGCTAGCAATATGAAAATGAGAGAGAAAAGTGATGGGTTAAAAATGAGAAAAGGATCATACCATAGATTCCTATCTCTTTCTTGACTTCAGACATCCCATGGTAATAGGGAAGACTCATCTTCTACCTATGTTTACAGTTGTGATAACTACATAGTAATAAAACTTTAAAGTACTGGAATGGGACTGCTTTGTGACTTAATAAAATCATAGATTTTATTACTTAAAAGTAACCAGAAAAAAACCCAAGTCCTACTCAAGTCTAAATCCAGGGGCTAAATAAATAAATAACATAGCCCCATAGTAATTTTTAAAGGTAGATTGAAAATTAAATAAAATTCTTAAAATACAGCAAATTGAATCCAACAATGTATAAAAAAAATATACACCACAGCCAAGTAGGATTTAAATCAGGTATGCAAATCCAGTTCAAACTTTGAAATCAGTTAATACAATCCATGACAGCAAACTGAAGATCACATGATCATATCAATAGATGCAGAAAAAGCATTTGACAAAATCCAACATGAACTCATGATAAAAAATCTCATAAACCAAAAATAAATGAGAACTTCTTCAAGTTGGTAAAGAATGTCTACCAAAATTTATAGCTAATGATATGTTTCATGGTGGGAAACTCAAGGTTTTCCCACTGAAATCAAGTATAAGACAAGGATGGTGTCTCTTATCACTCTCTTTCAATATTGAACTGAAATTGCAGATAATGCAATAAGATAAGAAAAGGAAATAAAAGATATACAGATTGGGAAGGAAGAAATAAAACTTTGTTCACAAATGATACAGTCACCTATATAGACAATCTGAAAAAAATCAACAAACTTCTAGAACTAAAACTGATTATAGCAATGTTGCAGGTTATAAGTTCCTATACAAAAGTCAATGGCTTTCCTATATATTAACAATTAACAAGTGGAATTTGAAATTACAAACAAAATACCATCTACAATAACACTCCCTGAAAATGAAATACTTGGTATAAACATAACAAAATATATACAATATATGAAGGAAACTACCAAACACTGATAAATAAAATCAGAGAAGAATGAAATAAATGAAGAGATACTTCATGTTCATGAAAAGACTTAGTATTATAAAGATATCAGTATTTCCAACTTGATCTATACATGCAATGCAATCCCAATCAAAACCTCAGCAAGTTGTTTTGAATTATTAACAAACTGATTCTAAAGTTTATATGGAAAGAGACAAGATTGAAGGATAAGAATAAATTTGGGGGACTGACACTACTCAACTTCAAGGCTTACTTGAAAGCTACAGTAATCCACACAGTGTGGCATTGGAGAAATGATATACAAATAGATCAATGGGACAGAATAGAGAGCTCATATACCCACATAAATTTAGTCAACTGATATTTAAAAAAAAGAGTAAGACAATACAATGGAAAAAAGACAGACTTCAACAAATAGTACCAGAAAAACTGGACATCCACATGCAAAAAATTTGAACCTAGACATAGATCTTACATCTTTCCCAAAATTAATTCAAAATGGTTGACAGACCTAAATTAAAGTGCAAAATCTTAAAAATTCTGAAAAATAACAGGAGAAAATCTAGATGACCTTGGATATGGTGATGACTTTTCAGCTGCAATACCAAATGCAAAATCTATGAAAGAAAATGTTAAATGGACTTCAAGAATATTAAAATTTTCTGCTCTGCGAAAGGCATTGTCAAAAGAATAAAAAGACAAGCCATAGATAGGGAGGACATATTTTCAGAAGACTTACCAGAAAAAGGGTTATTACCCAAAATGCAAAAATTTCTTAAAATGCAAAAAGAACATCAACAACCCAATTAAAAAATGGAGCAAAAACCTTAGCAGACATATCACCACAAAAAACATACAAACAGCAAATAAACACACAAAAAGATGCTCTACATCACATGTCACCAGGGATCTGAATATTAAAACAAGAAGATACCACTGCACACCTATTAAAATGGCCAAAATCAGGAACAGTGACAACACCAAAAGTGGGTGAGGATGTGGAGCAATCAGCATGAATTCTCAGTTATTGTTGGTGGGAATACAAAATGGTATAGCCACTCTCGAAGACAGGTTGGTAGTTTTTTTTACATAACTACATATCCTCTTATCGTATGATCCAACAATCATGCTCCTTGGTATTTACCTAACATATATATGAAAATGCTTTCACAGTAAAAGCCTGCACATGGATATTTACAGCAGCTTTATTTATAATTATGAAAACTTCAGAGCAACCGAAAAGTCTTTCAGTTAAGTGAATAGAAAAACTGTGTTATATTTGTATAATGGAATGCCATTCAGCACTAAAAAGGGATGAAAAGACATGGAAGACACTTAAATGTATAATACCAAATTTAAGAAGTCATTCTAGAGAGACCACATACTGCATGACTTCAACTATATGGCATTCCAGAAAAGACAAAGCTATGACAGTAAAAAGATCAGTGATTGCCATAGAAGAAGGAAGGTATGAATAGACAGAGCACAAAAGATTTATAAGGCAGTAAAACCACTCTATATAATAATAATAACATGATGGATATATACCGTTATACATTTGTCCAAACCCATACAATATACAACACCAAATGTGAACACTAATTTAAACTGTAGACTCTGGGTGACAACAATGTGTTGATCAATTGTAACAAATGTACCAATGTGGTAGGGGATGTTGATAAGGGGGAAATTATGCATGTGTATGGGTAGGGAGCACATAGGAAATATCTGTAAATTCTCTTCAATTTTGCTGTGAACTTAAAAATGTTCTAATAAAATCTATTGAAAAATTAAGTGAGAGGTAAACATTAAGCCTACTATTACATTGATGATTAAAGTTGTAGTTGTTTGTATAATGGCTATAACCTGAAGGCTTCCAGATAGACACCAGACAAATTGATGAAGAATATGTTGTATAAAATGAGCATTTTCCTGGAATGGCAGAAAATTGGTTTGATCACTATTTGGAAGAGCAAACTTTATAACTTTGGAAATCTGGGTTACCCAACAAGTAGTTGAATGAGACTCATATTTCCTATGTTATTATTATTTAAATTTATTTATGCAATTTTATAGTCTTAAATTTTAATCTGGTTTCACTTGACTACTGAGGCAATTTTAAAAGACCAGTTATTAAAATATTGTTTCAAAGTGCACATAAACATCAAATTTGTACATTTGAATGAGTCAGTCTTGAGTGAACTTTCCAAATCTGGTAGAAATCATTTTGCCTAGGGGCGCCTGGGTGGCGCAGTCGGTTGAGCGTCCGACTTCAGCCAGGTCACGATCTCGCGGTCCGTGAGTTTGAGCCCGCGTCGGGCTCTGGGCTGATGGCTCAGAGCCTGGAGCCTGTTTCCGATTCTGTGTCTCCCTCTCTCTCTGCCCCTCCCCCGTTCATGCTCTGTCTCTCTCTGTCCCAAAAATAAATAAATGTTGAAAAAAAAAATTTTTTTTAAAAAATAAAAAAAAAGAAATCATTTTGCCTAAGTGATCAAAATTATCAAAACCAGTACTAGAACAAAGTAATTACATGTGCCTGCTAATATGATACACTGTGAAAGATTTGACATCGCTTTTGTGGCTCTGCTCTCACAAACAAAATTACCTGCACATAATCATAAGGAATATTAGAAATAGTCAAATTATGAGACATTCTGTTAATAACTGACCTGTTTCAAAATAAAGGATACTAAAGAAACGTGACAAATAGATGCACTCCATGTTCCTGGACTAGAATGATAATAATTAGTAGTACTATTTGCTATGAAAGTCTGATATAATTGGGGAAATCTACATATGGTTTGTACACTAGATAACAATGTTATACGAATGTTAATTTCCTTATGTTGATAATTCCACTATAATTATATGAGAAAATAGCCTCATTCTTAACTAAACATACACTAAAGTATTTGGAGTGTTTTTCTCTTCTTCCTAAATCTCACTCTCTCTCTCTGTCTCTTCTCTCAATATCCCTAAGTAGCTGAGAGAGAGTTTTAGGAACATTAAGAAAAAATGGAGAGATATGGAGACAAGGATAGGGACAGGGGATGGGGATAGAGGAAATGAGAGAAGGAGAGACAGAGAGGGAGGGAGACAATGGTAAAACAAATGTGGTAAACTTAATAAGTGTGGGATATGGCTGAAGGATATACAGAACTTCTGTAATTAGTCTTAAAACTTTTCTGTAAGTTTGAAATTAATTAAAAATAAAATTCATTCCCCAAAGAGCATATTTTTCTATAGATGGCATAAATTTGTCTAAATAAATCCAATTTTTAAACTGTGCGATTTTGATTTAATTAAATGTGATGAAAATGAAATGCACGTGTATAACCACAGCTTCCCAAATCAACAAAAGCCAAAAATACCAAGATATTTCTTTTTCTCTATAGTCATATTTTACGTGATTACCAATGACCTTAAGGTATGGAATCCATCATACTGACTTGTATTTTCAAATTAATGTTCCACGTTGAAAGCAATATGACTGTTTACTGTCTGATAAATTAAGTTGAACTCTTTGACTTTGTCATGTAGCCTTATCACATTACAGGTATTATCTGCAATATTTTAAAAAGTCTTTGGATTATTATCAAAACATAAAATATGTAAAGATTAATATTTAAAGTGCTAGGATAAATCATATTTTTGTGAAGGTAAGGAACCTACATTACATTAGTATTTGAATATATTCTAACAGCTCTAATGTCATTTTCCAATATTGACTTCTCCTTATTGGTGTCATATTGTGAAATAATAAATCTCAAGGTCAAAAATTTAATAAAAGCATCTACCTTATTGCTTCAAAAGCATAAGTTGCCTTTGATTTTTAGGGATATCTTTGCAGCATCAATGTTTTTAGATACTTCTTAAACTGGATGTTGTTACAAAACAAAACAAAGAGCCAAAAACCCAAACCAAAGAAACTACATCATCACATTATTCACGGAAAATTTAAAAAGAAAGCTACACCAGCTCCTAGGAGTTCAACTTACTAGAAATTCCCAGTGAGGGAGAGTTTAAGTTTTTTGAGGTGGCAAAATCCAGAAGTTTCTCATTCAGTGTTCCTGGAACAGATTTTGGACCCCAGGGAAGGCTTTCTAAAAAAGATTTATGAGCTTATTGCTAAATATTGAAGTCCTACTGGGGTGCCTGGGTGGCTCAGTCAGTTAAGCGCCCAAATTCGGGTGGTGGTTGGTGAGTTTGAGCCCCACATCAGGTTCTGTGCTGACAGCTCAGAGCCTGGAGCCTGCTTCGGATTCTGTGTCTCCCTCTCTCTCTGTCCTTTCCCCCGCCCCCAATCACACTACCCCCCTCTCTCAAAAATAAATAAACATTAAAAAAAATAAATATTGAAGGCTTTCAGGCCTTAGGGTGAAAAGACATGGCTGAACCCCAAAAAACTGAGTCTGATACTAGGAAAGAACCACAGGAAAGGCTCTGGCAACAGTACTAACACGTGAGCAGAGGACTGTTTAGTTAAGAAGTTAGACACGGATGCTAAGAAGTGTTTAAGAAAGACATGGACAAATAGGAGTGAACCATAGTAGTTCAGGTATTTAAAGAAATATACCTGATGGTCTTTTCACAGACTGGTGTAACAGGGCATTCTTTTTATTTGTATGAATAATTATTTGTGAAAAACACATTTCAGAAAGCCATTGGACTCTTTTGAAGAAGTATGTTCCTAAGTAGAGTTGAAAATGTGGATTTACAATAAGTGAATATTGTAATTTTTTTTAGGTAACTGGATTTGTAGAATAATTAAGTAGACAATATTAAGTTTCTATAGTATTCTGAATAAAGAGATTCCTGTTTAGAAGTTTTCGATTTGAGTTGCTCCTTAATTCATTAAGCATTTTGAATCATAGAACAGGTGCTAAAATTTTCAAAAGCATTCATATGTATAGTGATGAGAATTTCCAGCAAAATGTTAAAAAAAAAGTAGAGCTATGTTTTCTAACATGCTTCCACAGTGAGTACAATTTGTAGTTATATAGACTAAAGACTCTCCTTAATGAATTCTCTATTATCCAGAAAGTGCTGGTCCTCTGGCATTTTCTGATTAAACTGAACAGAAATCTGAGTTGGGAGAAAGACATGTTCTGTAATTTGGAATCATGCTACTGGAGTATTTTTTTTATTTTTGTGAAATGCATGCATATTATTTGAAGTCTTTTATCCATGTTGCTGAAAATGTTTTTTTAAAAACTGTCAAATAAAGAAGTTATTTATATTACTGAATATAAGTCAACAAATAATTTAAACAAAGCAAAACAAAATGAAAACCTTATGTTCTATATATTTGATATTATAGATCTAATTTCAATACAAATATTGAAATATTCTCTTATAGAGTATGCATATGTAAATGCATTCTATATATGTTTAAACTATTTAAACATATGTACATACATTATAATTTATTATAATATTTGTATATTGCCTTATAATATATAAATTCATATATGTATATATAAATGTATATATATATGAGATATACATATATATTCTCCGAAGTAGACTGTAGCACTTAAAAATTACAACATATAAAAATGGCATCTAGTACTCTGAGATCCTCACCACGTATTCCCATGACTGATTCTCATTTCCTTGTTAGGAATTAATTTAAGAGGAAAATCCAGTCTTCAACTAATGCAAACATTCCTATAAAATGTATGGGAATTCCAGGAAGCTTTACAGCTAAAAAAAACGTCAAAGAGAAACATCCCATTAAAGCCCCAAGTGGAAAAGAATGCCAACAACAATTAAGCTTAAGTAGCTTTACTGGCCCCACTGCTCTCACTTAGACAGAATTGTGGAGCAGTTATTTAATCAGAGGGGATTGGGAACGGATTATACAGGATTTTGTTTACATTAACTAGGGCATTGAATGTTCAGCAATATGTAAACTCCAAGAAGTAACTACATATAAGATTTTAAAGAGGGGAAGTAGAATGCAACAGTAAAGCAGGAATCCCAATCTCTATCCTCTGAACTTTAGATGCGGTCAACTCAGCTGAACACAGAATACTCATACTATTGTTAGCATAGTTGACAGGTAGATGGTGGGAAACTGTAACTTATAGCTTTAAAGGTTAGTCTGGGCTCCAAAGAAACATATAAAGGTAACATGGAGTCTGGCATTGTTTATCATCTGTAGACACGGTCCCTACATAATGTCACTGACTTTTATGTCAGTGGAAAACTCTGTGAAACCTTGTTCAATAGGCCCTCCACCTGATAAAGCACAGCCACCCTTAGACCGAACAAAAAAAAAAAAAAAAAAGATGAATCAAGTTTATTTTTCCTCTTGTAAATCATCCACTCTCCTCAAGAGTCTCTTCAGTAACTGAAGTGCTTAGAATTATGCAAGGATAGACATCTACTCATTTTTTAAAGAAAAAAATAAATAAAAGTATCTAAATGAATAAATTTAACCTAAGTGTTCAGAGAAACACTACAAACTATAATATATACTTGTATTCCTTATTTCTTTCCAAAGATGTGTTTTTAAATATAAATCAAATTTCTGGTTGAATAAGATACATCCAATGGAATGCCTTATTTTTTTTGGGGGGGGTGATGGACAATCAAACAAAACATGAGCGTTTTCTATGTGCCAAGCACTTTGCAATGCGTTTTGAAAGAGATAAAGAAAAAGAAAATATCAGCTTTGCATATCTCACAATCTAACGGGAAGAATAATAATAAGCATGGAGAAATACATATCATACAAACATTTTGAAAGTCAATTTTTGAAATGCAATCATAGTTCAAAGTACAAAGAAAGAAACTGAGTAAGAGTAAGTAAGTAATGAGTAAGATCAGAAAGTGTTCATGGAGGAGTTGACATGCCAGTTGGACCTGCAAGGTTGAGTACAATTTTCGTTAGTAGAAAGAGCTGTGAAGGATATTCTAAGCAAAGTGAGAATTAGTGAGGACGTGGTCTGGAATAAAATTTATAGAGATTCAAGAGATGTTAAGCAATCTGTTTTTGCTTGGTCACAGACTATACAGCTTGAAGTGCAAGTAACTTGCAAATCAAATGGGCCCCTGTAGGAGACACTGTACTTTACCTCAGGCAAACCCAACTTTTTTCTCTGTCACCAGGCTCCAGCAAAGAAGATGAAAAGCTACTAATTCTCTTATTGTCTCACTGCCTCTTAAGTTTGGCCATGAAACACTATTCTACTAATTCAGAAAAGAAAGTGTGCTGGTGCTATCCATCACTCTGTTATTTCCTGTGGAATATTCCTAAGTGATATATCACACCTCGAACAAATTGAGCATAAACAAAATGAGTGCACTCTGAAAAAGAAATTCTAAATATTCCCAAACTATCCTTTATTTTTACTGCAAATAAATAACATCCAAATGCTCAGATAAGAAGACCTGCTAAAAGTCAACCTCTTCCCACTTTGTCCCAGCAGAAGATAAGAACAGGGAACTATCTCCAAAGTGTAATGGTAACAAAAGCAATAGAAGCAGCAAACAAATAAAAAAAATGTAGTAAAAAAAAAAGTAGTAAATAGTTAAAAAGGTAAACACTTGAAACGGAAATCTCTCTATGAGGAATTCACACCGTAGTGACTAAAGTGCACATTATAGGAAACACAGAACAAGATTAGATATTCATCAAAGTAGATAGGGTAATGCCTATTGCAGAAGGAAGACAAACAAGAATAGCGACTGGACACATCCAACTCCTAATGCCTCAACTCAAGAGCAGGGTTTAAAAATCAGACGGCTGGGGTGCCTGGGTGGCTCAGTCAGTTGAGTGTTCACCTCTCAATTTCCTCTCAGCTCATGACCCCAGGTTTGTCAGATCTAGCTCCATGCTCAGCATGGAGCCCACTTGGGATTCTCCCTCTCTCTGTCTCTCTCTCTCTCTCTCTCTCTCTCTCTCTCTCTCTCTCCCTCTGCCCTGCTCACTCTCTCTCTCTCAAATAAAGTTTAATTAATTAATTAATTAAAATTAAAAAAAAATAAAAATCACACAGCAGAGCAAGATAAAAGAGAATTAATTCCTATAATTTTAAGGAGCCACAGCAGACCTAGATTACCCCCAATAAAAGATAAATATGCAATGAAGGAAAAAATAAAACTAATGCAAAATATAGAATAGTAAATAAACATACAAATAAATAAGGAAAAGGACTTATTATGCAGAATATTGATAAAGTACCCATTTGGGGAATAGAGCTGTCCCCCAAATACAAAAACAATTGCAGTCACTACTTGGCAATGTCAAGAAATAATGAAGAACATGGATTTAATGAACTGAAGTTTCAAAGATGACATTCTAAAGCAACAGAAGAAAATTTAAAAGAAGCTGACAAGAAATAAATGGAAAAACTATACCTTTTCTCAACCAAGCAACATATTAGAAATAGCAAGGAGTGAAACTCTGACAAACACAAAACCAAATCAGTTATGTGTAGAGTAGAGCTAAGAAAATCACAGGGAAAGCAAATAAAAATGATAAAGAGATAAATGGTAAGAAGAAAAATGACAGCTATGGAATGAGTACAACATAAACATGATTATTATGTATCTGAAGAAGAGACTAATGCAAATAAAAAAATATTTAAATATAAAATAGAAGGGGAAAAAGTATTTCCTATAATGGAAAAGAGTGTTCTAGGAAATTTAATAGAAAATGATAAACAAACAAAAAAAAAGAAAAAGATAAACAATTTATTCAAATGACATTCTTGAAATTTAAGGAAAACTAATAGTAAAAATAGTCAGCATCTATTTCCAAATCCATGAATTATGTCACTTAAATAATTACAGAAAGAAAAACATTTTATGTGCTAAATATTAGTGTTTCCTTATTTAGAGAAGAATAACTTGGCCAAACTCATTCAGTAAGTGAGCAATGGATTTAAATTTATAATCCAGGACCATGCCACTACAAAGGCTAAGTTTGCAATCATTATTCTGTACAGATCTTCTTGGATCTATGATGGGTTACATCCTGATAAATCCATCATTGGAAACTCCCATAAGTTGAAAATGCATCTAATGCACCTAACCTGCCAAGTATCGTAGCTTAACTAAGTCTATCTTAAACATGCTCAGAACACGGACATTAGTCTACAGTTGGGCAAAATCATCTAATGTAAAGCCTGTCTTATAATAAAGTGCTGAATACATCATGTAATTTGTTAAATATTGTTCTAAAAATGTAAAACAAAATGATTATATTGGTATAGAATGGTTGCCTGTGTATCAGTTGTTGGTGAAGCTGCAACTCACTACCTATGCCCATCATCTTGAGAGAGTATCTTACTGTATGTCGCTATCCCGGGAAGAGATCAAAATTCCAACTTTGAAATACAATTTCTTTTTTTTTTAATTTTAAAGTTTATTTAATTATTTTAAGAGTGAGAGAGGCAGAGAGAGAAAGAGGAAGAGAGAGAATTCCAAGCAGGTTCCACAGTGTCAGCATAGAGTCCAATGCGGGTCTTGATCTCATGGACCCGTGAGTTCATGACGAACTGAGATCAAGTGTCAGATGCCCAACTGACTGAACCATGCAGGTGCCCCATGAATTACAGTCTCCGTTGAACACATATTGCTTTTGCACCATGGTAAAGTCAAAAAATCATACATCAAACTATTGTTAAGTCAGGAATCATGTGTATTCTGTAAGATATTAGAAAATAAACTCATTTACTTCTCTCATCTTGCAGGTCTCAGATGTCCCTCCAAATAAGATATACACTGTCTTTTGAAGCGACATTGTCTATTGCCTTCACAGTGACCAATCTCCCCTAAAACCCCAATTTTCTTCAGGAACCACCCACTCCCCATAGCTCAAGTGACTCAGGAGAAGCTGATCCCACATCCAACTCTGGGGATGTGTGTGTATTAGCTTAAGCCGATCATGGTCATCTCAGCTCTCTTGCCAGGGATTGTTAAAGAATCTTGGCTTATACTAATCAATGCATATGATTTTCTAATAATTATTACTGAATGAGCACTTCATATAAATTGGACCAGTCAAACTGAACAAAAAAAAAATTTATATTCGATGATTCTGGGACAAACTCTTCTCTTTCTAGCCCTAGAAATGAACAAGGAAGCACATTGCCTTATTTTCTGCTAATAGCCATCTTATGATGATGAGAGAGGCAGTCTGAAGAAAAAAGAAAAACCTGCATAGCAATGAGGGAAGAGTTGAGAGAATAGCAAATAAATGGAACTAGAGCCTGGAACTATCCTCCTTTCAGACTTTGGATTATATGAGATAAAAATGTCCTTGTTTTAGACATTTGAGTCAAGTTTTTTGATATTTAATTGGCACAACTACTTTCATTGATGACACACATGCACATATGCACAAATACATACATTCATACCACATGATGTTCATGTTATTGAACATCAAGGACACGACATCTGCTTGGGTCTTTGCCTTTTCAATGTGCCTTTGTATTCAGAAAAATAGTATTTGTTTCCACATTTAAAGTTTTAATGGGATACTTAAAGTAGCCTACATCTGTTGATTAAAGAAAATAGAAAAAAATAATTTCTTGTGTGATCCTTGAAAAATACAAAACTAGATTTTTGTCAATTACAATAGAAAAAGAAGTAAAGGAAATTAGTAAATAAATAAGTGTGCTTTAAAATAGAAAGGCATGGATATTATTGTAGCAGAAGTTAAGAGGCAAAACTATATTTCCATTTCTCTAGCTCCTCTGTACTTGGATATGTGTCATCTCAAGTTCTTGCTCTGCTGCTAGTTCCCATTACAATGGTGACATTAACTAATGCGGAAACATCAGCAGCCAACCCCAGTCTTCCTGAAGTTGTTTGAAGCCCAGTCTCTAGATGACTTCACTGCTTTTTTGCTTGCTTGCCAGTTATTGAAGTAATTTCAACAATATCCCAGACTACACAATAGGTAAGAAGATAGAAGAACCATTCTGAGTGTCAGCTTCTGGTTTTACAGAAAATATAAAATGAATGCATGAAAAAGATTGGTTGGAGCCACTGAGGTTAGGCTTTGATTCACATGTCATCTCAAAATCAGGAACAACAACGTTTGATTCCCTTTCTTTCTTGAACGCTGACGTTCGTACTCAGACTAATGTTGGAAGAGTGGCGATGCGATGAGGCATTATTAGTTCAGGGAATTTTAACCTCATTGAACTTCAATGGCTGTAGATTTGGCCTGATGAAAATAGTATTTCTGTTAGAGAAATCTTTTGGCTAAAAGTAATGTATATCCTCTTGTTTAAGCAACTGGGGACAGAAATGTTTGTTTGCTCTTGGCAAATTTGAGCACAAGACAGTTTGGGATCAGATGATGTGTAGGCCATCTTAAAGATTTTTATCTTTATTTTAAGAGCAATTATAAATAATTGATAACTCATATTACATGGAAAGGAAGTTTCAGGGTAAATATGAATCATGGGAATTCACCCTATAGCAAACAGCCAGACTTTAAAAATGAAAGCATAGGATTTTATTTTTATTTATTTATTTTTTCAATATATGAATTTATTGTCAAATTGGTTTCCATACAACACCCAGTGCTCATCCCAAAAGGTGCCCTCCTCAATACCCATCACCCACCCTCCCCTCCCTCCCACCCCCCATCAACCCTCAGTTTGTTCTCAGTTTTTAAGAGTCTCTTATGCTTTGGCTCTCTCCCACTCTAACCTCTTTGTTTTTTCCTTCCCCTCTCCCATGGGTTTCTGTTAGGTTTCTCAGGATCCACATAAGAGTGAAAACATATGGTATCTGTCTTTCTCTGCCTGACTTATTTCACTTAGCATCACACTCTCCAGTTCCATTCACATTGCTACAAAGGGCCATATTTCATTCTTTCTCATTGCCATGTAGTACTCCATTGTGTATATAAACCACAATTTCTTTATCCATTCATCAGTTGATGGACATTTGGGCTCTTTCCATAATTTGGCTATTGTTGAGAGTGCTGCTATAAACATTGGGGTACAAGTGCCCCTATGCATCAGCACTCCTGTATCCCTTGGGTAAATTCCTAGCAGTGCTATTGCTGGGTCATAGGGTAGGTCTATTTTTAATTTTCTGAGGAACCTCCTCACTGCTTTCCAGAGCGGCTGCACCAATTTGCATTCCCACCAACAGTGCAAGAGGGTTCCCGTTTCTCCACATCCTCGCCAGCATCTATAGTCTCCTGATTTGTTCATTTTGGCCACTCTGACTGGCATGAGGTGGTATCTGAGTGTGGTTTTGATTTGTATTTCCCTGACGAGGAGCGACGTTGAGCATCTTTTCATGTGCCTGTTGGCCATCCGGATGTCTTCTTTAGAGAAGTGTCTATTCATGTTTTCTACCCATTTCTTCACTGGGTTATTTGTTTTTCGGGTGTGGAGTTTGGTGAGCTCTTTATAGATTTTGGATACTAGCCCTTTGTCCGATATGTCATTTGCAAATATCTTTTCCCATTACGTTGGTTGCCTTTTAGTTTTGTTGGTTGTTTCCTTTGCTGTGCAGAAGCTTTTTATCTTCATAAGGTCCCAGTAATTCATTTTTGCTTTTAATTCCCTTGCCTTTGGGGATGTGGCGAGTAAGAGATTGCTACGGCTGAGGTCAGAGAGGTCTTTTCCTGCTTTCTCCTCTAGGGTTTTGATGGTTTCCTGTCTCACATTCAGGTCCTTTATCCATTTTGAGTTTATTTTTGTGAATGGTGTGAGAAAGTGGTCTAGTTTCATCCTTCTGCATGTTGCTGTCCAGTTCTCCCAGCACCATTTGTTAAAGAGACTGTCTTTTTTCCATTGGATGTTCTTTCCTGCTTTGTCAAAGATTAGTTGGCCATACGTTTATGGGTCTAGTTCTGGGTTTCTATCTTATTCCATTGGTCTATGTATCTGTTTTTGTGCCAATACCATGCTGTCTTGATGATTACAGGAAAGCATAGGATTTTAAATAAAGACCTATATATTAGCCCTAAAGACATAAAGCATTTTAATAACAAAAGATTTTTAAAAATAGAAAAAAAAAACACACCTGGAATAAATGTGTAGAGAATTTGAGTGAAAGAGTATGCTTTATTCTATTCTACATCAATAATGTTATAGCTTACTTACAATATTAACATAAAGACATTCTCATTACTGTGAGGACACAGGAGTTCTATCTTATATATACCCTTCTTATAAAGCCCTGCATACTAGTGAAACCCAGCGCTAACCCAGAGATATCCCAAAATAAATAAACTACAAATGAGAACATAGATTATAAAGGATAAACAGCGAATTTTAATATTCTATAAACAAAAAACTAAATCTAAAACTCTTTAGAAATTACATATATAATACATAATGCAGATATCAAAATTCCTGAATAAAATACTCTGGAATAAAAATAAACTGGATTGAGACAAACATCACAAAGAAGACCAACAAAAATCTGGAATATTAATTGGAAGAGGAAGTGCAAGGTACAACTTCTTTTATCCTTCAAATGATGAATAAAAAGTTTTGCTTCAGTGTGACAGTAATAGATTAATAAATATAGATTCAATTGTTTTATTTAAAGCTATAAATAATAAAATAAATAGTTGTATATCTTCAAAATTACCATAACAAAAAAGAAATATCGCAAAAGATAAAAAACAAAAATATTTATTCAGCCTTTCAGTGAATATTTATGGGGTTACTATTATTTCTACACGTTGTTTAGAGATACAGTGGAGAGAAAAATGAGCATGTGCTGTCTTCATGGAATTCTGAAACCACTTTTGGAGTAAAACATTTAGTCAATAATCACTATTGAATTATTATTACTATTGACTATTATAACAGCTAAATAATAAAAATGAAGTGTAAAAGCATATAATTGGAGCGTGTGAGGTGGTATTGGGATAGGAAAGTTCTCTGAGAAAAGAGCAGTGATTTGATGGTGAAGAGGAGAAGCAACTCAGTCAGTGAAACCAGCAAAAGTCCTGAAGGAAGAAAAATAGGGAGGTGAAGAAAGTGAAATAATATCTGTATAATAGCTGAAATGCAGAGAACAAAGACAATAGTGCCATTTATTCAGGAGGAGGGGGTGGTGTGGAATCAGAAAGGGGACAAAATACCTGTGGTAGATTGTGTTCTTTTCCCTGAGCATCAACCCCCTTCTTCTAAGGGTGTTATAGTCCAGGCTCTTGCCCTGTGACTTCAGCACTTTTCCACAGGGCAGAGTCTTTCTTGGCTGCCCTGCCAGCATGGCCTTGTGACTTGCTTTGGTAAGGGCAATAGGATGAAATGTGACATCTACCACTTCTGAGCAAAAGCATTATGTGGATTGTATGTTTCAGTTTGGTCCTGCTCCTGAGCATAATATTAGCGCATTCCAGAGAGGGGCTGATCCTTCAGCTTGGGTCCCAGAATAAGAAGGTTTATGGGGCTCACGCCAGCCACAAAGACCCTGTAGCATTCATGTAAACCAAGAAAAAAGAATATGAATGTGCATGATTATATGTTGCAGAGATTTTGAAATTTCTTTAGCTTACACGTAGCCTAGCAAAGGTTCACTGAAAGAATTTCTAACTCATAATTTGGCAAAAAAAAAATCAATAAAATCTTCTCAAAAGACACCATTGATCATGATTATACATGTGTAGGTTTATGTGCACATAAAGATGCATCTAGAACATTTAACAAAATGCTATTTGTGAATTATTTCTGACTGTCAGTTTTTCTTCCATTTTTAAAAACATTTTCTGGTATCTTGTGAATATGTGAATTTTATAATTAAAAAAAATTCCACTAATAGAAAAAGAAATAAGAACAATATATATATTTTTAATTTAAATATTGTATACCTGGATGGCTCAGTCGGTTAAGTGTCTGACTTTGGCTCAGGTCATGATCTCACGGTTTGTGAATTGGATATCCTATTGAAACAGCCTGTGTCAGATTCTGTGCTGACAGCTCAGAGCCTGGAGCCTGCTTCGGATTCTGTGTCTCCCTCTCTCTCTGCCCCTCCCCCGCTCATGCTCTGTCTCTCCCCCCCTCTCTCTTTCTCCCTCAGAAATAAATGCTAATGTTTTTTTTAATTTAAATATAACTTACCTGAAGTAACAAGATTATTATATTTATAATAGTTGCCAGGATGTTGGGATAAATAAATTTTTATTGGAGAGATGTATGTTGTATATATCACATGACAGATCAAAGCAGTGCTTTCAATACCAGTGCACATCAGAACTACTTGGAGAGCTTCTTGGAATACAGATTACTAAGCCCTACCCCTATCCTTAGATATGGAGAGGGGCCTGGTAATTTGCATTTCAACTATTCCCTTGTGTTACTGAGGTTACTGATCCAAGAACACACTTTGAGAAACAATACCTTAAATGGTCAGACAAATACATTTCTAGGTAAGAATTTTAACTTTCATCCATAATTCCAAAAAAATCAGTTGATTTGATTATCCTTTGGGCCAAATGAGTGCTTGAAAAACACTGGATTTTTTCCTCTATGCCTCTGTTTCTTTTTTTATGTATTGTTGGTAAGTATAGAATTGAAGCCAAGTGAGTTCCAATTAAATAACCCTATTCTTATAATTGTATATCCTATTGAAACATACTCATGGAGTTAGTAATTAGAACACACACACACACACACACACACACACACACACACAAATACACAAACACACATACTTATTTCACTCCTGCCCATGGAAAAGTTTTATTTTCAGAGTAATGCATCAACTTCATAATTTTAAATAACCATCTCTGATACAGTAATGGTATCAGAGACTTAAGATTTTTCTTTTGACTTAAGATTTTTCTCCAGGCATTTATCCTTGACTCTTCATAATCAGTTCACAAGTATCCTACAGAACTAATTTTGAACTTCAGATCTTCTTATAAAATGGAAGGGCCTCATACTTGTGGTAGTAGACAAAGAGGAAATAAACAGATTACTAGTTTTCTTAGCAGAAACTAGAATATTGTTAAATTCTACTCTTTAATTTAAAAAATGTAAAACAGGAGCAAAAGAAGGATTTGGGAGGTTTTAATTTTTTTTCCATTGTATCTTCACTAAAGCCTGAAAAAACATTTAAGTTTTACCACACAATTTTTTTTCTTTTTCTTTTCTTTTTTTTTTTTTTTTGCAAGGTCAAGAATCAGTATCCCATTAAAGCATTTTGCCAGAGGAAAAAGTTGTTAGAAAGTACATAAAATGCTAGGTGATCTGCTTTTAATGGAACTTGACTTTCTGATACATCTGAAAAACAACTGTCTTTTATTAAACTGAAATGAAGAGGTCTGGGCAGGAGTCTTGAGGGACAGAACACTCAGCCTCAGAGTCAAAGCCCTAGAACATTTCTTGTTATCACTGAACAGTTGCCCTTCTAGCCAGCTAACAAGAGGAACATTAATAGCCTTTGAAAGTTATCCAACACAGTTTGCCTTGAAGACAATTATGTTGGTAAAACCATGGGTCTTCTAAGGAATAGTACAATTAAAACTAGGATATTGGGGGAGGGGTATTTGGGATTTATAGATTTTTAGAGTTAGAAAAACCTCATTCAGTCTCACTTTCAAAGCCAGACAATAAGTTTCTGTGCTGTGAGAAGAGAGAGGAAAATTTAAATTGTAGTCTCTTCCTGTAACCCCATAGAACCTAACCGCAAAGGAGAAAGGTTTCTGCAATACTTTTATTTTTAAATGAGTTTCCCCTGGCCCAGTATGACTAGGGTATAGTCTCCAATGTGCTATTCAAGGTTAGAATTTCAAAATCTTCATTAATATTTTGCTATTGCACCGGGATCATTCATGCTACGCTGCCTTTGCTAATTAAATTAATAGCTGCAAATGCTTACCAAAGAGATTAACTTCTGCACTGCTTTACTAGAAGGGCTGGTTGCTAGGCAGCTCTAGGTGACGGCTTGGCACAAAGCGCCTTCTGTCTCAGGACAGAGACCGCTCTGCATCCTTGACTGGGAGAATGAAGGCTGCAGTGCTCTCTCTAAGAGCATTCACCTTCGTCTTTACATCTCAATTGCTCTCCTTTAATTATTTTAACCACTCGGTGCATTCTAGTGTTTCAAGTCTATTTAACTTGAAGTATATGTGTCTCATGCTTTGTGGACTCACTTCAACATCTTATCTTTTTCTTGTCTCTTCACAAGTATCAATCCTATATTGCACATGGCTTTCCCACCATTAGCAGGTATACTTTATGACTTCTGAAGCTCTTGCCATAATTATCAATACTTTGGATTTTTTTCATATAACTTTACTCATATATATTGCCAAATATTTGTTTGATGTAAATCCTGGTTTCCTGCACTACCCTGTTTATTTTTAAGAATGTATCCTTCATTTCTTTTCCTCACTACTTTATGTATAGACAGCACAGCCACTGGGTGTTCATACTGAGGATAGATGTGGTGGCTCTCTTCTGCTGTAGGATATACTTTCTGCTGCTAGATTTGCTGCCAGCAAGTTTGTCCTTTGGGAAACTTGGCCTTAACCCAAACTTGAATTGACATTCTTTCTTCCTTGAAAACAGGTAGCTCTTCTCACGTTTAAACAAATGAACAATGAGTATGCGCATAACCAAGGTTATAAAAACTAAGTAAAAATGCATGTTTATTAAAAGTACACTATTAAAAAAATACTTTAGTCATAATACTAGCCCACATCCAGCAAGACGAAGGAAACCCTGTGCAGAGTGAGCTTTCCTTAACAGTTCTTGGTCAAAATAGTTTATTTCATGGGTGACTCATTCGGTTAACTGTCCAATTTCAGCTCAGGTCATAATCTCCCATTCCATAGGTTCGAGCCCCACGTCATGCTCTGTGCTGACAACAGCTCAGAGCCTGGAGCCTGCTTCAGATTCTGTGTCTCCCTTGCTCTCTGCCCCTCCCCCACTCATGCTCTGTCTGTCTCTCAAAAATAAACATTATATTTAAAAAAAAAATAACTTATTTCGTTAGGAAACACCAACCAAAACCTTGGAGGTAAATGTCTGGTCCATTCCTACCTGGTTCTAATGCAACCTCTGCCTTGGTCTGTAACATTATGCCTGTCTATTTATACTTGGCATACATATGCATTTATCTATAAGTTTGTCTGTATCTGCACACATGCACATGCCTGTGCACTCACAGAGTAAGGGCTAGTGGAGAAGTAGCAGAGTAACAGTAGTTAAACAGCTCCACAGAAAACCCATAAAAATCACTAAGGTTTTATGATATTGCCTGTAATACTCAGCACATGGCTGTGTTTGACTAAGGGAATCCATAATACACTTAAGTAGGATATAATTTTATTTATGCTCGCATAACATTTCAGAGGTGAGAGATCCAGGTGGCAGTATAAGTTGGTCCCAGAGATCATTCATTGACCTGGGTCCATTCTTCCTTGTTGCTTTGCCATAGTTTAAGAATGGCCCTCATTTACATGGTAAAAGCTGGGTCGCCATATGTCATAATCCATCTCATTGGACAGAAGGAAGAAAATGTGTAGACAAAGTCAATTTTTTAAATAAAAGAGGAACACCTGAGTGGCTCAGTGGTTTCAGCATCCAATTCTTGGTTTCAGCTCTGGTCATTATCTCAAGGTTCTCGGGTTCAAGCCCCTCATTGGGCTCCATGCTAACAGGGCAGAGCCCTGCTTGAGATTGTCTGTCTGTCTCTCTCTCTCTCTCTGCCCCTCTCCTGCTTGCACTCTCTCTCAAAATAAATAAATTAAAAAAAAAAGAGAGAAATTGCATACATCTTTGTCCATAGCAAAATTTACTTACAGGGTCTAATTGTAAGTGAGGCTTAGAAGAAATATAGTCCCCAGCAGGCAAGTACATGCCCAGCTAAAACTTTACTAATATAAAAGTATTAAAAAATGAACTTGGGTGAAGGTATTGTTCAAGGTAGTATCAGAGAAGCAAAACACTTTTGATTACTGTAAAATAAGGATTTTTTTTAATTTAATTTTTTATTTTTTTAATTTACATACAAATTAGATAGCATATAGTGAAACAATAATTTCAGGAGTATATTCCTTAATGCCTCTTACCCATTTAGCCCATTCCCCCTCCCACAAACCCTCCAGTAACCCTCAGTTTATTCTCCATATTTATGAGTCTCTTCTGTTTTGTCCCCCTCCCTGTTTTTGTATTATTTTTGTTTCCCTTCCCTTATGTTCATCTGTTTTGTCTCTTAAAGTTCTCATATGAGTGAAGTCATATGATTTTTGTCTTTCTCTGATTGACTGATTTCACTTAGCATAATACGCTCCAGTTCCATCCAACGTAGTTGCAAATGGCAAGATTTCAGTCTTTTTGATTGCCGAATAATACTCCATTGTATAGATATACCACTTTTCTTTATCCAATCATCCATTGATGGACATTTGGGCTCTTTCCATACTTTGGCTATTGTTGATAGTGCTGCTATAAACATGGGGGTGCATGTGTCCCTTCGAAACAGCACACATATATCTTGTGGATAAACGCTTACTAGTGCAATTGTTGGGTTGTAAGGTAGTTCTATTTTTAGTTTTTTGAGGAACCTCCATACTGCTTTCCACAGTGGGTGCACCAGCTTGCATTCCCACCAACAATGCAAAAGAGATCCTCTTTGTCTGCATCCTCGCCAACATTTGTTGTTGCTTGAGTTGTTAATGTTAGTCATTCTGACAGGTAAGGTGGTATCTCATTGTGGTTTTGATTTGTATTTCCCTGATGATGAGTGATGTTGAGCACTTTTTCATGTGTCAGTTGGCCATCTGGATGTCTTCTTTGGAGAAGTGTCTATTCATGTCTTTTGCCCATTTCTTCACTGGATTATTTGCTTTTTGGGTGTTGAGTTTGATAAGTTCTTTATAGATTTTGGATACTAACCCTTTATCTGATATGTCATTTGCAAATATCTTCTCCCATTCTGTCATTGCCTTTTAGTTTTGCTGATTGTTTCCTTCACTGTGCAGAAGCTCTTTATTTTGATGAGGTCCCAGTAGTTCATTTTTGCTTTTGTTTCCCTTACCTCTGGAGAGCTGTTGAGTAAGAAGTTGCTGCGGCCAAGATCAAAGAGGTTTTTGCCTGCTTCCTCCTCGAGGATTTTGATGGCTTCCTGTCTTACATTGAGGTCTTTCATCCATTTTTAGTTTATTTTTGTGTATGGTGTAAGAAAATGGTCCAGGGTCATTCTTCTGCATGTCGCTGTCCAGTTTTCTCAGCACCACTTGCTGAAGAGATTGTCTTTATTCCATTGGATATTCTTTCCTGCTTTCTCAAAGATTATTTGGCCATATATTTGTGGGTCCATTTCTGGGTTCTCTATTCTGTTCCATTGATCTGAGTGTCTGTTCTTGTGCCAGTACCATACTGCCTTAATGGTTACAGCTTTGTAGTATAGCTTGATGTCCAGGATTGTGATGCCTCCTGCTTTGGTTTTCTTTTTCAAGGTTGCTTTGCCTATTCGGGGTCATGTAAAATAAGAATTTATACTAGAAGCAAGGTACCACACAATTGTGAGAAAAGGTGGGTAAGGAAAGGTCTAGAAGTGGAGTTAGATGACAAGAGCTAAAATTAGCCCTCTTTAAGCTTAGAGGTGGGACCTTGAAGGGCAATCTGGGAAGTAAGGCACAGACCATTAAGGACATTTGGCAGAGAAGTCTATGGAAAACTGCTTCGTCTGTGTTGTTACTGCCTCTGTGGGCCCTTAGTCAAGGTGTGTGATGGTGGCACTAAGGTAGCTGTTGGTCAGTGAGGCTAGCAGACAGGAGAAGACCTGGTGGTGAAACGGAGGAAAGCAAAAACACTTTGACATGGTGGGTGCTTCTGTGTCTGTCTTTTATCATACCTGCCTAAGAGACCATTAGCTCCATTGTTGTTGTACCACTTTTGCCTCCCAAATGAAGGCAAGCTGTAACCCAGAACTTTAAGGAAAGTGAATTCTGGAAAATGTAACCAACTTGTCAAAAACAGAGTCTAACTCAGGGAACAACTAGAAGTTGCAGAACAGGGTCTAAGGTTTGGAGTACCAGTTTCCATAACAAATTCCATCAAGTCAAAACTTCCCTACATAAACAAATGTATTTTATCTCTACTTTAGCACTTTATGATTCCACCTGTTTATGATGTTTTAGAAAAAAATGAAGCCACAAATAAGAAATGAAGAGGAGAAAAGAAGTGACATGGAGGTAGGGGGAGAGAGAGTGAGCTATGGGGTGTGTGCGTGACAGATCTCTGGTCTCTAGTCAAACCAACCTGGACACTAATGGAAGATTAACATCTCTTCAAAATTTCCTCCAAATATCCTCAAAAAAATTAAAAATAAATTACCCTATGACCCAGCAATTGCAGTACTAGGTATTTATCCAAAGGATACAAAAATACTGATTCAAAGGGGCACATGAACCCTGACGTTTATGGCAGCACTATCAACAATAACCAAATTATGGAAAGAGGCCAAATGTCTACTGACTAATGAATTGATAAAGAAGATATATATCCATGGTATATATATTCAATGGAATACTACTGAGTGACCAAAAAGAATGAAATCTTGCCATTGACAACAATGTGAATGGAGCTAGAATGTATTATGCTAAGCAAAATAAGCCAGACAGAGAAAGACAAATATCATATAATCTCACTCATATGTGGAATTTAAGAAACAAAACAGATGAATGTAAGGGAAGGTAAGTAAGAATAAGATAAAGACAGAGAGTGAGGCACACTATAAGAGACTCTTAAATATATACTCTTAAATACAGGGGAAGTGGATTGGGGGAATGGGCTAAATGGGGGATGAACATTAAGGAGGGCACTTGTTCAAATGAGCACTGGGTGTTACATGTAAGTGATGAATCACTGCACTCTACTACTGAAACCAATACTACACTGTATGTTAACTAACTTGAATTTTGAAAAATAAATTAGGGATGCCTGGATGGCCCAGTCGGTTAAGTGTTGGACTTAGGCTCAGGTCATGATCTCAAAGTTCATGGGTTCGAGCCCCTCATCAGACTCTGTGCTGACAGCTCAGAGCCTGGAGACTGCTTCGGACTCTGTATCTCCCTCTCTCTCTCCCCCTCCCTTGCTCATGCTCTGTCTGTCTCCCTCTCTCCCAAAAATAAATAAACAATTAAAAAAATAAATTAAAAAAGTAAAAATAAAAAATATTCTAAGTAAGCAAACTGATGTCACTTAAGGAATATCTCTTAATTCTTGCACTCTTTGTCTTAAATGCTTATTTATTTATTTTCATGGGGGAGAGGCAGAGTGAAAGGGAGAGAGAGAATCCCGAGCAGGCTCCATACTGTCAGTGCAGAGCCGTACCAGGGGCTCAATCTCACTGCGGTGAGATCCTGACCTGAGCCAATATCAAGACTCTAGCATTTAACTAACTGAGCCACCCAGGCACTAATATTTGCACTCTTAAATAGTTAATCTTTAAGAAGTTTTGTGGGGTTTTTAATTTTTGTTTGTTTGTTTGTTTTAGGCAGATAACAGTTTGTCTTACTGAATAAGTGATCTGTGTCATTGCCGAGGCCACTATGTACAGACAAAGGAGAGGGAGTTTTATTCCTTGGTCTCTTTCTCCTTGGACAGAGTCTTGATGATTTCCTCCTTCTTGGCCTGTAGCTTCTTTTTACAGATCAAAAATATGAAACTCTTCACAAATTTGCATGTCATTCTTGTGCAGAGGCCACACGAATCTTCTCTGTATTATTCCAATTTTAGTATATGTGCTGCTGAAGCAAACACAAGAAGTTTTTAAATTTAAGAAAACAGAGAAGAAATGAGACTGAGGTGTAGACAAACTTTCCTAGGATCACTTATAGTATATTTTAAGGATCTTATTAGCAAATGAATTGACAGTCACTCCAATTGTCCTGTATTTTAACAAATTGTATAAATGCAATTGTGTTTAAGTGCTGGAGAATGATCTTCTTAATTAGTAAGGAAAGGTAGAAGAGAGATAAATTAGAGACTTCAAAAGGCCATGATCAGTTTCTCATCAAGGAGCAACATCCTTCATTCTACTGCAGAGTTAGTGTTAGCTTCAATTCCTTCCTGTCCCCTACAGTGGAACGATTTCTAAATCAATTTGTTATCACTATTGCCATCACAGGTTCTCATCACTTTCTTCTTGTGCCAGTAAAATCATTTTCCTGGTTCTAATCCTTCCCTAATTTATCTATCTTCATGGTCCCAGAGATAATTTTCAATAATAATAATAAGAATAGCTTTTGTTTAAAATGGCGGCTTGAACACAGTTGTTGATCTCGATTCCTCACTCAAAACCTTCTATAAGGACATCAAGTGAGTTTAAAGTTGTATAGACCCAGGGCACCTGGGAGGTTCAGTCAGTTAAGCATCAGACTCTTGATTTTGGCTTGGGTGATGATATCAAGGTTCATGAGTTTGAGCCCTGTGTGGGGCTCTGTGCTCACAACGTGGAGCCTGCTTGAGATTCTCTCTCTCCCTCTCTCCCTGCCTCTCCCCTGCTTGCACTCTCTGTCTCTCTCTCAAAATAAATAAATAAACTTTAAAAAAAGTGTATAAACCCAAAAATGTATAACCACCTCGATGGAGAAGTGGTAATAACAAAAAGTTGAAAACAGAATGTTGATATATGGCAACAAATCAAAATATTGGTAGGTCAAAAACAAATAGGATGAGGTAATTTACCTGGCTGTAGAAAACAGGATTATAAGAAGGGTGCAGGAAGTAGTACAGTATTTGTTACTATAAGATCCCACCTTGTATAGTTTTTCGAAAAGAAAAACCTACATCAGCGTTACCAAAATGATATACATGAGTACCATATATAAGTCGAAAAATCCTTAAAGACTCCAGAAAGAAGTATAGATTACATGCAATAATAGTTGATAATATCAGAGATGAAAATACATAAATATACATAAAAATACATAAATCTTCCTGAAAGACAACTAAATTAATACAAAGACCGGGATATCCAAATGACTCAGAATTCTCACCCTTAACACTGAAATGTCTTCAGAATTCTGACAGATAATGACTTTCTACTTCTAACATTTTATACCAGGGCAAACCACAATATGAAGTATGAAGTACTTTCTCATGCACTATTCTCAGAGGACCCTGGTGTACAACCAAATAAAAACAAATGAGAATACCAAGAAAAGGGAAGACATGCAATACAGGAAACAGGAGAATTAAAAAAAAAAAAGACACAAAGGGAATCTAGCTAGTTCCAGGCAGTTTTGCTTTACACTTGTTCTGATGTAATTTTAATAAAACACTGTCACTCTCAAAGATGTCCTAGTTTATATGATAAAATACAAAGTCACAAATGTATTACAATGAAAAGCTCAGCCAGTGCCGATTGGAGCAGAAAGTTTAGAGGCCTTTAGGTAGGATGTCTCCCAGGAGAAAACAAAAAAGAAACTGATGTGTTACCTTTACAAGAGAAGTTGTATAGTTTTTTAGTTCAATCAGAATGAAACTGAATGTTAGGTAGAGAGTCTATGGAAGAAAAAAAAAACAGCTTTAAAAAAAGAATGGACATATAGTTGGAATACGGTGGTTCAGCCATAAATAATATGTAGAGTCATGCAGTGCAAACACCAAATGACTATTAATTTTAAGAAACTATAATTTAATTACAGTGAAAGTATTGCAGGGGAGGGGTATATGTAACAGAGCCTAATCTTCATATTTCTTTGTAGGGAGATAGGAACACTGATACTGAAAAATATAAATTAGCAACATAAATATGTTATTCAGAATGACTGAGGTAAATATCTATTGGAAGAAAAATGAAAGGGCAGAAGTGATTGACCTCAAGAAGCAAGACTTAGTTATGGGAAAGAGTAGGGCAATGGAACATTAATGTTCATTATTGTCATTTCAAACTGTGGACAGGGGATACTTTGTCAAAAATAGATATTAAGAAACCTGATTTTTTTCTTATTCCTAAGCAATGGTGTTCAATCTCTTCACATATAATCTGAAGAGAAATCCCTCTCCTATCTAACCCTCTGGTTTCAATTCAACCGTTTCCACCTTCTTTCCTTCTAACACACACACACACACACACACTCTTTTTAAAAATATTTCTAATAACTTTTACTTTTTCCCATATCCTCTGTATGTTTTTATGGGCCCATCCTTTAATCAAGCTCTTTCACTTGCCCAGAATGCTTTACCACATGTTTATTAGACGTTGTTTAGGAATAAATTCAAATGTCATTGCCTCTTTGGGTTTTTCTTAAACTTGTAGGCAATTAGTTTCATACTACTCTATGCTGCCACAAGCATTGTTTGTAGTTTATTTTATTTTGTTTTCACAACATCTTGCAATTGCAATCTATGTGCCTATATATGCCCTGCTCCCCCCAGGCCCTGCCCTGGCCAAACTGTGACATGTTGGGGTAGTGTGTTAGAGTCCTATTGCTGCTGTAACAAATTACCACAAACTTGGTGGTCTAAATAACACAAATGTATTCTTTTCTGGACTTCTGGAGTCCAAAATCATTCTCACTGGGGCTAAAATCAAGGTGTTCGCAGGATTGTATTTTCTAGAGGCTTTGAGGGAAGAATCCACTTCCTGCCCTTGTTCAAGTTTCTAGAAACCATTTATATTCCTTCGTTAGCAGGTTAGTGGCTCCTTCCTCCCTCTGTTTTTCAAAACCAAGAATGTAGCATCCTCCAATCTCTCTCTCTCTCTCTCTCTCTCTCACACACACACACACACACACACACACACACACACACACCCATCTGCTTCCATCCTCACATGTTCTTCTCTTTCCTTCACTCCCCTGCCTCCCTCTTATCAGACCCTCCCAGATAACCCAGGATAATAATTTCCCCACTTTAAGATTAAGTCAATCATATGTGCAAAGTCCCTTTGCCATGTTGTACCACAGTCCTTGGATATTCAGCTCTGTTTTTCTTGTCAGTCTTTGTTCTCTTTGCTTTTCAGTTTTAGGGATTTGTACTGATATATCCTCTAGCTCAGATTTTTTTCCTCAGCCACGTCCACAGTTCTAATAAGCTTATCAAGAGCCTTCTTCATTTTTATTACAGTGTTTTTGATCTCTAGTGTATCTTTTTGGTTCTTTTTTAGATTCCTATCTCTTTTCTTACATTGTTCACTGGCTCTTTAGCTTATCTGCTAGAGCTTTAGCATATTAATCATAGTTATTTTAAAATCCCAGCCTGATAATCCCAACACCCCAGCCATGGCTGATCCTGATACTAGCTTTGCCTCTTCAAATTGTGTTTTTGCCTTTTGTAATGTCTTGTAATTTTCTCTTGCTGGCTGCATTTGATGGACTGGATGAAAAGACCTACTGTAAGTAGGCCTTTATTAACGTGGTGTGAGATGTGGAGGGAGGAGAAAGACTCTATGGTTCTATGGTTGGGCTTTAGTGAGCCTCTTTCTCTAGAATATGAACTTCACAAGTTTTTCTCTGTTTTTTTTCTCCCCCTTTTAGTGGGAGAAGATGGCTATACAGCTGACTGGATTTGGCTCTTCTCTTCTACTAGAACAGTTAGGCTCCAATAATATCCCAAAATGTTGGGCTCTGATTAACTAGTTTCTTCTGAGGCAGGCTTTGTTAAGAAGAACAGAATGCTTTGTTATCTTTCAGAATTCTTCTCTAATTTTCAAAGCCAATAATGTAGCATCTTCCAATCTTCAGAAGCATGAAGGAATTTCTCTCTGATATTTACCATGAGGACCAGGTCAAGCTCCTGGAGGTAAATCTCACAAATTATGAGGACCACACTGTAACTAGGACTTCCTGGAGTCTTTAACTCTCAGAGTTGTGCACATTGACTGTGTGGAAGATTTTACCTCACATTGTCTTCAAAACACAGTTTAATCTCAGAGGATTCAATGAAATGATATGAGCTAAAACATCAAGATTGGACAGACAACAATTCCAAATCCCACTTTGATAGACACATCAACAATGTGACTATAAAAAGACTGTTCTGGGGCACCTGGGTGATTCAGTTCGTTAAGTGTCCAGCTTTGGCTCAGGTCATGATCTCATGGTTCATAGGTTTGAGCCCCACATTGGGCTCTATTTTGACAGCTCAGAGCCTGGAGCCTGCTTCAGGTTTTGTGTTTCCCTCTCACTCTGCCCCTCCCCGCTTACACTCTGTCTCTCTCTCTCTCAAAAAATAAGTATTAAAAAAATAAAAAAATAAATAAAAAGACTGTTCTGGATAAGATACTTGAAAACTGATTGAGAAAAAAGAAATAAGCTACTGAGGGTGGATTCTAATCCAAAAAAGAGAATTTGTAATTAAAAAAATTCTTGGGGCACCTGGCTGACTCAGTTGGTTAAGTGCCAGACTCTTGATTTTGGCTCAGGTCATGATCTCATGGTTCATGGGATCAAGCCCCTCATCTGGCTCTGTGCTTACAGCGTGAAGCCTGCTTGAGATTCTCTTTCTCCATCTTTCTCTGCCTCTTCTCTCAAAATAAATAAATAAACTTAAAAAAAATTATTGATATGGGCTCTCTAGATAAGCTTCATGAGATTCTATAAACTCCTTTAAATCTTAGGCAAATATAGTAAATATTAACATCTTCCAAAGGGGAAGTATCCTTAACATCCATCAGATATAGAAATGACCTGAACTGCAAAGAAACAATAAGCAAACAAAATTCCTACTCTTATAAGAAAAAAAAAAATAAGAGAAAAAGCTATAGCAAGACAAAATCTAAGATGAAATTTCTTCCCCTTTATGATTGTATATTTTATTAATAATTGCACTTACAAATCCGGGGATTTGTGTGAGGTAGGAACGATAATGGTATCATTTTTACAGATACTTAGTGCATTCACTACAATGGGACTCCCTGAATGTCAAAAGTACATCTCCTAAATGTAGCAAGCTCATTGTAGTAAGTTTATTGCTAGATCTCAAATTTTGTTTTTGTGTTGTCATTCATACAATTATTACTATTCTGGTTTAGCACACAAACTTGAGTTGTTATTCGTAGAAATTTTAAGATCTAAGTTTATTATGCTATTTTTCATACAAATATGCAAAAATAAAGTATAATTGCTACTGATTCAAAGTTATTCCTATGCAAAAATTCGTGTTTATTGAAAATTATAATGCAAATTTAAGCTATGCAGCTCTGCATTGTGCTTCTTTAGTAACTGAGTGCTTTTTTTGTTGTTTTTAGCTATAAATGTCTACATAAATTAGAATAATTTCTCTATATTTTATCCATAAATGCCTCCATAAAGTGTGACTAATGTTTTTAATGTGATGTTCTAATGTTAGTACAAAAAAAGAATCCAAGAAAATCCTTGTGAAAGTAAAGAAAATAACCACCAGAGCTTTAGTGGCAGCCTCTGTTTTGTATTGTCTGAAAAGCACTTCTGATTCCCCAGCAATGCATTTCCAAGTTATCTGAACTTACTTCTGTCTGTTCAAAGTACTTAACAGTTTTTTACTAGACTTTGTCTTCTAATCCTTTCACTGAATCTTTTGTGTCCTTTCCTCATCTTCTCCTTGAATTCTCACAATGGTTTTCAAACTCTTGACAGAGGAACGCTAAAGTTGTTTATAGTCTTGTATCTTCACTGAAATTACAAAGCAGCTCTAAGCCCAAAGACACGACACAGAGAGAAGCCATCCAACAGGCAGATCTGGCACAGAACTGTTGACCTCCCCCGAGAAATGGCCTTGAATGAAAAAGTAAATGCACAAATGAGAAATTAGTGCAAATAATTAATTAATACCTAATCTAGCATCTTTGGAAAGGGGCTGTTGAATTCATTTTATTTAGAAAAGTTTGGAACCCACATTTCTCGATCTGCTGAGCTGCATATGCCAGTTTTTAGAAAACCCAGCTTACCCTGCAGAAAGGTAGCCAGTCCCATATCTCTGAAGCTGCTAAGTCACTGGACTCCAAGTGGCCAAAGCTGCCACTTGCATATTGGTATAATCAAACACAGGCTGGCTTTTTTAGGAGCTAACAGAATAAATTGCCATTTCTGATTTCTATTCAGAAGGATGCAAGAAATACTTGATTTGAGGTTCAGTTATAACATAAGCCCTGTTCATGTCAACACATGAACTAAATTGAATTTCCTTTCTCCACAAGCCTCCAAACTTGTCTTTTGCAACCCCTACTTCAGATAGTGATATTCTTAAGTCATTTGGGTCAGAAAATATAAATTACCTTCTGTTTCCCTTTCTCCCTATGACTTCACTTCCAACAAATTTCCAAATCTCATTTCTTTATTTGTTTAACATGTCACACACCCACGCTCCTTGGGCCCCTTCCACTGGGGTTACCTTAATCCACAATCTTACATCTCTCAAGAATGCTTTTTTAAAATTTTTTAAATGTTTATTTTTTTGAGAGGGGGAGAGAGAGAGAGAGAGCGCTGAGGAGGAGCAGAGAAGGATGGAGGGACAGAGGATCCAAAGTGCATTCTGCACTCACAGCAGAGAGCCTGATGTGGGGCTCGAACTCATGAACCGTGAGATCAGGACCTGAGCCAAAATCGAAGTTGGACACTTAACCGACTCAGCCACATAGGAACCACACAAGAACTCTTTTTTTAAGCTTTTTATCTGTTTTCCATATTCCCAGGTTTAAAACTTACTGCTGTATATTATACTTTACATTAAAATAAACAGATTTAAGATACACCCTTAATAGTATCACTCCAGTGAAAGTACTTGATCCAATCACCTAGCCATTTCTTCAGTCACTGAAAACAAATAACAAAAATGAATAAACCAAAATCTATGGTTCATCTATGTGCTACACACTGTTTGGATCTAGAGATTAAAAAAGTAAAAGACAGCCTGGCCTGCCCTTGACATGGCTACATTTTAATAGCTTTTCATTGTGCCTGGCCCCAATCAAGTCCCTTATCACAGCCTAAAAGATTCTCCATGACCTGCTTCTTTCTCCCTCTTGAGGACAAACTGTACACTCATTGCAATGTGATTTAATTATACTTCTAGGGGTTCACATTGATATTTTGCTCACTGGTTTTTGAATAAATTCTTCTTTCAATCCAAAATGCCCTTACCCTATTCTTGATTGTTATTTCTTCCTAATGCTTTCTTTCCCTATATAGATTTTTCTAATATCATCTTCCCCTAACACCGACTTCCTCTATACAACCTCTTTTCTTTAGACATATTTCATTGTATTTAGCAAATTATTATTATTTGTCCTTTCTTACATCTACCTTCCCCAACAGATAGTGAGAAATTAGTTTTATTAGAAAAAATCCTGTCTTATAATTTGTCTTCCCAGCATTTTACCAAGGTTCCTAGGATATTGTACATAGTCGAAATACATGAATAAGCTTATTTTTATACTGACATAGTGTTCCAACTTCTTATTCCATTCCGTTTAATTATGCTGATTTACCAAATACTTATGGAAAGTGTCTGATAGGCTCAAAATTATATTAGTTGTTTTTTGTAGTAAAAGCAAATAGCAATGCAAATGGTCGTTTCCCTCTAGTATTTTTTCTTATGGTCAGAAAGCATGTTTAAAATTTTAATAAATTAGGATTTCATAGAATTTTAAACTTCTTGAAGACATTCTACTGTATGGGAAAGTTTTCATCAGAAAAAGCAAACTTGATGTCATATAATTTTAAATATATTTTATATGTTATTTATAAAATATGATATCATGACAAGAAATTATAAAAATCTAATTAATAAGATCAATATTTAAGTATCAGTATCACATATACAAAAATCAAAGGAAGTAGTCACAGAATTCTTGGGAAGTTCTATTAATTCAAAACCTATGCACTCATTACAACCATGGCAGCAAAAATACTTTTCTCAACCTTGTATGTGAAACTTTAGGGTTACGTGTCTTGATTTTCTTTCTCCCAGGTCTGCCGGGCTGGCATGGTAAGTGCTGAACCTTCAGAGTATCTAGATCTATTTCGAGCTCTTCAGACTGCAAGGCCACTATCTTTTTCTTTCTATCCTTTCTGGGCCTGCCCCCTGGTAGTTCTGTCCTTTTTGCTTCCAGTATCCAGGAGCCACATACGGTGTAGATGATTATGTCAATCTAATTTCCTCTGCACAAAGGACACACATGAGGCTTTTCAGCCTCTCTGACATCCCCAGAAGAATGGAGACTTTATTCTTACAGGGGTTCATGCTTTTGTTTTTATCTCCATTGGCCCTCCAAAGACATATATACCCACTCTGTTATCCAACTTCATAGCACTCTATATTTCTTTCCAGTGTTATTGGACTAGTAACATTTATTTCTTTCAAAGATTACATGGATTTCCTCCAGGGCCCTATTGCATATGCCTGAGAAAAGATGATTGCTATTTGGAGACAATATTATTACTAACCAGAGAGTTAGAGATCTCTACTTTTTTAATCTCCAAATTTATTCCACATTTTGTGACAGACAAATTGGCTTTTAGCCCCAATGGCAGAACTCCTCTTGGGAATAGTGTAGTGTCTAACAGATTTTAAATGTCAATGGAAAGTTCACCAGAATACTCTCAGACATGTTTCTTCAAGCACTGAATTTGGACAGAAGGTAAATTCAATGTCAAATGTCTTTTTTCACAGACTTCATTCAAAACTGAGGCAAGAGTGTAGAATATGGAAAGAAATAGAGGAGACTGGAGGGCAAAGGATGCTTAAAGCATTTTTACTTAAGCACTTGGTAGTATGAGTCCTTGGCTCTGCACCCTAAGGACTCCTCAGTTGTACATTAATAGTAGACTGAGCAGTGCTGGATTTTAGGGCAAATTTTTATTCAGTTCACTCCAAATGGAGCTTCAAACCAAAGGAAATTAAAAGATGGCTTTTCTAAATCCAAGAATTTTCTGTATTTCTAAGGAAGTAAAATAATCTGAACATAGAGATATGCTAACTAATATTCTTAATGTCTTTGAAATAAACGAAAGTCTCCCTAAGAAACACCATTAAAATAACTTTCATCCACAGGCTGGGCTTGAAGAATAAATGGTGGGAAGAGGGGTTGACTCCTGTTTTTCAAGTAGTTTAGATAATTGTTAGCCTAAAAACAAAACAAAATAAAGCAAAATTATACTTTCTTGAAATTATAATTACAATTTCCTTAAATTGCCTGTTAAATATCCATTCCGTAGTCAGACTAAAGATGTTGGGTCAAATAATCTGGCTTCAGGGCATGGGTAGCTATCAAAATGGTGATCATAGAAACATTTACTTTGCTGGTCCTGTCACAGCTGTCAGTTAATTGTAACTAATACGACCATATATCCTAGTTTAGCTATGACAATGTCAGCTCATAAGAGTTGTCCTGGAAAAACAGGCCTTTTTTTCTTGCTCAAAAGTGTCACAATTTGGGGGTGCCTGGGTGGCTCAGTCAGTTAAGCGTCTGACTTCGGCTCAGGTCATGATCTCACAGTTTGTGAGTTTGAGCCCCGCGTCAGGCTCTGTGCTGACAGCTCAGAGCCTGGAGCTTGCTTCAGATTCTGTCTCTCTCTCTCTCTCTGCCCCTCCCCTGCTCATGCTGTGTCTCTCTGTGTCTCAAAAATAAATAAAACATTTAAAAAAAATGTTTTTTTAAAGTGTCACAGTTTGGACAATAACACAATGATCCTTCTAGTTTTGATAGATATCCAGCCTAATGTACTATTTTCAAACACAGGGTATCAGCCAATGTGCCACAATATGCACTTACATGTCAATGTTAAACTTTTATCGGTATGTGAAGGACAACTCCCAGATTAGAGGAAATGTATATCAGAGCTTTCCAATATATAATAATTATACTATCTAGAACTCTCTCTGCAAGAGATTACCCAGTCATTAATTATTCAACAAGCATTTTATTATATTTTGCATAAGGAGATTATATGGTAGGTCCTGAAAGCACAGAGATTTAGACACAGAACCTTCCCTGGAGCAACTATTTCTGGCAGAAGAGACTGATAAGGAAGAAACTCCTTACAATATCATTGCTATGATTAAAGTTTTCACAATTTGCTTGCAATTGGAATATATGGAAGAGAAACCTATTCTATTATGAGAAGTTAAGAAGTGTTAGAACGGTTTCCCAAGGGAAACAACTGAGAAGAAAAGATAAGAATTAGGTAGGGCACATAAAGAAGAAGGGAGCCAGAAGAGACATTCTAGCAAAATGGATTAGCCAATAAAAAGGCACAGAGATGAGTAAGAACTACCAGAAGAGTTTATCTTGAGTGGTTAGAAATGGAGCAGAAGAGGTAGGCAAAATGCCCATAATGAATACTGGGTTAATGAGGGGTCCTTTGATTATAAACGATAGAAATTGACTCTTACGTATGCAAAAACAACAACACCAAAACTAATTGGAACCATCTGCTATATCTCTTAGAATCAAAGTAAAAGTGAAGACCTAATCCTCAGAAAAAAATTAAGATAAGGTGAAAGGATTTAACCAGAGGCAAGCAGTGACCAGAAACTGAAGAACAATCTAGACGTCTGAATTAAATCCCTCCAACCCTTTCCCACTCATTTCTTTCAAAATTGAAATCCCCAGAAGGAAGAGAGTGGTTTGACAAGTGGGAGTCCCATGTCCGACCTAGTCCCTGACCCCAATGAGGTTGTATGCATCGTGGGAGAAACAATCACACACACACACAAAAAAAATGAGGTACTGGTTACTGGATAAGTGGGGATTGATACTGGTTTGATGATAACTCCAGATTCCCTCCATATGGGGAACAGCTTAAAATTTGATTTAATGTATCACAGGATTTGCATCCCAACAAGACAGCTTGCTTTTCAAAAGGGCCCAATCATAGAGGGAAATCAAAGCACTTTTACCCAGTAAAGGAAGACTAATGTTGATCCTCTGAAAATAGTAGATTCCCTCCGTTGTGGATACACTACAATGTCTGGATTTCTCTCCCATAGGATTTGAGACCTAAAGGGGATACACAGAACCTTTGTATTTTAGAAAAAAATCTCTGCAATTGCAGAGTCAAATGGTTTGTAAACTGTCAAGACACAAGCAAGGACAAACTAAGAAAGATAGAACTCAGATTTCCTTAAAATGGAAGAAGCACAGTATATGAAAATGTATTCTCCTAGACGACCTCACATTTCCTCATACGTAGAAGTTATCTTTAAGGTAATAAATTTCTTAGGATAAAATATATAAAGATAGATGGATGGATGGATGGATGGATGGATGGATGGATAGATAGATATAAACATATAGGTCATACACATATATATACACATACATAACCCATATATCCCACACGCACAACCACTCACACTCCATTTCATTCTTATGAGCCTTAGTGATCTGACATCATGAATAACTTTTCAAGTTTTACATTTTGATTTATAAAAATGGAAGACAGAGCTGACACAATAGGCAATGTGAAAAAATAGTGCCAAAAAGTGGTTTTAAAGATTTTAGATATCTACTGATCACACTAGAACTGTATTCAAAAGAAAATGTGAAATGAGAAGCAAAGAGATGTGAAATATAATCCAGATATCAAAATTTAGAGCTATCATGGTTATAATATTAACTTACGCTACACTGCTTCGTTAATAGAAAAGCTAAAACTGCAAACTCTCCATATTTTTTTAAAAGAAATCCTATTTGATAGATAGTTTTGTAAAAAAGAAACAATTTTTCATTGCCTCCCAAAAGGGCAAATAAGTTCAAATTCTTACAAAATACAAACCAATGGTCCTATAGAGTTGGGCAAAGCATTCTTCCGGGTTGTTCAGTCTAATTATATACACATTTAAAATGAATTTTAACACCTATTCCCTGTATTTCTCCTTCATCATGACATACATCTATGTCTTTTATCTCTCCATGCCATTTTGAGATGAGGGGAATTAGGATTAGAGTGTGTCATAAAATAAAACCAAAGATCTCTCAAATTTAATATTAATTAATGTATGAAACCTATTTCAGCATCAAAATGCCTTATAATTGAATAGTCCTATTTACTAAACTTTCTGAAGTTACTACTAGTTTTTGTGACTGTTTCACCATTTCTTGCTACACACACACACACACACATATTAGTAACCTCTTCTTAAATTTTTCTGCTTATGAAACTAATGTGCTCATAGAGATCAGTTAATAAGTTATGCTTGAATAATTCATAAAATTATTTTGAATTAGTGAATTTAATGGGGGAGGAAGGGAGTGAGAGGGAAATGAAGCTCTAAGCATGAAAAGCATTTCCGGGGGCACCTGGTTGGCTCCGTCGGTTAAGCGTCCGACTTTGGCTCAGGTCATGATCTCACCGTCTGTGAGTTCAAGCCCCGCATCAGGCTCTGTGCTGACAGCTCGGAGCCTGGAGCCTGTTTCAGATTCTGTGTCTCCCTCTCTCTCTGCCCCTCCCTGTTCATGCTCTGTCTCTCTCTGTCTCAAAAATAAATAAAACGTTAAAAAAAAAAAGAAAAGCATTTCCGTTGTTTGTGTAACATGTAGTATATTCATGCATATAGATAAAAGCCATATATATATATATATATATATATATGGACAATCCTCACTTATAAAATAAGAACTAGGTCTGTGTTGCTAAGCAGTTATTAAAAGCATAATTTTATGTAATAAACTGTAAAAATATTTATCTGAATATTCTTATGGGAGTGGTCTCTGTTTTGAATTGCTTCTTCTTCTTCTCCTCATATCCCTTTTTAGTTACATGTGATAGCTGATCCAGATTTCTCTAATTTTAGTTCTTCCTCCATATAGATATTAAAGGTTTTTCATCTTTAATCTGAAATTTCTTAAGCTTTATTTAAAAAAAAAAACTTCTCTTTATTGCTAAAGGATATTTTCTTTCTTCACCATAGAAAATGTCTGGTTGTACAATGTCTGTTGGTGCTTACTTTTGATATAATTTTATAAACACAATTTTATTTCTCCTTGTTACCAGTAGGATAATCCCTGTCCCACCTTTTGGAATTAGATCTGCTTGTGTTGGATAAAGATTTTGTAAGCTTCTTTCAATAATAGGTAAATCAACAGGTATTTAATAATACTTTAATAAGCTTCCTTGGGGGCTGGGAAGCTGGAGTTTCAGAAATTGATAGGTAGAAAATAGTATTGCCAATTTGAGATTGAGTTAAATTGCTGTACATAAGAAAGGAGAGATTTCAGTGGTTGAAAATTTGATGAAAAGTGGAGAGAGAAAGTTTCTGGTCTTAGAAACTTTTGATATAATTTTTAGAAAGAAGCCTGGTTTTGAGTGTGTGTGTGTGTGTGTGTGTGTGTGTGTGTGTGTGTTTAGGAATTAAATCTTATGAGCTACTCAATGCAAACTACCTAAGCTTTCCTTATGATATACTTTGGTAGAAGCCATATAGCTCACCAACTGGCGTGTGCAGAAATTTGCATTTGGGGATAATCCAAGAACATTGTGGTTGTGCTTCAGAGTTAGAATAGAGCTAAAATAGAGGCTGATTTTGGCGACGGTCATACCTAGACTACTTAAGGTCGCAACTAAAATCCATAAACTAAGATACAGCACTTAGCATTTTGCTTTAGATCACTCTAACTGATGAGTATACCTCTCTTAGAATGACTGTTAAATCTCAGATGAGAATTTGGTTTGAACAGTGGCCCATTATATTTGATTTCAATGCCATAAGAAAGGCTAAGAAGAATCTGAATTGTCATATCCCTGCTTTGAAGGTCACGGGAATGCACTCTTGGAGATATAGTATTTACACAGCATTTTGTGAGATAACTTGGTAATATCCAAAACCCTCTGTCAAGTCAGGAGCTGGAAACAGATCTTCAACTCTGCTAAAAAAGACTCAGAATTTCTGAGGATTTTGAATATTCTCCTCAAAAGGCAGTTATGCATTGGTTGATTCTAGGACCTATGTTTTCTTTATCTGCTAAAATAATATTGTGCAGTTAGCTTTTAAGATTGTGGGATCAATGATTGAAACTATGTGCCATATCAAAAAAGTACAAAAGAAATGTGCCAGAGATTAGAGAGCATGACTAAGTAGTGGTGAAAATTTACCGCTGCGTGAGAAAGGTGTCAGGCCCTCCGAGGGAGAAGCAATGACATTTGATACATTTTTTCCAGGGGTCACCGTTAGGATTATCTATGTTCTCAAATTCACAAATGTGTCTGTCACTGTGGCTGACAGCCCTTGAATGTGTTTTCAGTAATGAGGACCATTTCAGGAACTTGTATGTCAAGTTTCTTACCAGACATCAGCATCAAAGAGAAATGACTTACACATATATGTTAAGTCCTGAGAGATTTTTTTATAGGGAGAAATATGATTGGCAAAGTGGGGCTGGATGTGGAAAATTAGGGCAGGCTGCACAAGCCACTCCGACATTGATGCATAACAAAGTCTTTCTGAAGAAACCTAGATTTTCCAGCAACAGAACTGAGCCCTCATATGCTTCATGTTAGTAGAGCTATTCTGGGGGTTCAAAAGTAGAAGGCAACATTGGCTACTCTCAGATAGCAAAACTGAGCAGAAAAGTTTTGACTGGATGTATCATTTCATATTAGAGAGCTACTGAGGTTGTTTTTCATACAAGTAAGATCCTATCAATTCTGGGCCATCAGCTTCCCCACTTCTAATTAGAAGGCCAGCAACCTTAGGGTCATGCAAAGCCAAAGATCACTGATTCGCTTTTATTTTTTATTTATTTTTAAATTTTATTTTGGAGAGAGAGAGAGCATGAGCTGGTGAGAAGTGCAGAGGGAAAGAGAGAGAGAGGGAGGGAGGGAGGGAGGGGGAGAGAGAGAGAGAGAGAGAGAGAGAGAGAGAAACTCTTAAGCAGGATCCACACTCAGCAAGGAGACCGATTGAGGGCTCAATTCCACAACCCTGGGATCATGACTTGATCCAAAATCAAGAGTCACACACTCAACTGACTGAGCCAGCCAGGAGCCGCTGATTCACTTTTATTGTGAATAACTTTGCCCCAAATAATGTCTGGAAGCTACACCTTCCAATAAACCCATAAAAGGCTTCAGGTAAGAGATTCAGAAAGAAATATACTCAAGAAACACCCAATACTCTGTTTTTTCCCAGCACTGAGATCAATCTCTTATAATTGGTTTCACTGTTAAGGGATCTTTATCCTGACTTCCCATGAAAAACTAAGAGTTGAAGTGCTGTGTGTTGAATTATCCTGGCGATACGAGTTGTAGGGGAGAAAGCATGGAGCAGGGCAGCAAATGAGCTCTTTTCCTCCAGAGGAATGGAGCAGCAATGTTGTATCTCTCTTTTTGATTCAAGGGTGAACCCTATTTCTTATTTGAAGGACCTGCTGAAGATAACTAGGCTATGAATATCTCTCCCTCAACAAGGCAATTTTGTATTATAATGCTGTTGACTCCAGCTAGCCATCAAGAGTTAGTCTTTAAGTTCCAAGAAAATCTTGGAGATTTCACTGACACCGAAGGGCTCCCACCCGGCTACAAAGGGGTAGAGAAAGTGCCTCTGAAAGGACAGCAAGGAATTTACTCAGCATTTAAATAAGTGAAGTGTGCTAAGTAATGTGGCATCCAAAAGGGTAGCTCAATGACAAATGATGCCCAATTTCACAAAATAAGGTGTAAGGGAAGAGCGCCAGAGGCAGAAAGTCTGGGCAGGAACAAAAGTAATTGTTTTAAGTCTTCTCAGTAGCATCACCTTAGAGAGAATGTGGTAGATTTTGCAAGAGGTGAAAATATTTGTTCACTGAAAGTCTGAACAATATGGTTAAAACTCCCATTTTCAATTTTTTCAATTTAAAAGGAATTTTAATGCTTATTTTTGAGAGAGAGAGGGGGAGGGGGAGAGAGAGAGAGAGAGAGAGAGAGAGAGTGAAAGAGACATAGAATCCGAAGCAGGCTCCAGGTTCCAGGCTCCAAACTCACAAACTGCAAGATCACAACCTGGGCCTACATCAGACACTTAACCGACTGAGCCACCCAGGCATCATATAACTCCCATTTTTTTTTCTCAGTAAATAGGAGAATCTACCATCCCTCTAGTAGTGGACACTGGGGTGCAAGCCCAGAGCTCTCCTTCAGAATTCATCCTCAAATACTGATAGTGTTAATGGCTAGCAGCTCACAGTTTAGTCCTGCTCACAGTGATCACCCTTTACTGAAGCAAGCTTCTTCACCCAAACCCATGCTACCCTCATGGGGCAACTGCATCCAAGACTGGTCTCTGTCAGAGGTCAGATGCTTTATACCAATTCATGAAGGACTTGCTAGGTCCAGAGCTCCTTTGAAACAGACTGAAACATTTGCTGTGACTGCCTCTGATTTCACCTTCTACCTCTTGCTCCTTCTGCTTCTTTCGCTCCCTGCAAATGCTGATTCAAAACGCATTCTTCAGTAACCTCCTTTTTTTTTAACATTTATTTATTTTTGAGACAGACAGAGACAGAGCATGAATGGGGGAGGGTCAGAGAGGGAGGGAGACACAGAATCCAAAACAGGCTTCAGGCTCTGAGCTGTCAGCACAGAGCCCGATACGGGGCATGAACCCACAGACCACAAGATCATGACCTGAGCCAAAGTCGGACACCCAACCAACTGAACCACCCAGGCGCCCCTCTTCAGTAACCTTCTTAACACAAAAAGTCACCTCAGGAACTCTTCTTCCTGGGAAACCTGAGCTACAACATGTCCCTCTGGAAGAATTTTGACCTGCAGGGCAAGTGTCTGCTGGTGAATATACCTTGAAGACTTGAAGTAAGACGTAAATTACTCTGAAGAGATTGGAAAGAGATATTATAGGCTGTACCAAAAAGAGGAAGACCTGTGGGCTATTGTTTAAGAAGAAAGATTTAAAAGAAATATCTAATTTAAATTTTGAAGGAGACCTCTCTTTAATCTTTCTTAGGTTATTTTTGCTAAAAGCACTATTGCTAATTTGATCCCTTGTTGAGTAGATTCTATTTGCTAGACATCTAAAGAAGACGGGACCTGTTTCAAGGTAAGTGTACAACCAAAAGAGAAGCTCTATGTGGGGGTACAGTCGAATCCTGAAAGCCCAGAGAAAACTCTCCATTTCTGTCTATGCTGAGCATCTGTCCACATGATGTAAAGGATGGGCTCTGGTGGCCTTCATAAGTAGAAGGAATGTTGATATGGACTGCATTTGGCTGGAAATATAAATTCTCTATCTGGATATGAACTGAAAATTAACCCTGACCCCTTTTCTCTTTCTTAATTGACCATTGCGAAAAATCATTGAAGTGCTGATATTTTGGGGAAATACCATAGAACAGAGAACACAGATCATGCATTACTTTTGCAGAATCAGAAGTACCTATTTCCAACTATGTCATTCCTGTTGACTGTCTGCTTTAAAATCAATTTTATAATTCCTTTTGTACCTCTTGGGTTGAAGCCTATAAACTACATTCCTTTTATTTTTTTCTTTTTAGTTTTTTTAATGTTTATTTTTGAGAGAGACAGTGTGAGCTGGGGAGGGGCAGAGAGAGAGAGAGGGAGACAGAGAATCTGAAGCAGGCTCCGCACTGTCAGCACAGAGCCCAACGTGGGGCTCGAACCCATGAACTGTTGAGATCGTTACCTGAGCGAAGTCAGATACTCAACTGGACTGAGCCAAGCAGGTGCCCCCTGCAAACTGCATCTCTCCCACTCTCTCTTGCCTTCTATCTCCAATGCATAAGTAATGGGAGTTTGGAAGGATAGCAGGAAAGGAGAAGCTGGTTGTTTTCTGTGTTTGGCAGTATCTTCCTTCATCATGGACCTTCCAACACTTTCTAATGTCTTTATAATCAATACCCTGAGATAAACCCCTTTCTGTTTGAAATATCTAGAATGGTTTCTATCTTTTTAAAACTATATCCTGAGTATTCAGAAAGGACAGAAGAATAATGATTTATGATCTTACCTGTTTCCCAAGAAGACTTTTGGTTTACTAATAAACTTTGAATTTTCATGATATTATTTGAAGTTTTCAATTTACTGAACTCAAATAAGTCACTAAAGCTTTCTGAGTTCTTGTTTCCTTAGGTGGAAAATATGGAGCTTGAACTTCATAAATTGTAAGGTAGTTTTTAACTTTAAATTTTATGAATCTAAATGAAGAACGATTAAATCCTCATTAATCCTTACATTTTTCCATTTTTAAAGATAAGACTCAAAAACTAATGGTGGAAAGGTCAGATAGTGATGAACTTACAGAATAATTATTTGGGGGATGCTTGATACCATTAGAATGTATATCAGCAAACAATGCATCATGCCGTGAGCAGTAGGGAGTCCAGAAAAGTGCTATATTTTAATGGTAACATAAAGCACTTTACAAATTCAATCATAAGAGTTTGCCCACTTGTTTGTCACACAAAATAAAATGTAAGCTGTGCATTTTCTCCTGAAAATCTAAAGCTAACAGAGTATAGTATTGACACTATGATTCTAAGGCATTTTAAGGAGGCAGCTAATCTTATAATGATTCATTTGACATAGTAACTAATGTAACTGATAATCAAAATATGCATGCATGTCTTTTCATAGAAAATAAGCTGCCCTGTGACTGTTAAGAACTTAGATACTAATATCTCAAAAAATACTATTGCTGTAATTTAAAGACATAACAAACTCTGGCTTAAATCTGCAATTTGTTTCACACAGGTGTGTTTTAGAGTCATAGATATTGTTGTGATCATGCTCAAGTCATACATCTGGTAAGAAATATGTTTCAACTTCATAAATAATAAGGCTTCACCCTCATCAGCTATCTTTTGTCCAAACTGTAATCATGCAAAATCACTGGCAGTGAGAGCTTTTGTTACTGGCATTCACAGAGTAATTTATAATGTTGGAAAGGCCTTTGCCATTTTCCTAATTGACGCTCTAAGTCAGGATTGCATTTGGATCTATCATTGTCACTTGCTTGTCACCCGGAGTCAAACATAAGCTGTGCATTTTAAATAGTATTACTATATATGCTGTTTCTTGTGTTGCAGCAAAGCATTAAGCACATGTTAGGATTCATCACATGTCATGACCATGGTTTAAAGCCTTCAAATTTGTGTTCAGAATATGAGTGAATTATCTTGGAACTAAGCAAAACATTCTTAAATAGAGGAAGTGATGTTACCTTAAAATAAATTGATCTTTGGTTTATTTTGGAAGCTAGCCATTAATCCACATGAATTCCTTTTTAAACCACATGGTATGAAATTTGAAATTAAGAATTTTTGTAAAATATGAGATTTATATTAGCTGCTTCTTCAAATATTATTTACTATTAAATGACCTCTGCCTGATACAGGTAAGATGACATTGTTCTAAAATAATATGCATACTTCAATTGTCATATACAATGATGCATCTAAAATAATGCAAATTACATTAGAATATGAGCACATGCATAAAAGTAACACAGGCAAGGCACAGAATTACAACATTTAAGCATCACAACTCCCATGCTTATCTTCCCATTAATTATAGATTCTAAAAAAAGATTGTATGTAAACCATAATGAAGTATTCGGTTATCTCATATGCCTTGCAGGCAAAATAAAGAAGCATATTTCTATCTCAGAGTGTTGATTATCTATTATTGCCTAACAAATTACCCTAAACTTAATAGCATAAAACAACAGGTTTTGTGTATCAGGAATGCAGGCTCAGTTTACTTAAATCTTTTATTCCAGGGCTCACAAAGTGTTTCTGAATCATAGTCATCTTAAGTTTTGACTGCGGAAAGAACATCTTTCAAGTTCACATAGTTGTTGGCAGGACATAGTTCCTCACAGAATGTTGGACTGAGGGCCTCAGTTCTCTGCCCCATGAGGTTCTCCAAAATGCAGCATTCGGACCAAGAAGGCAATAAAGAGATGTGGCTAGCAAGATAGAAGTCACAATCTTTTGTTGCCTAGTTATGGAAATGACATACTTTCACTGTTGGTGTATGTATTGGTTAGAAGCAGTTCCTCAAAGGAAGGAGACTACACAAGGCCATGGGTACCAGAAGGTAGAGATTAGTGGGGACATCTTAGAAGCTGATTCATGTACAGATCAGAATCAATACAACAATATAAGATCTATAGTTTTTAAACAGGACCTTCTCCTTTCTTAAAAAAATATACCTTCCCTTGGTAATACTTCTTTACCCACTTATATCAGAGCTAAATCCAGAAGGGCAGTACAAAAATTATTCCTCTTTCGTAAGAAATTGGAGCATATTTTAAGAAAAAACTATTTTATCCTCCTGAAAATAAAATAAGCCTCAAGAGAAGTAACCAAACATGTTAAATAGTGCTGAATAATACACATTTTCACTGCACATATTCTAAAGGTTTTTTTTTTTACTCAATATAGTAGATAAGGGAAAACTGAACCCTAATCCCAATATCCGTGATTCAATTTCTGATAATAAAATTATGTACTTTTAAAAGTATGTATATTTTGGGGGCCCCTGGGTGGCTCAGTTGGTTGGGCTTCCAACTTTAGCTCAGGTCATGATCTTGCAGTTTATAAGTTCGAGTCCTGCGTCAGGCTCTGTGCTGACAGCTCAGAGCCTGGAGCCTGCTTCGGATTCTGTATCTCCCTCTCTCTGCCCCTTCCTCATTTGTGCTCGCTCTCTCTCTCTCTCTCTCTCTCTCTCAAAAATAAATAAAAACATTAAAACAATTTTTTAAAGTGTATATACTTTTTTCAAGGAAATAAAGCATTAACTAATACATTTCACTAAGAAACCAAATTGCATATTTCAATCTATTTTTAATTGATATAAATTATAGATCATGAATGGATATAGTATAATGAGTTATCAACAGTGGATAAAATACTGAAGACGTGTGAAAACTACGTACAGACAAAATCTTTTGAAATATTAAGCTTCCCAATGTACAAAAAAAGCTGATAAACCCGCTCAATGTAAAAATAAATAAATAAATAAATAAATGTAAGGCCAAAATGTCGTAAGAGGTAATTAGTCATTTGTTGTTCTTAATTTGTGCTAGCGTATATAGGTTAAAGCCACAGTTATTTGAAGAAATTTCATAACACATATTATCTGTGGATTTCCTCTAAGGTCACAATCTATGTTCAGATCTTGCCATTCCAAGAAATAAAGAGCCTATGTGAAAAGAAAAAGCAAGTGGAAGAGCATGAAAGAGAAAACAAGTCAGAGAGGATGGTCCTCCAGTGCTCACTTTCCTCCCACTGCATTTTTAGAGCCCTAACTTTTTTCAGCACTTAGCCAAACACATTCTGGAAGTTTGCAGATTATCAAAAATCATGAAGTAACTAAATTGCTTTCTTCAAGGTAAACTAAAACACATACCCTGGTAATGTGCAAAGATACACTATTTCCTATTATAAAATTTATTTCTGTAACATAAAAAAAGATATAGAGTATCTTTGTGTTTGTTTACAATGTAAATGGAATTTTTGTTGCTTAAAAACTGAACAAAGGATTTGGCTGCTTAATTTTCATTCTCTTATTTGTTTCCTTTGAGGTTTTTCCCTTTGAAGATGTAAAATAAACTTTCCCCCCTGTATTTTATCTTATAGGTTGGAATTCTATTATATATTCATATTTTTTCAATTTTTCTTGTCAATACGAGGGTCCAATGAAATAAGTCTTCTTCACCATCATTTTATGCTTGTTCCTTCACTTTACTTTCTAGGAGAAGGATTGCTCCTTACATCTCAAGTTCAAGAACATAGGTTAGGGTCCAGAACCTACAGGATAATAGTACCTGTTTGTCCTTTTCTCTGAGATCTGGAGACATAACAGAGGACTATTACTACTTAATGAAAGCACAAGCATCTTCCTGAATTGGTGGTACTATTCCCTCCCTCTGCTCATTTTCCCTCCCATGTACTGGGACAGCCAGTTGGAATGCTGGACTGCACTTCTGCTCAGCAGATGCCTAGGAAAGAATCTTTGGGCAAGAGCTCTGAACATGGAGAGGCTCTATCATGTTTCCTGGGTCTCTTGTGCTTTGTTTGACTTTTCTGGGTAATTTTTTAGGGTTTTTGTTTCCTACTAGAGCCACATGACCCATACTGTTTTAGCTTGTAAACATAGAGAAATAGCTAACATAAATCAAACCATTCAGGCTGATTTTGTTCTAGGTTCTACCTTATTTCTCACTTAGATTAAAATAGTTCTCCATGTGGTCCAATGACCTCACTATATAGCTGTGCAGTGTTTGTTGGCCTGGCATACTGTACTTCTTGAAAATATCTTTCAGACCCCCAGAAATAAGTGCTTTCTAAAGGACAGGATTGTAGGCTCAATTTATCTCTCCTCCACTTCTCTTTCTATCCCCCTTTATAAATATATATGACATGTTTATATATATATATATATATATATATATATATACACACACACATATATAATATATTTTTATAAATATATATGTGTATATTTAATGGGTATCTATTATGTATACATAAATATAAATATAGGATACAGACATATAAATTAGAAACATAGTCCTTTAAACAAAATCTTGTAAAAATTCTCAAGAAATCTAGAAGCTTGAGTAATAATAGGGAAGATTCACATTTGTAAGCATCACAATATTAAAACCTCCATGATCTATGGGTAAAATGTTATGTCTGTTTTAATAAATGAAAAAGTGAACTAAAAGGCAACTTTAAAATGATAATTGTTCTTGTACACCGGCCAGACAAAAATAGACCAGGGAGAAGATCATGATCATCAAGAAGAGGACTCCGGACGCTGAGGATTAGTAAACTTCCTGCAGAAACTGCTGGTGAAGGACGCTCTAGGAGCCTGACAATTGTGCCTTTACCTCTGGACTGGACTTGGGTGCCTCACCATAAACCTTGTCCTGACACTCTGTCAGAAGAAATTGAAACTCTCTTGACTTTCTTCTTGAACCATACCATAACTATTTATGGTTTCCATTTAGTGTTGATCTTAGTAAACTCTTAGAATCAAGGCATCTGTAATTCTCATTCCTTCCTTAGATATAGGGTACAGATATCCATATAGTTATTGCTTAATAAATGATTTTCTTTAGAAGATTATTTACATAATTTATTATTTACACTTGTATGAATGAACAGATTCATCTGTTTAATAGTACTCACTGAGTGCTTTCTACTGTTCTAAGCATTTGGGATAAATGACTGAATTAAATGTGCAAGGAATCCTGCTTTCATGGAGTTTAAACTTCACTGGGAGAGATAAAAAGTAAATAATAATCATAAAGAGTAAGTCAAATTAGGTTCAAGTGTGGCAAATTAAATGAAGAAAACAAAATCCAGGACAATTCAAGGGGCATTGGGAACAGTGAGAAAAAGGAGAGATCTCTCATGTACTGTTAATCAATGTGCTAACTTACAATGGGCAAGGAGGAAGTTCTGTCAGGTGTTAATTGTTCTCCAAATGTGGCATATATAAAAATTCAGAGATTTTGGTTACCTTAGAATCCACAGAAATGATAGTTGAAGCAATAGCTTCAAACTAATGTGAATAATTTTAAATTAAAAAACTAAGGCATGCTTCCAGAATATAAAGGGTTTTTTTCCTGTAAGAAAATTGTAGCAAGTGACTATTCTAAACTGTCCCCAAAATAGGAACCCAAGAACAGACTGCTGTGCTATTTCTCTACGAAAGCTGACTACTATTATATCCACCAAATTCACATGCCAGCTGAGAAAATTTGTTAGTAGAAAAAAATATTTGTTAGTGAATTTAATGCTTAGCAAGCACCCATGGCAAAACCCTTTTTTTGTCTTCTTTAAAAATCTTTTAACTAAATGAGAAGGCAAAATGCAATAAATAGAGGAAACCTTAGAATTAAATTTAAGGTTATTACTCAAGACATCTTTTGAAGATGTCATTTAGCACAGGCTTAACCAATTGCTTTTTACTGAAAGCCCTTTGATGCAATTGAATGACTTTCCTCTCCAATGCAACCATCAACTGCTTAAATCAATACTGGCGAAATCATTCTGTACAATACCACCTGGGTCACAGAGAATAATTTTCCAATTGTAGAACCATACGTATTAGACACCATACAGACAGTATATGCTGAGTGCCAAGCGAATGTCAAGAAAATCTGTCCCTGATGGGAGGACTAAATAGAGCAAGCAATGAACTTTAATTACATAGCACATTCTTTTTTTTCAATAATGTTTTTTTAATGTTTATTTTTATTTTTGAGGGAGAGAGACAGAGTACGCATGGGGGAGGGGCAGAAAGAGAGAGGGAGACACAGAATCCAAAGCAGGCTCCAGGTTCTGAGCTGTCAGCACAGAGCCTGATGTGGGGCCTGAACTCAGGAATGGTGAGATCATGACCTAGGCCGAGGTCGGATGTCTAACCCACTGAGGTACCCAGGAGCCCCTCTGTATCACATTCTGAAAAGACTCCTCAAAACACAGCAAATGGCAAACCATTAAAAACAAATTGGTAGTGGTGGAGGGGGATGGCATCTTTGTAGCTCTAATGAGCAATAAAAAAATGAACAAATATTGAGCTAATGATGAGGTTGTAATTGTTGCATGATTTTGTGTGTAAATATGCCAAAAGATCGCTCAGCTTCCAGAAAGCTGAATGTCACCATGATGAAAGTATGTTAAAAGTTCATCATATATGCAATTTCATAGAAAAGAGTTCTGGACAAAAGCCAAAATATGCGAGATGACCCTATCAGTAAACTTCTATCAACAAATAATACAGTCTTAGATTGCACCTATCTTTGATAAGGAAACTCTTAACTTCTATTAGATGATCTCTAGGATGTCTTTGTCTTGTGAAATCTGTGGGTGTATAATATAACTTTTATTTATGCATCTGTAGAACAAAGTACATGTGGTACATACAGTCATTCTAGGTGATCAGCATAAAAGACTTGTTAAGATGTGGATAGATTCTATTTTTAAAAGAGCTCAAAGTCAAGTAAAGAAATTCATATCTTTCCTATTGTCATAATGGGGTGCATTTTAAACATTGATTCTAAGATAAAAGGTGGATGATAATACTTCTATTTGAAGTGTGCTCTGAGGAGCCTTGCATTACTAGGGGATCAGGAAGAAGGAAAAAGAAGGCTGCATTCTAGAATTTTAAATTTTCTTTAAAAAAAAATTAACGTTTATTTATTTTTGAGACAGAGAGAGACAGAGCATGAACGGGGGAGGGTCAGAGAGAGAGGGAGACACAGAATTTGAAACAGGCTCCAGGCTCTGAGCAGTCAGCACAGAGCCCGACGCGGGACTCGAACTCACAGACCGCGAGATCATGACCTGAGCCGAAGTCGGACGCTTAACCGACTGAGCCACCCAGGTGCCCCTAGCATTTTAAATTTTCTATTTGCTTAAAATTTCAAATAAATAAACAGTTCTTAAATTGATGAATAAATACCAATTAATTATACCAGATCCATTTTTAAGCTTGTTGTATTTTTTTTAATAACTTAACAGATGATATGCTATGCTATCTATATTACTATAAGAACTGTCCAAGCATTTGAATGCTTGCTAATAATATTTATGTTTTGCTGATCATAACACTGACTATGATACATAATGTTTTTTTAAGTGGGTAAAATTGATTATTATTGATTATCATTCACTGATTGCAGTGAATGAAAGAAAATGATTGTGACAAAATAAGATCTTGTTTTTATTTTTGTTTTTGTTTTTGTAAATAGTTTAACAAAGAAAAGTAGACAAGATATAAAATCTACCTTTATTTCATGCCACAAAAGCATTAGGCAAATCTCTGGGGATCCAGAGGAATAGAAAATTAGAGTATCTTTGCACTAGTGTTTCAAAGCTTTGGTTTTATTTTCATGTGTGTAAGGTTAAGTAGGTAAAAGTGATTTTACATGTAGATATAATTACACCTCTAGAAAGAATAAATAAGAATAAAATGCAGTTTATGAATTTTTATTGAAGTTGGTTTAAGCCAAATTATTTTTGGAAAGTTATGTGACATTCCTAAAACCATTCATTGGTGCAATAAAAGAAAATGAGAATTAGAAATTAAGATGGGGGGCACCAGAATGGCTCAGACAGTTAAGTATCAGACTTTGGCTCAGGTCATGATCTCCTGGTATGTGAGTTCAAGCTCCACATTGGGCTCACTGCTGTCATAGCAAAGCCTGGTTCAGATCATTCATCCCCCTCTCTCTGCCCCGCCACTGCTCCTGCTGTCTCTCTCTCAAAAATAAATAAACATTAAAAAAATTTAAAAAAAAAAATTAAGTTGGCAGTGCATTACACTTAATTATTTTCTTTATTACTAAATGTTCTCCACATTCATATGTATATTTAAAATGTTTATATTAATATTTACTTTTAACACAAGTAATGTAAGAATTTCAAATATGCTAATGCAAAAATTCTAAAGGACTACTTTTAAATATGTATATATGGACTCTCAGAATCACAATCCAACATATGCTGTAATAATAATATACAATATTCAAAATATGAGTTATTTTTTTAAAAAAGAGAAAAACAGATTAACTAAAAAATTATCTTGCTAGTACAATCACTCATGTTCATGGACCTGAGAATGATATATCATCACTGAATTTTGCAGACTCATTACAAATATTTAATTTATGTTCTGCAAAATACTGCCATTCTCAAAGTTCAGTGGAAGTGTTATTTACTGTATTTGGAGCATTAAAAATCAACCAAGTACTGAAATTCACTAATAACTGACATTTCATTTAACCTTTTTAGCTAAAATAGCATATAGAGTTTATTTCCTTGACTTGATCATACCAGGTGAAGCTAATCTTTACTTGATTCAACAACCCAGAGATGAAAATGTGACATATCAGATCTTTCATTAATGAAAATATTGGTTTATTCTTTGGGGAATATGAGGCTTGAACTCTTTCAAATGGTGTCCAACAATCAACTAAATATTACTAAAAATAACTAAAAAATAATAACATGGTCTTTTATTTAGCAAAAAAAAAGTTCTTATAAATTATTCTTAGTTCTGAGAAAAATTAAAGTTTTAAAAAATATTCAGCTTTATCATTAGCGTCCCATTGCGATTATCTGTAAAAGAAAGAATTCCATTACTAAGACTATATTCAGAACATATGACTAAAATTAATGTTTTTATATTAATCTTGAGATTTGAAATTAGGTACATTTTCTTTCATATGATTTTACTTTGTCAAAGGAATAAAGGATTCAAGATTCTTTTTTTTTCTCACGTACTTAATTTCTGCATTTGGGGGGTGCTTGCTAAACCCAAATATCATGACCGGCAGGAGTATCTTGAGTGAAAACCACAAAAAGGGAGAGGTTAATCAATCTGAGCACCTTTTGGCTGCAGCAGAAAATCTCTGGGCACACAATCTCCAGTGTCCTTGGCATAGTACTGATGCCCATGGCAGACTAAGGACAGTCTTTGGCAGGGCAGATATGACAGAGGGGGAAGAGGCCTGCATATCTCCTGCTTTGAGGGTAACACGCTTGGCATAGCAACAGGCATCACCAGAGGTCCAGAGTAGAGGAGAAAGGGCAACTGCTGTACAATAACCAAGTTCAGATCAATGGGCAAAATGCCAGATTGTCTCAGCATTTACAGAATGACTTGGAGGACTTTGTGGAGTGCTAGAATTCCAATGAAGCGAATCTGGATGAATGTTGGCGAAGATTCCTGTTAGTGATTTTGAAAGGCAGTTAGTTCGTCATTCACTGGCTGTGTAATCTTGGAAAATGTCACTCTCTTGGCTTCAGTTTATTCATCTCTAAAATATGAGTTATAATTATAACTATCTGGCAGGATTGTTGAGGTTATTAAATCATACATATGTACATATGTATATGTGTATGTATGTGTGTATATATACATATGTAAATCATAAACACTATATAAATGTTAGTTGTTGTTATTAGTAACATGTTATCTAATTTTACCCCCAGAATGCTGTGTCCTGGGAAGTATGAGTTATATTATCAATAAAAAATTTTTATCATGGCAGGTGGGGAAACCCAGAGCAGAGAAAGCTAAAACAGTAGAAAGGGGGCAAAAAAGTTGACAAGCCTAGTAATGGATGTTCATATTTAAATTCCAAGCAAATAATCAAAATGGACAAGTAAGTGCACAGACTGACTGCTTATTTAAGAAATACTTTAAAGCCAGTTCAGGTAGGCAGGTTTTGGAATGTGATAAATGAATTAAACTGTGTCGGTTTCAAACTGTCACCATTAGAATCTAATACAAATTTAAATAGCAATTTAAACAGTATAAAAGATTGCCCTCATCGGTCCTCCATAATCTTAACCTTTGGAGCTTTCCACAGAATAGATAGTAAATTGAATTAATTATTAGCCTTTCACCTTGGGGACCTCGGTAGAATTCGGCAGCTCAGAAGACAGCTAATGAGATTGGTAGCTCCATTTCAGTCCCCAGTGTACTCTAATCCTCAACACATATCCACCTGTCGTATTTTCCCACTGCTTCTTTTTAGTGAATAAAATTCTAAGAAGTCAGAGTTGGCTGACATTTAAAATCTTCTTGCAAAGTGACATAATTGTGTATACCAGTAAGGTTGAAACAATGTCATGTGTAGGAGATCACGGGGAAAAAAAAGAAAGAAAGAAAGAAATTAAAAGTAATATCCAACAATAGGATTGATTCTAATAGGTTCCCATCATTCCTGGAGTACATTTCTAATACTTCCCATAAAATTAAGCATCTCATTATATATTCATTCATTAATTTATTCATTCTTTCATTCATTTATATATTCAATAAACACTTATGAATGAATACCATATGCCAGGCTGTGTGGGTCCTGGGTTTCTATCATCACAGAATTTTTTGCCTGGTGAAACATTAAAAACAAGTTTAATAGGCAATTTAATTATTGTGTGATAAGAGATGTTAAAGGTGAAGTATACAGTTGCATAATGTGAATTGGGAAGTATCAAATAGGTTTTGGAAGGGAAGAACGTCTAAGTTGAGTTTTGAAATAAGAGCAGACATTAATCAGCCTTGCAATAGGAAAGAAGGTCTAGGTGGTATATACCAAGAAGAAAAAAATGGGATGTGCATCGTTCTGGAATGTTAAGTACCTCGCAGAGCTGCAACATTGACTGAGAGGGGATGTTCAGAGAAAACTTTGAAAAGAAAAAATAAACTCAGTACATTGCAAGACATTTAAAACAATAAGGATTGTTTCTAGAAGGCAAAGGCAGCTTCCAAGTGTTTTTTGCAAGAGAGTGACCTCATCAAGTTTGCATCTTAGAAAGATCATACTGGCTGCACTAGTGCTGAACAGGACTTGGATCCAGCAAATCTATCAAAGTGACTCTTGCAAGAGACCAAATTACTGATCATGGTGAACTAAATTCGAATAATAACAACAAAAATAGACAAAAGTAAACAGCATTGTAAAATATGTGATATATAGAGTAAACAGGACTGACGAGTTAGGTGAGTGAGGAGAAAAATATGTGGAAGTCAAATTAAAGCCCCTACTTTCTTGTTTGATCCAACAAGTAGAGAGAGTTTTGGCATTAGAAAAAATAATAAAATCCAGATATATATGTCTACGACACTATTGGAAGCTAACTGTCCATGGGGCTTTCATATTTCTGCATGTCTTCCGTTCCAGACTCCCTTTGCATGGATGTTTGTATAGGAACAAGGGTTCAGAACACATAGTGCTGGCCACCTGGGCAGAGTACAAACTTTTCAATAAAGGCAGTCTTCCTCCAGGCAAACATTGGGTGAGTTTGCTAGTAGTCATATTTAAAAGAATAAGGCTTCCTTAGCCTGGGGTTTCTCAGCTATGACACAACCCCACTGTGAATACAATGTCGAACTGGATTGTCCTATGGAATTCGTAAGGCAAAAGGAACTGATGTGAACGTACAGTTCCTGCTTTCTGCTGTGTGGTGAATAAAAATGTCCGAAGTCTGACCCACTGGTCTCTTGTCTTCTGATCACCTTGAAACTACAACAGACTAGGTTGTTGTCATGTAAGTCTCATAATTTCACAATTCTTAAATACCACTATCTTCAACAACCTCTTCATTATCTACAGGTTAAAAACCATTTAAGTTTGTGGGTTTGGAACTTCTGTGGGGATGTTATAATATTATGTTGAAAGTAGAAATTTAAATTTGGAAAATGTTGTGTTAAAGGAGTTTTAAAATTTTTCAGATTTTTATATTCCTATAAATACCTTAGTTTCTATGTTTTGTATCTCTGCTTGTTTTTATGCATTAATTTTTAATAGGTTGGTACTAGCATTTGTATCAAAAAAAGAAAGAAAATTACGTAATTAGCTTTTGTAGAGCTTCATTGTTCATATTCTGGACACAATTTTTTTTAAATGTGCATAAAGGAAATTTAGATTTTAACATTAGTGAATGGAAACAGGTAAATTTGTAGGAATTTTTGTTGGTTCAATTAGTTTCTTGCAATTGCTACTGGATTGCAACCAACAATTTAACAAATAAGGAAATTCTGACTTTTAAATTGTGAAGGCATGGTGCATTTTGTAGCTGAAATAAAAATGCTATCAATAAACATTTCTTAGTATATTGTAGAGGCTAGAGATATGGCAATGAATAAGAAATCATCCCTGTCCTGAAAAAATGAATACTGTAAATAGAATACAGGTACAGAAATATTCTGAGTTAAAAATAGTTTATTTATTCTTCTTAAGTACATATTTTAAAATTGAACCCCACACTCTGCCATTGACTCTTTATTATTTAAACAATGCTTTGGTTAAAATTTGATCCCCCGATTGTGTTAACAACACACTAGCTTTGGAATACGCCACACGGTCATCGTTGTTGTCATGGGTATGTTCTTTACATAATGAGGAAATTTATGGGGAAGGATTTTTGATTAACACTGAAACAAAATCCATTCCCTTTGTGAGTGAAATTTGAGATACTAATCTTGTGTCCCCGATTAAAGAAATTTGAGGAACGTAGACATCTCATCTTTTCTTCCAAATTCTCAAACTTTTTGTACTGAGTGTAATAGTTCAAAAGATTGTTTTACTTATGACCAATTAATTATAATTGATAACAGCTCTCCTAATTCTCTCCTTTCTGATGTCAATACCTTGACTCTCAAAGATTTGCCATGAAGGAAAGCTGGTTCTCTGACACGTGTCTACTTATTTCTATTAAAAAGTCAAAAAGATAACATGAGCTGAAAATACAGTCCTACAGTCAGCTATAAGGACCAGTAAAACCTATATCTACTTACTAAATTTTGTCATGTAAATGTTCTAACATGAGGATATTTTCAGTTCTGCTCATCTACCATAGTGTCAAGTATGTATAAACCATAAATAAGCACACAAGATCTTTCCAGAAAATAAATAATCTTTGACAATTTGGAAAACAAACGTGTTGAATTGTGACACTCTTAAAAGTGCTAAAGCAAAATCCATAGTTTACTGTTTTTCCTTCGCCATCCCATTCTCATGGTTTTGTACAACAATAAATTTTGTATTAGAAAATATGACAGTATTAGTTTGCTTACATCTGAAAGACCATGTTTTTGCCAAGAGAAAATTTTATGTTAATATCACAGGTCTTAGCAAGGACTAGCACTAATCAACCGGTGAGGGCGAGCTGGAATGTAGCATTTCCTAGTGAGTCCAAAGCACCTGCACAACCATTAGTTTTCTTAAAATTTAGTTTGGCACCTTATGAATTAAAATTCCTCTGGTAATTGCACCTGATCAAATGGTTTATGTTGCTTTGTTTCATTCCTCTCTATGTACTCCTAACTTATTCATTGATGTATTCTGGAAAACTTTCAGGAATTTTGCTTAGTAAGTATTGATTTCAGTGGATTTGGGCTATTCTGAAAATTTTTGTAAAACTCAGGATTCTTGACTTTATCTCTTATTTTATTACTACCATAGCTCTTCATTTCATAGTTTTGCACATGGACCCGAAATTTGTCTTCACGTTGTGGACTGATTCTACAGTTCAGCTCTCCAGAGCAAATAAAAATCAACTGGTATTTTCTTCTACAGAATCCTGATGGTATCTTGAAAATGTTAGTAATTGTTAGTCTGACAAATCTGGTATTAAGTTCTGATCTTGCCATTTATTAATACATGTGAAATCATCTGAGTATCATTTTTATCAGCTTTTTAAAATTCCTTTTCTCATTCAATTGATCATTCTCGGGGTATCTGGATGGCTCAGTTGTTTAAGTGTCCGGCTTTGGCTCAGGTCATGACCTCACAGTTCATGGGTTTGAGCCCCATATCGGGCTCTGTTTTGACAGCTCAGAGCCTGGAGCCTGCCTTGGATTCTGTTTCCCCTCTCTCTCTCTGCTCCTCCCAGCTGGTGCTCTGTCTCTGTCTCTCAAAAATAAATAAACATTTTAAAAAAATGATCATTCTGAACATTGAGAGAGGTAAAGTAAAAACAGAGTTGTTTTTTATCTCAGAGAAAAATAGATGCAGAAAACCTTTTTATTAATATAATTTTGTTTTTAGAGCCTCACCATCTTTGCCATGGTAATTTGAAACACTTTGAAATTTATCAGTGACCCTCTTAAAATGTTGAACACAGCAATGAAAAGCATATATCAACTATTTTCTGTGATCTGTATAGATATTTATAAGTTACATTACATTTAAGGTCAACTAAAGGAAGAAAGATATATGAAATACGTATTTTAATCTTCAAAAGAAGCCTTTCATAATTGAATTGAATACCTCAGCCTGTATTAAGGCAATCTGTTAATCCATCATATTTTAGTTTTCTTAGTTGTATTAGCAATGAGACTCCTAGCTGCAGTGACATTACTTTGTGTTTATGGTATGTTTTAAGGAAGGCAAACTTGTTTTAATAAATGTAGAAATACTTTCCTCAGTCTGCAGTGGAAGTTAGAGACAGATTGTAGAAGAGAGAGAGGAGGCAGTGCTAGAGGGAAGGAGAAACACAAGTGAAGAATTGAACACTTGTCTGCATCAGTCACTTCAGAGCCAGTGTAATAATAAGGAGAAATTGAAACAAACTGCCTTATACTTCCCATAATTCCCTGGAGGAGTCTATACTCAACACACATTTGTTTGTACTGCAGGGCTTGAGTAAAATTTATATGAGTCTCTTTAATGTTTGGGGGCATTAGTGACTTATAGGAAAGTGGAAGCATTTCATAATTCATGTAAATCTTGTTTCAGGAGGAGATATCTGGGTAAGTAGAAGAATTTCACTTAGTTAAAGGATATCAAGGCATAAAAATAAAATATGAAAAACTCTGCAAATTGACTAGAAATTGGAGCCAAGCATACGTGGAAACATCTGAATGACCGACTAATAAAATAACAAATCATTTTCTGAGGGAGAAAAGTTATGAAGAGTTAGCATTATCATGATGTCGTCACTGGGTGGATTATTGAAAAAATAATAATGTTCACCATCTGTTCAAGACTCTTTTAGGTAAGATGTAGCTTCTATTTAAGGCTTAAACTCAGACATGTATGTAAAAATGAAGATTCCATGTTCGGGAATCTGCATGCACCAACCGTTTGGATGAAACAGAACCATTTTATCTGCGCTAAAGTAATTGTCCAAATATGAAGAATGACCTATTCATGTACCTAATTTCATGAGTGACACTGGAATCTTGGCACAAACATGGAGGCATTAGATAAGCAATTAACTTCTGTGTGGTTTTAGAGTGCACAAATGAAGGCATACTTCTAAAAAACAGGCTGCCAGCCTCAGTGTAGGGGGGCTATTTTGGCATGAACAGGCCCATTAACTGAATAATTAAAAGAGCACTTGGCCCTGATATCCTGAACAAATTCCAGCTTGGTTAATTATATGCACTTATTGCCATTTCAATCCTCTCTGCAATTTCAACTGGACTCAAAGTTTTCCTAAATCTTCTGTCCTAAAATAGGATTCTGCTGAATATAGGGTGTTTTTCTCCTACTTCTGTTTGTGCCCAATTGTTTGGCATTATTCCCATGAAGTTCAATTTGTGGTTTCTAGTAAGAATATAAACACAGAACCTAATCTGAGGAAAATTTGTTGGCAAAATGTGTTCAGTTTCCGTAAGTCCCAAAGACTTTTGGGAAAATTTAAAAAAATAATAATATTGTAAACTACAGTTAACAACGTACATTAACTATGAACATGGATGTTCATATGAACATTTGAAAATATGTTGGATGTCTGTATCATTTAATAAGTAAGTTGCTGGACAAAAGAAGTGCTAACGTAGAATTACTTTCACAGGCAATATCATATCATTTATTACCTTTTCCTGATTGCTTTTCTTTCTAGGTAGGAATGCTTGCACTCCATAATTTTTTCATTTTTTCTCTCAATTCTCATAGAGTGAAATAGCAACAAATCAGATATACGTGTGTGTGCATAAAACATTAAATGGATGCCTATTTCAAATATAGTATTTCCATATCACCATTTTTGCATTTTTATAGTTTGTACAGCTGGCCATCTGCTAAAAAAAAAAAGCATTATTAATTTTTCAGGTCTCCTTTAAAAAGTGAAAACACAAAAGCTAACTGAAATTCTATCAGTGAGCTGGCCTATAGTTGTTATATTTTGACATTGAGTAACTATACCCTACCTTATCAATAACCACCTGATAGACAATGCACTTTACAGTAAGGATCTATATTAAAGAATCAGACATACCTTATGTTTTTTCCAACATTGGCATTGAATCTTGAATACAATTTATATGATAATTCTTTTTTTAGGAATATTATTGAAGATATAGATAAAGATAGATACAGATATAAACAAACATATACATGTTGAGTAAGTGCACCGAAAATATTAAAGTTTTAATGCTAATATTCTATATATTATGTAATGCCACATAATGTCAGAGTATGAAATAAAATACCAAATGTGCACAGATATCTTATTAAAATTTGATATCTTAGGGGTGCTTGGGTGGCTCAGTTGGTTAGGTGACCAACTTCGGCTCAGGTCATGATCTCACAGTTCATGAGTTCGAGCCCCGTGTTGAGCTCTGTGCTGACAACTTAGAGCCTGGAGCCTACTTCAGATTCTGTGTCTCCCCCCTCTCTCTATCCCTCCCCTGATCACTCTCTGTGTCTCTCTGTCTCTCAATAGTAAATAAACATTAAAAAAATTAAAATTTGATATCTTAAAAGTCTGGAGAAGTATTAGAATAAATATATTGGTTCATAATAAAAGAAGATTTACAACTGAATTAAGTTTCTGGATGCTTATTACTATATTTACTATATCATATGAAAACTATATTACATTTGAAGAGCATGTTTAAAATAATCAGTCAAAAATAGGCCAACTAAAATATATGAAATTCACTTGGTATCTAGGGATGAAGCAAAGTTCAAAGAGCAAACTATATATAGCTTGATTTACATGAAATTTCTGCTACCACCCACAGGCATAACATTATGATGAACGCTCAGGATGGACGCAAAAGGAAGTTGTATATTTAATTATGGGTAATTACTTTCCCGAGAACACATAGGAACCCATTAATTTTCATATCAAATAAGAACCTATGATTTTGGCAAGATTTTAGAACATTTTGATGACGCTTACCAATTGTGAGCCAGTACACTGTGGGCGGGATTGATTTTGGCTTGCAGTGTGCATTGTAGGTACTCAGTACATATTGGATAATTGAGCACAGCTATTATTAAATAATACCCAAGGATGCACTACTAACCCAGGAATTAATATTGTTGGGGCTTCAAATGGTACTTTTAAAATATGCTTCTTTTAGATCCTCATTTGATGGCACTGTCTGAAAGAACCAAGGGATTAGAAATCTGAATTGAGAACCTAAATTTTTTTCTTAAAATGACTTTTGACCACAAGAATATAAATGTGTTTAGTTAAGATGAAATAAAATGTTCACATTTGGCTTGTATTCCAGCTAGAATGCTAAATTCTGTTTGAATTTGCTTCCATAATCATACCCAATTTATTTAATATGTTTTCTGCAATTACTACTTTTTAAAATTTCCATTATTTGCTGAATGGTGATAAAACTAAAGTTCAAGAACAAAATTCCTATATTAACCTTTTTTTATTTTATTTATTTTATTTTATTTTATCTTATTTATTTATTTTTAAATATTTATTTATTTTTGAGACAGAGAGAGAGAGTGCAAAAGTGGGGAAGGATACAAAGAGAGGGAGACACAGAATATGAAGTAGGTTTCAGGCTCCACAGTGTCATTGCAGAGCTGGATATGGGGCTCAAACTTCTGAGTCAAGCCCTGAGATCATGACCTGAGCTGAAGTCAGACTGAGACACCCAGGCATCCCTTAAGCTTATTTTAAAGTACAATTTTTTTTATTTTTATATGTCAAAAATTTGAATACCTATAATAGTAAAATTAATTATTAGAAATCACCCTGGGGGCATCTGGGTGGCTCAGTTGGTTAAGTGTCTGGCTCTTGATTTTGGCTCAGGTCATGATCTCACAGATCATGAAATCAAGCCCCACATCAGGCTCTGCCTTGACAGCAAGGAGGCTGTTTGGGATTCTCTCCCTCTCTCTGACCCTCCCCTGCTTGCCCTCTCTCTCTCTCAAAAGAAAATACATAAATAAATATAAAACAAACAAACAAACCAACAAAAGAAAAGGGGGCACCTGGGTGACACAATTAAGCGTCTGACTTCGGCTCAGGTCATGATCTCAGGGTTCCTGAGTTGGAGCCCCCCATCAGGCTCTCTGCTGACAGCTCAGAGCCTGGAGCCTGATTCAGATTCTTTGTCTCCCTCTCTCTCTGCCCCACCCCCTGCTCATGCTAGCTCTCTCTCTCTCTCTCTCAAAAATAAATAAATAGTTAAAAAAATTTAAAAAAAGAAATCACCTTGAATGCATTATATAAAAAAAAACATGAAGGCAATTTTTAAAAGTATAGTATAAATTCTGGAAACATTGACCCTATTTTTAAAAACTTAAATGTCAAGCATTATAAGCATAGATATATTAGGTATATTGAAGATAAATTTTAAACTATGTATTTGTATGTATGTGCATGTGTATTGTTTTTTTTATTTAATATATTTAAATAAGGGATTATAATGATATTTTATATTTTTGTTTTCTCTGGTGTAACTTTTTTTTCTTCTATTTATGACCAAGGCTCAGTTTAAAAAAAAAAAAATAGAATTCCCGGGAATAAGAGTCTACAACTATAGAATACCAATAAATTGCAAATCAGGCATAAATTTATTATGCTTGTTACATTTTCTTTTAAGGTTTTAAACTGAATAAAGTGAAAAAAAATCAGTGTTACATAAATTATTTTTCAATATTTTAACAAATGGCAGGAAAACCGGTAATCACTACAAAATGGAAACTTTGCTATATAAATAGTTTACTATCAGTAAAGCAATGGCAATAATTAATAAAGGTAGTTGTTCTTTTCGTGCCATATTTTCTGTTCCTGATTTTGGTCAATTGCTCACATAAAATCGGTATATTTCTATAGAAAACTTGTTCTATGTTGTTCTAAGTAATGCAGAAAAAAATGGAAATGTTCCATGCAGGAATGAAGCCTTGTCTTACACATCTTACAGTTGAGGTGGAAAGCCTCAAGGTGGTGTCTACAGGAGGTTAAAGCAACCAGTAAAGGAAATAAGCTGGCACATTTATTTGTGTGTGAGGGTAAAAGCAAACTGTTTTTCAGTTAATCTCCCTAGCAAGTTACTTTTGTTTTGTTTTGTTTTGTTTTGTTTAATATGTAAGTTTAATACCCTGGGTGGGTGTATCTTGCATTTGAGTTCCCTTTCTTCTTAGGTTAATCCATTAAAGATGTCATGAAAAGTCTTTCAGATTGTATTAAACTTCCATCACTCCAAATCTCTATTAAATTATTGTCAAAGTTATGAAGCTCAGTCTCAGAGGAATTTGCAGAGGACTGTGGTCTACATCAGGGATGAAACAGGAAAAGGAAAGGCCAGGACAGGAACTTCAGGGCCAGTCCCCCTCAAGAAAAGGTAACTAATGTCCAGAAGTCCAAAGTCAGAGAGAAAAAAAAAAAAAAAAAAAGACAGAAATCAACATGCAGGAAAGATTTGGGACAAGGAAATATGCCCCAAAGATTCCAGAAATACCTTTTTTTTTTTGGCAAATGTTTATTCTCAAAATTTCAAAAATGACTGGTTCGTTTTACGGCCACTATCATATTGTTACTTTTTTTTGTTTTCCATTGGAGGTAACAAAAAGCTTGAATTTCCCATGAAGATATATATGATAGATCTTTACTATTATCAGTAGATATAAAATACTTTTAGTCATTAATTACTGTTCAGAGTGTTACATATTTATTTGATATAATTAAAGAAAGCTATTTCATGGCAAAGACATGGTGATCTTTTAAACCCACCTTTCAATTGGTTTCATTTTGCAAGAATTATGAGTATGTGGTCACAAAGGAATGTCTATTTACAGGAAGCTTGTCTCTGGAGTTACCTGCACATATAAAACCTAGAGAAAACATCTGTGAAAGGCAAAACTCATTTGGTTCCTAATAAAAGTTACCCTTGGGAAGGTCATTCAGTCAATGAGATCTTTCACTGCCACTGCACACTTCAGAAGGAAGAAAATAAGAACATCAAAGTCTTACTATTTTATAAATAACTTTGTTAGTTACCAGTTTAAGACCTTTTTAAAAATGCACAGTCAGCATTATAGTTGTAAAAGGCAAAAGGAACTGAAAGTCAACACCCCCACTGTGCATTCTAACTTCACGCTAACTGGGGGCTGTGAGTTGTTTAAAGAGAAATATTGGAAACTAAGAGCAGAGACTGAAAGGCGCACATACCTCATAGATGATTTTCACCTGTTCTCAGTTGCAATCATTGAATCAAGTGGGAGGCACAGTGCTACCCGAAGAGTTTAGTTGTCATTTGACAACAGAAATATACCAAGTGCATACACTCCTACCAGTGCACTTAAAGCAACCTGGTTCAGAAGTGATTTCAAACTTGGCAAAATTTTAATATTTATTTCTGTTTTCTTTTGTGTTTGAAGAAATTAATGTGTATTTCCATAGGACCATCTTAACAAATAGAACAATTTTCAGTGAAACACAGTGTTCCTAAGTACATCCCTTATTTACAGAAAAATCTTTTTCTTTAATACAGCTTATTTTCCTGGGGCCCTTGGTGGCTCAGTCAGACTTTGGCTCAGGTCACTATCTCATGGTCAATGAGTTCGAGCCCTGTGTGGGACTCTGTGCTGACAGCTCGGAGCCTGGAGCCTGCTTTGGATTCTGTATCTCCTTCTCTCTCTACTCTCCCCCCACCTTCTCTCTCTCCCTCTCAAAAATAAACATTAAAAAATTAATTAGAAAATAAAGTTTCTTTTCAGATAACACAGCTTCCAGGGAGACATGCATGCATTTCTGAGAAAAATAAATATCTTCCATAGTCACACAGACCAATTGACTCCAACCTGGCAGTCAGTGTGGTGACACATGTCACAGCTAGAACATGCTCACACCCAGAGCCCACATCTGCAGGCTTACAATGGAAGATGATTTCTCTAAATATAGGCAATATTATATTAATTGATAATCTGATTTGCTTGCATTGTCACATATAAGAATTAATACATTTTTAGAAAACAGAAAAAAGGCACCAAAAAACAAAATTTAGAATAACAGAGGATCTTTTTAATCTTAATACAAGAAAAAAATCCATTTAAGTTTTCGTGGCAAAGTAAGAATTAATTCCAAAATCTCCCATTAAGGATTTATAATAAAATACCCAGTAATATTAAAGCAATTAGTTACACAACTTTCAAATTTGCTTTTCCTGCTCTCCAAGAACTGACATTCTGTTGCTCCATTACTTTCTATTCTCCAACAACTTTTGAACAAAGTAGTTGAAGAGGCAGTCTAGTTATTTTGAGTTTCTCAATTCAGCCCAACAAATATTTATTAAATATCTGCTATATGGCAGATACTGTGTCAGGCACTATAATAATGGAATGAAGGACAAATTATTCCAACTCTACTCTACTAGCTTAATTCTAGGGAAGGCAAGGGAAGAGAAATAGACATAAGCAGGCTCCACGCTGTCCGCGCAGAGCCGGGAGTGTCAAGATCTCATGATCTGTGAGAACATGACCTGAGCTGAAATCAAGAGCTGGTCAATGCTTAACTGACTGAGCCATCCAGATGTCCCAACAACAGACTGCTAATGTTGTCTGTACGACAGACGTGTATACACACACACAGTACAAGCATTCTCAGCCCCATACAACTAACAGAATGCTGAAAACATCTGTTTGCAAGATTCCTGCAGAATTTAAAAATTATAGTTTAAAGCACTGACTTTTGGGTGCATTTGAGTCTGAAAAGTCAATAGCTTCAATAGTCCTCTACTTTGTGTGAGTACCACGATCATGTTGTGAGTGTCTGGGCCTATTTGGCCACACACCCATTCCTGGCCAGCTCCTGCTCTATCCTGTAGTGCGGGCTGGATGACTGCTCATTGGTTTTCCCAGGTTCTGAGATGAGTGGGGACTGAATGGTGGAAGAAGGGACAAGCTAGGGTGCCTCTCTCTTTCCTACTATATGCCCATTTCTCCTGAACGAGCTGCTTCTCTGGGCAGCTCCTCAGTTCCAGCACCACTGAGTCTCCTTTTGTCTTTCCCATCAAGCAGTGATGAGGTTGGGACCATTGGGTGGCTCAGTTGGCTAAGCATCCTACTCTTGATCTCAGCTCAGGTCTTGATCTCAGGGTCTTGAGTTCAAGCCCCGTGTTGGGCAAGGAGTCTACTTAAACAAACAAAGAAATAAACAAAAAACCAAAACAAAACGAAGGGATGGGGCTTTCTGTTGTGGCTGACTTTTTTCTGGGTTGCCTAGATGTCTTTTTTTCTGTTTAGCATCTAAACTATTATGTAACCATGGAAACTAACCTTTGCATACAATATGCTGTGTTTTAAATACTCAGAGTAGTTTCTGTGTTGTGGATTCAACCCTGACTGCCATGCTTCCTGGTTACTATACCACTCTAAAGAGTTGAATTGAAGTGTGTTCAGAGGTGTGTTGAGTCATTTGCATTTACCCTGAATCATCCCAGTCAGTTTTGCTATAACAGTGATAAATGCTTAACATTAATTGTGCTGTTATTAACTTCTATGCATTTGACACGTATTATTTTATTTAATCCTTTCAAGAACTCTAGAAGGTCAGTGCAATCATTTTTCAAGTTCACAAATAAAGAAACCGAGACCTAGAAAGTTACTGTGACTTGTCCAAGGCTACCTTGTTAACAACAGAACCAGGATTATATCTGGCTTTTAAATTCCACTGATACTGCTGAATGTAGTTACCTCATAGGGGCACCTGGGTGGTTCAGTGGGTTAAGTATCCAACTCTTGACTTCCTCTCAGGTCATGATCTCACAGTTCACGGCTTTGAGCCCTGTGTGGCGCTCTACATTAACAGTGCAGAACCTGCTTGGGATTCTTTCTCTCTCTGTCTTCTCTTTCTGCCTCTTCCCTGCTCACTCTCTCTCAAAATAAATAAATAAACTTAAAAAAACAAAAACAAGATACCTCCCCAGAGCCAGGCATCATTTCAGCCTAAGGCCATTTTCCTCCCCTCTTTACTGTAGTCTACATTTGTTATTTGCTACTTTAAATATTATGCACTCTGGGAAATAAAAAAATTAACCTGTTAGTATTAAATCTATAATATGGACAAATACAGTCCATGTAAGAAGCTAGATATACTCTTATGAATACAACATTCTAGCTTTAATTTATGAACATGAGGATTATTTTCATTGTTTACTTTCTGATTGTCTGCAGTGCTCTGATGTGTAAAGTTTGCTTGATACCTGAGCTTTTAGTGTCTAAATTGCTTCTACACACATAGGAGCTCTGTTAAATTGTGGTCTCTTTGAAGGAAAAAATTATATTTTATTAATCTCTGCACTCTCAGTCTGTAGTTCCAGACCTGAGTCTTTGGAGACACTTGATAAATGTGATTTGTAGCAGCAATTGGATGAGTATATGTGTAAGTGAATATGTATAAGGAGATATATGTGTGTAAGCCTCTAAAATAAATATATAAGTACCTCTAAAATAAATACCCCCAGATTATGCAGAATAATTCTTCCATAACTTAAGAATTATTCCATATTACATACACAATCCTGCAGTATGCAATTTAAATGTAATTTATTAATACATTCTTTGAATAGAAGGAATAAACTCAGTTGTAGCAATACTATGGTCACATTTTACTTGGGCATTGCTCAACAATTTTGACTTCTGGTCTTGCATGGCAGCCTGAATACACAAATATTTTCCAGAATCTTCTGAAACCCTATTAAAATGGTAGCAAAGAGATTAAAAACCTTGTGGAAACCCAAGGAAAAAGAGAACAAGATAGAATACTATAACAGATAAGAGCTGCCAACTGATTTTGTAAGCTAATAAGTTGATGAATAATTTGACTAGTTACATGAGAAGAACTGAAACCATAGCTTGTGGTGGGCTAGAGCAACCAAAGCAGGGTGACTCATCTTGTGGAGTGATGCAAAGAGGCAGCTTTTGGAGATATTAGACACCCCACAAGGTAGAAAGTTTGTATGAAACTGGTTATATGAGAGATGGTTGGAAAGCTTATATGACAAGCAATTACAGTCTCAAATGCTCCCCCTCCCAGTATGAGTAAACAGGCAATAATCCCTTTTTTCACTTTGGTAAAAAATTGCAGGTTTACTTCCTGGAAATACTGAACCACACAGCTTACAATCTTAGAGAGGTTCAGCATCATCAAGACTGGTGGAAAATGATTTCATCCAGAAAAATATTAGAATTTATATGCTGAATTGTGGACCCTCCACCCCACCAAAATGATAAAAGATAGACCTATAATCCTAGTAGAAGTTTGAAGAATTCCCATCCTGATACAACTCATCTGCTCAGAAGAAAAAGCCCATGAAAAACTAATAAAGCTGTGAGTATATGGTATTTTTCTAATAAGAAACCAAGATACCACTCTGATCACCTTTGCAAGGAGATCTGCCAGTTAACAAACACCATCTATTCGTACAGAACTTCCAATAACCATATTAAGGCTTCAAGAGGAAATATGAATAAATTATAAGAAATGTGCTGACCTTGAAGGAAGCCACCTACAGTAATCATAGAGTCAAAACAAACTAACAAGAACATAAAAAGTGTAAAGGATAATGTAAAGGGCAAGAAAAAAACTTCAGAAATTCTATATTTGATATTTTTAAATGCAAAGAGAGGACAGTGTACCAGTAGAATAAAACCAGGATGCTATATAAAAGGAACATTCAGAAAACAAACAAAACACTCTTGAATTAAACCTATTATAGAATTAAAATACACACACACTCACACACACACACACACAAACTTCCTACGGAAGAACTGAATGAAAACCTTCCCCCATAAAAGGCATAAAACATGGAGATGAAAGTACAAGGAAAAAAGCTGACATCACTGAATCAGTTCAAGGAGTTCATTTTCTAAATAATAGGAGTCCCAAAAGGAGGAGAAAAAAGAATATGACAAGGTAGAATTATCACAGAAATAATACAAATAAATGTTCCAAAGCTTAAGAACATGAATTTCCAAGTTAAAAAGGCCTAATCCTAATATAATGAATAAAAAAAGACTCATTCCAAGGCTCATCACTGTGAAATGTCAGAATACTAGGGATACAGAGGAAATTCTAAAAAATATCAGAGAGCAAAATCAAGTCATTTATAATTGATCAAGAGTCAGAATGGTATCAGAATTCTTAAAACATCATTAAAAGCTGGCATAATGCCTTCTAAGTAAAAAATGTATGTTGGTTTGAACTGGGCAGAGGGAGAGAGTAGAATTCTTTATCCTGCCAAATTAGTAATCATAGTATATTTTAATGATTTTCTATATATTTTTGACTCCCAAGTACCATCCTTAAGAAGTTACTATAGAACAATAGAGAATTTGGCCTTGCTCAGAGAAATGTTCTGGGTTTTGTCCTTGGAACTTTAAGCCTAAGAGGAATGTCTGTGTTCACCTGGTGGCCTTGGGTCATGCCAGACAGTCTAACAGCGTGAATTAGGGTGAAGGCTAGCCATACCAGAAAGACAAATAATGACATGGAGGGTGAGGATTTGGGGCCATATATCAATCAACCTGGAGACTGCGATCAACCATGTGTACAATCAATCCATCAACCAGGCCAATGTAATAGCATTCCAATACAAACAGAACACCAAAGCTCAGAGCAGCTTTCCTGGTTGGCAATACTTCATGTGTATTGTCACACATGGATGCCTGGAAACTAATGCATCCTGACTTCATAGGGAGAGGACAAGGAAGTTCTGGTACTTCCCCAGACTCCCCTCTGTGTTTCTTCCCTTGACTAATTTCTGTGTCTTTCCTTGTAATAAATCATAGCTGTGAGTAAAATAGCTACGAGTAAAATAGCTTTCAGTGATTTTGTGAGTCTGTCTAGGAAATTATCAAAACTGAGGTGGTTTTGTAAAACCTCCACACTTATAATTGGGGTGGGACATGAGGGTGGTAGACTATGCTCCCTCTAAACTTTCTAGTTGGCTCTCCAACTATTGCAAATATGCACCACCAAATGAAGAAATAAATTGGGAAAGAGTATATGTTGGGATCCTAGAAATGAGACATGTAACAAAGGTGAGTGAAATTCTCAGGATGATAAAGAAAAGACATCCCATGATGGCAGCTGTACAAAGAAAGACTTTGTAAGCAGCCAGATTGGAATAGGTGGGCAAAGAGATCTACAAAATCATTAAGGAAAAGAAAGATGTAGGGAAGAGACTGGAGGGGAGGGCAGCTTCTAAATGGAAACCCTAATGCAAGATGGCAACAGGTTAGGATTATGTAGGAACATTAGCCACTATTGCTCAATTTTTCAATTTCTCAAGCTGGAAACACAGATTTGTAAACGAGAACTTTGTTTATATGAAAATGCTCAATTTTTAATGTTGACGAATTCAAACATTTTGTTGTGTAAACATGACATATCTGTGGCTGAATTCCACCAACACGCCCCAGTTTTGCTCCACAGCACTTGTTTTTTTTTTATTTTTTATTTTAGTTTGCTTATTTTTTGAGAAAGAGAAAGCAGGAGAAGGCCAGAGAGAGAGGGAGAGAGAGAATCCCAAGCAGTCTCTGCACTGTCAGTGGAGAGGCTGCTGTGGGGCTTGAATTCACAAAGCGTGAGATCACGACCTGAGCCGAAACCAAGAGTCGGACACTCAAACAACTGAGCCACCCAGGCACCCCAACTCTACAGCACTTTTTGTTCCCCAGATCAGGAAGTGCCAAAAGAAAGGCTCTGATGATGCTCTATATTTATTGCTAATTCATTTATTTTATTTTATTAATTCTATTCGAATCCATTCCTCATGATCACAGAATTTTTATTATTTATTCATTTGTGTCTTATTTACTTATTTATTTATTTTACTTACTTGTTATTTGTGTATTATATTATTATTTATTTTATTTGACTATGTACTTATTATTTATTTCCACTAGTGACTTGGAATTCTGGATCTGCTAGGTTCATACAATGCTAAATGTTCATTTATTAGCTCAATCCATAGACAGGTGAGAGTACATACTTCTAAAATATTCTTATGTGAGAAGTCAACTGCCAGGTTTGAGTTGAAGAGCTTCATATACATATTAAATGTTAGATGTAAGATGTTGGCATCATTAGGAAAAGACCAAAGCCTCTCTCATCTTGCGACTCTCCATGGTGAGGATATTTTCCCAGGAGCCAATTCTGTCAGGAACCTCCTGCAAAATGGTGCTCCAGTTTCAAAATATAGCCAGAGTTCTTGAGAAGTCAGAACTCCTTCAAATAATATCTAGAATGGAACCGTTCTCACTGCTTCCATCAATCCCCAGCGCCCTCCACTCCAGTATACATCTGTCACCCAGATACTTACAATAGAACTTCAAACTGGTCACCTGCTTCCATTCTTGACCTCCTCAATCTGTTCTCACCACAGGACCAGAGTGTTCCTTTAAAACAAGAAGTCAGATGATGTTGTTTATGTGCTCCAAGTTGTCCAGTGTCTTCATTTCACTCAGAGTAAAAGCCAGTGTAATCACGTCATCTACAGCCTCTGCTCCCAGCCCACTTTCCCCCTGCTCTCTCCTCACTTGCTTGGCTTTTAGCACAATTGACCTCTGTGGTAGGCTGAAAAATGTCCCCCTCCCAAAAGTTATGCATCTCAAATCATCAGAACTTGTAAATTTTACTTTATAGGACAAAGGAGGTGACTAGGTTAAGGGTCATGGGAAGATCTGCTTCTTCCAGACTATCTGGGAGGGCCATAAATGCAATCATCTGTATCCTTATTGGAGAAACAGAGGGAGCTTTGAGAAAGACACACCACAGTAAAGGCTATGTGAACACAGGGAGATTGGAGAGATCTGGCCACAAACCAAGGAACACCTGTGGCTACCAGAATCTGGAAAAGGCAGCAAATAGAATCTCCTCTGGAGTCTCCAGAGAGTATGGTCTAACACCTTGATTTCAGAATCCCATTCTCCAAAACTGTGAGAGAATGAATTTCTATTATTTTAAGCCACCACATTTATGGTCATTTGTTATGGAGGAGAGTAATACTGCTGCTTTAACCATATGGCCTCTTTGCTTTCTTTGAAGGACTTCAGACACATGCCAGGCCCAGGAAAGGTAATCTCCAGTTCTTTCTGATTGAAATATTCTTCTCCCAGATATCCAAACGGCCTCTCTAGTTCTTTCCTGAAGTACCACTTGCCTGATCACTGTCCAGCATGGTAACCACCAGCACGCTAGTCCTCCACCTCACTTCTCCCCACAGCGCTTACTTAAAACACTTCATTTCACTTACAAATGTGTCGATTACCTGTCTCCCTCCATAACAAGGAGAACATAAACTCAATGTGGGGAGGTTCCTGCATCTTCTTGGTTTACCCTGGATCTCCAGGGCTTGCATCAGTGCCGAAGGCTTAGAAAGCACTCGAGATGTGTTTAAGGGGGGCACCTGGGTGGCTCAGTCAGTTAAGCATCTGACTTCGGCTCAGGTTATGATCTCACTGTTCCTAAGTTCCTGAGTTCGTGAGTTAGAGTCCAACACAGAGTTGTCTGCTGTCCGTGCAGAGCCCACTTTGGATCCTCTCTCCCCCTCTAAGGAGCACTTGAGTGCATGAGAGAATGAAGGAACCAAGCAGAGACCCAGAATCCAGACCACAGTGCAATCTTTTTTTGCTTTTGAATTAGGTCAGCGTGTTAGGATGTACACTTCCTTTTAATACTTACCAAACTATTTTTTTTTCTTTTAACACAGTTTTCATTTTCTTAACAGTCTTTTGCAAGTGTGTGTGATCTAATTCAAATAAAATGTTAACACTTTTAGTATGAATTGCCTTATTTTGTTAAACTTGTTTTAAAGTTTTGTTAAACCTATTTTCTTAAACTTGTTTTTCATTTTCTCTATTACTTTGAACATTTTATTTTTAGTCTACTTTTTATTGGTCAATGCATCCTTCTTTAGTCTTTTACCTCCAACTTTCTTTCATCTATTACTAATTTTAGTTTACTTCTTCATTTACATTTTATCCAAATTGATCTTGATACAGCAGTTAAGAGTTTGGCCTCTGGAATCATTGTATCCAAGTTTGAATCCCTCTTTGATACACAGTAGATAGGAGGCTTTGGGAAAGTTACCTAATTTTCCTGTCTAATGATAATAATAATAATCCCTCACATAGAAGGATTCAATTTATACAAATTAAAGATTGAGTATAGTTTAAGTTCATCTAACAGTGTCTGGCTTAGAGTATCCCTCAAAAAAGGATTTTTAGGTTCCAAAGTTTTTCATTACATGATTTTTATGTCTGACTTTTCCTTATTTATTTTATTATGACAAGCAGACAGCATAGGCATAAATTAAACATTAGAATCATCAAATTTTTAAAAGGCCAATTTATTTTGGGTATTTTTAAATGTAAATTACTCATCAACCCTGCATCTCCATATCTACCTGCATTCCTGCAATACAATCCATAAGCTCAGATCTGTGTACTAATACCAGCACATGGATAGGGAGGTATCATTAACATTAGGTCATCAAAACAGCAACATCTGTATTGTGTGTTCCATAATAAATAAAGGAGGGGGGAGAGCATTTTAAAACATGAAGTAAACTGCCCTAAAGGCTAAAATTGGTGCCAACTTAATAAGCCCACTACGGTTTATGAAATATTTGTGCTCTGACAGCCTACAGTAGAAACCTGTGGTAGGTTTTCAATTGGATAAAAGGAAAAACAGAGTATATTGGAATGAGGCCACATTTATCTAAATCAGCAGAGACATTTCCTATTGCAGTGACCTTCACTGTGTTTTGAGGACTACAACAGCACTGAGAAACATTTTTTTTTCTTAACTACATAAAATACTCTGAAAGAATTTCTCTTTAGGTTTTTTCCCCCTATGATCAAGTATTGAAGACCTCATTACAAGGATTTCATATGTTTGATGTTATTACACATTTCTCTCCACCACTATGAGCAAATCTTACATTTTATAGAAATGCTAAAATTCTCCTAGAAATGTCGTATTCCTTCCCCTGATGATCATCACTCAGAACAACAGCTTTTTAAAAACCCATTGTGCTGACATCTATGGAGAGGAATAATCTTAAGATGACTGGAATCAATCAACATAATGGAAAATCTAATGTTTAACATCTGTATAAATACTTAGATATGGGACAAAGTAAAGAGTCTGGGTAAACTAAATTCTTTTCTTTATTTTTGAAAGAGATGTTGGACTGAATTTTTAATCTCTTCACTTATTATAGATTATCAGACAGCAGATAAGATCCAGTCTGATTGTCTAAGTCATTCTACAGGTCCCCACAATTTTAATACAAATCATAATTTGTTCAAGTTGCCAAAATTTAAAATATACTAATTTAAAACACAAGTGATTAAATTAGAAGTAATGACATTTTGTTTTTGAATTAGAAATAGAAATATGGAGTTAATTTCATCTTAGCTTTCTCTATCTTTCCATTTGGAAAAATTAGCTTTTCTGAACTTTGTCAAATTGTTGTCACTTGGTAATTAAAGTAGAGTATACATACCCTTTTATTTTCTATAACTTAATACATATGTGCAGATAAGTGTATATGTAATATGCTTTTGAGTATAATATAAAATAGATTCCATACAAGGGTGCATTCCCCTGGCATTCCCATACTAATATGAATATGTCCACTGGCTTATGTAAACTGATTCCTTAAAAAGTAATCCAAAATGTCAAGTATGTTCCTATAATTTAAGGGGAAAAACCTTATCCATGATGTTTGCTTGTTCATAGCTCTTTTTATGTATAATTTGCTTATGAGTTATGACTAGAAATATGACCTGAAAGGTCTTTGTTCTTCATACTGTGACCCATCTGGCCCTGTATCACTGACTAAAATTGCTGCACGAGACATCCTTTGAGTTAGACAATGAGAGCATCTGTGAAAATTAAACATGATCTATTACAGGTGATACATTATGCCTTATAAGCCATTGTCTGTGATTGGTTTATCAAATTATTCTGCAATGTAGTATGGCTTTCAAGGAAAGGACTAAAGAATTGCCAGAATTTAATCTGATAGATGGGTACAGAAGAGAAGCTGGCAGGCAAAATGGAAGGAAATGTAAAAGACAAGGTCAGAGACATGATGGGCAGAGCATGTAGGACTTTGCCAATCATTGTAAGGATGCCAGCTCTTACTCTTAAGGAAATAAGAAGCTATTGCAGGGTTCCATCTAAGAAGTAGCATGATCTGAGTTACATTTTCACAGGATCACTATGGCTATTGTTTTGAGAATAGTCTTCAGTTAGATAACAGTAGGAACCAAGAGAATGGTAGTGCTACAATTTCACTAATACTAATGCAGGTGAGAGATAATGTTGCCTGGGGCCCACAAGGATGGTAGCAGAAGTGATGAAAATGATCACAATCACTTTCAAATATATCCCAATATTATTCCCTGGTGGGTTAGATGTGAGAATGAGAAAAATAAAGGAGCCAAAAATGACTTCATGACATTTGTAGATAGTTGTGACTGTTAACGAGTTGTACTGAGCTGGAGAGAGCTGAGCTGCCAAGGGTAGAGCTATCTGTTCAGATACAATGCCAAAATGAAAGTAACCACCAAGCCTTTAATCACCACAAGACCATAATCAAGAGGCTATCAGGCAGTAGATGCTGTTCCTCAACATTTCCTTTTTTCCCAGGGAATGACTCCTGGTGAGGGTTAAGTGGATCCACACAGACTTGGGTTTCATTATGTTGCTAATGGAGACCCCAACAACAGGCTTTTGTCATGTTTTGGACCCCAGGTCCTGGGAAGGAGAAGGAGTAGAACCAGGGGTGGACAATTCAGAATCAGAGTGGGGAAAAATATCTCTATGGTTTTCTCCTCTTCTCCCAATAAGGAGGTCTTGGCAGGGGCACTGGGGAAGGCATCACTGAGGACCCTCTGGTTGGAGCCTCCTGATCTAGGCATATGTGTAAGAGCATGGGCCATGGGGTGGGGGGGAGGGAGGGGAGATGAATCATTGACTGCAACTCCATTCAGATACTGCAATGCACTGGCAGTGCCCTACGTCTGGGATGCATAGGGCAGTTTTCTACCTTTAGTCTTGCCAGATCAAGCCTCCGTAAACTGTCTAAACATGAGGCCTCAAAGATCACACGTAGATCAAAAACATAGGTTTTTGGTCACAAAGCAGACTCCACATTAACATTAACATTAACATTAACATTAACATTAACATTAACTGAAATAAAGCAGACTATACATATACAAGATTTTTCAAAGAAGATAGAGGAGTTCAGTTCTGTGCATATTCTATCTCATTTCCTGAATCAGTCAGCTTAAGCTAAAATATAATGTAATAAGAAGCAACCTTAAAATCTCAGTAGTTTGCAAAGATAAAAATTTATTTTTTTCTAACACTACCTACATATCCATTGCAGATTACTTAAATCCCTGAGTCTCTGCCTTATGCTCTTTGGTTAGTTGGTTGACTCTTGATTTTATTTTGCAACATTATTGAACTTGTGAGAGAAAGAAAAGAGAGATGAGCACCACTTACTGCTGGTCCTTAAAACTTCTGCCTGAAGCTGGGTCACTTAAGGTTTCTCCAGAGAAGCAGAGTCAATAGGAGACAGACAGAGAGGGAGATTCATCTCACTAGTTAGGCAAGTCTGAAATCTGTAGGGGAAGAGAGGGGTCTGTCAAGAAGAGCAGGTTGGACAAGCTGGAATTTCTTTCAAGAGCTGGCACTACAGTCTAGAAGCAAAATTTCTTCTTTTTTAGTGAAACCTCACTTCTGTTTTTAAGGACTTTTAACCTTGGCTCAAGCCATTAGGATTATGCAGGATAATTTCCTTTACAGACAGTCAACTGATTGTAGGTGCTAATCATATCTACAAAATCTCTTCACAGGAATACCAAATTTATGTTTGAATTCTTGGGTACTGTAGCCTAACCAAGTTGTCCATAAACGTTACCATCACATTGACAGTGTTTCCCTGGTCAGATGAGGTCACATGACCACAACTAAGCTTTGCAGAGCAAGGGTGTATAATCTTTTTGCAGAAAGGAGCTACAGGGAAATGGTACCTCGCAGAGGGAAAGAATACTTTGAACTCTGATGAAATCTGTTACACTTTTTGAACTTATTATTTGTCTTTTGTTGCTTACTTTCCTATTGCTTTCCTCATATTCTGTGTTTTTATTCCAGAAGATCCAAAACCACACTTTGTACACCATTAAGGAGAGACATGAATGTCTTTCCCATCTAGTGAAGGTACTGGCAATAAATAAACTAAATCTTGGTCCCCAGATGCCATGGCAAGACTCCCCAGGTAGCCATCATTCCACACTCTGGAAGCATCTTAGGTAACTGAGGGATACAACATTTTATGGATTCAAAAACAATAAACTGAAAGCCAGTAGAAAAGACTCTGGCCCCTACAGTAACCTCCACAACACAACTTAATTGTGGGCCATTTTAAGACCTTGATAAGATTTATAATGTTTGATATCTTTAACCAACTAAGATTCTTGCGATGGGAAGTAACAAAAAACCAAACCAGAACTGTATTGAGTAAAAAAAAAAAAAAAAATGAATTAATTTTCTTCTCTAATTAAAAAGTTCAGATATAAGATCGGCTTCAGGGACAGCAGGATCAGAAGTTCCTCATGGAGCAGTGGCTGGACAAATGATAACTAGTAGTTACAACAACTCCGTGTTATCTTTCTTCTTAAACTCAATCTCCTTTGCATATTTGAAAGATGACCACAAGAATTCAGATCCCAGATCTGCATATTCTCAAGCTCAGTGGAAAAAGAAGACGGCTTTTCCCCTCAACAGTCAGTTGGACAGCAGTCCTGAGGCTGGCTTATGCTGTCACAAATCATGCTTCTGCCTGGTAAAATCACTCTGGCCAGCAAGATGGCTTAAGCCAATTAGTTCCCTTTTCTGGAGGTGAGGAGAGGTAGATTTTGGCTACCAAAAACACAGGAATTGATAATAGGAGGCAATTTCCCCCAAGGAAATCTAGAATTCTCTTTTAATGAAAGGAGTGAATATAGAACTTGGGAGGGTAAAGTTATTTAGTAAACAAAATTACCAGATATTCTTTATCTGTAACATAAAGGATATATATTAGATGATTTCAAATGTCTCTTCAAGATCAGTGTTTTCTGCATGTCCCTATGTCATTTCATGTTGTGAACCTCTGGGTCCCCTTTAATGGTGAGATTCATGGGCGTCCAAGGATCCTGCTGAAATCGGTAACATTATATGAACACAAGCTTAAAACATCCTAGTGTAGTTAAAACAGTCATTCTGAGGGGTTCTTGTTTGTTTGTTTTGTTTGTTCTGTTTCCATTTAGAAGCTAAGCTGTAGTTTTTTAATTGTGGGGTGGATAAATTAGTCTTGACTTTTATGGATATACCATCAATCTAGTAACCATAGCTGCTAGTTGATTTCTACTCTTTCTGAACATGGAAGTTTTGGTATATGCAACTTGTGAAAAATGGGTATCAAAAAGATACTATTAAATGTGTGAATAATACACAATGTTGTTTCATAATAAAATTATGTCTCAGTTGGTTTTTTTTTTGTTTTTTATATTTTGATTTTACCAGTTGTAATTCCTGACCTAAAATGGACAGTTAATATTTATAGTCCTTCAATGAACATTTTAATATGTTACCATAAAGTTTTCTTACTTATATAGAGAATTATCTATTACTTTTTCAAGTCATTATACTTATTTTTCAAGGGCTGACACTAACTCATTCCATTCTGCTTTGGCAATAGATAACAGAGAAGAATAATTACCACTTTCAAAATAAGGGTACAGATTCTTGACCTATGTATTATGATTATGACTTGAAGTGTTTGTATTTAATGAACCTTGAAAGAATAGAATGCTTAAATTTTCAAATAATGTGGTCCATTATGATGACATTTAAACTTTAAAGTGGTAATTAAAATGGTTAATAGCAGATATAGCTACTCTGTTGGGACAAAATGAACATGTTGATAGGAAATAAAAAGCCTATGGGTTTATGGTGATTTTGAACTTTTAAATTTAAGAACTTAACTATTTCTAATGAATTGAATTCAGTTAATAAATGTGACAATGGACCTTAACTGTGAGATGGGATATTTGCTATTAACCACTTCAAGTTTCCTTTACTTATATCGAGGGTGGCTAGTGTTTTGGACTTTTTGTTTGTTTTAGCCAAACCAGTTCACTCGTGCTTTTTAAGGCGATATGAGTAAGTCATTGTGATTTCATTCTCCACTCCCTTCATCATCGCCTGGCTGAGCTGGAAGCACTGTCCGCATGGACCACCCACATTTATTCTGTCCCTGTCCAGGTATTGCCCATCTCTTAAACACGTACCTGTTATCCACTTTTCTCATCAACAAACATTCAGTGCTATCTCTAGCTCCAGCTACCTATTCAGAAAAGGATCAGCTCATTATCTCGTGATGAGTGGTGACAGACAAGGTAAGGAATTAGAGTGTCATTCAGTAAGATAAGATACTGTGACAGAGAATGGGCAGGTAAATTAAATCGTTTTTTAGTGTTCCTGAGAGGAGGAATCCTTCAATCCTTTGAAAAGAGAGGAGATACATGTGGATTCATGAAAGTTCAATTATAAGCATATCTCCTATGAAATAGTTTGACTATATATCCATTTTATACATTAAGGAAATATTAAAACACCTCATATACACAGGAGAGAAAAACTTTTATGTTAGGACAATCCATTAATATAAAAATGATATTTGGAAGCTATGCCTTTCAGTATTCAACTATTATAAACAAATCAAGCATTTCCAGTTGAAAAATGTTAATTTTTATGAGTAAATATTTAAGTTTTACCAGGAAATAACCCAGGCTTAGGTGAAATTTTTGCTTTTAATCACTATTTAATATGACAGATGCATACAAATTTATGAGAACAATCATAGTACGGAAATGAAATGAAGAAGTAACATAGGTATTCTTGTGTATGCCTGTACTATCCAATATGTGTTTGAAATGTGGCTACTCTAAATTAAAATGTGCTGTAGGTATAAAATATACACCAGAGTTACAAGTATAGAAAAAAAATGTAAAATATCTCAGTAATTTTTATATTGATCGCATGTTAAAGACATATAACATTTTGGATATTTGGGGTTAAATAAAATATGTTGTTATAACTAATTTCACCTGTTTCTCTTTATTCTTTTATATGTGGATATTAGAAAATTTTACATTGCACGTAGGACTTAACATTAAATTTCTATTGGACTGCTCCGTTCCAAGCACTACAGCATAGCATTAGCATACTGAAAATTACTTTTTTCCAGTTAGTTCTCATGCATGGTTCATATAATTCATGGCCTTTGTATTAAAAATGCTTTCATATAGCTAGAGCCATTAAAATGTGTTATCATAAAGGAATAGAAAAATGAATTTTTCTTTATCGTACAATTCCATAACTGACGCTGAAGGCTTTTTCATGTGTAACTCTACCATGCATTAGGAATGTCTGGTGCAAAGCATAAATCTCCACAGTTGTACATTTCATTATGACTCGTTGTGACGTTCCCAATTACATTTAGAAACCTTACCTACAGTGTCCCCAGCAATCTTTTTAACCACCTAAATACATTTTGTTAAACTCAACTAAGGTATTGAACATGATTTATTTATTTAGCTGTTAACTCTAGTTTCTTTGGCATACCCCAAAATTGAACTTGCATCAAAATCTATTTGCTATCTTATTATTAAATAATACAGAGCCATGAGGACCCCACTTTCAGAAACACTGGGATCTTGACGTTCTTTCCTGTAGTAAAAAGAGTGTGTGAAATTATTAATTTTTGTTCAGTAAGTATTGGTGTGAAAACTGATCTTTTTATAAGCACTGGAGAAATGAAGAAAGTAACCTCTTGCCATTTCCATTATCAATCCCAGCTTTTTTGTCTAATACTAAAGCTTGCCCAAACCCTTGAGCAAAATGGGCTTTTTTTCTAAGCTCACTTGCCAAATGTTTTTAAAGCTAAACTTTTTTCTATGAATCACTTTTATCAAAATAAAGAACAACCAAATGTCAAACAATCTGTTTCTATTCTAAGAAGACTTCTATCTAGATGGTGTTTACAGTACTCAAATATAGAATAGCATTTTTGGAATATCAAGTAAGGTATTTAGGAGACCTAAAAATCCATTGCATAAAAATTTCAATCATAAATTGTTTTCTAATCTCAGCCACAATAAAAATAAAAAATAAAAATGAAAGACATTCATGATTAAAGAATATGTTTTGACAGAGTATAAAGGTACCATTGCCTAACTGCATAAAATGAACTCTTAGCCGCTTAATAGTGTAACTTCACTTAGAGTTGCTATACAAGTTCCTAAGAAGATGGGAAAAAATGATAGTCTTAGGAAGATATTCCAGATAAAACAAAGTTAAAATCTTTTTATTTTGTAACTCACATTCTCAAAAATCACATTTTTGTATAATGTTCATTCTATTCCCAGAAGATTATGCATAACAGCAGAGATAGACTGTGACTACTCTAATATTTCTATTTGAAATATTTGTCTAATTTAGAGCTAAACCAATTAGAGCTAAACCAATCTTGTTCACAAAACTAGTTCTATGGAGATTATTTTTCAGTGTACAGATGAACTCTCCAAAACAACACTTTTTTTTTTAAAATCATGAAGTTTAATGTAATGCTCAATCAATTTTAAGAAGAGTATGTTTATAACGATAATAAAAGACACATTCATCCATTCTTTGTTATTAAAAATAACAATTATGAAAATTATGTGTGCATAATGAAGGTAGTGCATATCCTGGTATAAATAAGTGTAAAAGCACCCTGGGAGAGATGTGTGTTTTTTAATTCTCTTAATATGAATGAAATAGGACAGTGCTTATTCCCTTTTGTTAAACCAGCTTGGCCACTCTTACATGAGTAGCCAATAAAAGATCTCCAAGACAGGAACAAGGAGCTGCAGTCTTCCACCTGGCTCTCTAGCCCCTTTGTAGCAATTCTACAGCTTTGTGGCGCAAGTCAGTTCAGCTCCAGGCAGTTAGGAAGTTAGCTTTTACTGAGTATTTACAGCACACAGAGTAATACTCTCACACCCTCCTGGAAAAACTGGGACTGCCTACAGAGCAGAGCAAAAAGCACCTGGGGCCAGAGAGGAAGCAAACAGAAACCAATTAGCTTAATAAGGCAAGGTTTTCTGGAGGACATTGCGGCTTGAGCCCCACTGTTCTGGCTCTTCCTGAACTACTTTGCCCTGTTTTTTGTTTGTTTGTTTGTGTTTGTTTTTATTCTCCCCATGAGAGAAGCAAAGCTAATTCCATTTGTAAAAAGCATTTTCTACTTTTGTTTCCTATTCTTTTAGCATTTTGTCTCAAGTTTCAGTGTATCGTTGCATACGTTATTAAAGTGTACTTTTAAAGAAAACTGGAGCTGGACAATAGTTAGTGATAAAAACAGACTTTATTCAGAAACTATTGCAATAGGGAAAAAGAGACCTCATTATAGAACTGGGCTCCATTTCTAATGCGGCAAGGATAAATGGAGATTTATAGCCAAGGAGCAGGGAGGGGGTTAGTAGACGGAAAGTTACTAAAAGGAGACATCAATGGTAGGGGGATTCCTGTTAAAGTCATTTAACAGGATTTTTGCTAAAACTGGGCTATGCAGCCACAGCAAGAATCTGAGCCAAGGTGGAGTCCTCATCAAAAAGAGGGCTCAGAGGAACCTGAATAAAGTTTGGTCAAGGAGAAAGTCTGTGTTTATGTTGTTGTTCTTAAATAACTGTATCTACTGAGCAAGGTAATGATTATTTTCTACATTTCAAACACAAGTTTTATATATAGTTTTATGATTATTTCATCCAATCTTATTGATTTTTCTCTTCTGCCTCTAAATGTATAGTTAATTCTGGCATCCATTCATTTGATTTGATGTGGGTAAGGATTTACTATTAGAAGTGCTTCAGAAAGTCCAAAAATAATAATTTTACTTAAAACATATAAGAGATAGAAATAGAGAAATAGACAATAATAACATAGGGCTTATAAGAAATAAATGCTGCTACAGAGGAACAGAGCAGTAATGCGCACAATATTTGGAATAAACCACTCTTGTCTAAAGACACTTTTCTAGAGACATCTTCTAAAATGTTTTGTGTTCTCTGTAAAAGAAAAAGTGATATAATATAACAACTTAAATCAAGGAATGACTCCATTAAAATGAAAACCAAAGAAAACAAAAATCAAATCATAGTATTAATGATAAGTAGCAAACTATAAATGGTAGAAAATCCCAATAGTAAGAAGCCAAAGAGTAAGAAAACAGGGAAAACATAAAACAACTAAAATACTAACATAAATTTTATTTACTAATGTTAAAAACAGATTGACCATAGATTAAAAAATTAAAAAAAATAAACTGTAGAGAAGAATAATACTATTATTGCAAAATAATAGGGTTTCTAATCTAAAAAGTAAGTCTATGTGTGAAAACCAAGAGTGTTTAACATGTATTTGGAAAACTATAAGAAGATATCTATACTGGATATATCCTGGTAAAAATTTTATATTATGATTTTGAGGTCAAATATTATAAGCATCCATATTGCTGGGGCACCTGTGTGGCTCAGTGAGTTGAGCTTCCAACTTTGGCTCTGGTCATGATCTCACGGTCCGTGAGTTTGAGCCCCGCGTCGGGCTCTTTGCTGACAGCTCGGAGCCTGGAGCCTGCTTTGGATTCTGTGTCTTCCTCTCTGACCCTCCCCAGTTCATGCTCTGTCTTTCTCTGTCTCAAAAATAAATAAACATTAAAAAAAATTTATAAGCATCCATATTGAAAAGAATAACACATTCCCAACACATGAACAAAAATCTATATAATTCAAAACTTTTCCACTATATCGAATGCCAAAAAGCATTAGAGCAACTTTCAAAAGGCATTGAGAAATAAGATTTTGTGTCCAACTAACTTAAATTCCTTATTTGAGGTGTAATAGCAAGACTTTTCTAAAACAATTATTCAAAAACCTACTATCCTTTCAAACTGCTGGGACTTCCTCATGTCCTTTTTTTTTTTTTTTTTTTGTCTTAATTTACCCATGTTTACTTCTTTTATTAAGTAATACTATGGCTATGATCTTCTCAAAGCAAATTCTGATCCCATCCTATTATTGGTGAAGATATCTTGGTGACTTCACATTCTTCTCTGGGAAAGACTATGAGCTGTGCCTACAAGATACTGCGTACTCTGGTCCCCGCCTGTCTAGGCACATTCACTGCACTCAAGCCACTGCTTGGCCCTGCTCCTTTTTCTCTAAGTATTGTTCATATTCACCAAGTTAACTCCTACTCTTTTTTCCCCCCAGAGAATATATGCCCCTTTTTTTGCAGTTCCAAGCTGTTTTCATCACTTTTAATACTTGTTTAGTATATTTATGTTCAGATAAAATTAAGAATCATTTTATTGATGCCTGGATGGTTCAGTTGGTTGAGCATCCGACTTCAGTTCAGGTCATGATTTCATGGTTCACAAGTTTGAGCCCCGTGTCTCTTACCAAAAATCCACTGTCAGTTCAAAGACTGCTTGGGATTCTCTCTCTCTCCCTCCTTTCTCTCTGACTGTCCCTTACTTGTGCCTTCTCTCTCTCTTTCAAAATAAATAAATAAATTAAAAAAAATAATTTTATTGAAATCAAAGCACCACAATTTTTTTTGGTGATTTGATATTAATACATCCAGTAATTTAGATAGCATTATTTTTCTTTAAATAATGACTCTTCTTATGATAAAGAAAGTACAGCTTTTCATTTTTTTTACATCTTTCCTTCTGTTCTTTCTCATTTCCTACAGAGTATATCCTAAGTGATTATTCTTTATTTAGGACAAGTTATTGAATTGAATACACTAATTTATAATCAATAAACTATTAAATATTCTCATTATATCATTTTTAAAAACATAATTCTTTTGTGTTATTCAGATTTACCATGATGTCATCTGTAAAGATAACTAATTTACCTTCCCTTTCCAATGTTGGTATCTATTGAACTCGTCAGATATTCTTGCCCTTTGAGTTAATAATATGGTTGACTTATGTTTATAGAGTTTATAACATTGAACCATCCATGTATGGTTGTTATAATCTACTTTATAATGGTAGATTATTAAGATACTGTGGAATTCTAATTATAAACTTTTATTAAGTAATTGTTTAATGATATTCATAAATAATAGTAGTCTACTTAGGTAGATAGCTATTTTGTTGTGTTTCCTTGGGCATATTTTTCTCTCAAGACTGTGATAGCTTTATAAAAAGGGAAGCTGGGGGGCATCTGGGTGGCTTAGTCAGTTAAACATCTGACTCTTGATTCAACTCAGGTCATGATCTCATGGCTCATGAGTTCAAGTCCCATGTCAGGCTCTGCACTGAGCATGGAGCCTGCTTGGGATTCTCTCTCTCCTTCTCTCTCTGCCCCAATGGTCCCTCAAATAGTTAAAAATACCATTCATAATTCTGATTATTTTAAGCACCTACATACACACACTCATAATATGGCATAACTACACCATATTTAAATAGATAATAACTGAAGAGACTACTAATAGAGATACTGCAACCTCTTTTGGTGTTTATACCCATACCAGATACATCTAATTTCCAGTTTTCATAAACACAGGAACCCTGACACTATAGGGCAGAGCAAAGGAACAACCACCTAGTGCTTTCACTTTTCCCTCTTCTCTTACCAAAATTCCAGAGCCTGGCCACTTTCTCCGTGGTCCTAATAAGGAAATGCTGTGAACTACTGATGATGGGAGCATCCTCACTCTGCATTCTCTCATCATCCAACATAAGCCAAATGCACCCACCAACCACTATCTGGAGAAAGAAGCATTTTCATCTGTTGACCATATCATTTTGATGGGGTTTTGAAGTGATGGTGTGGGTTTGGAGCTGATGGCCAAGAAAGAATTCTTGAAGGTGTCATTGGTGATTTTATTAAAGCATGGAGACAGGATCCATGGGCAGAAAGAGCTGCACTGGGGTTAGGAAGACTGATTTATTATATACTTTCAGGTTGGCACAGCATAAGTATCTAAGGACTTCGGAAGCAAGGTTTCCAGGACCTTGAGAGGCTAGCTGTGATTAAAAACGTCATTTATGGGGTGCCTGAGTGGCTCAGTCAGTTAAGTGTCCAACTTCAGCTCAGGTCATGTTCTCATGATTCACGAGTTGGAGCTCCACATTGGGCTCTGTGCTGACAGTTCAGAGCCTGGAACCTGCTTTAGATTCTGTGTCTCTTTCTCTCTTTTTGCCCCTCCCCCACTCATGGTCTCTTTCTCTCTCTCAAAAATAGATAAACATTAAAAAAATTAAAAAAAAAGAAATGTCATTTATTACTGTTTAGTAAAACCTCAGTCATGAGACCTTTCAGATGTGTGTCAGGGGCCATATGCTTAGAGTAAAATTGCCAACATATATTTGGGGGTCAAAGATAAAGGAGGTATGCAAAGGAACTTTAGTGTTTAAGGAGACTCTCAGGATCCTGGTCGGGGGGGGGGCAGGAAAATGTTAAGCCAAGCTTCCCTTTTGTCCTGAGCAAAGTGTCATCATCGAGGCAGCTGAGCTTCTAGAAGAAGGACACAAGGAATGTCTGAAAACAGCACAGTACATGTACCCCACGTGGAGTCACACAACATGGGTCACACTGGGGATAATGGGAACCATGTTGTTGCTTAGTTGTGTTGGTTAATCCTAATGATGAGGGAACATAAGGCAAGCTGAGGGAAAAGTACAGGTGGGATATGTGTGATATTCTTCAGGCACTCCTGGATACCCAGGAACAAAGAAAAAGGGAAAACAAATGGTAAACTGATAGAGATCACAGTCGTGCAAGACATGAGTCTCCATCAGTTTTCAGACATTGCTTGTCAACAGTAGGATGCAAATTACCAGGACTAGAGTGATCCGTCAAAAGACATGTAGTTGACGCTGCTGAGGATGAAAACTTCTCAGATAAGGAAGGGGCACAGCAACAGTGTGGAGGTAAAAGTCAGAGATCATTTGTGGGCAGAAGGATCTGATTAATAATTACGAGGGACCATAAGGCAAGCTGAGGGCCAAGCACAAGCTAGCATTACTGCTGCCCTCCCCCAGGTGGGATATGTGTGGCATTCCTCAGGCACTCCTGGCTGCCCAAGGATGAAGGAAAAGACAGAAAACAAATGGTTAAACTGATAGAGTCTCCATCAGTTTACAAATATCTCCATCTCCTGGAGACCTTAAAATCCTCCTCCTCTCCATAGTGATATGTGGAGCACAGGCAAGAAGGAAATGACTGGAAAACTAAATTTCCTTATAACCTATAGCCCATTGACAAACACTTGAGGCAAATACAGAGTACATTTCTCCAGGAACCCCCTACTGTCCTAATGTTAATGCCTTACTAGGAGAAAAACAACTTTAGCGTGACAATAGCAAGGCCTCAAGTATCTTGGGAGTCCTATTTAGCATATCAAGGTCCTTCTGGAAGCCTCCTTTTGGACTTTACCTCTCCTAACTCTATATTATGTAACCATTCACTCTTTACAACCTTAGTGCAGCTCTTTCTGCTCACAGGTCCTGTCCCTGTGCTGTAATAAAATCACCCTTTTTCCATCAAAGACATCTCAAGAATTCTTTCGTGACCATCAGCTCTGAACCCCCACCACTCCAAAACCCATCATTAACATAATCACATACATCAGCACAGAGGACAGTACTCTTCCTTGTATGTCTACCACTACTCGCATTAGCTGTTCCTATAAATCACCATGTGTTATTTTTAAACGCCTTTTAAACTGTTTGGGCTAACTTTTACTTCAAATCATATATAAGCCACTACTATTAATTAGTGCCATCAAACAAATAGAGAAATGGGCCACTACCTAATGAGTATCATTAAAAGAGTGTCCAAAGATAGTATGCACCTAGTATTACAACCAGGATGTTCATGATTGGTGCAATCAAATTAAAAACTCTGTAATCCAGGGTCAATACTAACAAACCCTATAGGATTATAGAGATAAAATTATAGTTTTTCCTCATCCCTGGGATGATTATAAATGCAAACTCTGCCAACAATATATACCCTTACAAGTATTGATCTCTTTTCCTCTTGATTATAATGATCTTTCTTCCCCTCCGGTATAAGCCTCATTTATTTGTATGCAAAGACATTACATTAACCAAGTGTCCAAGGACATCTTACCAAGGACCTCTTCCCTGGCCACTTATCAATACATACAAGGAAGGCTATATATACAACATAGTATTACCTGCCCCAAGGCATGTCTAAAAAAAACAACAAAACAAAAAACAAAAAACAAAACAAGGACTATGACCCTCATAGGAATTCTTCACTAGCTGAACCTTCTCACAATACCAATTGCAAGTTATACATAATCCTCTGTGGGATCTGGCTTTACAACAATTGTAACACTGCCTGCCTAGAGTAAACAGTCATTGCTCTTGGATGTTATAGCAAAGACAATTCTTATGAAAAATATATCTGATCATCCAGGGAAATTTAACTGCTTTTTTATGGGGGTTTCTCTGCTCAAACTGACAACTAATTGTTTATCTATTGCAAAATTTTCTGGGCCTACCAAGACCACCATTAATAAGAATTTAGGAAAATAAGAGAAATTGCCACCCAATGTTACTTTTCAGGGGGATTCTTAAAACATGCACACACTACTTATAGGAGACAGAAACAATAATGAAAAGCCTGGAGGCAAAGCTAACCTGGGAGGACAAGTATTGGTGTAATCCCATTTCCACTCCAAGGAGCCACCCTGAGGCTATGATAGCTATAGACTGGCTGTCCAGAAAGGTTTTCCTTAGAACAGAAATGATGGGACAAATCATCCCCCTACTGGAACACAGCGATGTCATGATGAATAGGTACAGAAATGGGCCAAATGTATAATACAATTCATGTCTGTTTTTTGAAAAAAAATTGATCCACCTTTAGGATCACATAAGTAAAGGCCCCATGGTTTGGGATCTAAATTGGTATGTGACAAAATTAACAAAAAACAAACAAACAAAAAAACCAGAAGGCAAGTATTAGTGACTTATTTCTCTCAATATAATAACTTTCCTTGGTTATAATTTTCTGTTGGTGGGAGAGAGAGGCCTTGGCTTAGAACAGGTTTCTAAACTTTGGCATTATTGATATTTGGGGCCAGATAATTCTGTGTTGGGAAGGATTATTCTGTGTGTTGTAGGATGTTTAACAGCATCCCTGGTCTCTTCCAACTAAATGAAACTAATGTCCCCACTCCTAGTTGTGACACTCAAAATCATCTCCAGAATTGCCAAACAGCTCCAGATTAGCTATGGAGCAAATCCCACACTTCCACTGGGTTAGAGAAACATGCTGTATCATTTTATCTGGTTTCCCTACCCCACCTCTAGCCCTTTTTTCTAATTACTGGAATCTTGTCCACTCACTACATTATCTTTAAAGTGACGAGTAAGAGGTCTGTCCTTAATTGTCAAAATTTCTGTTCCCAAACTATACCATTAACATTAAATCTATTCTCTTTTTTATATGTGAGGGTTATATGTTTCATTCTTTTCTATGTTCACTTATTTTTTTTAATTTTTATATTTTTAATTTTTTAACGTTTATTTATTATTGAGAGACAGAGAGAGACAGAGCATGAGCAAGGGAGGGGCAGGGAGGGAGGGAGACAGAGAATCTGAAGCAGACTTCAGGCTCTGAGCTTTCAGCACAGAGCCCAACGCGGGGCTCAAACTCACAAACCGTGAGATCATGACCTGAGCTGAAGTCAGATGCTTAACCAACTGAGCCACCCAGGTGCCCCTCACTTATTTTTATTTTAAAGAGTAAAATAACTTTGCACTTCTGTGACTTCCATACCACATTTTCCCACATTTTATCTTTAAAAAAAAAAGTAGGAACTATTTCATAAATTCAGTAAAATTCCTGATTCAATCCACCTTATAGGTAGAAAATATTTTTTCAAAGTACCATCTTAACTGGAAGGTTTAAAATAACGTCATTGATGAAATTCATTTTGTGAGTTAAGAAATTATTGCTTCACAATATGAGTGTAACCTGAAAGATTAAAATACTGTCATTCAGTTTTTATAGATGTCATCAATCATTAACTTTCTTCCTTTGCTCTCACTGTCTTAAGAAAAGTGAGGTTTAAAATACATTGTACACAAAATGCATTTTTTTCCCTAACAATTGGCCAGAAAGAGTTGCTACAGAACACTGATGCTGGATGACAACAGGGGGATTCAGTGGGCAAGTGCCTTCTTAGGGTATTCTGCTGTGAGTGTGTGAGTCAGTGCCTTGGGGTCAGAGAAGTGACTGGTTTCCTGGCCCTGGTAAATGTAAGCATGAAAAGGAGGGAGAGTATAAAAGGAGTGATAAGTTAGGAGACCTTTGAAGAGAAGATTAATGTACTTACAATGTTTCCCATAGTAAAACATAAGTGGAATTATCTGCTACCCTATACACCTATTCTGACCCTCAATTTTGCTCTTCTTGCCTTTTCTTTCTGAGAAATATTTTCCAAATTCTGTAAAGGGGTAGAATGTATCTATTGCCCATTTAGAAAACTTAACTTTCTAAGTTTTTCAGTTTTTGCTTAAAGTCCATTTAAATCATCAAATATTATTTCATTTTATGCAATAATGTAAATTTGGCCTCTATTTTATTTTATTTTATTTTATTTTATTTTATTTTATTTTATTTTTAATTTGAGTACAGATGGCACAGGATCTTACATTAGTTTCAGGTGTACAACACAGTGATTCAAGTTTATACATGACACTATGTTCGCTTCAAGTGAAGCTACCATCTGTCCTGATACTATCACAGTATAATTGACTGCATTCCTTATCCTGTGTCTTTTATCACCATCATGTATTTATTTCATACCTGGAAGCCTGCATCTCCTTATCCCCTTCACCTACTTTGCCACCCCGTGCCTCCTCCCCACTGACAACCACCAGTTTGTTCTCTGTATTTTGTTTGATTCTGATTCTGCTTTTTGTTTGTTTATTTATTTGTTGCTGTTGTTATTGTTTAGATTCCATTACATCAAAATAAAAAAAATTTGAATAGCAGAGGAAACCATCAACAAAACAAAAAGACAACCTACTGAATGGGAGAATATATTTGCAAGTGATGTATTTAGACTCTACTTTGAAAGTAATGGCACAGAGTCTGTAGAAAGCTGTCTAAATCTATGCTTAGTGTGAATCTCTTATAACAACTGTTGATGCTGAGACACTTTATTGAAAAGTGTGTCCCATGCTTCATGTGTGAAAAGAGAGGCTAGAATAAAACTCAACTAATTGAGATGGATGAGTGGTACAAGAGATAGGGATTTTTTTTGTATACAGATCTCAACAAAAGTAGTGTCAAACATTATGAAGAGCAGGTGTTAATGGAAACTTGGAAAGTCCAAAGAACTATATTTCTAGAACAAATTAATTAATATTAAGAAAGAGTCAATATAGTATCTCTCCAATGTTTCCAGTGAGAAAAAAAAAATCTGTTGCTTTGTTTATTCTAATAATGGAATTTTTTTCCTGATGTTTTACATGCACTTTCATCCTATGTCTTAGATTGGGTTTACTAGGGAACAGCTCAAGAGAGGGGTTCAGAAGCATGCAATTAACTGCAGGGCGCTCATCTGCAGTAATCTGTAAGGAAGTGAAGTCAGGTAGGGAAGGAGAAGGGAACAAACAAGGATGTATTCTCAACTATGGTCCATCTTTTGCCTGATTCTCTGGGGAAGAGCTCTGAACATAAACCACATTGCAGAGTTATCTCCAGTGAGGCGATGGGAACAGACTTGGACCCCAAGTCTTGGACTCAGCCATTGGTGGTGAAGTGTCACCTGAAGACAATTCACTGTAGTATAGGAGCAGCAATGTTTATGTCAATGAGTCCCAATGGAGATTCATCCTATGTCTAGAGATAGAAAGACATGTCTGAGAGCCCCAGCTGTTTGAGTCTTCTTAGTGCAGGTACTAGGGCTAAAAGTGATTGAGCCTTCCATTGATTCCAGCTGCCCCAGATGACTCTGACCTAGCCTTCAAGCTGAGCCATGAGATACCAGACATCATGTAGCTCAGAGGCAAGCTTTATCCTCCAAGACATTCCCAAGCTGCAGACTGATGAGCAAAATAAATGTGACCATTTTTTTAAAGCTACTAAAGTTTTGGGGTGCTTTCTAATGCAGCCACAGCACCTGAAATGTGTGGGTTCTAAAATGAGTTGAAATTTCACTTCACACATAATAGGTGTGCAATAACTTTGAATGAGTAACAGAGTTTTCTGTGTTTTAGTAGAATCAGTACTTACCTCCTATGGTTCCAGATATAGTACACAGCAAGACTTTAACAAGTATTTGTATCTGTATTGATTAACAAATTCCTCAGTCTATCTGAAGGTACTCCAAATTAACAAAGGCATCCTTTTATGCATTTCTTTGGTTTTTCACCTAACGATCTAAATATAGTTTCCTTCACTTAAATGTTACTTAAAAAAAAAATAATAAAAGTAACTTCAATGTGGTTTTTGTATAATCTCAATGGAAAATATCAAACTTTTCTCAAAAAAAAGGTAGAATTGACCAGTAGCAAAGTTTATATTTTTCATGGAATTTTATCCATAACTATATTCATAGGTATTTACACAATTGTTTGAGAATAAAAAATAATAGTTCACTGTCAATTTATACCAGGTTCATATTTTGTAAGCTTCTCTGCTAAAAATTTACATTCATTATTGAATTTGATCTCACAAAATATCTGTAACGAAGGATGAGAAATTCCATTTCACAGACAAGGGAATCAAGGCTGCAGTTAAATCGCCTAAGCGAGAGCACAATGTGAATGTCTAATGGAGTGGCAGTCTAAATAGGATCTGTTTACTAAGATAACCCAATCATTTTAAAGTTTAGTGACTTCCTACTGAGTTCAAACTTAGAATTCCAAACTAGATGTTTACTGAGTCAGGTATTAGCTCTCAAATAACTTCAAGTTTCAATTTTTTCCTCGTACTCACCTTTATTGGAAGAACCAATAGATATCAAACTTGAAAAAGAGCAATTACAAAATGGCGGTAGGGGACAATCAAACTATTTTGTGCTACTCCTGGGGTAAGGCAGGATGAAGAATACAATTTCAACTGAACAAAAAGAATTTTCCAACAATCATTGCCGCACAGGATTGCAAGGACCTGATTTTAAAAGAAGCAATTGCAGAAAATATATTTAGTCAAAGTTTGATGAGACTCTCACTGAATATATTACCTTTTTTTAAAATTAAAGTATAATTGACACAAACTTGTATTAGTTTCAGGTGTACAACATAGTGATTAAACCTTTGTATATGTTGTGAAATGATCACCATAAGTCTAGTTACCATCTGTCACTATACACAGTTACAAAAAAATTGTTCCCGTGTGATGGGAACTTTTAAGATTTACTTTCTTAACACCTTTCAAATTTGCAATACAATGTTATTAACTGTAGTCACCATGCTGTACATTACACCATATCTTATTTGTTTCATAACTGGAAGTTTCTACCTTTTTAATCCCTTTCCTCTATTTTACCTAACCCCACACCACTCTCCCCTCTGACAGCCACCAATCTGTTTACTATATCTATGAGTTTTGTTTTGTTTATTCATTTGTTTTGTTTTTTAGTTTCCACATATAAGCAAAATCATAAGTATTTGCCTTTCTCTGTCTGACCTTAATTCACATAGCCTTAGAGGGCCATTCATGTTATCACAAATGGAAAGATCTCATTCTTTTTTTATGACTGAGTGGTATTCCATCATGTAAGTATATATACTACACAGGTATAGATACCACATTTTCATTATCCATTCATCTATCAATGTACACTTAGTTTCCGTATCTTGGCTATTGTAAATATTGCTGCAATAAACATAAAAGTGCATATATCTTTATAAATCTGTTTTTTTTTCTTCAGTTTTTAAAGTTATTTCTTTTCTTTTTGTGGCTGTTTGGGTGAGTTCTACTGCCCTGTGAGAGATCACTGATCCTTTCTTCTGCTTCATCCAGTCTGCTATTAAACCCCTCGGTTTTTGGTACTTTCTTAATTTTTTACCTCTTTGTTGAAGTATATGCTATGTTCATTCATTCTTCTCCTAAGTTCAGTGAACCTCTTTATGACAATTACTCTTTCTCAGGTAAATTACTTTTCTCCATTTCATTAATTATTTTTTCCTGGAGTTTTATTTTTTTCCTTCTTTGGGAACATATTTCCCTGTCTCCTCATTTTGTTTGACTTGCTGTGCTTGTGTCTGTGTTTTAGGTGAAACACCTGCCTCTCCCAGTCTTGAAGGAATGGTCTTGTGTAGGAAATAAAACTTATCATTTGATCTTGCCCCAGCTCTTGGTTGTCACTTGAACCTATGTGATTGTCTAAGTGGCCTAATTTATTATTAATAGGGGCCATTTTTTGAGGGAATGTCAGTCTTATGAATGTTCCAGGGAGAGGGATTTTAGTCACCTGCTAGTTTCAGGCCGATTGGAATCTAGACTCTCAGGCAGCAGCATTTAAGGTATTCAAATATATACAGTCCTGGGGGACTTCATTTGTAAATCTAGGCCAGCTGATCTAGAGGTGTCCCCTTGGTGACAGCTGTAAAACTCAAGGCCCCAGACAAGTGTATATGCTCCTTTCTGGGAGATACCAATGAGCTAAAAGGAAGCCAAAGAAGAGCACAAAGATGGTGTCCCTGGCCTACATTCCTTGAGATCACTGTTGTACCCTCTGGATGTATGATAATCCATGGCTAAAATCCCAGGATAAGTAAATAGGCCTCTTTCACAATACTGAGGGTGCACTTCAATCTACTGTATGTTCAGTGCTCTGGGAATGGTAGTCTGACAAAACTGTTTCTCCAATTATTTTAATCCCATGGGTCCCATAAATGCAATCCTCCCTGGCCACCAGAGCCAGGCATTCAAAAGGTGTCCCCTGTGTGAGTTCCATATGCCCACTGTCATTGGTGGAGCCATAGATGTGGCTTGGGGATGGGGCACTCAGCTTCCTGGCTCTGACAGGGGCAGCACAGGGGTGGGTGCACCTACTGGCATTAACAGGTTAGAGGGAGAGTGAGACAATGGAGCCCGCCAGCAATGGTGCTAGCAAAGTAGAGGAAGTGATGCCCACCAATGCCTTCATTCTCAGAAAGAGTCCCAACAGATTCCTTCCCCTCCAGCAAATGCTTTAAGATTAGCAAATAAATCTTCTTCACGTATGGTCTAGGCACTTTTCAAACTGCTCCTTTTGGTGTTGGGCCCTGGGCAAGTGAGTCTGCACACCAACCCTCTGAGAATGGACTCTCCCTTTCCTACAACTGTATGGATCTCCTGGAAATAAGCCCTATTGGTTTTCCAAACCAGAGGCTTTGGTGGCTTGTCCTTCTGGTACAGGTCCCAAGGATTGAGGTGCCTGATGTGGGGCACAAACTCCGTGCTCATTAGGGAGAAACTCTGTATTTGTGAAATCTCTCCTAGTTGTGGGTCATTGTGCAGAGTCTTCTTGGTGAGAAATGTCTCTGCCTCTCTTACCCATCTCAATGTGGCCTTTTGATTCTTTGTCATGGAGTTGCTTTTCAGTTAGTTTTCAGGTCATTTTTACGGGATCTATTTCAGATGTAGTTGTAGATTTGTTGTGTTTGTGGGAGGAAATGAGTTCAAGATCTTACAATGCCATCTTGAACCGTCCCCTGTTTATATTCTTTCAGTCTCAGGATATTTATGTCCTCAATTTTAGGTTAACAGAAAGTTTATGTCAGAGACATACCAAAAAGTGTATCATTGGTTCTTGGAATCATTTTACTATTATTTTAATTTAGATCTATTAATATTAAATACATAACGTACATATATACAAACCCGCCAGTATACCAATGACATTAAAGAATTATAAAAATATGTGATTTATTTTTCTCCAATACCCTTAGATGTGTGCATTTATCGTTATTTTGTAATAAACTAGAAGGCTGTGCTACTTTTTACTTTAAATCTCAGAATTTCATCAGCAAACTAGATCTACACACTTAAAACTTCTAAGACCTACCAACTATGTGCAATAGACCCTTTTACCGTTAAAGGGATCAGGTTGATATTTTCAGAAGCAGCCAATAAATGTCTCTTCCAGTCTGACACCAGTAATAACTCTCCAGGTTTTAGTTTAGAGACAAGTTTATCAGGTTGGCTTGCCATCCTTGAAAATAGGTTGTTAAAGTGAAAAATCTGAAGGACCTTTATAGCTCCACTCCCTCAACTGCCTTTATACTATTAGTAATCCTGTTTTAATTCAATACCATTTAAAGCTTCCCTTGTATATGATTTGTTCACAAAACTGCAATACTTTCTAGTCTGCCATGACAGCCACAACCCAGAGGCCAGACCCAAGCAATTGAGGCCATTTTGTGTCAAAATAAAATCTGGAAAAAATCCAGCTAGTGGATATCCCATGAGACATATATATTTCAGAAGTGTAATAGTTATCTACTACTTTATGGACTTCTGCACAGTACTGCTAGACATAATAAATTCAGATAAAAGGCAGCCAGACATAACATTCCTAGAGAACTACCTACAGAACTCCTTTAATCTATAGTGCATCAGCTGAGCATACAAGTAGGCTATTAGGCATGATCTCTACAACTTTGAGTTAAGTGCCTACAGAACCTTAGATTAATGGATGGTGGATTTAGCACTTGGATGCATTTTACGGGGTGCTGCAGTATTAGAGGCTTAATGATGAGCCTTTAAAATTTTTCTGATGTTTTTTTCTTATGCTACCCAACACACACACACACACACACACACACACACACGCACGCACAAAATCATAATAATTCAATGGAGAGCCAGATATGCTGACTCTGTCCACAATGTCCATTCATTGTGGTTAACTGACAGGTATTTGAGTTAGGTGCCTTTGGATTTTTCACCATTGTTTGCTAGGAAAGGGGACATTTGGAAACTGGTGTTCTAATTATGTATCTAACAGTGCTTTAAAACCATGTACCAATCATTTAATGACTTTGAGGTTCACTTATTTTTGTATCAAATTTGAAGGATATTCAAGATGATCGCTATTGTGCTTTCCATTTCTAGTAACCATGGATGTATGTGTGTGTTCATATACAAACACACATACATACACAGTACCCTATAATTAACCTATAAAATATTTCAAAAAGGAAATTAAAGAAGTATGTTTTGGGCACCGGGGTGGCTCAGTCGGTTAAGTGTCCGACTTCGGTTCAGGTCCTGATCTCGCGGTCCGTGAGTTCGAGCCCCTCGTCCGGCTCTGTGCTGACAGCTCAAAACCTGGAGCCTGTTTCAGATTCTGTGTCTCCCTCTCTCTGACCCTCCCCCGTTCATGCTCTGTCTCTCTCTGTCTCAAAAATAAATAAACGTTAAAAAAAAATTTTAAAAAGTATGTTATGATTAAATATATTTTCATCTTAAAAAGTATAACAAAAGTTAAACTAGGATTGTATCATGAAAAATATGATCTAAAAGGTTGGGCAAAGCTAACATGGAAAATAATGAAAATTTATTGGTTGTCCTACATTGATCTCTTTTTTAAAACAATAAGATAAAAGAAACTGAAATATTTAAAATGTATGTCTTACAGATTGTCAATGTTCCTTAAGAATCTAGGTTATGAACGATTACCTAGAATATATAATTTTTCAGGGAAAAGAATGAATCTGGCATTTGGTGACTTATTCTTATTTTAGATTGTATTTCTTTAAATTAAAAATCAAAGGAAGAAGCAGACACAAAAGGCTTGTTATACTTCACCCCAGCTCTCCTATTATGCATGGTGATGGATCAGAAATGTAATATCTCATTTACTTTGTCACCCATTTTCATATTACATATTAAAGTGCTTTTTGCATTGATCATCATGACACAAAAGTTAAATGCTTGTACATAAATTATTTTACTTACTACATTGGATTAATATTAACACTAAATGATTAGTAGTTTATGTAGTAGGACATACATGTAAAGGAAGGAAAAAAATAGAAAGAAAACAAATTAGACACTTTTCTTTCCTTAAATCCCATTATAGTAGTCTCAAATATAAGTATGATGAAGTAATAATGATGAATTAATAAAGAAAATGTATTTATAAAATTTTTATTTTATATATAAATAATGAAAAAGGTTGCATATACACACATAATATGCTATTGAATATAAATGCAGATTCACAAAGTGTACTATGTAATCATGTTCTCAACAACAACGCGAGCTTTTTATGTACTATTTCTATCATTCGGCATGGATGATGAAATGTTCATCCTCACACACTTGAGTTGCAAGGCTCTTGACTGACTGAGGGACTGCTGAAAAGCCACCCAGTGCTTTCCTGCTACTTACCCATTCCCTGGTGTCAGTCAGCAAGCTGGAGTAACTGACTTGGGCCTTAATGGGGACAAGTCTAGATATTCAGATTTGGGACATAAAAAAAGAATTGAATGAAGAGAATATTAGAAATGCTATGAGTATTTTTTTTCCTCTAGATCCCGGCCCTTCTTAAATAAAACAAATAAATAGCCAACCAAACTTAAAAAGAAATAGAGAAGTAAGCTTAAATGTACCTGATAAAATATTTTCTACTTGATAAAATATTGCCTATTTATGAACACGTGCTTTAAATTCAGTCTTTGGAGGTCATGAAAAAAAGACCAGGCTTTCCAGATTCCAGCTCCAGTCACAAAATAGAATGTACATCTATGTGCCTAAAATAAATATATATGTATGCATGACTTTTGCAAAGAAAACTATGAAACCTTCCTGCTAGGGAGACTGCCAATATATATGTGCTGAAAAAGGCTAACTTGAATATTCTAAGTCACTAACATCACATGTGGTCATGTTGGCTTAGTAGAAGACAAATTTCATCATTTAGGGAACTTTATGATCTTAAAATTGAAGAAAAACTAATAGAGAAGATTTTTATTCTTGAACTCATGTTACATCAAATAACAAACATTTTTAATTATGAGATTATAGTATTGCATAAAAAGTTCTGTTGGCTACATAAGCCACTTATTTTTATTATAACAACCTTTGGTGGAATTATAGTCCCCTAATTTAAAATAGCTTGTTAAGTAGTCAGTATTAATCATCATTCACAACCATTTCAGTTGTCAATGTTATCTAGATGGAAGGATGGGAAAGAAGTGATGAAATTTAGAATTAAAACCATATGAAAAGTTTAGGATCACAATAAGTTTTCCAGAGGAACAGCAGAGGAGTAGAGACTTTTTTTTCCTAATTTCTCTTTTTTTCTTTTACTTTGAGAGACGGGTGGAGTGGGGTGTGGAGAATCCCAGGCAGGCTCCACAACCCTGGGTTCATGACCAGAGCTGAAATCAAGAGTTGGAAGCTCAACTGAGTGAGTCACCCAGGCGCCCCACAGAGCAGAGACATTTTTCAGCGTTACATCTGATATGGATTCCCTACAATGTATCCTTTGTTTGTGGGTTTTACCCTGTACAAATCAGAGCCATCTTGGATATAGTCATATCACTCTGAGACTCGGTTTTATCTCTGTAAAATGAAGAGATTCACCTGTACAATATCTAAGATCTATTCTAGGCATGACATTCTGGTCTAGAATCCAGATACACAATCCAAAAAGCAAATAAGATTTCTATGCTTGTGAGAACATATGACCTCCATTTCTTTGCATGTAAAAATACCTGTTATGTCCAAAAAAAAAGATACTGAGATTCCTCTTCACAGCTCTATCTCCAAAAGGAAAGGGAAAAAGCATGAATCACCAAACACACCATCTTTCCCCAAATCCCAAACCTAATTCTCAAAAGTAATTTCTTTACCTGTACAGTCCTTTCTGAAGAGAGTTATTTAACTGGATGGATATTTATTGTTCTACTTTTGCCACAAAAGTTACAGATTTCTAACTCCTTAGCCAAAAATTTTAGTATCTGCATGGAAAACATTGTGCATTTTCTTGGCAAACATGGTACATGGAAAATATTCCCGTGTCTGCTAAAATGAAAACATGAAGCATCAATAATCAAAACAGCAAATCTGTACACTCACCTCAATTTTAAAATTTCAATTTGTTTCAGGTACAGACCAAAGATCTTTCAGATAAAAGAAACTCCTAAATAAATAAATAAATAAATAAATAAATATCCTATGAGTACAAAAAGTATATTTAGAAATTGTAACACTTATTTATATTTGACAGTTTTTATCACAGAAAACTTCTGGTAGTATTTTAATTAAAGTAAGCATTAAAAAATACCATGAAGTACAAATAGAAACTCTTTAGAGTGTTCATAATGTAGAATTCATGGATAGTAAAGTATTTAAAAATTAATAACTAAGTCATTCCATGTTTATTGATCCTCCCTTTATTTTATTTGAATCCATTTATTTTGGTAATTTTTTTCTATTAGTTTGAATTTTTTCTTTTTTTAAATTAAAAAAATTGATTTTTATTTATTTTTGAGAGAGAGAGTGACAGAGCACGAGTGGGGAAGGGGCAAAGGAAGGGAAACACAGAATCTGAAGCAGGCTCCAGGCTCAGAGCTGTCAGCACAGGGTCTGATGTAGGGATCGAACTCACGGACTGCAAGGTCATGACTTGAGCCAAAGTCGAATGCTTAACTGACTGAGCCACCCAGGCACCCCTAATTTTTTTTCTTTTTTAAGTCAAATAAATGAACCAAGGAACTTTTGCACTATGTATTATCTGAGTGTAGAATTTTCACATTCTTTTGTGTGTGTGTGAACATGAAGCACATTTGTTTGAGCATTTTCAGTTTGGACATATAATATGTTTTATCTTTTATGAATTTAGTTTGAATTCATTCGTTCACTTCTAAAATCTCACTTTCATTAAGGTGCAAGCCTGAACAGGATTTGGGTTAGTAGAATATTAGGAAGATGTTTTAACACAAGCTTTAGAGCTTCAACTCAGGATAAATTCTGTTCTGTGAGGTGGCCAGTTTCCCTTTAAAATTTAAGACTAGTTTTAACTGAATACTTTATGCATAAAGTTTTATTTGCACACTGTTCTGTCAGATATTCATTTCATTAAGTTATTTAAGTGGTTGTTCTTCCAGGGTTGATTCATTGCAAACAATCTTTTTAATAAAAGTACATATCAAACTTTATCATGATTATAAGACAAGATTCAGCAAACAGATATTCAGGAAATATATATCAAGCTCTGTATGGAATAGGTAAATCAGTTGCATAAAATAAAATGTAGCTATTTATTTATTGAAGCATTTTCTTTTATTGTGGATATATTGACTAATCTACTTTTGTTTCCTTCTGGATCCCCATAGCCCCTTATGCATGTCCCCAAATTGTTAAATGCACATTGGCAGACAGCCACTGGCTCATTCTGGCCTTCCTGAAATGGCTCTGGGAGGCTACACCTAGGCTCTGTGCAGAAACTAATTCTACCTTTTGAAGTAAGGATGATGCTGTAAACGTAGAATACCACTTTGATATCTGTATAAGATATAAATCATTTTCAGTCGAAACAAATGTGACTTTTTCAATGTACTCACCCTGCCTGGGCCATTACTAGTTTTTTCTTCCACTTTCTTCTGTTATCAAGGACACTTAAAAATGGTATTAGTGAATGAACACCATTATTTATTAAGGAACATAATAGTGTTCATTATTTTTAATTTATTGGTGAAAAGAGAATTAAAAAGGAATGTTTGGGTAACATTTGTGAATTAGTTTGTCTTTTTCCTGGTTCCACTGGAGTCCTTCTCTATCAATACCTAGCTATGGAAACTTTCCATAGAATTCTGTCTCCTTTGACACTTTTATTCATTGAAAATATCTAATGCATTAGATTAGCTAATAATAATAATTTAAGGTACTACTTCTCTGGGGAAATTTGTACATTAGTGAACTAATGACATACCTTTGGCCTTGTATTGAGTTGGCAAGAGATATCTTTTGTTGTGAAATGTTCCCGGTAACCACACATATGAGGTATATCTCTTGATCGGCCAAATTTAGGGCTGAAAAAAACCACAACAAAATTTTGCGAATTAAATGTGTTTACAAGCTTAAAAACACTATCATTTTGTTACCTCTCCTTATATTAAACCCCTTATTATTTATTTTTTTTTACTTGAGAGACAGAGAGAAAGAGAGCACACAAGCAGGGGAGATAGGCAGAGGGAGAGACAGAAAGAATCTTTTTTTTTTTTTTTTTTAACGTTTATTTATTTTTGAGATAGAGACAGAGCATGAACGAGGGAGGGTCAGAGAGAGGGAGACACAGAATCTGAAACAGGCTCCAGGCTCTGAGCTGTCAGCACAGAGCCCGACGCGGGGCTCAAACTCACAGACCGCGAGATCATGACCTGAGCTGAAGTCGGCCACTTAACCGACTGAGCCACCCAGGTGCCCCGAGACAGAAAGAATCTTAAGCAGGCTCCAAACTCAGCACGGAGCCCGACATGGGCCACGATCGTACAACCCTGGGATCATGACCTGAACTGAAATCAAGAGCTAGAAGCTCAACTAACCGAGCCACCCAGGTGCCCCAAAACCTTTGTTTTTGATGAATATTTTGAATAGGAAAACAGACAAATTGTCTATTTCTGATGATACACACTCACACACACATACACACACATACACACATACACATTGTATCAGAAATAGATATGTGTATGTGCATATATATACATATATTTTATGTGCATACATATATTTGATGTATTTATATATGTATGTGTGTATATATATACAAAATTTGGAAATATTTATACATGATATACACATACACAAAATATATATTATATATACATGAACAAAATTTTAAAATAGACATAATATTACATATACAAATATCAGAAATATAAATCTTTATTTCTGAATTTTTGGTCTTATTTCCTTTAAATGTATAAAGGTAGCATGTAAAGAGTGATCCGTCCACTGATCCATCTATTGACATTAACAACTTGGTGCAAATCATATTTTTTTTCTATTTCCCAAGTATCCCATCTGACCTTAGTGACAAATCATTTTAAAAAATGATGAGCATTATGCTGTGTTTCTTAATAGAAGTATGGATGCAAGAAGCATATTACAAAGGATGAAAAATGTAACTACACGTTGCAATCTATTTCTTATGTAGGTCATTCTCTTTGATCCTCACTTGAAAGCATTACCATTTCCAGGAGATGTTACAAAAAAATAAAAAGCAATTACCACCACATCTCAGTTAGAGAAGCTTATAGTATTAAGGGTTCATCACATTTTTCACTCTTACTCTTTTCCCATCTGCAAAACACTGTTGCATGGTTTCAGGCCAAGAAGTTGAGACTTTACTTTTCCATTAGGATTTTTTTCTTTAGCCTTAAAGAAATTCAACTTGTGAGTAGTGCTTTTTAAGAGTGTTAAAAAATAAAGGAAAAATGGTTATTCTTTTACTGAACAAGAAACTGTAGTTATGCGATGCTAAGTCTTTTAATACCATCACTGAATATGAAAACGACATTACTGCTTCAGTGAAATACTTTACATTATCCAGAAGAGGTTTTCAATAAAAAAAAATTTCATGAAATTTGAAATTCAGCAGGTTTATTAACACCCAAACTTTACCTTTTATAATCTCAACTTTCATAAGAATTTATTCTATATTTTACTAATTTATTCTCTTGGTGAGAGAGGACATTATTATTAACATTTTGTCAATAGAGAAGTGGGGACAGCAGTGATAAAAATGTTCAAAGTCACCAAATTACAGTTGGTGGAAGAATTGAAATTAAAGTTTTGTCTCTTGGACCATAAGCCTCTAAGTAAACTATTTAAGGCCAAGAAAATTTAATCACTCACTTAGAATAGCCATAATTTTCTCAGACTACTAATTACAATGGACTTGTATTTAATAATGTATTTTACAATTTCCAAGGCCTTGTTAGTTCCTAAGACTTGAGACTTCTTTGAAAAATCTGATAAATTTATTAAAATCGTACTGACATAATTCCTTTAAAATAAATCACAAGAAGGAAAAAAAGAAGAGATTTAAGAGATTATGCCTTTCCCCCAAAACATCTTTTATTTCTAACATCCAATTAGTTGATTCTAACGGTAGTGAACTGACAACAAATAATTTTATATAGGACAAATCATAACTAATTCCTATGTTAAGCTGGGTTATGTTAATTTTTGATGCGTACAACTTGAAATGTTACACTGGGAGGAATTCCAGCTATACTGTTCATTTATGTGTCCAATTTTGGATGCATTCATTAGCTTCTATGGTTTCTTGTTATCTCATTTCATACCAGGTAAAATATCATATAGCAGTCCTTAATAATTAAATTAGTTGAGATATCATATATGAAACTACATATGGTAAATGCTCAATAATATTTTTCCCTCTTTCACAAGGGCAGATTGACAATTTCCTTAGTAACTGATAATGATGGTAGACCGTGCTTTACTATTACATTGAATGGGGTTTTAATCTTAAGTGATTATCTTCACTGTTGACTTCATTCATGAAACACTGACTGTGGATGTTAGTGCCTGCAGCCTTTTTTGTTACATAGACAATGCTCGATTATCCGTAGACCTCAGCTGATAATATGAACCTAAAGATGTCAGCACATTTATTTGCCTTTTATTTTTCCTTTTTAAAAAAACTGCTACAATTATTCCCAACATCAGCATTAAAGTGCCATGAATGCAGAATCAAAATAGCAAACTGACCTAATCATAATAAACTTTACTATGTTTTTGCCTTCAGATATGCCATGCATTGGGTTTGAAGACTAAAAATATCATAGTGAATGAGGTGCCTGGGTAGCTCAGTTTGGTTAAGTGTCTGACTCTTGATTTCAGCTCAGGTCATGATCTCATGATTTGTGAGTTTGAGACCTACGTTGGTCTCTGCACTTACAGCATGGAGCCTGCTGGGGATTCTGTCTATCTCTCTCAAAATAAACACTGAAAAAAAAAAAAAAAGAAAAGAAAAAAAAAAGAGAAAGAAAACTCAATTCCTCAAATGTTTTAAAAAAATCATAGAAATAGAGGAAGTTGTATCCATGATAAAATCTACATTTTCATAAATCAGTAGTAATATATAATTTTTTTGACAATATGTAAAACAAACATATAATTATATAATAATTTGCATAGCTGTTATTTACTAAATGCCTCCTATGACCCAGGTTAAGCATTTCATTTCCACTATGTCACATAAACCTCAAAACTACTCATTCATAAGTACTACTATCCCCATTTACAAATGACAAAACTGATGTTCACAAAATATAATATTTTGCCCCAAAATTACGTGAGTAGTTTCTGGCAAATATTGCATTTAAAGAAATCTGTTTGGCATCAAATCCCTAGGTATTACTAATCACTAGGTTATATTATCTCCCCACTGACCTCATATAGGTAGAAAGTCTATAACCCCAGATGAGAGAAGCCATTGCAACAAACCAGTGGTCAAACCTCCCCATCACAGGCAGTGACAGACCCATAACCATTCAGAGTGCACCATTTCACTAGAAAGTGACTCAGAGAGGGCAGCCAAACATCTCTATAAAATTTTCTTAGGAGCCAAAGAAAGATGCTCTGCATTCACCACCCATTCAATTGGGATCCATCAATTTCCTCTAGATCAGTTAATGTGTATGTTTGAATATCTTCAGGAAGCAGACAGCAAAATCATATAAGCAGTGATTTGGTCATCAAAAGGGCTTTGATGGAAAAATTAGTGAAATCTCCAAGAGAAACACCATATATTCTTAACTGAACCCAAAGCTGCTCTTGCCCAAATCACTGGGGAAGAGGATATATTGTGTTGAGATGTTTTCCTATTCATAACTCTATGGTTCAATATTAGAAATAAGATCTAAGTCCATTATACACAGATACATGAAGCTTGGTGTGATGTTAAAAATATGAAGAGGGGGGCACCTGGCTGGCTCAGTTGGCTCAGTTGGCTGACTTTGGCTCAGGTCATGATCTTACAGCTCATGAGTTCGAGCCCTGCATTGGTCTCTGTGCGGACGGCTCAGAGCCTGGAGCCTGCTTCAAATTCTGTGATTCCCTCTCTCTGCCCATCCACACCCACGCCCCCCTACAAACACTTTGTCTGTCTCAAAAATCAACATTTAAAAAATTAAATTTAAATTTAAAAAAATACGGAGAGAAATATCTCATTTTATAGCCTTAGGGGAGATTAATTAAAATTGATTTAATATTTTATAACAGTAAAAGTTAGACTGACTTACGGTTAGTAGGAAAGACTGTCTTTAATACAAAAGCAGGGTCCACTGAAATTAAAATTTTTATGTGAATAAAACACAGAGAAAACAGTCATTTTTATAGGGTTTTGATCAAATCAAACGCTTTTATCTACGAAATATGAAGGAGGGAAATGTGGATTTTAGAATGCCTTTTGGTTTCATACAAATTTGAGTATGACTCCATATTTTTATCAAAATGGAGAAAAACAATCTTACTCCTAAGGTTTAATGACTACAGTGACACTGTGACCAAAGTTAAAAGGGCACTCAAAGGTAGATAACATTTTTCTTCCCAAATGCTCTTTTCTTCATGATTGCATCAGAAACTTCACATTTCACAGATCAACTGGTATCCTTGTTTCTATACTGTATAAATGTATTTCATCTCTTCTAATTTCATTTTCCAGACAGTAAAAACTCCTAGCCCCTAACCAGAAACCATGATAGCATTTTATTTATTAGATGTATATGAAAGATCCCACCAAACTGCATAAACACTATGAACCGAAATGGCTGAGAACTCTTTTTAATCACAGAGTTAATACAGTTATTTTAAGCTTCATAATAGTTGAAATAATAATAAGTGTGTTTACTATTATATCATTGTAAAAACAGAGAATTAGAATAAACACCTTAAGGTAAAAAGGACAGACAATATAAACATTTTATAGATTCCCACAGCTTCATATCCTTTTGAGCCATATATTGCCATTACACCCTATTTTTTTATCCCATTAGCTGAGATCTTGGGGGAAAAACGTGTACAGATTTATGGATTATAATCTCATCTAGAATGTCAATACGGCTCTGCAGTCACTCATGTTTTGTCGCTTTGAGGTACTCAAGTGGGAACAAATCTTTATGCAATTCTTCCTTTGGATTCAACATCACCATTTTTTAATTTTTTTATGGAATAAATTTTACAAGTAACATTGTATAAATGTAAGGTGTGTAGAGTATTATTTTGATACATATATATTGTAATATGATTACTAATGTGATGATATCTATCACATTACTTAACTATAGTACATTATTGTACTACATTCATTATACTGTGCATTAGATCTCTATGGCTTATTTACTACTTGTTATGAGTTTGTACCCTTAAAGGCTATCACTCTTATCCCCCTCATCAACCCCACCACCTAGTAACCACAATTTTACCATCTTTTACAGGCTTAATTTGTTTAGATTCCACATATAAGTGATATTATTATACAATGATAATTAATTATAATAATTAATTATTATTATATTATATATTATTATATTATATAGTAATTATTATTATATATAATATATAATAATATATAATATAATATTATATATAATATAATTATAATATAATATAATTATATATATAATTATATATTATATATAATATAATTATAATATAATATAATTATAATATACTTATATAATATATACTATATTATTATATATTATATAATAATATAGTATATATTTTAATAATATATAATTATATAATAATATAGTATATAGTATATAATATATAGTATATAATATACTATATACTATATTAATACTATATAATAATATAGTATATATTATATAATATATATAACATGTATTATATATAATTATGTTATTATATTATATTATGTTATATTATATTATATATTATTATAATATATTATAATAATATATTATATTATATATTATATTAAATTATATTATTAATTTTTTTAAGGAGCTCCATATTGTTTTCCCAAGTGGTTGTGCTAATTTATGTTCACACCAGCAATGTATAACACAAACTTGCCAGTACTTATTGCCTCTTGTATTCTTTTTTTTTTTTAAGGGTTATTTACTTACTTTGAGAGAGAGAGAGAAAGAAAGCAAGCAGGGGAGGGGCAGAGAGAAAGGAAGAGAGAGAATCCCAAGCAGGCTCGCACTGTCTGCTAGAAGCCCGGCCTGGGGCTCTATCTCACAAACTGTGAGATCATGACCTGAGCTGAAACTAAGAGTTGGATGCCTAACCGACTGAGTCACTCAGGTGTCCCTTCTCTTTTATATTCTTTTTTTCTTTTTAATTTTTTTAATCTTTATTTATTTTTGAGAGACAGAGAGAGAGAGCAAGCAGGGGGTGGGGGAGTGGGGTGGGTGGGGGGCAACGGAGAGAGAAGGAAACACAGGATCTGAAGCAGGTTCCAGGCTCTGAGCTGTCAGCACAGAGCCTGATGCGGGGCTCAAACTCACGACCTGCGAGTTCATGACCTGAGTCAAAGTTGGACGCTCAGCCGACCTAGCCACCCAGGCGCCCCTTCTTGTATTCTTGATGATAGTCATTCTAACAGGCGTTAGGTGATATCTCATTGTGATTTTGATTTGCATTTACCTGATTATGAGTGAGTGATGTTGAACATCTTTTCATGTAAATGCTGACCACTTTAATGTCCTCTTTGGAAAAATATCTGTATAATTCTTTCCATTTTCAATCAGATTGTTTTTGTTGTTGTTAAGTTGACTGAATTCTTTATATAGTCTGGGTATTAATCCCTTATTCAATATACGATTTTCAAAAAATTTTTCCCATTCTGTGTTTGTCTTTTCATTTTGTTAATTGTTTCTTGTGCTCTACAGAAGCCTTTGAGTTTTATGTAGTCTCATTTGTTGATTTTGCTTTGGTTGTTTGTGCTTTTGGTATGTTTGAAGAATCATTGCCAAGACCAATATTGATCAGCTTCTTCCTCACGTTTTCTTCTAGGAGTTTTATGATATCAGGTCTTATGTTTAAGTCTCTGGTCCATTGTTCTGCATGTTTCCTTCAGTTTTTCAGCACCATTTATTAAGGATACTATCCTTTCCCATTGGGTATTCTTGGCTCCCTGGTCAAATATTAGTTAACTATGCATACTAGATTTAATTATGAGCTCCCTATTCTGTTCCATTGATCAACATGTCTATTATTGTGCCAGTATAACAGTTATTCCTACAATGGTTTATAGTGTACTTTGAAATTGGCACTCATGACACTTCTGGCCTTTTTTTTTTTCTCAAATCCAAGGATTTCTTTGGCTATTTAGGGTCTTCCTGTGGTTTCACACAATTTTAGGATTGTTTCTTCTATTTCTGTGAAGAATGCTTTTAGTATTTTGATGGGGATTGCACTGAAACTCTAGATAGCATTGGGTGGTATGGCCATTTTAACATTAATTCTAATCCATAAATATGGAATGTCTTTCCATTTGTTTGTGTCTTCTTTAATTTCTTTCAGCAAAGTCTTGTGGTTTTCATTATACAGATCTTTCACTTCCTTGATTAAACTTATTCCTAAGAATTTCATTGTTTTTGATGCTATTGTGGAATAGGATGATTCTCTTTATTTCTTTTTCAGATGCTTCAACATTAGTGCAAAATAATGCAATTGATTTCTGTATGTTGACATTGTATCCTGCCAGTTTACTGAAATCATTGATTAATTCCGACAGTTTTTTGATTGACTGTTTGGGGTTCTCTCTATATAAAGTCATATAATCAGCAAAAGTAATAATTTAATTCCTCCTTTCCAATTTGGATGTCTTTTATGTCCTTGTCTTGCCTAATTGCTCTAGCTAGGACTTCTAGAACTATACTGAATAGGATTGATGAGAGTGGACACCCTTATTTTATTCCTGATCTTAAAAGAGACACTTTCCATTTTTCTCCATTGAGTATGATGTTAGCTGTGGGCTCATCATTTATGGCCTTTATTGCACTGAGGTATATTGTTTCTACACCCAATAGGTTAAGGGGTTTTATCATAAAAGGGTGTTGTATATGTCAAAGGCTTTTTCTGCATCTATTGAAATGATCATGAGATTTTTATCTTTCATTGATGTGACATATTACACTTATTGATTTGCATATGTTATACCCTTGTATCCCAGGGATAAATCCCACTTAGTCATGTTATATAATCCTTTTAATGTATTCTTTAATTGGTATGCTAATATTTATTGAGACTTTTTTTAAGTTTACTTATTTTCAGAAAGGGAGACAGAGAGAGAGAGAGAGAGAGAGAGAGAGACAGAGACAGAGAGAAAGAGAGAGATAGCATGAGTGGGGGGAAGGGAAGAAGAGAGAGAGAGAAAATCCCAAGCAAGCTCTGTGCTGATGTGGGGCTCAATCTCATGAACCATGAGATCATGACCTGAGCTGAAATCATGAGTTGGACACTCAACCGACTGAACTACCCAAATGCCCTGAGAATTTTTATATCTATATTCATCAGGCATATTGGTCTATACTTTTATTTTTCTTTGGCATCCTCATCTGGTTTTGGTATCAAAGTAATGCTGACTTCTTAGAATGAGTTTGGAAGTGTTCCTGCTTCTCAATATTTTGGAAGACTTTGAAAAGGTTAGGTGTTAATTCTTCAAATATTTCATAGAATTCTCCTACATGTTCCTGGAGTTTTCTGTGTTGGGATTTTTTTATTGGTGTTTCAATCTCTTTACTTATTATTTGTTCAGTTTTCTATTTCTGATTCAGTCTTGGTAGGTTGTGTATTTCTAGAGATGTATCCATTTCTTCTAGGTTATGCAATTTGTTGACATACACGTTTTCATAGTAATCTTTTATGATTCTATGTGTTTTTATAGTATCAGCTGTCTCCTCTTTCATTTCCAGTGAGTCTTCTTTCTCTCTTTTTAGTTAACCTAGCTAAATGTCAATTTTGCTTGCTCTTCAAAGAACCAACTCTTAGTTCTATTGCTCCTTTTTACTGCTTTTCTGGTCTCTATTTCATTTCTTTCCATTCTGATCTTTATTATTTCCTTCCTTCTGCTAATTTTGGACTTTTTCTAGTTCTTTGAGATGTAAAGTTGTTATTTGTAATCTTTCTAATTTCTTAATATATGCATTTATTGCTATAAACTTTCCACTCAGAACTGCTTTTTCTGTGCACAGCAATATTTAATATGTTGCATTTTTGCATGTTTTGCGATAATTTGTTATTTCTCTTTTAATTTCTTTTTTGACCCAATGGTTGTTTAGAAGTGTGTCATTTACTTCCCACATATTTGTAGATCTTCTCACTTCCCTCTTGTTGATTTCTAGTTTCATATCATTTCAGTCAGAGAAAACAGTTGATATGATTTCAGTCTTCTCAAATTTGCAACAATTTGTTTTGCGGCCTATCATATGATCTATCCTAGAGAATGTTGTATGTGCACTATAGATGAATGTGTATTCTACTGCCTTTGGATAGAATGTTCTATGTATGTCTATTAAGTACATTTGCTCTAAACTGTGATTCAATTCCAATGATTTCTTGTTGATTTTCTGTCTGGATGATCATTGCTGATAGTGAGGTATTGAAGTCACCTATAATTATTGTATTGTCCATTTCTCCCTTTAAGATTTGTTATTATTTGCTCAGTATATTTTGGTGCATACATTGGGAGCATATTTATTTATGATTGTTATATGTTCTTCATATGCTAACCCTTTTATTATTATAAATGACTTTCTTTGTCTTTTGTTACATTTTTGGGTTTGAAGTCTGTTTTGTCTGCTATAAGGATGTCTATGTCTGCCTTCCTTTGATTTTCCTTTGGAATACCATCTCCCATCTTTTCTTTTTGCACATATGTGCAAAAATATGAGTCTTCTATAGACAAGATATAGGTGGGTATTGTTTTTCTATTCATCCAGCTACTGTGTGCCTTTTGATTGGCAAGTTCAATCAATTTTTATTTAGGGTGATATTTATTAGGTTATATATTAATAAATATATAAGGATTTGCTACTGCCATTTTATCATTTGTCTTCTGGTTATTTTGTCTCTCCATTGTTTCATTTCCTTTGGTTTCTTTCTATCTCTGTAAATTGTTGGTTTTCCATGGTACATAGCTCAGTATCCCCTTTTTTATGTTTCATGTCTCTGCTCTTGATTTTGGCTTTGTGAGTTTCCATGAGGTTTACATAAAACATTTTGTAGATAAAGTAGTCCTCTTTCTGCTGATAGCAATATATCTTCATTTGCCTGTAAAGTTTCCATCCTCTTACTCTTCCTCTTTCATATTTTTGATGTCACAAATTATCTCTTTTTTGTGCTGTGATTTTGTTATCAAGTAGTAGTAGCTATAGTTATTTTTAATGCTCTTTTCCTTTAACCTTTATGATATAATTAAGAAATTATTATACTATTCCATAAAGAGTTGTGAGAGGTAAATGAGATGGTGCTGTAAGGCATTTAGATTAATGTTGAGCTTCAATAAAGTGTAGCTGTAAAATTTCTTCTAAATTTTGCCATAGGGCTGTAGCTAAATTGTAGTTTTTCTAATTGCCTAGCATTTAATATTATTTTAGGATAGGGTAGGATAGACTTGACATCAGTGAAATTCTCGACCTAATATATTGAAAGCATGTGACATGAGAAAGAATTTGAGGTAATTATATGTCTCCCTGGATATTTGAATAGAAGAGATGAAGCAAGGCGGGATAAGGGTTGCCTTAGATAGAGACATGAATTCAAATTAATGTAGAGAAAAAAATAGCTAGAGCAAGACAGAAGGTAGTCAGTCATCCTTGAAGGTTGCTTCATCACATCATGAAAATCATCTTAGGTTAGGTCTTAGCAAATTTTCTGAAGGAGCAAAGCATGTTCATGGTGTCACTAGTTTGTTCCCAATTTAATTAACAGTCTTAATTTCTTGCAGCTTAAAGCTATCTACACCTTTTTGTGTTATTTCAATTAAACGGTCAACAGCTTTTCCCTTGGTCAAAGACTCTCATTGTAAGAAAGTTTACTTTCTGCTCTATAATCTCACTTTCTTCAATCCCTTACTCAAGTATTCTGATTTTCTCAAGACTGTTCATACTCCTTTTCTATTATTTTCTGTTTAAAAAGGAGAATATTGGAGTGGTTTAAAAGCAAGGGATCTGGCATCCTAGTGACCAGGTTCAGATCCCCACTCTGCCGCCTAATAGTTGGGTGACTGTCAAGTTGCTTAACCTTTTGATGTCTCAATTTCATGGATTGAAGAATTAACATTGTTAAAATATCCATACTACCCAAAATCATCTATAGATTCAATGCAATTTCTATAAAAAGTCCAATGGCACTTTTCCCAGAAATAGAAAAAAAAATGCTTAAAATTTGTATGGAACTGCAAAAGACTCCAAATAACCAACGCAATTTTGACAAAGAAGAACAAAGTTGGAGGTACCATGCTTCTTGATTTAGAACTGTAATGCAAACTTATAGTAATCAAAGCAGTATGGTATTGACACAAAAACCAACACATAGGTAAATGGGACAGAATAGAGAGCCCAGGAATAAACCCACTCATATATGGTCAATTAATTTTCAACAAAGGAACCAAGAATGTACAACAAGGAAAGAATAATTTCCTCAATAAATGGCATTGGGAACACTGGAGAACTAAAACCAAAATAATAAAACTGGACGTCTATACATCATACATTGAAATCAACTCAAAATGGATTAAAGACAATATAATTTGAAATTGTAAAACTCTTGGAGGAAACATAGGGGTAAGCCCTTTCACATTGGTCTTGACAATGATTTTTTCTATTTGGCATTAAAGCAATAAACAACAAAAGCAAAAATAAACAAGTGACACTACATCAAACTTAAAAGCTTATTCACAGCAAAGCAAACTGCCACAAAATAAAAAGACAAAATAAAATGGGATGGGAGAAAATATTTGCAAATCACATATTGATAAAAGGTTATTATCTAAAGTATACAAGGAACTCACACAATTCAATAGTAAAAAACAAAAACAAAAACAAAAACCCATATAATCCAATTAAAAATGGGCAATGGACCTAAATAGACATTTTTCCTAAGAAGACATATAAATTACCAACAGGTACATGAAAAGGCGGTCCACATCATTGATCATCAGAGAAATGAATATCAAAACCACAATGAGATATCACTTCACACCTGTTAGTATGTCTGTTTCATAAAATTGAGAGATAACAAATGCTGGCGAGGGTGTGGAGTAAAGGGAACCCTTGTACCCTACTGGTGGGATGTAAACTGGTGCAGCCACTATGGAAAACAGGAAATGAAGGAAATGAAATTATCACCAAGACATTTCTGTATTCTCATATTCATAGGAGTATTCATAATATTCAAGGCATGGAAATAATCTAAGTGTCAACGGATGAATGGATATATATTTTATGTATAAATATATATAGTATTTTCTTTACCCATTATCTTTATAATTTCTTTATGCATTTATTTATAATACAAACACACGTGTGAGGCGAACGTGATAATCACTACACTATGGAAACACACACACACACACACACACACACACACACTGGCATATTTTTTAACCTTAAAAAAAGAAGGAAATCCTGTCATTTGCAACATACACAAAACTGGAAGGCATTGTGCTAAGTGATTGAAGTCAGACAAAGAAAGACAAATTCTGAATGTTATCACTTATATGTGTTTTTTTTTAATCAAACTCATAAAATCAGAAAGGAAAAAGTGGTTGCCAGTGTCTTGAGTGTGCATGAAATAGGGAGAGGCTGTTAAAAGGGTACAAACTTTCAGCTATAAGATGAATAAAGCCTGAGGACCTAATGTATAACATGGTGACTATAGTTAATAACACCGTATTGTACAACTGAAATTTGAAAAAAGTAAGCATGTGAGATGATGATTGTGTTAATTAACTCAGTGTGGGGAGGGAGAATCCTTTCACAATATATAAGTATATCAAATCATCATGTTATACACTTTAAATAATATAATTTTATTGTTAATTATGCATTACTAAAGCCTGAAAAAATTCTCACTTAAAAACAAGACAAAACCTGAGGACGAAAAGTCCTGTGTTATTTTCTAAGGTGTGTTTTACAATTCTCCACTGCAAAGAAAAAGGAAATTCAAAAGCAGTTGAAAAGTTCTACTCTTTAATAGCCTTAATTACAAATTAATCTCTTCTCAGAACCATTTTTACTAGTCTTAAAAGTATTTATATGTACTGAGGCATTTATAGGGACATTCTCTCTTAGAGTTACTGTAATTGTATTTACTGTATTTTTCACTATCACTCAAAGTCTTTAAGTCACACTAATGGACCAAAAGAGTTAATACATCCCTCTGAGCACTGGATGTACTACTGAGGAGAGACATTGATAAAAGAATGATTTTAATTTATTAAACAAAATTCTCCTTAATCTGTGATTTGTGATATTACAGATTATCCATTCACACTATCATTTGTCAACATGCTGTTATAATAAAGAGACCTACCAGTTTCAAATTACATCTGTGTTTTAAAACAAAACAAAAATGTTTGCTTTCCACCAACATTTATTATCTCTTTTTGTTCACGAATATTTTCTTCATGAATAATGATTGGAAGAAGCTATATAATCACACAGACTTACATTTTACTCGCATATAATAATTGATAAGGATAGAGTAATGTCTTAAATGAAGTATATAACAAACTGCACTTACTCACTCACTAGTCATGCTAAACATTGCCAGGGGCTCTATTTCTAACACATCTATGTAGCTAATCAATAGCCTTCAGGCTCAAGCAGCTAGTACACAATATCTTCCCTACTGAAAAGTGGCAAACTCTCTTGTGTTAATGATTAAAAATGTTTTTTCACTTCTTCTTCCGTGAAGAAATTATCTGGATCTCTTGAAAGTTATTAGTCAATTCATTTGAATGAAATGAGTACCTAGACACTACTTTTTTGTTGTTGTTGTTTAAGTTGCTGTGTAAATACTTGCTAGGGAATAGTAATCCAAAACAACAACAACTACAAAATGCAAAAGATACAGTCCATGCATTTCTAATTTTGAAATACATATTAATACCTAACAGAGATTTCATACTGAAAAAAATTAATGAAATAAAATATTTTTCAAACACTAATTGCTTCAAGCTTTTAGCTCTGTTGGAAAGAATGGGGTATTAATGAGCTTTTGATCCCCATATGGATAAATTAAATTTACACAGAGAAATCTCTGATCCCTAGCCACAGATTACACCCTGTAATCTCAGCTGGTGATCCAGTAAATGCATTCAATTGATCACTAGGGGTCTTGGTGTGGGAGATTGAATGCTTATTGCAAATTCATTACTAATAATGTAAAAATAACTTGAAAAGTTTCCATACCCACAGTGAGTAAATTATATCATTTTAAGTGGAGCCATTGTGATTCAGGGACTGTCTATAATGATCCATGTTCTTTTGCCCATATAAAGGTTTACATCTCAACTGAATAGCTTCTTTAATTTACTCCATAAGAATATACTCACAAATTAAATTACACACAATGGAGAAAGCCAAGGCCACAATAAGCAAATATGGAGCTACAATTAGGTTCCTCAATTCTCAGAACTGGAAACATCTAAAAAGTTACATAGCTTGCCCCAAAATATTCAGAACGCTTATGTGAAGGTGAAATTCAATACAACGTCTTACTAAAACGCTCTCTTCCCAGGGTCCCTCTGGGCTTCTCACGTTTCCAATTGGGCATTCTTGGCCCTATATCTCTAGCAGCGCGGAAAACAGTTACCAGCGTGGGTACTTTCTGAGATACAAAGATCTAAATAGGATCCCAGCTGCACCACTCATTGGCTTTCTGACTTTGAAGTTATTATTTCTTAAATTTCCTCATTAGTGGAATAGTAATAATGGCTCCCTCTGAGTTGGTGGAAAGATTAAAATTACACAGTGCCTGTAAAGTAGTTAGCACAATGGCTATCACATATTATGAATGCAATAATGCTAGCTGTAATATATGAGTTTTGGGAAAATCATTTTACCTCTCTCTACATTTTGATGTCCTCATTAATACACAAAATTAGCATAATGTTCTCTTCCATAAGTCTTTTCTTTTTGCTATAAAAATAATAACTGGCAATAATGTCACTATAATCAAGTAAATTCACATTTTGATAATTCTTTATGGAACTATATTCAGTACAAAACAATCTGTCTTATATCTTCAACTGGAGGATGGATTCTTATATTTCAACATGATCTTGGACCATGAAAAGAACATTGGGAAGAAACCAGCATGACTCTTCTTATAAGTATTACATAACCTATTCTATGAGAGAAATAAATAGACCCTACCTAATATATAATTATTTCATTTGAAAATAATGTGCCGTTAATAGAGATAATGAGTCCCAGAGAGATAGAGCCCTATTTCTAACGTAGAAACTAATAATATATTTGATGGGGGGGAAATGCACAATACATAGAATATTATAACTACGATTCATCAATAGATTGGTGTATTAATCACTTGACATAGAAAGCCTCTGCCTTGCAATCCCTGCTTCAGCCACAAAAAACAAAGATGCTTTTCTAGAAGATGCTGAACAAGTTCTTACTAAGGCCTTTGCCCTTGCAGGTTTCTGACTATGCATGTCTTACTCCTTTATTTCCACCAAGTCTTTGATGAAAATAAAATTCTGAAAGTCCTCTGCTCACCCTTCTTAAAATGTTAACTTCTCAACGAAGGCACTCATTTCTGTTTCTTCTTCAGTTCCTTCACCTCTTTAAAATCCTTTTGAAAAATATGTAGCACTTATCACTAACATATCATGTATTTTCCTTATTTATTTTGTCTATTGCCTATTTTCTTCCCTTAGAAAGTAATTTCTTAAGGAAGTTTTTATTGTGTTTTTATTGTTTTTTTTTTGTTTCCTTAAACAATGCCTTAAACAGTGCCTTAAACAATGCCTAGCATATAATAGACACTCAGTAAATATGTTGAAGGAATAAATCTCTCTGAATTTTGCAAAAAAAAGAGAAAATTGATAGCACAATCTCTAAGCAGTAACACTAGATGACTATGCTACGAACATGGAAGAGATGTATATTTTTCACTTGAAACACTTTTTCTACATTTTGAATGAAGACATTCAATTGTATGCATTCACATTCAAATATAAATATTTTTAGAGAGAAAGAATGTCTCATTGAAACTGTGAAAATTAGATATGATGAAAAGAAATGAGTTGACTGACCACAGATTAATCTCCCATCTGTCTTAATTATCTGACCACTGGATTTTTCTGAATGTTTATTATAAAAGTAATTTTATTTTGCTTATTTTTAGTGTTTCTGCATCTTTGTCAGTGGCTGTTACTCAAATGGTGAACATAAAGAAAATTGTTTAACTCTTTGGGTCCTTGAAAAAAATCACTTTCTGTGCAATTCTATCTACATGTTTTGGCAGATTTTTTGATATAAACAAGTTTAGTTGTTATACCCCAAGTGAATTGAGACAATGAGCTTCTGTTCACACCTACATTTTTTACCTCAAGATAAGTTCTTCCTTATGCCAAGAAAATATCTCTTTCAATTATATCCAGGCCACAAATATAAGAAATATCAAGTTCATGTCAATGTATCAAAGGTATTACAAAGGGAATTCAAAGTCTTTTCCTGAATCTCTCTGAAGTATTACTCTTTAATACAGTTGCTACTAAATTAAAATTAATTAAAATGAAATAAAATAAAAGAAGATTCAATTACTGGTTGTACCAACCACATTCCAAATGCTCAACAGCCACATGTAGCTAATGACCGCCATAGGGGACAGCACGGATACAGAACATTTTCATCACTACAGCACTGCAAGAATGGTTTTGTCCTGCCCTACCTGAGGCTAAGGCAAAAAAGACAGCATAAATCTAGAGATTATAAGTACATCAAACACATATGGCAATGGCTTTTCCAAGGCAAGAGGAATTCATTTGAAGCATACCCTGGCCATTCTTTGGTCAAATATTAAAGGAAAAAAAAACAAAAAAGCTTACAATGGCATCCAGCCAGGTGTTTGTATACATTATACTTAAGAGGTTTTCAGTAAATATACGTTGGAATAATCAGCTAATCATTATTTCATGACTGCTTATCATGTGCAAAACACAATTTGAAACCTTGGCAAGATTTTATATATATATATATATATATATATATATATATATATATATATATATATATATATATATATATTCTCCCAGAAGTTAATATTTTATAGCAATCATTTTGTTCTCTATTTTTAAGCCATCACTTGAGAAAAATGGCAAATCAGAATTACACGGCTCAATGCCATGACATAATTATTTTAAATGAAGAGAGAATTCTACTATGTTGGTTATAATTCAGGGCACATGAACATTTGCAAAACTAAAATGTTTCTGGTCATACTGGATCTTTCACTAATACATAAGAGCCTTCCGAAAAAGGCTGGTCTACCACTTCTTTTCAGATACCACACCTTTCTTCCAACCTTAGAGTTTAGATCAACTGTCATCCTCTCACCAAGCAAACATCTCCCTTTCCTATAGATTAAGAGGCCCACATAAAATTCTTTCAGAACACTGTTGACTTTGCCTTCATATTTGAGTTTGTACTGAAATATTTATTTTTGTTACTTGGTTAAAAGCCTATCCTTTCCACTAGAGCATAAGCTTCATTAAGGCTGAGACTATGGCTATTTTTACTCACCATTATATCTCCAATGCCCGGTAAGTGATGTATGTCCAGTAATTTAAAAATAAATGGTCTCCATGCTCCTTCATGACAGTCATCTCTGTCTATACTCCTGACTTACTAAAATTCATTTAATTGTGATAATAGTTTAAGTGAGTGGGTGGGAAAAGAGACTACTTCTTTGGATCATTGCCTTAAATGTTTGTCTTTCTCACAGCAGATTTTGATCTCCTACTGTTTAAAGATTAACACAACGCTGTCAACATGGTGTAGTGGCAAGTATAAAAATTAGAAGTGAGAACACTTCTGTTCTTCCTTATGTTACTTACCCTCTGCGTGACCCTAGGAAATGTGCTTCTGATTCCTAATCTGTGAAATGGGAATAGAACCACCTGTCTTCTTTGACTCAGACTTATACAGTTCTTGTGAGGGTCATATTCTATGAATTATGTAAAAATATTTCTGAAATCCAAATTATTATTCAAAACTTGGGAAGACACTTAAGCTTCTGAGTGGTATAGTTCTTATGTTTTATCCACTCTGCCAAATTCAATTATTTCCACTTTAGTGACTTTTCTTTTCTTCTGGCTTCAAACACTTAGAACTTTCCCTCTCCTTTACTTTTGTATTTGATTCTCCATGTGTCTACCATCCCATTTTGGTTTTCTCCTTTACTACAAACTCACTGCCTTCTTTTCTTATCAGGTAATTTATCTGTAAATGTCTGTAGTCTGGCCTTTTTCTCTACCACTTTACAAAATCTGTTGTCAAGTGACCTTCACTCCACTTGCTATGGCCATTTCACCATGTTAGGTCTACCTAAAACCTAATTCCACAATTCAGCAGTTTCTTCTCATTGTTGAACACACAAAACCAGTGCTTATATACGGTTAGTCTACACTCTTATCTCAGTGGTAATTGGAAGAGTTTCTAAGTTCTTATTTAAAATCCACATAAAATAAGTAGATAGTTCTTCCCTGGATTAAAAAAAAAGTACACTGATGATTAACAAGGTATCAAGAAAATGACTAGTGCATTTTGAGATAGTTCTTGGGTCACCAGAATTATGTAAATTAATTTCTTGTTTTGTTTTGTTTGCTAGGAAAAAGATAACCATCACAACCTTCACTACCACCACCACCAGCAACAACAAAAGCTGATGAAGATCTAATTCTCAAAATCAAGATGAAATCAATATCATCTTTTTTTCTCTCAGAGAAAACTGCTTTTTCTGTAGATATTGTTCAAATTTAAAGTGATGCATTTTCCATTGAATATGCATCACTTTTTACATATTTTTTTCTTTAGGAATTGACTGCATGCATGCATGTATAGGGGAAGGGTAATTGTACATCTGCCTTTGTGGTCTTTAAGCAGGTCAGTCACTGGTTTTAAAAAAGTAATTATTATTATTTTTAAATTTGTTTAATATTTATTTATTTTTGAGACAGACAAGACAGAATGGGAGTGGGTTAGGGGCAGAGAGAGAGGGAGACACAGAAGCGGAAGCAGACTCCAGGCTCTGAGCTGTCAACACAGAGCCCGACTCAGGGCTCGAACTCACGAGCTGTGAGATGATGACCTGAGCCAAAGTCGGATGCTCGACCAACTGAGCCATCCAGGTTCCCCTAAAAAAGTAATTATTAACTTCCTACTCTATACTAGTTATTCTTCAAAGTGTTTATATCTATAGCTGGGCAAAAAGACATGAATTTACCTTCTAAGATCTTATGTGTTTAGATAGATGATAAATAAACATATGGAATTGAAACCCAAATATTCACATAAAAATGATCATAATTGCTCTGAAGAAAATAGACAAGATTAATGATAGAAAATATCAAAGGTTCAGGACTTACTTAGGGTCCCTAAGTGGGAAACCAATACGGAGACTATTTGAATAGTCCAGACCCAAGGTGGTTGTGGTATGATATAGAATGGTGGCAGAAGAAATGAAGACTGTCTGACCTATTTGAGATATAGCCAGGAAGTAGAAACAATGGGTATTCTAGAAGAATTAGCAATATGGGATAGAGGAAAGGGAAGAATTAAAAATGACTTGTGGAACCTGGTTTGAGTACGCAGGGACCTCCAATATTAAGATGGACAGGAATAGGAAAGGAACAGATTCATGGTATGGAGAGAATGTGCATAAAACTTCTGTGCTTTAAGTATTTTAAGATGACTAAACCATTCAAGTGAAAATGTCAAATGTCAGTTGAATATATGATCTTAGAGTCGAGGCTGCCAAACTCTATAAAGGTCTAGCTAGTAAATAACTTTGGCTTTGGGAGCCATATGGTCTTTTTTGCAACTGCTCAACGCTGCTGTCACATTAAGAAATTATCCATAGAACATTCTTCTCAAAGCTAGAACAAACAATCCTACAATTTGTATGGAACCAAAAAAGAGCCCAAATAGCCAAAATAATATTGAAGAAGAAAACCAAAGTGGGAGGCATCACATTCCCAGACTTAGCTTCTACTACAAAGCTGTAATCATCAAGACAGTATGCTATTGGCACAAAAACAGACACACCGACCAATGGAATAGAATAGAGAACCCAGAAACCCACAAACCCTCTTTAACAAATGGTGCTGGGAGAACTGGACAGCAACATGCAGAAGAATGAAACTACACCACTTTCTTACACCATACACAAAAATAAACTCAAAATGGATGAAATACCTACATGTGAGACAGGAAACCATCAAAATCCTAGAGGAGAAAACAAGCAACAACCTCTTTGACCTCGGCCACAGCAACTTCTTACTCAACATTTCTCCAGAGGCAAGGGAAACAAAGCAAAAATGAACTATCGGGACCTCATCAAGATAAAAAGCTTCTGCACTGCAAAGGAAACAATCTACAAAACTAAAAGGCACCCGACAGAATGGGGAAAGATATTTGCAAATGACATATTTGCAAAATCTATAAAGAACTCACCAAACTCCATACCTGAAAAACAAACAATCCAGTGTAGAAATAGACAAAAGACATGAATAGACACTTTTCCAAAGAACACATCCAGATGGCCAACAGACACACGAAATGATTCTCAACGTCACTCATCATCAGGGAAATACAAATCAAAGCCACACTGAGATACCACCCACACGGGTCAGAGTGACTAAAATGAACAAATAAGGAAACTATAGATGCTGGCGAGGATGTGGAGAAAGGAGAACCCTCTTACACTGTTGGTGGGAATGCAAAGTGGTGCAGCCACTCTGACAAACAGTGTGAAGGTTCCTCAAAAAATTAAGAATAGAACTACCTATAACACTACTAGGAATTTACCCAAGAGATACAGGAGTGCTGATGCATAGGGGCACTTGTACCCCAATATTTATAGCAGTGCTTTCAATAATAGCCAAATTATGGAAAGAATCTAAATGTCCATAAACTGATGAATGGATAAAGAAGATGTGGTTTATATATACAATGGAATACTACTTGGCAATGAGAAAGAATGAAATCATGCCATATGCAGCAATGTGGTTGGAACTGGAGGGTATTATGCTAAGTGAAATAAGTCAGTCAGAGAAAGACATATCAAATGTTTTCACTCACATGTGGATCTTGAGACACTTAACAGAAAATCATGGGGAAAGGGAATGGGAAAAAAAATAGTTACAAACAGAGAGGGAGGGAGGAAAACCATAAGAGACTTCTAAATACAGAGAACAGACTGAGAGTAGATGGGGAGTGGGCAAGAGAGGAAAATGGGTGATGGGCATTGAGGAGGGCACTTGTTGGGATGAGCACTGGGTGTTATACATAAGCCAATTTGACAATAAATTATATTAAAAATAAATAAATAAGTAAATAAAATGAAACTATAAAAAAAGTACTCATAGAAGATATCTTAACAAATGAACATGCCTGGATTCCAATAAAACTTTATCTTTGGATGTGGTAACTTGAATTTTATGTAAACTTCACATGTCATGAAACATTTTTTTCTTTGGATTTTTTCCAATTATTTGAACATATAAAAACAATCTTATATCCTGGGCAAAATCAGACTATGGATTGTAGTTTTCCAACTCATCTTTTAAGCATAGAATAGTCCAGGGAAGCCTGGCTGGCTCCATCGGTTGGTCATATGACTTTTGATCCTGGGGTTGTGAGTTCAAGCCCTATGCTGAGTGTAGATATTACTTAAAAACAAAATATTCAAAAAAAGAAAGCATGAAATAGTCCATGCTGAAAAAATCAGATAGTAATTAAAATTATAAAAGTAAGTGAATTCCCATAAGAAAAGAACTAGAAGAGAAAATACAAGATGATTGAGAAATAATGCCTGGGAAACCCTAAGTGTTAAAAAATCGGGAAAAAGACACTGTCAGCACTACTGAAAAAGAGCAGGTACAGAGATGGGAAAAAACCAAAGAGAATACAGTACCATGAAAGCAAGAAAGAACAGATTCCACTCCCCTGAATTGTCCTCCAAATCACCTAACACAACCTAAAGCAAGAACTTCCTAGCATGCTCTTGTTACGATGCCCCACAGTTCCCCATGGTATGAAATCTCTCTTCTTACACCAAGTATCTAATAGCCCAACTTGCTCAGCTACGGGCGTATTTCTGGTGGTCACCGACTGGTGGGCATCCACAAGGAAAATATCTCAAGAAAGTTGCAGCAAATGCTGATTGAGAAGTCAAATAAGATGGTGACTGAAAAGTGATCACTGGATTTGTTTACATGAAAATAATTGGTGCATTTAACAATAACAATAAGAAAATAGTCCATTTGAGTGGTTGAAGCAAATGTCAGACTGTAAGTGGAATCTTGTGTAAGTGCTGAGCACAAAATTAAAAATAGCATGCACAGACAAGTTTGCAAGTATGTGAGTTTGTGAGGAAGCACAAAAATGGATACATATCACTGATGATTATCTTCATATGCTCTATAGTCTGATCCTTAATTTTTTTCCTGAAATACTTTATAGGTTTTACATAGCATGGCAATAAATTAAAGAAGATCTTTAATAAAATTTCCTCTGATAATGATAGGATTTCAAGTATTTCTACCTCAAGAATGGCACAAAGTAGCTAGAATGATTTTAGGTGGAAAATACTTCAGCAATTATACATCTCACAGGGAGATATTTTTGCAATATCAAAAGACTTTCATAGGAAGAAAATAAATGTAGTTAATTATTTTTCAATTAGCCTGAAGTATTTTCATGGGAAAAACAATACATGGGTAAAATGATTCATTTTTCTGGTCCCCCAAAAATCTGGAGGTCCCAGATAATAATCACAGTAGTGTAGCATATTGTGTTTTATTTACATAATCAAATATCAGCATGGTTGTTCTTCATGTAAAAAATAAACTCTAGACCTTAGGAATCTGAGTCTATTAAAAGGAATTTTGCTTCTTTTGGTTTTTCTTTGATGTTCAGTATTAGAGAATATGATTCTGCCATGCAATCTCTTCTCTGGTAATCAGGGTATAATATCAGGGCTTCTTTGTGATAGGCCAGAAAAAAGGAAGTAAATTGCTTTAAGACTCAAACCGAGCTCATTGCATTCTCTAGTACATATTCAAAATTCTTTCCACTATAATTCAGTCTATTTCTTTTTCTCCTAACTTAGTTACAAATATTGTTGCCAGTCATCAAACCTATGGTTAAAGGCTTAGAGAGAATTGCTTTTTCTGTATTTCCCATCTTCAAAGCAGGGCCTCTCTTTCGAGATGCATATTAATTACATAGACTAAACTGTAATACTTTAAAAAGCTTTAAGACTCTTTATGTTCAATGTTAGATCCCCTTACCACTTCTTCCCTGCTTCTTCTATTCTGTCTCAAGGAATTGAAACTTACAACTTATTCTACCATAGTATAAGGCATAGAACTGATGCACTTTTGTGTTAGAAGAGTTTTCCAGAATGTAGAAACTCTGTCTTTGCTGGTTAGCTCCCCAATAGTCAACTACTTCGGACTTCTTAACCACACATAACAGTGGCAATATTTCCCTTCTGTGGAGTGAAAGAAATGTATTCTTTAGTATGCTGGTAGAGTCTAATACAGCCTTCTCTGGAAAAGACCATATTTTCCCAATTATTTCCTCTGTTGTTACCGATTCTTATGATTTTTAAGATTTTCCTGTATTGTCCTTTAGTCTGACATCCAGACTATAGCATGTCCAGTTAAATCAGAATCTCTAGGAGTGAGATGCAAGCTTCAGCACTTTTTAAACTCCTCTAAGTAATTCCAATATGAGGCCAAGATTGGGAACCTCTAGTTAAAGCCATTATTGATAATTGTAACCCCTTTAAACACTTTTTTATTGAATCCCTCTCTTTACGTACTGTGTACAAAACCTATTTTCAGATCATTCTTCAAAGGCAATGTATTATTAAACACATTTTGCTGATAAGTACATGAGACTTAGAAGTTAAGCGCTTGCAAAGATCACTGAAGAGTGTGTTAGACAGAGCCAGGACCTAGTGGAGCTCTGACTCTATTAAGTGCTGTCTCCACCCACCCAGCTGCCTTCTGGCAGGAATACGGCACCATTTGTATGTCCTCTTTACCATTCAGGTTTTGACATATTCCCATTTCTTGTTCACCTCATATCTCTACACCCTATCACAGTTTTGCACTCACTTACTCTTCAGAATTCAGCTCCACATCATCATCTCCAAACCCTTCCTCTTACTTCTTAGACTAAGGAGAGTACATTTGTGTAGCAACTTGTATTTACTTTATACTTATTATTTTAAGCTATAAAAATGCTCACATGCTTCTCTGTCTACCTCAGCTAATTGTGAACTCCTCAAAGGTGTAAATAGGTTGCATTTATCTCTGAATCTCCAAGGGCTAGTAATCAATTAATATTTGTCAAATGTATATTAGTTTATTGTCGTAGACTCTGGGTCTGAAGTTCTCTCTTGTCCAGCAAGAAAGCAGGATGCAGGATTAAAAATGTGAGAGAGGCTAATGTTTGGGAGGAGGCAAGAGCCCTGAGTAAGGGTCCTTGCTCCATGTTTATTAGTACCAGAAGGCTTATAAGAGTGATGGGCGTGCATAGAAACAATGAAACCGTGAACATTAACTCATGGGAGTGGGGAAAAAGGGGTTTGGGAGATATGCAGTGTTAGGGGGTTGGATCAACACAAAACAAGATTCTGGTGCTGTGTGGAAGGTTGTTTACCCCACTTCTGTTTACCTAAACTGGCTTGGGGGACAAGAAAGACAGAGCATGCTACCTCAGGGCCCACAAGGCATCTTTCTTTTGCTAATTAGCTCTGCTCTGGGCAATTTAGGTCCTGTTCCCATGTGGTTTATAGTCCTATTTTCTTGTTTACCTAATTTGATACTTCCTTCCTGTGAAAGCAGCTTTCTGCTATTGTCCTATACTAAGGACCCATTTCCCTAATCTTATTTACCTAATCTTGTTTACCCAAACGTGGGTATGTTCATCCTATGGCTTTCTAATACTTCATGCCTTATGAACCCATTGGTGCAGGCTCAGGGAATTCCTAAGCTTATTCTCTACAGTTTAGCAAAACTATTATCTCAGATTTAGAGGCAGAGACATCTCAATAACTTTTGATTTCTTAAACATTATTCTTCTATGTATCCACATACCTTTCAATTATCCAAGTCTGTATGAGGGTTCAAAAATGTGAGTGTGTATGCCTGTTTGCATTGTACATATACAAACAAATAATTGTAACAATGTGTGTAGTCCTTTTTTGTTTAGAATTTTTTGAGTTTCTAAAACATGTTGCAATCACTAGATTTTGACAAATCATAAGGTGTGAAAACATAGTCCTGACTCTCTGAGCTAGGTTCCTGCTGTCCAGGAGTGCAGAACTGAATCACTCAGAGAGATTTGCAAACTATTTTGATTTAAGCAGCAACTTCAGAGTCCCTCCATCTTAATAACAGACATTCTGCCTTTGTAGGTATCTATTTACCATACTAGGTAACTCCACAGAGCTTTGTTTATGGTTATTTTACTAAGTACATTTCCCTAAAGATTTGCTCTTAATGGATTGGGCAATTTCATGCAAGTAGGCACCATAAATGCTTTGCTGATGTAGACCAACTTGTAAACATTCATTCTCCTGCCCATTCTTGTCCTAGCCCTTTGTGAGCCTGATACTAGCAAACTTCTTCAAATGGTGTCAGATTGCATGGTGATTCTGTGAGACACAAATAAGTTTACATACAAAGACCAACACATTTATTTTCCCATCTATCTGATGTTCTACCGTGGGAATCCAAGTCTCTGGAGGAGGTATATTCTATTTTCCCTTCTCTTTTGATTAGGGTGACAGGCAACATGTAAGATTCAAATCCTTACTTGCCACTGCAACCTCTAAAATGCCTCCCACATTAAATTACCAAGTCAAACCAATAGTTTTCTATACTCAAGAAGTAAATATTTGAACCCTAACACGTAGCTTGCAGGTCACTCACACAAAGTTATTATATAGTGGATTTCATTCAAATGAAATTGCTTCCAAACTCAAGCTGCTAGTTAGCAGATATAATACTCAGCATCCCTCAGGAATACACTTGAAACAAAACAATGTTAAAAATGAGCAAAGTAAATGAAGATATATTTTATCATCGGGTAGTTTCAAAATGAATGGAGCCACTGCTCACCGTGCAATTCATGAGACTGATGCCTTAAATATTGATTTCCTAATCACTGTCATTGTAAGAAGGCATTCTGAGTTCTTTTCCCTATGTCATAAATTCGACTTTAAGCAGAGTAAGAAGCTTTTAGCAAGAAAATTTTACATCTGTTTATGTCTGAAATTAAAACCACAAGAATTGAAAGGAAGAAAAAATAACCAAGGGGGTTTTCAAAAATTTAAAACTCCATCATGCATAAATAGAGCTCATCAAAGAAAGTAATTTCCCTGCAGAAAACACTCCATCTTTTGTTTTATGTAAGTTATCAACATGAATATTTTATTCTCAATGAAACTGCCTTTTCCCCTTTGTGTTTCATACTTTTCACTTGGTGTCTCAAATAAATAGGCTTCCTTCTTTCCATCCCACTCTATTATTCAGGTCAGTTGTAATAAAATATTTTCCTTGCCTGGTGTAAGTGGTAATTATAGATTGAGCTTTGCTAATTCACTGTTTTTCATTTTTAGCCCTATTGTGTTTTGAAGTCTAGAAACACTAACCACTTGAATTTTCCTCAAAATAAAAACAAAACCATTTTTTTCCACAGTGGAGTATAATATCTAAAATATCTATCAAATTTGAAAATATATCTTGGCTTTGTTTCATTCTTAATCCAAATGATGGAATAAAGATTCCATTTAATTGCAACTCCTCTAAGTGCAACTTCCTGTAGTCAGTCCAATCAGTCTAACTCGATGGGGTAAATCATTCTCACCCACATTAATCCTACTTGTTACACTCACTGGATTCATTGCATAGCACTGCCCTTTAGTAGTGGACGGTTCTTCTGCCTTCTCACCTAATGGCTTGAATACTCAAATCACTTACCATATCTTCTTGCTCTGCCTGTATCTTGGATAATCGCATCATGATGTATGGAATATCAAAGTGTAACTTATTTGTAGATATATCAAAAACTAAAACTTTCAGTCAGGATTAAAATTTACTGATAAATATTTGTTTAACAACTAAAGCACACATAGCTTTTATTCTGGCATTCTATGAGTCTAAGAGATTGAATTAAGAAATTAGTTCTAATGTAGACTACAAATAAATTTGTACTCTTAAGTTTTTGAACAGTGATATAGAACTTCACTCCCTGTTTCTGGATGCTTGGCTAAATTTAAAATTATCAGTTAGATCTTGTTTCCCATAATCTTGTAAAAGTTTCAAGTTCTCCAGCCCTTGTAATTTATAAGCAAGAATGTTTTTCACATTGGTGATAATTACCTTATATACTAGACCATGGCATTCAAATCCTCATACAACCATTTAATATCTCACTTGAATAGCTGAAGAGGATATTCATAATTCATTTGATATTTTTAAAATTACGCTGATTATAGTAGATGCTGATAGGACCCAAGCTGAATATTCAAAAAATAATTCTCGTCAAAGGAGTGTAATTAAAATAGAAAACACTATGCATCCTTAACTCCCATATAACTTCATATATCTTGTATCTTATAACCATCATAAAACCAAAAAATGAAACATTGGAAAATAATAAATAAGAAAACATCAATCATATTTGATCTTGTTAGATTAGCTTACTTTTAAATACAGCCCTATAAATAGGGCAAAGAGTCACTGATCATAAACTATGTCAAGGCTTGAGTTTTTTACAAACATGATTTTTAGCTTCTCTCAGTCTCCAGTTTCAGTATAGCATTGGCCTTTAAAAATGAAACAATAAATCAGTACATTCCCTGCACTGTAATGTAAAAATGACAAAACTATAGCATTACTCACATAAATAGAATGTTATGCTAATACTCAAATCTCTCACTCAAAGCAATAGAATTTAATTTTGAAGCAAAGCTGTTACTCATCCTTTCCATTAAGCACATTTCAAAAAAATAAATAAAGCGATTTAACTACATTGTCCCTATTTTATCCTGATGATCTGTTATTATACATATTTTTCACCACCACCTCTTAGCTGCATCATTCAAAATATAAATATAAGAGCAGCTAATGTGAAGAGATAATTTTTATAAGTAACTGGATATTTCTTAATGTCATTTATAGGCCTATTCAATAAATTATGACTATGAAGCCAAACTTTATTCAATTTTTAAATATAAGTTGTACATTGGAGACAATTCAATTTAATTTTTCTTAGCAATATCTCATACATGTGGTTTCCCTTAAGGATAAGAACAATGATTTGTTAAAATGTTTAATGCTAATTGTCATTTAAGAATGTTATACAATTTTCTTAACCATCAAAAACATTTCAAATTAATTATAAAGCATATCATGTATAAAAAGTTTTACTGAGACAAAAGGGTTTTAAATATTAAGGTGTTCTCACTAAAAAAATGAACTTCTCATACCTATGAGAGTAATGGTATTTCTTAAGGTGACACATTTCAGGGGGGCCAGTGTGACTCAGTTGGTTAAGTGACCAACTCTTGGTTTCAGCTCAGGTCATGATCTAACGTTTCTGGGTTCGAGCCCTGCTGTCAGACAGCATGCCTGGAATTCTCTCTCTCTCTCTCTCTCTCTGTGCCCCTCTTCTGCTCTCTGTCTCTCAAAACAAATAAACTTTAAAAATTAAAAAAAAAAGATGACACATTTCATTAGGATGATTTAAATTTCAGCAAGTATATTTTCAGTGATACTATTTTGAAATCACTATAGAAATATAAAGATGGATGGAAATTAACATGGACACACTAATGCTTCAGCAAGGCTTGACTTTAATCTGAACAAATTTTTCTCCTCCTCACTCTTTTTTAAATTTGTCTCAATGTTTATTTATCATTTTGAAAGACAGAGCATGAGCAGGGGAGGGGCAGAGAGAGTGAGCGAGCAAGAGAGAGAGAGAGAGAGAGACAGAGAATCCAAAGCAGGTTCCAGGCTCTGAGCTGTCAGCACATGACCTGAGAGGAAGTCTGACATTTAACCAACAGAGCCACCCACGCACCACTCTTCTTCCTCATTCTTGAAGCCTCCTCTTCAGTTGTTTTTCTGTCCAATTCTTTGTTCCAAGAATTTGGTATTGATGTTGACATCTCCCTGACCTCAATGTATACTTAGTAACAGAACTGGGATGACAATGCCAATGCTAGTCATGAGACCACCTTGAAGACGTGACCAATGCAGCTGGCAGTGCGTAACAGATTCTAAATGAAACCTCCCAGATCCAGTATTTTCCTATAGAAAGAACCCCCTGGCCTTTTACCCTGGAAAGTCTCCAGTTTTGAAGGCATTAGCCTGCTCCTTTGCCTAGCAAAGTATGGGGCTATTGTTCTTCTATATTTCCAAACTCTGTCTTTGTGTTATACTTCAGCTCCAGAGCACAAAGGTGGGTTTTCCACAACAATCTGATCAGACATAAAGGGTTATAAAATCATCCAATAAAAGTCTCTTGATGTTTAGTTGGGCTACTATTTAGGTACTCATGCAAGTTTGGCTACTAGTAAGGTACTCAAATATAATACATTAATCAAATTAAATGTGTAAAACATTTTTATTTAAAATGTTTTCATAGCTGCCATTACACAAATATATTCATTGAGCTCCAAACCTATCTTATACGTCTTTATACAAAAAATAAGCTATGAGAAACTGACCATAAAAATATTTGCTTTATTCTATAATCAAGTATTTCTAGATAGATTTTAGCTTGGAGAGTTCAAAACTAAGTTCAAATGCAGAAATTAACATGTTTTTTGTTTGCTCTACAGCCATTGCTTTTCCCTCCGATATTTACATACTTTTAAATTTACATCCCTTCTATATGGGTTTTAGTGTATTAAAATATTCATATGTATTTAATGAATTTTTTCAAATGTGTTGTTTCACAAAATATAAATATTTATCTTATATCAGTTCAAGGGCACCCCAAATCTTGAATTCTATTTGTTCACATGTAAAAACACATCAAATGAACAACTAAGACAATTGTTAAGATAATGCAGTCCAAAACACACACACACACACACACACACACACACACACACACAGAGTCCATGTAAATTATTCAGATAAAAGTAGCATAGATTTAAAATTTTTGAAAATTAAAATGTGGCTTACATATTTTATGTGATTCTGTGTGGAAGGCATGTAAGTTACTCTGAAATAGCTAAGGAAAATAGTCACGGTACTTACGAAAACATAACGAATAAAAGGCATAATAAGCACAATTTGCCTTGGATAATTATAATTGATAATGTTTATAGGAGATATTATATTAATTGTTATAAATAGAAGGCTGTTGTTCTCCCATTTAGTTTACATTCTGCAAGAATATTAGTATTACAAAAAGTCCAAGAATAAGTGATATTAATGATATAATGATGAAATATCAGGGCCAAAATTAACATTTTATGTCTATATTGATCTGTCAAACACAATATGGTTATTTATTAAGTATATTGTAACATTTAATACATCACTGTACAACTAAGTTTCTATAGACCTCAAACACATCCCTAAGTACTGATACCTTATTCTTCTGGGTATTTCTTAGTCTTTTGTCTTTTAGCTGAAGCATTAGATTGTTTTGATCACATGTCTTTTTGTTAAAGATAGGATACTCATTGACAAGAACTAAGAATTCTGAGTAGAGAAATGAGATCTAAAACTTTTTTTAAGTGGAAATACAGAATAAATTGGTTTTGTCAGTGTTTGTGTAAGCTGCTGTTGCCATTCTCTTTGCATTAGAGACAGGGTGAAGAATCACTAGATTTTTATATTCAATGCTTTCAACTCTGGTAGGCTCAGGATTGGCCCCAAGCACGAATGAATGAGAAACTAAGGATACAACTTCTCTTTGGGGAACATGTTCAGAAAGTTTTTTCATATCCACCGATACTAGTTGCCAAAATTTCCTTTCCACATGGAAAGGAATTAGTAATTGTCACTATTTGAAGAGTCGCTTTGACAGAGCCAGTAAACTAGAAGTCAGTGCATCATCCACAGAGCCAGCAGAAAAAAAGCAATTTGTCTCATGGCTGCAAACAAAGCAGATGATTTGGTACCTTCTGAACATCTAATGGGTTATCAGACCAATGACTATTACCTCTGAAACACAAAAAGCAAAACGAGGAGAGAACGAAGATGGTTCCCAGAGGGTACCAGAAAACAGATCAGAGAGAGGAGAGGCAGCTAAAAACTCTTTAATCCTGACAAAGGTGCCACATCTATGGAAGGGAGCTGCCTTTTTTTTTTTTTAATGTTTATTTGTTTTTGAGAGAGAGGGATAAAGGTGGGCGAGGAGGGGCAGAGAGAGACAGGAGACAGAGAATCCCAGGCAGGCTCCACACTGTCAGCAGAGACCCCGACACAGGGCTCGAACTCATAAATCACGAGATTATGACCTGAGCGGAAATCAAGAGTCATGATGCTCAAACAACTGAGCCACCCAGGTGCCCCAGGAAGCTTCCCTTTTAATGTTGATAACAAGGATTAATATTTTAGCACTCTGATTAAAAAAAAAATTGTTTCTTGAACTGCTGCCCATTCCATTCATAGACAATTGTCAAATGAATTAGTTTTCACATGTATGTAACCAAGTTTGAAAAGATACATATTTTAAGTAGTTAATCATACACTGAGGCAACAAAATTAAGTCATGATGAAATAGTTTGTAGTAGAATTCTTATACTGCTTTAATTATCAAGTAAGTTTTAATACCAATAGTGTCTTGCATGATGCTTTATGATAAAATTATTCTAAGAAAAATTCCACGATATTCGCTGTTTTTGAGCTTCCTTTTGAACAAATAGAGGGCATTTGTTTCTCTGAAGTTTCAAGCCTCTAGGGCTACATTATGGGGAAGAAAAATAGAGAATCAGAGTGTGAGAATGAAAGATATACTCAGGGTAAGGATGCACTAAGTGAGAAGGACGTTCTGGAGCCTAAGAACCAGGAGCCAGTTTCACGGGAGCTGGTATTCTCCTTCCGCGGACGCCATGCTTAGAAGGACACAGCACTTGGTTTAACGTTCTGCTGCCACCTTTGTGAAATTGTCAATAATCTCTAAGTGGTCTATATTTTTGTTTTGCATTGGCCTTCTTTCTTGGAACATTCTATAGCAAAATTCATTACCTTAGTTAAGGGAAACAGGCAAGTTGGAGAAAGTGAGTCTGAAGACCAGCCTTGTAAGATGTCCAGAAGCAACAGCAAAAGCTTTCTGGAAAGGACAGGAGGCTGCTTAGATATCAGGGAACCAAAGCAAAGGGTGAGGGTTGATCTGTGGGATTTGCTGAAAATGGTTATTTTAAAAATTATAAGTTTAGATAACTACTAGTGCTAATGATGTGGTGAGGAGATGGTCACTGAGTTTCATCAAAAGTTTTAAGACAGATTTATAAAAAGTGGCATTTCAAGAAAATATATATCTATCACTTTGTAGTCGTTACAAAGTAATATTACCCAATACAACCTCACCATTCCGGTCAGCAAATACTATGTTTTATCAAATACAAAGTTGGTAGATTTTTGGCACTTGAAATCCTGAATAAAGCCCCTAACAAATGAAGTCACTTTGAAAATTCCAAATGGAATTATGAAGCAGTGTCTTTAAGTTTGCTTAGACGTTGTATAAACCAAATATGACTATAAAATTTTCTCAGTCCTTGCAAACAGTATCCTTATATACACTCTACGTTCATATGGGCTTTTTATTTCTGATAAGCTCTCATAAAATCCTATAAAGGATCAGCTCATAAAGTGATAGTGGTTGCAGCATCCACCACTTTAACAAACATATTTATATATAAATCTTAAAATCATCTATCTACTTTGAACACTACCCTATTAACTTGGATTTATGGAAAATAAAAAGTAGATTAGCATGAGGCAAAATTGTTTCTTTTTTTAAAATATTTTATTTATTTTTGAGAGAGAGAGGGAGACAGAGTGTGAGCAGGGGAGGGCAGAGAGAGAGACACAGAATCTAAAACAGGCTCCAGGCTCTGAGCTGTCAGCACAGAGCCTGACCCGGGGCTCAAACCCACCAACTGCGAGATCATGACCTGAGCCAAAGTCAGATGTTTAACCAACTGAGCCACCCAGGAACCACCAAGGCAAAATTATTTCTATGAACAGTCTATTTTTCTTAAAATTACTCAGTGCTTTAGTTTAAGAAACCCTCTTTGTCATGTAACAGCAGATGTTACAAATTAAGGTGATTATAATTTTATTCTAAACAATGAATCAACTGATTCTACATTAAGGTAAAATGCTGATATAAGAGAGTTTAATATGTTTTTATTATAAAAAACTCTATTCTCAAATATATAACGTCCAGGCTAAACCTCTGAATAGAAAACCTAAGGAAAAAATGAAGTAGAATAAGAAATGAGACTGTATGCTAGACCTACAATCCACCTGCATTAATATGTACATACAAGTTAACTGTTACGTATAAAAATTATACAGAAGATATAACCACTCCTTTTGTCCTTTTTTTTAAAAAAATATTTATTTTGAAAGAGATAGTGAGAGCGCACAAGTTGGATAGGGGAGAGAGAGAGAGAGCGAGATAGAGTCCACACTATCAGTGTGGAGCCTGATGTGGGGCTCAAACTCACGAATCGTGAGATCATGACCTGAGCCCAAATCAAGACTCGAACGCTCAACCGACTGAGCCACCCAGGCTCAGCCAGCCACACCAATAGGAGGCATCCACCCCGATTGTTCTTAATCTCTTCCCAAAATATAGGGAAAAGTTTCCTGAGTGGTAAAAAGAAGACAAGAAACCCAGAAATCGTTTTTTCATTCTCTTAACAAAGCACAATTAATAATGGCAGATTGAATAAAACTTTCGCTCACTATAAAGATTAGTTACTAAATGGGTGGATGAATGGATGGATTAAGCAAGCAAAAAGCCTCCTCCTAGGGTACAGGCTTTGGAACCCAGCATATATTTGACTCACACCTTGCACATTCTTGCTTATGCCTGCTTGACCTTAGCAATTTTTTATCATCTCCAACAAGTCTTATATTTCATCACTATAAAACAGGGTTTATCACCTCATTTTAAAGACATTATAAATAAAATTGCCCAGAACACAATTAGCGTTGAATAAAAACAAATCTAAGCTGGTTTATAGCAGGAAAATTGCCTGAAATGGAATTTTAAAAAATAATAATGGACTATATTTTAGAGCAGTTTTAGGTTCAGAGGAAAATTGAACAGAAGTTACAGACTCCCCATTTACCCCTTGCTTTCAAACATGTGTGACTTGCCCCATTTCCCCACCAGAGTGGTACATTTGTTACAACTTATAAACCTACACTGTTACATTGATATCACCCAAAGCCCATAGTTTATACTCACATTCACTCTTCACTTGTTTCACTTAGTAATATGCATTTATGTTTCTTGCATGTCTTTTCATGGCCTAATAGTTCATTTCTTTTTATCACTGAATAACATTCCATTGTCTGGATGTACCACAGTTTATCCATTCACCCAATGGAAGGAAAGCTTGGTCGCTTTCCAATTTTGGCTACTATAAATATATCCATGTGCACATGAACATATGTGTGGGCATATGTTTTTAACGCCTTTGAATGAATACCAAGAAGTATTTGATGGTTAATTTGATGTGTCAATATGATTGGACTAAGGGATGCCCAGAGAGCTGGTAAAACATTACTCCTGGGTATGTCTGTGAAGGTATCTCTGGAGGAGATTAGCATTTGAATCTGTAGACTGACTAAAGATTTCCTTCACCAGTGTGGGTGGGCATTATTCCATCCCTCAAGGGCCTGAATAGAACAAAAAGTTAGAAGAAAAGCAATTCTTTCTACTTGAGTTGAAAAACCCATCCTCTCCTACCATCAGATAGATATCAGAGCCTCTGGTTCTCAGGCCTTTAGACTCAGATCAGGATCGATGCTGTCAGCCTCCCAATTCTCAAGCCTTTGGACTCAGACTGAATTACACCACCAGCTTTCCTGATTCTCCAGCTTGCAGACTGCAGATACTGGGTATTTTCAGCCTCCATAGTCTTGTTAGCCAATTCTCCCAATAAATCTCATCTATGTCTGTATCTTTCTACATCTATCTATTTTCTATTGGCTCTGTTTCTCCAATAACCTTGACTAATACATAGTATGATTGCCAAACAGTATGAGAACAGTGTGTTGAGTTTTATAAGAAACTACCAAACTGTTCTCCAAAGTAGCCATACCATTTTTATATTCTCTCCAGCATTGAATGAAAGTCCCTGTTGCTTCACATCCTCACCAGCATTCAGTGTTGTCAGTGTTTTGGATTTTGGCCATTCTGATAGGTGTGTGGTGGTATCTCATTGCTATTTTAATTTGCGTTTCTTTGATGACCTATGACATGGAACACATTGGTCATGTGCTTATTTGCATATCTTTGATGATGTATCTGTTAAGGTCTTTGCCTATTTTTTAATAGGGTTGTTTGTGTTGAGTTTTGTTGAGCTCTTTATATTTTTTAGATAATAGTTCCTTGTTAGATGTGTATTTTGCAAATATTTTCTCCCAGTTTGTGGTTTACTTTCTCATTCTCTAGGTATTTTCATTTACAGGGGACAAGTTGTTGATTTTAGTGAGTCCAAGTTATCAATTATTTTATGGATTGTGCCTTTGGGGTTGTATCTAAAAAGCCGTTATCATGACCAAAGTCATCTAGGTTTTCTCCTACGCTATCTTCTGAGTTTGTAGTTTAGTGTTTTACATTTAGGTCTGTGATCCATTTTGAGTTAATTCTTGTGAAGGTGCCAGATGTATGTCTACGTTCATTTTTTTGCATGTGGATGGCTACTTGTTTTAGCACCATTTGTGTAAAGACTATTTTTGCTCCATTGCATTGCTTTTGCTCCTTTGTCAAAGATCAGGCGACTATATTTATGTGCTCTATTTCTGTGTTCTCTGTTCTGTTCCATTGATCTAATTGTCCATTCTTTTGCCTATGCCACAGTGCCTTGATTACTGTAGCTTTATAGCAAGTCATGATGTTGGTAGTGTCCAAATTCTATAAGAGAAAAACTAAATGGGGGCATTAAAAAACTGGAATCAGGGGGCGCCTGGGTGGCTCAGTCGGTTGGGCGTGCGACTTCGGCTTAGGTCACGATCTCATGGGGTGTGAGTTCGAGCCCCGCGTCGGGCTCTGTGCTGACAGCTCAGAGCCTGGAGCCTGTTTCGGATTCTGTGTCTCCCTCTCTCTCTGACCCTCCCCCGTTCATGCTCTGTCTCTCTCTGTCTCAAAGATAAATAAATGTTAAAAAAAAAAATTAAAAAAAAAACTGGAATCAGTTCGGATTTGACACGTGGAGAGATACAGTATTAAGAAAGACATCAAATATTATAGAAAAGTAGTGTCATTCTATGCACATTTGACCTACCCTGAAATAACTCAACATTGGGATATTTTAGACGAAGTAACTAAATTCTACATAATGCTCCTTAGATAAATTATCAGAAAGAACTAGTGACTAAAACTTGCATCCATTTCCCCACGCAAAAATAGAACAATCCTTGCCCTTATCTCCATCACTAGAATATTATGATAAAAGAAAATAAAGTGTGCTTGAAAGTACATTGAGCTCTTTGAAAGGTTTGATACATGTGTTTGTGTATATAAGTTCCCCTTCCTCTGGAGGAGCTATGGTATTATTTTGATTATTTCTTCAAGTGGTGTTCCAGGACACGCTCTCTCACCCACTTCACTATCACTTTAATAACTCCACTGCCAGAAATTGCTCCTTATGTCTGGTGCTCCAGCAGTAATGATTGAATAGCTCACATAATTCAAAATCATGGATTTCAATATTTTATTTTGGCCTCCATCCAATGTGCAAAAACTTAAATGAGTGGCACCAAAAATATCTTTATTTATAATAAATTGCTTTACCCAGTAAGGTCAAATTACTCTCCTTGTGGCATTATCTTGAATACTCTTAAAGAACTAAGTGGATGACCTTCCCCCCCCCCCCACCCTTTCCTCCATTTGTCTGATTAAGGTCATGCCACATTTTTTAAAACCCACATTTTAGAATTTTTAGTATGTGTCAAACTCAGATTTTGCCAAAGTTAAACCACTCCTAAAGAAAATAAGCTTGGAAGAAAAGGACATTAATGATTACCTTAATCAATAATCAGATTCAGGATTCAGACTAGGCCCAGAGTAATAAGGTATACGCCCTCTTGATGTTAAAATCCCAAGACAGTCTCCCTTCCCTTTGGTTTGGTGTGTTACAAGACCAGAGGTTTTATTTTTATGATCCAAGAAGTTCTTAATGGCTTTGCAGTGGGGATATAAAAATCCATTCCCCAAATATAGAAAAAAAAATTCAGATGATCACAAACTCTAGCAATATTTCTATTATTATAACCTTGATAATCAGATCATTGTCTCAACAGAACTGCATTGACAGTTGTTTTGCACTGGTTTTGCTCCAAAAAATAGTATCCCCAGAAATCCCCTGGTGTTGTTTGCCATCATCTTGACATATTGCTACCTCTACAGGTTAGAAATATTTGCATCATTGACATATATCTCCATAGATTTGCCATCTTATTTCATTTGACATTGTAACATCATGTCTGTGGATTTATATTATAAAAATCTCATGAGAATGTCAATGACACAAAATCCCATTACAGTGAAGGGGAATTAGTGACATTAGAAAAAAACATTGTGAAAAGTTACTAGAATACCTCATTTCTGGGAGCTCTGTTTCATTAAAATGAAAAAAACCTCCTGATGTGATTGTTTAAATACTTTTCCATATGTCTTTTAAAAAATACTACTATAAAACACAAACTTAAGATAAACTAATAAAATAGGCTAAACAAGAAATTGGGTACTTTTTGTTCCATTATTATAATTCCTTACACATAGTTAATGGCAATGCAGCTGAGGCCAGGAAAAATGCAGGAGGGAGGGAGGGAGGCCTCATTCGCTTGTCATTACTGTTCCAGCACACGACTCCACAGCGTGAGTGAGTGCAGAAAAACCTGGTATGGATTGAGTCAGGGTATTGAAAACTTAAGCCAAATCCTATTTCTGGTACTAATAAATTCGAGTTCACCAGTTGATTTAAAAGCTGTCTGGGGATAAAACTCAACGACTTCAAGTCTCACAAGAGATAAAAGGGCCCTTTTCTTTTCTTTATATTTTTGTCCCATTTTCTTTTAATTTCATTTTGAGGTATGACATCCCACCCCATCACTTGGTTACACCACGGGACAAGTTATTTAGTGACAGGTACAAGAATAACCTCTACTACACTTGCTCTCATTCACGGCATGAAGGAAAATGAGTTGGATGCTTTTCAGTTGACAGGGCAGAACTAGGAATCTTTCAGATGTCCCCAATTTCGTATGCTGCTAGCCAAATCACTTTTATTTCCCTTACTAATAGGGATATTAATGTGTAAGTTTCCCCAGAGTCGCTTGCTTTTATGCAAAGGCAGGGTGGATGCTTTGTGTACAAGGGACTCTATATGAGTTTCTTTTTTGGATTTATGGAGTTTAGGAGTCGCATGCAATCATTTATAGCTTGGCTGACAGGGAGCACAGTGCACATTACCACTCGTCTGCTTGGTGATTTAAAATTACCTACTGGAGACTATTGCTGAGATTAGCTCAGTTACTTTATCATATACTTTAGTTATAAAATATATAACAGACATGCAGACAGAAAACTTGTAGATTTCTAATATTCTTATATCTTAGGGAAAAAAAAAACTAGGAATGTTGCATTCAAAGACAAGTTCAGTTCTCAGTAGTTAAATGATGGATGTGCTATTTTGATAACAAATCATTGTTATTAGGGCCCTCCTAGTGGAAAGAGGATAGCTTTTGTAGTCAGACATAAATGACACAGACTCGGGATCCTCTGTTTTTCAGCAGAGGGATGTCAAACAATGGAATGAATAGTATCAATTTTCAGGGTAACTTTGAGACTTAAATGAAATAGTACATACCCAGTACCTAGCTAGCAAATTCCTGACAGAAATGTGTACAAGTCTATCCATTCATCATCATTTATATTAGCTCTTTTTCACAATAGCTCCAAGAATATATACTCAGTTTTGTAACTAGCAAAGTTTCTCAAAAGTGAAAATAAAAGAATCCTCCAACTTTAAAACATCTAGATGGGTCTAGATAATACAGTCCAGGTCTATTGTGACTCAAAATTTAAGTAGGGCTCAAGCACCAGCATCAATATTTCAGAGATTCCTCTCTTTACCTTTGCCTTCTAATTGATAATCCAACTTCCCTCCTTTAGCCTTCTTGTCATATCCCCAACCTCATCCCCATTGAAGAGGAAGTATGAGTTTCTAACAGCTATTATTATTACCTATAAGTTCACAGGAGAGATGGAACAAGAGTGAGACCTTGAAAAATAGTTTTCTGGGGCACCTGGGTGGCTCAGTTGGTTAAGCGGCCGACTTCGGCTCAGGTCATGATCTCGCAGTCTGTGAGTTCGAGCCCCGCGTCAGGCTCTGTGCTGACAGCTCAGAGCCTGGAGCCTGTTTCAGATTCTGTGTCTCCCTCTCTCTGACCCTCCCTCATTCATGCTCTGTCTCTCTCTGTCTCAAAAATAAATAAACGTTAAAAAAATATATTAAAAAAAAAGAAAAATAGTTTTCTCTGTCTTCTGACAGGGTGAGAGAGAATGAGCTTCTAAGGTCTACTTCACTACATGTTAGTCATTCATCCCAAGCTTTTTCTCCTACTCTGTCTTCCCCCCCTACTAATTGATTTAAAATATATTTTACATGTTTGATATCTTAATAAAAACTAATAATATTTTATTTATAGCTATTTATTTTATGAATTATTTGAAGGATGGATCTAACTTTTGGAGGATTGGGAACAAATTAAGATATTCCTCTTCACCTATATCAATGGTTTCAAGATATACATTTTACTTTGGAACTTATTAATAATGTTAGGTAGTACAGATGAGTGCATAAAGCATACAAAGGAGGATGTGAGTGTGTATTGTATATAGATATAGATAAAAATACAGATAAATAGATATAATACAATATACATTTATAATACATTGAAACATATGGATATATACATGTATGCATATACAATGAGGAACTTTGAAATAAAGTTTGCAGTTCAGTTTAAAAGCCTCTTTCTGTGTCAATCAGGACAACTGAAGTTATTCAGCAGCAAGCAACAATCCCCCATCCCTCAGTAACTTAAAAAACAAAATGTCATGTCTTCTCATACCAAATTCCCATCATGTATACACTGTGGGATCTTCGCTATGTTGTCATTGTCCTCACCCTCAGAGCCAAGCTAATAGATTAGCCTCTACCTGGAGCACTGCTATTTTCAGTAGCCATGTGACTAATCTCACAAAGACCAAAACAGCCAGAGAAGACACTTGTGCTTACAGCTTCTTGGACAGAACTGATCACATGCACCAGACAATGCCAAGGGAGATAGCAAGTGAAACTCTGACACAAACCCAGAACCGGGCTATTCGGAAAATGGCGCTAATTACTATCAGACTATAAACTAAGTGGTTACTGGCTGCAGGCGCATCTAAAACACCTGCATATTCTAAGCAGCCAGCACAGAGCCTGGCACTCAGAAGCTGCCCAGAAATAAGCTCCTGGGTGAAGGAGTGTATTTCTGGAAAGGAAGCTGACTGGTAATAATTTTAAAAGCTATTTTCTTAGTAACCTTGGACTACCTGTTGAGGAAAGGCTGAGATTTGCGGTATGTAGAATCAAATGAAATTGGCTTGCACTGCATGGCAAGTTATAATCAATAACTTCCAATTCTTTATTTTTAAAATGTAAATGAAACCACCTGCCCTAGGGTGGAATGCAAAAGTACTTTTTAAAGCTGCAATATGCTTATAATATTAAATAGATCTCATTTTTGCCAACCAGAATGAAGCCACACGAGAAAACCCAGCTGGGATAGGTTTATAATCCAAATAAAGACTCAAAATCACAATTATCATCACAGATGGAAATATACTGCTCTGGATAGTGTCACTATGTATAAATCCAGGAGCAAAAAATATTGATTGGGCGACATAGATCTTCTCAACTGAACAATCTAGAATCCCCACCCACATTCCCTCAATTTTTCCCAGGCCTGTCTGCCAGCATTATATATGTCATCTTGCAGTCAGTTCACTGACACCCTGTAGCTCAGTTGAATAAATGAATCAGTAAACAATGAAAAATATGTTGAGGCATGCTGTCAATTAAGGAATAAATGCAAGTTGACTAGAATTACAGAAAGAAGGAAACAGGATATGGAAGTATAAGAAGAAGGAATGTGTGAGTGATTAAATATGAGGTGTACACAAGGGATCACAGGACAAGTCAAGGAAGGATTGTTACAATGGAGACATTCAGACTAAGATGGATAGATCTGTGTTCAAAGTATGAACATATATAAGGTATCAAAACGCCAACTGTTGTTTTAAGCCATTTATTAGGTTCTTTAAAACTGATGACCAACCCAAACTCCAAAATATAAGCAATTACAGACACACGTATAGGGGCCTTGAGGTTCAGCCGTTCGACTGCTAAGCTGAGAACTGGCAATATTCCTTGGGTAATTGGATTGCATTGCCTGCTGCTTTTATATCTCATCTCACTGAGGCATGTATTTGATATTCAGAGAAAATTCAGGGTAACTAATGAATGCTGCAAGCACAAATGAATATTATTTTTATGCAGATTTTTTGGCAACTGCGTAAAACATTTGGAGAGAGTAACCCAGCATCAGAAGCATGGATGGAGAATGGAGGCTTTGCATTCTAACCATATGCCCGCCTCCAGCTCCATGCTTAATCTATTTGGGTCTTCCCTCCATCTTCTGGCTGTACCATCTGGCTAACTAAGAGTTCTCAGGGTATATGATATCCGACAATAGAATGGTGAGCATTTAAAATTCTAATAAAGAACTGTTGAAGAACTGAGTCGTAAATCAAAACACCTGTTTTTTGTCTTAGAAACATCCTGAGCTCCTAAGTGGCTGCTGGGCATACCATTTACATTCTAGATCCTTTTATAAGGCAGTAAGTTGTAGATTAAAAAAGCAAAGAATTTGAAGCCAGAAAGTACTTAGGTTTTGTTCTAGCACTCACTTAGCAAGATGTGACGGAATCACTCAGGTCTCTTGATGAATGTTAGTTACATCAGATTTCAAGAGTGCAAAAAAGTGCTGTCTGCAGGATTATAAGGGTAATTCCTATAAACATTTCTATACACTCTACAGCAATATGCAAACATAAGAAAAGCCATAAAATTTTATCAGCCCCAAGGTCTCAAGAAACAGTTCTAAAAATCACTGAAGTGTCTGAAATATAGTAAGATTTTTTTGCTACTTCTAAATAATGTAAATCTCACATTTATCCAAGGTATGGATTTATGGTCATCACATAGCAAATATTTTGACAAATATACTGAGGGTCAGGCCCACTAAGGATGGTGGATCTTGGTGTTTAAATGATTTGAAAACAGTAATGCCAAAGAATTTTTTGTTGTATATATTTTAATGTCAACTTCTTACTAATAAATATGAATGATCTGTGAAGTAATTAAAGAGTAACTCTATAACTCTGTCACTCCAATTTCTGAGATGCTTACTATCCAATGTTTATGCCCTCTTTTGAATGTATTTCATATCCCAAATAGAACTTTTAGGTTTGTATTTCATTTGCAGGTTATGTTGATTTGTGTTAATTGCAAAATATCCCAATCTATAACAGTGTTCAATATTTATCTCAATTATGGAAGCATCCACAGAAACAATCTAGTCTTATGTAAGACCTTATGTAAGGTCTTTCATAAGGAAAATCTTAGCTAACATTTACTGAGTGCTTACTATGTTCTATACACAGGGTAGTGTGTGTGCGTATGTGTGTGTGTGGTTTCATTTAAGCTTCAGAAAAGCCCCATAATTAGATAAACAGAGGCTTGTTGATGGTCATTCAATTGAAATTTGTCTCTAAAATCTTAGTTAACTAAGAAACCTCTGTGCATCATACATATACTTTGATGGCCAGCCAACAGAATACTGGCACAGTGATTTAAGAAAATGAAAAAAAAAATGATATTGTATATGTGGTGTGCCACAAATAAACCATAACAAAGTGCCAAATGGAAGGTGAATGTTCATTTTGTGAAATAGTTTTATAAGGAGGACAAAAGGACTCAATTCGTATTCAAAGCAAAGCACACGTTTTGGAACAGTTCAAGTTGATTACTCTTCCACAATCCTGTTTTAATTAAACACCACCATTAAGAACCACACGAAATGATATGCTAACATATCGGTTTGTGGATAACATATTAATCTGAGGTTCTCTCCCATCAAAGTGTTAAAAAGTTGGACTTAGAAGTGCAGGGGTTTTTACAGCGTTGTCCCTTCTCTTCCCACACTCTGTGAATCCGGAGACACCGAAAGTCACTTCAGTGTTCACCTGGAACTGGGATGAGCCAGCCTATCTCAGGGCTGCATGTACACACATTCAAATGAAGAACACGAGTGATAAACAATAGGGATGGTACCATGAGATCAGTTCTTGCTTTAGCTCTGACATGTTCGATCTTGAAACATACTGCACTGCATGCGGTGATATTACAAGAGACCAGAAATTTCATCACCAACCCCTTATTTGGCAGATCATAAAATGCAACTTGGAGACCTGAAGTGATCTGCAAGAGATCGCACAGAAAGTTGATGGCAAAATAAGAAAACAAATCCAAACTTGAGCAAGTCACATTATTTTAAAGGATATGAGTACCTCTGTAAAATGAGAAATTTTAGCAAGATAACTTCTTAGATACATCTAGCACAAAAGGCTACAGTTGCTGTGTAAGGTCTCAAATGAGAAATGTAGGTGTACAAAAAACAATGAGCAAGAGACTCAGACTTTACAATTGGATGACCTGCTTTCTCAGACCCTCCATTTCCTCACATTATACAACGTGTGGGTGCACATGTGTGGGAGCGTGCCTGTGTTCTTCCTAGTTTGTATGATTATTAGGAAGTTCACAGGGTACAAAGTATGGGAAGAAAATAACAGCATATTGTTCGATTCCCTCATCAGTATTTAAACAGATCTTTGGTTGCTTAGTCTGGTTAAAATAATAACATTTCTTCAGAAGATGTAGCTGTTTTCAGTCAAAATGTAAGACGTTACAGATAAGTCAGTATCAGTGCCTATTTATTACAGAAGTCAAATTCATCTTATTTTCTTGGTTCGGGAGAATTAGTCATCAGTCTTATGATACAGCAGACTTTGAAGTCTTCAAGGTTTATGAGTCACAAGGGTGCCCAGCAGGCATAAACATTATCGCAAATTCTGGATTGCCTTATGATATTAGAATGTTAACCTACCATTAATTAATTACTTTATATATTAAACAATTAGAGCTCTGAAACAGTTTTTTCATCTGTAAAATTGGAATAATAATGGAACCTCTGTTAGAGTTTGCCGTGTGGCTAAAAATAAATAGTAGATACAAAGTACTTAGGATAATGCCTTCTGCATAGAAAGCAGCAATAAATGTAAAGATTATTACTACTTTCATCGATAACTAAAATTTGAAATATTACACAACCAGGTGTTTTTTTTTGTTATAACTTGAATGAAAATAACTTGGAAAAATTATTTGTTTTCTTAATCTATATCACAATTACAACAAAAATTCATAATAGAAATATAGATTTTAAAAATTGGACAAAAATTTTATTTCAGAAAGAATAGTGAGAATCAAAATATACATACACTTTTATCAGGCAGATGATATATTTTTGAAAGAATGGTGGAGAGCCGAAAAAGAAGTTGAGAAAAAGTCATTTTATTAGCTGTCTTCTATTTCCTTCAAAGATAAATAAGAATTGCTTTGCTCTAAGAATGTTAAGTTGTTCCCCCAAATTCTCCTCATTTATCTTCCAAATTCAAAACCATCATGTGTGCAATGACAGACTCACTCCCCAAAGTTTGTATTGTTATTGTTATTGACAATACCATGTTTTAAATTTCTGGAGGAAGTAAAAACAAAATAAGCTATAGCCATACAAGGCCAGCTGTCACATGTCTGTGCTCAAATTTAAGCCAATAAAAATGACAGTCTTTTTAAAACAGAACAAAACAACTAAGAGTAAGAGAATAAAGGCAATCACGTCCCCAAACTGAAAGACAGAGATGGTTCTCGAAGGGTTCAAAATTCAGTGTTGTGAAAGAGGTTAACGATTAGTTCCACTTCGTAGAAAACCTGCTTCAGCATTGCCTTTTCTGTTCTATTTGGGTGAGTATAAATAAATGACATTTCTTGTTTGTTAAGAATGTCCATTACTTCAGTATATGTGTAAATTGAATGTTGGGAAAGAGCCTGAAATAAGATTTCAAGAATTGAATAATTTGCATTCTTATATTTCAGGGAAGGATGGCTTAAGCAAAATATTAATGTGACAAGTATCTATGAGCTTCAAGGTAGAGGAGCATATTAATGCACTGATTTTATTTCACTGAAGGAATGTGACACTTCTGGACAGCTCAAGAGATTGGCTGCAATATATATGGAAAGAAAAAAAAGGAGATCACTGAAGCCACACTGTGCTGCTCTGTGATGCTCAAGTCATAGCAGACATTAATAAGTCACTAGCTATTTTCCCATGCTTGTCATAACCTTTGTGTCACAATTTCAGTGAAGAGAGAATAGAAGACAAAGAACTTCAGGGAGAGAAAGTTAAAGCAAGCCTGTCAAGGATTGGCAGGCCTAAATGTGATCTCTCTTCTGTTTTCGTCACTATTCCCTGAGAAGCTCGTGTCAATCTCACTTGGCCAAGTTTTCAAACACAGCACCTAATTTGGGAAGTGTCTGAACACAATCAAGTTGTCACCAGCCCATCTTGTGGGCATTCAGGCTTCCTGGTAATGATACTAATTTGGAAAGCCCAATTTAGATCACTGTGCTTACATTAGCCTCTATGAAATCAGAATTTAAATTTTGCTTTTTAAAGTTGTAAACATGAAATGTCTTAAGAGCTCCAAGTTAACAAGGCACTTAAAGTAACATCTATTCTTGTATATGACTTCGTGATACCCTGGAAACGATTAATTGGTGGCTCACCACAGGCTTTTAAGTTACATATTAATATTGAAAAATAGGATTAAAAGGGACAAAGCCTAAGACACTACACAGTGTTTTGGGATAAGGATAATTAATTGATAAATTGTTACCATGAGCACCACTAATTTTAGTTCTGTGCAAAAGTGAACATGTGCCAACCACAAAAACTTTTTTTCAAAAAAATAATGAGAAAGAAACTTAAGTCATTTATACATGTATACATATGTGTATGTATATGTATAGATATATAGGTATATATACATATGTATGTAGTTAATATTGCTTATTTGGGTATCTGGAGTCACAGCTAAAATTTGAGTTAATGTTATCAAGCAAGTCTTAGGCATATACACATCTTCATGCTTTTAAACAAAATTTTATGCAGAATCTAGAAGGTTAAAGATAAGTTCATCAAACCTAGGCATTTAGACAAATGCAGCATTGTCCTTCTGTTGGAAGCCTGCACAACACTGTGCAAAAAGAGAACAGTCAAAAGACTTTTAGAATTAGTAGTTTTTAATTTTTTTAATGTTTATTTATTTATTTGAGAGAGAGATGAGCAGGGGAGAGTAAAAGCAAGGGAAAGAGAGAATCACAAGCAGGCTCCCTGCTGTCAGGGAAGAGCCCTACGCAGGGCTCAAACTCACAAAAGGTGAGATTATGGCCTGAGTAAAAACCAAGAGTCAGACGCTTAACCAGCTGAACCATCTAGATGTCCCAGAGTTAGTAATTTTTAATTTATTTGTGTTTCTACAACAGAATATTCTATATTTGCTATCTAGCATTTTCCATCAAAAAAGAAAAATAACTAGGCTGAAAAAAATCAAGTTTACTTTCCTTGATAATCCCTTGCCTAGTCATATCCCTTTTTTTTTTTTTTTTACAAATGCAAGGATTCCTTCTGCCTTAATTTAACACAAAGCACCTTATTTAAGCTATGTGTAAGCAGATTTTAAAATTTATGTATGCATATACATATAAGTACGCATACATACATATCCTTATACATTTATATTTTAATTTTATTATTTAGTAAATCAATGATTATAAAAAATATATAAAAATATAGGTTTTTCTTCAAATTATATCTTTTCTCATATTTCAGTCCCAGTTTAAGGGAGCCATCTTCTCCATAGAAAACTGGGTTCCCAGGTTTCTTGTGACTTTTTACTCAGCCATCCTATTACCCTGATTTCCATGTTTGAAGCTGGGCTTACTCTGAACAATCCCAAGAAGAAATAGAGAGGAAATTGTTCTGTTAGCAGTGTTCTGAACAAACCTGGAACTTGTTGTATGACTGCTGTTTATTTTCCATTGGTGAGAACTTAGCTGGAAACAGACAAGAAAGCTGAGAAATGCTCTCTCCAGCTGTATTTCCATGGATGCTACTAAAACAAGTGTGGAAGGAGGGTAGTGTGTGAAAATGGATACCGGGGAAAGTTAGTAAGCTCTGCTATCCTGATGCATTTCTAATCCGAAAATTTGATGATAAAATTTCATCATCTCAAGGAAATCCACCAGTACTTTGAAATTGAGAGTTCCCTGGACACTGTCACTCTTTTAAATTACCATTGTTTAAAACTTAATCTGGTGAAGAATACTTCCCCTTCCATTCCTTTTTCAGAGTCAGAGAACTTTTACTTTTTCTTTATTTTTTTTAACCTTTGTAATCCTATTTTTATTTTCCAGTAACAGCCTGCATTTCTACCGTAGTTCTCTACTTGGCAAACTCTTGACCGTCAGAGTCAGAGCACTTTTGAGTTCAAGTCCAATGACTGTACTCCACGGTCTATGATGGTAGATGTAGACAGTGGCAATGTCACACACATTTTTAAGAGGAAATGGTCAATGATACTCTTCTTTCTGAACATTATGTGTTAACCAAATATCTCAGGATGATTTATAAGAAGTAGTGGAATGTAGCTTTGTGACAGAATAGAAATGAGAATACAGGGTATATTTAACAAAATCACAGAGAACACCAAATCCTAGTTTCATAATATGAAAAGATACATTCTTATTTAACTCACACAAGATGAATATCCCCAAACAGTGCAATTAAAACTTTCAAATGTAATCATTTCTCATTTGTTTTGGGTACAATAGTCTTATATAGATCTGCTGTCAAAAAATAAATAAATAAATAAGAGGAATCAGTGTGGAGGCTACTTAGATGTGAATTCAATTAGTGAGATTTAAAATTTGTGATTTGGTTTCTGAAATCTTTAGGATTTAGATTTACATATCTTGTCCAATTCACTTCATGAATTTTGATAATACTTGGCAAATTATTTATGAAGGTTAAGTTTAACAACTAAGTACAATTTTCTTTTTGAGAAGAGTCCCAATTCTTGAAAGGTATAATTAGCCCTGACTGAATGGCAGGATCAAAGGAAGGCCACTAATTGTCCCAAGGGAAAGGATAATTTTTAGCCTTGTTTGGACACTATATAACAAACCAAGACTTGTATGTAAATGTATAAATATATATTTCTCCATAAAGTAGATGACATGATGCTTCCAGAAATGAATAGTATTGTGGACAAATAATCAAGAAGCAAAATGATATTCATTTGTTCAATAAATATTCATGTTTATTGTATTCATTCTTTGTCAGGGTTGTATAATAGATACAAAGAATTTAGCAGAAGAAATTAAGTGGTCTATGCCCTAATGGAATTTAAATTCTAGGGGGAAAGATAGGCAATAAACACATGATTACAATTTTGATGACCATCATGAAAGGAGATTTAGAGAGATCATTCACTGAGGTATCCAATCTGCTCTGAGGAGATTAATAAAGGAAGTGACATCTTAGTTAATACATAAAGAAAGAATAAACTTATGTATATTAAGGTGTAGTGGTGAAAAAGGGGAGCCTGAGGAAGAAGAAATTTCCTTCTAATGCCTGCATGTGAAAAGAGAAGTTATGTGTAGAACCAGTTGAGTATGTCCCATTTGTCTGAAGTATAGACAGATGTGGGTATAGAAAAAGAATAAGAAATAAATTTCCAAAGGTGGGCAGAGACATTTTTCAATAGACTTGTTATCCATATTAACCATTTAGAACTTTTTGTAAATGGCAAAGAAAATTAGGGAAAATGGCCAAGGGGCTCTATCATTGGTCTAGGCATTACAGGACAGTGGTTCTCTGGTCTATGGCAATGGCAAGGGTAAAGATAAGGTGACAGAATGGAGAAGGTTTGGGTCAATAAAATTTACTGATAGACTGAAGGAGGAATGAGGAAGAGAGGGGAGTCAAGAATGTTTCCAAAGATATTGGCTTCAGCAACTGGGTATATGGTTTTAGCATTGAATGAGATTGAAAACACTGGAGGAAGGGCTTGTTCAAGAGCTTAGGAAAAGGTCACAAGTCAGCTAGTTTAGTTTGTCTTTAAGACACCCCAATAGAGAGATCTAATGAGACATCAGATATATAATTTGTAGCTCAGTAAATGTTCTAGAATGGAGATGGAAATTCAAGGCTTCTCAGTCTATATCTGGTAATTGAATTCTTGGGAGTGGATGATATTATTTAAAGAGAATATTAATGGACAACAAATACATATTAAGGCAGGTTAAATGAAGACATAGAACTGAAGTGAATGATATTCTTCCATTTTAATAAATGACCTAAATGGAGTAATGCACACAATTCTCCATTTGTAACATATAACTAGGTTCAAAAAGAAGAACCTTTTTTTCCTAAAAAGTTAATGATTTTTTAATAAGTGTTTATTTCTAGAACAAAAACAGTTAATTTAAAACAACCTAAAGAGTTATAAAAGATAACAATTAAATAGTATTAAATTACTAGGTCATATAAGCAAATTAACTCCAATAGAAATGACCTAAATAAGACACTGAATAATCTACAACTATGAAAATCATACTATGTGTCCTGGTAACAGATTGTTAGTGAATGAAACTGCATCTCTTATTAGAATATAAGTAAAAGATTCTTTGTCTAAAATTATTTTTCTTTTACATATGACTCCATAGATATGCTCAAGAAAAGGCAAGATGAAAAGTTAATGTTTCGGGTTCTACTAAAATGTTTTATTGGGAATGCTAGTTCTTTTAACAAGAAAATAACAAGGCACATGTGTACATTTTTGTAGGAATTAAATCTCTCTCTTAGACTTATCTTTACTACCCTTATTAATACCTGAATGTACTTTAGATGTTAAGTTCATGATCCTAAGAAGAGTTGGTGACTGTCTTCAAAATAATCTGAGGTAACTTTGTGTGTGGGGCAGTGGGGGGAAGCCCACTTGAGTTATAAAATCTGTACTTACATCCTGATTTTACAAGTTACTTAAGTTTTCTTAACCTCAGGATTTTCTTCTGGAAAACAGATTTAAAATATTTCAATCTCCCTATAAAATGAGATGAGGTACGTGATAGATTTTATTACAGTGTCCAAAGCAGCTTAATTGTTGTTTGAAATTTAGTCATATAAATAAAGAACACTATTATCACACAATTCAAGGAGAAATAAAGACATCTGTGACATAATAAATTTATTCCAGAGCACATAAGAGCAAAGGCAAAAGGTCACATCTACTAAGCCACTGATGATATTTCTTGAAGAAAGCCACACTGACATCAAAGAACACTATTCACCTCCATCTGTGACACCCCCACGAAGGAGGAAAACATGAAGACAGTTTTAACAATGTGAACATAGTGGATTTGCATAATTCAAAACTAAATATTAAAAAGCTACATGAATGTCCTTGAAATGTTGAAAGTCTTTGAAAATCCTGGAAGTTCATAGGCAAACGAGAGCTTTGGAAATCTCATATTCTATGTAAAAATAGAAGAATAAAGTGAGTCTTTCAGAAGTTAATATTGTAAGTTGAATTAGCTTTTCATTTTCATAAAATTTATGAACTTAATAAATAAAACTGACTTGCTTCTCTAGGAAGATGACTTAATGTAATCAGTGTTTTTAAAATTAATTTTCCCCACTGGCCTTAATTGCTCACACTGGTCTTTTAAAAAAAAATGCAATATATCTTTGGCTTTCTCACATTAGCAGTCACAGAAGTTAAAAGTTTGAGTAACTAACATTTCTGAAACTTTTGCTATAGTTTCACATCAGTGTCTACCTCTACATTACAGACTAGTAGCCGAATAAGAGCTACAAGCAATGTGTGACAAGTGTCTGCAATGTATGCAAACACGAATGAAATTAGCTTTCATTTCTCACAGGAATCATTACATAGTAGATGCGAACAATATAAATTACTTCTTGTCATCTTTTTACATTTGATCAGTTGAAGGATCCCTTTAGAAAGTGTGGGGAAGAGGAAAAGTGCTGGCAATATGACACCCCTTCAGGTTCCATTTGAAAGTTTGTTCAATTTTCTATTCACACTACTCTACCTTCTGATGGTCTCTCTTCAAAATGGGATTCCTTTGATAGTCGGGCATCTTATATCTTATTCCTCCAGGCTAAGATCTCTATTTTCACTGCTTCCTTTGGAAATTAGAATTTCTGTCTTCCACAACATTAAGTGGAGGCTTTTTTAAAGTGCTTATGACTTGACAAAAAACGCATTAGCTGTGCAAACTGACAAGAAGTTGTGCTTGTGGAGATTGCAAGAAGCAGCAGAGCCTCTATTACGAACATATTGCTTTTTATTATAAAATATGACTCCCATTAGTTTTGGGCTACAGCCAAGTCTCTTCTCATAGTTTAAAAAGGAGTTACCTTGACAAGATTCGACTTAAATCACATCTTGATCTATATTATGAACACAAAAGAACCCTTTCTGCATTAAAGTGACAATAAGAGTCTGATTTATAATCCTAAAGCAAAGAAATTCAGAGTTAAATAAATCAAATGACTTAGCTCTTGTCCCAAGATTTTTTGCAAGGGTGTGAAATCTAGGAGAAAAAAAAGAATAAACGCTATAACAAATATTCCACCTGTAAACTCAAAGTATTATGTGATCATATTAAGCATGCATTTTCAGTTTGGTGCATTTCAAAAAGATAATTAGAAATAAGACAATTGTCTCCTCAGAACGAGAATGAAATTTGTGGTGTTTCTGCACCCATAACAATTGTGAGTGTGCTTTTTTCTTTGTTTTTTTTAAATTTTTTTCTTGAAGCATGATACAGGTTTACAGCCAGTTCACATATTTCATAATCTTAAACACCCTCAGGAAAATTTATTTCTCATCAACTTAGAGAGTTAAAGCACCTACTATTTCTCTAAGGCCCCCAAGCTTAATAACTCGACAGTGTGTAAAAGAAAATATCTTTACAGAGAACAGAACATAGCCACAAGGAAAAGAGACATGTATCTACTAAAAAAGCAAAAATTAGTATCAAGCATTATTCTGAATGTTTCTAAATTAGACAAAATCCAAACCTTCATGGAACTTACTTTAAGGAGGACTCTAAGGCAAATATGACAATTATCTAATAATTATTTCCTGATTTCGAGGAGGGCAAATTAGAATATGGCAGGTGCAGAAGGAAAACTTTAGAAATAAAAGCCCCATATTAAACTGTCTTTTAAGGGTAAGGGAATGGAAATGCTCTAACCAGAAGGATTACCATGAGAGAAAGCCTGACTTGAAGAAGCATGTGCTAGAGGAATAAGAAATAGTAGTTTAACGGAGATAGAGAAGAGATGTAAAAGAGTCTTAAGCCATGCATTTGGGACATCTAAGGTATGTGTTTCTTAGACATGGTTTTGAAAACACAACTCAAGACTTAGAATGAGATTTCTCTGTAAAGACACTAACCAAGTGAGAAATGATGAGTGTAGACAGCTAGAATGGCTCCATTCCTCCTCAGTGAGGATGGCCCATAGGCTGAAGTCTAAATGAAACTTCATTCGCTTTTCCTTTTTGAGTTCAAATGCTTCTTAATCTCTACAGTATCTACAAGGATAATTACTCTCTAAAGACTGACCCAGCTTGAAATAATTAGAAATAAGCCTGCACACAAAATCAGTACTCTTGCTATTTACATGCAACTAAATTTTACACACTAACAAAATCAGTAAATATTTTGGAAAATGTTTTTAACATTAAATGTTTTAGCTGCTAAGCTGTTTTGTTAAAAGTATTTAGAGGATGAATTCTTGATCTTTGCTTTTCTAGAAATCCAATTCAATATAAAAGTGCTTAAACAGTTTCATAGGTAATATAATATATTTTTAAATTATTCATGCTATTTCTATGCATTACTAAAACTAACACAATAAAAGTTAGTATTTGTATGAACTTGCAACACTACTCTGCTCTTTTGATTATGTGAAACCTAATAGAATACATTTATTCTAAATTACCACGATATATAGAGTTGCATATATTTGCTTAAACCAAATTGAAATATTTGGTCTTTATTTTATCACTGTATAGTTTTTCTTCCATGTAAATATGTTAAAGTTAATGAAAGAAATTGAAAAAAAAAAAACTAAATTACCAGTCCTTTATACTACTGCTACCAGCAAAAGTGTACATTTTAATTAACATAGAACAAAAGAGCTAATTACTACTGGACCTGAATTCTCATGGCAGGGATTAGGACTAATTTTTGTTTTACTTGTTTTTAAACAACATGCAAGAGGCACTTGTCATGTTTGCATGAATTCAATAGTTTTTATTCAAGCAAACAATTTTAAAGTGGAATAACCGTTGAGGTAGAAGATAATTTTTAGATGATAAAACATCATGCCAGATTTTTCAGGAAGTATGTTTTATAGATTGAGAAGCTAACTCTCATAATTTGCTATTGTCAGAGCCAAGAGCAGATTCAGCCCTTTCTTATAAACCAGTGGTCTGTCCACCATGTCGCACTGAGTCGTAGCTTGGAACTTCATAATCATAAAACTAACAATGATGACTATAAAAGAATAGCATTAACAAACAACAGCCTAAAACAATAGACTAAGTCTCTGCCATTAAATTTTGACCACAACCTAAAGAAGGATTCTGCCTTACTTCATACTAGATCACTTAGGTACTAAGAAGACAATACTGGAACAAATATATAAACATGCAATTAAATGGCTTCCCCAAACATGCAATTATAATTACATTTATAATTATTACTGATTATATGAAATATATTGATTATATAATGGTTATATTAAGGTATGTAATATAACCAATTATATGTAATGATTACATTAAACTATATTTCAGAGATAAATTTCTTAGTATTTTACAAGAAGTTGAAAGAGACTCTTTCAGCGTCAAGACTTTTTATCTTTTAGTTTAACACTTTTCAAACTGAGTCAATAAGTTCCCCGCTTAATTGGTTGATAGTAAATGATGTTTCAAATAGTTCAACAAAAATGGTTACTTGACTTCATATGCCAAATACTCAGTTGATTGAGGGCAAATACTTAAGGTTGTCAAAAATATTTTATAATTACTTTCTTATGGGAAGAAAATAAACATTCTCAAATAATTTTAATGAAGAGAAATTAATGGAAATAATACTGGGCTCGGAAGTAAAAGGTGAGTTTGAACACAAGTTCTACTCCTTTTTGGCTACATGTCTTCTGCTAGGCTATTTAATCATTTGTAAAATGAGGGCAATATTACCTAATTTCTACCTTTTAGGAAGCTTAAAGGATTAATATAATATATTCTACTTATCTTTATATCTATATCTTTATCTATATCCGTATATCTTTGTATTGGAGGCTATGGCCATTGGTTAAAAAAAAACAGAAACAATTTTAACCAGTGCAAAATTATTTAGCCATCCAATTGTTCCCCCACTGTAAATTATAGTATGCAGAGCATTTTGGACATTGTATCTATGCTCCTCTGCTTTCCCAACTTTCCAAACCCCACCTGTGCCCAATGACAGTACATTAACAAATGTTCTAGCTCTCTGGCTACCAGCTGGATCCAGCCAAGAGTAACACCAGGAGGAGTTGGGAGAGAGAAAGAAGATCATGGTACCCATTCCCATAGTTCTTTATGGAATGTTCACTGCCCACCTATGTGCCTTAACTGATGATCACAGGATTTGTCAAAGTACCATTTCTTCTGGTTCCTGTAACTTCATCTTGACCATATTTTTCAGGTTTAGGGGTAATAAAAGTGTCCCATGTTACTAGTCCCAATTTGACAATGTAGTCCATTCCCTACTGGGAAATTGACTGAAACAAAACCTTAGCACCAAGTAATAATCCAGAATGGTAAGGTGGGGCATCTGGGTTGCTTTTTTTTCCCCCTAGTAATAACTAGTGATTTGCCTACATCCATCCCCACTCTCTTAACAATAACAATAAAAGCAATAATATATTTCTTCAGGTAGGTTGTCTCTTTTAGGCTATACCATCGATCAAATAAAGCTGACTGGAATATACCTCAAAATATCTCTTGCAAATAAATAAAAGGTGAATGATAGAGTTCAGTAAAGCAATCCACAGTACTTCTTGACAAGCTGTCAACATCAATTTTCACCAATCTTTGGTACTAATTTTGTGAAAGAACAAAAAAAACCAATATATATGACAATGGAAAAATCATCACAGAAGCCCCAATTCTAACATATACAATACAGGGAAAACAAAGGGCAGCAAGGAGCTGTGTCCTGGGGAAACTGAAGCTACCTGAAATTTCTGTTTTTCAGTTGAACTAGAAGCTTGGCTACAGAGTCAGTATTTTGAGAAAATAAATAGCAACATGAATTATACAGTGCTGATTCCATAGTCATTTATATTTTTATAGGAAATATGATAATTTTTGTTAGGCTTGATTTTTATTGCATGCATTTTTTTACTTACTTGAACATGATGTATTAAATAGATTATCATGTTAGGTAATGGTTTTGAAAAAGTAATTCTATAAATGCTTCTCTGATCTTGGAAAATTGTGTGGCATAACTACAACAAGTGAAGTTACTTGAAAACAGAGTATGTACTTTGAAGTGTTTTGTAAGTGTGAGTTGGCACTGATATGGATAGTTCCAAATTACAGTTCAATGTTTGATGCTATTCACTGTTTAAAATTATCCTAAATCTCAAACCAAAACCCACATATGCCTTTTTTTGGGAAATGAACCAGAATTTAATGCGGATCTCTGGTTACCAAAATTTTGCCCCATTACCTCTATGCTCTGCAAGCCAAACAAAGGGGGAGGGGCGGGGCAGGGAGAGAAATCATGTATTTTAATATAACTTTAAACTCTAAGAGGTAAAATAACTTCTCAAAGCATCTAACTGAATCCTAAGGAATAGCTTCCAAACTGAGCCAACCTAAATCATTAGGTATAATAGCTTTCATTTGCTTTTCTACTTAAAAAAAAAAATAGTGTGGTACTATAAAGAATAGAAAGTTAAGATCATCAGGCCTATAGAAGGAAATGCTGGGTACAAAAGAACTCCATCTATAGAAACTTTTCTTTTAAATATGAACTATATTAGAGACAGTTTATAATTAGGGTTTGAATGTAATGATTCATACCATTGAGTCATCAGCTTTCTTTTCATGCAGATAAATCACCTCACAACTCATGAAATGATAGGTATTGAAATAGCCACTAGAAAAAAAAATTAACCACTTAAATCACATAAATAAATTAGGAAAGTGACAAAAGATTAGATAACTGGCCACAACTGTAGCTGATGAAATAAATGATGGGGGAAGGTGTTGCTGTTTTGATATAAATTATTTCATCCCATGATATTTTTTATGAGATCTAAGAAAATTCACTACAATTTTAATATTATAGCTAATCATTTTTCTCTTTGTATATATCTTAATTTTTATCACTTTATCTTCAATTTCAAATGAAGAAAATATCCTAACATTTAATTAAGAGTTTAAGTGACAGGTATTAAATAGTTTATGTCTATGAACAATAATAAGCATTTAGTAGGAAAAAAGAACGTATCATTTTTTAGTTCATGTGCAAGAGAAGTAACTTTACTAATAAGAAAAATTTTGATGATACTTAACTTTGAATGTAGTTCCTAGATATTTGTTCACATAAGTATAAATTGGATCATCTTATTTAAATTTCTTGGCCATGAAATTGTGCTTTTAATATATTTTTATAATAATTATAAAGAATTTGTCATATGCATGTAGTTTCTGTATGATTGGCACTAAAGTTTTTACCGCTGGTATTTAATGAGAGCTTTGGATTAGATGTGTTTTAAGTGCCTTCTAATTAAACAACAAAAAATAAGAGTTGATTGTAGCAGAACGAATTTTCTTTAGATATCTAAGATATTACTTTCCAAAGAGTTATCTCCATAGGTATATAATTTAATAAGTTTAGTTCCAGTACAAAGTAGAAAGAAATACAAAATTGAAAAGCACTTTCGGGGTGCCAGGGTGGCTCAGTCGGTTAAGCATCCGACTTTGGCTCAGGTCATGATCTCACAGTTCGTGAGTTCAAGCCCCGCGTGGGGCTCTGTGCTGACAGCTAAGAGCCTGGAGTCTGCTTTGGATTCTGTGTCCCTCTCTCTGCTCCTCCCCCACTTATGCTCTCTCTCTCTCTCTCTCTCTCTCAAAAATAAATAAAGCTTAAAAAATTAAAAAAGAAAAGAAAAATGCTTTCTTACCCTATGCATGTTAACAATACCTCACTACTTTATGTCATATTCATTTTGGCTTGTTTGGAATGCCCATGCCTTCCCTCTTAAGTTACTCTTGCATAGTGTTTCTTTTTCTTCAAATAATGTATTTTTATCAAAAATACATCACAAAATGTCATGACATTTATCTTAGTGTCACTGTACTTGGCTGAGTGAGGCATTTTTAAAAGTTAAGGAGATGCAGGTGCCTGAGTGGCTCAATTGGTTAAGCATCCAACTTCGGCTCAAATCATGATCTGACTGTCCATGAGTGCAAACTCCACATCAGTCTCTGTGCTGATAGCTAGGAGCCTGAAGCCTGCTTCATATCTGTCTCTCCCTCTCTCTCTGTTTCTTCCCTGCTCACACATGCTCGCTCTCTCAAAAATAAATAATAAAGATTTTTTTAAAAAAAATTTTTTTAAAAAAAGGAAGGAGAAGGAAGGGGACTAGAATGTAGTATGGACATGGTATTCATTTATTTATTTACATTGCCTGACTAAATGACTCCACTAGGGAAGACAGTATTTTCTTGTGGATCTATTTAGTCTCAAATTCTTTGGACAATTTAACAAAATGACAAACTCTACTTCTCTATCTTTAGTTTCAATAATAAATTTGAATGACCTTCTATTCATTTATTTGTTAATCATTCAGTGAGGACCTACTTCTAAGTATGCAGTTTGCAAGATACTCATGATTTGAAATATGTAAATGGAAAATGCTTTCACATTTCTGGTCTAGTTGCCTAAGTAGATGTGGTAATATTAACAAAAGAGAGGAATATAAGAATGGCTTAAGATCACAAAGGAAAATGTTATTTTTTTCTTTGATTTTCTACTAGATTTATAACAACTTATTGGATAACTGAAGAAGCATAATGAATTAATCTTGTTGAGTTGGTTTGGGAAGTCTAATAATATATTTTTCTTCAGTTTGCTTCATAAAGATTTAACTATCAAGAGGAAATATGTATTTCCCTTCTCTTTGTTACTTACAAATTCCTGTGGTTTTGAATGAATCTGAAACCTCAAAATTAAAATCCACACATTTCAGGTCTATGTTTTGCCTGACCCTAGTCCAAATAAATTGAAGAATCTACCAAGAAATCTATTTTTCCCCTCATACACTTCTGATTTTCTCTTCCACCTTACTTTATTTAGGTTGGCACTGTCAGTTTCTAGACTTCAGGAAAAAAATAATTTATTCTATTCAGGGTTAGAATTGCTTGTTCTCAAAATTAGGAAGACATATAATACTTATTAAAATCATTTATATGTTTCAGGTAATTCTCATATTATAGAGCAGATTCATTTTAAACTAAATTAATTTCCTTTTATTTAACTTGGTTACTGGTGTTACAAAATGATCAATGAAGACATTTTAGGTGACACAAAAACTTCATGTAACACTTCATGAAGCAGAAAGTCTCCATTTGGACAATTGCAAAATGGCTGGAAGACAGAAAGCTTTTATAAGATAAAGAATAAAGAACAAAGAAGAAACAAACAGAAGATATCTGATTTTCTGGGGCCACAAAGTCAATCTTGATTGAGGTGAGAAGGCCCAGAGTTTACATTGTTTCAAAAACAGCCTTTAAGTTACTTCCAAGTCAATGTGACTTCAGGCAAGTTACTTAAGCTGTCTTTTCTTTAGTTTCCTCATCGGTAAAATGAGGACAATAATAATGTCCTTTTTATTCCATTGCTTTGTGCATTAAATGAGCCAATACTCATAAGAATGGTTTAAACGATGATTGCCTTATATAGTAAGCATTAAGTGTTATTTACTATCTATAAAAGGAAAAACTGAAGATCAAGAGGTTAAACAACTTGCTCAAGGTGAAACAGGTAGCAGAATTGGTCTTAGATTCCAAACTTGTCCATCCTAGAACTTATGATGGCAACCTCTAGGCTGTGCTGTTTTGAAGTTTTAAAGATTTTCCTGCCCTGGAAAGCCTGGAGTCAAATTAATGCACCAGCTTTGTTCTAGACCTCAGTGGAAAACACACCTTTTCCTAGGAGATCAGAAATAGCATATGGGCTTGGGAGAAGGAGATTCAGCCTAGAGTGTTTAAAAGAATCCCATACCTCACATACTGTCCATGCCAGACAGATTCCATAGGTTGAAGAGTTTTACATTGGAATTCAGGGTAAAAAATATATATATATATTTAATTTGGAATAGTAGTTCAAAATACCCTTTTGCATTGCACACTTTGAAACCCAATGCAATGGTTTGTGGTTGGTTGGTTATTTAGGAACTTAGGATCTTGTTAAATTTTTCTCTTTCTGGCAAAATCGCTATATATAGCTATATGTATCTGGTGATATATGATGATAATACTAACATAATGAGCCCAGTAGAATATATAAATTGTATGAGTTGGGGATCAATGCAAGTTTATTGAAAAAAGAAAAAAGAGTAACTAAAAGAATGAAAGGAATAAAGGAGGAAAGAAAAAAAGAGAAAGAGAAAAAAGATAAAGAAAAACAGAATGCAAAAGACAAAAAGACAACAAAAATATTTCTACTCAAGGTAGAGAAACTTGGATTTGGGATTATCATATTATTCAGTACAATCTATACTCCATCAAAAGTACTATTTTTCATTTCTTAAATACTTCATGAACTTTCACACTTCATTACTACAACCATTTTTCTAGCTTGGAATCATCTTCCGTCTTACATACAGTCATTCTATTCACCATTTGTGGTTACCTGGCTAAGCTCCTTGAGGGTAATTGTGTAATCTTCCAGGTATTCTTAATAACAATAAATAGCTAGCAAATAGAGAAAACATAATGATTACTTGATGAATGAATGCTTAATTCAAACACTATTTCCTCTGTGAATTGTGTTCTAGCACTTCTAATTGAAATGAATTTACCGACTTGATTTTTTGGGGAAGATGGCGGCGTAGGAGGACGCTGGGCTCACCGCGTGTCCTGCTGATCACTTAGATTCCACCTACACCTGCCTAAATAACCCAGAAAACCGCCAGAAGACTAGCAGAATGGAGTCTCCAGAGCCAAGCGCAGACGAGAGGCCCACGGAAGAGGGTAGGAAGGGCGGCGAAGCGGTGCATGCTGCACGGACTGGCGGGAGGGAGCCGGGGCGGAGGGGCGGCTCGCCGGCCAAGCAGAGCCCCCGAGTCTGGCTTGCAAAACTGGAGGGGCTGGCAGAGTGTGTTCTGAAAGCAAGCGGGACTTAACATCTGGAAGTTTATAAGTTAACAGCTCTGCTCAGAGAAGGGGAAGGCTGGAGGACAATGGGAAGGAGAGTTGCTGAGCCCCGGGACGACAGAGCTCAGTTAGGCAGGAACAAAGGCGCTTGCCAGAGCCATCTCCCTTGCCTATCCCCCAGCCAAAATCCCAAAGGGAACCAGTTCCTAACAGGGAACTTACTTGCATCACGCAAATACCCAACACTATGCTTCTGCAGAGCCACCCCTCCGGCGGCAGGTCTGACTCCCTCCCGCTGCTGCAGGACCCCTCCCGAAGCAGTTCACGAAAGAGAGCTAAGTCTGCCCCTCCCGCCCCCGTGCACTTTGTGTATACACCCCAGCTAATACGCCAGATCCCCAGCACCACAAGCCTGGCAGTGTGCAAGTAACCCAGATGGGCTACGACACCCACAGTGAATCCCGCCCCTAGGAGAGGGGAAGAGAAGGCACACACCAGTCTGACTGTGGCCCCAGCGGTGGGCTGGGGGCAGACATCAGGTCTGACTGCGGCCCGCCCACCAGCTCCAGTTATACACCACAGCACAGGGGAAGTGCCCTGCAGGTCCGCACCACTCCAGGGACTATCCAAAATGACGAAATGGAAGAATTCCCCTCAAAAGAATCTCCAGGAAATAACAACAGCTAACAAACTGATCAGAAAGGATTTAAACAATATAACAGAAAGTGAATTTAGAATAATAGTCATAAAAGTAATCGCTGGGCTGGAAAACAGTATAGAGGACAGCAGAGAATCTATTGCTACAGAGATCAAGGGACTAAGGAACAGTCACGAGGAGCTAAAAAACGTGATAAATGAGCTGCAAAATACAATGGAAACGACCATGGCTCGGATTGAAGAGGCACAAGACAGAATAGGTGAACTAGAAGATAAAATTATGGAAAAAGAGGAAGCTGAGAAAAAGAGAGATAAACAAAATCAAGGAGTATGAAGGGAAAATTAGAGAACTAAGTGATGCACTAAAGAGAAAAAATCTACGCATAATTGGTATTCCAGAGGAGGAAGAGAGAGGGAAAGGTGCTGAAGGTGTACTTGAAGAATTCATAGCTGGGAACTTCCCTGATCTGGGGAAGGAAAAAGGTATTGAAATCCAAGAGGCACAGAGAACTCCCTTCAGACGTAACGTGAATCGATCTTCTGCACGACATATCATAGTGAACCTGGCAAAATACAAGGATAAAGAGAAAATTCTGAAAGCAGCAAGGTATAGACGTGCTCTAACTTATAAGACTTATAAGACTTATAAGACTCGTGACCAATCTCTCTTCTGAAACTTGGCAGGCCAGAAAGGAATGGCAGGAGATCTTCGATGTGATGAACAGGAAAAATATGCAGCCGAGAATCCTTTATCCAGCAAGTCTGTCATTTAGAATAGAAGGAGAGATAAAGGTCTTCCCAAACAAACAAAAACTGAAGGAATTCGTCACCACTAAGCCTGCCCTACAAGAGATCCTAAGGGGGATCTTGTGAGACAAAGTACCAGAGAGTTTGCTACAAGCATGAAACCTACGGACATCACAATGACTCTAAACCCATATCTTTCTATAATAACACTGAATGTAAATGGACTAAATGCACCAACCAAAAGACAGAGGGTATCAGAATGGATAAAAAAAACAAGACCCATCTATTTGCTGTCTACAAGAGACTCATTTTAGACTTGAGGACACCTTCAGATTGAGAATGAGGGGATGGAGAACTATTTATCATGCTACGGGAAGTCAAAAGAAAGCTGGAGTAGCAATACTTATATCAGACAAACTAGACTTTAAATTAAAGGCTGTAACAAGAGATGAAGAAGGGCATTATATAATAATCACAGGGTCTATCCATCAGGAACAGCTAACAATTATAAATGTCTATGCACCGAATACCTGAGCCCCCAAATATATAAAACAATTACTCACAAACATAAGCAATCTTATTGATAAGAGTGTGGTAATTGCAGGGGACTTTAACACTCCACTTACAGAAATGGATAGATCATCTAGACACACGGTCAATAAAGAAATAAGGGCCCTGAATGATACATTGGATCAGATGGACTTGACAGATATATTTAGAACTCTGCATCCCAAAGCAACAGAATATACTTTCTTCTCGAGTGCACATGGCACATTCTCCAAGATAGATCACATACTGGGTCGCAAAACAGCCCTTCATAAGTATACAAGAATTGACATCATACCATGCATACTTTCAGACCACAATGCTATGAAGCTTGAAATCAACCACAGGAAAAAGTCTGGAAAACCTCCAAAAGCATGGAGGTTAAAGAACACCCTACTAAAGAATGAATGGGTCAACCAGGCAATTGGAGAAGAAATTAAAAAATATATGGAAACAAACGAAAATGAAAATACAACAATCCAAACGCTTTGGGATGCAGCGAAGGCAGTCCTGAGAGGAAAATACATTGCAATCCAGGCCTATCTCAAGAAACAAGAAAAATCCCAAATACAAAATCTAACAGCACACCTAAAGGAAATAGAAGCACAACAGCAAAGACAGCCTAAACCCAGCAGAAGAAGAGAAATCAGGACGAAATACAAAGCTTGAACAGACCCATAACCAGCGAAGAAATTGAATCGGTTATCAAAAATATCCCAACAAATAAGAGTCCAGGACCAGATGGCTTCCCAGGGGACTTCTACCAGACGTATAAAGCAGAGATAATACCTATCCTTCTCAAGCTATTCCAAAAAATAGAAAGGGAAGGAAAACTTTCAGACTCATTCTATGAAGCCAGTATTACTTTGATTCCTAAACCAGACAGAGACCCAGTAAAAAAAGAGAACTACAGGCCAATATCCCTGATGAATATGGATGCAAAAATTCTCAATAAGATACTAGCAAATCGAATTCAACAGCATATAAAAAGAATGATTCACCATGATCAAGTGGGATTCATTCCTGGGATGCAGGGCTGGTTCAACATTCGCAAATCAATCAACGTGATACATCACATTAATAAAAGAAAAGATAAGAACCATATGATCCTGTCAATCGATGCAGAAAAGGCCTTTGACAAAATTCAGCACCCTTTCTTAATAAAAACCCTCGAGAAAGTTGGGATAGAAGGAACATACTTAAAGATCATAAAAGCCATTTATGAAAAGCCCACAGCTAACATCATCCTCCATGGGGAAAAACTGAGAGCGTTTTCCCTGAGATCAAGAACACGACAGGGATGTCCACCCTCACCACTGTTGTTTAACATAGTGTTGGAAGTTCTAGCATCAGCAATCAGACAACAAAAGGAAATCAAAGGCATCAAAATTGGCAAAGATGAAGTCAAGCTTTCGCTTTTTGCAGATGACATGATATTATACATGGAAAATCCGATAGACTCCACCAGAAGTCTTCTAGAACTGATACATGAATTTAGCAAAGTTGCAGGATACAAAATCAATGTACAGAAATCAGTTGCATTCTTATACACTAAGAGTGAAGCAACAGAAAGACAAATAAAGAAACTGATCCCATTCACAATTGCACCAAGAACCATAAAATACCTAGGAATAAATCTAACCAAAGATGTAAAAGATCTGTATGCTGAGAACTATAGAAAGCTTATGAAGGAAATTGAAGAAGATATAAAGAAATGGAAAACCATTCCGTGCTCATGGATTGGAAGAATAAATATTGTCAAAATGTCAATACTACCCAAAGCTATCTACACATTCAATGCAATCCCAATCAAATTTGCACCAGCATTCTTCTCGAAGCTAGAACAAGCAATCCTAAAATTCATATGGAACCACAAAAGGCCCCGAATAGCCAAAGTAATTTTGAAGAAGAAGACCAAAGCAGGAGGCATCACAATCCCAGACTTTAGCCTCTACTACAAAGCTGTATCATCAAGACAGCATGGTATTGGCACAAAAACAGACATATAGACCAATGGAATAGAATAGAAACCCCAGAACTAGACCCACAAACGTATGGCCAACTAACCTTTGACAAAGCAGGAAAGAACATCCAATGGAAAAAAGTCTCTTTAACAAATGGTGCTGGGAAAACTTGACAGCAACATGCAGAAGGATGAAACTAGACCACTTTATTACACCATTCACAAACATAAACTCAAAATGGATAAAGGACCTGAATGTGAGACAGAAAACCATCAAAACCCTAGAGGAGAAAGCAGGAAAAGACCTCTCTGACCTCAGCCGTAGCAATTTCTTGCTCGCCACATCCCCAAAGGCAAGGGAATTAAAAGCAAAAATGAATTATTGGGACCTTATGAAGATAAAAAGCTTCTGCACAGCAAAGGAAACAACCAACAAAACTAAAAGACAACCAACGGAATGGGAAAAGATATTTGCAAATGAAATATCGGACAAGGTCTAGTATCCAAAATCTATAAAGAGCTCACCAAACTCCACACCCGAAAAACAAATAACCCAGTGAAGAAATGGGGAAGAAAACATGAATAGACACTTCTCTAAAGAAGACATCCAGATGGCCAACAGGCATATGAAAAGATGCTCAACGTCGCTCCTCATCAGGGAAATACAAATCAAAACCACACTCAGATATCACCTCACGCCAGTCAGAGTGGCCAAAATGAATAAATCAGGAGACTATAGATGCTGGCGAGGATGCGGAGAAACAGGAACCCTCTTGCACTGTTGGTGGGAATGCAAATTGATGCAGCCGCTCTGGAAAACAGTGTGGAGGTTCCTCAGAAAATTAAAAATAGACCTACCCTATGACCCAGCAATAGCACTGCTAGGAATTTACCCAAGGGACACAGGACTACTGATGCATAGGGGCACTTGTACCCCAATGTTTATAGCAGCACTCTCAACAATAGCCAAATTATGGAAAGAGCCTAAATGTCCATCAACTGATGAATGGATAAAGAAATTGTGGTTTATATACACAATGGAGTATTACGTGGCAATGAGAAAGAATGAAATATGGCCCTTTGTAGCAACGTGGATGGAACTGGAGAGTGTGATGCTAAGTGAAATAAGCCATACAGAGTAAGACAGATAACCATATGTTTTCACTCTTATGTGGATCCTGAGAAACTTAACAGAAACCCATGGGGGAGGGGAAGGACAAAAAAAAGAGGTTAGAGTTGGAGAAAGCCAAAGCATAAGAGACTCTTAAAAACTGAGAACAAGCTGAGGGTTGATGGGGGGTGGGAGGGAGGGGAGGGTGGGTGATGGGTATTGAGGAGGGCACCTTTTGGGATGAGCACCGGGTGTTGTATGGAAACCAATTTGACAATAAATTTCATATTGGAAAAAAATGAAATGAAATGAATTTACCCAGTTAGGTTCCCTGAATTTTTTTTCATCTTTTGATATAGGTACATCATAAACATAGTGTTTTAAGTGACTAATTTTAAGTGTGCAGCTCAAGGAAGAATTTGTACATGTACTTACCTACGTTATCACCACCCAGACCAAGATATGGAATATTTCCATTGCCCTCTTCAGTTCCCTTGGTTCCCTTCTCAGTCTACATGTTCTCCAGGGCAACCAATATTCTAAATTTTACCATAATTAATTTTGTCTGCTCTTGAACTTCATAAAGCGGAAACCATACAGTAGCACCCCCCCCCCTTTTTTTGGCTTTTTTTTTCACTTACTATAACATCTGTAAGATTAATCTATTTATATTTAGGGCTAGCAAATATTGCCAAACAATGCTCCAAAGTGTATTTGTGTTTACACTGTTTAGACTCCCTCTAGATGATGGAATGTCCCAATTTCTCCACAAGCAGGGCAAAACTTGATTATTATCTGTCTTTTTAGTTTTAGATTTATCTGTCTTTTTAGTTTTCACAGTTTAGGTGGGTGCAGTGCTATCTCATTGTGGACTAATTTGCATGTCCTTATGATGAATCTTGATGTGCTTATTGGGTTCTTTGTTTGTTTGTTTGTTTGTTTTTGATACTCTCTCATGTGCAGTGAATTCTACTCTGTGATTGTGTGTGTGTGTGTGTGTGTGTGTGTGTGTGTGTTAACAGCATGGTTTACTTATTGATTTGTGGTTGTTCTGTATATATTCCTGATATATTTTCCAGAAATTTGTGGATAACATTCTTTTTCTATTGGCATTTTGCAATTCCCTCCCTTTTATGTGTCATTTGATAAAAAGAAGTTTTTTTTTGAAGTTCAGGTTATCCTTTGTTTTCCTTTTGAGGTTAGTTCTTATTATACCTGACTTTAGAAATCTTTGTCTCCAGCAAGGTAAGAAAGACAATGTTTTCGTCTTAAAGCTTTTTGATTTACTTTTTTTCATTTAGGACTCTGATTCATCTTGCACTGATTTTGTGCATGATGTGAGGTTGAAGTCAAAGTCCATTTTTCCATGTGACTATCCAAATGCTCCAGCATCATTTCCCCTACTGAATTACAGAATCTCATCACTTTCTTTTTTTAAAAATGTTTATTAATTAATTTATTTATTTTGAGAGAAAGAAAGAGGCAGAGAGAGAATGCCAAGGAGGCTCCTCACTGTAACTGCAGAGCCTCATGTGGGGTTTGAACTCATGAACCAAGAGTGAGACGTTTAACCAACTGAGCCATTAAGGCACCCTCATCACGTTTTTCTGCACTGCTGCTGCAAAGCAAGTTTTCCCCCCACTTTTTATTTATTTCTGTTGTTGTTTATAAAGAGTTGTTTTCAGTTCTTCCATCATTTCACTTACCAGCTGCATGATTTTAAATAAAGTAATTTACTTCCTTGTCCATTAGTTTCTTCTGCTTTAAAAAAGAAGATGCATGATTGAAGGGCATGATTTCTAAATACCTTCCATCTTTAATATTTTGTTTTTCTGTATGACCTTCAATAACAAATTGATGGCACACAAATTATTGGAAATACATAACTTCAGAACAGAATGGTTTAAAATCTCACCTTGATTTAAATAATACAAGTCCCAATTCTTTACTTAAAATCATAGGGGATAGGTGTGCTTCACAATTTAGAATTCGTCAAGTTTTGTAAGGTTAATTTGATGTATATATTGTGTATTGTGTAATTCTCACAGCTGGGTTGGCATTCTACACAATAATCAAACCTTAATATATATGCAGTAAAATGTATGAATATCCATTCTAAGAGAGACAAACACTACAAATAGCAATATCAGTTTGGGAAAGTTTCTATTAAAATTTAGTTCAAAAAATATTTGTGATATCCATATTTTTGGATTTCAGCATTGTAGATAATATATTTTGGACCTGTAGTGTTGTAGACTCATGATGCATTTAATGAAACTATGTCATTAAAGGTATGAGTTCTGGGAATATCTTAGCTAATTTTCATCTAATTTTGCAGTGAAGATTTATTGTAGGTGGGTACCAGCACCATAGAATATTTTCTATTTGCCTATATAAATGTGTGTTAGAAAATGAGAATGGAAGCTATAAAAATATTTAACAATACACATACAGTGACCTGTAAAATGAATAATGTAAATTGTAATAGTAGTAATGAAATCATAATGTAAATATTAGTTGTGGAAAGCATATCTGATTCAGATATGAATATCAATAATGTTATGATATTTATACTCATGCATATATTTTAAAAATCTTTGCCCATTTCAGACATAGAAGTAGTAAATAATTTCCAAGCATGTACAGATTTTCCTCTTATTTAAAGTGTTTCATTCTAATACATGCTTGTTTGCCATGTACCTGCTATCATTTCGTGTACTATTATTCAGCTATTTTCTCCCAAGAAAAATACTTGTACATGAGGACCTTTCCTACCCAATCTTGAAAAAGGATAAACTTACTCCTAAGCTTTGGGAATAATAGGAACCTAGCTTATTGCCACCAGCTGCCAATTGTTATTTTACATACATAAAAAAATAAAACAATTTTTAAAACTGCTTAAAACCGTTCCCAGTAGGAACACTGGAGGAATTACAACAAACTCAGGAGCCAACCCCATTGGCTCTAAGGAATCCCCACAATGGTTCCTTAGAGCTCACAGCACATAAAAATCCTAATAATTTTTTAGTTTGATCAATCCAATTTCTTTTTTATTTGCTATGGCTGCTATTAAAATAAGTTAGTTAGTCCTAAGTAAACAATTATTTTATCATTTGTAGCATGTTGATGACATATGAAACCAAGTTGTCCTCCATAAGACCAGAGCATAAAATGTCGTTGAAGATGTTCCAGAAAAGGAATGATCATACCATCATTATGGGTATACATCAATGCAAGAATAATTATTAAATATCTGAAATCACAACAATTATGCACTTAAAATACTCATTACTAAATACATAGATCTAATTTTTATCAAATGAAAAATATTTTGTTCCCAAAGAATATCTCACTTTAGAGAATTTTAAAATAAACATGGAAACACTGGAGTACTTAGTTTTCTGAAAAAAAAAATAGTGAGGCAGCATTAATTTTATTCATTTTATTCCCTTTATAAAAAGATGTTTTAAGTCAGAAAAAAATTAAAATTTAAATAAATTCCTTAGAAATGTAATATAATTGCCGCAATATGATTATAAATCAAGATATTATTTCAAAGCCAAGATATATCTTAAAATGTAAATTATGCATATTTACCTTCCAATGACTAAAATCGTAGAAAATAAAAGAATTTACTTAGCCCAATAGAAAAGTCACAAGTTGAAGACACTTTGTTAACTGTCTTATCAACAAAATATATCAAAGAAGCTTTCATTAAATTCCATTCCATCTAAAAATAAGCAAAAAACATTTTTTTAAATAACAGATTTGGTTATATGAACAATTTCCTTAGACTCAGAGTTGCTACAAATTAAAACAGATTGTTACTTTTGAAAGTATTCTTGGAATTATTCTCACATATCTGAGATAATGTAGTTCTGACTAAAGGGAAAAACCAACTAAAAGTTTCTTAGTATCCTTCCAACTCTTGTAAGAATAGGATTCCATTTAGCTTTCAGATTTTTAATCTTCAGCATTATATCAAATTACATCTGAAAATCTAAGTAAATCAGAGTAAGTATATGGAGAAATGAAAAAGCTTTTACTTTCACCAGTCTTATTTAGCACTCAGATATACCTGGTATAATACTTAGAACACTAAGGACATTAATCAATAAAGTTTGATTGCATGCAGAAAATATACTTGGTGTAAATCAGTGTTTAAATGTCAACCTCTTAAAAGTAATAAGTTTCACAATTGATTCATCATGGAATTTTCCAGAAGAAATAAGTATAGAAAATTTTCTGTATATCATTCCTCAAACAAGAGAGGCAAAAGAGGTTTAATGCAAGTTGAGTCTCTTCCTTTAACCTTAGAGATTTTTATAATATAACATCTCTTCTGAAGACAGATTGGTAATAACTTATGACTTTGAGGTCTTAGGCCAGTCTACGATATTATTTCCAGTCTAAGGAAAATTGTCTTCTGAATGACGTCCAATCTAACCTTCAACACCTAATCATTTAGAAGTCCTGGATATTGTAGAGTTCAGATATTCAGAATACTCAGATTATACATGCTACTCCTTCAGTTTCCTCTTCTTGAACAATCAAATCTATGCTTTAAGGTTGATTTCCAAAGTCTATGATAGAATTGAAATTCGGTCAATGGGCTGTATTTTATGTCTCTGTATACAATTTTATAGCATACCTAGCAAGAATGATAGAACTTAGAAATGGATTACGGATGGTTTATGGTTATTTTTTATTTATTATAGTAAGAAAAATCTATGTTTTTAGAAGGAAGTTACGACTTTTATAAAGGAAAATTATATTTTTGTATTTTAATTGGTTTTTAACAAAATCTTGCAAAATTGAAGATGTATAACCTTCTATCCAAGCATTTGACTTAAAAATAATTATTAAAGTGTCACCTTCCAGAACAAGTTTTCTCACTCACATATATGTGATATTGGCAGATGGAGAAATATCCAATGAAACAAATGATTAAAGAAAGATGTTTCAAAATATATATATGGCTCTCAATTATTTTAACATGTCTGCTTCCAAAGGAAATCCAAAAGTCTCTGCCTTATGTTTTCTTTGAAAAGAAGATTCTATTTTAAAAGAAAATGTACATAATTTGGGGTGTGGCTCAGTCCATTGAAAGTGTTTGCTTCCTTATTTTAAGACCTATTATACTTTCTCTGATAGCTTTCTTCTTTATGTATTGCTTGATTGCTTTATTTAAAAGTGGCATGATACAAGATGCACAATTATTTTCAATGAAGAATGAACCATCATGAAGATAAATTGCAACTATATCAATAAGAATTGGTAACCAGTATAAAAATCAGATTCTTCCTCAGAGAAATATGTAATGTTAAATTGAGTTGCTAGAAAGAAAATCCAAAGCAGGAAAATTAAATCTGAATTCTGGCTAAATACATTTGGGGAAATATAATTAAAAACAAAATCTCCCAACTTAGAAATCCTTTCCACAAAGGTTGTAGAGGAAAAAAAAATGACTGAATAAGCATTACACCAAAATGTAATGAGCATCTCAGGCAATCAGCTAAGAGTATGCAAAGACAAAAAGATATCTCACTCTTTTATATAGCCAAACAGATACAACCCATTACGTGAACATTGTTCAAGATAAACAATAACTGGTCTTCAGGTAAAAGGACTTGACCATACCATTTGTCACATATAATTCAACCTAACTTTTTTTGCTAATTGGAGTGACCAACTGTATTAGCTAACTAGCTTTACCTAGAAGAAAAACAAACTTCTCACCTTTATGACTAGAGGTAGTTTTGCATCTTGGAACAAGGTGACCACCATGAATTTAGTCTCCTATCCCCCACAGAAACTGAGATAGGAGGTCTATCTTCCTTGATGTTAGCCTTCCAAAGAGATGGCTAGCAGGTTCTTGAGAAAGACTCTTAGGTCATAACGGTTACAACAGGCCAACTGACCAAAAGTCTTGAAAAAAATTTATATACATATCAAGGAGATGAGAACATACCACAGCTGCAAGTTTTCTAAGGTAAATGCTCTGATAAAAAGAATGGGAAGGTAGTTTCCTCCCCCATTTTCAACTGTGAGAATTAACCTGTTGGTTGGATGGGTTATTTATTTATTTATAAAGATACAGAGAGAGCGCACACAAGTGGGGAGAGGGGCAGAGGGAGAGAGAGAGAGAGAGAGAGAGAGAGAGAGAGAATCTTAGGCAGGCTCTATGCTCAGGGCAGAGCCCAACGCTGGGCTCAATCCCATGACCCTGGGACTGTGACCTGAGCTGAAATCAAGAGTCAGCTGCTCAACTGACTGAGCCTCCCAGTCACTCACCTCAAGCCTCTTCTTTTTCATTTATATTTGTTCTTACTACTAAGGTTGTCAAAATAAATCATAAGTGAGAGCTACTGATCTTTTTCAAATTATAAAATAAAAAATCAAAGCAAGTTTACTATCTCCCTTATTTCTTCAATGTATGTTAATACTAAATTGTATATTTATATAAGTGATATTAATCCCTACTTTTAAACACTAGCAAAATTATTCTTTAAATATATATCTATTTTTATGGATAGGATCCAAGGATCCTTTGTGGTTTATGGACTTTCAATAGCCACATTCAAGAAGACTTCTTTTAGGAAATTATGGAAAGAAAGAATCCAGCCCTTAAAAATCCCAATTTCTGATATGTGAACTGATTAGTTCTAAGTTCATTTAGGATGGACTCTAAATAGGGTCTCAGTGATCGTAGCCTGAATCAGATCCATATGTCTTGCTAATCAATATGGAGCAAAAGTGAGGCTAGAGTTTCAATCACTCACTAATCACAGCTGAAGAAACATTAGATATTGGAAGTTATTTTCATTCATTTTATGAATAAAATGGCAACCCATATAATTTAATTGACTCTCCTGGAGGTTAAACTATGGCAAGTAATCATATATTTTTTTAACTGATTAGTGCTAATCAGTGTTTCCCTGTTGTACCAGTTGCCCATTCACAGAATTCCATTCATGACACTCTATCTTCCTTTACCCTCATACATGCTAAAAGGAATCACAGGTTTAAGGCCCAATACAATTAAATCATTCTGTGGGGCTGAATAATATCTCTGTTTCTTCTGGTGGAATTATTCAAGAATTTTAACATATTTTTCCTTTTCTTGTAATTTCCACATTAGCCAAAACTCAAGTCCCAGAATTTCTCCAGAATATAATTTTTGGTTTTTATAACTTACAATGAATTCAGAAGCTATGGCCTCTTGAAGTATATTCAGACACCCTAAGAAGCTTTGACTTCTTAGGAATATTTCATATGGTACGTTACTATGTGAGTACTTCTATGAAACATCACTAAAAACAATAGAGGTGATTTATTTGGATCAGAAGAGAGTTGAAAGGATAAAAGGAAAGATGAAAACAAACCAAAATAAAATTTTCAATGCAACATTATTCCTGAGTCTTGTAAGAAAAAGTCTACCAGTGGGCCATAGCTGGTCATAGTGCTTAAGTGAGAGCATAGTATGGATTTGCTAAAATTGCTTTAGTTTGAAATGAGCCTCCATAGTCCCTGGTTATTGATGGTATAGTTTTGTAACATTATTTTTATTCAACCATGACCAATGGAAAATTAAAACAACTTTGATCATTTTGGAAATTCTAGGCTTGACTTTTCATTTGTAACTATCAATTATTTAAAGAATAGTTTAAAATGGCTCTTGGAGCCCTTTTTGGGGGAAAATTACAGTAATTTAGGTAGCAAATGTGAATGATCTCAAGTTTTTAGTTCCAAATGGAATAAAAATGGCTTGTAAAACAGTCACATTGCCATCTACTGACAGTTTTTTGTAAGAACCTACATTTTCTCATTAGCCTAACTGTCTGACTATGCACTTTAATGATCTATTACTTGACATGTGGCAGCATAAAAAAGGGGGAATACAGCGTATGCGTTGCTCAGTGCATCTACTTGAAATAATCTCACTATTCACAGGAGCCATTTCAAGCCATTCAACATTTCACTTTTATATACTGCAATTAGATACATTTATTAATGGCATTATTGCATAGTATTTCATGGCTGGTAAAACTGTTTTCAGGAAAGTGACTACAGAGTGTATGCTAATCAATCTGCCCTGCATGTACAGTACATAGGGACTTGCTAATAGGATTTTCATAATAACAACATTTATCTCACAGCACATTTTATAATACCAATCACCATGTAACAGCAGTGTTGTTATTACATTATGTGAAAAATGGGATTTGAGTTAAGGACATGTATTATAACTTGAAATACAAAAGCACAATGGTAGTTGAAGCACCTGTGAGTTAAACCATTTTCATTCCAGTCCTTTTTTGCCTCTGCCAGAGGTGATATAAGAAAGACATCCTGTGCTATTGTAAATAAATCAAGAAGTCACGTCAGTATTTCCAATGAACTAGTGCTCTAGAGAGTAGCATCCTGATACACAGTGACTGTGATCCTACAGATGGCAATCATTAATTCTTCCAAAGTAAGTAGGAATCATCTCACACATCAAATGGAATTTATTCCCCAACTTATTTCCATGGAATCACATTACTGATTTCTTTCTGTCATGTTCTAGGACATGGAGTTTCTCTTCAAATTAAAATTTCATTTTTTGTAATGTTTATTTTTATTGGAGAGGGAGGGAGAGAGAGAGTGTGTGCACAAGGAAGGAAAGGGCAGAGAGAAAGAGAGAAGATCCTAAGTGGGCTATGCACTGACTTCAGCGAGCCGGATGTGGGGCTCAAACTCACCAACTGTGTGATCATGACCCAAGCCAAAGTCAGACACTCAACTGACTGAACTGCCCAGGTGCCCCGAATTAAAATTTACTTTTAGAGTATTTTTTTCACAAGTGAAAAATCACAAGTACTTGTATCAGTTTTCAGATAACCATATGCCATGCATGTTTAAAACTTAAGCACAAAAGAAAAAACACACGAATTTATAATAATATCTTGCAAAATAATCAATACACAAAACCTAAGCTCTGAGCTCCATATTATAATAACCAAGTAACTCGTTTGTGACCCCTCGCAAACAATAAAGAAAAATTTCAACCTAAAATTGCTTAGAAAAGCTTAACTATATGTAAAATCAATCCAAGGATATGTCATTTACCCATTGTTTTACATGTTTTTGCCTGAAATAAATCAATGAATGGGGAATATACAATACGGCAGAATTGAAAGCTGTGCACTATTCAAGTAGGCACACCATCACATATTTGTCATAACTGGTTTTCCTAGATTTATTATTAAGCAGAGTAAATTAAAGGTTCCCTTGACTGGAGAGCCAAGAAAGCAGAACATTCTGCTTTCAGAACTCCAGCTGAGTTTGAATAAGAAATCATTCAAGAAGAGATGAGAGGCCTTATTTTCATGCCACCTTTCAACTAGGTCTAAATAAATGTTAAAGATTCTTGCTGTATTTCCTTGTCTTGAAAAATAGAACATTACCAAGTGATAATTCAGTTATAGCCACTATTAAAAAAAAATCAAGATTGATAGGTATTTAGGTTTTCTTTTTACTTCGTGAAACACACTTAAAAAAGACTGCAGAGAAATGCCTATAAGAATATGAAACATTCCCAATAATAGAACTATTATTTCATTTCACAGAAACTTTACAATAAAGTATTTATATTTGAACTATGAGCGTTTTTCACTTTACATTGCTTGCTTCTATTATAAATTTGTGTATTGTGAGAAAAAGTATTATTTCAAGTTTTATATGACTTGAACAATAAAAGTAAGAAACAAATCAAAGAACTGGAAATATAATGTAATAAATCTTGTCGTGACAGCAAGAAGTTTGAACTGTCACCTGTGAGGGGGAGCTCTTGACTGAGCAAGGAGAGACCTGTGAGAACAGCAAATAGGAGAGACCTATGCAACTTATTTCAGCCTCTCCCTTAGAACCATCTTGGGGCAAAGAGTGCCTGCCCAACCCCAGTGACTACTCAGAGTTCTGGTACAGGTAGGTGTCTTCAAGAATAAAATTAGAATAGCGCAGAAGCCCTGTGCTTATAGAAAGCTGACACAAAAAGGTGGGGGATACATTAGTCATCCACTTCCCCACACTGTCCCCAAACTCCTTAAATTGGCAGATTATAAACTACTGTAAGGAATTGTCTGTCCTAATGCTGATTCTCCTTAGGAGGTAAAGGAGGAAGGCATTTAGCTAAGGATGTGTTTAATGGAGGCAGTCATTACTAATGGTTTATTGGTGCCTGGGATTTTCCACTCTGGGACTGACTTCATCTATCCCTCATCCCCCAAAATCCCTTTAGCACATTGGAGTGACAGAGTCTGCCTTTCCCTCATAAGCATTGAAAGACAGAGTAGTTTATATTCCTAAAGGAAAATGAACTCACAGGTACAAACAGCCAAGACCCTTGAGACATACAACTACTGATTCTGTTAAAAGGAGAAATATTAAAACACATTTATCAAATGTAAAGTCAGCCAAACAAAAGTAAACTAAAAGAAAAAGGGAAGATATTATCAAGATAAAACAAAGGAAGAAAAACATAAAAAATCAACAGAATATGTAATATATATATAAATATATAATCATGCAATCACATATATATGTAATTATATATATTATATATATATATAATATATGAATGTTCTGAGGAAAGAAATAACAAAGAAATACAAAAGATTAAAAGGTAAGCTTAGATATAGAGAGACTAGAAGCAAAGGTGCCAATATATGAAAAATAATATTTATTTATCTATTTCAAAAGTAGAAGAAATAAAAGTGGAGTGATAATTATTTTCACAGTATAAATATTTTACCTCAAATATTATTACCTCATAATGAATAAATATTTTCCAGGTTTTTTTCTTACAAATGATATCTCAGGTTAAAGGCCTTTCAGAGTGCTAAAGAGGAATGAGAAAGAAAAACCTACACTCATACTTTTTAAGGAAATTATGCAACATGACGGAGTGAGGAAGGCAGAAATAGGAAGAGAGTGATAAAGGAGCTTCGGGGTAGAAATGACATCAGAGCTTCGGGCAAATCATCAGGAATTGGGTTGATAATTTGGTAAAGAAAAATTATTGAAAATATGCAAATAAGGCCAAGAAACTGCAGAGACATTATTTATTGAGCTCACTCAAAGATTATTTCATCCTCTAGGGAGGATGCTTTTGTTTGGCTTTTACTGTTAATTAAGGGCTTAGACTCTGGAAGTTACACATTAACTTGTTACTGTTAGTAAAGATGTAAATGATGTCCATTAGAAAAAAATAACCTCCAGTTTTGGGTTTTTACTGCTCTCTTGGGCCTTAGCCAGTTCTAGCCCTTTAAATGCCCATAAACACCTGGTTACTCAAAATGTTCTTTGCAAAAGCTTTACTCTTACTAGCTCGATCATTAATGACTTAAACCTTGGACAAACATGAATTTAATGTCAGTAATAATTTTAACTTGATTTGACACCTAGAATCTGGAAGTAGTATTTTGTAAGAAAAGATATTTATAGAGCATTCTGTATGTCTATACCATTGAATACTTTTCTTGAAGATAACTATGTTTAAGATCTAAGATATTTGACTCTGGAATGAGAAAGAAACATGTTTAGATCCAGCTGAATGACCCAGGTAGGGTAAATTAAGTAATGGCACTACACCTCAGTTTGCTGAACTGAAAATGGGAATGATATTCATAACTTCTTCATGAAGTTGTGAAAATTGAATAAAATAATCCAAAGAGAGCATTTTTTTTGCCACAATACATAGCTAAATAAGCACAAAATAGATGTTTGTAACTTTCACTCTTGAAAACTAACAAGATAAATATGTAGGTAAGCCTAAAAATCATTTATGTAACATAAATGTCTTAGAAGGTGACATGTCCTTGAGAATCAGCACGAATATGTATTTATGGAAATCCCTGCCTTACATGACTTTTACTTCCTTATGCATCCTTCAATACCTGTGAAAATAATGTTGCATTTGAATTACTTACATTTGAACATTTTTAAATCATTCAGTTAACAATCTTCCAGGCATCAAAAGGAACATAATGTTTGTTATCTTTGTAATTTTCTCCTGGAGTTTAAATGAATTAATTGATGTCTTCTGGCTATCCCAGAGAACAGTTTTCTTTATTTTATTATTTCATTACTTTATTTTATTTTATTTTAATTATTTTACTTCATTTTTTGGCTTGTAAATTAGAGGGTTAAGAAATGTAAAGATTCATTCTTTATAATAAGGAGGAAATCATATTTTTAGGAAACAAATCAGAATTGTACCTCAAAAAAAAAGAGAAAGTTAAAGATTGCATTAGCTATTTATTAATCCATTAATAAGCTATCTTATTAATATTAATAAGCTAGCTATCTATTAATATCTATCAATTATAATCTGTTAATATGAATTAGATAAACCATCAGATAAGCCTGAAGGAGAATGTCCAGTTTGCATGTTTTATTTTCTGAAGAATATCTGAACCCTTCACTTCTCAAGTAACACAAGTATTGCTTGTCTATTCATATGGGTCTATGACATTCAGCTTAAAATCTATTAAGTCATATGTGTAATTAAAGTGTTGCTGAATAAGTATACTGTCAATACTTTTTTTTAAATTTTTTAATGTTTATTTCTGAGAGAGAGAGAGAGAGACAGATCATGAGGGGGGAAGGGGCAGAGAGAGAGGGAGCCACAGAATCCGAAGCAGGCTCCAGGCTCTGAGCTGTCAGCACAGAGCCCATCGTGGGGCTTGAACTCACAAACTGCAAGATCGTGACCTGACCGGAAGTCGAATACTCAACCATCTGAGCCATCCAGGCACCCCACTTCTAAAAATTACTTTAATACTGAGGATACAGTGTAAATAGTACAGTATATAATGGTGACTATTATATGAAATTACTAAGCAAAAATCATGTTTGATTTTTATTCCAGGATTGATCAGTATATTTTAGTGGCTAAAAATTAAATCATTAATAAAACCAAGAAGGAACTCAAAAGGCATACAAATGGGTAAAACTGACTTTACAGATGAATATATATGTGTGTATATACGTATATATGAATATATATGTGTGAATAAACATATATATGTGTGTATATACGTATATATGAATATATATGTGTGAATAAACATATATATGTGTGTATATACATTTCTATTTGGTTATGAATAGATATAAGATAGCATAGGACAAGTAATTGAGGTGGATAGTCTTTTCAAGTATGTTCTATGAATTTACCCTCATAAAGTAAAAGTCTCCTTTGATTTTGATGACATTTTAAATGAATGTCAGAAAGTAATTTTACCTTTGTTGCAATTAATTTTTTTTTAGGCATAGGAGTAGAAAGCATAATGGGTCATGTTTCGGAAACAGCAACAAGAAAACAAAAACAAAGGTTTAGTATCAGCAAAGTGTCTCTTCAGTTCTTATATTACCTGTGAACGGAGACCAGATTTGGCTCATCAGCTAAAGCACCACATGTCACTGTTAAAGTGACAGAGAGGGCAAATAGTTTCCAGTTGCAATCAATCCTAGAAGACCATTTTTTTGAAGGTCATAAATATGCTGTACATCCTATTTCAATAATTTATATTGTTATTATATTTGGATTATAATTCATTTGCATGTCTTCTTTCATCAAAATGAATTTCAGATTCTAGATAGGAGAAAAGAAATTGCTTGCTGTGAAAAAACACAACATATCTTTAGTATTTAATTGGATATATAATGATAATATCTGTAAAACTAATAGCAAAATCCAAATATGCTTTTATTGAAAAGTTCTTTAGCACTCTCTCTTATCATCTCTCATTTTCTCTGATGTACTAGACCTAAATTGCCACTTATAATGTGTGATGAACATACAGAAACTTACATGTTGCCTTTTGTTTTATCTAGGAGCGAGTAGATTGTACAAATAAGCTTGATTGCTCTGTGATAGAAAATGTGACCATCTGTAACAATTCATATTGTGAACTTATTACATAGATAATTATTATGATTAGTGTTACAATTCAGCAATCAGAAATCTGTACAGGATCCAAAAGAACACAGCAGGATAATACTCCATCTAAATGGGCTCAGGAAAAATGCAATTTATTTGACACACTCCACAAGAGAGGCAGAATCAATTGGATATATAGCATAATCATTTTTCTCTCCTTCAGTAGTTTGGCACAGGAGAGAGCATCACGCACGGAAGCGAGCTTGTGATACAGAACCATGGTTATTGCATCTGCATAAGGATAGATCAGTCATTGGGTACATTCAAGATATTACTAGAGTTCCCTTTATCTGAACAGGACAGGATTTCCTAAAGACATGCTCCTGGGGTGGCTTGGTGTCTCAGTCAGTTAAGCGTCCCACTTTAGCTCTCATGATCTTGCAGTTTGTGGGTTCGAACCCGTGTCAAGCTCTGAACTAACAACAGCTCAGAGCCTGGAGCATGCTTCTGATTCTGTGTCTACCTCTCTCTCCGCCCCTCCCCTGCTCATGCTCTGTCTTTTTCTCTCAAAAATAAACATTTAAAAAATGTTTAAAGAAAGACATGCTCCTTATTTTACATAAGACACCTCTTTGGCCTTTGAATGCTGTCTCTATGTCACTCAGGAAACCAAACCTCCCTATCTCTCTAACCCTACTTGGTTTCAAATGCAGCAATTAAGTTTAGATTGGACCATGTATTTTAGAAGAAAAATCCATCCCCCTTCCGAAGTTCTTACAGCTGTCATATGAACTATTTTTGGAAAAACCACTGAATCTTAATGTGAGAATTATAAACTTATTTAAATCTTTTCTAGCACCCAATGGTTTTTTGAGTTTCAAAGACATGATAACTTTTATTACCATGCTGATAAAATCTGTAATTGTTCGATTTTAAAAAGCTGTTGTACATCTCTAGTTAATCCACATCTGCTACATTAAATAAGATATGACAGAAGGGAACTTGGCGGGAGGTAGAGAGGAAGAAGGCAAAGGAATCCTAAAGACATGCAGGTGGAAAGTTGTTATCCGAAACATCTGGACTTATTTACTAGGTAGTTGCTATCCTGGGATAGATACACATTCTATTTACAAACTCCCTTGGTGGAATACAAATAATATAAAAAAAATGAATGTCTTTGAAAATGTTAATTTTTTAAAATATTGAGTTATGAAATCATGAAGATGGAGCATCACTTGTTTCTATTTAACAGAAAGCCATGAAGATAAGCAACTGTCCAGTAACAGTTTTTGAAGAAAGATTAATTTTGATATTTATTCCCTATTGCTAAATGTTATATTCATAATGAAATAACATTTAGTTGTTGGAAAGAGAGAACTTTATTATATACCATTTTCTTCAAAGTATTCCATACATACTTGTTGTCTATTTTGTGCCCAGTCTCTTGTGCCTATATTTCAGTCTTTATTTCATTAAAATGATGTACGTTTGGGGGGCGTTATTACATATCACAGTAGTACTTGGGTTTCTTTTTTTTCCTTTTTGTATCACATTACTGATTTTTGAAGATATTATACATGCACGGGACATGCTTTTTTATAGGTACAAAATAATTGACAAATTAAAAGCAACACTGCTTCCACAGACATTCTCTTTCTTTACTTGAAGACTAATAAATGCAAGCTTGTCTTTTGTTTTCAGGAATAAGTCATCTATTGATTTGTTTCTTTAGTTTTCATTTTATCAAAATTATACCAGCTATTGTTGAAAGAGTTCAATAATTTAATGAATCTTGTACCAAACAACAGTCTCTTTCTTGTTCTACTCTTCCATATCTCGGTTATCAGTCCCCAGAGTTATCACGTTCAACATTTAGCTGTTTCTTTTGTTATTTACCTCTGTTTTCTAAATTTCATGTGTATTCAACTGTCTCTTGATTACTCAATCATAAACAGTATCTATGGGCTTCCCAAAATGGACAATAGAAGAGAAACCCTGGGCTTTACCCTTCTCTCTTTCTACCAAAGCACACATTACAGAAACGCATGCATTAACATACATATATTTACACACACACACACACACACACGCACACACACACACTTTCATCCAATAGAATGATATAAGTCAGGTTGTTACTGTTTAGTGGTTAAGTCAATAGAATTTGCATTATTGTGACTATGTAAATATTATTCATAGCTAAGCCATTTAGACTATTCCACATAGTTTATTAAAATTACATTTCATATTTTACACAATTCTTTGTAGCTCTAGAGTTTAATTTTTCATTTGGTCACCTTTCAGTGTGGCTATCATTAGTTCATCTTCAAACAATCTTTAAATATGTTCTCAAAGGACCTAAACACATTCACATTCAGTTTAACTTTTTCTTGGAGGCATTCCTCCTGAAGTCCTCTGTCCTCCAGCATGAATCTGAACCATTTGGTCTCTAGACTCATTGCCTACTGGTCATCCTGGGACTTCCTTCCTTTGCCCATCATCTTGCAAATTCCTTTCACTTCTCTTCTGTGGGAAAGCCCTCTTTCCAGTGTTCCCGCTCTTTCCCTTTCTTGTTTTTCTCACTCAACTAACTATTCAGGGCACAAACTCCAGTAGCTTCCTGAGGATATGTATGTGCATCAAGACCTTAAATATCTAAAAAATCTTTTTTACAAACTTCACACACGATTGGTAGTCTGGCAGGATGTATACACTATCTTGTCTCAGAATTTTGAAGACATTATCCCACATGCTCCTAGCTTCCAGTGAGAAGTATAGGGGCATTCTGTATCATGAGTCCTTATAGGTGACCTGTTTTCTTTTTTAACCCTCCTTAAGAATTTAGGATATTTATATCCACTTTTTGGAAATTTTAAGATGACTGGTTTTGGTATAGATATTTTTTTTCCAGTCAGTGCTGTGGATACTCCTTGAATGCTTCTGGAGACTATTATTCAATTGTGGGAAATTTGCATGACTGTTAAATACAAATTTCAATTTTTTTCTCTTATATTTTTCTGAAATTCCTGTTATTAGATATTGGTACTTATGAATCCTTTAAACTGACAAATTTTTCTTATAGCTTTCCTTACCTTTTGTTTTTTAAACTTGCTGGAAATATTCATTAACTATATCTTTGTATCTAGCAATAAATGTCCAGAGTTAATTGTTTTTAAATATGTCCTTTATTATAGAATCCTATGTTGTTTCATACAGCAATACTTAAAAATTTTCTCTCTGATATTTCTGTTTATGAAATATTCTCTACTTCCCCCAAATTCTCCCTTTCCCCTTTCTTTGTTAAGACTTTTTTTATGTTAGAGGCTTTCTTCAAATGTCTGATAATTCTTTTTCAACTCCTTATATGTGATAGTGAAATACTAAAATTTTTAGGATGTAAACTGAGGTTTTCAACTACTCTTACATGCAAATTCTGAAATTAAATGAAATGAACTTATTTTGATGTACCGGTCAACATCTTGCCTTTTCAAATCTTTGTGGGAAGTGGATAAATCAATGTATTTTCTGACATGAAGAGATTACCTTAGTAGAGAAAACAAAGGCATGCATAATTAGCAACTACATGGGGTAAGATAAAACAAAATTTTTATTTTGTTTTGATTCTTTTGCTCATCAATTGGAAGCTACTTAGGTGCTAATCCAGAGTGCAAGATTTCCTCTTGCCTCTCCATGTAAGTATAAGAACTTCAGAAGCTTGTATTTTTATGTTAAGATTTATGCATATGATGGCAATTTACATGAGAATAATGAAATAGTGCACAATTAAGGTGATTTTTGTGATTGACTTTCCAACATCTTTTCACCCTAAATGATTTATCATAGCCAATATGGCAATCTTATTCCCATGGGCAGTGATTTGCATACAACCCTATCCTGGCAAATGAATTGTGAACAAAAGTCCTATAAGGAGTTTCAAGTCTCCATAGAGAATATGGAAAGAGATAATCCTTATTTCACTGGGTATTTTTGTATCTTAATATTTCATCCGAATCTACTACAGTCTTCTTGCAACTATGAACATAAAATCAAACAGAACATGGTAGAGAATAAAGGTGAAAAGAACCTCATGTCTTCAAGTACATCATCGGACCAATATGTCAAACCATCTTGGACCAATGGCACAATATAGTTATATTAGATAATAAATGATCTTTTAGCAATTTGAGTTGTGTATTCAATTGCAAGCATCTCCCCTAATACAATAAGTTGGTTTATATTTAACATGCAGATTATAGTTATTGATAGACAACTTACTGTATGAGTATGCTTATCTTCAATGTGAATGGCAAAAGATTATTCATATGTTGTGGTACAATAAAAGTAATTTAGTTAATTGAAGAAAAGAGATATTTCAGGCTATGATAATATTTCTGATTATACATAAATTTGAAAATGTACAGTTGAATGAGCTTTCTTTCAGGGAGATTTGAAAACACAATCCTACATACAAAATCTGGGAGAAAGAACTTCTAGATGGTAGAATTATTATAAATGTAAAATGTAGTACATTATGCTAATGTTTTAAAAATAGAGCCACTTTCTTTCGTCTTTTGTAGTGTCTACCACTTTGAAATAAAGTTACATAAACTGCTTTTGTCAGAGTTTTTAGGGGATTGCACTGTTGCAACTTTAAATTAATAAAAAATAGTAGTTGTTAAAATTTATTACATTAATTTTTATTTTGCAAGTGTTTTTGAATATTACGTATATTACACATTTAATTAAATATTGCATATTTAATCTTCATTATATATATAATGAAGCTGAGGAATTATATTATGACTAATATTATATAGATTAAAAACTCATGCAGAAAGTAATTAAGATATTTATACTAACTGGAAAAGTCATGCTTCGAACCAGCTTATGTGGTGATGATCTATTCCAAAGCTTGATAAACTTCAATGATGTTTTCAGTAATTTTTAATGATTCTCCCTATAATACTCTTTTCAAGATAAATCTTCATATTAAATACAACATTTTGTCCTGTATTTGCTTCTCCCTCCTCTTTTCAGGTTTAGATTAATTTTGAGAGGGAATCTGGATTAGATAGTAACCCAGCAAATCCACTTAGAGTGGCACAGGTTTTGATTGCAGTAAATAAGTTGTCTTCAAAAAAAAAAATCTACATTATTGTTAGTAATAAAATCACAAAGATATAGATGAATAGAAATGCTGATTCTGTATCCAGGAATCAGTCATTTTGAGGGATTATACCATGATGTAATTTCTTGCCAACCAATTCAGGACTTTACTTAATATCTTCTTAATATAGAAAAGAAAATCCAGTTTCATGAAGAAATGGCAAACATGTCTTTGTGTATTTCAATATATCCTCTATCAGTAGCACTTTCATTTGTTTAAGCCACACAAAGTTGTCAGTATTTGACCATTTGGGCTTACAAAATGACAATCGCACTGTGTTCAAACGGGCACATTTGGGCCTTTATTTTTGCCAAATCATCTGAAAAGAAAGATACTCAGAGTATCTAAGTCAAATTATCAGACTAATTTATACTCATAACACTTTTAAAAATAATGATATTTACGTACACAAAACCTAGTTTAATTTGGCATATTTAGTTTATGAACTTCTCTCTAATGGAAGACTCATACCGCAGTCTCATAACTGTAAGTAACAAAAGCTTGCTCAAGTACTTTTACCTGTGTAGATGATAAGGTTGTTATGAGAAAATCACATCAATTTTTTTTGAGAAATTTAAGGAAGAACATTAGCATCACAATTTAAGAATGCAGATATTTACTTTATAGTATAATGTCAGAAAATGCATAAATAACATCTTTTCTAATTAAATGGCTCATTATGTAAAGAACCCAGGAAAATAACAAAAATAAATCCAGAAAACAACTTTTTAATTAAAACCTAAGTATTAAAATTTTCTTCAATTTTGAAGGCAGAGACCTTGTCCTAATCAGCAGTATATTCCTATCCTTCTCCCACTACCTGTACTTTGTATTTATTATGCATTTCGTAGAGCTCTTGTATTATGTTTTGTGTAAAAATGTTATTAATGGAACATTAAAGTAACATAATTAATGGAACTTCCATAAATGGAAGTTGGGGCAGGCGGTGGGGAGCCTAGATAATAGATAAATATGTTAACAGTATATTTAATACTTTGCAAGTCACAAACTTCACCCATTTGCTTAATATAATAATATGCTTTTTTTGTAGTGTTTTATGTTTCTCTCTGACTTTAAGTCACATTATTTTGCTTAGTTTTATTTTAAGGTTTTATACTGCATTTACTTGAAAACTATGTCAAAATCAGTTTTAGGAAAGCATTTCAAAATTCTACATAAAACAAATAATTACAAAAACATTTTTCTTTATTGTTCATATATCCAGACATTAAAAGTTGGAAATTAAATATATATATATGTGTGTGTGTGTGTGTGTGTGTGTGTGTATATATATATGCATATATATATATATAATTCCTTACAATATATTTCTCACAATAACATTAAAAATTCTTCAAATTTTAAATAAAAGCTTTATATGAAGATTAATTCTCCTACCTGAAAATTCATCCTCATAATGTATATAATTTAATGGTTTTTAGTATATTCGCAGAATAGTGTAGATATTACTATTATCTAATTCTGGAATGTTTCATCATCCCCAATTAGCAGTCTAGGGTTCTAATTTTTTTTGAATTTGAATTTGAATTTTTGTTTTTATTTTTGAGAGAGAGAGAGAATATTAAGCAGACTCCATACAGAGCTTGATCCGGGGCTCATTTCCAAGACCCTGAGATCATGACCTGAGCCAAAATCAAGAGTCAGATGCTCAATCAACTAAGTCACCCAGGCACTCCTGTAATATTTTTTTAAACCAGAAACAAACTACACATACAGATGGTTCCCGACTTAACAATGGTTCAACTTTTGACTTTTTGACTTTATGATGGTGTGAAAGCAATACGCATTCAATTAGAAACAGTACTTAAAATTTTAATTTTGATCTTTTCCTGGGCTGGTGATAAGGCAGTGAAATACTCTTCCAGATGATGGGCAGCAGCGGGCAAGCTGCACTCTGTTAGCCACTTGATCATGAGGGTAAAGCAACCAGTACACTTACAACCTTTCCATACCCATACAACCATTCCATTACTTACTTACTTTCAGTACAGTATTCAAAAGGTTACATAAGATATTCAACAGTTTATTATAAAATAAGCTTTGTGTTAGATGATTTTGTCCAATTGTAGGTTAACCTAAGTGTTCTTGTTACCAAAACCCAAGTTCGGCTGCCTCTCGCTTGAAAGGCCAATACTCAAGAGATGAGTTTTGATTGGGAAAGAATATGAGTTTTATTCAGGAAGCTGAGACTTCATCTGGGGAGAAGTTGGGCTCTTGCCCAAAGGCCAACTCTCAGGTTTCTGCCTGGCCCAGAGATTTTTAAAGGTGTTCAATTGGTTAAGGGAGTGTAGTGATCTATGACATTTCTTCATTTCCTGCAGACTTACACCAGCTACAGCATCATCTCGGTGCTCAGAGGTTGTGCAAGAAAGTCTGGTTCCTTGGTACCCAGAAGTTGTACAACAGTACTCTGTTCTTTCTACAAAAGAGGGCAAGGTCTACAGATGTACAAAGGGAAGCCAGTAAAGTCATTTTTGTGATCTTAAAAAAGAAAAACATTTTGCTAAAAGATTATTGAGTTAATCAGAAAGCTAAGGGGGATTGAAACAGACTTGCTGGCCTCTGTGGCCTGGCAACATTCTGGTCCTTTATTCCCCAAGGCCAGTAGTCTGCAAATCTCAAAGAAAGTAAATTCAGTCTGTTACAGATCAAGGACCTTAATGCAACAAGCAAGGACTGTGTTAACAAGAAGCAAGTTAACCCCTGAGACCAGCGAGGTTGCTGTAATATTCTGGGTACATTTAAGGTAGGCCATGCTAAGCTATGGTGTTTGATCGGTTATGTACAGTAAATACATTATAAAATTGGGTCATTTTCAATTTATGATGAATTATTGTAAATAATTTTATCATAATTTGCAGAAGATCTATACTTTGTTATGAAAACAGAACTAATACAAAAACTTAGGTAATCTTGGTTTCCTAACAGAAAGCAATTCATGGGAGTAGCAATTTTCCCTCAGATATGTCTCTTCACCAACTGTGCCAGCAGTTTTGACTTCGTTTAGAAGAAGACTTCCAAGAGGTAATACTACAAATTTTTTTTCTGAATGTTTTATACTATTTGGACTTGCAATGTCCATCTCCTTAAATATCTTCCTTCTATGTGTACAATAAATGTGGTAATTTAATGCATTAATGTCCCTGACTCTTTACCCTTTCTGTGTCTAAGGATTTTGTCATGTAACTTTGTAGTGTCCTCCCACTCAGCTCTTGAATTGCCATGTTGTTTGCTTTGAACGAAAAGATTTTAGCATATGCAATATAAGCAGAGGCATGAAATGAGCTTGGACTTTAGAGATATTTTCTTTTGTTATCTGCCATTCCCATAAACAAACAAACAAGCAAGCAAACAAACAAACTAAAACATAAGTCTTCCCTAACCTACAGTTCCTCGGAGGAAGATGAATCATATTGATCAGAACCAATCCACAGACTCATGAGTCAGCCAGCTGACCTACAAGTGTATGAGCAAATCCAGCCAAGGTCATCCTAGATTGTCCAGCAGCCTATTGATACCACCTATGAAAGAGCCCAGCCAAGATAAGTAGTCTTCTAACCTGATCAATTCAGGAATATGAGCAATGCATGCTTGTTGCTGTATATGCTCTATTGAGATTCTGTACTTGCTTCTTATGGAGCTTCTTATGGTGACAGCAGGTAACTGAAACAGTGAATAACTAATGAGAAATAAAAATAATATGATATCACTTTAGAAATTCAATAATTTCCCAAGCTATGGAAACTTTATATGGATAGAATTTTCTTAAATCATCATAATCAAAATCCTTTCTTGATATATCCACAGCAGTATGATTCTGCTGTCAGCACAGATGGAGTGAGCTGCTTAGAGAAGGGGATTAAGGAATTCCCTTAGTAGTTGGCTTAAGAGAAGGACAAATCTTCTCCCTTCAACCAGCAAAATAGCATCGAGTGGGGATATTTTCTTTTGGAGCTGAAAGACAAAATACACAGAAAATAACCACCCTAGAATCAAAGAAGAGTTGAAATAAATGAATACTGGCATGGTTGTTATTTATAAAGATAAAAACACGTAGACTACTTTGGATAGTTTCAATGCATTTGACTATACTTCTGGGTGCTCCAATTTCAGCCACATGGGATGAAACATAATACTCACAATGTTAACAATTGTCAAGGCTTAGGTTCTGAGGAATCAGAGTATGGAAGTATCTTAGGCAACCAGAAGCAGAAAAATTAAGGGGTCAATTTGACTCTAAATTACTTAGAGTATAAGCCTCAAGCTGAGGACACAATACCAGTCAAGAAGTACAAAACACTTGCAAGAATGAAAGTAGGAAGCTGAGATAGGAGTTCTGAGCAGTGGAGACCTGGAACCAATGAACAAGACTATCTGGAGTGAAGCAAGATCTCTTGGGCTATTGGCACAAAGGAGGGACTGAAAACTCCATGGCTTTCTTTCATAAAACTCTAAGTGTTTGGTATATGCTGGTCTAAAATCGCAATTATGCCAAAGTATTTCTTCAAATGACATAGTTCAGTTGCAGCAATTTTCACCCATGCATATAAATATGAGCATTTGGAAGGCCTTGATCTTCACAGTTCTGGATGGTCTAATACATATTAGAACTATCCTGGCCACTGTTCACGAAAGTGGACATATGTTTATAGAGGGTCTGAGATCCTAAATGAAACAATCTCCATAGCGACAGTAAGAAAAAAATGGGAAATTAATATTATAATTCAGCTACAATATAGGTTAATTTTTAAGAGTCAGTTGGGGAACAAATCTTTATTGTTGCACTGTTTCAGAATCAAAAAATATGCTGGAAGCAAAATTAATATTTTGCAATGCAGCCTATTTGTAAGTTGGACTGTAAATATATAGCTCTGTCCACTAATGTTTTCTACCTTACTGACTACATGGTGTTGTATCCTGGCTGTGTTTTCTGTCCTCTGGGAGGACAGTACAGTAATTTCTAAGGCCACTTAAGGACCATAAATGAAAGTCATTCAGTTATGATATTGATTCACTCATTAGTTCATTAATGCTATGAATATTGCCTGAGTATATACTATGTGCCTACTATCATAAATTACATGATATCATTATTCTAGAACTAGGAATATCATCCTATGAAAGGTATATGTAGTGGAAAGATTAATAATGGCAACATATATATAATTTAAGAAAGGATAAGTACTACAAAGAAAAACACAATGAAAGTGAGTAGGTACCGGGAAAATACAGTTTTATGCATAATGATCCAGGAAAACCTCTCAGAGGAATTAATATTTTGACATAAATTTGCAGAAAGTAGGGTAATGACGGAATTGATCCTAGAAAAATAGTATACTAGTCAGAAGAAACAGTAAACCCAAATACCCTAGTAGGAACACATGTGGTTTATCTGAGGAACACTTAAAAAGCCAGAAAGTCATTCAGGGCCCAATATCCTCCCTCAATTTTTGAAGTACAATATTCTCCTCTAAAAGAAAGGACGAGTCAAAGGAAAGATTCAGACATTAAAGTATATATCCAATTTAGAATTACTTGTCTTTAAAAAAAATTATTTCTATTTCGTCCTATAATAATGCAACTATCTTAACAAGCAGTTCAATATTCAGGTCCCATTTTTCATTAAAATGATTATAATGCCAATCCTATTTAAGACATTTGGCCACTCCAATGTTTGGGAAAGCGCAATCTCAAATGCCATGCTCACCCACAACAATGAATTACTCCATAAATATAAATGTTGGATTTTTGAGCAGTGACTAACTCATAGTATTGTTCTGTATGCTTTGATTACATATACTAACATATAACCCTATAAAAATGATGTCTATTTTCCTCATATAACCAATTCCAAATTCCTCCTAATTAAAGACAAAACTTCACAAAATGGCAGTTAAAGCAACAATTAATCCATATCCAAAATAAAAGTAAATAGATTACTTAACCAAGAGAATAGATTTAAACTGAATGACAGTTCAGAGTTAACATATTTTGCTACTAGAAATATACTCCTACAAAAGGTATGAAACATGTGTTCTTTCCTAACTCTTTATTCTTCCAACCCCACCAAAATAGACAGTACCACACACTCACCTGCCCTCTGGTTCAAAGAACCAGAGACTCTACCAATCAAAAGCCTATGCATTAGTCTTCCCAGCTCTATGGCTAATGTGCTATGCAAAACATCCATTCATATCCTCTTATCAGTTTGAACTCAATGATTCTCATGAGACCACACACACACACACACACACACACACACACGCACGCACAGTGCTTACATTGTATCTTAGGAGACATTATCTCAACAATGAAAGTACTATAGGTAGAGGAAAAGATAAAAGGGACTGTGATAGTTTTTCGTATTAACTAAAAGTTCAAATGGCCAGAAAACTAGGCTATGGTTTTTGTTTGTTATTATTATTCTTTGTGTTCTTTTCTTGTTTTCCACTGCATCTCAAACAAACAAAAAAAGCTACACTAGTTTTTTGGCTATTAGACCATGTATACTGGACTAAGAAGTATTTGGGAAGAGAAGTAGATATATGTGAAAGATTATTATGAGTATCATCAAGGTTAGTCGTCTTATATGCTGGTAAATGGCTGGTAAGGTGATCTCTTTTTACTAGCAATGGATAGAGAGAAACAAATACATGTGCCTGAGAAAAAGGAAAAAGGTGAGATGTATTACCCTGCAGATGGGCATAACTCTGGATAGAACCTGAGGAATATTAGACTTGAACCACCCATTTAGATGTTAAAAGACCATTCAATTTCTAATACTTATGGGCGGAGCATCTTAAAAATAGTCTGGGGAGGATAGAGTGGTGGGTGAGAGATAAGGCAGAATGCAGGAGACCAAAAATAGTAGAGGTAACATTTACATTGTAGACAGCAAGATATGGGACTGACACTGTGGGCAATCTGAAGAGAGGGTGAAGGAAAACCTGAGAACAATTGAAAAACCCTTCTTTGAACACACACAAAAAAAGATTAAAACCAATCAAAAGTAAACTGTGTATAGAGGATGAACAAAATAAGTCTAAACTGGAAATAATTCCAGTCTAAACTGCAAAATAAGTCTAAACTACAAGAATTATTGGTCAATTAGAACAAAAGCAAAATTATAATCAAGAAGAAAAGCTTTTTCCACCCAAAGAAAAGAAAATGTGGATGAGTCACGCTAATTCTAATTTTGATTAAATACGGTGGACTAAACATACGTTTCTGCTTCTATTCACAAAGAGCCACTGATATTATAGATAATTTGGGAAAGGGAAACAACACAAGAGGAAGTGAAGCCTCCAATGTTCTGAAGGTCGGAAAAAGACAACCACCTGATGTTCTGGGGATACGTGGAAATCAAAAAGCAGAATGGATTGAAGAGCTGGAGAACGATCTGAGGAAACCAAAATACTAGTTGTGAGAGTCCTCCCAGTCAAGCCCAGAAAAGCAAAACATTGAAAATGGCAGCACATACTAGATTCTTTAATTTTCTCCAATTTCGAATGGATCATATATTGCCCATTTATTTGTTTTAAATGAAAATTTCTTACCATGAGTTAAATCAAAATGTCCTGGGCTTTGGAACTTGAAAACTCTTTTGGGGGAGCTCTGCAAGTGCATGTGCATATTTAAATTCCTCAGGTGATACTGAAGGACATTCGTGGTTATAGTTCATTACCTTCATGAGCAGTTGGAGTTGCTTACCACCAGCCCCTATCTTGAAGTAAGCTAATTAATCATTTGTTGAGTAGTATGTGAGTTTAGGTGAGGTCACGAGTTAAATATTTTTATTTACTGTGGGGAATAAGCTTAGGAATTCCCTGAGCTTGCACCGATGGGTTAACAAGGCATAAAGAAATAGAAAGCCACAAGATGAATGCATCCAAGATTAGGCAAACAATATTAGGTAGAAATAATGATCTGTATATTCAAAAATATACAAATAATGAAATGTACTTTGACATCTATCAAATACGAATTAAAGAGAAACTCAGTTGAAAAATCTATATTTTAAAAGTTATAAAAAATAACCTTCCATATTAACAAATTTTTATAAAATATATAGTTTCATAATACAAATATAGATATTCATAGGATTTAAATTACTAACAGCTTTAGTTTTCCTTATATATGCAAAAAAATGGAATGAGTTTAAATTCCTCTTTCCCTGCCCACCCCAAAACACACACACACACACACACACACACACACACACACACACAACATAGCAACAAGAAAAAACAAAGACGGATACAAGGTGAGTAATCCATTTTGAACCATAAAGGAGATGCTGGCCATTAAATTACACAATTGGAGTCATAGCTAAGATATAAAAGTGCAATGCATTATTATCTTCTGTTCATTATCAGTCAGAGTTAAAGAACCCCAAAATGAACAGAACTTCAAACTGTATTTAGACATTAGGAATCCCTTACCTTCTAACTATTGTTTACAGGATTCAGATAAGGAAAAGTCTTTGCAGTGGTGTTACTGACACATATGTCATAGTTGGGTGGAAAATTCTAAAATAGCCAATCCTCATTTTGCTTTAGAATTGAAAACTAATAAAAACAGGTCCACATATGAAAAATTCAAAGAACTAATCTCCAGAATTTATTGAGATCAAATCATGTGAACCTCCACCCTGGTTTTTCCAATTCCCTAGAGAATCCCCCTACCACTGGCTTTGTACCTGAGTTTTAAAATTCAAGATTTGAATTTAATTCACTGAGCTTAAAAACAAAAGCTGTTATAATCTTTGCTTTGGGGATTTTAAAGAATTTGAGTTTTGTGGGAAGATTCTTCAACATTCAAGATTTGAAAAGTGTGAGAATTGCCACCTTTATTAGTGGGACCCTTTTCCCAGTGTTGGCTTAGGACAATGTTTCTCTTTCTTGAGTATGGATCAGAATCATTTGGAAAGCTGGCTGAAACCTAGATTGCTGGCTCAGATCCTGTGAGTTTCTAATTCAGGAGATCTGGGGTGGGCCCATAAATTTGCATTTGTAACAAGTTTCAAGGGCTGCTTATACACTTGATACACAGAACAAACTTTGAGAATCACTGGTTTAGGGTATGTATCCTTTAATTTATCAGCTCAAATTACAGACACAAGAAAAATAATTTGGGCTGATTTGATCTATATTTCCATCTCCAAAGAGACATATAGGTCCACATACTCTTATGTTATAGAATAACAAATTTTACTTCTACTAGCAAGTATATGTTATGGTACGTATGTGCTTCTTGCAGGAAATGAAGTAAACCTGTGAATATTATCAGTGCTATTATACTCCAAAATAAGGCAATATTTTAGATTAGTAAATTGTTAGTTTTTAATTTTCAGTGTACTTTTAACTTCAAATGAAAATCTTACCTAAGATGGTCTCCTGGGACTTTCCATTGACATCTTTTAAAGTGACTCATTGGCTGAAAAAAAAAATGCAGAGGTTAATCATTCTGATTAATTTCTAATTAGATCTACCTGTATTCCAGAGGAAATGATCAATGCTACCATTTGAAGAGGGCAGGCTAAGATCCAGCAACACTTCTAGAGCATTTGCAGTTAATTTCTGATGGTTCAGTTTATGGACCTCACTGAAAAATGGTAAAACTCTCTTATTCCATCACAACTCATTAGAAAGTTTTTTTTAATAGAGAAAGCAAATATTTAATACTTTACCATTGTATCTTATTTTTTACTTTTTTGAAAATAGTGTTTAAAATCACTCAAGTTTGTAATTACTGTGAAAATTATTACTGAATACAGTGAAAGATAATCTCAACCATATGTACCAAATTTTTGAAAAAATCAAGAATTTCACTTGCAGATTAAATTTTAACAAATTTGGGATACTGAAAGTAGAGCTGGAAATGTTTTGAAATCTGAAATTGATTTACTTTCAAGCAACTTTCAGTTTGATTCTCTTAGGCAATTTACAACAATTTAGGGATGTGGTTATACCAAGTATTACTTCAGAGACTGAGGGAAATGCCAGAAAACAATTGAATTCCATTTTGGGGGGAAGGGGAGTATTTTTTACTAAGAAAAATAAAATCAACTTAGGACAATATTGTATTTCCCCAGTGCTTCAACATGGAGAATGAGAGCCCATGAATAAAATCTTGTCAAACATTCCAGTTAAATATTGTAGTTTTGATTATTTTGATTTTTAAAAAATATAACATATAAATATATGAAACATACCATAGGATACATGGTGTTTTCTAGTTTTACATAGAATTCCAAATTTAAAAAAATGAGAATAAAAATAGTTTTGTAAAATTTTACAATGTGCCCCAGCAAATGTAAACAAACTCAGAATTAAATATGGCTTCCATAACCAGGTAATAAACTAAGCATGCTGATATTATTGTTACATATTTCTACAGGAAGGAACACTGAAGATATGGCTACCAGAAATTAATTCTAAAACCTCCAAATATTAAACCCATACCAAAAAGCCTCATTTGTATCTGTATTTCCTATATATTTACAACTCTACTCTTCCATCATTTCCTTTAGTCTGGCTATTGATAACTTTAATTTTATCAAAGAGTTAAAATTTCAGTTCTTGTTAACAATGGATTTAAATCCTCATCCACAAAATACTACAAAATTCTTCCAAAAATCTCAAATATAGAAAAATTGTCTACCTTTACACAATGACCCTTCTGCCATGTTGACTAAAACAGTTTCTCCACACACTTGACAAATCTGGAATTTATGTGTCTTCTATGCTTAACACAGTTTCCCAGTAGAAAAATGTAGTGGTACATTTGAGTGAATTTATTATATGTTAAATTCCCCTTCCAAGGTTTCTGAGCCAGCTGATGGGTCTTGTGAAATGTACTGATCAGATATGCCTTGAATCAAAATCACGATCCTCTTGTCAGATGCAATATAACTTTTTCATATACTTTGAATTACTGTGATTGAGACTTTTCTGTTTTGACGAATCCGTTTGTGCCTTTCTCAAGGAGTAGTTGGTGTCTTTTTAATTGATACTATCTTACAAACTAGAGGTCAGGGCCTCACCTTCTACCCACTGATCATAATTGTCTTTCCATCCATCAACATGTATCCTCAAGAGAAAATGCATAATTCAAGTTACTGTGACTACACATACTAATTGTGGTCTCATAAAAATCTATCCCTTTTAATGTTATTCCCATGTGATAGCTATGATTTGAAACTTCTGTTTGAAAACAGTGTTGATGGTTCTGTGATGGACCCAGTTTCTTTAGTGTTTAAAACATTCAAAAAGAGTTTTTGTATAACTTCTGAGTAGAATAAACTCAATTATGTTAATATCACAGGAGCCAAGAGAGAAAATAGAAAGGTAAGGTGCATATGACAAAACCAATTAGACTATTGATCCCAATCACAAGAATCCATCAGCCTGCACATTTTTAATGGTTTACAAAACATACCACAAAAAGATTTACTGAGTCCATATTTTTCTATATTATTTATTCTTTAAACCATTTTTACTATGTTCTACTTATTCTGTCTTAAGAAATAAATGTTTCAAAATGTCCATCCTATTTCTTAATAATATCATATATGTTGAATCAATGGTCTATATCTCAAGATCAGCCAAAATGACAAATTAATTGGCCATATATATGGCTTCAGTTTTATCTTCACTTTATTTTGCATGGGTGTACATCTTTCTTCAATTACACTTTCACCTTTATTACTCATGTTTGACTTAAAGTGCTTTGTCAACCATTTGAACTCTCATTCAAAGACTGAAAGTCTTGCACACTTTCTGAAACTCTTTTTTGAAAAGTCAGGCAGAAGCATTTGGCATCATTAAGTCATTCCACTAGAAAAGCTTTCTAATTTGTGTACTTTTATTAAATTGTTCTAGGGTGGACAAGATGTTCCTGCACTCCCAACACATGAACCAACATGAAGAAAGTCATAACTACATATATTGTATCAGACATCCAAGTTCAGTTCATTTCCAATGACTAATATCTTAATAGATCAATAAAATTAACAAATTTCTTACTTACAAAAGTCCAAAACATTGTGGTATGTAAGGAAAACTCTACACGGCTTTTCTCATGCTTTCTGAGCTATTCCATTGGCAAATCCTATTGGTGTGTATTTAACACCAGTAACAATTTCATAAGGCTACTGCTAAAGCTCTTATATAATCAGAAGTACCATGGAGACTGATGTTGCTTTAGTTTTCACTGGATTCTGCAAGGTGGCATGATATTGAGCATATGCTGCTAACTTAGCAACTAGGCCTGTTTCCGAGGAAGTCTTGCTTTCTTTGATGGATGCTTACCTGTTATCTGAAGTCTGGCCAAAACTCTTGGAGTTTGATGAATATATTCTTGAACATGAAACACTGCAAGAATACTTTGTTTTTGAAGAAAAACATTCTGTACACCAGCTATTCTACACAGTGTGCTAGTAGCTTTGCCAGATCTATCATCTGGATATGTATAGGTTGTCAGTTAATGTTTTATAATTGTGATTAAAAGGTAAAGAAGCAACTTCTTCGTCTTTCTCATCAGAGCTTGAGCTGCTACTTGAATCCTCCCACAGCTACCACATAACTTTCAAAAATCCTAGGTAAATCTCTTCCTTACAGATCCTTTCAGTCACTTTCCAAAAGGCTACAGGGGAGATGGTTGCTTTGGGTAAACTTAGATAACTCTTAACATCTCTTCTGACTCTAATCCTTTATGTTTTCTGATAGCGTCTCAAGAGTAGAGATTGTCCATGCCAGGGCCACTGACCCCTCTCCCCATTCAGGGGGCAGACTCTTCTCCTCAAGCCTGTATGACTTCAGCAGAGTTCTGCTGGACCCCTCTACCTTCTTTGATTGTTTCAAGACAATGAATCATATAAATATTTTTATATTAGAAAGTCATGTATTAGTTATCTATTGATACATTTAACCCCAAAACTTAGCTTAAGCCAACATTTATTATCTCACACAGTTTCTACAGGTCAGGAATTTGGAAGAAGCTTAGCTATGTGTCTCTGAGGTGAGTCTCAAATAAGGCTGTGAACAAGCTGTCTACTAGGGCTATAGTTACCAAAAGACTTATGTGAGGATGAGGGATTTACTTCCGAACTCACTCACTTGACTGCCGGCAGTAGGTCTCCACTGGCTTTGGACAGTAGTCTCAGACCAGTTGCCACATGGACTTCTCTGTAGAGTTTTTTATCTCATGGTGGAAATGAGTCAAGAGGAAAAGGCATGAGAAAAAGCATGGCCAGGATGGAAACTGTAGTGTCTTTTATGACAGAATCTCAGAAGTGACACACAATCAATTCTGCTGAGTTCTATTTACCACTCAAACTTAGCCTAATGAAACGTGGAAACAAATCACATAAGGACATGAACATAAGATGTGGATAGCATTGGGAGCCATCTTGGAGGCTGGCCATTATATCATTTAAGCATAAGTTTAAGATGTTAATATTCCCAGTTTTTAAATATAATTCTTCAACCATTCTAGGAAAAAGAAATTTTAAGAGCATTATAAGCAAAAAATAAGAACCAATAATTGATTGAATTAGATGAAGAAAAATAGGAAATTTTAAACCTAGAAGATACAGAGATTTTGCATCTATGTTTAGAACTGTGATGATATAAAAACATCAAGAAAGCTGATTTGGACAGACATAAATGAATTCTGTTCTGACAATGGTGTCAGGTAACAATAGCTACTCAGGTAATATATATTGGTATTTGGAGATTTAACACTGTGTCCTTCAGACACAAAAATGAAACTTTGGGTATTTTTATAGTATGGATTCTAAAGTGGGTGGAATATAATCTATAAACAGAGGTGGGAACCAAATAATTAAGAAACAGAAGGAAAATTATTGGAAGAAAAGAAAAGGCCAAAAAAAGAAAAAAAAAAAGACAACACCTCTCATGGATGAGATGGAAAAAGGCAAATCACTACATTTTGGTTCATGGTGTCATGAGAAGAAAGGAAGTTCCAAGAACCAGTTTATAAACATCAAGGACAGACTCACATCCCAAATAAGAAAACTGGTCCCTTGTCAAGCTAAGATGTCATGAACTGAGTGCTACTTACCTCTGGCATCCAGGGTTCCCACAATATTATTAACTGAGATGAATATTTATGAAGCTTTCATTCCCAGTTTGAAAAGAAAATAATTTCTCCAAACTTTTAGAGCAGTAAACAGCAAATGTAATCATAAAGCAGATCGCGTAGCATTCACCTTCTGTCAGCACGTCACTGCCTTCAGCTGTAAAACTGATTGACGCGATTCCAAATGGAAAAAGGTATGGGAGTCTGAATATAAAAGGAAAACATTTGACTGTGGATTCAAAATATATGAGATGAGAAAATATCTGAATATATATACTTCTCTTTAACATTTATTGAAACAAGCTAAGATATTAATAACATTTTGATTTAAATGTCAAGTGTCTTTTTATGCTATGTTACAAAGGGTTGCTATTTATTTTATCTTTTTCTTACCCAAAGTCAACTTGAAGAGGCAGGTGTGAAATTGTCTCTCCTCTTGGCCATTGCAGGATTACTTGTGGAATGTCTTAAAACAGCCCTTTCCCTCTAACTCCCAGACCCTCTGGAGACTTATAACTGGGAGCGCGGAGTGAGGAGTTGCCCTGCAGGAAAGTGACAAGCTGTGTGAGCAATCTACTAGTCCCGGACAAAGGAGGGGACAACTGAGCATTTAAGCCATTCAATATCAAGATATCAAGATATCTCAGAAATCTCAGAGTTCCTGAACCTAAATACAGAGTAAGTAGTAAATTATATGGCTGGTTTCAAACCCAGGTGTACCTGATTCCAAAGTGCATGCTTTTGGCCCCCACCTGACAAAGGATAAACATTTAAATAATCACTGCTAAGGGTGTCTGTGTGGCTCAGTGGGTTCAGCATCTGACTCTTGGTTTCAGCTCAGGTCTTGCTCTCAAAATTTGTGAGATCAAGCCCCCAGTCAGGCTCTGTGCTGATAGCATGGAGCCTGCTTGGGATTCTCTCTCTCCTTCTCTCTCTCTCTCTCTCTCCTCTCCCTTCCCTCTTACCCACCTTGCATGCTTTCACTCTCCCTTTCAAAATAAATAAATAAACTTAAATAAATAAATAAATAGATATTTACTGCTAACATGATTAAAATTAAAAAGTGAAAACTGGAAAAACACAAAATTATTAATGACAAAAATAATAATTACTGCTATCATTGCTTTAATAACAGTAAATATACATTAAGTACCAGTATATGACCAGGGCTCTTCCATAAATGATCTCATCCTATAGTCAAACATTCATATAAGGCTAGAATAACCTCATTAGGGTAATAATTAATAATCCTTATTAGAATAATAGTAATAGTTACTTATAATTAATTATCCTTATCATCCCAGAATTACAGATGAGCAAAGTGAGGTACAGAATGTTGAAATAATGGACCCACAGTCACATATCTAGTAAACAGAGGAGCTAAAATTCAAAACCATGCCTGTATGACTGCAGTTCCTACATATTTAAGCCCTAATCTGTAGAATTCTACTGCCTGCCACCACTTGAACCCAACTGTTTTCTTTCTCAACGAGGTTCTTATGTTTTTTTAGTTTCTCTGTATGTGTACTCAAATAATCGTATTCATATTAAAATATTCAAAAGTAGTATTCATAATGTACTTAACATTTTGTGCTGCTTTTTTCTTCTAGCCTTCTCCCATAAGCTTTTCCTATATTCTCCTTCAATTGCCATAATTATATTTTATTTTATTCATGCATAACATTCTATACAGTAATGTTCTAAGACTGAAAAAGCCATTCTTCTATGATTTGACATTTCATTTAGCTCGCATTCAATTTTTGCCTGACATAAACAATTCCACAATAAATTTATACATGTAACTTTTTTAGTTATCAAATTATTTTCCACGCTAAATTTTCAGGAGAGATTCTTAAGTTAAAGTATATGAACGTTTGTGCGACTTCTTATACATAACAAAATGCTTTCTTGAAACCTCACTGCAGCATTCTCCAACACTAACATCAAAGAAAAATATGAATAAAACAACTATTAAGAGAAGTAGTTTTGTTTTTATTCATGACTATATATATCCCGATGTTGCTGGAATGGGCCCTGAAATGCATATGGTTTGAGAGTGTGCATCCAGTAGAAATTACGGGTATATAGAGTTGCCATGTTTGCTCTGTACCCTGAGCCTGAGCAGCACATGTAACTAGCCTGCCAAGTCTTTCTTGTAATCAGAGGCCACTGAAGAGCACACCTAACTGACCCTGAAGTCAATGGGGAACACTCAACCTTGGGCTCATTAGCATCATGCCATAACCAATAGAGCTAATTTTCCAACTAATGCATCACAGCAGGTACTTAATAAGTTCTTGTTTACCATCTAAGGTCTTTTGCTCGATCCCATATGCCCACATTCTCTCCTGCTCCTCAGAGTCCCCAGTAACCTCAAACAACAAATCTTACAAGCACATTTTCATTTTCTCTAAGAGCTTCACAAAGGCCCAACTCTCTTAAAGATATCTTCATTTTGGAAAGTACAACGCATGGATTTTATTTTGCCAACATTTTCTAAACTAGTATTTTTATGATTTTATGACCTTTTACCCATGGCATTTTACCTCATCTCTCTTGAATTTCTGAATTTGAAACTGATTCTCAGTACTGCAAACTCGGACACCATTCTAATTAGTGAGTATATGCAATAAAATGTAAGTATTTCATATACTTTGACAACTTAGTTTTGGTATCAGTCTTACTTTGGTTATTTTCTTAGGTAACATCATTTTTCTCTTTCTTAGTTGAGTCACTGCAGCTTTGGGGGCACAAAGAACGTGCTCTCTTGATTAGACATTGACCTTCTCTGCAGAGTGCTGATAGAGTATTGGAAAGCTATTGCTGTCAACCAGCTATTCAGAGAACAACCAGTGAGGAAAGAGCCTGAGCAGAACATGAAGAGACTATAAATGCTGTTGAGAAATCGTGAAAAACTGCAGAAATAATTATGGTATTTTTGCAGAAGGCTGAGTTCCTATATTGTGTGGGTAGATTCAGGGGCCAGGTACATTTTGTTTATTGCTGCTAACATGGGGACTCATTTGGGGTACAGACACAGCTGTAATATTAATGTAGATGTCAATATAGACAAAGTATATACAAGATGTCGACTGATGACATTAAGTATACATCTGGTAGTAAACTGAAATCTGATCTCTACTTCTACATTTGTATGGACTTGCTCATAATATGGGGACTACAATTGCTTTTTCTCATTGAAAAATAAAATATTTTTCTTGTTTTTGACACATGTGAACTAAATATAAGCAGCATTTAATTATGGTGAATTGATATTTTTAATACTTACCTGAAAATATCTGATTTGAAATGGTCTTCAATGATATACTCAGACCAAACAATCTGTTTCCAGGACTATTTTATATTCAGTTCCTACAAGGAAGCAAGCAAGGTATCAATTTCAATGCAGAATCTTCTACACCACTGTGATCTTATTACATCACCTCTTGATTATCCACAGATTACACATGTTATAAATAAGTTATGACCATTTGTGGTTTAATCCTCTTACCTCTGAATTCTGGTCTTAGGTATCTAAAAAAAGGGGGGGGTGGAGAAAAGAAGACAGAGGATAGAGAGAGAAACAGAAGAAGGGACTAGGAGAAGAAATATTTATTTATTATAAATATTTTTATAATAGTTCATATGTGTTTTCACATGTTATTATATTGGCTGTAGTATAGTATTCATCTAAGAATTACTTGAAGTTCACACAGATTTGAACTCTAACATGAATATGTGGGTATTTATTATTACATCATAGTGTGAAATATATTGGTAAAGTCTCCAAACAACAACAAAAGACCCCTAACACATGGTAGTCTGAGAAGTTGATATGCCTGCTCTCAGTATATAACAGTTACATAGAAATGTAGAAAAATTTTGGTGATCAGGTTATTTAGGCTTTTGCAATTCAAAGTATGTTCCATGGACCAACAGCATTACATTACCCAGGAGCTGGTTAGAAGTACAGAATTGCAGGCCCTGTCCCAAATTGACTGAATCAGGAACAGCACTTTAATAAGATCTCCCAGATGATTCATATGCTTATTAAATCTTAAGAAGAATTTATCTGGGTGGATCTCCTTATTTCTAAGCTGAAGACACCAAAGGTCAGAGAGAGTAGATCAGTTGTGCAAGTAATGCCATTTAACAACACAGTGAAGGATCAAAGTACAATCTATTCTCATGAAGCCAAACCCAGGTTCTTTCCGCTAAATTGCACTTGTCCTCTGAACTACTTTAACACACACACGGACATACACCCCTTCCTTTCTCCAAAGTTGTACCAATGAAACTGATTTATAACTGACCCCATTTTACAGAGAAATCAGAAGCCATCCGTGGCAAACAGATTTATATCTGTCCTTACCTCTCCTCCCTCTTTCAGGCAACATTAGACCTGGTGTCTCTCTTCTTACCCAATCCACTTCACCCATCTGTATTCAGAAGCCCATCCTCCCCAACTTCTCAGGAATTTATGCTCAGAAAGTCTTCTTCATACAGACTCCATAGCTCACTCACAACAACCTCCTTCCCATTTCAACTTCCTTCTTGTAACAAACTATGTCTTCATTTTCTTTAGCAACTAAGCCTTTTGAAATACGTTTTTTCCATGTTCGTTACTTTCATGAGCAAGAAAACTACGTGTTCATATACCAAAGTCAAGCTTACCAAACAATAATTCAATTATATGTCATTGTTTCAAACACAGAATACTGCTATCTTGTGGATGCCAATTGATAGCACAGAATTTTCCAAAACGGGTGCCGCAACACATTTGTTCTGGGAAAGGCCAATGTGTTCCTCTCAAAAAGGCCAACTACATGCATGGTAGGTAGTAACTACCCCCAAACACCTCCACAAAATGCAACTCACTATAGCATCCATATAGACATTAACACTGACCTTAGCATGTTGTAGGATTTGTGCAGGACTGTGATAAACCTTTTAAACTTTGTTTTCTCAGTATACCCCACACTTATTTAATCATTGTTAGTTTGCTGTTTTGTTTCACTTAGCTTTTTATTTCCAAGGAACACCTCATGAGACAATGTTCTGTGAAATATCAATTTTCTAAAACTGTATTACAAGTCTATAGAATATTTTTCAAATCATATCTGTGTATAAAATGTTTGGCTTATTTGCTGCTACAATCTTTCTTATTAAATGTTGACATTGTCATGAATATATAGAAGATTTAAAAAACATTTTTTTACATTTTTTTATTTTTGAGAGACAGAAAGACAGAGCACAAGTGGGGGAGGGGAAGAAAGAGACACAGAATCTGAAGCAGACTTCAGGCTCTGAGCTGTCAGCACAGAGCCCAACGCGGGGCTCAAACCCATAAACTGTGAGATCATAACCTGAGTTGAAGTCGGCCTCTTAACTGACTGAGCCACCCAGGTGCCCCTAGAAGATTTTCATATAGCAATCTAAGGGCTCATTTTAGTACATATGAAGTGTCAGTAATCCAGATACAGTAAAATCTTGGTTTGCGAGCAGAATTCATTCCAGGAACATGCTTGTAATCCAAAGCACTAGTATATCAAAGCGAATTTCCAAAACCATTGGGTCATTTGTGATAATGTGACACTGGGCATCACATACTACTCATATTGCAAGACAGCACTCATTTATCAAGTTAAAATTTATTAGAAATATCTGCTTATCTTGCGGAACACTTGCAGAACAAGTTACTCACAATCCAAGGTTTTTACTGTATTTTATTTAAATTCTTTACAAATAATGTAAAAATAGAATGCATGTTAATATCAGGTAATCTGTTTTATTTACAGCTTTGTGTAATTCATTTAAACTCTTATAAATGACTAACTTCAATTTATGAATTTTCTCACTTAGTGACACATGAGTGCATCTTTTTAAAAAACTAAAACTTAAAGCAAGCTTTATATCTTTAATGTGATAGTGTCATTTTGACTTGCTTTTATACTCTAAGGAAAATAAATGCGCTTGTTTGAATGGATGGAAAAATACCCCAGAGTAAATGTTAATTTGATTAGTCTATTTACAGGTCCTTTTAGGTTTTACATATGACAAAATTAATCACAAGGCAAAGTTCGATCTTGTCCATGACATAGTCATTCAAAAACACTCCATTATCAAAGGGTGTTTTTAAAAAATTTTTTCAGTTCTTTAAACTCTTATTAAGGAGCTATTGTGAAGTGGATATTTGTTCCAGGTGCTGATGAAATGAGGATAAATAAGACATTGTTTTTTCCTTTAGAGGTTTATAATACAGTAAACAAAATATAAGCATCTCATCACAGCCCGGTGTGATAAGTACTAAAACAGAAGTATGCAGAAAGATTTTACAAGTGTTTCCATTGCGTCCCTTTAATTACTTTCTATAACACTAGCATTTGCAATTTTCTTCAGTGTATGAAACAATATAGTCTCCCACTTTTCTATTTTTTATAAGGCCCTCTTGCTCTCCAAGCTAAGCTTATGAAAAAGCCAATGTTAAATTTTCCTTCCCTGTAATGATGTTACTATCATTAACAGAGAGTTGAGGAGAGTGCATTTATTAACTTGCTTTGAACTAAAGCAAAAATAGGAGTTTTTACAAAGGCATTGCTTGTTTTGATCTAGGGACCCTGCACTTTGATCTGTCCTTACTTTGAAGATGATTCTAAAAGGAAATTTCAGATATACTCAGGTAACAATATTTGCATAAAAGACTCAGAACTCCCAGCTGAAAGATATCATTCCAGTACAAAAGAAAACAAAACAAAACAAAAAATAAATAAAACATATTTTAAACTGATTCATGTTTTCACAGACAATGATGACAACCCAAACTTTAGTCTTCTCCAAGAGGTATAGAAGTCCCTTTCCAATATGTAATTAACTGAATGTTGTTTGGCAATTTATTAAGCTTCCAAGGAGGTTTTTAAAAATGAGTCAAGAGGCAATACTTACATAGATTTGCACACTTGTTAGTTTTTCACATTGATAACTTTTTATATATTAAGAATATAGATTTATAATTGTCAATTCAGATTATCCCGTCTAAAAACTATACAAAATGAGCTTGCCTAACTATTTTGCATTGCTTTCAGAAAAGCTTAGATAGTGTTCTTGCCAGATACTTTAACTATAAAAATTATTTTAAAAATATGATGATCAAACTCAATACCCAAAAACAAATAATCCAGTGAAGAAATGGGCAAAAAACATGAGTAGACACTTTTCCAAAGAAGACATCCAGATGGCCAACAGACACATGGAAAGATGCTCAACAACATCACCAAGCAAATACAAATCAAAACTATAATGAGATGCCACCTCACACCAGTCAGAGTGGCTAAAATTAATAACTCAGGGGACAACAGATGTTGGTGAGTGTGTGGAGAAAGGGGAATCCTTTTGGGTTGCTCGTGGGAATGCAAACTGGTTCAGTGACTCTGGAAAATGGTATGGAGTGTCCTCAAAAAATTAAAATAGAATTACCCTATGACTCAGCAATTGCACTACTAGGTATTTATCCAAAGGATACAAAAATGCTTATTCAAAGGGGCATATGCACCCCAATGTTTATAACAGTGCTATCAACAATAGTTAAATTATAGAAAGAGCCCAAATGTCCATTGACTGATGAATGCATTTAGATGTGTATGTATGTATATACCACATATATACATACAATGGAATATTACTTGGTCACCAAAAAGAATGAAATCTTGCTATTTACAACGATGTGGATAGAACTAGAGTGTATTATGGTAAGCAAAATAAGTCAGAGAAAGACAAATATCTTATGATTTCACTCATATATGGAATTTAAGAAACAAAACAGATGAACATAGGAGAAAAGAAGGAAAAATGAGATAAAAACAGAAAAGGAGACAAACCATAAAAGACTCTTAAATATAGAGAACAAACAGCATTGCTGGAGGTGTGTTGGGTGGGGGGATTGACTAAATGGGTGATGGGCATTAAGGAGGACACTTGTTGGGATGAGCACTGGGTGTTATATGTAAGTGATGAATCACTAAATTCTATTCCTGAAATCATTATTATACTATATGTTAACTAACTTGGATTTAAATTAAAAAAAATAAAAATAAATTTTAAAAAATATGACAAATCTTCCCTTACCCATAAAGCAAATTTTTATCTAAGTCATAGACCACAGCTACTTGTTACAGCAGCTTCCCAGATATCATTCCCTCAAATGAAAGCCCACACAAAGAAAATAAAGATCTTTTATCTTTACATACTTTACGTATCTTTGTTAATCCTGATTTTGAAGTATGTAATAAATTTTAGCTTGTGTGGCTGCTCATACCACTAAACTAGGCCTCAGTACTTTGCAAGATACCATAGTGATTGTTGTACTGCACTGCAATGAAACTAATATATATTAATTATATTAGTGAATGAATATATAATCAAGATATTAAAATAGTAGGGGCGCTTGGGTGGCTCAGTCGGTTAAGCATCTGACTTTGGCTCAGGTCATGATCTCGCAGTCTGTGAGTTTGAGCCCCACATTGGGCTCTGTGCGATAGCTCAGAGCCTGGAGTCTGCTTCAGATTCTGTATCTTCCTCTTTCTCTGGCCCTTCCTCTCTCTCTCTCTCTCTCTCAAAAAATAAATAAACATTTAAAAAAATTTTTAAAAGATATACTAATATAGTAAATTTAACAAATTTAAAACTAGAAAATCTCTTCATACCCTGTTCACTGCTTTTATGTAAAATGGGGTGATTAGAGTCCAGAAAAGGAATTTTAAGTTTAACTAGAATAACAGAGGACATTTTTTTAAGAAAGAAGATGGTTCTTTTGTACTTACTGTGATGTCATTAAATTACAAAATAAGCCAACAGGCATACAAAACCACAGAAGAAGTTCTGGGGTTTTTCTCATTAGCTTTGCTATGCTCATTAGTCTTTGAATTAGGACTTTGCTCCAGTCTTTTTTTAAACAAAGATTTAGTTGCAATTTATAGAAGTGAAGAGGAAATGGGATACAGTGAGAATTGATGAGGGAGATTGCACTGCTAAGAACCTTGGTTTATAGTGGTGATAAACATAAGTCAAAGAGTCCAACAATCTTGAAATTGATTTTTATGCAGTGAACAGATGGTGAACCACATAAAAATACTTAAAAGTAAATACTGTAATACAGAGAAATACTTATGCTATTATGTTAATTGAAAAAGGAGGATACACACTTTTATGATCATTACTCATACATGGAATGAGTATTTATCAACCATACTATGTGCACAGTACTTTATTAGCTGCTAGGAATACAGTGACAGGTAAGACAGAAAGAGTCTTCTTTTTTAGAGTCTACAACCTTGTTGTGGGGTGGGGATGCAAGGGTGGGAAAGTAAATTAATGCAGACAATTAAACAGATATTCAATGCAAAATGTTTTAAGTCTTAAAAGGGGGAATTACATGGTGCCTCAAGACTAGAAATGGGTCTAAATTCAAAAACCCAAAGAAGGCTCCTAGGAGGAAAAACTCAAATGCATTTGGATTAAATTTTAAAAATAGGTGGGATGTCAAGCAACCTAATTGTGATTGGGTTGGGGAATAAGACATACAAGTAGAGAGCATTGTTTTCTTTTTTAAAATTGTATGTTTGAAATTGTACTTAGTGAATATAACTTTTATAATGGGAAAAATAAATTGAAGATTGAAATAACAAAACAACAATGAGGGGATAAAGTTAATTTAGGTACAAAGACAAATACTTAAGGTAATTATTAACTGAATAAAAGATAGGAATTTACACAGGAAGAATTTCCAGTAGAGCTAAGTTAGGTACTGGGTAAAGTGTGTATACATGTATGTTGATTTTACGTAGCAGGACAGGGTGCAACAAGGGATTTAGCCAAAAGAGAACATTAAAATAACTCCTAGATGCCAAAGTCAAGAAGTCCAGTGTCCCTCTTCACAGCTAGTTTCCTTCTGTCAGTCTATCTGCTGTCCTTCCACACTTTTAACATCTTATATTCACATCACTCCTTTTCATTTTCCTCTGAAGAATATTGTTATGGGCCAGTTTTGTGTATGTATTTCTAATGCAATTTCTTTAATAGCTCTTATTCTCATTTTTATTTGTGATATTTAGTATAGGAAATGTGCTTGATTAACTTTTTAGAAAATTGAAACTTTCCTCAAATGCTAGATGTATTTAAGTGTTTTAAAGATCAATTTCTAATTCAAATTGAAAAACAGAAACAATAACTTTCTAAATGAGAATTGTATAATTACAAAATGTTCTACATCCCTATTTCCCACTGCAATTTTGCCTACTACATAGTAGACATTGAGTAAGTTAGTTTTTAATGACTGTGGAATACATACATATACACATACATAAAAGCTTACATATCATTTTTACATACATTAAAACTTTTGCCAGATAAAAACTTACCCTTTAACTTCAAAATAATAATAAATCTAATGTTAAGTTTATTTGGCAAAATCATCCACAGTGATGTTGAGTATATCTTAGTTCATTGTATATAATTATGTAAAAGATGTTTAATCTAGTTGTGTGCCCTTTGGCATTACTAAACCAATGAAAGATATTGAGGTGAAAACTTCACTACGGTACAATTTTATGTGTTTTAAAATCATGGAATCGTGGTAAAAAAAATGAATGAGTTATTTTATCTCTTCAGGAATGTTGCTTTATCTGCCTATAAAGCAGGGAAGTCATCTCAGGGACTGGTAAATGAATGAACTCATTGTGGTGCATACAATTGACTTGAATTCACTTTTTTATGTGACCCTGTATGGATACCTGAAAGATGCTCTCTACATTGTACCATCCTTGTTAGGAAACGGAAGCAGGAAATGAATGGCTAAAGTGAATCCTGAAGTCAGAACAGTATTAGAAAACTAGAGTTAAGAAGAAAATATTCCAAAAACAAATGATGGGAAGAACTGAGAAAAGAGGGAACCACATTTACTCAGCACTCTTTTGGGTTGTTACCTCATCATCATAGAGAAGTCAAATGCATCCAGTAAAATAAGAGTCATCATTATAGTAAAAATTAATTGGATTTTTACATTACCAAAACAATTAACAAGATAAATATCTATATTTTATTAATTTTAGAAGATCTTGTGTCTAATCCTAATGCTTCCTTAAGGTTGTGTATATGCCACATTCACTTTAATGAATATCTGGAAGCCGTGTGATACATATGTATGTAATTAGATAACACAGATCATAAAATTATTTCTAATTTTTGAGTATTGATTTGAGCAAATCAAATTCAACAATACTTTAGAGCTTTACCTCTAAATTCAAATATTAAACTAGTACCTAACACAAGTATTTTGTGTGGATAATATAAATGTGAACCATATGAAAATGCTGTTTTCATAGATCAAAATTAGGTGAAATTTATTATTTTTATATGGCATAATGCATTTTTTAGTTAACAGACTTTTTAGTACAGTTTTAGATTTATAAAAAGAAAATTGAGTAGATAACACAGAGAGCTCCCATATACCCCTTCCACCAACCACAGTTTCCCTATTATTAACATCTTGCATTGGTGTGTGTATTTGTTAAAATTAATGAACTGATATTGACACATTATTATTAACTACAGTTCATAGTTTACATTAAGGTTTACTCTTGATGTTGTACACTTCCTTGTGTTTGATAAACACATGTCATGTATCCACCATTAGAATGTCATACAAAATAGTTTCAGTACCCTAAAAATCCCGTGTTTCACCTCTTAATCGTAAACTCTCTCTCCCCACAACCCTACCAGCAACCGATTTTTTTACTCTAAGTTTTATCTTACCAGAATGCCACATAACTATAATCATACAGTATGTGGTCTTTTCAGACTGTTTTTATTAAGTTATTAATATGCTTTTAACATTCTTTCATGCCTTGTTGTGGCTTGATAGCTCATATCTTCTTTTATTGCTGAATGATATCCCACTGTGTGGATATATACAATTTGCTTTTCCTCTCAACCTGATGTAGGATATCTTGTTTGCTTCTAATTTTTGGCAATTACATATAAAATTGCTCTAAGCATTCATTTGCATGTCCATGTGTGGATAGAAGTTTTCAAAGTCATTGGAAAAATATCTAGGAATGAGATTGTTGCATCACATAGTAAGACTATGTTTATCTTTGTAAGAAATTACCACACTCTACAAAAATGGCTGTAACATTTTTGCAATTCCACCAGCAATGAAGGAGAGTTCTTGTTGCTCCACCTTCTCATCCGCATTTGGTATTGCCAATTGTTTGGATCTTTGTCATTCTAATAGATATGTAGTGATATGTCATTATTGTTTAAATTTCCTTGACGACATATGGTATTGAGCACCACTTTACATACTTATTTGCCATCAGTATACCTTCTTTGGTGAGATGTCTATTCAGACTTTTTGCTAATTTTTTAAGCAGGTTTTTTTCTTATAGTTCATTTTTAAGAGCTCTTTATATATTTTTTAAAGAAGTCCTTTACCTGCTCCATCAGTTTCCAGATATAGGCTAATTAAAACCCAAATTCCCTTGGTAGCAGCTGGGAAAGTATAGAGTCAAACCCCTTCTAAAGAGAATCTTGGGGCAGAGCATTTTTGCCTGTTCCCTCTGTACTGAGCTCAGAGGGATAGCAAAGTAATCAAAACAGTCTTTTCGTTTTCAGTGGTCTTGGGATACTCACAAGTCAGTCATTCTATTGACTTTACGAACTGGATGATTAGGAAGTCAGCCCCTTGGGTGGCAGCCATAAAAGTTAGCGTGCTAGATGTGTGAACAGTCTCCTTGCAGGAAGAAGTCAGAGACTTAGTTTTATCTCTGGAGCTGGCCAGCAGTGGGGGAGGCATGGTAAGTGCCTACAAACTGATTTGGTCTCCCAGAATCCCATCAGCTCTCAGATGCAAGGAAATTGGAAGTTAAACCTCAGGCTACAGCTGGAAAAGTGCGCAAACCTCTTCCATGGAGAAACTGGGAGCTTATCATTTTTGTCTATTCCCTATGTGCTAAGCCAAGGGGGATAGCTATGGGAAGTGTTTCCTCATCCCTTTAAAACTGCCTCTATGTTTTCTGTTATCCTGGGAGTATTTCAAATGTTAAGCCCCATTGGCTCACATCTTGGTGATTTGGGACTCAGTCCCTCAGGTGGCAGTTATAAAATCTGCAACACTAGATATGTGATGCAAACCCTTCTCTTCCCAGGGAGACCCTGAGAGTTGGGGATGATTGTAAGGTGTTGTGCCAGGAGTGGGGTTTATGATGTGAATGTGTCTCAGGTTTTCCTACTCAATTTGATGTATTTTCTCAGTCACCTGGTGTTTAGAAGTGCCTTGAACGATTTCTTGACTTCCCTCAGAGGCCACTGATCTATACGAAGCTGTTTATTTGGTACATATGTAGAACGAGGAAGAGTCCAGAGCCTCCTACTCTGCCATCTTGCTCACATCCTATAACTTTCTTCAATTACACAATCTTACAGTGCCAGAGTTCCAGAAACCTACTGATCATACTTTTCACCAAAAAATGTCATAGACAGTCCCCTCAAAAAGTTTCGGATGGAGAGTTATTTTCTTAAATGTACAGATAGTGCCAATTGCCAGTAAATTTTCTTTACTATTGAATAAAATTATCATTTCTTTCTTGAGTAGTCTTTGCCATTTTCTTTGTCTATTTCACACTGCAAAGTTCCCAGAACTTACTTTACTCATACCACAATCTTGTGAACAAATTTCTTTCCCAACCTTTTTTAAGTCTGTGCATTATGTGTTTTATTGGTTCTGAAAATTCCTAGTCATTATTTCTAAAAACATTGCCTCTCTTCTACTCTCTCCCTAGTCTTTCTTTCTGAAAGATTGATTAGATATTCTTATTGTGATCTTTTTCTAATTTCTCTCTGATAGTTTTCATAAGCTATTCTGTTTGTATATTTCCTTAAGATAGGTATATTATAGATAAATATATTGATATATAAACAGATATAGATATATAGATAGAGATAGATCTTTACATATAGATATAGGTAGATATAGATATATAAATATATATCTATGTAAGCTATTATCTATTCAGGTATACAGGTTCCCTGTAAATCTGTGTATCAAGTTTTTGCTTCTAGTAATCATATTTTTATTTCTGGAACTTCTATTTGTTTCTTTTTCAATATGCTAGTCATCCTTAATAGTCACTTGTCACATATTCATATGTTTTACTTCATATATTTAAAAAAAAACATTTTATTCACAACTATTCTATAGCCTGTATCTGAAAGTCCCAATATCTATAGCCTGGGATGTGAATGGGGGGATATAGAACCATATTAGTTGTCTCTGATGAGATGTACTTGTGGTGACTTCCCTTCTTATATGCTTGGTCATCTCTATAAGCTCTTTATTAATCTCAATTTTAAGAGTCTTATGAACCTAACTGGCAATACTTTCTTCTAGACAAGACTTATACTGTCTAGAAGACAAAAGTTGCCTGTGATGTGGAAGTCTCCAATCCCATTTAAAGGTCCAGATCAATAATAGATGTTTCAACCTCAGCTCAAAACCCTTGTTCTGGCCTGAGGATCAGTGCTTGAATGCAGAACTGCTTTTGGAATCTGTTCCCAGGACAACTCCTTTTCTTCATGTCTCACTACTCTGTTTCAACTCAGACACAAGATCTCAGATGGTAATTATAAGAAGGAGAAGAAGAAAGAAGAATTTGAATTTGCAAGGTCCATGGAGACCTCTCTTATACTTTCATGTCATCATCAAAAGACATTTATTTTGAAAGTAGTTTTCTGATGTAGGAGGTCCTATCAAAATATCTAGTCTACCAGAAGCAGATATCCCCCAAAGATTTTTTCAGAAACTACATTGCATTATCTCATACTAGACACGTTGATCAACTACTCCCAATAATTTAATACAAAGTACCTTTAATCCTTGCATATTCCATTGCTTGACAATAGAAATGTCGATTGCCAATGTAATACTTTACATTTGAGTTTATGCTAAATTGAATTTTGACCATTTCATCTGAGTCAACATGTTTTTGAATTGTAATTCTTTCATAGAATGAATTGGTAATTCCTCTCAGCATTTGATCATCTGCAAAGTTGATTCAGTTAATAAAGAAAGGGGAAAACTGACTGAGGCCTCTGAGACCCTCCCACAGTTTAGCACAAGAATGCTATAGAATTAGAAAATGAGCTCTGAAAAAACTAGAATAAAGGCTGTGAAAGTTGTTGGGGGAGGGTTGTGACCAAGTGCCCTCAGGCAGGGAGGGGCAGATTTCCAAGAGAGCATGGGATGGAGGATTTAATTTATGGTTTTCATTTTTTTGCCATATAGCCTTTAGTGGATTATTTTCTAGATTTATGTGACTGTAATACAGAAAAAAAAGAAAGAAAACTGAATTTCTTAATATATTAAAAATGGTATACTATAGTTATGTTCAGTGTTTTTCAGGAATGTAATAAAGATTCAGCATCACCAACGTACTTCACCATTAAAAAACACTATTCTAGGCACTGGGCTTAAAATGGTAAATAAAGAGAAATGTACCCTCATGGAGTTTACATTTTGATAAATAAACTGATAATGATAGTGACATTTAAATAGGGTTTATAATGAGCCAGTCATGGTTTTGAGTGCTTTTATTTATCTGTGTGAATATAATTTTCACAGCACCAATAAGAGTTCTGTGCCATGTCTCTCCTTCACCAATGAAGATCTGAAGGACAAAGAGATTAAGAAACTTGCTTGAAGTCATGCAGTTTGTGGTGGTAGAGTCCAGATGCCAACTGTGCAGTCTCCTCTGGAACTGTGCTTGGAACAGGGAAATAAATTGATGTGTTATCACTTACTCCCATCAGAATACAAAAATTAAAGAGGAGAATGACAGTACACACTTCTGCAGAAGAGGGGAACATAAGAATTCTAGAGCAACCAAACAGGTCCAGCCATTTTGTGAAGCTATAGTGAAGGTTTTAGGAATCTTAAACGTGTGTAGACACTGGAATTCAGAGTGCTTGAACTCTGATGTTCACACAGGGTTCTGCTAGATATTGATCATGGGTTGCAGGTGGGCGAAGGAAGTTGAGGATAACTCGGATGTCTATCCATAAAGTAGTGATGATAACAATGAGCAGAAAGTTGCTAAAGGTGCATTCAGCAATAATATTCAGGCCTCAAAATCATACTGTTGAGTTAGGAGAGTGGTAAATAGAATAATACATCATTTAGTTAATTTAAAATACATATAAACATGTAGATAGATATTTAAAGGAAACTTTTAAGGGTTTGCTTCATACATATAAGCAAGTTTTTGAGTAGGATGAGAATGGACATCAGGGAAAGAAGGAAAAGCAAAATGAAACAAAAGTATGATTTCCTCAGACTGAGGAGAACAATAAGCCATGAACTAATTAAAAAAAAAATGTGATTAGCTCGACTCTGCATGTGAAGACCAAATGAATCGATCAATCAACCAGTCAAGAAAATAAGATCCCTTGGCTAGAGTCAATTAGAAAATAAGTACATCAAATTTTTCCCCCAAAGGCGACTATAAATTCAACATTTTCCTTTTTTACCATAGTTCTTTTTGCAGCCTATTTCTCTTTCACACTTTTAATCCCTCCTTAAGGCTGATAGGGTTAACTCCATAACTCAAAATAATTCAGAAAGAAAGTGTCATTGAAATATAAAAAGGAAACATCCTGCATCACTCAGAATTTTTTTATGGCAATGTAAATTCTCTTCATTCAAAAAGCATCTTTTAATATTTTAATTAGGATACTGTTTTATATGAAAGGAACATCTGATTTTAGAAATGCAAATGAGGGTATGCTAGGAAACAAAGGTACAGAATTAAAAAGGTAATATGCAGTTCAGCAACCAGCAATGAAGAGAAAGAATGTGGGGAAGGATCAAGGAAATAACCTGATTTTTGAAGTGAAAATTGTACTAACATTTTTCAAATTTAGCAATTTGACAAGGTTAATGACAGTTTTAATATACTTTATGCTTTAAAATGCAATAATTATCTGTGGCTAATAAACTTGAAATCAGTCAAACTGCATATATTTATTGACAGCAAGGGGAAGTACTTACCCACCCTGTACAGGTTCCTGATAGCGCCCCCCAGCTGGCTGAGTCGTCATCTACAGCCGTTCACTTAATGTCAGGGCTTCCTTTTCCCCTTTCCCTTTTTGTTCACTGCTACAAAACAAAGAAGACATTAATTGTAAACCATGCTATGAAATACAGCTGAATTTTACAGCTTTCTCATTTTAGACATGAGGGATTTGAGCCTCTGAAAGGTTAAACCAGCTGACCAAGTAACAAAAAAGAACTGGGACTAAAATCCAGGTCTTTACTCAGAGTTCATGCTCTCAACACCTAGACCACAGTGCCCAGGGACTCAGGACTACTTCACTCCTACAGGAGAAATTTAGCCGTATCTTTTCTTTTTGTTCTTTCTTTTTTTTTCAAATAAACTTGTGTTGTCCTTTGTTGCTAACAGGAAAGGAAACCTGTCTAAAAGAAAAGCTTCAAAAGAGCCACAAATAACTGAGACCACATTATTCAGGAGAGACATCTTAGTAAGAAGTAGCAACAGAGGTGGAAAAAGAAAGAGAAAGGCATTCTGAAGCCATAAGAAGTAAAGAAAGGAAGTTAATGGAGAGCTGCATAGCCAAAGACAGAAAAATTTCCCTGGAATGGATTCATATTAACAACAATACTGAGCCCACTGTTCTACATGGTCTGCAGATCTGTGGCTGTGTTGTTCACTCATCAACAAAATCCTTTATGCCCAACCTCACATCCATTATCCAGCCTCCAGCTGAGGAGAACAAGAAAGAACAGAATGGAGTAATGGAAACATGCTTCACAAGTTGGAAAGGGATGCACTCAGATAATGGGTTAAGAAACTGTACAGGTTTAACAAGGGAATGATCTATCATCTCACATTTCAGTTTCAAATTCTGAATTGCTTTCTCTCAGGATCATTGATCTCCACGGTTAACTTACATATTGAATCTTGAATTAGTTATTAAGAAAAAAAGAATTGGGGTGCCTGGCTGGCTCAGTCAGTCAAGCATCTGACTTTTGATTACACTCAGGTCATGATATCACAGTTAATGGGTTCAAGCCCCACATCAGCCTCCACGCTGTCAGTGTGGAGCCTGCTTAGGATTCTCTCTCTTTCTTTATCCCACCCATGTGCTCACTCGCTCTCTCTCACTCTCTCTCACAAAAATAGGTAAAATAAACCTGAAAACAATTAAAAAAAAGAAAAAAAACCAATTTACTTACACAGGAACTATTTGTAAATACAGTAATACTCTGTGTAGTGTATGACTTATAATGAGACTGAATAGTAATAGTAATAGGTAATAGTAATAGGTTATATCTGTTCTTTAGGGTCATATAGACTTTGGAAAAATACTTAGCATCCTGGAACTCACATATTTACCTGTGAAATGAAAATAATAATAGGCATCTCAGAGAATTTTTGTGAAGGTTAATTTAGATGAATATAAAAAGGTACCTTGCACAACACTTGGCATATGCAGTAGTGAGTAAGCATTGCTATTGATAATGGTAGCAGTGCTAATAAAATTGTATTAGATATATAGAATAAGGGAAAATCGTACAGTCTATGATTCAAGGGTCTTTCCCATTAGTAAGAGGTAAGATCTGTATAAACAAAAATAGGCTCAATTTACATGGAACTGAGTACTGAAATCTTTAGAATGAAGACTTCCTCAAGTGAAGAAAGGCTGGAAAGAAGACTGAGCTCCACATCCTGGAAATTGCTCAGTGTGAAGATAGGGAAACAAAAATCGGTCACCAACATTAGAAAGTTAACCTAGAGAATTTCCCTTGTCCCTCAAACCCAGCAGTATTGAGGTCAGAGCACTTGGAATTCCAGGAATCTGGGCTATAGAGTGACAAAAACATCTCCAGAGGCCCACAGAGACAGCTTGGCAGTCCATAGATGCATGATTGTGAATTGGGAGAGATAAAACGGTGGCATAGGCACAGAGGGGAGGGATCCACTTCTGTGGAGAGACAAAAGGAAAAGAAAGAGAGGCTGTGCAAGTGTGGGATTGTATTTGGACAAGAGAAAAATTTCTCTGGACCACAGATCTGGGAATGGAAAAAATGGAGAGAGCCAGTTTCTACTTTGCAAACAGCCTTGGGAGTGATGATCCAGGGTTGTGGGACTTTCTCTGGACTGGGGCAGCTTTCCTATGCATGTGCCTGTGTTGCTGCTGGTGCACATGTCTGGAGGGGAGGGGGAGCCTCCTTAGCAAGCTCAGAGGTGCATTGGTAGAAAGAAGTCCCTCCCCATAGTGCTGTGGAAAGAGGGCATATTGCCACTCCAAAGACAAAAGACCCGGCAGGCACCAGCCAGAGGCCCTTTGTCATCTGGGCAGAGTGGAACTACCCCAGAACCCAGGGCCTTGGGGAGTGGGATCCTTTAAGACATTGGGATTTTAATCCTAGTCAAACCCCTGGAAGGTGTCGAAGACTGTGGAGTGGGGCATACTGGCCTGTACCTGTCCACACAGTGCTGTGAGGACTGCCTGAACACTGTGGTTTGGGATACCTGGTCCAAGGAAGAAAGAGTGGGGTGTCACCATTTTTCTCCCCAGCACCAACACAGTGGGACTCCAGGGAAAGGACCTTGGAATGGTGGAGGTGGAACTGCTTACATGAAACCCTGCCCCTTCATGCCTGTTAGATGCTTATCTACCAGAGTGAGATTGACACTAACAAACAAGATGGCCCCTCCTCCAGACCGACAAAGCCACTAGTTCCAATGCACCAACAGATAACTGTCTGGTGCTTTTACATTTTCTGATTTGATTTTTGGTCAATTCTTATTTTATATATATATATATATATATATATATATATATATATATATATTTTACCTTTTATCTTTTCTTCTTCTTTCTTTCTCTTTTCTGGTTGTTGGTTTATTCAATCAGGCATTTCCACTCTACTGTTTTTACACCTCTTCTGTATGTATCTCCTTCCTTATTTTCCTCTCTCTCTCTCTCTCTCTGGATTAAACCTTATAGTTTCTTTGATTCTTTGCCTGTTTTTTCCCCTCTACCACTGTTTTTTCTCTCTTTGCACATTACAAGCTTTCTTCCAGCACCCCCCTTTTTAATTTTTTCCAGGGTTACTTCAACAAACAAATCAAAGCACACCTGATGGAAGGTCTAAACCACCACTATGAGCAACCAGAGACACATCAACAGAGAGCATGCAACACACTCCAAAAACACTGCCTGACATGCCAGACCCTGACCAGTGTATGGCCTCTTTTTTAATATAGTAGTACTCACAGGTGCAGGACAAATAACAAACTGGTAAAAAGCATAAAAAGACATAAAATTAGCCAATATGACAAAATAGAAGAATTGTCCTCAAAAGAAATTCCAGAAAGAAATAACAGCCAGAGAATTGCTCAAAAAAGATATATATCAGAACAAGAATTTAGAATAATAGTCATAAGACTAATAGCTTGGCTTCAAAAAACCATAGAAGACAGCAGAGAATCTTTTCTTGCAAAGATCAAGGACCTAAGAAATAGTCATGACAAATTAAGAAATGTTGTAAATGAGATGCAAAATAAACTAGATGTTGTGACAGCAAGGAAGGAGGAAGCAGAGGGGAGAATAAGTGAAATAGAAGATAAAATTATGGGGAATGATGAAGTTGAGAAAAAGAGAGATAAGAAAATACTAGACCATGAGGGGAGAATTAGAGGCCTAAGTGATTCAATGAAATGTAATAATATCCATAGCATAGGAGTTCCAGAAGAAGATGAAGAGACAGCAAAAGGGGTAGAAGGTTTATTTGAATTGAGAATTTCCCTAAACTGGGGAAGGAAGCAGACATCCAAGTCTAGGAGTCACAAAGAACCCCCTTCAGAATCAACAAGAGCAGGTCAACATCAGGACATATCCTAGTGAAACTGGCAAAGTACAAAAGAGAATTCTGAAAGCAGCTAGGGACAAACAGGTCTTAACCTTCAAGGGTAGATACATAAGAGTAGTAGCAGAATTGTCCACTGAAACTTGGCAGGCCAGAAGAAAGTGGAAGGATATATTCAATGTGTTGAATAGGAAAAATATTCAGCTAAGAATCCTTTATCCAGCAAACCTGTCACTAAGAATAGAAGGAGAAATAAAGGCTTTCCCAGACAAATAAAAACTAAAGCAATTAGTGACCACTAAACAAGCCTTGCAAGAGATTCTAAGGGGGACTCTGTGAGTGGAAAGCAACAAAGACTGCAAAGGACTGGAGACACTACCACAAACATGAAACCTACAGATACCACAATGACATTAAATCCATATCTTTGAATAATCACTCTGAATGTAAATGGACTAAATGCCCCAAACAAAAGACATAGGGTATCAGAATGAATGAGAAATTAATTAAGGGGTCTATTCATCAAGAGGAGTTAATAGTTATAAATGTTTATGCCCCAACTTGAAACACCAAAATATATAAATCAATTAATCACAAACATAAGCAAACATATTGGTAATAATATGGTAATTGTAGGTGACTTTAATGCTCCACTTACAACAATAGACAGATCAACTAGGCAAAAATCAATAAACAAACAATGGCTTTGAATGATACACTGGACCAGATGGACTTGACATATATGTTCAGAACTTTTCATCCAAAAGCAACAGAATACACATTCTTCTCGAGTGCACATGAACATTCTCCAAAATAGATCACATACTACATCATAAAACAGCCCTCAACAAATATAAAAGGATTGATATCATACCATGCATATTTGCACATCACAATGCTATGAAACTTGAAATTAACCACAAGAAAAACATTTGGAAAGTTTACAAATGCATGGAGGGTAAAGAACACCCTACTAAAGAATGAATGGGTCAACCAGGCAATTAAAGAAGAAATTTGAAAATTTATAGAAGGAAATGAAAATGAAAACATGACAGTCCAAACACTTTGGAATGCAACAAAGACAGTCCTAGGAGGAAAATACATTGTAATCCAGGCCTATCTCAAGAAGCAAGAAAAATCCCAAATACGGAACCTAACCTCACACCTAAAGGAACTAGAAGCAGAGAAACAAAAAACCCCAAAGCCAGCAGAAAAGAAATAATAAAGATTAGAGAAGAAATAAACAATATAGAATAAAAAAATAGTAGAACAAATCAATGAATCTAAGAGTTGGTTTTTTGAAAGAATAAATAAAATTGATAGACCCCTAGCCAGACTTCTCAAAAAGAAAAGAGAGAGAACCCAAATAGATAAAATCACGAATGAAAGAGGAGAGATCACAATCAACACAACAGAAATAAAACAGTTATTAGAGAATACTATGAAAAATTATATGCCAACAAACTAGACAACCTGGAAGAAATGGGCAAATTTCTAGACACCTACACACTACCAAAACTCAAACAGGAAGAAATAGAAAATTTGAACAGATCCATAAACAGTGGAGAAATTGAATCAGTTATCAAAAATCTCCCAACAATAAGAGTCTTGGGACAGAAGGTTACACAGGGGAATTCTATCAGACATTTAAAGCAAAGTTAATACCTATTCATTTCAAGCTGTTCCAAAAAAATAGAAATGAAGGAAAGCTTCCAGACTCATTCTATGAAGCCAGCATTACCTGGATTCCCAAACCAGACAAAGACCCCACTAAAAAGGAGAATTACAGGTCAATATCCCTGATGAACATGGATGCAAAAATTCTCAACAAGATACTAGCTAGTCAAATTCAACAGTATATTAAATAATTACTCACCATGATCAAATAGGATTTATTCCTGGATTTCAGGGCTGGTTCAATAGCTACACATCAATCAATGTGATAAACTACATGAATAGAAGAAAGGATAAGAACCATGTGATTCTGTCAAGAGATGCAGAAAAAGCATTTGACAAAATTCAGCATCCTTTCTTAATAAAACCCTCAAGAAAGTCTGGATAGAAGGATCATACCTTAACATCATAAACGCCATATATGAAAGCCCATGTATCATCCTCAATGGGGAAAAACTGAGAGCTTTCCCCCTGAAATCAGGAACATGCGGGATATTCACTCTCACCGCTGTTGTTTAACATAGTGTTGGAAGTCAGACAACAAAATAAAATAAAAGGCATCCAAATTGGCAAAGATGAAGTCAAACTTTCACTTTTCACAGATGACATGATACTCTACATGGAAAACCCAAAAGACTCCCCTAAAAAACTGTTAAAACTGATATGTGAAATCAGCAAAGTTGCAAGATATTAAAACAATGTACAGAAAACAGTTGCATTTCTATACACCAATAATGAAGCAACAGAAAGAGATATCAAGACATCAAATCCCATTTACAATTGCACCAAGAACCATAAAATATATAGGAATAAACCTAACCAAAGAGGTAAAAGATCTGTGTGCTGAAACTATAGAAAACTTATAAAGGAAATTGAAGAAAACACAAAGAAATGGAAAAACATTCTATGCTCATGGATTAGAAAAACAAAAAATAGTTAAAATGTCAGTACTACCCAAAGCAGTCTACATATCCAATACAATCCCAATCAATAGTACCAGCATTCTTCTCAGAGCTAGAATAAACAATCCTAAAATTTGTATGGAACCACAAAAGACCCCAAATAGCCAAAGTAATGTTGAAAAAGAAAAACAAAGGTGAAGGCATCACAATTCTGGACTTTAGCCTGTATTACAAAGCCGTAATCATCAACACAGTATGGTATTGGCACAAAAACAGACACATAGAACAGTGGAACAGAATACAGAACCCAGAAATTGACGCACAAATGTATGGCCAATTATCTCTGACATAGCAAGAAGGAGTATCAAATGGAAAAAGGACAGTCTCTTTAGCAAATAGTAATGGGAGAATTGGATAGCAAAATGCAGAAGAATGAAACTGAACCACTTTCTTAAACCACACACAAAAATAAACTCAAAATGGATGAAAGACCTAAATGTGAGACAGGAAACCATCAAAATCCCAGAGAAGATAACAGACAACAACCCCTTTGATCTCAGATGCAGTAACTCTTTTTTTTTTAATTTTTTAATGCTTTTATTTATTTTTGAAAGAGAGAGAGAGAGAGAGAGACAGCGTGAGCATGGGAGGGGCAGAGAGAGAGGGAGACACAAAATCTGAAGCAGACTCCAGGTTCTGAGCTGTCAACATAGAGCCCAACGCAGGGCTCAAACTCACAAACTGTGAGATCATGACCTGAACCGAAGTTGGACCCTTAACTGACTGAGCCACTTAGGCACCCCTCAGCTGCAGTAACTTCTTACTCAACACTTCTCCAAAGGCAGAGAAATAAAGGAAAAATGAAATTTTGGGACCTTCTCAAGATAAAAACTTCTGCACATCAAAGGAAACAACAAAAGTAAAAACGGTAACAATGGAATGGGAGAAGATATTTGAAAATGACATATCGAATAAAAGGTTAGTATCCTAAATCTATAAATAACTTACCAAACTTAACACCCGAAAAGCAAATAATCCATTGAAGAAATGGGTAGAGGACATTGATAGAAACTTCTCCAAAGAAGACATCCAGATGGCCAACAGACACATGAAAAGATGCTCAACATCACTCATCATCAGGGAAATACAAATCAAAACCACACTGAGATATCACCTCACCAGTAAGAGTGGCTAAAATTAACAACTCAAGAAGTGACAGGTGTTGGTGAGGATGTGAAGAAATGGAAACCCTCTTGCACTGTTGGTGGGAAACCAACTGGTGCAGCCACCCTGGAAAACAGTGGGGAGATTCCTCAAAAAATTAAAAATAGAACTACCCTACGACCCAGCAATAGCACTACTAAGAATTTATCCAAAGGTTACAGGAGTGCTGATTCATAGGGGCACATGTACCCCCCAATGTTTATAACAGCATTATGAACAATAGCCAAATTATAAAAAGAGCCCAAATTTCCATCAACTGATGAATGAATAAAGAATATATATATCTATATATCTATATATATAGAGATAGATAGATAGATAGATAGATATATGGATATATGGAATAAGGAATACTACTCAGCAAGAATGAAAAAGAATGAAATCTTGCCATTTGCAACAACATGGATGGAACTGGAGGGTATTATGCTAAGTGAAATAAGTGAGTCAGAGAAAGACAGATATCATATGTTCTCACTCATATGTGGAATTTGAGAAACTTAACAGAAAACCATGGGGGAAGGGAAGGAAAAAAAATAGTTACAAACTGACAGGGAGCCAAACCATAAGAGATTCTTAATACAAAGAACAAACTGAGGGTTGATGGGAGAGGGGGTGCCAGGGGGAGGAGAAAATGTGTGAGGGGCATTGAGGAGGGCACTTGCTGGGATGAGCACTAAGTGTTTTACGTAAGAAATGTATGCATATACACAGTATGAGGAACTATGAAGTGTGAACACACTTCAATGTTATCAATAAAATAAGGAATGTTTTCTTCTATGTATTTGTAAAACCTTCTGAGGGTTCTAAATTCATTAATTACTGTAATAAAAAGAAAAAGAATACTTTTTAAAAAACACAATTAAACTACATGTACAGCAACACTGCTCACACTAAAACAGCCAATGGAAATGGCTATATGAACATAATGTTTCTCAAATATCTGCTGCAGTTCTGTGACTGAAATTGGACAACATTAGGCAAAAACGGGTCTTAAAGGACAACGTGATCCATACCTTCCAAATTCCTTGCAATAGACAACCCTAAATGGCTTCCACAGTCAGTAAGCAAAGATGTAAAGCTATTCCCATCCTGCGTGTGAGTGGGGTTGGGTGTGACTATAGCATGGATAAAAGTTGCTGCCTCTTAGCCAGCATAATGGTCTACACACTACCGACTCACATATAACCATCAGCAAAACCTTTTATATGATGAAGGTGCAGAGAGAAATATTCAGATCTATAATATTGAAACCACCAAGACTTTATATTTCCCAAAGTAACAATTTGTAACTCACATATTAATTTTTACGTCAAGTATTTAGCTTTATGTGTGTCCGCCACATTGAAAAAAATAAATTGTTCTGTGTCCCAATTTTATCACAATAAGAAGTACTGAATAACTTATAAGCCCAGTCTCCTCTGGTGAGTTATGAACAAGTTCGCCTTTCTGAAAAGAAAATTAAATTCCTATTGCATCTGGAAACTCTTGCTAAAATATTTTATTACTGTTGTTAAGCGGTTTAGAATAATGGAGGCAGGGTTAAAGTAAATACTATCTTCATTATCTGTCTCTTTAATTGTTGAATTGTCTATTTTAGCACCAGAGTTTCATGGTTTATTTAATGTCAATTATGAAACAGAAGTTAAGGAAGGGCATGTACTATTAGAATCATGCCACCCAAAAAATAGCCAAGAAAATATAAGTGGTCATCTCAAATGAAACATACTTATTTTTATTTTCATAGCAGATAAGTTTGCTAGATTCAACACATGTTCAAATCTAAGCATCATGGGAGAAACAATACAAGTTGGTTTAGACTGGGTAATAAAGAGAAATAGATATCAGTAAATATGGAGGATACTTAAAGAATTATTGAGTATATAAATTACATATCTCTCTGATTTTATCTGCAAATCAAGGTTTTACTGAATTCTAAGACGAACTAAAATGTCTCATTTAATTTTACCAAAAATACACTATTTTCAATATTAAAAGTCATCCAAATTAATTCATTCAAAAGATATGTAACATCTACTCTGTGGAAGGTGCTCACACCACATCTGTCAATGACAGGAACTTCTAGCCAATATTCCAGTTCTTCAGCGAGTGAAAACAACCTCCAATATTTTTAACAGGCCCCTTAGCCAAATAGAAGACATTAATGTCTTCTTCAGGTTAGGGGCGGAAATGCTTTCTAATAAATCAAAGCAAAAGTATATCGATAGTTATTTCTGTGCATTTGTGTTCTTGGGTATTGATGTGATTCTAGATAATTCTTCAGTTGCATAACCATTGGAAGAAAAATATGACATTTGTTTTTGCTAGAAAATAAATTGTAAATTCACAGAGCCTGAATTGAGTTGCTGACTAAATTTAATGGTGTTGATTGTTCATCTTTTATGTACAAATTACAGCCTGGGATAGAAGGGTAAGTTACACCATTCTCAGCAGCAGGAGACACTAAGTTTTTTTGCGTGGGGGGCAAAAGTAGGGGAACAAATACAGAGTTGATCATTTTAAAAAGGATTAACCATGATTGACAGTATTTGAGGGGCAATATTTATAAGAAAATTCACTTAAGAGACTGTATATGTTTGTGACACTAGAAAAAAACCCTAATGGAACTAATGGCATTTGAAGGGAACCTCAGAGGTAAATATTTGGAGTGGCAGAAGGAAGATAAACAGCAGTGGGTTATTGTAGATGAATTATGAAGGCAAAAGAAATAAACCCAAGAGTTGCATTTGGAAGAAATTTTCAAAGAATTCAGGAATTAGCAGGCTCTGCAGTAGAGGAAATGGACTATAAATGGAAATGTGGGTTTAAAATATTGATGCGTTGTAAACATAGAATTTGCATTCATTCATTGCATTAATACACTAGGCTTATTTACAGAAATGAGAACGTCAATAGGAATAGCACATTATGGGAAATATTGAGAAGAAGTGAATGGATTCATTTTTCAACCTGCCACATTTCAGTTCCTTGTAGGAATCCAAGGCAAATCATCAAGAAACTGAAATGCAAGTCTAGAAATACAATTTCAGGATTCATTGATGGGAATAGATGAGATTCCTAAGAAATAAAGTCCCACAGAAAGGTTAAGTTTAAAGATAGAGGAAAGTTATTTGAGAAGTAAACCTAAGGGACAATGTCTGTTAAAAGATATTAAACTATGATAATGTAAATCAATGTGATTCCATTTTTGCTGGCCAGTGCTTGCCAATGAAATTGTAGTTTTATTGATATTCAACTCAGTATGAGACAATTCAATGAGGTTTACAGTTTTATTGAGAATTTCACAGCCTGTGGAATGTCCCTCAGGTGATGAAAAGTATTGGAATACAATTCTATGGTACTGATGGGGTAACTTTTATTTTCTTCTAAGTTGATAGCAATAAATAAATTCTAGCACTTGTGTAGCATATCATGAAACATAAAAACTTGGAGGTGCCAAACCAATTTTTGTCCACTGGGCATATTCTTATCCAATGGCAACAATTTTTCATTGATCCAATAAGCTATCATTCATCCTTGTTTCCTTAAGATAGAACCAATTTTGTTTTATCTTAGCCTAAGCAAAAGGAATTTAGCCGGATAACCATATTCCTTTCATGAATAAAAGAATTGTCAGAGTTTACTCTTCTGTTACAACATTGAAGGTAAAACACTAATACATGAAAAATAATGGTACTTAATAGCAACAACCACACAAGCTGCAATTCCTCCCCAAACACTGGTTTAGATGAAAAGAGCCTGCAGTCGCAGTAGAATTCCTCCTCTGAATTTTCTTCTCAGCTACTATGTGTCTGTACTAGAACCAGTTCTCTCACACACGAGGGAGGACTCGCATTTTCCTATTCCTCTATGTCTCATGAAGTCACGACACCTCGAAACGGGATTTCCTGCTAATGCCTGTGCTTATAATGTCCTCTCCTGCTTCTAGTTCACATGTCTAAGGTTTCTGCTTTGTTCTCAGTCTGCCAGATTTCGGGAGTACCTGCAAAGCTGGGAGAAGAAATCTTCATCCAAAGTGTGATATGTTCTTGTTATGTAAGCAACAAAATACTGCAGTCCCATATTAAAAAAAAATTTTTTTAGAGTCTCGTCTAAAATTACACATTTGAGCTCACAAACCTTTCTTTCTGATACTCACGTAGAAGATCATGGGAGCTAGGCAAGATGTTAATTAGAGGACACACTTTCAAAGCTCATCTCAAAGTCCCATGCCCTTTGACAGTGGCACAGCATCTCTATGTACTTCTCTCTTCACTTAAAAGAAAAATATCCCCCCGAATGCTCTTTAATTGTTCATGGAAAGAAAAGGAAAACAATCCTTTAAGTCTAACTTATTAGAATTTTAACATTAAGAATAAAATCTCAGGGTGAATATAGCTTAATATTAAAAATTAAGGAAAAAGAACTTGCTCATCCTATCATCATCATCACTATCACCATTGTCATTGTCATTATTCCCAACTGTAGTAAAATGAATTATTGTTCCATCTTTTCACCCCCTCCCTGTAATAGGATTACATTCAAACTTTTTCTTTCTTTCTTTCTTTCTTTCTTTCTTTCTTTCTTTCTTTCTTTCTAATCATAACTCTGCAGTACTTCCCAGTAGAGTAGGAGGGATATCCATCCTTACCCTGCTAACTTTGGGCTGAGTCTTGTGACTTCCCTTGGTTAATGGGATGTTAATGAATTTGATGCAGGCAGAAGCATTGAAAATACTTGAGAGTTTTTTCTTGCTGCTTGTACTTTTGTCATATGCCATAAAAAGAATATGCTCAGTAGAGCCACCAGTCCTGGAATGAAAAGAAACATGGAGTATCCCTGAATACAGTTTACAGCCTGAACCCAAGCCCAGCCCACCCCACCAGAGCCCAGCAGAGCCCAGCAGTGCTACAACTGACCCACAAGCCCATAAGCAAGAAGTAGTATTTTAAATCACCAAGATTTTAGAATTATTAATAATGCAGCATCGTCACAAAAGAAATGTACCATATAGAATAAAAAACATTTGAATAGTGCTGCGTAGCTTTTTAAAACAAGACCATATGTCTTGTTTTAAGATCAATAAACAAGTATAAAAATACAAAGGAAAAGTATAAAATATATATCATAGAAGGAAAAATCTTGCAATTTTATTGCAATGAGTCAGGTTGGAAGTTGGAGCATGGCTGGGACACTTCTAGAATCTCAAGCTAGAATCTCAATCTTTTCCCAATCTAGTTCCCTACAAACATCCTATTCAAGAAATTTATGTGCCAATTTTTTCTGGCTGAATATGGAAGAAAGACATTTTTGTGCATGTTCCCCAGAGAGTGAAGGAGGATGTAGAGGATGGAACGTCATTGCCAGACTCCACACTGTTTGGGCTAGTAGCTCAGAGATTGGAGCCAGACTAATTTTAAAGATTATCTGTCTCCTCCACTTTCTAGCTTGTATGACCTAGCAGTGCTGCCACCAGCCCCAGAAAGAGAAGAATCACTGAAATGTGGGGAGAAGTCTTTCTCTCCATCTCCATCCCTAATCATAGAACCTCTTTGGCATTTGGTAGGACAACCGCTCTTGCAGGATGTCATTGCCTCATGGAACAATATTCAAATAGCAGGTGCAATCAGCAGAGATATAAATGGGGATCCTTGCCTCAGAGCAAAACAACAAAAGGTGATATTTTTTTGAGCGCATGAGAGACCACTTGCTCTGGGGTCATTGAGAATTAACAGATTTTTTAGGTAAAGGGCAGATACTGCTACTGAGTAGGTAGAGCCTCAGAGCTAGTAAAATTCATGAATTGATATTAATGTGGTGAAGCCTTGGAGAGATGTGTTACACTATATTTATCCTTGAATAAATTTAATTCATTTCAACAAATATTTATCAAGCATTTACTATGTGTGAAGTGTTATTGATGAATAAGAATGAACGTAGCAGGCCTAAGGCAGTATAGCTTATGAGTTTATGCTTGTTTTAAGTAAATTTCAGCTGATTTAAGGCTGGAAAGCATATTTCTGTCTTATCTCTTTATGCTTGGATCCTGTGTTGTTGACAGAGCCCTGGATTAGTGGCAGGTGAGATGTTTGTGTTCTGGTGAAGTTCACTCAGTTATCCTAACATCAATCACTTATTGGTTCTATCTGCACCACCTCAATTTTCTTATCTGTAAATGCAAGTATCTTAAACTATTTTCAAATTAATATTCTCTCTAAATCTAAATTTCATAGTTGAACTTTAGAGTCTCAGTCTTTTACGTTTATCCTTATATTTCAAATAGCCCTGGATCTGTAAATGTTATGACACCAGCGAATGTTATAACACTATGCTAAGTAGTGATCTGGGAAAGGAAGTGAGTGGAATTTACCAGTTATACTAATCCAAATGCCAGTACAAACATCATCAAGTTGGATTATTATAATTCTACACAGCATTAATTGAGGTAAATCCTCAAATAAATCAGCCAGTATATTACTTGCATCTCTGTATTCTGTTATATGCACCCAAAGACCAACATGAAAGTCAAGAAGTGTGCTCACTGAAGAGTTAAGTTTGAGAGTGCAACATAATGTGAAACAGTCATTTATGCAGGCACCAAACTTTGGGTTTTTTTTAATTTTGTTAAAGATTTTCATTTCTCACACAGCACAACTAGAGTTGGAAAATCTTTAAAAGAAAAAGATTTTAGCACATTGTAAACATGACTTAGGCATAGTAGGATTCATTAGCAGTGTACAGGTAGCATGGACCTAATGCCACCAGAAAATCCCTAACTGTATTAAAGCTCTACATTAGAATCAGAATTAAAAGCACCTTTATATCAGGGAGTAAGTTCTAAACTTGCAGCATTTTTACCTGATCCATCCAGGCCCTGAATCTGAATGTTAAAAAAAAAAAAAATCTATTGCTAAGAGATTAATTTGAAAGCAGAAATTTCCATCATAATTCTACTATTACTAAAACTGCCAGCTGTTCTAAACACAATAAAAATAAATAGCTGGTATTTAAAAAGTGAAACTACATCTATTCTATGCTTACCGTATTGGATAGAATACACTGGAATAAAAGAATCCCTGCTATATAAAAAGGTGTTTTTCCTTCCGAGAAATAATGTGTTTGTGTTTTTATTTTTGTAAACCATTTCTAATTTAAACTTATGTAACCATTTAAAATTTCAATGTTTACCTACAAAAGGAGAATAAGTAAATAATTTACAAATCAACTTTATTTACAGTTTCTGTCATAGAAGTAGTAGATCCTAATACATTTTGAGAAACAAAAATGTATCTTCTCGTGTTACCTATCATCCAGTCTTCATTTCTTACCCTGTCCTTTTAATTTTTTTTTTTAGGGTTGTCGATTGTTTATTTATTTCCTTGTAGTTTCTTGACCCTTCTGATGTAGTATCGCTAGAAATGGGTCTTGAGTACACACACACACGTAAGATCCCAGAATCATGTCATTCAAAATGTTTGATGCAACCATGAATACATTCTTATGTTTTTTTATAGTAAGTCCAAGTGGTCAACTTTATTCTCCTAACGGGAAAAATCCAGACAAAACGGGGTGAAATGTTTAAATCTTGTATATCCCTTACCAGTTAAAGGACCACGAGGCATTTTTGTCCTTTTGTTTCAGATTAGGACTAAATGCCAATGGCATATATCATACTATGCTACAGACCCTAGTCTCATAAGATCATATAACTGTGATTAACATTGTTAAGGAAAAATAACTAAGGACATTACACCCTAAAATGCTTAATACTCTTTTAAAGAGATGACTAAGAGTACCATGGTATAAATACAGTAAGAACCACAGCAAATACTCTATCTTATTTGATTACCATACAAATACATAGAAGATGCTATGCCAAAAATATTTAGGTTTGCGAAAGCGGTTTTCATCTTCATAAGAAAGTATTTTTTTATAAAGGACTAAGATAATCAAAATAGATTTCAAGTGAGTTGCCAGTTCAGGATAAACATACTTCAAAAAAACATGGTGGGAAACAAAACTGGTAACTTCTAAAACCATTTACCTACATTGATAATATAAAAACAAGGGAAAGAACTTTTATTTGTAGTTATTGGTCGATTTGTTCATGAGTCCTACACCCCACTACCCCTTAAGTGGGAGGGATGGAGGGTTTTTCATTCTTTGTCATTAGGAGAACCTTAAATGTACCCTCACAGTTTGGAGATAAAGTAGCCTGGTTTCTTACTTTTGCCTGAGAAATATATAATGCAAAGTGTGGGCTGAGTTCCTGCTTTGAAGTAGAACACAAAAGGGGCAGCGGTGAGGAGGCAGAGTCTACTGGGGTGAAGAATATATAATTGCTTTCCATGCACCAGATTGTAGAGCCAGCATTGGATTCCTTAAGTCCTGTTTGATGCAACTTCTCTGAAGGAAAAAAAAAACCTAGAAAAAAAAAAAAGCTGAAAGATGCATTATGAAAAAGGACTAAGTGGGAGTGGGATTCATTTACTTTGTTCAAAGAAATGCAGCTGGAAAAATGTCAGGGACAGAAGGAAAAAGAGTCATTACCAGATCATCAGACCAGTACCAGTCAGTTCAGAACTTTTCTTCTGCCTCTATCTATTCTTCTGTCCCATGCGCCCCAAGTCTGTTTCTGTTCTGTTTTGAAAGAGGTCAGAAAATTTCCATGGTGAGATAGGAAAAAGGAGTAGAAGGGCTAGGTTAAAAAGGAGAAGATAAACTGGAACTCATGTTTGAAATTTTTTTTAAAAATTCTTGAAGGATGGCTGACATGCGATATTATATTGGTTTCAGGTGTACAACATAGTGATTCAACATTTATATACCTTATGAAGTGATAACCACCATAAAGCAAGCAATCATCTGTCACTATACAAAGTTCTTAATATTATTAACTAGGTTCCCCATGCTGTACATTGCATCTCTGAGTCTGATTTATTTTAAAACTGTAAGCTTGTACCCTTTAATCATCCTATAATCCCCTTTCCCTATTTCATACATCTTTCCATCCCTATCCCCTCTGGCAACCACCAAATTGTTCTCTGTATCTATGAGTCTGTTTTTTGTTTGTTTGTTTATTATTTTTTTATGACAATGAGAGAGAGAGACAGAGAGAGAGAAAGAGAGAATCCCAAGCAGGCTCCACACCATCATCACGGAGTCTGGTACAGGGCTTGAACCCATGAACCATGAGATTATGACTTGAGCCAAAATCAAGAGTCAGACACTTAGGCAACTGAGCGACCCTGGCGCCCCAAGTTTGTTTCTGTTTTGTTTTGCTTGGTCATTTGTTTTGTTTTTTAGATTCCATAGATAAATGAAATTACATGGTATTTGTCCTTCTCTGACTTATTTTACTTAACATAGGTCCATCCATGTTGGTTTATCTATGTTGTCACAAATGGCAACATATTATTCTTTTTATGGCTGAGTAATATTCCAATATACATCACATATTCTTTATACATTTTCCTATCAATGGATACTTTAGGCTTCTATATCTTGGCTATTGTAAATAATGCTGCAATGAACACAAGGGTGCATATATTGTTTACAAATTAGTGTTTTTTCTTTGGTTAAATACCCCAAAGTGGAATTGCTGGATTGTATGGTAGTTTTACTATTTACTTATACTTTTGGAGAAAACTCCACATTGTCTTCCATAGTGGCTGAACCATTTTGCATTCCCACCAAGAGTGCATGAGGTTTCCCTTTTCTCCAAATCCATACCAATACTTGTTACTTCTTGTCTTTTAGAGAATAGCCTTTCTGACAGGTGTGAGGTGGTATCTAATTTTGAGATATCTTGTTTTGATTTGTATTTCCCTGATACTTCATGATGTTGAGCATCCTTTCATGTGTCTGGTGGTGATCTGTAGGTCTTCTTTGAATAAATGTCTATTCAGTTTCTCTGCCCATTTTTTAATTAGATTTTTTTTGATATTGAGTTGCATGAATTCTTTATATATTTTGGAAATTTTTATTTTACATAGGACTGGACATTTTCATTTTTGAATTGTGATTTTAAGAAACTAGAGAACTTTTATTACATAAGAAAGATGAGAAAAGTTATGGAATCTACATAAGTTTCCATCAGAGGCAGGGAAACAAGTAATTCCACATGGTATATTTTAAGGTCAATGGGAAATAAAAATAAAACTGCCTATAATCGTTGCTTACAAGTACAGTCAGTTCAATTAAATTGAGAATCTAAGGGCTGATACACATAGTCATAGCAAATAAGTCCAAATAAAAAGAGAATTGGTAGAGATTTATGCATCAAGTAACAAAGAACTAAAAAGGAAGTTTAGACTACAATTACTAGACTTTTTTCTTCTCATTTAATTGTATTTTTTTCTTCATAGTTTGTCTTAGAATAGGAATTTATATTTAATATTGGTCAGTTATACATTCTTGAAAATCAGTTGTTCTGATACGTGAAAAGGGAGGGATAATGATGCATTACACAGTAGTTCCAAATTCCAGAGGTTGATGTATTATACAGCTAGTGAAGTTTAACCTTGAGAGTCCCTTGTTCGAATGAACACCTGAGCTTAGCAATACATGCTTATAACATTAATGAATGTAGAATAATTGTGTATTTAGTTAAAGAAGACCCTTCTCAAATATTATAGGCTGCAGGTGTTACTTACAGATGCTTTAGTTAACAAAACAAAACAAATCAAAACAAAACAAAACAAACACTTATTTCCTAAATGTAGATAAAACATGGAAAACTCCCATATGAGTATGCTTGGGAATAAAATGATTAAAACATTGTTTCCTGATTACCAAATAATTGATATGGATAGACCAAAGAGTTGCCTTTGTGTATAGTAATATCTTTTCTACTATACTGTGGTTTTTTTTTCATTTATTTTTTTTAATAGTTACTTTCTCTGATACTTTCTTGATTTTGGGGAGACTCATGTGAATCTAGTTTAAAATAAGGGTTAACTTTGGAAGGGTTTGAACTGGAAACACCTTTAGGACAAATACATGGGCAGAGAATGGTTTGCAACGAGTATGATGCTGGCTCTTGCAGCCAGAAATATCTCCAATACATGCACGTGTCTTTCACTGATGCATGCTCCTCTTTTCAAAATATCTGTATGGGATTGTTGTGTTTTCCTAATTGTATTTGAAATGTAACCTAAATGCTTTCATACACCGTGTTTTCCCAAAATGGTTGTATTTTTTTCTACATATGAATATAAAATTTCCTATGTAAACATCTGCTTAAAAATGTATTGAGAATTGCATGCACTCTATGAAGTTTAGGTATTTAAACACCAAAGGTGTTCTCCTGGGAACACTGTAACAGAGAGATGATATATACTGTGTATGTTTGCTTAATTTTATAGTTACATATGGATCTCTATGGCACTACTAAATAACAACAATTAGAAGAAAAATAATAACAAAAATAATTAATGTTTATTATTTTGGAATATTTTACTAAATTTCAATCACTACTGCTTATAATCTTTTAACCATCTAATAATGTGTATTATTATATCTATTTTACAGATGAGGGAACTAAGAAATTCAGGAATTTGCCCAAGATGACACAGCTCACAAGTGACAGAGCCAGAAGTCCACTGCCCTTAATTCATTTATTAAAAAAATACATATTTATTGAACATCTCCTCAACATAAGACCTACCAATTTGTTTTGCTTAAATATATACAACAGGCACTACAGAGATTTACTTCTACAGAAATCTGTACAAGTGTTGTATGAAAAATTCTTCCTTTGTAAATAATATGTTGATGAAATCCACAATGCATTTTTGGTGGGAGTGAAAATAGTCCCCGACCTCATGAAGAACAGTATGACAACATTTAGTGAAATTAAGTTACAAAAATGACATTCTTGGCTACACATAATGGGAACTATGGATCAATTAGAATAAATGAACTGCATATGAATACATCTGAAACCTAGTGTTGAGTGAAACAAGTAAGAAAGAGGATACTGTTACAACACAATATTACTTATAAGATGTACTTAACAAAAGCACATTAGTAGTATCAAAAACACTGAGAAGTCTTCAAAGATACATGCATATTCAAAGATCTAAATCGACCTCATTACACGGTTACCAAAGAAGGAATAGGAAATAGGAATTGGAATAAAATTAAACAAGGAAGAAATTTTACATGGAGTTATGATGACAGTGTTTCACAAATTAAGAAATATTATTAATTCTAGTAATTGACTTGAAATCCTAGAGCAAAAATGACCAGATTACTATGCTCCATTCCCCAAATTTTGATTTCAATCTTCTCATTCAGAATGGCTTTGCTTGAGATCAAACACTACTTAAGGGTCGGAATACAACGTAAAATAAGATTCAGCATTGTATTCACAGAGCTATCAATCACCAAAGTCAGTCCCCTCCAGGCACTAGCCATCACTGATCTCATTTTATCAGATTATTTATTCAAGTAAGAAACATTTAATTAAATTCTCACTTGAATAGCTAGAAGTGGTAGAAAACAAAGGCGTACCCTTGGTAAACCAGTATGTTGAAGTACAGTTTGCCTCTTTTTATAATTTAGCTATAACAATATTTCTCAAAATGTGGTTTGCCATAAAATAGGATTCCTTAAGCACTGTCCTGTAGTATTAATATCACATATATAATATACGACTATCTCTTTCTTTCTGTGTCTGTTGCTCCATTTATAGCTATAGCTATAGATATGGAAATATAGATATACATTCTTAATAAAAATATATATTCTTAATAAAAAAACATTTGCTCATCTTCCATTAATATTAGTTACTGATTAATTATATGGAATGTTTACAAATGCTCATATATTGCTGTATGCTGTATTAAGAAATTCATGTGAGATGTTTAATTCTCACATTACTCAAATTTATACTATTCTTTCACGCAGATTTTACTCATAGGTATGTTTGGTACATTCCAAATTTATATTCTAGAAGTTGATGATACAGCTATATGAGCCAACAGCTGAAATTACCTCAGATTGTGATTCAACCCATTTTTTTTTCTGCATGTGTTTTCTTTAATTCTTTTTTTCCTATATTGTTTTGACAGGAATATCACCCTCCTTTATTTTGCCCAGTGCAATACCACTTCATTGTAGTCATATTCACACTACATTATACTCTTCTGTTTATTTATTTCTTTCCCACGAGACTGTGAGGTCCTCTGAGGAGACTATCTCTTGCATATCTACATCATCGGAAAACACCACAGGCATGGCATTCTATATTTGTTTAAAGAGATAGGGAGGGGGATGGGATAGATATCTTCAACATACATTCCTAGTGGAGGTCATCTCCAAAATATATCTGAACAAGGAGTTTGTGAGGCTGTGGGCAAAATGACCTTAATTTTATTTTCTTTCACCTGAGGATATTTGAATGAATGAGAAAAATCACACATTTATTGGATTCTATTAGTAAAAGACACCTTTCAGTAGCAGCACTTCGGTTCAAATTGGTTTCTTTGGATGCAAATTATCAGGGGCTGACAGTCTCATCCTGGCTGAATATGAGCGCTAGTTCAGTTTATTTGCTCTCACCCTGGGAATGGGAATACTTTTCGGGTCTGAAAACCTATTTCCAAAAGCCCAAGTGAATTGCTTGGGTGGAAGAGATAATCCTGCAGCTGCTTAGTTGGGAGTAATGCTGCCATCACTCCTCTCAGAACGCAAGGTATGATGAAAAGCTGCAAATCTAGAGTGGAATATCCAGCCAAGGCTTCATGAAACAAAATTCCTTCCACATAAATACCTAAACCCAGTTTTCTGTTGGATATTTGGCAGTACGAAGAGTGCCAATTCATTTCCTATTAAGAAAGACATTGTGAATACAGCCAGAAAATAGTTTGTTTGCGTCTCTTTCAGGACTAGCAATTACCTACATCCTTGAAAGATACAAAGAAAGGCATGTGTGGGTCAGCAAGGGTGGACAGCTGGTCAATCCTCTGGGCTGGAACTACATAAAAGCTCAGCAGTGCTGTTTAAATGTGGAGTGTCATTAAATTGGCATTTAATTGAACACTATAAACAATGTCACTAGTACAACCATGTTGCTAACGATTAACCCTAAAGTAATCAGATGCTGTTATCTGTCTTCTGGTGGCGTCTTGAAATGTCACTTGCCCAAGGGCTGTCTTGGGAGAAATAAAGAAGATACAAATACTACAGATGAAAGGAAAGAAAAAAGAAAAGAAAAGAAACTACCTGTATCAAACCATAACCTTACTTCTTATTTGTCTCACTTACAACTACGCTTGCATAAGATCTGTCTATGAATCAGTGTGTACAGAACCTCCATAATTTCATTTTTTAAACATTTGTTAAATCAGTGTTTAAAATAAAAAATACAATTCAGATAATTTGAAATTTTGTAATCATTTGCTTTGAATCTGACTTACCATTGGTAAAAAATGCATTTATGTTTTGGGATAGTTGTAAAATTTTATGATATCCTGAAACGGCAGCTACCGACCTCTGGCTATTTCTGCCTGTGATGCCTACTGCCTAATCACACATAATTTCTTTACAACTCCCAATCCTGAGATTACACGTCTCTCCTCAAGTATATACGTATTTGCATAAACTCTTTTGATTTACTTCTGTTTATATATATGTTACCTAAGGGGATTTATATGTGGAATTTTTGATTCCAAAACACAGAGCACTATTTAGAGAAAAAGTTTCAATCTTTATGGATGTGGGTGTGTCGGCAAGACAAAGCATAAAGAGTCAGAAGGTGAAAACCAAAGATAAGGGGAGATAAAAGCAAGAGACAGATGGTTTAAAGATAGGCTAAATATCTCTGAAAAATTGGTTCAGGAACATTTCTGAGTGAGTGAAAAACCCACTGTAGACATTTAAGATAGGCAGAATGCTTCTGGACACCTGGATCAGGAAGTTTTCTGACTGAGGGGGACACAGAAATCTGCTTAATATATCATACAATCTCCAAGTTATTTCAGAATAAACCCAGCCTTTATGTCTAGAAAACCATTTAAAATTGATGTTGTATGTCTTCTTTACCCAAGAGAGCTAAGAAAGATTGCTCTAGGGTAACATCAAATCACTTTCAATTTATAGAAACATATGGTCACCTACTCTGTGCTAGTCATTGGGTTCAATACCAGAGAAAGATGTGGACCTTGGACTCAAGCATCTCATATTCTTTTGAAAGAAGCAAGGGATTTCAAAATCTTTTAAACAGTTTAAATTAAAAAAAAAAGGTACATGGTGCTTAAAAACACAAAGGAGGAAAACCTAAATTAATCTAAAGAGAATAAAAAGTCTTCCTATAGGAAGTGACATCCAAACTGAAACTTGAAAGAGGAATCAGGAATCAGCCAGGTGGCAGGAAACAGGAAAAAGATGAGAGGCAGAACCATTTTCTAATAAAGAAACACTTGTATTGAGATAGAAGACTACAGAGATAAAGAAGGAGATCTAGAAAGACCCTGGACTTTATTACTAAGCAAAATAGGGAAGAACTGAAAGACTTTAAATGGAGATACTACCCCTCTTCATTAGAAAGATGACATCAGCTGTAGTTTAGAGAAATATTAAGAGGAAGAACAAGATGAAGACCAGTTAGGAAGCTATTGCAGGATTCCAGGCAAGGGATGATGGTGGCCTGAGCAAAGGGGCATTAATGGAGACGGGGTGAATTAGAGGGTTTGTGATATATTTGAGAGATAGAAGTAGGAGATCAGAACTCTGGTCCCAAAGCAGAAGTCTGTTGTTAGTAAAACAAATGAACTGAACCTAAGAACATCCTGGACTTGGTAATTATTTTGCATAACTATTTTATACAGCTTGTGCCCAGTGACTCCTTATAATATATTCAGAGAGCTTTTAAGCTATAAAGAAATCATTAGTGAGAACGTTGTCAAAGTAATACAGGATTAGGCATACTGTCTTCAGAGAAAGAAAAAAAAGAACTCTTTTAGTCCTTGATTTTGGCAGAAGAATTTACAAGCAATAAAAAGGAAGCCCTATAAAAGATTGACTGACAAATCTCCCTGTGTTTAAAATCTTGTCATAGGAATCACTGCACATTTCCCCCATCTATTTCAAGTTATAAACAACCACAGACTAATCAGACATGTATAACAGCTTATAACTAAATCCAGAGAAGATTTGCTTAAAGATCACTTTAAGCAAAAGGCCTGACATGTCCTTCTGGCAGAAAAACATGAGATCCCTGTGGTAGATCCATGACCAACTTATCTGAAGAACCCCCATTGCCTAACTAACTGTTCTGTGCCTATATTGTGGCTGAAACCTGGAGGTAACATCATGTGATGCCTATATCACAAATTACTTTTCCTCTCACAAACCCATCCTCCTTCAAGATTCCAACCAGCCTTATACCTCCTTTATCATTTCCTTTATTTTCAGACATCCTGGATCAGAAAACTCAGAGTCTTCTAGCCACAGTGTTGGATTCTCCAAGATTTACATATCTCCTTCTAATTAAACATGAACAAAAATCTTTCAGATGCAGAAAAAATTCTCACAAAGTGAGAATTTTCATTTCCATTCCAATAATCATCTCAATGCTTCTCTTCTTTGCTCACCCTAGATGTATGCTCACCTGAACCACTCTCCCTCAATATCCTCAACCCCCCTTGATCCCTGCCATTTTTTTAATGTTTATTCATTTTTGAGAGGCAGAGAGACACAGAGAGCTAGTGGGAGAGCGGCAGAGAGAGAAAGGGAGACACAGAATCTGAAGCAGGCTCCAGGCTCTGAGCTGTCAGCACAGAGCCTGACACAGGGCTCCACTCATGAACCACAAGATCACGACCTTAGCTGAAGTCAGATGCTTGACTGACTGAGCCACCCAGGTGCTTGTCATTTTATAATACAGTTTGTGCTTTTCTGATAGGAAAAATCACATCAATGGGAAGTGTCTGATGAAAACTTTGCCCCTTCCTTCACATCTCTTTCACAACCCTCCATCCTAATGAACCTTCTACTGCAAGGGAATCATAGAGGATACTTGAGACCATCAGTAGTTAACTACCTCAACTACTTGACCCCAATTATAAATCCACCTTCCATTCTCACAGTAGGATACCTGGTTGCACAGACTATATGCCCAAATAGCCTAAAGGCAAAACCTGGTTTACTACTGGTGGCTGAGGGTAGGTTATATAATTCTTCTATATTTCAGTTTCCTCATCTGTAAAATGTTGGTAGTTATAGGAATTACTTCCATGGATGCTAAAAATCCTAGGTTAATTAACACAGTAAAAGTTCTCAGAAACATGTCTCAGACAAAAAAGATAATCCAACTTGTAGAAGTAGGTTAGTAAGAAGTAAAACCATCTGAAGGTCAAGTGAAATGTAACCAGAGTCTAAAAACCCTGATTGCGCATCTAATTAAGAGAACAAATTTTGGTGAAGACTCTGTAGAGCATGCTTATTGATGCATAGAGGTGGCCTCCAAGAGCAATGAGAGGGTCTCACTGGGCACCTGGGGCACCTATAACTCCAATAGGGAGAATAGGAAGAATTAAATTTTTGAAAGATAATAGCACCTTTTAACAAATGTGTAGGGGATTCCAGGACATTGGCTTTTTTTCAGAGAAATTAAAATATGTCTCAGGTTTATTTAAGGAATAAAAGAACTACATGCAACAACTCTAGGAGCCAGGAGCATAGGGGCTCTATCAAGGCACCTTTCACTGCAGTTCTGCCAAATTCACCCTGTGGGAGAGAGGGCAGATTATATCGGATAGTCTTGTGATATTAGCGACCAGTTGAGGAAACACCAGTTACCAAGACCGCTCTTGAAGGATGTGGTCATGTGGACTTTCAGGTATCAATGCAGTGTTGCCTATCAGAGAACATCTTAAGGAAAACTGTGGGTGGTCCCTGGGTCAGATTTTATGAAAGGCAAAGTGAAGACCCTGCCAGAAGATATTGGTCACCTATAGAACAAGGCCTCCAGTACCTGTACCTGAAAGCCCATGTTCTGGACAGTTTGATGTATAGGGTGGAGTTTCTTCAGGTTGAGGGAAAAATACCCATTGAAAATGGAAAAAAATAAATGGAAAAATAAACTTTCATAAGATCAAGTTTTCAACAACCAATCTCAGGAGAGTTCATATTATTCATCATTGCCCTACCCTCTCCAAAATGATTTTGGTCACAGTCATGGGCAATCCCCTGAGCATCAGCAACTTGCTGACAAACTATAATGATGCACTATCGGTTGATTAGCAGCACTGTGTTTTCCCATCTACAAACTTTGCTTGTGTCTTAAATTCAATGAGTTCCTAGTATTTTGGTTAAACCCCTTTGTACCCAGAAATTGTTCTAAAATTTATAAGGTTTTAGAATTAAATAAATGCTGTAAGTCAGTTAAAGTAAACATTCAAAGGAATTTTGGTGTGAGCTAGTTGAGGCTTTCACTTTATATCAATCCCCTTGTGTCTTAATAACACTTAAAGTTGTATCAGCCAACCAAAAATCTATGCCTAGTCTCTAGAGTCTTTTCTTTGGAGCTGACTTACAGGAATCATTGAAAGAAAAAAAAAAATCAAAGGATACACCCATTCATTCTATTTATTTCATAACAGTCTAAATCAAGCTTATCCACCCTACTGAGTTCTAGTCACACAACTTTGTAATTGCTTCAGGAAAAATATTTTGGTAATGAAACTTGTGGACTTTGAAGCCAGACTGTATAGATTTAAATTCCTGTTCTGTCTGTCATAATAGCTATGTGAACTCAAGAAAGTATTGAGTCTCTTCTGTCTCAGTTCCCACCTGTGTAAAACAAGAATAAAAACAGAACCTACCGGCGTGCCTGGGTGGCTCATTCAGTTAAATGTCTGACTTAGGCTCAGGTCATGATCCCATTGCTCATGGGCTCCAGCCCACGTCGGGCTGTCAAGGTCTGTGCTTATAATGGAGAGCCTGCTTGGGATTCTCTCTCTCCCGTCTCTCTCTGCCCATTCCCCACTTGCACACACACACTCTCCCCACCCTCTCTAAATAAAGAAACTTAAAGAGAAAAACAGAACCCACCACAGTGTTGATGCGAGGGTTCAGTTAATTATTTACAACAATGTCTGGTATGGTATGTACATGCTTTGACAATATTATTTGCACTTTGTATTTTCGGGTCTACTGAAGTTATTCTGTAACTGTGTGCATTCTATAGTAAAAAGTAAAAACAAAAATTTCCCTGAAATTCTGTTAATTTTTACTCCCTTCAACATAATTTTTTTCACCAAACATATTATTAGAGCTCTGAAATTTGAAAATACATTTCTTTATAAATAACTGAAATTTTATGAATTCTTGTGTTATTTCTTGACTAGCTAGATTTACACAATGAACTGAAAAATGAGGAAATTTGCAGACTACAATGAGAGATTCAGGGACAGCCCACAAAAAGTTAATTTCCAACTACTGATTCCTAAAAAAAAAAAGTATTCGCTGAATTCAGAGATAATTTCCAAACAGAAGTCTCAGCAACAACAGCAAAACTTAAAAGTTAAACCTATATTTGGCAGAAAATAATCATTTATGAATTATCAACTAAGACTTAATCATGTGTTTACGTAAATAATGGTAGACCAAAACCAAACAGAATTTCATTACCTTATGACAAAAATTCAATCCACCTGCTTCATTTGGCTTCATCCTTTGTTCTGTGCTTGATTTGCTATTTGGCTGTAATTAGCACTTAGAGATTATGTAGAAAATATAAAATAATGATAAAGTTTGAAGTGCTTTACAATATTGTAGGAAACAATTACTATGATTAATTTTTATGACAATGAATTTCATGAATTTATAATAAAGTGGTATGTTTCTTTAAAAAATACATCTTGTAAAAGAAAACAAAACAAAGCATCTTTCAATGCAATACACGAGCACATAAAAATGCCTTCTTATTTAAAGGTAGTTAATACTGCTTTTAATTTCATCTCTGTCCTTTTGTCTTATCATTCACAGACATTCCTGACAGAGTTTGCCCTGGTAACAGCTGACTGTTCTTTTTGATATAATCACTCCTTTCTCCTATGGACAGGCCAATATCTTTTGTGATTAGCAAGGGACAGCCTTGTCTATCTCGATTAGTCATGGATACTTAGCAGTTCACTACATGCATCACCACTAATTGCAGCAAAAGTATTCATCTGGCCTTCTTTCCTTTTTATGTTTTCTTTTCTCCCCAAACAAAACTGGCAAGTAAGTCTATCTCTGTACACTGTGATTGGCAAAATTTGTGATGCTTCCTCATCATCATTATTTAAATATATATATGTATATATATACACATACACATATATATACATACATATATACACATATGTATATACACATATATATATACACACACACACACATATATATATATACACACACATATTACTATGAATTATCTTAAGTGCTTTTCATGAAAATCAGTTCTCGTAAGTTTTTTAAGATATTGTCTGCAGCAATAATGAATTAAGGAATACTGTGCTATGTCTGGGGATGCATGTCTAAATAAGTACTTCAGAAATTTTAGTTTGAATTTGTGTCTAAAGTCCCATTTGCCTATTAAATATTTACAATGAAACTAGGAAATAGAGTACAAATTAAAATTATTGAATATAGTTAACATAATAACATTAGATAATTATGCTAACTCTTAGAGAATACTGCCCCATAAACCCAAACTAAGTGTTCAATTTTAGGCTTTTTTATTACATTTCTTGAAATTATTATTTCTATAGAATAATAATAATTATTAAACTCAAAACCTTAATAATTTAGGAATTAATGCAGCATATAGAATATACATAATGTCCTTTGAAGAATTTGCTCAATCTTATCAATATTATTCTCTCAATTTCTAACTCCCGTTCTGTCATTTGAACAAATAAAACAGAAAGTGAATAATGACTCTCACACATCAATTAAATGTTGGAAGTTCAACATGAAATACTTGATTACTACATATGGAAAAATAATAACTAAAGGATAAGATCAGGACTGTGACCCCTACTGAGGTCAACTTCACATTGTAGATAATAAAATAATTACCACAGGGAAATGCTAGACAACTTAAGTGCAGTGAAAGAAATGAGAGTAATTTGAAATCTAGAAATCAGCTAAAAATCAGGAATGGTGTCCTTTGGAATCACTGAAATGGATAAATGAAGATGAAGGGTTGGCAGTCAGAGTAGCTGGGAAGAACAAAACATAAAGCACTGGGAACCAATATTTACTCTCCAGGTGTTTTACCTGTAAATCCCCATTCTATTCTCAAAACCACACTGTAATTTGGCTACTGTTAGTTCGTGTGATACATAAACATCAGCATAATTAATTAAACAGCTCACCTGTGTTCACAACTAGGCAGTAGCGTAACTAGGTTACAAGTTCACTTCTTTGGGACTCTAACCCTAACCCTAACCCTGTTCCTTTCACCACACTAAGGCTCCTCCTAGCCCAGAGCTAGAGAAGCCAGGCTGGACACAAACTTGGTCAAGGAGAAAACAAAGGCAAGAACAAATAAAGTGAAAATCAGAACCAAAGCTATGAAAATGGACTTTAAAAAATAAAGGCAAGCAATGAGGAAAGACGAGAATAACACAAAATTTGGGAATATTTTTTCAGAATTCTAAGTTTATATACCCTTACAAAATCAGGTGATCAGAAAAATATCTCTTCCCAGATATACTGCTTTTAAAAGTTGCAAGGATTACAACAAAAAAATGGGTTTGAAACCCTCAAAACAATTTTTAATAGCAGTAAAAAGAGCAATTCAGTTCTCTGTGGAAAAACACAGAATTAAATTTAAACATATGTAAATGCAGGGGCGCCTAGGTGGCGCAGTCGGTTAAGCGTCCGACTTCAGCCAGGTCACGCTCTCACCGTCCGTGGGTTCGAGCCCCCCGCGTCAGGCTCTGGGCTGATGGCTCAGAGCCTGGAGCCTGTTTCCAATTCTGTGTCTCCTTCTCTCTCTGCCCCTCCCCCGTTCATGCTCTGTCTCTCTCTGTCCCCAAAATAAATAAACGTTGAAAAAAAAAATTAAAAAAAATAAATAAATAAACATATGTAAATGTGATATAAATAAAACCAAGAAAGAAGATCACAGCCTTTTAATATTCTATGTTGAAAATATCTGGTAGAAAAACTCAATAAATGAGTAAATACAAATGTTGTGTTGCCACAGTAATAGTCACCACCTTGTTTGTACTCTCTCCTTTACCATATGAAAAACTCTATTGATTATTTTTCTGTGAAAGACAAGGAAGAATTGCTTTATAATTAAACACTATTTCCAATGACGAAAATGAAATTATGACTGTCTGCATTTTTAAATCATAAAACAAATAGACATTTGAAAGAAAACCAACTACAACATTTTACTTTAAAGGGCAAGTTTAAAATATATATACAACCAACAGTCACATAAAAGATTTTCTGCAAGTGCAAAGATCTATTATCTCTGGCAGGATATTAAACTAATTGTATTTAACCACACTGTAATGCAGAACTGTATAATGTAAAAGAATGCTTTATCAGATGAGGAACACAGGACATAGGGAGACCCTATTTGCATTAGATGTAACTGCCTTAGGATGACGAGAACAGAGAGTAGACGTGAGGATAAAATAAGTTTATTTCCTTTCCCACTCCATCATGGATTTTTGAACGGCTTATCGGTACACACACAATGATGAAAACCAAAATAGATTAAGCAGCTTGGAATAATGCCAACCTGACACATTCTCATAAAGTAAAAGCTCATAGTTTCATAGCACATCGATGACTAGCTATGATGGAGATGGCAGGAATGAATGTGTCCAGTGTAGTTTTGTCACATCAACAAAACTCTGAACTTAAATCATGAAGTTACATAAACATATAAAGAGAAATAGATGCTAGTTAACAAGATTGCTTTGGATCCAGAAAATTACAAATTTAAACCCTAACATTGCTACCCATAAATCAACCCACTTAACATTGCCACCCACAAATTAGCATTGCTACCCATATATGCAACTATATGAGGCATAATTATGTACAATAATCTGTACCTGTTGAAAGTATAAAATTAGATGAGTTTTAATGGATACACCTCTGACAACATCTGAAAAATCAAGATACAGAACATTCTCAATATTTCAAGAAAAGATCAGGTCCTTTTGTAGTTCATCCTTCCTTCTCTGCCCATGTCTAAAGTCAACGTCAGCTTTTAGTCATTCTAAATACATTCTCATTTTTAGAAATTGCATATATATGGAATCATATAGTATGTGATCTTTATATCTGACCTCTGTCACTCAGCATAGTGAATTTAGACCTATCACTTTTGTTGCAATTATCAGTATTTTGATCTCTTTTAATGCTGGGTTTTACCTGTCAATGGACATTGTTATTTACAGCTTTTAGCTATTCCTAGTAAAGCTGTCATCACCATTTGAATGTGAGCCTTTGTGTGGATATATGGATTCATTTCTCTTCGGTGAATACCTAGGAAACAGATGACTGTTTTGTCCCCTGAGTATATGTTTCACATTCTGCAGGAAAAAAAAAAAAAAGTTTTCCACAGTTTTCCCACCAGCAGTGTATGAGAGCTCTGGTTGCTCTACATCTATACCAGCACTTGGATTTTTAGTTGTTTTTTTTTTTGTTTGTTTGTTTGTTTGTTTTAATTTTGGCCATTCCAATGTGTGTGTAGTGATTTTTCTTATGATTTCATTTACATTTTCCTGATGACTAATGATTTCCTGATTACATTTTCCTGATGACTAAAGCTTTTTTCATATGCTTGTCTATTTGTATATCTTCTTTTTTGAAGTGTCTACTCACATCTTTGGATCATTCTATAGATTTGATTTCCTATTGTTGAGTTGTAAGATTTCTTTATATATTCTAGAAACAAATCCTTTGTCACGTATATGTTTGGGGAATATATTTGGGAAAATGTTTGGAAAATATTCAAGTACATAGCTTGCTTTTTAATTTTCTTAATATTGGCATTCAAAGAGCCAAAGATCTGAATTTTGATTAACTCCAATATATCGGTTTTCTTTCATGGTTCATGTTTTTGGTGCCCTATCAAGGAAATCGTTGCGTATCCCAAGGAAAAGATTTTCTTCTATGTTTTATTCTAGAAATTTTATAGTTTAGCTTTTATCTTCATTTAGGTCTATATTCCTTTCAAGGTAATTTCTTGTGTATGATATAAGATAAACATTAACAACATTTCCTTCCCTACTCCCCCAGGACTGTGTCTAGTTGTTCCAACACCATTTGTTAGAAAGACTTTCAAATTTACCCATTCAATTGTCTTGACACTTTTGTCAAAAATCAATTTACTATATATATATGGGTCTTTTTCTAGGTTCTCTATCCTGTTCCATTGATCCATTTGTCTTTCTTATACCAATACCAGGCTGTCTTGTGCTGTTCTCTAAGTGGTGAAAGAGGGCTGTTAAGATCTTTTACTACTTTTGTCACATTGTCTATATTTAACTCTAACTCATGTATTTTGAGGCTCTTTTATTTGATCTATAATTGTTTGTAGTTGTCACATTTTATCATGCATGGTATTGTGTTTTAATCAGCTAAAACAGATCTTGGTCCTACAAAGTTGTTTTGTTTGTTTGTTTTGTTTTTGTTTTGTTTTATTTTTTTAAGAAGCACTGTGAGTTTGTCAAACTGGGCAGGTTCTGTTTTCCTGAAATAAGGATATAGTATATTTTTTGTCTGTCTGTTTTCGCATAGCGTTTGTCAAAGGTATTTCACCCTTTGATATGTAGTACTAGTGGTAGCAAGAAATGTGGACTGAACTGGCATCCTAGCATCGGCTCTCCTGGAAGGGAAGGAGTCAAGATATATACTCACCTTCTTTCCAGAATGCACCAATAGAGACATGATTTAGCATGGAACAGGGTGGCCATATATCAAGGCCCAGATTAGGGAAGAGTAAAAAAACTGAAAAGAACTATTTGGCTTCAGAATTGAATCAAAAGGAAGAGAAATATGTAATCATGTGAACCACCTTGCTGGGGATTAATTTTATTCCAGGAAGTGAAGTGACTGAAGTTGTAAACTGAAAGAACTGACCAACAAGCTTGTGACCTTTATGTCTAAGGCCTATTAAGTTAGTTATTCCAAGCCCCAATAGGGAGAGGATGCATTCAAGTTATTGTATCAAAATCTGTTGAAAGGGTTTCATGTCTTAAGAGACTAATCTGATTCTGCGATAAGTCACCCCTTGAGCCCAAATTCACCCATTTGCCAAGTGTGCATTCCACTGAGAAGACTCCACTAATATCCTGAGCCACTTCACCATAAGTAGCATGTTCTGATGGTAGCCTCTACTGAAATCTAAATCTATCACCTTGCATTGACTTCAGACCTGTCCTTTGTTGGCCATCCTGGAAGGGCCTACCTAACACCTTGTGGAGGTGACTGAGAACAATAATCAAAATTATTTTAACCTAAATGTCTTTGGACAATATGGCTGAAATCCCCTTTTCTGAGCTTGATATGGAGACAGAGTCTGCTTATCTTCTAATTCTTACTACCACTGGTGCTAATGCTGGCCAAACACCTAAGACTACTGCTTTAGCAAAAAGGCCACCACAGTTTGTATTCTTCATATGTGAAATAGTCTGAACCAGCAGCAAGCCTGACATTATTATAAGTAGTGAATAGAAATAGACACAGGCAAGAATAGGTGGTTTGAATTCAAGATATATCTAAGTAAGACAGGAGATCCTTCCATTTTGGAATGGGAAATGGTTAGAGCCAATGTAAGGTACAAGAGAGATTCGGAAACTAACTCTGCTTTTCCCTATAAATGGGAAGTTTGATAATTATGTTCTGGGAACTGATCAGTGTTAGTTATGTATATGCTAAATTATGAAGCAGAACACTTTTGTTGCGTAGATGAACAGATACATACATAATTCCTCCCAAGTGTAAGATTTATATAACTTAGAAAAAGTAAGATGATAAATGGAATTGTCATTTGTAAAAATAGGGAACTGTAGAAAAAAGTGATAAAAATAGAATTAAATATGTGTTTTGAACTATAATAAATAAGTCTTCTAAAAAGCATCTTCTTCCAAAACAAAACAAATTTATATGCATTAAAAACCTGCTTAGGCAAGTAAGTCTTATCCTGAATCCCTTTCTTTAATTGTTCAGGAAATATTGCTTTGCTATCCATCTGCTGATTTGGTGATGTTTATTCAAGCTATACCACTTTTTAAAGTTTGCACACAACACTTACTGGCTTGAATTTTAATACCTCGTTCATATATATATATATATATATATATATATATTTTTTTTTTTTTTAAGAAACAAGGAATGTTATAGAACCACTTAGACTTTCAGAATATCAGAGAATATAAGACCATGTTATTAGGGTTTGGTCTTCTATTCGGGTGCTAAGAGGGCAGAATGAAAATGGGTTTCTTTTTGCCTCACAACCCAAATAAATCCACTCACATGGCCTATGTGAGAGAAAGTAGTAATTATTGTTATCCTCTTTTATTTAAGTTACCTTAATGAATCAAATATATTCATTAAATAGTTCAATAACTATTTTTTGAGCTCCTTTTATGAGCTAGGCCCTGAACTATAGGTCAGAGATATTAGTAATGAAGTTGTGATCACATTCTTTTGATGGAAGACAAATTATAAACAAGAAAACATATAGGTATACAATATACATACATATACAAGTACTAAAAATATAACTGGGGAAGGATAAGGTGGTCAGGGAAGACTTCCCTATAGAGATGACCACTGAGTCCCTGAGCATGAGAACCAACAAGACCTGCAAAGACTCGGAGGAGAAACATTTTGGACAACAGCACCAGCAAGGGCAAAGCCAGGAGGCAGGGAAGAGCTTGGCCCATTCAAGGAAGAGACATAGAAGGTGCATCTTGAATATTTTGATTAAGTGCAGGACATCTCCTGTCCTGTGACGGGGGTGGGGAGGTGGTTAGAGAGGTAGAACAGGATTATAAAGGTTTTGTAGGAAATGAAAAGGCATTCCGGGGTGTTTAAGCAGCAGTGTAACATGATCTGTTTGTTTGTTTTTAACAATCATTAAGGAGAATGGTTTGTCTATGTCTGGAAAGCAGAATTTAGAAGACAATTGCAGTGCTGTATGTAATAGGAGTAAATTGTGATGGATATGAAGACAAGTGAATGATTTAGAGATTCATTTTGTAGGTAAATTGATAATTTTTTTCAATTTTTTATTTTAATTGCAATTAGTTAACATACAGTGCAATATTAGTTTCAGGTGTAGAATTTAGTGATTCATCACTTACATACAACACCCAGTGTTCATCCCAACAAGTGCTCTCCTTAATTCCCATCACCCATTTAGCCCATCCCTCCTGCCCACCTCCCTTCTAGCAACCCTCAGTTTGACCTCTGTACTTAAGAGTCTGGTTTCCCTCCGTCTTTTTTTTTTTTTCACCACTATGGTTATCTATTTTGTTTCTTAAATTCCACATATAAGTGAAATCAGATGGTATTTGTCTTTCTCTGACTGATTTACACTCTAAGGATGAGGGAAAGAAGTCAAACTAAGATTTATTCCTAGGTATTTGGCACAAGCTATGGATGGATGGTAGAGACCTTTACTGAGATTTGAACATTGGATAGGAAAAGGCTGTGGGGCATTGGGAAAACAAGAGTTTATTTTGGGTATATTAAGTTAGAAAGTGTATATTAAATATACACATGGAGATGGCAAGAAAGTATTTAGTTATTTGAGGCAGGGCCTACGAATGAACATTTATGGCTGGTGCTTAACCATGAGGCTAGAAGGTATTACGTAAGGAGAGAGTACTTAATTGGAGCAAAGAATGTCTAGGAGCAATACTTGGAAATCTCCAACATTCAGTCCTTCTATTGCACAATGTACTGAGAGTAATCAGCAGCATATCTACTGGAAAAGATAAAAATCATTAATAAACTACATATTTACATACTTACATCTTTAATCACATATGTCTATTGAATTTTAGAATCTCAATTTCCTGCTTGTGAAATTGGAGTTGTTATCTCCATTTTTAAAGGATATTTAAATCCTGCTTAGGATAGTCTAAACTTAGATATTGGAAAATAATGTAATACATACATATATGCCAATGGATTCAGGAATTACTTATAGATTCTTGTTGTTTTTACCCTATTAAAAGAAAGCAACAGTGATTGTGACCAAGTTTGGGTTTAGATAGTAAATGTTAAAAGACAACAAACTGGAGACATCTATTCTTGACAGTATGATACAAGACAATGAAAGGTTTTAATTCATATTATTAAACTCTTATTTCTATATCAGATTAATAGAAATTGTACTTCATACTCTCTCCTTTGGTCTGTAGGGGAAACAAATCTGTAAGAAGTTATGCATCTCCCAACTTCTCCATTCTGATGGAAGAGCCTTGAGTGAAGGGGACTAGTGAGAACCTGTCTTGCTCTGAAGATGGCTACCCTGCTTTGGTGCAAGTTTGGAAGGAACACATAAAAGGCTGGATTCCTAATCAGGGAGTAGCCTGTTACAAGATATAAGATTATTTTTCAGATGCTGAGAGATCAAACTTGACGTCTCAGCACATACAAGAAAGGTTGGTCTGGTTCTTTTGTTATTACCAGAGTGATTATTAATAGCATCTCTTTCATTCACAAATATGTCTGGATTTTGATAAATAATATAATGTCTGGATTTTGATAAATAATATAGTTAACATAAAACCTCCACAACTCCCCACTTAAGAACAAGTCAAGCCAGGAAAAACAATGTCCCTCAGAGCCAGTTCCTGATGAGGTTTGCAATATCATATCCATGCTAATCCATTCATTTAGAAGATTTACTCTTTCTTCTCCTTTTGACCATTGTGCTTCCCTTACCTCTCTCCCTACCAAAAATTGGTCTATAGAATTTAAGGTGTTTAGTATACATGTGTTAAATTTATGTTCTCTGAGTTGGTAAAAAGGAATTTAAATGAAGGTGACTACAAATTATATGAGTCAGCCCAGAAGACATTGTGCTAATGCCCTTGTACAGATGAGGAAACTGAAAGTTCAAGTTGATTTACCTTGGGTCATACAACTAGTTAATGTCAAAGTTAGAATGTGGAACATGAGTCTCTGGCTCCCAAGACTGTGCTTCCTATCATTCTGCTTGCCAGTTATCTAGCTTGCCATCTGGTGGGGAGGCTGACACTGACACCACTCCAATGCCATGTGTAACACATGCCATGGATAACAGAGGTACAAAGTGAACTTCCAGGTGGGAAGGACTTCTGACTAGGAGATATAAACAAAACAAAACAAACAAAAATGCCTCAAGCACATCACCAGTTGACTAATTGTAAAGGACAGATGGAAGTGGGGGAAGAAAAGAGCATTTCAAACTAAGGAGATGACAAGTGTTGGTGAAATTTAGAGTGTATGATACTTGGCCTTAAAAAGGAACTAGAGAAACAGAGTGAAGTAATTTGGGCAACCAAACCAAGGATTTTGTATTTCATCACTGGACATACATTTGAAATTTTTCTATACATAATTTTGGCACCATTCTGAAAGGTGGCTTGGGGAGATGGATTGTTGGGTATAAATTGAAAAACTGTTGTATAAAGTTTGGATAACACCTGACCTAACAGTTAGATGGAACAAAACAGATTTAGGAGACATTTTGGTACAACACCTAAAAATAAAATAAAATCAGCAAGCACAAAATCAAAGAGTTAGTGTACACATTCTATTTGGACAAAGGTCCACTGGACCTTGTTTTTACCTTGCTCAAATATTTTTGGAAAGGCAGATGTTCTCCAGAGAACAGTGGGCTTGAACTATTTGTCCTAACTGCATTTTCTGGCAAATTGTCTACGTATCCTTTGATTTTAAGGGAGTTTCAGGAAAGAATATGCTTCCACCTAGAGGAATAATAGAAGATAATAGAATTGACCCTTGATATTAATACTTCAAGAACTGAGTAACTTTTTTACTTTGCTGGTCCCTTTTGTTTTTTCTTCACATCCTGCCTAGCACAGGTATTTGTCTTCCTTTTTAGATAGTATTTTATCAAGAAACAGTTTGTATCACTTAACAAGAAGCACTGTATGCTTCAGGATGGGTGGGGCCACAGAATTGGGTTGAGGTGTGGATGTAGGCTGTCTTCTGGGCACATTCATTATCTAAGAGGCTCTCTGGTCCTGATGTGAACCTCTCTTTGCTACCCTGTAGCTACTCTACCTCTGCCTTGCAACAGTACCTCAAATTTTCCTTAGGTAGTCAGCTCCCCAGTGTATATTTTGGATGGTTTACCTCAGTGCCCATTTCCAGGAGAGGGCTATGACCAGTGCACATCAATCACCCTATCATATTTTTTAGTTCAGAGAGAATGATGTTCATTTTATAACTCTTAAGCCTAGCTGGAAATATAAGACTCCTTCTCTGATTGACTTTGTCTGAATGGGTATGTGAGGCTGGGAACTGCTATCACCACATGGGAAATGCTTAGATTTGCCCAGCAGAGCCTGAGCAGGGAGCCATCTACAGGAAGCAAACAAAAGAAATGGCTGAACCAATGTGTATACACCAATACTTTCTTTTTTTAAGGAAAGAAAAAACTAGTATGTAAGCCCAGGTGTCTGTCTTCAGAGCCTGTGCTATAAGAACTGTATGGTAATATTTTTTTCAAGAAGTTTGACTATTTTTCTTATGTCTAGATAGGCAAGAAGACAAACTCTGGACTATACCATTGATCCAGCAAAGAAAGTTTGGAATTTGAGAAGTCACAGCTTGTCTTAGTTGGGTTCACATGATATAGGAGGCATTTACTCAATTCTGCCACTGTAGCTGTAGGGCAAAAGCAGCTGTGGACAAAACAGAAATACATGGGTGTGGCTGCATTTCAATAAAACTTTCTTTATAGAAAGTGAGTTATAAGTATAAAAATTTAAATTTCATATAATTTCATATATTTAAGAATATTATTCTTTTAATTTTTTTCAGGCATTAAAAAATATATTAAAAAAAATCATTCTTGGCATAAGGTCCTTACAAAAATAGGCAGTGGGCCAGATTGGGTCCCCTGGCCATAGTTTGCTTGTCACTGATCCAGGCAATCCCCTTGGTTTTCATCTAAAAAAAGCATTTCTTTTATATCTGGTATTTTGCTGCAGAGTGAGAAATTTCTTATAGAAACTAGATTTTAGAGATGAACAACATAGTCCATATGCCTGGAGGACAAGAAGACTTTTCAAGAATGCTGCTAATTAACGACATTTTGAGTGGTAAAGAAGAGGAAAGGTCACTATTTCATTCTCAACACATTCTTGAGAAGCATTGCCAACAATGTCCACTTATGTCAAAGATTATACCCACCAGCTATGACCCTCCATCTTTCCTTTTTGATTTGCTTTGTTTTCTGTGTGTATATTCAGCTGATTTTCTGGGAATGTAAACTACTGAAATCAATTTAGTGATCAACCATTATTATCCCCCTCTTTACTCTTCCTGCCATCTTACAGCTCTCTGCTTCCCTGCGAGGAAGATGTCAGGGCATTTTTATTGTATTGCTATTTACTCTTCAGCTCAATAGTTTCTTCAAAGCAGACACACCATTGACATTTAGCAGTATTAATCTCTGCCAGTGCAATATGCCTAATTGGTTTTAATGAAATAAAGAAGGAGAAATTTGTGGGAAAATTGGAAAAAGCTGCAATGAACTGAGATCTGTTTTCAGATATTTTCTAAAGTCAATGGCATTGACCAACAGAAAACAGAGTGCCTCTAAGTAACATTTAGTCCTCTACAAATTGTCAAGGTGGTATGTTACTGAAAATAGAGATAAAAATCATTTCCATTTTGAATTTCTTTATTTGAAAAGGATTCTGAATAGTCAGCCCAGAATTAACATAAGCATGCTATTAATTTCTCTAATAAAAACCTCTTATATCTACATAAAGATGACCACTGACTGACTACCAATGAAGGCACACAAAAAATATGCAACAGCCAAAAGAAATCAGACCATGGTTCCTATGAAAATCATACTATAAACCTTCAAATCATGTACATGGCACATCTTACACATCCCTTTCCTCTTTGTCATGAGATTTATATTTATAGGGGATTGTTAAGTTTATATTCAGCAAAAGTTTACTACATTATTAAAATATCATCTGGATAAAAAAAAGTGAAAGTTCAGAGAATTTAAAGTTATTTCCACATAAACCACTTTTATACGATTAGTTGGCAGAGGTCTAAAATACCCGTGAGATGATAGGACAGATTCAGAATCACCTCAGTAGAAACATGGCTTAGTAAACCAATCAGTCGAGTGTAATTGTGGGGAATCTGTATTCTAAAGCTGATTTTTCTATTGTCTCAATGAATCTAATTCCACTCTTTGTGCATAGGAAACAGGCTGATGTGGGGCACATAACTATACCACCAGAACTGCAAAAACATAATGCAGATTAGCGAGTAACATTACCTTTCATCACCTCCTAGATACTAACCCCTCAGCCATGCAGACAGTATAAAGGCTGCTGTTGCCTGTATTCCAAAAATGCTTCAACTATGTCTGGAATGATGGGCCAGAGGGTTGAGAACAAATAGTTTGATTCTTTGAGAGATAAAGTAAAATGTTTTTCTATGCAACTAACTAGAAGATAAATCTGAAATAACAACTTGGTAAATAAAAGTTTATTGATAAAACATATCCTTTATTGTAATTTCATCTTATACTTGTTTTATTTTTCCTCCATAATTAATGCATATTTTTTTAGGACAAACATTTATTAGACTGGGAGATTCATTGATTCACTGAGTATATATACTCATCATGAGAAACAGTTAGTCATACTCTCCTCATGTTTTTCCTCACCACAAAAGAAGAGTGTAAAACCCACTCAATACCAGGATGTTGACTTTTCTTCTTGGCATGCTCAAGACTTGGTCTTCACAAAACGGGTACCTGGGAGTACTGAGGAGAACCAACAAGCTCCTTTACACATTTGCCTAAAGAGAATAGGATGTTGCTATGGGCAGTCTGCAGGCCTACAGGCATGCTAATAAATCTATGGATTGCATGTTTTCACCTGATTCAAGCACCCTCTGTCCTGATATTTCTGAAGAGGACCTGGTCACTGCTATTGGCCAGTCTGATCCAACTGAAGGACTATAATTTGACATTGCTATCCTCTTTGTCCCTCATTGTAATTCTTTCAAATTCCTATCATATTATCTTTAGAGTACAAGTTCAATCTTGAGTTCTATCCATTATCCTCTTGCTAGTGCAGGTATTTCACTATCCTACTTACAGAACTAACACTTCATCAATAAGTGGCTTAGAAAACCCACAAAAGCTTACACTACAAAAAATTGGTCAGTTTTGCTATTCCTTAGCCCAGATCATCGTGTTAGTAAAACCAGCAGCTGTGATGCATGGAATTTTAACTTGAGACTACTGGAATATGGAATAAGAATAAAAATAAGAGTATGACATAAAATTGTCCTTTTGACTTTTTAAAATCGTCTAGAAACAACTTATACAATTTCAGTAACTATATCATACCTAATTGTAACACTCTTTTATATGCATATGATTCTTTATAATTAAAAATTTTTTTCACATATATTTTCTTATCTGATTTCTACATCTGTTTCTATTGCATTTGTTCCTTTAGGAGAGATGTCTTCAAACACTATAAAGGTTTTAATCATGTGGTAAAAATATGCTAAGAATCTCTAATGAAATCTATTGTGAATGTGAATATAAATGCATTTGACAATTGCAAAATCAGTTTGTTCACTAAAATATAGTTTACATTTCCCAGGCTTTTTTGCATCTTAGATTTTTAATCTCCCAAGAGTATCATTCTTTTATAAAAATGGCCAGAATGTTCATACCAACAACACTTATATCTACACCTCAATGCCTAAACTAAAAATAAATATGCATTTTGAGAGGAATAAAATGATCGTTAAATGTTTAGTGTAAATATCCAAAAATGACTCATTTTGTTCACTTAAGAATCTGATTACTCATGTACTGTCAATTCCAGAATATTTTATGAACACTTGGGCTGTTTGTGAACTAAAATAAAATTGCTGGAAATTGAAGGGGCCTTGGAAATTATTTCAAGCTAACCACTCATTTAGCAAAAAGGGAAACAATGAGATGAGGTGACTTGCCCAAAGTTACATGGTCATCAAGTGGTAGAGTTAAGGTTTGAACACAGACCTTATTGACTTCCAAGACCCCAGAAAGCAACTATGGCAAAATTTTCACATGGAGCTTAACATAATAACCAATATGTGCCATATGATGGCTTCTTTTTCTAGAACAACAACAAAAAGATTAAAATATCTCTAGGGTAAGTGTTTATCTAGTTGCTTCTTGAATGTTGTATCTAGACCTTTAAAGTAACACCTTTCTGCGTTGCCTGATCCAACTCCTTCAGAAATCTTCATCCTTTATGAGTTATCCATTCTACTTTATTAACAGACTGTTCACTGTAGAAGTGATTAGTTTCAACTTTTTACCAAGCAGACACTATGCAAAATATAAAGCCAAATAAGACAAGGGTTCTGATTCTACAAAAACTAATTAGCCAGAACATGAGGGGTTCCATGGAAATGACTCTGATTTTCCAAGAGCAGAGGGAGGTGAGGAGTGATCCACTTTCCTTCTTTTATCTATTTAACCCCCAAGTATCTCCACTACATTAACATAAATAAAAGGTAGAAAAGTAGCAATATTTTTTTATTAGCTCCTACTTTCCTCAGATAGGAAGATGAAGTGACAAATGCCTTTCACTTGGAAAACAAGAACAAAAGGCAACCTGGGCTAGTTTAGAATCATCTTATTGCACAGCCCCCATATCTCACGTTCTATGAATGAGTCTGGGACTCCTTTGTAGTGTTTTGAATTGCAACATTTCTCACTTTACCTTGACATGTTGAACCAGTGTAACATAGATTTCTGACTCAAGCTTTCTAGATAGCAAATTTAGTCTTCATGTATGGGCCAGGACACCTGTGCTGGCATGGGCTTGTCTGGCTGAACCATGGCTTATTCTTACCAAAAAAAATTGTTTTCTGTTGTGGCTTGTATCCCACTATCAGTAGTGTCATCCTCTATTCTGCTAGCCTGAACATCACTACAAAATTAGATGTCCTCTTTTTCTTTTTTTTAATGTTTATTTATTTTTGAGAGAGAGAGAGAGACAGCGCACACACACATGTGGGGGAGGGACAGAGAGAGAGGGAAACACAGAATCTGAAGCAGACGCCAGTCTCTGAGCTGTCAGCACAGAGCTCGATGCACGACTCAAATTCATGAACCGTGAGATCGTGACCTGGACCAAAGTCAGATGCCTAATTGACTGAGTCACCCAGGCAGCCCAGATGTTCTCTTTATACCCACACTTTATACCCACACTTGTCTATCCATACCTAGGCTTATTGTGCTTTTTGGAGATTGTCCATGGGACCATGTGAATAACCATAAGAGTCAACCTCTCACAGAATACATCTGTTTTATGTAGGATTTTCCTGGAATCAGAGTCAGAGAAAAGAAGTTGGGTACAGGTTTATTGAATAGATGATCTTATGAAGCAGGAGAAAAGAGGTACACTTGACATGGAAGAAAGAAAACCCTAAATAAGTGTATGCATGGAGATTACTATTATGAAACAGGTTGGCTTGACTTTCTAAAACTTTCCAAGAAGCACAAAAATATTGTCATCCAGACTTGTTCACTTAAAATATGGCAGAGATTAGGTAGGTTTTGTGGTACCAAGGAATTCTCCAAGTCAAGGGTGGAAAGATACATGGCCAGCTTTAGATGCATCAGTGTTAGGTGAATCTGAGCTTGTAGAAAGCCATCTACCATAGTTACAGCTAAAATCTGGGTTGGCCAAGGGACCATGAGGCAGGCCCCAGAGCTGCATAATCTCTCCTGGGCCCATTTTTTCCTCCCTTGCCAGTGGATCTTATTGCCAAAGGGCCTGCTATAATTACCTATAAGCCCACTTGTGATATGACACCAGACAAACCTAATACATACTTAGCTACTTCTATAAAATTGCTAAAATAACAGGTAAGATGGTAAGTGCTAGAGATTCCACCAAATGTCTACGAGAATAGTAATCCAAAAATGCATTTAAAAAAGAGAAACATGGTTACTTATTATTAAATATGTAAAGTATTCAAATCCAACATGAATAAACTATATGAGAATGATAGGAGACAGCAAATATTCTATCTTAGGCAGTTAGTTAGCAGAATGGTCAATGCATTTGCTATGTATCAAATGACTGAAGCCAGAGGTGACAATGAGAGAGGAAAAAATAACTTGTCTTAAATTCAAGTACAAAATAGTAGCAATAATCCCAAATGTTCAAATTGTTCTGAATTGGAGGAAGGTTGATTTGAAGAATAAATCTAGTTAATTCAAAAAAGATTCCATGAGGAAATTAAGTCTTTAATTGTTAAAGAAAAAAGGTATTGTCAAAAAAAGGACTTGTTGGTTTATATGTTTACATTTTTTTAAATGTTTATTTTTGAGAGAGAGAGAGAGACAGAGCGTGACTAGGTGAAGAGCAGAGAGAGAGGGAGACACAGAATCCAAAGCAGGGTCCAGGCTCTGAGCTGTCAGCAGAGAGCCCAACACGGGGTTCGAACCCATGAACCGTGAGATCATGAACTGAACCAAAGTCGGATACTTAACAGACTGAGCCACCCAGGTGCCCCAGGTTTATATGTTTAATTTTAAAAGAGACAAAAACATCACAGTACTAAATAGCTATTATTATTACCATGTACAGCTAGGACCACTGAGCTTCAGAAAGGTAAAAAGATGCATGCAAGGTAACAGAATCAGAGTGTAGCAGAGATGTCTAATCCCAGCTTATCCAGGTTCTAAAGTCAATCAGTGTTCCCTGTACTACCCCAGACAGCAGCTCAAGCCTTCCAATGATTATACTTGTTATAGTGTGTTCTATGGCTACAAAAAATACTAGGTTTTTAAAATATATACAATTGAAATAGTTTGATATTTTTCAAAATTATTGAATAATTTAAATATTTTGTAAATGAAAGTCAAAGTTTTTATCTTTGAATATAATAACTATATAGGCAAGAATTTAATTTTATGCCCTAGTGATATTCAAATTTTTGTTTTCAAACCAATATGAGATAAAAATTTAAAGACAGAAAAATGAGGGGAACCTGGTTGACTCAGTTGGTAGAGCATGCAACTCTGCATCTTTGGGGTTGTGAGTTCGAGCCCCATATTGGGTGTAGAGATTACTTGAAAATAAAATCTTTGGAAAGAAGAAAGAAAGAAAGAAAGAAAGAAAGAAAGAAAGAAAGAAAGAAAGAAAAAGAAAGAAAGGTGAGATATGTATGTATTGGATGTTTAAGTATTCTAAAAATAGGAGGGAGGAGCCAAGATGGCAGAACAGCATGGAACTTTTTTGTGTGTCTCCTGTGCATGAAATGCAGCCAGACCAACACTAAACAATCCTGCACACCTAGAAAACTGATCTGAGGATTAACACAACAGTCTGTACAACCTGAACAACAGAATTTATCAGGTACGCAGCACAGAGAAGTGAACTAGGAGAGAGAGAAGCTGCGGAGGGCAGGGAGCCGCTTTTGCATGTGGAGAGAGGACAGAGATGGGGGAGAGTACAGGAAAAGTACCCCCTCCCCAAAGCAGCTGGAAAGAAAGTGGAAAAGTGGAATCAGCCACAAGGACTGAACTAAAAAGGGAGAAAGGAGAAAGGAGAAGGTTTATATTCTATTAAGACTATAAACAAGGGGAGAGCAGAGTCTGAAACTCTGCGGCACAATACCTGGCAGTGTCCTGTTAGGAAGGGCGAATCCCCAGGAGAAGAGTGGAGTCTGGGTTTCTTCAGGCCACACAGGGAAAGGCGGTTCCCCTGCTGGAAGGACACCTGGTAGAGGCTGTGTGGGTCTCCCAAAGGCCAGGCTCCAGTGGACCTGGGAAAACAACCACATTTGCTGGTGCTGCAGCAAGGTCACTAAGGGTGAAGCCCGGTGCCAGATGTATGCTATAATTTTCCATAATCCCTAAAACACTGGTGCTACACTATCTCATGAACTTTTTCTGGGGCCGGCTGGCACCCGGCCGCAGTCTCTGGGCATAGGCAGCAGCAAAGTCCCACAAACGTTCCTGGGTGCAGCCGGCACCTGGCCATTGCTCAGTGAGACCCTCCTGCAAAGGGGCAGAATGGGTCAAAGCCACAGTCCCACAGAAGTAAGGGGTCAGGAAAAACAACCACATCTGAGACAAAACTGGAGGGAGGTGCTGTCTGGGGCTTAGTCACGGACTGTGTAAAAGTTGAGAGTGGATGGAAGCCGAAGAAAAGGATGAGTGCATGATTGCTGATCAGCAAGAACAGAGTTCCAATATTAGAGACTAGGTAGCTGGGTGACGCCATTTTCACTGCTCCCGCGCATGCACATACACACCTACAAGTGCCATAACATTCCACCCCAATTAGCTAAGCAGCTCCAGCTAGTGGAGAACACTAAGCCCTGCCCAACTGGGCCAACTTCACTCTTCAAGAACACAAGTCTCTCCATATGCTTAGTTTATGGACTATAAAGCACTTCATAGCTTGAGTTCCAGGGGAAAACAAAGTAATTTCAGTTGTATTTCAGTCTGTTCACTGGTCCATCTATTCAGCTTTTTTTTTTCTTTTTTCTCTTTTTTGTCTCTTTCCTTTTTCTTGGATACAGAAAGAAAATACTCATTTTTATTTTTAATTATTATTAAAAATATTTTTCTTTAATTTTTCTACTATATTTTTTACTTTTGTGTAAATTTTTTCAAATTCTGTTTTACTTCCATTATTTCATTTTAGGCTACTTCTGTGTGTTCATTTTTTTTCAAATTTTCAAACTGTTTCCCTTTTTTTTCTTTCTTTCCCCTTTTTTCTTTAAACTATCAAGCCCCTTTCAAGACCCAGACCAAAACACACCTAGGATCTAGCACCATTTATAAGATTTGTGTGTGTTTGATTTTGATTTTTTTTAATTTTAATATTTTTTAATTTTATTTTTTTTACCTTATTAATTGCTTTTCTCCCTTCAAAATGACGAAACGAAGGAATTCACCCCAAATGAAAGGGCAGGAAGAAACGACAGCCAGGAACTTAACCAACACAGATACAAGCAAGATGTCTGAACCAGAATTTAGAATCATGATAGTAAGAATACTAGCTAGAGTCGAAAGTAGATTAGAATCCCTTTCTGCAGAGATAAAAGAAGTAAAAGCTAGTCCACATGAAACAAAAAATGCTATAAGCTCATTGGATGCCCCAGCGACAAGGAAGAATGAGGCAGAAACAGAGAATCAATGACATTGAGGACAAACTTATGGAGAATAATGAAGCAGAAAAAAAGAGGGAGATTAAAGCAAAAGAGAATGGCTTAAGAACTAGAGAACCAGTGACTCATTAAAAAGGAACAACATCAGAATCATAGGGGTACCAGAAAAGGAAGAGAGAGAAATAGGGGTAGATAGGTTATGTGAGCAAATCATAGCGGAAAACTTTCCTAACCTGGGAAAAGACAGACATCAAAATCCAGGAAGCGTAGAGTACTCCCTTAGATTCAATAAAAAACAACCATCAACAAGGCATATCATAGTCAAATTCACAACATACTCAGGCAAGGAGACATTCCTGAAAGCAGCAAGGGAATAATAGTCCTTAATGTATAAGGGAAAACAGATCAGGTTTGCAGCAAACCTATCCACAGAAACTTCGCAGGCCAGAAAGGAGTGACAGGATATATTCAATGTGCTGAATCAGAAAAACATGTAACCAGGAATTCTTTATCCAGCAAGGCTATCATTCAAAATAAAGGAGAGATAAAAAGTTTCCCAGAAAAACAAAAATTAAAGGAGTTTGTGACCACTAAACCAGGCCTGCAAGAAATTTTAAGGGGGACTCTCTGAGGGAAGAAAAGATTAAGAAAGAAAGAAAGAAAGAAGACTAGAAACGACCAGAGAACACCACTAGAAACTCCAACTCTACAAGCAACATAATGGCAATAAATTCATATCTTTCAGTACTCACTGTAAATGTCAATGGACTCAATGCTCCAATCAAAAGAGACAGGATAACAGAATGGATAAGAAAACAAGATCCATCTATATGCTGTTTATACAAGACCCACTTTTAGACCTAAAGACACCTTCATTTTGAAAGTAAGGGGATGGAGAACCATCTATCATGCTAATGGTCAACAAAAGAAAGCCAGAGTAGCCATATATATATATATATATATATATATATATATATATATATATATATCAGACAATCTGATAAGATTTTAAAATTTTAGTCTTCAGTCTTTCAAATAAAGACTGTATCAAGAGATGAAGAAGGGCATTATATCATAATCAAGGGGTCTATCCACCAAGAAGACCTAACAATTGTAAACATTTATGCGCCAAATGTGGAGCACCCAAATATATAAATCAATTAATCACAAACATAAAGAAACTCAATGATACTAATACCATAATAGGAGGGTAGGAGGGGACTTCAACACTCAATTCAACACTCAGCAATGGACAGATCATCTAATCAAAAAATCAACAAGGAAACAATGACTTTGAATGATACACTGGTCCAGATGGACTTAACAGATATATTCAGAACATTTCATCCTAAAGCAGCAAAATGTACATTCTTCTCCAGCGCACATGGAACATTCTCCAAAATAAACCACATACTGGAAGACAAAACAGCCCTCAACAAGTACAAAAGATCAAGATCATACCGTGCATACTTTCAGACCACAATGCTATGAAACTCGAAATCAACCATAAGAAAAAATTTGGAAGGTAACAAATACTTGGAGACTAAAGAACATCCTACTAAAGAATAAATGGGCTAACCAAGAAGTTAAAGGGGAAATTAAAAATTTCATGGGAGCCAATAAAATAATAACACCACAACCCAAAACCTCGGGGATGCAGCAAAGGCAGTCATAAGAGGGAAGTAGATAGCAATCCAGGCCTTCCTAAAGAAGGAAGAAAGATCTCAGATAAACAACCTAACTTTACACCTTAAAGAGCTGGAAAAGGAACAGCAAGTAAAACCAAAAACCAGCAGAAGACAGGAAATAATAAAGATTGGAGCAGAAATTAATGTTATCGAAACCAAAAAAATAGTACAACAATCAATGAAACCAGAAGCTGGTTCTTTGAAAGAATCAACAAAATTGATAAATCATTTTTACGTTTGATAAAAATGTAAAAGGAAAAGACCAAAATAAATTAAATCAAGAATTAAAGAGGAGAGATCACAACCAACACAGCAGAAATAAAAACAATAATAACAGAATATTATGAGAAATTATATGTCAATAAAATGGGCAGTCTGGAAGAAATGGACAAATTCCTAGAAACATATACACTACCAAAACTGAAACACGAAGAAATAGAAAATTTGAACAGACCCATAACCAGTAAAGAAATCAAATTAGTAATCAAGAATCTCCCAAAAAACAAGAGTCCAGGGCCAGATGGATTTCCAGGGGAATTCTACCAAACATTTAAGAGAGAGGGAACACCTATTCTCTTGAAGCTGTTCCAAAAAATAGAAAATGGAAGGAAAACTTCCAAACTCTCTCTATGAAGCCAACATTACCTTGATTCCAAAACCAGGCAGAGACCCCACTAAAAAGGAAAACTATAGACCAATTTCCCTGATGGACATGGATGCAGAAATCCTCTACAAGATATTAGCCAACTGGATCCAATAATACATTAAAAAATATTCACCACAACTAAGTGGGATTTATATCTGGGATGCAGGGCTAGTACAATATCCACAAAAGAAGCAATGTTATTCATCACATCAATAAAAGAAAGGACAAGAACCACATGATCCACTCAATAGATGCAAAGAAAGCACTTGACAAAATACAGCATCCTTTCTTGATAAAACCCTCAAGAAAGGATCATACCTCAAGATCATAAAAGCCATATATGAAAGACCCAACTCTAATATCATCCTCAACGGGGAAAAACTGAGATCTTTCCCCCTAAGGTCAGGAACGAGACAAGGATGTCCACTCTTGCCACTGTTACTCAACAAAGAAATAAAAGGCATCCAAATCAGCCAGGAGGAAGTCAAACTTTCACTCTTTGCAGATGACATGATATTGTATATGGAAAACCCAAAAGATTCCACCAAAAAACTGCTAGAACTGATTCATGAATTCAGCAAAGTTGCAGGGTATAAAATCAATGCACAGAAATCGGTTGCATTCCTATACACCAACAATGAAGCAAGAGAAAGAGAAATCAAAAAATCGATCCCATTTACAATTGCACCAAAAAACATAAAATACCTAGGAATAAATCTAACCAAAGAGGTAAAAAATCTATACACTGAAAACTATAGAAAGCTTAAGAAAGAAATTGAAGAGGACACAAAAAAATGGAAAAAGATTCCATGCTCCTGGATAGGAAGTACAAATATTGTTAAAATGTCGGTACTACCCAAAGCAATCTACATACTCAATTCAATCCCTATCATAACACCAGCATTCTTCACAGAGCTAGTACAAACAATCCTAAAATTTATATGGAACCAGAAAAGACCCAAAATAGCCATCTTGAATGCTATCTTGAAAAAGCAATCTTGAAAAAGAAAACCGAAGCAGGAGTCATCACAATCCCGGACCTGAAGCTATACTATGAAGTTGTAATCATCAAGACAGTATGGCACTGGTACAAGAACAGACTCCCAGATCAATGGAACCAAATAGAGAATCCAGAAATGGACCCACAAACGTATGGCCAACTAATCTTTGACAAAGCAGGAAAGAATATCCAATGGAATAAAGAGTCTCTTCAACTACTGGTGCTGGGAAAACTGGACAGCAACATGCAGAAGAATCAACCTGGACCATTTTCTTATACCATACACAAAAATAAACTCAAAATGGATGAAAGACCTCAATGTAAGACAGGAAGCCATCAAAATCCTCAAGGAGAAAGCAAGCAAAAACCTCTTTGATCTTTGCCACAGCAACTTACTCAATACGTCTCTGGAGGCAAGGGAAACAAAAGCAAAAATGAACTACTGGGACCTCATCAAAATAAAAAACCTTCTGCACAGCAAAGGAAAAAATCAGCAAAACTAAAAGGCAACTAACAGAATTGGAGAAGATATTTGCAAATGACATATCAGGTAAAGGGTTACTATCGAAAATCTACAAAGAACTTATCAAACTCAACACCCAAAAAACAAATAATCTAGTGAAGAAATGGGCAAAAGACATGAATAGACGCTTCTCCAAAGAAGACACCCAGATGGCCAACCAACACATGAATAAATGCTCATTATCACTCATCATCAGTGAAATACAAATCAAAACCACAATGAGGTACCACCTTATGCCTGTCAGAATGACTAACATTAACAACTCAGGCGACAAGAGGTATTGGCGAGGATGAGGAGAAAGAGGATCTCTTTTGCATTGTTGGTGGGAATGCAAGCTGGCGCAGCCACTCTGGAAAACAATGTGGAGGTCCCTCAAAAAATTAAAAATAGAACTATCCTACGACCTAGAAATTGCACTATTAGGTATTTATCCAAGGGATACATGTGTGCTGTTTCAAAGGGACACAAGCACCCTAATGCTTATAGCAGTACTATCAACAATAGCCAAAGTATGGAAAGAACCCAAATGTCCATCAATGGATGAATGGATAAAGAAGATGTGGTATATATACACAATGGAGTATTACTCGTCAATAAAAAAAAAATGAAATCTTGCCATTTGTAACAACATGGATGAAACTAGAAGGTATTATGCCAAGTGAAATTAGGGAAAGACAAAAATCATATGACTTCACTCATATGAGGACTTTAAGACACAGAACAGGTAAACATAAGGGAAAGGAAGCAAAAATAACATAAAACAGGGAGGGGGACAAAGCATAGAGACTTAAATATGGAGAACAAACAGAGGGTTACTGGAAGGGTTGGGGGAGGGAGAATGGGCTAAATGGGTAGGGGGCATTAGGGAATCTACTCCTAAAATCATTGTTGCACTATATGCTAACTAATTTGAATGTAAATTTAAAAAATTAAATTAAAAAAATTTAAAAAAATTCTAAAAATGTATGAAACTTTGTGGAGAGGTCACTTTTAGACAACAGGCTTGAGCAATGGAAACTTGATAAGGCAAAAGGGCAAAACGGCCCACAACGACTCCCTGGCTGAATACAGACAAACCCATCAGGTGACTCACCTCAAAATATCCAAAGACCCTAACTAACCAGTGGGCTACTTACAACTAGGCACAGTTACCAAAAAAGGGGAAATTCCATACATCATCATATCTCCTCATCTTCCCCCTTTCAAAACAGCCCCCCACGAACTGCCTCTTTGCAGAAAGCACCTCCTTTGCTGTCCTGCCCACCACTCCCTTGTGGTGTATTCAATAAACTTCTATCTCCTTTGTTGTATCTCAGTTGAATCCTTTTACTGCCCGTGCTATGGGCCTCCACCCTATCATTGCCACACATCTGGGGACCACCATCTGATCGAGAGAGTCACCACACCTTGTATACTGCTAATAACTTCAATAACTTCAGTCATAAGAAGTTTAAAATAAATACTTTGAAATCAAATTATAATATTTGTAATATATATTATGTCTGGAACATTTTGCTTCATATGGTCTTGTAATACTAAGCAGGAATATTTTCAAGATAAGGATCATGTCAAGGTGGTCAATATGGTTTAAATGAAAAGAAAAACTTTGGGAGACTACACAAAATGGATTAAAATGGAAAAGGAAATAAAACAAGAGAGTTTTGGTAATCTGGGTAATCTGTAAGAAAAAAAAGGATTCTGCCAACATTCTGAACATTAAGAGTATAAAACTCTTAATTAAGAGTTAATCATGGTAGGAAAAGAAATTATTAGAACTATGATGGTAAGTTAAAGATCTAGGATTGATGACTGCAAGAAAAAAAATTCTTCTACAAATTATGAGAAAGGAAATGAGTATTGGAAGTATAGAGAGAGATCTATGATTAGTTCAAAGTCTGCTAACAAAAGAGGTCGTCTTATCTATGTCACTACTTTAGATGTACTAAATAACATACTACCATTCCAAATACATTTAATTAAATAAATTGGATAAATATTACAAAATATGCACTAGACATCCCAACTTGGGCAAAGTAGGGATTCAGATGTGTCTGAACATGTCTCCTGAACCGGTAATTGAGACAGAAGAAGACAATTTGAATGACTGATTTTAGCAATAAGCAGAAAATGGTTTTATTCAAGTGGGGACTAGAGGAAAAGATAGTACCCTGCCCATGTTCAATGCCTCTTCCTCTTTCTTAACGTAGAGATTTGTGTCTGAACCAGAGACTCAGCTGAAGTAAAACAAGCTTTTTTCCCCAAAGGTTGCTCAGAATCAGGGACACATACTGGACAAGAGTCCTCCTTTATAAAGAACACACCAGGCTTTTAAGCCAGGGCATTAGATATGAGGATGAAGCTTTTAACAATATGTTAGGATTAGGTTTAGTTGCAAGTAACAGAAAACCAGACAATAGATCAATGAAATTCTTATCACACAAAAATAAATGTAAAAAGGTAGGCAGTTGCTGGTGGCATTTCAACTGCTCTGAGATGCCATCCATGACTCAGGACCTTCATCTTTTGCTTCACCATCATCAATGTACAGCTATTCATCTGCATGCCTGTTGCCTCATGGTCACAGAGAGGATGCTGCATCATGAGGCATCATATTCATGTTCAGCCTCATTCAATCATTTTACAAAGAAAGAAAAAGACATTGTAAGAACCCCTTACCTACCACCATCACCACCATATGGTTTTTCTCCCTTTGGGAACAGAACCATGGCACAGGCTTACATCAAGCTGCAAGAAAGATTTTCTACCCTCTGCCATAAAAAGTGAAAAAAGATAAGCCTTCAGTTACATCAGTTAATCACTTGATAAATATTTTGTGGACTGTTTGGCAGGATTAGAATGTTTGAATTTGTTCTGATATTAAAAGTTTGCTGTTTTATTTTCATAGGCATACGAGGAGAGTGAAATGGGAATGCTTTCTCTCTTTTTGAAGTTTAATTTTGAAACTCTCAAAGAAAGTCAAAGTCATTTTCAATTGCTAATGATTCAGATCTGGGTTTGATGAGCCTTCAAGATTATCATGAAAGAACTAGACGACAATTGAGTTTGAGAAAAAATGAAATGTGAGAGTTCCTCTGAAGGAAACCAGGAAGGAGAAAGAAAGATTTCTCTAAAAGTCAATGGAGGGCAGAGAAGTAGAGGAGGGGAGAACAGGTTTGAAATGAGACCAACTGATCAGCAACGTTTCTAAGAAGGGAAGGGCCTATCCAGGGCAAATAATGGGCAGATGTAAAAATAATGGTGAACATAAAACAGGAGCTATAGTTCCCACAAGTCATCTGGAAACTGATTCACTCAGAGAATGTCTAGCTTTCATTGAGGAAATAATTTCATAGGATGATTATTAATCAAATAAAAAAATATCAAAGTGAAAATAAAAATGTGTTAAAGGAAATGCAAGTCAATGTCAAAAAAAAAATTAAAGAGGAAGCTGAAAAGAGTCTCTGAATAAGAGAACAGAAGGCTCTCTAAAGGAGGAATAATTATCACAAAATGTCCAGAATGAAAAACAGAGGAAAATGAGTTTTCTAAATTGTCATGAATTACATTATTTGATATAGAATTAGAATAAAGAAAACAGCACTAAAACAAAGAAAAAATAATGAACTTAGATAATTACCTCTTCTTTGAGGTTTTTAATAAAAGAGCACAACCCCATTCTCTAGAGTTAATATTTCTATTCTGTTTTAATTGCATTAAAACAGTTCTCTGGAATTCACAATATATTTTTACAGACTATGAAATTTCAAGATTTTTCAGGTACTGAGTTTCTCTTTATCCCTTCCACTTCTAAAAATTCTCATTTTCTCTTATGTGTGTTTTAATCGTGCATATAAAATAAAATTTATTTATGCTAAAACTTGGGTAGCAAGAACTGCCATTTCTTTTAAATAATATTCTCACCCACAGACATTTAAGAAACATGATTTTGTAAGCATCTGATATCTTTAAGTCATTTATTCATTTTCTCTCTCTGCCTCTACTTGTTTTTTAAGATTGTCACAATTCATCTAAGAATGTTCCCATCCTCAAAGTCTGAATCTACCTGTTTCGTCAGGCTTATCTCTCATTATCTCATGAGGACTTCTGAGTGGAGGCAGGGTGTCATGGGGTGGTTACTGGGCCCTAATTTTTTTTTTCTAAGATTGGTGGTTACTTTTTTAATCATAATTATAAGGCAAATGATTATATCTTACTCCATTACATCTTTTTAGGCAAATATTGGGAAAAAACAGTTGCTTTTTTTTCTTAATCCTCTAGTCTCATAGATCTCATCACATCATTGAGTCTGCTACTTCTATTTTTATACTTTTTATTTAGCACTCAACTTACTGTTGCCTGTTTTCCAATGCCGATGCTCAGTACCACAAAACAAACAAAGAGAGGCCATACAGCAGGAATAGCATATGTGCGCACGCGGGCACACACACACACACACACACACACACACAAACACACACACACCGGGAATTCTTGAAAGAAGGCAATGTTAACAATAAAACTGGAAAAGTCACACAGATGGAAAAATAATTTGCAGTATCTGGTCCATCTTCTGGTCAGCCATAATATCCAGATATTCTGAACATTTTTACTTATGGAGATAATCTTATTTTCTTTATTTTTGACCCTTTAAAATATTTCTACTTGCACACCGATATATAAAACCTAACATTTCTATACAGAAATTATTTCCTCAATCCCAATTATAAAACCTCTTTACTTCCCTAAGATTTCTTCCATTATTAATACTATTGAAATGTTCACAGTTTCAAAGAATTGAAACAATGACTCATTTATTTCAACCTCTTCTCCCTCAGATATTTCTTGTGTCTATGCATTTCTTTTTTTATTCCTGCCATCATATGTTTGGTTTCCCTCCTAAATGCTCTATGATTAAAGCTGTTGGATTAGTCAGCTTCTTCCACTCCTGATTATATGTCACAATCGTTTATTTTGACTTCTACACTGACTTCAATTTACCTTTAAAACTAAGCTGAAACCCCTAATCATGGACACTCAGTTGACTGCACCCTAGCCTCCTTCAGATGTACATTTATATTTACATATTTTTTATACCACAGTTGATTTTTCCCTACATGCATCTTAGAAGGGCATCACAAATTCTGAGACAAATAAATCAAAATCTGACTCCCTACTTATGTACAAAAGATTACCCTTCCAGTTCTCCACTAAATTTTCTTATCTACTTTTACAAAGTCACTTCTTTCATAAAGCTTTCTCAATTTAATGCTAATTCCTTAAGTTAATACAACTGGCTAACAAACTGTATTTTTGTAGTGACCAGAATAATTAGTTGTTATATACTGGAGCTAAAGACCACACTTATGCAGAGTGAGGGCTTATCATGAACTGTGATATTTTTACATTTTTATCCACAAAACCATTTGGTTAAATGAGATCTATGCTAATTATAGCCTTTGAATGTGTGTTCATATATCTGTGCACATGTTTAAATTTCAGAAATCTTGAATTTCACATCAGGAGGCCAGACTCAACAGATGTTGCCATATGTTAATACCTCTTTTTGATGCAGAAGGTGTTAATTAAACAAATAATTCATATTAGGAACGCTTAAATTTAAAACATCACAATGAGGGGCGTCTGGGTGGCTCAGTCAGTTACACATCTGACTTCGGCTCAGGTCATGATGTCTCTTCAGTTCATGAGTTCAAGCGCCACATCAGGCTCTGTGCTGACAGCTCAGAGCCTGGAGCCTGCTTCGGATTCTGTGTCTCCTTCTTTCTCTACCCCTTCCTTGCTCATGCTCTGTCTTTCTCTCTCAAAATCAAATAAACATAAAAAAAAATCACAGCGAATTAATCTGTTGTGCCCTCTGTGTGATGGCTGCTAGCCAGGATGGGTTTTTAGTCACAACATACATGCTGATACCTCCAGTGTCATATGTATAAATGTGTAAAGTAGAACATCCAATACGTTATTAACTACTTCCACGTCAGGAGAGGTTGCAAATTTGCCAAAGAAGTAAACTTCATGGAAAATTTATAGGAGATGTTTATAATAGACATAACAGAGGACTACACTATTCTCAATTAAGCCCAGGTAGTGTTGCCCTAGATCCATTAACATGTGTTACAGAGGTAAAACCACTGGACTTTGAGACTTATAAGAAGTGGGCAGGGAAAGGGAGATGCTTTAAAGTCTACTCTGAGGCCCAGAGAAATTTTTGAATAAAAGAATCAACTTTCATACTGAAACATTCCTACTATTCCAGTTCAAGTGTCCTGGTCAAACTCTAACTCAGACTAAGTTTCTCAAGAAATAAAGCTGTTGCAAAAGTGGGAAAGAATGAGCTATGATTTTAGGAAATCAAATCTGCATTTAGGAGAGTAAAGTGTAAGACATCAAGAAACAGTGCAAGTTGTCATAAGCAAGCATGGAATAAAAAATGGCAGGTCTGCAAAAACAGTACAAAGAAAGTGACTTTAGTGGGTAGCAAATGGAGGAGAGTCCCCAGGGTAAGAGGTGAATAGAGAGAATGCTGTTTTTGGATTTCCTGTGACCTAGTTCATAAGCGAGGTGATGAGTATGGAGGTGGAACTACTCAGTGACCAAATTTTTTCCTAGTTCAGACCCTCCTTCTCTCAATACAGAAGTCAAAAACTCCATTTTTCCAGCCTCCTTCCATGTCCTTAACCATTCCACTTTTCAAACTGACTCTAGAATAATTGTTCTTAAAAATAACTGTATTGTTATTTTTCTTCTTAAATCATATTTTGATACTTCCCTATTGCTAGCAAGAATAAGTTAATCACTCTTAATTTTGTACTTATGGGTATTCAAATTTGGCCTCACAGAATACTGGCCCTAGTGAAAGAAAACATCAGTGCTCAAATCCATATTCCAAAATGGAGTCTAAAAATGTAACCTTGAGACTCATCTCAAAGGGTTTTGTAATATTGTGAAGATTAAATGAGCTAACATATAAAGCATTTAGAGCAATTCTGGACATAGTATTTAATAAGAAAAGTTAGCCATATATCGTGAGCCCCTAAACCATGCAGGTATTTTCCTATTGAACCTTCTAGGCATCATCATTTCTATGGGCTTTCCAAACTTTTTACCACATTAACCATAGGAAGTTGTAAATGTGGCAGTTTTCCTACTAACCTATGAGGTAGAGATCATGGCTTTTTCATTTTTTATTCTCATCTCCTGACCCAATTTCTTTCACATAGGGCTTAATAAACATTTAAAAATATGCATTGAAAAGAATGTCTTAAAAAAAGGTTAAAAACCATGCAGTTAGATAAATTTAGAGCTGATGCTGCTTAATTAATCTCTGTCAGCCTGTAGGAATGCCTCTACTGATAACACCACAGGTTTCTGAATTGAGTCTATCGTCATCAAAATTGTGATCCAAACACAAAAAGGAAGAATAGTTACAATGCCAGATGGTGAATAAAGTATATTATAAACTAGAATAATCAACTCAAGACAAAACAAAACAAATCAATGTAACATAGATACATTGATATAGAATGTATCTCCATTCAAGGATTTTTAAAAAGATATACCTAAGAGAGATTTAGCTTCAAATAAATTCACTGAAAAAATTTATGGGAATTTTAGTTGACCACAAACAGTATGAGGGTCTCTTGTTAGATCGCATTACAGAAAACCTTAGGGACATGATAAAGTCCTTACAGCAAGGAGGCAAATATCCATTATATTAATTTTTGATCTCTAGTCCACAGAATCATCTTGGAAAAAATGGAAAACTAAAGTGAGTTTAGATTTAAATATTCTAAGAACCTGGAACCTAGTGTAACAGCAACAAAAGATTTTTTTTCCTCTGAGTAAGCACTTTATATTTTTATAGGGTATTATTATTATTGTTATTAATATGGAAGCTTTAGTGGTAGTATTTGTGATATCCATTTTATTACATTAACTTTAAGATATAGCAAAAATGGTTGATTACTAATTTTTCTTGAGTATACCTCAGTGTAATAGGTTTTCTATAAAAACTTTCCTTAACTCCAATGGCAATATTATTTATTTTCCTAAAAGCAACTTAAGACTAGAAAATTTTCAACTTATAAATGCAGATTGCTTTTCTAGACTATCATACTACACAAAAATTTAGAAACCATAAGGTTCAGAATCTTGAAATGGCTACTGAACCAAAATTAAGCTGTTATTTTCTTAGGAGGTATTTGCACATATAATCAAGGATGAAATCTAATTACATATTCTAAATGAGCTTTCCTGATATTCCATTATTAAATCAGTATTCTAAGCTTATTCGAGTTTTTTTTATAACCATCTGTTGTGAAAATAAAAACAAAAGAGAACAATGCTTCATTTTTGATTCTTAACTGTGTATTTAATCTACATATCTTTTGTAACCATTGGTACTAGCACTGCCTTGATCTTTTTCATTCTATAACATTACACTACCTACCAGAATAACCCCTGGACTAGAGCATGAATGAGCTTCATTTACTGCAGGATATCTAGGTCTAGTGCAATTACAGGCACAAAACATGTGTAAGTGTTTATTGACTGCATAAGAAAAGGGAAGTAATGAATATCTTCTATAGGTCTCTCCAAATTTAATCTCTACATTTTTCTACCTTGCTTTCCATCCAATGCCCTCTGGTTATGGGATCAGTCAACAGCGATCCCTGAAGAGGAATTTGGGGAAGAAAAGGTAGCTATTTCAGGAAATTCATTCTCCTGGTTCTCTCCTGGGAGCTTGCCTCTGACTGGCCATGTTCCTTTGACTGGTCCTTACAAGAGATGAGCTCCACAAAAGTTTCTATCCTTGGCATTCTGACTTTTGGGACTAGCAATTAATGGTCTAAATTTGATGATGTTTGCCGTTTATATCAGTAACATCAAGTTCATTTTCTATTAGATATATAGACACGTAGAAAATTGAAAATTGAACTAACAGCAATATAATCCTGGTTTCGGATCTCCTTATATACAAATATAACAGCATGTACACACTGGGATAAAATTGGATTGACACTGAAATTGTCAATGCGAGATGCTTTATACAGGGACTTAGTTGTATATATGTATCCCCTAGGAGTAAAGGTAAGCATTGGCAGGAGATAGCTGATCTGGGATTTTGGATTTTGTCCATCTTCCTTTCTCAATAACACAACTAACATCTGGTAAAATTTGGCAGAAGTGAAGTGAATATATGCACAGGGGACAATTGATATTGGCTGTGGGGGAGGAACAAGCTAACAAAGAAACCTCAGATAGCAAGAACAGATGTACTTCCCATTGGCCAAATCCCGAATGGAGAAAGCAAACTCCCTGCACTGGGAGATGTTCTGGTTTGGTTCCCCCAGTTAGAGAGAAACTAGAAGTGATAGAAAAATGAATCAAAGACTGGTTAGAGAAGTCTACACATGATAAAATGCAAAAACATTCTATTTCTCTTATCCAATATTGATGGTAGACATGGTCTTATATTCTCCAGGTTTATCTTATTTTTCAGTTGGGGTTGAGTAACTTACAGATTCTGACTGTAAGTCAAAGTTGTTAATCTTTTCTGTAAGGAACCAGATAGTAAAAATATTAGGTTTCTGAGCCGAGACAAAATTAAGAATACCATGAAGTTGCCTATGAGAGAAAAACACTTCCACAGACTTTCAATTGATTGAATTTGAAATAGAATAGTAATAATAACAATAATTGAGTAAAATTTTTGTAATAAAATTCATCAAATGAGAAGAATGTATTTCCTTTTTGGGGAAGGGGAAACAATTTGATTAATTGGGATTCAAAGTTAATTCTCTATCATCATGGTAGAAACATGGTCTTATTCTCCTAGTCTTTCCTTCCTTCTCTGAAACTTCACCCTAGGACTAACACCAAAATGTGTTTCCTGCATCTCTCTTAATTTGCATTAACAGACTGCCCTCATGGTGTTGGGTAACTTTTCATAACCAGGTTAAAACACAGGTTCTGTATTAAGATTCTGAGCTTCAATACAGCTGGACTACTCACAGCCTGTACTATCTTTAACTACTTGCCTAACCTCTCAAAGTTTCAATTCCCTCATCTAAAAATTAGTTATAGTGCCTGCTCTAGAGATTTGTTGTTAAATGAGCCAACTAATGCAAATATTTAGAACATTGTATCGCATATTACAAAGCAGTCAATATAAATTATTCTGGTATTTTTCAACCATATAAAAATGTAAAACCATTCTTAGCTCAGAATCCATACAAAAACAGCCATAGGGACAGATTCAGCCCACAGGCTAGAGCTTGTGGACTCCTGCTTTAAGTGATATTTAACACCATCTGTCTTACTCTCTACTTTTTAGACATCGAGACCTGTTTAACTTCCATCCTCCCAGTGCAATTGAGATTCAACAGTAGGATATAAGTAATACTTCTCCAACCACATGGAGGTTGGGTCATTTTTTTTCTTTCATCAGAATAATTTAGTCTAAAATTCTGTTCAGAGACTTTGAAATAATAGTAAAAAAACCCTTTTTTTTTCTAACTGTTATCCAGTTATCCAGATGGCAATGTTATCCATTGCCATTCACTAAATATAACCATCATTCATATCTTTCCTATCACTTTCTTTCCCCCATTAGTCCATACACCTAGCTCCCTGGTTTATTTTCCTACCTCAGTGTAAACCCTCTTTCTCATATCAAATAAATTCTATAAAGCCAATAGCCATACCTTCTTTCTACTAGTAGTCCACTGCCATTCCCAGATCATGGCATCACACTGTTCCTCAAAAATTATTCCTTCTTTAATGTCCTTACAATCAATCTATTCCACTCTCTGTCGAATTCCTACATATTCATTACCAACTTTGATGCCTGGTTTACCATACGCTTCACCACTCCAATGCTTGCAGATTTCTTGAAGGCTTTTAATCCCCTTGTATCTGACTCACTCAACAAACTAACCCCAGAGATCCTTTACCTCTTTAATGTTAATTGTCATGCCTTTTGTTCAACTTTATCCCTTTACTTATGAACATCCCAATTCTAAAAAATACGCTGATTTCACACTCTTGCATTATTCCTTATTAAGAATATTTATTCAGTGATACAACAAAGGTAATGATTCAGAACATTATGGAAACCTATTACCTGGGTCTTATCCTAGTCTGGAGGAAGCTACACCTAAGCTGTCTTGAGAAACATGAGTAAAGCTAAAGAGGTGGCATGAGGAGAAACATGAGTAAAGAGGTGGCAGAAAAGGAGAATTTCAGAAAGAGAAAAACATATATAACTTCACTGAAGCAAGAAAGAGAGCCCAGTCATAGAAGTTGTACATATGGAGAAGTTATGAGATCTGGCTTGAGATGATGACAGACCAAATCTGATTAGATTTCAAAAATGTCAGGGCGCCTGGGTGGCTCAGTCGGTTAAGCATCCAACTTCAGCTCAGGTCATGATCTCATGCTCCGTGAGTTTGAGCCTTGCATGGGGCTCTGTGCTGATAGCTCAGAGCCTGGAACCCGCTTTGGATTCTGTCTCCCTTTCTCTCACTCTAGAAAACAAACATGAAAAGAAAAAAAATTGTAATGTCTAGTTATGTTCCTGAAAGGTCATTTGGCTTCAGTGTGAATTAATGAGCAAGAGTTGGAGAAAACATAAAGATATTCTGTAGAATAGGGAAAGAATGTGGCAGCATTAGACTCATGCCAGAAAGTGGCAGGGGAATTTATGGCAGTGGGAATAGGAGTAGTGGAGAGATCTGAGAAAATATTTATAAGGAAAAATCATGGAGCTAGGTAATTTAGTGGCTGTGAGGAGTGAAGAAGAATGAGATGTAAGTCTTACAAGCAGATTTATGGCTTGAGCTGATAGGTAAGTAATGGTGCCACGTGTGGGAGGTAAGGTACAATAAAAGGGGAGCATCTCCGGGAGCAAGAGAGCAACTGCTCACAATTTTAAAGTAAATACTAGAAACTCAAATAGACAATATAGAAGGATGGGCTGGGGAAATATATTCGATGGTCTTCAAGATATAGATGATAGTTGAAACAAATATGAGGCTCAAGTCAGATATCATCATAAATCCTTTTGCCTATCCTCTCTGCATTTCATATTCCATTATTAAGCCCAATCAACTCCATTCCCTAAATATTTCTTTTATCCATCTTTTTCCTTTCATCAGATTTCAGTGCACTGGTACAGACATCTGTCACCTCTCTACAGGGCTATCAGAATCACACCTCACTCCTCAGACTCACCCTTGTTCAATCTACCTATCCACACTGTCATCAGAGAGATCAATCACATGATTAAGTTAACCACATTCCTCACCTGCTCAAAATTTTTCAATTGCCTCTATTTCCATGAAAAGTGAAATTTATATTTCTTGCTCAACATGCACTGCCCTGTATCATTTAGACTTTAGTACTTACCAAAACATTCCAAGTTCCTTCAGCTATGTACTTGTGTTTGCTGTCTTCTGCCTAAAGGACATCTTCCCAATATTCAAGCCTCAATAAGAAAAAAGCATTTTCTGCTTAAACAAAAGTGCTTCTCTTGTGGTCCCACTGACCTTTTCACTTCTCCTTGTTGGTGTCTACATTTGCTTTTCAATCTACCCACTATGCAATAAATAATTTGAAGACAAAGTCTGCATCTTTGCATTTTTTGGATCTACAATGCCTAGTATAGGCTGTGAGTAGGCATTCAAAAAATTAGTTTTAAATGAATGGAAATTCACATTTTAGGATGGATACCTTTTTTTATTGCACATCAGTATCAAAATACCATAGCATGTTATATTGTAAGCTCAATTTTTGGAAAATTATCATAATTTCTATGTGAAATTTTATTTGTAAGAATTAAAACATAATGACCTAATTTATATTGGGTCTATGAATCTAAGTTTAGATGGGCTAACTTTAAATAACATACTCTCTACCAAGATAGAATACTGTATACTTTCTCTAAATTGCTAAAATACATAGTACCTGAGAACACGAAGTGGTATACGAGGAAAATGCCACATAGGAACACAATATGGAGAGATTTCAAAATGAAATCACAGTTGGGTACAGCGTGAATGGATTTCACAGTCTACATTCTAATTATATTGTGCACTTCACTAATGGCTGTGTCCCCAGAGGGCCTCCTGGGAATCACCTGGAGGATTTTATTCGGCCCTGAGTGAATATTAATGTAGTGAAAAGGTAGTGAATTCACAGTACTACCTATTTGGAGATAAAAGAGAGAGAACATAACATTCTCCTCTAATGGACATCGGACACACTCTTGACATGTCACCCTAATAAGTGAATAATTCAATCTCCCATTTCTCTTGTTCTTCAGCTGCAGCATGTATTTTCAAATTGAACTGGCTTAAAGAATTACTTGGCACACCAAAAAAGCTTTTTGGGCCCTCTCCTCTGAGTTTTTCAGAAGAACATATTACAGAAATACATATGTGTTGGAGTCATTTTTTCATGAGAAAAGGCTGTTTGGACCGTGATCTTGATGTTCAAAGAAACTAATATTAAAATGAATTTATAATTCACTGTACTCTCAGAAGGATACAGTTGAGTCACATGAAACTGCCAATTGTTGAGGATTTTTGAACTATGAAATGACAACTTCATATGGTTTAATCTAAATGTTTCTAGAGGAAACTTACAATAATAGCAATCTTATTAGTTTGCCTGGCCTAAGAACTTATATTCAGAATATTTCAGTTTCATATTAGTAAAACAGCATAGAAAACCAAGTACAAATCCTAACTAGAAACAACTTTGGTGCTTGTGAGGAGTATCAAATATTTCCAACTATTCAAATATATTTTAAAGATCAATCGTCCTCCCTTAACTAAAAAGTGTGATTCATATGTTTTATTGAATCTTAAGTACTATATTCCTGAACTTCAACATATTTAAGGGGCAAATACTATGAATTTTTACAAATCCCAAGGAGTTGTTCCAAGTTTTAGGGAAATTTCGGGAATCTGGGGTACAAATATTTCTTCTTCCAGGATTTGGATAAACAGCATGAATTAAAATAAGAGCATCATGCTTGGCAACTCATCTTAATCTCATAGGTAAGATTAACTAAAAAGGAGATAAAATAATTTCTTCTTTCTTGGTACTCGTTTCAAAAGAAAGCAAAGGTTGGTGTTCCTGGGTGGCTCAGTCAGTTAAGCAACTGACTCTTGATTTCTATTCAGGTCATGATCTCACAGTGCGTGAGATTGAGTCCCACATCAGGCTTTGCACAGACAGCATAGAGCCTGCTTGGGATTCTCTCTCCTCCTCTCTCTCTGCTCCTCCCCCTCAAATAAATAAATAAACAAAACAAAACAAAACAAAAAAAGCAAAGGTCAGTTTCAATCAACTGACCATTTACAATCCTCTACTTTTTCCACTGAGTCACTTTAAATACTGCAAGTTAGAAAAAACTTTTCAGTACATAAAAATATTAGAATGAAACCTTTCTAAATCTAATTTATTAGCATCCTCTATCAAAATATTATTGTGATTTGCCAACTTTGTTAGCTCTGTCACTGTCTGTGAAGCAGTGAGGAAAATTGTGTGGAGAAGATTGGCATAGACACATTTTCAAAGAATAAAGATCTGAAACAGAATTGGATTCTTCACTGTTTCTGTCATAGAAGATACAAATTATTATCTCTATTAATTGACACAATTACACATGTATTTTCTCTTGTAATAACAGGATGGGAGGACTTCAGACTAATTCTAGGGTGAGCAAATTTCAGTCTCTTCTCAAGTAATGCATAGCCTCAAGAGCACATGGATTCTCACAGAAGGTTCATGTATGCATTGTCTTGAGAACTTTATCAGCCCATCCAACAACTGCAGATTGCTGACCCCATGATGCAGGGCCCATTTCTTAAGTCGTCAGCAATCTTTCCTCCCAGTCCTGAACAAAGGCACAGCTCCAAATAATAACGATGCATAGAATATAAGGGAAAAGAGGGAAAAAATGTAAAAATAAATCCTGAAATAAAAGGTTCCTAGTGCTTCAGTTTCACTGATTAGGTGGGATTTGGGAAGGGTAGTTTAGAGTTGTTTTTTTCTCCCTGCCTTTACAGTTCTACAATCACAATGGCCCTCTGGTGAGATGCTAAATTAAGAGGCATTTTGTTTGTATTGTTAGCAGCTAGATCGAAACAGTCACCGAGAAATGTTTTATTATGGTGAGGAAAGGACTCTTTTAATAAGGCTCTTAGGAGACTGAGTTTTAATGACGCTTAACACAATGTTTTAAACCACACACCACATCTACATGTTATTTCTTGTTAAATGCTGGTTATTAAACAGCAGGCTGGCTCCAGATTGCCTGCAGAGGGTAGTTAGGGTTGGCTGATACATCTCTGACAATTTGAATAGTTGATGGAGTGACAAGTGCTGTTTGCATTTAAAGGATTTTGCATTTTAACATCTGCACGGTGCAACAGTATATATTATTACCCAATGTACTTCTGCACAATATGTTGAAGGGTTAAAGCCAATTAGGCACAATTGTAAGTTTCAATTTCTTCTAGAATTCTGTGCCCTCATCCAAACTTAACATGCTTAAGTCGGAATGATTTCCCTCACTACTTAACCCAGGGATCTCTGCAGTGAATGGCTGTTCAAAACTACAGACCAGAGAACAAGTAAGGGAAATGAAGAACAGAATGTGCCCCAAGGAAAGATGTAAGAAATAAAGCAATACATGTTGAGAACTAGGTTTTTTAACCATTTAAAAGCTTAGCATTTTAAAATTAAAAATCAGGTACTACATCATTTTTGTAGAACCTGGACTTTTGCCACCATTAATCTCACAGCTATCTTGCTCCAGTCTTCTCCCACCCCATGGAGAACCAGTTATCATCTGGGTCAAGGCCACTGCTTGATGCCAAGGAACCAAGGTGTGCGGTTTTCGATGTTAACTCTCAGCATTAAATGTGCTTTTCCTATGTTAGCCTGCTTTCTCTTCACATCTTTTTTATTTTGGAATCTTGTGTCAAACATGTTTGCTTTTGAATTGCTTATTTCCCTCTAACAGGTGGGCAGGGAGCGTAGGGCTTCCTGCTACATGGGGAGGTCCTCATTGTGGGGATGCATCTAAGTGGGATCAGTAGGTTAAGTCATCACTTCTGTAGGCTTTGGAGCAAAAAAGATTATCTCACTTACCTCCTTTCTCCTTTAGGGTTTCCTTCTCTGTCTCTTCTCACCATCACCATGATAAGATGTCAAGATGTAGGAATATGATATGAGCCCAGGTTCACAAGAATCCTACATGGAGTACAGGTCAGTGATTTCCAAGGAGAGGGTTAGTGATGCTTCTTTTCATGATCTCCAGGGTCAGAGGGGGTGGAGTACTGTTTGTTAAAAAGCCTTGGGTGTTTAAGTTTCTCAAAAAAAGGAAATAGCCTTAAAAATTGAGCAACACTGTCCTAGAACACCATGAGTGGATTTTAAAAATCTGAATATGGCTGTGGAAATGCCATGAGTAAGGATGTGATGCATTCCTGGGAAGAAATTCTGTGAACCCTTGGCTTAAGTCCAAAGAAGAGGGAAAATAAGTTCAGTGCTTGTGCCTAGTCCAGATTACTTCACCAAGGTTGGGAGTTTCATGGGGTTTGGAATTAAAGCAGGTACATATGCCTGAACTCTCCAACCACTTGGGCATTTCTTCCTACTGAGAATCTCGTGGGTGTGGAATGCTGACTGAGGATCAAGTTTGGGTGGCCCTGTCTTCTTTATACACATGCAAAACTAACCACAACTTCAGTCAGTACCATCAGGTGCATCCTTATGCTACATGGAATTATGTGTGAAGATATTGTACTGCACATTTCCATTCCATCAAGTCATGATGCTGCCATCTGGACGTGTAAGATTCAAGCACAGCTCTCAACTCTAATGTTATGTCTAAAGCCATTAGAAAGGACAACAATATGAACTAAAAAACTAATATAATCTTACATTTGCAACTGATTGTCAGTTTGATATTCGGCAAGTCCTTAACCTATTTGTGGTTAAGTAGATTCACTTCTGAGATGAGAATAATAATACCTGCATTATATACATTGTGGAGTAAATATGAGAATTGAAATTAAAAAGACATGAAGTATAAGAATATGCTTTTTTAAGCTAAGCAAAGTGCTACTTAACAATTTGAATTATACTTGTTGATATAACCAGATTGTGATGCAAAGATACAAAACATGAAAGAGTCTCATTTTTCTTGAGAGTGATATGGCCTGAGATCATGCACTCCTTATTCATGGTTTCTACATTAGGGTAAAGAAAACACATTTTGATTGCTGAATATTAGAAGCACTTAGAAGCTCCGAAATGGCAGGCAAAGAGATGCCAAAAAAGTTACACATAATGCCATTCTGTTACATATGGCGTGTACCAAATGGTAATATCTAAATATTTCCTAATTAATTCATCTATTACTCTCTCATGTTTAATAGCTATATCATCATTACCATGCAACCTGAACTTTCATTGTCAGTCTTTCTTCCATACAGTTCTGTTTTTAAATGATTTAAATTTTTTAATGTTTATTTATTTTTGAGAGAGAGAGAGAGAGAGAGAGAGAAAGCAGGAATGGGGCAGAGAGGGAGGGAGGTAGAGAATCCAAGCAGGCTCCATGCTGTCAGCACAGAGCCTGACGCAGGGCTCGAACTCACATATCATGAGATCAGGACCTGAGACAAAGTCAGACACTTAACTGACTGAGGCACCCAGGTGCCCCCATACAGTTCTGTTTAAAAGTATGGTGATTAAGAGATTACAAATGTTCAAATTCTGGCTGTGTTACTTATTATAGGTTATATTGTCCAGTGGCTAACTCATAACTATTCTCTTCCTCAGTTTTCTGTCTTGAAAATGGAAATAATAAAAATACCAATCTATAGGGTTAATGTACGATTCATGTAAATTTATATATATATATATATATATAAAATGCTTCATAAATAATAGCATTTATTATTAATATCTTAGTAAGAGGCACATCATTTCTTAGGAAAAAATTTTAAAAAGACAAAAAAATTCAGAGTATACTCTTGATTCTTCTCTTTCTGTTATAATTGAAAACTGTGAGTTCTTCCTTCAAGGTATATCCTAAGTCTCACCTGCCTCATGTCTAAAACCCCCATAATTATCACTCAGCTTGCATCCTTGCTTTCTTTGACCAAACTACAATTTATTCCCCTGTCACTGACAGAATGATGTCTCTTAAATCAAAATTATCCAGTGACTTATTTCTTCCCTAGGGTTAAATCTCAATTCCATATTTTGTCCTACAATATAAATTGCATAAATATCTAACTGAGCAAATTTTAACTGTTTGTAAGACTTTATTGAGATATAATTGACATATAACATCCTGTAAATTAAAGATGTACAAAGTAGTGATATTGTATATGTATATATTGTAAAATGATTACCATAATAAGATTAGTTAAAACATTATTGTCTGACATAGTTACATTTTTTTTGTATGGTAGAAATTTTTAAAATCTATTCTCTTAGTGCATTTCAATACACAATATATTATCATTACTTCCTGTCACCATGTTGGACATTACATCTCCATCTCATGATGAATCTTCTTGGTTTCTTTAGATTCCACATATAAGTGAGATCATATAAGATTTGTCTTTGACTTATTTCACTTAGTACATTGCCTCCAAAATTGACCCATGTTGTCACAAATGCCAAGATTTCCTTCTTTTTTAATGAATGAATATTATTAGTGTGTGTGTGTGTGTGTGTGCATGTGTGTGTGTGTGTGTGTGTGTATGTAAATAATCACATTTTCTTTATTCGCTCATCCATTCATGGACATTCAGATTGTCTTCATGCCTTGCCTATTATAAATAATGTTGCAAATGGACATAGAGGTACAGATGAAAGTAAGCATATTTTTATCATAAGTATCTAAGAATAAAAATATGTTACTTCAGTATGAGATATTAGATACTACAAAATTTTTCAAAAGTTACAAGGAAAGATTATTCAAAATATTAAGATGTTTGATACACTAAGTATGTAATAGCTGTGCTTTTAGTACTCTGCTCTTAAAGGATGAGCAAATTAGTCTTAGGTTTCCTAATATTTTCATTATTTCCAATCCCATTTTATTTTACCATTTTTTTCTGTGTAGGCTTATAACCTATACATGACTGATCTCAGCTAGTGTTCATATGTTTGTCTTTTATTTAAATATGTCAGTGCTCAGACAGGTCATCACTTTCAGTACATCTTTGAATTCTTTATATTTTGATTGATCTTTTGGTTAACTGGATTTTTTTCATCATCAAGTTTTCATTTTCCAAAAAAGAAGGTATGTATTCTCTAACTTTTTGCATGCCTAAGCCTATCTACCCATTGTTTTCATGGTCAAATGGCAATATGAACAGTTATTAAATCCTTGAATCATAGAAATCAGATATATGGTTCAGGAATCTATACCAAACTCATATAATATACAACATTGATGAGATTAAGATAAATATTATAAAGGTGGAAAATAAAAGATGAGAAAAAACACAAAGTAGTAATTCTTCTGGTGCACAAGAATATTTTCTTGGGCCATGATAGCCCAGCAGAAACAGGAGTGCTTTGGGGAGCCAAACTGGTGACCTTTGATCCAGCTCTCTCTTGTTCATTTCCTATGTGGCTAGATCTGTGATTGTCAGTACAGAGATTTATTCTTTTGGTAGATGTACAGTTTTATCAACCCTCCTCCTGTGGTATAAATGTTGGTGGTTGGAATATTGCCTTAGAACTTGAACAGTCATAGAAAATGTTCAATCAGGCTTTGACTGTCTTTGGCAGAAGCCCTCTTATACCAGTTAAGATTCCAGTATATTTTCTTTTCATTATGTCCACCACCAGCTACATTGCCCAAGTATTCATTTTGGGTCTAGAAATATTTGGCTTTTGACAATAGACTCTATAATTGGCATCAGTTTTGCATTGAAGAAGATTCTAATACCTCTGAGTGGGAAGAGAATGACTATCTGTTCCTTGTACCTTGCTTGTATAAATTGCATTTTACAAATGAGAAAAGTCCTCTTCAACCAGAGATGGTTTAACAAGAGTGCTTGCAGATGGTATCTGGTAAAGGAAGATAATATTCAGCTAACTTATGTCTGCTCTTATTTGCTGCTAACTCCCCCATCCCTAACACTGATTACATTAACTGTGATTTGAGGTATGACATTTTAGGGATTCCATCTGGTAAAATTTCCAAACAATCTCAGTAACTTTGGCATAAAGTCTCTCTCTTAGCATTTTTTTAAAAGTTTTTTTTAACGTTTATTTATTTTTGAGACAGAGAGAGACAGAACATGAATGGGGGAGGGGCAGAGAGAGAAGGGGACACAGAATCGGAAGCAGGCTCCAGGCTCTGAGCCATCAGCCCAGAGCCCGATGCGGGGCTCGAACTCACAGACCACGAGATCGTGACCTGAGCTGAAGTCGGACGCTTAACCGACTGAGCCACCCAGGCTCCCCTCTCTCTTAGCATTTAACAAAGTTATAATTTGTTTACCTTCCTCTCTCAAACATAAAGCCTTTTTTACCTTCAGCATAAATTTGCTCCTTTCTTATAGGATTTTAATGAGTGCTATAAAAAATAGCCAATACAGACCTATGTTATGATCTAAGCACTAACCTAAAACGAGCCACTCTTCAACCATTTTGTTAAGGCATAATATATACTGATTCTTCCAAGACTGAAAAAGCAGGGTTCTCTTTGCTCTATGTCCTAAGTTCAGCAAGGTGCGTATGTTAGGATCTGTTACTTTAAAAAATCCATATAATACAGATTTTTAATCTTCTCTAAGACTGTAATATCTTGTTCCTACTGCTGTAAAAGACTATATTTTTGGACAAATTTGTAATGTGGTTATATTTATAGAAATATCTTTCTCTGATGATAAGATAGAATTTGAGGAAAGGACTTCTCAAAACAGTTTCACATAGATTTTGGTTTATATATCCTACAAAGGAACTGAGAAGAAGAATGAGAACAAAAGAAACCGTTCTGCACATAGCCTTGGGATATGTAAGAACACAATTCATGTCCCAAATAAACAAACAAACAAATAAATCTTGGTCAATCCAGTTATTTAAAATTTAGGCTAACAGAAAATGAATTAAATCTTTATCTTTCTAAATTAAAAGTAGTATCTAGACAGGAAAAGCAGTAAGTCAAGATTGGCTAAAACATATAGAATACTGGAATCAGTTCTGTATCATTTAGAATTTTGTTTTTCCTTCAAGTGACAGAGAGCCGATCACAGTAATTGAACAAATTTCTTTTCATGGCAAAAAGTCCACAGTAGGTGGTTACTGACACTAGGTCAGTAGTAGTACATGGCTTGGCCACTGTATTTGCAAATTACTTGTACTCCTCTCAGAATATCAAGGCTGCTGCAGCTATAGTAATTGCATTTATTTTTTTGTAAGATGGGGGGAAAAAAAAAGATCAAATCTCATTATCAAAAAGAAAAAACTCCCAGGGGCATCACAGTTGACTGTGACCCATATCTCATGGGCCAGAGTCATCTGACATGGCTCTTGTATAAAAACTGACAAGAAAGCAAGGGTGTTGGAATGATGGTTGGGTCAGTTAACAGCTGTAGACTAGACAGCCAGCTCCTGAATGTTCACAAAATCTGACTGGTAAACTTTCAGGAACTGTGTGAACCAGTTAAAGAGCCATTATTAAAAATTAAATTATATAGGGGTGCCTGGGTCGGTTAAGCATCTGACTTAGGTTCAGGTCATGATTTCATGGTTCGTGGGTTTGAGCCCCACATCGTGCTCTCTGCTGTCAGTGTGGTGCCTGCCTTGGATCCTCTGTTCCACTATTTCTCTGCCTTTGCCCTGCTCACTTGTTTTTTTTCTCTCTCTCTCTCAAAAATAAATTCCAAAAAAAATTAAATTATATGAACTTATATTAAAACAGAAGTATTGAGTATTCATGTTTTCCTAATTATTATATTACATTGTTCTATTATTTATATTCTTGGGGCTATTTATTTCAATCACATCTTTAGAGAGGAAATACTATTTAAGTGGTATGTTTCTGTGTGTCTCTTCTTAACTCTGCCTTCAAAGATGTCACATTGGTACCTCACTATTGAGACCATGGGAGTATTTATACCACAGAAATTAGAAAATGCTACACAGAAGTTGGGTCCTTTTTTGTGTTTTGTGGATGGTCCAGAGTCTAAAAAGTGAAAAAGAAAAATTTCCATAAACCAGATTAAACTTAAAAGTTTTCCCTGCCCCTAGCTGTTGCATCGTAATTAAACTTAAAAGTGTGTCTATGTCTACAGCTATTACATTCTGAACAACTCAAAAATTTGAGAAATGTACTTGCAATGTTCGAAAACCATGATCCAATCCAGCGAAGAAATCCCTTATGTCATTGATGAAAGAACAAAGACTTAGGCCTTTGTTGTTCTACTTTCATCTTACTCATTAAAGTAAGCCAGCATATCAACCAACATTCATATCAAAACTATACTCAGAGAGCCGGCTGTTAAACATTTACCAGTAGGCTACAGGACAATCAATTATGTTTACCACAAATTCCATGTCCCACAATGTAGAAGACATACAGTCCAAATGGGAGAGGTCCAGAAAGAAACAAAAAATAATAAAAGGATGTCATATAAAAAATAAGTTAATGTGCTTATGATGTCTTATTCTGTAAAATATAAGGTTCACAGTGTATAGTATAGTGTTTTTCAAATAATTGAAGCTTTCAGACTTCCACAGCCCCAGTAGGTAGTCTTATCCATGGATATAGGCTAAACAGTGTACAGATTTAATTCAATCTGAGGAAGAATTTTCTGGAAGTCAAAACCTCCTCAAGATGGTAATTTATGATTTATGGTTTACCTTGGGAGGTAATGCATTCCCCACTCCTAGAAGTGCTCAGATATGAATTTAATGTGATCAGAAGCATCTAATCTTCAAAGTTTTCTAGACTAGGTGAGTCTCTTTTGGGTTCCTTGCAATATTAAGTCCATATAAGTCCAAGAATTAAGATATTTCTGAACATATTTATTTAGTGTCACATCAAATTTTATCTATTCATTCATTTAATATGCACTTTTTTTTGATATCAGACATAGTTCTGGATACCCGTGAGAGTCAACAACAAAACAAATAAATGCCGTCACCTGGTAAAGTTGGAAAAGACAAATGATGGACATATGAAAATATATGATATTTTTTTCTTTTTTAAAGTTTTTTAACGTTTATTTATATTTGAGAGAGAGACACAGAGAGTGCGAGTGGGGGAGGGTCAGAGAGACAGGGAGACACAGAATCTGAAGCAGGCTCCAGGCTCTGAGCTGTCAGCACAGACCTCAATGCAGGGCTCCAACTCAAAAACTGTGAGATCATGACCTGAGCCAAAGTCGGATGCTCAACCAACTGAGCTACCCAGGTGTCCCTCTTTTATTAATGTTTATATTTGAGAAAGAGACAGAGAGAGAGAGAAAGACAGGATCTGAAGCAGGCTCTGCACTGACAGCAGAGAGCCTGATGTGGAACTCAAACTCATGAGCTTCAAGATCATGACCTGAGCCAAAGTTGGACACTTAACTGACTGAGCCACTCAGGTGCCCCAAGATAATTTTAAATAGTGCTGGGTACTATAAAAGAAAAATTAACAATATAAGGGATAGAGAGTATTGGGATGGAATGAGGAAAGGTTACTTTGGCTAAGATTGTAGGGAATGAGTGTCTTACATACTCTCTGCGGAGATGTTATTTTAACAAAGAATTGAATAGTGAAAAACAGTGACCAGCTATAACAGCCTAGGGTAAAAAGAGGAAGAAAGACTAGCAATTGTAAAGATCCTAAAACAGGAATGAGCTGTGAATATTTAAAATAAGGCCTTCATGGCAAGAAAGAGAATAGTACACGTAAAGGTTAAAGAGGTGGTAAGGAAGTAGATGCTACACCGTCTTATGGGACATACTAAGGAGCTTAGATTTTAGCCCAACTTTAGGGGAAAACCATTGGAGGCTTTTAAGCAGGAGGTTCATGTGATTTAAATTATATTTTTAGAGATCAAATGGCTTATGTTCTGAAACAATTCAGAAACATCTGAATGTCAGATATAGATAAAAATTGACAAGTGAAGCTAGATTTGAGAATGCCATTTGTATTTGAAGCCAAATCAGTAGAATTCTCTGTCTTGACATTCTAGATCCTGGATACACATGACCAAAGAACCCACTAACTTCAAGCTCTCTAAGCCTCAGTTGTATAATGGGAATGATGAAGAGTACCTACTTTATAAGCTTATGTGGGGATAAAATTAGATAATAATGTAAAATCCATAGTATGATCAATGCTCAAAAAACATTAATCTGAAGCATAGTTAAGTAATATTTATTTGCCATTTTATTCTTTGGGGTCAGTGGCTCAACAAATTCTTTTATTCATTTTGTAAATCTTTGAGTTGAAGAAACATAGCAGTAATTTCATGGGCGAATATCAGGCATACCAGAAGAGAATATTTCAATATCAACTCCTTCTTTCTCCGTATGTAAGATTTTTAAATAAGAATAGTTAAGAAATTTATTTTATTTTTATTCAATTAACCAAAACACATTTTGTATATTTAATATACTATTTTCTTGTTAAAATTGTTCCTATAAGAAAAATTCAGACACACACATATGCAGTGTAAATATTTTCCTATCTTACACATATACTCATTGTTAACATGTGGTTCTATATTGGCTTCCTTTAAGGCAAATTATTACCCAAATGCTTTAATCTAGAGAAGACTGCTTTATAATGACTACATATTTGATTGTGTTAGTAAATTAAAGAACTTTCTAAAATTTAATTGGAAATGTTTTGATAAAAAGAAAATATTATATCTACCACAAATAGAAAACTTTAAGAAATATGACACCCAAAATATCACACAGAAATTTAGGTATCAATCACTTTAGTTGATGTGATATAGATAGAGCACGATAAAATAAACAACCATATATATACATATATATATATATATATATATATGTATATATATATGCCAATTCAAATAAAGTCTCACTACCATAAATCCCATACTTTCAGTTATACAAATTAGTGTGCTGTCCATGCCTAAGTGGAGTCAGACAAGAGTGGTAGGAAGGTATAACATAAGCCTAGTTGATGGCCTAAAAGAGATGCAATAAAATTTGTCTCTCTTACTATCAACAAAACTGTATCATGGTGTGAAGAACGAATAGATCAGTTATTTGCAAATGTACTGTTTTGGTGGAAACATAAGATCTACCTGTTCATTTATTCAACCCTCCTCTATGTTAACATAATTATCTTATTGCATTTTATCCTTATAATTATTAAATTTTCATTGTTTCAGATAAAAGAAAAATCTGAGCTTCAGAACAGTCAAATAAATGGTTTACTCAAAGTCACAGAATAAGTTACAGAAGTTGACATTAACCTCTGCTTTTTCCGTGAAAACATACTCTAATATCTTGATAATGAACACCAAGGTCATAGTGTCTTTAGCCTAAAGAGTATCTTCTACTTGCAACCATAATGCTGGAACAACAGTTACCATGTCCCCCACTATCCAACACTCTCTCTTGCTCCCAGACTTGAGAAAACATGTTTTGTGCTCCCATGATCTAAAAGTGGCCTTTCTTACCAAACTGCAATACACTATATCGGAATTCAGAAAATAATATTTTCACTTTTAGCCATTTTACATTGTTTAGCATTAAACATATCCTCCACTCAAGTGCAAGCTATTTTGAGTGCAGAGACCATCTTGTGCATTCTTTCTGAAAATTCCTTGGCTTTTCTCCAATAGTCTCACTCTCCGTAAATTTCTGTTTGTGCATTATATTTGCTAACCTCATGTGGAAAGGAGTCCCAGCTGTTAAGTCCAGTAGGACTGGAAGAGAATGTACATGGACCCAAAGATTGAATATTAGAAGCTTTTCCAAAGGAAGGTGAAGCAGAAAGATAGGTGCAAATTGTGTCATTAGAGATGAGTTGTGCAGGCAGAACCAGTGTTTAATCTTAAAGCAAATGTTTAGAGCTATGATTTGTGCTAAACCAGGAATCAAAAGGATGGAAGTGGAAGTTGTCTTGATACATTGCAGACATTATTACAGTAACTCTCAGAGGATTAAACATTATTTCAAGAACTTGCTTCCTTGGGTGGATTGGCATCATTTAAAGGGGCCAAAGGATAATAAATTCACATTGAATAAATGTTTAAAAAGCATGTCATGGGAAACAATGCATGATATGCTCTGCACAGTCACATATTTCATCACTGAACATGAAAAAGCTTATTGATTTTTCTCCTAACTTGTAAAGGATGAAACTTTGCCTTCTCCATTATTCTTCTATCATTACATCTTCTGCTCTTTTGGTGTTCCGTGTCCCTTCCCATTAATCTAAAATTCCTTTTATTTAAGCCATTGAATCCCCACCGTGTACTTGTCCTAGATACTTCCACTGAGCTTTCATCCACCCATAATCCTTCCTCCCCCAGATCTTTCCCCATGTCCTTTCCTCCTGTTGACATCCCATTTTCTTTTCCCATTTCCCATCCTCTTTTCTATCTGGTCCCTTGTTGCAAGGAATGAACATCAACTCAGTGTATTTTGGACAACTAGAAGGCAACATGCCTTTCAATTTGACCATATCATCACAATCGTTTATGCATGTTGGGATATGGTCAATTTTACAAGGTTTTAACAATTTTCTTTTAATGAAACATTACAATGGTATAACTTCTTCAAGTCTAGGTTTTGTTTGTGAGTAGTTTTGTATCACTTTTGAGCATTAACCAAAATATAAAGTTGATTTTGTTAAAATTATAATCAAGGAATCATTTTAAAACCATGTGATATTTCATTCAAAGAATTATATAACTTAGCAAATTCTCCTTCTTTATTTTAAAGGTTCTATTGTCATAAGTCAAGTCACAGTATCAAAACCGACCAGGATCAAAACTTCCAGCTACAAATCAGTCCCCTTGTCTGTCTTTCCACTCCCTTTTTCAAACCTCATCTCACAGATTTCCTCTCCCTATTGCTGCCAAAACTGTCTTTCTAAAATATAATACAATTATGTCAAGCTTCCATTTGTAATACATTAGTATTTCTATACTTTCTATGCAGTAGGTACAGCCTCCTTGGGGTGGCATTACAGCTTTCCATAATTACATGCACAACCCCTTTCATATACTTCATTCTGGTCATGCTAGGTAACTATTTTTTATCAGTGTCTAAACTTTTTTTTTTTTTAAAGTAAGCTTCACACCCAGCACGGAGTCCAGTGTGGAGCTTGAACTCAAAACCCTGAGATCAAGACCTGAGCTGAAGGGAAGGAAAAATAAGATAAAAACAGAGAGGGAGGCAAACCATAAGAGATTCTTAAAGATAGAGAACAAACTATGGGTTGATGGAGGGAAGGAGGTGAGGGATGGGCATTAAGGAGGGCACTTGTTGTGATGAGCGTGGGTGTTGTATGTAAGTGATGAATCACTGAATTCTATTCCAGAAACCAATATTACACTGTATGTTAAATAACTTTAATTTAAAAAAAAAGACCTGAGCCGAGACCAAGAGCCAGATGCTTAACCAACTGAGCCACCTTAACTAACTGAGCCACCTTAACCAACTGAGCCACCTAGGCACCCCTATAAATTTCTAAAACTGTATTCTGCTTCTGTGATTTTCACCCTTTTGCATTTGAGCCACATCCTCCACCCATTTCTTCCTACCAATTTCCCCATTCTTCACAATTTTCATCACCTCACAGTCTTTCCTTAGACCTAATTGTCTATTATTCCCTTCATGTCCTTAGTCTCATGTCCATATCATGTTTTTATTGTAGTACTGATTGCATTATAATTTTTAACTTCCATGGCACTTTTCCTTAGACTCTAAACTTCTTGAGGACAGGGAGTTTGTCAGATGTACCTTTGAATATTGATTATTGTGCTTAAAGCATTTAACAAACTTAATAGAAGTTTGCAGAATGATGGTAGGGTGGGTGAAAAAGAAATTCTGATTAATAAAGTATATGGAAATTAAGCAGACATTAAGAAAGAGTGTCACCAATCAGCAGAGGAAGATTTACCAACCAGCTGTGCTCTTCCCCCTTGTACAGCATTAAAGGTAGTGAAAATTCCTAGGAGTTTTCAGGTATTCTAGAAGGGCAAGAATGGCAGAGTGCAATTGGCAAGCTCTTCGATGTTGAGTATTTATGATAGCTTGCTCAAACCTCCAAAGCCATGCTAATATGTTATATTTTATTTTCTGTTTTAAAGGGATGTTAATTTTTAAAACTAATTTTACACTAAAAAAATTACGTACCTCTTCTTAAGAAAGATCTCCAAATTTTATAAGCTTCAAACTCTACAAAAACTCTATCCCACTCCTGCCAATCAGACAGGAAACTATGAGAATGAGAGTGAGATAGGCCAAAAGGAAAATTTCAGACATCTGTTCACAAATTTCTCCTTGGTAAAAAAATGGCATTCTGAACTTAACAATAAAATTGAGATAAAACAGGTTATAGGCTAAGACAGTTCCATTCAGAACTCAGGTATGTGTTATTTACCTGTGAATTAATTTTCATATAATGTCTTTGCCAACATACTCATTCCTACCTTGCTTAATTTAAATTTATCTTTAAATTTCTATCTTCCTATCAACGTGGTGAACTTTCCCAAGGAAAAGGTCATTTGCCATTTATGTTTGTGTTCAAAAGCAGCATTCAAAATATTTAATAACCAGTATGGTAACATAAATTTGTATGTTGTTCAAAAACTTTAAAACTGTATTGTCTTGATAGTCTAAATAAAAGTAAACTATATTACCAAACACTGTCAAAGAGATACACATTATGGTACTGATTTTTCATTAAATAATTCTAATGATTTCTGAAACAGTTGTTGGTCTTTAGAAATCATTGGAACTAGATTTGTTTGAAATGACTGTCAGAATCATGATTTGACATAAAGGAAAACATTAAATTTTCCAAATCTTCCTCATTAAATTGATAGACATTAGATGATTCTACATTCTCAACTTATCTTAATGTCAACAATGTTATTCATAATACCAAAACTTCTTATTTTATGGAACAGCAATTGTATTAAGGATTTTTATAGCTCTTAGATAAATAGCTGATATTTTAATATATTCAATGTAACTTTTATTTGAGATATTTTGTAGGTATTGTTGTGATAATATTGTAAAACCAGGGACCCCCAAAAATCAATGTGTTGCGAAAATAAGCATTACTCTTTCACTTATGGGTCCACAGGTCCATTTAGGCTTTCACTGATCTGGAGTGGATCCTTCTAGGTTTTTCTGTTTAGGGTACACATTAGGGCCCAAACTGAAGGTTGGGTTCAGATCTGCTACATGTATCCAGCATCAGTCTGGAATCAGTCATTACTCAGGAAATCTCATTGCACATGAACCAAGTCTCAAAAATAGTTCATTGAAATATCAAATTTTACTAAAGTGAACCAACTTTGTTAGGTCAAATGAGAAAAAGTATATTGTGGAGAGTGGGCATATTATTATTATTAAGAATATAGGTTTTATTGACCAACTTCCTGGTGTCAAATTCTTCTTCTGCCACATAATTTTAGATAATATCTCAATGCTTCAGTTTAGTCATCTGCACAATAGTACTCAGATTAGTTAAAATATATTTTGAACAGGTTCTATCTCAAATTAAGTGCTTCATAACATGCATTCATCCTTTTTTTAATTATTAAAATGAACATTGTTAATGAAATGACCATTAGGTTCATTTTAATGACCATCTCCCACTAAATAAAGGTAAATTTCAACCAGATGGTGGTAAGTGGAACCCACAACAACCTAGGAATACCAGGTGCCTTATCACTCATCAAATTCCCATCATTTTTCCCAAATCCTGTCTCAGAAGTAAGTGTGAGCCATGCTTGCTCAGCTGAGAATACGATACCAGAGCCTGAGGTGTTTCCGTTGTTACCTATCTTCTCTCCAGGTTCTCCTCTGGAAAACAACTCAGGGTCTAAGAGCTGCAAAAGTTGTGGTTCCCACAAACAGCCGCATAAAGGTAATTCAGAGTTTGGAAAGGGCAAGTGGAAAGCCCCTAGCCAATGAAAGACAATCACAATTTCAGGAGCCAGATAGTCAAGGGACATAATCCCCCTAGACGCCAGCACAGCTAATAGGATTTTGGTCTATGGAGCTCTGGGCAGGGGGTTGTGTGTAAGACAGTTGCAGCCTGGAAGAAAGGTCCACAATGGTGCTCCAGTGGCAGGGCGGGGGGGGGGGGGGGAAGGGATGGGGATTGGTTAGGCAGGGCACCCATTAGCCCTATAAGTTGGGCTAATAAAGGTGGCTGGTAGGCAAGATTTGCAACACAGGAATTGACTGGTTTCTGCATGAACAGAATATAGTTTCAGAATTGAAACAGAGCTATAGGAACCACTTAAGTGGGGTATAAAACTTCGGCTGCTTGATCACAGTAGAGACACCTCTGAGAAGAGGACCAGGGAACAATTGAAAAAGGGGAAAGAGAAAAACAATATTAAAATACCATATTATTTGAATAATTGTAAACAGTAGACCTGAGACACACCAGTGAGATTCCAGCCCTGTTTAAATCACCAGTATCCAGAGCAATGCCTAACACATTGAAGATTTTAGTAATTGCCTATTAAGTTACTGTCACTCCAAAGAAATGTAATGCAATCCCTCATATCACAAATATCTTTTCATTTTAAAAAATGTAAACAAGTGTATCTGTGTTATATGTTTAACAGAGTTATTGCGAGTGAAGAGTGAAGTAATAGACACTAAAGAAAGTCATAGGAAATAAAGTATTCATGTACATTGAAGTGAGAGAAAAGAGGAAGCATGATAGAGAGATGGCAGGGTGTGTGTGAGAGAAGAGAGGATAGGCGTGAGAGAAGAGAGGGTGTGTGTGTGTGTGTGTGTGTGTGAGAGAGAGAGAGAGAGAGAGAGAGAGAGAGACTTAGAGGAGAAGGGCAGGAGGCATTAGAGCTTCTGGCCTATGATCAAATGACTCACTTTATCAAAGTTATTTCCTTTCTCTCAGAGAAGAAAAGTAGGCAGGTGACCCTGTTTAATCCTCTTGTTAACTGAACCTCTAGATAAATAGACAAATGATATTTTCTAGAAGGAATAGTCCTCTTTTAAAGAAAGCTAAGAGCAGAAGTTTGCTGCTTGAGTTGTTTTTAGTAAATAAACCCAAGATCTAGGATTTATGAGGATTGCCTTCCTGGATAATGTCTTCTAAGCTATGTAACACCCTGGGGCATAAAATGGAAAATGGAATACTCTTCCTGATTTGTGAGGTAAAAACTCACAAGGTCTCACGTGGAGGCTCTTCAATTACTCTGGACCAAGGATGCAGGCCTGATGTGATAGAAAAGGACCTTGGGGACCACCCTAAAGGTGCCACAGTCCTCTTTTCTTCATCTCAATTTCTTGATGGTCATATCCTTGAAACCATTAGCAAATCTTAGTACTAACTAATATATTGGATTCATTTAAGCCTGACTTCTTAATCCAATTCTGGAACCATGTAGCACCTAAATAGTTTCATTTCCTTCCCCCCACCTTTACTCACAGCAACATATGGAGTAGGAAAGTGATAAAAATGGAAATCTACCTCTCTTAGTTTTATGCCTACTTGGGATGAATTTAGGAATTCTGTTTCAGTATTAACAAAGTCCATTAATAATCTTTGGAAACAAAAACATGTTACAAAAAAAGGTATAGGGTAGAGAAAACAATTCCTCTGCAATACAAAGGAAAAAAATAAGTTTTCTGGAATGGAAGTACCCAGACAGTACTTGATGGAAATGCATTGGAAGCCCAGCCAACGTGGTATAAAATCTTTACCACATCAAACCTTCATTAGAGTCTGAAACATGGAAAGTGATTTTTAGGAGTAATTTCAATTTTAAATAATAATAATATTAATGAAAAGAACTGGATATTACCTCTCTGTGAAATATTTTCCAGAAAGATGGCAACATGACCCACCATGGAACTAATTGAATAAAATTAAGAGATTAGAAATAAGATTGGAAAAGAAGAGAAGGAAGAGAAGGAAGAAGAAAAGGAAAGGAAGGAGAAGCTGCCATTCTTCACCCTAGAAACTCCATATAGATTTGTAGTGATTTAGGGATCTGTCTATGTGATGATTTTTATTTTTATTTTTTTTATGTGATGATTTTTAATCTATAGGTATAGAGAATCTCAGCTGACAGCCATGACAAATGTATAGCAGAGTCAATTTGATGCAACATTGATGACTGTAAAGTCCAAAGATTTGGGACAATGATTTAGAATATATAACTTTAAAGAAAACACATCTGACTCTCCTATCAGGATGGTGAAGAAATCCAAATGCTCTGATTCACTGACCTCATGGCTTCATCAATGCAATTATATCAAGGTGAGAACTTCCTCAGTAGAATGTATGACTGTAACATACATTTTATATTTTCATTTCTTTGGGTATCGTATTTACTTTTTAAGTTTACTTATCTTGAATTGAATATACCACTATTCTTAAAGAGTAATTCTAAAAATAATAAAATTAGTCATATATACTATCCCAGTTTTCCATTACTTTAATAAACTACCACAAAGGTTAGTGGTTTAGAACAACCACCCTTTTTAATATACATTGTAATTTTGTGGGGCAGCAACTGATGCAGTGTTTTCCTGGACAATTCTTTGGCTCCACGTGTCAACAAGGGCAATGTAGTATCCAACTGATACCTAGGGGAGTCTAATGGGTCCAAGACAGCCTCACTCACATGTTTAGGATCTTGCCAAGGCTGAATTCAACTGAGCTTCCTATCTCTCCATGTAATCTTATGGTCTCTCCATACAGTTGAGATACATTTCAGATGGATAGCTGAACTTACACTGAAGCTTAGGTCTCTAACAGTGAGGATTCCACAAAACAGGAAGTGGAAGCAACCAGTCTCTTATGGTCTTGGTGCAGAAATTGACACAGCATCACTTCTGCTAGATTTTACTGCTAAGGCATTCACAGAGCCCCCAAGACTCAGGTGGAGGGAACCAAGAACCCTCCTTTCAATGAGACGATTGTCAAATAGTTTATGGCCATCTTTAACCTACTAACCTAATTCGATCTAAAATTGTAATACCCCAGCTCATTTAATTCATATTATTGGTTTTATATTTATAACATTTTAATAAATTTTGATTATTCTATCTTAAAATAATTGGTTGAAGGAGGCCTGTCTAAATATAAACACAAATTAGTGCTTTGTTAGCTACTTACCAATCCACCTAGCTCAGGCAATGCATGATCTTTTAAAAGTTTTTCCCTTTTTCTTAAAAAAAAAAACCCTAAGAACTTATATGAGATGAAGGTTGACACCTCTGCAACTCTTTGTTTGGATTTGGAGTTGCATAGGGAAAAATAAGGAACATTTTCTTTTGTCAGGCAAAAACTGCGGAATATGAATTATGTTGATTCATAATAGACATGTCATTTCTAACCTTCCAGTCTTCACAGTCTGAAAAACAAATTCCACTAGTCATAAACATCCTCTTAACTGTACATATGCTCCACCTTAACCTTGTATCCCCTCCAGGTAATTCTCCATGCTGATTTGTTCTGGTCTGACATCTCCTTTGTGTGCTGGGATTTAAGTTAACCTTTTATACTTTTATAACAGATGCCGCATACACTCTAGTCAGGGATTTGGTTAATTGCTTCTCTGATGGAGAGACCATTCTCAGTTGCAAGGGATTTAAAAAGATTCAGGAAATCAACAACAGGTAAATTAGGAGAGGATCAGAGACTTCCCCACTGGAAAAAAATGTAAATGTTAAAAGCTTGATCTAATCCTCAGGCTCATGCATATTTCTAAAATAGGATTTGTCAACTGCAAATGCAAAGTAGCTCCAATTTGATATTAGTGACTTTGTCTGTTTTATATGCTGAAACCCTAAAGCAGCAGAACTGACTGCCAAGTATTGATGTAAAAGTATTGACAAAACAGAAGGTTTCACAGTGAGGACATCCTCTTATAAGGCTCTACACAGTGACTCTATAATTACAGCCACGGTCTTTGCGTATCACATCCCTGGCCCACTGGCCTGTTAGACTTGGTTTCACCTTCCACCCCACCCAACAATTTAAAAAAGGGGGTAGAGGGAGGGGAAGGAACCAATTAACTATACTATCTGTAGGAATACATTACCTGAAACGAATTATCTTTGTGAAATAAGGAAGGAAGAAAGATCCACCATAAAATGAGCAGTTAAGTTCTTTCCAAGACTTAGGAATAATGAATAACCTCTGCATCATATCTTTCATCGAATCACACGTCAGCAGTTCATGTTCATACAGGTCTACTATGACTTTTTAGAAAAGTCGGGGCGCCTGGGTGGCTCAGTCGGGTTAAGCTTTAGACTCAGTTTCAGCTCAGGTCATGATCTCACAGTTGGTGACCTGGAGCCCCAACTCTCTCCCTCTCTATCTGCCCCTCCCCTCCAGTCAAGCACAAGCACTCTATCTGTCTCAAAATAAATAAATAAACTGGAAGGAAGGAAGGAAGGAAGGAAGGGAGGGAAGGAGGAAGAAAGGAAGGAAGAAAAGTGTCCTCTGTAGTAGGGTGTGCTTACCCTTCAGTCTGACTAGGCTAACATTTCGGATACTAGCAGAAAATATTTGCACTTTTACTTATATTTATTTTAACTTTTTAAATTTTTAATGTTATTTATTTATTTATTTAGAGAGAGAGAGAGAGAAGGAGACAGAGCATGAATGGTAGAGGGGCAGAGTTAGAGAGAGAGACACAGAATCCTAAGCAGGCTCCAGGCTAGGAGCTGTCAGCACAGAGCCAAATGTGGGGCTGGAACTCATCAACCACTAGATCATGACCTGAGCCAAAGTCAGACAATTAACCCACTGAGCCACCCTTAATTGCATTTATTTTTTAATTCATACTTTTAAAGTTTTGTATATGTTTCATGATGTACATTACATTTTTATAGTCATACACATAACGTACTTTACAAAAAAAAGATGACAAATGTAAAGGAAATGAATACTCAAAATTTTTTTTTAATTTATAGTGGTGCATGGTATCAAATGATTGGTGAACATAAGCCTCAAAGAGTGGAATTATTCTCAAGGTAAGGATGGTGTTCTGATTTTAACAAGAATGCCAAAAAGAATAAAAAGAATATAAGTTTTGGAATCAGCTAGGCTAGAGTAAGAATTCCATTTCCATCTTTTAAAAAATAATAAGACCTTAAACCAGTTATTGACATACCTACAAATTTGGAATAATAAAAACAAGCTTCACAGAGATATACTCGGGATAAAATAAAACCAAACAGGTAAAATGACTTAGAATGTTGAACACACATGAGTGGTCTGCCAATGTTGGTTATGTTTTCTCCCCTCTCTCTGTTTCCTTGAGTTTCCTTTGGCCACTGTGTGCTATTGCATATTTATGGATACATTCCATTGTTTCACTTGAATCTCTCTCACTACTAAATTCAGATATTTTGTAGGGTTATTTTCTTATTTTCTAATTTTACATGTAATATATTTTTTGTTCAAAAAAGAATAGATGCCCACAACGAAAATTATATTTCAGAACAACCGATATTGGATGAGGAAGAAAAAGGAGAGTTTTTTCTCTTGCCCATCGGTTCCTTGTTAACTCTTACCCAACCCACTTGCCCACCATACCCTTCCCATGCAAGAGGCTGGTTTTTACCACACCTTCAAAGTATATTTGCAATATTGGACCCTGCTCCACTCCATTTGGTTTCCCCCCTCTCTGGCAGGAAACCCTTCCCCTTCTCCGTTTTCAGCTCCCCCTTATGACAGGTTTCAAGTCAGCCTGGGCTCCAAATCCTCTCTCACAGGGGTTGAGGTTTGGTGTCAGTCACCCCACCTCTAGTCTAACCTTGTAAACTTCTCTTTATATCAAAAATAAAACAAAACTCCTCTTTTACCATTGCACTTTCATGTCCCCCTCTTTGCTTTCCTTTACCCTCATACTCTGATCCTTTCATTTATCTCTCCACCCAAACCCTTCTCCACTGTCCCCTCACCACAAAGCAGAAGCAACAGCAAATATTACAGCTCATTTCCAACTATAATTCCAAAGATTTAAATTTGAGCTACAACATTAAACTATTTTCTTTTAGGCACACTGTTGAGTTACCATCTCATTATTATTACTAGCAAAACAAATATGCGAGCCCTACAAGACATGTAAGTAAGGAAGCACAATCAATAACAGGCTCTAATATGTACTTCATCATATTGTAATAGAAAACCCAAATGGAGAATATAAGACAGGGGAAATAGACCAAGACATGCTGTAATAAAACCAGAGAGGATGGAGATGCACATAAAGGACACTTATAGAGTCTCATTAAGAAAAAAAAAAATAATTATCTGCAAAGTAAAAGGGAAAAAAATCACTTGACTCCCAAATGGTAGATGTGATCATGTCATATGATAAAGCTGCAATTAGCCAACTTACTGTTCTAACAATATATTGCCCTTGCTGGAGATGGCCAAGTAATTGACTCCAGTTAATTGTTTCCACTTTCAATGCCTCTTTTACATATGTCCCTTTACATAAAGACATTTTAAATGGTAGAGTTGAAATAATTATCCAAATATTTCATGAATAAAATCTTCATTGATGTGCATTTATTTAGGAGGGACTGAATTATCCCATTTTAGCTATAAATATTGATCAGATTCACCCAAGCCTGTTGATATTTTCTCTTCTGTAATTGTGTAGGTAAATACAATACTGCTTATCCTTTTCTAATGTCCAAGTTTTAACTGTTGGGGATAGTCTAGCACTGGAAGTGACTGGGTGCAATGAGCTGTGAAGGATTTCAGATAGGTAGGAGAGTTAGGGATAAACCCCTGTGTAAAGTTTTCCTCCTGTGAGTTAAGACTATCTGCCTCAGAAACATTTAGCCTCATCATTCATAATAAATAATAATAATAACAAAAGAAGACTACAATATATTCAATTATTTTTTAAGTTTTTATTTTTATTTTACTTTTATTTTTCATTTTTGTTTTTTGTTTTTTTGAAAGAGATAGAGAGAATGAATCCCAAATAGGCTTGGCACTGACAGTGCAGAGCCCAACATGGGGCTTGAAATCACAAATGGTGAGATCATGACCTGAGCTGAAAGCCAGAGTTATACACTCAACTGACTGAGCCACCCAGGCACCCCTACAATATATTCAATCCTAATGGCATAGATTTTGAATAGTTCTAATGGCATAAATATCCCTTTATAGTGTAGTTTCATGACTAAGAACAGGCTCTGGAGATAGACGGTGGGCCTTGTGACATAGCTCTGTGACATAATCAAGTTGTTTAACTTCTCTGCAGAGTTCTTGTGAGGGCTAAGTGAATACATAGAGTAAAGCACTTAAAAGAGTATAATCAATGTTCAGAAATTATTTTCTACTATTTTCATTACATCTTATAATAAAGATGGCACTACTTATAGGAGTTTTCTACCTAGAAACTTGGGAAAAGCTACCACATACCTTGAATTGCTACAGTGACATTGGTATGGATAATTCAAAATAAATATTAAGCTATAACAACATTAAATTTAGAAAATGAGTTATGCATATGATGATGAGCATTCCACAAACAATCTCAGGACTTATTAAGAGGACTAGAAAGTATACTTTAAAATCAGGTTAGCACCATTATAGATTATCACTCAATAAAAACGCTTGAAATGTTGCAATGGGTCTATGATATTTCTATTTCTACCTCATGAAAACAAAATGCCTCAGACACATCAACATCATGAATAGAATATAGGTAGGCCAAGATACCCTATAAAGTTATTAACGTCATCTCCTTTTAACATAAAGGTGTATAATGTTCAAAATATGGAAGAAAAGAACCTAATCAAAATAATCTGTCACCTTACTTTGGACTCATTCCAGTGAGAAGTGTTCCTAGAGCAATAGGTAGGAATATCCCAAGGCTCTTGGAACTTATCCCTATTTTTATGCCTAAGCTCATTTAACTATCTTTACTCTTTCTGATCACAAATATACACTAAAAAGACCATTTAGAAAATTGCTAAAGAAGATTTTAAAAGTCCAAATCTCATCCTGACATTGTCCCTCTTGAATTGTTTTTATATCCCTAAATCAATGACTTAACAAAATATATAACAACAATAATCTGAGGAGCACACATTCTTCAGAGAGACAAAAGAAAAGGGGGGAAGAAAAAAATATGAGTGGGATAAAAGATAAAGGGTGGATGTAGGACTGACCCTAAGGGAGTACAACATTTGGAGGTAAGACTCGTAAAGGAAATTAAGAAAGAGGAAGTAGTGAGGTAAAAGAAAAAGTAGGAGAATCTGTCTTTGAAGCCAAAAGAAGAAAGAATACTAGACAGAAAAGAGCAGGCAAGAGTGTCTAATTCTGCTAAGTTTGAATAACATGGAGATGTAACTACTGGCTTCAACACATGGAGATTGTTATGACATTATCAAGAACAGTGTAAGGGGTGGAGTGGAAAGATTTAGAGTACATGAGGAAAACAAAGAAAGAAAGAAAAGAAAGATGAAGCAATGTAAATGACTGTAGAAATTTTAGCACCAGGCCCTTCTTACAGGCCCAGAAACCAGAGAGTTCAGGATGGCCTAATTATTTTCTTCCACTAACAAACTTCTACTTACTTTCTATTTCACCATCTTCTACTCCCTCAGGGAAACTCTTTCAGATCCTTATTTGTATTTGGAATTTTCTCTTTACTCTGCTAAAATTGTTGTTTTTATTTGGCTGTCTTTCAAACCAGTCAATAAGTGCCTTGATGGTAGAGACTATGCCCTACTTGACTTTTCATCCAATGTCTAGCAAAATGTCTGGTATAAATCAGACATCAATACACATTTGATGAATAAATAATAAATGACATTCCTACTGGGAATATAACATGCCTTTCAGTCAGCACACATATTCTAGTCTTCTTGGCATTCTCTTTTATTCCTCATTACACAGTAATCCAGGACTGGATATTAATATTTTGGTTTATTAGCTTGATCAAATCCCTTGCAATTTGAGCGAATGAATAAGATCCATTTATGGATTATGCAAATTTGGGAAGTAGGACCCTAATCCCAAGAGGCGGAGGCCCAACCACCTTCACTGGTTACCAACTTAACTAACACAGATAGTAAAAGTAATAATTTATGATGTCATCTCACAAATGTTGAATAAAAATATTTTCTTATTTTCTTGAGTGGCTTACATCCTTAAAATTTTAAATTATGTTTTGTTACATTTAACGTGGACATATAGTCTTCCTTTTAGCAATCCTACAAAGCCAAATAATGAAACAATACACCCTGTCTCAATATAGGACAATTTTTCAAACATTTTATTTAATGTCCAGATAAGATTGGACCTAATTGAATAATAATAAAAAAGCTTTGGTGGTAAATTCTCATCTCTAGTCTTTGTTGTTATACAAATTGTCACTAAAAGAATTAACTATAATAACTTTTAACATGTATTCTTATACCCCATGGCTTAAAGAAGATACTCTGTTTTGAAATATTATTCATTTTTGGGTAACTGTATTCCTCTGCTCTTTGATTCCTATTAATATTCAACATGAAATATGATGCCTTTAAATACCAATAACCATCCCAGTTCATCCCTAATTCATAAATCCCTTTTTAACATGTAATCCATAGGTATTGGTATTGTCCATTGATTCTGGAATTCAAATGAGATAGAACAGTGGTGAGCAGTGCTGGAAAATAACTGTCAGTTTCTGCAGTCATAAAAATCAACTGTTTTGATGCAGTTCATATTAGCTCCATTTCAAGGAGGAAAAGCTATTAGAGGCACCCCACGGATCCAAATTCCACTTTATTTATTTTATTTGCATTTTAACAATGTTTGATAAGGTAAAGTTCTTAAGAGAGACTGTATCATTTGCAAGAACGGTTGCTGAATCTTAAGAAGAAACTAGTCCTACCCATGACAAATGCCATTCTCAAAAATGAATTAAAAAAATATTTACAGCTGGCAGTCCAAATACATGGCTATGCTCATAGAAATACGATTACTACTCCAAAGTGGAAAAAATAATGCGTGGGTGAAATGTTATATCTGTATTAAATTAATCAAAGAGCAGTTCTAAAAATAGAAGAGGCATCCCTTTAAGGGCTAAGATGCTTTTATAACACTTTACTTAATTCTCCTAATGATGAATGAAGCTTTACTTCACTATAGATAAAAATATTTCAGTTCTAGAGATGCCTCAAGTAATTTAACTCACTTCCATATTGCACAATATAATGTTAACAGCGATCACCTATATTTCAGATACGTTCAAGCTAAAGAAATGCTTTTTTGTCAGGACATTATCATGATTTAATCTCTGAGATATGTTGATTAATCAAAATTCTGTAAATGGTAGGGCTAAAAATGATATTTGTATTTTATCCAAACTTTTAGTCTCACGTTTCTTAAAATGCTGATTGTATATTCTAAATAAAAGTTAGGAGAATATTTCGTGAAAATTATGAGTTTTTCATGTCAGTGTGCGGGTGACAAACGAGGACACAGACTTCTCTCTTCTTCACTCACTCTGTTTCAGTCACTTACATCTGTTTCTTTCAGGGTTTGAACAAGGAAACAGGACCACCATGATGATTACCAAATAAGGAGTGTATTTAACTTTAGTAATTGTGGGAGACATTCAGTTTCATCGTTAAATAAGCCATACTCATCCCCACCAGAGTGTCTTTCCCTTTTTCTGAGACTTCTTTTCCCCTTATTCTGATTCATAAATTCATCCATGTCTCAACGGAAATGTCACTTCCTCAGCAAAGACTGTATGGCTATCCCATCTAGTGAGGTATCCTCCAGAACTTGATATCCCTTTAATACACTTTATTTTTATTCACTTTATATATTTATACACTCATCATTTCTCTTGATATTTCACGTTAAAGAAATAAATTTCAAGTTAAATAAAGCTATACCTGAAAATTAAAACTACAACATAGAGTTACGTATATGATATGAAATTTTATCCAGCTTTCATACATTAAAATATAGAGTGACATATTATAAAAGAAATAGTTGAATTTATGACATAGAATCAGATCACATCAGAAACATATATGCAGAACAAACCCCAAACTAACACAGTTTCCATTGGAATTTCAAGAATTTAATCTTTCCTTAGAGTCTGCCACCTAGGTTTCAGTGAATAACCAATCAAAGTGTAAATAACTAAAAAATTTATGACATGAGAAACTGGCTGAAAGGGATAGAAAAAAATTATCAAACCAAAAACTCAACTAATAGTCTGTAATGTATGCTTTGTCCACCCGTTAAAAAAAATGCGCAAATGTTTTGAATATTTTAGTAATGTTCTCCTCTGCTACACTGCCCCATCCCCTCACCCTGTGCTATAATGAATATTCATGTTAAATCATATCATCAATACTAATGTCCTTGAACATAATTGATAAAAACAGCTTTGAAGTAATGCTCATCCAATAAAAATTTTCTTGACTAAAGGCAGTGAAAGGATAAGAAGAACATACCTATATCATGGAGAGGGAGAGAGCCAAAATTAGGTAAGTGAGAGTGGAAAGGGCAAATAAATGTTGAAACTTGCCCTTAAGAGTGTGGCACAAATGTGAATGAGAGAAGAACCCTAGCAATCTGAGATGTCACTTGCCATACACACACACACACACACACACACACACACACACACACTAGATTTCCATGAAATGGCATAAGACTTATGTGGGTGTTTTTCAAAAGCATCTGAGTAAGTCAAGGTAGTCCTAGGAAGGTCAAATGGCTGACTAGTTACCAAGAGACCTCACATAGTGATATTAACTTGGTAATTCCACCATGCTCAGATGCTGCTCTTGAGTTTTGCTAAAACTAGGTCTCTCCAATACCTGAAAGCCAAGAATGGCTTCTGAAAAATGATACTCACAAATGGCAGAAGGAATAAGTGAGGACCCAGCTGACTTCTTCAACTGCTAGACCAGTAAATATAGTTTTCAGGTAAAGTCTTCTCATGGGTGTGCATCTTGAAAACAAAGGAATCAAAATAAGGAGAGTTAGTTATACAATTCAGATGACTAATTGCATCATACTATGGGACCTAGTACTTCTAAGTCTACTACAAAGACACACAAGTGGATAGAATGACTCATCCATTCTTTCTCAGAGTTCCCCTCTCCTCCCTCTCTCCCTCTCTCTCCCTCTCTTCCCTCTCCAGAATTTACTTGGGTACTTTTTTCCTCTTTGATTAACCCATTCAGTCAAGACTATCTCCAATATGAGAACCATTTGCCTCTGCTCTTACCCAATCTTAGTTTTCTTATTTCCAAATTCTTGGAGGAAAGTGGTGGCGGTAGAGCTTACAATCATACATTTACCATCTACATTTTCTATAATGCCCCATACTATTGTTAAGTCACTTTCAGATTTATGATTGGTGTTGGTACGCAGAAGCAGATGGAAGTTTCTCAAGCTCCTTTACAACCTTTTGAGAACATTCACATTTCCACCTGCAATGCTAAAGATACTGTGAACATCTTATATGTGACATTGATCTGATTAGCCCCTGTATTTTGAATGTATATAAACCAATAAGGAGAAACTAAATAAATATTGATGTAATGCTACTGATGTTAATAAACTTCTCTCTTGCTAATCCTTTAAATAATGATCATGGATAAAATCACTAATGACATCTTATGTCACCAAAATTATTCTTATGTATAGTAATCTTGGTTAAACAGGTTTTAGGTTGAATTTTTCACAAAATTCAATTTTGCATTTATTCAGCCTGATGAAATAAATCAGCCTGATGTTTAATAACACCCTGCCCTAAATATCTGCAGTAATGTTTTCAGAACTGAAGAAGTTAGACATATAGGCATGTTCATATGCTCAGTGGTCAGAAGAACTACAAAAATAAGATTTTAAAGCAAAAACGCTAAATGTAAATATTTATTAAATTTAAATACTACTCCCATGTCACTAAATCATAAAATAACACTCTTTTACATGTCTATGTATTTACAGTTTACTTTTAAAATTAATTATTTATTTGATCTTTATCACAAAGAAAGGTTAGTATCTCCACTTACAAAAAGGTAAACACACTCATAGAGATTAAGCAGTGTACCCAAAATGATCCAACTAACAAGTAAGTAGCAGACGAAACTGAGGGCTAAAACCAGAACCCATAGAAACTGAATCAAAATCTAGAGCAATTTTCAATATACCGATAACACAGTGTCACTTGCCTCTCTTAGAAAGAAAAGTTATTTTGAAAAAAATTTGTTGTGGGGCGCCTGGGTGGCGCAGTCGGTTAAGCATCCGACTTCAGCCAGGTCACAATCTCGGGGTCCGGGAGTTCGAGCCCCGCGTCAGGCTCTGGGCTGATGGCTCAGAGCCTGGAGCCTGTTTCCGATTCTGTGTCTCCCTCTCTCTCTGCTCCTCCCCCGTTCATGCTCTGTCTCTCTCTGTCCCAAAAATGAATAAACGTTGAAAAAAAAATTTATAAAAAAATGTGTTGTATAAATGTCCTACATTCTTCTCCTTAATCTTGTTTCAAATATATAATGCCAAAACTCCTTCTAATGTTATCTTCTAATCATGAAATAATAATCAGTGAGCCCTCATTATAATAGTATTAACGTATAAAAGAAGACATTACAGTGATATCATATGTACATTATATGAAGACCAGTGTTACCAACAGAATTAGAAACCCCAAATGGATGAAAAACAAGTCTGCAATAAAACCCATGTTCTGAGCTCAATTCTGTGTTTTTAAAATTGCTGAGAGTCACAATGAGACTTACTATAAGTGAAAGGTCTTATTATCTGTTCCTTTAGACCTAGGCTTGGAGTATCAAAAGTAAATAATGGCCTTGTACTTTTCATGAAGCTTCTGCAACTCTTTCCCAAAGGCTACTAGTAATGACTTCTTGTCAAAAGGAATAGAGGAAACATTTTTTCAATTCCTCTGGAAGTAGTTCTGCATTGATTTCAGAGATATCGTCACGCACCTGACCAAGTTGGCAAGTGGACACACAGTGCCCTCCAGCTCTCTGAGGCAAATCAGAACCTTAAATTACAGCAGCAGACCAAACACTCTCTTGTTCCCTTCAGATTTTCTAGTATCACTACTGCAGCACTATAATTGATTTCACTGTCACAGATTTAGTGTGTTATGCTCAAATTATACACATAAACATAGTATCCCTTATATCTTAACATTAAACATAGTATCAACATTAAACATCATATCCCTTATATATTAACATTAAAATGTCTAATATGTATAAATGTATATGTATTTGAATTCAGGCTTTCTGTTGTCAGTTTGTTTTCTTGGGTAGAGTCATTCTTTGACTATAGCAAGTTTTTATTCTAACAGTCTGTGATACCAAATGAGATTATTTTATTTTAGATCTTTTGAAGTTTTCATTTAAGTGATTTATTGTGAAAACCTACATCCAGATTCTGGCCATTTCACTTACTTGCTATGTGGATTTGGGAGCACTGATTAATATATTTAGATCCCAGTAAGATACTGGAAAAATGATATACTTATTGGAAAATAGCAATAACACTCATTTTGTAGATTTGTTAAAGTAAATAATCTATAAGAAGCACTCACAGGAGCACCTGGGTGGCTCAGTTAGTTGAGCGTCCAACTTCAGCTCAGGTCATGATCTCTTGATTCCTGAGTTGGAGCCCCACATCAGGCTCTGTGCTGACAGCTTGGAGCCTGGAGCTTGCTTCAGATTCTGTGTCTCCCTCTCTTTCTGTCTTTACCCCACTCATGCTCTGTCTCTCTCTGTCTCTCTCTCTAGAAAATAAATAGACATTAAAAAATTAAAAAAAAAAAAAAGAAGCACTGATAGTGTCCGGCATATAGTACATACAAAGGAAATATTGGTTTTAGCTTAAGTTAGTTCTACTATTGATAAGTATCTCAAATACATATTAGCAATTAAGATTTGCAAGATAATCTTATCTTCCTTGTACAATTTTTGTTACTTTTGCTGTTTCTTTGTTTTGTTTGATTAACATGCATATTTCAGATAGATAATTTGCATTTAAGTTGTTTTAAAATGGAAAGAACTATTAAAATAATAAATAAAAACCACTTTGTCATATAGGCTTACCCTTCAGGGTTAAAATAAATGTAGATGAATCAAAATTACTAGTGTGTTGCAGTAAGATAGATAAATCATAATTATCAGCAGAAAAACAAACATTTTGAAACATCATAAAGTAATACCCTATAATATCAGCAATAAGTTTCTTTCTTCTAACCATATATTCCCTGTGAAACACTTGACTTTCAGTGAAGATAATGATTATTGCTTATTTGGATAGCGAACCTAGTCTCCTCATCTAGGCTACCAATACTTCTGAATGAACTTTTAGAATGACAAATAGTTTTCTGGAGTCACCCAAGACAGTTTGTCACCCATCCTGAGATAATAGACAACAGAGTCTGGAACCACTGTTTCATGCAGCTCTCAGCCTTACTATAAAGTATGGGCTAGAGTGGCTTTAGAACCAGCTCTGAATTACTGCCTATGCCCTATGGCTACAGAAGGAAAGATCTTTCTCATGGCCTAAACATGTATGTCCAAAGTGATGCCAATAACCACATTTAAATTTGTTTTCATTCATTTAAGTTGAATTAAGTAAAAATTTAAATGTATTTCCTCAGTTGTACTATGAACCACATTTCATACGCTCAGTAGTGGGCAGTGGCCACCAGACTGGATAAAAAATATATAGACCATTTTCATCATTACAAAAAGTTCTACTGGTTAGCACCGACCTAGACCTTGAAAGAACAAAAACAGACACAAAGCCTCCTGTCAAATATTACAGACCATTTTCAGGGTATAATGAGAGCTAGTCAACACTGACTTCTTGTTCTTATATTTGTTCATATAATTTTCTTCCCAAATTAGTCTTGATTTCTCATTTGTTGTGTTGTTATTTGTAACTTTATAAAGGTAAGTCAATGAATATCATTTCCACTTGTGGAAGGATGACAATAATATACTCCATGTATGGATTTCTGGGATCCAGAGGAAATTACTTGGTTCTTTTATTTATATTTTACATCATGTTGATGGTAAAATTCTTCCTTACCCCTGTTATGTTTTTGGATACACTGTGGCTCCTCAAAACTTCACTGACTGAATTTCATTCCATTTGGGAATACTTTAAGATAGTATCACTATATAAAACTGCCTATTTAGCTTTTCAGAGGGCTTCCATGAATGTCCCTCTTATAGGTTAACAAGGTTTTAGTCACAATGCCTAATATTAATATCTTGCCCTTACCAGTCTCATTATTATAGCTATCAAGAGAAGCCATGGCTTGTAAGACTTTAGAGAATAGCACATTTGAAACATGTTAAGCAAATGTCCGTCCCTAAATTCTGATGATAAAAGGCATCCTAGAGGAAGGGCTACATTAAATGTTCAGATGATATTCTGCTTGCCAAAGAGAGCCAGCTGTTTATACTTGGTGGCATACTGCAACAGAATTATCTCATTTGCAAATCTTGGAATACGGAGATGCAGATAAATGTTAGCACTATAAACCAGCAAATGTAGAGTGAGCTGTATTCTTAGTTTTTGGAGAAAGATTTCATATTTCATATTTGTACATATGGAGCTTTAAAACTTATTCGTAAACATGCCATCTGAGCAACATGGCACATAAGGCATTTTTAATATGGCCAAAGCTGTATTAAGATACTTCCTTATATAATGTTATACAAACAAATATTTTATCACTCCACTTGTATAAAATGTTAATAAGGTGGTTAGCAGCAGAAACAAAAGTGTGTCTTCTGTGTTTTCGTAATAAAATGAGTGTTTTCTGCCAACCAAGTGTCATAGCTAAAGACAATATTACTCTCTCTTAGAGACAAAAGGTCACATCAGAATTTCTTTGGTAAATTTACATGGTTCACAGATTCAATCTAAGCCTTCACAAAAAAAATAAGTTTATCATTCAAGAGGAAAAAGTGTACTCATAAGAAATTTGTTTGTGGGTCTGAAAAAAAAATGTCAAGAATTCAAAGGATTGGGTGATGACAATGTTTTTTTTTTTAAATACGAGATTTCATTTTAGCTTAAGCATTTTTTTTTCTACTTGGGAGAAAAAGACTCTCATTTATAGTAAAACATTATTACTTATCCTTGAGTGGAAAGAAATTTGGCCATCACTAAGCTAAGCAAGGGAAAATCTGTTCTTTTCCCCTTAGTTGAAAAGAACCCATTCTGGATCTGTTAATCAAATCATTCTTTTCCCTCAAGCCGGAACGCTCTTCTTAAAAATACAAATCCGATCACATGGAATGCTCAATTAAAACACTACAATGTCTTCCATTGTCCATAGGAAAAACATCTAAACCTTTAACTCTTAACATGGTCTACAAAGTACCACTTGCTTATTCTTTCCTGCATCTACACCTGCCATGACACTCCCATAGTTTCACAGAATGCCTAATATACAGAGGCACCATATAACTATTGAATGAATGAGGAAACAAGCTTTATAATTTTTTTTCCTCAGGCAAGAAACAAGCAGAGAAAAAAGATGAGTGGGGTATGTACATTCACCACCCTATGTAATATAGGAACATCTTTGTCTCCATCTCCTTATTATGTTTTGTTTTCCCTATAGCACAATACCTGCCATTTATTCCCATGTGTACATAAATTCCATAATGCCAAAGATGTTGTCTGGCTTATCCATTCATATATCTCCTAAAGACTTAAAAGAATTTGACATTGGAGTAGAATCTTGATAAATCCCTGTTGAATTAATGAATGAAGGAATAACTCTTCTCTTTAAATCCTTATTTGAGTCATCTGTTAAATGGCCCAAAAGCATTTTTCAAGGCCACCTCATCTTGTCATTATCTTTCTTCCTATCTACTATTCCTCTCTCCATTTTTGAGTAATTCATTTATTTAATCATCGCAAAGATCCTTTTGTTCTTTCCTCACTTAAAAGAGTTTTATTGGCACTCTGTCTCCAGAATAAAGTTCACAATACTTAGCCTAGCCACATGATGTGGCCCAAGCTAGCTTCTACTTTCCTCCCACACTTTGCATGTTACAGACAAGCTGATCATCTCTCAGTTTTTCAGGCCCACCCTACCTTCCATCACCCACTGGTGTGTCTTTGCATAAACTGGTTCCTCTGGACAACCCCTTTTAGCTAGATAAATTCTTAATTTTTATGATGGTTTGTGCTTTAGAGTAACTTCCTCAGGGAAGGCTTCTCTAGACCTCAAATACTGCAGGACATGCCCTGCTTTGTATTTTCCTGCTGCTGCCCACTTTCCATATAGTATGATACTTACTCTCCTTTCATTTGATTACTTCACTTGTCTGTGTTTCCCCTAAAGGGCTAGACTCTTGATGGCATAGGTGATTATTGTTTACACACAATGGCTGTGCCTAGAGTATTTGCTGAATGAGGACATGGAAGTAAATATCTCTGAGTTCTAAATCAGCTGCAGATCTCAGGCAGTCACTTTTTAGATGGGGACTGCAGTATACTTTTTTCCATAAGACCTAAAACAATACTGGGGACATGATAAGGACCTATGGGCTACCACAAAAAGAGAGAGAAAAATGGTTGATTGCCTGACTGACCTGTATTGATTGATGGGTAAAGAAGTTCAGCTTAGTTGAGGGACAAACTGACATTGTCCAGAGAGAAACTGAACTCATCACCAACAAATTGCTTGAAAAAACTAATTCTTTATCATCTTAACTAACACACCCAACTCTTCATAGGATATTATTTCCAAACCTGGTGTCACTCTTCTCAGTCCTATAAAGCTGCAAAAAAAAAAGCCATAAGAAGCAAGAAAATGTAGGAAAAATCCAGAAAAACATAGTATAAGAACTTGTGGCATTATTTTACTGATTAGTCTTTGATTTTTCTAGATTATATTATCCTTGGGATAAACTCATAGATTTCACCCCACAGCATTTATATGGACACATAACATAGCTTCTAAGATTACAATATTATATTGCTACAAGTGTCAGAATGGATAAGAATGGAATGTTAGCAAATCAAAATCTGTCTCTAACAACACACAGCAAAGCTAAATTCTACATCCTCTTGTAAGATTATTTGGACAAACTGACGCAGCACTAAGAGGAGCTGCATACATTTTCTTGGCCACGACAGCAATGGGAAGACAAGTCTCTTCTTCTAACCTGATAATTACAATTTGTGATCATAAATCAAGAACTGCCTTAGGAAACAACTGGAAATATTGAATAATTACTGGGAGAAAGAATACTTCAGCATCAAATGAGCCAAAACTCAAATATCCATTTTGAGACAGATGTACTTAAGTTTCCATGTAGACACCATCTGATATAATTCCCTAACACATTTTTAGTTTTTGGAGTGTTCTTTGCCTCTCTTGACTTCAATTTCCTCATGAAAATGGGGATAATAATGTCTGCCTCACTGGTTTTTTTTTTGTGGAAATTCAATTAGATAGGAAACATAAAGTATTTAGCACACTATTGGCATATACTAGCTCAGCAATAATTGGTTGATATGCTGTTTAGATATTTTTTATGCCTTCCCAATCAAGCGTGCTAATTTAATTTTAAAATGACCCTTGATTTTCTAGTTGTATGGGAATAGAGGAAGGGGACGGCGCAATAATGAAGAAATAGGAGTGTGTGGTATGAAGGTGGAGGAATTATGGGGAGCCCAGAATGAGTTTTCTTTTTTTTTTTTTAATTTTTTTAATGTTTACTTATTTTTGAGACAGAGAGAGACAGAGCATGAATGGGGGAGGGTCAGAGAGAGAGGGAGACACAGAATCTGAAGCAGGCTCCAGGCTCTGAGCTGTCAACACAGAGCCCGATGCAGGGCTCAAACTCATGGACCGTGAGATCATGACCTGAGCCAAAGTCGGACGCTTAACTGACTGAGCCACCTAGGCGCCCCAGAATGAGTTTTCTATATTCAAGATGTTTCACTGACCTGGGCACCTGGGTGGCTTGGTTGAGTGTCCAACTTCAGCTCAGGTCATGATCTCACAGTTCGTGAGTTTGAACCCCTCATCAGGCTGTGCTGACAGCTCAGAGCCTGGAGCCTGTTTCGGATTCTGTGTCTCCCTCTATTTCTGCCCCTCCTCCACTTGCTCTGTGTCTGTCTCTCTCAAAAATAAATATTAAAAAAAAAGTTTCACTGACCAAATGGGCTAAGAAAGCAAATGTTGGCTTTAAGTAGGTCACTATAGATAAGCAACTTTTAGAGAACGAATTTGCCAGTGATTAAGCCAACAGACTATATGAAAGGTTTGCTATTCTTAAAATGTGTTAATTTCCAGTAAGTTGTCAAAGAATCAGCTCTATTTGACTAACAGTTACTTTTAGGATTTGTAAAAAAGATTAAATTAGATAATATATAAAAATTCTGTGTAGCTGTTTCCAAGGATGGTATCCCAATGAAGCATACCTCCTGTAGCCAAGCCCTTATGTAGTGTCCGCACTCCCCTTGACTATAAGTGAACTGTGACTCACTCTTGACCGCAGGAATGCAGAGGAGGTGATGTTATGGTCATAATGCCTAGAAGCTGAATCAGAAAAAGCCTTATAGCTTCAGACAGAGACTCTTGGGAGCATTTACTTGTGGAATGCTACCTCTCAGAAAACTAAACCCATTCTATGAAGCCCAAGCTACACAAAGAGGTCAATGAAGGCATTCCAGCTGAAATCCTCAGCTGAGTTCTATTTAACCCAATAGCTATCATCAACTGTCAGCTTTGTGAATGAGTAATCTTGGAAGCCCAGCTCAGTTGAGTCTTACTTTTACTATGATTCCAGCCAGTATTAATTATAACTGTATGACACATACCAAGTAAGAATTGTCCAGCTAAGCTCAAACAACTCAGAGAAACCAAGTAAAATAATAATAAATTATTGTTTAAGCATCCCGAGTTTGGGGGTAGTTTTTATGCAGCAAAAGACAACAGGAATGAATGCCTGTCAAAACTCTTGGTACAGATAAAAAGGTATAGATAAAATAAGTTTGGTTGATAGAAATTTATCAGTTTAATTTTGAATCAATTGCTGTTCAGTTGATGTCAGAAACTTTGTAAATTATATAGTATTACAATTCTAAGATGAACACAGTTTAATTTCCCTAAAATTAAGATGCATCTTGCAATCAATGAGATTGTATAATTGACATTTATTTTTCTTAGAAGTACTGAAATATGTTTCTTATAATTGATGGCATCTTAGATCTTGGAATACAATATATTGGATGGATAGTCTAAAAGACTCCACCTTAGTCCAACTTCCTCAGAATCTCCTAGAGAATCAGTTTAAGTAGATTTCTAGTCCTCACTAAATCAGAATATCTTGGGGCAGGTCCAGGCATTTGCATTTAAGTTTTCCAAATGATCCTTATGTGTAAAAGTATTTGGAAAACACTGATTCACATATCAAAGTCTCTGTCCTAGACTAGAAAAATAAGTGAACACATATCTTTACTTTAGCTGCCCATTGACACATGTTCATTCTGGATTTCAAACTATACCACACAGCTGTAGTAATCAGAACAGTATGGTACTGGCACAAAAAAAAAAAAAAAAAAACAAATACATAGACCAAAGGGACGAAATAGAAAACCTAGAAATAAACCTCTGCTTATATGGTTAGTTATTATATGACAAAGGAGGCAAAAATACAGAAGAGGGAGAATATAGTCTTTTCCATAAATGGTGTTAGGAATACTGGACAGCCACATGCAAAATAAAACTGGACTACTTTCTTACATTCTATACAAAAATAAACCCAAAATTGATTAAAGACTTATGTAAGAACTGAAGCCATAAAACTCCCAGAAGAAAACACAGGTAGTAAGCTCTTTGACATCAGCCTTAGCAATGTATTTTTGGATCTGAGGTCTCCTCAGGCAAGGAAAACAAAAGCTAAAATAAAAAAATGAGACTAGGTCAAACCAAAATGCTTTTGCACAGTGAAGGAAAGCACCAACAAAATGAAAAGACAACCTACTAAATGGGAGAAGATATTCACAAGTGATATATCTGATAAGGAGTTAATATCCAAAATATATAAAGAACACTATAATTCAATATCAAAAAGACACAAATAATCTGAGTTAAAAATGAGCAGAGAACCTGAATTATCATTTTTCCAAAGAAGACATACAAATGGTCAATAGTCACATGAAAAGATGCCCAACATCACTAACCATCAGAGAAATGAAAATCAAAACCACAATGAAATATCACTTCACATCTGTCAGAACAGCTTTTATCAAAAAGACAAGAAATAACCACTATCGGCAAGAATGTGAAAAAAAGGAAACTCCCGTGCACTATTTGTGGGAATGTAAACTGATGCGGACACTATACAAAATGTTAAGGAAGTTCCTCAGAAAATTAAAAATAGAACTAGCATATAATCCAGCAATTCCACTTCTAGGTATTTTTTCAAAGAAAACATAAACACTAGTTTGAAAAACATATGCACCTCTATATTCACTAAAGCATTATTTACAAGAGCCAAGATATGGAAGTAAACTAAATTTAATAAATATACATTATATATATTATATATTACTCAGCCAAGAAAAAAAAACAAACAAAAAACAATGAAATCCTGCCATTTGTGACAACAACCTACAGGGTACTATGCCAAGTGAAATAAGTGAGACAGAGTAAGACAAATACCATATAATTTCACTTATATGTGGAATCTATATAAAAACAAAACAAAACAAAACAAAACAAAACAGAAACTAACTCATAGATACAAAGAACAATCTGATGCTTGTCAAAGGGGAGAGAAATGAGAGGGATGGACAAAACAGGTGAAGGGGATTAAAAAGTATAATCTTCTAGTTATAAAATAAATAAGTCATGGGGATATAATGTACAGTATAGGTATATAGTCAATAATATTGTAATAACTTTATACAGTAACAGATGGTAATTAGACTTATTGTGTTAATTATTTTGTAAAGTACATAAATTTTGAATCACTGTTATATATCTAAGACAAACATACTATTATATGTTAATCATTTTTCAATAAAAAATATTTCAATGTTTGAATTGCATAGAGAAGTGGTTGTTTTGCAAACATGTAACATATTACCTCCATATTACATATGGAATACCTACTGAATAGCTCTTTAGCTCTCTTTCCCTAGAAATGTAGAAATTGAGTCAATTGTGAAATTAAATTTGACATTTCATATCCTGATACTCATGTTGCTAGTTATTTGTGGTTCCTTTTTATGCACAAAAATGCAGCTTGAAGGCAAATACACCATAATAGTACCAGAGCGATCAGCAACCTTGGTAGTCAACCTTTCTATTTGGTGAAAATTAAAGCTACTACAATAGTTTTGTAGTATTGCAGTCATCTCTTTCCATCACATGCAAAATATGTTTTCCAGAATTTTATTTTTGAGATGGCTTGTTTAAATTCGAACTTTGAGAACATGGGGACAAGAATATATGTTAATAAAGTTGTAAGGAGGGAATTCAGCTTCACATGGTGGCTGGAAAGGATAGCAGATTGTATAACAATTATGTTTACCTTATGGCATTGTACACAGAACTGCATTTTGTATAGCAATTCAAATTTAACAGTTATTCAACAAATGTTTTTTTAGTAAGTTTTCTAAATAGAATAACAGTCAATGTAGGTATGAATATGCTGCAACAGAAAGAATCGGCTTGGGGCAATAATATATTTTTTATTCAAATGTTTATTGATTGATTGATTGATTGATTGATTTAAAGAGAGAGAGACAGAGAGAGCGCAAGTCAGAAAAAGGCAGAGAGAAAGCGAGAGAAATCCCAAGCAGGCTCTGCACTGTCAGTGTAGAGTCTCATGCAGGGCTTGAAGTCATGAACTGTGAGATCATGACCTGAGCCGAAACCAAGAGTCAGACACTTAACCAACTGAGCTACCTAGGTGCCCCAATAATATTTTTGAAGTTAAAAATTTTGGAATTTTTTAAAAGTTTATTTATTAATTTTGAGAGAGACAGAGTGCATGCGTGTGAGCAGGGGTGGGGCAGGGAGAGAATCCCAAGCAGGCTCTGGACTGCTAGCACAGATCTCAAGAACCCTGAGATCATGACATGAGCCAAAATCAAGAGTCAGATGCTTAACCAACTGAGCCATCTAGGCACTCTTGCAATTTTATTATTTTTTAATGTATTTTTAAATATTTTTTTAATTTTATTTTTTATTTTTTTTTAATTTACATCCATATTAGTTAAGCATATAGTGCAACAATGATTTCAGGAGTAGATTCCTTAATGCTCCTTACCCATTTAGCCCATCCCTCCTCACACTACCCCTCCAATAACCCTCAGTTTGTTCTCCGGATTTATGAGTCTCTTTTGTTTTGTGCCCTTCCCTGTTTTTATGTTATTTTTGTTTCCCTTCCCTTATGTTCATCTGTTTTGTCTCTTAAAGTCCTCATATGAGTGAAGTCATATGATATTTGTCTTTCTCTGACTGACTAATTTCACTTAGCATAATACCCTCCAGTTCGATCCACACAGTTGCAAATGGCAAGATTTCATTCTTTTTGCTTGCTGAATAATACTCCATTGTGTGTGTCTGTATGTGTATATATATATATATATATATATATATATATATATATACACACACCACTTTTCTTTATCCATACATCCATCAATGGACATTTGGGATCTTTCCATACTTTGGCTATTGTTGAGAGCGCTGCTATAAGCATGGGGGGGTGCATGTGTCCCTTCGGAACAGCACATATGTATCCCTTGGATAAATACCTAATGATGCAATTGCTGGGTCATAGGGTAGTTCTATTTTTAGTTTTTTGGGGAACCTCCATACTGTTTTCCACAGTGGCTGCACCAGCTTGCATTCCCACCAACAATGCAAAAGAGATCCTCTTTCTCCACATCCTCACCAACATCTGTTGTTGCCTGAGTTGTTAATGTTAGCCATTCTGACAGGCGTAAGGTGATATCTCATTGTGGTTTTGATTTGTATTTCCCTGATGATGAGTGAAGTTGAGCATTTTTTCATGTGTTGGTTAGCCATCTGGATGTTTTCTTTGCAGAAATGTCTATTCATGTCTTTTGCACATTTCTTCACTGGATTATTTGTTTTTTGGGTGTTGAGTTTGATAAGTTCTTTATAGATTTTGGATACTAACCCTTTATCTGATATGTCATTTGAAAATATCTTCTCCCATTCCATTGGTTGCCATTTAGTTTTGCTGATTGTTTCCTTCGCTGTGCAGAAGGTTTTTATTTTGATGAGGTCCCAGTAGTTCATTTTTGCTTTTGTTTCCCTTGCCTCCAGAGACGTATTGAGTAAGAAGTTGCTGTGGCCAAGATCAAAGAGGTTTTTGCCTGCTTTTTCCTTGAGGATTTTGATGGCTTTCTGTCTCACATTGAGGTCTTTCATCAATTTTGAGTTTATTTTTGTGTATGGTGTAAGAAAGTGGTCCAGGTTCATTCTTCTGCATATCTCTGTCTAGTTTTCCCAGAACCACTGTTGAAGAGACTGTCTTTATTCCATTGGATATTCTTTCCTGCTTTGTCAAAGATTAGTTGGCCATACGTTTGTGGGTCCATTTCTGGGTTCTCTATTCTGTTCCATTGATCTGAGTGTCACTTCTTGTGCCAGTACCATACTGTCTTGATGGTTACAGCTTTGTAGTTTAACTTGAAGTCTGGGATTGTGATGCCTCTCGCTTTCATTTTCTTTTTCAAGATTGTTTTGGCTATTCAGGGTTTTTTTCTGGTTCCATACCAATTTTAGGACTATTTGTTCTAGCTCTGTGAAGAATACTGGTGTTATTTTGATAAGGATTTCATTTAATATGTAGATTGCTTTGGGTAGTACCAAAATTTTAACAACATTTGTACTTCCTATCCAGGAGCATGGAATATTTTTCCTTTGTGTGTGTGTGTGTGTGTGTGTGTGTGTGTGTCTTCTTCAATTTCTTTCATAAGCTTTCTATAGTTTTTAGCATATAGATTTTTCACCTCTTTGGTTAGATTTATTCCTAGGTATTTTATGTTTTTTTGTGCAACTGTAAATGGCATTGATTCCTTGATTTCTCTTTCTGTCACTTCATTGTTGGTATATAGGAATGTAACCGATTTCTGTGCATTCATTTTATATCCTGCAACTTTGCTGAATTCATGAATCAATTCTAGCAGCTTTTTGGTGGAATCTTTTGGGTTTTCCATATAGAGTATCATGTCATCTGTGAATAGTGAAGATTTGACTTCCTCCTGGCCGATTTGGAAGATTAGAGCAGAAATTAATGTTATTGAAATCAAGAAAAGAGTAGAACAGATCACTGAAACCAGAAGCTGGTTCTTTGAAAGAATTAACAAAATTGATAAACCACTAGCCAGTTTTATCAAAAAGAAAAAGGAAAGGACCCAGATAAATAAAATCAAGAATGAAAGAAGAGAGATCACAACCAACACAGCAGAAATAAAAACAATAATAACAGAATATTATGAGAAAGTATATGTCAATAAAATGGGCAATCTGGAAGAAATGGACAAATTCCTAGAAACATATACACTACCAAAACTGAAACACGAAGAAATAGAAAATTTGAACAGACCCATAACTAGTAAAGAAATCAAATTAGTAATTGAGAATCTCCCAAAAAACAAGAGTCCAGGGCCAGATGGCTTTCCAGGGGAATTCTACCAAACATTTAAGGAAGAGTTAACACCTATTCTCTTGAGGCTGTTCCAAAGAATAGAAATGGAAGGAAAACTTCCAAAGTCTTTCTATGAAGAGATCATTTCATTGATTCCAAAACCACACAAAGACCCCACTAAAAAGGAAAACTATAGACCAATTTCCCTGATGGACATGGATGCAAAAATCCTCAACAAGATATTAGCCAACCGGATGCAACAATACATTAAAAAATTATTCACCATGACCAAGTGGGATTTACAGCTGGGATGCAGGGCTGGTTCGATACTCACAAAAAATTAACGTGATTTATCACATCAATAAAAGAAAGAACAAGAACCATATTATCCTCTCAATAGATGCAGAGAAAGCATGTGACAAAATACAGCATACTTTCTTGATAAAAACCCTCAAGAAAGTAGGGATACAAGGATCATACCTCAAGATGATAAAAGCCTTATATGAATGACCCAACATTAATATCATCCTCAATGGGAAAAAAAACTGAGATCTTTTCCGCTAAGGTCAGGAACAAGACAGGGATGTCCACTCTCACCACTGTTATTTAACATAGTATTGGAAGTCTTAGCCTCTGCAACCAGACAACACAAAGAAATAAAATGCAATTATTTTTAAATTACCACTTATTTCAATAAGAAACAAAGGGAGAGAGTTCACATTAGAAAACAGATATATCCAGGGATCAAAGTTCATCCGGAATTACACACTCAAATATACCACAGAATATTTCGGGTTTTGTACAAGTATTAACATAATATTTATTACAAATATCCACTGTCTTTCTGATTAGGAATTTGAATGCTAATGTTCTTTCCAAAAGCAATCATGTTTAAGCAGTTGATGACACTTAAAATTCTTCCTTTCAACCAAATTTGGATAACATAAATTTTTTCTGCATTATTTCACAGTGCAAGAGAGGTCTGTTATCTACCAAACCAATGGCAACCCAAATTAAAGGAATTTCATTTGATGATGAGTAGCATTAACTGTCAGATGTTTGAACTATCATAGCCCAAGAACATCATACATACCTTGAGTACTGAGCTGGGGCAATAAAAATGCTCTAAAAATTGGGCTTAATAATGAATAATGTCTGATAAAAGAGCATTTCAATCTTTTGAGTCATAAAATACCAAAGGACATAAGAACAACTAAATAACTTAGTCCATCTTACAGTTATGCATGTTCATCAATATCTTTTACATTTCTATGAGTTTTATTCTTTCTTTTTCTTCTAATCTAAGTAGTAGTGGATGGAGTACTGGTACTAAATAGTGGTTTTACTGACAATTACAATAATATAAGTAAAAACTATCACTTTTCGAACATTTACTGTATGCTGAGCACTGGCTTACATGAATCACTCTGAGAGGTTAAGGAAATTTCCTAAGGTTCTATAGCTATTAAATGAGAAAAGTAGGTTATGAACCCCTAGTCTGTCTGACTGAAATTTTCACCTTTACCAAAGAAATACTATATAAGAAATATGACTTTGTCTATAAACTTTAAGAAATTTCACACAAAAAAACCCACATCTTATTAAAATTTAATCATGATAATATATTCTGGCTCACATAGAATAATATATTTCACATTTGAGTAATTATTTTGTCAATATTTTTAATAATGACCTATAGTTGCACACAATAGTATTCCCCCACATTATAGTTATTATTTTAAGTTTTCAGTTCTCAGTATTGTCAGAGAATGTGAATCAAGCCACTGTAGGAATTAGTTTATGCTTAGAATATGGAAATGAATGGGCAGATTCCATTAAAGTAGGAGGAGAATTTAAAACTGTGAGATTCACAGTCAAGTGAATCAGTAACAAAGGAGTCTGAGTCAAGGTTCCAAAAGAGAGGCTGGTTTGTTTCAGAAAAGTCTAAAATATTCACATTCAAAATTTTAAGACTTCAGATTTTCATCCAATGTACTAGACAGACTCTACAGAATACTTGCTTAATTGAGCAGATATCTAACAGGTAAATGTGGTCCATAAATCTGTTTATCCACTAAGGATCTAACACCTGATGAAGAATAGTAGGAGATGCCAAATGAAACCAAAAAAGGGTCAGATAAAACAGAGAATCAAGACTAGGACTCTCTGCACATGCTTGACTGACTCACAAGATAAGGTACGTCTCCAATTCAAAAAACATGATTCGGTAAGATGTGTCCAAACAAGCTAAATTATTGAAGAGAACTGCAAAGTCTGCATATGAAAAGATGCACATGAACCTTGAAAATGCTTTTGTTGCATTATTTAGAATAGTTATAAATGTCAGGTTACTGCTGGTGGTACTGTTCTTAAGAATGGCATTTGCAAAATAATGTTTGCCAAAGTTCATGTCACTATTTCTGGGAAAAGTGTAGGCAAACTTCCTTTTACACAAAGTTATGTATTCCCTTAACGAAGATACTATAACTGAGACTAGTATCACTATTATTTTAGTTGTTCTTACATAATAGACCTGAATTACTATATGCCTAAAATGTCTTAAATACATATTTTAGCTTTTTATGAATGACACAATTGTCCAATAAGGTAAGTACTTTAATTAAAATTGTTTGACAGACTACCAAAAGCCACTGTAAATGTTCATGGAGCAGCCCACTAAACATTCAAAAGGTCATTTGTTCAAAATATTTTAATATAGTTTTTATACTGAAAAATGCTCAAAATGTGTGTAATACATTATACTTTCCTTGTTCTACTATTCATGGACAAAATAATTTTAATGACTCACAGATTACTATTATTAGATCTGTTATTTTGTAATTTATATTAGAATTAATAAATGTCAGCACATATATTCAAGAAAAGCATATACTTAATTTAGTTTTGAAAAATAATAATGAAGAATATAAATCCTGCATGATAAAATTTATTTAGTGGCATCTGAGTGTCTCGGTCTGTTGAGCCTCCAACTCTTGATTTCGGTTCAGGTCATGATCTCGTGGTTGGTGGGATCAAGCCTCATGTCAGGCTCCACACTGACAGCGTGAAGCCTGCTTGGGATTCTTTCTCCCTCTCTCTCTCTGCCCCTCCTCAGCTGGCATTCTCTGTCTCTCTCTCAAAATAAAAAAATAAATAAATAAATAATTTTTAAAAACTTTTAAAAATTATATTGTTGATAATAGTGAAATAATATTTAACAAATGAATATATGGGTTCAAATAGGCAGAAAATGGTGGTGCCAGATTCAAATAAAGGATATGTTGAAACAGAGATAAAATCTATATATTTGAAAAAACTGCTATTTTTAGCACTCATGAAAGTTTAGTGAATTTAGAAGTGATATTATATAGGATATTAATGTGAATTTAGTTTTTATAAAAATCAAACTTTTACAAAATTTTGTATCACGCATTTTATATCCATGCATTTTTCAGAAATATGACAAGAGAAATTCCATTTACATTTACACATTTACTCCCAATGGTAACATCTTGCAAAACTATGATACAATATTACAACCAGGATGTTGACATTGAGACAGTCAAGACACAGAGCATTTCTTTCACCATAGGGATCTGTCATGTTACCCTTTTATGGCACTCCTACTTCCATCTCACTAAGCACTCCCTCCCCATCAGTCTCCTTAATTCCTGGCAACAAATAATCTCTTCATTTCTCTAACTTTGTCATTCCCAAGTGCTGTGTAAATATAATCACTCTATATAATCTTTTGGGATTAGTTTATTTCACTCAACAAAATTCTCTGAAGATTCATTGAAGATGTTGTATTTTATTAATAGTTCTTGTTTATTGCTGGGGAATATCCCAGGTGTGAATATATCACACTCTGGTTAACATCCACCCATTGGAGGACATTTGGGTTGGTTCCAGTTTGGGGCTATTTTGAATAGAGTTTCTATAAGCATTTGTGCAGAGGTTTTTGTGAGACCATAAGTTTTCATTTATCTGGGATAAATGTCCAGGAGTATAATTGATGGGTAGTATAGAAATTGCATGGTTAGTTTGTAAAGAAATTTCCTAGCTAATTTCCAGGTGGCTGTTCCATTTATATTCTCACCAATAATACTGAGCGATAATCCAGTTTTTCCACATTCTCACCAATATTTGATGTTGCCATCATTTTTTTTTCATTTAGCAATTCGAATATGCATATAGTAAGATCTCATAGTGGTTTTCAATTCCATTTCCCTAATGGATAATGATATCGAATATTTTTTCTTGTGCTAATTTGCAATCTGTATGTCCTCTTCAGTGAAATGTTTGTCTTTACCAATTTTCTAATTAGGTTGTTTTATTTTTAACTGTTGAGTTTTGAGAGTTGTTTAAATATTCTATATACCATTCCTTTGTTGAATATGTGGCTTGCAAATATTTTCTCACAATCTGCAGTTAATCTTTTTATTACCTGTCTATGCTCATAACAGGGTCTTTTACAGAGAAAAAGTATTAATTTGGAAGTCCAATTTACCATTTTATTCTTTTATGGATCATGTTTTTTGTGGCAAGTGCCCAGCCCTAGATCCCAAAGATTTTTCTCCTATTTTTAAAAGTTATTATAGTTTCATGTTTTATATTTTAATTTCATAATACATTTGAGTTATTTTTGTAAGATTTAATTTGAGACCTTTTTTTTTTTTTTTTTTACCTATAGCTGTCCAATTGCTCTAATGCTATATTTTTGAAAGGGTTATCTTTCCTCTATTAAACTGCATTTGCACCTTTGTCAAAAATCAATTAAGGATATTTATGTGGATCTATTTATGGGTTCTCTGCTGGTTCCCATTGATCTATGTGTCAATCTTTCCACCAGAACCACACAGTGTTAGTTAGCTATAGTAAGTCTTGAAATCAGGTAGACACATTTTGTCCCACTTTACAATTCTTTTTCAAAATTGTTTTAGCTATTCTGGTTCTTTTGGGTTTCCATAAAAATTTTTACATAACTTTGCCTATATCTATAAAATATCTTCCTGAGATTTTTATACAAATTGCTATTAAATAAATATATCATTTTTGGGAGAATTGATATCTTTATTAAGTCTTTCAATATATAAACTTGGTATACCTCTCCATTTACTTACATCTTCTGAAATTGTTTTTATCTACACTATGTAGTTTTCAATTTGTAAACTATGTACATGTTTTTGTTATATTTCACTTAAGTATTTCATTTTTTAGTGGTTTTAAACGGTGTTATTTTTAATTCCAGTGTCCACATGCTAAATGGTTGTATACAGAAATATAATTAATTTTTGTGTTTATTTTTTACCCTGCAAACTTGGTTAAGTCACTTGTTAGTTATAAGAGGTTTTTGTGTAAATCTCTACAAAATGTCTACATAGACAATCATGTTATTTGACAAAAAAAAACAGTTCTATTGCTTCCTTTCTAACATATGCCTTTCATTAATTTTTCTTGCCTTATTGCAGTGGTTAGAACTTCCAACACGAAGTTGAATAAGAATGGTGAAACACAGGGGTACCTGCGTGACTCAGTCAGTTAAGCTTCTGACCCCAACTCAGGTCATGATCTCAAGGTTTATGGCTTTGAGCATTGCATCGTGCTCTGTGCTGACAGCTCAGAGCCTGGAGCCTGCTTCGGATTCTGGGTCTCCCTCTATCTATGCCCTCCCCCACTCACAGCCTGTCTCTCTTCCTCAAAAATAAATAAACATTAGAAAAAATTAACAATTGTGAAACCCAGCATTTTTGCCTTCTTTCCATCTAAGGGGGAAAACATTCAGTCTTTTAGCATTAGGTATAATGTTAGCACTAGTATTTGTTTGTTTGTTTGTTTGTTTTGGAAATTTCTGTGCCACATTGGGGAAATTCCTACCTATTTTTATTTTTCTGAGAGTTAGATTTTATCATAAATGGATATTCAATTTTGTCAAATGTTTTCCTTCATTGATTGATATAATCATGTAATCTTTTTTTTTTATTTTGCTAATATAGAAAATTGCATAAATTAATTTTCAAATATTTAAAACATCCTTGCCTCTGTAGCATAGACTTCACTCATTCACTCAGGGTGTATAATTATTTTTATATATTGCTGAATTACATTTGCTTATATATGTTTCAGAATTTTTATGTGTATCTTCATGAGGAATATCAGTGTGTAGTTTTATTTTTCTTTTTTGTATTGTATTTGTTGGGTTTTGTTATAAGGGTAATATTAACTTGATAAAGTCAACTGGGAAGTGTTTCCTACTCTCCTGTTTGCTGAAAGGGACTGTATAGGGTTTGTTTATATTCTTTAAATGTTTGATAGAATTCTGCAGTGAAATCAACTGAACCTAGAATTTTCTCTTTCCAGATATTTTATTATAAAATTAACCTTCGTAATAGCCGTAGATACTTTCACATTTTCCTTTTATAGTGAGTGAATTGAGGAAATTTGGATTTTTGCTGCAATTGGTTAATTTTATCTACATTGTTAAATTTATGCATGTAGAGTTTTTCATAGTATTTCCTTCTGACGTTGGCAGATATCCTTTGTTTCATTCCCAGTTCTATTATTTATATATTTTCTGTTTATTTCTTTCTCATTTTTGCTTGTCAATTTTAATGATCTTTTCAAGAAACTGTGTTTTTTTTTTTTGCTTTCATTTATTTTCAATGAAACTCAATGTTTCTGTTTTCAAGGTCATTGATTTCTGCTCTTATTATTTCCTTCTTTCTACTGGCTTTGGGTTTATTTTGCTCTTACTTTCTTGGTTATTTAGATGAAAGCATTCATTATTAATTTGACTTCTCCTCTTTTCTAATTTAGGCATTTTCCCTGTATCACTCTTGTAGTTGTATCCAAAATTTTTGGTATGTTGGGTTTTCATTAAGTTCAATGTGTTTGGTGATTTTCTTCAGAAAAATTTATTTGAGACATCCTTCTTAAACCATGGATTATGTAGAAATGTGTTGCTTGGTTTCCAAGTAAATGGATGTGTTCCTGTTGTCTATCTGCTATTGATTGCTAGTTTTATTCTATTGTTATTGATGAAGACCTTCTGCATGATTTAACTTACATTAAATATGTTGAGATGTGCATTATGGCCCAGGATTTGGTCTATTTTGACATATGTTCTATGGGAACTTGAAAAGAACATATATTCCGCTGCTGTTGGTCAGAGTATTCTATCAGTGTTGATTAGATCCTCTTGGTTGATGGTGTTGTTTAATTCTTCCATATATTTTCTGGTTGTCTGTCTAGTTTTATCAATTATTGAGAGAGCCCATAAAAATACTAGGATGAAACACAAGCTATCCAGGGGTTAGGACTCATCCAAAAGTCCCTGTGCTATTATACAATCATTCTGAGTCATATAACATATATTTTGGTCATTCATGTACTCCACACATGTAATTAAAAGATATTTCTGAGTTATCTAGTGTACCTAGTGTATTTAACAAGTTTTAACCCCAGAAATAGAACCAGAAGAGGATATATATTATAAGTGTTATTGGGGTGCCTGGATGTTGGTTAAGTGTCTGATCTTGATTTCATCTCAGGTCAGGATCTCATGGTTCATGGGTTAAAGCGCTGCATCAGGCTCCACACTGATAACATGGTGCATCCTGCTTGAGATTCTTTCTCTTTCCCACTCTCTGCCTGTCCCATGCTCCCTCTCTCTCTCTCTCTCAGAAATAAGCAAACATTAAAACATTAAAAAAATAATAAATAAATAAATAAATAAATAAATAAATAAATAAATGTGTGATGCTAGGTAAAAGCATCTTTATTCTTCATTTTTTTTTATGTTTCACTACTGACTTTCCAAAGTGAATTTATTACGTTATGATTAAAAACTGGGTTACAATAAATAAATAAAATATGCATATGCTTTGACACAGCAATTTTGTTTCTAGTAATTTATCCTAAAGAAATGATTAAGGATGTGCATAAAGATTTATGTGTATAATGTTCATTGTAGCATTGTTTATTATAACAAAAATGGAAAATAGCCAATCCTGCAATATGAGTATAGTTAAATAAATTACAGTACATCCATTTTATGAATATCATGTATTCATTAAAATGATGCTGTGGAGGTTTTCTCCTAACATGATGTATCACCCTTTCTTAACAAGTTTAAGAAAAAGGAGTAGTTATAAAATAGTATGTGTGGTAGGCCCACATTTTGATTAAACATAAGCATTTTTTACAGATGTCTATATGTCAAATTCTTAATAGATTGCCTCTGTTTAGTTGGTTTCTGACTGGTTTTTACATTCTTCCTTATGCAATTATGTAATTTTTAAAATTTCTGCAAAAATGTGCATTGTTTTTAAAAAAACCCAATATTACAAAAATAATTTATGTCTTATTTAAAAGATGGGAAATTTTCCTGCATGAGAAAATAAAAGGCTAACAAGTTTAGTGTAAAGTTTATAAATATGTCCTGGTCCAGATTTTTATTAGTAACACCAAAAAGGGCAATTTACTATATTGAAACAGAGGAAGCAGAAACAAAATCTAACATCTGTCAAGATAAAGTTGGAAAAAATCGGGATCACTGGGGAAAGACTGAGAATTGAGTCTGAATGAAGGCAAATATCTAATCTTAAAATACATAATAATTTAGTAAAAATTAACAAACTTTACTTTTATTATTGTTATGTCACTTCACTTGGTTTGAAAATAATTATAATAATTACCATTTGCCAAGTGTTTGCTATACGATTTTTACATAATCCTTGCAACACTTCTATGATAGGCCTTAATATCCACCTTTGTGGATATTTTGCCAAAACTAAATGGAATATCATAGAGGCTTTAAAAATTGCTCAAATATATACAGTTAGTGAACAGTACAGCTGGAATATAATCAGATTTCTTTGATCCCAAACTCAATATACTTTCTTTTATCTCCCCAGCCTGAGAAGATATTTTACTACTTGTATTAAACAAACCCAGTGTCCAGATTTGTTCTGGACATTGGGACACTTGAAGGAATAAATCCAGGTAATGGGTATGTATGAGGGATAACTGGGGTTATAAACCCAGGATGGTTATAGAAGAAAATAAAATTGGGGGAAAAACTTTAGGTAGATGAGTTTAGATAAAACCTCTACAATTTAAAAGAGTGACTAAAGAACAGTTTTGAGTCTTCATGGAATAATTTGCTTAATCCCTTTTCTACTAAGCTGAAACTTTTAAGAATGGCAGTTAAGGACTTCTTTGGGCAAATCAATTATTAAGCAATTTCAGCTCTTTCTCACTCACAAGAGAACAATGGTGAGGACAATAGAAAACATATGTCATGAGGATTCCCTGTTTTTTGGCTCACAGGAATTTGGTAGACACCTGAAGGAATCCAATGACAGTCAGCATAAGTGGCATCTTGACAAAGGCAGCAGTAGAGTTAATGAAGGCTACAGTATTGGAATTAGCATTAGCTGAAGAGCAGTACTGAGGAAGTAGCTGGACTGGGAAACATGGTAGGAAAAGCCCCAGAAGTTTACTCGTTGTATGAATACCTGTCTATGACAGGAGCCTAGGAAAGGAGGCCAGAGTCATTCAACTTGTCATACTAAGCAGAGCAATAGGGAAGGGGAGTAACCTGGAGGATGGGCCCATTTACTAAATCTTAAAGTAAATCCCTCCCCCTCAAGAAGAAATTAAAACGAGAATTGTGTTAGAATTGTCCAAAGGCCACAATACCAGCTATGGAAAATGTGAAGATATAAACTAATATCTTTTTTCCACAAGAATATAAAATATCATAGATTTTTATCACTTTGTAATGTATAACTAAATTAAAGATGAAAGCAGTTTATCATGATCAAATGATCTGTATCCCATTGGTGTCTAGCAAACCTGTCTATGTGAATATGTTTAGTAATTTTGAAATCTCATAACTTTGTATCCTTTTGTATCCTTTTAGAACCTTTAGGATATGTTTCCCCTAGTAACTGTGACTAGATGAAGTCATTGGTTAAAAAAAAAAAGTCAACCACCTCTCCTTTTTACCAGTGCAATAATTCAGTTCCTAAACTTAACCAAGAGGCTCCCTTCATTTCACTCTCTTTTCCTCCCTGTTTTTCCCCACCACTATCTCTTCTATTCCCTGAGTCAAAAAACAAAAAACAAAACAAAACAAAACAAACAAACACACACAAAAAAACCAGCAGTGTCCATGGGTTGAAAGGGATCAAAACAATAGTGCATTAGCAACAATGACTCTGAACTATATAAACATGTGGGAGGGAGTAAAAAGCAATCATGTTATATCTGTCTTAATATTATGAATTCCTATTTGTCAGCAAGAAATACTGTGCAGGATGAGATTACCAAGGGGACAAGTATAGATAGAGGAGAAAAGTCCATGGACTGAGCCATTAAGACCTTGCAAGAAAGACTGAAAATCAACGTCCAGAAAGACTGTGGAAAAATTAAGAAAAAAAGAGGATAGATGTTTCAAGGAGAGAGTGATCAAGTAGGTCAAATGCTGTTGATGGATAAAATAAGTGAGAATTGGCATTTAGAATTAGCAATACAGTGGCTATTGGTGACTTTGATTAAGTTCTTTAAGTAGAGTCATCTGGGAGTGAAAATAAAATGGAGCGTCCAAGAGACAATGGAAGAGGAGAGGCTAGAAGGTTGGAAAACTCTTCTGAGGAGCTTTACTGTCAATTGTAGAAAATAAACAGGGTATTCGCTATAGACAAAGTGTAATCAAGCAAGAATTCTTTTCAAATGGGAGAAATAATAGCATGCTTATATGCTAATGGCAAAGATCCAGCAGAGAGGGAAATGTGAGGATGAGATAAGAGGGGGGAATTTTAATTGAGTAGACAAGAATGCTGTGATCTAGTGCACAAGAGGAGTACCTGGTGTTAGCAAGGAGCACCCACTCAACTGTATTATCAAAAGAAAGGTAGGGAATATGGGCATAGAAATGGTTAAGTTGGGTAGCTACCTTGATGGAAGTGTTCCTCTAAGAGTTTCCATTTTCTCAGTGAATTACAAGATAAAATCTGAGAGTGATGATGATGGAGAAAGTATTGGGAGACTAGAGGAGAGAGAAGACATGAAATAGGTATTTAGGACAATAGGACTGAAAAATGACTTGGGAAATACAGAGTGATTACTGAAAACATTTATGGGCCTCTTGAGGTAAATTACTATGAATTTAGGGGTACCTGGGTGGCTTAGTTATTAAGCATCCCACTCTTGATTTTTGACTCAGGTCATGATCTCATAGTTCAGGGGATGGAACCCTACATCGGGCACTGTGGTGACAGTGTGGAGTCAGCTTGGATTCTCTCTGTCCCTCTCTCTCTGCTCCTCCCCCCACTGGCATGCACTCTCTCTCTCTCTTTCTTTCTCTCTCTCTCAAAACAAATAAATAAACTGTAAAAGATAATTATGAATTTAAAGTGAGACATGTATATATCTGTTGTGCAGGGCAAGCACCAAGGAAGAACAGAGTTGGATTTCACCAGGGCCACGGTATAGTCAGGAGAGTAAAACCAAGTAAGAGAGGCACAAGGAAATGCTGGTATGTGCACAGGACTAGTTATCATGGCTGACCATGGGCGGAAAGCTGGGTTAGGAGGAAAGAAAACAAATAAGGTGAGAAATGGTGAAAGGTGATGGATAAATTCTTCACAGGTTTTATTAAGATGTTTGGATTGTAGGTGGTGACATATTAGAGAGAGTAAGCTGAAAAAGCAAAAAGAGGGTGGTCACAGACTGAGAAAAAATATTTGTTAACTTAATGAAAATCAGAGACAGTGATGAAACAGTGCTTGTGTTTGTCTCAGCTGATGGACCTAACCACAAAAAGATCCCACTTAGTATTTGCATCACAGGTATTTCAAAATTGGTAAAAACAATTCATTTCGTTGAGTCTATGAGTGTTTTGTGAGACATTTCATAAGATACCTGAGAGGATTCAAACGCCTAAGCTGTAGCTTCTTATGCTTATACCAGCACCAACAAAAATATTAACCAAAAACACTGGGATAAAAAAAAAATATATATATATATATATATATATATATATATATATATATATATGTTTTTTGCCTGACACTCGCTGTGTGTAGCTGAAACTAATAAAGCTCTTCTCTATAGATGAATTTGTATCTTTAAAATTTTTTTATGTTTATTTATTTTTCAGAGAGAGAGAGAGAGAGTGCAAACCGGGGAGGAGCAGAGGAAGAGGGAGAGAGAGAATCACAAGCAGGCTCCAAGACTTCAGTGCAGAGCCTGATGTGGGGTTCAAACCCACAAACCACAAGATCATGACCTGAGTTAAAACCAAGAGTCAGTCTCTCAACCGACTGAGCCACCCAGGTGCCCCAGAATTTACATCTTTTAATCCGGTATTTAAATGGAATTAAAAAGCTCTTTTCTATTGAATTGTAATTTAATCTAACTAATCCAGTTATTTAAAAGATATATTCCTTTGCTGTGCATTATAGCTGTGAAGTTTATTGGTATCCCAATTCACTGAAGTTCACCTTCTTTCTAAAGAAAACGTCAAGGAGGTTTTGTGCACAGGTGGTGAGGATCACTTGTAGAAAACACGGGCATTTCCAAGCTCAATGCATTTAAGTATGCCAAACTTTTCAGTTTGACTAATTCTTGATTAAACTGCATTTCAGTTTTAACACTGGCCCATCTTGGCCAGAGGGGGAGAATATATACAAACACATCTGCCGATCTTATGACTACATCTTAGGTTGTAGGACTTGTGTGTGAGAAAGAAGAAAGTAATTAATCTTATAAGCACTTAGGTGGTCATGAGTAGGCAATCTGTGAATTATGAGGCAACAGAGTGGTCTTCCTTTTAAACTCAGCTATCTTCAGTTATTCAAAAAGGGTAAGGAAAACTTGGAAATCTATGTTTCCAACTAGCCCTCTGTCTTGCCAACCAGGACCAATTACCTGACAAACTGTCAGAGTCTTAGCCATACTGTCATGAACAGAACCACAGTGAGTAAATTATATCCTTTCGTTCATAAATTCAATAGTATTTCAGTCTCCTGCAAAACCCTTATATCAGCCTTCCCTGACAACTGGTAAGAGATACTTAGTTACTAATAACAAAATGTAAGTATTGTCTTTGCATTCTGTAGCTACCTTCTCCAGCCCTCACCTCTGTCAAACAAAACTGTCTAGTCTAAGTAGTATAAAACAATAACTGTATGGGCTTAATGACAAAAGAAATGTGCTATCAAGCTATAACATTTGTCAGGCCAGATGTACTCACACATGAGTCTTCTCTTATAGGTTTCTGAGGCCTAAATCTACAATAATAAATTCATCAGTAATAAAATACAACAATGATAAAAATGGTAGGGTTTGTTGTCCAGAAGCTGTAAGGTAGGTAAATGGCACAGTAAAAAGTCATATCATATTTTCAACACATATCTATTGACCAAGCTACTATGCCAAGTATCAGTTAGAGGGTATGGACTTTTTTTAATGTTTATGTATTTTTGAGAGAGAGAGAGAGAGGACACAAGCAGGGGAGAGGCAGAGAGAGGGAGAGCGAGGATCCGAAGCAGCTCCATGCTAACAGAAGAGAGCCCAATGTGGGGCTCCAACTCAGGAACCATGAGATTATCACCTGAGCTGACTGGAGTTGGACACTTAACTAGCTGAACCACCCAGGGGCCCCAAGAATTTGAAGAAAACGAATGATGGAAACTTAAAGTAATAAGGGAGGCAAAATACAAACATTATGCAAGAAGAAAATGATGCTTCCTAAATAAAAGGATTGCAGAAAGTTTACTAAAGAGAATTAAAAGAATTTAGACAAGCACCAGTAGTGTAAAAGAAGATGGAGGAGGGAAAAGTGGGTGGAAAACTTAGATGCAGGGAGTCTAGAGGCTGTGTTTGGACAACAGTATTGTTCACTGTGGCAGGACCGTAAGATTTACTATAAAATAACAGGAAATCAAATTAGAAAGGTTGATTGTGCTGTATGTATATGCACAGACCAGCAGTTCTCAAGGTAGCATCCGGAAACAATCAGGGTCAGTGAGATTATTCCAGGGAGTCTGCGAGAACAAAATGATTTTGATAATAATATTAGGATATAACTTTCATTCTTTCTTGAGTGTATACTGGTGTGTTCAAGAGGACACGAGCCATGTGATATCTGAACTGATGGAATGCAAACAAGAGAAATCAGTGGTCGCCTATAAATCCAGACATTCACAAAACTTATGGAGACTGTAGAACAATGAGATTCTTCTCACTGTTTTGTTGTTGTTTGTTTGGGGAAATATCGCTATTTTTTGTAATATTGTTAACTTGTAATACGTTTATTACTTTATTTTTAAATATTCTCAACCTATTTTATAATTTCTGTTTTAATTTCTAATATGGTAAATATGAGTATATGCAACCTATATTAACAACAGCACTTTGAGACTTTCAATGATTTTTAAAAATATAAAGTGGTCCTGGGACCAAATGTTTGAGAAATGCCGGCATAAAAGAAGGAATTTGGATGTCCTCCCTAAGGATGGGGTGAAGAGGAAGTGGTCATTGAAATTTATTGAAAATGAGAGGACGTGCTCATTTTCAATAAACACAGAGTTTAAAGCTCTGCTGTATTTACCTGCTGTATTTCACTGTAAAATCCGTTCTGTAGCATTTATAAATTTGTCCATTTAGCTTTTGTAAATAATTTTCCTTCTATATTAAAGAGCATACAACATTGGCATTGGACACCTCTTGCATCTCAATTCAAAACCTATTGGCCCTTCATATCCCAACTGCTGTTGTCATTACTAGTCTTGAATAGGCTTCAACACATTTGCCTGGGTGCCATCAATCTTGATCCAGATCCGTACCACCTACATCACTCTTTCCTACCTGGGCTTCTCTGAACCAGTGTGGGATGACCACTGGAACCCACTTTGCACTCATTCGTATTCCCTTTCCAGAAAGATTAGGCACTACCATTGAACAATGAATAATGGGGACCAATAAGTAAACATTTCCACTTTTTCTTCCCCCTGAGTGGAAACATTTGAAACAGGTTTCCTTTGTTTTTTCTTTTTTTTTTTCTTTTTTAAGGATTATTTATTTTTGGGAGACAGCATGCGGGGTATAGGCAGAGAGAAGGGGCAGAGGATCCAAATCGGGCTCTGTGTGCTAACAGCACTGAGTCTGATGAGGGGCTCGAACTTGCCAACCATGAGATCATGACCTGAGCTGAAGTTGGACACTCAATGGACTGAGCCACCCAGGTGCCCGGAAACAGGTTTCATAAGGCTTCTCACAAAGTGCTAGGGAAACCTGTTTGTGTGGACAACTTCTTAACCCATCTTTGTTTGGCTTTTCCTCCTTCCTGGTTTTACCTTCTCTCCAGTCCTTACTTCTGCTTCCTGGGATGATGTTTGCAAATGAAAATAAGTGTTTGTTTCAGCTTCTGCTCTGGGGGACACCCAAGCTAAAATAATAAGAGGCTTTTTTTTTTTGGTCGAAAAATCTAAGTATTTTCCTGCCATGCTAATTGAAATCCAATCTGTTTCCTGTTAGTAAAAACTGAAAAGTGCTATGGAAAGTATATATCTGTAGACCAAGAGAAGCAAATGTGAAATGCATCTTTTACAAACAAATGCTCTCATGTGCATTTTTGCTCCCATGTTTTAAATGAAGACAAATAATAATTTGATAATATAGTAGTTCAGCCATAAAATGGATCCTTTGATTAAATTAAGCTTCTATTAGATACAGGAAAAATTAAAATAAAAAGAAGTACCCAATGAAACAGGAAAATAAAGTGTTTTAAGCCTTTAAGATCTTGTTCCATATCAAGCCTGAAGAATAATGGTCAAGTATCTAATTTAACATTTCCCAGTGCCCTAGAATTTTGCATACTTTTTTGGTCCTTAGCAGAAGCATTTCTCCCATGAATTCAATTTCATGCCATCCCATTAATACCATGTAGTGACATCTCATAGGTCATCATTAACTTCCAGAATCTCCTCTGGCATAAAGCCCTCCTCTCAGGATTTCCACTCAGGGTTTTGGCCCCATCTGAATATGCTGAACATACTTAGAAGAAATAAACCTATCCCAGTTGTATTAATAAGTCAGAGACTATGACCCTCTCATTTAAAACATCTTGCTTAGTAATTATTAAATAACTATTGAGGGAAGTTTGATGCCCTTTTAGTAACCTACCTCACTCATACTGTTGGCCTTGTGGTCAAGATTGACATAGTTTTAAATATAATCACTGTTTCACCAAGAATTATTATTCCATTTGCTTGTTCTTCTTGTTCATTACATATAAATCTCACTACCTATTGCTTGAAATATGCAATTATGTGAGGCATAATAGAAAATAAGCCTCAAATTTGTCATTTCTAATTATCTGAAAATGTCAATGTTCTTGGAAATATTTTTCCTGTGTATGTATAGATTTTGTAGATTCTCTGGTAAATATCAAACCAGCATGAAAAATTGCTGAAATAACATCCCTCTTTGAAAGCTTACTTGATCAAATCTACCCACTAGGTACAGGTAGATTTTTACTTCTGTTCTCCTCTTTAACATATAAAATTGTGTCACATTTTATTACACGTAATGATTAGCACATTTGTCTCTCTCGTTAAGTGCTTTAGCAGCAGACACATGCTGTACATACTTCTGCAGGTGCAGTGTATAGATCAGTGCCTAAGAAATAGAAAATGTTAAAAAAAAATAAGTGTATAAATAAATGGGTGAAAGAGTACATCAACCATTACATGAATGAATATATAAATGGAATAACAAATAAACAAATAATTGAAATGAGTAGGCTTACTAGAGTACCAGAGTCAGAATTCCAGAGGCACCCAATGGAAAAGTCCAGACCAATTAAGAAGTTTTTTTTTTTCTTTTCTTCTAGTTTCCATTTCAGTGTTTAAATTGTTTCTGATTTAGTGGAAATGAAAAGAAGATTTTTTCACTGAGCTAATTTTTCTATTTCAATGTTCTTTCTGACTTTAATTAAATATCTTCCATAAGCTTGTCTTTTGCCTTCTCTTTCTCCCAGAAGTGAAGCAGTGAATGCTCAACTCACAGGCTTCACGAAGATTTCACAGCTCTATTTTTAATGCTTGCAGGAAGCATACATCTAAGAATTTTTTTAAGTCTTATTATTAATTCCAACAAACTGTTACAAAGAAAGGATTGTTCTGATCAGAATTATACCAATTAATTTTACATAATCAGGCCTTTGCCATCACTGCAACCTTGTGTGTTCCTACAATTTGTCATTCTCTGCTGGATGCCGAATCCGCACCTTCGTGCTCTTACACTTGCAGCAGCTGTGTGCTGTGATGGAGATGTGCTGTGCTCCAGATGCCTGAATTTAGAGCTTTAGAAATAGGCATATAGAAGATAAAAGAAGAATTATAGCTTCTTGATTAAAATTGCTATTTAGAAGTATACAAAGTTTTGTTTGCTGATCTTTCTTTTGTTTCTTGGGGGATAGGTGTGGAGTGGGGAGTCTCTTTTGGGTAAGTTCTGTTGCCTTGTGTATTGTTGGCATGGCATGAGGTAAGCCACAGTACGTGACAGCTTTGGTAAAGTTTACTTTTCAGTAATTGGACTTAAGAATTTGCTTTTGGCCATTTATCTAGAACTATTTCACTTTCCCAGAGCTTTTGAAATCATCAATCTTATATACATCACTTGGATAGCTAGCTTGACAGTTTTGATGGGCCATTATTGTAGTTTAAATTTTATTTTTGGAAGATTTCATTTGACATTTCAGGCTTATTATGCTACCTGGAAAGCTGGAGTTCCATAGGGCTCTGCCTTTGATCTCAGGTCATCATTAGTTAATGTCAGTGATCCACAGCATCCCCCTCCTGTGAACGTTAACTCCAAAAAACTTGTGAAGTATCATTTCATTGTGGCTTTTTTTTCATTAGTAATTATATTGGACAGTTTGAGAACAGTCTATATGTATTATAGAAATTCTCCCAATGTAATTTCACTAATTATGAAGATGAATAATAATTAGAGATTACAGTTGTGTTTGATTAAGGATAAATAGTGAAGTTATGATTAAAGTGATACTTCCTTTTCATAAAAATTGAAAGGAGGAAAAGGAAATGCAGACTACAGAGTCCCTGGTTTCATTTCTTTCCTTCTTGGCTGCCACTGAAAAGAATTTTTATAGCTGCATGAAACCAAGCCTGAGTGCGACTGTAATTAATACTATTATATAAAAAAGGTCATTTATAGGTTTATTTTGCTTTCAGCAAAGCTTCTGTAAAGAATATATTAAAGAAAAATGAGGTAAATGGTCATTCTAACAAATATTCACCATATTTGTCATTCACTGGAATAACTTGTGAATACTTGGTATTCACAAATACCTTTTCCTTAAAAAGAATTCTGCTTTTTTTGAAAAGATTGAGTGGTTCACAAAAAATTATTTATACACTTTGTAATGGCATAAGGTATTGTGTGTAATATATGAAATATATAACAATGTAAGTCATTATTATTACCAAATAATATTTTCTTATTTTCATATTTGAAATTTTCATATTTGTTTATTTATAAGCAAGGAAGAATGTTCTGAATTACAGTTTTATATCCTGGCATGTAGAAATAATTCTTCCTCAATTTTCCTTGTTCTTTCACTCATGAAATTCTGAACATTCAGAACACTTTCACCTACATAACTAAGAACAATCTGGTTTGGGCTGATAGGTAGGAGGATGCTTGATTCAATGCCATAGCATCATTAGTTTTCTTGGGGTCATATCTTCTAGGTATTATGTTTGTTTTTGTTTTTGTTTAATTCTCCCCAAACACCTTGAAATCACAATATACCACTGGCATTACTTCCATCTACCATGTAAATAATCGTTATTCTATATACCAATCTATAACAATGCTTATGATTCCTATTATAATGCCAAATGATTGCCTTCAAACACAACCGACCACTGCATTTCATCCTCAGGACACGACACTATTTCTTTCAAGTTGCCTTAGCCCTCAATAAAGCCTTCCCTTTACATCTTTACCTCTTCACTGTCAAATCTACATTTTATTTCATTTTATTTCCTTATGTATTATCATTTTGGGTCGGGGCATTTTTCAGAGAACAAAATAAATGGTAAGAGCTGTAGTAGAGAAATAATGCATCAGAGAAGACTGCATAGGGTACAGAAGAGTGCTATTTGGCTGAGAGCATTTGTGGCACAGTCCTCTAATGCTCACTGGCCAAAAGGCTAATGTTGGCCTGCTACACCACCCTCCTGGGCTGAGAATGTGTGATAACACTTAACACATGCATGAGAAGGTGTGTCCGTGTGCGTGTGTGTGAACAGGGTACCATAATAGAAGTATGTGTATATGAATAAAATAATGTTTTTATTAATCTATTATGCAGAAAAATAATAAATCAGAGATGTATGAAGTGAAGTTAATCTAGTTATGTGTGTAATACCCACCAAGTTTGCAGAGCCCAAAGGAATTGAAATGGTAAGAAAATAGCACATCTTTCTCTCCTTCTGTTCTCAAATATAATTTTTTATGTGCTAATTAACTACTGGGGGACTATATTTTCCTTCTATTTTCTTTTGATCATGTGAACTGAGAAGGCATTTTACAGAAATATACTGATGTTAACAGAATCCCGTTACAACAAGACAATACGTGTGACCACATGAGATTGCATTAAAAGGATTTATTTCCATTGTTGTCAGAATCATCTTTGTATTCAGCTTTAAGGTGTAAGAGCAGATTTAGAAAATGTAATCAATAATATGCATTAGAGAATTTACCTATAGGTGTCATAATGGTGATGTACATTTCTGTTTCAATTAACTTCAGGAGAAATAAACTAGGTTTAATTATGTGCAAAATTTACTGGAATGAAAACCTCCCGCTAAGGATACAGAGTGTTACTGTGCTGAAAACAGTAGGTATACTTTTGTTTGCTCATATTAGACTCTGATGAAGATGTGCCCTTCCATAGTAGGCCAAAATTCCAGCTAAATATTTACCTCCCAATGCATACCCCATATCTTCTAAGCAACAGAAAATTGTTGACTTCCCATTATACTTTCCTTTCTCCTTTCTTCAGCTAACTGAACAGTTCTTCCTTGTGGGAAATCCTTTTGTCACCAACGCAAGGCTAAGGTGATGAGTCAGTCTACAGCTACCAGAGAGCCCTATCTACCTGGTCACATTGGTGGTTAAGAGAGACAAACCAAGGCATCAGAGTCCTTTGCTTAACCACTCGAGAAAGAGGCTTTCTCTCTTTACTCTATCCACTTTACTATCTCTCTTTACTATCCAGGATAATGGACACCTGGAGTTAGCATCGGACCGATATCTTTGCTACAACATGGGTGGAGACTGCCTAAGAATGAAGCCAACTCTGAGCAAAGCATCAGAAATAATTAGTTCTGATTATTTCCTCAGAAAAGTGAGAGGAGTAGCCTCATAAAATTGTTTGGAACTCTCACATGGTAGTACCTCAGTAAGGTTTATTCCTTGGAAAACCTCCCCTGCAACCAATTGTATGAGACGATAAATTCTCACTACGGCCTTTTTAGTTTGAATGCGTTGTCACTTGCAACTGAAAAATTTGTTAACACATATGTGCACGTACGCACATACACACACACACACACACACTCACAGATTTAACACTTGACATGTTGAACACACAGGATGGCATATCTTATCTTGGAAGTGTTGGAAGTTAACTTTTAAGAATAGAGAACTGTTCCCGAATTTTAGTCTGAGACAATGAAAGGGTGTCTTAGGGGGAAAAAAAATAAGTAACATGATATACTGTTAACCTAACATAGTGTCTCTTGGGAGAAACATTGATCTGTTGTATCCCAAGCCTTGATTGTGATGCTCAACTGGGCTCCAAAGCAGCCTCCAATCCCAGAATTTTCTTGTTGAAGAAGTCCACACTGTTGCTAACATTACCAAACTCCTTTGCTTTTTACCACATGCTCAGCCTGACCAGTAAGTGAGTAGTAAAGAATAATTGTATGTAGCTTCTTCCCAATTCTGATATAAAATGAATCCACAAAATTAGCTTTATTTTTAATTCCCAGAGTTATGGGTGATATCTTTATGTATCACCTTACTTCAGAATGCTAACATCTAAGCTCCCTTTTGTGACCACATGTGGAAGGGTAGGTGTTATATACAGGCTGACTGTAGAAAATTGCAGGAGGGATAAAGAGGCTTCCTCTCAGCCTTACGTTACCTTTACCTTTAGGTAAACATGAGGTGAAACACCCTTTGGAAAAATGCATAAGCCTTTTCCATTTTAAATAAAAAATTATTTGATTATAATTTTTACTTTCAGAAAATCCAAAGGAGGGGGCCTGGGTGGCTCAGTCGGTTAAGCATCTGACTTCAGCTCAGGTCATGATCTCACAGTTCATGAATTTGAGCCCTGCATCAGGCTCTGTGCTGACAGCTCAGAGCCTGGAGCCTGCTTCCAATTCTGTGCCTCCCTCTCTCTCTGCCTCTCCCCTGTTCACGTTCTCTCTTGAAAATAAATAAACATTAAAAAAACTGAAATAAAAGAAAACCCAAAGGAAAAAAATTGAATCCTTACTAAGTGGAGGGGAAAGAAGAGCTTAGATTCTAAGACAAGGTGTAATCCATTAGGTTTATGACAAAAGCTAGAAAGAAGAGCGTACTCAGTTTAAAAATTAAAACAAAAAACAATTCCTTGGTGTAGCTGTATTCTTAGGACTCCACCCACATCCGCCCAATTTACCATTTTAGTGCCTGCTTAACATCCTTCCAACTTCTACTGCCTGTATTCTTTGCTGTGGCCAGTGCTCTGCTTGTGTTTGTGGTGTGCAACCAGAAGTTCTGGGGAATATGGCAGTCCTCAACAATTGCCTGAAAAGAGTTGGTATATAAATACCTTAGCTCCTTATACGTCAGGTGGAAAAAAAAATAAGAGCCATGTATTCTATATACTGTTTCTCCTAGCTCCTCAGGATTAATTTACAGTTGGCCACAATGATACCTTAATAGGTAATGCACCCTTTATTGCATCCTCTTCCCTATGTAAATTTGACACTTCTCTACTGCTGCTTTCTAGAATTACCTCACAGTTCAATTCCAAATCCTTGTCCCTTGTTTGCTTTTTTAGGATCCCAAACCAAAATACCTACAAATATTAACCTTTATTTTAGACCCCATCCCATTCATGGCAGATGATGCCACAGAGAGATGATATCTAATATCCTCTGAATTTGGCCAAATTATTCATTTTACCCCAAAACATTTGTTTATATAACTCAGTATTTCCTGTTTCTTTGTTTATCATGTTTACTTATATCTTATTCCTTTTTCTGGATGTGGTTTCATTCTTCCCATAGTATAATATATGATATATATTTTGGTAAGAGTTTGTTTACATCCATAACTCATAGGTTTTTGGTTTTTTTTCTAGAAAGTTCTTTGCCATTTCCCGAATAAGTCTTTATTTAGGTATAAAATTCAGCTAATTACTAGGTACAAAATTTTAAGTTGCAGGCTGTATTCTCTCAGCATTTTAATTTGTTTTCACTGTCATCTGTGTCTATTAGTATTAGTGTACTAAATTTACTTGTTGTAACTAGTATGTCTTTTATGTATGATTGCTTTTAAACAACACAATTTTTTTTGAATACTCTGTATTTCATTAGAGTGTGTCTAAATGTAAATTTCTGTTTATTCTCTCTGTTTAGTATTTATCATGATTCATAAACATGAGAAATCAAGATTTTTTTCAACTTCAGAAACTTAGCAGGAACTACGTCTTTCACATTATCTTTTTTCTACTCTTTGTATTCACTTTTTGTTACTGAGAACTATCTTTGTCTGTCTTCTCCATTCTTCCATATTTCCTAAGATTGTTTTCATTTTATTTTATCCCTTTAACTCTCTGTGTTTCATTCTGAATAATTTATGCAGCTCTTTTTTTCCATTTGCACTTTTTTCAACAGCTGTATCTAATCTGCCATTTAAGTGTTCTATTAAGTATTTCTCTCAAGATTACATTTTCAATTTTATAAGTCAATTTTTATTTATCTTAAATTTTGTTCTGGGGTGCCTTGGTGGCTCAGTTGGTTAAGTGTCCAACTTCAGCTCAAGTCATGATTTCACCATTCACTGAGTTTGAGCCCCCTGTCAGGCTCTGCACAAACAGCTCAGAGCCTGCTTGGGATTCTTTGTCTCCCTCTCTCTCTGCCCCACCCCTCTCAAATATAAGTAAATAAACATTTTTTAAATGCCTCTATTAAAAACATAAAATAAATATTGTTCTGATTATTTTATAGATTCTTGTTTTTGCTTATTTTCAATTTCATATTTCATTTTTCAAGACATTTAAATATACTTCTATTTTTTATCTTATAATTGCAATATCTATTAAATCTGTGTTTAATTTCACTCTTTATCACTGCTAATTCTTATTTATCATGGCTTATTTTATTTTATGTAATTTGGGGTTATGAATTCATTGTCAGGAGCTTTTTCTGTAAGAACCCTGTGCAGCTTAAATTGTGTTTTGTCCAGAAAGCACCCACACTTGCTTCTTCTGGTGCCAGGGCAATAATAATAAAGAATTAATTTGTTCACCTTAGATTTCCTTAACTTCTCTGGCAATATATATTGAAAGTCTAAAACTTTATGAGGGCAAGGTTTAGCTACAAACTCTCAGAAGCTTTTGTTGTTCTCCTCTCAGAGCCTGGGAGTTGGTGTGAAAGTTCAAAGGTTCTGACTTTATGCAGTTCCAGCCAGGTCTCTACCTGGCCAAGCCTGGTACCCAGCACTGTGGGAATGTGGAAAACTGAAAATTCTAGAGATGTACACTACCAAGCAGCTTCCCACCATGTGGAAGCCACACCTTCAGCTCTCACTTTTCATGCATATCATCAATTTTCTTTCACTTTATAGTTTCTGGGAATTTTTCTTACTCTCTTTTTAATTGAAGTATGTATTTAAAAGTATTTTAGCAGAGGAGCACCTGGGTGACTCCGTCGGTTAAGCATCCAACTCTTGATTTCGGCTCAGGTCATGATCTCATGGTCGTGAGAAGAAGCCAAGCATCGGGGCTCTGTGCTGAGAATTGAGCCTGCTTGGGATTCTCTCTCTCCCTCCCTCTCTTGCCCTTCTCTGCCCTGCTCATGCTCTTTCAAAGATAAATAAATAAATATTAAATAAATAAACATTTTTAAAAAATAAATAAAAGTATTTTATTGTATTTTATCCAATGTTTCTAAATGTGTTAAAGAAGGGTTTTTATATTACCTATAAAGTTGAGCCATATGAAAATTCCATTTTTTGTCACTTCAAAACAATTGAAATTCATTGATTTCACATGGTTCAGTCTAAGTGCTACCTATATTAATGGAAATAAATATTTCTCTAGTCTTTCAGTGTGTTAAATAAATGGCATTTATTGGAAATAGACTTATCAGACTCTAAGTTGAAAAATACCTCAATCAAATCTTCAAGACTGAATGATTCAATTTACAGTGTGGTGAATAAGTGCCCAAACCATTCCTTGGATATGTTTAGGAAATTTTACTGTATTTAGTTATGCATGATTTAAATATAAATATTTTAAAATATACCATTAATTTCCTTCATCAGAAAGTAAAGAAATAATTTCTCTGAAGGAAGTAAACTCTTGGTGACCTACCCATTTGCATCATAGTTTTCTTCTTAGGAAATATTTATATTTATCCCTAATTTTAAAAATTGACATATATTGGTCACCAAGTGATAGGTCTGACTCCACCAAATATGCCAAATTTACTAAATTGTTATTGAAATAAATTATTGAGCAAGATACCTGAAATTTCAAGAATGGCCTTTACAACCATTTTCAGTGTCAGGAATAAGTGTTTTTTGTTTGTACATTTCTTAATCTCATTTTTTTGTAAAAAATCATCATTTTTTTTTATAGTCTTGGTGCAACAGGTTAGGAAGCAAAGTCATAGCTTAATAGCCATTTCAGAGACCACACAAAATACATGCAGACAACATGACTGTAATTTGATCCTATTCACAATTTTGTCCATTTTATTCAACAGTGGTTTAAGATCAGTGGGCATTTTTGTAAGTCAGAAATGTCTAAAGAACAAAATGATGCTTAAACTGGCACTGCAGTATATCCACCACAATTCAGTTCATGAAAGTCCTTAATTAAAGGAGAAACCCCTTCTGTATCATCTTTTCTCGATAATGAGCAACACAAAACACATTGCACACATCTCCGTCATGTGCATAGGCGGAGTGTTGGTTCACACTTTCCATCTCAGTGTACCTTCCACAAGTAAACATAATGATAGCATGTATACTGCTTGGTAACAGCTCCTCCACAGTGCATACTTGTGATATTCTGCAAAGACATACGTGTCAGCTGATGAGTGTATTCTCCCCATAGTTTGTTCTGCTTTTCCTCACATGATCATATTTATCATTAACTGGTTTGTGAGGTGCTTAAAAAATGACATGAGTTGTATTTTTTTATTATGAAGACTAAAACTTGGAACGGTAAACATTGCCGAGGGGGTTTTGTCCTCTAGTTGAATGAATTAATTTCACGCAGAAAATGATGACTTTCATCCTGTACAGGTAAAAATCCAATCATTTCACCATAGATGTAACTATGCTTTGTTTTAAATTGGCATGTAAGTGGGTGCCTGGGTGGCTCAGTTGGTTAAGAGTCCCTTGGACTCTTGATTTCAATTCAGGTCATGAACTCATGGTTTGTGTTTCCAGAGCCATGTTGGGCTTTCTGCTGACAGCTCAGAGCCCTGGGATTCCCCCTCTCCCTCTCCGCCCCTCCCCCACTCACATGCGCGGGCTTCTCTCTCTCTCTCTTAGAATAAATAAACATTTTTTTTTAAAGAAGCTAAAAAAAGGGAGAAAAAATTAAACCGAAGTTTAAGGAAAGAAATACTAAACATGTCAGGAAATCAATGAAATAAAAAGAGACAAAAAGAGGGGCACCTGGGTGACTCAGCTGGTTGAGCATCCGACTTCGGCTCAGGTCATGATCTTACATCTGTGAGTTTGAGCCCCACATAGGTCTCTGTGCTGACAGCTCAGAGCCTGGAGCCTACTTCAGATTCTGTGTATCCCTCTCTCTGCCCCTCCCCTGCTCATGCTCTGTCTCTCTCTCTCTCTCAAAAATAAATAAACATGGGGCACCCGGTGGCTCAGTCGGTTGAGCGTCAGACTTCGGCTCAGGTCATGATCTCATGGTTTGTGAGTTCCAGCCCCGTGTAGGGCTCTGTGCTGACAGCTCAGAGCCTGTAGCCTGCTTCAGATTCTGTGTTTCCCTCTCTCTCTGTCCCTCCCCTGCTCACACACTCTCTCTCTCAAAAATAAACATTAAAAAAATTTTAATAAAAATTAAAAAAATAAATTGTCACATAAGCAATGAAGCCCCATGCCACTGCAACTTGCTATAAATGGCTACCAGTTAAACAAATTTAATTTAAGTTTACCTTCTTTGAAAAATTCCTATTTGCAATTTTCTCTTGCTGCTACCTTTATGGAATCATTATATGTTTGGTTTTGTTCTAAGAACAAATTCGCATTTATTTTAACACAAATCCTAGTCGATGTTTATATTTATGACTTTATTCTATGTTGCAATATTTATGATCTTATTTTATCACCACTTTCATGCTTTAGTGAATGACTTTTAAGCTATCGATCCTTCTCTGTGAGTTGGGGATACAATAAAGCAATATCCCAGTTACAATAAAAATGCAAATTTAACTAATTTAATTAATAAAATGTAATTTATATGAAAATACCTTAGTCAAGGCAAATTACTTCATATTAAATGAATGTTAGCCTAGAAAACTGTCCAGCACAATACTTATAGTCCATTATTAAAAACTTAACAGTTATTATGGATGTAATAGAATTTCTGTGAAAAATAGTTAATCTCAAATTTCAAATGTATGAAATATATGTGAACAAAAGGCTTCATATTTTTATATTCATAGAAAATTGTCAAATCTCCATTGGACAATTGATAGTCTGCCACACTTTAAGAAGACGACTTCAATCAATAAAGAGCCATTCTGTAGAGGAGAGACACAACCTTCATAAGCATAACATAGTCTAGAGATTGTTTCAAAGGTTCAAATGATACACAATAGGGTATGAATTTGGACATGAATAATTAGAAAATGGTAATGGATCTGCATCACTGAGCCATTTTGGTATAAAATCCAGTCTCCTTTTCCTATATATAGTCTTTTTTTACCTACTTCAATTAGGCATTTGAGGCCACCAGTCTACTGAAACAGAAGGGTAGCATATTACTTTGGTGTTGTCCAATACAATTATCAGAGATCTGTTCCCACCTATCTTACTTGACTCATTAACAACATTGGACTTCCAGAAAACACTATCCTCTTGGCTTCCATGACCCTACACTTCCTTCCTACATCTGACTGAGCCTCAGACTTAGTCAAGCTCACTTCGCATTAACTTTTTCATGCCTAAAAACTATTGAAAAATTAAACTCAATACCCAGGTCCTTTGCTTCCCTAGGCTTCTTCACATCAATAAAAGTCATTATAACCGAGCCCATTATGCAAATCCTTCTTCCTTACTTATCATTAAAGCCTATCAATACTAACTCCAAAACATACCCCAAATTAATCTCCATTATTACCAGTCTAAGCCAAACAAACCACCTTCAGCTATCAATTGGGCTGTTCCCTAACTTCCTTAAGAAAACACACGTGCGCACACACACACACACACACACAAGCTTCCTAGCTTTTTTGTTAGTTTGTATGATACTAGATGTTAAAAAATTAAGAAATAAAATTTGAATATCTCTATTTTAAGATATCTCTTTTTAAGATAGAGGAAACTTGAACATATTTATAAATCAAGAAGAAATGGCCAGAGAAGTGGGGGAAAAATACAAGATGCAAGTCAAAGAGAGGTTAAGATGTAACCCAGGGCGGGCAGACAAAATGGATATCAATAGAGTGCTTATGGAGTCATTGAGAGGACATTCTGAAACCAGGGATGGACTTTATCACCTAAATATCATGGGGGTAAAGTGGATAGGTAAACAGTATTTATTGTGCGTTGAAGCTCTATGAAGATCATGTTAGAGAAGCACATTCAACAGGGCAGTGTGAGTAAGATACCGTTAACAAATTCTCCTTGGCACTTCACTAGTTATGTGATCATTGTAAACTGTTTTACTTGCATAGCAACTACCTGTTCATTTGTCTTGAGCAGCCATATTGCCCACATCCTCTCAATTTAAAAGAAAAAAAGATAATTAATAACCAATTACAAAAAAAGATTATAGAGCACATTTTTGAACCTCATTTTGCTCAAATAATAGGACTATACTATGCCCAAGACAGAACCAGTATAATTGTTAGTAGCGTCTCCTTTTCTCCCAAATGTGTCCTAGTTTTGGATGATAAACATTGTGATTTATAGTCACCTTCTGTAAAAAAACATAATAGCAAAACAATATATAACATTTTAACAATAACTTGTGGTAGAGCTAAAATATAAAATCGGACTGAGCAATACCCAGCTGGTTGAGGGTCTGACTTTGGTTTTGGCTTGGGTCATGGTCCCAGGGTTGTGGAATCAAGCCCTGTGTGGGGCTCTGTGCTGAGTGTGGAGCTTGCTTGAGATTCTCTCTCTGTGTCTCTCTCTCTTTCTCCCCCTCTGCCCTTCTCTCCTGCTTATATGCTCACTCTCTCTCTAAAATAAAACAAAACACAAACAAAAAACCCCAAAGCTGACAACTCAGTAGAATTTTAAGGTATTTGTGAATGCATGAGTAAAAAGACTGGAATGTCACTTATGACATAAATGTCCAGTGGGTGACTCTACACTAGGATGATCACAAAAAGACAAGAATTGAACCTAAAGGCAAAACAAGTCTTTCAGTAGAAGTAAGGGGTTGACTGAGTGGACAGACAAAAGGCTGTAGTCAGAGAAAAGAATTTCAAAATTTGAGGCCATGTACATAAAACTATGTTAAATACTCACCGACCCGGGAGTAACCATACTTGTGAGTGGCTGGAACACCTTAGTATAGCAGAGGAACGTTTTAGAAGTTAAGGAAGTCAAGAAATTATTAACCAGTAAATTACTTGGAAAAATATTGAAAGGCAAATAATATAGAGGTATTAAAATCTCAAAGACAGAAGTAAAAAAGATAAATGATACTTTTAGGAAATAAACTTTAGGCAAAGCCTTATTTCCACCTTTTATTTAACACACACACACACACACACACACACACTGAAATTCTTTTGATTCTAACAACAGGCATTGAAAAGAAAAATTTAGAAATGTGAAGTTGGGTGTTTAACAAATGTACCTTTTTCTTGATGATACCATATAACTGTTAATGTACTCAGGATATTTTGTCTAATTACCATTCAGTATGTCAAAATGTAGCTTATATTTATTATCAATATAAAGATGTAGATCTATATTTCCATTAGCTCAAGACAAAATTTCCATAATGGTCAATGTACCCCAGAATCCATATGATCCTCAAGACAAAGAGTAAATCTCCATCCACTGACCTAATTATATAATGAGAGAGAATTTGCTTTGCTTTTTTTTCAAAAGCTGTTTATTTCTCAGATGTCCCTCGATAGAAACAGATTTCATAACTTAAAAAGGAAACTCATTTAATCAACTGATATTGTTCGTTCCTTTGTTCCAATAATTGCTACATTTTTAACATCAAAGGAAAAATACTGAGCCTGTCCTTAAAAGACTTTTTTTTTCTCATATTAAAGCAGAAAGGATTATATTTATATAGAAGTTGAATAGCTTTATTTGAGTTAGGAGAGAAACACTGATAAACCCGTGCCACCAATTATATAACAAACAGCTTCACAAGGAAGCACTTAGAGGGTTTAGGAAAGTAGATTTGACAATGTTCGTTTCACCTCCCTTCAACACAAATAGGCAACACCATTATTTGTCAATAGTAAATGGCTGGGGATAAAAAAATACCACTGGATATGAATCCACTTTGATAACTTTTTCCATTAGATTCATCAACATACAATACATTAAAAGCCAATTTGTACTGGTTAGCCTATTAAAATAAGTTCCTTTTGTATTTAAGAATTTAAGGGTTACTGGCCATATTTCATAATCAAAGAGCCTAATTCTTACAATTTATATTTATTAACAAAACCAATTCAGTTACAAAGATTTTGAAAGTAAACAGAAATTCAGTGTTAAGATTTGGTAAATTCACTGAGTAACCTTAGACATCCCTAACCCTTCTGTTCTTAAATGTCTCTTCTGCTAGTGGGAAAATTTCCTTATTTGCATTGACTTATTTTTCTAGACAACAAAACTGTATAGAAACTGTCAGTTTCCTATAGTTTGGGGGACACCCTCAAATAGTATAGACATTTTGTTTTAACCTTGCTTGAAGTTTCAAGATTGCTTTTTGGACAATTCTAAAATACCTATCACATTTCATATTGAAAGCTATTTACAAAATGGTAGTGCATTTTACCAACACCCTTCAGAGGTCACTAAATGCATTTTCATTTTCATTTTTAAACTGTGTCTACATTAAAACAAGGCAATCCAATAAAAAGTGAAAAATTCACCCGAAAGAAGGTTTCCTCTAAAGCATACAGAGCACTTTCTTGGGAAGATTTTTCTATATAACTTCAGTTTCGGAAATATTAATATATTGCTGACACTAAGATTCCTTCTTAATCTATAGGTGATTAGTCTTGAGAGTATATAGAAGAGGGAGAGAAATCTTGGCTCACAGAATCTTCTATTTTATTCATTTCATGGTAGCTTTCTGACATTCTATAGCACTAGTCAATGTTGGAGTCTGATGCCGACTCTGAAGGGGCAGCTTCAAAAAGGTATTCTAAATCAGTTCTTCTAGCATTGTATACTTTCTTCATTACTCTCCAGTCTGCTTGTGTTTATATCCCTTTCCATGAACATGAGCATAATTATTCTAATATCTCCATTAATACAGAAACGGAAAAATTCCTGATGCACATTTTCCTGAGATCTTTTAAATATTTCAGGGTTACGGACAATACACCCCTGATGATCCCTACATCAAATATTCTAAGTTACTAAGAAGTTTTATCTGCCACATAAAGGAACATATGCCTTCATATTTGTATTAATTTGTCCCCTATTCACAGTGAATATAACAAATCACAGGCAAGATTATTTCCATTCCTAGAACAAAGCACAGTAGTTTAGCTGTGAGCTTTGGTATCAGATTGCCGGGTTGGTCTGGAATATGACAATATGTATATATCCTTGGGTATGCTATCTGACTCCAACTCTCTTCCATTTTTTCATCCAAATATTGGAGATAGTAACAAAACCTTCCCTACAAATTTAGTGTGAATATTAAATGAGATAATATACTCAGGTTTTTTATTAGAACTCAGAGTTCTAAAGTCAGAGCTCAGGTTTCATAAGTATTATTTTTGTTGATGTTGTTTTGCTTTTTGTTTTTATTATTATTTTTTTAAGAACAGTGGAATAAACATGTTTTCTCATAAAACCATCTAACAAAGGTCGGTCAGTTTGCAAATATAAAGCTGGTCCAAACTTGAGAAAAGGCTCTATTCAAAAGCTTTTGAGTATATGAGTTCATGGGATATTATGGTTCTTACCCATTTTTGCACCCTCATTGTGTTATATGTTCCTTGAAGGCAAGGACAGCATCATCCTTCACTTGGCATTCCCAGAGCCTGGGGCTTAGCACATTGAAGGCCCATGGTGAAGTTTGTTGCACAATATAATAATAATAATAATAATAATAATAATAATAACTGCTACTTATTGAACACTATGTCAGACATTATGTGATGAACTTTATCATATTTCATTTCATCTTCATAACAACCTCAAGAAATTAGAACATTCACCATGCCCATGTTTTTTAGAGACAGAGAGTATGTGTATGCACATGCTTGCATAAAAGTTCAATATCAGACTGTTACAATGAGCTTACCACTAGATAGACAGTTTGCAGAAAGTTGAAGTAGAAACTACTTCTGTGGGTTCTCTTTGCTATTTAAAACCTCAATACAAATCTAGTCCCTAAATGATACACAGATAATGTTGTATTAGGTCCAGAGTGTTACCTTTGTACTTTGTCTCATTAATCTCAATAATTTAAAAATATTCTCTTTGCTATAACATCAGAGTCTCCACCTAAAGAAATTTCCTCATTGACTATCAAGTTATAAAGATAATTGTTTTGGTAGGACAGAAAGGCAGACAGAATCAGGTCAGCACTATTGTTAATCTTTCAGGAATTTCAGGGATGTGTTTTTTTTCTTTTCTTTTTGTTTTGCTGGATATAAATACACATTTATAAAATATAAACATCACTGAAAATATTGAACATTATTACATCCAACTTTTGCTTAAAGATACAGTTTTTTATTATATTTTCTTATAACTTTTACCAGTAACTTTGTGCAATGTATGTAAAAAATAGTCCACAAGTAGTTTTCACCCCATTACTCAAATCTAGTTCTCAATGCTATGGAATAATATCTAGTTTGCTTCTAGACTAAAGTACAGTGTTCATTAATCTATCAATTTGTCTCACTGTGTAATAGGCAGAACTCAAAGATGGCCTACATCATCTCTTCTCTCTAGTGTTTACACCCTGAATAGTTAGTGCCTCTTCTTTTTTTTTTAATTTTTTTTTAACATTTATTTATTTTTGAGACAGAGAGAGACAGAGCATGAGCAGGGGAGGGTCAGAGAGAGAGAGGGGGACACAGAATCTGAAACAGGCTCCAGGCTCTGAGCTGTCAGCCCAGAGCCCCATGCGGGGCTTGAACTCACGGACCGCCAGATCATGACCTGAGCCAAAGTCGGACGCCCAACCGACTGAGCCACCCAGGTGCCCCGTTAGTGCCTCTTTTTGACAGTAGGTGAGACCAGTACCTTGCTTCTAACAGAATATGGCAAAAGTCTCATGAGTAAGTTGTGATTTTTTTTCAGCTTTCTTGAGGCATAATTGACAAAATGGTAAGGTATTTGCAGCATACATCGTGATGACTTGATATATGTACACATTGTGAAAGGAGTCCCCTCATCTATCTTTTCTTTTTCTTTTGGTAAGATCATTTAAGTCCTACTCTCTTAGCAAACTCAATTATACAAGATGGTGTTAAAAACTCTCATCACCATGCCTTACATTAGATCCTTAGGTCTTAATTTATCTTATAGCTAAAATTTGTCCCCTTTCACCAACCTCTTTCTATTCACTCTACCCTCTCACCCCCTCACACCTGGTAACCACTTTTCTACCTTATGTTTCTATGAGTTGACCATGTGACAGGGGACTACTGTTGACCTGTTGGACCTGAAGGCAGCCTCCAGTGACAGCCAGCAAGAAATCAAGGCCCTTAGTCACAGAGCCACAGGAAATGAATTCTGTCAACAATCTGAATGATCTTGGAAATGGATTCTCCTCAGACAAGACTCCAAATGAGAATACAGGCCTGGCCAACACCTTTTTGTAACCTTGTGAGACCCTAAATAGAGGACTGCATAAGCCAGGTCTGGAATCTTGGCCCACAGAAACTGAGATAGTAATAATGTGTGTTGTGTTAAGCCACTAAGTGTGTGGTAATTTGTTAACAGCAGTAAAAAAGAAATACACTCATTCTTCCAAGTCACATTTTGAAAAATCAGAAAATGGGAACAAGAAGCCATTCCATTTTTTTTCCAGTTACCCAAAATCTCCACTGTTGCTTTCCTCTTGCATCTGACTAGATTGCCATCCAATCAGGTATTTTATGATATCCTCTCATTACCTTCTGTTTCCTTTGGTAGGGGTATGGACAGTGTGTTACAGAAAGGGAAACAGAATATATCATTCTTTGTCCCAAATTTCTGTCACCAGTAATTTCACCTATTTCAGCCATAGTCAGTTCTATGTATAGCAATTTGGAGTGATTTAAGTAACTCAAAATGTCTTAAATAGAAAGGAGATTGATTATGTCAAATGACACAAAGCTTATCAGTAGGGCAGTCTCTAGGCTCTGCAAACTAAAACTCCATCTCAGCTTGTGATTCTTCGAGCAATTTCCTTTTTCAAGTTGGTTTCATCCTGCAGCAGATCCAGGCATCACATTTAGGCTTGACAAGTCTGGCATTCAGAGAGGGGCTGTTCTTTGCTGTTCATTCTTTCTCTCTCTCTCTTTCTGAAGAAACCTTCCCTAGAAAGTCTCCTGCAGACTTTTCTTCCTGTCTCATTGGCCAAAATTAGGTGTCACATGTCTCTTAAAACAATCATTGACAAAGTTAAGCCATTCTAACCTTATCTTAAGGTTAGATCAGTCTTAACCTTCCCTGGAAATTAGGTAAGATGATCAAATTGGGATTTCCTTAGTGGGAAAGCACAAAAATGAGAAGAGAACTTAGGAAGATATACTTGAAGAAATTATACCAAAACAGATATTAAAAGACAAGTAAGTAATATTCAGACAAAAAAAAAATGGATAAGAGACACTGAAAACAGAGGGTGTGAAAAATAATTAGGACCTGAGTTAAGATAGTTGTAGTCTAGATGGAGGGAATGTGAAGAAGGGAAAATGATTTATGAAATACTTAGGCAATAAAATTAGGAGGATTTTTTTTATCTATTATAAAATATTCATCTCCCCCCAAACAGTGCATATACAACCCAACTTTCTGCATCCAGTTCACTTACAAAATTAAATTACTTTCAAAGATAATTTGTGAAATCTTGGAAATACACAGTATTCATGTTAAAGGTCACAAATGAGTTAATTTCTCCTATCTAATCTGAATATTTCAGACTTGAGAGCAACTAAAAAGTGACCAGTATGCTAATTGGAAATACCAGAGATAATAGATTCAAAATATGAGAGCCACTTACGCATGAACAGCCTTCATTTCAAGATAGAAAACCAAAAGCAGGAACTGTTAAAGCAAATTGTCCTCCTACAAAAGTCCTCTTATATAATTTTAAACTGTCCGTTTCTGTAGAAAAATCTTCAACTGGCATTGTGAAAAGATTCATGTCTTTTAAATATCTAGTGTAAGGCTTTAAACTGTTGTACATGTGAATAATTTTGCGAAGTTCAAAATAATTATATATGACTCTCCATAATTAAAATAAAATTGTTAAATTAAAAAAGACAATTAAAGCTGGAGTAAAATGATCTGTGTTAAAATCATAAAATCGTCATTGCTCTAATTATCAGCACGATCCATTTTTAATCTATGACATTTATAAAGCAAGAGATTTTACTTATCCAGTCTTATTAGCATAATAATCATTGCACTTTACATGGCTTTAACAATAAATTACTTCCCTTATATTTAAGTTTTGCCAGACAAACAGAATTAAATATGTATTGAACTTAAAGGTTAAAGCCCCTTCATTAATTCTGTTATTGTTTTTCATAAGCCAATTTCTCCATTAGGGTACCTCTTGACTTCATCGCATTGATTCTAATCATTTTCTAGTAATGAACCCCAGACTGACAAGAGATAATGCCGTTGGGCATTTTCACTTGTAAGAAACCTCAACCTTTAACCCTTTTCACTTCATTTGCATAATCATTTGCATAGATCTTCCTACATTTGGGATGTGTCTGTTTTTCTGCATTAATTTTCAATTTTACTATCTTGGAACCAGCTCTTTCTTGATTAATTTGTCTACATTTTTCTTCCTTTCCTCCCCAGGTCTGTCCCAATTCCGTCTAAGGTTTCTTGCCAGTGGCTGGCCTTCTTAGCCTCCACTTATTTGGTCATTACTTGGAAGCCACTGTTAACGATTTTGAAGGACACTGACTTTGATTTTTTTTTTTATTTTGATAGATTTTGATGCATATAAACAAACCACTATACACCCCTCTTTTTTAGACCTTTGTATCTACAGTAAATAGATGTCCCTGGTTCACAAAATCCTACTCTCCAAGAGTTCTAGACTGCAACCTTGGAAGTGAAGTAGGAACTCTCCCTTTTATTCTACACATTCTTCACTTTATACTTTCTATTATTACACACAATTTGATTGTAAGAGCTGTTATAATGCAATGTAAGGATTCTCAAGTGGAAATTTACATGGGGACAGGTACCATACAGTCATCTTTCTCCCTTCTAATGTACACTTGGCTTTTTTTGTTACTGTTACCCTACTTCACCTACAGGCCGATTGGGAGTTCACTGTATATAACTATTCTTTAAGAAAAGTATTTAAAAAACTATTCTTTCTCGGTGGTTCTGTTTCCCCCTGGCCCCAATTAATTTTCTTTATCTCAGACAGAGATTTTTTTATGTCTTCCAAATTAAATTAAATCCCTAACTGTTCCTTTCTTTGGGGATGAAGTTTGACCAACACAACATCCACTCGAATATTTCATTGGGACTTTTCTTTTCTCCAGACTGGCTTCATGTCCCCAGATCTAGAGTTATATGATCCCAGCTGCTTTGATTACCCATTGATCTTTCTGTTCAAAATCTACATTTGCTCCACTTATACTCTATGTATTTTAGTGGCTCTATGTGTTTTAATGCCTATTTAGAAAATGAAGAAACAGGTCATGTTGTTGCTATTAACCTAAATTCTGCTCAAAATTCTTCACTGACTTCCCATTGCATGTAGAATAAAATGGCACTTGCTCATCATGGCCTCCAGTCTCTGCATGATTTAGTCTCTGCTTCCATCTCCAACATAATTTCTTAACACTGGTCCCACCCCCCACACTGCAGTTTGGAAAGGTCTGATGAGTCATTTAGTATTCCTCTGCCTCTCCTGGAATGTTTCCACAAAGTTTTGCCCATTGATCATTTACCTATCTTTTTCAGCCTAAGTGTCACCTCCCTAGAAAACTTTTCCTGATTACCCTATCTAAAATATAACCGTGTATTTCCTAACACATCACCCTTTTATCTGCTTTACGTAACTTACAATTGCTTCTCATATTCATTAACTTGTATATTATAATTTCCCTCCAATAAAATATAAGCTCTATGAAAGCAGAAACCATTCTGCCGTGTTCATCTTGTATCCTTGGCATTTTGCACAGCATCTGGTCTATAGCAGAAACTCATTAAATATTTGCTAAATAAACAAGCAGATGCATGTATAGAAACCATATTAATGCAAGTAATTAATTTATATTTGTAAGCTGATCTATGTTAAATCCACTTCCCCAAAATAAATAATGTAGGACTCTCAAAGCAATCAGAATTCTCCAAAATCTGTTTGGAACTAGTAGACATTTTATCCCATCAAAAACTCCAAATGACTTACTTTTTTCTAAGCCACAATTTCTAAATTTCCAAATATTCTAAAATATCTTACTTATTTTCTTCTTTTTGATGTATTTTAAGCCTAAATTAAATGGAGGGATTAGAAATCAAAGTACCTGGTGTTTCCAGGCAATTGAAAAAGGCAATTTCATAGACTGTAAACTCTTTCATGAGACTATGAGCTCCTTGAGGGCATGTCTAACCAAATCTCTGAAACCCTATTAGTGCCTATAAAATGTCTCCTTGTGAATACACTGTGATAGTTTGTAGGCAGTGATGATAAATACATATACAAATTCACTTTGGAGTCTAAACTATTTACAAATTCTAGAATTAACAAAATGATTGTGGATACTTCATTTCTTTTCAGATTCAAAAATGGAATCATATTAAATGCACATTTGCTCAGCGTTTCAGGAATAATGAGTGCTGAGTACTCTCAGGTAAGTGCTCAGTGAGGCACAGTCCTGCTGTAGGCTCAAAGGAAACTGTTTAAAATGGTAATATGTAATGCATTCAATGGCCTGATTATGTCCTAAGGGAAGACCCACCTAAAGACTTCACTTAGTGGTTAGAAATGATTCAGAAACCTGAGGAAATCAAGTCGACCAGGAGGCAAATAATGAGCAGAGACTCTGAAAGTCTTTATTTGACATTAGGAGTTTTAAATGAGAGAAAATAACACTTGAATACCAGGTACTGGGTAACATTTTTACCCATCATTTTTTGAGTGAATATCTTAGAAGCTTAGTTTAGAACCAATAAACTCTCTGGATTTTGATTAAGAAATATTCAGAAGTATAAAACTCTTTTCCCATAAACTTTTAAAGTTAGCTTTCTGTATTTTTTTTCAGTCTTATGAATATTTTGTTGAACTGGCAGGGAATATGCAAGCCCCTCAGGAGACTCTTCCCTTAGGTAGTAAGTTCTGGAAAAAAAAATGTTAAGAGTTGGGATCTCACAATGCTAGAATACAAGACATCACCAAAGTGATTTTGATTAAAACAGGCCAAATAAGGCATACCAAATTATCTAGGTGATAATGCTCTGGTAAATCAGAAAATTCTATCCAGAAAGACTTATCAGGTATAAAGATGATAAGAGCGTTAAAGGCAGTCATAAAGCAGCTTGGCAACCATCAAGGACCACTATTCCCTTTAGGTGAGTATATCACTTATTTGAGGGGGAAAAGGGGAGACATTTACCTATCCACTCCCATTCCCCACTGATCAATGATTCATGCCCACCAAGTGTTAATCCGCCCAAATTTGGAGGTTGCACAAATGTGGACACCAAGAGGTGCAACCCTGAAACTAGGTTGAACCTACAATAAGCTGTCAGAGCCCACATGGAGTTAATCCTTCCAGTGGTGCTTGAAATGAGATATCTGAGGCCAGGTGTAAGCAGCAGCACAGAGGATGTAACCAATTACACTTCCTAAGCAAGCTCCAAATTTTTGTCAATGTGGATTTAAAAAGATCCTGCAATAGGGGTGCCTGGGTGGCTCAGTAGGTTAAGCTTCTGACTCTTGATTTCAGCTCAGGTCATGATCTCACCTTTTGTGGTGAGACCCCATGTTGGGCTCTTCACACTGACCGTGTGGAGCCTGCTTAGTATTCTCTCCCTCTCCTCTTTCTCTGTGCCTCCCCTGCTCACATGCTCTCTGTCTCTCTCAAAATAAATAAACTTAGAAAAAAATCCTGCTATAAATAAATAAATAAATAAATCCTGCTTCAATATGTATATTTATGTGTGTGTGCACACAACAATACTACCCTATTAAGGGTTTTTTTTTATTTGTTTTTTGTTTTTTCTGTTCTAATCTTGGCAAAAATGTTGCCCTAGCCCAGCCCTTCCAATCAATAAACTTCTCATAGCTGTACAGAATTTTCAGTGACAGCCAAATACTATTTAGTTCTTCACACACACGAAAAGATACCTGTCAGATAAAATCAAGCATGGTTCACTTCATTCAGAAAAGAATATGTATGGCTGTAGAATGTTTTGTGTGCATTAGTCCCAATTCTGCTCTCCCTTTGCCTCAGAAATGATGAAGTAAAGACCTTGAGGATTTATAGCAGCAACAAAAATTTTTCTACATTTTAATGAGAATTTAAGATTATGATTACACGCATGTTTTTTTTTTCTTCCCTGTTTTTTTTTATTATTTCCCAAGTGATTTGGAATCATATAAAGTGCAAAGGTTTTCCTCTGCTTATCAATACCAGGGCCAAAAAATGCACATTCACAGCATTTTATGTTGTAAAATTTTGGAAATATGCAGATAAGTTTCCCATAGTGGATGCAATTCTAAAACTGTAATTATTTACTCCTAGATTTGTAATAAACATTCTTAAAGAATAAATTTTAAAAAATCTGAATAATAGCAAAAAAAAAAAATCATGAAACAAAATGGTGATAGGGCAGGTCAGATATTAGCCTTACCAGATAGCAAAACTTAATCCAAAGCCATCCAAGGTAGGAAGAATAATGGCCTCCAAAAGCTGCATCCTAATCTACACAACCCCAGTGATTATATTACATGGCAAAAGGGATTTTGCATGTGTGATTAAAGGTAAGGACCTTGAGATGGAGAGATTATCCTAGATTATGCAGGTGAACCTGATCTAATTACTTGAGTCTTTTTGAAATAGCCTGACCTTAAGACAGAGGATAAGGGCCCTGAGGATAGCATTGTAGTCCCATTTAAATGGAGTAGAGAATCTTTCAGGCTGCAGAGAACCAGAGAGATGGCAGCCTGCAACTGATTTTACCTGTCATTGCTGCCTTGGAAGACGAAGGGATTCCATGAACCAAGGAATGCCAGTGTTTTCTAGAGCTGAAAAAATGCAAGGAAATAGTTTTTCCCAGAGCCTCCAGAAAGGAACACAGCCCTGATTTTACTGCAGTGAGACCCATGTTAGACTTCTGTCCTCATAACTATTAAGATACTATCTTGATGTTATTTAATTCACCGAATTTTGTAATTTGATACAGAAGTAATAACAAGCTAGTACACCATTATGATCAGTTCACTGTGATATTAGAAGAGGAATAAATAGCAAGCAGGTGAGTGAAATATAAGATAATCTGGAAATAGATCCCAGTTTACATAAGAATTGAGGATTTGTCCAAGATGGCCATTCCATTCAATGTGGAAAAGGAAATGGTGACAGAGTTACACAACTGAGCTGGTATAAGTTCTATCTACCTGGAAGAAAATAAAACCAAGTCCTTATCTTGGACCAAGAATAAGGAAAGATTCTTGATGGATTTTAGCTTTAATGAAAAAAAGTGAGTAATATAAATCTTATAAGAAAAACTATATAATACACAACAAATACATAATAGGTGGTTGACATGGTTGTGGGGAAAGATGATATGGATGAGGAAACAGGGGAGACGACTGAAAAATGAAAACAAAAAGGAAGATTTATTTTAAAAGTATGTATGATATGGGGTGCCTGGGTGGCTCAGTCAGTTAAGCGTCTGACAGGCTCAGGTCATAATCTCGCGGTTCATGAGTTTGAGCCCCGCATCCGGATCTGTGCTGACAGCTCCCACAGGCCTGGAGCCTGCTTAGGATTCTGTGTCTCCCTCTCTTTCTGCCCCTCCCCCCCTCATGCTCTTTCTCTCAAAATAAATAAGCATTAAAAAATGAAAGTATGTATGATATAATAGCAATTATATGTAAAATTATTTGTGTACATATAAATAACTTTTAATAAAGCATAAAGACAATTCTTTGAATATTTGCATATCTTTCCTGTCTTTTGGCTTATTTCAATTTTTCATATTGTTTTAGTGATAAATGAAGATCTGAACATTGTATAAATTACTGTGAGTTAGTAATATATTCAGATTCCATAGAACGCAAAGTATAAAGAAAGATGCTTTTAGATACCGCCTTCTTAATGTTCTCAAAATGTCCACAGGTTGTTCAGTATTATTAGATGTTCACTCAAAACCCTCACTTGCCTAGAGTATCTCTGATCCCTGTTTTATCATCCTTCCTCTGCTCTGTGCTGACAGCTCTCCAGTTGAAATTATCTTCTCCTTGCAGTCAAATTTTAACAATCCAGTTATCTTTTTTCTCTCTTTATTATTCATCTGTCTTAAACCAAATGAGAGGATTTTTTTTTCCGGTGGGACTTACTCTCTACACTTTTTCAAAATGAAAGTAACTTTCTTTATTGTAGAATTGAATTCATATCAAAAAAGGTCTGAACCCCATTTAAAAGACGGTTTTGTAAGGAAAGAATTGAAAGGATTTCTTTATGAAATAGCTTCACCTTAAGACAGAGGATAAAGGCCCTGAGGACGGCATTATACGGAATCTCACAGGTACTCTTCTAAATAATGCTAATACAGCTAAAAAAAAAAAAAAAGGGGAGGGGGTATGATGCAGAATTTAGAAAGCACTGTCTCAGGAGAAACTAGGCACCACTTATCACCCAGGATGGCAGTGGCCTTCCTGTCTAGTCTACGGTCTAAAGAAAGGCCTAATGAGGACAGACAATAGACAAAGAGCATTTGAGGAGAATGGTAGAGAGAAGAAAAAGGAGGGAGCAAGAGAAGAAAAATAAGATCAGGTGAAAGTGATAATACAACTCTCCACGGAATGAATCTACTTGCTAACTCTAACCTGGTCCAAAGCTTCATGTCTAATAAATCCAGATTGTGAAATACTGTGAGGTAAAATGGAGTTTGGAAATGAGAGCTCCCTGGGAGCAGAGCAGATACTCCAATCGGGCCGTGTTTTGTGTGGCCGTGTTTTGTGTGGCCTGCAATGTTTAACTGCAAGGTGATTTTATCAGACATCATGGATGGAGAGATATTAGACCACTAGTGCTATAGAGATAAATGCTACTCTATCCTTTTCCTGCACTCAGTGGCAACTCATCTGGTTATTAATCAAAGCTTCTTTGACATAACTCTGGTGGATGAAGTGGGGGGAGGGAGAAAGACACTGAAGTGTGAAGAAGTGGCGATATGGCTGACATTCTTCAAGAAGCAGTGACTCTCAGAGATGATTGGCATCTTGAATTTCGAGGAAAATGCTTAGCCTCCTCAGCTCTGGATTTCTGTTTGAAATTCAGAGGAAAATTGACTGAACATAATACTGCTGCCAAATTTAGAAACTTGCGTACATATTCTGCAGAAAATATCATGGGCTATTTAGAGTCTACTTTAAATATCTATAGATTATATTTCCAGTTTAATACCTGGGGCATTAACTCTATTCATTTCACCAGCTTCAGTGAATTTCACTTTTAGAACATAACACGGCATTGAAAATGTGTCCTCTAACCTATGATATTTATGTATCATTTAATATGAAATTTATGAGGTTCCATTTCTGATTTCCAAATACATGCAAATTAGTACACAGAGTATTTACATTCCTTCATTTCTAACCCACATACATAAAGTTTGACTTTAAAATGCCACTGTGCTTGTCTGTTTCATAGAAGCTGTATGTATTTGTACGTCCTTTGTATCTCTAGCACACTCTGGATTTCACTTTTTAATTTAATATTGGGCAAGGATCGGCTATAAAAATACTATGCTATCGAGGGTAGAAATGGATTGTTTTTTTTTTCTTTTAATTCCTGAGATATTTATAGGTTAAAGTAGAATGTGTAACTACATTATCAGCTAACATTTTCATGTCTTTGGAGATTAGCAGTTAAAAATCTATGAAATCTTTTTGCTACTCAGATAACATTCTAGGTAGAGGAGATATTTTGGTCTGCTCCATTTACTTTGTTCAGAGAGGAAAGATCTTCAGAAAAAGAGTGTCCTGTTTGTTGCAGATAAGTAAATGTTTGTTTGAACAAAATAGCTATATTCTCTTTCTTTTAATAAGCATTTTATGTTGGCTAAATACCGTGAACTATTTGCACTTCCAGAGGTGATATTTTGGTGGTGAAATGCAAACCTATGACTTAAAATCATAAGGAATTTTCAGAAAATTCCTTTCCAAGGAAGTGGATGACAGTGGTTGGACAAATCTCCTTTGAATGTAGTCACTGACTTTGCAATAGTAATTGCAAAGGGAAACCTGCTGTTTAGGAACCAGTAGTTTTTGTGCACAATTTGGGCAAAATATCTGAAATGTCAGTAATTTTGGGATGTTATTATTGTTGATATGCTATACAAGTAATTCTGCTTCAGGAATTGAAACACAGGAAAGTGACATAAATACTTTAAGAAACATACTAAGACAGTGTGTATGTCTTCTACACCTTCCTCACTTTCTTCCCAATTGCATCTCATGCAAAGATGTTTATACTTACGACTTACCTCTTTTTTGTCTTCTGATAAATTTGTGATATGTAATCTGTTCTTTGGCTTCCAAAAAAAAAAAAAACAACAACAAAACCATTCATTCAGCCAACAAGATGTCCTTACCATACTAATTATTGGTCTTGAGCTGTATAAAAACTGTATTGAAATGGTCTGAGTTAATAAAACTACCTTTTTTTTAAGTGAAAGATGAGTATTTAAAAATGTGTTTGCATAAAATATGAATAAAAAGTAAGCTAGTACAAGCAGATAGAAAAATAATTGATCTTCTCTCTCAGATTTAAGATAAAATCAAATCACTACAAGAATTCAGGACACTTGGATTCCATGTCCTGCTTTTGTCACTAGGTATGTGAGGGGGACAGTAAAGTCCCCATTCCTCCATTTCTTTCCTTGTAAAATAAGGCTACTAATTTTTAACCTTATTTGATAAAATTGTTATGAAAATCAATTTGTAAAAATTCTCTGTAAACAGTGAAGGCATAGACAAATACAAAGTGGCATTGTGGTAATTCCCAGATTTTTGAATCATGTTTGGTTGTCAACTTGGAAGGAAACAAATTCCAAAAACTTCTCCTATGAGTATCCTCTAGATTCTGATTTTTTTTCTTTCTCATTAGCATACAAGAAATTTAGCAGGTTATATCTAAGTGTATGCTATGCTAAGTGTATTCCTCCAGAATCTAGAGCTCTAAGTCAGTGAAACTTTAGGAATTAAAACATCGTGGCCGAATGGAGAATTTTGCTTTTGCAGTTTCTACTCCTTTCATCCTACACTTTGTTTGGTTGTTTTTATTGCCTCATTAAATAGCTCCAGAATACAGGTTAATACTAATATCACAGGAACTATTTTCCAACAGATTTTCAACATTTTACAACTTGAGCTCAATGATACAGGAAAGATTCATGCTCTGTCCTTTTTTACATCTAAGTATTCATAAGTTTACAGAAATCTACTTTGAAGTTATAAACAAGTAGGTGCACACTTGAACATACAATATTCCTGGACCTTCTTATAACATTTTGTCTAAAACAAAAAGTAAATGTATTTATTTCCATTTATTGTGAAGAATGGTATTTGACAATTTTTTTTTTTTTGGCCAAATAAATAGACCTCACGTCAGTTCAATAAAGATTTGTTTTTATCGTATATCCTAGGAAATTTGGACCACTGATACCTTTTAACAGTATAATACTGTTAATTTTTAAGTTAATTTATTTATTTTGAGAGAGAGACAGAAAGAGAGTGAGCATGAGTGGGGGAGGGGCAAAGAGAGGGAGAGACATTATCCCAAGTAGGCTCCACGCTGCAAGTGCTGCCATTGCAGAGTCAGAAACTGAGAGATGATGACCTGAGCAGAGATCAAGAGTCTGATACTCAACCAACTGGGCCACCCAGGCACCCCAATACTGTTAATATTAATAGAGAACTTTCTTAGCAGTTCAGGATCAAGTCATTTATATCTTTCCACTGCTAATAAGAAACCAATCATTGGAGATAATTGAAATCCAGAAATCAAGATTTTAGAATAGAATCATACATTAATATCCTAATGCATACACATAAATAAATGCATACACATAAATAAGTATTTATCACCCAAACAAGTATATTTATTTTCTATCATACCCATTAAGGTACATTATTTACTGATTCTATAATAATTCTACAAATATTTTATTAGCTTTCAGATTGTAGGAAAACTTGATAAATATGTCAAAATTTTCAAATGTTTTAAAAGTGATAAAATTAAGCAATATATTGAGGTATATTTTTTATCCATTTGAATTTCATTCTTATATTTTCATTCTGGGTTTATTTGTTTTCATTGTTGTTTTCTCTTTTTTTTTCTTTTCCATCTTTTTTATCTTCCCTGCTATTCTTTCCATCTTTCCCTAAGTAAATTATTTCCCCTGACCTGATAATAAAATATATATTTTACAGTTATTCATTGAATACAAAATGCCCATTTCTCCCATCAAGATAGACCATTTTACCCACCAAGCCTTTAATTTACTTCTTACCACATTATGATGAAACATGTAGACTATTTTTTTTGCCTTATCTCTCTTCTGCTCTTTTCTCAGCCTCACTTCTAAAAATAAGTTAGAATGTTTTTGTCACTCCCCTCTTTGACCTGCAAGCCATTGCTAATGCACAGGTTTGGTGAAATTATTTAGAATTTTTAGGTATATGTCAATATTGGAAGGTCTCTTATTACATATCCCTTTTGTTACGTATCTTTAGGAAAGATATTACATATTCTTAGTGTATTTTACTTATTTAGCCTTAGTTATAAAAGATGGTGAGAGAAAGATTAGTTGCTCACTGTTTCCTCTTTTCTTTCATATCTTAAAGCATTTGTTCTAGTTCACATTTTTTAGTTGGTCTAAAGACTCTTCCTTAAATATTTTCTTCAATGGAGTTATATGGATATATTTTCTGGGTTGTTACATATCTTCATTTTTTTTTCCTGGCAAGTTAGCATATAAGGATTCTAAGACTGCAAACCTTCTTGCTTTGCAGTTCACAGATGCTTTTAGTATTCTACCTTCCAGGGCCACAGATGAGAAGTTCAATGCCAGTCTGTGATTTTTTTCTATTTGCTTTAAAGCTGATTTTTTTTCTTTCTCATTAGCATACAAGAAATTTAGCAGGTTATATCTAAGTGTATGCTATTTCTCTTCAGTCTGAAGGCTGGTAAACCATTAATTAATGGGTCTCAGATTTCTCTTAACCTCAGAAAAATTTTCTTCCATGATTTCTTTGTAATTGTGTCTAACATTTAGTCCTCTTTTCCCCCGGAACTATGTTAATTGTTAATTGCTTGTTAGGTCACCAGGAATCTATGTTCTATGTCATTTTTTTTCTTTCTTCTCATGATTTCTACCTCTATATAATTTGCCTTTATCTTGGAGCTATTTCCTGCACTTCATTGGGCAACACACTGATTCAGTTACCAAGTGATGTATCATATCTTCAAATCAACTATTAAATTGTTTCAATGACAAGTCACAGTTTCATTTTAAACATTTATTTTATTTTATTCTGTTAAATTTTAGGTATGAAACTTTCTTTTCCTTATGTACTTTTGCTAGTATATTTTGTTCAAGTGGTTGTTCGTCTCATGCTGCAGTTATGTTTTGCAGGGTAAACGTTATTCTCACCAGACTGATCACTCTTTCTGAGTGCTGTTCATTTTAGATGGGTTGTAACTTGTCAGGTTGAGCTCCAGGGGCTCAGGTATGGTTGTTGTTACCAAGCAACAAGAGTTCCACAGGGGCTTTGAGACAAAACATCACTTCCTTGATGGCCTAGTAGTGAGTAAAAAGGTAGGTTTCCAGGCTTCTCTGAACACCCCAAAGGATCCTCTCTGGTCTGCCTAGATCATCTATGCCCTGGATCTCAGAAGGCTTGGCCCAGCTGTCCATCGGCTTTGTACCCAGAGGAAACGGATATATTTATGTCCCTAAGATATCTATAATTCTCTAAGAACCAATAACAGCCCATAATGCTCCATCTTTCATACTTCTTTCAAGGCTTCCAGTGACCAGTGTTTTCCATGTAACTCCAACAAAATCCAGGCCTCACTTGCTTATACTCATCCACCTGAAGGCACAAACTACCATGAAGCTCAAGGGAAGAAAATATTTTGGGGCTGGAAGTAGAGGAAAAAGGGAGTGTATGTTCAGACTGCATATACGTTATTTGTTCTCAGAACTCTACCGAAGTGTTAAAAAAGGAAAAAAAAATAACTGAATTATACAACTTTTTTTAGAGTTAACCTATATATGATCAGATCATAGTATTGTAAATTTATATATATGTATATATATATATGTTCATATTTATAAGGATGCATTTATATTGACCCATTCAAAATAGCAGATTATGAGCGTTGGGTGGCTCAGTCGGTTAGGCATCCGACTTCAGCTCAGGTCATGATCTCATGGTCGTCGGGCTCCGTGCTGACTTCACAGAGCCTGGAGCCTGCTTTGGATCCTGTGTCTCCTTCTCTCTCTGCCCCTCTCCCACTTATGCTCTGTCTCTCTCTGTCTCTCAAAAATAAATAAATGTAAAAAAAAAAAGTTTAAGTAGCAGATCATAGAATTCTATTTCCAAGTCCTAGAAAGATAAGTGATCTTTTTAATTTAACTTTCTTCCTTGTGTTTTGTATTTTTCTAGTTTTCTAGCATGTGTAGAAAGTACATGATAGTGTGTGTGTGTGTACACTGATATAATCACAAAGGTTTTTATAACACTTTAGGTGTTCAGCATATAGGTTAAGTATTTATTATTTTAGTTTGTCTACTGGACTTTTGAAGCCCTGAGTGGGTTGCCTTTTTTGACTTGCTTTTAGATATTTCATGCATTTAGAATGTTTTGAAATCATAAATTTTTTGCTTTTTTAAATTAAGAGGGTAGTATCTATTGAAGTTTTATCTACTGATAAAGGCTACATCCTCTATATTGAAGCCTAGCCCACTGTTATCAAATGAAGCTTTGCTTTCTGTTTTTTGTTTGTTTTTTTTTATCATACATGTGTGAAATTATACTTTTCAGCAGTCTACTACAGACTCCTGTTGAGAAAGAAATGTATTATCTCAGCTGGACACAACTCCACTAAAATATTGAAAATGAATGAATGGCAGAAACACTAAGTATGAAATTTAGAGTGTAACCAAATACTCCCTAGTCAACAGTGACTTAAAAGTTAATGTCACCTTCTGGCAGGTGTAATATATAGGTTTTACTCAAGAAAATTCATGTTGCTAATATTTATGGCTCCTTCTCCATTTCTTGCAATAAAGGAATTCTACCTTTTTTTAAAAATATAGAACTTAATTTTTAAGATCTAAATCTTATTCTTAGATTTTATGTAAGGGAGTATAGGACATGAAATCAATCTAATATTGTTATTTGTAAGGACAGAAAAAGTCAAAGAACAAAGTTTTATCTATTTAGCAGTAGGACTAAGGGACATGGACGTCCAGAAGCCTGCAAGGTATTTTTCTCAGAGTGGATATTTTTAATCTCTCCTAAACTTCCCAGAAATATACACAGACATTTGCTTCAGTGGAATCGGAGACCCATATTATTTCCCCTTCTATTGTATCTCTTACCAGATTGAACTTTACATTTTATTTTTACATGTTTGATCTCTCATTAAGCTATGGGTTATTTCAGGGAAAATGCTATAGCTTACTGTTTTTGTGTCCTTAGTAAGGCATACAGCTTAAATAAATGAACAAATACTAGAGTAATCTGCAGCAGATTGCAAGAATCTAAGAAAATGGGCAACCACGCACAGAAACAAAAAACAAAAACAAAATAAAAACCCCAATCAACTATATAGAACAAGCAAAGGAAACAATTGCCAGATTTTAAAGATATTGTAAAAGAAAAAAAATGGAATGTTGTTTTGTCTTTAGTAACTTTTCTGTTATATGTTATCATATAGGTGCTTTAAATTTACATGTCATTACCACAACAAAAGTAGGATCTAGTAGAAAACATGCACACGCACCCATGCGTGCACATACACACACACAATAAATGTTATCTCCTGTATCAGTCAAAATTATGCTGCACTAACAAATTGTGTGGCAGAAATTTCAATAAATTAGAGTGCTATTCATTCATGTAGGCAATTCTGGACTGGTTTAAAGCCTCTTTAAAGTCATCAAGAAAGCAGGATGATTTTGTCTTTCTGTTCCACCATCAGTTGTGTTTACCATCCTCAAGATTGCTGCATGGTTCAAAAATAACTGCTGGAACTTCAGCCTTCCCAGTTGTTGCCGATGAGGAGAAAGAGAATAGCAAAGGAAATTTACTTAAAATGTGTTGGTCACACATGTCTTCAAGGAGGATGTAAATGCAGCTTTTCAGCAAAGCATCTTGCCAGTACTCTAGTACCAAAAAAGAACACAAGAATGGAGGGCAGGCAGACAGCCAGAATTTCTTACCACATCACAATTCCAAAGAAAAGCTCAATTAACTGGAATAGGCCCTTGATTCAAATTGGATATGGAAACTCACAAATAATATGTGCTACTGAATTCTACCCATTTGGAATACAGATCTTCAGATAGAAGGACAATCAATCTTTTCCAAAGGACTGCTTCTGTTTAGGTCATAAGCCTAAGTCAACTTTGCTGAAGGTCAAAGAGAATGCAAAATTCCTGCCTTTACAAATAGCAGGCCAATCTCTGATTACTCTTACTCATTCAGCCATAGTACTTACCAAGAATATAATTTTTACAAATTAGATACTATTTTAAATTTAAATAGTTTACATTTGCACAAAGGGCTGGCTTCATGGATGTATATAACTTGTGTAGTCTCATAAGATGCCAAGCTCAAAAGTGTCCTGTCCTCATTCTCCACTGTTGCCTTCTTAAAACTCTGGGGCCGCATGTTTTGAATTTGCAATAGGAATCACAAATTATGTAGCTAGTCCTTTTCCCATGTAACATAGCAGAAGAGTCCAGAAAATAATCAGAAAAAGCACTATTGAATGCTTAATACCCAAGGAGTAAAAAATAATTGTCCACTACTCGCTGTAGATTAAATATATTTATGTTGCCATAGGTAACATTTACTAGACATTGTAAATAGCATACAACTTAGAAATCACATAAATTGTGACCCTGGAGCTAATTAAATTCAGCATCTAATGGAGTGAAATTTATTGACAGCTCACTAAAATGAATTAAGAGAAGCACTAACTGCAGTGTGTTAAAAGTAATAAAATGTTGATTTTTTTTCCCTAAGCTCTTGGAAGATTATTATACAATTGCTCTAGGCCACTCAGTTAATGTGCTACACCCAATTACTATTCTTAAATCAGTGAGGACATGTCTATTTATTGAAAAGTAACTTACTTGTTATTGTTTCTAATTTTTATTCATACTTGAGAAATTGGACACTTATTAAATATTGAAATTGAGCAAGGCACATCATAGATGTCAGGTTAATGACATGCAAAGACCAATTTGCATTGTATTATCTGTTTTCAGGCACTTTTCATTTCTAACATAATTTTAGCACAGGGAGCATGAATCTATGTAACCTTCTTCCATGATTTAATTTATAAAAGCTGAAATTTTTCACAAAGAGAAGAATATTATGGGCAAATACAGATTCTTATTCACTTTATAGGGATGAAAATCCTTTTGAAAACATTCTCATGGACAGTGAAGATTATATTCAAGCCCCAACTATTCAAGGAAACAAACAAAAAACCTCATTTGTAGCTGTTATCCATAATCAATTCATATCATCAAGCTGCATATTATACAAAAGGCAATACCCCCTCCTCTTTTCTCTTGTAACCTAAAAAATTCAAGGCAACAAAAGGAAATAAAATGTATATAGATGATAGCACAAGGAGCTAAAATATCAATGCAATCAGAATTTTTTTTAAGGAAATACATAAAACTTCAATCTCAATGTCAAGGTAGAGAAACCAAGGTAGATATTTAAATGGTATAAATTAGCCATTGTTTATTCCTATAAAAGAATTGGGGTTAAGTGTTTTGTTTTAAATTAGTATTTCAGATATTGTTTGTTGTTAATTTTTAAACCAGAGAGCTCCCTTAAAATAGTTCAATGCACAGAATATCTGGGTGGATTAGTCAGTTAAGTGGTTAAGTGTCCAACTCTTGATTTTGGGCTCAGGTCATGATCTCACGGTTTGTGAGTAAGCCCTGTATCAGGCTCTGCATTGACAGTGCAGAAACTACCTGGGATTCTCTCCCCCTCTCTCTGCGCCCCTCCCCCACTCTCTCTCTCTCTCTTAAACTTTACAAAAGTAGTTCAATGCATGAGATCAACATTGTAAACTTTACAGCAATATTTCACGTAGGTGCAGGGAAATTATCCTAACTACTGTTAGCCTGTGAAAGGAAATACGAAACGTGTTTTACCAAAGCCATAATCCCATTGTTTACAGTTTGAATGGAATAGTGCAGTCCAGCTCAAAATGCCTTTTAAAAAAGCAAAAAGAAAAGTTCAGTCTTTGCTCCAATTCTTTGGCTAATTGACATGATCCTCTACTTTGTTTTATTAGTGAAGATGAATCCTTTAAAAGGTGATGATCTGGCAAAAGAATGTTATACTCATCTTGTAGTAAATGGACACAAGCTAATGTAAAATTAAATGAATGCTGAAAAATGGAGCAGCAGGAGTTACAAAAGCAGAAAACTAAAATGATTAAAAACAATCCATCAGTCCTAAAGAAATTCTGCTGTTCACAAAATTCTTAAGGAACCTATTCCTTCCTAAGGAACTATTTTTACATTACATCAAAATGTCGTGTTTCCTACCTATAAAAATGTCATTTTATATAAGGCAATATTTTAAGTGGAAAACACATAACTTTTCACAGCCCCACATTAAAACATTGGCAAGTGACCTATTTAAAATATTCAGGCACAGGGAGCCCACCTGTGAATGCCTCTTTGTCCCCTGACTCAGGATCCTGCAGGTTCAATAATCAGTGGGGATGAAGGTGTGTCCACCTCCATTATTTGCTGCACTGACACAGAAAGATAGATTAAGATATTTAAATGTTTAGATCTTTATATTTTAGCAAATTCTTACCAAAAACTTAAATATATAAGTGTATAAATTTTAAGAAAACAAGTAATTCAACTAATCTAGAATTGATGCTTTCTGTGCTTTGTGTGAAAGGGGGCTAGAGGGGCTGTGGGGTCAAGTGCAGGTGCGATTCTTCAAGACGAAAGCTATTATCATTATCCTAAAATCAGTGGAAAGTTATTGAAGTATGCCCAATAGGAGATACTCAGTACACATGGACTGGTCTTTCTCCCTATTTCTCCCTTTCCCCATTGCTTGAAGTAGTCATCTATGGCTGACCCACATACAACCCCAAACATAACTTCCGTGTAACTCTAACTAACCAATATATTACTAGCTGTGTAACAAACATAATATTAGGAAGATTATGATGCCCCCTCTTGAACACATTAACAGATATAAAGGTTATGTGCTTCATCTGGAAAAATAGACTAAATACACATAAGGTTCAAAATACAAAACAGAACAAAATGTCTCGGTGCTTTAATTTGAGAATGCTGAAAATGTGTTGCTGCTTTTTGTTTTGTTTTGTTTTCCTGTCCTGAAACATGAATATCTTATTAAAATAGTATTTTTGTAGGAAAATGCAACATTTTTCTATCTCCAACCTATAAAAGCAAGATAGAATTATAACACCAGTAAGCAGTCATAAAATAAACCCTACAGTCCACGTGTTTAAAGAAACAGGGTTTGGAACAACAGAAAGAGTGGCCCTCCTCACTACCTCCTCCTCGATATGTAGCTATATGTCTGTATAGCTGTATACATATATATTTTTCCCCAAACATATATAACATATATAACATATTATTAACATATATAACATATATTATTTTCCCCAAACAAACTAACAGCATTTCTAGAGGAAAAGGACCTTAGAGGCAAATGAGCCCTCCCTTTCACATGGAGCAGAAGTTCCTTCTACTGATTCTGCATTGCTCCACTCACGGTTGGGCACTTTGTGGAACCAAAATCTTCCCTCTTTTAACAACCACCCATTACACCCAATTGGATTGAGTGTAGCAACATAGGATTAGTTTTAATTCCCTTTTAAAGTGAATTACTACCACATATTTGAATATATTTACTGTTTTCAGTTTGTTTTCTATTGTACACATCCACACATCCAGCTCTTTCAGCCACTCCTCCGAGGCCCTGTGGCTGGGGCCACCCTACATCTCTGGATTCCTCTTGTTCCACCTTCTCTTTCACATATTATGTGCTAGCCACACCCATCTTTCTTTTTGTTCCTTTAACCCAGAACACTTGTTTCTGCCTAGGTCTTTATGCTTACTATTCCCAGTGGCCCGTGGCTCCAGATTCACATGGCTAACTCCTTTGGATCTTTCAAAGTCAAGTTCAAATGTTATCTCCATTTGTTCATAGCAGGCTTTGAAACTGTTTTGTTTACTTAGTGATAAATGATTGTTTCATCTCCCCCATAGTGAAATGGAAGTTCCACAATTATGGGGCCCTTGACTGCCTTATTGACTGCTGAGTCCTATAGTTAGTAGATCAGTTCTTGACACATAACATCTATATAATAAAAATTTATTTATGAGCAAATGTATTCTATATTCCATAAAACAGCTAGAATGTTCTTATATGATTACAAACTCAGAAGCAGTTACATCACTTTTGTGCTTACAGCTATGAAAGCCCTTTCCATCTGGGATCAATGCAGATAGTTGTTCAGGCTATGTACTACACCACTCTGTGAGTTGTTATTTAGGTAGACTACAGTGTGAACCAAACTCACTGGAGCTGTGCAATGCCAAGGCCTGTCTCATTGTTCCTCAGAGTAAATGCAAGCTCTAACACCTGGCTTATAAAACCCTCAATATCTGGTCCCACCCCTCTTTCTGCTTTATCTTTCCTCCTCTTCTGCCTTGAAATTACTCACCAAACTTCCTGAGTTACTTTCAGTTCCTCATAGCACTTTGCTTTCTCTGATATTTCTTCTACAGAGAACAATTTATGCCTTTCTTTCACACTCTGGTCCTTGCAACACCATCTATTCTCACCCCAAACTTGATTAAGCACCCTTTTATATGTTCTCTTTATTTTCTTTGCTCTCCCTCCCATATCATTCATCACCTTATTGTGGTTTTCACTTGTCTGTCTTCTCCTTCCTTCTAGAAGGTGGGGACTGTATTTGTCATATTTACCATTGTATCTCCAAAATATCTGACAGGGAGCTAGATGAATTTATCATGTGAATGAGTAAGTAGTCATAACATGCTTTACATATTGTATATGATCTTGGTCTTTTTTTTGTATTCTCTATTTTATCACTTTCCAATTTTGAAATGTAGGACTCATATTTGATTTGTATTTGTGATCAGATTTCACCTTGTGCTGATCAATACAGAAAACAGTATTCTTATATTGATATAGCTTATTAGTATAATTCAGTATGTCACTATTTTTTTACTCAAAAAAAATCCAAAAATATTACTCTACTAAATCTGTGTTGACCAAATTCATATTTAACAAGATAATCTCATCACTATTTGATTTCATCCGTGTTTTCTATTTCTATTTCATGAATATTTTTAGCAGATATATTTATTTTTCTTAGAAATGAGCTTGGCACTGAAAAGTCTGCATAGAAATGATAAGTAAAATATATTTAGGTCCATCTCCCCATTCTCAGTAGTCATAACTTGAACACCTTTTTGATCTTGTTTTATACCTAGTAAATTCCATGTGGCATTTAAATCAACTTAATTTCTGTGACTTTACTAGGACATTGTTACCAGATTTTTGAAGGTCTCATATTGTGACACTGATTGCCTCATAAACAACTCAAGCCTGTGGGAACAATAAGAGGGGCATCCTGGCACTCACCTTCACCCCCCCATCCCATTTTCTGAGCATGGAAAGCAAATACATCCTACTGCTTGTCACCTACTTTTTAAAGAAAAGCCACATCCTCCCTAGAATTTAGCGTTCCTATTAAAGAAATTTTTCTCATGGTTGAATCCTTTAATTTTCAGAAGCAGTGTCATTATCACAGAAATACCAGTACTAGCCCTAGAATATACATTCAAAGCAATATTACTTGCACTGACCTATTATTTAGCAAATGGCTCTCTCCACATTTTTAAAGTCAGGTGGATTCATGCTGCTACTGTAATCTGATTATAGGCTAAGACAAAATTTTAATTTATTTTAAATGGCAACAAATTCAAAATGCAAATCAATATCACTATGATAGTATCAAAATGCCTTTCGAACGCAGAGCAGACAAGGTAAGAATGATTTTCTTTGAGTATTATCTTTTAGGTATAAAATTAAGAACTAGATATTAAATCACAGAGACGAGCTGATCTTCTTAAGAGGCTCAATGAATATGAAAGCAAAATGAATGACATGAGAGGTATTAGACTTCAGCGAACCTGAGCAAAGAGTGGGGCAGGCTGAGTGTGTAAGATAAACATCCCAGAGAAGATGGAAAAGGGGACAGTGACTGGGAGCTGCAGGAAAGATACCACTCAGATTGGCAAAAGTAGACAGATAAAGTGTGATAAGGAGCTTTAAAAGGTAAAAACTCCCATCAAGTTTCAGATGGCAGATGTTACTGTATAGGAATCCAGGGTGGAATCATAGCATAAGATAGAAGAATATGCCTGATAGAAATAAATAATTACAGACTATAGAAAAGTCAAGAAAGGACTTTGTTAGTTAATACTTTATTTGAAAACAACTGCATTAACAAGGCAATGATGAATATTCTAAGACAAACATAAAGGGCATTATTGAAATGGTAGATATCAGTCAGGAGAATTGGAAATGAGCTTTCTTTATTTAGGAACAAGAGTAGAATAACAAATGTGGAAGTGACATTTGGAGATACTAAAGATGAGACAATATGTTTTCATATGTTACTATTTGCTGATGGACCTGACGATGCATCGCATCGCTGCAGAGGAACTTAGAGTGAATAATAGTTGACCATCTGGTTGCAAACTTTGACAGCCTTTGAAGACAGTAGTTCATAGGGAGTAAGGAGTAAAGAAAATAGAGTTTTACCAACTGTATCAAACTTATATGGGAGTAAAGGGGTTGCCTACTAATGAAGATAATTACCTCTTCTTGATAAGAGATGAAGGCACAAAGCTACAGCTGATAATAAAAAATTCTTCTAGAGCAGAACAGCATAAAATTATATTCAATTCAGGTCCCATGCATTATTAACTCCCTCAAAATTACAGCATTGCTCTTAGTCTCTGGTGAGGCAGAAGCATGTAATGGAAAGACCACAGGCTTTGAAGTCAGATAAACATGGATTCAAAATCCAGCTCCATCATCTACAAGTGTGTGATTTGGACCAAGTCTTTTAACCAATCCTCATTTTGAAAATGAAGACATAGCTACCTATCTCACAGAGTTGCGGATGATTGGAAAAAGAAGACTTGAATTCAATATTCCTTGAACAACTATCTGTTGAATGCTACCACCTGTGAAGTACTGTGCTAGTGTCAGATTACACAAAGGTGATTGAACACAGACTAACACCTCCTCCGCCTATGTGGCTGATAGTCTTATGAGAGAGGTAGTCACTAATCAGGCAATAACAGAACTAATGTAAAAATAACTATCATGGGAGCAGCCGGGTGGCTCAGTCGGTTAATCATCTGACTCTTTAAATTTTTTTTTGATGTTTATTTATTTTTGAGAGAGAAACAGAGACAGAGTGTGAGCAGAGGTGGGGTAGAGAGAGAGGGAGACATAGAATCTGAAACAGGCTCCAGGCTCTGAGCTGCCAGCACAGAGTCCCATGGGGGGCTCAAACTCACAAACTGCAAGATAATGACCTGAGTGGAAGTTGGACGCTTGACTGACTGAGCCACTCAGGCGCCCTAGCAGCTGACTCTTGATTTCGGCTCAGGTCGTGATCTCACGGTTCCTGAATTTGAGCCCTGAGTTGGATTCCACACTGACAGTGTGGAGCCTGCTTGGGATTCTCTCACTTCCTCTCTCTCTCTATGCTTCCCCAGCTTGTGCACATGTGCTCTCTCTCTCTCTCTCTCTCTCTCTCTCAAAATAAACAAATAAACTTAAAAAAAAGAAATAACTATCATAGTAAATGCTGCAACAGAAACAGAGCAGATAACGTGATTATTTACTGTGCTCAGAGAGGTCATAGAAGCATCTGAAAAGTGACAATTGAGCTAATATTGGAAGGATGCAATGGAGTTGAATGATAGAAGAAAAGTAAAAGCAGAGCAACAAAGGTAAGCTTTACATAAGATGACACTGGAGAGATAGGTTAAGATAGTATATGTTGGACAGGTCAAAGTATGTGCATGGAGATAAATGAAAACGACCACTTTTCCCCTTGTATGCATTGCTGCTATAATCTCTGTCTAACCAACATGAAAACACTAAACATAACTTCTCTGTGTTCCTTAAACTATCCCTAGCTATGTAGTAAGTGGTCATAAAAGCACTGTGAGCTACCTCTTGAGTATAGTAACACATAAAATGACAACCCTTGTACAACCTGTAATGGGATATAAAGGGGACAGTAGAAACAGGAGTGATCTCTGGGCAATGGGAAGGACCTGGGCCACTTACTTCTAGGTACCAGAAACAGCACAGCACTAGTCTCCGGACTAATTCTGTCCCTGAAGATGGTGATTCTCTCTCACGCTCATACTCCCCTGATACTTTCCCAGATTAAGATCCACTTTAACACTTGCTTTTGGCTTCTCATGTGAAGGAAAGGGCAGAGATTCTCTTAAATATCTGGATAAGTTAATTACCCTAATTTATTCTATATGTCAGGAGAACCTAAGTTATGTTAAACTAACAAAAACCTATAAAACATTTTAAGACAGCACACATTTATTCATTGCTCATTTTTCATGACTTTCATAGGTAAGCCAGGGACTCTGCTCCACACTATCCTCTTTTGACGGGCAGGTTGAGGAAGCAACCACCATGTACGTAAATGTATGTCACAACCATACATACCTCATTGGCTAAGTCAAATCACACGGCCACATCTGATTTCAAAGGAGCAGAGATGTGCAATTCTACAATGTTTCTGGAATGAGGAGAACCAAAATATTGATAAATAACCATATTGGCCACATAGATTTATTATCATTATGAATTCAAAGGACTAAAAATGAGATTTTCACACTCACTTTCAGGGTTTCCTCTTCTCCTGTATTGTACTTTCTTTACCGTTTCCTTACTATTCCAGAACATTTATTAAACAACTTCTAGCTACTGATGTTTATTTTCAATGACTCGCCTATAATATACATATCTTGTTCACCTTCTCTTGCCTTATAACTGTCTCTACACTGATACTCTCTGGAACTGATAGATAGCAGTCAAATAAACTTACTAATCAAAATGGCATGTTACATTGGTATAGAGAAGTATTTAAAAGTTACTTTGACAAATAATTTCTCATTTAATATCACAGCCAACTTGGAGGTTAATAGTGTCTTCATTTTATAGAGGAATAAGTTGAAATTCAGATAAGCATAGTGACTAGCCAGGGTCAAGTGCTAATAAGTGATAAAGTCCAGATTTGAATCTATGTCTAATAACAGAAAACACATTCTCTCCATTGTACTACATACCCTTAAATCTGACATCTACATTTCATTATTAAAATCTGTATATATATAAACCATTATTCTACAGATCACACAACAGAAAGCAAACAAAAGCTTAGGGGTTGATAAGTTACTGGTTGGTATGCATACTCCAGAGACTCTACTTCAAATTCATTAACTAAATGTAGGCACTCAGAGTCCCAGTGCATTAACCTCATCAGACATTGCAGATAATAACTGACCCCACCCAAATCACAGGATCCGGGAAGTATTGACATAAAATAATGGAGTCACATCTTCTAAGTAGTAAAGGGATTAAAATACAGTCAGAGATAAAAGAAGTAAAATACCCTTTCAAAATGTAAATTACTTCTTCCATAGCAACAATGATAATGTACTAATTCTAAGAGTCAAATAAATTATTCAAGGACACTGCCATTTAGTTTGTTTCTTGACTCCATAGGGAAAAAGTAATTATGTCTAGCCTAGCCAGGCCTATAACAGATGACTATAAGGGAACAAAAGTGAAGGTAATATCTTCAGAAATCTACCATGATGTTTCATATTTTAGTGAAAAATGTCTTTGGAAGGACCTTAGATTCAATCAGTGCAATGTTCTCATTTTACATCTAAAGAAGTTGAGGCCCAGAGAGGTTAAGTACTTCTCTTGAGGTCACATAGTTTGAGGCAGTACTTAAAGGCAGAAGGCATAGTCCAACCATGAAAAGGCTGGCAAGAAAACTACTAATTATTAACATGTTATTTGATGCTTTATTCACATTGTCTCACCTCATACTCAAATGAGCAACATTGAAAAAGATATCATTTTCTCTTCTTTTATAAATATATTGGGAAGCTGAAGGTAAAATAACTAGCCTGAATTCACATAGAAAAAGGCAGAGAGCTGAGACCAGTGTTTTTTGTTTTTTTTTCTTCCAAAGATGGGTGCTTTCTCCCACACCAAAGGCCCTATGAGCATGTGCGCTCTCTGCTAGTGTGGCTATTCAAGTCTGGATGACGTTTTGCCAATGGTGCTATTTTAAGGGATTACCACTTATTTTAAAAGATTTTTGACTAAAGTCTCTTTTAATGCTATCATTCTAGGATGTCTGATTGATGTGTCTGTACCTTCTTGAAGCGCTGTCTTATTTGAGGGGTTTGTTAGATAATTGAAATAATTCAGGGATCATTAAGATGATTGAAATTGTCTTCCTGGATTATTGTCCCAGGACTTTAGAATGTCATCTGAATGCAAAGGACTTCTATAGAGAAGTTTCCTCAACTAAAGAAGGGATTGTATTCCAGATTTCCAATGGATCTCTTAGTGAGAAAAGAGTGGCTATTGTTCTTCTGGAAAGTGGATAATCAAGTGTCCTGGAAGGAAAAGGACCTCTTCCACCTGGCCACACTCACCATAACACACCATATCCATATGGTTGGGCCAGAAATAATACAGAGTAGGAGATAATGATACAACACTCAGGTGAATGATCCAACTACTCCTTTCTTAAGATTGCCTCTTGCCTCACTGTCCTCTTCCAAATACACATTGGTTTTGTCTTTTCTGTTTTAAGTGATGTGCTGTCTGGTCTAGATTAGGATGCAAGTGAAAGGGCAGAACCAGGAAGTCCTGGTGATTGAAACAAAGAACAGCAATTTGCCTGACACATTAGGCCTGATGACACTTTTGATACAGTATCCAGACATCACTGCATTTTCTGGAGAGGTCTTCTTAACATGCGAGAGAAACTACAAGCTCCCACCCCACACCCACAACCTAAACATCACCTCCACTTGGAGAGCTTCCAACTAAGGGATTAGAAGAATGAGGGATTCATCTTGGGCATACCTTCTGAATGAAAACTTATTTACAGCATTCTAGATCTCATTCAAACACATTCTGAGATAAATAATGCTAAAAGCAAATGTAGCTATCCAAAGAAATGGTTGTTCTCAAGAGCAGACTTAATGCTAAGGTTGCCTATATAGGTTAGCATTTTACTGTCAAGAAGAGACAAGATTCAATCTATGGCTAACAAAGACGTCATTGTCTCTTTCCCTTCCCAACATTTTCCATTCCTTGGGACTGATGCCCAATCAGAACCCAGTTCAGATCTCTCAAATGCATTCTTGGAAGGGAAGGCGGAAAGTCCATCAGGGCCTGGCACTTTGTCACTGCTTGCAATTAACTAGGAAGAAAAAGACTAGGGAAGGGTGGTAAGTCAGGCAGATAACCAGAGACCTATTAAAATAAGCAAGAACTACCTGGACCCTCCCAAGAGTTTCAAATAAAGATTCCACTGGACTCAACTAAGCTACACAATCCATGGTAAATATGTGAAACAGTGAAAAAGGTTTTAAAACTTAGTGATTTTTTAAAATTAATTAGACATTTGATGGGCTCAAAACATAGTAATCTTACATCTGTACAATACTTTATAATATTCAAAGATTTTTCATTCCTTCTTTGAATGCTTTCAGATAGGAAAAACAGGTATTATTTTTATTTTATTTTATTTATTTATTATTTTTTTAACGTTTATTTATTTTTGAGACAGAGACAGAGCATGAACGGGGGAGGGTCAGAGAGAGAGGGAGACACAGAATCGGAAGCAGGCTCCAGGCTCTGAGCCATCAGCCCAGAGCCCAACGGTGGGGCTCGAACTCACGGACCGTGAGATCGTGACCTGAGCCGAAGTCGGACGCTCAACCGACTGAGCCACCCAGGAGCCCCTATTTTTATTTTAAAATTAAGAAATGAAAGATGATATGGTGCGCCTGGGTGGCTCAGTCAGTTAAGCGTTGGACTTTTCATCTTGGCTCAGGTCATGATTTCACAGTTTGTGAGTTTGAGTCCCATGCCGGGCTCTGCACTGACAGCACTGAGCCTGTTTGGGATTCTCTCTCTCTCTCTCTCTCTCTCTGCCCCTACCCTACTCTTGCATGCACTCTCTCTCTCTCAAAATAAATAAATAAAACAAAAAATTAAAAATTTAAAAAATTTTAAAATTAAAAAAAGTAAAAAATGAAATAAAATAAGGAATGAAAGACCATAGAGATTATGGGAAATGTTTAAGGTCACACAGGAGGTAAATTTTGAAGCAATCAATAAATGCCTTTTCCTATTTCCTTTCACCTCCCCCTCCCCCATCAAGTTCTATTTCCTCTACAGAGCCATCATGAAACACTGTAATTATTTTCTCCTTTTATACTCATCCACAAGGAAAAGTAGCTTACATTTCTGTTTAATTCTGTGGGTGGTCTCAGTCTTAAAAAATCAAATGCAGTGTGTTTGAAGTCCTGACACTTTTTTAAAAGCTAGGGATGTTTTTGTTGTTGTTGGAAAACTGGAAAGCTGACTCTGACATTTTAGCTATAGAAAAAAAGTGTTGATAAATCTGTAATGTTTGTCACCTTACCAAAACCAAGAAAGGTAGGAAATGGAACAGCTGGTAGATATTGAGACTGTCAGACAGAGTGGGTATGAAGAGAAATATGTTGATACTGAGGCTTTTGATCTGACCCTCCAGGCAGGGTGACTCTGGCAGAGAATCACGCCCAAGTACCACTTTCAGGTAGAGGCTCTCATAAGTGCTCACATCCAAAATACTTGGAGGATTGAAAGGACTTTTCTCCAAAAGAAGTTTCTTTCCCATCTGAAATGCCTAATCTGAATTTATGATTAAAATCTCTACGGTGGTGCCTGGGGGGCTCAGTCAGTTAAGCACCTTGCTCTTGACTTTGGCTCAGGTCATGATCTCAGGGTGTGTGAGTTAGAGCCCCACATCAGGTTCTGCGCTGACAGTGGGAGCCTGCTTGGGATTCTCTCTCTCCCCCCTCTCTCTGCCCCTCCCCCTCTGCACGTGTGAGTGCACTCATTCTCTGAAAATAAATAAAGTTAAAAAAAAATCTCTATGGTTTGGTATCAAATTCAATGGAAGAGATAGCACATCCTTATTATTATGTTCTCTACTCAAAGTTAGCAGTTACAGAAACAAAAAACAAAATTATGGATCAAAAGTAGTCATCTCATGGTGTTTATATGTTGCATTTTAAACTAGATTTCATAGAACTTTGACAAATATAACTTGAAAAAAGACTAGTCTTGGGTTAAAAAAAGGAAAGACAAATAGTACTTGTTTGGGGAGTTGGTGGGAATTATGGGAAAACAATCAAATTTTCACTTAATATTTATCCCCAGAGAACAGATCCATGAAAAATATTTTATCAAATATGGTGAATTGAATTCCCTGTTATTCTTTTCTCTCCAAATCACTTCTGCTTAAATGATATATGTTTTCTTCCCAGAGTATTCAATTTTTAATTTTTATACCTAAATGCATGTTTAAAATTTGCTCAAGTGTCCTAAAGGAGACCATTAACTTGATAAATTGATTTATGGCCTTTTCCTGTTTTGTAGGTTTTTGTTTTCTTTTTTCATAGAGAGGCACATGAACACTAAGAAGCTATTTAACAAGTTAGGTTTCTCAATATATTTTAGGATATCATTTCCTCCTTAGATAAATGTGCTGATTTGCTTAGCACTGCTTCAGAAAGCACACAAAGCAATTTGAAAAATATGCAAATATTGTGGTTTTTTTTTAACATTGGAAGAAAAAATAAAATGTGTCTTACTTGAGCATACTGCCCTTTTTATTTTTGAAGAAAAAAAATCCCAGATCCTTATAAAAATGCCAGATAAATAGCAGCATAATTGAAAACTTCCAAAGGGGAAAAAAAAGTTATTTCCAGTCAATCTTCAATGGAAACCACTGGAGAATTTTCCAATAAAACAGACCATTAGAATAGCTAACAGCTCTCTCGTTTGGTTACATTAAAAATATTTAAATGACCAAAGGCTGTTATAAACAATAATTCCCTCATCCTCCTGTTGATGCTTCCTTTTAAAGAGTAGGTGGATCAAACATAACTGCCTAAGAAAGTATGTGACTAAAATAAGTACTTTTTATATTTTGAACTCAGGTTTTTACTTTTGAATACCTGTTTCTTATCCTCTGCTGGTTTATATTATCCCTATGGTTAAAATTCCCCCAGCCCCCATCTCCAATAATATCATTACACACATACATATTTTCAGATCTTTATCTTCTCAACTCTTATAAAGAGATGTATACCTAAAAGGGGGAGGAGGACTTTACCTTCTTCTCCAGAAGAGAGATTAAACAAGAGCTCACCAAAGAATGTTTTGAGACTCAATTTCTTCGAAAAGATATAAAAATAATGAACCTGGTCCTCTTCATCAAAGTCCTGAAATTTTGAAAGTTTGTGAAGAATTAAGGCCTAACAAAGACTGATCATGGAGATCACATGACAGATTTTGTCATGTGTTTTCTACCAACATAGTGTGAAAGCAAAAACTGTAACATAAAAAGTTAAACAGGCAAAGAAGACTTTATTCAAAGCTACTGAAATAGACGAGAGGCCAGAATTAAGTCTGAATTCAAACCCACCAAAGCAAAGAGCAATAGGGTTTTTAAAGGCTGTAATGAGAGGGAGATCATAGGTCATCTGTGTTTGCTAACTGCCTTTACCCAAAGTAAAAGAAAACTTCTCTTACCTGTTGGACAGAAGATAATATTACAGACTTGGAGCAAGACACCCATCAAAGTTAGGCTCCCACCTTCCAAAAGAGACAGGGAAATGGGAATGCTATCTCTTTTATGACATTTCAAAGAAATGTTTCCCAGATCCTTGAGAAAGATATTCCTGGGATATAAAACTGGCCAAGAGGCTTTTTAAAAGATTTGTAACTCAAAGGGGCAGAGAAAACATGTACAATTAGAAGCCTTCTAAAGTAAATATTTGACGAAAAGTGAGTTCAGGGACCTAAAGTCAGAAAGAAGCTTATCTAATAAAGTTTAGTCAAGTTGAGGGGCAATTAAGATTGTCTTGATCAAAATTATAGATATATAGAGATATGTAGATATAGATGCATATGGCACAAAATGGCTTACAAATTTAACCTTCTTTACTTAGGAACTAATTTATTGTTGCTATATCTAAGAGAGTAGAAATACAGTTTACAACACATTTCTCCTACTGATGATTCCTAGCAGGGGTAAGAACAAGAAGTTTAAGTGGCTATAAATAGCAATAGCTTCTAAAAATTTATATTCAGGGGCGCCTGGGTGGCTCAGTCAGTTGGGCCTCCGACTTCAGCTCAGGTCATGATCTCACCATTAGTGGGTTCGAGCCCCACATCCAGCTCTGTGCTGACAGCTCAGAGCCTGGAGCCTGCTTAGGATTCTGTGTCTCCCTCTCTCTCTGCTCCTCCCCCACTCACACTCTGTCTCTCTCACTCTCAAAAATAAAAAAATAAACATAATTTTTTTAATTTGTATTTAAAGTATAATTTAAAAAAGGATACTTAAAAAGCCCAGCACCATGATTATAGCCACAGACTCTGGAACTAGACTGCCTGGGTTTAAATCTCAACTCAACTTTATAATATTTATGTGGCCTTGGGCAATTTCTGCACCTCAAATTTCTAAATAAACTGAAGAATGATAATAATTCATCATGGGATAATCGGTAGAGTTGAGTTTATAAATGTAAAGCATAAATAACAGCACCTAGTATATAATAAGTATGTTATAAGAATGATTTTTCCTTATTCTAGTCAAAGAAGATTTGCAACTAGTTATTGCAGAGCAAGGCCCTCCTCATCTTTGGCACTGAAGAATTCTGAATCCATTTTTTTTTCAGGATGGTGATCAATATCTTCAATCCTTTTCTCTTACTCTCACTAGATGTCATTGTATTTATTCATACATCTCTAGGATACATCATCTTACATGATAAATTCATAAATATCCCTGAACTGAGTTCAGCATACTGAATGATAAAACCATAACTGTTGGAATAATAAAAACAAGTCTCATGTTGCTGACATGAGAGCTAGAATAATGGCAATGGGTCGGTTTTGGAAGTGATAGCAACAATTCATCATAGACTTACTATCATGGGACCTCCCAAAGAGTCTTGCTTTAAATTTTTTTAAGTTTATTTATTTATTTTTGAGAAAGAGACAGACAGAGTGAGCAAGGGAGAGGCAGAGAGAGAGAGAAAGAACAGGTTCCACACGGTCAGCATGGAGCCTGATGTGGGGCTCGAACTCACAAACCACAAGAGCATGACCTGAGCCAAAACCAAGAGTTGGAGCCTTAACCAACTGAGCCACCCCAGTGCCCTGAGACAGCTCAAGAGTCTTAAATGGATTCCTGCCAAAGAAACTTCTCCTACTTCTCCTTAATTATTTCCTAAGCTTCTGGTATGAATGAAAAAGTGATAGTAGGAATCTATAACTTCCAGAGTTAGAATCCTAGTTCTTTCAATTGCTACCTATATGATTTGAGCAAGTTAATTAACTTTTTTGAACATTAGTTTGATCATATCTGTTTTTAATTTTTAGGAATTTAAAAATAGTAATACATTTTAAAAAATTTAGCTTAATGATGTGTGTTAAATGCTCTCTCTTCTGGTGCCAAGCTTCCCCCTCCCCTTCCATCTTTATGAAACTCTCTAAAACAAGCTCATTCATTTATTCAACATGTGGTGTGTTGTGCCTTCTCTGGGTAAATTGCTAGGAATACAAGGAGGAACGTGACAGACAATGAACACTCCTTCATAGAAATTGTGTCACCAGTTGGAGATGCATATATGTCAACAGTGAATTTTAAAATTGAATGTCATATTTTGGCAAAGAAGAAGTCAAACTTTCACTTTTTGCAGACGACATGATACTCTACACAAAAACCCGATAGACTCCACCAAAAGACTGCTAGATCTGATACATGAATTCAGCAAAGTTGCAGGTTACAAAATCAATGTACACAAATCAGTTGCATTTTTATTTACCAATAATGAAGCAACAGAAAGAGAATTAAAGAAACCAATCCCTCATTACACCAAGAACCATAAAATACCTAGGAGTAAACTTAACCAAAGATTAAAAGATCTGTATGCTGAAAATTATAGAAAGCTTATGAAGGAAATTGAAGAAGACACAAAGAAATGGAAAAACATTCCATGCTCATGGATAGGAAGAATAAATATTGTTAAAATGTCAATACTACCCAAAGCAATCTACACATTCAATGTAATCCCTATCAAAATAACACCAGCACTCTTCACAGAGCTAGAACAAACAATCTTAAAATTTGTATGGAACCACAAAGACCCCGAATAGCCAAAGTAATATTGAAGAAGAAAACCAAAGCGGGAAGCATCACAATCCCAGACTTAGCTTCTATTACAAAAATAGACTCATAGACCAATGGAATAGAACAGAGAACCCAGAAATGGACCCACACATGTATGGCCAACTAATCTTTGACAAAGCAGGAAAGAATATCCAATGGAAAAAAGACAGTCTTTTTAGTAAATGGTGCTGGAAAAACTGAACAGCAACACACAGAAGAATGGAACTAGACCACTTTCTAAAACCATATACAAAAATAAACTCAAAATAGATGAAAGATCTAAATGTGAAACAGGAAACCATCAAAACCCTAGAGGAGAAAGCAGGCAACAACCTCTCTGATTTCAGCCACAGCAATTTCTTACTCAACACATCTCCAAAAGCAAGGGTATTAAAAGCAAAAATGAACTGTTGGGACTTCATCAAGATTAAAAGCTTCTGCACTGCAAAGGAAACAATCAACAAAACCAAAAGGCAACTGATGGAATGGGAAAAGATATTCGCAAAATGACATATTGGAAAAAGGGTTAATACCCAAAATCTATAAGAACTTTCCAAACTCAAAACCCAAAAAACAAATAATCCAGTGAAGAAGTGTGCAGAAGACACGAATAGACACTTTCCCAAAGAAGACATCCACGTGGCCAACAGACACATGAAAAGATGCTCAACATCACTCATCACTAGAGAAATACAAATCAAAGCCATAATGAGATATCACCTCACACTGGTCAGAGTGGCTAAAATGAACAACTCAGGAAACTACTGATGCTAGAGAGGATGTGGAGAAATGGGGACCCTCTTGCATTGTTGGTGGGAATGCAAAGTGGTACAGCCGCTCTGGAAAACAGTGTGGAGGTTCCTCAAAAAAATTAAAAATAGAACTACCCTATAACTCAGCAATAACACTGCTATGAATTTACCCAAGGGATATAGGAGTGCTGATGCATAGGGACACATATACCCCAATGCTTATAGCAGTGCTTTCAACAATAGCCAAATTATAGAAAGAGCCTAAATGCCCATCAATTGATGAATGGATAAAGAATATGTGGTTTATATATACAATGGAATACTACTTGGTAATGAGAAAGAAATGAAATTTGTAGCAACATGGATGTAACTGGAAGGTATTATGCTGAGTGAAATAAGTCAGTCGGAAAAGGACAGTTATCATATGTTTTCACTCATATGTGGATCTTGAGAAACTTAACAGAAGACCATGGGGGAAGGGAAGGGAAAAAAAATAGTTTTAAACAGAGAGGGAGGGAGGCAAATCACAAGGGACTCTTAAATACAGAGAAAAAAACTGAGGATGGACATGGGGGTGGGGGAGAAGGAAAATGGGTGATGGGCATTGAGGAAGACATTTGTCAGGATGAGCACTGGGGGTTGCATGTAAGCCAATTTGACAATAAATTATATTAAAAATAAATAAATAAACAAATAAATATTCTACTACAAAGTGATATTATTTTTTCAAAAATAAAATAGCAATAAACATAATTTTCAAACAAAAACAATTGAAAGTCATAAATGCCACAAAGAAGGAAATGCAGTGTTCTATGGAGGACCTAACACCTAATCTACACTTGGATGGTCAGGAAAGACTTATAAGAGAGTGAAATCATAACAGATAATGTTTTTAATGAAAGTTAAATAAAATTGCTGAAACATATGGTTGGTGAGGAAAGTGGAAAGGATTGATGCTAAATAAGTAGGTATTGTCCAAAGAAGGAAGAGAGATATAAGCTGTGTAAAAGAGTTTGGATATTATTATCTTATTGGTAATGGGGAATGAGCCAATGATTTACAGCTGAGGAGTGACATGATCATATTTGTATTCTAGAAAGATAATTGCAGCTATAATAGAGAAGATGAAACGAGGGAAGAGGCAAGTTAGAACCATTGGTAATAATTGGCTGGACTTTCAGGTTGTCTGAACTAGGATACTGGAAGTAAATGTGTAGAGAAGTAGATGAACTCAAGACTTATATAAGAGATGCAATCAAGATAAACAAAAATGGAGAATCAAGGGCAACATCTAGGTTTCTAGTTTGGGCAACTGCATAAAATCATTCACTAAAATGGGGAACAGTGCAGAAAAAAATGGAGTTGAGCCAGGCAAAGACAAAAAGAAAAAGTCTATATTTTGACATATTAAATTTTAGGTGTATGTAGGGCAACTGGGTGATGATATTTGACAAGAATTTTAATATACAGTTCCAGAACTCAAAGCCAGAATATAGATAAATCTCAAAATCAAGAGGTAGATGAAAGTATCTAAGGTCAAACGACAGAGTAAGAAAAGATATGGACACAAGACAAAATGCTAAGGAGCTCCAATGTTTAAGAGATAAGTAAAAAACAAAACAAAACAACACTGCTAAAGGAGGCTGGGAGAGAGAGGGCAAAGAGGTAGGAGACATGCTATGCACATGTGCTATCAGAGACACAAGGAAACAGCATCCAACCAGACATAAGTAAATGTTCAGCTAAATCAAATTTTTTTAATTGACCAGGCATTAGATATGTAATATAACATGCTTTATTCCTGATAACATTCCTTGATGATTGCTAAGCCTCTAACTTGCCAAAAGTCAAAAGACAGTTTTTATTTATTTATTTTTAAATGATCTTTATTTATTTTTGAGAGCGCAAACGGGAGGGGCAGAGAGAGGGGGACAGAAGATCCAAAGCGGGCTCTGCGCTGACAGACTGTCAGAGCCCATGTGGGGCTCAAACTCATAAACAGTGAGATCCTGACCTGAGCCAAAGTTGGACGCTAATCAACTGAGCCACTAGCTGCCCCAAAAGACAGTTTTTAAAAGATAAATACCCAAAGTAATAAAGTGGAAAACAAAAATAAAAGACAAACAATAAATAAGACAAAAAATAACCAAACCACAATTACTAAAATCTGACTCCTTAGTTGTTGGTGATGAGTGGCCCATTTTCATCCTAACTCACCCCTGGAAAAATTATTAGCCCTTTCTTTTTATTTACACAATATTGTAGAATTTGATCTTATTCTGGGAGGATACATCATGAGCATAGGTACATTTCTAATGTGTGCCAACCTGAAGCCATAAATTGTAGGATTAATTCACCAAGTTCAATGCAGATAAATTTCTATCTGTTAAAACACTATGAAAATAAAATTACTATAAAACAGTAAATTTTGGGGGCGCCTGGGTGGCGCAGTCGGTTAAGCTTCCGACTTCAGCCAGGTCACGATCTCGCGTGTCCGTGAGTTCGAGCCCCGCGTCAGGCTCTGGGCTCATGGCTCAGAGCCTGGAGCCTGTTTCCGATTCTGTGTCTCCCTCTCTCTCTGCCCCTCCCCCGTTCATGCTCTGTCTCTCTCTGTCCCAAAAATAAATAAAAAAACGTTGAAAAAAAAATTTTAACAAAAACAGTAAATTTTTTGAGGAGACTAATTCTGTCAGAGCTTGCATGTTTATTTCAGTTGGAAAATTCATGGAGACAAAATACCAATGCATAGAGAGAACAATTTTCTCCAAATCTACCACTTTTCCATAAAGCTTTTAAAAGTCTTTACAGTCATTTAAAATAGCCCCAATATATTTAGGGTGAGAAGTAGGGGAGGGCAGGTAATATGCACACAGGAAGCTTTCTGTGACATAAGGGTGATAAATTTTATAAATAAGACCTTTTGGTACCTTAATAAACAAGGATGGTCAGATGGAACCTACAAGAGACAGAAAAAGAAGGCAGATGGTTATAAAGAAAAGAGTATAGATTTTAGAGCCAAACAGACCTTGTTTTGAATTTGTTTTGCTACTTGTTAGCTGCATGACATTGGCAAGTTTTTTAACCTCTCAAGCTTCAGTTATTATACTTATTTAAAAAAAAAAGACAATAATATCCTCTGGCAACATTCTAGAGAGTAAGGATAATATAAATTTATCGATTAGAGATAATGTAAATATTTAAAGATAATGAAAATGCTAATGTAAAGCAACTAGCATGATAATTTGCATCCAATAAATAAGAGTTACTATTACATATTTTTATAAATACTAGTATATAAATTATCATGTTTGTACAATTATATCACCATATTCAGTAACTATCAAGTGTCTTGTACTGTGCTAGGTGGGGGGGATAAGGGGCTAAACAAGGCTGGTAAGTTAACTTAAATTCTAGTGTACTCCCCCAAACCTGCACCTCACTTCCTGCTCCCAAATAACTAGCACTTTTCTAAATTTAACATTAAGAAAAATTTACTGATTTTATTATAAAGACCAAGTTGGCATTTATCCAGGAAGTCTTGGTAATCCACTGAAGTGTTTTTAGCCACATGGTGCCAGACCAGATTTATATTTTAGAAAGATTATTCTGGTGTTAACACATAGGAAACCATCTAACAAATCTTTGCAATGGTTTGGCTGAGAAATGATATGGCCATAGGAAAGAGAAAAGTGTACTGATGTAAGAATGTGTCAGAGACAGAATCAATAGGATTGGTTTCTCTCTTAGATAATGGATGGCCCATTTTATTACCAACCAATGTAGTGGCTATTAAAAAAAGGAGCTAATTGGAATGAAAACCAAGTAAAAATGTTTCTACTAGCTGAATTTCTCTTGGTTTTCATTTCACCAAGCTGAGCAACTTGCTCTTTTTGCATTACATGTAAGAGGAAATGAGGTCTTTCAAATTCCATTTCAGAAAGCCAGTTCGACCTAAGAACAGATGAATTCTCCCCCCTTTTCTGGGTTTCTTGTATACTCCCTAATTACTGGCTATATCTCTACATCGTACTGTATGATACATTTACCTGTCTCTACTACTGCGTGCTCTTGAGACTGATGCTAATTTTCATCTACATACAAAATGTCAAGCACATAAGTAGCAATGTATATTTTCGAATTGAATTTCTCAAGATAGCTTCTGATAGTTCAAGATCTATAGAAGTACAAACATTATCTTTACACAACAAATTTTATTAATGCTTTCAAAATAAATACACTGTGAGGTGTCTGTGGACACATTAAAATAATCTTCATATAAACAGAGTCAAGAAACAGGTTTAAAACTCTGGATCCATCAATTACTAGCTGTGTGACATCGAAAATAAATATATTTTTTAATTTTTTGAGTCAGATTAATAATCTAAAACAGAGGGATAATGATACCTGCTCAATCCATCAAACATTAACTGTGTGATTCAAATGAGAGGATGTTCTTAAGAGCAGTCTTCAAAGCCGTAAAAGGATATAGGCATGAAAGTCATATGTTATCTTGAGTAATAGTTTTTTTTTTTAATCATGCATGTTTGGTGATCTTTATATACTTTCTAAAAGATATGCAATATGAAAATACGTTATTGCATTTTTAGTATATATTATATAATTAAAAGATAGGAATAACAGGAACTAATATTCAAAGATACTCTATCCTTCTTCCTTTTGTAGAAAGTCAAAATTTATCATTGAACTTTCTAAAATTTACATATTTCTACAAAATATAAATTTTATCCTATGCTGGATTAGGATGAAAGGCAATCATTTGCCACTAGAATTTATTCTTATAAATTGTAAAAGCAATAATTAACACAATGCATTTAGAAACAGGTGGTATTCATTCTTTAATTCATGAGTTTTGTACCCAAAAAGTTATATGAAATATTTAAAAAGAAAAATACTCAGCCAGAAATAAGGGAGATAAAATCACTAGAAAAAAAAAATCAACAAAACTAAGAGTTAGTTTTCTGGAAAGATAAACAAAATTGGAAACCCTAGCTAGACCAACTGAGATAAAAAGAGAAAAGGATCAAATATTTCTGATGCCACAGAAATAAATACTATAAGACAACTATAAACTCACCAACAAATTGGATAACTTAGAAGAAATGGGTAAATTCCTAGAAACAGACAGCATACCAAAACTGAATAGAATAAATAGAAAGTCTGTGTAGATCTATAATGGGGAAGGATACTGAATCAGTAAACAAAAATCTTCCAAAGAGGTCCAGGAAAAGTTTAGGACTGAAGGCTTCAGTAGTAAATTCTACCAAACATTTTTAAAAAAATTAATGCCAATCCTTGTCAAATTCTTCCAAAAATTTGAAGAGGAGAGAAGACGTCCAATTTCATTTTGTGAGGACACCATTACCCTGATACCAAAGCCAAAAATACCACAAAAAATGAAAACTATAGGCCGGTGTCCCCGATGGATATAGATGCAAAAAAATACTCAATGAAATGTTAATATACTGAATTCAAAGCATATTGGAAGGATATACACCATAACCAAGTGGAATTCATCCCTAGGATACAATAATATTTTAACATACAAAAATCAATTAATGAGATGCACCATATTAACAGAATGAAGGATAAAACTCATAAGATCATCTCAATTAGATGCACAAAAAGCATTTGACAAAATTCAAACACCTTTCATGATAAAAACTCTCAATAAATTAGGAGTAGAAGAAATTACCTCAACATAATAAAGACCATATATAGAAAGCCCACAGCTCATATTATACTGTGTCAACTGTGTCAAACTGAGAGCTTCTCCTCTAAGATCAGCAAGAAAGCAAAACATTTTCACTCTCACCACTTCTATTCAACATAATACTTGAAATCCTAGCAAGATCCATAAGGCAGGAAAAAGAAATACAAGGTAACCAAATTGACAAAGAAGCAGCAAAAATATCCTTTCAGATTATATGATTTTATATATGGAAAATTCTCAAGACTGGGGCGTCTGGGTGGCTCAGTCGGTTGAGTGTCCGACTTCAGCTCAGGTCATGATCTTGGGGTTCATGAGTTCAAACCCAGTATCAGGGGCTTGTGATGTGCAGACAAGCTCAGAGCCTGGAGCTTACTTTGGATTCTGTGTTTCCTTTCTGTCTGCCCTCCCCTGCTCGTGCTCTGTCTCTCTTGGTCTTGAAAATAAAAAATTAAAATTAAAAAAAAATTTAGAGAAACTTCTCAAGAGTTTACACACACACACACACACACACTATTAAAACTAATAAATAAATTCAGTAAAATTTCAGGATACAAAGCAACACATAAAAATCACTGTGTTTCTATAAACAAACAACAAACTATTTAAAAAGAAAATTAGGAAGACAATCCCATTTAAAATAGCATCAAAAAGGGGTGCATGGGTGCCTCAGTTGGTTTAGTGGCCAACTTCAGCTCAGGTCATGATCTCATGGTTCATAGGTTCAAGCCCCGTGTCAGGCTCTGTGCTGACAGCTCAGAACCTGCAGCCTGCTTTGAATTCTGTGTCTCCCTCTCTCTCTGCCGCTCCCCTGCTTACACTCTGTCTCTCTCTCAAAAATAAAAAGCAAACAAACAAATAAATAAAATAGCATCAAAAGAATACAATATTTAAAAATGAACTTTACATTGGAAACTATAAAAGACTGATGACAGAAATTAAAGAAAACAATAGAAATGGAAAGACATCCTGTGCTTATGGATTGGAAGACTTAATATTGTTAAAATGTCTAGACTATCCAAAATAATCTACAGATTCAATGCCATTCCTATCAAAAACCAACTGGTATCTTTTACAGAAACAGAAAAAAACAATAATAAAATTCATATGGAACCACATAAGATCCCAAAGAAGCAAAACAATCTTGACAAAGAAAGCAAAAGCTAGAGACCTCACAGTTCCTGATTTCAAAGTATTTTCCAAAGTTGCAGAAATCAAACAGTATGGTGCTGACATAAAAACAGATATATAGGTCCATGGAACAGAGTAAAAAGCTCAGAAATAAGCTTATATGTATAAGGTCAACTGGTCTTTGACAAGAGTCCCAAAAAATATGCAATGGGAAAAGGATAGTCTCTTCAATAAATGATGTTGAGAAAATTGGATATCTGTGTTCAATAGAATGAAATTGAACCCTTATCATTCACCATACACAAAATTCAACTCAAAATAAATTTAATACTTGAATTTAAAACCTCAAACTGTAGAACTCCTACAAGAAAACATAGGAAAAAATCTTCATGACATTGATCTTGGCAATGATTTCACATATATTACAGGTAACAGAAGCAAAAATAGACAAGTGGGACTACGTTTAAGTAAAAACTTTCCATGTAGGTAAAGGAAACAGTCAAGAGGGTGAAAAGGCAAGCTATGGAATGGAAAAAAATATTTTCAAATCATATATGTGATAAAGGGTTAATATCAAAAACATATAAAGAACCCCCTTTATTCAATAGCAAAAAAAGCCCACAAATGGCCTCATTAAAAAAAATGAACTCAAGACTTAAATAGACATTTCTTCAATGAAGACATACAAATGGCCAACAGGTAAATGAAAATATGACCAATGTCACTAATTATCGGGAAAATGCAAATCAAAACCACAAACGGATATCACTACACAGGTGTTAGGGTGGCTATTAACAACAAAACAAAACAAAACAAAAAAAAAACCCACAACTTGTTGGTGAGGATGTAGAGAAATTGAAACCTTAGTAACACTGTTGCTGGGAGTGTAAAATGGTGCAACCATTATAACAGTATGGAGATTCCTCAAAAATTAAAAATAGAATTACCTACCACATGATCCTGCAATCTTACTCCTAGGTATATACCCAAAATAATTGAAATAAGTATCTCAAAGAGATATCTGTACTCCTATGTTCATTGCAGCATCATTTACAACAGCCAGAGAGGGAAACAACATAAATATCTGACCACAAAGGAATGGATAACAGAAATGTGTTATATACATGCAATGTAATATTATTCTTCCTTTAAAAAGAAGGAAATTCTGAAATATGCAACCACATTTATGAACTTTGAGGACATTATGCTAAGTGTAATAAGCTAGTCACAGAAGGACAAATACTGCATCATTCCACTATATGACTTATCTAAAATAAAATAGTCAGGCTCATAAAATCAGAGGATAGTATGGTAGATACTTGGGGCAGTGAGAAGTGGAAAATGTGAAGTTGCTATCAAAGGGCATAAAGTCTCAATTATGAAAAATTAGTAATTTCTAAAGATCTGTTGTACAACATTGTGCTATAGTTAACAATTTTGTATTGTATAGCTAAATAATTATTCAGGGGGTGAATTCCATGTTAAGCATTCTTACCATAATAAAATATTTTTTTTAAGTTGCCTCATTGATTATTTAAATTATGTCTTCAAAAATGTGGAATTTGCCAATCTCAGAGATCATGTGCTTGATTCATTCCCTTAAACTAACTCAATATCAACACAACACATTTTCTATTAAAGAACATTAATTTTTTTCATTAAACATATTGAAGATTACTTAGAGTCATTGCTAAAAGCAACCACAAACTTTGCTTTTTATTATACAGTGTCTTATTAAATGAACATTTTCTTAGCAAAGAGGAAAAGAAAGAAAGAAAGAAAGAAAGAAAGAAAGAAAGAAAGAAAGAGGAAGGAAGGAAGGAAGGGAGGGAGGGAGGAAAGAGGGAAGGAAGGGAAGAGGGAGGGAAAGAGACAAAGAGAAAGAAAGAAAGAGAGAAAGGGAAGAAAGGAAGAAAGAAAGAAAAGTAGAGTAAGTGTGTGATCTTGTCCATTTCCTCTGGCATTGTTGATGAGTATAGTCAATTTGTGTCATTATGACCTCAATTTTCCATGGTTCTCGCTGACCATTCCCTGTTGTTGACATATAATTTCTTTACAAATTTTAATGCTACCAGTTAAATAGGGTGGTAATATAAACAGAATGGGTTTGGATCTTGCCTTCACCTATTATTAGCTAGGTGATTCTGCCCAAGTGAATGATTTCAAGCACAAAATACGGTGAATAGGATCCTACACTAAAAGTTAAACACATCAAGTCCCCATTCATTCTTCCTTCTATCCTTTTTTAAAGAAGTTCTAGCCTTAAGATGAATAAACAAAAACAGTCTCTAAAAAAAAATTGTAAAAAAAAAAATGCTCCGCAATTTCCAATCCTCACTAAAATAAGAACCTAAACTGGATCTCTCATATTACATTTTATACTAGATAATTTAACTTTATCATCAAAATATAAAAATGAAAGATATTAGCAAATCTGATTAAAATAATGGTGTAGCATACTTGATATTTGCTCATTACTTTTCTTTATATTTTTTCTTGTTATGTTATGAAATAAAATAGTAGCAAGGTCTACATATGAAAGCTGCAGTTAAAGGTCAAGGCTTCTTAAAGTACTTTGAGTAAACATTCTTATTGTAGTAAATTGTTCTTCCATTTTTTAGAGATGTAAAAGGACAGGTTTAGTGGAGAAATAACAGTAGTAATAAATTCCCTTAAGAGAGACAAAGTGGTTTGAATTTGTTATAAAATTTGATTGAAAATAAGCTTTAAGAGATTATTTTTAACCTATAAATGCATTGTGTCTAATTCCACTTTCATATCTCTAAGAAAAAAAAAACTGTTAGATCATTACTTTTACTTTTACAGTGTGCATAGGGTCCCCAAGTAATAATTTTTCAAAGTATTTTTGATGTGGAAGATAAAATCTGCCCTTGATATTAAAAAATATTATCAAGGCAGTAATGCTGCTCATCTAAATTGAAGGATTATCACTATTAAATTGAACATGTATATTTCTGTAGGAGATCTATAATCCCCAATTTTTGGAACAATGATTTTCATCTTTATTTGCCTGTCAAACATGTATAATTCAGATTAACTTGACAGCTTTATGAGACATGATAATTCTGTCCAATTGAATGCAACAGGGCAGGGATTTTTTTTCTACCAAGAAGGCATAACAATATTATGAATATCATTGCAACATCTAGTTATTACATTAATGATATTATTTTGTTCTTAGATGACTAGATTAAAATATTCTTCTATATTTATTAAAAATGATAATCTCCAGTATAATCTCCAAATAAACCATATCTTTAAATAATTCTTCTTATCCTTAGTTTTCATTCGGCCAAGAATGTAAACTAGTCTTTTAGTATACAATAGCATGCAGCTGCTAAAGAGGAAAGATCACATGGAAATCTGGGCTGACAAGTTATGGTTTAATTATGGAATCGTGTCAAACCACAAGGTAACGAATTCACCAAGAAGCCTTCACCCAGGCATAAAGATTGTGTTGTTCTTATTTTTTTTATTTTTTTTAATTTATTTATTTACTTTTAGAGAAACAGAGAGAGAGAGAGAGAGAGAATGTGTGTGCCAGCAGGGAAGGGGCAGAGAGAAAGGGAGAGAGAATCCCAAGCAGGCTCTGTGATGTCAGCTGGGCTCTATGCAGATTCCATGTGGGGCTCAATCTCACCAACTGTGAGATCATGACATGAGCCGAAATCAAGAGTTATGTGCTCAATAGCGTAAGCCACGCAGATGCCCTGATTGTGTTGTTTTTCTGATTCTAAGTGACATCAAGAAACTTTTCCAGGTGTTGCTAAATTCTTTTCCCGTCACAAATTTTACTCAGTTTAGTTGACAAAAAAGAAATGTCTAAAAAAAGAATGATTTTGTTTCCTAAGTGTTTGTTAAAGGTATAAAACTATTTAAGAAAAGCATTGGCTTTGTTTAGTGTTTTACCCTGAAGTTGATGTGGACAGTCCAGGAAGCTACCTGGATGCTGACTGAAAGGCAGCAGAACAGGGCAGACAAGGCCAGGTTTTTGGCTGAAGAGCTGATATACATCCAGACAAATGACTCCATATTGTATAGAAGTCGGGAGCAACTTGGTCCTACAATGGCTTCTGTTCACCTTGAAAACTGTGCATCAGCCAGACTTATGGACACAAGAGGTGAATGGGCATTGAGAATCTACTGGACGGCAAGCATCTTGAGTGCTAATGGTGCCTACTGAAGGGCCATCAGTGGTGGGTGGAAAAAGATGGTGGGTGGAGTACAGGCTTTTAGAGACCCATAGGGACATGGATTTGCTTTATTTTTCTCTCATTCTCTTTTAGATAGTAAGGCAAAAGCAGAGATTTTGGGCTTGTTTAATAAAAATTAAAACCTCCTAGATAGTATACTGAGGTGTCTTGCTGAAGTAAAAGAACTGTTTTTAGAAATATAAGGTAACATCTTAATTTTTGTTTGTTTTCGTTTAAAAAATGGGCATATTTTTGTTTAGTTATTGCTGTTATTGCTACCATTATTTAAGAGTCTACCTCATGTGTACCTATTTTTAAACAATCCATAGAATATTTAGTAATGTATTTTGAAACAAAACGAAATTTTGGATAGCAATTACCTTTCATTAAGGAAATAAGGAGCAGTTGGGACCTATTTTGACAAAACAAATCAAAAACAAAGCAAACGGCAAAGAGTGATTATAAGTTAGTGTGAGTGCAAAAAAAAAAAAAAAAAAGAAAAGAAAAAACCTTTATCATTCAATGAACTTTTTGACAGAGGTTCAATAAGCAGCATTATTAATTAATCAATAATAAAAGCTTTCATTATTTTAAATGTTCACCAATTAGCTAAAAAGAATAAGTTTAAACAAGGAAAGTCTATCATTTATGGAATAGTGATCAGACATTTTTAAATCTCATTTACCAATAGGTTATGTTAATTAAATAGTTTTGATAAGAAAATGGTAACTAACATTGATAATGTATTGTCATTTTGGTCACATAAAGACTTCACAAAATCCAGGCTGAAAGAAGTGATAATAATTATCTTTAGTTTCCCACAATTCAAAACAATAACAACAAAAAAATCTTTACAAACTCCTATATATCCACTTAAAAAGAAAATATAGCAAGTTTACACAGCTAAGAAGAAATTCTAGGAATAGAAAGTACACAAAAAGAAACAAAATTTCAAAATATAAATTTAGGATGATAAATGAAAAACAAGTCTGTCAAAGATGTTTCAGATAATAACAATAAATGTTATATATGGTCACTAAGAAAACCCAATGAAAATAACTCATATCTTGAGATACTATATTTTTTCTCAGTTTGGCAAAGATTAGAAAGAACATTAATGTCTGGGATTAACTCGCTGTGAAAATAAAAGAACATGTGTATAACATTGGTAAATAAAACCTTTCTGAAGGAAAATTTGGCAATATGGATCAAAATATTTTAAAAACCTATCTGTTTACTCTCTCTCCAAAATTCTACTTCTAAGAATTTATCCTAACAGAGGAAAACCAGACATATTCCCTCCAGTTTTGTTTATGATATAAAAGAAAAATCCAAAAACAGATTTAGCTAAAGAATTTATGGTACTTTAATTTTTATCAAATACACTTTTGTGTTAAGAACTGAGCTTATATCTACAGAACAGATTATTGACAGTTTAAAAAATTATATAAGTGAAAACGAAGATTGTAAAACCTTACATATAGGTAAGGTTACATATAGGTATATGTATTATACATATACTATATATACATAGTACTATACATATACTATATATATATATATACACATACACATGCAAGTATGTATATACATCTACATATGTTAACACTGTCTCCAAATGGTTCAGATTGTTTTATTTTTCGTATGCTTTTTCTGTTTCCTACTTTTTTGCAGAAGTCACATATTATTGATGAGATAGGGAAAAATGAAGATAAATAAAATTCCAATTGATAACTGCTTTTAGTATATAAATCAGACAAATACTCACACATAGATAAGCAGTGTCTAGTTACCATTAATGCCTCTGAATACCATATAGCCTGAATTGAAGTCCCAGTGCCATGAGTTACCAGCTGTATAACTTAGCCAAGTTACTTAACATCTCTGTGCCAAGATTTCTTAATGTGTAAAACATATTAGTAGTTTCTTGTTAGATTTTGGATGACCAAGTGATTTACTGTGCATAAAGAACAATGAACCATACCTGCTTCACACTAAGCACTACATAAGAATTACCAGTTATTATTCCCCCCTTGAACATAGGTACCACAAAGATAAGCATTTCTGTCTATTTTGTTCACTGATACATTCTCAGAACATGGAACAGTAAATAGTAGCCAACAAATATGTGATGAATTAATATAGGTAGAAAAGAAAGGGAAAAAAGGAGTATTTCCTTTATTCTAGTAAGAATTATAAGTCACTTGTAATAACATGACAAGAATATTATTAATATTGATTATCGTGTACCTTTTATCTAATTAAGTTCATTCTCAAATTAAATAAGAAAAGCATAGATTTGGTACTTTTGGTTAGAAATCTCAATGAGTCACTCTCCCTCATGTGTATTAGAATAAGTTTTGACCAATTGCTGACTTAATTTTGAAATTTTTATTTTATCACCTAACTCTAAGTCCATATTTTCCCTTTTTTCTTACATGGAGAACCATTTATTTTAGAGGAGAACCACACTCTACATCGATACTTGGTGGATAATAAATAAATAAATAAATAAATAACATGATGGTGTTTGGACAGTACCAACATGGACAGCAGAGTTTGAAAGATGTAAAATACTTCATATTTTCCTTAAGGATATGTAAATGCTTTGAAAATGTCACAAAGTGATTGTCTTTGCTGGAAAGGCCATTTTCATTATTGATGAGTGTTGTGGTAGAATGCTATCAGGTTAGTCAGCCTGCTTTTATAACATTGTCAAAAGGGATTAGTCATCAAATAACAATCACCCTTCAGAAGCCATCTGTGGACTTCTATTTCAAGATGACAAAATAAACATATCTCTGTACCCTTTTCTCAAAAAAGTCACGTCTAAAACAAAAAGAATAAAACACAGAATCAAAAACTAACATTGGTAAAAACAGGAGGCATCTGCAACCCTATAAGTGGAAGGAAGTATGACTAGAAAGGAGGAAAATCATAGCTAAATGTTGATGGAAATACCAAAGAGGAGAAAACTCATTTGCCACTACAGAAGTCTAGAAACACTTGGGATTATAGGCTTCATGAACTCAAAGCAGTGTTGATGTTAGAGCTGAAAACAGGAGGGTGGTGTTTTTTTGTTTTTTTTTTTTTCTTTTTAATGATTATATAAGGAGCAGTCACACTCCCCAGTGCTTATTCCTAGCTACCATGCCTGTTAGCCCCCACAGAAACCGGATGTTTATATTCTGGATCTCAGCAGATTTCAGACTAAAGGATTAAAGGAAAGTAAGAAAGTGAAATTTGTACTGAAAACTAGGGTTTCAGGTGCAATTCTTATGTGAAATACCCAGTTATACTTAAGAGTAAAACAGCTACATTAATTATTTGGAATTATTTTCATGGAAGATTTGTTTATTCTCCATTAATTTGTTTTTTTAATGACTTTTTATGACACTATGGCCTCATGGATATTTATTTTATACTTTGGGTTATAATCCAGTAATATTCTATTTCTTATCAAATTACTCCACCTTTTATCAGGCAGCTCTTTCAGTTGGTTCCTGTGTCCTTTTGATATGCTGTCATCATGGCATTGGTATTATTGTTTTAGCCCTTTCATAATTTCTGTCACTTCAAGATGCTCCTGGATTACCTTGAATATTCTATCTCAGTCCTGGAGTCAGCCATTTCCCCAAGACACCTTTTCTCCTTTTATTGGAGCATTGCATTAGAAACCAAAATCTGGATGCTAAGTGTACTTTGTTTCTGATTTCTAGTTTAAGTCCATGGTGGTCTGAGAAGATACTGTGTATTATTTCTAGTATTTAATATGTATTTTATGGTATTTGTTAAATGTGTATTTTATGGTCCAGAATGTGGTCTATCTTGGTGAATTTTTCATGTAAGCTTGAGAAAAACATATATGCTGCTGTTTTATGTACGGTATTCTATAAATATCAATTATAACAAATGAATTGATAATATTGTTCAGGTCAGTCACATTCTTATTGATCTCCTGTTTGCTTGCCCTATCAATTACTGCCAGAGGGTGTTCAAGTCTCCAATTGTAAGAGTAGATTTGTCTATTACTTCTTTCAGTCTAACAGCTTTTACCAAACATATTCTTATTCTTTGTTGTTGGGTACATACATGTTTACGATTGTTAAATCTTCCTAAAGAATTGACCCTTTTATGTAATGCTAAACTAATACAGCTACTCCAGTTTTGTTTTGATTAGTGTTTGCATGGTGTATCTTTCTCCTCCTTTTTTTTTTTTACTAAATCAGAGTCTTTACATTTGAAGTGGATTTCTTGTAGACAGCATATAGTTGTGTTTCATTATTTTATCTTCTCTAACAATATCTGCTTTTTAATTGGTGTATTTAGACCAATAATATTTAAAATGATTATTTATTGGGGCACCTGGGTGGCTCAGTAGGTTAAACATCCAACTTTTGATTTCGGCTCAGGTCATGACCTCACAGACTGTGAATTCAAGCCCTGCATCTGGCTCTGTGCTGACAATGCAGAGCCTGCTTGGGATTCTCTCTCTCTTGCACTCTCTCTGCCCCTCTCATTTTCTCTCTGTCTCACAATAAATAAATAAACTTAAAAACAAATATTTAAAATGATTATTGATTTACTGTATTAATGTAAACATTTATAACTGTGGTCTAGTTATTACCAGAAAATTCTTTTTCTGCCTTCTTTGGTTTTAATTGAGCATTTTATATGATTCTGTTTTATCTCCTCCTCTCTTAGGGGATCAATTATATTTCATTTTAAAAAAACTTTTAGTGGTTGTTGCAGAGTTTATAATATACATTTTTAACTTATCTAAGTCTACCTCCAAATGACACTATTCCACTTCACATGGTTATAGCTTCCTTATAACATAATAAATTCACTTCCTCCCTCCTATCCCTTATGATATTGCTGTCATTCATTTTATTTATCCACATGCTATACTCACCCAATATATTGTTGTTATTATGGTTTTTGAACAGTTTTATTTTAGATCAATTAAGAATAAGAATAATAAATTATTTATTTTACCTTATTTCATGTCTGGTGCTCTTCTTTTCTTTTTATAAATCATGTTCTTGACATATCATTTCCCTCTGCCCAAAGAACATCTTTGGACATACCTTGCAAAACAGGTGTGCTAGTGATATATTACCTCAGGTTTTGTTTGTCTGAGAAAGTCTTTTTCTCTCCCTCACTTTTGAAGGATAATTTCACTGGGTATAGAATTTTAGATAGGAGGTTGTTTTTCCTTCAATGGAGCCTCTTGTAAAGGCTTTTCTCCTAGAAAGGAAGCTTTTATTATAGAAAAGGCCTTGGTTATTTTTCACCATTACCTTTTCCCTCTCCCTGCCAGAGAGAGAAAGTGATATTTATCAGATCATCATGAAAGAAACCTGGCAAGTTTCCTGGAGATAAAGCTCCAAAAGTGTGGGAGCTCTCCATAACTGTGGCTCCAGCAGTCTACCATTGTATGCTAATCTCCAGTTAGCCTCTAGCAATTAATCAAAATTATTATTTAAAAAAAATTTTTTAATGTTTATTCATTTTTGAGAAAGAGAGACCATGAGTGGGTGAGGGGCAGAGAAAGAGGGAGACACAGAACTCTGTGAGGGGCAGAGAAAGAGGGAGACACAGACTCCAGGCTCTGAGCTGTCAGCACAGAGCCCAATGCGGGGCTCAAACCCATGAACCACAAGATCATGACCTGAGCTGAAGTCGGACGCTCAACTGATGGAGTCACCCAGGCACTCCTCAAAATTATTTTTTAGTGTTCCTATGAATTTATGACTCCATTGTCTTTAGCTCCAGGTAAGCTGATTTCAGATGGGACTCTGTATTTGCTTATTTCTCCAGATTTAGAGGTGATGGTTTGCTCTGAGAACTCAGTCCTCTCATGGGCTCAAGAAAAACCACTGATTTTCAGTTTGTTCATTTGTTTGTTTTGTTTTGTTTTTATAAGGACAGGAGTGACAATTTCCAAGCTCTTTACATGTCAAAACTAAAACCTGAGGTCTAAATGTAAAATTTTGATGATAAAAGCTCAAAATTAAATTATAAAAGTAGACTTTGGAGTCAAACAAAAGATTGGGGCATTTGATTTTGCAATCTTGTGATATAAGTGATATGAAATTATATACAGAAAATAATACTATCTTCCCTGAAAATTATTTACAAACCATTTCCAACTATATTCATCTATTCCACTCAAATATCTTCTGAGGGATACAGACAGCTGCAATGCTAAGTATACTATAGACTTCATATTGGTCATTCCCAAAATACAGAAGAGTAGAATTTTTAACTTTTACAAAGTAAGCATAAAGAGAAATTGATGATAATTGAGCGGCAATTCGCTTTCAGTCATTTTCATATTAACACTTTTAAAGAAAATATTTTATAAAAAATATTCCTAAAGCAAGTCTATATCTCTATTGACATTAGTTTATAAAAATATATTTACAACTGTACTCATCACTAGCAGATGTTAATAATCTTATTGAAAGTAGAATAAAAAATGCTAGCTCTATCATATGGATTTTCATGATGCATTGATGATTTTTTGAGTAGGAATTATACTAATTGATTAAATGCCATATTTTTTCATGAATGATTATAAAAAGAATCAAAATACCATAATGAGCCATAAATAATGTACACTTGGAACTAATAGTGGGGATAAATTAAGACACATTAGTATGTTACTGACAATTGATAATGGATTGGATGGTGTAGAAAACTCTGGTCCCATTTTCTCATTCCTAGCCCTGTGAGTTATATAAATAACATTTAGAAAACACCAGTACAGATGATTCAGCAAGTTTATGTCTTTTATCTTTCATATACAAGAATATTTCATCCAAAAATATTTATGATTTAGCATATTTCTCCAGACTTAAAAATGCTCAGCTACAAGCATATACTAAATGTGTAAAAGTGTCAAGTGTGATAGGGACTTATAGTGTAGAATGTTCCCTGTTATAAATGACCTACAGTGCTAGGACTCCTATATCTGTTTTTTCTTTTTTTCAAACAAACAAAAGTTCAATTTGGAAAACTTTATTTGAAAATTCACTGGAGGCATTTTTTTTTTGAAATTTCAGAAAACCAGGCCACACCAAGCCAGAAATTCTACATAGTAACAATCATCTAGAACTGAACATAGGTTCAGATCTATACACACCAGGATGATTAATAAATAAAAGATTGAGTTTGGCTTTAATTTCTGAACAGTCTCTTTTAGAGTGCAAAAACTGTCTCCAAGGGTCTTTAGTAATTTAAGGGTAGCTTACACTCACCTACTTTTTTTCTCATTGGGGAAAGTCTGAATTAATTGACCTAAACTAAATGCAAGTGTTTTAGATTGATGATTTAAGCCTTTGGCTCTCAGTGTAATTTGAATACATGCTTTACAGAGCCATGCACTAGAAGATTCCAGTTGTTTCTATCTGAGAAATGTTGCTTACTCTAAGCTTTACTCTAAGTCATTCTCTTACCTTACCTGATTTTCCTCTGAGACCATTTAAATTCATGATCCCTGATTTATAGTCAGACCAACCCAGGTTAAATCCCAGTTCTGCCACTTACAAGTTCTAAAATTTGGGGCAAATCAATCAATGTCTTTGAGCCTCAGTATTAAAAATAAATAAAATAACTGTGTCTATTACTTAGTATGCAGTCAAGAAAACAGAACTACTACAAGCTTCTTGGAATAAATCTTGTATATAATATTGGAGCGGGACATCTGGAAAAAGGAGTTGGAGCATCAGAGGAAGTCACTAGTCTGACACACTGGCATTGTGCATAAGTCAGAGTTTTCCGGAAAATCCAAGAGTCCAAGTCTGTTAAACCACTAAAACAAGACTATGAGGAGGCAGTTTCTGGGGAAGTCCATGAGAAGCCATGAACTCTGTGTGCCCATAGTCAAATATTTAATCTGGATCTGTTGTCACTGTTGGCCAGCAGGCCTATCCATCCAGAAAATCAGTTGAATACAGGACAAGGGACCAGAAAGCTGGAATTTCTGTTTCTGACCATCACAGTTATCTGTGAATAATGACTGTTGCCCTCACTTACATTCTTCGAGTCTCACATAAGTTCCTCCTTCAGCTAACACTAACCAAAACTCCACAAGAAAGATAATTCAGGAACACAAACTCCAACTTAATGTAATAGACACAGAACAAGAATCTATCTCACAAAGTTACTTGTCTCTGACAGGAATGCAATGACAGATTTGAACAAAATCTATATCTCTGAGACTTAGTCTAAAGATTATAATTCTTCTCAAGCAGTGAATGGGCAGTGTAAACTGAACTAAAGATTTCATCAGTGAGAATGTATAATGAAGACTATAAAGCATATCATTTGAAATAAATCCCTACTATATATCCCTTTATCATCACCAACTTTTTCTCCCTTTGATATCTTGCCCTCTTCCACAGAACATTTTGCTTCTTGGACTCCTACCTTGCTCCATTTTTGGATATGTCCTATGATGGTTAATTTTATATGTCAAGTTAATCACAACTGGGGACCTAGATATTTGACTAAACATTATTTATGGGTATGTATCAAGGATTTTTCAGGATAAAAACAGCATTTGGATAAGTAGACTGAATAAAGCAGATTATCCTTCCCAATGTGGTGGAGTGGGCATTATCCGAACTATTGTGGAAGGAAGAACTCACTCTCTTTCTGACTGTTGGGCTGGGACACTCGTCTTCTCATGAACTCAGACCAGGACTCACTATCAAATTCTCTAGACTTCACACTCTGACTGGGACTGACACCATTGGCCCCACAAACTTAATGGCTTAAAACAATACACATTTACTGTGGTTTCTATGGGTCAAGAATTCAGGCATGACTTAGGTGGGTCCTCTGCTCAGGCTCCTACAAGACTGCCTTCAAAATGTTCACTGCATGATGCTCTAACTTGGAGGCCTTAGATGGGAAGAATCTGCTACCAAGGTCATTCAGGTTGTTGGTGGAATCATTTCCTTGCAGCAGAAGTCATAGTGACTTCCTTAATCAGTCAACAGGAAAGCATCTCTGAACACCAGAGGGTCTAAGATTCTTTTTTAAGAACTTTCACTGGATTACTTCAGACCCACACAGGAAAACTTTTCTTTAACTCAAACCCTCTCCATGTGAGAATGCAATAAGTTGGCAGTCTGCATCTGGAAGAGGGCTCTCTCTAGAACCTGACCATGATAACACCCTGATCTTGGACTTCCAGCCTTCAGAACTGTGAGAGATAAATTTCTGTTATTTATAAGACATCCAGTTTATACTATTTTGGTATAGCAATATAAGCTAAGACATCTGTGCATCAACATGTATTAATCTTCCTATGATACCAAAAATTAAAAGCAATATATTCAAAAGTACAGAATAATTAAGTAAATCATGACTTATTTACACTAAGATATTTGTGACATCGTTATTACATCATGTTTTAGAAGAGTATTTACCCTACTGCAGAAAAAAAAATGTTTAGATAGATTTCTAAGTAGAGAATAAAAATAGACTGTAAAACAGCATGTATAATATGTAACCATTTTACTTTATATTTACGCTAAAAACAAACCTCTTTGATTCCTCCATTTGTACATGTGGTACAGGGAAGAGTGCAGAGAACAATCTTCAAGCCACACTGTCTCAGTCCATCTCTGGGTCCACAACCTAGGAGCCTGTGATGCAGACAAATTGTTTAACCTCAATTTGCCTCAGTTTCTTCTCTATAAATGGGGAACACTTACAGGCTTATTATTGTTACAGGATAATTTTTTAACTATGAAAATCAAATGAGATAAAGCACGGAAATGTAGCACAAGGTCTAACACAGAGAAAATAACGCTCAATTTTAATTATTAACTTACTAAGTGACCAAAATGTATTGAAGAATTGAATTAGCAACATGGATGATATAATAGTCTAGAATATCTGAGAAGAATTTGTCTCACAGTTTGCTCACATACTAGTTAAACATAAATATAAATCCAATTTAAACAATCCATAATGCAAATTATTGGAAATTATTGAAAATGGAAATTATTGTTCTGACAAAACAGAACAAACTGCCTAAATAATTACCTAACATACTATGTTATAGAGGAAAAAAAAATAGTTTTAACAAATGGTATGGAAAATAAAAAATAGGGGCATCTGGGTGGCTTAGTTGGTTGGATGTCCAACTACGGCACAGGTCATGATCACATGGTTCTTGGGTTAGAGCCCCGTGTCAGGCTCTGTGCTGACAGCTCAGAGCCTGGAGCCTGCTTCAGATTCTATGTCTCCCTCTCTCTCTGCCCCTCCCCCTCTCATGCTCTGTCCCTCTCTCAAAAATGAATAAATATTAAATTTTTTTTTAAAAAGAAAATAAGAAAAATTGATGTTGGGAGTAATTAGTCTTGGTAGGAAATAATCACAAAATAAAACTAGTATTGTCTAAAATTCCCTATAGTGAAATTTGGTACTCATTTAAAAATAGCAGAAGCACCAAAAAAAAAGTGAATCCATAATTATCACCAGTGAACACAGTCTGGATAACAATAATGATTTCAAAAGAAAACTCACAATAGGAGGACCTAGGAGTAACTATTTTGAGAAAAAAACTGGATTTGAATCCAAACTCATTGTTTGATGAGGGCCACCTCCAAAAGAATAAAACAAACTACAAAAGATCATAATGGCTAAATATTGATATTTCTATAACCTAACATTGTCCCCTTAACATAGAATATTAGCACTGAAAAGCAAGCAAAAGGAATAAAACCAGGCCTGGAAACCTGACTTGGGTAGGGGCTTGATAATGGGGTTACCTAGTCACTTCCCAGCTGGGCATTAAGAACTCCTTATTTGGGCTCTACAAGGTCCATGGAATTAATGAAAAGTTGACATTATTTTTCTTTCAACGATAGCATTGCTAATGGCCAAGTTAATTTCTATGAAATGAAAAATCAGTGCACAAAAGGAATCTGTTTGCATTGAACTAAAAAAATCAGTGGAGATATCAGGAAAGAAAGGTAGACAATCTTGGCCAGGGTGGGTGGTGGAGGGGAGGGCAGGGATCAGAATTGGGATACAAAAAACCAACACCAAAATTTCACACTCAATTTAATGTTTCCTATTTCATAGAGTCCTGTCTCTAAAACCTCAGAAATGTAATTATATTTTCATTCAGACTAGGCATTTGAGACTTCATGTATTGAAATAATTCTGCTCTTGAGCAATCTACAAATCCAACAAGACAAATTTCGTTTTCACATGTAACCACAGAATTTCTTTTTTTTTTCAGTATTACGCATCCAGTGAATTACTTTGTTAACTACAGTGAATAATGTAAATGTCTCTCTCTCTCTCCCTTCCTCCTTCCCTCCATCTGTCCCCCCTCTACCTACCTCCCTATCCTTTTCCTCTCTCTCTATCGCTCCCTCTCTTCCTTCCCCTTCACTGTATTTCCCTCTCTCTGAAAATCCTTCAACTTGTAGTCGCCAAAAGTAGATTTGAATCTGGATACAAATAATGAATACATAAAATAAAAACATAAATTACATATGTGTATGACCTTCATATGCTTTCTGAATTTGGATGGAATTAAGAACACAATTTAAAAATAGATGTGTTAAGGAGAGGTAGTCTCCTGGATTTTAGTCAGAATGCCCATTTCCTGACCTCTGTCTTCCAAGAACAGTTTTGAGACTGAGGCATCTACTTAACTCTCTGTAAACTGACAATGTGAAAGTAGGGAACTATTGGATAAACAAAACTTCTCTGAGATGATGTAACCAGAGTATTAAGAATTAATAATAAAGATTGAGAGAAATAAAGTATAATATTGAAATCTCTCTCACTGGAAAAAAGTGAGAACAGAGTTGAAAGCAGAAGGCTTTATGTAAAACTAACCAGCTAATACTAGATCCAAGTATCTATCCTATGAGAAGGCTTCCCAACATTCTCAATTATACCTTTTCTTGACGTGTTTGACATTTTAGATATGTGCCCATTATGGCACACACCACATTGTTGTAATCATCTCTTACATCTTGGCTTCCCCCACTGTACTGGGAGTACCCAGAAGCAGAACTCTTCTTTCACAAACTTTGCAGAGTGAGCATTAGCAATGAATATATAACATACAGTCAACACATGTCTGCATTAATAAATGAATGAATTGTTTAGACATGGTTAGCACCAGAATAGCTATCCAGAAACTGAATACATGAATCTCTCTCCCATCTTTTTTTTTTCTTCAGAAAATAGGAAACTAGGGTTTCAGAAGAATTTTATTTTCTATATCCTATTGTAGCATGTATTTTAAACACATATACCATATAAACAAACCAAAGATTTATTTCCATGTTGTTTACACTAATAGGAAATAAATCATCACTCCTGAAACTCTTTCAGAATCAAATCTTCTCCTTTTGACCCAGAGTTTTATTTAAACTGCAGTCTTCTTTGCATATTATGCTCTCTGCTCAATCATTTTCTACACCTGTTTTATGAATATAGAAACCCCTAAAGCAAGTCATATTAAATATTAAATTAAGAAAATAATATATACAATCCATGATAACCTTGGAAAAACTTTGGAGCCATTATAGTCATAAAATATAGCTGCATAGAAATATAGAATGTGAATTTAACAAATTTGAATTGATAAAAAAATAATAGACAATAAGAATAATCTTTGGTGCCTGTAAATCCTTTATATTTTATAAGGCACTTCTGACACATTAACTCTATATCTTTACAAGATTTGGATGCATTAGTGCCATTTGCCAAAGCATAAACTGAGCCTCAGTAAATTACATGACTTGTTGGATTTCATGCAAATTATAGGTGGTAGAGTTGAAACCATTGCTGAGAGCTCCTGATGCATAGTTCACTTTTCTTTGCATCAAAAACCATGGTATATCCTTGCTACATAAAAATTTTGTTAACTAAATATATTTTAAGTATACATTCTGTACGCATGACTATTAATAATATTCCTATTTCAGTGCTTTGCAGAAATATTAGAATGCACAAATGTTAAGTTCTTTAAGTGTAAACTAATATAAAAATGAAGCAGTATTATTAAAACACAATAATATGGCATTTAAAAATTGATTTGTCTCAATTGATGGAGAATCCAATTTAGGTTAAATAACTATGTTTATGAAATTACTTCAGGATTTATTGGCTGTAGCATGATAACTCATCAACTACAGTTGAGCTCGCAGGAATTTGAGCAGAAAAGTTAATTAACAATAATTTTAAAACTGCCAAAAGCTGCTGTACTTCACTCCACACTCTGCATACATAGCAACATGTGCTGGGCTTCAAAAACAAAGTCATTTCCTAAAACTGTTTATTTTCATGTCATTGAACTCATTATTAAAAATAAGTGAGCAATATTGATTTGGATGGTTTAATAATTCAAAATGGTTAAAGGCAATAACAGCACTTGAACAGACAAATATTTCCTATTATTGTTTACTACCAATGTTATACTGACTCAATTAATCCAGGCATGGTTTCCCAAAACAAACTGAAATGCAATCATCAGACCAATAATATGCTAAAGTCAGTAACTTAAACCCCAGGGAGAAGATTTTATAAAGTGATATAATCAATATTGTCTTCGAGGTGGTATACGGTGTTCTTAATTTGCCACAGATAATACAGAAATTCTATTACTTTTTGGAAGTCAAAATGAAATACTTCCAAACCTACTGATATGATACTGGCTTCACTTTGAATAACTACTTGCAGAAAACATATGATTTAAAAACAGCTTACATTCATATGCTTTGATGAGGACACCTGCCTCTTAGGTAAGAGAAATTATGGCTAATGAATGTTCTTACTCAGTAAGAACCTAAGTTGCCTTCCCAACATACAAACAGTTTTCATATATTCCTTGCATTAGAGAAATAGCTATGTATGATTATTATTCAAAAGTCCATTCACAGCCATCACATTTATTCTCTTATCAATTTCCCCTTCAAAATAATAACTATCAGCTCTAAAACCAAGTTGTTTCTATATTTGCCCATTATAATTCTTTTTAAATTGAAGAAAACAAGAGAGCAGTAACATACCTTTGATAGAAAAAACCATGCTATCTTATTGGCCTCTGTTTCAGTTGTCCTTCTTGGACCATGACTAGTTTCCTCCATAACTTTTACAATCCTCCAATTCAGTATTATTGACATTTAAAAGAAGTGAAATGCACAAAGCTAGAAATCAAACTCAAGTACGCACTGAGACTACTATGATCAGGAACTATCTAAAACCAAAGGAAAAATCTTTTACTGGCTAATAGTGCACTTTTTTTTTGTTTTGTGTTTCTATATGAAAGCACTCTTATATCCAACCACAGAATAAGAATAACTACTAATTGGTTTTCTGCTCAAAGAGATGTATCATTGGTTGCAACTAAGGTAGCAAGAATAGTATTTTCACCCACTCACAGCTTTAAAAATGAGAAGAAAATCTGATGTACTGAATATAGATAAGGAAGTATTTCAGATTCAATAAACTTGCTAAGGAAATATCTTATTTTCCTTTAAATTCTGATTTGTATGATGATGACCATCATCTTTAAAAATGATAATGAGCATTGGGGCACATGTGTGGCTCAGTCAGTTAAGCGTCCGACTTCAGCTCAGGTCATGATTTCAGAGTTCATGAGTTTGAGCCCCTCCTCAAGCTCTGACAGCTCATAGCTTGGAACCCATTTAAGATTCTGTGTCTCCTTCTCTCTCTGCCCCTCCCCTGCTCACACCCTGTCCTCTCTCTCCTTCAAAAATAAACATTGAAAAAAAATTTTTTTAATGATAATCAGCATCAACTGTAAAAAAATGCTGAAATTAAAGTATCATTTTGCAAGTCTTTACAAATTTTAAGAAATATTTTTAAAAGTAACATTTATAAAAGATTCAAAAATGGAAAGATATATAAAGATAACATTAATATTTCCACCTGCATACCCCCAATTCCATCTTCCTAAAATGACAATATGAAGAGCCAGTTATATGTACTTCCACAGAGTTCTCCAAGCCTATACATACAAACATAGAGGATATTCACCTTCAGGAATGAAGGACTGGCCCAGATTTTGGAAGCACCTCTGTAAGATGGCTTTCACTGTCAGTTATCTTCAGGATGGCCTCAGCTGAATAAAACTGCCTCTTCAAAGCTCATGTTCGCTTGCAGGGGCAGTAAATATCTAATGACTGCTCATCCCAGGGGTGAAAAGGCCTGATACCTCATCCCAATGCAGAACAAATCTCAGAGCTATGCCAGCTCTAAAACACACATGAAGTAGATGGAAGCTTTTATTGGTTCTTTATCACAAGTCTGCTCCCTCTCCCCAATCCTGTTTCAGCCCCTTCCTCCCACAAGTAGGGATGTGAAGAGCACTCCTAATAAACATCCAGCTAACTGAACACCTCAGAAGAGTTACAAAGGCATTTGAAATATTATTATACTATTTCACAAATAGGGTAAGAGCCCTAAACAGTATAATTTTAATTATGCATCCCCTGCCTTTGTATTTCTTTTGTCTTATATTTTACTGTTATGTAAAATATAAACCCTAGCTACCTTATTATTATTTTTGCTTTAAGTAGTCAATATTTTATTAAATATAATTACACACATACACTGAAGGACAGACAGGGTGGAAGACACACAGAGAGAGCTTTACAAAGGTAGTAAAAGTGTCTTTTACACTGGCCTACTCAGATGTTTACTTGATCTGATGCTCTTCATTCCTTGGTAAAGATCTCGAATCACATCTGGTATCATTCACCACCCTTTGGCCTAAAGAACTTTTTAATAGTATTTCTTACAAAGGACTCTCAGCTCTTGTCTCTTTGAGAATGTCATTATTTTCCTCCCTTTTTGAAGAATATTTTTGTCCAATACAAAATTTTGATTGACAGCTTTTTCTTTTAGTACTCTAAAGGTATACTTTCATTTGTCATCTGGTCTTCATTATTTATGAGGAAATTTCATCATTTCCTCTCATTTTTCCAAATATATACTATGTCTTTTTTTCCTCTGACTGCTTTTGAAATTTCCTTTTTTTAATGTTTACTTATTTTTTGAGAGAGAGAGCATGTGCATGCATGAGTGGGGGAGGGGCAGAGAGAGCAGGGGACAGAGGATCCAAACCAGACTCTGTGCTGACAGCAGAAAGCCCAATGTGGGGCTCAAACTCATGAGCCATGAGATCATGACTTGAGCAGAAACTAAGAGTTTGATGCTTAACCAACTGAGCCACCAGGCACCCCTAAAATTTCTTCTTTACTTAAAAGTTTTCAGCAGATCTGTTGTAATATGCTTAGGTGTTTTTGTTGTTGTCATTGTCTGTATTTGCTCTGCTTGGGGTTTGCTGAACTTCTTGGACTATGAGTTGATATCTTTTACCAAGATTTGAAAGACCTCTCTCAGGGGTGCCTGGGTGGCTCAGTTGGTTAAGCTGCCAATTCTTGATTTTAGCTCAGATCATGATCCTGGGTTCCTTAGATCAAGGCCTGTGTTGGGCCCTATGCTAAATGTGGAAAGCCTGCTTGGGTTCTCTCTCTCCCTCCCTCTCTGCCCCTCCCCTGCTCATGTGATCTTGCTGTCTCTCTCTCTCTCTCTCTCTCTCTCTCTCTCAAAATAAATAAATAAACATTAAAAAAGCAAAAAGACTTGGGGTGCCTGGGTGGCTCAGTTGGTTAAGCATGCAACTTCAGCTCAGGTCATGATCTCACAGTTTGTGAGTTCAAGACCCACATTGGGCTCTGTGCTGACAGCTCAAAGCCTGGATCCTGCTTCAGATTCTGTGTCTCCCTCTCTCTGCCCCTTCCCTACTCACACTCTGTCTTACTCTTTCTCTCAAATAAATAAATAAATAAATAAATGTTTAAAAAATTTAAAAAAAAAGAAAACAGACTTCTCTCATTATCACTTCAGAGATTTATTTTTCCCCATAGACTCCAGCAATACATATGTTAAATTGTTTCTTATTGTCTCATGTATCTTGAATATTTTGTTCCTTTTGACTTTTTTCCTTATTCATGTTTCAATTTCTATAGTTTCTTTTTTTAAATTTTTTTAAACATTTTTATTTATTTTTGAGAGACAGAGATAGACAGAGAGTAAGCCAGGGAGGGGCAGACAGAGAAGAAGACATAGAATCCAAAACAGGCTCCAGGCTCTGAGCTGTCAGCACAGAGCCTGACACGGGGCTTGAACTCACAAACCGTGAGATCATGACCTGAGCTGAAGTCTGACGCTTAACCCACTGGGCCACCCAGGTGTCCCATCAATTTGTATAGTTTCTCCTGGTTTTTCTTCTATTTCACTGATCTTTCATTTGCAGTGTTCAGTATGCTATTAAACACACTTAATAGTCCATTTCTAAAGTCATATTTTTTTTATTTCTATCATCTCTATTTGGCTGTTGGAATTTTCCATTTCCATTAGATTAAGTCTCTACTAATACTTCTCTTTACAAAATTGTCACAGGCACCTCGGTGGCTCAGTCAGTTAAGTGTCTGACTTCAGCTCAGGTCATGATCTCCCAGTTGGTGGGTTTAAGCCCCACATTGGGCTCTGTGCTGACATCTTGGAGCCTGGAGCCTGCTTTGGATTCTATGTCTCCCTCTCTCTCTCTCTGCCCCTCCCTCACTCATGCTGTGTCTCTCTCAAAAATAAATAAAACATTAAGAGTATAAATAAATGAAATAAAATAAAATTGTCACAATTTTCCTTCTATACTCATTACCATTTTTATCATAATTAATTAAAAAATCCCTGTCAGATCATTCCGTTTGGGCCATATTTTAATCTGCTTCTATTGACTCTTCCCTTTCTTGACCTTGAGTCACATCTATCTACCTTTCTTTCCTTCCTTCCTTCCTTCCTTCCTTCCAGTTATTATGATTTAATTTTTATATGCTAGACATTTCTATTAAAGACCAGTAGAAACTGAAGCAGTAAGTCCCAGCCGACTTTCTTTTGTCAATCCAGTCACTGTAGTGGTGAATATAAGTCAATTTGATCTAGAATGGGGCAGTGACTTATCTTTTTAAATTTTAGTTTGATTCACTTCACCACAGATTTCAAATATTTTGAGCAGGGTTAGGAGATTTCTCTCATCTGGAGAGCACTTGTATGATTCTAAAAATTTACCTGTATTTCAAAACTGTGCCATCTGGCTGTGGTTACTCTCAACTCGTGTTCCAATCTGGCTGCCTGCTTCTTGGATAGCAGAGAAATCAGTGTTACTCTCCAGTCCTTCTCCCTGTTTTCTCAGCCTTTCAGTCCTACTGTCTACCCGTGTCTTCCTAGACAGCAGCCTGATACTCCTAGAAAGTCTCAAGTGCCCCAGAAGGGTTTTTCTCAGCTACCCTCCAGTCCTCCAGTGTTGGTAGTTCATTTTCTCAGTGTCTCAGGAGATCTATCTCAACTCCCCTGTACTCCTCCTCTCTGACTTAGGATGGTAGCTGCCTTTTGCCTACTTAGCTTTCCTTTTTTGTCTCCATCTTTTGGTTCTCATTAAAAACCTATAGAAACAAAATGTCACAGGTGGACACTTGCTCTGTGACTAGAAAGTCTAATCTTTCAAATAAGCTCACATGTGGTCATTAAAATTTGATTCAAATTTTGCCTGGCTTCTCTTTTCCGAGTCTATGGTGTATTCCTCCTCTTTCAACAGTTCTGCCAAAGATGAGAGGAGCTGTGGTTCTTTCCTTTCCTGTAATGGGCTCCTTACTTCCTGGATTTCAATTCATTTGGGGTTTTGTCTCTCATGGGTTTTAAAACCCATTATTTTGAGGTTTATCTTGCCTGTATGGGCTGCTGATCTGAAAATAAGAGTCTCGTGATTTTATTTTACATCTATAGAGTTCTCTTTCTATTGAGAATTTTAAATCTTGTGAACTGATATTTGAACCTTTCTGAAAGTTTTTAGTCAACTTATGTCAGATTTAATTTTTTAAATAGTAAAACCTTTAACTATTTCATTTGTTTCCTTTGAATTATCAAAGATACAGTTATAAGTATTAATTCTTGTCTTAGAATAAATTATTTCACCACTCAAGGAAATTTAACTCTCAACAATAATTGCTGTCACTAAATCAGGCTTTTAATCAGTTGATCAAAATTTACAAATAGGTTGTTTATATGTATGCCAGATGGCAAGACATTATCTTGGTATACATTTTACAAAAATATATCTTGTGATAGAATAAATTTAAAAATTAACAAAACACTTGATATAAGTCTAATATTTCTGAAATATAAAAGTACTATGTGTATCCAATCACTCATAATGATCATTTATCTAGGATATAATTTAGGCCAACATCAGACAACTTAAGATCTCAAAAAGCTGATTCTTTAGTAATGCCTTTTACCTTAAATTCTATTTGGTATTATATACAAATACCCATCAGGCTGTTTAGTTTTTATTTGCCTAGTTGTATTTCTAACTTTTTTTAAACTTTCATTATTCTTACTTTTTTATATTTCTTTATAGTAAACAGCATATAATTGGATTTTTTTAATTCATTTATTTTTTTAACTGAACTGAAGCATTATGTCTAATCATTTACATTATAATTACTAATACAATTTGATTTATTTAGACCCTCTTATTTAAAGTTTTCTTTTATTTCAGAGTTTTACATTTTCCCCTTATTTTTGTCTTTTATGGATATTTTATTTTTATTTTACTCTTCCTCTGTACTTGGTTAGAGATTACCCTAGAAATTTTTGCATGCATACTCGTGGATATCTGTACATTACTCCCACACAGTTTACCACTATACACTTTATAGCCTTGTTTTTGTGTGGCTGGGTTATTCTTATCTTTTTTTCTGTCTTGACAGGACATTATGATTATTATTCTATGAATTCAGTGTTCTCATCTTATTCTTTTGACTTCAAAGATAGAATAGATAGACTTAATCCAATCAATCAGCTCCCTTCTGGGATTGGTGAAACTTCTGGAACCAATTTGTGTATCAGTTATCTTTTGCTATATAAGAAATTACTCCAAAATGTAGTGGCTTAAAACAAAGACAAGTCATTTCTCATAATTGGTGGGTTAATTGAGCTTACCTCAGATAGATAAAATTGATGAAAATTTCTCTCCATATGATTTTATTAGTTTCTTAACATAGCAGCAGCATTTCAAGAGGACAAGTGCTTATCAAGCCCACTGCTAGCATCTTATTTGCTGATTTGCTACCAGCCAAAGCAAGTCACATGGCCAAGCACAGTCAATACGTGAAGGAACACATAAAGGCATTGTGCAGTAAAAGAGTTAAGTCAACAGACCTTTGATTACACAAACCCTTCACATTGTCAAGGAAGGCTTATCTCCAGATCAACCTTTGGGAGAAGTACTTTGAGCCCTTGGAATATTCTGCCTAATATGAATGTTTTTGTATGCCTGAGGCCTTACATCATAGCATACAACTTTGATGAGATAATTTATGCTAATAATGCCTTTTATGGTGAATGATTGTTTTTGTATGCCTGAGGCCATGGGCCAGTTCCATCAGATAGTTTATGCTAACATATGTAATTTATAGAGAAGTCCTGTTTTTGCTCTGGAAGGCAGGAATTTGAGTAGCTGAGATCAGTCACACAAGTACTGTATGCTTATCTGAGTGAACCCCAATAAAAATACTGGGCACCAAAGCTCAAGTTAGCTTCCTTGGCTATCAACACTTCATTTGTGTTGTCATACATTGTTTGGGGAAGAAAAAGGCATATTCTTATGCCACTCCACTGGGAAAAGATGCCTGGAAACTTACATGGTTTCTCTAGGACTTTGCCTCAGATATCTGTTTTTCCTTTGCTGATTTTAATCTGTATTCTTTCATAGTAATACATTGCAACCATAAGAATAAGTTTCTGTGAGTCCTTACAGTGAATCACAGAGCCAGAGGGTGGTCTTGGGATCTCCCACCACAGGCATGACTGCCCATAGGCAAGATTATCAGTGGCCATCAATGTAGGAATCTATTACTGAGAGTGAGAAAGACCTAGACCTCAAATAAGTGGATTTCAAATATTTCCCAAAGGTCAAAGATATCCCAATACACGGCTCATGAAGAAACCTGCTACCTTTCATTACTTTCCTCACCGGCCAATTACACACCTTGTGGAGAAGAAAGTTTAATGCCAGTTTTCTCTGTAAGGAGCTTAAGGTTTCATCCATAACTGGTAGCCTGTCTGTTTTAGTGGTACAAGGTGGTTTGAAGATGAAAGTAAATCAGAAAGGAAATAACAGTAGACTGAAGGTGAAAAATCTGCAACATACACTCTCTCTAGGAGAAGTAAGTAGGAAAGCACCAAAATCAAAAATAGGGATAAAAATACAGACATTATAAGAATTTGAGGTCTGGCTCCCACAGTTAAAATCAATGTTAAACATAGCCCAACTGCTAGATCAATTAACATAAATCATCACATTATACACTTTTACCTCAGTACCTATTATCCAACACATCATATCCTGCTTCCACCAAAAATTACAAATCTTTCCAAAAGGCAAGAAAAAGTCAGTATGAAGAGAGAACAATTATCATATTGGAGTTACCAGACTGAGAATTTTTTAAACACTGTATCAAATATGCTAATGACTATAATAAAGAAAGTATACAACACGCAAGAATAAATTGGTGATGTAAGCATAGATATAGAAACTAAGAATCAAAAGAAAATTCTAGAAGAAAAAGTTCAGTAACAGAAATAAAGAATACTTTTGACAGACTTATCTTTAGATGCAGCAGGGTATCAATGATTTTGAAGATAGTCAACACAAGCTTAACAAACTGAAATGCAAAGACAAAATATAGCCAAGTTTCCAAAATTATGAAGAACATGAAACTTTAGATCCAAAAAGCTTAATGAACACCATAGAGACTAAATACCAAAAACAAATCAAAACAAAACTTTCATCAGGAGTGATGTCAACAAGATGGCAGAGTAGAAAGCTCTAGATGCTTGTTCTTCCATAGAAATACCAAATAAACAACTACAGACTCGCTAAAATAACCTAATAGAAGCTCTGGAAATGAGTCATAGATTTATAGCAAGCATGTGAATGCCCAACTTAAAAATTTTTTAAAAGATAGGAAATTTTTTGTTGTTTTGCTTGACCTTGTCCTAACCCTTCACTGACAAGGTGTCAGGGGGAAGTGGTACAATTCTTGCTTCCTTCCCTCTAGATGGAAGGAGCAAAGTGGAACTTGCTTAAAGCATTCTGGTCTGGGGGCACCTGGGTGGCTCAGTCAGTTAAACCTCCAACTTCGGTTCGGGTCATGATCTCAGGGTTTGTGAGTTCAAGCCCCGCATCAGAGGCTCTGTGCTGACAGAGCCTGGAGCCTGCTTCAGTTCTGTATCTCCCTCTCTCTCTCCGCCCCTCCACTGCTTGCATTCTCTCTCTCTCTCTCTCAAAAATAAATAAACGTTAAAAAATTGTTTTAAAATGATAATAATAAATAAATAAGTATTCTGGTCTGTCTGTGGGTTGCCCAGCAGACTGATTTGTGTCCATCTGATTTGTGTCCACAGAAAATGGCAGCATGGATTGGATCTCAGGCTGGAATCCATGGAAGGTAGGGGTGAGCACCCTCACACATGAAGAGATTATGGGCATAGGAATACAATAAACTACTTGAGGACCCAAAGGAAGCTGTGGGGGGAGACCCTTTGGCAAATTAAGACATTTAAAAGCCACTGGGTAAAATTGAAAAAAAAAAAAAATCAGCACACAGGCCCACAAGAGATACATGCCCAAAAACACTTCAAAAGAACTACACTCTTGCTGATCTCAAGGCTCAGACGCTCAGAGGCTTAAGAATTAGTAAAAGTCTTACACACCAGTCTGCAAAAACTGGAAGAAGTGGCTATTTTTTCAAATGCCCAATTTTCAACAAAGTTCATAAGGAAGACAAGAAAACAGTTAAACCTGGCCTATTCAAAGGAACAAAATAATTCTCCAGAAGCCAGACTTGACCAAACACATACATAAGACTTACTAGAAAAAGACTCTTAAACAAATGTCTTAGATATACTCAAAGAGCTAAAGAAAAACAGAGTAAGAATTAAAGGACATCAGAAAAATGACATATGAACAAAATGAGAATATCAAAAAATAGGAATTCTAAAAAAGAACAAGCAAGAATACTGGAGCTGAAAACGATAATAACTGAATTGAAAAATTCATTATAGGGATTCAGCAACAGACTCAAACAGGCATAAGAAAAAAGCCAGCAAACCTGAAGATAAGTCATTTGAAATTGTTGAGTCTGAGGAACAAAAAAGGAAACAAAATGAAGAAAAAGTTTACAATAAATCTTATAAGAAAACACAGGAAAAACCTTTCTGACATTGGATTTAGCAGTCATTTTGGATATGACAAAGCTAGGCATCAAAAGAAAAAAAAAGTAAGTAATTTGAATTTTAAGAAAATTAAAAACTTCTGTGTACCAAATATACTATTAACAAAATTAAAAGATGACCAACAGAATGGGGAAAGATATTTTCAAATCATATATCTGTTAATGAATTAATACCCAGAATTTATAAATAACTCCCCAAATTCAAGAACAAAAGACATCCAATGAAAAAACAGCCAAAAGACTTAAATAAACATATTCCAAAGAAAGTATACAAAAGCTTGATGGTACATGGGGCGCCTGGGTGGCTTAGTCGGTTAATTGTCCGATTTCAGCTTAGGTCATGATCTCACAGCTTGTGAGTTCGAGCCTGGCGTCTGGCTCTGTGCTGACAGCTCAGAGCCTGGAGCCTGCTTCAGATTCTGTGTGTGGGTGTGGGTGTGGGTGTGGGTGTGTGTGTGTGTGTGCGCGCGCGCGCGCGCAGGCACGTCTCTGCCCCTCCCCTATTCATTCACACGCTGTCTCTGTCTCAAAAATAAATAAACATTAAAAAAATTTTTTTTAAAAAAAGGTTGATGGTACATGAAAAGATGTTTAATGCCACTAATCATTAGGGAAATGCAAATCAAAACCATAATGAGATACCACTTCACATATATTAGGATGGCTATTATAAAAAACACAGAAAACAACAAGTGTTAGGATGTAGAGATACTGGAACTCTTGTTCACTGCTGTTGGAAATATGAAACGATATAGTTGCTATGGAAAAGAGTATGGCAGTTCTGTAAAAAATTAACATAGAATTATCATATGTACCAGCAAGTTCAATTCTAGGTATATACTCCAAAAAATTGAAAGCATGGACTCAAACAGATATTTATATATCCATGTTCATAGCAGCATCAGTCACAACAGCAAAAAGTGGAAACAGCCCAAATCTCCATCTAGAGATGAATGGATAAACAAAATGTGGTATAAACATATAATGGAATACTATTCACCCTTAAGAAGGAATGAAACTCTGATATATGCTATAGGATGAATGAATCTTGAAGAAAAAAATTATGCTAAATAAAATCAGCCAAACACAAAAGATTAAATGGTATGATTCCACTTATATGAGGTACATAGAATAGTCAAATTCCTAGGGAGGAAAACAGAATATTGGTTTTTAGAGGATAGAGAAGGGAGGTGGGGGGGGGTGGTGGTTATGGTTTAATAATTACAAAGTTTCAGTTTGGGATGAGGAAACATTCTGACCATAAATAGTAGTGTTGATTACACAGCAATGTAGATGTACTTAATGTACCTGAAATACACACTTAACAGCGATTAAAATGGTTAATTCCACGTTATGCATGTTTTACTGTAATAAAATAATTTAAAAAAAAATTTAATGTTTATTTATTTTTGACAGAGCGAGACAGACAGAGCATGAGTGGGGGAGGGGCAGACAGAGAGGGAGACCCAGAATTTGAAGCAGGCTCTAGGCTCTGAGCTGACAGCACAGAGCCCAACGCAGGGCCGAACTCACAGACTGTGAGATCATGACCTGAGCCGAAGTCAGATGCTCAACCGACTGAGCCACCCAGGCGCCCCAATATAATAGAATAATTTTTAATTGTATGATACATACAGCAAAAGCATTGCTTAGAAAATAAATGCAGTAAATGCATATATTAGAAAATAAATCAGTTTAAAGTTAATAACCTAAGTTTCTATCATAGTACACTAAGAGAAAGAAAAGCAATTCAAGCCTGAAGAAAGCAGAAAAAAAGAGATAACAAAAATTATAACCTGAATCAATAAAAATGAAAATAGGAAAACAATAGAAAAAAAATCAACAAAACCAAAAGCTGATTTTGTTTTTTATAAAAGATCAATAAAGTTGGTAAGACTTCAGCCAAACAAGCTGTGAAAAATTTTTGGGAAGACATAAATTACAAATATCAGTAAGGAAACAGGGAATATCACTACAGAATATGAAGAAATCAAAAGGATAATAAAAGACTACTATGAACAACTATCCCCACAAATTGGATAATGTAAATGAGATGGACCAACTTCTTTTACGACATTAACTACCCCAATACATGCAATGATAAATAGGTAACAGGAACAATCCTATACTGATTAAATAAATTGCAATAAAAAAATGAAAAAAACCTTCCAAAAAAGAAAGCATCAACCAGGCCCAAATGTTTTCATAGGCAAATTCTACATTTGAAAAAGAAATGATACCATTTTCCTACAGCTAACGTCATACTTAATGGGGAGAGAATAACATTTTCCCCCTAATATCAGGAACAAGGTGAGGATATCCCTTTCTATCACTCTTATTTAACATTGTACTGGAAACCTAATACTAGTGCAAGAAGACAAGAATAAGGCATAAATGATATAAAGTTTAGAAAATAAGAAAAAACTCTTTATTCACAGATAACATGACTGCCTATTTAAAAGACCCTAAAAATATGCCAAAGGGGAAAAGCTCTCTAACAAGGCTGCAAGATACAAAATCAAATTGTATATACAAAAGTCAGTTGAAATTTGACATTAATACCATTTACAATGACAACAAATTACTAAAGTACTTAGACAAAAATCTAATAAAACATATACAGGATATAGCTATGAAAAAAATGAAAAGAAAACACTGATAAAAAAATCAAAAAATGATCTAAGTAGATCAAGAGATATTCTTAATGAAAGACTTCATATTGAGATGTCAATTTTTCTCAACGTAACCCATAGACTGAATGTAGTTCCAATCAAAATCCCAGGAGGCTGTTTTGTAGATATCAACAAACTGATTCTAAAGTTTATATGACAGGGAAAAGCCCAGAATAGTCAACCCTAAAGAAGAACAAAGTTGGAGGAATTATAGCACCTAATTTCAAGCATTACTAGAAGACAGTAATCAAGACAGCTTGGTATTGGTTAAAGAATCTATGTAGAGTCCAATAGAACAGAATAAACAGCCCAGAAATAGACCCATGCAAAGAAAGATAGTCAACTGATTTTTTCAAAATATGTATAGGCATTCAATAGAAAAATAATAATCTTTTCAACATATAGTGCTGAATGTTCAAAGCAAATGGAATGGACCTAAATATAAATATAAATATATATATATATAAATATAAATATAAATATAAATATAAATATAAATGAGACAAAATATACAAAAGAGAAAATTTATATGACCTTGCATTTGGTGATGAGTGTTTAGATACAACATCAGAAGGATGATCAATAATAGGAAAACATCGACAAACTGGACATTATTAAAATTTAAAAAACTTTACCATTAAGAGAATGAAAAGAGAAGTCACCAACTGGGAGAAAGTATTTGCAAAACACATATTACATGAAAGACTTGTATTAAAATATACAAACATTTTAACTTTTTTTTTGTTTTTATGTGCAACCATTGCTCATTTTTTAATACACACTACTTTTTTTTTCTATTAGGAGTGTAGAAAAGCAATAATCAACATATGATCAGTATCAATACCTTGGAATGTATCAGAAATTACAGGAGATTAAAAAGCAGAGAGAGGATAATGGAAGAATTTATACTCGTTGGCTGTTTATAGAAATTGTGAAAATGTTGTATTGGTCAATAATCAATTGTACAAAAAAAAAAAAAAAAGCGAAGTACCTGAAAAGGTACCCCATCAAAGAGCACTGCTAGATGGCAAATAAGAAGTTAAAACATTCTCAACATAATTCACCATTAGGAAATACAAATTAAAACATTAATGATATAGGGGCACCTGGATGGCTTGGTTTGTTAAGCATCTGACTTCAGCTCAGGTCATGATCTCGCAGTCCATGAGTTCGAGCCCTGCATGGGGCTCTGTGCTAACAGCTCAGAGCCTGAAGCCTACTTGGGATTCTGCGTCTCCCTCTCTTTGCCCCTCTCCCACATGCAATGCATCTCTCTCTCTCTCTCTCTCAAAATAATAAATAAATATTGAGAATTTTTTTGAAAAACAAAAACAATGATATACAACTACAAAACTATGAGAACAGTTAAAATCATTCTGAAAGCATGAAATGCTGACAAATTTACCTTGTAAAGAGGATTTTATTTAGATTATTTCCCAAAGCAAATTGCTCAAGGGAAAAAGTTAAATGCACAAGAATTCCAGGAAATATCACATAATATATTCTTCTCTTGGAGATTCATATAGTAGATGTTCTGAAAAAAATCAAGCAATAAAGAAACCTATGTAATTTTATTTAAATTAATGTTCCCCCCATCTATGAAAACATAGAATTCCTTATTTTTGAGATTTTTTTCTAAATATCTAAGATTTTCTGTTACACATTTTAAGAAGTGTAGTTCTATACCATTGTTAACATCCGAATTTGCTTTCTTTCAAAAATATCTATAGCCTTTGTTTTGCTTTTTAATAACAGGCAAATCTCCAAACCTCTTGGCCAGAATCTTAAGTTTGTATAGAGGCCTTAACTGGGTTCAGATATTCAGTACAGATGGCCTCAGAAATACTTTATTCTCTCCAATCTTTGTTCTCCAAACAACTACAAGTGTGAGAATGGTGGGCAGAATGTACATTCCAAGGAAAGGGAGGGGGCGAGGAGCTTTCTACTGACCTCATACAGCTGGCAGGTCAACCAGTGGTCACATCCTCTCACAATGACCTCCTGCAACATACATTTTGTGTCACACCTTATGTTATGTTTACTCACAATAAACTATGACTCCCGCAAGGTCAGAAACTCTTAGAATTTATTCAACTCAATTGCAATTACTCTATAAATTTAGTAGTATTTAAATTTTTTCTGTGAATGATATATCTTTGAGACACATGTTCGCTTTTGGAGGAATCTTGGGCAACCTTCAGAAAAGAAAAGCCACAGTGAATTAAATGTTACCTTAGTGGACAATAAAAAGGAATCTTTGGACTGAAGGATTCTGACAGCAGCATATTCTGGCTGACCAGGCCATTCCAAATGTGTGTCTGGCCATTATTTTAAATTAAAAGATATACCACTGTCAAACCATAACAGCCAAGAATCAAAAGTGACAAAAAAATGTCAAAGGAAAAACCACAATTTTATCAGAATTTCTCATCCTGTGTCAGAATGCAATGTATGCCATAAATAATCTGTCCCTAATAATGCGAAAAGTGCCAAATTTTGTGAGATAATTTACTTTACTATAAAACATTGTTTTAGCATGGCTCAAGGTTAGTCTTATACATCACCCTCCCTTGGTTGCATTCAGTTTGCTTTATTTAATGGGAAAAGAGGGACAGAGGATACAGGTTCCACCCTGGAGAATTGCCCTCATCCTCAGTTTATAAATTCATCAGTCAGATATATTCTATGTCATGATGGAGAGCAGGTTAAAAACCTCTGAACTACAGAATGATACATACAGACTAGGGTGCTTTCAGATTCTCATGCAGACAACAATTAATAAAAGAAAACATAACCTTGAAAAATTAAAAAGCCATTTCAATTTATCTTCCTCTTCTACTGAATAGTTCATAAAATATTTACACCTTTATACAATTATTCAACAATAATACAGACTAAGGTGGGTAATGAAAGAAACAATTCCAAACATGATCCACTCAAGGTGTTTGAGGATTTACTTCACTTTGAAATCCAGTGTATATAACCCCATTAATGAATACACCATAGCTGAAGTTTTGGCAAACAAGGTATTAATTGTATGTAATATTTTGATGTTTGGGCAATAACCCAGTTCAGTTATATGCAAAAGCAGAGTTAAGAGCTAATGGAATTATTTATACACAATATATACTTCACGCTGAAGAAGCAAGAACTACACAACATTTCAAAGTAGCTATAGGAATACTTAAGAATTGTCATAGAAGTTCTAGATAGCAACTTGGATTATCAGTGGAACCAACATTTAAATATAGAACAAATAGAGTAGTTTTGATATCCTAATGGAAAGTATGCTTTCTGGTATTTTGCTAAATTGGTTTTGCATTTTTAAAAGAATGCACAGACATAATCCCTAAGAACCTCAAGGTATTCTTCAAGCTGAATTACCACAATGACCATTAATTTCTACCACTGTTCCTAGGTAAAATGTCTCTAAAACTAAAGACTCCCCTGCTTCCTCAGCTTCCCTCCCTCCCAATGAGTTATTTACCCCAGACTAAGATGACCTTCTGCTCAAATAGAGCACTTGTCAAGGGAATAAACAGTAATTTATACAATGCTACAGTTTCTATTTCCAACTGTGTGTCATCTTTAAAATATAAATCGATGTAATATTCACTAATTGCATATTCAAAGTCAATGTAAACAAAAGTAATTTAAATATTGAGTGCCATTCCTAGTTTTTTGAATAACTATTAAATGAAATTGTAAATATCTCATTTAAACAGCTGTATCTTTAATCATATTAAGATATCCATTTTATACTAACATGTCTTTTTGATAGCTTTTTTGAGCATCCTGGTTTGATTTAACATCCTTTTACTATTTCATACTGCTGCTCACGTCTCTGGCTAGGGTTGCACAAAATATAAATCGCCACTTCAAATGTCCCCAGCTGCTCTTTTATATCTTGATAGGTCCAATCATTCTCAACAGGAATCCTTGATAGCTTTGGAAACCACAGTAATATAGTGCCATATTCTTGATTTTTTTTATTATTATCTCATACTATGACATAACAAGTGCTTCATTTTATTGATTAAATCAAAGAATGGCATTTTCAATCTTTCAACTTTTACTTGTTTAGGCTAATTCCCCAAAATCTTTATAAAGTTTATAATTTACAAATCTCCTGAGTATATGAGTATGTACCCATATGTGTACTCTACACATAAGCTATTAGATAAAAGAGAATTTTTAGCAGAAATCTATTGAATTGTAAGGTTGAAAAATAAGCTGACAGCGGGACATACGGACTTCAAAATTTGAGATTTTTCAGTTGAATAAAATATTGGAACCAAGAATAATAAAATTATTATTATTACTAACTTATTTTATATTCAGATGTGTTTGTTCTCTATTTTGATTTATTTTTTAAATTTTTTTAATGTTTATTTTTGAGAGAGAAAGAGACAGAGTGTGAGTGGGGGAGAGAGAGAGAGGGAGACACAGAATCTGAAGCAGGCTCCAGACTCTGAACTGTCAGCACAGAGCCCGACATCAGGCTCGAACTCACTACCTGAAAGATCATGACCTGAGATGAAGTCAGACATTTAACCGACTGAGCCACCCATGTGCCCCTCTATTTTGATTTTAAAAGGACAGTACATGGCTGCAAATACATGAGCACTGTTACATAGAATACACTATGTAGAGTCACATGAATAAAATGTTTTTCTAATAATTATACAATTTGTATAATCTGTATTTACAGATTATATATACATATATAAAAAGCCAATCTGGATATGGCTTTTCAATCTAAAAAAATGTTTTCACATACACAAAAAGATAGCACATGGAAGACGCAGAAAGTGCATATTGAGTTGGATTTTCTAAATGCAATGCTGTGGCTCTCTAAGTCAGGCTGTCTCACCATGTCCTTTCTGCAACCAGCAAAGTTAATGCCAGCAAAACATGAAGACGTGCAATGCAGCCAAGCCTTTTTCATCGGAAAAAAAAAAAAAAAAATGAACAGGTGCACTTTATGTAGACTTATTTATACCACTGTTTAAACATATGAACTAATTTACCCACAAAAATATTAGTCATGTTGAAGTGAAATTTGTTGAACTCTTGATTTCCCTCTTATACCTACTATCATATTTCTTTACTGGACTTAGGAACTTGCAATTCCATGATTCTATGGTTCAGAGAAAGATTCTAATACTATTGTATTAGTAAGGTTCACAGATACCCCAAATAATACCAAAGCAGACAGTCTTTAATGTTGAGTAGGAACAAAAGTGCTCTGTAAAAGACCAGACTCAAAGACTGTATGAGATGTTATTGACAACATAGGATTATCCCTTCAAACCAGTCACCTTTCTTCTCTTCTCTATTGTTTTACCCACTCCCTAGAACATTACCTGTTAAATACTTTTACTTTGTAACTACATCTATCACAGTAATACAGCTCAGTAGGTCACACACACATAACAATGACCTTTCCAGAAAACATATGAATTTGACATAAAAATGTGGTGTAGTATAATTGCCACACATATCCTATTCTTAGTAAAATATCAATGCTCAGCAAACCTTTACATTGAAAAGAACAGATTTGCGATGCTCAGAACAACAGATGTTAGTTTGCTATTACATTAAAAACAGAACATAAAAGAGAAAGATATTCACTCGTATCATATGCTGTGAATTGATCATCTGCATCTGCCTGGCATGTTTGGGTCTAAATGAAGCAAGTTGAGTTTCCAAAGGGAGCATCCATTTACTGCCGCCTAGTCAAAGCAATTACATCTCTTTCCTGCTGCACTCATCAGTCATCGAACAAGCCAAATATTCACACTGCGGCTGAAACAAGAAGACCAAAAGGAACCAGGTATCACACACCGGGTATTGAGTATGTGAGTGAGATGCTAAAGAGAACAGGCCGGGCAACGCTGAAAACGGAGGGTAAAGGGAAAGGCTTGGAGCACTCAGCTTGCTCTCAGTCATCCTGTCACTTTCCCGCAGAATTAATTTAATTAGCCTCTCCCCAGCACCGGGTATTGCTCCTAACCTTGAATAGTGGCTGATGGAAGTATGTGTCACTGCTGCCCCTACTAGCTGAGCACTCTTCTGTTCTGTAATGGTGATTTGCCTCAGGTGAAAAATAGGATCACTCTCTTTTCCTATTGATTTCTGAAAAAGAAAATGCTTCCTCCCAACCAGCACTGCACTATTATTTTTGTTATCACTTTTCATGGAGCTGCACTCTTCTCTACGTACAATTGAAAAAAAAAAAAAAAGTATCAAACCCTTGCCCATGCCTAGAGGTAGAAACTAAAATCCAATTATCTAACTGATAGAAACCCTTATGTTCTATCTTTAAAAGGAAAAGGGCCATTGTTTTAAAAATAGAATGTCATTGCCAATTTTTAATGTGTGATTTAAGTTTACAAAGGAAATACACAATCACTGAAATGCAAAAATGAAGTTAAAATGTAATGTTTATATCTAAACTTAAATTCTTATTGTTAAAAAATATTTTTAAACATTCACCTTTCTGTCCAATTCAGTTTATAAAGTAATAGATAGAATTCTTGATCAGTGAACCTCACATGAGAATCTTTCATGAGAATAATCCAATTCCTCAGCCCTAGACTGCTTGTCCTTCTTTTATTCCCGAGACAAAAACATAATGTATTTTCAAGATAAAAAATACTATTGCTTCAGAAACTTTTGTTAGAAGAATTGGTCATTAAAAGGATTCTGTATCCATAACTACAGTGTTTAATGAAAAATAATTTACAAAGTTCCAAAACAATAAATTATAAAATAAAAGTGGTATGCAATGCACTTAAATTTTCTCCCGAAAACTATATAATCCTAATCATTAATTATATGGGGCGGGGGGGAGCTGTATTAAAACAAATCCAGTTGGAATTTGATTTCAAGATGGAAAGCTGTAACCTCCTTTTATTCTCAACACTAATTGAAATGAGAGAAAATAATAAAATTTTAAAAGTCCTTATATATAAAGATACAGAAAGGTTGAAAGCAAAAGAATAGGGAAATATAAATAATACAATAATAATAAATATGACAGCTCACTTATAGAAGCATTATTCTCAATGAACTCAGTGATCCATTAATTCAAAAATTTTACAAGAGGTTTTGATGAACCTAAAACTTGCAGAATTCTCCTATTTTACTACCATACAGCAAAGACATTGAAAAGGATGTGCTCATTGTTATAGAATCCAATACATAATATGTATCTTAAAGCATTCTAAATGCAAAATAAATATACCAACCTTAAGTCCCCTACCATCATGTAGCTGAAAGAACTGACAATTGCCACATATTAAAACTCCTTTGAAATTTTTGAAATGTTTTTGCCACATATTAAAACTCCTTTGAACTTGAAATGTTCTAACCTTACATAATGATCCATGATCTTATTTTATAACAACTTTGATAAAATAGTACTAAATGTATCATGCCTTTTTTCTAAAATTTACATTTTGACATTATGATGTAAAAACCTAATAGCAGTTCATTTTAAAGAAAAAATACACATGGAATACACATGGAATTTTGTAGGGAAAAATATAACGAGGAAAGAAACATATGTCCACCTGGGAAAAAATGAAAAATGTAAACAATAATTCTAAATGTATATGTGCAAAATTACATTGGGTCAATATTAAAAATGACATAATTGAAAATAAAATAGATCTGCAAACATAGTAGAAGACCGTACAGATCCTTCTCAGTAACTGGTTGTAACAAGAAGTGTCCATTGAAAGAAAAAAAAAAACTACTTATTTTAACAGAAATAATGTGTTATAAATTGTTGTATAAGTGGGTATTTCGGACTAAAAGAGCAAAAAGTACTGAGATAAGATTGAGATAATATGGGCAGGAAGCAGCTATTGTCCTTAGGGCTGAGAGACAAAGGGAAGAAGTTAAGGTTATCCAAACTTGGAAGCTTGGAGAAGCTTGGAGAAGGGGTCTCATGGAGCTGGATTCAGACTTTTGAGGAGAAGGCATTACCCAGTTTCAGCTGGTACTTCCAGAGCATTGAAGGAGGGCATCCATCCCAGAATTGAGACCTACATCTCTGAGGAACAAATGCTGTCCAATCGCAAGGGTTATCTCAGGTTCTTTAAGGAGGGACCTGGTGAGCAGGGATTCAGCCTGCTAAAGAGAAGGTAGCCTAATTGTGGTTGGAATTTCAAAGGTGGAGGGATGTAGAAGGCTCTGGGAAGTGTGGGAAAAGGCAGAAATTGCAAGCAACTTCTGCTGGAATCAATCTCTGCTGTTCTTTGATAAAAGTCAATTGATGGAACATATTGATGGGAACAATTAAATAGGAAGTAGTAATTTCCTTCCCTCTTTTCCTACCTTTCAAATTCCTTTATTCTATCCCATTGGAAAAATCTAAGAGAAAGCCAACTAGCAATGACAAAATGTAGCTTAAAGAATCTTAGGCCAGCCATCACAGAGCAAAGCTCTGGCAGGAAGAGTTGGGGGCTGAGGAATGATAGCTTAAAAACTGAGTCAGTCAACCCTTTTAGTTAGCATTTATAAACACTTGTATTGACTTTCAATACAATTACGATAAAATAACACTATTGCTGTACATATGCAACTACCTTTCACACAGCAAGGTCAGTCTCACCTTCTCCCTAAAAATGGGAGACAAAAATTCTATCGTTATATCCATTTCTATGAGTGAGTCACAGTGTCCATCCTTTGGCAATGTTAATTAGTCCTCAAATTCAGCAATATGTATATTTAAATATTCTGAAAAACAAAACCTATTGTAAAGGTGACCATGAACAGCATCATTAAATAAAAAGAAGGAAAATGAGAAAGGGAAAAATAAGAAGTAAAATATGCAAAACTGCCTCAAGTTACAGCTCCATAATGGGTCACACAGTTGATATTTATGACTTATCTTTCTTGGCTCAAAACCAACACCTCAGCTGATTGGGAATCTGTATTTTGCGAAGTAAGTATTCGTGAAGGATATGAATCTTCGATAGTTTGCTTGCTTTGGAGCTACGATAATGTTTTGTATCTTGTAGAACATGAAAGTTAACACAAGGTACCCCAGATAATCACTTGTGTTCCAAATAGTATTATTCCTGATATATTATTGGCAACAATTCAATATCCCCTTGATATTCAAAATGAATCACTCAAGCCAATACAATAACCCTAGTTGGTTGGTTGGTTGGTTGGTTGGTTGACTACCTGTTTGGTGGCATGAAAATCCCTCATCCTTGATCAAATGCATGGTGACAATCTCATAAGTAAGAGGGAGAGTGTATACACCTATAAGAAACTTTGCAAGCATCTTTCTAGAGAGTAAGGCACAGTGTAAATGTTTCTCACCATTCCAAAAGAATAAGTGTGTAAGTAATGTGTATCTTAGGGAGATTTATTGCAGATAGGTTAGATAATTTTATGTTGGCAATCATTTATGTTGAATAGGCTATGCCTAGTTGATTTCCCCTTAGTAATGTACAGTGGACTGAATATAACATGGTTCATTGTAGGTCTTGAGTCCATACACACACACACACACACACACACACACAGGCACACACACACTCTGTGTCATTGATCTAGCCTACTTCCTTTCTAGCTCATTTAGCTTGACCCCCAAAGGATCAAAGAAGAGATCAAAAGGAAAATTAAAAAATATTGAGACAAAATTGAAGACACAATATGCCAAATCTTATGGGATACAACAAAAGCAGTACTAGAAAGGAAATTTATATGAGAGGGAAGTTTAAGTAAACACCTACACTAAAAAATAAAACAAAACAAAACAAAACAAAAAAACCCAAACTAACCCTAAATTATCTGAAGAAAGAAAATAATACAGATTAGAGTAGAGGGGCACCTGGATGGCTCTGTCAGTTAAGCATCCAACTTTTTGGCTTAGGTCATGATCTCATGGTTCTTGAGTTTGGGCCCTGTGTCAGGCTCTGGGCTGACAGTACAGAGCCTGCTTGGGATTCTCTCCACTGCCCTCTGGGCTTCCCCTATACGACTGCACTCCCTCTCTCTCTCAAAATAAATAAACGTTAAAAATAAAAAAAGATTAGAGTAGAAATAAAAGAAATAGAGGATAGAAAAATATTTAAAAAATCAATAATAAAACTTAATTAGTTTTATAAAAAATTAACAAAATTGACAAACCTTTAGTTAGACAAAGACAAAAGAGAGAAGACTCAAATAAATAAAATCATAAATGAAAAAAATTATGACTGATGCCACAAAATGAAAAATAAAATCATAAGAAATTACCATGAGCAATTACTCACCACCGAATTGGACAACTGGGAAGAAATAGATAATTTCCTAGAAACATGCACTCTAGGAAGACTGAATCATGAGGAGAAACAAATCTGAACAGACCTATAACTAGCAAGAAGACTGAATCAGTAAACAAATCTTCCAACAGGGAAAAACCTAGGACCAGATGGCTCTACTAGAGAATTCTACCAAACATTTAAAGAAGAATCAATGCCAATCCTCCTTAAACTCTTCTAAAATACTAAGGAAGAGGGAACACTTCCAAATTTATTTTATAAGGACATTACCCTGATACCAAAGCTAGAAAAAAATACTTCAAGAAAACTACAGGCCAATATCTCTGATAGATAGATGCAAAAATCCTCAACAAAATAATAGCAAAAACCAAATCCAATAGCACATTAGAAACATCATATACTGGGGCACCTGGGTGGCTCAGTCAGGTAAGCGTCTGACTTCGGCTCAGATCATGATCTCATGGTTCATGGGTTCAAGCCCCACATTGGGCTCTGTGCTGACAGCTCAGAGCCTGGAGCCTGCTTCAGACTCTGTGTATCCCTCTCTCTCTGCCTCTCCCCCACTAGTGCTCTATCTCTCTCTGTCTCTCAAAAATAAATAAATGTTAAAAAAAATTTAGGAGGATCATATACCATGACAAAGTAGGACTTATCCCTGGTATACAGGGATGCTTCAACATATGGAAATCAATCAATGTGACATACCACATTATAGAATGAAAGATAAAAATCATATGATCCCTCTGATGAAATACAGAAAAACTGTTTGGCAAAATTCAACATGCTTCCATGATAAAAATAACAAACTAGAAATAGAAGGTAATTACCTCTATATATGAAAAGCGCACAGCTAAAATCACATCCAATGGTGAACATGTTTCCTCTAAGAGTAAGAACAAGGCAAAGATGCCCAGTCACACCACTCTTACTTAACATAGTTCTGGAAATCCTAGATAGAACAATTAGACAAAATAAAGATAAAGCATCCAAATTGAAAAGGAAGAAGCAAAATTACTTCTGTTCACAGACAATTTATTTTTATATGAAGAAAACCCTAAGATTCCACAAAAAACAATATCTAAGAGAAAAAAAAAACTGTTAGTACAAATAATTGAGTTCAGAAAGTTACAGGATATAAAATAAAAATGCAAAAATTTATTTTCATTTCTATACACTAGGAACAGCCAATCTAAAAAAGGAAATTTAAGAAAACAATCCCATTTACAATAATGTCAAAAATAATAAACACTTAGCAATAAACTTAACCAAGAAGACAAAAGACTTGTACACTGAAAACTATCAAACATTGCTGAAAGAAATTAGAGATTACACAACAAATGGAAAGACATTCCATTGTCATGGACTGAAAGATTTAATATTATCATATGATCCAGCAATCCCAATTCTAGGTATGTACTCAAAAGAATTGAAATTTGGATCTTTAGGAGATATTTGTACTCTCATATTCATTGAAATATTATTCACGATAGCTAAGAGGTAGAAACAGCCTAAATGTCTACTGATGGGGACTAGATAAAGAAATGTAGTTTATACCTACAATAGAATATTTGTCAGCCTTAAAAACGAGGGAAATCTTGTCATATGTGACAACATGGATGAACTATGAGGACATTATGCTACGTTTCATAAGATGATCTCAAAAGTCAGAAATATCCCATGATCCTAATTATATGAGGTATCTAAAGTATCTAATTATATGAGGAATCTAAAGAGATATCTAATAGAATGGTGGTTGCCAGGGGCTGAATAGAGGGGAAAATGGGGAGTGCTGTTCAATTGGTATAAAGTTTCAGTCATGCAAGATGGAAAAGTTCTCAAGATCTGCTGTACAACAATGTGCACTTGGTCTATAATATTGTACTGTACATTTAAAAATTTAAAAGGATAGACTTCATGTTATGTGTTTTATACCACAATGAAAAATAATCTAATAATGACTCTTAGAAATTTTTAATCACAGCTCCCTAGCATTTTGAGAAAGACTGCTTGTTTTAATTATTTATTGGGACTTGATGGTTTATTTGGAGGCAAATTCAATTACTACCCGTCACCTTAATTACTATGAGTGTGCTTTGCTCCCTGTTACTACTAAAAGGAAAGTTAACTTCCTATGGATATTCTGGCACACCTATAATGGGTTTCTATGTATTCTTTGAGACTATAGGTGATCCATAGTGTTATGTATGTGTAAAAAATCTGAGTTAAAATGTAATGACAGATAATTAATAAGCTTTAAAGACAAACTTCACACTCTCACTGAAACAGTTTTATTTGTTGAAATACCAAGCTAATTTTTAAATGCATTTCTTTTTCTAGATAATAACTTAATATGATCTAAAAGTTATTTAAAATTCTAGAGAAATAATTTTTTTAGGAATTGCACAAATGAAACTGCAACTAATTTTGTATTTATGGTCCAGCATACTTTCAAATTAAGACAACCAAATCTTATATCAATTCTTTACCTGAACATAATTCTTAACCCATAAATCACCTTTTTGTTTTTTCTTTAATTATTGAATTATTCATTAATATTTAATTATCAACTTTCAAAGACCAAGAATAATGTGCTGACTTCCCAACTTAAAATAGTGGAGTAAGTTTGATGATTTCTCTTGTGCTTTTAGAAATCTCAAACCTATAAGGCGAATTAGAAACAGAAATGCATATTTAACTTCAGTGAAACAAGGAGTTATCTAAAACTCCAAACCACAAAACAGTAGAAAGCCTGCCAAAAGTAGTAAAGATCAAGCAGAAAAATAGTGTCTTACTGTTTCAATTTGTATTTCCTTGATTATTGCATAGAGTATGCTAAAATTCATATATTGCCCTTTGCAATCATCACTTTATGTATTTTGTTATATCTTTTGATAATTTTCTATTGGATTATTCTAAACTATTATTCTAAACTATTTCATAATTGATAATTTCCCACAAAAGTATTTTTATATCCTGGATAGTATATAAATACTATTTAGAAATTAGTCTTTCTTCATTCATTTAAAAATCTATCTTCATGGGGAGCCTGAGTGGCTCAGTCGGTTAGGTGTCTGACTTTGGCTCAGGTCAGGATTTCACAGTCCATGAGTTCAAGCTCTGAGTTGGGCTCTGTGCTGACAGCTCAGAGCCTGGAGCCTCCTTTGGATTCCATGTCTCCCTCTCTCTCTGCCCACCCCAGCCCCCTCGTCTGTGTCTCAAAAATAAATAAAAACAAACAAAAAAAATATGTCTTCATTATTTACTCAAACTCCATATTTTAATGAGTTATTTCTAGACTCATATATGTGTAGAGTTGCATCAAAAAAACTACAATTATAGTTTTACAAAATATTAGGTTTCAGTAGAGCATGCTTACCAACCACCAAGTTTATTTGTTCTTCACTTTGGCTATCGTTGCATATTTATTATTGATGTGAATTTTAGAATCAATTTTCAAGTCATGTGATTAATATTGTTCTGACTTTTCCTGGACTTGAATTGATCATACAGATTAATATAAGGAATCCTTAAAATAGTGAGTGTCATTATAATATAGAACACCTCTATATTTATTTGGGACTTTTTATATCACCCATTAAGAGTTTTCAGTTTTTTCCATAAAATTCTTGTACATTTCTTGTTAGGCTTACTCTTAGAATATTTGTTGCTATTGAGAATGCCATGATTTTCACTGTATTTCTTAATTTATTATGGTTACTATAGAAGAAAAATTGATTTTGTATGTGTGTTGATTTGTACCTTTTCATCTTGATAAACTCTTTTACTGGGTTAAATAGTTATGGATTAATTCTTTAATTTTTTTCTTAGCTGACAATAATGACATATGCAAAGAATGACTTTTATCCCACCATTGATAGTGGGATGATTTTTCCCACCATTTATATCGACTGTTACTGTTTTTGTATTATTTCATTGGCTAGGATCTCCACTCTGATCATGTAACTTTATCAATGATACTCATGTTATTAAATAATTAAAATTAATTCGATAAATCAGTATTTGATGAATGTTTACTATGTACCAGAGTATACTCTGGGAATAAAAATCCTAGTTATTAAGGAATGGAAAGACTTAGGAGGCCCTTGCTTTTGTGACACTATTTGTAGTAGAGAAGACATGACAAACAAGTAAAGAAACAAATAAATTAAAAAGTTAACATAACTTCAAATAATGTCAAGGGCTGTGAAGAAAACCAAATACCAACTGAATGAAGAAAAATCTGACAATAGGAATAGTATAAAATTGGAAAATACAGCCAAATGAAATTTCTTTATCTAATGATACTTGAGCTTAGACTTGAATTGTGAGGTGGATTCTGCCATGTGAAGATCATGTGATAAATAATTTTTAAGTAAAAACAAAAGGTCATGCATGTAGATGAGCCTTTCATGTAGGCAGGAATAAGAGCAAGTATCAGAGTTCAAAGACACTGGTACACATTTGACAGGGGGAGAGGTGGAAAGTAATGGTTGGTATTTAATACCTATTTTTGTTTCTTCTACAGTTATTATTCTATTTAGATTCTCAAATTTTATTATTTTATACCTTCCAACAAACTTCACTTTATTATATATTTTCAAATGTACTGGTGTAAGCTGCTGTGGTATATTCTAATTTTTTAATATCTGCTCTATATCCATATTTATTTCCTCTTTTGTATTCCTAATATTGTCTTTCTTCCCTCTTCTTTTGTGTTAGTCATACTTGCCAAGCTGCTAGTTTTATTTTATTGAGCTTTTCACTATCTTCTCACAAATTCCATGATTTTTTAAATTTAAATATTGTATCTTTTTTCCTTCCAAGATAATATTTAAATTCAAGTTAGTTAACATATAGAGTAGTTTTGGTTTCAGTAGTAGAATTTAGTGATTCATCACTTATGTATAACACCTGGTGCTCATCCCAACAAGTACCCTTCTTAATGTCCATCACCCATCTAGTCCATTCCCTCACCCAATACCCCTCCAGCACTTCTCAGTTTGTTCTCTATATTTAAGAGTCTCTTGGGGTGCCAGGGTGGCTCAGTTGGTTGAGCATCCAACTTCGGCTCAGGTCATGATCTCACAGTTCATGAGTTTGAGCTCCACACTGGGCTCTGTGCTGACAGCTCAGTGCCTGGAACCTGCTTCAGATTCTGTGTCTCCCTCTCTCTCTGCCCCTCCCCACTCATGTTCTCTCTATCTCTCTCTCAAAATTAAACAGTAAAAAAAATTTTAAGAAGTCTCTTACGGTTTGCCTCCTTCTCTCTTTTTATCTTATTTTGTTTTACCTTCCCTTCCTTATGTCCACCTGTTTTGTTTCTTAAACGGTGAATGAAACGTATGAATGAAATCACATATTTTTTTTTCTGACTGACTTATTTCACTTAGCATAAAACCCTCCAGTTCCATCCATGTTGTTGCAAATGGCAAGATTCCATTCTTTTGATGGTTGACTAGTATTGCATTGTACATATATACCGCATCTTCTTTGGACATTTGCCAAATATCCATCGATGGACATTTGCGCTCTTTCCACAATTTTGTTATTGTTGATAATGCTGCTATAAATGTTGGAGTTCATGTGTCCCTTTGAGTCAGTATTTTTGTATCCTTTGGACAAATACTTAGTAGTGCAACTGCTGGGTTGTAGGGTAGTTAGTTCTATCCTTAACTTTCTGAGGAAACTTCACACTGTTTTCCAGGGTGGCTGCACCAGTTTGCATTCCCACCAGCAGTGCAGAAGTGTTCCCCTTTCTCAGTATCCTCAACAGAGAATATGCTTCCTGAGTTATTGTTTTTAGCTATTCTGACAGGTGTGAGGTTGTATCTCATTGTGGTTTTGATTTGTATTTCCGTGACAATAAATGGTGTTGAGCATCTTTTCATGTGGCTGTTAGCCATTTGTATGTCTTCTTTAGAGAAGTGTCTCTTCATGCCTTTTGCCCATTTCTAAATTGGATTCTTGATTTTGGGGTATTGAGCTTGATAAATTCTTTATAGATTTTGGATACTAGCCCTTTATCTGAGATGCGATTTGCAAATATCTTCTCCCATCTTGTAGGTTGCCTTGCAGTTTTGTTGCTTGTTTCCTTCACTGCAGAAGCTTTTTGTGTTATTAACATACCAATAGTTAATTTTTACTTTTGTTTTCCTTGTCTCTGGAGACATGTCTAATAAAAAGGTTCTATGGCCAAAACCAAAGAGATTGCTGCCTGTTTTCTCCTCTAGGATTTTAATGTTTCCTGTCTTACCCATAGGTCTTTCATCCATTTTGAATTTTTGTTGTGTATGGTGTAAGAAAGTGGTCTGGTTTCATTTCTTCATGTAACTGTTCAATTTTCCCAACAGCATTTGTTGAAGAGACCTTTTTGCCGTTGGACATTTTTTCCTGCTTTGTCAAATATGAGTTGACCATATAGTTGTGGGTCCATTTCTGGGTCTTCTATTCTGTTTCATTGATCTATGTGTCTGTGCCAGTACCATTCTCTCTTGATTATTACAGCTTTGTAATACAGCTTGAGGTCCAGAATTGTGATGTCTCCCACATTGCTTTTCTTTTTCAACATGACTCTGGCTATTTGAGATCTTTTCTGGTTCCATACAAATTTTAGAATTGTTTTTTCTAGCTCTGTGAAAAATACTGGTGTTATTTTGACAGGGATTCTGTTGAATGTGTAGATTGCTTTGGGTAGTATAGACACTTTTAAAACACCTGTTCTTCCATTCCATGAGCATGGAACATTTTTCCATTTCTTTGCATCTTTTTCTATTTATTTCATGGGTGTTCTATAGTTTTCGGAGTATAGGTCTTTTACTTCTTTGGTTAGGTGTATTCCTAGGTATCTTATGGTTTTTGATGCAATTGTCAATGGGATCAATTCCTCGATTTCTCTTTCTGCTGTCTCATTATTGTTATAAAGAAATGCTGCAGATTTCTGTACATTGATTTTATATCCTGTGACTTTGTTGAATTCATGCATGAGTTCTCGTGAGTTTTTGGTGGAGTGTTTTGGGTTTTCCATGTACTCTTTGTCTGGGAAGGGTGAAAGACTGACTTCTCCCTTGACAATCTAGATACCTTTTATTTCTTTTTTTTTCCTGATTGCTGAGGCAAGGACTTCCAGTAGTATGTTGAACAATGGTGGTGAGAGTGGACATCCCTGTAGTGTTCCTGACCTTGGGGAAAAAGCTCTCAATTTTTCCCTATTGAGGATAATATTAGCTGTGGGTCTTTCTATATAGCTTTTATTGTTGAGGTATGTTCCTTCTATCCCTGTTTCTTAAGGGTTTTTATCAAGAAAGGATGCTGTCTTTTGTCAAATACTTTTTCTGCATCCATTGAAAGAATCATATGGTTCTTATTCTTTCTTTTATCAATGTGATGAATCACATTGATTGATTTGCAGATATTGAGCCATCCCTGCATCCCAAGAATAAATCCCACTTGATCCTGGTGAATAATTTTTTTAATGTACTGTTGGATTCATTTTGCTGGTATCTTGTTGACAATGTTTGCACCCATGTTCATCAGGTAGATTGGTATGTAATTCTCCTTTTTAGTGGTATCTTTGTCTGGTTTAGGAATCAAGGTAATGCTGGCCTTATAGAATGAGTTTGGAAGTTTTCCTTCCATTTCTATTTTCTGAAACAGTTTCAAAAAACAGATACTAATTCTTCTTTAAATATTTGGTAGAATTCCCCTGGGAAGCCATCCAACCCTGGACTCTTATTTCTTAGGAGATGTTTTATTACTGATTCAATTTCTTTATTGGTTATGGGCCTGTGCAAATGTTCTGTTTCTTCTGGTTTCCATTTTGGTGGTTTATATGTTTCTAGGAATTTATCCATTTCTTGCAGATTGCCCAATTTGTTGACATATAATTGCTCATAATATTCTCTTATAATTGCTTGTATTTCTGTGGTGTTGGTTGTGATCTCTCCTTGTCTATTTATGATTTTATTTATTTGGGTCCTTTCTCTTTTCTTTTTGTTATATTTGGCTAGGGGTTTATCAATTTTGTTAATTTTATTTCAAACAACCAGCTCCTAGTTTTGTTTATCTGTCTACTGTTATTTTTTTTAATTTCTATATCACTTATTTGTGTTACAATCTTTATTATTTACCTTCTTTTTCTGGTTTTGGGCTTTATTTGCTGTTCTTTTTCCAGATTTTTTAGGTGTAAGGTAAAGTTGTGTATTTGAGATATTTCTTCCTTCTTAAGGAAGGCCTGAATTTCTGTATACTTTCTTCCTATGATCATATTTGCTGCATCTCAAAGGTTCTGGCTTGCCATGTTTTCATTTCATTGGCTTCCATGTATTTTATTTATTTTTTTATTTAAAAAAATTTTTAACGTTTATTCATTTTTGAGAGATGGAGAGAGACAGAGCATGAGTGGGGGAGGGGCAGGAGAGAGGGAGACACAGAATCCAAAGCAGGCTCCAAGCTCTGAGCTGTCAGCACAGAGCCTGATGCTGGGCTTGAACTCACAGACTGCGAGATCATGACCTGAGCTGAAGTTGGATGCCCAACCAACTGAGCCACCCAGGCGCCCCTCCATGTATTTTTTTTTTTAATTTACTCTTTAATTTACTGGTTAACCTATTCATTTTTAAATAGGATATTCAATGTATTGGTGGTCTTTCCAAATTTTTTCTTGTGGTTGACTTCAAGTTTCATTGCATTGTGGTCTGAAAATATTCATGGTATGATCTCAATCTTTTTTTACTGGTTGAGGCCTAATTTGTGACCTAGTATGTGATCTATTCTGGAGAATGTTCCATGTGTGCTTGAAAATAATGTGTATTCTCCTTCTTTAGGGTGAAATTTTCTGAATATATCTGTTAAGTCCATCTTGTCCACTGTGTCATTCAAAGCCATTGTTTCCTTGTTGATTTTCTGTTTGGATGATCTATCCATTGTTGTAAGTGGGGTGTTAAAGTCCCCTACTATTATTTTATTATTATCAATGATACCTTTAAGTTTGTTATTAATTGATATATATATTTGGCTGCTTTCAAGTTGAGGGCACTAATATTTACAATTGTTAGACCTTCTTGTGGATAGACTCCTTTATTATGATATAATACTCTTTTTCATTTCTCATTATAGTCTTTGGTTTAAAATTTAGTTTGTCTGATGTAAGTATGGCTACCCCAGCTCTCTTTTGATGTCTATTAGCATGATAGATGGTTTTCCACCCCCTTACTTTCAAGCTGAAGGTATCTTTGGGTCTAAAATGAGCCTCTTGTAGTCCACATATTGATGGCTCTTGAATTTTAATCCATTCTGATACCCTATCTCTTGATTGGAGCATTTAGTCCATATACATTTGGAATAAGTATTATAGATATGAAGTTAGTACCATTGTATTACCTGTAAAATTGCTGTTCCTGTTGATCGCCTCTGTTTATTTCTAGTCTTTGTTGCTATTGGTCTGTCCTTGCCACTAAAAGGGTCCCCTTTAATAATTCTCCCAGAGATTATTTAGTGTTCATGAACTCCTTTAGTTTTTGCTTGTCTTGGAAACTCTTTATCTCTCCTATTCTGAATGACAGCCTTGCTGGATAAAGTATTCTTGGCTGCATATTTTTCCCATTTAGCACATTGAATATATCATAACATTCCTTTCTGGCCTGCCAAGTTTCTGTGGATAGGTCTGCTGCTAACCTTAAAAGTGTACTCTTGTAGGTTAAGAACTTTTGTCCCTAGAAGTTTTCAGAATTCTCTTTTTATCTTTGTATTTTACAATTTTCACTATGATATGTCTTGGTGTTGACCTGCTTTCGTTAATTTTGAGGGGAATTCTCTGTGCCTCTTGAACGTGAATGACTGTTCCTTCCCAAGACCAGGGAAGTTCTCTATAATTTGTTTAAATAAGCTTTCTTTCCCTTTTCCCTCTCTTCTTCTGGGATTCCTATGATATGGATATTATTGCACTTTATGGAATTGCTGATTTCTCTAAGTCTATACTTGTGACCAATGTTTTTTTTTCCCTCTCCTTTACAGCTTCATTATTTTTCCATAGTTTTACCTTCTATATCACTCTGTTTCTCTGCTTCTTCCATCCTCATTATTATTACATCCAGTTGGTTTTTCATCTCAGCTATAGTATTTTTTATTTTGGCCTGACTAGTTTTTAAGTCTTTTATCTCTGGAACAAAGGTTTCTCTATAGTCTTCTATGCTTTTTTTCAAGCCCAGCTAGTAGGCTTATGACTGTTGTTCTAAATTCTTGTTTAGATATATTACATATATATCTTTTGAGCAAATCCCTGGCTATGGTTTCTTCTTGATCTTTCTTTGGGGAAGAGTAACACCGTGTTATCATTTTGTGTAGGTTTTTGTCTTTTGCCTGTTATAGAAGCTTATTATGTTCCCTGTTCCTGAGTGTAATGCTATATTAAGAAGGAGTCATACATTGTCCAGGGTGTGATACTTCAGGAAGTGTTTCTGGCATATGTTTTTGTGATTTGGCTGCTCTTTCCTCCAGGTCAGTCCTCTACAATGCTCCACCATGCTTGCAGTGGGGAGTGTTTGGACCTTGAAGTAAGTGTGCTTTTATTTGTTTGTTAAAATAAGACTGATTTTAAAAAGAAAGAAAGAAAGAAAGAAAGAAAGAAAGAAAGAAAGAAAGAAAGGTCTTATCCCCCCCCACAAAAAAAAAAGAGAGAGAGAGAAAAGGAAAAAGAACAAAACAAACAGACAAATGAAAACTCTAAGCCTGATTCCAAAGAAAAAGCAAAAAAGATGAAGGAAAGAAGAAAGCAAGCAAGCAAGCAAGAAAGGGAATCCTGATCCAGAAAATGAGAAGAGAAAATGAAAAAGCAAACAAATGAACAACAACAACAACAAAAAAAAAAACACTGTAAGCTTGGTTTAAAAAAGAAAGAAAGAAAGAAAGAAAGAAAGAAAGAAAGAAAGAAGAAAGAAAGAAAGAAAGAAAGAAAGAAAGAAAGAAAGAAAGAAAGAAAAAAGCCTGATCTTATTTCCACTAGAACTGAAGCTGATGCTGTGGAGCACTCTATGATCAGTAGACTTAGTGCATGTGGGAGCCTTTGGTGGTCCTCTGAGGGAGAAGCCCCCTGCACTGGCTCACAATCAGACCTGCCCTTGTAAAGATGTCACTGCAAGGTGCAGGGGGACAGGGTTTGGTGTAAGCATTTCCAGCCACAGCTAGGAGTGTTGTATTGTTAGCTGGAGTCCCATAGTGCTGGTGGGTGGGAAAAGATGACATCACTCTGCTCTCTCATCCCTGGGTATGGGAGCTGGCACCCATCTCTATTCAGTTAGCCCTCATAGAAAAGCAAACAATCTCCCGTCCTGTGTCCCAGGCTTCTGTCAGATCCTCGCTCTCAACTCTTCTGTGCCTGGACCATCCACACACCTGGCACCACCATTCTCCTATGTTTTATCTCTGGCGTATGACAGGGATTCGAAACTTCAAATCTTAAAGGACCCAGCAAGGCACAGACCCTCCCTTCCTCCAGAGGACAGCTGTACAGAGTTGCGCCTGTGCCATTGCTTTTTCCCAGAAAAGCAGCCACACAGTCGCAGAGTGTCTAGAATTTATGGTGATGCACAGAGAAAAGCTGCAAACACTTTATCTGCCCTCTGTGCGTGCCTCTCTCCCCTGCTGTTGAATGTCCACTCAAAAGCACCAACCAGGTCTTTTGTTCTTGGAGAGGCAAAATACTCTCTTCTAAATGCACTCCAGGAAAAAGAATATTCTCTCCCAGTGGGACCCAGAGGATCCTCACATCAAGCTGCCATTTCTGTTCTGGGTCTCCCCTCCTTCTCTTCAGGAGCACTTCCACCCTTCTGGCTCTACTCCAGCAAATGGCACAGACTTCCAAAAACTCAGAATTTCAGCTCACTGTTTTCAAACACTTGAGATAGGCAGTTCCTCATGATTTCCCCATCAATTGTTTTGGGGGAGTGCTTCCCTCCCCCCCCCCCAAACCCAATGCATTGCTCTCTCTCCTCCTCTCTCCTCTCTGTGAAAAGATCTCCCACCCCTTGCCGCCCCACGGCCTTTCTTTCTCCCAATTCCCCTCTCTGCCCCTCTCTTAATCCTCAGATTGATTTGATCAAATCAAATGATTTGATGTTGATCTAGCTGTGTTCCAGGGATGAGACAAGCCCAGGGTCCCCCTACTAATCTTCCATCTTAACAACCCCTCCTAAGTAATGTGTGAAAACTTCAGTGATTTTAAGATATCTTACCAATTTTTTCAGAATCTTTATTCTTACTGGAAGAATTGATCCAAATTACTCATTTCACTACTGTTGGAAGCAAAAATCCTAAATCATTTTTTGAAAGGCTGCAGCCTTCTAATCTCTTTCAGAGATTTCTGATATAATTTGAGGAATGTGATCATAAAATAATATTATGTAATAAATCAAGTAGTTGGTAATAAATAGATAAGATTAAAATTGTGATTTTTTTTTTAAGGATTACAGTCAATCAACAAATCTTTATTCATGAAAAGCCTGACTGCTGCATTTTAGGAATTGCATCTTTAGGAATATTCAAAGATAAGTAGTCCATAGTCTCTCTCTTCAAGGTATTCAGAAGTGAAAAAGCTAATATTAACTCTTTAATGTGATATAAATCATGCACAGTCCTAGGATTTAAACAGAATGGAAGGAAAATGGAAGGAAAACCTTTGGAATCTTACCTCTACCTAAATGGACTTTGTGTTTGCATAATAGCTTTATTTCTTTTTTAAAGATCTTTTATTTTATTATTATCTCAACTGTAGTCTTTATTTTAAACTTCCATAGTGTTTTGTCTCCTCTAATGTAAAACAGGAGGTAACTTCCCATGAGTCATATGCAAAATAGGTATTTCAATGTCTTCAAATTATTTTATGTCAATCTGCCTGAAAGTTAAGGGAATGGCAAGTACGATGATAATATTGAGGGTCTTCAGATACATTCACCTTAAGTCTCCCTGGCAATTAATTCAATCAGTTTCAATGAGGAGGAAGTGTGAAATTGGGAGACGAATGGAGCCTATCCTGTAAAATTGGAAACAATGAAATTTTTGTGACATCAAGTTCTTCAAACTAGACTTAGACCATGATACTGTATAATCATAAAGCATAGTGGACATGATGAAGTCTATACAATTCTTGTCTTTAATTTGTATTTTACCTAAGACCTAGAAATAATTCTATTATAGGTATGCTCATTTCTGGTTCACATAGTATATATAAACTATTAACCACAATATAATGTGATGACTTAAAAATCTATGTACTTTCAAAATATTATATGGAGGTAAGGAGAAAGTTCTTTCTGGTTGGATCAGAAGGCACTTTTAAGGTTTATGAGTGCCATGCTATAAAGGCTGGATCTTTTACTGAGCAAAAGGGATCAGTTCCCTCTCCAACACTCCCTAGGAAGACACTTTGTGATCAACTATAATAAATAATTAAATACTGGAGGCAAGGGATTTCTTAGGGATTGTTAGAATTATCTAGGAAATAGTGGGGCCAGAGAAGAGGAAAGGGATTATTAATATTTCCAACGGGAATTGATGATATCTTTTTAAATACAGAAGCTATTATTTGCTTGTAAATAATTTCAAGCACCTAAATTAACCTGGTTGATTTCAAAGCATTCCAGAAACAACAGGGTATATTCTATCAAGCATGAGGGGAATATCACTGAATATGTAAAAACAAAAACTAAAATATTAACACCAGTTTTTGAAGTCACCAACTAAGATTAGGTAGTATATTAAAATATACTCCATAAATGTCAAGGCAGAAAACAAAATCTTAGGTATATAAATTTCTCCTGAACCACTTCTTACAATAAGGCTAGAATGTAAAGCATTTCCAGGACTGATTTCCCAGCATGCATTGAGGACTGCTTTTAACTGACTATATCAGCTTTACCTGGGGACCATTTTAAAATACTAGAGGGGAGGCGCCTGGGTAGCTCAGTCGGTTGGGCGTCCAACTTCAGCTGAGGTCACGATCTCACGGGTCCGTGAGTTCGAGCCCCGCGTCAGGCTCTGGGCTGATGGCTCAGAGCCTGGAGCCTGCTTCCGATTCTGTGTCTCCCTCTCTCTCTGCCCCTCCCCCGTTCATGCTCTGTCTCTCTCTGTCTCAAAGATAAATAAAACGTTAAAAAAAATTTAAAAATAAAATAAAATAAAATACTAGAGGGCTGTTCCTTGAGCTGCTGCCACCAGCACTTTGTGCTATAATAGTGAGAAGTTAAGTTTGTTTGTTTTTAACTATAAAGGATTAATATTGAATCTCTTCCTTCTGAATAGAATTTTTAGATCCAATCTATAATTGCCTCTTCTTCAATCTATGTACACATAAACAGGAGTCACGTCTTTGTCAACCACTTCCAAAGGATTGTCAACCTGAGATATAAAATTGTTTAAGTGAAGATTGGAAATAAATATAAAATCTAATAAATCATCTATCTTGAAGAAACATCAATCACTATTTCTCTCAAATAAGTATTTTATCTCATTTTAAAGACTTTTCTGAGAGAAGGCTTAATTACGTCATAAATTATAATTTTTTCACTATTTAAAGAGCCTCAAGAGAAGGTACCACTTTAAGACATTTAGGTTAATCAAGGACATATAAAACAACCAGGATATTTATTTGGTAAGTAATAGGATGTTCAAGATGGTATATAATAATCATAGACCTCTCAATCTCAGATGTCTGTAAAACTCAGAGATTGTCATAAGCTTCTTGTCTTCCTGATTTTTGTGGCCCTTGTACAGATAATAAGAGGCCATGTAATTTCACCTTATGTATTTTTTTTCTGTATTTTAGTCTCTGATTCTATACCACAATATTTTATCTTGTTTATCCAAATTAAAACAAATGCTCAAGCCTAAGGTCTTTTGCCTTATGAACAATTATGGACTATTTTTCAGAATTGATCAAAATCTAATTTTTGTTTTGAAAAAATGTTCACATATATAGTTATTTGTATATAAATGTGATATACACATATGTGTGTGTGCATTATTGCAAACAAAGTCTATATACTTACTTTTTAAATTACTATGTACTTACTTTTTAAACATATATTTTAAAGTAAATTTAGCTTTCTTAGAAACATTCAATTCAAATAGAAATGACAAAGTTAAACAGTGTGTGTTGTGGTCAGCAGTTAGCAGTTCAAAATAGCAGGTGAAAAGGAGTGACAGATCTTCCTTAATCATGTGCTTTATTCTTTCAAAGAATCTCCCATTAGAGTATAAATCCTTCAAGACAGAAACAAAAAGCAAAACCTAAATCTTTTCTTATTTCTCATGCTTCCTATCTGAAATCCAGCTGAAATTTAAAAACATAAGAGCTTTCCAGTAGTGTAAGATAGATAACATAGATTAGATCAATAATATTAACATTTTAAACTTCTCTATTTTGGTTTTGAAAGGCATCTTTACATTTCTTGTTTAGATTGTCATTTATGATTATTAATTATTTCTATTTTTATTATTTCATGGTTAAATGTCCTTCTCAGAAACCCTGGTGTATATTTTTTCTAAGACCTACAATTACAACTCTCATCTTTTACAACTTTCTCTGCATATATCATAAGCACTTTAAGTATGATAATGTAAAACTATGATAATGACAGTATTGAAACAAAAATGGGTATGATGAGGAATCTGAGTGCAATCAGAATACCAATTATGACATACTCTCATATACACTCAATTAGATAGAGAAGAAGAATATTTTTAGACATTTCTTTCACCAAGAAGATATGACATCTAGGCAGAAGGAAAAGGACAACTTCATTTTAAGTAAGTATTTAAATATTTCATAATGACTATAATAAGGGAATAGAGGTTACCTTGATAGAGTTTGCTGTTCTTATAACAATTCTCTATGGCTTTCTAAAAAGATAAATTCATATAATTCTGTAATGATGACCTATATTTATAAATAATTAGAATGTTTTCATTTTAACTTTAGAAAAAAGAAAACATGTTTGTTTCATTTAGTAATATAACCTGTCACCTCATTCACAAAAATAGATTTAAATAATGTTTTTTGTGCAGTAAGTTGTGCTTAACTTGAAGTCAAATTGAATTGCAGGATAGGATGTATTTTTGGATTACTTTAGAGAAATAATTGCAATATTTTAGCAATACTAACAAACATGATGGAAACAATTTGTACCCGTTCATCAAAATTTACCACAAAACTTCTTAATAATGTAATATTTCTAGCCTTAACATTAGTTGATTTTCATTATGGTACGATTTCATTAATTTCCTTTTCACTTCAATGTTCATTGGGATTTCAATTAAATACCTCCTTGGCTTTCACCTAATACTATAACCTAGGTGGTATAAACAGATGGCCCAATACACAGATTAAATCAATTTTTGACCCATATTTTCAGGACTAATAATAAAAGCAGAGGAAAACTTTTCAATAGATTTTAAAAAGAATAATTTCTGTGCTACTGTTGGTGGGATTATTCCTGTGGTCTCTAATTTGCGAGTGAAGATCAAAAGCTAAAAACAAAAGGCACTATGTATCCACATTCTAAATTATCATAATATATCCAAATTATCATAGTAGTTTCCTGTAGAGTTTAATTGACATTTCCTGTCCCCTATATCAGCATTATCCAATGCAAATATAATGCAAGGGGTGCCTGGGTGGCTCAGTCAGTTAAGCATCCAACTTTGGCTCAGGTCATGATCTCATGGCTCATAGGTTCAAGTACTGCGTTGGGCTCTGCAGACAGTGTGGAGTCTGCTTGGGATTCTCTGTCTCTTCTCTCTCTCTGCCCCTCCCCCACTTGAGCTTTCTCTCTTTCTCAATAATAAAAAATATATAATGCAAGCCACATATGTAATTTAAAACTGTCCTATAGTCACATTAATAGAGGTAAAAATAAACACATGGAATTAATTTTAATATCATAGTATTTAAAATAATATATTCAAAAATTCAATATATAATATCTTGAAACATAGAAAATTTATATATATGTTTTATCCTATCTTTGAAATCTGATGTGTGTGCACACTTACAGTACATACCAATTAAACCAGTCTTGAGTACTTGAGTACTTTCAAGTACTCAATAGCCACACATAGCTAGTAGCTACCATAACAGTGTGGGATTAGGAAAGAAGGGGTCTCCTTTCAGGGGAGTAGTTTTCACAAAAAGAAGCTATTAAAGGGCTAGAGAGAGAAGCCCTAACTCATGAACACTGGGATGCCAGTGCCCTTGCCAATCTTCCCCTGGACAGATAAGAAATGAATACAGGCGTTTTGTTTCCTTATTAGTCATCTAGAGAATATCTGGGCTACATGCCAATCTCCCTCTACTACCAAAGCAGAAGAAGAAATAAATAGAGAGAGGTGGTTCAGGGGAAGATTGCCAAGCAATGAATGGACCAGGCCACTCTCCTCTGAAATCCTGGTTCCCACAGATGCCCACAAGCCCAAATTTTTGGCCCTGGAAAACCGATCATTTTGAGATCACCAGAATAGTTAAAGAAAGAGGCTCACATATCAGAAAAATATGTGATGATGCCAACATTTGGAAGTCAATCAGAAAATTTTTCCCAAACTTCAAGAAACTGTGGAGGCATAAAAAGCTCTTCTGAGATCCTACTGATGGAGCAGACTGAAGCCACAATCAGACATCAGCACCCTATGGACACTGGGCCAAACAAAGTGAGGCCAAAAACTTCTCCTAAGCAAGTAAAAGGAGATCTGTCTCTTCCCTCTTGCTCTTCTGCCACACACTGGGGGAGCCAGCAGGGGGAAGAAGCAGAGAGGGAGAGGTGTATGAAAACAGATCATAAACCAAGCCTCACCTCTCCCTGCAAGTCACTAGAGCCAAGGCTCTGTCTTGTACTGGAAGGGTGAACAAACAGCACACCAGGATTGAGTCCTAAAATGAAATAAGACTATGTGAAAACTGAAATTACCTCATGTTTTAGGGTCACTAAAAGCAGTGACACTTCTGAAGCAAGATGGTTTGATAGAAAAAACTTGAGATCATGACTAGGGGAAAAAAATGAAGCTATAAAGCTGTTATACATGTATATCCCAGTGAGTTGTGACTTTTCAATAAACTAGCTAGACATATACCACTCAAAACAAAATTTTGTGAGTGACATGTTTAAAAATAACATGTGTATTACAGCTGGGGTTGAGAGATGAAGCCTTGAGAGAAGTGTGTGAGATAACCCAAGCTAGATGTGTAAAGACAGATTGTGCAGCGCCCCAATACCACAAAGAAGGAGCATGTACTTTTTCTTGAAAACGAGTGGCCAAAGTTTTTGATCGGGAAAATGATGTGATTGTATCCTTTAGAAAGATTAAAATGTTGGAGTTATGGTGGACTTTACAGTAGAAAAAATATAAAAGGCAGAAAGACAAACTATCTAGCAGTTGTAACAAGAGGGAATGGGTAATTGCAAAAATAATGGAAAGGAAAAGGGAGAAGCGAACAACACTTGAAAAACATTTCTGATAGACACAATGGCGGATTGATTGTTGGTAGTACTGTTATGGGAAAGAGAGGAGATAAAAAGAGCTTTCTGGCTCCAGGTTGAACGTCGGGGGAAGGGAGTAATGAATGAATGTCTGAAGCAGAAGTGAGGTGTAGTGAAATGACAAATTAGGCATGACAGCATGTAAACTTTGAGATGCTTGCTGCACATTCAAGAGCCTATGTCCATCAACTAAGCATTGGAACTAAAGATCTGAAATTCAAGAGCGATGTCAGTGATAGAGATAAAAATTCTGAAGTCAACAGAGTGTAGTGAAAGTTGAAACCATGGCAGTGGATGAGATCTCCCTGGAGGAGACCAAAAAGGGCAGTCCCAGTAGGAAACACCAGTGTCAGTGAGGCCAAAGGAGGAGGGAAGGGAAAGAAGAGGTTTTCAATAGCCTCCCAGGGGACAAAGGCACAAGAGGGTAAGAATCAGGAAGAAGTCATTAGTCTCCGCAAATAGGAAGTTATTTGTGGCCTTAGTGAAACAATTTCATCAATACTACCACAATCAAAAAACAAAAAACAGATCAGAAAGAGATTGGAACTTGAAATGGAGGCAGTGGTTGTAGAATAACTCAGCGCTGTAACAGTTCTGAACTGGATTCAAGGGAGTACTTGTGAAGTTTCCTAGGAAATTGATCAAGACACTAATAGAGGCTATGAATTCTAGAATAAAGGTTGTCTGCAGTCCAGGCTGGCCAGATATAATCTTGTCCATAAACTGGACTGCACAACCTTTGTTACCCTTTCTAAATGAATGATCATTCATCAAATAGTTATGCAGGCTTTATTATTACAAACATACTACATTAAAAAAAAAAAGTCAGATTGTATTGTAAACTGCACCTATCAGAAATCCTGAGGACAGTTTAAATATGTTTGGAATCACTAAGTAGATAGAAAAAACTGCTTTACTTAAGTACATTTCAATAAATTAAATAATTTCCCTTTTACTCTCTCCAGATAATTATTACTTACTACATGTCAGTCTCTATAAGCAAAGTACAAAAATTGATGCCAAATTTTAAACAAAATCATGTTTTTCTTTGTGTGACAAGAAGTTGAGAGAAAGAGGTTAATTATAAACTATTTAGCCCCTTGTATTTTATTTCATTTAAAATATGCCAGCTTGAATATTCACCTCAAAGATCACAGATTTTAAGTTTTATTTCTAATAGGTATTATTTTCATTCATATTTAAATTTTAAAATAATATTATTAGAGTTTAATATTCTTATATTCCTTATAACTCCTGTATAAAAGCACACTTTTCAGAAGAGTGCCATGAATATAAGTAAAATCCTAAGTTATATTTTTAAATTTTTTTTTACTTCTGAAAAGCTAAAAGAATAACATAGAGGATTTATTCTATTTAGGATATACCTGCATTTTTGATATCCATGACCATCCTTTTAAAATAATCCCAAGGCAGAAGAGAAATGTAAACAAAGAAAGCAACTCCATTAAAAATTTGAATCCATTTTTAAAAAGTCTTTTACCCCTTATACCACTTAATGTTATAATTTCATAGGCACCCACCTTTATGTTTCTTTGTAAAGAGGTGTTACAGGATAGGACTGTTTAAAATGAAAAAAAAAATTAGAGTAAAGTCCAGTTCACCAATAAATATGATACTTAAAGCTAAAAGATAACAGTGCACAAAAATGGGTAATTGCCATCTGTCTCATAAAAACACAGAAGCCTACGCAAAGCCAACCAATATGTTCTGTCAAAGAAGTGACTTAAAATATGTTCTGCTAACACTAAAATGGCAATAAGCAATTTGAAGGAAAACGTATACTTGACCAAATTGTCCCCTACAGCTCATAAACACCTCTGCTTGTGCCCTTGGAGTTTATCAGGGCTATGGGAGACATTTATTGACTTTTACTTGATCTCCTATTGCCAAAACACACCAAGGTTAACACAGTTACTCAACACCTTTGATGCAGCCAGGAAAATGTTTGACTGAAAAATGTGTGCAATTTAACAAAGTAAGCAGCAACTGCCTGCAGGAAGTTCTACAACCACAATCATTTCAAAATGTCACAGTTAACCCAGTGCCATGACAGCTCCACTCTGTGAGCACCCCTCAAGACTGTCTGTTAAGAAGAGAGAGGTCAGCTTTTAAGTGGAGATTTATTTTTACTCCTGAGTTATCCGTTGAACTTGGATCAAATATTGTGTACAGAAAGTCTTGAAATGAAACATACTTCTAATTCTTTGCATTGGTTATATAAATAATTTAAAAATTTTTGAATGCTCTAGAATAATTCGTATTCACTGTTCTCTATTTGACCTGAAAGTAATATATATGAACCCATTCAAAACATGAATCAGAATACACACTAGAAGGCTAGCCAATATGAAGAATATGCTTATAATATTTGTTCTCTATCAATCCTGGCAAGCAACTCAGTGATTATAACAAATGTACCACCTTCCCCATTGCTAATTAAGAAATCACAAAAATGTTTGGTAAATTAATGTTTTCTTGAAACTTAAAAGTAAAAAAACCAAAACAACAACAAAAAAACAAAAAACAAAACAACAACAAAAAACAACAACCTTGTTTTACCAACTAAATGGGTTTACTTGGAAATAACAGAGGAATTGCAATTCAGGACATACAAGCCATGCCAAACCATAGGCATATCCAGGGATTGAAGCAGAGGAAAGTTACTTTATAGAGAAAAGGAGGAAGTTGAGAGAGGCTTTTTTGAATTAAAATCCATTGCAGGCCAGTAAGAGTTCAGGGCTCATTGGCTGAGTTGTGGTATTTTCTTATTGGCTGATCTTGTTGCTGGGCAAGGAGAAATTCTTCCTCCCTTCGGTTAGAATAGTAAAGTACGCTTCTTCCCATTAGGGATGTAAGGTAACTTCCCATTTGTGTCTATGGTTGATGACTAGTAGAGTATGTGAGATCCCCCCTTCTGGCCTCCCAACTCCATTTTGAATTTAGTTTCCTTTATTTGGTGTCACACTTTAAGGAGAGCAGAGTTCAGAAAGCAGAAGCAACAAAAAGAAACTCGGAAGCTAAGAATTTAAAACATTTGTTGCCATTGACTTAATAAATGATCTTGGGTAAATCAAATTAAATTGCACTTCTAGGCAATATCCCTGACTGAAGATGATATTGTGCTACAGTATTTTCACAACACTGTTAAATGTGCTATTTGTGTTGCTACAGGCAAATCATTAATGAACAATTCAGCTTGCCAGTAATTAAACTTGATTTAAATACTAAATGACCCTACTATGCCAGCCAACAAGAAGAGGTGGTTTTCCTCTATTCAGGCTTATTTGCTTCCATTACACATTATAAGCAAGATAACTTGCTACTCGGATCACTTTCATTTGGTTTGATTGCCTACATTCTGCTGAATAAATTTTAAATTTTTTTTAAAGGTATAAATGCTGTGGGATAATACAAGAGGACTGATAAAATTGATATGAATTATAATCACTCTTTTCTCCCTTACTCCCCATTAAAGCTCTCCTTGCAAAGAAGACCAATTTCTAAAATAAATATTATCATTGCATAATGTATAACCTAATCCACTATACTCTAATTCCTGCAAATATTGATACAGATCCCTTTACCAGTCTTAGATGAAAGATGTTTCTGCTAAGCCATTTTCTCTATTTGCTGATGCACTAAATATAAAAAATAAGTTTATTCCTAATGGAGTATTTGAAAACTCCTAGGTCATGCACTAGCCTGTTTTCTTAATAAATTGGGTCAGGTTTAAATCAAACAAAAATAACATATTCTGTTATAACATCAAAAGTCAGCTAGGATAAGGAAGTATTCATTAGTGGACTCCTATAAAGTGGCATGAGAAAATTTAAACATAATTTTGAGGCCTAGTATAATATGCTGATGACAAATGTTAAAGACAGACCTCATTTTATTGACTTCTAACTGACTTCCCATTAGTCAGTATATAAAATATAAGTATGACATTAAAAACACCAAAACTAGGGCGACTGGGTGACTCCATCAGGTAAATGTCTGACTCTTGATTTGGGCATGATTTGTGAGATCAAGCCTCGTATTGGGCTCTGCACTGACAGCACAAAGCCTACCTGGGATTCTCTCTCTCTCTCTCTCTCTCTCTCTCTCTCTCTCTTCCCCCTCAATCCTCCCCCACTTATTTTCTCTCTCAAAATAAATATCTTTAAAATAAATATTATCTCAAAAATATATATTTTTAAAAACCCACCAAAACCATGGCATTTTTTTCATGTCTTAATCTGCCCATCTAAGTGCTAATATTTAATCCTTTTACATGTATATAGAGCTGAGTTTCTCTAGATTTTTTTTTATAGTACTTAAAGCAATATTATCTCAAGTTGACCCCAAATATTATGATCTATACTAAAGTAGAGCATATTTTTAGAAAAAAAATTCTACTCGGCCAGATTTTTGTTAAATAGGCAATGTACTTCCTACACAAAAAGACAATCTATGTCTTCCATGTGACATGTCCATGTGACATTTCTAATATACAAATGAATTCCAGGTTAGGATTATAGAATAAAGCAGAATCAAGAAGTTCCCAACCCCATTGCTTAAAATGAGGAACATACTTTAAATAAACAAATGAGTAAACAATAAAAATAAACTGACAAAAATTCTTCTGTAGCAACCAAGCAGGCTTATTTCAGAAGCACGAGGAGAAACATGCCAAAACCAAGCAGGCAAACATATCTAGAAGCAGGTGACATGGTATGGCTTTTAACTCTCTTTCCACAGAGCTAGTGACAGGGAAAGAGGGTGTGTCTCAATAATAGTCTAAGGATTTAGACTGATATCTTCTAATTTGAGAGCAAGAAGATTAAGCCAATGATTGAACAGGACTGGGAAAGGTCAGAGGCCCTAAATACCAAAGGAAGACCACCTCAATGTCATAGGTCAGTAGGAAGGACCACCAAGAATTACCATCTTCCATGGTCCTCTACTACAATGGGGAAGTTGCCCAAGCCATAGAAGTGGAATATTTCCTGGGTACAGGGCATTTAATGGGATCTCAGAAAAGAGCAGAATATAAGTCTTTTACCTAGCTCTGTCTCAGCCTCAACTAAACTATCCCCTTCTCTACTTACATAGTCTGAGACCTTAGAAAAGTACCTTGAAAACAATCAATTTGAGAGGAAAAAGCAAAATATTTCCAAATAAAGTGGGCAGATGTATTAATCAAATTTTGTAGCAGTAATGCTGAATAACAACCTCATAACCTCAAGAAATAATACAATCTGGACTTGTACAAAAAAAACCAAAACATGTATTTTTCTTACAAGTCTGAGAAATATCTGTCATACTCCTGGGCTTACCTGTGAGAGTCTTGGATTGGCTCAAGAGTGGGGACTGAATTTAATTCTGCTTCACATACCTCTTCATTCTCAGACTAGCAACTGCTCAGAGTATGTTCCTTTCATGGCAGAAGGCAGAAGCCCAGGCATACAAGTCATCATGCAAGCATTGGCCATGGAAGGTAAGGTACAGAATCAATGTCACATAGTGAAGTTCAAAATCAACAAGGCAGGAAATTATTCTCCTCTCATGGAGCCAGGGAGAGAGTGAACACTTGCAGAAAGACAAAATTACTTATGTTGAGAAAATACCAAATATCAAAGAGAATTAGCTTGTACTACATCAGAACAACAGGATCTGGATGGAACACTTAAATTTATCATTAGCAAGATGAAAAGAAGTGGTGTGAAAACTATACAAATATACCACAGAAACAAATAATTTTAGAACACATAATGCAGGGAGCACTGACTGATTTCTTACCAATGTTTTATGCTATAAAAGACCTTAGTAAAGCAATTCATTTATGTTTTGAAAGGTAAGAGGAAATATGATAGTTCAAAGTTGAGATGTTATAACAAAAAAGTACACAGCAAAAGAGTATTGCAAAGCTAAGAACATAAATTGAGAACTAAAGGACACAATTTCTAATATAATAAGCAAACTCTAAATAGCAGGAATCAGAACAGACATGGCTAAAATCAAATACAATTAACGTTGAATAAAGGGCTGGAGGTAATCAAATGAACACAGAGATAGAGGCAATGAGATTAAAACAAGCAGAGCTATGATGATGGATAAGAAGGATGAGTGAGGGAGAAACAGCATAAAGGTAATGTGTGTTCCTTTAGGAGAGATTCCAGACAAACACACAAAGGAATAGAAAAACATTTGTAGATATAATATAAGAAAGTGATAATAACATGTAGAAAGACTTAAATATGCAAACTGAAAGAAATAGGGTTTTTTTGGAAATTTTGACTTAGAGTGACCGAATAGAAATGATTTCATAATTAATTTACAGAGATTCAAAAATAAAGAAAAAAGTCCTTCTCCACCCAGCTAACAAGAGTTCACTTCTAAGGGTGGGGGGCGGATACTGAGGTCAACCTTAGACTTCCTCAGAAATATTCCATGCCAGTAAAAATTGAAGATGTGTTTATGAAGTTCCAAGGGAAAGAAATGGTTATCAAAGGAAAGTATATCTAGTTAAAAATAGTACTCAGCAATGACATGACTCCGACCACAAGATGACTCAACAAGGTCTGGGATGCAGAAGCCATGGGAAAAAAGAATGGTGGCAGTAAATCCATTTACATGTAGAACTTAGATGAAAAAATAGGAATTATGGCGTAGAAAAGAACATAAGTATTATGTGCCTTTTCAAAAATAATGAGTGAAAAAGAAAGTAAATAATGCTAATTGTCTCCTGCTTCAAGTATTACTCTCTAAAATCAGATCATTTAACTAGAAGAAAACATGCTGACCCTAAACTCTCAGCTATTTTCATAATTTTTCTGCTTAATGGCATTTTTTAATAACTAAAAGTTCTCATGGTAAAAATTTTGCCTGAAATTTAGCTTCCTTTCGAGTTCTTCAATTTATCTTTTCTTTGGATAAGTTGAAAGAAGTAAGATAATGCATATCAGCTTTGATAGCATAAATATCATGGTGCCATTATTACAAAAGTATTTGTCTACACACACAACTCCCTGGTTGTATAATTCTCTAAGCTCTACTGTCATGTCAGCTTTGTCCTCAGACTGGCTTTCACTCACTGTCATAAGATTGCCACCAGCAGCAGCCAGGGTTTAATCAGAATTTCCAGGTACGATTATGCTCATTGTATACTGCATATTTGTAGGGTGTGCCATTCAAACTGTAGCTTGTTTACACAGGTCCCATGATGGTGGTCCTAGGTGGGGAACATACATTTGCTTCCCATATGTAAAGAACACAAGTCCTGAGGCCGATGCTAAATGGGTCATCCTTGAATGAAGCCCTCTAGCAAGTAGAATACCTTGCACTCTTTGGCTTAGAACTGGGTCACACACACACACACACACACACATCACTAAACTAATCGCTGTGTCTAGAGACAGGGATTACCAATCAAGATTGAATTAATTTCACTCAAATCACATAATGCTACACACTGGGGCTAGACAGTGGCTTTCATACTGGTCCATGGATAAAATAGATGTTTGCAAGACGATCACATTGTCTACTACAGACAAGTTTCCAGTCAGGCTTAATGTCTAGGAAGTGAGATGTGTGCAGAAAATAAATTACTCTACTGATCGTTTTTTTTTTTTCTAAATTGAAGTTATACTTTGTGACCCAAATATCTGCAAATCAAATGTACTAGCTACCCAACTGAATGTATCTTCTAAGATTTATAGGTGCCTATTAGAAACAAATAAATGTTCAAAAACAATCTAACAATCAACGAACACAGTAATTTATTGCTAAAGGCATCCTGAACACAAGAGCTCTAAAAGTATTGATTCATTGTAAATAATGCCCCAAGAGGCTGTTTTTAAAGCTGAATTTTAAAGTATAGTTCACAGATATAGTCTTACCTACACTGCAAGTATTTTTATGCGCAGGAGGTATTTTTCTAGCATTAACATAAATACAGAAATGGCAAACTCTATGCATAAAGTGTGGCTGAAAAACTATAGCCGGTCTATATGCTGGCGGGCTGCGAAACAAATAGAATCAAGCACACTTTAGATCTAAAAATAAGAGTAATCAGCATGACAGCTTTTCAAGAAGCAGCACACACACCCTCACGGGATGACGGCGAGGCTTCTAAACGACAGTGATAAATGTTGGAAATGTGGCAGAGCAAATGGCCAAGTACACCATTTCCGTTCAGAATATGAAGTTTTCAGAGTCAGGAAAAGATCGGTTAGGTCACTTTATCATTCTTCCACTAGAAACAAAGTATCAAAACTACACTGTGTGTCTTCTAATGTCTTTGAAAAGGAGAGTGGATAGACTAGATGCAAAAATCTCAAATTATCACAGGACCCAAATCTAATTTAAAATAGAATGGTAAAGGTGAAGAAAGCATTGAACAATTAAAAGAATTAAATTAAAAGAAGCATTATCATACATTAAGAATTGCATTTAAAATTTTCTGACAAAAGCTGTACTAGGATTTGATAAATGACTCATCTTACAAGAACAGAAATCCTTTACCAAGCTAAACTTAAAAATGGATACAGCCGCCAAATTAAGGAGCCTGGAAAGAAGATTTTGTATTATGAGTGATATGCTGAACATATTTCAAGACAGATGGTCAGCATTTCTGGGAACTGATGATCTCCTGACATAATAATGTGTGACATCATCACTTATAGCACGGCTACTATCACCTGCTGAGGCCCCTCCACTCCCAAAAAAGACAAGTCACTAAGTACCCATCCCCTTGCTGTTTTGCTTCAGTCCCAGATAAGTGCCATTAATGTAATTATTTATTTCTGATTTGAGGTTTAGGGCAATGGCTAAATTTTGTTATAATGGTCTATATTTAATTAATTTCTAAGACTTCATTTGTTTTTCCTTATCATTTGCAAGGAAAGAGAAGTGCCAAAAATGATTTAAAGCGAGGATGAAATTACCTCTTTTATAGTTCTGATTGTTAACCTAGATTTATAAGCCTTCGGAGCATCTTCTTCTAAATGTTAAAAGGGGTCATATAGAAACAGTTTTCAATTTAAACAGATTGAAAGCCAAGCATCCACTTAAAAGTTGGTTAATACTTAGAATGCATTTTTCCATGGAAACAGTATAATAAAACTGTGCTTTGCTATGCATTAAAAGCCAATGAATAGCAACTTTAAAAAAAAAGACATGTTTTGCATTTGTGTTTTTGATTTTTGCTATAAAAACTACTTTGGCTGTCATGCACCATGAATTTTTGCTACATGAAAACCCTGATCCTAAAACATGTCTGGCACATAATAAAAGCTCAGTAAATATTGGCTAAATAAAGGTACACTACCAAAAAAATTAGAAATCACTTACACTGAACCACAGCTTCAATTACCTTATATACGACTTTGCCTTTTAATCAAATTATCCAACTGTGAATTGAAAAATACAATAGACAAAGTGGTTTACATACCCCAAAAGAAATTGTGATCTAATGAAAGAAGACACAAAATAATGCGGCCTAACACTTAGCAGGAAATAAAATAATTTAAAGAATGAAAGAGGGAAAGAAAGATGAAAGAAAGAAAGAAAGAAAGAAAGAAAGAAAGAAAGAAAGAGAAAGAAAAGAAAATATGCTGAATAGATTAAGAATGAACTTAAGAGTTTTCTAAATTCACAATTTTTAACACTGGTTTACAGATATAAGTAATTAGATTTAAAACCTACTTTATCAGCATGGATATTAATGCTAAAATACCATATTTTCTTTAACCAGGGGCTAAAGAAACATCAGGTGTCTTTAGTACGTCTACACTTGAGGTGATTGGACAAGAACTGTTTCATTGCTTACTTTATGAATATGTTTTGTCTTTAACAGGAAAGAGATTTTAAAAATCAAAGTCAAAGGACTGTGGTCCTGCTACTTTAAGTACCATCACTGGAAAGCTTTTAGGCTCGAGTATTACCAGTTGTATTAATATGGCTTATATCAGAACCCTGAGAGGACACAGGCAGCACAGTCAAAACAGTGGCTGAAGAAGCTTTTAGTAAGGAATCTATTAATAAAGGCATGGGCAACATTAAAGAAAACTTACAGGAATAGTTAAAAATCCTGTGCAAGCAATAGTTACTATTTAAGGGATAAAGGGAGGGAGCAGTTGCCAGAAGCCTGTGAGTCTTGTAGCTGTAGGAGAGAACCTTTTGAAAGGAATGCTGGCTTTGTGGGGAGAAACCAGAAGGGAATAAATACCCTGATCTTTCTTTCCTCCAGCCCTCTGATCATCTCAGTGGTGAGACAGTCTATAGAGGTCAGCTTCTCAGGACATAGAGCAAAAAGGGAAGTGGATGAAGAGAAAATTGAGGGGCAAATGAAAAATAGCCAGGATTTGACCGGTAGAGAAGAGGAAGAAGCCTGGGACTACACAGAAGCAGGGAAAAAGAAACAACCTAGGCTTTAAGTTTGGCAGCTAACCCAAGAGACAGGCAGTGCATGTGATGCACCTTGTCCAAAAGGTTCTAGCTACTGTGAGTTTCCTTTGGGTGGCTCAGAGATTTCATCAAACAAATGCAGCAAAGCAGAGTGAGTTCCTCTAACAGATGTGACCTGAGATTGGTATCTAATTCACCCACAGTGATAAAAGCAACTGGGAATAAAGCAAATCTCACCTTTGTCCCACTCTGAGGGCAAAATGATGTGTGAGCACGTTAGCCTTAAGGGTAGGGGTCCATACTCATAGGAAACTGAACCACTAAGGAGAGAAACTGCCATAGTAAGAGGTGCTAGAAAAATTATATGAAAAGGGGATTACCAGAGAGTAGGAATTCAACAAGCACAAGGACTCCCAGGGCTCATCCAAGGCAAGTGGATATTGGATGTGCCACAGGTGAAACAATCTGCTTTAACCAACATAATTCCAGATGCTGTATCATCGTCTTAGTTGATAGGGGTTGGAAGAATGAAAGGCTGCAAGTGAAGTAATACTGAGAGTAATGATTTTATCCTGTGAGATTTTAAACTTTTTTTCATTTCTAAAGTAACGCGTGAATCTTTCTTCTAATAGTCAAAGAATAGAGAACCATGTACAGAAAAAGTGAAAGCCCCCTTTAGCACTGCTTCTAACAGATATGTGTGTTCATATATATAACCATTTTGTAGTTTAATATATTTTATATCTATATAAAATATATCATTTTTAGGTAGTCAACACTCTCCCTATGTTATTTTAACAAATGTTTTTCTCTCTTTTTAAGTTTATTTATTTATTATGGGGGGAGGGCAGAGAGAGAGAGAGAGAGAGAGAGGGAGACAGAGAATCACAAGAAGTCTCTGAACTGTCAGTGCACAAAGCCCAATGTGGGGCTTGAACCCACAAACCATGAGATCATGACCTGAACTGAAATCAGGAGTCAGACACTTAACCAACTGAGCCACCCAGGTGCCCTACAAATGCTTTTTCCATTTGACGAATAACATATTGGAAAACTTTTAATTGTAATAAAAAAATCCTCTGTCTGGAATATATATAACAAGTGGTAATTCTTCCAGAAACATTTGCCTTTTATATTTTGACATTGTTTATTTAGAGAAATTTAAAAATTTTATATAGAAAAGTTTTTTCAGTATTTTCCTTGATGTTTAATTAGAAAGTTCTTCCTCTCCCCAAGTTTGAAAAAATATTATTATGTCTCTTTCTATATATATATATATATATTTTACAATATATTGAGCATATTGTATATTTACATGTAGTTTAAGAAATAACAGAGATCTTGGGAAGATGGCAGCGTAGGAGGACGCTGGGCTCACCGCGTGTCCTGCTGATCACTTAGATTCCACCTACACCTGCCTAAATAACCCAGAAAACCGCCAGAAGACTAGCAGAATGGAGTCTCCGGAGCCAAGCGCAGACGAGAGGCCCACGGAAGAGGGTAGGAAGGGCGGCGAAGCGGTGCGCGCTCCACGGACTGGCGGGAGGGAGCCGGGGCAGAGGGGCGGCTCGCTGGCCAAGCAGAGCCCCCGAAACTGGGTTGCAAAACTGGAGGGGCCTGACGGAGTGTGTTCCGACAGCAACCAGGACTTGACATCTGGAAGGTCATAAGGTAACAGCTCTGCTCAGAGAACGGGAGGACTGGAGGACAACAGGAGGGAGAGTTGCTGAGCCCCAGACTACAGAGCTCACCTTGGCGGGGAACAAAGGCGCTCGCCAGCGCCATCTCCCTCACCTATCCCCCAGCCAAAATCCCAAAGGGAACCAGTTCCTGCCAGGGAACTTGCTTGAACCACGCAAACACCCAACTCTGGGCTTCTGCAGATCCATCCATCCGGTGGGTCAGACTCCCTCCCGGTGCCGCAGGGCCCCTCCCAAAGCAGATCTCCAAAGGAAAAGGGAGCTGAGCCTGCCCCTCCCACCCCTGTGCACCCTGCCGATCCACCCCAGCTAATACTCCAGATCCCTAGCACCACAAGCCTGGCAGTGTGCAAGTAGCCCAGACGGGCCATGCCACCCCACAGTGAATCCCACCCCTAGGAAAGGGGAAGAGAAGGTACACACCAGTCTGACTGTGGCCCCAGCGGTGGGCTGGGGGCAGACATCAGGTCTGACTGTGACCCCACCCACCAATGCAAGTTTTTCAAGACAGCACAGGGGAAGTGCCCCACAGTCCCGCACCACTCCAGAGACTATCCAAAATGACCAAACGGAAGAATTACCCTCAAAAGAATCTCCAGGAAATTACAACAGCTAATGAAATGATCAAAAAGGATTTAAACAATATAACAGAAAGTGAATTTAGAATAATAGTCATAAAATTAATCGCTGGGCTTGAAAACAGTATAAAGGACACCAGAGAATCTCTTCTACAGAGATCAAGGGACTAAGGAACAGCCAGGTGGAGCTAAAAAATGCTATCAACGAGTTGTAAAATAAAATGGAGACAACCATGGCTCGGATGGAAGAGGCAGAGGAGAGAATGGGTGAACTAGAAGATAAAATTATGGAAAAAGAAGAAGCTGAGAAAAAGAGAGATAAAAAAAACCCAGGAGTATGAGGGGAAAATTAGAGAACTAAGTGATGCACTAAAGAGAAATCATATACGCATAATTGGTATTCCAGAGAAGGAAGAGAGAGGGAAAGGTGCTGAAGGTGTACTTGAAGAAATCATAGCTGAGAACTTCCCGGATCTGGGGAAGGAAAAAGGCATTGAAATCCAAGAGGCACACAGAACTCCCTTCAGACGTAACTTGAATCAATCTTCTGCACGACATATCATAGTGAACCTGGCAAAATACAGGGATAAAGAGAAAATTCTGAAAGCTGCTAGAGATAAACGTGCTCTAACATATAAAGGGAGACTGATAAGACTCATGACCGATCTCTCTACTGAAACTTGGCAGGCCAGACAGGAATGGCAGGAGATCTTCAATGTGATGAACAGAAAAAATATGCAGCCGAGAATCCTTTATCCAGCAAGTCTGTCATTTAGAATAGGAGAGATAAAGGTCTTCCCAAACAAACAAAAAATGAAGGAATTCGTCCCCACTAAACCAGCCCTACAAGATATCCTAAGGGGGATCCTGTGAGACAAAGTACCAGAGACATTGCTACAAGCATGAAACCTATGGACATCACAACGACTCTAAACCCATATCTTTCTATAATAACACTGAATGTAAATGGACTAAATGTGCCAACCAAAAGACATAGGGTATCAGAATGGATAAAAAAACAAGACCCATCTATTTGCTGTCTACAAGAGACTCATTTTAGACCTGAGGACACCTTCAGATTGAGAGTGAGGGGATGGAGAACTATTTATCATGCCACTGGAAGTCAAAAGAAAGCTGGAGTAGCAATACTTATATCAGACAAACTAGACTTTAAATTAAAGGCTGTAACAAGAGATGAAGAAGGGCATTATATAATAATCACAGGGTCTATCCATCAGGAACAGCTAACAATTATAAATGTCTATGCACTGAATACAGGAGCCCCCAAATATATAAAACAATTACTCACAAACATAAGCAACCTTATTGATAAGAATGTGGTAATTGCAGGGGACTTTAACACTCCACTTACAGAAATGGATAGATCATCTAGACACATGGTCAATAAAGAAACAAGGGCCCTGAATGATATATTGGATCAGATGGACTTGACAGATATATTTAGAACTCTGCATCCCAAAGCAACAGAATATACTTTCTTCTCGAGTGCACATGGAACATTCTCCAAGGTAGATCACATACCGCATCACAAAACAGCCCTTCATAAGTATACAGAATTGAAATCATACCATACATACTTTCAGACCACAATGCTATGAAGCTTGAAATCAACCACAGGAAGAAGTCTGGAAAACCTCCAAAAGCATGGAGGTTAAAGAACACCCTACTAAAGAATGAATGGGTCAACCAGGCAATTAGACAAGAAATTAAAAAATATATGGAAACAAATGAAAATGAAAATACAACAATCCAAATGCTTTGGGATGCAGCAAAGGCAGTCCTGAGAGGAAAACACATTGCAATCCAGGCCTATCTCAAGAAACAAGAAAAATCCCAAATACAAAATCTAACAGCACACCTAAAGGAAATAGGAACAGAACAGCAAAGACAGCCTAAATCCAGCAGAAGAGAAATAATAAAGATCAGAGCAGAAATAAACAAGATAGAATCTAAAAAAACTGTAGAGCAGATCAACGAAACCAAGAGTTGGTTTTTTGAAAAAATAAACAAAATTGATAGACCTCTAGCCAGGCTACTCAAAAGGAAAAGGGAGATGACCCAAATAGATAAATTCATGAATGAAAATGGAATTATTACAACCAACCTCAGAGATACAAGCAATTATCAGGGAACACTATGAAAAATTATATGCCAACGAACTGGACAACCTGGAAGAAATGGACAAATTCCTAAACACCCACACGCTTCCAAAGCTCAATCAGGAGGAAATAGAAAGCTTGAACAGACCCATAACCAGCAAAGAAATTGAATCAGTCATCAAAAATCTCGCAATATATAAGAGTCCAGGACCAGATGGCTTCCCAGGGGAGTTCTACCAGACGTTTAAAGCAGAAATAATACCTATCCTTCTCAAGCTATTCCAAAAAATAGGAAGGAAAGGAAAACATCCAGACTCATTCTATGAAGCCAGTATTACTTTAATTCCTAAACCAGACAGAGACCAGGTAAAAAAAGAGAACTACAGGCCAATATCCCTGATGAATATGGATGCAAAAATTCTCAATAAGATACTAGCAAATCGAATTCAACAGCATATAAAAAGAATGATTCACCATGATCAAGTGGGATTCATTCCTGGGATGCAGGGCTGGTTCAACATTCGCAAATCAATCAACGTGATACATCACATTAATAAAAGAAAAGATAAGAACCATATGATCCTGTCAATCGATGCAGAAAAGACCTTTGACAAAATCCAGCACCCTTTCTTAATAAAAACCCTTGAGAAAGTCGGGATAGAAGGAACATACTTAAACATCATAAAAGCCATTTATGAAAAGCCCACTGCTAACATCATCCTCAATGGGGAAAAACTGAGAGCTTTTTCCCTGAGATCAGGAACACGACAGGGATGCCCACTCTCACCGCTGTTGTTTAACATAGTGCTGGAAGTGCTAGCATCAGCAATCAGACAACAAAAGGAAATCAAAGGCATCAAAATTGGCAAAGATGAAGTCAAGCTTTCGCTTTTTGCAGATGACATAATATTATACATGGAAAATCTGATAGACTCCACCAAAAGTCTGCTAGAACTGATACATGAATTTAGCAAAGTTGCAGGATATAAAATCAATGTACAGAAATCAGTTGCATTCTTATACACTAATAATGAAGCAACAGAAAGACAAATAAAGAAACTGATCCCATTCACAATTGCACCAAGAAGCATAAATACCTAGGAATAAATCTAACCAAAGATGTAAAAGATCTGTATGCTGAGAACTATAAAAAGCTTATGAAGGAAATTGAAGAAGATATAAAGAAATGGAAAAACATTCCATGCTCATAGATTGGAAGAATAAATATTGTCAAAATGTCAATACTACCCAAAGCTATCTACACATTCAATGCAATCCCAATCAAATTGCACCAGCATTCTTCTCGAAGCTAGAACAAGCAATCCTAAAATTCACATGGAACCACAAAAGGCCCCGAATAGCCAAAGTAATTTTGAAGAAGAAGACCAAAGCAGGAGGCATCACAATCCCAGACCTTAGCCTCTACTACAAAGCTGTAATCATCAAGACAGCATGGTATTGGCACAAAAACAGACACATAGACCAATGGAATAGAATAGAAACCCCAGAACTAGACCCACAAACGTATGGCCAACTAATCTTTGACAAAGCAGGAAAGAATATCCAATGGAAAAAAGACAGTCTCTTTAACAAATGGTGCTGGGAGAACTGGACAGCAACATGCAGAAGATTGAAACTAGACCACTTTCTCACACCATTCACAAGCATAAACTCAAAATGGATAAAGGACCTGAATGTGAGACAGGAAACCATCAAAACCCTAGAGGAGAAAGCAGGAAAAGACCTCTCTGACCTCAGCCGTAGCAATCTCTTACTTGACACATCCCCAAAGGCAAGGGAATTAAAAGCAAAAATGAACTACTGGGACCTCATGAAGATAAAAAGCTTCTGCACAGCAAAGGAAACAACCAACAAAACTAAAAGGCAATCAACGGAATGGGAAAAGATATTTGCAAATGACATATCGGACAAAGGGCTAGTATCCAAAAAACTATAAAGAGCTCACCAAACTCCACACCCGAAAAACAAATAACCCAGTGAAGAAATGGGCAGAAAACATGAATAGACACTTCTCTAAAGAAGACATCCGGATGGCCAACAGGCATATGAAAAGATGCTCAACATCGCTCCTCATCAGGGAAATACAAATCAAAACCACACTCAGATATCACCTCACGCCAGTCAGAGTGGCCAAAATGAACAAATCAGGAGACTATAGATGCTGGCAAGGATGTGGAGAAACAGGAACCCTCTTGCACTGTTGGTGGGAATGCAAATTGGTGCAGCCACTCTGGAAAACAGTGTGGAGGTTCCTCAAAAAATTGAAAATAGACCTACCCTATGACCCAGCAATAGCACTGCTAGGAATTTACCCAAGGGATACAGGAGTACTGATGGGCCAATGTTTATAGCAGCACTCTCAACAATAGCCAAATTATGATGTACCCCAATGTTTATAGCAGCACTCTTAACAATAGCCAAATTATGGAAAGAGCTTAAATGTCCATCAACTGATGAATGGATAAAGAAATTGTGGTTTATATACATAATGGAGTACTACGTGGCAATGAGAAAGAATGAAATATGGCTCTTTGTAGCAACATGGATGGAACTGGAGAGTGTTATGCTAAGTGAAATAAGCCATACAGAGAAACCATACAGATACCATATGTTTTCACTCTTATGTGGATCCTGAGAAACTTAACAGAAACCCATGGGGGAGGGGAAGGGAAAAAAAAAAGAGGTTAGAGTGGAAGAGAGCCAAAGCATAAGAGACTCTTAAAAACTGAGAACAAGCTGAGGGTTGATGGGGGGTGGCAGGGAGGGGAGGGTGGGTGATGGGTACTGAGGAGGGCACCTTTTGGGATGAGCACTGGGTGTTGTATGGAAACCAATTTGACAATAACCTTCATATATTGAAAAAATAAAAATAAAAAAATTAAAAATAATAAAATAAAATAAAAACTGCCCTCAAAATAAAAAAAAGAAATAACAGAAAGATCTTAGGTACACTTTACTCAGTTTCTACCAATAGTAATATTTATAAATCCACAGAATATTATCATAACCAGGATTTGACATTGTTATAAGCCACCAATCTTATTCAATTTTCCCATTTTTCTTATACTCATTTGTGTGTGTAATTTTATACAATCTTATCATATGTGCAGGTTAGTGTATCTGTGACCATTGTCAAGATATTGAACACTTCCATCACTGCAAAATATATCCTGTTGACTTTTCATAATCCCATCCATCCCCTTCCCCTCACCTCACTCCATCCCTGGTCCCTAACCCTGGCAAACTACTAATCTCTTCTCCATTTATAAAAGTTTGTCATTTCAAAATGTTAAATAAATTGAATCATACAGCCTCTGACCTTTTAGTTTTGCCTTTTTTTTTTTCTTTCTCAGCATGGTGTATAGGTACTACAGTTTAACTATTTACTGTTGGACATCGAGGCTGATTCTAGTTTCTGGCTATTATGAATAAAGCTGCTAAACACATCTGTGTACAGATTGTTATAAGAACCTAAGTTTTCATTTATCTGGGATAAATTCCTAGGAATAAAACTGATGAGTCATGTAATAACTGTATGTTTAGCTTTGCAAGAAACTGCCAAATTGTTTTCCAGACTATATATTATTTTACATGTCCATCAGCAATGTATAAGTGATAGCGTTTCTCTGCATGCTCGTCAGCATTTGATGTTGTCACTTTTTTAGTCTTTTTGATAGGTGTGTGGTCACTGTAGTCTTAATTTGTATTTCCCTTATGGCTAATGATGTTGAATAACTTCTCACATGCTTGTTTGCAATCTGTATATCATCTTCCATAAAATGTCTGACTATGCCTTTTCCCATTGTCTAGTTTGACTTTTTGTATTTTACTGTTGACTTTTGAGATATATATATATATATATATATATATACACACACATATATACACACACACACACACACACACACACTTGAGGTTTGTATGTGTGTGTGTGTGTATATATATATATATATATATCTTGGAAAATATATATATAATATATATTTGATATATGTGTCAATAATATATATAATATATTTTATATATAATTATATATATAAATAATTATATGTGTGTGTGTGTGTGTGTGTGTGTGTGTATATATATTCTAGGTATTTGTCCTCTGTTGGACATGTGGTTTGCCAACATTTTCCCCGTCTGTAACTTGTCTTTTCATCCATTAAGGAGCCTTTCACAGAGGAAACATTTTCATTTTGATAAGATCCAATTTATCAATTTTTATATTGTGTTAAATCCTATATCTCAGGAGTTCGCAGCTAGGTTATGTTGAAACTTAACCCTAGGTATAGGCCTAGTAGCCAATAGAAGTGGAGGAAGATCCTGAGAGAGGTGTAGGTTGACCTGTAGGAAACACCAAGATTACAGAAGACACAAATTCTTAACAGGAAGCATTAAAAGGTATAAAGGAATTTAGCAATTTCAAAAAAAAAAAAAAAGGATTTTTGAGAGCATCATCCCAGATGCCCTCATCCCAATGTCAGGATGTCATTCTTTCCTAAATAGGGCCTAACCTGACATAGCTGACCTGCTTCAGTAGGCATTTAAACTTGGGAGCTCAGACAGATACTCTGCCAATTAAGCCCTTGTCCTAGTCTACATTTTTCTCTGCTCTCCCAATGGAGGAAATGAGGCCCTCATTATCAGCTACCAAGGAAACCCTTACACTTTCACACTTGTGTTTCAATTGACAGTTCATCACTCTCAGCCTGTTATCTTTTTCTAGAGTTTCAGTATAGTTTAGCAATAACCATTCAATCCCATTAGTCTTATAGATATTGGGTTTTTTCATATTTTTCAAATGCTTGATACATTGTACTGGTAATGCTTTCTCCTTCACAATTATATGAGCCCAAATTCATCATTATTTTTTTACAGATTGAAATTTTTACAATGGGATCACCAGTTGTGCCAGGGGTTACCTGTGTCCTACCCACCATCAGTGCTGCTGGAGGGTGAGTACTCCAACCTTCAAATATTATATTATTGCCTGTTTGTCCAAGCCACTCCTGGCATCAATTGTTGCAGTTTTATTTCTCCAGGAAACAAACCCTGAGACAGTTTTCTGTTCAGGTTGTTTATCATGAAGTGCTCCTGGGATCGACATGTGTGGAAGAAAGGAGGAGGAAGCAGGACTGACAGTGAGAGAATAGTTGAGCTATGAGGTAGGTCAGTAGATTTGATTCACCCAAACTTACAGACTTCACAGAGATCTCTGGAGTTGAAATGGCCCATCAAATTGTTCTGTGTTCTGGCAAAATGTTCAGGCCCTCTTACCTCCATTCAGTCTTTGGATGTGAGACATCCCTGAAAAGGCATAAAATTGGGCAAGAAGCCTCCTGAGAGCCTCTAGCCAATGCATCTCTGCAGGGGATGTCAGGTGAAGTCAGGGAGTCCTTATTTGAAAGGAGATCAGAGTGGCATATCTGCATATCCTGCCCAAATGCTCAAATCCAATGTCTAAATGTAGAAGCGTACACCTACCCACCAGGAACTGCTGGCAAGGGTGATGGTGTATAATACCACAGGGGTATGAAGAATTGAAACAAGTATTTCAATCTACTACACCTGTGGATGGTAACTAAGTGGATTATTCTTGCCTTGAATGAAGAAAAGTGTCATTTTTAGTGTGAATGAAAAAGCACTGCAGAATAAATTAAAGGAAAGACAAGAAAGAAAATACCATCTAAAAGACTGCATGCATGAGTTCGAAAATTACGAACTGAGGAATCTAAACAATTCCTTTAGAAAACTAAAAGAAGTAATTTCTAGATCTTCAACTTCCATGTGTCCTCTTTCCTACAATGAATCTTCTTGGGAGTATAACTGTAGTCAAGGAGTCATGATGTTTCTCTTGGCCTTTCCCCAGTGGTCACTGGGGCTGGTTCACACAGGCTCATGAGAGTCAATTGTGAAATTTTCAGAAATTTTGCAAGCCAGTCGTTAAGCACAGCTGTTACTAAAAATTAAGTAATGTAAACATAATAATCAAATAAATTGTGTTAAAAGCCAAAGATAGCAAATACTCAAAGCTCATCACATCCCTTTAATTTTACATTTTTACTATTATCTGTTTTGACATTATTTACATCTACTACATCTATTTGTTGGATATATTATATTATGGTATTTTGCTATATATTTCTTCCAAACTCCACATGCAGTGACATCCCCGTGGTCATTTGAAATCACTAAGTAAATTGACAAACACTGCAAAGGAGTTTGGTTTATTGTTACTGATTAGCTACACTTTAGAAAGTGAAGGAGAAAATGTTAAGAATTCAGATAAAATTTAAAAGTGTCCATTACTTTGTGAATGGTACAAAAAAAAAAATGAGGAAATATTCTTCCAGGAATTGAAAACTATGAACTGATTCAGCTAAGAAATCACTCACGTCATTGACAAGTCAAATTCTGACATGTTTTTGTTGTTCCACTTTCATCTTTCTTGTTATTGTAAATAAATTATCAATCAGCATTCATGTCAGAACTGTGTTCATCCATCAGTTGCAATCAAGGATTGACTATGGATACAAGAGTTTGCCAAAAATCAACAAAAGCATCCTATAAGAATCAATTTCCCATATGGAATTTATAATGAAGACTACTGTGCATTTTATTATCACCTGCAAATTGTATACTGCACATTGTATAAATAAAATTTGTAATAACTTATATATATATATATGTATGTATATATATATGTATATGCACAGTATTTTTCTTAGTCAGTTGTTCAGCTTTTACTAGCACACCACTGCCACCACATCCTCCATTGCCCTTCTTTCACTCTACATCCATTTTATGGTGCTTTGCTCCTGAGTGTTAAGTCCTTGGAAGTACCAAACAGAAGGACAATTAAAGTATTGGTGCCAACTCTTAAGTTCTTTTAATGAACACATCATAAACTTCACTAATGCTTTTTGTCACTCCTTGTCATCTGCAAAGCACAGTGTTAGAGTGTTCTGAACTCATCTCTATTAAAGAGTAGTAGTGGAGATAATAAAAAAAAAATTTCATTTGGTGACCTCAACTTCCTTTCCTTTTAGCATTGTCAAAAACTGCAATGCTTTTGATGTTGATTTCCATGCTAGCAAAGGAATTATTATCGGTAAGAAATATTGAAGGTGACATGCTTTATTTCATTTAGGAAGCAAACTCATGTAACGAATCCATTCTTTACCTATCTTTGAATTCAGAAGTAAAATGGTTGTCATAATAAAATGTATTAACATATTTATTGAATTGAAAAATAGAGTCAGGCTTTTCTGACAGGAAATAACACTGATTTGGCTGATTGACTTGACAATGAGAGCTGGCTTTGCCAATTAGGTTTCATGACATCTTCCAAAACTTGAAGAAGCCAAATCTGAAGTTCCAAGGTTTACACAAGAGTTTGTTCAATAAATATGGTAATAGCATTTCATTCAAAATATTAAATAGGCAAAGGCATATTTGAATTAATAATATTTCTATCTTCTGAATATATGTCTCTAAGTGGAAAAGTAGCAGGTATAATTAAATCATTTGATAGAGTAAAAAGGTCTTCTGCAAATATTATTATTATTTCTAACTCTTTTTTTTGACAAAACAATAAAGACTTCCTCAAGTTGTTAGATAATCATAAACTATTTTTTTGATGATAGATCATTAGGTGACATTGGTATGCAACACAAAAAGAATTCAAAGAATTGAGATTATTATTGAAAAATTATTTTCATTTCTATTTATACATAACCAAAATTGCTCAGTGATTACTTGTAGAAATGTGAAAATAGCCTGAGAATTGATTCTCTCCTCTTCTTCTAGTAATAAATAATATTTATTTAAAAAATAAGTTTTATCTGTTTCATTAAGAAATATCTTTTTAATAAAGTTGTTTTACATGTTTTAAATTATATGTACCAAAATTTTAATAGTTTATGCTATTTTCAGTGACTCTTTAAAAATAATTATAGTGGGGGCACCCAGGTGGCTCAGTTGGTTGACCGTTCAACTTTGGCTCAAGTCATGGTCTCACAGTTTGTGAGTTCGAGTCCTACGTCAGGCTCTGTGCTGACAGCTCGACTTTTTTCCTTAGGGAAAAAAAGCCTGCCTCAGATTCTGTGTTTCCCTCTCTCTCTGCCCCTCCCCTGGTCGTACTCTGTCTCTGTCTCTGCCTCTCTCTCTCTCTGAAAAATAAATAAACACTAAACACTTTTTAATAAAAAAAATAATTATAATGATCAATCAATCCAGAAGAATTTTTAATATGTAAATTGTATAGTGACTAGAAATAAAATTTTATATGCATGTGTTTGCATTTGTATAAGCTATCTACATAGAATTTTTTATTTTTTGTTTTTGTTGCCAAGTTTAGGTGATAAATAGATGTTGTACAAGCTTTAAAAGTTTATACATTAGGATAAATTTTAAGTGAAGTGGAAGGAAAATTAAGGTAAAAGAAGAAAGGAATGATGTAAATGATTATATAAAAAGAGCTTGCTCATGTGTTTTTAAATACACAATATGGTATCAAATCACTGTGATTTTATTCATATGTGGAATTTAAGAAATAAAACAAACAAACATGGGGGAGATAAAAGAGAGGAAAAACAAGGAAAAGACTCTTAACTATAGAGAACAAACTGACTTATTACCAGTGGGGAGGTGAAAGGGGGCATATGTTAAATGAGTGATAGGCATTAAGGAGTACATTTGTGATGAGCACTGAGTGTTGTATGAAAGTATTGAATCACTAAATTCTATACCTGAGACTAATATTATGCTGTATGTTAACTAACTGGAATTTAAATAAAAACTTTAAAAAAACACAGAACAAAAAATTATTATGGTATTTAGATTCCACTGGAGATTTTTAAGTGAGTAATTAAACCATTTTACTTAAAAATTTAAATATGTAAATTGTGCCAGAAACTGTATATTTTGAAACTACTTACAGTCATAAAGAATTTTGGTTGTTAACTTTAAAAAAGTAGGAGGATTTTTTTTTTTTTACAATTCATTTACGTGATATGTGAGCTACAAATAGTGGAAGACTGCTAAGCTAAAACATCTAGAAGGAATTGAGTCAAGAGATTATAATTTAATAAATAGTGAAGCTAATGTATTTTTTTTGAAAGATATTATTTGGACAGCCAGAAGTTCTTTGATAAATTAATAGTGCAATTCTGAGGAACTAGATGACAGAAAAACCTGGCAGCTCATTTACTATCCAGGAGGTTCCCTAAAAAGGTGTCCAGAGAAATCTAAATACTCACTAATATTACTGATATGTCGAAGATTTAGAGAAAAGTAACTTCCTGATACAACCAGACTGTTCTGTTTAATTAAATCATGGAAAATTGTGAAAGGTTTGAAATTGATTTAAATGCATTGGGAATTGGGCTGCATGATAGCAGTTGAAAATGGCAGTTGGATGAATATAAGGTAATCGCATATTGTCAGAAAAAAGTCTCTGAATCTGACTGGAAACAAATTTCTATTGAAAATATGCACTAACCCGTGCTCTGATTTAAGTGGTTTCTCACAAATGTTAGAATTCTTAGTAAAGAGCCTATTTCACCAGTTCTGATGAAGGCTTAGCATAATCAGATATACTACATGCAATTCTACTATTTTTAAATGTTTCTTCTCTGTTCCTGTTCTTATCCCTCCTTTTTAGGAATCATTCTGAAATGGAAAAACTAGGTTGAGTGTACATGCATTTTCATGTCCTAGGGAAATTTGTACTCGGACAAGAGTGCTGGAATGTATTGTGTTAAAAAAAGGAAATAGAGAAGATGAAAGAAGAATCATTGCATCCTCACAACACATGCTTGAATAAGAGTGGATCAGAAGTAACTCTTTATTAAAACCTTTATTATATATTCCACAGTGTCATCAGTCATCATTCGCTGGTCTCTTTGGGATCAGAAACGATACCAATTCATTTTGCACATTACTCAGAAGTGCAACAAAGTAAAACAGAAACCTAATGAATGCTGTTGGTAATTATCATTACCAGACAATTTAAAAATTACCCCCTCCTCTTCAGAAAAATTTTGAATCTGAATACACTCGGTTCTTAGATTTTATGTTTTAGCTTGAATCTTGGAGAAAATTATTTGCAATAAGTCAGAAAAAAAAATTTTTTTGCTGTTCATTCATTCATTCAACAAAATTTATTGAATTTACTGAATTCTATTTGCCAAGTCATATACAGAGTACTGATTATTTAAAATAAAAGTAAATGTGGTGCTTCCCCCAAGGAAATTGCAATTGAGGGGACAATACTACTACTACGAAAGTAAATGTAAATGTAACGCATAATTGCAAATTGTCCAAGTGCTCTGAAGCAAACACAGTGAGAGGACCTACACAGATATGGTGCTCAGGGAAGGCATTGAAAGACAGCCCAGACCTGAATGACCAAAAGGAATCAGAAAGTGTTTGAACAATTAAACTGAGACCACTGTGGCCAGAACTCAATGGTTACAGGGAAAGTGTGAAGGCTGAGTTTCAAGAAACACATACAGAATAGCTTTTACATGGTCCATTAAGGAGTATGGATTTCTTTTAAAGAGTACTGAAATGTCATTATAGAATTTTTAAAAAGAAGAGTTAAAGACTCAGGATTATGTTTTAAAATGTTTCTTTACTGGAATTGTCAGGAATACATTGGAGAGACTTGTTTGCAGTAGTATAGGTGATAAAATACCATGATGTATTTATGCAGTACAAAATACAGATGAAACATATTTTAATGCATTCTAGGCTCACAGAAAGTAAGAGAAATCATAGGAAGAAAAAAAAATGGAAAGAAAAAAAGAGATGAAGCTAGAAAATAGAAATGGGGAATAGAAAACTAACCTAGATATGGAGATAGCCACTGAAAAAAACCAGAAGTTTTTTCAAAAACGGGAGTGTTCTAAATATCACTTGCCTCAAGGAGGAGTTAGAATGCTTGGATGGGCAGAACCTATCACCCAGCAAAGAAACAGAAATAAAAAATATATCTGCAGCAAACATTCCAAATCAATTTCTCTTGCCTTAGTGTCTAAAGTTTAATAGAATAGAATATAAAATTCATACTTTCCCAATTTCTTGTTCTTCTCAGTCCTTGACAGAGAAGACTTGATGCCTGTGGGGAGCTGGGCTTCTTTAAGATTGGAGAAAGACTTCAGGAGTCAAATTAGTTTAGAGCCAAGAGGCCCTTAAGACTAGTAATGAAGTTAATGTAATTCCATAGCCACCAAATGGAGAAAACAAGCCAATTTCCAAGTTGTAGGCCAGTTATCCCAGGTGGAATGACATTCCTGGATTTCAGGGTTTACTACTGCCAAAGTTCGTCAGAAACTCAGTGCTGAGTACGAAAGAGAGGGGGAGGAGATGCACACACACACACACACACACACACACACACACTGAGACAGAGAGTGAGAGAAGAATATCTTGGTTTCAGCATCACTAGGATGCAGTTGTCCAGAATCCATGACCTAGGAATTTACACTCAAATTGTCAAGACATTGTCACAAAAGATTAATTTTGACACTATGTGTCTACCAAAATTGGGAGATATGTATCTGTTCAAACTCTTTCTTTCAAAGTATGTGTGGGGGGAGGGGGGAGAGTGCAATTAAGACATAATTTTTTCATTCTTCCAAAGTTTAGAAATTTGGAACAATGGCAGCCCGAGTCACCAGATCCTGGCTGAAGCAACTCACTTTCTCACTCAATTCCAGGCATCTTAATTTCCGTTTCACCTTAGGACTATTTTAGGAGTCCCCATTATTGAATTGAAGAGGACTTCTCTCTTACGATATAACCCCCACAATTTCCTATGAGCAAGCATCTTCAATTCAATGTTATTGCATCATTCTTACTGCCATTCACAATATAATTGCTTAGACCTATGGAATCTGCCCCCTTTGGAAGTCTTCTCTCTCGTATATAGTTCACAAATCCAAAGCCAAAGTGAGAATACATGTTTTCTGAAATTTGGAAAAGCCACATAAATTCAAATTCAATCTCTTCACAGATCTATCTCTTAGCTATGAAGGCAGGTCAAAAAGACAGAACAACAAAATATAAAGCAACTTATTTCCAGCATCTACTTAGGCCTGGAACTAACAACTTAAAGGTAGACCTTCACACCCTGGTAGGATTTAGATGCCCTTGAAGTTTAAGGCTCTCTTTCCCTTAGAGGTGAATCTTTGCTTCTTTGGCTTGCTTGCCAAAGCCTCCAGACTCCTCTCTACAGCTTTCAAGGTCCACCTACATCTAAAATAAGCATGTAGGTCAAGCTTCAGCAGCCTGTCCATATGTCAGCAGTCACATCTAATAAAGGGCCACCTCTAGTGCCGTGAACTTGTGCTGAGTCTGTTTGCCAAAGCCAGGGGCTGCCACACTTCTGCCAAGGCTTTCAGCCTCCATGAAATTACCTGTGGCTTGCAGCTTTTTGGAGGTGCATGCTTTCGCTAAAGATGAACTGTCTGTCTTTGTGGCATTTAGATAAAGCACTTTCTTACCCAGGCCTATTATTGAGCCTTGCTCCTTCACGGAGGACCAAACATGTTTTGAGTCCTGAATCTTTGATGAGGACCATGTCTCTTCCTTTATATAAATAACTATCTCTCTGTGCAAACAAAAACAAAAATGAAAAACAAACAAAAAATTTGTAAACTGTTATGACCTTCAAACATAACACATGCGATGTACTCTAAGCCTCATTTGATCTCATATCAAGAAGTAAAGCTCTTTGCACATCTGTAAAAATTGGCTACATTAGGGGCACCTGGGTGGCTCAGTCAGTTAAGCGTCTGACTCTTAATTTCGGCTCAGGTCATATTCTTACAGTTCGTGAGATTGAGCACCATGTTGGGCTCTGTGCTGATAGTGGAGAGCCTGCATGAGATTCTCTTTCTCCCTCTCTCTCTGACCCTTCCCTTCTCGCTCACACACATACTTCCCTCTCTCTCTCAAAATAAATAAGTAAACATTAAAAAAAACCTGGCTACATTAACCAATAGAAGTTTCTAAAACCTGTCAATATCATAAATCAGAATGTTTTATACTTAATAAAATATCACCAACATTCAAAGTCAACCACCTTAGTTGGCTTTAGCAGAAGTCTGAATTTATCCAAATGTATTTTATTGTTTCCAATTTTTATTACCAGTTTAGTTCTCAAGATTTCTGGCTCCATGTTTTAGATTAGGAGTCAGCAAACCTTTTTGTAAAGGATCAGACTATAAATATTATAGGCTTTGCAAGGCACATACAGTCCTTGTTACATATTCATCTACGTTTTTTGTACAGTCTTTTTTTTTATTATTATTTATTTTGAGAGGGAGAGCATGCGAGGAGCAGAGAGAGAGAGAGAGAGGGAGAGAGAGAGAGGAAGAAAGAGAATCTCAAGCAGGCTCCACACTGTCAGTGCAGAGCCTGACATAAGGCTCAAAATCACAAACCCTGAGATCATGACCTGAGCTGAAATCAAGAGTTGGATGCTTAAGCAACTGAGCCACCCAGGCACTCCTTGCCCAATCCTTAAGAAACAAAAACAGGCTATAGCCAAATTTAAGCCATAGACTGTAGTTTGTTAGTCCCTATTCTAGATGGTGATGTCTTTGAGGTCATAGTGAAAAATCTGAAAGCCTTCCTAAACCCCCAAAGGATCAGTTTATCATCTAGAAAAGCAGGAGGGACACCTTTAAAATTAATGGGAAAGAAGTGAGCTATTGAGAGAACATGCTTTCTGTAGACAGGTAGCATCACAATTGGAAGGAGTGGAAGAGGTTAAATAACTGCAGGTTTTCCCCATGGGGGCAGGACTGGATTCGAAACACTTATGGCATGAGCACTTACACCACACAGTCAAGTACACTTCATAGAGGAAGGGGGAGAAAGGAGTTGTTCTATGCATGCTCTGACTGAACTCAACAATCACTCCTATGACAAGTGAGGAAGCGTAAGAAGAGTCGAGGAGTTACATAATAGAAAAACATTTCTAAATAGTATTCAGTAGAGGTTACCTATTACCTCAATATTCTAATTTTCTTTCACAGAAACTATTATTAATTGTAGCTACTTTATTTTGCTGTGGTTTGTTTTGTCTATTTCCACTTTAGAATATGAGTTTCTGAGGGGGAGGATGATGTCCATCTTATTGATTTTTGTTTCCTAAGACTTCGATATTTTTAGTACTATATCAGGCACACGATTAACCCTCAAGATAGGGAAACGTGGGGGATAGAATAGGTGTCAGGATGAAGGTATGGGAGTAGAAATCAAGAACTTAGTTTTGGATATATTAAGTTTTAAAAACCTAAAATACACCTGGATGTGAAGATGTCAAGTGGACAATCAGATAGTTTTGGAGCCAGGTGAAAGATTTGGGCTGGATTTATAAATTCAAGTCATTAACATAGAGATAGGCTTACTTCTGGGGAGAATTTACTAGCAAAATACCCACAGACCTACTACATGAGGAACTGTGCAACATTTAAATTAGTATAAGATAAGAAAAGGAAATGGGGAATGAATAGTCAGAAAGGCAGTAGGAAAATCAGGACGATGCAATGAAGAGGAAACAAAGAGAGGAAGGGCAGTGTTCCAAACTGGATGGTGTGGATAGCTGTGCTGAGTGCTGCTGAGGGGTCAGATAGGATAAGAACATAACACGGATAATTTGATTTAGCAACATACAGGTTATTGGCAATGCATTTATTTGGAATAGGGAGCTTATGTGTGAATGTAATTAGATGATTTGGAAATATGGAGGTCTTTGGTAGATCAGCTTTGGTAGGTAGGCAGAAAAAAAGAAGAAGAAATGAATATGTCTGTTAAATCAGGCAAAAAAAAATCTTTGTCTTGCATTAAGTTTCAGATGCTTTCTAAATTTCATCTAGAAATGGTTTTTGTTTTTGTTTTTGTTTTTGTTGTTCTAAGCTTAATTTTTGAGAAAGGAACAGTGGCCATCTCTAAATGTCAGTTCATAAAACCTTGAAGTATGTAATGTCATCTTGCAAAGGATAAAGACAGTCTATGAAATTTGCTATAACTAGAAGTTGCTGAGTCCAATTCCGAGCTCCATGTTTACAAAGGCCTGGCTGATTTTGTGAGCACTAACAACTATATCAGGTATGGAAGTTCAGATAATAAGAGTAATCAAATTTCATGCTTCAGGGTATAAACTGATTGCCTGCAGGGCTCAGGAAGGAATTTTTTCTCTGTCCCTCGCACTATGTATAGCTCTGTATACTTGAGTAGGCACATCAGAAGGGCTGAGCGAAGAAGCACCAAGGTTCACAGTCTCTGAAATGTGAAGCTTGGTCATTATAGGAGTCAAGATGCTGAACCATCTGTTATAAAAGAGTTGCAGTTTCTAGTATGTGAACTAATGTGTTGAAATATGCAGCACTAAATCTCCAAAGAAAGCAAACATGTAGCACTGCACAGTCACTTTAGAAATTTCCACATTAATAAATAAAATGTTTAAAGCAACATGAATATTGAGAATCAATAATCCCTTCCACTATGGTTGTTTCTTAGCTACAAATATTCAGTGAGGTTATCATTGATTAGTTTCAGGTAAACATTAAGATTGTATGTCAACTTAAAAGTCAACTAAGTAAATCACGTTAAAAGAGACGAAAACAAAGAAATGAGAACAAAAATTGAATTTGGCACACGTCCATACAGGCACTAGAAAGGCACATAGGTTGTTATCCTTAAATTTCTCATTTATTCCATGAGCAATTACATTAAAGATGATAAAAGAGGTTGTGAAGACATTAATCACTGCTCTAAATCCAGTTAATATGGCTATTGTTTGAAGGTTATATGAAATATTTACTAGTAACTTTTTATGAGACTGTCAATATTCAACATTTCTAACTACTGCATCATTTTAACCTATCTATTTTCCCACTGTGAAAAACACATTTGCATGTGGGTACATATTCCTGACCTTTCGTGGAATGAAAAGAGAGATTGACCAAATACCTGAGGTATTGGAGCTGCCGTTTCATCCAACCAATTAGTGAAGCTGTGCTTTCCATTTGCAAGGCCAGAAATGAAATCTTATTGACATTGCGTAGGTAGAAAACCAGATTATAGTGGTTTGATGCTTATAAATTAGCAATGCACTTTGACATACAAAAGAGACACACGAATAACAATTTTTACTTGACTGAAAAATTAATAATCACCACAGCAATCTTGGAATATAAAAGAACAGTAATATAAAATATATAAGAAGAACATATCTCCTCATGCCTCCCTCCTACCTAATCAGCCTTTCCCTAAGCAAATGACTATCACTTGAAATCAAAAGAATCCAAGGGTTTGTGAGAGAGATGATACCTTAAACAAATGTAATTTAAATCTGTTTCTAATACTATTTTCCATTAACAGCCCAGGTTTTTTGCCTCAAAGTAAAATTATTATGACAGTGTGTGTGTGTGTGTGTGTGAGAGAGAGAGAGAGAGAGAGAGAGAGAGAGAGATTATTATTAATGAAATCAAACAAAATAGGGCCATTAATGTTGGATGTGTTGAAAACACCGTATCAGGAGAGTAGGAGTTAGGAAAGTTGAGTTCAAACTATATCTTTAGCACAGATCTCTGTGAGCTGTGCCATCTTGGAAAAAAACATCCTCACCTACACAAATGGTAAAAAGAGAACCAATCTCACAGGATTGCCATGAGTGCCCATTGAGATAATTCATAAGCCATCATTTCAAAGTGTCTGCCACGCAGGAGGTCAGGTATGTCAATTGAGTTTTTCTTACCAGGAAGCTTCCTCCTTTCCACCTCTTTATTCTTTATTGCTGCCAGACCCTCCTCTTATTACCACCTATATGCCCCCAAATGAACCAAGCCTGAGAATTTGTCCCTCTATTGACAGGAAATATATTAGCATAAAAGAAACTAATCCAGGTCTAGGTCCTCCGAGATATTGGTGGCTTATACATGTGGTGATTTCCTGCCTGCATTTTTAACCTGTTCCTACTCAATTCCCAGAATCCCTTGGTGGTGACCGTCTCAGTGGATTCCTATATGCTGCTTCTCTAGATCACTGCAAATGACACTCATCTTAGGGTTTGTGCAAGATGGTCTCAAGTATGTAGGAATAAGATATTAGAACTTTGATTTGTATCGATTTTTAGTTTATATTTTAAGAAGTACTATTGTGTATATAAATATGCAGAGCAAAATATAGTAGCAGATGTCTACATAAAATACATATATAAATTCATATTGTTGTAACAGTAAAAGAGAACTCATCATGTGCTAGATACTCATCTGAGTGCTTTATTGATATTGCCATTTAAGCTTCCTTACAATTCTGTGATCATCCCCATTTTACACAAGTTATAGTGAGAGGTTAAGTAACTTACTAGGTCACACAGCTACCACAGGCAGAGCACAGATTCAAACGCCGGCAGTCAGACTCCAGCCTCCAAAGTTTGTATTCTTTATCAGTAGACTAAATCGTCTTCATGTTAAAAGGTTTTTGGTATTAAAAAATGTATTTTTATTATGTATAAAAAGAGAGTATGTGCATGCTCTGAGAGGAGGACTGGATCATTGTTGTATCTCCCTCTCCTAGGTGGGAAAAATCTAATTAAGAATTCAAGATCAGGAAACAAAGACCTGTAACCTATTCTGGGTAAAGTCATAGGAGGTGGCCTATTCTTTCTCATTCTCTCCCTTCTTCTCTCTTATTTTCATAGCAGCTTGTTCTTCCTTTATGCAAATACAGTATCTTCTCAACTGTCTCTATAATCATAAATTAGATTTATTTTTTTAATGTTCTCTTCTTTTTCTTGCACTTTGTTTCCTCTGGAATTATTTTCCCATTTAGCGATGTCTGTTTTATCATGCTATTGTATTTCTTCAATTACCTGTTTTTCATTGACTGTTCATTTCTTATGAAATAGTCAATAGGTGAATTTTAGAACATAAAATATAATAGAGATAGTTGGCTTATTTCTTCAGCAGTTGGATACCTTTTCTACAAAACGCCTTCCCCGAAGAGAAGTTCTTTCTTACAGTCTGTTTTAGTCAGGTTTCTTTTTTGTAAAGAATACAAATTAGCTCTGGTTGATTTAGCAAAAAGTAATTTTCTAAAAGTATAATAAGTCTCATTCTTTTCCTTTACCTCTTTTCTTTCTTTCCCTTCTTTTTTTTTCCTGAACAAATCATAACAAAAGCCATTCCTTGTAGCTGAGGAAGGTCCCAAAACAAATTGTCAAAGTTGGATGAGATGGGCATTGGCTCAGAAGAGGGCCAAATGGGGTCTGTAACCTGAACAGAATGAAGAAAGCATCTATGTGGAGGAGGGGTAAAGTTCCGGCATAAGCAGGGTAAGGAGGGCTGCCCTGCAGGGGGTGACCTGTGTGAGGTATCAGAGTGTCAGTGAGGTGAGAACAGTGCTCATGCAGGAGTGATGAAGAATGTCAGAATTAACCTGATGTATATTTAGAGTCTGAGTAGGAAGAGAAGGGAGTCCGTGTGTGACCAGGTATCCTAGTACATGGTTTCAGAAACAAAGTAAAGTGTTGAGGTCATCTCTACAAGGGGACAGCTTAGGATGGGGTGTTGGAATCCGAGCACAGTGAGGAGGTGTCTGTTTTGCACTGTGGTCAGGAATTGGGCTGTGGTGACAGTAGCAAGACGTTGGATAAACAAATGGAGATTGATTTTTAAAATTAATGTATACAGAATAATGAGAGCCAGATATCTCACCACCTGATAGCTGCCACATGACAATAGCAATGAAGACATCTAGTTCCCACATATTGGTGTTTAAACACCATTTTCACTAAAGGGAATGAGGACTCATTGGAGAAAGGGCTAATTCCAAGTTTGGAGCAGGTAAAGTACCTGATGAGATTGAAATACCTTCTTATGCCAGAAAGGAAAGAACTGCTTAAAATAAGGAAATCATACTCTATCATTAATGAAAAGGCTTCCACTAGCCAAGTCAGAGATAGCTTGAGTGCCAAAATGAATAAAAGTAAAGGCTTAAAACTCATCAAATAAAATAGGAATCCATATGTCCATATTAAATTTAATAAATAAATGAATATAAAGAAAGTCTGAAGGATCAACAAAAGGGATATTCACAAAGTCTCAAAGTACTTCTCTATTAAGTACTTATTTCAAAAGGTAAAAGGGTAACTAACAGGCATCATCTTATTCAAGTGATCAGTTAACCTTACTAGTAATAGTACACATTGAAATTCTATGCAACAAAATAGGGCAGAATGAGAAAAACACAACATCCTGTCGATGCTGAGAAATATATATAACCTGAATCTAAACATAAGGAAACTGACAAAGCAATACTGAGGGACATTTCTACAAAATTACTAGTTAATTGAAAAGTGTCAAAGTCATAAAAGTCAAGAAAAGACTGAGGAACTGTTCCAGATTGAAGGCAATAGAAGAGAAATGGCAAATAAAAGTAGCACATGATTCTGGATGGGATCCTTCTTCTGTAAAGGATCAGGACAACAGGTGAAACTTAAATGGGTTATAAGAGCCGAGACCAGTGATACCTCAATGTTAGTTTCATAGCTTGATGGTTGTGCTGTGTTGTTTTAGAAAATGCCTACTTCTTCAAATTGTGCAGGAAAAATAAATACTGTGCCATTTTTAAAGACTTTTTGTTAGTTTTTGATTGCTTCAAAAAAAAAGGAAGAAAGTGGGCAGGGTTGGGGGGGGAGAAGATAGAGAAAATGTTAAAGCCTATTATTAGGTGAGAACCAGGCTTAAAGGCAAAGAGAAACAACGCCCTAAAAGATGGCACAAACTGGCCTAGTTAGGACATCACTGCCACTAGCTCTAAGTACCGTGACTTGTACCTCCATCTCAGGCCTGGAGAATGCTTCTCCTCCCACACCTCTGCCCCTACAGCTACAGACACTGGGCAGGCTGCAATATCCACCGTGATGTGAGAAAGGAGCCTCTGCAGACTCTGGTTTTGTTTTGTTGGTTGGTTAGTTAGTGTTTGGTTTGCATGTTTTTTGTGTTTGTTGTTGTTCTGTATAGTAGCTCCTACTTCAAAATTCAAAATGACTGCATCTGATTTGTTGAGTCTACGTTCCATGTCTATGCTCAGCCGGGAGGAAGGTACGGCAGCATGTTTTTGGGTTCTTTTGTTTTCTTTTGTTAGTTTTTGGTTTTATAGTAAAAGCCCTTCACTGACTCTGACTAAACCCATGAGACATGAAAATTCCCTGAACATAGGTTGAAACTTTGAGCAGACAAAAAAATAAAAATTAACTAACAAAGTCCTTTCCTTTTGGTGCCCTAAAATCAACATCCCTCTTTCAAAATAAAAGAATCTACAAAGGTAAAGTATACTGAATTAAATTGAATACAATAAAATAATAAAGTTGTTATCAGTAAAATAAAATGGCATGCCACAGTGGATGAAAATAGTAACAAAGAGATAGCTGACAAATTACTAATTCCCAGAATATACAAAGAATCCCTGAAAATCATTAAGCAACAACCAATTCAATAGAAAAGTGGACAGAAAATGAGACCAGATAATTCATATAACTCCATTTTCCCAAAAGAATACGAAAAGATAAGCAATCTCACTGAATGTAAAGGAAAAGGAAATAATAAACAATGACATCCTATGTCACACCTATAGGATTGGAAAATTCTGAAAACCTCAGCTCAGAATAATTTTTGCCTGAGATTTAATTTATGCAATGAGCATATCATTTGGAATTAGTGAAATAGATACATATGTTGAAGTTGGGAAACTATACAGACTAAGTTTATGTATTTGAACTGACATAATTTTAATTTTAGGTGAAGTAAAGATCATTGCCGTTTTAATGAAAAACATTAGAAATTACATAAGGTCAATAACTTCTTATGAAAAAGAACTAGTTGCTTTTTATTTAATATGGACAAAACTGGTATTTTATACATTTGTTGATTTTTTTTCTATTTTATGAAGAGTTCTATAGTGAAATATATATGAAACTAATGAACTAAATTTGTTTTACCTGATAATGGCATTTACATTTCTAATTATAGATTTTGTATATGATATCTTACTAAGGTATAAATATTTATTAAGGTATAAATATCTATTAAGGTTTAAATATTAGGTCATATAGCTTATAAATTACGTAATAATATTTGTATTATTGTTGGAAACCCAAATACTTATTTAATAACTACTAGGCAATTAAACTTTGGCCTTTATACTTAATTATACTAATAATTTCTAAATTACATCTGCAGTATATCTTAGCTAAATTCTCTGGAGAGTATCTTCTATATAAAGACCATAAGAATGTCTGCAGCAATAAAAATTTATTTTATAACAATTACTATAATCATTTAGATACTATCCTTTCCCTGTTTATCAACTATTTCTTATACTAGAAGCCTAAAGAATTAACAACATATTGCTAATCATAAGATTTAAGATAGGCATAGTATAATTATCTATCTATCTATCTATATCTATCTATGTTTGCTGCCAGTCATTTACTTTTTGATCCTTCCTCCAAGTAGTCAAATTCATCTTTAAAAATGTATTATCTTTTTATACAAATAGAACATGAATATGTCCTATTTGTACAAAATTGAAACTTCATACATGAGGATTAAAATATCCTTGACCACCCTATTTTATCGTTTGCCAATTTATCTTGAAATAGGTTCATCTACCGTTTTGTAGGACATGTCATGAAGTGTATCTCTCAATTAATAGTTGGGTGCACATCTCCCTTCTCCTTTCCATAATGCTGAGATGTGGTAGTCAGTAGTCTTCAAGACTATTTACAAATAGTCAGAGCCTCTCATCTATGGACATATTGTAGAATTACAATCCTCGCCCTTTTGGAGATATGCATGACCATATGGCTTCATTTAGTCAAAGAAATATAAATAGAATTCACTTGTGCTACTTTCAAGCAGAATCTCTTCAACAGCCAGAGCAAATTTCTTACTCTGGTATGGTGGAATAAGATCCTCAAAGACTTAAATATATAACATATATAACAACTATAAACTCTGGACTAAGTCCTAAACAAACAAACAAAAATAACCAATTAACTAAAAGCTATGGAGAATGGAATAAATCAAACTAATTTTAAAATTAGTCAAAACTTAAAAGACAGGACTACAGCCGGGTAGGTCCCCATTTGAATGGCTGTACACCGAGATTATACCACAGTCATGGCAAAACAAAAGGAAGCTAAAATCCTGATTGAAGACTCACAATGCTTCCAGTCTGAAAATCTAAAGGATAGACCTAGAGCAACAACTACCAATGAAAAGTAAAAGAAAGAAAAAGTACTTTAGGACATTCTTTATGCTAAAGTGAAATAATACCAGAGAGAAAATTAGATCATCAAGAAGAAATGAAAAATGTCATAAATTATAAATATCTGAGTAAATATAAAGTATATTTGACTCTTGATTTCCTTTAAATACACATGAATGTTTAAAACAAAATTATCATATTTACATAAGAGTAAAGAAAGCACATGTCCTTATGAAGACTTGTACATAAATGTTCATAACAGCTTTATTCAAAATAGGCAAAGGCAGAAAATTACTCAAAGGTAAATAGAAAAATTTGTATTTCATTTATATAAAATTCATCTACTTCATGTATATAAAATTTAAGAAAAATAAAATTAACCTATAGTAATAAAAACAAATCTGTTTGTTGCCTGGGACAGGGAGTAGAGGGAAACATAGATTGCAAACGGTCAAGAAGGTCTGATGGAAATGTTTTGTATCTTGATCATGGCAGTAATGTTATTGATGTAGACACTTAAAAACTCATTTCATTCAATATTTTAAAAGGATACATTTTATTTCATGTAGTTTATGTCTGAATAAGTTTTATTTAAAATAACATAAGCCAAAGTAGTTCACTATAGACTCTTCCAGATGCTCCTTTGGCTCGACTCTCAGTGAAGACACCATGATGATTTGGAGATAGCATATGAGAAACGTTTGTTGCTTTAAGTTCCTGAGATTTTAGAACTGTCTGTTATCACAATAGAATCTAACTGTTCCAAATTACTACAATCTTGTTTATTTATTGTCGCTCACATGTAAGACCAGGGAATTCAGCTCTAGGGTAGATTTGATTGATTTTGTATGAATCCTATCCTGCACCCATTTTGGATGCTTATGTGAGACTATGGTATCCAATGAGATCTGAAAGGAAGTTTTTGTTTTTGTTTTTGTTTTTGTTTTTGTTTTTGTTTTTTTCTAGAGGCTTCTTAGATACCATGCCTTGATCTCAGGAGGTAATAGTTTTTCTTTCTGTGGGCTGTGCTATGCATGAATACAAAGTCGGATTAACTAATCCATCTTGCTTCTCTCTTAAAGATTAAAGAACATCTAGAGTGCCTGAGTGGCTCAGTCGGTTAAGCGTCCAGTTTCAGCTCAGGTCATGATCTCACAGTTCATGAGTTCAAGCCCCGCATCAGGTTCTGTGCTGACAACTCAGAGCCTGGAGCCTGCTTTAGATTCTGTGTCTCCCTCACTCTCTGCCCCTCCCCCCCCCCACACACTCTCTCTCTCAAAAATAAATAAACATTAAAAAAAATTTTAATATTAAAGAACATCTAAGAGGTGAAACAGAGTTATGTCACAAAGACAATTACGAAGACCTAACACTGGACTGCCAATTTTGTGAGGCAATAAAGTCTGATTTTACAAGTCAGGTTAAATTGGCTTTTATATTACTGGTAGCTAAAGGCATCTCAACTAACTTACACATACAAACAATGCTGTACTAACACTATTAGATCCTCAATGAACTGTCCTATGCATCCAGATTTCTCTTACAGACTAGTTTTGTCTTTAGCATTTCCCTTCCTCCATCAAAATATCCCAATTTTGGTTGGTTCTCTTTTCTCCCTCAAAATATAGAACTCTGGTTGAAATTGTTTTACTTCCCTTGCTTCTAAAATGATAGGTAGCTATCTAGTCACTTTTAGCCAAAAATCTTTTTTTTTTTTACTTTTTTTAATGTTTGTTTATTTTTGAGGCAGAGAGAGAATGGGGAAGGGGCAGAGAGAGGGGGAGACACAGAATCCGAAGCAGGCTCCAGGCTCGGAGCTGTCAGCACAGATGAGGGGCTCAAACCCACAAACCATGAGATTATGACCTGAGCTGAAGTCATATGCTTAACCAACTGAGCCACCCAGGCACCCAAGCGAACAATACTTTTCAGACTTGTAAGCTTTAATTCTGAACGTTTATTCTGTTTGTTCGTTGAAATTTTGCAGCACAAGATGGAAGTATAGTTATCCCCTCTAAAGTTTACTCAGGCCAGCCTTCACCTTCTTTGTTCCTTCACTTGCTGTTATTTTCTCTTGGTTTTCTCCATTTAATTCAGAATATCTTGCCATGATTCCGTGTGTTACCAACTTCTCTATTTCACTGTCACCTCTAATTCAGTTGTAACAAACTTTGTCAGGCTACTATCACATATTAAGATCTATCTTATCTCCCTACTCCAAGCTCTTCATTAACAAGACAAGAAAAATTATAGACATTTTCTGCTCAGTATTTATATTACTTGCTTCAATTTGTAGCTAAGCTGGTTTTTACTTCAAGTCTATTTTCCATATCATATTGTGATTCCTCTGTCACCACTGCCTGTGTAGTTGTGATTCTAGGGCAACTTAAATGAAAGCAAAGATCGATCTGGATTGGAGTAACCTTGGGGATTTTATTGTCCTCTTTCAGCCTATGAGCCATCTGCAAAACAGACAATGCTACACCTCAGCCAGTCTCAAAAGTCAACATTTTTTATGAAGACATATGGGTTCCAAGAAACCCTTTTATCCTCAACTCAGCTTTTCAGAGTATTATCCAATTTCAGCCCTTTCCCAAAACAACACATTAATCTATATGATAGGACAGGAAGGTGAAGAAAATGTTACCAGGAGAGGAGGTATTCATCTTCTTCTTGTTTGCTCTTGGCATCCTATGACATTTTAACCATTAATAAATGGCCTTAACTGGACATTTAGGAATGTACAAGCCTCTCTCATGTCCAAATAAATTTTAATTCAATTCAAAGCAATTAGTCCAAATTGATAAAGCAGAACCTTATGAATAGTATTATCCTAAGTCTGCCCAGAACCAAAATAGTAAAAAGCATCTGCACCAGTTATCAAGAGAAAGTTCACAATCACTGACAGCCCAAGGTTATAGAACTTAATAATAACAGGTTATATAATAGCCCTATCAAAACCAATAGCGGCGGATAAAGTGCCATTCAAAAGGCAGCAGGGACCTACCAAAAATCAACTCCATTTCTTCTGAATTTAGCTTCAAGAAATTTTAGAAATCCAGGCCTAAGTGTCAGCTAGGCACCTCATCAAACCAAAAATTGCTTCTCTTCCCCCTTCTTCTGGGTCCGTTAGTATGAAAAAGTAGACCTGCATGTCATCAAGCCAACAATGTTAGTCGAAATTATGGCTCAGCATGATTGTCTCTAATGGAGGCCCAAGCACACAGGACAGCATGGGTCTGGAGTTTTACCCTGTATGACTCCAAAGAGTAGTTCAACCATTCTGGAGAAAACTCCACCTATAAAATAAAGTCAGGTATATGAAGCATGAAATAAAATTGATACTATTTTAACAGTGGATTAGAGTGAAACACATCTAGTGAAGTCTTATCAGAACAGATGAATGCAGCAGGAAAGTCAGAGATTTTCCTAAAATGTACTATTTCTGTCTTTATATTCAGTCTAAGGAAAACTAAGGAGAAAGTTGAAAAAATTCCAAATAGTTAATATTTTGGTGTTGAGACCCTAGTAATTCTAACACTGGAGTAAAAACAGATCTTTATTCAGATGTTTAGAGTTGGGAAAGCCATAGCACCACAAAAGGACAAGAACTCCTTCACACTGGGGAAGCGAGCCTGACAGCTAGTCCACCCTTGAGTAAATCCCAAACTTGGTCATCTCAAAATGCTTGAAAAGAACAACGGATGCATATACCTACTTAAGAAATACAAAAAATTAACTTTTATAAATATATGCAACACGCATAAGCTGTGTGCAGGAGAGAGAGAGAGAGAGAGAGAGAGAGAGAGAGAGACAGTGTGTGTGTGTGTGTGGATGACAGAAAAGCTTTAGTGGTATTAAGGCAATTTCTTTAAAACCCCAGTAGCACATATACTTTTCTTCTCTGTCTCATGCTCTTTCCAACAGACACAGCTTGTAGTTCACCCAAGTCCTGTTTTCTCTTCCTAACAAAAATCCACTCTTTTGCACTTGACCATGTGTTTCAGGGGAGAAAGGCACCAGCCTAAGCCTGGAATGAATTATGCTTGATATAATTCAACTATGGTTGTCCCATTTACCCTCCCAGGGATTAAGCCTTTAACCTCATCACAGTGAAGCAAGGGTTTTAGACCATTTTAAATATAATTTAAATGCAACTTCAGGATTTTAACTTAGATTATAACTACATATATACTAAAATGAATGCCCAGTGTTCTACACATTATAATATCAGTCCTTGGCTTAAATAAGTTGAGATCAGCTATATTTTATCTGAATGATCATTTATATTCATCAAGTAACCCCCAAACAATTTCCCAATAGAATAAATATAACATACGGAGATTGTTTAAAGGATCACAAATCTGCAGCGATTATAGTATATTTTTGCTTTTGCTTTTAACAATAATATTAAAGCACAACATATTAACAATAATATATCTGTGATAATAATATTTTATCATGTCTTTTTTATTCTAAAATCATTGATTTTTCAGAAAAAAATGCAAGCACTTAGGCCAACGTCATCACTGAATGAGGTCTTTTATGACTTTGCTGTATAGCATACTTTCAAAATACTTTAAAATTATAATTGTTTTGTTTTAAAAACTGGAAATAGTTAGCAAAGACACTCACAGGCATCTTTATATATGTAAACAGTTTGAAAATATTTCTGCCATGTGGCAAAAGCATAAACACAGTTTTTTCATATTTCATATATTTCATATTTCATATATCTCTATTAAATTTTTATAATTTGTGGCTACATGCAAGTCAATTAGATGTATTGAAGAATTATATAATTTTTCTGGCGACTTTGCAATAGGTGGAGAACTATGATATAGCAGAATTACTGGAACTATAGCACTTAGAGTTGAAAAAAGATCAACTTTCTACAAAGATTAACTGTAAAAAAAATACTATTTTTTAAATATCTTGGTGGACACTTAAGTCTATTTTTTCTGAATGCTCATAACAATTTCATGACTGATTTCATAAAATAGTTACTTATCTACTTCCTGGCTTTATGTGACACAAGACCCCAGGACATATCCAACAGGGAGTCCATCTCACTGAAACTCTCTGTCACTAATTCCATCTATCTAAGCAATGAGAAGTCACTACACAGGCTAAGATAATCCATAGCTCCCTTTCCTTCTGGTAAAATTCTCATAGCTATTTCTTCATCATTCTTTTCCTTGGAAAACTCCATTATTCCTTTATAAGCCTGATATCTGTTGTAAACCATCTAATTAAGCAATAAAATAATGTGTTTTTCAACTGTGAGTTTTGTTTTTTGGGTTTTTTTTTTTAATGTGTATTCATTTTTGACACAGAGAGAGACAGAGCATGAGTAGGGGAAGGGCAGAGAGAGAGGGAGACACAGAATCTGAATCAGGCTCTGGGCTCTGAGCTGTCAGCACAGAGCCCTACGTGGGGCTCCAACTCACAGACCCTGAGAGATCATGACTTGAGCTGAAGTCAGATGCTCAACCAACTGAGCCACCCAGGGGCCCCTTTTGGTTTTTTTTTTTTAACTAATTCATATGTATATATAATTCCACTTCTATAGTTCCCATAGTAAATATGAGTACTCCAGCATTTTACTGCTTATATTGGTAAAGAAACCTTTAGCTCCTGTAAGGAAATCCATATACAAATGTAAGAAATAGATTAAATATTTAAAAACTTAGACCATTCAAAAAACTAAAACATGTCAGTATTTTCGAATGGAAGTTATCAAAGGCCTGATCAATATACTGCCAGAGGATGTTTCCCAAAAAATTACCAAGTCTACTTTTACAACAAAAATCACCAATCAGGACAGAACTTTGATTCATCTATTGTGTTCTATATCCATATCCTCAGTTCATCCTGTCTTAATTTGTTTTTATGGCCCATTCTTCCTAATCTGAAAAGTGAAATGTATTCTGGCATGCGAAACCTCCTTAAGAATACAGATTATATTTGGCTTTGATTAAACCAGTTCAAAATACATTACTTCTAAGGTTATAGGAAATCTACACTAGTTGGAGTCATCTCATTTCCTAACAGAAGGATTTCTAGGGTAGGGTTTTTAGAATCTAGAAATGAGTGATGAGTGGTTTTGAAATATTTAGACACCAGCATTCACAGATAATACCTACTGATTTGTATTACCCCCTCCGGAATATAGGCATTGTGACAATTATCTGGCTAGGTTTTAAATACTGTGGCCATTAAAATTCACGCAGTTTATTATTTTACCTAGTTTTTCTCCTCATTTTTCTTTCCACATCAGCTTTGTGTCTTCTCTAGTCTGCCACTGGACCACATAAATCCACCGCATGGATACATGGCTCCACCCTTCCCCACCTCTGCCTCTCTATACCAACTAATGAACAAAGGTCTCAGAAGGTGAGGAGTAAAATTAAATGTTCTATTTATTTCAGTACAGCTGTTTTTGTTTGTTTGTTTGTTTGTTTGTTTTACTATCAATTTGCCTCTATGTTTTTGTGTTAGGAAACAATCACAATGATTAAAAGACTGCGCTCTACTATAATTCCACTTCTTATTGGCTATGCAGGGTTACTCAATCTTCTCAAGCCCCAATATTTTCATCTACAAAAGGGAGATAATATTGCTGTCACATAAGGTTATTGTGAAGATTAAATGAGACAATACTAATAAAGAGCTTGGAAGAATAACTGACACATTGTAAGCACCTAATAAATTATTTGGAGAAGTCATGTAAGGAATTCAAAATGTAGCCAATCTTCTCCTTTTAAGAGAAATGTCAAGATGCTTTTCAAAAAGGCAACAGCTTCTGGGGTTCCTCATGTTCTTTGGAGTGCAATATTAGATAGAAAGAGGCTCTCTCAGGAAACAATATCTATGCTTTTTGCACTTTTATTATTCTTAGAATTCCTGACTTATCAAAAAATGGAAGAACAGAATAGCATGTCACAGGTTAACACATCATCTGTAATTCTGGCATTTGGAATGATACTTACAGAACTTTCTCTATCATTCTTTTACTATATGATTCCACTTTCAGTTTCCCTTTCTGACTAGAAATAAAGCTGTCTGAATGAAAATGCTGAACTATAGGAAATAAAAATGAAATTATAATTTGAAAGGCAAACAGGAGCTATCAGTCAAATTTCTTTTTAAAATAGAGTATTTATTTCAGGCTACTTGTTGGTGACAATGGGGAAGAAAATCTTGACTCCAGCACATTTTTTGTCTGATACAAAGAATCTGCCCTACTTTGACATCTCATTGAAAAGGGGTGGGGAGTGCTGCTTCCTTAATTTAAATTGCACTCTTCCTCAATGGAAAGAGATTAGCAACATTTCCTTTCATGTTGATTTCTGAGTTCAGTCTTCTTTTAGGCTACAAATCATCTTTGCTCCCCTGACAGATTTGACAGCACTCAATTCTTAAATGAATCTTAACAAGAAAAGGGGTAAATATACTCTGAAACAAGAGGCCTCTCTTTTCCACGTTAAGGCTCTTCTTTATTCTCATCCTTCTTTGGGAACTAAAAGCTCTACTACAATTGATGGAGTCTCCAACTTTAAATGTAGCTAAATCAGAGACTTACTCACAGGAAGTTCATCTGGGAAAGGAGCAGCCTAGGGAACTTCAGTGCCATAGCCAATGCTTTCACAGGCTTTAAGTGCCTATTGTAACTTAACAGAAACAAGTTTGGAAAAATAGGAAAGCAATAACTAGAATTCTCCTTCCCAGGGAAGTTCAATTAATTCAATTGGGCATTCAGTTGCTAAATTCTTACCAGAGCTAGAGTCTCTAACCTTATTTCAATGAAAATAAGTAGAATACCATTAATTCCTTTTTGGCAGTACATTTGATTGTGTGAAGAGGTTTGCATGCTTCAGCTTGTAACCTATTTCCCTTGATATATGAACATTATTTCCCTCTTATTTTAATGCAGAAGCTTAAGGCTAAGGTGTCAAAATTGTCTTTTATTTCTTAATTTTTTCCTTATCCTTCACCAAGTGAATACCATAATCAAAACGTGAAAATAGCAAGTTTTCTCCTGACAACACTTCCAGTTTCTACATTTAACCAGATTATCTCCTGTCCCTTCTTTTTCTCATGAAATACAAGTAAACATGGTCTGGGTTTTTTATCATGAGTGGCAAACAGTGAACACTAAATAATATTAAGATATTCCAGGTCATTAACTGAATTTCCTTTAGGGAAAGAATTCAGTAATGGAATACTCTGAAGTCTCAGAAATTGTATTGTAGAAGAATAATCAGTAACATAAAAAGATCCATCACACATTAAGTGGGCGGGCAGGTTACAAAATATCATCTACTTTCTAATCACATGTGTCTTATCTCTCCATCTGTATCATTTGACCATTATTTGCTTAATCCCTATGTTCAGTCAGAGTCCTCTGCAGTTCTCAAACACTGGGGCCCCTGAATGGCCTACCCAACCCACGACTTACAGCCCCTTCTCCCTAACACCATCCAGCTAGAAGTAGCCCCCTGCACTTTCGCTTTTGCTTTTCTAATTCAGGAACCAACTTCCCCTCATCCCCCCACCACATCTCCCCTGTCTCATTCTCATCCCAACCCTGCCTCAATCCTTCACCTTTTCTTTGGTCTTTTGGAAGTCAGAACTGGAGCTGCAGCAGACATTTTGCTACCATAAAGAAAAAGTCTTAAGAGCAATCATGCGCTATGAAATACTTAAGCTGTTTTTCCACGGGGCAAGAGGAAGTGGGGGGAAGGGAGCCTTATGTGTCGCATTTACTGATTTCCTTGGTCTACCCCCACCTTATTCTATTTAAAGCCAACATTGTGACATCACTTAACATCAAATTGAGAAAATATGTGCAATAAGTACACCATTATACAGTATTTCCACCATAGTTACAGTAGTTATAAATAGCCTTAAGTGCATAGATAATAGTGTAATATGGCTAGATTCTCATACATGATTTTGCTTTCAAACTGCTCCTATATGTTACTTAAGCATGTGATGAAAATCCAGCTTCACACAGATAATGTAGTTATAAGTGGGAGAAGTATTTTGATGGCTAAAAATACTTTTAATTTATACTTTTAAAGGAAAGTATAGATGTTCTTCTTTGATACTAAACCAAAACTCAACAAATGATAATTCTTGAAGATTAGTTGCAATGTAGAAACTTAACCTCTACCGCTGAGTTTTTGTATTTTGTTACATTGGAATCTACTGGTCTAATTTACATTTTACATGGGTCTTATTCATGTATGATTTTGTAACACCATTTAAATGATGGTCATTTGGAAAATATGCTTTACTGAGTTAGGGAGATCTTCTAAGTGTTGACACATTTTATCATACAATATCAAAAAAACACCATACATTTGTTAATATCACTTCTAATCTCATCAGAAAAGTCAAGCTGGAAAGCTGTCACATTCACAGATAACAGATATTCAAATTTCCCAAAAGCTCTTATTTTCGTGTCAGATTTTTAATTTTATCACTGACAAAAATTGTTGCCACAATTTTCTACATTCAAGTGGCAATATAACTTCATTTGCTTTAGAAAATATCTCTGCCAATACCTAGTCTGAAAAATGAAAATCTTCTGGACATTTTTTCAAATAAAAATCATATTCTACAAACAAGTAATTAGGTTTAACTTGCAACTCAGACAATCACACAGGTATGAAGACAACCACCATATTTCAAAATACAGTCAAAATGCTTTCTACGTACTTTCCATTTTATTTACTAGGTATTAAAAAGATGTGTACTCAAGGCCACATGCAAAAGAATGAAGTTGAACCTTTACTTTATACCATACACAAAAATTAGCTAAAAATGCATCAAAAACCTAAATCTAGGAGCTAAACTATAAAACTCTTAGAAGAAAACATAAGGGGAAACTTTATAATATTAGATTTGGCAATGGCTTCTCAGATATGATGTCAAAAGCACAGAGAGCAGGGGTGTCCAGGTAGATCTTGGTTAAGCATCTGACACTTGATTTCAGTTCAGGTCATGATCCCGTAGTTCCTGAGTTCGAGCCCCACATTGGCCTCTGCACTGACAGTGTGGAGTTTGCTTGGGGTTCTCTCTCTTTTTCTCTCTCTGCCCCTTCCCAACTTGCATACATGTTTTCTCTCTCAAAACAAATAAATAAACTTAAAAAAAAAAAGTATAGACAACAAAAGAATAAAACAAAAAATTGGACTATATCAAAGTTAAAATTTTCTGGGCATCAAAGGACACAATCAACAGAACCAAAGGCAACACACAGAATTAGAGAAAATATTTGCTAATCATGTATCTGATAATTGGTTAATATTAAGAAATATCAATAATTATTACCTCCCAAATACAAAAATATTTAAAAATGGACAAAAGACTTGAAAATATACACATAAAAGATATCTTCAAAGGAAATATATAAATGTCTAATAAACACATGAAAAGATATTTAACATTGCTAATCATAAAAACTTGAAAATCAAGACCACAATGAGATATCACCTCATACCTCCTGGGATGGTAACAATTAAAAAAAGTAAGGAGGCTTCATGCCCAGCACCAAGTCCAATGCGCAGCTTGAACTCACAATCTTGAGATCAAAACCTGAGCTGAGATGAGGAGTCAGGTGCTTAACCTACTGAGACAGCCAGGTGCCCCCAAAATATATATTTAAAAAAAAACAACAACAGTAACTAAGATGTTATTGAGGATGTAGAGAAATTGGAACCCTTGTTCACTCTTAGTGGGAAGGTACAATGGTACAGCCGCTATGGAAAACAGTCTAGCAGGTCCTCAAAAAATTGAAGATAGAATATTTTCCCTGAACTTATTCAGACCATTTTAAATGATAAGTTATTCAAAATTTGTTTCTCTAGTAAATCCTTACCAGATATAAGGGAAAAAAGTAGAAGATAGAATTACCATATAATCCAACACTTTTATTTCTGGGTATATAGTCAAAAGAATTGAAAGCAGAGACTCAGAGGTAAATTCTTACACTCACATTCACTGCAGCAGTATTCATAATAGCCAACAGCTGGGAGCAACCCAAGTGTCCCAACACAAATTAACAGATAAACAAAATGTCATATATATGCAAAATAGAATATTAAGATCTCAATTCAAATGCAAACAGTGACTCCATTTGATATAAAATACATTCTAAATATATTTCATGTTAGAAATGAGTAGAAAATGCTAAAGTTTTCTACTCAAGGGTCAGTCCCTCAAAATGCCCATCTATATGTTAACTCTGACCCATTTGTTCTTCAAAATTTTACCAAAAATATAGACATATTTTGTTTTAGTCCTGAATAATTGCTACTACTTCAATCTATGAAATGACAAAATCCTTAGCAAGTAAAGAATCCTTCATTATTTCTTCCCTGTTTCCTTCTCATCAGAACCCCAATTTTGATCAATAGGAGACAGAAAGACTTTCTCTCAGGGAAGGTAGTCCTCTCTAGGAATTGAATCCTTATTTGTTTAAGCCTGCCAAGATAAATTCTATTTTGTTTATATCTTCCTCTCTTTTTCAGGTTTTGCAACTAATGTGGTGATGTGACTCAGCCCAGTCAATGGAATATAAGTGAAAATCTTTTGTAAAGTCTTGGGGAAAGTCCATTCATCCTCACTATCTGAAAAACACATGTAAGGGGAAAACTGCTGGTGTCATCTCTTTCCTCTTCCTTAAACATAGATTTGGTTCCAGAACTGTGACAGCTATCTTGTGGCCAAATGGTGACAAGCACAAAAGTAAAAAGCCAACACATTAAAATAGGTGACACAGAAAAACAGAAAGGATTTGCTTATGGTTATGCTGTTGCACCCTGAGGCCAAAACCTTGAAATCTCATGCTTCTGTTGTTATGTAAACAATAAAGCATTTCATGACTTAAGATACTATTTCTTAATTATTTATTTTCTGTTACTGGAAACTGAACACATTTCGATGAATAAGGATCCTTTAGTTAGCAAGTTTGAAATATAAAATCAAGAATTAAGATGGATAACCATATCCCACTACCGAATTTCCAGTAGACTATCTCTTATTACAAAGTTAAGTAACTTAGGCAGGTGCCCTAATTATCTTTAGTTGCAAACTAAATTTTACTAATACTAATGCTAATGTACTTGTATACTTAAAAGGTAAGGCTAAACTATAGGTAAATGGATAAAGATGGTGTGTACACACACACACACACACACACACACACATACACACACGATGGAATACTACACAGCCGTAAAAAAGGATGATCCTGCTCTTTGTGACAACATGGATGGACCTGGAGGGTGTTTTACTAAGTAAAATAAGTCAAATTAAGAAAGATAAATACGATAAGATTTCAGTCATATGTGGAATTTAAAAAAAATAAATGAATAAGGGGCACCTGGGTGACTAGTTGGTTAAGTATGTGACTTCAGCTCAGGTTATGATCTCGCAGTCCCTGAGTTCGAGCCCCATGTTGGACTCTGTGCTAAAAGCTCAGAGCCTGGAGCCTGCTTTGGATTCTGTGTCTCCCTCTCTCTTTGCCCCTCTCCCCCCACTTGCTCTCTCTCTCTCTCTCTCTCTCTCTCTCTCAAAAATGAATAAACAGTAAAAAAAAAAATTAAGTGAATAAACCAACAAAAAGCAGAATCAGAACTATAAATAAAGAGAAAAAACTGATGGATGTCAGAGTGGAAGGGTAGGGGATGGGCAAAATGAGTGAAGGGAAGTGGGATATATAGGCTTCCAGTTATAGAATGGATAAATCACAGGAATAAAGGCGCAGCACAGGGAATATACGCAATGTTATTGTAATACATTATGTATGGTGATAGAGAGCAGCTACACTTGTGGTAAGCATAACATAATGGATAGAGAAGTTCAATCACTAGTTGTTCACCCAAAACTAATGTAACATTGTGTGCCAATTATATCCAAAATAACAATTTTATTTAAAAAATAAGGTAAAACATTCACTGACAACTTAAAAGAAAGAAAAGATAAGGCTAGATACACATAGGCACTCTCCACAGTGATAAGGCTAACCCAGATCTGAGGGAATCTAGACTCTCTTAAAGTCTCTGGCACCTATCATATTTTCACTTACTTCTAAAGGTGACTCATCCTAACAGAAAGACTATTAACACCTGGGAGGGAACACATACTCCAACAGGCTCTATTAAAAGATTACTCTAACATGATTGCAAGGTGAAATATATACTCGTTTTTTTAATCATTCATTAATAACTTTAAGAAAAATTTATTGAAGCCAATTATGTGCCAAGCATTATGCCAAGCATAATAATGGTGAATGAAGTTTCTTCCATCATAATAGGGGAAAGAGAAAACTAAAACTGAAGCAAACAGGAAACAAATCCTAATTATGATGAGTGCTCTGAAGAAAGCACACAGTGAATTCACAGAGAATGACTAATGGGTAGCAAGTAAGTTTCCTTAGACTGAAGGGGGCAAGGATAAATTTTCAGAAGAGGAAAAGAGACACATAAACTCTGAACAATGAGGAGTCAGCTGTGCAAAGCACAGGGAAACTAGTGTTCTAAGCAGAATAAAAGGAGTAGTGCTGAAATCCCAACATGAGGAATTTACAGAGCTTTGCTATGGACTGAAGTGTGTCTTCCCAAAATTCTTGTGTTGAACCCCTCACTCCCAGTGTGGCTATATCTGGAAATATGGCCTTTAGAAGGTAAATAAGATTAAATCAGATCATAAGGGTGGGACTTAATTTAATAAGATTTGTAACTAGAGGAAGAGAAGGAGATCTCTGTCTGCTATGTGAGGACACAAGGAGGAGGAGGCTGTTTGTAAGCCAGGAAGAGGGGCTTTCACCAGATCCTAACCACGCTAGCTCCCTGACCTCAGGCTTCCAGCCTCCAGAACTGTGAAAAAGTAAGTTTCAGTCATTTAAGCCATCTAGCCTGCTGTATTTTATTTGGGCAGCCCCAGTTGACTAATACAGACTTCGATAACAAGAAGTAGGATACTGCTTTGATATACATCTAAATGTTGAAATAGCTTTGGAACTGGGTAATGAGTAAAGGATGGGAGAGTTTTGTGGTACATGCTAGATATATAGATGTTTAAGGTAATTCTGGTAAGATCTCACATGGTAATGAGAAACATGCTACTGGAAACTGGAGAAAGTTGATCTTTGTTACAAACTGGAAAAGAACTGGACTGAATTGTCCTAGTGTTTTGTGAGAGGTAGAACATGTGAGCAATGGAATTGGATATTTAGCTGAGCATATTTCTAAGCAAAGTTTTGAAGGGGTGGCTTGGTTCCTCCTGACTGCTTAAAGTGAAATGCAAAAGGAGAGAGATGAATGAAGAAGGAATTGTTAAGCAAGAAGAAACAAGAACTTGAAAACTTGAAAAATTCTCAGACTATCCATATTACAAAAAAGAAAGAAAGAAAGAAAGAAAGAAAGAAAGGAAGAAAGAAAGAAAGAAGAAAGAAAGAAAGAAAGAAAGAAAGAAAGAAAGAAAGAAAGAAAGAAGAAAGAAAAACAGAGAAAGCTTGTTCTGGAGAAAACACTAAAGGTGTGGCTGAACAACAACTTGATAAAGAGATCATGGGTGCAACTTATTGACTTAATCAACCATTACAGCAGAAACAAGAAATAGAGATGGGATTAAATAAGGAAAGACACTGCCAGGGGAAGAACTGAAGCAACAAGAGAGAGTAGAATAGAATGAAGGAAGGCTATTGGGCTTCTTGGATTCTACAGGACAGACCACAGAACTATTCGACTATGAACATATGCTATTCTTCAAGGAAAGTGAAAAATGATTTCAAAGGCAATTCAGAGATCATCAGGGCTGCCACTCCCACCACAGACGCAGAGAGCAAAGTTGTTTTTTCCTCTTAAGTTACAAAGGATTGGGCCCTATCTCAGGTTTCCAGAAGGCCAGGATGACCCTGCCTAGTGTTTTAGGAGTGGATGAGCTTGCAGACAGCTAAAGGAGCAGGGACCTCTCAAAGAGCAAAGGTGCAGGGGCCCTTGCAAACAGCTAGAGTGGTAAGGCTACCCTGCAGAGCCAGGAAGGTGATGCTACCATCCCAGTGGACCTGAAGGCAGAACTTCAAAGAGTATTAAGCTCAAGCTTTAAGACCTAATGGAGCTGAACAGCTGTACATATAAAAACAAAAACAAAAAACAAAAACAAAAAACAAACTAGACTACATCCTAACACCATACACACACACAAAAAATTCAAAATGGATTAAAGACCTAAATGTGAAACCTAAAACCATAAAAATACTAGAAGACAACATTGGCAGTAATTTCTCTGACATTAGCCATAGGGACATTCTTCTAGCTACGTCTCCTGAGGCAAGAGAAACAAAAGCAAAAATAAACTATTGGGACTACATCAAAATAAAAAGCTTTTACACAGCAAAGGAAACCATTAACAAAACAAAAAGACAACCTATTGAATGGGAGAAGATATCTTTCCAATGAGGGGTTAAAATGCAAAGTATATAAAGAACTCATACAACCCCACACCAAAAAACAAAAAAAAATACAATCATTTAAAAATGGGCAGAGGACTTGAACAGACATTTTTCCAAAGAAGATATACAGATGGCTAACTGGCACACGAAAAGATGCTCAACATCATGAATCATCAGAGAAATGCAATCAAAACTGCAATGAGATATCACCTCACACCAGTCAGAATGGCTAACGTCAAGAATATAAGAAACAACAAATATTGGCAAGGATGTGGAAAAAAAGGAATCCTCATGTACTGTTTATAGGAATGGAAATTGGTATAGCCACCATGGAAAACAGTATGGAGATTCCTCAAAAATTAAACATAGAAATACCATATGATCCAATAATTCCACTATTGGGTATTTATCCAAGGAAAATGAAAACACTAACTTGAAAAGATATATGCACCCCTATGTTTACTGCAGCATTATTTACAATAGCCATGACAAAGAAGCAACCTAAGTGTCCTTCAAGAGACAGATAAAGAAAATGTGGTATATATACACAATGGAATATTACATAGCCATACAAAAGGATTAGGCTGTGCCATTTGAGACAACATGGATGGTTCTAGAGGATATTATGCTAAGTGAAATAAGTCATACTGAGAAAGACAAATATCATGATTCTACTCATAAATGAAATCTAAAAGTATGACTAAACAAAAATCAGAATTAGAACTATAAACATAGAGAACAAATTGATGGTTGCTGGAGGGCAGAAGGGCAGGAGGTTGGGCAAAGTAGGTGAGTGGAACAGGGAGATACAGGCCTCCAGCAATGGATGAGTAAGTCATGGGAATAAAAAGCAGAGCATGAGTAATACAGTCAATGATACAATAGGATGTAATGGGACAGATAATAGCTATACTTTGGTGAACATAGTAAAATGTATAGTGTTAAGTTGCTAAGTTGTACACCTGAAACTAATGTAACACTATGTGTCAACTATACTAATATATATATATATAATATATAATATACATTAAATATAATATATATAGTATATATAATAAATATTATATATATTACTCAAATACTCAATATATACTATATATGTGTGTATATATATATATATATATATATATATATATATATACACACACACACACACACACACACATGTATATATATAAACTTGTCTGGTTTCAGAGGTTCAGAGGTAGAGAGGAATTTCACCTCAGGAAGAATCATATCTCAAGTCTCATCCATTTCTGGATAAGATACTTAGATGAGACTTTAGGCTTTAGACTTTAGAGTTGATACTAGAAAGATCTAAGACTTTAGGGGCTGGTAGGATATAATATAATCACAATATATATACATTTTGCATGTGATAAGGACATGAATTTAGGAGGACCAGGGGTACAATGCTGTGAACTGAATCACATCCCTCCAAAATTCACATGTTGAAGCCCTAGCCCCCCAAACCATTGTATCTGGAGATAAGGTCTTTAGGAAGTAATTCAGGTTAAATGAGTTCATAAAGGTGGGACCGTAATCCCAAAAGACTGTGGCCTTAACAAAAAAAAAAAAAAAAAAAAAAAGGAAGAAAGAGATTTCTCTTTTTCTCTCTACCTTGTGAGAACACAATGAGGAGGTAACCATCTGTAAGCCAAGAATAGAGCTCTTAACAAAATCTAACCATGTTGGTCACCCTGATCTCATACTTCCAGTGTCCAGAACTATGAAAAAATAAATCCGTATCGTTTGCATTACCCAGTCTATGGTATTTTGTTATGACAAGCCAAAATGACTAACACAAAGGCCTTGCATCTGAATGATAATATGTGAGAAGAAATACCACAATAGATAATGTTGATGGCACCAGAGCAAGAAACTGGCTTTGTAGAATATAGTAAGGAGTTTGAGTATATTTAAAGAGCACTGTAATGCCAGTGAAACTTTTGAAACAGGAAGACAGTAGTCCTATTTGTTCTTTTAAGTAGTTTCAAACAGAGAGGGGGAGAAACCATAAGAGACTCTTAAATATAGAGAACAAACTGAGGGTTGATAGGGGGTGGGCAGGAGAGAGGGGAAAATGGGTGATGGGCATTGAGGAGGCACTTGTTGGGATGAGCACTGGGTGTTGTATGTAATCAATGAATCATGGCAATCTACCCCCAAAACCAAGAACACACTGTATACACTGTATGTTAGCCAACTTGACAATAAATTATATTTTAAAAAAGAGATCATATAGTAGGAAAAAATTTCCAATTCATAGAACTTTTTAAATATTTTCTATATTGTCACCACTTCATTCTTCATTCATCAGAAGACAGAGGCATTTTGGCCATGTTGCTAAATCTCAGTTGAGTTATAAGAAGAATTCAAGTGAACTCCACAGATTATGGGTCACAGAGGGAATCTCAAACCTTCCATAGCTTTTTAAATAATTTGATAATAAATAGATATACTTGCTGCTCACATCCAGGCTTCTTCCATACTAGAGTCACATTCTTTCATTTATAATCTCCTAAACAATGTCAAGAGCTCCATGAGCTTCTAGGCTAGCAATAATTATGATCTCCTGGATATATCCTTTCTCTACCATTTCCAGCATATATTTTTAAGCTTAGAAGTTATTGCTATTCTGTGTGTATATGTGTCCAGTGAAGAAAGAAAATGGCATAAAAATAACAAGTAAATAGAAGGAGGATCTTTTCAACTGTCATGCATTTGCTAAATGTATAAGTGACTTGTTAGGCAAAATTTGTTCTGAGGAATACAAAGCCTATCAAATAATAGGTATATTCCCTACATTCTTTTTTGGAATAATGCATATTATTTGTGATTTAAAAAAAAACATGAAATTCCCTAGCAAACTGGTATCTGAGGTTCACTTGGTTTGTATTGCACAGGGACATGGCTGATAGACCCAGATTTCAGAGCTTCATTCCATTTTCTCTAGCTGGGACCAGGGATAGCCTCCTCTACCATATATAAAGCATGGTCACATACTAAACCACAGCAGGCCTCTTCTACATAAATAGCTTTTCCTTGTGGCTCACGTTAAATCAGCTACAAGTCATTTGCTCCATATTCCAGTAATTTTGTTCAATTGCTATGATAGCGTTATTTCTTGGGGCAAATACAAGTTTTCGTAAGCAATCTCTTCCAGGTCTGGGGACCCCAAATCTGGGGGCCATAGAGTTAGAACGACATCTGAGCTGTACATCCTTTTCCTTTTCCTAATTTCCCCCAGTGATTATAAAACCATACAAGCTAAATGCTCCTTATCAAAAAATATTCTTCTTTGCTAAATGGCTTTTATCAGATTTATGACTTCAAAGCCATCAAGGAAAACTGACTTCCATTTTTTCTCATTTTAACATCCCAGCTACAGAGGCAGGTTCATCAGCTCTCACATCTAATGAATATTTGGTCTAACAGACATTTTTTGAGATATACTTGGAGTCTAAGTTGGTGGTAAAAGTTTTTTTTAAGTTTTTTTTCTTTTTTGTTAATTTGCTTTGCATGTTTTGGAAATACAATTTTCAATTTAAATAGTCAGTGTAGCAAACACATCATCTTATAATAAATAACCTAGGGAAGAATCAACCCACCATGACCATGTGTGCTAATTCATACAGCCTGAGTAATGGTGAGACTCCTTACAAATAACAATGGGAAAAAATATACAATTAAGAAACATTACACAAACACAGTCTAGATTACACAGAATTGAAAACAAACACACTTGAAATACTTCACTGCTTCCTAAAATATTTTTTTCTCACTTTTATCATATAAGAATTTATCATTATGTAGAAATACCTACAAATAATGCAAGCTGCCAAGTTGGAAAGGAAATAGCAATATAGAAACATCTAAGTGGTTTCTTTTTCTCTCCCTTGGAAGATACCTTCAGATGGGAATACTAACCTTTTAAGTATCCATCTATGTCTTCATCTCTATATATTTTTACAGTAGCACTCATTTTAATCCTATGCCTGGAGTTTACTGAAGAGCAAGTTGCCTAAGAATTAAAAATCTAACCAAGGAAAATCAATAGAGAAAAAAATTACAAATCCTTAACTGGTAAACAAAAAGCCTTAAAAAATGTTAATACCTCAAGTATCCAAATTATATGAAAGTTCCATTGTGTTTCTGGCCGTGAATGGGTTACTATTATGGATCCTGCATATCAATTATATTTGACTTCTGCCATTCAAATCCATAAATTCATTGAGAATCTCGAAGTCTTAAGATAAAAATGCAAATATCATCGTTATTATTATCTATCATATTTTGAGCCCCTGATATGCCAAGCTAAGTTCTTACACATACTGACTCTCTTGACAGTCTTTATATATATATATATATATATACATATATATATATGTATATACATGTATATATATGTATATATATGTATATATGTATATATATATGTATATATATATAATATATATATATTTCTTTTTGAGAGAGAGAGAGAGATAGGGCGTGAGTGGGGTGAGGGGTAGAGAGAGAGGGAGACAAAGAATCCGAAGCAGGCTCCAGGCTCTAAGCTGTCAGCACAGAGCCCGACACAGGGCTCAAACTCACAAACTGAGAGATCATGACCTGAGCCAAAGTTGAACGCTTAACATGACTGAGCCACTCAGTGGCCCTCTCTCGATAGTCTTAAGAACACCATGATGTATATATTATTATTTCTATTTTACCATTGAGGCTATTGCAAACGTCTTGGTTCTCAGACTATTAGGAAGTGATAATGAGGTATGTGTTATAGGTTGATGACACTCAGATATTCTGGAAAATTTGTTTCCAAACATTTAAAATACTTAAAATTGAAAATTAAAATATTTGATAAGTTTAATTTTGTCAAATGATTTTTCAGCATCTAACAAAACAGGTTATATGTTTTTTATCCTTCATTTTGTTAATGTGTTGTATCACATTGGTTGATATCCATATGTTGAGCCATCCCTGCACCACAAAGATATATCCTCCTTAGTCATGGTGTATGGTCCTGTAAATGTGTGGTTGAATTCAGTCTTCTTGTTTTTTGTTGAGAATTTTTGCATCCATATTTAGCAAGGGTACTGACCCGTAGTTTTTCTTGTGGTATCTTTTTCAGGCATTGGTATCAGGGTAATAGTGGTCTTGTAAAGTGAGTTTAGAAGTATTCCCTCCTCTTCAATATTTTGTAAGAGTTTCAGAAGAATTGGTGTTAAATCTTATATAAACGTTAAATCTTATATAAACATTCTCCAGTAAAGCCATCTGGCCCCAGTGTTTTCTTCAGGGAAGGGGGAGAGGTTGACTACGGATTCAATCTCTGTACATTATAGGTCTGTTCGGTTTTCTATTTTTTCATGATTCACTCATGGTTGGTTATATGTTTCTAGGAATTTTTCCATTTCGTCCAAGTTATTCAATTGATTGGTTCACAGCTGTCTCTTAGCAATCACCTCAAAGTCACTAAGATTCCAACTGGGAAAATATTTACTATCATGTATCTTTTAAGATAGTTCTCTCTCTCCCTCCCTCTCTCTCTCTCTCTCCCCTCCCCCTCATTCTCTCTCCTCCCTCCCCTCTCTCTTTCTTCCATGGTCTCCTCACTTTCATTGGTATAAACCCAATTTACTCAATCATGGAAATTCAGTTATAAACCCACTGATCCTCTTTCTAGAGTTATAATTCTCTTTCCTGAGATAATTTCTGGTCTCTGAGAATCTTATGTAATTCAATGAGTCTAAGAAATCTTGCAGTATTGTGATTTATAAGAATATTGATTTGGTCACTCATATAAGCAAAATATATTTCTTATATATATTTGGTCTTCTTCCAGATTTCCAAAACCCTTGGAATTGACTAAATGTTAAGAGTGATACAAGTGTTTTTTGTTGTGTTAATGAGGAGCTGGTTTCCAATGTAGCCACCATGTGATGAGGTTAAAATTTTTCAGCCCCACCCCCTTATCTCCAGGGAGGGAAGAGGAGCTGGATGTTGAATCAAACATCAACAGTCAATGACTCAATCATTTGTGTTTATGTAATGAAGCCCCCATAAAAACCCAAAAGGACAGGATTCAAAGAGCTTCCAGGTTGATAAAAAAACAAGGAGATTCCAGAAAGGGAGTGTGCCTAGAGAAGACATGGAAGCTCCATGCCACCTTCCCATACCTGACTTTATGCATCTCTTCCTTCTAGATGTTCCTGAATTATTTCCTTTTATAATAAACTAGTAATCTAGGAAATAAAATGTTTCTCTGAGTTCTATGAGCCATTCTAACAAATTAGTCAAACCCAAGGAGGGGACCGTGGGAACCTCTGATTTATAGTCAGTTGCTCCAAAGAACAACCTGGATTTGTGACTTGCATCTGAAGGGGGAACAGTCTTGTAGGACTGAACCTTTAACGTGTGGACTCTGATGCTATCTCCAGGTATATAATGTCAGAACTGAGTTTAATTTTTGGATACCCTGCTGGTACCCCAAGAATTGCTTGTTGGTGTGGCAAACTCCCTACACAGTGGAACTGGGTTCAAACCCCATTTAGACTTCATGGTGTTTTTAATGGGAAATACTTTAAAGCCAATTTAACAATAATGTTAAAGCAATCTGCATTGCTTTCATTCTAGTAAAAGTGCCTAAATCCTCACTCTGTCATCTACGGTTTCAAATCTTAAAAGAAAGGACTTTTGTTAAGTCAGTAAACTGTAGAATCTCTTCTTTTACAAAAATGATACCTGGTAAGGTCTTAATAAATAATCTAAAAAGGAAGTTAAGAAAACAATCTTATTTATAATAACATAAAAAAATTAAAATACGTAGGAATAAACTTAATAAGGAGGCAAAAGTTCTGTACACTGAAAGCTACAAAATATTTCTGAAAGAAATTTAAAAAGACACAAATGAATGGAAAGACATAACATGTTCATGGACTGTAAGTTCAATATTATTGAAATGTCCACACTACCAAAGTGATTGACAGAGTCAATGCAATCTATCAAAATCTCAGTGGGATTTTTTGCAGAAACAGAAAAAGACAGTCTTAAAATTCATATAGAACCACAATGGACCTCAAACAGCCAAAATTATCTTGAAAAGGAAGTATGAAGTTGGAGGCCACACACTTTCTGATTTCAAAAGATACTACAAAGCTACAGTAACCAAACTGTGTAGTAATGGCAGAAAGACAGACATATAGACCAATGGAACTGAATAGAAAGCCCAGAAATAAACGGACACTACCAAATGATCTTTGATAAGGGTGCCAAGATTACTCACTGGGGAAAAAATAGTCTTTTTAACAAATGGTGTAGAAAAACTAGGTACACATATGCAAAAGAATAGAATTGGTCCCTTATATTACACTATACAAAAAAAAATCAACTGAAAATATATTAAAGACTTAGATGTAAGACTTGAAACTATTAAACTTCTAGAAGAAAACAGGGGTAAATTTTCCTAACATTAATCTTGGCAATGATTTCTTGGATATGACATCAAAACAAAGGCAATGAAAACAAAACCAAAGTGGTACTACATCAAACTAAAAACCTTCTGTACAGGCAACAGAAACAAACAGAAGGCAAGTTATGGAACAGGAGAAAATTTGCAAGCCATATACCTGATAATGGGTTAATTTACAATATGTATAAAGAACACTTACAACTCAATAGCAAAAAACCAAATAACCCAATTAAAAAGTGGACAAAGGACTTGCATAGACATTTCCACAAAGAAGACATACAAATGGCCAACAGGTATGTGAAAAGATGCTCAATCTCACTAATCAGCAGGGAAATGCAAATCAAAACCACAATAAGATATCACCTCATACCTGTTAGGATGACCATTACAAAGACAAACCAAACCAAAAACAAACAAATAAAACCCCTGGAAAATAACAAGTATTAGCAAGATATGGAAAAATTGGATTTTTGTGCAATTTTGGTGGAAACATAAAATATTGAAGTCACTACGAAAAACAGTATGAAGGTTTCTCAAAAAATTAAAAATAGAACTACTATGATCCAGCAATCTCACATTTGCATATTTACCCAAAATAATTGAAAATAGGATCTCAAGGAAATAATTGCACTCCTATTATAATGGCAGCATTATTCATAATAGCCAAGAGGTGGAAACAACCTGAATGTCCATCGACAGACAGAAATGTGGTATGTCCATACAATGGAATATTGGTGTCATCCTTTAAAAAGAAGAAATACTGTCATATGCTACAATATGACATTTGTAGCATAGGTAGCATGTGATATTTGCTACATAAATCCATGTATATAAGGTATATGAAGTACTCAAATCATATAAGCAGAGGCAATTCAAACCCAATAGGCTTGAACTCATCCTCCTCCACCCATTATCCCTACTCCTCTATTCTTCATCCTCTGTGTCCTCTTACTAAATATCCATCTCAATAAATGGAACCGCCCTTGCACAGCACTGAAGCAGTGGGATCTGTTTCACTTTTGGCATCCAATCAGTCCCTATATCCTGGCGATTCTCCTCTCAAATATATCCATTTAGTTTGTTCATCATTACAGTCATCACTGGAATCCAGATTAATAGCAACACTCCCAGTACTACATTGGTTACCCCCCAAAATTATACATACATATTTTTTTTATTTTAGAGAGAAAGCACATGAGTGGGAGAGAGTGGGGGTGTGGGAGAGAGAAGAGAGAGAGAGACAAAGAGAGAGACACACAGAGAGAGAGAGAGAGAGAGAGTCTCAAGCAGGCTCCACACTCACACAGAGCCCAACACAAGGTTCAACGTGGGGCTTAATGACCTGAGCCGAAATCAAGAGCCAGACACTCAACTGACTGAGCCACTCAGGTGCCCCCCAAAATTATAGCTTAATGAGCAAATATGAAAAGGTTTAAGTGAGGGCAAGAAGAGAGAATTCATAGGTAATATTCATCTTCTATGCTTAATCTCTGAGATTCAGGGATCAGCTCAAATAGATTATATGGCATCAGAAGTGGAGATGAAATATTATGTTGAGTAAAATAAAAGCCATTCGAGGAGTAAGAATTTTATTTTGCAAAGTCTAGAAGTCCCAATCATATAGATAGGAGGCAGTGTATTTCTGGTTTTATTTTATATTTCAAGTCTATATTTAGCAGGTTCTCATGCTGCTCTTGGGATTACAATCCTCATTCAAAAGCCTCTATCAGACGTACAAGACCGGTTTATGATTAACTTTTGTAAAGTTTCACTTTGAAAGAAGAGTCTAGTTGTTGGTTCAGTTAGCAACTTGGAAAAGGGGATTTTATGGTACTTAATTACAAGTTTTCAGAGAAGTTATCAATATAAGCAGAGAGGAACCTTGAAATGTGGCTAAAAGTAGTTTTTATATTATTGTAAGAATCAGGTGACACAGGACAGCTCTTCTGCTTCTGTACTAGCTTTCCAGCTTGAACTTTAAGAGAAGATTATCTGAATTACAAGTATAGTCAGACAACAAATACTATAGGATAGGATGAACAACTCTCATCTGAGTATAACCCTAGGGCAGTTGCATTCTAGCTATCTGTAAAGGAAGATAAAACTAGCTACGCTAACTTTAATAAATTTTACAATACATTTAAATCTTGTGAAATGGTCAAGACCCTGCACTCTTGTTTCCTGTCCTTTGATATTAGTGAGTCAATTTTCTCTAAAGTTAATTCCTCAAAAACTAGCATCTGATAAGTTTTCAAAATTGCATGGCACTATGCTAAAGAATATGACTATGCTGAACATTTGAATTCAAATATCAAGTTTAAAAATGGAATTGCCTTTTCACTATGATTAATTTGGGCACTTGAAGACTCAGGGCTCCAATTCAAGGAAAAATTCTAATTTAATTATTATAATGCTCTCTGTAAATATGCCTTGAAAACTAACTAAAAATTAGGTCTTCAATTTAATTTAATGTTCAAGAGAGAAAATAAACACAGTTTTCCATTAAGGCTGACCATCATATTGATTTAAATTCAATATTTAACTAATTTAACAATATTTAAGATATTTCTCATTTCCTGTCATGGAGACTGCATTTCCAGAGTATTCATGCAGGCGTTTTCCTTTAAATAATGACAGCTTTGGAAAATTCAAACTGATTAATGACTGATTTTACACAACCAAAACCTGGAATATCTTGGTTCAATTTAACACTATGGCATAATACGTTATAGTTCACTTGTTAGGCTGGTAGGAACATTAACTCAATGTTTAATATAATGCCAAATTAACTTTAATAAATTTAAATACTGTACTCTTAGAGATATTCACCTCAATATCTTGTTAGCATTTTACTGCTACCATACATTTTGCAGCTGGTTAAAAGGCATAAAACACTCCATCATTTCTCCTTTAGAGATAAGAGTCCAAATTTGTGTTGTGTATCTCTCCAATTCATGACAATTGGATGTCATTATTTCCTTAGAAAAAATAACAATGAGAAATATTAGGGGTCCTGCTATCTTGTGCTTTTGTATGCCTAGCATGTGAAATATCATGAAAGGCTATAAATTATTGTTATCATATCTAATGATACTGCAAAGCTTAATTACTGCGATTGATGTGAGCGCATTATGCCAGATCATTTTCTCTTTGTCTTTGTTCTCTTTCCATTTAAAGTCTAAGCCATAATGGCCTTTACCCTTTGGCCTGAATCTTTTATTTGTCACTGCAAAAACTGGAGACATATTGTACAATCTAGATCTCTTCAAAATATTTAAGCCCATTCCAAGGTTTTCAAAATGGCTAATAGTCGGTAGAAAACTTTTCCAAATAATTTAAATGCCAGATTAAAAAATGGCTTACTATTGATTCTCTCAGCATGTCACTTCATAATGCAAAGAAGAACTTTATCAAATACTTTATGCATTTTATCGTAGATGAATTTTTAAATCATATATTGATCGACTGAAATCCTAGTGGTCTTTTCTATGTACATAATTGCATGTCTACTTTCATATTGTTATAACTTCTTGAGTCTTTCTTCTAAGAACCATGCAATATAATTCTAAATGAATCCATTCACTGTGATTCACAAAGACAAACTTAACTTGATGTTCCAAAAACACAAAAGACACAGGGACAATATTCTCCAACATTAAGTATTAAGGATTAGAAATCCCCACTGTATTCTATTTCATGTACAAATGCATGTAGCCCTTAAAAATAAAATTCTATTATCAGTATTAACTTGTTATTTTTATTATAATATTTCCAAAATGAATATAAACATAAAGCTAACAATACATTTCTGGTGTTTATTGCTCATAGATAAAAACATGAAGGTAAATACAAACACAATAATGTATCTAATAAATTTTAAATTAATAGTATTTTAGATAATACTGTTTTCTGAGACTAAATAATAAAAAGATTCTTTTATAAACTAATATGGTATCATGATGAATTCATCTGAGAATATACAACAGTATGTACACCATGAAAATTCAGAGAACAAAATACCATCTCAAAATTTTAGATACCATCTCAAAAATTCTTCAGTGGGAATGTACTATTACACTTAGCACTAATGAACCACTACACAAGTTAGTACTCACAAAGACAGAATTCATGCGATGCAAATATGGTTTTAAACACTAAGGCACAGGTGTTTTGAATTCTGAGAAGCATAACTTCTCTAGTTATTGTTCCACTGCTCTTTGCGATTCAAACTACATGAAACCTTCTCTCATAAAATTCTTCATGGAGACCTTTGGATTTCCTCTGGCTCAAATACATCATTCCTAGGTCAGATGTGCCCCTCTTCTCAATAGCCAGTTACAGTTACTCTGTTACACAATGCATGTTTATGGTATTAAATCAAAGTCTGAATTGACTGAATAATTTTTTTAATTTTTCTTAATGTTTATTTATTTTTGAGAGAGAGAGAGTGAGCAGAAGAGGGGCAGAGAGAGTCAGAGACACAGAATTGGAGGCAGGCTCCAGGCTCTGAGCTGTCAGCACAGAGCCCAACGCAGGGCCTGAACTCGTGAACCATGAGATCATGACCTGAGCCAAAGTCAGACCCTCAACCAACTGAGCCACACAGACTGAATAATTTAAAAATAAAGGTACAGCCTATGAAAATTCTGCTAATTATAAATTATTGCAAAAAAATGAAGTTTCCAAATAACTCTTAATTATAATTATATAGAAATACAATCATAGATGTAGAATATTAGCTTTTTAATTTGAGAGTGTATCAACTTAGTGGCAGCCAATACATCCCCTAATATATGAAAGTAAAAATGCTATCACTTCAGGTAACTCTGGGTCCCAGTGTAATCATAAACATAAAAGCAAATGCTGGGACTGAAATAAAAGTGTAGTACTTGTTTACAAAGTGGCCATTCACATACCAAAATATCTTTCATAAACATTTAATTATCATTGAAATGAAACCCAAATACAAAATTACATCAGCCAAAATATTTTTCCTATAAGTGGGAGTCTTTATAATACAAATGGACCCTCACAAAATAGATTAATTCTGAATGGAATTTGCTTTACAGAGACCACTATTAGTCAATATAAGATCATTGAGAATGTTCATGAACCAAATAGGAGACAAGTCTGGCTTAGTCACACACAACCACTTTCAAAGGCTGACCTATCAAATTGTAAACTCCTGGTTTTTGCCTACCTTTGGCAAGTGGACTGTGCCATAATAGTAATAACAATGCATATACGTAATGGTGTGTTTAGGCTTGTGCTAGCGGTAATTGCAAAATTGTAATTTTGAAAACTTTTTAATTGTTGTAAATATACAACATAAAACTTACCATCTTAACCATTTTTAAATGTACAATTCAGTAGTGTTAATTACATTTCCATTATTGTACAACCAAACTCCAGAACTCTTTTCATCTTGTAAAACTGAAACTCTATACCCATTAAACAATGCTTTATTCCCCTCCCCACCCCCTACCCTTGGAAACCACCATTCGACTTTCTATCTCTAATGAATTTGACTACTCTAGGTACCTTACATAAGTGGAATTGTATGTTATTTGTTCTTTTGTGACTAGCTTGTTTCGCTTAGCCTAATGTCCTCAAGGTTTATCCGTGTTGTGGCATGTGTCAGAATTTCCTTCTTTTTTAAGGCTGAATAATATTTAATCGTATGTATATGCCACATTTGTTTTTCTAATTTATCCGACAAGGAACACTTGGGTTGCTTCTACCTTCTGGCTGTTGTGAATGATGATGCTATGAACATAGTTATACAAATACCTCTTTAAGTCTTTGCTTTCAATTCTTTTGGGACATACCCAAAAGTAGAATTGCTACATCATATGGTAATTCTACTTTTTCAAAAAAATTTTAAATTTTTTTCAAAGAGAGAGAGAACACAAGCAAGGGAGGGGAGGAGGGAGGGGGAGGGAGAGAGAGAGAGAGAGAGAGAGAGAGAGAGAGAGAGAGAGAGAGAGAGGATCTTAAGCAGGCTCCATGCTTAACACAGAGCTCAACACAGGACTTGATCCCACAAACCTGGGATCAGGACCTGATCTGAAATCAAGAGTCACACATTCAACCAGCTGAGCCACCCAGGTGTCCCCGATAATTCTACTTCTAAATTTTTTTTGAGGAATTGCCATACTGTTTTCCATAGTGGTTGCATCATTTTTCATTCCCACCAACAGTGCACAATTTACTTATAATAACAAAATACACTCAGAAGCACAGAATATACTTTGTTAATTCTTGAAGTCTAAACAGTTGTATTTCAAATCTGAAACTCTTTAACTCCATACTTTTTTCCCATTAAAAATTTTATGACACAACTTTGATAACATGTACTTTCTTAAGAATGAAACTATAGAGTCATGGAAGAATACACAATTTTTCATTATCTTTGTTCTGCTTATATACAGAGCATATGGATCAAATCAATGGCTTATTTCTAATTCTTCTTCTGCTATTGACTTGTAGTGTCATCACTTATTGACTATTCACATACTACCAAAGAGGAAAGCATTGCATTTTCACTTTGTCATTAATATTTCTGATGAAACACTGCTAAAACTTTCAGAGAAGTTTGGTTAACATCGTGCTGTTATGATTCCCTTTTTCAATTGTATGCTCACTATTTTGCTACCTTTTTTTTTGTCATGTGATTCTGATACATATCTGAGTACTGAACATGTACATGTTTGTGATGGTGAAAAATTTGTCAAACAGTATGCCTCAGAGATATTGCAAGTTCAGTTCCAGACCACCACAATAAAGTGAATAGAGCAATAAATCGGGTCAAATAATTTTTTTGGTTTCCCAGTGCATATGAAAGTTATGTTTATACTATACTAGAGTCTATTAAGTATGCAATAGCATTATGTCTAAAAATATATATATATACCTTAATTTAAAAATAATTTATTGCTAAAAAATGTTAACCATCATCTCAGCATTTAGTGAATCATTATCTTTTTGCTGGTGGAAGGTCTTGCCTCCATGCTGATGGTTGCTGACTGATCAGTGTGGTAGCTGCTGAAGGCTGAGGTGGCTATGGCAATTTTTAAAAATAAGACAATGAAGTTAGCCTCATTGGGTTGACTTCTTTTCACAAACAATTTCTCTGCAGCATGTGATGCTGTTTCACAGCATTTTACTCACAGAACTTTCAAAATTGGAGTCCATCCTCTTAAACCCTGCTCTTGCTTTACCAACTAATTTGATGTAATAGTCAAAACTCTGTTGTCATTTCAACAATCTTCACAGCATCTTCACCAGGAACAGAATCCATCTCAAGAAAGTGCTTTCTTGAATGGCTCAGTCGGTTACACATCTGACTTCAACTCAGGTCATGATCTCCCGGTTTGTGAGTTCGAGCCCTGTGTCGGGCTCTGTGCTGACAGCTCAGAGCCTGGAGCCTGCTTCAGATTCTCTTTCTCCCTCTCTCTCTGTTCCTCCCCCACTTGCACTCTGTCTCTCTCTCTCTCAAAAATCAATAAACATTTTAAATTTTTTTAAAAAAGAAAGTACTTTCCTTGTTCATTCATAAGAAGCAAATCCTCATCCATTAAAGGCTTATCATGAGACTATAGCAATTCACATCTTCAGGTTGCACTTCTAATTTTAGTTCCTTTGCTATTTTACCACATCTGAAGTTACCTCCTCTAGTAAAGTCTTGAACCCTTCAAAGTCATCCATGGGGGTTGAAATCAACTTCTTCCATACTCCTCAGAATGTTGATGTTTTCACCTCTTTCCATGAATCACAAATATTCTTCATGGCATCTAAAATGATGAACTTTCCAGGTTTTCAATTTACTTTGTCCAGATTAGAGGAATCACAATCTGTGACAGCTGTGGCCTTACTAAATGTATTTCTTAAATAAGATTAGAAAGTAAAAATTACCCCTTGACCCATGGGCTGCAGAATGGATGTTGTGTTAGCAGCCATGAAGACAATATTAATCTCGTTATACATCTCCATCAGAGCCCTTGAATAGCCAGGTGCATTGTCAATGAGCAGTCATTTTTGAAAGGTATCTTTTTCTGAGCAGCAAGTCTGAATAGTGGGCTTGAAATATTCAGTAAATCTTGTTGAAAACAGATGTGCTTTTACCCAGGTCTTGTTGTTCTGTTGATAGAGCACAGGCGTAGCAGATTTAGCATAATTCTTAAGAACCCTAGGATTCTTGGAATGTAAATGAGCATTAGCTTCACTTAAGTCACCAGCTGCATTATCCCCTAACAAGAGAGTCTGCCTTTATGTAAAGCTTTGAAGCCAGGTATTGACATCTCCTCTCTAGCTATGAAAGTCCTAGATGGTATATTAGAAGGCTGTTTAATCTACTTGGAAAATCTGTTCTTTAGCCACCTTCATTAGTTATCTTAGCTAGATCTGGGTAATTTTCTGCAGCTTCTATCTCAGCATTTGCTTTACCTTGTACTTTTATGTTGTGGGCACAGTTTCTTATCTTAAACCTCATCAACCAATCTCTGCAGGCCTCAGATGTTTCTTCTGCTGCTTTCTTACTCTCTCAGCCCTCATAGAATTGAAGAGAGGTAGGCCTTGCTCTGGATTAGGTTTTGGTTTAAGGGAATCCTGTTGCTGGTTTGATCTATCCATATTACCAAAGCTTTCTCCATGTCAGCAATAAGGATGTTTTGTTTTCTTATCATTTGTGTATTCACTGGCATAGCACTTTTAATTTTCTTCAAGAACTTTATCATTGCATTCACAGCTTGGCTCATTGTTTGGCACAAGAGACCCAGATTTTGGTCTGTCTTGGCTTTTGACACACACTCCTCACTAACCTTAATCATTTCTAGCTTTTCATTTAAAGCTCAGTTGGTTAAGTGTCTGACTTCAGCTCAGGTCATGATCTCACTGCTCGTGAGTTCGAGTCCCACATAGGGCTCTGTGCTGACAGATTCTTCTGGAGCCTAGAGCCTGCTTCAGATTCTGTCTCCATCTCTCTGCCTCTTCCCTGCTTGTTCTCTGTCTCTGTCTCTCTCAAATATAGAAAGAAAGAAAGAAAGAAAGAAAGAAAGAAAGAAAGAAAGAAAGAAAGAAAGAAGAAAGAAAAAGAAAGAAAGAAAGAAAGAAAGAAAGAAAGAAAGAAAGAAAGAAAGAAAGAAAGAAAGAAGGAAGGAAGAAAGAAAAAGAAAGAAAGAAAGGGAAAGAAAGAAAGGGAGAGAGACCTGTGATTCTTCCTTTCACTTGAACACTTAGAGGTCATTGTGGGTTTATTAATTGACCTAATTTCAATATTATTGTGAGAGACTCAAGGAGAAGGAGAGAGAAGGGGAAGCAGCCAGTTAATGGAGAATTCACACACACATGACATTTATCAGTTAAGTTCACCATCTTAAATGGGCTCAGTTCATGATGCCCCCAAATAATTACAAAGTAATATCAAACTACTGGTCACAGATCACCATAACAAATACAATAATAACCAAAAAGTTTAATATATTATGAGAATTACCAAAATGTGACACAGAGTCATAAACTGAGCAAATTCTGTTGGGAAAATGGCACCAATAGACTTGGTGGAGGCAGGGTTGTTACAAACCTTCAATTTGTAAAAAAAACTCAGTATCAGTTTAGTGCAATAAAGTGAAACATGATAAATCAAAGTATGGCTTTACATATTCATTATGGTGAAATCAGCTGAGAGAGACACTTCATAATATATTTAATATCCTGAAATTTCCATACTTCATGGCTGTGTCCATTTCTAGAAAGAGAAAATACTCCTTCATTCCTTCACTGGTTACTGGTAGTAGCTAAGTGATCAGCAGAAAACATGCAATCCTTCTGTTTAATAACATCCTGGGCTTTTGGAAGATGTTTTATATACATATATATGTATATGTATGTATATATGTATATATATGTTATATATGTATATATATGTTTTACATATATGCATATATGTATATGTTTTACATATATATGTATATGCTATATACATATATATACATATGTATATAACATATACGTGTTATATACAATATATATACATATATATATAATGGAATATTATGCATCCATTAAAAAGAATGAAACCTTGCCACTTGCAACAACATGGATGGATCTAGAGGGTATTGTACTAAGTGAAATCAGTCAGAGAAAGAGAAATACCTTATTATTTCACTCATATGTGTAATTTAAGAAACAAATGAACAAAGAAAAAAAGAGACAAACAAAAAAACAGATTCTTCAATACAGAGAACAAACTGGTGGTTACCAGAGGGGAGATGCATGAGGGGTGGGGGATGGGTGATATAGGTGATGGGGGATTAAAGAGTACACTTATCATGATGAGCACTGAATAATGTAGAGAATTATTGATTCACTATATTCTATGTATGAAATGAATACAGCACTGTATGTTAATTATATTGAAATTAAAATGAAATCCTGGACTTTTGTCCCACAAAATTTATCTCAATCTTTACCAAAAAAGCTTCCTTCTCAGTACTGATAAAGCTTCAAGAAAAGTAAAAACTTAAAGAAAAAAGTCATTTTTGCACCAATAATGATCAAGCTACTATAATTCTATAATGTTTCTGACAAGGAAGACCCTTGTCCCTGTAGACCTGTACCCTGTACCATCTTCCCTGTAGACAAATTCTTGGAGAAGTAAATTCTAATGCATGATCAATTATGTATATGTCACTTTGTCAAAAGTGGAAACAGTTATTTCCCAGTACATAAGAGTTCTGGCAATTACTATGTTGTATAAAAGCCACTTATTCATAGGTGTTGATCATTTTAATTCTGTCTTTTGAAAAGAAATTTAAATGTTGCTACAACTGCTAAACTTGCAAATTGTTCATTAATTTTGGCCTTGGCTCTAACCTTAAAGCACTAAGTATTTTAATGCTTCCTGATAGATGAGTGAAATCCTCTCTACACTCAAGTGTATGGACTACAGATTTTCTTGAGTAAGCCAAAGAAAACATGTATTAAATGTCAACATTAGAACTTTATTTATTTGTTACAATTGACCGTAATATTTTTTTACTGGCAATAATTACATACTAATTTATATTATATACTTGATGTACAAATAAAACGTTTTCCCCAAAGCTTTAAAATAATGGATGAATCATAATTTTTCATGGCTGTGTTTATCATACTAGATTTAATGATAATGAATTTGTGTTCCACGTGTGAATGTCATAAACTTTTCCAGAGAATTTCATTCTCATTAAAATATATTTGCAATTTTATCATTCTACAATATCAATACTTTTCAGTCATTTTCCTTTTTTTTACTAATATTTCACTTACAACTCATCTTCCCAATAAAATAAAACATAAAGTTTTATCTGTGTATGTTCATTTTTCTCTACTATTTTCTATTTCAGATCATTTTCCATTATAGCCATATTCTTGTTAATACTGAATACAAACATTTTTATTATTCTCACTCTATTTATTACAGACTAGTAAACCATCTGCTCAATACAATAGTTTTTCATTGATTGTCCTCTATTCATCTATTCCTGCTTTTAATTTTTTATGCAGCTGGATTTACCCAATACATTTCTTATTCTGTCAAGGGTGACTGAAACTATTCTCTGGTTTCATATTTAATGGGGCTGATATCACTTTACCCAGTCTCTGACCATACTGCCATGTCAGAAAATATACTTACTATTTCACAATTTTATATTAATTTATGTTAGTTTAATTTGTATGACTGATACTGTTTCATTCCTCTCATTTTGTATGTGTAGGAACTTTTTCTTCCTGTGACCAATTAATATGGCCTAACCTATCTCTATACTTGCAACAAACAGAAGTAGGGGATAATAACTATAAAAAATGTCTTCTAAATTATAGTATTAATATCTAGTAATAAAATACTATAAATATCTTCTTAGGCTACTGTATACTCATAGGCTCTTGAGTTAACATTGAGACTTGGGGCTTGATAGACATCACCTGTTATAATGGAAACAAGGCAGCTGATCAGTAGTTCTTTTACTTCACTTCTCAAAAAGAAAAAAAAATACATATCTTTTTTTGGGGAGGAAGGTCAAGAATTATTTCAATTTACTCAAAATGAGTAAATTTACTCAATTTACTCAAAATGAGTAAATTATTTCATCTACTCAAAATGATAATTAACAGTGTTGAGAAGTTAATTTAAGGGATTTCTACTTTACTTACTATTAGCAGTCACTTATTATATCTAAGGCTTAGCCACTCAACAGAAATCTCGGGTAGCCTCTCTGTGCAAACTCTTCACAGTTTTGGAAAAAGAAACACCAAAACTTTTATGCAGTTTTCTTATAACCCCGAGGATGACTAGGGGAAAATGATATCCCACAAAATCTCACAAGGGTAGCGAGCATTCTGAAAACTTCAGTTGGACCTTTATGTCACTCATCCCTTATAAGTTTCTATCGTCATGATTGTAGCCACCTCAGTTCCTAGCTCCTACATTCCAATTCCTGATCACCTCATACCTGTCTTTCACACTAAACATTTTGTCACAGAATAAAGTAATTTCAGCATTTCCAAGTTTTGACTTGAATTTTCTGTTCCTTGATTTTGACCCTTGCTTAAGTGTCTTGGGACCAGATTCTGGTCACTCTCTGACTACTGGCTCTTCTCCAGTTTGGCTTTCTGGTTTGGGATTCCTATACTGATATATTAGCTCTGGTTTTCAATCTCCTAGAAAATAAGATTTGTCTCCATATGGGCTCAAAACTTGTTTGGTTCATATTTGGAAATAAAAAAAATTAATGAGGACAATGGCCAATTAAATGTGTGTGTGTGTGTATCCCCTATGTGTAAAAATATAAAATAAGAATTTTAATCACTTACAGATGATATAATTATATTACTAGAAAATCTATTTGCACAAAAATATATAATAAAACTAATAAGAGAGTTTCATAAGATGGCCTAAAACAACGTCAACTTACAACCTCAATAGCTCTTGTATACCACATCTCCTATGCACTTCCCAATGACTAGAAAAGGAGATCCCATTAAAAAAGTATATAAAAAGAAACAGAAGGTATAAAATGCACATAAATGTTAAGAAACATAAGTAGGTAAAGTGAGAAAATAAGCAAATGACTACCACCATACTAAGAGCCAAAAATAAACCCTGAAAAGATTAATTCCTGAATGAGAAAGTTCAGTAAAGATGTTATATATCCACAAATCAGTATATAAATTCAAAATGATCTGAGTGATCTCAATAAAAAACCCCAAAGGGATTTTTTAATGGAATTTGAAATGTTGATTGTAAGGTTTATATTGAATAGAATGTATACAAAAATAGTCAAAGCAATTGTGAAAAAAAAATAAAGCACTGAAAGCAGAACTTGTCCAATCAGATATCAAAATATACTATAAATAATTAAAACATTTTGATATGAGCACAGCAACATAAATATGGACAAGTATTTTTATGTAAGAATTGTGCATATAAGTGACATTCAAAATCAATTTGTAAGAAAGATGAACTATGCAAAAAAATGGATAGAATAGGTAGTTGACTATATTTACTAAACAGTAATACTACATTTATATCTCATAAAATAGAAGTAAATGATCAATGGTTGGACAATGCACTATGAAAGTATTAAAAGGAAATACAGGCAAATACTATCATAGTTTTAAAGTAGGTTAGGACTTTATAAGCAAAGCCAACACACAGAAATAATAAAGAAAAATAATAACAGTTTTGAGCAAACAAAAATTCTTTAAACTTCAATATTTCACATGATACTATCTTATTTTAATTACTGAGAAGCATAACCTGAGTCAAGAATTTCAGGGCTAGTAACTTACTTTGGAAGTGATCACAGAGAATAGGAATGAAGAAGAGGGAAATTAGGAAATGAGGAAAAGTGAATAGAACGGTATGGAATTTTTTGAGGCTGATGTGGTAGGCAATAGAGTCTCAATTTCCCATAATTCCTCACTGAACATTTTATGAAAAAGGTGAGTGGCATTTATATACTGTTTCCTGCCATATTTTGGATGAGGATCAACCTCAGAGCACTAAATTCCCCACACTTGTGGGCTTCATTTGCACCCTCACTAAGTTCCAAAGACTTCACAAAGAAGCAGAGAAAAGCACAACTTGCATTTAAGACAGTACTATGGTGATGTGAGTCTGAATTTGCACAGAACTCTCTAGCATGATGTGGCTGAAATAAGATGAGGACAACTGGATGTGACAGCACACTGAAGAACGGCCTATAGTCTATCCTTATCTATTAATGTCCCACATTAAAACTACTCTGTCACTAATTTTTCAAATTGGTGACTAGTCAGTCTTCAAAAAAGGCTCAATACAGAAGAGTTAGTGGAGTAAGTTACAGTATCCAGAGCTATAGCTGAGTATAAGTCATAATTTTCTCCTTTCTCTGCAAGCAATTCTGGAGTTCTCAGTCTTAAATCCTAGGGTCTTGTCAGGTCCTGACAAGGGAAATTATCAATTGCCCATTGATATCCATAATTTCAGTTAAAATAGAATCCTTACTATATCCCTGGTAGAAGCTTGGGAACCAGAAGCTCTAATCCACAGAGGCCAGAGCTGTGGGGAAAAATTCCTAGAGTGGGTCACTGAAGTAATATTGAGAAGGATCAATCCTACTTCCTCCCCTTGGTCCTTGAATCCATGTATTCTGGCTATTGAAGGATATGGCCTCAAATAGTGGGCATTTGGTCAAACCATGTAATGCATCCTGAAGGACAGCAGTTAAACTTTATAGAACATCAAGCCCAAGCAGCCAAAGCTGAGATTTTAAAAGACTACTTCCATGAATAGCATACACTCATCACATTGGCTGTTTGATGAGTAAATACTATGGTCATGTCTGAGGATTTGTTTTGATGAACCCCACAACAGTAAATCTGACATTATCCAAACTCTCAGGTAGTAAGAGTGCTACCTAAGAGTAGTGCTCTACACTGCAGACAGAACAGTGGGGGTGGGTGCCAGTTTTAGCGAGGATGAATCATTGCCCCCACCATGCTGGAAAGAATCCTGTATAACAATCTGACACTAATGGAGAACTGGTCAGCTAGATGGTATATCAAGAGCCCGGTATTGGTCTCTGCTGCTGATAGATCAGCATTTAGTCGTGACAGTAGCTACATCATCTTGAGTAAAAGAAAGCCCGTGCTATTGGCCCCATGCACAGCCCTATCAATACTACCATGGCTATTCAATGCATGATATCTTAGGGCAGACAATAGGGGGCCAGTGGACAGAGGCTGGCTTACATCTGCCAGATAAGTCATCTTCCCCATTGATTGTTCAACATCTCATCTGCAGTGGATATATATTTTTTTACTGGCATTAATATAAGACACACAAAGTCTGCATTCACGTCATTCTTTTAGAGTCCATTCACTTCATTCTTTGAAAAATATCCTTGCCTAAAATGTTCTAATCATTCTTCCCCCATGTTATTGATTAGGGAGCCCACAAACTTTTTCTGCAATGTGACACATAGTAAATATTTTAGATTTGGTGGGCCATACAATCTCTGTTGCAACTATTCAATTCTGCCTTTCTGGTACAAAAATAACCATAAATATTACATAAATAAATTTATGGTTAATTTCAATAAAATGTTTATTTATGGGCACTGAATTTTGAGTTTTATGTGATTTTCACACATCATGAAATATTATTAAATTTTTTTTTTCTAACTACTTAAAAAGTTAGAGACAATTTTTAATTAACTATCTATACAAAAACAGATATTGGAACATATTTGGCCCTCAGGACATAGTTTGCCAACCCCCACCTTGGACAAACAAACCAAACCACACACTGCTGCCTGGGAAACCATATGTACTCTTACTTCAAGCCACTTTTCCCTCCATATAAAGTGGAAAACTAAGTACAGTGAAACCTTGAATGGTGAATAACTTCCGCGAGTGTTCCACAAGGTGAGAAAACATTTCTAATAAATTTTAACTTGATAAATGAGCAATGTCCTGCAATACAAGTAGTCTGCAACACCGAATGTCACATGATCACGACTGAGCCAATGATTCTTCTCTCTCTCTGTCTCTCTCTCTCTCACTGCAAGATTGTGGGTAACTGTCTCCCATGCTCAGATGCTTGTTCTCAGGCCACGGTGTTTGGCACAAATTGTTGACTTTTCAGAACATTGGAAGGTGCCCACAAGCGGCACTAGTGGGTTTTTTGTTGTTGTTGTCAAGGCACCTATAGACAGTCCTTTGCTTTTCCATACAAGAGTAAGCTTAGGAATGCTTTCCTTCATTCTAGCCCAGGCTGCCTGCAGATATAGACCTTCTCCTCTGCTGCCTTATTGCCAGTACATGACAAGAGTACATACAGTACATGACAAGAGTTTATCAATACTGTACTGTAGTCAACAGCTGTGTGAGAATGTACAATGGCTTCCATGCAGAAAAAGATTCCATTGAGCCAATAGATAGCAATGACTGTGTTAGTGATAGTGACAGTTGTCATACACAATAACCTTTCTCTCTCGTCTCCCTCACACCAGCCATGAAGGTCTCCAAAAGTAAGAGTAGGTTAATTTGTTTATTTTTCTTTATATTTTGTATTTTCTTTATAACTTTGTATCATATTACAGTATTGCAATCATTCTTCTATGAATATTTTTGTGTTGTGGAATGAAGAATCATCTGAGTTTTCATTTCTTATGGGGAAATTCACTTTGATATACAAGTATTTTGGATTACAAGCATGTTTCTGGAATGAATTATGCTTGCAAACCAAGGTTTAACTGTACAATGTTCACAATTCTGCCCAATAAATTTCCTTCCATCAGTCTTTTAGAACTACCCTTGAGTGCAGCCTAATGCATCAGTATTGAAATACTTGGCTCACACTAACATATAAGGCAGCCTACATATAAACTGGGCCCAATTTTTCCCCTACTCCTAGCTGAAAGGAATGCTCCAAGAGGTATAAGCTGAGGAAGAGACATCAGAATGTCTGTCCTTTGAAATTTTTTGGGCCCAATCCCTACTATACAATTTCTATCAAACAATAAATTGCTAATGTACCTACCAGACCTTACGACTTGGTGGATCTGACAAACCCTTCTTCCACAGGGCCTCTCTGGTCTCATGCTTGTCTGATGCATTAAGATAAGGCATTCAGTCATTATAAGGGCTCAATAGCCTCCCAGGGACTGATTTTCAAATGGTGAATAGTTTTCTGCTATTGAAGGTATCACTTTCCTCTAGGTGCTTAAGGAAATGTGTACCACTGGGGCTTCCTATATCTAGTACCATTGAATCTGCTGGGTCATACAACTTGAGTAGCAAGACAGTTGATAGTAGCCTCAACCTGGTTAAAAAAAAAAAGCCTCTTTTCCTCTGGACCTCACACAACACTGGCATTCTTCCAAATAATCAAATAGCCATTAGAGGGAATGTTTCTCAAGTATGGTATGCATTGTCTTCAAATTTAAACAAGCCTTAGTGGAAAAAAAATAATAAATAAACAAATAAGCAAGCAAGCAAGCAAGCAAGCCCTTGTGTACTAGGCCAAGCACTATGAATTTTCCTAAGAGTTGAAAGGCACAATGATTTGTCTTGTACCTTTAGGGAATATTTCATAAGCCCCAAACCATCCCATAAAATTTCAATTTCATCAAGTTGACAAGTCCCTGAACCTTTTTTAAATTTTTATTTATTTATTTATTTATTTATTTAGGACAAGTCCCTGAATCTTTTTTTTTTTTAATTTTTTTTTCAACGTTTTTTATTTATTTTTGGGACAGAGAGAGACAGAGCATGAACGGGGGAGGGGCAGAGAGAGAGGGAGACACAGAATCGGAAACAGGCTCCAGGCTCCGAGCCATCAGCCCAGAGCCTGACGCGGGGCTCAAACTCACGGACTGCGAGATCGTGACCTGGATGAAGTCGGACGCTTAACCGACTGCGCCACCCAGGCACCCCTAGTCCCTGAATCTTAATAGTGTTTACCTCCCGTCTTCTCTTACCCATGTGTTGTTGTAGAGCATCCAGGGTACTGGCCATTTCGTTTCTATCAAGTCTTATTAACATGATATAATTAATATAGTGGCCATAATAATCTTATAGAATGTCAAAATTATCAAGGACCCTTTAGACTGGATTGTGGCAAAGAACCATAGATATAATGCAGCCCTGGAGAAAGAAAGTGAATGTGTACTGCTATCCTTCCCATAAAACAACTGCCTCTGATCCTCTTAAGTGATACAGATTAAAAAGAACACATTTACCAGATCAATAGTTACATACCAAGTACCACAGGCTATGTTTCTGTTCCAATAAAATACAACTGGTGCAGCAGCAGCAGCAACTGTTAATACAGTTTGGTAAAGCTTACAGTAGTGTACCCATATAAGCTATGATTCAGCTGATTTTGTTTTAAACCATAGAAGTTAATTAAACAGGACTTTGTTAAAACCATCACTCTTGTACCTTTTAAGTTTGAAGGAAATACTAATCTCTGAAATTCCATCTGGGGTCTGGGGATAGGATGGCTTATAGACTCATTTGGATTTACTATCAACTATTACCTCTAACCAGTGAGGCATGGTAGCATTCTGGATCTTTTAGTGTCAGTGTCAATTGAAACTCTATATACCATGTCCCTCACAAATCTAGGAATCTCCCCTTCCCCCTGAATACAGTTAACCTGGCTATTTGCTTCAGGTCTCATTGGAGATTAATAGGGGAATGTCTCTTATATATTTTGTTAATGATGTTACAAAATACTCCACAAGTGGACCTGGCCTTTCCTCCAACTGATTACAAATTACAAATTTATTTCTTCTATCCAGATATTTTGCCAGAAATCCCTGGAGGGTTAAGGTAACCTGACTGCCACTCTAACTCTGCTATCCATTATTGTAACTACATCCCATTTACCTCTGATGCCTAAGAATGTCCTCCTGGCCTTGGATTTTCTACTAATATCACTGCCAACCCAGTTCCATTGGCAGTCTACTCCACTGTCAACACCGGCCTTTAGAAGATAACAACTGCAGAGCTTCTCAACCATGTTAGTGTTCCCCTCACAAGTTCATTCTTCATTACTTCCTTGAAGGAAGTATCCCTCTGGACTTTCTCAGGAAGCTAATGGATTTTCTATCTCATATAAAAAATCTATTTCTAATATTCCCTCCTTCCTCTTCTCTGACCCCTTCATCAATACCCTAACAACACAGTTATTTCATCTACAATTCATTTACTAAAGACCATCAACCTGTCTAAACTTCAAGGAGTCATACTACAAGCCCCTCCTCCACTCATGCTCTGTCTCTCTCCATCTCTCAAAAATGAATAAACATTTAAATTTTTTTAATAATTAAAATATATCATTAAATGAAAAACTCAAGTTAAAAATATGCCTATATTATTTTGCCATTTATGTAAGGGGAGGAGGAAGGAAAGGGGAGAGGGAGGAGGGAGGTGTTTATATGTACAGCTAGATATAGACCAATGTACAGAAAGGAAACTAAAAGCATTTGCAGAGGTAAAATCAGAAAAACAGTTGTACATTTGAGAAGGAAGAGGAGAAAGATAACTTTCACATTCTACCATGTGAGTTTTTATATTGTCTGTATCTTTTGAAAATAAAGATGTATGCATATATTATTTTTATAACCAAAATATTGAAAATATCAGTGATATCTGGCTTCTGATAATAAGTATGCTGAGAATGAGCCCAGAGAGGGAGACTGTAAAGATATAAATTGAAAACCAACAACAATGGACCTCATGGGTATTATGTTAAATGAAATAAGTCAGTCAGAGAAAGAAAAATACCCTTTGGTTTCACTCAGATGTGCAATATAAGCAACAAAACAAAGAAAAAAGAGACAAACAAAAACAAAACACACTCAACTATAGAGAACAAACTGGTGATTACCAGAGGGAGGTGGGTGAGGGATGAGTGAAGTAGATGGAGGGGATTAAGAGTACCCTTACCATGGTAAGAACTGACTAATGTACAGAATTATTGGGGAAAAACATTTTTTAATTAAATTAAATTAAAGTCACGTCCTGTTCTACCTTAATTTTTCTTCTCCTTATAAAAGAAACTCATATTGTCTCTTTTTCAGTAAAGCTATTCCTACAAACAAAATCTCAGACCTGATTTTTGTTGTTGTTGTTTTTTGTTTATTTTTTGTTTTTTGGGTTTTTTTTTTTTTTGAGAGAGAAAGACAGTGATGGCAAGCAGGAGAGAGGGGCAGAGGGAGAGGGAGAAAGAGAGACAGAGAATCTTAAGCAGTTTCCATGCTCAGTGTGGTGTCTGACACAGGGCAAGATTCTACAAACCATGAGATCATGAGCTGAAATCAAGAGTCGGGTGCTCAACCAACTGACCCACCCAGGTGCACCTTTTTACTTTTGTTTCAGAAGCTTTGAGATATAGATACATGTACATAACCATACGTATATCTGTATATGTATATAGGTAGATATATATTAGGTTAACAAATAGAAATTGCCATTTTTATAGCTTTAAGGCAGTTGAATATAAGGTCTAACCCTATGAAATACCAAACTGGCATCATCATGAACTCAAGTGGTGTCACTTCTAGTTCTTCTAGGAAAAAAACAGTCCAGATATCCAATATCTTTCCCTAAAGATGCTAACAGAAATTTCTAGCCTTTACCTCTTTAATTCATATGTCATATTAAAAAAAATCCAATTCTATTTTTTTATCAAAAGTTTATGAAATTGTAAAAAAAAAATCAAGCTTCAAGGTGTGTTTGATTCTTTTCTCAGTTCCTTGAACTCTTCTAATTGTCCTGCCTGTTCTTCCACCCAAATTTAACCACTCACTCCTGTGGTTATACCGGAGGCAATCATCCCCTAACCTTCCCATTCATTCCATTTAGTATCCTGACTTCTGCAGTCTTTCTATCCAACTGGGATTTCCAATCCATTGATTCTTTTTATTTCGTTCACTGGATATGCCTCCTTCTTTCTCTGTTTAAATTCTATAGACATTCACTATATTCATTTTCTTGAATTCTCACAAAATTGTCTTGGTCATTTCTCTTTTCCTCATCCTCCTTTAGCTAAACCACAATCCAGGCTAAATCCAATTTTCAGCCTATTTCATGCCTGCACCCAAGCAGCTAAAAGTGACTGGAGAAAAACACATAACCATGCCAGCTGGCTCCACTCTAAACTCAGGACCACAAATCATTAAGGTGGACCCTTAATGCTGCTTGTCATTCACATGTGTGCCTGATCCATTCACTCTCCATTATCACAAGCTAATATTTCACACCAATCCTGTTTCCTCAAACTTCAGTCACCTTCTTATTCATCCTCACTCCCTGCTTCCCAGTTCAAAAAAAAAAAAAAAAAAAAGGAAAACTGAAGCAATTAGTCAAGAACTTCCATTAACAAGCACCCTGATATCTACACACCTACCGGTATCTGTACCCATTTAATCTGCCTTTCTTCCTGTCCTATTCGTGAACTACTCTCAATTAAGGTGCCAATGCCAAATATATCCAGCATTCTCATTTCTCATTTTATGTGTTGTAACATCAACATTTGATATAGTTTATCATAACTTCCTTCTTAATGCAAATCCTCCACATAACCTCCAAGAGACTACTGCCTCTTAATTTTTCTCTTGCCTCATTTTTTCTCATCGCTTTGTATGTTCATTGACATAATGATCTCATCCACCTCATGACAATAAATATTTTGTAAGCAGATGAATCCCACATTTATATCTTTGGCTCAAGCTTCTCTCCTAAATTCCAGATTCATATATTTAATTGCCCATGCAACATTTCCACTTGGATTTCTAACAGATACCTCATTTTTAATACACTCAAGATAAACTTGTAGATATCCCTCCAAAGTTTAGTTTGGAGAATATTTTCTACCCTTAGTCTTTTCCATTAGGGCAGAGTTTATATTTCCAGTTGCTTAGGCCAAAGACCTTGGAATCATCCTTGACTTCTCTGTTTCTTTCATACATCTGATTTAGATTAATTGTTTAGATTAGTAATTTTTATAGGGCAAAACATTTTCCAATCAAAACAAAAGTGAAGTACTATGTGCCTAATATAGACTCAAATTTTTAACATTTCAGATAATATTCTGCATTTTGTTATGAAGCAAAGAAATAAGCATTCTTTTTACATTGCTCACTTCAGGGAAAATTAGATTAAAACAGCCATTGTAGACATAGATTTGCCAAAACGTATAAAAATCTTTTAACACTGACCTTCCAAATCAACTACTTTTTTATAAAGAAATGAACAACAATGTACATAAATTCTATGTGCAAAGAAGTTCTTCAAAGTGTTTTTATACATATTCATTTTAGAAAAAAATTAAAATACAGAAGAGTATAAAGAAAAAAGTAAAAATGATAAAAGCTGTCAGCAGCAGGTTTATTTGTTAGTTAACAAGTTAATTTATTTTATTTAACATATCACTGACATTTTCCCATGCCACTAAATATTCTTTTAAAACATGATTTAAATAATATATTGTAGTGGCGTCTGGGTGGCTCAGGGGGTTAAACATCTGGCTCTTGCATTCAGCTCAGGTCATGATCTCACAGCCCATGGGGCTGTGGGCTGACAGTGCAGAGCCTGCTTGGAATTCTCTCTCTCTCCCTCCCTCTGTGCTCCTCCCCTGCTCTTATGCGTGCTCTCTCTCTCTCTTTCCCTCAAAATAAATAAACAAAAACAAAATAATAATATATGGCATATATTTGGGATGAGGTTGGGCCATATTAAAAAATAATAATAACAATGGGTCAAACAAAAATATGTTTATTTCTCTAACAAAAAAAAATTCCTGGGGCGCCTGGGTGGCTCAGTCGGTTGAGCGTCCGACTTCATCTCAGGTCACGATCTCGCGGTCCGCGAGTTTGAGCCCCGCGTCAGGCTTTGGTCTGATGGCTCAGAGCCTGGAGCCTGCTTCTGATTCTGTGTCTCCCTCTCTCTCTGCCCCTCCCCCGTTCATGCTGCGTCTCTCTCTGTCTCAAAAATAAATAAATGTTAAAAAAATAAAAAAAAATTCCAAAGGTTGATAGTTTAAGGTTGTAGAGTAGTTACATAAAGTCAACAGACACTCTGAGCCCCTTCAAGCTCTCTTCTTTACCATTTCTAGATATGGCCAGCAGCATTATCAACCATGATGGCTCCTAGAACACGAATCACCACATTTATATGCCAGAGAATGAGTTGGCCAAAGGGCAAAAGAGAGGCATGAACCCTCCTTTTTTTGCAAGCACTTTCCAGAAGTACCACGTAACACTTTTACATCTCATGGGCAAGAACTTAATCATAACCACCTTGAGGAGACTTTGAGAGATATAGTCTGTTCAACTATATGTTTGTGTCCACTTAGAATCTGGGATTCTGTTACAAAGAGAAAGGAACTAACAGTCTGTGCCTCAAGAAGTTTTATGTGTAAGAAGTAATTTATTTAACAAAAGCCCTTATTTTGTAATATGTTGCTTTCTTCTAGTTTTTTATAATAAAAATCTTTTGTAACAAATCCAATTTCTAAAAATGTGTTTTCATATCTAAACCACTTGATAATCCTAATTATATTGAAACCCTCAAAATTCAGTATAGGTATTAAATTTGTAGAGAGTTGTATTCAGTTTTGTTTTGTTTCTGTTTTTTTTTAGGGACAATATATATCAAAATGCAGAACCAAATGCAAATTCTACATTTGGTACCACTATATGATGTTTTAATTCTCTGAAGAATTGTGAAACCATCAGTAAATACAGAAATAATTTCTGTCCATAAGTTGTTATATATGTATATATATACATATATGCTTTCCTCACAATTTGTTTAGAATTGTTTTTCAATTCTAAACTGTTTTCTTTTTCCACCTAAGGTGACTGATTGACACTCCTACAAGCAACTGTTCTCATCACATTCAATTTTCAGATCCATTTGTCACTCAGATATATATGCACAGTATAATAATAAAACTGACTCTTGCACTAGTACAAGATATTTCCAAAAGTTTACATGTTAATATATTTGAAGATAGAGAAAAATAACTGCTAACTAAAACATCAGAGCAAAATAATATATCAACTAAAAATGAAAATCCATCTTCTCCAAGTTTTTGAACAGAAAACAGATAAGCACAAACAACCTCACTTCCCTTGGATAGTAAGGGACATACATCCATTAGGGAAAAACTCAAATCAAAAACTACTGGTTTTACCCTGTTAATAATGTACAAAAATATAATATTAAAAAAGACTATAATTCTGGTTTAGTAGCTGAAATATTAATTTAGATCTCAGGAAAATTCCATTATTCAAACTTTATACAAATATCTAAATTTGTCTTTTCCTCAATTTATTATCTAGTGGTACAGCCTGTCACAACATAAACTGTCCATTTCCATGATGCATTGCTTCTCTGAAGCAGGGTTTGATGTTTAAGGGTATATGGCATGAGTCACTGCCCTTGATTTTGACCTAGTTTGGAGAAATATTTAGTTCTCATTAAGCTTTTTTCATAGGTGAAATTATATTACTAACTCTTAACTTCACTTCTCTCAAGAACTGTGATTTTATATATATATTTAAAGATTGGAATTTCTGATGATAAACATGAAGTCAACATATCACTGTATTTCTTTAGTGTTGGCCACTTGGGAAAGTTCTCATTACAGAGTGACAGCCACAGGCCATTTTCCCTGTTATACTCAGATGAAAACTAAGCTACTTTGATCCAATCCTTTTGAAAAGATAAGACTGGTATTATGGCTAAAACTTCAGCTGACAGATTTCAAATAGGACCATAGTTTGAAGCTATGGGGTTTAAGAGAAAGAACAAAAAGCTTCTGAATCTTCTTACAATGGAGCAGCTTGTTTAACTGCATGGAACCTACACTTTTCTTATCAAACGAGGCATACTTTACTTTTACTGGACAGTCTTAATTGCTCAAGCCACTTTGTTAGAATATTTTTCAAGCTAATTACCTGTCAGCCATCATTAGAAACATTAATGACACTTTAAAAATCACCTATTCCTCAAAGCTTCTTTTGTGGACTACCTCACAAAATGACACACAAATGCCGACCCACAATAAAATGCTCTGTGTAATTGTTGAAGGGTAGGGTTAGTATAACCCAGTCAAAAGAAATTGTAAATACTCAATGTTACACAAAAACATGTAGTTTGAATTGTTAGTGATATCTCAGGGTCCACTCTTTCTTGCCTGGCCCACCCCCCTTACTGTATGCTAGACAAGATGTAAACCCTCTAGGAAAACACTCATTCTTTTTCTCCAGCTGGGGTCTCCAATGCTGATGATCTGACTCCAGAAATAGACTAATCATGAAGCTAATACAGCTTAAGCTTTAGGGCTTCTGATCTAATTGTTATCCATAACTTTACTATATTTTTAATAGTGTCTCACCCCTATCATATAATCTTAGAGCCACACAAAACCTGGCTTTACCTGGGGATTCGTATGCATGATATGAAAATCAAACCAAACTGAAAATTTTGCTCCTTTAACTTAAGTATAGATTAAAGAAAGTCATGAGAAGTCTCATCCATATCCACACATCTACATAATACATTTATTTTTCTGCTTCCCCATTTCAAATGTTTTCCCAAATGGGAAAGAGTAGATTTTGTATATTGTCACCACTGAATTCCCAGCATCTAGTATAGCAGTCGCTACATAGGCTAAGGTGACCATATAGTTTATTGCCTAAATAGGGACACTTGAGAATAAAAAGGAGCATTATTAACAATTACACCAGGATACCAACTGTAGACTGTGCCAGTTTCAGGAAACTGGAACTAAAGTCACCCTACCCTAGGCCTACATTGAATTTTATTGACCCTAAGCAGGAGGAACTGAGAGAAAATGACTTAATATCCAAACCCCTCTTCTTACATATTTTACCCTGAGCTCTGGCCTAAATTGCCTTGTTCTTCTAAGGCTGAAAGGAAACTCTTAAATTGGGAAACTCCCCTTAGTCCATCCTATTCTTCCACTAAATCAGTGCTCTCACCTGGGGGTTATTCACCATTGCCACCACCCCATTCCCACATAAGAATATTGTCCATGGCAATATCTAAAGATATTTTTGGTTGTCACAATTGAAGGTGCCATGGGCATCTAATGGATAGAGGCCAACGATGTTGCTAAACATCCTACAGCATGAAAGACAACCCACACCTCTACCAAAGAATTATTTAGCCCCAAATGTCAGTAGTGCTGAAGTCAAGAAACTGTGAAGTTCCAAAGAAGAAAATGGCCCAAGAAAATAATCATTCTTATTCGGTACCATTTTTAATCTCACTTTATAAATATTCTACTCTTTAATATTGTTACATAATTAAGTTTTCTTGAGAGCTCTTTTTTGACCTTGACCCAGGTCAGAGCTGCTCTTTCTTTGACAGAGATTGTTGAGGGAATGGAAGAAGACAATAAGGAAAGAGTGGTTTGCAAAGATGAGAAAAGGTTGGGATTATGCCAAATTAAGTTGATTTCCTCAAGGAACCTAGGTGCATATTGAAGAGAGTGTGACCAGCACATTCATATCATACCATACCATACCATACTGCTATTTATGAAATAATGGAAATATAGCAATTTTACCACAATAATAATAATGTACCATATAAGTTCCAGAATATTTACTAGGCTTAAGGATGTTTTGCTGTGCAGTTTCATTTGATCCTCAAAGAAACATTGAGGTATTATGATCCCTTGTAACAAAGGAAGAAATTGAGTGACACAGGAGTGTGATTACTTATCTAGAAAGAGTCAGATCAGTGTAATGACCCAAAAAAGAAGAAAGGGGTAGGGAGTAATGAAGTTTTGGGGTGATAGGGGGGTTGTGGGGTCTGGAATCGATGGCCAAGAAAGAATTCTTGAAGATGTCTTTGGTGTAAAACTGTGATTTTATTAAAGCATGGGGACAGGACCCAGGGGAAGGAAGAGCTGCACTGGGGTTATAGGGGATGACCCTTTTATGGAGTCCATCTGAGGAGATAAAATCAAGAGGGAGTTTCCAAAGAGATTTTCACATGCTAAAGACTTACTGGAGGCCTAGCTATTGTCAAATTAAGGTTGTTTTTCCCTCTAGCAAAACATTAACATTGAGACAGTAGGGAGTTCCCAGACTTTAGGCTATGGTGGGATTGCCTTTTTCTGGTAAACTGGTGGAAACTTTTATCAGTTTGACCATTTGTTTTTTTGTCCTTTCTGGTTTTTGGGTAGCTGGGAGTGTCCAAGGAATATCATACATTTCCCCACTGTGGGGGGAGGGGGGTTGCTGTTAGCTTATACTTTGCCCTCAGCTTGCCCCATGCTTCCTCATCAGGGGGTATAAAGGTTGACCAAAAACTTAGCTATTGGGGCCCTGGGTGGCTCAGTTGGTTAAACATGAGACTCTTGATTTCGGCTCAGGTCATGATCTCATGGTTTCATGAGTTCAAGCCCCGCATTGTACTCTGTACTGGCAGCACAGAGCCTGCTTGGGAGTCTCTCTCTCCCTCTTTCTCTGCCCCTCCTCCAATCACGCTGTCTCTGTCTCTCTCAAAATAAATAAACTTAGAAAAAAAAAAGGCTTAACTGTTATCTGTTATCCAGTAGGTGCCACATAGTTCATGTTATTTCACTTAATCCTTAAAACAGTCGTATGAGGTATCACCATCCCTATTTTATGAATGAGTGAACAGAGACTGAGGCTTGTTTATCCTGAGCAAGGTTTAAAAGCATTACCTTACATATTGTATCTAAGGCTTATTCTAGAAAACTATTTATGTGAACTCCTTGCCTCTCTGTTTATGTAAACTCCTTTTGCTTATTTTCATTCACTTATTCACTTATTTAATTCAACATGTATTTATTTTTAGCATATCCACAAAAGGTAAGACACAATCCTAGGCCCAGGGAAAAAAGCCTTGAACAAAATAAAGTGTCTGACTTAAGGGAATTTAATTGCACTGAAAAACAAAACAAAAAACGTGCTTAGATATTCATTTCCTTCTCCCTGGGAACTGAGCCATTACCCAGCCATTCACCCTGAGAGCACCAGCTGGCACATGGCATTGAGAGGTGTTGGGAAATTACTGTGTAACTCTTTACAAATTATTTTTGCTATGTTATGTTGTTTTGAAATGTTATGATGTGAAAAAAGTGAGGTAAACCCTTTTAGAATTTTTCTATAAGAATCAGACTGGCTTAGAAAACAAAGTTACTGACAGGGCTGCTTCTCTTTCTTGATGGGAAGTAAACTTTAAGGAAGCCCTGATCTGGAAGAATAAGAGGAAAGAGCAAATCTGGCTAAATAAGTATGAATGATCAGGGTAACCTAGAGAAAAATCATGGTAAGAGACATGGAAAAGCAGTCTAAATTTTCAGCAAAAAATAGGAACCACATAATTCTATCAGGTAATTATCTGTTCTTGGGAGTCAACATACCATCTGAAGAACAGGATAAGTATGATGGAAAAGCTTTCAGGCTTTTGCCTTTTTTGAGTCATGTAGAAAGAAACAGAATAAGTCTTCTGAATTTGGAGCATAAATCTAAATTCTAAATTAGAATTCTGAATGAATTTATTTATGTGCCTACTATGTGTCTACTATCTAAAGTAAAGAAAGAAATATATTACAGGTCAAGTGATGATAAGTGCTATGAATTTAAGCTCAGTAGGACAGAGAGTGTTGGAAGAATCTATTTTCAATGAAATATTAATCGATGGACTCTCAGATAAAGTAATATTTGAACATAGACTTAAAAGAGGAATGAGCCATATTAAACATCTGGAAAAGGAGTGTTCCCAGCAAAAAAAAAAAAAAAAAAAAAAAAAAAAAAAGCAGACCATGCAAAAGGTTTGAAGTAGGAGCTGTCATGGAGTACTTAACAAAAGCAAAGAGGTCAATGTGGCTGGAGTATATTTTGCCAAGAAGGAAAACATAACAAGTTAGGGGGTGCCTGAGTGGCTCAGTCAGTTAAACTTTCAGCTTCAGCTCAGGTCATGATCTCATAGCCCGTGAGTTTGAGCCCCATGTCAAGCTCTGTGCTGATAGCTCAGAGCCTGGAGCCTGCTTCAGATTCTGTTTCTCTCTCTCTCTCTGACCCTTCCCTGCTCACACTCCATCTCTCTCTCTCAAAAATAAATAACATTAAAAACATTATCCAAAATATTAAAAAAAAAAAAAGAACTCAGAAAGGAAGACTGGGGAAAGATCATACAGAACTTTGAAGGCCATGGTAAGGACAGAATGAGATAAGAAACCATCAGAGGACTTTGAAAAGAGAGGTAATATGATCTGGCAAACCATTGTGAAAGAAAAATTACTCCAGATGCTGTGCAGAAACTGGCTTTGTGGGATATGGATACAATCAGGGAACTAGTTAGCCTACTTTGCCAGGGTGGAGATGGTTTGGAGTGGCTAAGTTTGGACATACTTCAAATCAGGTCATTTAAGATTGGGATAGATAGAATGTGGATGTGTGTATTAAGCAACTGGTTGAATTGCATTTACTGAGATGGAACAGACTCTGGAGGAGCAGATTGAAGAGGAAGTTCAAAAGTCCAGTCTTTGATGTATTACATTTGAGATGACTACTTAGCATTTAAGAACAGATGCCAAGTTGAAAATTGAATAGATGGGACTTTGGTTCTGGACTGGGATAAGAGCTACACATATCAAATGAAGACTCACCAGGCAATAGATGCTTTGTAAAGCCCTGAGATTAGATAAGAACATATAAATATGTAAGAGGTGAAGACTGAGCCCTAGGGTCCCCCAATATTTGATGTTTGAGAAGTGGAGGTAAGTCCAGCAAAAGAGTGAAGAGCTGTGAGGTGAAGAGAACTAAAAGGCCAAAGAAGAAAGAAGGAAAGATGAATAGAGTCAGCACTCCCAAATAAGATGTACAAGCCACTGGGTTTGGAACAAACAGCTATTAGAGACATTAATAAGAGCAGGTCCTATTGAATGGTGGCAACAAAAACCTCATTGAAATGGGATAATGGAACACACAAAAGTAGAAAAAACTATAGACACTGTTTTGAGGTGTTTTCTGAAAGAACAGTAGTAGAAATGATATGAGAGCTGAGGGAGAATATCAGAGGCAAAGGAGTTTGTTTGTTTTTTATGAGAATATTACAGATAGAGATCGTGACTCCTGAAGTTAAAACCAAAATTTCTCAAACTGATTCCAATCTCTTTGCCACATAAACCTGTCTCTCAACATGGGTAGCATGTGTGGTGGTCACTGAAGGATTGGAAAACTGGCTATGAACCCTGATGTCTGCATCTTTTTCAATATCCAATTCATTTTAATCATTCACTCATGCAACAAGGCTTTATTGGGCACTTATAATATGACAGGAATAGTACTAGGCACTGAGGATAAAGAATCTTTAAAAAATACAGACAGGGTCCCTGTCCTCATCGAGTCTCTAGTCTAGAATGGAAGATTGTCACTAACCAAGAGCAAATCTAGCTAAGAAAGAGGAACACAGGTGCTCATGCGGTACCATCCCACACCAGGAGATGGGAGTGGGGCTGCCAATCATGCAAGGTTCCTCTGAGAAAGCCTGAAGAATGAGTCCGAACTAGGCACATAAAAGAGAGAGTGCAATGAGATCATTCTCAGCACCAAATGAAAGAACTTGTGGGAGGGAAAGAGTTAGGGAGAGCTGCACATATGGGGGGAACCAAAGGAAGCCTCCTATACCATGAATAAAATGATGGAAGAGCCAGAGAGAGATGGGGGCTAGGACAGGTCAGGGGCACAATTCTTCAGTTAAATGCTCTGCCACTGAGCTATACCCCCTAAGGGGCACAATTCTGAAAAGGATTATTAGCCACATTAAGCATTCAGAGGCATAAGTAAGAGGTTTAAGTAGAGAGAAATGCAAGCGTAGCTTTTATATTGGCCTTCTGGCAAACTCTTTCCCACTTCAATGTCTTTACATGTTTTCCTTTCTACCTGAAGCACTCTTTCCCCACTTTTCACATAACTGATTTATTACCATCCTTGAGATCTCTGTTTAAATATCACTTCCGGGAACACCTTGCTTAATGCTAGACCCTCAATACTTTTATTCACAGCATACCTTTTGAAATATCTGTCACAACTTGCTATCTATGACTTATTATCATATTTGTCATCTGCTTCTCCAACTTGACTGTAAGCTCTCAGAAGTCAGGGAGCTGCATGTTTTACTTACTACCAAATCTCAAGCACTTGGCACAAAGTAGGCACTCAATACATACACTGAACTGTGTGTGAATTTATTGGATCTAGTCATAGAAGAAGAAGGAAAAAATCAATGATGTTGCCAAACTTTCTTGTTGGAACAACACGAAAGTAAGAATATGTTGATGAAGAAATAAGTTTTGAGAGAAAAATGATGTAAATGTTTAAGACATTGGACTTGAAGATGCTGTGTGAAAAATGAGGGAGAACTTGGCTGGAAGCAAAGACTTCACAGAGCCTTTGACATACAAATAAAAATAGCTAGTCATGAAATTAGATAAGCGTTACCCATAGAAAGTACCGAGAGTGGGAACAGAGAAGGACCTAGACCAAATAAATATCTAAGAAGAGAAGGCAGTCTGACAAATAGTGGTAATAATTAGACAAACTAGGAAAATATAGCATTGTGAGAAGATGATGTTTCAAATTGTAGGAAATGTTCAAAAGTGGCAGATGCTCTAAAATTGTCAAACAAAGGATGAAAGTGCCCATTGGACATGGGGACACAAAGGTCTTTTGTAACCACTGTTGGGAGCAGTTTGTGTGGACAAGAGGCAGATTGCTCTACCAATTGAGCAGTGAGTGAGTGGCAAGTGTGACCAATTCCTTTAAGGTGGCAATTGTAGGAGTTTCGTGGCAACAGTGGAAGTTCACTGGTTGGTGGATTGGTGGGTCAATCATCTCTCTTTTAAGACTGACAGTAATAGGAGCGCCTGGGTGACTCAGTCGGTTAAGCGCTACACTTTGGCTCAGGTCATGATCTCAGGTTCATGGTTTCAAGCCCTGCGTAGGGCTCTGTGCTGACAGCTCAGAGTTTGGAGCCTGCTTTGGATTCTGTGCCTCTTTCTTTCTCCCCCTCCCCTGCTCACACTCCGTCTCTCTCAGTCTCTCATAAGTAAGTAAATGTTTATTAAAAAAATTTAAAAAAAAAAGACTGACAGTAATAGAGGGGCACCTGGGTGGCTCAGTCAGTTGAGTATCCAACTTCAGCTCAGGTGTTATCTCATGGCTCATGTGTTCAAGCCCTGCATCGGGCTCTGTGCTGACAGCTTGGGGCCTGGAGCCTGCTTCAGATTCTCTGTCTCCTTCTCTGCCCTCCCCTGCTTGTGCTCTGTCTCTCTCTCTTTCAAAAATAAATAAACATTTAAAAAAAAAAAAAAGACTGACAGTAATAGAGCATATACAAAATCTCTTGGGAAGGAACTTAAGAAAGAGGAAGAAGATGAACATTCAGAATACTCAGTGCTGGGGCACCTGGATGGCTCAGTGGGTTAAGTGTCCAACTCTTGATTTCAGCTCAGGTCATGATCTCACAGTTGTGAGATCAAGCCCCAAGTTGGGCTCCATTTGGGTGTGGAACCTGCATGGGATTCTCTCTCATGCTGTCTCTGCCCCTCTCATGCTCACACTCTCTCTCTCTCAGAATACTCATTGCTACAAGGCCCATGACAATATGGAGGGTATGGGGGCTAGAGTACAGGTAGACACATTAGCCTTACATAGAAAAAGAGGTATACCTATGCCAGAGAAAAAAAGAAAAAGAAAAAATTAGTCAATACTCAGGTAGTTTTACACATTGAATGGTAGAAATTGAAGGTGTTGCTATTTAGTTGTTTCTAATTTCTATGTGTAGTCAGTATAAATATTTGCCAACCTCTTTACCTCTTACCTGAACTATTGCAAGTCTCCTAAGCTTTCCTGCCCCAAACATGATGCCCTGCAAATCAGTCCTCCCTGCTGCTGCTGAACTGTCTGTAGAATTGGCTGTCACTCTTCCTCCTCCAACCTCTTCCCTGTACTTTGTGTGTGTGTCTCTAAAAATATACTGACCTTATCACATTGTATTGTTCACTACCCTCATTTTGAGGGAGATTAGCTTATTAATTGTACCCTTGTTACCTAGTCAAGTACCTGACATATAATAGTTGCTCAATTGAGGTGTCTTGAATATATTAACTAACATTGAAGAAATATCACAAAATGAAACATTTACTTGATTAATGGGTATTAGCCTACATGCTTATGTTTCTTTAAATCTTGTTCCAAATAATATTTATATTTGTCTTTATCATCTAGGAACTGCTTATGGAAGTTATACAGTTATATTTTAATAAATTTTAAGAAAGATATTTTAAAATATCTACCTATGCAGTAAATTATCTAGGTCAACCAAGACTGATAAAGTGATTTTAGATCATCTTAGTTACCCAGTGATAACACCGACATCTAGTGGCTATTCATCTGATATCTGGCTTCATATTTGTTCCCTTGAAAGACGAAGCTAGTTAAAAATATTTTAAAGTACTGTATAAACATTAGCTCACATATCACAGGGTTTTATTAGTCAAGTTCATAAAAATACATGTGGGATATAGGGCACTTAAAAAATTATTTTCTATAAGAAACATAAAACGTGAATTTAGATTGTGAACTGCCCAAGGTTCCTGATGGTAGGTCCAACTCAATAATGGTTCCCAAAGTGTTTTCCACAGAAAACACCAGGTCTAGAAGCCTTAATAAGTATTACTTATGTACAATACAGACTCTATGGTCAAATAAATATTCAACTTTTCCATCTCTACACACATTCCTTCACCTTCTTTCTCTCTATTTTAATGTCCATAGCACTTTGCACTATTTGACTTAACTACTTATTTATTTGTTTGTTTGTTTATTATCTGTGGCCTCCACTAGAATGTGACCTCCATAGGGGCAAGGATTTTTACATGCTGTTCGTTTTTTTTCCTTAAAGAACCACTGATGAAGTATTTGTGATTGAATGAAATAAATTTGATATTGGATAAAACAAAGTTAAATAAAATTACCTACTATAGGAATTCTCAAGGTCACTAATATGCTCCCATACATTACAAATTCCAGTGAGAGGCACATAGCATTTCTCAAATATCCTTCCTTCTGCCCACCCCCCACCCACCTGCTTCACACTCCAGGATTAATGTTCTACTAAACTCATGTTGGCAAAAGCTGATCGGATTCATGGGCTTAAGACTTAAATTCATTCACATTAAATTCTCTGGTTCCTCCCATATCCTGTGGTACTCATATTTCAAATTAACATACCATATAATAGTGAGACTACACTAAATTGAAGAAAAAACACAGAGAACAAATTTCACCTTTGCTGGTGAGTCAAATAATGCAGAGAGGAAATAAAACCTATTCCAGGGAATGGCCCATGACTGACTCTATTTAAATGATACTTATTTGAATCCCATCTCCTTCTGACCTCAAGGATTATCAAAATGGAAGTCTGAATTACATGGGAAATAAAAGAAAGAGCTTGTAAAGTGGAGAAATAAAGGTTGGATGGAAAAGCATGGCAAAATAATTGCTCACCTTCATCAGAGAAAACACGGGCATGATACCCAAGAAAGGCAAGTCATTTCAACTGCTACCTGTTTAAAGCAGCAGAAACCCTGTATGTTAACCTTTAGGGATAAACTTGCAAAAATATATAATGGAAAACCATGACCTCTTAGCATCTGAGTCGCATTTTACTTTAACAAAGCCCTTTCTGTTTTATTCCATTCTTATTTTAGTAGCTGCATTGGGAATAGAGAAGATCCATCCTGAAAACTGACTGCATGGTACTGTCATCACAGCATGCTTGCCATCTTTCATGAGGAGAACAGGTCGTTCACATAGCCATGCACAGTTTGTTAAATCCTTAGGAACATTGGGAAATGCAGCATAAAACTAAGGTGGTACTATCCATTACTACACAGGACCAGAGTCTACACAGCCAAGTTAAATTGCCTGTCATCTTTTCACATATTGAGCTAGTCATATAGACCTTGCATTACTATTAACAGCACTGTATATTTAACAGGTAATTTCTTTAAAAGAGAAATAATTTTTTAAAAAGCAAACTACAAAAAAAAGTTGCAGGAACTTCTGAAATATGTCTGCTCGATTGGCAAGAATTAATCACCATCAGTCTGGGCTTGGTTTCAAAATCTTCCTAGGAATCCTAGAAAACAGATTGACCAAAAACAGTTCTTCTCTTCCTTAGGACTCTCTTCTTCTATAATTGGGTGTGTGGCAATATGCCCTCATGCAGAGGACACGCTTTCAAGATCAGATTTCTGGATACCTGTGTTGAAGTCCAAGGTCAGCCACTAACTAGCTGCATGGCCTGCCCAATTCCTGTAGCCTCCTTGACCTGTATCCTCATCTATAAAATGGGGATTGTAATTCTGGCCCTATCTTTTTCACAGAGTTGTGAAATAATGGAGATAAAAGTCTCTTTTGAAACTGCAGATACTGTCCAAAGCTCTATAATGATGAGAGGAAAGGAGAGAAAGCCTGTTGTGAAGGAGAACATTAGATTGGCTGCACTGAAATTAGGTAAGGCATCCTAAACAATAATACCACCATATGCCATTTCAAATTAATCTGTAAGCAGTCTCAACAGCTGTTAGAACTTTCTAATAGGAAGCTCCTCTCCTACCTGGAAAATTCCTCAGTTGGCAACCAATGCTAATAAATGCTCCTTAAATTGTTCTCACGTCTCCAAATTGTTAACACACAGACCAACAATATTAGGAAACTGGTTTAAAGACTATCAAGCATGAAGCCATTCAGTAATCTGGTTTATAACTGACTGACAAAGCTAATTAGGTACCTTGGAAAAATGTTTAAAAACAGAATGGTTACAATGTGACCACATTTTGAGAATAAGGAAAATGTTCTCTTCTGACCTACTCTTCCTTTATTCACCTTGTTCTTTTGGGAAGAGCCAGCCTCTTCCCCACTGAACACCAACACTTTCCCTTTCACACTAATCTTGAGTAAAAGAGACATCACATCTTTCATATATTGCTGTGCACATAGATCTGGTTTCCTCCTACTTTGCCCCTACAATCTCTGTCAGATGGTGTCCCTCATACTCAGCTTTCTGCAGCATTTGTGACTATATGGAATTACATTTGTTAGCTCCCAAAGCTTCCTATAGCCGTTTTTACATCTGGCTCGCTGTCACAGAAGACTTCTCTGAGAAGCTCTAAGTTGTCTTGAATTTCATGGCAATCTGCTCCTCTGCTACTGGCAAATGTGCAATGCTGCTGCTACACACTGTCTCCTCTTCACAAAAGCAAACAACTAGTCAAAAGGAAAACCATTTGTTTGGCATTTCCTCAATTTTTATAAGGCCTATAGATATCTGGATGAGTGTGACCAGGAATGGGCATCAGGGCTGTGGGTGACACTAAGCCACGGATGTCCATGGAGATCTCCGACAAGATTGCTCCTAGTGACTGCTTGCTGTGAGAAAGGACCACATTTGATGGATGTGTGGCAGCTCTCAGCTATGGTTTAGGATGCTCAAGCCGCCCTCGTTCACCTTCCCCATGCCCATAATCCCACTCAAATTAATAGCAATATTAATATTTGATATGGATACCTTATCTTTCATACAGTATAAATAGAGGCATTTCTTTAAGATCTTTGCTACTTTTATTGATAATCTAAGTAAAAAAACAAAACAGTGGGCTTGCTCTGTAAAAACAGCTCCAAAACTTCAAACCAATTCTAATACCCCCTATTCCCCAAATACATCCTGCCAAGTCCATTCTATCTATATATTCATTCTGGAGGTCCCTGTTGATACAGAACTAGCTGTATCCATGACCCTTATGCTTTGACGAAGAATTGAGATAACCTTTCACTTTGTATGGTGTGAGAAAGGTGTCAGGGGCGTGAGGCGTGGAGGGAAGATGTGACTTTACTGGCACTTGAAGCCAAGGTAACGAGTAGAAAAGCCATCGGGATGCCTTTCTCAGGTGTGACCATGCCGGTTCTCTGAATTCCCATCAAGAGAGGTGCAGATCAATCTCTGGGGCCCCCAGGTACCTTTCATATAAAAGAATAGAGTTTTTTTTCCTAAAATATAACAGTTGATGTATTAAAAGCTCAGTGAGTTTAGTCACTTTTTATCTTTCCCTTTAAATCTGAATGATTGTACTGAGCTTTTAAGGTCTGTGCCAGCTAACTAGGGCATTTTAGTAATCTATTTTTAATATGTACCAACTTCTGTTCTTTTTAGTTCTGCCTTAAGACATACTTTTATCTTTACTGGTATGCAGAGATCATCAAAAAATATAAGTTCTCTATTACATGACAACTCATAATGAGTCTTAATGAAGCTTGGGAACAGCTGTTTAAAAACTCCCGTTGAATAGCTTCCTAAGCAGCATTCACTTGCGATAGCCTTTCTGCTGCAACATTGCCTGAATCTCAGAACTCACCATACACATGAGAAGGGTGAGAATAAAATCTTTCTCTAGTTTCATTAGGTATTTTACTTTAATCAGAATGCTAATACACTGTTATGAATTAGTGCATTATTAACCATCAGCTCAATGCCTTTCACCCTGTTAATTATATTCCTTCATGGAGCAGAAAAGAAAGTAAATGTTACTATGCAAATTTTTAAAGAATTCATGCCCTCGATGAAAATGAGGGTGGGAGAGAGAACACAGAACAAACTTACTTTTTAATTATATCGGAAACATGTTGCAACTGCAAAATGTTGAAAATTAAGCTAAGCCCAGATGATTTCAAATGAGGTCCACAGTCTGAAATTTAAAAAATTTTAACTTCACTGTGTAGGTTAATATGTGTGAAGAACAAGTAAAACAAACTTCCAGTAGGAACTTAATCTCGTTCTTTTTTTCATTTACACTTTCAAATGAACTCATCTAGTTACCCTATTTTTTTCTCCCTACATGTCAAGAACCTTAGAAGCAAAATTAATGGTCATGATAGTTGCACTATCTTATTTACTCCCCTGGTCTTTATTACTTCAAAGATCCAGTTTTCCCTTATATGTGTATGTTGTTTTTTTTTCTTTATCTTTTTTTTTTTAATTCTCATTTTAACTGATTCATTTTACATCAATTACATCTCTAGTTGAAACCATTTCCTCTTGCCTTTGGTAGAGTAGAATGTAATGATCTGCTTAATGCTAAGTACTAGAATAAACTGGGACCTAGCACAGTGCCTTATATGTATTTTTTACTGATTTACTGAATACGCATCTCTGACCTTTAGAATATTCATGTCATTCGCATATTTCTTAAATTATCCTTCTGGTTGCTTAAATAAGATGGGGAGTTTAATTAACCAACCACACAGGGCTTTGAGGAATTTTCCATGGTGTACAATCACAATAGCATTGTGTGCTTGTTAGACATTTATGAGGCAGTCTGGTGAGAATTTACTGTTCATTCACAGTAGTGACAACTTGCATTTGCATTTCTATCATCTTAACTATTTTACTTAACTATCTTTATTCTTAAAAGTTTTCTGAAAACATACTGCAAAGTAAGAATACAGGATTTTTATTAAAAAATAAATGTTTCATTTTCAAATTTGGGACTAGAATAGGTGTTTTCCTCTTCTCCTTTGAGCAATCTGATAAATACAACTAAGAGAACAAGAAATAGGCACCCAATGTCCACCTTTGATGGAACTAAATGATATTTGTAAGTCAAATGATAATATATGAGTAAAATCTGCAAAATGGGAAAAATCAAAACAAAGGTTAGGGACAATCCATAGAATACACCCATGGATGCCGGTCTCAAAGAAAGGCATTTGGGCACTATCTTCCAAAGCAAATGACATATACTTGTGAGAAAAATCAACAATCCTTCACATGTATAAATGAAAATGGTATGTGTGCTGATAGCAGAATACTTCTTTGACCAATTTTAGCATTCTCTCTAGAAGCAAGAAATAGAGGGCTAAATGATGAATCTCACACACACACACGATATTACTTAAAGAAAGCAGACTGTTTCTGAGGCAAGTTAAACAAGAGACATTGTCCATTGACTGATGAATGGATAAAAAAGATATGGTAAATATGTACAATGGAATATTATTCGACCATGAAAAGAATAAAATCTTGCCATTTGCAATGACGTGGATGGAATTAGAGTGTATTATGCTAAGTGAAATAAGTCCGTCAGAGAAAGAAAAATACCATATGATTTCACTCATGTGGAATTTAAGAAATAAAACAGATGAACACTGGGGAAGGGAAGGAAAAATAAAATGAGATAAAAACAGAGGGGGAGGCAAACCATAAGAGACTCTTAACTATAGAGAACAAACTGAGGGTTCCTGTAAGGGAAGTAGGTAGGGGGATGGACCATATGGGTGATGGACATTAAGGAGGACACTTGTCATGAGCACTGGGTGTTATATGTAAGTAATGATTCACTGAATTCTACTTCTCAAACTAATACTACACTATATGTTAACAAACTAGATTTAAATAAATCTTGGAAATAAATAGATAAATAAATAAATAAGAGGTTGGTGAGGACTTCTTTGCAGTGCTATCTCAATATTCTGAACTAAATAAAAGCTAAGAAATTCATTAACAATATTTTGTTTCATTAAAAAGAACTGCTGTTAGCATAAAATGGGGATTGCCAAACTTTTTCTATAAAGGACCAGATAATATTTTTTGCTTTGTGGGCCAAATATAGTCTCTGTGACATCCTCCTCCTCTTCTCCTTCTTCTTCTTCCAGTCCCTTAAAAATGCAAAATACTTTCTTAGTTACAAGCTGTTCAAAAAAAGAGTATGGGCCATATTAAATATACAAGTTGGTTTATGGACCCTGGACTAGAATATCCGATATATTTCCCACTACCCCTGCCCCCCAAAAAATGTACAAATAATTGATCCAGAAGGAATTAATGTTATTCAAAGATGAGTAATAAAAGGGCCTATAATATACACTTGCAAAAGATTATACCACCAAAAAGTAAAAAATGAAAGAAAAAAACAGCAGAAAAATTATACTTAAAAGAATAATTTTGCATGGGTCAGATAAAAATACTGTACTGAATTTTGTAAAATTCAATGAAATGATCACTTATATAAAACAGAATCACAGGGGTGATTCTGGGTGGCTGGGTGGCTCAGTCAGTTGAGCGTCCAACTCTTGATTTCAGCTCAAGTCATGATCCCAGGTTGTGGGATTGAGCCCTGTGTTGGGCTCCATGCTGAGCGTGGAGCTTGCTCAAGATTCTCTCTCTCTCTTTCTTTCTCTGCTCCTCTCTCTTGCTCTCCCTCTCTCTCTGTCTCTAAAATAGAAAATTAAAAATATATATATTTTAATATATATAATATATTTAATTTATAATTTAATTTAATATATAATAAATATATATATATAACAGAATCACAGCAGAGGTACAAAACCCAACTCTAATAAATTCTACTAGAGAAGAAATTTTTGTTGTCTTTTATATTTCTCTATCATTAACCCTAAGGATTGTATCTGGAACACATTAGGTTTCATATATATTTTGATTGACAACTAAAGAGAAAAAATATAAGCTGGCACAATTTAGAAAAATGGTTGAAAAGAAACTAAGCTTATCACAGAAATGAAAGCCATTTTGATAGTAGCAGGAAGGATGTTAGCTGTAAAAACACAGTAAAAGACATGGAAGAGGCAAAAAATTAGGAAAATAATAAAAAGGAAACTGAATGATATATGTGGAGAAAAAGCAAAAGGTATACAATATTTGAATAGTTGGAGTTCCTAAATAAAATATTTTATAAGATAAAATGAATAATTATACCAAAATAAAATTCAAGTAATTTTCCTGAAAGAAAAGATTTAAATGTATAGGTTCAAAGAGTGCACCCTGTAGGAGTAAAAATAAACAAACAAGTAAATAAATAAATAAATGATAAAGAATGATACTAAGACTCATAAATTTATTGGATATCAAAGATAAAGAAATAATTCTTTGGTCATTCAAAATAAAAGATCAAGTCATTTAAGGTCAGAAAACAGTACTACTGGTATCAGACTATCTTCTATATGACATCATTCAATGCTAAGTGTTTGAGGAGATAGGCAAAGTGTGATCCAAGAAATTAATTACCATTCACATTGTTACTCAAGTATAAAGGTAATAGTTGAATAAAGCAAATGTACAATACCTCAGAGAACAGTTCTCATGATGACTTCTTGAAGGAACTTTTAGAATAGCAACTTCAGCCCATTACAGTTTGAGTGAAGAAACAATGGCAAAAGGACTGATGATGAGCACAAAATATGTTTACATATAAGACTAAAACTAGAGCACATGAGAGATTTTTTAAATTTTTTTTAATGTTCATTTATTTTTGAGAGAGAGAGAACATGCTCAAGTGGGGAGGGGCAGAGATAGGGGAACAGTTCACCTGAAGTGGGATCTGCACTGACAGCAGCAAACCAGATGTGGGGCTCGAACTAATGAACTGTGAGATCATGACCTGAGCCAAAGTCAGGCGCTTAACTGACTGAGCCATACAGGTGCCCTCAGAGATTACTATTACAGAAAACAATTAAGTACTAGAAATTCAGTATTGGGCAATGTTATAAATAACAAAAACTGAAGAAGAGAAAAGAAGGCAGAAGCTAGTATAAATATACTGACTATACAACTGGAGGTACAAAAGCTATGAGACACACGTACAAAAATATTCAGTGCTGTATTATTTGTAATGCAAAATATTGGCAGCAACATAAATGAGCGTCAGTTGAAAACTGGCTGAAGGCATATCTCTAAAAGAAAATACCATGCCCACTTAAACAATGAGGTCGTTTTATACACTGATAAACAATTTTTAAGACATATGCTAAGTTAAACAAAAGCAAGTTGCAGACTAGCATGTAGAGAATGCTACCATAAATTAATAATAGACAGACTCTCTAGAAAATTACACATGAAACTCATGTCAATTACATATTAGTTATAACAGAAACTGCCCTAGTAGAGGAGATATGGGACATTGGAATGTTTTTCAGTGTACACATTTTGATGCTTTTTGAAATTTGCATTAAATATGCATGAATTATCTTGTAAAAAATGCATTAAATAATTAATGTTACATGTATGGCCTGTCTCAGATTAGGTGGACTGGGAAGGTGACAAAGGCAATCCAGAAGTCTCTCCTGAACATAATAAGATTCAAGGAGTCCTGTCTGGATAAAATTGTGTGTTGGGGAGGAGGGGAATATGCAAGTGTCTACACTAGGGCAACATGAAAAAGGTCAAGTAGATTCATCAGACAAACATAAAGCAAAAAGAAAATTCAAAGGGACAGTCAGAGGATTTCATACAATTTAAGTGGATGAACTGGCCAATTTAACACTTCATTTCATTCTACACGCAGAGCCCAGGGGAGGAACTGAGCAGCTTGAGAGTAACCACAGAAAACGAAAGGAGGCGGGGCATCCCTTGATACTAAAATGAGAACCTTTTCTACTCTCACATATTTTCTCCTGCAAAATAACAATGGAAACCCATGCTGACCAGGCAACCACAACTAGTCAAAGACTAATCCATTCCAATTTATTTGCTGTTTCCTCATATTAAATCTAAAAATATTTCTCTGCTCCAAGAGGTAGCTGGGTACTTCTGGATCCCTGAATAACTATCTCCTCTTTATTGTTTTGATTGCTCCCATACAGTAAATGGTTTTTGCTTTAAGGGCTTCTGCATCAAATATTTAATTTGATTGGTTCCATAAAGGTTAGAAGAAAATGATAAATGAGATTCAGGGCTAACTGCTGTAAGTTATCTCAGTAACTCAGACCCAACTGGCCATCTGTTGGAAATTGCTGTAGTCATTTGGGCCCACTCCATCTCTAGAGAGCTATTTAATTCAGGATTTTATGAAGATATGGTAGTGATTGAAATCCTTTTATGAAATGAAAACTATGTATAGTTTACACTTAGCCACTTCACTTTAGCATAATTGCATACAACTAAATGTAATGAATATTGAGTAATAAAATAAATACCCTATCTCCATTCATACAGACCTAATGAAATTCCTTAACTGATCTAAGGAATAGTCTTTCCTTTAGTTTGGCCTTGATTCTTCCACATATACTTATTAATACTCATTTTATTTCTCAACATATTTTTGTCCCATCTTTATCTGCACTAGTATGTTATTTCACTAGTATATCACTGACTTTTTTTAAAAATATCCCTTTTTCTGGGACACCTGGGTGGCTCAGTCAGTTAAGCACCCGACTCTGGGTTAGGTCATGATCTCGTGGTTCATGAGCTCGAGCCCCACATCAGGCTCTGTGCTGACAGCTCAGAGCCTGGAGCCTGCTTCGGACTCTGTGTCTCCCCCTCTTTCTGCCTGGCTCGCACTGTGTCTCTGTCTCTCTCTTTCTCTCTTTCCAAAGGCAATTGCTCATATTCTACTTTAGGTTCTCAGTTTTTGTCTACTGTATTTCTAAGGAGACTTGATTTCCTTCTTTCTGTTCTCAAAAATGACTTCTACTGATTCCTTGTGACCAGTAAGTGACCTTGTAGTTTCCCAAGTCTAGGCTGCACATTCCACATTTCCTGCCTACTTTCCTCAGGGAGATGCTTGGTACTCATTTTGCCTGGATGTGAAGAAGGGAAACGTTCTATTATGAGTTCAGAACAGAGCTGCTGAATTGAAGTCTGAACTAAAACATATTCCCCACAGGGATGAATCACAGACTCCATGAGGCTTGATGTGTAAAAATATGAAATGTCCTCACTGAGTAGTCAACATAACTTGTAATCTGTAAGCAGATACTATGACTATTCTTATTTAGCTATGTATTATTTTGTGCTAGTAAAAAACTTATTAAAATATCCATTTTACTGTCTTAGCTGCCCATTTTACACTATATAAATAGACACAGCCCCAGCTAAGAATTTATATATATATATATATATATATATATATATATATACACATATATATATATATATGCTATGTAGTATTTCATCTCAAAGGAAACACTCAAAAACATATATAACATAAATAACAGATATATGCATATATTTACACGTGTGTGTGTGTGTGTGTGTGTGTACGTGTGCATGTGTGTGGGTGTGTGTGTATTGGAAACCAAATTGGAAAACTCATTTTAAGTTTTGGTTATTGGTAACTCTACCATTATGTTTTTTTATTTAACAAGGGTAAAACGGAAATTCAGGATGGGAAATGGAAAACTCCACTCCACATTTAAGCGTGGTTACTAAGTTGACTCAATGCAATGTCACTTAAACATAAAGGCATCATAAAAGGTACTTTCCCCATCTTCAATCTTTTAGGTGCAAGAAATAGTGGTGGTTTAAAAAAGGAAAAAGGGGTGCCTGGGTAGCTCAGTCGTTAAGCATCCAACTTGAGCTCAGGTCATGATCTCGCAGTACGGGTCGAGCCCCATATCAGGCTCTGTGCTGACACTTCAGCTTCAGATTCTGTGTCTCCCTCTCTCTCTGCCCTTCCCCACTCACGCTTCTCTCTCTCTCTCAAAAGTAAATCAACTTAAAAAAAAAAAGAACAAACATGTTCAGTCCTGGTTGCAAATTAAAATGTCTTCATGTCTTCTCATACTTAAAATGAGCATATTATTTCTGGGATGAAAGCACTAAATGATTCCTGAATAACATGTTCAATCTTTGTGATAACTTCTTAATATAAATCATACATTTTAAAGTGTTACCTTAAATTTCCATGCTTTTTGTTATTTATTCTTGCTTGTTTTGTACAGGATAAGGCAAAGATTTGGTTACAGGTTTATCTTACTATAAATTATCAGAATGATCAGCATTCTTTACCAACTGAAAGTTCTAAAGTGGGGCAGGGGATCATGTATGTATGTGTATGAAAGAAATTTTAAGTATTAATGTACACAAAATAAAAGATATCTTTAAAGTCAAAATGCTATTGCAATGCAAATGCACTTTGAATTCCAAGAGGATTGCTTGAATATCTTCAAAAAGGAATTCAAACACAAGAGTTATAGTTCCTTGCCTTTGCAAGGAAAATACGGATTACATTAATTTCCATCATAAACTTGTAGTTTTTGATAGCATCATTCACATTGATTTCTTTCCATGAGCAGTGCCTTATACATAGTAGTCACCTAATATATCTGGTAAATACAACTAAATATAAATTCTCTGATTCGAGGAGCAATCATTAAGGCAAATTCAGGAGAGTATTTGCCTTTCTTTTTCTAAGTCTAGTGACAGTGACAACAAATACACTAACTCCTAAGAGAAAGAAAGGAAAAAAAGGCAGGGGGGAGGGAAATTAAGAAGCCAGAAAGAAAACTAAATCAGAAAAGGACAGTCCTATGAGAAAATATTCATAGTCAGAATCCTAAGGATTAAAACTTTAAAAGTTCACAAATAGATAAATGGAACAATAATAGTCATTATCAGTCATTTCAATGATTTGAGAAAATTATAAGATTATTGTGTATATTAAAGGAAAACTAGAAATTCACAATGAAGCAATATAAAAACAATCTCTATGACAGAGAAAGTGTTCTTTGGTTAAGACAAAAAAATGAGTCAACTAAGTGAATATTGCTAACAAAATTCAGAATTCAAAACTTGGTTGGGTTCTGCGATTTCATAATGGGCACTGAAAAAAACCTGACATTATTACATCTATGTGAAACACTTTGGTTCCCATACTTCTTGCAAAGGAGACATGAGCTAATGGGAAGAACAATGAATAGACATTACACTTACAAATTAAAATTTTGTAATTTTCAGGAATGTTTCAGAAACATTCCATAACAATACCAAAATATTGTTGGCCAAAGAGAAAAATAAGAATGAACAGTAAATTAATCTTTCTAACATGATGTGGTCCTTGGAGCAGTGGAGATTATTAGAAGACATTTGAAATTTTATTCCTGCCAGATTCTACTGAGGAATAATTTAAGGACTAGAACACTTCAGTTTTAATCTAGGTTTCCATTAAGTCAACTGTGTAACATTGAACCTCACCTCTTTAGACTTCATCTTTTCTAAAATGAACATGTTACACCAGATAATTCTCCAAATACACTTTTATTATACAACTTTCACTACATAAATTCAAAGATGTGGAAATTACAGTAATCATCCAAGTGATCTGATTAGTGTAGTCTGCCTGTCCAGGTGACCTGGGTGAACATAACTCTTTTATCCTAAATAGAATTTTTAAATGCCTGTGTTAGCCATGTAATTCGTGAAATTATCCTTTCAACTAACTCTGGATAGATAGCATCAGACACAAAGCAGTTCACCCCTTCAAGAGATTAAGCTTCTGCCTTGCCTGGAATGGTTGTAGACATATTTTTATATATATATAAATGTCTGGATTATGTGTCCTGTGTTACCTATAGTCTTATCTTTACATTCTACCCCAATTTGTTTACTGTTGCCATTGAAACCCACGTGTAAGTAAATATCTTCTACATGAATCATAATGTGCCCAACACATGTATGATTCTCTCTAAAATAGAAGTTTCATCCATAAAAAAGTGCCCAAGGGATAAACAAGCAGCTGTCTTTGGTGAGCTCATTACTAATTTTGTGTTTAATACAGTGACAGAGAATGCATATGTCTATGAGAGTGATAATCAGTGACTTAAAAAATAAATAACCATATATAATCCCCAGGTATAAAATGGAGTTCCAATCATTCAATTGTTTTTATTTGAACTGTGATTTACAAATAGCAGACTCCTGAAGTAATTTGAGTTTATATGGAATAATTAAATGATATATCCACATAGGCTCTTTATTCCCCAGCACAGGAAAATGTCAAAGTGGAGGAAGGCAGTTATTGGAGCAACTATGGCAGACCATGTAACAGGTATATATCCTTGTCCAAAACACAGAGATGAGAATAGTGAAGGTGTCTGAGCAAAATGGTCTAGACTCATACTCTTTTTTTTTTAATTTTTTTAAGTTTATTTATTTATTGTTGAGAGAGACAGAAATAGACCATGAGTGGGGGAGGAGCAGAGAGAGAGAGAGAGAGAGAGAGAGAGAGAGAGAGAGAGAAAATCTCAAGTAGGCTCCTTGCTTAGTGCAGAGCCTGATGTGGGGCTCAATCCCATGAACCATGAGATCATGATCTGAGCCAAAATCAAGAGTTGGATGCTCAATTGACTGAGCCACCTACTCTTCAATACCCAATAGAAATAGAATGCAAGCCATACACACAGCTTTAAATTATCTAGTAGTCAAAACTGGAACAAACAGATGAAATTAATTCTAACAATATATTTCATTTAAACCAATATATCTAATATATTGTCATTTCTACATGCAATCAATATTCTAAAAATTGAGATATTTTACACTTTTGTACTAAGTCTTTGAAACTCATGTGTATTTTATACTAGAGTATATTTCCATTTGGATTATATACCTGTAAAATGCTTAATAGCTACATGAGCTATTAGATACCTGTTCATTAGATACCTGTAAAGTGCTCAGTAGTAGTGTTTATAATGGGCAGCAAAGGTCTAGATACCAAAGTCAAGACCACACCTATTAATTATGTTCCCTCCTCATGGAACTATTACATACACACACATTCTTCCTACCTCTACCACCAAAAGTGTAAATTCAAAGATTTCTGAAGGTATAAGAAAAATAGAGTCAACTTTGGAAAGATAGATGTATTGTTGTTGTTATAGCTTCATGAAGTAAATGTATCACATCGGTCCCCAACACAAGGTGGACATAGATACAGAAAAGTTTTCTGCCTTCATTCACTCGCCCTGCCTTACTTCTGATACATAAAGGCAGTGTTATGACTCAATGGTATTATTTCACTCTACGGGAGATAGGAATTCTCCAGCCATCAACTCAATGTGAAAAAAAAAAAGAAAAAGAGGTGTTTTTTTTTTCTATAATTCATGTCTCTTTTGTATAATCTCATTATTCTTGAGTCATTTGCTTCATTAAGTATTTATTGGGCAACTGCTATGTGCTAGATTTTGTTATAAGTAATAGGAATGGTTAAAAATTCCCACTCTCCTAGAGTACATGTTCTAGTGGAAGGGACACAGATAATATGAAATAAATATGTGTAATATATAGTATGCTGTATGACAGAAAGTTAATTCTTTCTCTCTGGGATGGATGGCATCAGAAGGCTTATGTACATCTAGGCACTTTTTGACAGTGCCTAGAACAGTACCAAGAACATAGTAGGCACTAAATAAATGTTTTTCAAATGAATAAATAACAATTGGGGGAGGCTCATCCCCTATCATTGCCTATCTGCAGAGCAGCCAATGAAACATAAATATTATCCCATATGGATGTCTTCTGTTGTCATCCCCCTCCCCCAAATTGGCATCTACTGAGACACCTTCATCCCCATCTATTCCCTGGCTGGCCATAAGGTCCATGTGACCATTCACCACCAAGACCCCACGACAGCCCTGAATTCACTTCAGGTCTACTGCCTCTCACTCTGTGGCACCTTTCCAGGAGTGCATGCATATTTATGTATTCTTTCATGACTGTTTGAGGTCACAGGATATAACAGGGTGTCTCAGTTGCCTTTAGACAACTCTACCCCTTGTTCACATATCATGATGGCTCTAGGTTTCTAAATGGAAACTGGAATACAAATCATTATTATTTGTGTATCCACAGATGTAGCCAGGGTCATCTTTTTCTCCCTTCTCATGAGTTTACCAAGAAGGGAGGGAGTACCAGGGCACAGATCTTCTTAGAACCCTCAACCATATCTAATTTCTTGCCTCCCCATCTTACCCAGTGAGGATTTGTATCTCACCTTCTGTACCGATTGAATGGGGGACCTGTTGATAAATGAATTATCAAATTAAATATTTCAAACTTCTTTAAATAATACATGAACTTCTTACACAACCAGTCACATTTAGCTTGGAGAATCTTATGCTTTAGAATATGGTACTGTTTTCTTTCTTATTCTGATTTAATGCTTATTTGTGATGGTTGAGTTTGTTAATATGCTGAGGATAAATAAGAGATTAAAATCAGCAAAACAGAAAACCATGTTAGTTCATACTGATTTTTCACAAGGTGGAAATCCTTTCTATTTCAAGTAACTCTGAAGGAAAGAGAAAAACACTACCAAGTTGAATATAGTGACCTGTATAAAAGGAATACACAAACATCCATCCAAATATCCTCTTTCTTAATCTATTTACCTATATGCATTGGCCTATGAGGGTAAAATATGCTGTAACTTCAAGTTTACACACTTTTCCAGTTAACAATATTAAATAAAGCAATCCAAACATGATAAATAAACATTGGAAACCCTTAGATAATGAGGAGAAATTAAGTAAATAAAACCTTCTGAAAGAAATGAGAGAATATGTGAAAGCTCCAAAGGAACAGGCCTAAGGGAATCCATGGTGTGCACTATCGAAGACAAGAGTAGAAACATAACAGAAATGAGAGATGGATGTACTACAGTTATCATTTTTTCCAAGGAGGATTGAATTGTGCTTGAAAAAGATTGAGGGTATGGACCATAATCTACAGGAAGGTACTACCCAGCATCTAGTTTCATTGCGGGCTCGAATAATAGCCATCTGTGTCAACTTTAGGGTCACGATCTTTGCCTTAATAATTATGTCCTTCCTTCCATTTCTTCAGGATACCTCAAATACTACATTTCACCACATTCACTCATACCAAGCAAGCTTAATGTTTTTATTTCAAAATCAATTGTAATGCTTAACTATATCTACTGTAATATTACTGTATTTATTTGGAATCTAAGATGCTTCAAGTAAGTAAGATATGGTAGAATTTTATATTTTTTCAAATATATTTCTTATTAAAAAAATAGGATTTGAGTTCCACCCCAATGTTATCTTTATAGCATGAAATTCTAAAATACAGTTAAATAACACACATCTATATTATGGGTTTAAAATTTCTATATATTTTTAATGATTTCCATTTTATCTGCACTTTCCCATTAGTTCTGTCCTGTTGTATTATTAAGTTATTTGTCAGTCTAAGGTACTACTACACAGGAAAGCTGTGTTGTTTAAATAATAATTACCTCAGAAAATTCACTGTGTATCAGTAAGACACATGGAATATAGGCCTCAAATGCTAGATATAGAGCATCGAGAATCTATTACCAATCTTTGTCCCTTTATCTTTATATCTACTCTGAAGTCAGTCCCTAACTTCTTGATGATAAAGAGATACATAAGCATTTCCTAAAAGTCTTGAGGTTGTTGAGATGATGAAAGTGTTAATCATGCAATGTCTGGGGTACAGAGAGGGGATGTAAATAGGAAAGAAGAATATATAAGGAAAAGCAATAGTCATGGAGAGAGAAAAATAAGAAAAAAAAATATTTGCAACAGTAAGAAAAGAGATTGCCACTGATATCTAACCAGAGTTATTATCTACTTGAAGTATCAGCAAACTGGGAGAAAGAGGAAACAATGGTGACTCACATCATCTAAGTAATCTGTAAACTAGCATGCAAATATCATGTTAGAGTTTTGTCAAAAGAGTTTGTCAAACATGTTGACATATTTGTCAAAAGAGCTCATTTGACATTATTTCTTATAATCCTTCCTTAGTTAAATAATATTATCATCATCCCCAATTAACTGATGAGGATACTTGGTGAAGTTCACACAGGCCACACTGTCAAACAGGATTAACTAACCCACATCCATGGACTCCAATCCATGTGCCTTCCGTCACTCTTCTGTCAAATGGAAATCAGGTGACCAAGTAGAAATCCTCTTCTATTCAGAGTTACAGAGAACACTCCAGGAAAGCAAACGATATCTGAAGTCTAGGAACTTTAGTGGTGACTAGCTAGATCATTTTCCCCCAAAATCCCATCTCTGCTGAGAAACTCTTTGCTATTTCCTTCATTCTAAACAAAACAGTATTCTTTCAACTGAGAGGCACGTACTCAGAATTTGTTTTAAAAATATCAAATTATAATTTAAGACCTCCATCAGTGGAAAATAAAATATATATTCTTAAAATCTTAGCAATCCTTTCTACTTAATGAAGATCTACAAGTAGGTGTGTTAATTCAGTTTGTGCAGTTAATTCACCTTTTTACTTTTCATACAGATATTTGGTACTGGCAAGGTCTACACATAACAAAACAGTTGATTCAGCCAATCCAGTAGCAAAAATAAGAAGTCAAATCGGTCATGAGTCATGCACACCAAATCATAACTAATGAGAATTTTACTAATCAACCAATTGTCAAGGAGCCTTGAAAATACAGCCTAATCAGCACAAGAAAAGTTCCTATATCATAGATGCACTTGCCTATTTCAAAGAATTCTATAGCAATTGTAGGAAAGAGAAGTCTATTTTTGAACTCTAGCATGTATTGGAAAAAAATCCAGAATGATTAAGTCTTCTGGCATGTATTTTAGCTATTACAGCTGTTTGCAATATATATGTGCTACATCTATATTTGAAATCTCTGCTGTTGCCATTCACCATCTGCCTAAAGATGGGTGAAAATGCCTATGTTTTTTGTTCATTGCTTATGAAACTGCACATAGCAATTTGCCAAACCTGTATTATTTTTCCTAGTCTTTTTCAAGCATCTAATCAATATCCTAGAAACGTTGAAGCAAAAACTAAAGTCTCATAAAGCCACAAATGTAACTTGCCTTTTAAATTTGAAGAGGGGTAGAACAGTTCTTACAGTAAATTTAGCTATCTAATTATTATTAACTGTTTAATAATATCCTAATTATCCCTCATTATCAGAAAACTGATTCAAAACCTCTGGAAGATAGTGGAGAAAGGAATGTAGAAACACTAAATGTAACAAATCCTAGAGTGACAAAAGTCCCATATTCATTGGCATTTTTCTCCTAAGGCAAAATTCTCACACTATTGGTTCTCTGATATCTAGACTTCAGGGGAAATTAAGATCAAAAGGGAATGGCGATGGCAGAAAAACAGACACTCAGATCAATAGAACAGAATAAAGAACCCAGAAATGGACTCACAAACATATGGCCAACTAATGTTTGACAAAGCAGGAAAGAATATCCAATGGAATAAAGACAGTCTCTTCGGCAAGTGGTGCTGGGAAAAATGGACACCAACTTTCAGAAAAAGGAACCTGGACCACTTTCTTACACCATACACAAAAATAAACTCAAAATGGATGAAAGACCTAAATGTAAAACAGAAAACCATCAAAATCCTAGAGGAGAAAGCAGGCAGAAACCTCTTTGACTTTGGCTGCAGCAACTTCTTACTCAACACGTCTCCAGAGTCAGGGGAAACAAAATCAAAAATGAACTATTAGGACCTCATCAAAATAAAAAGCTTCTGCACGGCGAAGGAAACAATCAGCAAAACTAAAAGACAACCGACGAAATGGAAAAAGATATTTGCAAATGACATATCAGACAAAGGGTTAGTATCCAAAATCTATAAAGAACTTATCAAACTCAACACTCAAAAAAGAAGCCAGTGAAGAAATGGGCAAAAGGCATGAATAGACACTTCTCCAAAGAAAACATCCAGATTGCCAACTGACACATGAAAAAATACTCAACATCACTCACCATCAGGAAAATATAAATCAAAACCACAATGAGATACCACCTCACACCTGTCAGAATGGCTAATATTAACAACTAAGGCAACAACATGTTGGCAAGGATGCAGAGAGAGAGGATCTCTTTTGCACTGCTGGTGGGAATGCAAACTGGTGCAGCCACTCTGGAAAACAGTATGGAGGTTCCTCAAAAAATTAAAAATAGAACTACCCTACAACCCAACAATTGCACTACTAGGTATTTATCCAAGGGATACAAGTGTGCTGTTTCAAAGGGGCACATGCACCCCAATGTTTATAGCAATGCTATCAACAATAGCCAAAGTATGGAAAGATCCCAAATGTCCATCAATGGATGAATGCATAAAGAAGACGTAGCATACACACACACACACACACACACACACACACACACACACATATGTATATATATACACACATACACAATGGAGCATTACTCGGGAATCAAAAAGAATGAAATCTTGCCATTTGCAACTATGTGGATGGAACTGGAGGGTATTATGCTAAGCAAAATTAGTCAGAGAAAGACAAATATATGATTTCACTCATACGCGTAATTTAAGATAAAAAACAGATGAACATAAGGGAAGGGAAGCAAAAATAATATTAAAAAAAGGAGGGGGACAAAACATAAGAGACTCTTAAATACAGAGAACAAACTGAGGGTTTGCTGGAGGATTTGTGGGAGGGGGGATGGGCTAAATGGGTGAGGGGCATTGGGGAGGACGCTTGTTGGGATGAGGATTGGGTATTATATATAGGGGATGAATCACTGGTATCTACTCCTGAAATCCTTATTGTACTATATGCTAACTAACTGGGATATAAATTTTAAAAAATAATAATAAAAATAAAGTCAGATAAGTCATAGTAAGTACCTAAAGACAAAAAATATTTATAGATAATTGTGTCAAAACACTGCAATAAACAGTAATGATTACTAAGAACTTAACTTTTCTTTCAGGTATAAGTAATTTTTTCAAAAATTATTTGAGAGAATATAAAAAGCATTTTGGGATCAAAATTAAGTGCTAATCAAGCCATTAAATAACGTGGTAATTTTATAGATAGAGATTAAAATTATAATTTTAGCCTTTCTGTACATTATTCTTGAAACGATATGTAGTAAAGGATTTATTAACACACACACAAGAAAGAAAGAAAGAAAGAAAGAAAGAAAGAAAGAAAGAAAGAGAAGGGCAAACAAACTGAGAGTTGCTGGAGGGGAGGTGGGTGGGTGATGGGCTAAATGGATGATGAGCATTAAGGAGGGCACTTGTGAGGAACACTGAGTATACCTGTAAGTGATTAATCACTACATTCTACTCCTGAAACCAATACTACACTATATATTAACTAACGAATTTAAATAAAATCTTGGAAGAAAAAAAAAAGAAAGGGAATGGTATTGTCCTTGAGGAAAATATAATGATATAATGCAATATGAACATCCTATGTTATTTTAGCAAAAAGGGAGACTGAAAATTTCAAAAAGATGTTATGAATCTGTGAAATATTATAACCCAATATAATAGTAAATGCTCATAACAATGTTCCTAAATCATTTCTAAAGCCATTATATTCAAGTCCTCTATTTAAAAATGAAAAAACAAATATTTTTTTAAATTTTTTTAAACGTTTATTTATTTTTGAGTCCAAGAGAGACCGAGCATGAATGGGGGAGGGTCAGAGAGAGACACACACAGAATATGAAACAGGCTCCAGGCTCTGAGCTGTCAGCACAGAGCCCAATGTGGGGCTTGAACTCACAGACTGTGAGATCATGACCTGAGAGGAAGTCAGACGCTTAACCGACTGAGCCACCCAGGCGTTCTGAAAAAACAAATTATTTTAATGTAAGTTTATTTCCACAAGTATTGTTCAAAATTTATAAACTTGGGGATTTTAAAGGTTAAGCTCCAGTTACCAGTAAAATTTATTCATTTATGTAAAAATGGGGATTAAAGGTATAATTTTAAAGTCACTTTTATAATATAACAATTGTGTAAAATAACCTGTTATGTCATTAATATTTATAATTTAAATCCGTGTACACTAAATAAGAGTCCAAAATTCTAATATCAAGAATTCTGCCTAAAATAAAAAATAAAAACTCCCCTATCCATGATCTAAAACAAAGTTCTACTCCAAAAAATATGGTTCATATGTACTTTTCACACAAATCATAGCTTTATGAGACAACTGAATATGACTGATATTTAAAAATTAGAATTTTGACCACTTAGCTTCTTATATCTCTGTAAAATTGGCTTTTTTTAACACCTAACCTTTAATCAAAGAAGAGTGTTTGTCACTACATTAAAAAACAGAAAACAGGGGCGCCTGGGTGGCGCAGTCGGTTAAGCGTCCGACTTCAGCCAGGTCACGATCTCGCGGTCCGTCAGTTCGAGCCCCGCGTCAGGCTCTGGGCTGATGGCTCAGAGCCTGGAGCCTGTTTCCGATTCTGTGTCTCCCTCTCTCTCTGCCCCTCCCCCGTTCATGCTCTGTCTCTCTCTGTCCCAAAAATAAATAAACGTTGAAAAAAAAAACAGAAAACAAAAAGCAAAAAGCAATACAATTACATATTTGAAGAAAAATGAAATTTTTGTGATAAATGTTGTCTCTGTACAATTTTTTCTGAATAAATGCAGCAATGACATAATTGCTCTGAAACATCTTAAGTTGATTCTGTGTCTTCAGGATTACTTTTTTTCACATCAGATGAATCATTCTTGAGAATCACTGGCAGACTGGTCAGTAATCCATTCTTCCATTATTCTGTAATTATTCTGTAATAATTCCAATTATTCTGTAATTATTATCCTCTTATTTTTTTAATTTTTTAAGTTTATTTATTTATTTTGAGAGGGTGAGAAAGCGAGCGGGGAAGAGTAGAGAGAGAGGGGGAGAGAGAGAGAATCCCAAGCAGGTTCTGCACTGTCAGTACAGAGCCCAATGAAGGGCTCAAACTCACAGACCATGAGATCATGACCTGAGCCAAAACCAAGAGTCAGACACTCTCAATCTACTGAGCTACCCAGGCACCCCTATTATCCCTTTATTTAGATATTACCATCCTCTGGTTACTTATAACCATAAACATTTTCTAGGCCTCCATTTGCAAAGAAATGCCAAGACTTGTAACTAAGGACTCAACATGTCTCAATTTAATTTTGTAAGTAGACAAACCCCTTCTTACCCAAGCATTATAATCATAGTTGTAATTTCCACCTAGCCAACATTCAGAAATATAGTTACACCTTCCAGTAGAAGACAATCAACACTACAGACACATTTTTCTTCCCTGCCAAGTTTGTAATGGTAGAAGGGCTTACTTGGCAATGAGTTTACTTAGAGCTGTATCTATCTGATAAAATATGTTAAACTTGTCCTCCTTTTGAAAATTCAAGGATTTTTTCTTTCAAAGGTCAAGATATATTTGCCCTTTTAAATATGCATTTTTTATAACCATATTGTCTTGATGAACCTTGGGTCTGGAATTATTCAAGATCTGACCAATAAATAAGAGGAAGTTAAAATATGATATTATATATATATTACAACTACATAAAATACTACATATATAAACTACTATATATATTAAAGTATGCATCAAGGGAAGTTAATAAAGAGTTTAGTTTCCTCATATATATTCTTGTTGGGTCTTGCTAGATAACAAACTTAAAAGATTTGAGTCTCTCCTTTACAATAACTCAATGTTTATTATAGGCCTCTATGGCACTTAACATATATGAGGGGATGCGTGTCACAGTGAAATGGCGACATAAATCTTCACTGAACCAAACTGAAACAAATTGTGATATACACATAAACAGATCAATGATAATATAGGATAATAACTGGTTAAATAGAGGTCAAATAGATTGTTATGGTAAAATAGAGGATGTAGCAGCTAGTGCTGAATGGGGAGTTAAGAAGCTTTCACCAAAGAAGTTGCATTTGAACACATTCATAAAACATTTATTTAGAACCCTGTAGGAATTTTTTTTAACTTTGTAAAATAGGACTTCAGCTGACTGTGTGGGGATTTCTTTTACTTTTCTCCCTTCAAGTTCCTGATTATCTTTACAAACTGCTTTTGAGTTTGTAGCTTTACTTGGTATGGCTAGAATCATAATTATCATATTAACCAAGACAGTGTGCTGTGAGAGAATCTAAGAAACAAGATGAAGGCAAGAAAAGCCTCTACATCTGTAATAGTTGTTACAAAGCCTATGCCCATTATACTTCCACAGAGCCTGCTCATTTTTTATGCTCTATGCCAACTACAAATTAAACACAAATCCCATCACTGACTACACAGAATTCATCAAGGCACTGCCATTGCTTGGATTAAAATCCAAACTCCTGAACAGGGCTTAAAGAGCCAATGATGAAATGGTACTTGTCTCTCCCTACAGCCTCTTTGCTTACATCTCCCAGCTTATAAAACTCCAGAAATAACAACTTTCTTTCTGTTTCCTTTTCCCTCTGCCTGTCACATTTTCCTTTTCAGAAATATTCTAGAGCAGAGTCAATAGCCCTAGAGCCAAACTGTTGGGTTGTAAACTTCATTTTACCATTCCCTAGAAGTAGAACCTCTAAACATTTTTATAAGCATTCCAGGCCTCAGTTTGCCCTCTCATACAATGGAATCTCATATGATTGTTGTGAGGATTAAATGAGATAATACATGGAAAGCACTTAAAACAATACCTGCCTACATAAGTAAGCACTTTATAGAAGTCAGCTGTCATGATTGCTTTATTTTAGAAGGTAATCAAAAATATTTATTGAATGAATGAATCTAATTACTAGTTAGAAAAATGGACTAGTTAGGAAAAGAGCCTGGGTTTTGGAGGCTGACAAATCTGGATTTGAATCCGAGTTTACATTCCTTTCCCATCTCTCTCAAATACACACACGTGTGTATACACATGTACACACACACAGGAAATCGAAAGTATAGATATCTGAGGCCATTTAGAATAGAGTTAGTGTCCTTCATGAACTCTTAAGAACCCAAACATGTCAATGAAAAAAAAAAAAAAAGTAGTCATTGTGAGCAAAAGTTGCAGGAGGAGCCAAGATGGCAGAACAGCATGGAAGTTTTATTTACATCTTGCATCCGTTAAATACAGCCAGATCAACACTAAACCATCCTGCATATCTAGAAAACTGATTTGAGAATTAACAGAATAAACCACACAACGTGAACCACAGAACTCAGCAGGTAGATGGCACGAAGAGGTAAACTGGGGGAGAGAGAAGCCACTGAGGGCAGGGAGCTGTTTTTGCTTGTGGAGAGAGGATGGAGATGGGGGGAGAGTATGGGAAAAGCAACCCCCAAAAGCAGCTGGAGAGAAAGTAGAAAAGTGGCAACAATTGCAGGGACTGAACTAAAAAGGGAGAAAAGAGACAGGAGACGATTTAAATTCCATTAAGATTATAAACGGGGAGTACAGAGTCCGAAACTCTGCAGCTCAATACCTGGTGGTACTCTGGTGAGAAGAGCGAATTCCCAGGAGCAGAAAACGAGGTCTGGGGGGGTTCTCAGGCCACATAGGAAAAAGCGGTTCCCCTGCTGTGAGGACATTTGGTACAGGCTGTGTGACCACCCCACAGGCAAAGATCCCAGCAGATTCCAGAGAGCAACCACATTCACTGGTGCTGGACCAAGGTCATTAAGGGTGAAGCCTGGTGCCAGATGTGTGTTGTGATTTTCCATAATCCTTGAAATGCTGCTGCTACATGATCATGTGAACTTTTTCTGGAACAGGCTGGCACCCAGCCACAGTCTCTGGGCATCAGCAGCAGCACAGTGCCTTGAACGTCCCTGGGTGTGGCCAGCACCAGGTCATTGCTTGGTGAGACCCTCCCCCAAGGTCTGAATGGGTCAAAGCCACAGTCACTCAGAAGTGAAGGATTGGGAAACACAACCACATCTGAGATAAAACTCAGGAGGGATAGGCTGCCTAGCAACCTGACTGCTTGGTCACAGACAGTGTAAAAGCCAGGAGTGGATGGAGCCAAAGACAAAGGATGGGTGCATGGTTGCTGATTGGAGAGGCACAGAGTTCTGATACTAGAGACTGGGTAGCTGGGGGGGATGCCATTTTCACCCCTCCCATGCATGCGGATATGCACCTACAACCACCACAATGATCCACCCCAATAAGCTAAGCAGTACTAGTGGAGAATGGAGCCGTTAGACTAATCCCTACACAACTGTGCAAACCTCACTCTTCAGGAACACCACGAGTCTCTCTGCCTGCTTAGTTTACAGAGTATAAAGTGCTTCATAGTTTGGCTTTTAGGGGAAAATGATGTAGTTTCAATTGTATTTCAGTCTATTCATTGGTCTATCTATTCCATTTCTTTTTTTTTTCATTTTTTTCTTTTATTTTTTCTTGAATACAGAAAGAAAAAAATTATTTTTATTTTCAATTATTATTAAAAATATTTTTCTTTAATTTTTTTCTTCTACTATGTTTTTTACGTTTTTGTAAATTTTTCAAATTCTACTTCCATCATTTCACTTTATTCTATTTCATTGTATTCATTTTTACAAATTTTCAAACGTTTTCCTTTTTGTCCCCCCTTTTTCCTCTATCAAGCTTCCTTCAACAACCATACCAAAACACACCTAGGTTCTAGCATCATTTATTTGATTTGTGTGTGTGTGTGTTGTTTTTAATTTTTTGATGTTAATTTTTTTTACCTAAATTATTCTTTTTCTTCTTCAAAATAACAAAATGAAGGAATTCACCCCAAAGAAAGAGTAAGAAAAATGACAGCTAGAGACTTCATCAACACATATACAAGCAAGATGTCTGAACCAGAATTTAGAATCATGATAATAAGAATACTAGCTGGGGTTGAAAACAGATTAGAATCCTTTTCTGCAGAGATAAAAGATGTAACAGCTGACTAGTCAGGATGAAATTAAAAAATGCTATAACTGAGCTGCAATCTCGAATGGTTGCCACAGCGGCAAGGATGGATAAGGCAAAACAGCAAACAAGTGATATATTAGACAAACTTATGGAGAATAATGAAACAGAAAAGAAGAGGGAGACTAAGGCAAAAGAGCATGATTTGAGAATTAGAGAAATCAGTGACTCATTAAAAAGGAATGACATCAGAATCATAGGGGTCCCAGAAGATGAAGAGAAATAAAAAGGGGTAGAAGAGTTATGTGAGAAAATCATACCAGAAAACTTTCCTAACCTGGGAAAAGACACAGACATCAAAATCCAGGAAGCACAGAGGACTCCCATTAGATTCAAGAAAAACTGACCACTAAAAAGGCATATCATCATCAAATTCACAAAATACTCAGGCAAGGAAAGAATAATGAAAGCAGCAAGGGAAAAAAAGTCCTTAACCTACAAGGGAAGACAGATCAGGTTTGCAGCAGACCTATCTACAGAAACTTGGCAGGCCAGAGAGAAGGTTATATTCAATGTGCTGAATCGGAAAAATATGCAGACTAGAATTCTTTGTCCAGCAAGGCTGTCATTCAAAATAGGAGAGACTAAAATTTCCCAGACAAACAAAAATTAAAGGAGTTCATGACCACTAAACCAACCCTGCAAGAAATTTTAAGGGGGACTCTCTGGGGGGAGAAAAGACAAAAAACAAAAAAACAAAAAAACAAAAAAACAAAAAACAACAACAACAAAAAACAGACCATACGCAACATAGATTAGACAGGAACAGAGAACACCACCAGAAATTCCAATTCTATAAACAACATAATGGCAATAAATTCATATCTTTCAGTACTCACTCTAAATGTCTATGGACTAAATGCTCCAATCAAAAGACATAGGGTAACAGAATGGAAAAGAAAACAAGATTCATCTATATACTGTTTACAAGAGACCCACTTTAGACCTAAAGACACTTTCCACATTGAAAGTAAGGATATGGAGAACCATCTATCATGCTAATGGTTGACAAAAGAAAGCCAGAGTAGCCACACTTATATCAGAAAATCTAGACTTTAAAATAAAGACTGTATCAAGAGATGCAGAAGGGCATTATATCATAATCAAGGGGCCTATACACCAAGAAGACCTAACAATTATAAACATTTATGCTCCAAATGTGAAAACACCCAAATATATAAATCAATTAATCACAAACATGAAGAAATTCATTGATAATAATAACATAATAGGAGGGGACTTCAACACCCCATTTATAGCAATGGACAGATCATCTAAACAACAAATCAACAAAGAAACATGGCATTGAATGACACACTGGACCAGATGGATTTACACATATATTCAGAACATTTCATCCTAAAGCAGCAGAATATACATTCTTCTCCAGTGCACATGGAACGTTCTCCAGAATAGATCACATACTGGCACACAATCATTGTGATCAATAGATCACAAATCAGCCCTCAACAAGTACAAAAAGATTGAGATCATACCTTGCATATTTTCAGACTACAATGCTATGAAACTTGAAATCAGCCACAAGAAAAAATTCGGAAACATAACAAATACTTGGAGACTGATGAACATCCTACTAAAGAATGAATAGGCTAACCAAGAAGTTAAAGAGGAAATTAAAAAATGCATCGAAATCAATGAAAATGATAATACCACAGCCCAAACCCTCTGGGGCACAGCAAAGGTGGTGCTAAGAGGGTACTATACAGCAATCCAGGCCTTCCTAAAGAAGGAACAAAGGTGTCAGATACACAACCTAACCTTAGACCTTAAAGAGCTGAAAAAACAACAGCAAATAAACCCAAAAACAGCAGAAGACAGGAAATAGTAAAGATTAGAGCAGAAATCAATGCTATCAAAAAAAAAAAATCCAGTAGAACATATCAATGAAACCAGAAGCTGGCTCTTTGAAAGAATTAAAAAAATTGCTAAAACCCTAGCCAGTTTGATCAGAAAGAAAAAGGAAAGGACCCAAATAAATAAAATCAAGAATGAAAGAGGAGAGATCACCACCAACACAGCAGAAAAATAAACAATAATAAGAGCATATTATGAGCAATTATATGCCAGTAAAATGGGCAATCTGGAAGAAATAGACAAATTCCTAGAAACATATACACTACCAAAACTGAAACAGGAAGAAGTAGAAAATTTGAACAGACCCACAACCCATAAGGAAATCGAATTAGTAATCAAAAATCTTACAAAAACCAAGAGTCTAGAGCCAGATGTCTTTCCAGGGGAATTCCACCAAACATTTAAGGAAGAGTGAACACCTATTCTCTTGAAGCTGTTCCAAAAAATAGAAATGGAAGGAAAACTTCCAAACTCTTTCTATGAAGCAAGCATTACCTTGATTCCAAAACCAGACAAAGACCCCACTAAAAAGGAGAACTATAGACCAATTTCCCTGATGAACATGGATACAAAAATCCTCAACAAGGTATCAGCCAACTGGATTCAACAATACATTAAAAAAAACATATTCACTACAGCCAAGTGGGATTTATACATGGGATGCAGGGTTGGTTCAATATCTGCAAAACAATCAATGTGATGTATCACATCAATAAAAGAAAGGACAAGAACCATATGATCCTCTCAATAGATGCAGGGAAAGCATTTGACAAAATACAGTATCCTTTCTTGATAAAAACCCTCAAGAAAGTAGGAATAGAAGCATCATACCTCGAGATCATAAAAGCCATATATGAAAGACCCAACACTAACATCATCCTCAATGGGGAAAAACAGAGAGCTTTCCCCCTAAGGTCAGGAACAAGACAGGGATGTCCACTCTCACCGCTGTTATTCGACATAGTATTGGGAGTCTTAGCCTCTGCAATCAGAAAACACAAAGAAATAAAAGGCATCCAACTCGGCCAGGAGGAGGTGAAACTTTCACTCTTTGCAGATGACATGATACTCTTTATGGAAAAACCCAAAAGATTCCACCAAAAAACTGCTAGAACCGATTCATGATTCAGCATATCATGCTGAATCCAGTTATATCCAGGATATAAACTCAATGCACAGAAATCGGTTGCATTCCTATACACCAATAATGAAGCGACAGAAAGAGAAATCAAGGAATTGATCCCATTTACAGTTGTACCAAAACCCATAAAATACCTAGGAATAAATCCAACCAAAGAGGTGAAAAATCTATGCACTGAAAACTATAGAAAGCTTATGAAAGAAATTGAAGACACACAGACAAAAAAATGGAAAATGATTCCATGCTCATGGATTGGAAGAAAAAATATTGTTAAAATGTTGATACTACCTAAAGCAATGTACATATTCAATGAAATCCCTATCAAAATAACACCAGCATTCTTCACAAAGCTAGAACAAACAATCCTAAAATCTGTATGGAACCAGAAAGGACCCTGAATAACCAAAACAATCTTGAAAAAGAAAACCAAAGCAGGAGGCATCACAATTCCAGACTTCAAACTGTATTGCAAAACTATAATCATCAAGACAGTATGGTACTGGCACAAGAACTGACACTCAGATCAATGGAACAGAATAGAGCACCCAGAAATGGACCCACAAACATATGGCCAACTAATCTTTGACAAAGCAGGAAAGATTATCCAATGTAATAAAGAGAGTCTCTTCAGCAAGTAGTGCTTGAAAACTGGACAGCAACATGCAGAAAAAGGAACCTGGACCACTTTCTTACACCATACACAAAAATAAACTCAAAATGGATGAAAGATCTAATGCAAGACAGGACGTCATCAAAATCTTCAAGGAAAAAGGAGGCAAAAATGTCTTTGACCTTGGCCACAGCAACTCTTACTCAACACGTCTGGAGGCAAGGGAAACAAAAGCAAAAATGAACTATTGGGACCGCATATAAATAAAAAGCTTCTGCACAGCGAAGGAAACAGTCAGCAAAACTAAAAGGCAACCAATGGAATGGGAGAAGATATTTGCAAATGACATATCAGATAAAGGGTTAGTATCCAAAATCTATAAAGAACTTATCAAACTCGCCAGCCAAAAAAACAAATAATCCAGTGAAGAAATGGGCAAAAGACATGAATAGACACTTCTCCAAAGAAGACATCCAGATGACGAACTGATACATGAAAAAATGTTCAACATCACTCATCATCAGGGAAATACCCTGATGTTGTCAAAACCACAATGAGATACCACCTTACACCTGTCAGAATGGCTAACATTAACAACTCAGGCAACAACAGATGGTGGTGAGGATGCAGAGAGAAAGGATCTCTTTTGCACTGCTGGTGGTGCAGCCACTCTGGAAAACAGTATGGAGGTTCCTCAAAAAAATAAAAATAGAACTATCCTACAACCCAGCAATTGGACTATTAGGTATTTATCCAAGGGATAAAGGTGTGCTGTTTCAAAGGGGCACATGCACCCCAATGTTTATAGCAATGCTATCAACAATAGCCAAAGTATGGAAAGAGCCCAAATGACCATCGATGGATTAATGCCTAAGGAAGATGTGGTATACACACACACACACACACACACACACACACACACATACATACAATGGAGTATTACTTGGCATTCAAAAAGAATGAAATCTTGTCATTTGCAACTACATGGATGGAACTAAAGGGTATTATGCTAAATGAAATTAGTCAGAGAAAGACAAATATCATATGACTTCATTCATATGAGGAATTTAATATACAAAACAGATGAACATAAGGGAAGGGAAGCAAAAACAATATAAAAACAGAAACGGGGACAAAACATAAGAGACTCTTAGATATGGAGAACAGAGGGTTACTGGAGGGGTTATGGGAGGGTGGATGTGCTAAATGTGTAAGGTGCATTAAGGAATCTACTCCTGAAATCATCGTTGCACTATATGCTAACTAACTTGGATGTAAATTTAAAAAACAAAATGAATTTTTAAAAAGTTGCATTATTTGGGCCACCTGGGTGGCTCAGTCAGTTAAGCAACCAACTCTTGGTTTTAGCCCAGGTCATGATCTCATTGTTCCTGAGTTCAAGCTCTGTGTGGTTATCTGTGCTGGCAGTGCAGAGCCTGCTTGGGATTCTCTCTCTTCCTCTCTCTCTATCCTTCCCTTGCTCACATGGTCTCTCTCTCTCAAAATAAATAAACTTTAAAAAAAAAGTTGTATTATGTTATATACCCTGAATGCAAGAAGGCATAGGAATGTGTAACACATTTTGGAACTCTATAAAAATGTGTTTTAAATGAATACACTTCAGAACATAAAGCAGTAAGTGTTTTATTCACACAAAACATTTTTGTCACCTTCTCTGCTGTACAGCCTTCCATGAATTGTCAGACCTTCTCTACACTTCTGCTGCATGGTCGCGACATCACTTACCATGTTTTATACATGCACGGTGCCTTTCTCCTCTCCTCAAATCCATCCTCCAGCCCCCCCCAATCTGGCTTCTAACCAAACCTGTCCACAGATATGGTATTGGTAATACAAATTGCTGAATCCAATGGATTCACATATCTCATCCTTACTTTACAAGACCTTCCAGAAGGATTTCTAGTTTTTGAAATCCTCCAACCTCTTGGCTTCTTTTTTCTCACCACACTCCCTAGGATTTCCCCAAGCCACCCTGACTTTTTTTCTCTTTTGTCCAGCTCTCTGTTCCTAACAACATGTAAATTACTGCTTTCCTCAGAATTCTGCTTTGGCTCTCTTCTTTCCTCTCTTTGTGTGCTCTCCTGAGGTGATCTCATTAATTTCTATGATGTAAAATACCACAAATAATGTTAATCGTTTCCAAATTTGTATCTTCAGGCCAACGAATAAGTCTGTTGACTGCATCAAAAACATGGCAAAATCTACCATGTCCAAAAGCAAATTCTTGATTCCTTCCTCCAGAAATGTGCTCTTCGTCTAGGCTTCCCTTCTATAACAAATGGTATCAGCATTCTTTTGTTGCTTATTACAGAAACCTAGAAGGCATTCTTGGTTCTTTAGCATTCCCTACATTTTCCCACCTTATACCACACTCAACAACTCCTATAAATTCTACCTCTAAGATATCTCTCTAATCCAATCATTCTCTGTCTTCATTTCCACAATCATTCTGGTTCAAGACAAAATCATGTCTCACTAGAATTACTACAATAATAGTATTAAACAAAATAAATAGTATTAGTAAATAGTAATTAGTAAATAAATAAATTAGTAAATAAATAAATAAATAGTATTAAATATTTTGAAGCAGTTTTATCAAGCATAACTGGTGCACTAAAATACTGGACAAATTGAATATTTATAATTGGATCTATATGCCCTTACCTTTGAATCCTTCCTATCCATTCTTCACACTACAGTCAGGGTGATATTAATGTGTATTTTATGTTTACCTGGAATTTTCTTACTGATGCCTTCTCCACACTAGTGAAATAACTATGAATTACACTTTTTCTTGTTATTTCCATTTTTCTTCTTGAAATATCTGTATTATTTCTAAATATTCCTAACACATTCACAGTTTTCCTCAGAGATCATTAAAACACTAATTGAATTAATAGTGCTATTTCAAATTAAGCTTCCCAAAAGAAACTTTGATTTAGATTTAATAAGACAGCTATTATTTTACTATCCAAAAATAGAATCCAATCATGTTTACTAAGATATAATAATGCATTTTGTTTATTTATATTGGATGAGTTAACATAAAGGAAATATAATGACATATTTATTTTCTCCTACTAAGTTCTAAATAACTTTTTAATGCTTAAGTGAAAGACACATTTAGAAATAAATATTCTTATAATATGAACTCTTACTGAGAGATGGTCTTTTCCTTTTTGTTTTGAACACCACATATTTTGGCTCATATGAAACCAATATATGTAAAAAAAATCACATTAACTAATAGCAACATTTGTGGTGCATTATTTTATTAAAAAGATAAAGGCAGTTATTTTGGTTTCTGACAGGCCCTGACTCTATTTATATGACACTTATGAAAGATAAGGATGATCCTGACTCAGCAGCACATTGTTATGGGTGTGCATAAAAGTCTATAAGACTCTTTTCAAACTTACATACACCTGAATACAAAATATAAATGGATAAATCAAGGGAGAAAATAAATCATTCAAGTTATTTGACATTTCGCAGGAATAAAATTGCAACTTTATTCTCTATTTTATTGCTTGATACAAGAATTGTGTTTAGTAGATACAGTGAAATGGAAATAGTGACCTGAGGCAATATAAAGAAAATTATTTTACTTCTGCACACTCTAAAAATGCTTAATCAACGGTTGCTATAAATCATATATAAACATCATCTTCATCATGTATTTACAAAGCAACTTGTAAATTACCTAAATAATTTCATACAAATGGCACTTGCATATTCTTCACCTGACTTATCTGTGTTAATCAGTCACATTTACCAAATTCATCAAATATTTGCTCCGTTTTCCCATTCTCTGTACACATGGCAACAAGTATAGAAGGTAACTGCAATAATGGTTGTTCAGAAGTCACTTATTTGTCTACGTTAGCTTAAGCAACATGGTGTGACCTGGTGGAAGTAAAGTAAGGGTTAATCAAAATGGTAGCAACTTCCAGAGATTAGAGTGAGGAAAAAAAGGCTCAAATTTTACTTACTAAAATGGTCAGCAGGAAATCAAGGGCAGAATGAGTTGTTGGTGACCATATAATTTATCATTCAAACCAAAAACACTGCTAAAAATGAAAGAGGATTGTTAGCAATTATGTCAAGACAACAGAAATAAAGTGAGAGCTTCCCACACAACACAAGATGTAAGGTCACCCTAGGATAGTTTACCCTAAGGAGATAGAAAGTCAAGATCAAGATAAGAATGTTAAAGAACAAATGAGTATTTCTAAACTGTTGTCAGGCAACAGAGATCTGAATGATGGTCTCTAGTGATAAATGTGACAGGAGATGCCACTCTGTACTAAGGTTGCTAGATAATATACAGGACTCCCGTTAAATCTGAATTTTAGATAATCGGCAATAATTTCTTATAAGTATGTCTCAAAAAGTATCGTATATCTTAAGAAATATTTGAGATATTTTATACTTAAAAATATCTCATTTACCTGAAATTCAAGTTTAATTGTGAGTCTTGTATTTTTATTTGCTAAATTTGACAAGCCTATTGAAGGTCCAAGGTCTGTGTTCCTAGATAACTTTCTGTGCATACAGAGATCACCCATCAGGGCTAGTGTAGCTCTAAACTCAAGATTCCTTGCAAGAACTCCATTTTTTTTCCTAAAATTGGTTTGATTCCTTTGCAAAATAAGTGGGGCCCTCTGAAGTGCTTAGCACAACTCTTAGAGCCTAGAAGCTGCTGGTCAAAATGTAGTTGTATAGCACATGCCTGGGGACTGACTGAGGGATCCTTTCTGAGCCAGTATGAGAATTGCAAATGATAATAATAATTTGCAAGTGCACCGAATGCATATGAGCAAACCTCAAGAGAATAAGGCCAAGGCAAGAGCCAATACAAACTGGGATTATGTTTTGATGGGCTAAATGGGCCAGCATTGAGTTTCCAAGTTCATTCAAGCAATATAAGCCCAGGAAGAGGCAAGTCCTAAGATGGGAACAGAGACAAAGCTCAAGACCAGAAGGCAGGACTGTACGAAACAGAGTCAGGAAGATTCAAAACCCAGGAAAAAAATAGAGGCAGGTTGGGAACGACCAGGGAGGGAACAGGCATGTCAAGGTTATGTCCTCTATTAGGATTAGAATATCTATAATTTACTTAAATCCATCACTGAGTGACAGAAGCATCAATCTTTCTGAATAGTCTTTACTTAGCTTCCATTCAATATACTGTGCTTAGAATTTATATAAAAGGAGTGGTCAACTTGAATGACATTATTATAGGAATAATAATGTCAATAATAATAACAGTTGTAACATCTAACTGGTATTAACCTCTTACTATGTACCAGAAATAAACAAAGATTTCTCTTGGATTAATTCATTTAATTATCACAATCGTATGATGTTAGTATATTGTTATCTTAACTTTACCTTACTATAAATTGTTTTTAGGCATTCCAGGTAGGTTCATACAACAGGACAAAGACGAAAACTACAAAAGGTGAAGAACATCTGTAAGACCACAATGTACTGCTCACTTCTCTGCCACTGAGACTACCTGGAGGCCCACTAATTAGGTTTGAGTTTCTCTTTGTTCCATTGCTTCCCAGCAGTATAACTCTGGGCAAGTGCCTTCATCTCTCTAAATCTTCATTTCATTCTATCTATAAAGGAGGCAAAAATGTTACAGTGTTCTAAAGGCTAAATGAGATAATATGTGTAAAAGGTTTAGCACAACACCTTGCATACAGTAAGTATGCAATAAATAACAAATGCTATAATTTAGGAAAGACTTGGTATTAAAAGAGTTGGAAAAGAAACAAAATTTCTTGTTACTGTAGTTTTTACATTGGTTTTCACCATTGTTTTCTATTTCAATATTGTATGAGATTTAATTTATGTGTGCCCAGAGATTTCCTCCTTTGCGCCTGCAATCTGTAGCTTCTGATATTTGTTCAGTGGAAAGTCCTCACTACCACCACATCAGAAGACTGACTAGAGTACCTAAAACTGGGTTTTGACCTGGCCTGCATTATCCCCCCACTTCCTAGCAGAGCAACTATAATGCTCAAGTCCAATCTGAATGAATCCAAGGAGGGTTTACTTACTTGCCCCATTTCTAGGCTCAATTGAAGAGCCATAACACATGGCATTAAATCTCTCTGACTTCCCAAAGAGGATGTAAAACTAATTTGGAAGTGTAAGGAGGGGTGCCTGAGTGGCTTAGGCGGTTAAGCATCTGACTTTAGCTCAGGTCATGATCTCGTGGTTTATGAGTTCAAGCCCCATGTTGGGCTCTGTGCTGACAGCTCAGAGCCTGGAGCTGCTTCATATTCTGTGTCTCCCTCTCTCTCTCTGCCCCTCCTCCACCTAGTGCTCTGCCTCTCAAAAATGAATAAATGTTAACAAAAAATTAAAAAAGGGAGTGTAAGGAAATTAACAATCAAAAAATAAACTAATATCATTGAGAGACAATGGATAAGAAACAGAAGCCCAAAGATCCAACAACCTCAGTGAACTCAAAACAGAATGAATATAAATACTCCACCCTCAAGAGGCAGAGATAACTCTCTACTCCTTAAGCAGATACAGAACATGGTGAATTTCTTCCAAAAAGTACAACATGGAAATGCAGGTGGGTATCTTCACACTGGAGAAATTGACAAGCACTGACTCAGCCAGGTGTTCAAGGTCAATAGTGACTAGTTATGCTGATAACGTATACCCCTTATATGATATGATAAAAATAGCACTTTAGCTCTTTGGTCTTCCTCCAAAAAGTACATATCCCATGTTAATCCTAAGAAAACATCACACAAATCTCAACTGAGGGATATTCTACAAAACAAATTAATCATACTCTTCAGAATTGTCAAAGTCAAAAAAAAAAAAAAAGGGAAAGAAAGTCAGAAACAAGAGCCTACAGAGACATGATGATTAAATGTATGTGGTATCCTGGAGCCCCCCAAAATGACATTAGGTAAAAAGCAAGGAAATCTGAATAAAGTATGGACTTTAATTATTACTAATATATAAATATTGGTTCATTAATTGTGACAATGTACCATATCGATCTAGGATCTTAATAATAAAGGAAATTAGGTGAAAGGTATATAAGAACTCTCTGTACAATCTTTACAACTTTTCTATACATTTAAAACTATTCTAAAATCAAAAGTTCACTTAACAGAAAAGGCATTACTCATAGTCATAAAATATCTCCTTTGTTCAAACTTTATAGTCATCATATATGTCGGTATTAAAACTAATGGAGATCTTTATACACTTTTAGAATGTATTTCTCATGCCACACCTACAAATATACTGGTTTATAGCCATTCTGAAAGAACCCATCTTTTTTTTTTTAGGTTTATTTATTCAGTTTGGGAGAGAGAGAGAGAGAGAGCACAAGCAGGGGAGGGGCAGAGAAAGATGGAGAGAGAATCCTGACCTGAGCTGAAATCAAGAGTTGTATACTTAACTGATTGAGCCACCCAGAAGCCCCCAAGAATCCTTCTTTTCAAGTTTTCAGGACATGAATCCCATGTTATTAACTGCTTGGCTCTGATCATAAATTATTTTAAACAAAAGGAAGAAACAAAGTCTGCATTTGAAACTTACAAGCAATTGTTCTCTCTCTCCAGTAACTCCTAAGTATTTTTGCTACTTCTGGAAGGTTAATGAGGTAATAATTGGAATACTTGAATCTTCTTTCTCTTTATTCTAGACTGAAGTTGATGACTTTATAACTGAGGCTCTGACCATTTACAACTCTATCATGATCACCACGAGTACATGTAACATATCAGAATAGCACTGTAATGGTGGTCTAGTGTATTGTGATCAATCTTCATTCATTCATTAGCCAAATATTTCTTTAGAGCCTATGCTAATAATCTCTGTGCTGGGTTATGGGGACAAGAAATATAGCACGTCCATTTTCACAGAGCTCACTTAAAGTTGAGAAGACAAACATGCATAACTGGATCGTTAAGTGTAAATTTGATAGATGTAAAAACTGCTTTCAAAGGATGCCTTCATTTAAACATGTTCTATATGCATGTCCCATTCAGTGACCAGAAATTCTGAATCAAAATTCACATCTGTGAAGCCAAGAATATAACCTTGCCAAAGAGAGGTCTGGCCTTTTCCTCATTTGAGAAGTAATCTCCAGGGAGAGTATCTTTGTTTACTTGGGGGACTTGGCCACAAGACCATCTAACAATGTGATTTATGATGAGGGATTTGGACCACAAAATAACCATTCTACTTCCAGAGGGGATGGATACTAAAGGTCAGCCATGTGGGCAGTGAACCATGGGATCCCAATTAACATTTTGAACAAGGTTCAGGTAATAACTCCACATGTAGTGTCACACATTGATGCCAAATAGATAACACCATCTATGATTCCATAGGGAGAGGACAACAGAAGCTCTACTTTTGGTTCTGTTCCTCTTTCCTACGCACATTTCCTCTTGGCTGATTCTAATCTGTATTCTTTAGGTGGCATGAACTATAACTGTGACTATAACATCTTTCAGTGATATTTCTGTGAGTCCCTCCAACAAATTACTGAACATGAGGGTGGTTTGGGGAAACCCTCAAATCTGCAATTGGTACCAAAAGTTAAGGTATTCTTATGTAGACTGTATCCCCTAACTTCACAGTTGGGTAACCTCACAGCATTCTGTATAAAGCAATTTCCTCCCATCCTACAACTGGGACCAACGTGACCTTGGCATAGGGGACCTACCTACCATGGGAGTGGAAAGCATTTTTCTTTCCTCTCTCTTCATGATGCTTCTTGCTCATTCAGTTTGGGAGAGTAAAAAGTGGAAAGGAAACACATGTTTTATGTGACACTGTTGTGATTTACTCCTGTGTGTCAGGTATCCTGTGTGATAAGCATTCTGAGTTGCACAAGTGTATGTTAAATGACCACAGGAGGATCTGCGCCCTGGCAGTATGTCACATCATCTCTTACTGTTTGAGTCCCCTTATGCCGTCAGTTCACCCTCAAGACAGCTCTGAAGTCTTGCTCTTCACAGTGCACACATGGCCATAGGAACCTCATGCATCCTTGCCACACCAAATGGAAGTACTTCACACTGCAACACTGCTTCCTTGCCTCCTTCCCCTGCCTTAGTGGGCTGTTACAACCAACATCCTGCCTTCAGAATGCTCCAGGCAAGCAGTAGGCATTGGTCCTTTGTTCATCAATGACCCAAATCTCCAAGAACTATATGATATCCTCACCTAAGCACTCTCTCACTGTGCTCTACTTTGTTGCTTTGGGGTGAGTTTACATGTAAAATTAGGCAACTATTTAGACAATGAATGAAACGTCAATCTTCCACAATCACAAACCACTCAAACTCCTGATAGGAGTATTAATATTAGTCAGGGTTCTCCAGAATCACCAGGAGATATAGATGGATGGATGGATGGATGGATGGATGGATGGATATCTTAATTAACTGCCTTATGTGATTATAGAGGTTGGCAAGTCCAAAATCTGCCCAGTAGACCAGCAGACTACAGACCCAGCAATGCTGCAGTTCTAGCCCAAAGGCCTACAGGCCAGAGACCCAGGAGAGCTGATGGTGTAGTTCAAGTCTAAGGGCTGTCTGATGGCACAATTTCCTCTTGTTTGGGGAGGTCAGTCTTTTCTTCTATTCAGGCCTTCAACTGATTGAGTGTGGCCCACTGCATATAGGGGACAATCTGCTTTATTTAAAGTCCACTGATTTAAAAGTTAATCACATCAAAAAGCCAACAACTCACAAAAACAGGCAGAATAATGTTTGAACACATATCTGGCACTGTAGCCAGCCAAATGGACACATAAAATCAACAAGCACACCCTCCTAATTGGCTTAGAGAGAGCCAAACTTCCCTTTCTACTTTTTCCCAAATAAGAGATAAAAATCCATAGCACTTCCTCTGGGCCTATGTCACACTATCTCTCATTGACTTTTCTATTTCAACAAATACCTCTGAACTATTAAGACTCTTCTTTATATAGATTGCTTGAATGGTTACTGGGGGATGAGAGTGAGGATGACAGGAAAGTCTGGAAGGCATGATAAAGTTGGAAATAGATTTCTGACACCATTACAAAGCAGGTATGCCTATTTTCTTCAAGTTTGGAAATTTAGCTGATATACCTGCATAAAGAAGTCCTACTGAACATGCTGTGATGTGAATAACCCAGCAATTGCAAAACACAATGTTATATACTTATGATAAATTTAGGGAAGGATGCACTGTGAGTATTTAGAAAGGCTTCTCAGTCAGCCTAGAAGACTTGGGAAAATATGAAGAAAAAACAATAATTAAAAAGCTGATGACTAAAACATACAAAGGTAAAAGACATTGGAAAATAAGGATGAAACAACAGAAGAGAGAGTTCAGAATGAAGAGGTCATCTACATGCCGACACCCAGAAGTGAGGCACAATGTGGGACTTGGGCAGGACTGCAAGTTGTCAAGTCCAGGGAAAACAGAAAGGTTGGAAAATCTGATCAAGAGGCAAGAGATGAAGTTGGAAAGGTAAACAATAATCAAATTTAAAGATCCAAGTGAGCCATATTAAAGAACTTGGATTGTATCCTAAGGGCAATGAGGAGACACTGAATAATGTTTAGTAAAGAAGAGGTTTACTTCTTTATATACAAGAAATGATCATAGTCTGAGAATGGATTAAAAGAGATAAGAGTACCACTGTACCACTAAGTTAATTTCTGGGAATACAAAAATAAGTAAAGTACAGTTCCCAATACCCCAAAGCTCACAACCCAATGACAAAAGTTGGGTATGATCATTGGGAGAACCAAGAAATACTACAATTGCATTTGGGCTTCACTTTCAAATAGGTATTACTCAAAGCATGTTTGGGGATCTATTCTCAAAAACAAACACAAATTTTCCATGCTTATACATACATCTTGTACACATTTATACACATTGATAATTTGGTAATTTTCTGTTCAATAAATAGAAATCTAAAAGGACAGCATCTGCTCAAGAAAACATAATTCTCTCTAGGTATCTTAAACCGAAGGAAGTTAATAGAATCAGTTAAGTTGGAAGGGTTGGAAGCACAAAAAGGAAAAGGAGGGGCGAACTGAGGACCTGCTAATACTTCTAGGCTGGCACCCACTAGCCTGAACCTGTTAGTCCACCGCAGAGATACTTTTGCAGTCAGGTCCACATCTGTCAAACATGTGCCACCCGGACCTGAGGAAAGAAGTGCTGAAAAGGTGCTTTCTCTATCTAAGCTACTGCAGTCCAGAACCACCTCATCTCTTTTGCTGCATCAGAAATTGCCAGAGAATTCCAGGGACTGCCAATATCTGCAAGGTTATTGAAGTCCAAAGCAGGAAGCTTTCCCAATTTCTAGCTTCTTTATTTTCAAACAATATCCCTTCTTGATAGAACATAGCAAACCGGCTAGCAAAGGAACATGGAAATGTAGATTCAAAATCTGAGCCATGCTAGTACAAACAGAAAAGTGTGACAGGAGTGGTGTTGAGAAACCACAGATAAATAATCAGCTCATAGAATGTCACATTTCAATCCCCTGATTTTTGGTCATTTTTATTAAAAGTTTTAATGATAGAAATCCTCCTAGACCTACTTCTTCACGAATATTGTTTTTTCTCAGAAAGAAATGCATGAGGTCCAAGTTGTCCTTTACCAAAAACTGAGTACAGTATCTACTAAAAAAAATCAGGTGATAGATAGCAGAGATATAATTTCATGGATTGTCAGTGGCTATTTTATAAGCATTGAGCTAAGTACAGTACTTATAAAATTTACTTCCATGAAAACAAGTAGACTGGAAACTATGATCTATGGGCTAGAATTTACTATAATATTAAGATGAAAGAAGAGTAGTACATGCAAGTTTACTTGGCAAAACCCCTTAAACTGAATTACATTTCCATAGAAGTAACCAAGAATCATTGGTCAATAATCAGTGGTTTGAACTAGCCCAGGCTAAGAGCTCCTTAATTTTTTTGGACCTCACCTTAAAAAGACCTGAAGAGACCTAAATTCTATCAGACAGTGCAACATCCATCATTGCCAGCCCTGCATACCAGTTAGCACCAATAACCCGATAATCAATGGTAACTGTGGTAGACAAAAGTTAAGTTTAATTTTCAGCAATTTGCCAATAGGAACTATATCCCTGTCCTATCTTACCTCCTTTTAATCAATCAGGCACTGTTTGGGGCACTGTGCTAAGTACTAGCGATGCCCAGATAAAGTGTCCCCTGCCTTCAAAGAGGTCATTGCTTGGTGGTGGAGAAAGATACCTATCAAAAGTAGATACAATTACAAACCAAGTTTTAAGGATGGCACATATTACTGAAGATGCCATGAAATTGTTGGAGAATTGTCAAGATTTATTAGGTTTCCCATTAATCATCATGTCATTCCTTGTTCCTCAAGAGCAGTCAGTCTGTTGAATTTTTAATACTGGCAAAGACTGTCTTTATAAAAAAAAACTAAATAAAAATTTATAAAATAAACGGAATGTCTTCTGCACACAGGGGAACAAGATCATGAAAAAAAAAAGAGGACTTGATGTAGTAGTGCCATTTCTTCTGTCCTCAGTCTCACGTCTTTCACAGAGCTTCTGGCGCTGCTTGTATTGGGGCAGAGTATGCAGAGGCTCACAACCTCTGTGTCTGTAGCAGCCACCAAGAGGAGGGCCCCGGGAAGAATTTGCCACTTCCAGTGGAAAACAAGTGGCATTCTTAATTACGACGACTGTGTACTTGGGATCTGGATTTACTGCACCTTTCTTCAATTATTTTTTCATTTTTTTAATGTTCATTTATTTTTGAGAGAGAGAGAGAAAGAAAGTGAGGGGCGGGGAGGGACAGAGGGAAAGGGACACATAGAATCCGAAGCAGGCTCCAGGCTCTGAGCTGTCAGCACAGAGGCTGACATGGGGCTTGAACTCACTCACTAACTGTGACATCATGACCTGAGATGAAGTCAGACACTTAACCAACTGAGCCACCCAGGTGCCCCACTGCACCTTTCGTTATAGTAAGACACCCACTGTTTAAGAAATAAGGATATTTTTTGTTCCTCCATGAAATAGATATGAAGAGGAACATTTTAAAAGGTGCAGTTTTTCTGAAAAATAAGTCCAACTCTTGAATTCAGCATACTAGATATGTTTGTAAATAAATTTATGGCGTGAATCTTTAAAACCTCTTCTCTGAAAGAAAAAAAAATTAAGTACATTAAGAAACTGTCTCAATGGCTCCTTCTCTTTGTAACAAATGACTTACTGCTAGGAAGTATAAAGTTCATCCAAAATGACTAAGTTAGACTTAGTTCAATTAGACTAAGTTATTCTACATCAAAGACATAGAAATTCCAAGATGTAGATGTTAGTGAAGTATCAGTCCCTCAACTAACTCAGGATTTTTTTCCTGAGCATCTATAGTACAACAGAACCACTGGAACTACATCTTTAGAGTTAACTGGTATTGATTTCTTACCTGTACTACCCAAGGATACAATAGGTCCTCAAAGACAGATTTTTCTCTAACTGATAAAAATACTCAAAAGTCATTAAAAAAAAAAAAGAAACTAAACCAAGTCTTCACGTGTGTGTGTGTGTGTGTGTGTGTGTGTGTGTGTGTGTAGTAATCAGGTATTCATTTTCTGATTTCATAGAAAATTACAAACTAAATAGATGTTGTCTCCAGCCAAATCTATACTACAGCTTTATTATATTATTATATTACATTTATATATTTTATAGTATACATTTTACAATACTATCATTCTTTTTAATGTCATGCATTGACACACATACACACACAGAGACTGTGAAGGTATTTTGCTCTTCCCACCTTGGTGTGGTAACTGTTGTTTCCTAGAAAATGTGACTTACTAATTGGAGTAGCCAAAAATTCATCCATATATTCATTCATTCATTCATTCATCCAAAACACATTGAGTGAGTACATTGTGTTGTCCTAGGTTCTGTGCTTAGAACAGTAGATACTCCCATACATAAACACAGGCCTGTCTTCAGAAACTCCCAGTGTAATGGAGGAATAGACATGGAGATAGGCAATGTGAGAAGTACGAATAGTGCCAACATTAAAGTTAAGCACAAGATACTAAAGAAGCACTTCAATTTTTTTATTTCTACTGTGGATCAAGAGTTTTACTCTTCACAGCTTAAGTAATACCATCGTTACTTCATCCATAACTGTCCCAAAGTAAACTTGATTTTCGTGTATATAAAGGCAGCTGTCTAAATATAGTTCAGTAGTTCCCCCTTATCCACAGGTTTATTTTCCACTGTTTCAGTTACCCACAGTCAACTGCAGTGAGGAAGCAGATGATCCTCTGATCTATTGTCAGAAAGTCAAGAGCAGCCCAACACTATATTACAATGCCTACATCATTCACCTCACTTCGTCTCATCACATAGGCATTGTATCATCTTACATCATCACAAGAAGTAGGGTGAGAACAGTACAAAAAGATATTTTGAAAAAAAGAGAGAGCACATTTACATAACTTTTATTACAGTATATTGTTTCTATTTTATTGTTGCTCTAACGTCCCAGTGTGCCTAATTTATAAATAAAACTTTATTATAGGTATGTATGTATAGGAAAAATATAGTATGTAATATAGGGCTGAGTATTACCCACAGTTACAGGCATCCTCTGGGGTTCCACATAACCCCTGCAGATAAGTGGGGGACTACTGTGTAACAAATAGCTTTCTAGTGGTATTCTTCATAGTGGCAATAGAGAGAAGAGAACAATCTGACCTTTTTTACCTTTCAGATTTCTAAAGCATCTGCTATAATCCTCAGGAGAAATAAAGAGCAAAGAAACAGAAAATAGTGTGCGTGGTATAATCATACATAAATAAGTTGTTTATACATGATCTCAAAAGTAGGCTTGTTCAAATAGTTCAAAATTATCTCTGAAGGATTACCTAGCCACAAATGAGACAAAACAAAAATGGTGTAAGTCAAACACTTTTGCAAGATTTTAAAAAATTAATACTGTATTTTAATGAGCTTGCAAGGCTCAAAAACTAAAAGTGTGTCAAAATTTGAAAAAAAAAATATAACCCCTCTTAGGTCAGTTCAGTAAAATCACTTTAATAAAAATCTCTTTCTTGTTTTTTTACAAAGACATTGTCACTTCATATTAAAATATCTTAAGTCTTTAGCTTTATTTCATTATGACTCTAAGAAATGAGTCTTTTAAATCATACTGTTTTGTTTTCAAGGGACTTATTAATGCAGCACCAAAGATCCAGATGAAATTTAAAACACTCCAGAAAACCTCAGTGTATTTTAAAAGAGGTAGACATTTGGTATCCATTTCTGATTTTTCTGGATAGCAGAAAAGGACATGAAATTTTTTTTAATTCACTGACATGTGTCTAAAGCACTCAGAAGTGGGTCAGTTGTGTGCTTAATTACATAGGGTAGGAAGTAAGATGGTACTTCACAATTCTTCCAGGGCTGAGTCCAACTAGAACTACCAAAAAAAGGAACCTGATACAGACATTAAGCAAGTGAACTCGGAAGCTGGATTCCTGCATTCAAATCTCAGCTCTGCCACTACCAAGTTGTGCAGCCTATGGATAATTCCTTAATATTTTGTGCCTCACTTTCCTCACTTATGAAATGGAAAATTTCAGTGTCCATTACATAGTTTTTACAAAGACTAATGTTTTTACCAGGTAAAGTACTTAGAAGTGTCTGGCCCCAATAAAATTCAGTAAGTATTAGCTATACTAGTATTACCAGAATCTTAGAAAATCGACATATTGCTATTGGAATTTAGGTTGGGTCAGAGATATTTGGGTTTCACCTCATCACCCTGGAGACTTAAAAACTGAGGCTTAGCAGCAGTAAAGGACTTGTTCAAAGTCACAGAGGTGGTAATTGGAAACAGGTAAGACAGGGATGAAATCAGTGTTCTGTCTAATCAGGACTACAGATCCCACAAAACTCAAAAGACTTCCATATATACTGAGGGGGGGAAAAAAGAATTTTTTACACTAGAGCATGTATTTAGTAAACAAAGCTACCCAATTTAAACAGCAACTCAAATGAACTACGATCCTAACTTAAGGAAACTGCAGAAACAGAAATAAATATTTGGAGCTGCAGAAATTGTTCGTGTTCACAGATTTTATGCTAAAGACAGAGCAAAAGAGGTCTTACAAAAGCAGATATACTATTCTAATACAATAGTCTAAAAATATATATAATTTGCAGACATTTTAATGAGCTCTCCGGCATGACAGAGAAAGGCACTATAATATTCCTTCTATATTGAAGAAAGAGAAAGAAAGAAAGAAAGAAAGAAAGAAAGAAAGAAAGAAAGAAAGAAAGAAAGAAAGAAAGAAAACTGAAGGTTAGGTGAATTTTTCCAGACCACAGCATGTTCTGTCTCTTCCCAAATCACTAGAGACCTTTAATCTACTGGCATATAACACACAGTTCCATCTGGTCCATAGGATACATATCTCTATTTGGGGCACTATGGCCAAGTGTCTACAAACTAGAGATATTCCAAATATTTCAAATTATAACTAAATGGCATTAGTCTCTTTTTCATACTGAGACTTAACGTGAAAATATAGTCCAATTTTTGCTTCTATCTTCTTCGCACTCCCCATGCAGTCATATCATTTGCACGATTATAGATGCAGTTAAGTTGTGTCAGCAATTTCCTTTATGCAGCAAGCTTTGCAAATGTTTATAAAACTAGTTTTTGCAGGGGAAAAGTATGTTTTAAGCTGAAACACAGCAAGTAAAAATCCCATCACTTGAGAGCAATTTCTTTTATCTACCTTGCAAAAATGTGATGTGAATATATAAAAAGATACTAGCTAATTTAAGGTATATAACAAGGTAGTATAGAAAAAGAGAATAGAGGGAAGGGTAAAATGTAAATGGACTCCAGAGAAAAATTTCTTTGAAATATGGAATTTCATGATGTATATTTTAAAAAACAATATTTTATATTAGGGGACATTGAATTTGATAGCATATACACAAAAAGGGTGAACATAACATTTTGGGTCCACAGAGACAAAGAAGCCTACAACATAACTTCCTTCAATAAGCAGACAACTAATTGAGGTCCTATAAGAACTGTTAGAAGTCTAACTACATGGCCTAATGTCTATTCACAAGCCTTCACCACATGCAAAAAGAAGGATCCAAGCAGTATCTCTATACTACACACATTTCCTACCACTGCATATATTACCATTCCACATATCTTTTCAGAAAAGCACATTTAAATGCAATGGTGCATCCCCAATTAATTTAAGCACAATATGAGTGAAGCTATGAGAATTTGTTTTCCAAGGTTGATGGTATTTAGGTATAGCAAAGGGGGAAAATACTATTGCTACAAATTTCTGAGAATTCTTCAAGTGTGACTACAAATAGTTCAAAATTTCTAGGACAATAGCCTGAGATTCTAACGGAAAAGATATTTCAAAAAAGTTGAAGAGAATCAAAACCAAGATTACGATTAAGTCAGAACATGTTAGATTAATTATTAAGAAAATTTGAAGGTGCCTTAATAAACCACTAAATATTCACAATTGGTCTTCTTCAATACGATCAGATATTTTTAATATATATAAAAAGAAGTAAGGTATAGCCAAGACAAGGATGAAGACTTGCTAGTTAGACTATGTGATTGGCAAAATAATGGCCTCCAAAAATGTCCATAACTAATCCCTGGAACCTGTGATAATGTTAACCTTATACTGCAAAAGGAACTTTGCAGGTGTCATCAAATCGAGATGGGGATATTATCCTGGATTATCAAGGTGAATCGATCTAATCACATGAAGACACAGAGAACCTTTTTCTGCCATGATCACAATAATCTGTGACTACAGAGAAAGGTCAAAGAGATGTGATATGAATAGCACCCAATCTGTCATTGCTGACTGTGAAGATGGAGTAAGGGAGCCAAAGAATATGAGTTGCTTCAAGAAGCTGGAGTAGACAAAGATTCTCCCCTAGGACTTTCAAAAAGGAATGTAGGTCTGTCTACATCTTGATCTAAGTCCAGTGAGTTCGCTATTCCAAGCCACCAAGTTCTGTGGTAATTTGTTGCAACAACAATAAAAACTAATATAGACTATAACTAAATGAGCTTAGGTGTAAGGAAAATCCTAAGAAGGGGGAGAGGGGAAGAGAACAACTTAAGCTGTGTCTGATTATGAAAAGATAAAAGGAGGAAGTGATGCCAAAATAAATAAATGACAGAAAAATAAGCAAGAGAAGGAGGAAGAAGAGGAGAAATGATATGGGAAACAGAATTAATTGAAAAAATGTAGGCTAAAATGCTTGCTACAATGTAAAGCACTAGACACATATTAGGCAATGATTTCACAGATTGGGAACTCCTAGAGATCCAGAACTAAGTCTTATTTGTCTAAATAGGGACAACCCTGGACAAATCAGACACTTTTATTTTTAATTTTTTTAATGTTTATTTTTGAGACAGAAAGACAGACTGTGAGTGGGGGAGGGGCAGAGAGAGAGGGAGACACAGAATCCAAAGCAGTCTCCAGGCTCTGAGCTGTCAGCACAGAGCCTGACGCGGGGCTCGAACCCATGAACTGTGAGATCCTGACCTGAGCCAAAGTCAGACACTTACCGACTGAGCCACCCAGGAACCCTGACACTTTCTTATTAAAGAAATGTTCGTGCTGTGGTATACTCCTGACTCCTCTAGCAGACAAAATAACCTCAAAGCAGAAATCACTTTCACAGACTGTTGTCAGTCACAGACTGTTAGATCTTTAAGTCAAAGATCTAAGTAAGTCTACAATTTCTGGCCTGGCTGATTTCCCGGCAGGATATTTAGGGGATAACCCCGAAAGATTTGAACAGAGTAGGAGGAAAGAGCTAGATGGCTAGAGATGGACAAAAATGAGTATAGGTCATAAAAAAAGAAAGTGAAGAAGGTGATTTACACATTATAAACTGATGAGATTAAGGTTAATACCAGAAATGATTCTTGAGGTTACCATTAAAAATGTTTTTGAGGGCTAAAATTTGTAACTTTTAATTATAAGAATCACAAAGTCTAGGGATTAATGGGGATATACCCCTTTGGAAGGAGATATTTAAAAGGATGTCCACTAGAAAATCCTCATTGACCCTGTCCTAATTAATTCAACATTTTAATAATATGCAAAATCAGGACACTGATGGCAAGTTGATGAGATAAAGCCAGAAGGGATAGCAAATCTAGCCAAAGGCCATATCTAATCGTATGAATCATAATAATCACTATTTATAGAAAGATAATAAGTTATATGGTAAAGAAATAAGATTATTTTTGTTAATAGTGACAGTTCTGTCATTTCTTAGTTATGTTACCCTGGGAAATCTACCTGACCTTTCTCTATCCCAGTTCTCTCAAAAATTTCTACCATACAAGTTTGTTTTGATATTTAAAAAATAACCTGGGTGAAAAATAAATTAAATTTCAAGCACTAAGTATATATATAATTCTTATTAAAGAATTTGGGCTCCATCTGCCAAAATTGGTAACGTAATCCCAAAATTTTGTGATGGACCAAAAATGCTTGGCTCAAAGGAGGGAATAGCCCCATTCTAGGCTGGTTAGACATTTCCTTGGGTGCAGTAATTAGTGCCTGACTGGATTTGGAGAAGAAGTTAAATTATGGTCAAGCATTCAGGCTCAGGTGACTACAATGATGAGGAGAAAGAAAATATTTTGAGGAACACTGAAGCAATGAGGATATTCAGCTTAAGGGAGAGAAAAAACAGCCAACTTCATGTAGTTGGATGGATGTTACATGGGAGATACTGGTTTTGAGTCTCTAGAAATAGAATGGGAATAATGGGTAGAAGTACTAGGTGGTCAAGATTTCAGGTCAATAGAATGATAGTAACAAACTTGATGAAAATGATGAATAGAACCAAGTGTTTATACTGCCTAAGGGCCAGAAACTGTTGTAAGCCCTATATAACGAGTCCTTTAATCCTTACAACAAACTTATAAGGAGGTGCTAATATTATCTACAATTTAAAGTTGAGGAGCCTGCAGCATATAAAGGTTACATAGTTTGCCTAAAGTCAGACTAGTGAGGGGCATAGACAGGATTTAAGCCCAGCAGCCTGGCTCCAGAACTCCGGACCTAGGTAACCTAAATCTTCATTTAATTGAAGTATAGTTGACATACAATGTTATATTCGTTTCAGGTATACAACACAGTGGTTCCACATTTATATACATTATGAAATGTTCAACCCGATTAAGTCTATTACCATCTGTCACCACACAAATTTGTTACAATATTATTAACGATATTCCCTATGCTGCACTTTGCATCTCTGTGACTTATTTATAACTGTAAGTTTGTACCTTTTAATTCCCTTTACCCACTTCACCTATCCACCCCCCACCTCCACTGACAACCACCAGTTTTTTCCCTAAATTTAGGAATCTGTTTCTGTTTTATTTGTTCATTTGTTTTGTTTTGTGGATTCCATATATAAGTGAAAACATACCATATTTTTCTTTCCCTGTCTGACTTACTTCACTTAGCACTACACCCTTTAGATCCATCCATGTTGTCACAAATGGTAAGATTTTTATTATTATAAACAATATATAATATATTTTTATTATATTATATTTTATATTTTTAAATGTTATATTATTTATTATTTTTATTATGGCTGAGTAATATCCCATTGTGTGTATATGTGTACTCCATTGTGTGTATACACACACAAATCTTCTTACTTGTTCATCTATCTATGGACACTTAGGTTGCTTGCATATCTTGGCCATTATAAATTATGCTGCAATTGACATAGGGATACACATATCTTTCAAGTTAGTGTTTTCTTTTCTTCAGATAAATACCCAGAAGTGAAATTCCTGGATTATATGGTAGTTTTATTTTTTAATTTTTTGAGGAACCTCCACACTATTTTCCACAGTGGCTGCATCGATTTTCATTCCACGGTGCCCAAGGGTTCTCTTTTCTCCTTATCCTCGCCAATACTTATTTCTTGTCTTTTTGATACTACCCATTCTGACTTTATAATAGTCTGAGCTCTATGAAATGCAAAAGATTGTCTTTAAAAAGAATTAATTTCCTTTTACTGAAGGTAAGAAGCATATTCTGGACCATATGAACTCCTATTCAGAAAAGTAGACAAAATGGCCTTCAGGTTTTTCCCTTTCATTCACTAACATTCACTAAACTTTCATTCACTAGTTCTTCCTGGGCAATTTGTATGATCCAGGTCCTGCACTGGGTAAATACCAGCATGAACCCATGATTAACTTCCTACTTTCATGTAGTTACAAACAGATGAAGTATGTAAGCATTAGCCAAATAATTTACTTTAGTTGTGGTTAGTGCTGTTAAGGATGAACTCTTATATCATCTCATGATGATATAAAAGCATATCATGGAGGATCTTTTTGTTTTTGTTTTTGGTCTGGAATGTCTAAGGCAACATTCTTTAGGAAATGAATTTTAACCCTTATTTTGCCATTTATTGAAACATGTATCTCTTGACCCCTTATCTTCACTTCCTAATCCCTTAGTATATCATCAGTGTCCACTGAACCCAATTTTAGTTTTTGAGCTTCTCTGAGAAGAAGTTCTATTTCTAAAGATTGGTATTCCATGATATGTATTACTACGTTCTTTATTAAAGCTCTTTGAAAGAGAAAATTTACTTAAAAAAATCCATTCTTGGGGTACCTGGGTGGCTCAGTCAGTTAAGCATCCGACTCTTAATTTTGGCTCAGGTCATGATCTCACAGTTTGTGAGATTGAACCCTGCGTCAGACTCTGCACTGATAGTGTGGAGCCTGCTTGGGATTCTCTCTTCTCTCCCTCTCTCTCTGCCTCTTCCCAGCTCATTCTCTCTCTCTCAAAAAAAATAAATAAACATTTTTTTTAAATACATTCTATCTCACAATTACAATATGGGTCGATTCAACTTTTTTATAAATTTAAGATACTTCTTATCTGGAAACAATTTGCTATTTCTCATTCTAAGAATTCTTTCATTGACTTTTATCGACTATTCTCAACAATGCTAAGAAAGATTAAAATAATAACAAAACAAAAATGATGGGATTGTCTAGAAAGTTGATGCAACAGTAAAACAAATCCTCAGTATTGCGTCATCCTTCAATTTTCATATTCAGTTGACCAAAGTATTACATCATTATCTTTTAAGAGAAGATAAAGGAAGATGGGAGACATAGATTTGTGGGCTGCTTTTAGCTTTCACTGAACTCAATTGAGAATACAGAAATTTTATTTGCTATTCACACTGACAAGAGAACAAAATTGAAAGAAGACGATGACTCACAATTATTGGATGAATCAGAAGATGAATGTCAGTGACAAACAGCAGCTCTATATCAGCATGATGATGAAACTGATGGTATAAGTAAAATCTCCAACCGTGAGCCTTTAGATGACGATACCTTATATAAATTTTCCCAAGTTCAAGATCAACGAGTGAACAATATTTTTCAAAAACAAAAGAGAAATATAATGTTCTTACCTGCTTAATCACCTACCAGAAACGACTTCATTGTGTAATATTTTGGGACAAGAACCAAAAATATGTGGTTTGCTGAAAGAACACGTGAATTGTCACCATCTTTTCATCTTAGAGTTCATAGGTGGACAAATACTGAAGGCATATGCATATGCAAATTAACTGGAGGAAATACATTATATAAATGGGAAAAAATGGGGTTGATCATTATACTTTGTGTTTATAAATCTAAAAATAAAAATGCTTTTCAAGCAGGGAACAAAGAAGATGACCATCTCAGCAAAATTACACAGTCTCAAATTTCAAAATGTTCTTCAAGTAATACATTTTGGTTAATTAATGTTTTTTATTTATTTTTGAGAGAGAGAGAGTGTGAGTGGGGGAAGGGCAGAGAGAGGGAGACAGAATCTGAAGCAGGCTCCAGCCTCCGAGCTGACAGCACAGAGCCCAATGCAGGGCTCGAACTCACGAACCGTGAGATCATGACCTGAGCCAAAGTCAATGCTTAACTGACTTACCACCCAGGTACCCCAAGTAATACATTTTGGCAATGAAACTGTAAGAACAGCCAGATCTAATGATAAACTGGGACCTACTAGGTATGCATTTGAAATGTGAAATCAGTACTTACAAGATAGATATGTTCCTAGTACATGTGTGACAATTGATAAGCATTAGTTTCATTCAGAGGATGGTATCCATTTCAGGCTTACCTACACTTAAAAGAAAAAAACAGAAAATATGGAATAAAAATTTGAATTTTCTCTGTTTACATTGTTATTAAAATTTCATATAAGGTGGTTTTCAGTATTCCTTTATTCTCACTTCTATATTTGACACATGAACTAAAAAGGTAAAAAGTAAAAAGGATCCATTGGTCTCAGAAAGTAAAATGATGGGAACTCTTAAGTTTAATGTTGAAGACTGAGGGACAGTGGGAGGTCCCAGGCAGCAAGAATAGGGCATGTGATGGCTTCATAAAAGCATCTCTTCCCTTTAAAGCCTGATTCCAAGATTGTGGTGTTCACAGTTCTCCTTGTATATTTCTTTCCAACCTCAGTTAAGATGTGTGTTTTACTCTCTACTCTTACAGTGTTCCTTGAGGAAGTGGCATTGATTTCTCTTCTGATTTTCAGAGTAGGAATTATAGTGGAAATCCAGCTCAAAGAAACAAAGCAGAACATATCAGCAGTCATAATTTAGACTGAATTTTTTTTCAATAAGAAGAAAAAGAGAAAAAGCACAAACTTCCCCAAACTATGATTATGTATTAGCTTCCTAGGGCTGTCATAACAAAGAACCTCAATCTAGGTGGCTTAAAACAACAGAATTTTATTCCCTTACAGTTCTGGAGGCCAGAAGTCTGAAATCAAGTGTTGGTAGGGTGGATCCTCTTGGAAGGTTATGAGAGAAAATCTATTCCGTGCGTCTCTCCTAGTTTCTAGGGGTTGCTAGCAATCCTTGGTGTTCCTTGACTTATATATGCATCACTCCAATCTGCCTCAGTCTTCATATGGCATTCTCCTTTCCATGTTTGTGTCTCTGTGCACAAATTTTCCTCTTCTTATAAGGACACCAGTCCTTTGGATTTAGGACCCATCCTAATCCAGAATGACCTCATCTTAACATAATTACAACGTCAAAGACACTATTTCCAAATACAGTAACATTCACAGATTCCAGGTGAAAATGAATGGGGGGACAGGAGGAGGACAGTATTCAACACAATATAGATTATTTTTATCAAAATACCCATTAATTCAGGAGATATATGGGTCCTTACATAGAAATGTAAGGATTGTATAGAGAATATTTGGTAATTTACATAGAGGAATAGTCCAATATTTGAATAAAAGCACTTGAAAGTAAATATTGAAAGTAAATAATATCATTTTTTGAAAATTTATTTTTAAGTCTTGGTTAAAGCTTCAAGGGTCTTATGAGAAATCTAAAACAACCTAAAATTGAAATTTCGAGTTTTTTTTCCTTTGCTATCTTTTTTAGTTGTTTTGTTGTTGTTTTTCTGTTTTGTTTTTGTTTTTAATGAATTTTGACTTCATCTTAAATCTCAAAAACAGCATGCTAAATGCTACTCCTTGCTTATTTGTTTTCCTCTACAGGGCCTAAATCACACTCTGGTGGGCAATATTAAATATATCAGGTAATGCTCAAGCCTGAGACATTTAAAAGATCAAGGATCCATTTGGTTATCTACCTGTCTGCAGCCTAGAATATATTATTTTGCCCCCAAGTTGCTTCCCTATCAAAATACGGATTGCTTCATGTTAACTTTCATTTCTAATTCTGTTTTACCAATGACCTCCTATTTCTACAATGTGCAAGACCCTGTGGAATAAATTGTCAAAATGCTTTGAATGGAATAACACTCACGATTCCTGTTAACAGTAATGAGACCTATGTGAGGACCCCCAGTCACCAGTGTGAGGCCACACTGCCCTGAAGTGCTCCAAATCACTACTGAAAGCTTTAAGGTTAATGTCATTATCAGAAATGTACTAATGATAATTTTATTTTACATTTTTCTCTTAGTTATTACTCATTTTTTATTGATACTGTATAAATTGGAGAAGAAAACAGAAATATTTCTTTTAGAGAAGCAAGAATTTATTTGTTTGGACTCATATATTGAATGGACAGGCAGGAGGTGATGCAGTCAATGGTGAGTGACACTTTATGTTTCCTGGAGCTACCTGTGTGGCATCTTACAATCTTTTGTTACGTTTCCTATGGTTTTTGCAAAATTCCACTTCAGAATTATCCCCCGCCTGGATGCATTAAGGGCATGAGGCTTTTCATTTACAAAACCCTCGGTGATCACCCTTTGCAGTCTGCTGGTAAGTAGAAAAGCTGGCTAGATTGAAGTATTTGCTGTTATGTGATTTTCAAGGAAAGCTCTTAGGACTGAGACATGCATTGATTGACATCTCCATTGTATTAGGTTTCTTGTGCCAAAGAAAAGATTACAGAAGTGGTACTTAGCCATTGAGTAATTATGACTCTCTCCCTCTGAATCTTCTAGTCAGAAGAAACCCAAAGCTACTCTCTTTAAACAGAATTGGTGACTCATATTCTGGTGGACAAGTAGGTTCTTGTCTTCTTCAGGGAAACAACTGCCCCGATAATGAGTTGAATGAGGCTGTTTTTGGACTTCACCTATTTCTGTTTCAACCAGCATTACATTTAATCAGAAAATAATTATATCAATATATTAGAAAATACAGAGATAATTCTTCATAACTTAGGTGTACACTATAACAATTAAAAAAAGATATAGAAGGGGCGCCTGGATGGCTCAGTAGGTTGAGCATCCGACTTCAGCTCAGGTCACGATCTCGCGGTCTGTGAGTTTGAGCCCTGCGTCAGGCTCTGGGCTGATGGCTTGGAGCCTGGTGGCTGCTTCCGATTCTGTGTCTCCTTCTCACTCTGCCCCTCCCCCGTTCACGCTCTGTCTCCCTCTGTCTCAAAAATAAATAAAAACGTGGGGCGCCTGGGTGGCGCAGTCGGTTAAGCGTCCGACTTCAGCCAGGTCACGATCTCGCGGTCCGTGAGTTCGAGCCCCGCGTCAGGCTCTGGGCTGATGGCTCAGAGCCTGGAGCCTGTTTCGGATTCTGTGTCTCCCTCTCTCTCTGCCCCTCCCCCGTTCATGCTCTGTCTCTCTCTGTCCCAAAAATAAATAAAAACATTGAAAAAAAATTAAAAATAAATAAATAAATAAATAAAAACGTTTAAAAAAAAGGTATAGAAGAAAAAAAGAATTTCTATGCCCTTCAGTCAAAAATCTTATTTCATAATTTGGTCATTAGGATGAGCATAGTCATCGAGCACTTGCTTTAGCTAACAATTTTAGGTCCTGAGATACAAATAGCTTTATTAATTAAATAGTAGATAGCTCTGTAAACACCCTCCTGCCACACACATGTATGCACAACACACACCCACACCCACACCCACACACACACGAGTATACACACACAAAGTAAAGGACTACTTTAGACAAGTTACATATTTGAAGGAAAAAGAGGAAAATCTTTTCAAGAGTCACATGTATTTATGATCTTGACCAATAAATTCAAACATGGAAAATCTTAAATATTCAGCTAAAATTGAACATGTACTATGTACTGAAACCTGTGTGAAGTACTTTGCATGTATTAATTCATTTAATCCTCAGAATACCTATAAAATGGGCACTATTCTTATTCCCAATGATCTATGCAGAATTTTTCTTAAGAATATTGCACATATTTCCATCTGATTTATTCAAAATGCAGTTGGCAAATACTATAATTTTCACACTGATCTCTTCATATTCTCTGAATACCTTAGCCTTCAAAAGTTATTCAAACAGATTTGAATGTTTGGTAATCAGTACACTGAAATGCAAACTTTATAGATAGGAAATATATGGAACCTGGTTTCATGGGAGAAGATAAATATGAAGTGTATACCTTTGTAAATCTCTTGAAATGCTGTGATAAGAATTACCTTCTATGTCCTTTGTTTCATTCCACTTTTCCAACCCTTCTGGTCTCACAGCCAAGTAGATTGTTTCATATTCTAATAATCATCTTGTTCAGTGAAATCTCCATAAGTGATTGTACTTTCCCCACTAATCATGGTGAGTTGTTAAGGCTTGATAAGAGAGTATAAATTATTTTATATGGCTAATTGCCCAAGACTATCATAAACAAAGAAGAAAGATGCCCCATATAATAATGTCACTAATGGGAACCATATTAAAAGAGATTACAAGGAAAGGATAAATTTGAGTAATATTTTGTACTTGAAGCCTTCAAGACTTGATGAATAGTTGGTATGGGGGTTAAAGGGGAAGAGAATCCACTGTGATGCCCAGATTTATAGCTAGGCCAGTGCCATAAACAAAAGGAGAGTTGAGACAGAAATTGCCCACCTTTAGGGAAGAGACAACAGAGAGAATATGCAAATATAATGAAATAATTCACATGTATATCTTCATTAGGTTTTTATGTATGCAGCTCAGCAGGTTATAAAGTTATAGTATCAGTTATAACATCTAAACAGCTATATCAGACACCTCTAACCACATCAGCCCATTTACATTCTATTGGCTTTACCTCTTACTCCAGCTCCTACCTCAGAGGTCAGTTCCAAGCAGGTTTCTACCTGCTCCCTACCAGTGCAACCTGACAGCACCCACCTAGCATACCCTACACCTCTTATGTCCTGTTCCAGGGCTCTTTTGATCCCAAGATTCAGAAAAGCCCAAGAGAACCCATTGACATTCGCACATGTCTAATACAGAAATTAGGGAGTTAACTTCTGTCCATGACCTTGCCTTTGACTAATGGGGAATGGGAATGAATAGATCAATGTTTTCCCTTTGATTACTTGGACAGAGAGTTCTGACCCTCATGTCATAGGCTCCTCAGAAAGTCCTATGGCATAAAAGCAGTGTCATCCCTCCCTGTGGCCAAGCCCATAATCATCTTTGTGCTGTTCCCCTTTCCCTGTTTCACTCTTCTTGCCCCTCCCTCTTGCTTCCTGAAGTCATTTCATGAATAAACTAGCTACATGCTGGGCTCTGCTTCACGTCTCATGCTCTGTTTTCTGGGAAGCCACACTAGGGCAGTGGGCAAGGTGAATTTTAAACTTAAACAGCAAATGAGAAATGTGTAATATAAACTTTTTGCTGCAACCCAATAGCTTATGTTGGTAAGTCAAATAACTGAAAACTTAAAATTTAATTTATTTCAGAATTAATTCTTGTTATTAATAACAAAGAGAATTTGAAAAATTAACAGTACTGCATTATAAGGTACTAAATTCTGGACTTTTATACTGCACTAACAGATATTAGTAATTGAAAAGTGGTTGAGCATAGTATTATTTTAAATATTGGCAAGTCAACAATGCAGCATGAGTAAATATATTGTTAGCAAAGTTCCTAATGTGTAATATTGTATTTTCTATACTATATAGTACAGAAAATGGAAAGGACTTCCATTAAATAAAGCAGAAGTCTGTATTCATTATATTGAATCCTGAATGATTTCTGTAGATGCAAATATATGTTTTCCCTCCCTCACAAAGGATAATAAAGAATAAAACTGTAGACATTTGGTAATTTATATAGTTGTTGAGCGTATTTGCATCTAGGCATTAGTATATATGTCAAAATAGTCCAGATTAAAAATGTAACAATAAAACTAAAATTATCACATTAAACAATATTTGGACTAATGATGCTATTCTTAATATCTCTAAATAATTATCATTGCTATAATGTTAGAAAAATTTTAGTTATAGATATTAAAGTAAAAAATAAAAGCCCAGAGACTGCCTGTATTTAGTGAGATTTCCTGACAGTAATCCTGCTTAAAATAGGGCTTTTCTTGCAAGAGCCTATTTATGAAGCCCTTTGATAACCTTTGTATATATTCACAGATTGAATCATGGGTGGAAAGCATGGAATTGTGGTATGTCTTTCTAAAAGCAGCTTTCCATTTATATGATAGTTTAGAATGGAAAGCTTAGAAGAAACTAATAAGGATGTAGTGTAAATCAACCAGGCCAGGAGGCATAATGTTACTAACATAAGTGGTTTGCATCAATATGTCACAACCCCTAATACCTTATAGTATGTAACTTCAATTCTGAGTCTTTGAAAAGATTGTCACTTATGCAATTACCATTCTTTCCTCTTAGTAGCAATCAAACCTTTCCTTGAGGATGTTACATAGAACTACCACCTAAATATAAGTGGGTTGCTAAGCATATGCCAACAGACAAGAACAGACATCCAGCAGTGGGACTCCAGAAGCATAATTCTGCACTCTTATTTAAGAGTGCTATACATCAACTTTGTGTTTGGTTTTTATTCAGCACAGAACACAAATGTTCATCCCAAATGCACTTGCTTTGGGGAGAAAATGAGAAAAAGCATTAATTTCCAAAAGCTTGGGGATTTTTAAAAAGTGTCAAAAATGACTAAGTTTGGAGGTAAGAAAGTTTCTCTGTTTATTTATTTTATTTTGTTTTGTTTTTTTGTTTTTACTATTTTATAAAGCCTCACATATCCCAAGTTAGTTTAGTGGCTAAATACAGAAATGTCAATCTGGCTGTATTTAATGCCTGCTATTTAACTGGAAAAGTTTAAACAGAATTTTGCCTTTACACTGAGTAGCTCTGCAAAGTCAGTTATTTTAAAAAGTGTGCCTTGCACAGGTCTGCCTCTCCTGAAATAAGAAAATATGGATTATTAGGTTCATTTCCTTAGGTCAAGCCTCAACAAGGTCTTAAATTAAAAAATAACAAATCATTATCACCTAACACCTATTAAGATGGCTTTTATCAAAAAGACAAGAAATAACATGTGCCAGCAAGAATATGGAGAAAAGAGACCCTTGTACACAGTTGGTGGGAATGTAAATTGGTGCAGCCACTATAGAAAACAGTATGGAAGTTTCCAATAATTAAGAATATAACTACCACATGGTCCAGCAATCCCACTTCTGGGTAGATATCCAAAGGAGAGGAAATCAATATCTTGAGATTCCTACACTACCATGTTCACTGCAACATTATTCACAATAGACAAGATCTGGATATAACCTAAGTGCCTGTTCAGATGAATGGATAAAGAAGACATGCTACACACACACACACACACACACACACACACACACACATATATTTCCTTCTTTCAGCTGAATAATATTCCATTGTGTGTATATGTATATATGCGTATTATTGTGTGTATGTATATATGTATGCATATATGTATATAATATATATGTATATTATGCATTATATGTATGTGTATATACATATCTATATACATGCATACATACATACATACACACAATGATATACATATATACACATACATACATACACACAATGAAATGTTATTCAGCAATAAGAAAACCCTGCCATTTGCAACACCATGGATGAACCAGAGGACATTATGCTACATGAAATAATCCAGACCAAGAAAGATACTGTATGATCTCTGTATATGTGAAAATTAAGAAAAAAAAAAGTCAAACTCATAAAAATAGAGAATAGAATTGTGATTAGCAGAGACTGAGGAATGGAGGAAATGGGGAGATGCTGGTCAAAGGGTACAAGTCTTTAATTATAAGAAGAATAAATTCTGGGGATTTAATGAATAGAATGGTGACTATACTTAATAATTCTGTATTGTATCCTTGAAATTTGCCAAGAGTATAGATCTTAAGCATTTTCACTACAAAAAAATAAGAAGTGGTAACTGTGAGGTGATGGATGTGTTAATTAACCTGACTGCAGTAATCATTTCACAACAAATAGGTATATCAAATTATCATGTTGTATGCTTTAAATATATACTTTTATTTGTCAGTTATACTTCAATAAAGCTGAAGAAAACTAACAAAATATTTTTAAAGAAAACATTAACTTCTGAATAAGTAAAAGTTTCTTTTATAACATGCCTCATGCTTTTCAATAGTTTGGGGGTTTAAATTATTAAATGGAATGAATATTAGGCAGTTATCAAATACTCTATCATCTATCTATCTTTTAAATTTCCAAAAGTTATCTGTACTCATATGAAAAAATTAATAAGTAATTCCAAAATATGAACTCTGTGTTGTAATACAGTTTACACACTAAATTTTTTTAATTCATAAAGTATAGCAGTTAAATATAATCCAGATCTACATAATCATTGAAAATAAATATTTTGAGGAGTTTGTGCAGAGCCACATGCTTCATGAAGAACCAAACAAGATTGTTTAACAGTTCAAGCAGAATCTTCTTCATCTTAAAACCAAATACAATACAAAAACAAGCAAGCAGAAAACAAAAACAAAAGCAAAAACAAAAACCCAAGAAAACTGTGGCTATGATGCTCTAATAATTTGGTGAGGTCTTTATACATATTGGTTCCATATTTGGAACTTTATGAATATTTGGATCCATCAGTAAAATATTTCCATATATTGTTTTCCTCTTTCCCACACTTCTTATGTGTTTACTGATGCATTACTTAATGAGACATTAACCAACCAAAGTGACTTAATCCTATGTAAAACATGCCCTTTAAAAGACCATCAAAGCCAATGAATAGCTCATATGTACAGGAATGTTTCCCTTCCTGAAAATATCATTCACCCCCACACTCTCCACTTCCAAATCTATATCTCCAACTCTGTTCTCTCTCCCAAGCCCTAGACAAACATTTCCAGCTGCCTGCTTGACATTTCCATCTGAATGTTTTCCTTGGAACTTCAAATACAATGCATTTTAAAGCAAACTCCTCTCTCTCTGTCCTTGGATCTTTACACTGTTCTCTTGCCTATTTTTGGAAATAACTCCATCACAATAACATAGGTGGAAAACTTCAGGTTTATATTTAAATTTTCCATCACTAATGCTAGAGACTGTGTGGATATAGGTAAATGGTCAAACTTTTTAAATATGACCTTCCTATTTCCTCTCACACTTATTCCCTACTTTTTATTCCTAGTGTCACCATCCTACCTTAGGCTATTACGATGTCTCACACAATTTACAGAAAACTCTGACACATAGCTTCTTCTCTAGAGCAGGGATAGGCTGGCATCCCTCTCCCATTCAAATACATTATTCACAGAACTACCAAGTGAATCTTCTTAACATGACATTCAATGGATCCCAACTTACTGAACTAAGTCCAAAATCAAGTCCTTCATGACACTTACCCATCCAGCAAACTATCCCTTTCTCTTTCCAACACTGTCAAGTACATATATATTGTCAAGCCAACATAGATTGCTCACCATTTAACAACATCACCCATACTCATCTCCTATGAAATTTTACTGGAAAGATTTCATGGGTTTATAAATCTTCCTTTAATACTTCAACTTCTTTAAATCCTAATAGTGCTTCAAGAATCTGCTCTTGGACTACCCAACAATGCTTAATATAGTACTCCATGTAACTCACATGCAATAGGAATTAAATTATACACCAAAATCCTGAATTGCAACAAGAAAACCTCTCTTAACTTCAGGTCCTACATGGAGAGGTGGTCTGATGTTTGATTGTGGGAAACAAATCTTTTGAGTAATGAAGTAAAGTCTCCCAGGTAGAAATCTAATCAGAAGTTATTCTTATTTTCTCCTAACATCAGGGAGGCTGGAAAAAAAAAATCCTCCCATTGCAGCTGCAGTAAACATTTTTTTTTTTCTGGAGGCATTTACATGCATTTTGAAGAGCACATAAAGAACTGTCTCTCCAGCATCGTGCAATTATGTATGATAACAAACAGACACAGAAATAGCTAGTGCAGTAGAAGTTGATGTGTCCTGGAGACCGAACATTAACCAATTGCATGCAAATAAACTAAAAATTCTTTTCAATTAGTGTAGCACTCTGTTCTACAAGAAAGAGACCAGCACAACATGAAAAAGCCTGATTCAGCTTGAGATACAGCAAAAAACTAAAGGATGATGCAGAATCAGGACAAAGGTATTATTCTAGCAATTCCTGTCTAAAGATTTTACTCATAATCTAAAGACAAGGGGTTGGTTAACCAGATTTACATTATAGAAATGTATGTTATTTCCAATTACTCAATATAAGTATAGAAAGAGCTGTGGACATATCTACAGATTCTTTAATTTTAGGTCTCAAACTCTAAAGCAGAATCTCATCTTTTATTTTCCTCATCCATGTGGCAAACTATAATATTTCCTATTTAACAGTCTAACATTTCTATATCAATGATTTGTGAAATTCTAAAGTAAAACAAGTTTTACAATGGTTTTATTTGGTTTTTGCTCTGCAGAGCACCGGGTGTTTTCAAGATGGAGATGAAAGCACATTTACAACTGGTTTAAATGATAGTAGCAGCAGGATTTTAAAAATGAATTCCAGGTTCCCAATCCTGTATCATTAATTACAACTTTACAGACAATCACGGTATCAGAGAGCCAGGTGCCATTTTGAATTTGGTTTTCTGGAAGGCACATTTTTTCTGTTCTTGTTTTCTGCCTCAGAAATGACATTAACTTGATAAGATAAAACTACATTTGATAAAAGAAGGCACAAGCAGGCATGACAGTCACATCCTTGGTGTCTTAAACTTGGAGAGTTTCCAGTATTTCTATAGGATTACTGCAGGGCATTCAGGGCCTTGGTACTTAAACACTCAAACAGTCAACAGCTGTCAGACTGCCAACAAACTGTCTTTTTTGGTAGCAGCTGTGTCTACTGTCACTAGCTTCTTTCACAGAATTGTAGTAAACCAATGGCAAGCCTTTTTTTTTTTTTTTTGGCCTGGGTTATTAACAGATCACTGCAGGGGACAAAAGAATGGGAGGGAATGTTCCTTTATTAGACAACTGAAGAAAGCAGGGAGAGTGAAAAATTAAAAGGTATGTTTTATTAACTGCATTAGAAAATTATAACTGATACCCACTTGAGAGTGATTTAATTCCTAATTCTGTGATTTAGATTTTACTACAGGCTTACAGGTCAAAATGAAGTATGAATAATCAAATACCTAATTTTTTTTCACATGGAAGTTGCTTTCTGTCCACAACCAATTCACACTTCACCTCCACTGTCTCCCTTCTCTTCATTTAGAATATGAATCCAATCTTCTGCAAGGCATTGGCAGCTCCTGGCAATGAAGGTCAATAGGTTTTAAGAGATCTCTGAGATTCTATAATAAAAATGAAAATGAAGATAGCCAACTTACTTTCTTTGTGGTATTCATTAACAGTTTACCCTATTTTCATTCCCCTATATCTTTCTCTGTGTCCTCTTCTATCCTGAATGGAACATGGAGAACATTTGATTCACGAAACAGATTGAAAAGGGGGAGAGGATTATAATAGTGTGTACTAGGAAGACATCCAAGTAATGAGGAAAATTCTCCATTTTTAAAGTCTCAAAATAGTCTTGACAACCAAATTCATACTTTGGCAACCAGCTATAAACACATATGGAAAAAGCAAAAGGAAACAATCTTCAGTGGCTCACAAACTATCCTCAGGATCCCCTTCCAAACAGAGGCAGACACAATTATTCCTTGGTTTTTCCTACCTCCTTCTTAATTCTAGTTCTTCTCAGTTCCGGACTATGTTTTATTATGCTTGCCTCCAAAATACCCAACCCTGTCTATGACAAACTCATTTAAAACTACCCATACCCTAATATTAACCCCCTCTCTTCCTGGTCAGTAAGTGAAGTTTAGACACTGAGTTTGATCTCAGCTGACCGAGTAGAAATCTAGCTAACCAACTGATGTTAACGTCCTTCAGAGGGAAAAACCACAGGCTTGGCCTGCAAGATGGAAATAGAAGGAACACATTGACCAGACTCTCTCAGCAAGACCAAATCTGTATCAAAGACCTCTAACAGTTAGAAGAACATCTTGTCATGCTGCTTGAATTCAGGGTTAAACCAAAATACTCTCCTACACTGCATGGGAACAAGTGCCTAAACAGGTGGTATATAAGACATTGTCACTCTATTACGATAGGCAAATGCCAGGAGAGATTATTCTGGTGGAAATAATCATCCAGAGAATACCCAAGGGTGCTTATGGCATTTCTAAATGAAATATTCGCACAGAGCTTAGACTTTAGCAGAAAATAAAAACCAGGTAAATCATACCAGAGGGAACATTCAGAACAAAACTTAAAGCAAAATATTTTCTAACATCTGCAGTCAAGTGCTCTGCTGGAAAATGTGAAAGATGGATTCCCTCTGGTAGCAAATGAGAAATTCAGTGGAAGTATTTACAACATTCTGTATATATTCATTGGAACATATGGCTCAATGAATTATTCTACATGATAAATCTCCACCGAGGCAGCCTGCTATCCACTCAGGCCCTGAACCTTCTGAAAGTGGCAAAACCTCCTGCCAAGTGGTGTCATTCAGAAGAGCAGAGGGTAAGAGAAAATAATTGCATGCAGCATTGATTATTTGAGAGTTTTCCTGTGATCTGTATAAAGCAAGGGAAGATGATTCTGTTTGACTTCATCTGAGAGTTTGTTGAGATGGGTTGGGGGACAGTATCTATTTTTTTCCTAATCAGTTACTGAAGGGAAAGCAGGTAGTATTTAGTAGGCAGACTTCTGGTTTCCAGACATATTCCAATCTGCTTCCATCTATCTGGATTTGGAGACTTCTGGACCTCTTCCAACACATTCTTGGCTCTGCGGCCTGATTATCCTGAGCTGTGTTAATGAACAAGATGCACTGATTTACATAGGAGGCACAATCTTTCAAGGAGAAGCTCCTTTGTGGAAGATTTTCTATACCTGACTTGGGAAGGCAATGATCTCTACTGAATTACATCAGAGCAAGGGATATGCAGAAACTGGATGTGGGCTCTGAAAGAGATACAATACAATTTCCATGGGACTAAAGTGGCAATCAGGTTTGCCCAGAATCCAAGGCCTGATGTTAGATAACTAATGTCTTTATAGTTTTACCATCTGTAAGGAGTTCTCATCTCCTCCTCTACTCCAAACTATGTGAAGTAAATAATATCACTATTCCTATTTCACAGCTCACAGCCAGATGGTCAAGTGTCCCATCCTAAGCAAGAGCTTCCTTTCAGTCCTGTTTCTATGTCTTAAGTCACATTTTATACATACAGTGGATACTTGGACAGAGAGAGATTAAAAGGGCTACTCATGTTTCAGTGCTTGCGAAAGCTACCTCTAGATATAAGGACTTCCCAAAAGAGTTACCATCAGGACAATTGTGGAGAAACTGTAAAATTATACATCTACATATACTTATTAACTGCTGAATCTATTTTGAAGAGAAGGAGGTTGGGGCGCCTGGGTGGCTCAGTCTGTTGAGCATCTGACTTGGGTTCAAGTCATGATCTTGTGGTTCATGGACTGGAGCCCCACATGTGCTATCTAAAAGGAGCCCGCTTCCGATCCTCTGTACCCCCTCTCTCTGCCCTTCCCCGCTTGTGCTCCCTCTCTCTCTCTCTCTCTCTCTCTCTCTCTCTCTCTTTCACCCTCCTTCTCTCAAATATAAACATTAAAAACAAAGAGAGGGAGGTCAAAAACACTACCTTTAGGAACGCCTAGGTGTCTCAGTCGGTTAAGCGTCTGAGTTTGGCTCAGGTAATGATATGGTTCATGAATTTAAGCCCTGCGTTAGGCTCTGTGCTGACTGCTTGGAACCTGGAGCCTGCTGTGGATTCTGGGTCTCCTTCTGTGTCTGCCCCTCCCCTGCTCATGCTCTGTCTTGCTCTGTCTCTCTCTGTCTCTCAAAAAAAAACATGTTTTAAAAATTTAAAAGAAAACTCTACCTTTAAATATAAACAAAGAAATTGCAGTAGCAAATTAGTGTATCTAGTGATTGTATTTGCAAAAAAAAAAAAACTGTGTTCTTTTCTCATTAGAAAACTTTAATATAAATGAAAAAATAATTTTAGACTCATGCTATGCTCTAAAGAGTGGAAAAATTCATGCATTTTTTCAAATTTACAAAACAATTTTTTAAATGGTTAAATTTTCAAGGAACCTAAATTTTTCCTAGGGAACATGACCAGAAAAGTCTGAAAATAAGGCCTGAGGAATAATCTGGTAACGACCGATTCAAAACTCTAATCGAAAAAATAAAGTACAATGTGTCACCCCCTGTAAACTATTCTGTCCTAGCTAACACTATCAAGGATCAGAATTAGCCAGATAATTTTCGTTTCACTACACTAGCATCACCCCTACAGATGACAGTTTAACCAATACATCTACGTAGGTGATTTTAAGTGACGTGTGTGTGTAGATATGTGTGCTACACTTTATGTGATGATAGTAAATTGAGTCTACAGTCTTTGTGGTGGTTGGTCACAAGCCCTGAGCTACTTACTTGATGCCTTTAGAATAGCCTCCACTCCCATGCAGCATCCTGTTGATAAAGTATTAGGGTAAACCAGTGGGGACTGGCTCCTGATGGGTATAGATTTGCTTTGATGATCTAAACTCATTTACAAAGGATATCAGTTCTGAAAGCTTAGATATGTAGCTCAAGAGGAATGAGCTGTTTTTAAGAATCATCCTGAAAATACAATCTAAATAAAGGAACACAAAGAAACCAGTGTAGCTATAGATAGGCCAATGCAGTGAGTTTGGATTTTGAAAAGATGTATAAAAAAAAAAATGGAAGGAAACTATCATAGCCAGAAACAAACAAGACACATTATCACAAATGTTGGGTAAGGGGGCAGATTAAGAACACAATTAAGATGGCAAAAGCCCTACACTGATGGTATAAATAAAATGCTAAATATTCTAAAATGACTTCACAGAATATATCGCTTATGAGAACAAGATTTTAAGACAGACAGACCTGAATCTAATCCTAGCTTTGTTGCTTCTTCAGTTGTGTGGTCTTGGCATATTTACTTAATACCTCTTGTTTATGGTTTCTGCCTTTGTAAAATGAGAATAACAATACTTCTACACTTCTTTTTAAGGATTGAATAAAATAATATAAGTAAAATACTTAGTTCCATATCTACTACATAGTTAGCACACAATGAACATTTGCTTTAAGTGCTTGGAAAAAGAGAAGGTATAGCCTCAGAGTATGAGATATATGCTATAATGATAACCAGAGACAGAGAAAGAGCAAAGCTATTCAATTTCCATTTTACTTCCACTTCTTTAATAAAAGGAATGATCTTCAAATTGGAAATGATAGAACAGACTTGGTTACCAGGGGACAGAGTCTAAAGTAGACAAAGAAATGGCAAGAGAAAGCCAGGTTGCTTTAAATTACCTTTAAATCTCAAGCACAAATGAAACATATGCAAGGGCAATGAGAGAACATCCAGGAGCAATTGTGGAATGGCTACTGGCAAATATCTAGACAATGGGATAAGACTCATAAAAATTGAATGTAGGTCAAAAATCTCCCCAATTCTCAAAAGTGAGAGAAAGTGGACTTTGGAAATTATAGCAGGCTATGCCATATCCACCTTTGCCACCATCTCCCTTCTCCCTGCTCTGGCTTTTTGTTATACTCTGCTCCTCCAGGGAGAATTGAGCAATGAATCTATCAGAGTCAGGCTTCCTTCCAGAACCAATCTTACTGAGACAAGATGTTATGGACTGAGTATTTGTGTCCCCCCCCAAATTCATGTATGAGATCTTAGCCCCCGACATGAAAGTATTAGGAGACAGGGCCTTTCAGAAGTAATTAGGTTATGAGGGTAGTCCCCTAATGAATGGGGTTAGTACCCTTATAAAAAGAGACCCAAGCGCTTTCTCTGTCTCTGCTCTCCACCATGTGAGGATACAAGATGACAGCAATTTGTAAACCGAAAAGCAGACTCTCACCAGACCCCAGATCTACCAGCACCTTGAACTTGCACTTCTCAGCCTCTAGAACTGTGAAGAATAAATGTTTGTTGTTTATGCCATAATAAACAGTCTATAATAATTTGTTATAGCAACTTGAGCTAAGATAAAAGATAGATGTTAATCTTTTTTTAATGTTTATTTATTTTTGAAAGAGAGAGTGTGAGCAAGGGAGGGGCAGAGAGAGAGACGGAGACACAGAATCCAAAGCAGGCTCTATGCTGTCAGTGCAAAGCACGACATGGGGCTCGAACCCACAAACCATGAGATCATGACCTGAGCCGATGTCAGTCATTCAATTGACTAAGCCACTAGATGATAGATGTTAACCTTATCCCACAAATGAGAATTAGAATCGAGTCCTTTACGTAGCTCCAATTCTCATGGCCCTTTTTGCTAAGTGTCCTTGTCCCTGCCACCCTCCATGCTTCCTTTTATCCATCTCTGGAAAATTTTTAAAGTAAACCTTTTAAATGGATATTTTGTGGGCATTTTTCAGATAAAACTAATTACTAGCAGCTACATTGGCTCCACAGAGAAAAAAAACATGCCAATTACATTTCCTTTGAAATAGAGTTCCTACATTTGTAAAGAAGAATAACTACACAGAGTAGATGAATTTCAGGAAGAAATATGACCCATTTTCCTATGATTCTCTAGGAGATTTGAAGGCTTGATTATAGTAGAATTCATGTAATTGATAGCTACATGAACTATATACAAACAGTAAATTAATATATTGATACCAGTCTTGAGATGGAGTGCTAACCAACACATATATTTCACCCCGCCCTTTCCAATTTTTATTGGTGATCTTATTAAGTCACATAGGCATTTTTACTAAATGGATAGGCATTTTTATTAACTGTATAGGTGATTCTAACCTTAAGGGATGGATCTATTTATTGACAATAATTGACAATAAACTAAAAAACCTTGTTGAGTTAGAAGAGTGAATTGTAACTAACAATATGCAACTTGATGGAAATAAATATAAACACTAATGGCTCAACAAATCAATTGTACAATTTCAGAGTGAGAGACACCTAATATAAAAGTAGTTCTTGTTTTTAAAAAAATTCCCATTATACAATAATAAAATGTGTCTGCTAAAACAACTTACATTACCTTGAACTATAGATAAATATCAATATCAATAAAAGGAGAAGTATACTGCCACTATACTGTGAGTTTTTCCATACAAATTCAGAATACTGCATTTTGTCTTGGGCTCTACATTTTTAAAATATTGACATGCTGGAGCTATCCAGAGGATACCAACAAAAATAGTGAAGGTTCTACAAATTATGTCATTGGAATATTTTTAGAATTAACAAAGATTGGAAATGTGAAGGCATAACAGGAACTTAAAAGCTACATTCAAATATTTGAAAGATTTCAGAAGAAGCATTAGAATGAACTGCAGGGTAGCTCCAAATGTCAGAACTAAGACTACAACTCTAAGTAATAGGAAGACAAATTTTAGCCCAGTACAATTTCCAAATAAATAAAATTGTAATGGTCTTGCTAGAAAGTAAGCTCTTCATCACTGACATGTCCTATCCATAGGTTGAAATGACTATCAGCACTCTTTCCAGCACTATGGAAAAAGCTATACTGTGTAACTTCTAAAGGTCCCTTCTACCCCAAGCTCATTGGAACATCAGCATTTCACTTTCAAGAGAGATTTTTTAGTGCAATTTTCCCCAATATTTGCACCAAGCCAGGTCTCTTTTAAATTAGTATTTTTTTTCTAATAGCCAAAGAGAAGGTGTATGTTTAGAATTAAGAGAGACCTTTTATGGAATTATCAACAGGTTTTCCTAAATACTAGCCCATCTTTGCAGACACCCCAAAGAATGGAGCAGTTGATCATTCATCAGCTGTGACCTCTGGACTAGTTTCTTTACTTGGAGAAAAATTGAAGTTCCACCCCATCACACTTATACTTGCTTGACTTCACAACTGCAATATGCCCCTCTAGAGAGAGGTTCATTGTTGGTGTCATGAGCATCGATCGATTGTACCTAAGCTGCTCTCACAATGATTACACCGTCCCTCACTCCCCTTAAGTTTCACGGCCCAGAGCATGCCCAGGGCTCACTGCAGGCAGACTCATTCTGATCAATGCAACACTAGCATACAGCATGCATTCATAGAGCCAAAGGCAGTCAGGGTCCCAGGGTACTCCAATTGTAGACAGAATTTCAGCTTTATTAGGTAACTGTCAGATTTGCCTTGGTGTCTCTTAAAATTTTAAATCGGTAGAAAATATAAGTGCAGAAAAGCCATGATAAGTTAACTTAGCAATCTGTTGTAATAAACATATGCACTATGAACATACATTATGGAAATCAGATGGAGAGCCCAGAGAGCGATAATAGAGCAAGAAATGTGAGAGTAGTGAGATCATAAAAATCATAAGTGTTATATATCAGAAAGAGTTTTCTTTTTAAAGATCCTGGTCAAGATTTCTGCTTGACATATCTGAGGAGAAACCCACCCCTCTATTTACCACAATGCACTATTCACTCAAAGGGTACAATAATACAAAGAAAGTTTTAAACACAAGAGACCATATATACAATGAAAGTAAAGAAAGGCTGTATTACAGTGTGGGAGATGATACCCATATATATTTATTGTCTCCACCGAGATCCAGACTTGGACTTTATTGTTTTAATTTCTCTGTCATGAATTCATTCCAAGATATCTTTCTTTAACCATGAGTGCCAAAAGAGAAGAGCCTACACATGTAAGTTTCCTTTTGTAGGAGCCTCAGTTTAGGGGGCGGGAAGGGGGCGGAGAACACTACTTTAAAAGCTAGTGGAAAAATTCTTTAGGTAAAAAAAAATGTGTTACTTAGCAAATAATAGCCTTAAGAGGCTATTTTATATAGGAACAGATAATCTTTTTGGCATGACTAGAATAGACCTCAAATGAAACAAAGAAAACTCTGCAAAATAAAGGGAAAACTTGAGTTTCCATTAGCTGCCCTATAAAGAAAGAGCAACATCAGTCTCAGGAACCTGGAAAAGCAGAAGGGATGTGAGAGGTAGGAGAGAAAGCCCAGGAAAATGGTAAGAGACAGACATGAGGAGAAGAAACAGCCAGTGGGACTTCCTGGAGGTGGTGTGCCCATATTTAAGGATAGGGATGGTTAATGATCAGAATAAATTGTCTCTCTATTGTGAGACATGCAGCCTCCTTTCGGAATGATCCCTCATCTTCAGCAAAAGTCTATTCACATAATTGTCTTTTGAAAATTTCAAAATGAAAATTGTGGCATAGGAGCTATATTGCCCACTTGGATCAACTTAGAACAGACAGATGGAAATGGAAAAGATTATAAATGAAAAAGATCAGTGCAGAATTCATAAGATTCAACAAAGTGGAAATAATAAGTGATCAGAAGAAGTGGATTCTGTCTGAGATTCTTTGGAAATGTTGATTAGTATTCCATAGATGAAGTTGAGATGGATAAGGGATTGAATCATTTTCATTTAAACATTACACAACAGAATGACCCAGATAGGCTGGAAAACTTGGACACATAGTGGCAGCTGAAGTTTGGATTTAACACACAAAAATTGACTGTTAACATGTGGCTTTTGGTGATATTAAAGTGGAACAGCTGATCCAGCCCTGCTTCTTAGAGATTCTTTAAGGTCTGGCATGGGGTAGGAAATGTGATTAGGGCAGGCTGAATGAGAGAGACTCTGGGTCTCTACATCTACCTCAACCAAAACGGGTCCAATTTTGCATGGTTTCCAAACTGAGATTCTGTATAATATTTCAATTTTAATAAGGGCCCTTATAGTAATATGTACAAATAAATAGTTTTAATGCTATTGTTGAAAATACCTGAACATTGACTGAATCATGCTAGACAGTACTTACAGCTTGTGACACAATGTAGAATTCTCCAAAGATGAGCAAAATGGAGGAGGAAAGATGGAGAATGAGGCAAAGAGGAGTGGGCTAGTGACTAATCATTAAATTCATACCTTGTTTAGTCACTTTTTAACTCAAACCAAATTCCACCTTCTTGTCCCAATCCCAGCGCTTTTACTTAAAACCCCCATCTCATGACCTAGTTTTGTGGCTATATACGTAGTGTCTAACTATATAAAGTTGTTTTTCTCCCTGGGGCCTTATGAATACAGTGCAATATTGTTGCCGAGACTATATGGCAGTTCACCTCTTCTTCCTGGACACACATCTAGACTACAGTTTCCAGCTTCTCTCATTACTGCTGTGACCATGTGACTGAGCGCTAGCTAACAAAACATGAGTGGAAGTAAACTTCACACTTTCAGCCAATTCAAGCCATCCATATTCTTTTCTCTACTAACTGCTGGTGGTTAATACACAGAACAACCTTGAAGCTTTAGGCTGAAGATGGCAGTATGTTAGCCTGAACAAAGTAAAGCACTTCAAGAAACTGCAAGTCCCTGTAACTTTTTGAGCCAGGAAAACATTTTAGGGTTCATTTATGATAGCAGGAGATGTTGCCTTAACTAATACAGACATGTAAACTCTGAACCTACTTTTTTTCCTTCTTTAACCATTTACCAAATCTTCAGAATGCTTCACTAACCACCTCAATTAATGTTTCTCAAGAACTGATAGAGATGACAGTGGAAATGGCATTTATTTATACCAAATATGTAAAATGCTATTCCATTTAGGGCCCACAGAGAAGCTCATGAACACTACCAATTTATCAAAATATATTTGCTGACAAGATTCCTATGTAGCATTAATATGGTACTACGGGGCAGTTGAGAATTATCCACTTTCAAAAGTTTTCCAGCTATATTTTCTAGCCAGTTATTTACTATTGATCCAAACAGTTTAAAGAAGGTTGAATAATGATAAGCCTGTCCAATAATACTTTGGTGCCTTAGCAATTATGAAACACTAAGCAACTTGAAAAGCAGTGGTAAGTCACTACTCTTATTTTGCTGCTAGAGATACAGCACAGCAAAATCCTATGTTGGATATTTGAAGTGGTTCAGAAGTTCTGTCTTGGAATTTTTTTAGTTGTCACTCTCAATCACTGCAGCATGCTTATTCTCAAATATCTCTTTCATTTGCAATAATTCACACTTCTTTAACATGTGAGAACCCTTGCTCATGGTCATATATTCTCATTTATATGCTTTTCACTAGGCACATTCAGAATAAACTATGAAATGGTAGGCGACCTTTTGAATTTTTCTTTGCTAATAAACGGGTCTGACTGAAGGGATTAATTGATACTCTGGGTAACATAACATTCTGCAATTTCTTTTTTCCTAGAGGACTCAGGAGAGAGGAGTGCAGTAAAAATTTAAATATGGCTTGTCCAAAGGAAGCTGCTGCAATACATAGTGTTTACCACAAGTGTAAAATGCAAAATAATGCTTATACATCAGATTGCCTTTGGTGAGATAGTTATTAAAATCCATTTCAATGTCTGAAAAACTTTATTCCGACTTTTATCTAATTCTTTTCTTGTGTGGTCCCAGTAACGTAGACACAAAATCAATAAAAATGATGTGAAATGATGAAGCAGGTAAATATGGTTTCAAGCTCTAGTTTATACTATAACCTCAACCTATAGCAGCATTCAAATTTTCCTTATGGGAAGGGAGGTTAAAAAGGGAACCAGAGAAGGGCTGGCTATGAAATTTAACCTCTCCACTTGTCTCAAATACATAGTGATCATTGAGTAACTTGACTTCCCTTTCTCAGCTTAGTGGGAAAATGTATTTTCATTTCTTTTTGTGCAGAAATACAAATAAAATGCCATATAAATGGCATTGCTTTTATAGGGATAAGCAGGTGATCTCAGTTCAGACTGATTGTTCTATCTCTTTACTAAAGAAATACACTTAAAAGCAAATTTAGCTTAGAGGAGTCCAGCAATCATGCCTGCCTAATAGAAACAATTTCTTAGTGCCGTCAACAGGCCCTGATAACAAAGTGCATAACAGCTGCAGAAGAAGTAGCCCAATGAGTGTCTTCAGCTGATGGTGATTGATCCAGTCTCATAATGAAGTGAAAGCTTTTTTAGAGCCAAAGCAATTTTTGCCCACATCCTTTATCAGGAGAAACCATAATGAATTGTGTTAGTTGCCAGCATTTATTGAAAATTTCATCTTAGAATGTTGGCCAGATGTCATTATACCAGAATTAAGTGCAGCCTGAGAGCCTTACTGTAATGTACAGAATCTCTCACCATCACTGTTCTGGAATTGGTTTGGGTCTGCCTCCAAATATTGCAGAGAAGTAAAAGAGGCTTTAAACTACAATCGATTAAATGTTTTATGCACATCACGTCTTATTTCTTCTCTTATAAGAAATTTAATTACCTAAATCCTGTATGCAATTTCAATGTATAAATGTTAGTCTAAAAAGTAAAATAAAAATATTTTTAAAACATTGCCGTGACCTCTGATGTTTCTAAAAATTTAAAAACATTGTAACTTGCAAACTATTTTAATAATGCTTTCAGATTATGCTGGGTAAAAAAAAAATTGAAAGGTATAAGAATTATTTCTCATCCTGAAGAGTAAATGAACACTAAAGTCATTGATACACAGAAAAGCAGTTTCATTGAAAAGATTATATTTAATGGATTATGAAGTCTAATATGTTGAAATCATGTGATATATCCTACTTTTACATTATTTCATGTCATCAGACATAATCACTTTCCTTGACTTGATGAATCTTCTAGAATTACTGTCAAGCTATATTTGGCTGAGAGATCTGTTTATATGAAACTGATTTGTAGTTTTGCAGTTAAGTAAAAAGATAAATCCGTCTGCTGTCTGTCATCTCACCTTTCTTATGAAAGGCTGCAGCATGAAGCCTAGAACATATAAAAAATCTTTCTTGGGCTGCTTTATTTTCATGTATTAGACCAGAGTTTTCAGCATTTTAGATGGAATGTTCTCTCTACTGTGCTGATAAAAGCCATTAATTCTCGTTTCTAAGATCAATATATATAAATTGACTACAAATATTCAGATGCAAAGTAGGTCACTAGCTTTAGGTAAGAGTCATAGCATGAGAAACATTAGGAGTCAGCCCATAGCATGCAGACTCATTTAGCCTGATGACTTAGAACTCTATTTTCTATAGAGCAGAAAAGAAAGAATGGAGTGAGTCTTCATTTGAGGCACACTAATATGTTAAGTATGTTTCATCCTCAGGGGTAACAATCCAGGTTATCACAAACAGCTATATTGCAACTAAGGAAGCTCTCAGGTTTGAGTATCAGTAGGAATAGGTTTATCCAAATCAAAATTGTCATTTGTTTTTAAAGCATTCTGTTCCACTTTAACTAACACTGGCCATGTGGATTAAGTTAAATGCTTGCAAAAGCATAAAGCTTTGCTTTTGCATATCCTAGTCAATAACAATTGCCTTTTGGATTAGATTAATAAGCACAAAACCTGAAAATTCCAGAAATGTAGGACATTATGTGCAAGTGTAGTATTTGTATTGAGGGTGGTAGTTATAAAGTTTGAAGTGACCTGTATATCCATGCCAGATTATGTCTACACAAGGAAATTCTAAATTGCCACTGATTCAACCAGTTCATTAGCTCTATTCTGCTGGTCCAAATAATGTTTGTGGGATTATTACATTGGAATAGGGGGAGATATGGTTTATTATGCAGTATCAATACCTAGATCCATGAATAGGCATGCATCCTGAACTATGCAAAACAAAAACCCTTTCTAAAGTGTAACATTTTAAAACAATTTTGATGTACAACTTTCTACTTAGTGCTTCTACGCAATATCAACAAACCCCCTTAGTACCCCTGAGCACTAGGAGAGTTAAGATTTACAGTTGAATCTTATAGCTCAGAGCATGTTTTGGAAAAAAAATGCCTCTCTGCTGAGAATAAGATACTTTCTGATACTATGACTTAAGGGAATTGCTAGTTGGAAATCTCTACAGGATGTTTCCGCCAGGAAAAGGACAGAATGGACTAAAGTACATACTGGTCTTGCTATGAAATGTGAGTCTGTCCCCAAAATAATAAACACCTGGATTTAATACTGTATAAAATACTCTTTCATACAACAAACAACTCTCCTTCTATGGCTTTCCCTAGGGAATGAAACACTATGAAAGAAATGAATTTCCCACCAACACACACACACACACACACACACACACACACAGGCAGTGCATGTTCTGATGAGTGAACCCACAGACCTATAGACATATGCACAAAAAAAGGAATATTTTTAACAACGCCTCATTATAAGTTAAAAGCATCACCCTAGAGCACTATAGCATCCTTGTACAATTTGGGAGAATGTTTCTCTGTCTGTGGATATGTATTTTTAATAGCAACCAGTGCAGTCTACTTGTCTATTCTGAAAGTTCATTACCATTCTTTTCCCTTCCCTATTTAGAGTATCATATTTCTTGTACTTTTAATTTTGGTATTTCTTAGCACCTATAAAGGGTAGCAGGTGGTCTCTTTTGGAACCCAAATTCTTCTATTCATATGCCAAGTAAATTCAGAGAGCTGTCTTCTCTCTTCTGCAGCCCCTTCTAGAGGGACCTGCTTTCAGTGGTGGTTTAGTGGTGCTTTCAGAGGTTATTTAGTGTCTCTTCTTATTCAGGCATCAGTGACTCCACTGAACATGCCTTTGAGACTGTGAACCCAGAAACAAAGATCCTGTTCATGGGAAATTTTCAAGATGGCCAGCTCATTGCCTGTAAGCAATTTGCAGTTCATGAGGACTTCATTTATTTGTGAACCCCATATGTAAAGCAAAGTATAAAATTGAGGCTATCTATTGAAGTTTTACATTATTTTGTATATGAAGACTAAAGATAAGAGATTAAATATAGTTGGTATAAAGCCACTTAAAAGAATGCACTATTACCCTAACCTTAAACTATCTATTCACACGACAGGGAAAAATCCCCATTCTAATCTACCTCACTCCTACATATTTGTATTTCAAAATATCTTTCTAAAATATCAAATCTGAAGAAAAACATTTCTATAATTATTTCTCATTTATTTATATAATTGCCAGTATCCTGATGGAATTTGTAATGTAAGATTAGCTACATTATATTTTAAATTTAGATTTTTTGGACACTCTATTTCTCCTTGGTAATGTCTGAATTCTGCCTCTTACTGGCTTGGCTACATCTTACAAAGTTTCAGATCTTAGCAGTATTTTCTCACTTGAAAATAATCCACTTTTTCTGACTCTATCACCCACAAACTATCAGTTTTTATGAATTATAAATTTTATGAATCTACATGACAAATACTAGTATCTAATTCATCAGCTAACCTCATTGGTCATGTTGCAAGCAAGGTCACTGCTAACCCACAGAACATTGTGCAAATCAGAAAAAGATTGCCCCTTTTATGAAAACACATCTCTGCCATGGTTTAGATAGCAGGAAGCATACTCATATAGGTTAAAAAAGCTCAGTTCAGAGGTCATATTGCTGATAAGAATCAGCTACTTTAGGGCACCTGGGTGGCTCAGTCAGTTAAACGTCCAACTCTTGATTTCGGCTCCGGTCATGATCTCACGGTTTATGAGCTCAAGCCCCACGTTGGGCTCTAAGACAACAGTGCTGAGCCTGCGTGGGATTCTGTCCCCCTCTCTGCCCTTCTCCCCCTCACAATCTCAATCTCTCTCTCTTTCCCTCAAAGAAATAAATAAACATTTTTAAAATTCAGCTACTTTGGAAATCTTTACCATTAGTTATGTGAAGACCAAGTGATGAGAGACTATAAATCAGTATAAATGTGTGTGTGTGTGTGTGATATGGCATAGAGATATAGAGATATAGATACAGATGTAATGAGGAAATTCAATTCATGTCAGTCATGGAGAAGACCAGGGATGTGTGGTTCAGTGAGAATCAGTGTGTTTGTGTGTGTATGTGTGTGTGTGTGTGTGTGTGTGTGTGTGTGTATACACACGTGTAACAAATATATATATGAATAAACACATACACACATGAAAACTCATTGCTACTTCTAGAAAAATGTCTTAAATCATACTTTCTGGTTTATATCACCTCCATGACATTATTTTTATATATCAGTCATGGTTTCCATTGGAGATTAGGGAAAGAAATTTCTTTTCTTCCTTGGTCCTTAAAGATTGTAGAGCCAATTAATGATAGAGGCATTTGTCACATTGGTAGTGTTATAGAATTTGGTATTATTTGGTCATGGAGAGTGGTATGTGGAAAAGACATTTGCACCCTGTGACCAATAGCTTTTATATTCAATGTAATATTTCTCTTTGTTTAGAAATATTACATTGAATATAAAAGCTATTGATTACAGGCAGAAAATATACTTACCAATTACTGCCTTAAAGAAGAAGAATACAAAGTGCTCTCTAGCTGAAGTGGTTACAGCTGGTTGCATACAATAAACCACCACACCGGTGTTCCTCAGCTCACATAGTGTATCAGAGAGGTTCCAAATTCTTCTTAAACAAATGCTTGCATGTTTATTTTTTTCTTTTAGCTTAAAATCCATGGTAGAGTTTCAGCAAAAATAAATAGGAAAGCATGCGGCAGGGATGCCTGCCGAGAGATTGGCTGTCTAAAGAGCCTGCTATGTAATCAGCTAAAGCAGTTAGTGGCTTTTTACAGCTTCAAAGCTGCACTTTTTCAGAGGTTGAATTTTTCAGTCCATGTATCCTTCCCATAATTTATAAGAATGCCAGGGACACTGGAATGCTGCTTTGATAAACAATAACTTTAAATACTGCAGTTGATCTAAGCCACCTTTTGGCTTTACATTCAAATGAGCACACAGAAATATGCTAGATTAATAGATTTTGTGGTCTATTTACACACCTTCAATCATCCCACCATCTTTGCATTTGGTAATCAGCCTACAATGAGCCACCTCACCCCTTCCTGCCCTTCTCTTTGGGGGAGAAGAAAAATCTCCTCCCAAACTCTATACCCATCTTATTGATTGCCTTCCCAAGAGGCAGAGAATCCTTTTCTCACTTGGTGTTCCATTTAAACGTTGTATACCGTTGGCAGTGCCATCAACAACTCCCCAGAGGGCATGCCATGCCTGAGAGAAGAGTGAGGCTGCCCAAAGAAACGTGAGAATGAATAGTCTAAAGTTACTACTCACCCACCCTGGGGCCAACCAGTGACTAATTTCTAACCAACAAGCAGCTCTTTCAGATTCCACTGTGTCTGTCACACACCGCATTTCAGCCCAGAGATTTCTCTCACTATTCATTTTCTCTCTGGCACAAACTGCTGTATGCAGCAGCCAGACTCTGGCAACTTGCAGGGCACGGAGCTATAGAAAACTAACAGATAATAATAAAGAAGTATTTTTAAAGAAACCATCTTTTCACAGGAACTCTTACCATCACCACACTCCCGTACACATTTGGGACAGCAGTGTTCTACTCCACTCACACTTCCTCAGAAGTAAGGAAATCCTGTTCTGCCTTGCCGTGGCTAAATAGTAATATATCAGACATGCCCTTATTTGCCATCTGGCTATCTGACAGGCTTTGGGTTTTAAATCAAGCATGAAGCATGAAAAGTTGTAAATATCAAAAATCTGACAAAGCACTCCTTTAATATTTTCAAGTTTCATTTATTTTGAACAATGTGTTGGGTAAATGAAATTAGGACTTCAACACGTCTCCTCTGACATATATTGATGTTTACACCTTTCTCAAGAGTTTCTTTGCTCTTAATTTCTACATTATAAGACCAAAGAAATTTCTCAGGAATTATTGTTCAACTCCAACCACTATGTAAAAACACTCTAGTTCATTAAAAGGCTTATATTTGACATATAAAAAAGAGAAAGGAAAGAAAGAAATAAACTATTACATTTGAACTGGAAAGATAGACTAGTAACAGGAAGTAGATTTATCCAGGTGTGGGGAAAAAACTAATACACCACAGCAACTAAGCAATATTTATTTTTATGGCATGGTATACAAAATATATAAACCATTTTCTTTGAGATAGAGATTGACCAAAGAAAATATTATCCTCCTGGTTTTTCTCTACACAGGCAATAATTTTTAAAGTGAAAAGAACAGATCTATAAACCAGTGGAAATACCAAACTATTTCTCTGAAAACTGCTTTTTAAAAAGGCATCTAAAACCTTATACTGAACATATCTGAAATACAAACAAGTAACAGGAATTACTTTGTAATCTTTCTCTCTCTCTCTCCACACACACACACACACACACACACACACACACACACACACACACACTTTAAGACACTGCAATTTCATTAAGGAACAATGATATATATGTACCAAATATATACAGATATACCAAAGCAATTTTTTAATGTTTCTATGGCTTTAATGAGTCTCCTAAAGTAGGAGTCTTAGATCTCCAAAGAGATTAAGGTTTCAAAATACTTTTATCAACTCTTAAGATTAGAGATGCTATACACATAGACTAGCTTTGGGGTACTGTTCTGAATTTAACTGATTTGAAGAAGGCTCAACTACAGATGGAGAGTGGCTGTTTCCAGAGTTGCAATTGCCTTTTCAGCAATGATTTCTAACCGTTACCTACCATGCACCACTTACTAAATACAAAACCCATTGCCCTGAAGAATCTGTTCACAATCTCTGCAACAGTGGCATCTGCAGAGGGGAGCTCCAGCCACTTGAAACTCATTAAAACATACTTGAGATTGACAATGAGTAGAGAACATCTGTCAGACTTGGCCAAGATTTCAATCAAGTGTGATGTTGCTGTGTTACTTGACTACATTGACTTAATAAATGAGCTGGTTGCTGTCAGCACAAGGAAAGTTTAGTTGTAATTACTATCCTGTCCCTTTTTTTTCTGAAATGTTCTTTCACTTAAATGTTCATGTTCTTACGTGAAATGTATGAAAATGAATCTGATGAAATAATATACCATTTAGAAAAGGAATACATGGTTCGTTTTCAGCTGACTAAAATTAACAAGAAGACCACTTCCCTGGTGAGCTTCCAAGTATATACCCTTGAAAAAGCAGATAAAATCATACTCCTCCCCAACCTATAGAAGTGTCTCCAACTACGTGTCCAGAAGAATGTAGTCTTCACTTTGATCTATAGATCGAATGTTTATAATAAAGAGGTTCGTGTGTGTAAGATTTGGGGGAAAGTAAAAGTTTTTCTCAGTACCAAAGAGCCATAGATTTTCAATAAATAATGCTTACCTTATACAGCATTTCAAGCCTTCTGTTTATATTTCACATTTAATCTCAGAACAATCCATTTTGCAGATGATTAAACAGAGGCTCAAAGAGATTCATTCATCTGCCCTAGTGACATAATACTAGGCAACCAAACTGGGATTCCACTCATAGTGGAAGCTTTCCACTACCACTATGTTGCACTTGCTACGTTTGCCTTTTATAAACATTTATTGAGGGCTCAGACTAAGTCCCAGATGTTGGCTTTGACTGCTATTGTGTCTAGGAGATTAAAAGTAATAATTTTTCTGTTTACACATAGCACCATTGCTTAATGATGGAAGAATGTGAAATCCAGTCTCAGAGGCCAAACAAGTTCAGCAGAATTTAGAAGAAATAACAATCAGTGAGCACCAAGCCAGATAAGAGCAAAAGAACAAATTCACTCTCTGCATCTGATACTCTGGAACATCCATTTACCAGACCTTGCAAATTTGAGCTCCCCAACTAGTGTAGTTGAACCTGCACAGGCCAGGGAGAGTGGAAGAGAATACCAGCTACGTGCATCAGTCTGCTGATGGGGTATAGTCCCCCTAGTTTGGTGGCACTAGTTCAAAGGGTGTGTATAGAAGGTATCTTACATTAAAGGGAAGGGTGTCTCTTCACATATTGTTTCCTTCATAGGCTGAGCATCAGCAACTGTACGCAGGAAAAAACCCTACTATTTGTGCATTAATAATACTTTTAATAATTAATAATTAAATTTTCCCTTTGCCATTACCAGTGATTAAAACTCCACACTGGCTCACACTTAATAGGTATGGCCTCCAAATTTGATTAATGTTAAGCTTCCGTTTCTGTTACCGTTACTCATCTAGAGCTTACACCCACTGAAACTCTCCTGCTTCAATGCCATTAGTCTGTCAGCCCACAGACACTCAGTACTTAGACCAAGTTTGTATTATAAATAGGATATTTTGATAAAGACTGTCCCCTACAGAAGGTCAAAGTAGTTGTAAAATTAACATCACCATAGTTGAGATGAGCTGCATAGCTAAGATTATCATAGTGTTAGTAAAAATAGGTCAGCCACACATAAATGTGTGAATTCTGCCTCCTCTGAACTCCCTTAGCATTTTATTTTTATCTCTCATATGGCACTTATCACTTTCCACCTTGTATTATAATTATTTGTATGCAGATTTTATATCTCTTATATTTTTATAAGATCACAAAATTCTTTTTGTTCTCCACAACACATAATACACTGTCTTTCACATAGTAGGCACTCATTAAGTGTTAATTGTTTGAAAGAACCCTAAAAATAACTAGGTAAGAAAACATTAATGTTCTAAAAGCTACTTTCATAAAAAGTATTTGACTATTGAACTGAACTTCCTTAGAACATTTAGCCTCTTCTGTTCCATGTTCTCTCTGCATGGGAAGGCATCATCACACACGCACTCACATACACGCACACCCACATGCACACATACACAGCCGGTTCCACTGTACTGAATTACTTTTGCTTCTCTGGCGTCTTTTACTTCCAGGTTTCCTTCATTTATCTAAGAGTCTGTCCTTCCTACTGCCTAACTTTATTTTTTCCTGACTGCTAAACTAATTCTTACTTCAAGTCTCAAGTTAATGACCCTTCCTTCTGGAAGCATTCCCTTACCCTCTAAACCCATCCCTGTGTATCTTGTTGCTTCCTCTATCATAGCGCATATCGCACTTAATTTCCTCTGCACTGGCAGATGGGCAGATGAGAATGTGCCTGTGAGACTAGAGCAACAGCTAGGGTCCTTTTCTAGAGAAATCAGGGCAGCCAGGCTCAGCTCAGCAATTGGTCCTGAGTATTCTGTGTGAATGACCTCTCTAAAAACTGGCAGATATTGTACTTTTTGTGATTCACAGGCCTAATAGCCGACAGCCAATGAACAAATCCTACTGGGTGTGTTCTATAAACATAAGTAACAGGGCACAGATTTTGAATAGAAGTCATTTGATGAAGGTTTTTCAGTTTAAAATAAATAAAATACCCTAAAAAAACTATAGGCCCAATAGCTTACCTGGTACATGGGGGGAAATGTACTTTATGATTACTTGGTTTTTAGTAACACTCCTCTCTTTATGCTGAACATGAAAGAAGACAATCATCACTTCTTTCTGAGGTAAGGAAAAGCGTGGAAGGTAAGCTGCAAGAAAAGGTGACATATTGCTTGAGTTGGGTTTAACCAACTTAAGAAGGGGAGGAAGCTCATGTCAGACAGGGATACAAGCATGAGCACAATTCTAGAGATATGGAAGTGTGTGCATGACTAGAAAATTATGGCTTATTGGTTAAGATTAGTGTGTAAAAAGTAGATTTGAAAGAAGCTGAGTGCATGCAGGAGTTGAGGTTAAAAAGATAAGTTAATTTGACATTATAAATAGCCTTGACAACTAATCAAAGGGGTTTGAACAATTCTGTAAGTTGGAAGTTATCCCAAATTTCCAAACAGGAAGACACATAGCCAATCGTGACTTAGAGAAACAATTTTGGTGACAAACTAATGAATGAGAGAGAGAAGAGAAAAGCTGGAGGCAAAAAGACCTAGTTGGGATGTCAGTTTGATAAATTGAGTAACCAATTTCAATAATTTAAGAACTGCATATCCATAAAGTTCAATATAAATGTTAATTTAAAACTATTATTTCAATACAATTGAATTCAATAACCTTTAAGGCAGCACATATAGAGGCAGGGGGTTGTTGTTTTGTTTTGTTACTTAGCTCCAAGTAATTCAGGTAAAATTAATATATAATTTGAGCATAATGACCAAATCCACTAATGAGCTGATTGCAGGCGTTGTGTTCCTAACTTTAAGAACATGGATTACAGCTGCAACTAAAGGAAAAAGACCAAAACAATGTTGAACCTGCTGAGATGCAGTACAGATTGTAATTTACTGAAATAAGGTGTTTTTTTTTACTCAAATATATAAAAAGCCACACTTATTAGTCAAAATTGGGATCTAATTGAAATCTACACATGGCAGTTTAATGTTGTTATTGAGATGAAGTTCATGGTCACAAAAGAAATTACAATGGAAAGGAATACGAGTTACAATATTTCTTTTCAAGTCAGTTATAGTATTTGTAACTTCTATTTAACTAAATTAACTTTTTATCAGAATCCCAAAGAAATTTTGATGTGTTTAAATCCATGGGAAATTTTGTGGTGCAAAACAGCTTTCCTTTTCTACCTGCTACCATTGTATGAGCATGGCTATGTTTCCAGAAAGGTTATGTGGTACTGCCCCTCAAGCCAAAGAAAAAGAGACTCTGCAAGCATTATAATGCAGAGGAAATATGCCAAAAGGAGGTCAATCTTGACAAAGCAATCTCCAGTCTCCAGTCTCCAGTCTGCAATTCCTACCACGTTAGCTGGATATGAAGACATTCTTTTCTATTTTGGAATATTATATTTACAGCAGCTATCCCTGCTTTTCCTCTTACTTCAAAGTAGATGTTAATGGACATGTAAACCTTCTGCAAAAACATGAAGGGAAGTCACTGTATGCATGAACTAGAAAACTCATGTACCAGCTTTATAAGCTTGCTATTACAGAAGTTTCTGTCAATTTTTAAATAAATGTTACTAAGTTTCACTAGTTGCAGATCCATTTGAGTATGATGTGTATTAGTCTTAAACTATTTGATCCTCAATAATTCAAACACTTTCCACGGTAACTAACTCTTAAATCTGTCTCTTGGTCAGAATGGATGAAAGCAAGGAGCCTTTAAGAAAATTAAAGCTTCCACCTCCAAAACATCATTCTAGGATGGTCATCCTCGGAACTACTCACTCCTGACTGGAGGAGGTAAAGAAAGCTGCCATCATGGTATGTAACCCATGTTTCAGATAACAGTTATTAAAGACAAAAGATCAATGCAAACTTATTTCAATGGCTCACAGGCTATAATGGACTAAAGATGTGTCACATTTATTTTTTCCCGAGGGAACTAAGCCTATGTGTCATATTTTGCTTTAATATTCCCTACCATCTCAGACCCTTAAGAACCATGCTCTAATAAAATGTACTCTTTATACGAAGTATCTAAATCATCATTCCATCATCACCCTCAGGACCAAAGCATTTCTGAGGCAGTACCAACTATAACCATAGCCCATTTATGAGGTACAGTAGCAGCCAATATAATAACCCATTAATGAAATCAAAATTTGTTAATATTTATTGACTAATTCCTATGAGTCAGGCATTGCTCTAGACATTGGGGAATATGACAGTGTCTATACAATGAAGTTCCTACACTGGTGTTTTATGTAACATAACCTCAGCTAATGATAAGGAGCATAAGGAAATAAAAGCTGTATGAGCATGCTGTCTTAGTCTGGAATACCTCTTCTAGGAAATAGCAGTTCACTAGAGACGTGAGGTAAATATTTGGAAGAAAAGTGAGCAAAGGGACTAGCAAGTACTGAGACTGAGACAGGATCACATTGGATATACTCAAGGAATTGCAATTGCTCTAACAGCCAGAAAAGAATGTTCAAGGAAGTGTGGTAAGAAATGAGACAGGAGAGGAAGTTGGGGATAGTATCGTGTTTGGTTATGCAGATTGTCATGAAGACTAGATTGCATCATTGGTGTGACAGGAAGACATTAGAGGGTTTTAAGCAAGGAAGTGATACCATACACTCCTAAAATTTATTCAGGATAACTCAATTCAGCAGGCTTCTCTACCCATTAACATGAAAATGGCCAGTCCTACTTTCAAGAACTCAAAAGGTATATCCACAGAAGGAAAGTGTTACAAATATGACTCTTTTTTCCCACATCCTCCTTTTTGAATCTGGGCATATATCAAAATCAAAGTTAAGGTGGCGGAACTGGTCAAATAGTAATAATGAGAAGGAGATAGAACCATTGTTTAATTCATATACAGGGATCTCTTGCAAAGTAATCAGCATTGCACTGTGAATGTTCTGATTGTCTTCTAGTTAATCATTGTGATCCAAACTTGTTCCCCCATGGCCCTAGGCTCATCTACAGAGAAAGCAGATACAATTGAGTCATAAAAAACCAGTACCATAGAAGACTGGTAGAAGAGAGAACTATTTTAAAGAACTAAATGGGTTTCCACCCTACCCACCCCTGAGAAGCCACATGGGAAGACCTCAGCACTGAGACTGAAGTACACTTAAACTCTAAGGAACTGAGGGCAATTCTAAAGAATGGAAGGGGTACATTCTGGAACTCCCACATAGGCTCCCACTTCTCCTATCCTGGTTAACCCTGGGCTAAAGGATCATTTCACTGAATTCCCTATGTGTGCTTGACCAGTCATCCAGCCTAAGATGTGTGATAATGGTCATGTATTAAATGTATATGTACATGTATTAAAGTTATACTCAAATTGAGAACTTACAACTTTTTTTTTACTCCTTACATTAAAAAAATAAAGAAAGAAAAAGAAAACAAATGCCTAAAAACCTAAGTGAAAATGTTCCCTGGAGCTATGTAGAGTCAAATTGAGAAATTGATCAGAATAGTGAGCCATACTTAAATGAATGAGGGCTCTTTGTTTGCTTTAACTAATGAAGCTAGATTTCTTGGAAGACAGTTTTGTACCTATAAAGAGTGAGATAGCACTCATTTTAGATATTTAAATAGCAAAGAAAAAGACATTTAGTATAAATTTAAAGGACCAAAAAAAAAAAAAAAAAAAAAACCCAGGGGACCAAAAAGAAGTTTGTTTCTTGATGAAAAAAAAGACAAACGTCATCAGGAGATAACGCAGATAACATAAACCATGCAGACTAGATGCATTTCTAAAAGAAGAAAGAATTTAATACCAAAACTAAAATTTGGGGAAATATTTACTGAAAAGAATAACCTGGTTGCATCAGCAAATGCAGTTTAGACAAGTTTTAGAAATTACTTTGTCAGCAAAGCGATTTCGCCTCTTTCCAAAGAAGCAATGCATAAAAAGAAATAGAGGACTCTTGCTGAGGTAAATTGTCACCTAGTTCTAGGATCAAGGCTGAGAAAAGGTAATAAAAATCAAATGTATTTAGAAGGAAAAATATATTGTATTATTTTTCTAAAGTGGGCCAAGACTACACAACACAAATTCACTAGAAAATTCTGAATGCTCTAAGAACTCTTCAAGTTGCTCAGTGGTCTCCCTCAGAGAATCACTATGCCTCTGGGAGAATTGTGTTCCAGTGAGTACAATGACTCAACTTACTCAAGACAAATTCTATGGCAGGTTTTTCCAGCCACGTGGATGCATTTTCCAGCAGAAGGACCCACTGGGCCCGCGTGCTCCCATCTGAAGGAAATTTCAACTTCCTGACTTAATTGGGAAAAGGCTTCTGTGGCCACCTGTGGTGACATTCTTACTCCTCTATATTTGAGCCTGGAGCTACTTCTTAACTGGAATTTGAAGAATCCAGTCAAGCATTTTTTTTCTTCATCTTCCAAGTATTGCTATCACCCCATGGAGTAGATGCCTCTTATTTGGGAATGAAATGGTTTTGATACACCAAGACTGAGTATTTTATTTTAAGAAATTTAAAAAAGTCAGAAATTGTATCCTTCCGTTTTATTACAAACATACACTTAAAACAATTAAATAACTAAAAACTGATTCGAAATCAGAAATAGACAAATAAATATTTGTTCCATGCAGCAAAGATTATAAACAATAGTCAGACCGTCCTTTCAGCAAACTCTGCTCGCATCTATATATCACCCAAGGACCCTATGGACCTTACCACCTCCTTCTCTGTACGATTCTTATTGATAACACTCTTGGTTTCTAATAACGCTGATATTCAAATATCCTCTTTTCAAGTGAAAATCAAGAACTTTTTCCGCTCAAGTTTCCAGTATCTTGATTTGTCACTGTTAGGAAGTCACCATCTTTCTATCTCCTTTTTAACCATATGTAAAACAAAATTCATAAATTTGGCTAAAGTCAAAGTGCTTTGACAAGGATTGATGACAAAAATCCCTGCAGAGCCTTTCCTCACATAAATTATTATGTAAATTCTTGAAAGTATAAGTTTATATAAATAAATATGTGGAAAGAAGATTTGGATTTCTCAACTCTCTTTCATTATTTATTTATGAAGCATCCAAAATTAGATAAGCTTGATGAATTTAGTGTTCCTGTTCCCTAAATATATGCTATAAAATTGGGTGATTTGGTGGTAAAATACTATGCATGAATTTTTCAATGTAATTTTTAAGCTACCACTGGTTACATATCAGGATTCTTTCTCTCTTTTTTCCCACTACATGAGTTGGCTTCACTTTGAGTTGAATATTTGTTACAAAATTACATGACTCGTCTGATATATAAAAGTCATGATTTATAAAACCTTATGTTAACAGTGCATATGGAGTGAGTACAAATATAATTATAAATGTAATTTCAGTTTTATTCTCTTTACTGGGCTACAGTATCTGTGAGTAATCTATTCTAAAACCAAAGATCAACCCAAATCCCTTCTACCAACTCTGTGCCTATATTCTAAGTATTTATTTAATGTCATTGTTCAGTAAGGGACCTAGAGACCTTTCACTCTAGGTGGAAGGAAAATGCAAATCTGTCAGTTATTTGCTAAGGTTCCTAAGGACACTGAAAACACACAGGCATTTGCAACTGTGAATTTCCCAGCAAATATAAAATCTTTGTCTTCTGGCATATTTGCTTAACTGAACAAAGTTTACACAGCCTGAAGAGGATTAACATCAACAATAATACAAAATTAAACCTTTGACATTCCTCCAGTTCATTTCTATGGCTGTCTCTTCTTTTCCCGCATCGATTTCCCCAACTTGATCATAAAAAAGGTGGGGGGAGGTACCTTACAGTGTTCACTAAACTCCTCTTGGCATTATTGATTAGAGTTATATTTTCCCTGCATTCATTTATTTAGGAACATTATTTAGTACCAAAAATGGGTATTGGTGTCACATACTAAAAAGCCAATGATACATTTAAAAAAATTTTTAACATTTATTCAATTTTGAGAGACAGAGACAGAGCATGAGAGGGGAAGGGGCAGAGAGAGAGGGAGACACAGGATGTGAAGCAGAATCCAGGCCCAATGCAGGGCTTAGAGTCCAATTCAGGACTCAAACCAACAAACCACGAGAACATGACCTGAGTCCAAGTAGGATGTTTAACCAACTGAGCCACCCAGAAGCCCTGACAATGATTCATTTTTTAAAAAAACATTATTCTAGCCTTTATGATTTTATGTTTTGTAAGAGAGTTGGAGAGAGAAATGGATAAGTTATTGCTTGCAAATATAATACTTTAAATGTTATACAAATACCATAGAAGTAGGAAGAAAAGAACTACCATCTCTGGTGGAGAAAGTCCAAGAAGAATTCATGAAGGAGGTAAATCTGAGCTAGTTTTAAAGCATCAGTGGACATTTGGTTATCTAGACTGAGAAAACATTGCAAATAGAACAGCTTACCAAAAAAAAAATGAAGGTTTAGTGTAAAAGTATTTGATGTGCCAGAAATAAAAAAGTAATAGACAAATGAATGTAGTGGCAGGAAATGAAGCTATAAATATTTTTTTTTGATATCAAAGTTACAAAGTTGAGATTCAATGAATGGCACAGATCCAGCATAATTGATTTAAGCATGTCCCTAATGACTGAGAATCTACAGTATATCCAAATTTCCCCAAATTTTAAGGTATGATGAACACCTTTCCACATATATCTTTGACTACATCTCTAGTTAGTTCTTAAAGATCAGATTATCAGAAACGAAATTAGTAAATGGTATACCCCTTTTATGTATCTTATAACATTTGCTATATTTATTTCTAAAAAGAGGCCAATTTATTAGCAGCATGTAAGAATATCAGTTTCACTATCCCCTTTGCCAGAACTAAGTATCGTCATTTAAAAAATAATATTCTCTAGTTGCATGAATGGACACCAGGATTAGATCTTAGAGCATTATGAATACAAGGATCAGGAGTTTGAATTTAGTTCTGAAGTTAATGAGAAACTCATTAAAGATTTTTGATCAAGGAGGCAAAACAGCTATGTTTAACAAGGTAAATTTTGGCAGCAAGAAATAGGATAAGATACGATTGGCTTTGCCTGAGAACCCTCACAATTTCATAAGCAGAGAGGCTACTGTAATAGTCTGGGGCAGCACTGTCCAAGAGAACTTTCTGCAATGATGTTCCTTTTGAGTACTTAAAAAGGTAGGTAGTGCAACTGAGGAGCTGAATTTTTTAGTCTTTTTTATTGAACTGAAATGTAAATTGTCACTTACAGCTAATTACTCTCCTATTGGACAGCATAGACTACAGTAATATCTACTTAAGATAGAGATGTCAAGATAGAAAAAAAGCAAAAACAGATTGAGTGAACAAATTCAGTGACTATTTGGATGTGCAAAGTGAGGGAGACAGAGAATGCTAACTGATATACTAACTGATATCAAGACTTAGAATCAGAGGAAATAAAATATGGTCATGCTACTTATAAAGACTACGATAGAGAAAAGAAAGACTCAGACAAGGTTTCTTCTCTCTCTTGTCTCCCCTGCTTTATTCTCCCCTCCTCTCTTCTCTGTCAATAGACAGCTCCTAAACTTGTCAACAGGACATTGGAAATGACAAAAAGATTTAAACCGACCAGGAACCATGGTTTCATGTTTTGCCTAGCTGTATTGATCTATATAAAAATGTGATAAGCTGTTGGAACTTAACTTATATATCAAACCTACAAATACAAGTTGGTACTTCTCACTGTCAGAAACTCTGACAAAAAGAAAACTGTCCTTAACACCATAGAAAACTAACTGAATTCCAAAATAAGAGAGGTTAAATATCCCAGCTCCACAATTTAAAGGCAGTATCTATCTGTCAGACATTACCCATCACACTGTAACAACAACTACATTAATAAAAATGTAAGTATAAATGTAAAAGAACAAAATCTAATGAGGGTCACAGACCCACCCAAACAAGCAAACATTGTATAAATAAAACCAAACAATGGCATTAGGCTATTAGTTAAATCTATGTTGATGGATCAAGTATGAAAAGGAGTAAAAAAAAAGGAACTAGTTCTTCACTTCCATCTTTGCATAATTTTTCTCAACTTTCAGATTTCAGTTTAAATTCAGCTCTTTAGAAGAGTGAATTCTATACTCCTCTCTTCCAATGTATTATTTCCAGTTCTTTGTTTTCATTCATAATACTTGCCACATTATTTATTGATTTGTTTGTTCTTTGTCTGTCTCCATAAACACTAAGATCCATGAGGATCTGTTTTGGTTTGTCACTTTACCAGTATTTAAGATAGTATCTGTTACATAGGAGACTCTCAGTAAGTACTTTTGGATGAATAAGTAAATGTTATTCTTTTAAACCTAATTTATTTAGATACCAAGGCATCTTTTACATAATGAATGGATGATCCAATAGACTAAGAAGAAATTTCCACCAAGATCAAAGTGAGCCTGCTGAAGTCAGTTGACCAAATGAATTCGCAACAAACAAGAATGGGCCTTGAATTTTCAGTATAGTCAGCTCTCAATCCAGTCTCTGGCATATTATTCAACCAAGAGAGTTTCATCTCACCTCCAGCAAAGTCCCTGTTGATTAGAGTGGTTGTTTAACTCAACAAAAATAGATTAGCTTATGGGATATTTATTTATTATAGTGTGGTAGAGGCTCTCCCTAAGGAATGTAGTGAAAACCACAAGACAAGGGAAAGCAACCTGGCTATGTATGCATATGTGACATTCCCCATGACTCTGTAACATAACCACCCATTCAGGCTGTATGTTACCATATATGGGGGACAGAGTAGCAAAAATTATAGAAAAGGCAACTCCCCACTGCACTCAGGGCTCAGCCTTTTGGGTCTTGGCCCGCTGAGCCTGTGATAGTATGAATAAAGCTGCTTCCTGGAAAGAAAAGCCTCAGTGTCCCAACTATCTGTGTGTGACTCATTGCTACAATAGGACTTTCATTCCAACATAAAACAAATCCTAAACTAGCTAGTTATTAACCTCAAAACACACTGTTTGATCAAGAATATATGCTAAGCATAAATAAAATATCCCTGAAACTTGTAATTACTTAAGGGCATTTTACTCTTACCACTATTTAAGGTAAAGCTTTTTCCTAATTCATCAATACCATAGTTAATGAGATACTATTGCTATTATGAAAATAAAAGAGAAAGAGAGAGAGCAAGAATATGTATGTTTGTGTATATATGTCTGAATGGACCCTTCTGGTGTTCTGAAACTATGAATTCCAAAACCATTATTTTGTCCTAAGTCTCTAAAAGCTTCATGTTTATACCAGCAATATTTCCCTTATTTTGTAACAAAGTGAAAAGGAAAAAAAAGGAGCTCTCCACATCTGGAAGCTGTTTAGAATTCACAGGTAGGCCTCAATGTCTTTACAATCTGCTCTGATGCTCACAATTAGGTCATTTTGTTCTCCTGTCAGATATAAACATCCTCAGAAAACATCAGCATCAGAACCAACTGATGGTTACAAGAGGAGAGTCAGGTGGAGTGATGGATTAAATAGGAGTGCACTCAAGGTGATGAGCACTGGGAGATTAAAATAAAAACTTTAAAAAACCTCAAAACTTAAAGAAAAAAGCAGACTGATTTTAGTCAGTTCTCTTATTACTGTAAAAGGAAGGAAGGAAGGAAGGAAGGAAGGAAGGAAGGAAGGAAGGAAGGAAGGAAGGAAGGAAGGAAGGAAGGAAGAGAAAGAAGAAAGAAAGAAAAAGAAAAAGAGAAAAAGAAAAAATGCACCAATGGAGTTAAATGGGCAAGGAGGATTTTATTCAAGATTATTGCAATAGGGGAGAGAGATTCAACTCAGCTCCACTAAAAACAAAATGCAGGTAAGTTTTTAGCCTAGGTCAAGCTAACAGAAAAGTACTGGAGGACATTAATAGGAGGTTGATCAGTGTGATTATACCATCTGTGTTTGTAATTGGTGCTTACTGAAGTTAGGCACCTATCTCCCAAAAAGACTGGGAAATAGGGGCACAATCTTCCTTGGTGATTCCATTTCAGAGGGATAGCTCCCAGGTCCTTGAGAAATACATTTCTGGTTATAAAACTGGGAAGAAGCTGGGAGAAGATTTACATCCAGAGGGCAGAGAAAGAATTTATAAATATATAATAGTAAGTTTTCTAAAGTAAATGTTTAATGAAAGGAAGTCAGGGTCCTATAGTCAGGAAGAAACCTGTCTACACTTTAGCTAAGCTGAGGGAAATGTTAAAGTTGTCTTGGTCAATTCCCTTGATGTCTGTTGTCTCTAGTTTCAGTTAGTTGTAAACCTAGCTCATTCAATGATAGATATGTTCTTGGTGATCTTCAGCTGAAGAGCATTAACAAAGGCAAGAAAAAAATAGAAATTCAGTAACTGAATAAGAATCATGGCTTGCATTTCCACTCATGATCGACTTAAATCCATTCTCAAATTAGAGAAAAAAATTCCACTACTAATATTTAGCATAGCTTCTTGGTTCCTTGATAGATCCATTTCAAATAAAATGAAAGGTATATTTTCATGTACTCAATGTCTGTGTCACATTGATACATTATTTTGTTATTTGCCAAGAGCATATTTAGGGTTTTTGGTTGTTTTTTCTTGTTTGGAATAAGTCCTCAGGTCTGTTAGTTAGTTAGTTAGTTAGTTAGTTATTTTTAACTTGAGAAAGAGAGCACACATGCATGTGTGAGCAGGGGAGGGGGGCAGAGAGAGAGAGAATCTTAAGCAGGTTCCACGCTTAGCAAGGAGCTCAGTGCAGGGCTTCATCCTACAACCCTGGGATCATGACCTGAGCTGAAATCAATAGTTAGGTGCTCAACCAACAGAGCCATTCAGGCGCCCCGGTCCTTTTTTTGTTAACCAGCTTATTCAGCTATTACTAGCATACAAAATGCTGTACATATTTAATGTATACAACTTGATGAGTTTGGAGATAAATACATGCCTGTAAAAACAATCTATGGAATAAACATTTCTGTCACTACTAAAAGTTTCCTCCTTCCCTCTTCATCATTAGTGTGTGTGTGTGTGTGTGTGTGTGTGTGTGTGTGTGATAAAAACACTTAATGTTTTGTTTTGAAACCATGAAATCATCAAATGTTCCAGGGCATCTTTAAAATGTGACAGTACCTACCAGGCTGTCATTCTCTCAAAGTAGTTACTGCCAGGAATATGATGAGCTCCTAACATTCTGAATACTTGTGAAATGCCACATAACTCTAACTTAATAAAGTATCTAATGTTTACCCAATTTTTCCAAGGTCAAGGTCATTAGTATATAAAATTTTAGAAATAGTAGCCAAAAAAATGTTTAGATCTAGCCCAAGAGTCCCCAAATTATAATTTGCAGGCCAAGTCCAGCCCGTGCATGTTTTCATAAATAACGTATAAGTGAGATACAGCCATACCCGCTTATTTATGTACTGTATATGGTGGCCTTTCAGCTACAATGACAGAATTGAGTAATTGTGACAGAGACCATCTGGCATGCACAGTCTAAAATATTTACTATCCGGTCCTTTACATAAAAGTTTGCCAACCCCAGATCTCATTTAAAAAGAAAAATAGCTTGCCAGAGACCTATTTAAATCTTTTTTAAAATATAAAACCAATTATAATTATTTTTTCTGTATCATGTTGCAGGGTAAAATATCTTCAACTTCTAATTTTGTACTAATAATATACACATTAATGTTTGCAAAATGTTATTAATTCATCTAATTCTACCAAGACCGAGTGAATATTAATGCCATCCATAGAACATTATTTTTTTCTGGTTATCCTGAGCAGGCCTAATAGAAAAAGGGAAGAGAGAGGGTGCTTATACACTCTATGCCACCTGTAATGTACTTTTATCAAAACTTTTTCTAGTCTAATACTTTTATTTTTGTTTATCAAACAACTAATTCCCATCGAGTTCTTGAAAACAGCCATGGTTTCTCTCATATCTACAAAAAAATATATGTTAAAGACTTCTTTTAATTATTTTTAATGTTTACTTGCTTTTTGAGAGAGACAGAGACAGAATGTGAGTGGTTAGGGGCAGAGAGAGAGGGAGACAAAGATCCGAAGCAGGATCCAGGCTCCGAGCTGTCAGCACAGAGCCCGATGAGGGGCTTGAACTTATGAGTCGTGAGATCTTGACCTGAGCTGAAGTTGGACACTCAACCGACTGAGCCACCCAGGTGCCCCTAAAGACTTCTATTTTTAAAATTGTACTATGACTTTCAGCATGGCATTTTATGTGACATTACAGACCAAATTCTCGCTCTGGGTTTGCAGGGTTGAATATTCTGATTTCTCATTCAGCAATATGTAAGAAAGAAGCAAATATCAAACACAGGCTGTAATATTAAACAGAAGTAGTAAGCCAACACCTCTACAAATGAGTATTTCCTATTAAGAATACAAAAGGAGGAAGATGTACTTATCTTCCACAACAGACAACATAACATTAAAGTCAGTAGAAGTAGATGGAAGTTCATGTTTTAGTACTGTTTTCAGGTCTATTTTCTTAGCACAGTCTCAGGGTAGTAGGTTTCCCTGAGAATTTCAGAATGGCTGTGGGTTCTGCCTTCTGCCAGTCTTCAATCCAAAGTCAGAGGAAAACTACAGATACCCTTCTACTTTACCCCCTGGGAAAAGTGAACCTGTTGCAACAGAGCTCAGCAAAGAAATAAAAGATGCCTCTCAGGACCATTGTACTGGAGAATGAAACTTTTGTTGAGAGAAGCATAAACAAAAGGTTCAAGGGGAAAGGGGTCCAAAACCGTCTGCTCTAGGCATTCAAGGAGAAGAATAAAAGTTGTTTGATTAAGTCGTCCCCAATGTTCCACCCATGCTACCAGAGCAGGCAAATGTTGTGTGCCAGAAACCTGCCATTTTCCCCTTTGGATTTATGCTCTACCAGGGTCTCCTTGGCTCTAGGAGGCTGATGATATAAACTACATCAAAGAAAGAATGTTGAGGACTAGCCTATGGAAGTAGAAGGGTTTTCGTTAGATGCAAACTCTACTTATAGCCTCAGAGCCCACAATTTACAAAATGGGAAGTGGGGTGCCTGCAGGAGAGAAGTGGAAGAGATCAGATCATGGAATCAGGTATTTGTTCTCCTGGTTCTCTGCTGTGTTGCCTCTGGCTGGATTTCAGCTTCAACCTGAGGTCAGATCTCCTCCTCACAAGGCAGTAATCCCTATGTGACTCTTTCCTTCCAGGTGGAAGGAACTGCCTCCTCCCTCCTCCCTTCAGGCCTTGGTCCACTATAGTCCTCAAGTAGTGTATTGTCCCTTGTTGTTTCCTTGCACACTCCCCACACCTTCACATATAGTACCTTAATTAAACCTTCCTTGAATTATCCTATTTTGAGTGGGCCATCTTGGAGCTAGACTGATACACAAGGCCAAATAACAGAAATAACAGAAAACACTTGCCTGGAATGTCCCTTTAGGAACATCTTCCTTAAGAAACAGGCAATGTGGCAGTGAGGTGTGACTTGATACACTAGTAAGAGAGAGAAGGAAATTGAGCAATTGATAATAATATTCACATTTAGAATATATCAGACCTTGTTCTCTCCACCTCCTTAACAATTTCAGAAGAAGTAACTTAGATGAATAAGGAAGTAGTCAATTCTCCACAGAACCAAGGAGGTTGCTGTGAAGCCCATGATAAGAAAAAGTTGGCAAATGCAAGAATTAGGCACAGAAAGAATACCATGACCCACCAACTTGAAAGAGATGCCACAAATAGGAATGTTTAGCTCTTCTCTAATGAAAGAAAGCTTTCAGCTCTCTGAAACCTCTCTGACCACCAAGAAGTCAAAGAAAATTCACAGTTTATTTTTTTTAATTAAAAAAATTTTTTAATGTTTATTTATTTTTGAGAGAGAGAGAGAGAGAGAGAGAGAGACAGTGAGAGCAGGGGTGGGGCAGAGAGAGAGGGAGACACAGAATCTGAAGCAGGCTCCAGGCTTCAAGCGGTTAGCACAGAGCCCGACGCGGGGCTCGAACTCACAAATTGCGAGATCATGACTGGAGATGAGGTCAGACACTTAACCAACTGAGCCACCCAGGCACACCCCCCCCCCAATTTAAAACAATACCTAAGAACACACTCAGCAGAGCATCACAATCATCCCTATTTTAGAACCTGCACAACTCTGGCCAGGTGAAATCAGGAAAAAATATGTCAATCTGAATTAGAATTACAGAATTATGTTGGCTCAGATTTGGAGGTACTCTCTAAGCCAACCTGTATGCAGGATGTCTTCCACAGCACCTCTAAAAAGGGTCTAACAATTATTGGGAAATCACCAGTGACTGAAATCCAGTGATAGAAAGATAGTGATTTACTATCAACTAATTGCTAAAGAAAACTCCTTATATAATTGCAGCATCTGAAGACACAAATAGGGTACGTAGCTAATATTTTCTATTTCTATATAATGGCCTTTAAATTCTCTCTCCATCAACCCTACTTATCAATACACATGATGCACACACCCATGTACACACATATGCTGCAGTATTCATATCTACTTTACCTGTTCTCTGGGTAAAAATGCTTAGTTCTTTCTCCTCTTTCTCATATAGTACTTTTCTATAATATTTTCCTCATCCTGAACTCTGTCCTTTAGATATTTTCTGGTTTATCACTGTCCCTATTAAAGCAGCTAATCCCACCACTATTTTCTATTCAGATAGCGTAGCTATTCTGAGAGTATGTTGAAATGAAAGTGATCTGGATTCTATTATCCTTCATATTATCTATCTGTCCAGGTTCAATCTATTAACTGTCACTCTGTGAACACAGTCATTCTATTAGAGAGAATATCAAATCTAAGAATGAAGAGCCTACTTTCATTATTTCATTTATACGCCCAGTAATGTTTAAGACACTTGAACCAGAAGCAGAAGGGAAGGTAATGCTGCCAACACATGGAAACCATTCCTGAACCCACATGGGAATGCCCCATTATAAAGGTAAAAGAGGGTCTCTCACAGAAGGAAAAGATGCCAGTGAGATTGCCCCTACCCCCCCCAACACACAGTCCAACTGTCACTCAGACACTTTATCTGAATTTTGCCCGATGCCTATATCAAAGACAGTTGGATTTGCTAAGGTATCTGCATATAATTTTTCTTAAAAAAGTCTTCAAAAATATTTATTTTCAATTGATTCCAAAGAAACCTGGGTTTTTACAGATGTAGGCATTATATAAATGCCACATAGAAGAGTGTCAGACTTTGTGTCTGGTGGTTTGCATGTTACAGGTTCTGAATGCTTTCACAAAAGTTGAGAGTCTATAAGAGCCGGAGCAAAATCCCAGAGAGGTTGTGAGAAAGTCCCTTGCAAGTCCTGCTGCTCTGCTGTGATAAAAGCTAATGGAAGAAATGGTGGAGCATGTTGCCAGCTAGGATTGCAGCTAGCTTCAGGAGAAGGAAGAGAGCTAGAATGAATTCAGTTTTTGAATCTCAAAGGTGAAAAGAAAAAAACTCCATGCCAGGAACAAGATCAAGTTTTATAAGGTACAGCTTCCACCCACAATTCTCACCTTTTATCAGCTGTGCCTTCAGGTGACAGGGAGGCCAGCAAACATCTTTAAAATATAGGTGTTAATCTGTGTGTTTACTTGTAGTTTACAAGAAGAATGTGACAGGTTTATTATGCTGCATAAAACAATTATATAATGAGCTTATTATAGATTGTTGGTAAAATTCTTGGTCACAAACCTAGAAATATTTATAATTATCAAATCATATCTTACCCTTTTCTAACAAGGACTTGAAGCATTTTCTAGAAACAAATATTTTTCTTACACAATAAAATATTGTTGCTTTTGTTGGTAAAGGTATAGAATTCAGAGGAATGGTATAGTGGGGGTAGAATCATTAGGTCAAGCAGTTTAAGTTAGGCAACTGAAAGCTGAACTACAAATTTGACTCTAGGCTCCTTGGTGTGTGAAGCCAAGTGAAAATGCAATAGGTTTGTGGGTGGATTACAGTCTAGCTCAACAGAACCTGAGATTTCCCCCCAAGGCAGTCTCAGGACTTCAAAGACAGGTGGAGTAGATGTATTCAGCTGCTACCTCTGTTTCAAACAGAGGTCTCCTGTTGGTCTGACATGTTTACTTGAAGTCTATATATAATTATGTATGAAAATAAGATACCAAAAAAATTCCCATCAACCATACATTTAAAAACACTCAGTTACTTAGGAGAGATATCATTTTCATGCTGAATTTCATGCTGAAATTCATACAGCTATAAGAGTGAGAGAACTGACATTATTTTCAACAATATCCCTACAATGTGCGCTATAGAGGTTTGTACATGGCTAAGTCTTACATCTTTTGGTACCAAGGAGGGCATAATGTCTTAGACTTCTTTGGTAACAACAACTCTAAGAAAAGTCAAAATAATATGACCCAAACATGTAGTTCTCAGGTATTCCAGACTTGAGTGAAGACTGCAATTTAAATATGTGGATTCTGGGGAATATATAACTAGACTGCATTACCTTCCAGCAACTAATATTGTTTCTCATAATTAAACTTTTAGAACAATGTGTTCTAGGCAATATTACCTAGAGTAAGTTTTCTAGATTGTTTATAACCAGTTCATTCTTGGGTAAAGTAGGTTTCACATTCTCTGTTCTAAAAAGTTCAAATTGGAGAGACACCTGGGTGACTCAGTCAGTTAAGCATCAGCCTCTTGGATTCAGCTCAGGTCATAATCTCATGGTTCATGGGTTTGAGCCCTGCATTGACAGTGAGGAGCCTGCTTGGGATTCTCTCCCTGCCAGTCTCCCTGCCCTTCCCCAGCTTTCTCTCTCTCTCTCTCTCTCTCTCTCTCTCTCTCTCTCTCTCACTCAAAATAAATAAATTTTAAAAAGTTCAAATTGGAACATCTGCCTAAATCAATGCTCCTGCCACCCACACACTTCAACAGTGGATGCCAGGTACCCCCAGGTACCCCCAGGCACCCAGTCTTTCACAGGAAATAGTTATAACTCATCTGCATTGGTCTCTGGCTTAGACTGAAATTGACCTGCGAATAAAAATAAAAAACACATTAACTCATTCTGTGCCATAAAACACACCTTAACGAACAGAAGAACAGAAATTATAGATCTGTTTTCAGAATTCAACAGAATTAATCTAAAATCAGGAACAGAAAGATAACTGGGGGAGATGAATATGTAGAGCAAGGAGGACTTTTAGGGCAGTGAAAATACTCTGTATGATATTATAATGATGGATATATATCATTGTACATTTGTCCAAACCCATTGAATGTACAACACCAAAAGGGAGCTGTTAGGTAAACTATGGACTTTGGATGATTATGATGTATCAATGTAGGTCAATTCTTGATTAAAAATGTACTATTCTGGTGAGGGATGTTGATAATGGGGGAAGCTATGCATGCATGGGAACATGGAGTATATGGGAAATCTCTATCTTCCTCTCAATTTTATTATAAACCTAAAACTGCCTTAAAAATAAAGTCTGAATAAAACCCCTATTAATATTTACTCTAGTTAATTCATTCTATACATTTGGGCCAAGTAGAGTATTGAGTAGAAAATGTGATTTGGTTACTGATAGGATTAGAAGTCAGTAGGGCTTCATGGCTACTCTATAAAACAAAGGGAAAGAGTACCATCTTAACCTATTACAGTGGATTATGTCCTGAAATCCAAAGCATAGAGAAGTCTTTATATACAGCTGCATAGTAACATTAATAAACTGACAGGACCACTGACATAAAATATCAGCATAAAATGTCACAGTATAAATGTAATAATGTCTATGAGGTTTGTGAAAACTGGCATAAGGTACTTTTTGGAAATTTAATTAGGAAATTTAGTAGAACCTGTTGTATATTGAACATCCTATCCTTTATTTTCCCTTGATGACAGAACCCCAATTTTGTTCTATGATTTGCACTAAGAGTTAGCAAACATTTTCTACAAAGGGACAGATAATGAATATTTTCTGCTTTGCAGGTGATATGGTGTTTATCGTAACTACTCAACTTGACACTTTTGTGTGAAAGTAGCCATAGGCAATAAGTTAATGAGTGCATATGGCTATAACCCAATAAAACTTTATTTACAAAAACATGTAAAAGCTTGGTTTTGACCCACAGCTATAGTTTGCCAATCCTTAATTTAGGAAGCATGACCCTATCCCAGCTCTCAGAGTTAAATATTCTTTAGTAGAAACCCATCAAGCTTATCCCATTCTTTTGCCAGTAGTTGTTTGAGGTGGGCATGTAATTCAGATCTAGTCAAAAAGGTATGAGGAAGAAGTCTTCCTGGAAAAAGGTTTTCTTTCCTAAGAAGAAAACATCAGAAGCTATCATCTCAAAGCTTTTCATTGTTGCCGGAGATGTAAAGCCCAGAATGGCTGCAGTCTGGTAGCAATGCTGCTACTGGGCTGGGCATAAAGCCAGAACACGGAGGAGGCAGGGCTAAGAGCACCTCGGAGAAGTAGAGCTCAGTCCTGACCTACTATGCCTTGAGAAGTCCTGTTTCCTGAATTTTTATTAGTAAGATAATAGCTATCCGCATTGGTGAAACCATTACGAGAGATCACAGTCTAAAACAACATAGCTGATACAAAAAACAGAGAGAGAGAGAGAGAGAGAGAGAGAGAGAGAGAGAGAGAAATAGTTACTTTTCTTCCACTGAGAGAATTTCAATATAATACAATTTAGTCATTTATGTAGTCATCATATAGACATTAAAATTAAATATATAAAACATGAATCTCACTTTACAACCTAAGAATTTTACTTAAAAGTTGAGGGTATTCTTCCATCCTGGATATCAAAAAGTATTAATTTAAGTGAGAAAAATAAGAAAAGTAGAAAAATATAACAAAGCATCTTGAGATAAAATTGGTAGATATAAATCATGACAGTGTATAATATCTCTATTACATTACAAGAGAAATTAATTACATGTCTATGAAATTGAAAGTCAATTTTGATGAAAGTTTCTTTATTTCAGGAGAATGTCACTCGATCCAAAATAGCCAAGAAGTTTATTACAAAATAGTTTTTAGCGCTTAGCTGTCTTTCTTTGGGACTTGTGCACTGTTAAAATCTACCATGTCCCTCTCTCTCCCTCTCTCTCTGTCCCTCCCCAGCTCATAACCTCTCCCTCTCAAAATAAATGAATACATTTAAAATCTACCATGTCCTCTGTTGATCTAGAGTACTCTAGATACTCTAAGCCACCGCAGCAGATGGTATTTTTCATAAAAGTCTGCAACAATCTATATCGTATCCCATATGCCTTTACAATTGACGTTGATAATTCCCTCATCAACAGATGGGATCTGTGTTTCCTCCTCTCGAACCTCAGTGAATCTTTATACCGCTGTGTCAGGGTGCCACAACTATACTTTGGGACTCGGGAACATTATGGGACACAGAGCTCCTTGCTTACCTTAGGGTTTTAAAGGTAAAGGATCACTCTTCCCCTGAGCACAGTCCTCTGCAAGTGTGCATGGTGGGGGCGCAGCTCTTCTGGAAGTGCATACATAAATAGCTCCTGCTAATTATTTTCACTGCATGAACTTTCAAAAGGCTGTGCCAAGCAAAACGCAGGCAGTTTTCTTTATAGTATTGCCCAAATGCAGAAGGTTTTTTTTATTTGTTTTCCTGCTTTTAACAGGGCCCTTTCCCCCAACATATGTACTTTGAATTCTCTCTTGCTAAGTTCTTGTTTATCTTCATGACTGTATTTTTAACTCAGCATGACCCTTCAAGAACCAAAAGTATTTTTCAAAATAAACCAAAACTGAATTGTAGATTTAGAAATTGGGGGGGGGGGGGGGGCGGTCTTTTGGTTGTTGTTGCAGTTGTTTGTACACTAGAATTAACACCACACACTCAATTGGCTTTACAGGATTCAAAATCTAAATTACCTCTTTGTTTCATTGTTTTGTTACTCTGATAAGCCAGCTTTTCATTCTTTAGGCTTAAGAGGTTTGTGGCCCTATTTTACAGAGAAGTCAGAGATTAAAGCAAAAAGCGATGAGTAGAATATTAATAGAACTGTTTTTACCCTTCCCCAGAGCTAAAATGTTATTATGGCAAGATTTGAATGGAGAAAAGCTGGGATAGGTGAATTAAATGCTAAAAGTAAATGTAAAGAATTTGAAGAATTAAAGAAAAGGAGCAGGCAAAGGATTGCATTAAATTTAAGTAATTCTTAGGAAAAATAAAATAAAAGAGCAAGCATACAATAATTCACCAAAGTCCTGTGCTTGATTTACTCAACATCTCTGCAGTTACTACTTCTCATTAACTTACCAAAGTCAGCATTGCTCCTTAGGGGAAAAAAGGAAATTCTGGTATATCAAGGAATAAATAGAACATTGCAGCATTATTCACTGAATCATTTTTGGGGCAAATTTAGTGCTGTTTTCATGTCTTTGTATTCTTTCTAAGTCTATGTTTGTCAATGTCAATTCAACCCTCCCTGAAAACAACAGAGCTACAATTAGAGATGTAAAAAGCAGTTTGTGTGTAATTTAAATGCTGCAAACTGGCAATCTTCTCATGAAAACCACAAACAATTACTTCCATTCTCATGCACCAGTGCATCTGGTTTACCACCATTTTTTATCCGGGATTGCATATGAATTGATAGTTAATTTCACAACTTAAAAAATCTACATATTTTTGACAGGGGTGAGTTATTATTTGCTTTTTAGTCACAGCACATTGCCATGCTTATGTGGTTAATGATTTAAATTATACCACTAACTAACCAAATAACAATTCTTTTCTCTGCTTAACTCAGCCAGTTTTCCTGGGTCACCAATATGGGGTGACTCTAATCCTTTCTGCATATAGGCCTAAATCCTGCTGTGTTGAGAACAATCAGCTATCTGGAACACTAGAAGAGAAAGAGCCCTTGAATAATATCAAAAAGGAGAAATTTTGTTTCTATTTGATCTGTACTTTGCCATTTCTGATTAAAAGCAGAATAAAAAACCTTAATGAAAGTAAACCCATCTTTGAACAATCCCCAAATAGGCCTGTTGCACGGAAGGGCACCTTCATTAAAGAAAGATTTACAGACTTCGTAAAACACATGTATTTGCATCTATTTAGTTTATACATGGAGAAATCACATGTGGGGAAAACATTTGAATAAACAAAACCACAGAGATAATGAAAGCCTTTGGTACAACATTGATATGCAAGAACATCCTTCAGGTTCACTCAAGAGGAAGTGAGCTTTAATGCAAAGGCATTAGTAATGGACTTTCTATTTTCTTATTAGAATTAACCTTGATCTGCAAGAAAAAACTTTTTCTTCACTATTGAATACATATTTCTCTCCATCTAATATATTCTACTAAAACCTTTTTAAAAAGTGGCACTTATACTGGAATTTATTATTCGTGAAATGGGCATTGCCAGGAACAAAATAACTGAGAAAAACATTTATTTTTGAAGGAAACAAGTTGTTTCCACAGATCATAATGGCATTATAGGGAATGCTAGAATTTCCTTCGCAGCAGGTATTTTCAAATAGGAGAGATTCTCCCCACTAAAGAAGAGTTCATCCAAAATCTGCCAAAAACAGAAAAATGAACTAGATTATTCCTTAAAATTCATTCCAAGCCTATTCTTTTATGCCTCTAGTTCCCAATTGGTAGTTCTTAAAATCAGAGCAGCAAGTGGAAAATGTGATTTATTAACAAGCTATAAGCACAGTCTGATTCAGCCTCACATATATTTTAATATTTTAAGTTTGAATTCTACAGTTTGAACTCAATACCATATGATAGCATTACTCTGTCTCCTTTTCTCATGAGCTTGGTAGGACATAGTGTGTGAGAAAAATAGACTCACACATATTCCAGAGTTTGTCTAATGCAATACAGTGACTCCTTAGGAGGCATAATATCTGCTGGCTGTTTGACAAGTAAAAATAAAAATACATGAATAAAAAGTTCAATTAAAAACTGGAGCAAAGTGTTGTCATTCCTTAGACTTGATACCTAAAGCAGAAGGGCACCTACCTTTGACATTTTGAGTTAACATGAATATTTATTGAATTATGCTGTTCAGCATGCTAATACAATATGAAGTCCAATTCTTGCACTCACATAACTTCCAGAGCTAAAGTACAAGAGCCTCTACTCACCCCTTCTACGTATTTCATAGACCTGAGTCCTGGTACCCTCTGAGATATGTATGTATAGTAGGAGTTTAGAGATTCATTCAGAAGAACGAAAAGTACAAATTACATGCGGAAGAACACTAGAATAACTGGAAAAATAGAAGTAACCCAAGTACTCATGCTTCCAAAAGCCCAGCAAAGATTCTTAAGGTCTTCATGCACTGTGAGCTCTAATTGTAGTCAGACTAATGTCGGGATGCAAACATTCAACTCTTGCCACTGTTTAAAGACCCACCTAATCCTGAGGATATTACTATTCCAAAGGACCCAGGAATTCTAATTTGACTTCACATTTGCACCTGGAATTCAGTTCACTGTGATCTTCCTAAGGACACTAACAAGGTCCCTAAACAGAATTGACTCTCATAATCCCTTAAAGATATTTCAAATCCCTAAAATTGCCCTAGAACTAAATGTGGGAAATAAATGACCAGAGATTCTTCACTGAGGCAAATCCAGCTTTTTGCGTGAGATGCTTTTGTTTTGCAGTGATTTCTTGGTATAAGAGTTGGTAATGAACATCCAATGGATACAACCTCAGTGATTTGAAAAACCTATGAAATATGTCATCTGTGTTGAATATGTAATGTTAAACAACATAAAACACAGCCTTTGCCCGTTAGGAGTTGATTTTAATTAACAGTATAAAGTATTTTTTGCTAATCCCTTTCAGTTCTATAAGTATACACTTGTCAAGAATAAAATGACATCATATTATGCCTTGTTATACTGTTATTTGCTTACTTGTCTTATTCTTGTTAAATGTATAGTTCCTTTATACCATGGCTTATGTTGTGCTTATTTTCTGAAAACTTAGAGAATCTTACACGGTGACTTACTCATAATAGTTGTTCAATAAATATTTGTTGACTTGAATTATTTACTGCCACAGAGATATTGTTAGGGTTATAGAGGGGGAAAATTCAGCTTGCCAGACTCTCTTGTAAACATAAACTCTCTTTATATAGACAACAATATTAAGTGTTTTCAACAGGTCAAACATGGGCATTCAGCCCAGGTTGGAGTCCAGCTTTGTCATTGGATACTATCTCATGTGTTTCTGTTCCTTCAAATACAAGCCTTACTTATATCTTCTTGTTGCTTTTTTAACTCAGGAACAGCTCAGAGTTACTTTGCTGGGATACATTTTTTGCCTATTTACAGATAAAATTACAGATAAAATCAGTTTCAGGAGGAGGTCAGTAGTTCTGTGGGAGCAGTGTGAAAGCCCATGGTGGGAAATGCAGTGTTGTTGTTTGCTGCTTTTCACACACTATTTCCTGACAAAGTTTTTAGTCAGGTTCTGTAATAACACTCAGTCCTTTCTCTGGAAGAAATGATAGCTTTTCTTAAGGATAACAAGATGCGGCTTCTTATCATGAGAAAAACTATTAGCCGTTGTGAAAGACGAAAAGTTGCTAGAATTACTTACAAATATGCATTTGATATTTCAACAATATAGGTTTGGAAAGCAAAACAATTAAACATAAACAAGCTCCAAATAATACAAGTCAGATTTCAATGGAGTTTGAGTTAGAGTTTGCAGTGAAGGCTGACTTAACACTGTCAAAGTGTAAGTTGTTTGTGTTGAGTTGAAATGCTATGCTGACTTTCTTTTCTGACAAAACATAATCCTTTCTATTCCTCTAAGTTACACAGCCAGGAGGAACCACAGAAGAGCGCAGAAGGTTGAGACCTCAATAAGAAATAACTGCATTGACAAAATTTTTTCAACAATCGGTCATCTCCATGGCACTGAGATATAGGAATATCACTCATCCAGCTAAATACCAACACGCACATGCTCTTTCACTCATCTTCAAAAATCACCACAGTAACAAGGACTATATTCCAAGTAAGAAAATGTGAATTTCAAAACCAACAGAAAATGTACTCTGATCTCAGAATGACTCTTTCATTGGCAGTCACAATTTTTTTTTAATAACATTCACTCATTGTTCCTCCAGGACGAGAAGATCTGTCTGTGAGATCTCTTCCAATTCTTAAGCACCCATTTCTAGAGAAACCAATTTTTAAATATAGTTTCTCTTTCATAAGAAGGAGTTATACATGACATTGGTTGTATGGGATGATTCTAAAAGAAGCATAAAATTAGAAACACCTACCTGGACTATTGCATGAAAGAAAAATAAACTTCTTTTGAGCTTTTAGATTTTTGCTTTATTTGTTAAGTCAGCTGGCCTGCCCTTACTAGCTGTAGCTGAGCTTTCAGAAAGAGAGTTTATAATTATATATACCATCCCCACTGCTCAGTCTCAGTAACTAATTCAATAGCTTTCTACACTAGATGGGGAGGCCACGGGCAAAGACGTTTGGAGAGTCCACCAATGATAACATATGTGGTATAATGATATTGATGGTCAAATGCTCCAGAAGCCCTTTGGGAGACCAAAATGCCACAATGAAAGAAGAGGACAAACGCAAACTTCAGCACTCCCACTAACTACCCTCAAATATACAGAAAGAACTTAGATGGTCAGAAGTGTTCCAGCAAACAGGCTGGGTTTGACTGACCATCTTATTGAATCCCCAGTTGAAAATGGATTGTCTTCATTAAACAAACCTATTTTTCCCAATTTTTGCCCTGCCCTTTTGTTTTTCACTGCAATTTTTGCCCAAACTTCATACCAAGCTTTATTTTTTTTAAATTTCTGAACAGTTCTAAACTATTTAAATGGAATGAAAATGAAAACATGAATCAAACACATATACACACACATAACTTTTGAATTATTCTTGATATGCATCTATAAATCACAGAAATAGGACATACATACAGGGCAAAATTATGATGAAAGAGGAAATCTATGGATAGATTTCCTATAGTGCCCAAGGGATCAGCTCTGGCCACTTCTTGTTGACATTATTGACATTATCTCGGTGTATCCTGATAAAACATATCATGCCATTAACAGCCACACATTACCAAAATAAGGATACAGAGAAAAAAAGCACTCTCCTGCATTCTTTTAAAATTAGTAAAGACTTCGTTAAATCAAAACCTAATTGTGAAAGAGTAACATGTAGATTCCCTTTGAAAAACTGACATGGATCCCCACTAATTTAAAAGTTGTCACTTATAAACCCAAAGAAATTGGCTTATTAAAATGGAACGCTAATGGAAGTTTCTGTTGCTCACAGATGACAGGACAGAGGATTGAGGGGAAGAAGGAATGAATGTGTATGTCTTGTGTTGCCTTTCATTATCTGAGAAGAAGCCTCTGACAGCAAGAGCCCCATCAGGAGAACGAAAACAAAATGAGTGTGGCAGGAACCACATTCTCCTAGTTTATTAATATGTATTATCTATAGCTCTAAGCCGCCAGGTGCCACAGATAGGTGGATTATTCTATTCAAGTATATTAATTTTAAACAAGTGCATGAAGAGAGGCTCAAGGACAATACTGTTTGGTAGATTTTATTTTATTTTTTATGTGACTGTTTGGAAAGCCCTTTTAGTCTGGCATAAGGCAAGAGAGCAGATTATTCTTTAAACAACTGAAAAATTCAGTGAATGCATTAACCTACCTTTTCAGTGAGTCATCCAAATAACACTTCAGCAGCACACACACACACAAACACACACACACACACACATACTTTCTCATTTTAAAAGTGTGTTTTACCTTATGTTTCTCCATGCTATCCGTGACTAACCTCAGAAAACCTGTGGATGTTAATATAAGATATTCTATGTTCCCCTTTACTCTTAAATAAACATCAAATGAAGCAATCTCCCTCATTCTCCCCCTCAAGACATGTTTAGTAATATCCTTCCCAATCTGACTCAAATTAGCTTCTTGACTTGCTCAGCACCTGTCAGTCATAGTGAAGTGAACATTCATACCATGTAGGGTTCATACCTAATTTCTGTCTAAACTCCTATCTTCAGGTCCTAGAAAACTATAGACTATAGTGGCAAATTCCACTGGCTGTGGATGCAAATATCTTGCCTATTTGCCAGTTATGCTGCTTCTTCACTGGGTGAATTTGGGTAAGAAAATTATATTTTCTGGACCTCAGTTTCCTCATCTTTGTCAGATTATTAAAAGTATCTTCTTATAAGTTTTTAGTAAAGAACTTAACACAGTTCCTTCTACATGGTCAAAAGTCAGAAAATATTAGCCTTTACTCTTATTATGTCCTATTGAACAAGCCACACAGCTTTGCTCTGATTTTCTTCCTTCTGCTTACCTTCAAGACAATGATATTTTGTCCTCATCTTAGGATTATTGTTTTTTCTTTAAGTTTTTTTTTATTTATTTATTTTGAGAGGGTGGGAAGGAGCAGAGGTGGGGAAGAGGGAGAATCCCAAGCAGGCTCCATGCTGCCAGCACAGAGCCCGATGCAGGGCTTGAAGTCACAAAACCGTGAGATCACGACCTGAGATCATGACATGAGTCAAAACTAAGAGTCTGATCCTTAACTACCTGAGCCACCCACACACCCCAAATTGTTATTGTTTAGAAATACTTCCTTCCCATTCTGGTAATGCATCCCACTCATTTGTCTAAATTACTTTTCTCTTTATCTTTATATTAACAAATGGTTTACTGAATCCCTCAAGGATGCAATGGCCTACAAAGCCCTCTATAAAGTAAATTCTATTCATAGCTTGACCTGTCCAAGGCAAGAGATTTAAGAAAGAGAATGAGAGAAGGTAAAGGAAGAAGAAAAGGAGAAAAGTCAACCAAATGAAATTTGGAAAGAAGCTGAAAGGCTTACAAGGGTTTTATCAAGCTTCAATCAAAATATGGTACGTGCAATGGCAGCTCCTATGAAGAGATGTTTAAGGAAGTTATGAAAACATGGTTTGCAGAGAATCTAGACACAGAAACAATCTTAGAGATAACATGCTATGCCCCAAATACTTTACAAATAAAGAAAGTAAGGCATAAAAAGTATAAAACATTTTTCTTTTATTGAATGGCATACTCAAAAATTAAACCCTAGTCTAAATTAAAAAGTATTTTTTTTTGTATTTTAGAGAGAGAAAGAGAGCATAAGCAGGGGTGAAGGGCAGAGGGAGAGAAAGAAAGAATCCTAAGCAGGCTCCAAGTTCAGCATGAGCCCTTTGCAAAGCTCAATCCTATGACACCAGGATCATGACCTGAGCTGAAATCAAGAATCAGATGCTCAAACAACTGAGCCACCCAGAAGCCCCAAAAAAGTAACTTAAAAAAAACTCTAGTTGCTTTACATTTAGAATAGAATTGTTATCCCCTAAATCTTTGTGTCTCCAGAGTGATTAACCTAAGAAGCCGTTTATCCATCCACTGATAAGAAGTCATCTTTAATTTAAGGCATTGGCCTATCTTCTCAACATTAGATGGACTTTTCCTGGAGTATGATTGTCTGCTGCCTTTCACTAGAATCAGATCTCAATGCCCCCACACATCTTCTGAAGCACTTTAGATGTATACCACGCAAAGCCAGCCCCACTTCCTCACTTCTGTCAGTGGAGTAAGCAGCCAACTTATGATATGCTTAAAAGAGAACAGAAGTTACGCAACTCAACACTATCTTCCCAGAAATTTTCATCATCTTTTTGATAACTTTTTAGGGAAATTACTGTTACATAGACATTACATTATTTCAATCTACCTCTTCTCATTTAATCCCTAAACACTAAAAATAGACATAACATGTACTTTTGAAATAAGGAATAAAATCTGGACACTGTTGTCCACATTTTCATCAAAATGGGATGTAAGTCTTTTAGGATGCAGTTAACATATCCAAAGGCACTAGGCAATGCACCATAAGCCTGGATTCCAACCCAAGTCTCACTGAAATCAAGCCCATTTACTTCACCTTCTACTTCACACCATGGTAGCCACTTCACTGGGTTAAAGGCATCATCTTCAGGAAGGTTTCTTTACTAATGGACGTTCAAAGTAGAGTAGACACTTACCAATCACTGTACAAAGTGAATATATTAGCGAACATTAGTTGATTGGAGTACCTCATAGAAAAGAAGCATTTAGGGGAAAAGGGCTCAAACAGGTGAGTTTTGATTGCACAGAAGGCTGAGGTGGGCCTGGTCGACAATGCAGGTTGCTGCAGCCATGCAGGAGGAGACCCTGCCAATCAAAGCAAGGCTGTGCATTAAGGATAGACATAGACGGTGAGGCAAAGAATCACTCCAGAACTCTCTCTAGACCAGCCCTGACATCCAACCATCATTTTAAATGTGAAGTGCTACTTGGATCTGATTTTGAGGGTTTTGGTTTTAGGATTTCACTGCTATTTTCACTCTGAAAGGTCATCAGAGAGTACGTTAGATGGAGATAACTCTGTCTCAGCTCAGTGTGCTGCTTCTATAAGTGTGCCCTCCTGAAAATAAACTACATCTGGCAACCACTCGTGTGAATTACCTAAATAAAAGACTCACACTGTTAATGGAGCACTTTCGTACTAGAAAAAGAAACCATTAGATTTGATGTTAAAAGAAACTGCTACTGTCACTCGCTTGATTGATTGCATCTTTTATTAGGTCTTCACTGAAATATTTTATGGTATTTTTCTTTTTAATCTGCTCCCCTTTGTTGAGATATTAAGAATGTATATTCTGAAAGTAGTGGTAAAAAATGTTGAGGAGTATAAAATTCAAGATCATAAAAGCCTTTTCATGGGTGGTATTATGAACATGCTGTCATGTGGAGTCTGGAATGTAGGTGTAAATTTTAGGGAGTGAGGATTATGCTGTAAAGGGAAGTGGAAGCATAAATTGGAGCTTTAAGTTGGTGAAAGAGAGGGAGTGAAGGCAAAGGAGAAGTAAGCCTGGGGCACCTATCACAACCATTAACACTAAGGCTTCCTTTGGTCATGGCCTTCCAACTAATGGTTTCTCAAGTGGTGTTTTTTCAAGGACCAGATGCAAACTCTCTTCAATGGGGTGTGCTCTCTTTGAGCCCCTTGCCCCTTTTATCACCTAGCACAGCCTGCGATCAGCCTGGCTAACACATCAGAAAATGTCCTTGTTTTAAATACATGTACCTCCATCACTGGGGACCCTGCTGCACTGGGTACAACCGGAGCATCTGTGTATCTGGAGGACAAGGAATTTGGCACATGATGAAACAGACGCAAGTGATACACACAGGAAGAGGAGTGTGAGATAAAGAGTTGTTACAGAACACTGACTGGCTAAATGTGTACATGGAGCTTGGGGCCCATAGGACTCTGAGAGACAGCTAATAATCATCATGACAGGCTGTCAAGCTTCCATTTTTCCCTTTCCTGTTTTGCATATTGACCCTGAACTGGGTGGCATGTTCATTTTCTATGCCTCACCACGTAGCATCAGGGCTGGGCCAGCCTTGGCTGGTATCTGTTACTAACTAACGAGCTGCTGCCTTTGACAGTGTGGCAGAACCGCATGCTTATATTTATAAATGTCATGCACAGAGACTCGCTGGTGGGAAAAGCTGCTGAGGGTGCCATGCTGACGATGTGCAGAGGATTTCAGGTGAGTGGGCAGAATCTCATTAGCAAGGTCTCCCCTGTTCTTCCTGTCTGACTGCCAGAAAGCCAATGAGCCCAACAAGTACAAACATGGGCCCGGTAACAGTCGCCGTCTGCCTGTACTTGGCGTGCTGACCTACACTCCCCTCTGACCGTTCCCAATTCATGAACTGAAACAAACCTTGAATTCTGAACATTCGTCATTGTCTTAGGTTGAATTCCCCAAAAGCATACCCTGAGACAAAGTTTTTTGTGAAAGTGATTTATAAGGAAGTCTTACCACAAAAAACAAAACAAAACAAAACAAAAAACAGTAGGGGGAGTGGAAAGTGGATCCACGAGGCGAGGAGTTTGTGGTAGGCACAACAACGGCCCCCCTCAAAAGAGATGTCTGCTTCCTAAAACACGGAATTTATGACTGTACGTGGCAAAAGGGAAGTAAGAATGCAGATGGAATTAAGGTTACTAATCAGCTGATCATAAACTAGGGAGATTATCCTGGATTATGTGAACAGGCCCCATCTAATTGCGACAGTCCTTAAATGTGAGTGCCAGAAGAATAGTCAGGGAGATGGTGGCATGGTGGGGGCTGAGCTGATGCCCTGTGCCAGCTCTTAGACGTTGGGAGCTACATACAAGGACCAGAAAGAGGCCTCTAGGACCAAAAGGCAGATAGCCCACAAGGAAATGGGACCTCAGCCACATGGAACCGAATTTTGTCAAGGAAAAGATCCTCCCATAGCTCCCACAAAAAGGAACACGATCCTACCAACACCTGGGAGCCCTGCAAGACCCAGACAGCTCTTCTGCAGAACTCTACAATTACAGGTTTTTTGTTGTTTAAGTCACTAAAATTGTGATTTTTACAACAACAATAGAAAGCTTACAGAGGTAAAGTAAAGATGTGATATGAAATAAAGTACCATACAGGGTAATTAAATGAATTTCTAGGAGGAAACCTGGTGGCATATAAAAACCTCAGAGTTTTTATATCAGGGACCAGATGCTGAGTATTATACCATGGGGCACCTATCAAGCATTGCTTAAGGGCAAAGAGTATGGAGAGGCAGTGGAAAACCTAATTTTCCAGGAATTTCCTGTTCTCTGCATAAGGACAGATTTCCAATAAAGAGGTGCAGGGGCTGGCTGAAGACAAAGAAAGCAATGAGAGCCAGTGTTGTGGGAAAATAGTGAAGGGATCCAGGGGGTGTGCAGGCAGGTGCTGACACTATCTGCTACAACCATCCATCATAATAAATATGCACTCTCCCAAAATCTATCATGTAAATGAAACCACTAAATAGCTCAGGAGATGCAACACAAGCTTTTAAAGCAACAGAGCATGGTCAAATCCCAACTTTTTTGTGACCTTGTGTGAATTATCTACTCTCTGTAAGTCTTAATTTCTTTGGAAATAAAATAGATATTATTAATGGGCAATTCTCTAACCCAGTTTCCACAAAGACTGAATAAATGATTGACTGGAAAGCACCTTACACAATGCCTGGAAATCAGCGAAAGTTAGTTCTCTTCCTCTTTTCTTCCTTGACCTTGGACTTCAGGACTTACCTCAACTTTATCTGTCATAGGAGGGGAGATCAACATTGAATTTTAATCTGGGTCTCATCATCCTGCATATATTTATTTTCTTTCAGTTTATGAAAACTTCAGTTTCCTCCTGACTTTACAAAAAGCCCTCTCACTTCTTCAAAACCTCCTCTAGATACTGAGATTTTCTTTATTTTTACAGCCAAATTTATAAAACAATATTCTATACTCCAGTCTCTATCATCTCATCTTCCATTTACTTTTAAATCCAGTAGGGTCTACCTGCTGTTTCTGTCCTCTAATGTGTTTTTCCTTGAAAAGTATCACACTATTTGCCAAGCCTACTGTTTCTTAAGCTCACGGTAATATTTGACACTGTTGACCACTGCTGAAATGGGTTCTCTCCCTCAGTTGTTCATGGCTTACCCCCGGCTCTGCAGGTATTTCTCTTACTCTGTTTCTCTCTGAAGTGTTAAACATCCGGCACCTGCAATCCCCTTTACAGTTCGCACCTTAGACTCTCAATTTAATAACATCTGTAATTGGGGATACCTGGGTGGCTCAGTCAGCTAAGGGTCTGACTTTGGCTCACAGCATGATCTTGTGGTTCATGAGCTCGAGGCCCATGTCAGGCTCTGTGCTGACAGCTCAGAGCCTGGAGCCTGCTTCAGATTGTGTGTCTCCATGTCTCTCTCTCTCTGCCCCTCCTTCATTCATGCGTGTTCTCTCAAAACTAAATAAACATTAAAATAATAAAAATAAATAACATCTATAATTGTAGCCAATATTTATTGGCATTTACCATGTACCAGGCACTTGACTAAAGACTTCACATGACACAAATGGTAGTTACTATGATTATTCCTATTTTACAGAACACGAAACTAAGGTTTCCAGAGATAAAGTAACTTGCCCAGAGTTACACAGCCCATAAATGGTAGAGCCAGGATTTGAAACCAGGAAGCCTGATTCATACCCAGTATTTTATTTAGTTTCTATTCCTAGTTATCCTTCCCTGTGTAGCTCTTCAGCTACTAAACATTTGCCAGTGACCAGCAAGTTTCTATCTCTGGGCTAATATCTCTGCTGAATTACAGAACCATGTGGCTCACCTGCCTCCTAGACAGATCCTCTCATAGGTGCCACAAGTATTTCACTCTTTGTTCCTCAACCCCAACCTCACCCCCATCAGATAACCTGCCCCATGCTTCCTGTCCTAGTAAGTAGCACAGATTCAGTTGCTGAATGACATTGCAGTCTGCGGCTTTCTCCATATTCAGCAGTTACCAGGTGCTATCAACTATAACACTACCATAGCTCTGGGACCCCTCTGTAAATCCCCAACTTTCACAGACTTATTTTAAGCCACCAGCATTTCTGTGTAAACCACTACAGCTGATTCTTAACCGAACTGTCTGCCTTCAGTCTCACTGCAAATCCACCCTATTGCCTAGGTTAGTTTTCCAATCCACAAATATTATTACATTAGGCTTTAATAGTTTCCATTAAATTCACAGGGAAGTACAAAATCCAAGTTTGGCTGAGAAGGCTGGCTGAGATCTGGGCCTCCACCACTTTTCTAGTCTTATCTCTTATGTAGGCCCCCATTGCCATACCAAAATATTGCAATTTCCCAAGAGGACATGTCTTCTAACTCCTCTGTGCCACTACATATGCTCTCTCTTCTGCCTGGGGCTTGGTTCCTTGCCTAACTACCTGACCTATGCCTATCTATCCTTAAACACTCACTCAAGCCCAGAAGACGTCTCTGCTCTCATATTGCAAGCGAAATGCAATCTCTTTGTGCTTCCTCTATGATTATTTCAGTATGCATTTTCCAGAGTGATTATCATACCAGGTCTTGTAATAATTCACATTCTTATCCATCTCCTCAACTAGACTCTGCTCATGGAGAGCAGGGATTGTGTCTCATTCAGTACATAACCCCAGTACCCAGCCCACAGTAGGAGCTCCCTAAGCATCTACTGAACGAAAAAGGCACACCTAAATCAACAGATAAAGAGTATATTACATTATGGCTGCACACCCAGACCTCTAAGGTTCCCAAAAACACTTAACACATGCTTTTCAGGTACTTATTATCTAGAAGATATCAATGTAGATACTCTTGACACCATATGGCAGTCACAACCCTGAGCACGCATCAGGAAAACCACACCTGAAAATGTTTTATCTGAGACACTGTCTCAAAGAGAAAGGGACACAGCCATCTGTGAGGAAAAATTTCTGTGACTCTACTTACAGTGGCATGTAGCTACTCAAGATATTAGCCAAGACAGTCAAACAATATTTTGCACTTTAAGATTAAGTCTGAGAGGATACTTATTTGAAGAAAAGAGAGATTTCCAGGGGTGGCAGAGGAATCCACTGTATTCTCAGGAAATTGGAACAGGATATTTTTTCCCCAAAATACAAAATTTACAAAGGCAAAGAAGAGGGATTCAAACATCCCTCCTTTTTTTAGATTCTATCCAGGTCTTTCTTGGAGAAAGTCACAAAACAGAAAGGAAAAGAAAAGGAGCAGACAGGGATTTTTCATTCTTCTGTTTGCTAACTGTGCAGTGGAAGGAAATTGCTGTTAGCAACAATGTTATTATATAGAACATAAAGAATAAAGCACCCTGAGAAGTGTCTATTTTTAGAGCAAATACTTGGATACGATTGTGCAGTCTCCTGCCAATGGCAAGGAAATATGCAAGGCCTATTGGAAATAGCCCAGAAGGAGACCTGAGTTCCAGAACTAACTCTGACCTTAGCTTCCCCAGCTAGTGTTTCCTAAGATTTCTTTTCTCAGTCTGGAGAAGAGGAGGTGAAGCAGATGGTCCTTAAGTTGGCTTAAAACTCTAACTTTCCAAGATCCTCTCCTTTGCTTCTCTGTCAGCAAAGACATCACTTGCTACAGTGGAGGCTGGAATCCAGCCAGAGGAAGGCAAAGAAATATGATGCCCAGATGACCTAGGCAGTTGTGGCACAGAAACCTCAAGAATGAGATGAACACGATTTCACTGACATGCTATGGCCACCCTCGCTGTGATGAGTCAACTGAGGCTCTGAGGTGCATGGTAGCAAGAAATGTTAGCAACAGGGTAGGAGAAAGGAAAAAGAATGATCTTGCTTTACAGATCCCCCACTTCCTTCCATTCCAAACTCTTGAATTCTAGATTAGAGAACAGCAAATTGAGGAGAAGTTTGGTATGTGGGCTGGTGAGTGGCTAGCCAGCTCATCTTTCAAACACACCCACTAAGTAAGTTGTTAAACTGAAGCTATTTTTTTTAAGTAAAATTCTATGTGCGTGGGAATGAAAGAGGGCCATTCACAGAGAAAGGACAGAAGTTTGATTGTGCTTGGGTTCTGAGAAAAGGAATAGATAAAAAAAAAAAAAAAGTTCATTCAGGTGACCTTCCCAGGTACCAGATTGAAAAATGCCCATTTGTAGCAACTGTACAGCAGAAAAGATGGGATGGGTTTTTAAGGAAGCAAATAATAAGTTACTTACACTTTTTAAAAAAGATGTATTAAACTATTTAAAATCAGAACAGTGTGGGGAACTCAGACAGGCTCCGGAACCTGACAGTCTCAGACTGTAAAAAGAGTGAGCAAGTTCACACATTCTCAGCCCTCTCAGCAATATCCAAATAAAAATAAACAGCTCAGGGACCTACAGAAAAGGATGCTGTCAGTGGCACGGTCTTCTTATTATGTCTTCTTCCCTATTTCTGTGTTTATACTCCTATTTATGCATGTATATCTGATGTATTTAGTTTTACATTTTCTTCTCCAAAGCCTGTCATCTCTATGTTTAACAGATTTTTTTTCTTTCACTGTTTAACCACATGAAAAGGAAGAACACAAAAATCCTAGGCTAAATGGTATATTGTCCCTCCTTAGGGCCATTGTGAAACCTACAGTCACAGTGTGCTCTTTTGCATATGGAACATGTGAGGATAAAAATGTCACAATTTGCTCTTCTAACTTTTGTGCCTTCAGTCAAGATACCATATTTATGCTTCCTCATTCCACTTTCCCTTCCAGAAAACACAGTGGCTTTCTCTGGGCATCCTCTTACAGTATTTGTGATTATTGTTGATCTTTCTCTGTTGTGTTTCAACGTTTATTTATTTTTGGGACAGAGAGAGACAGAGCAGAACGGGGGAGGGGCAGAGAGAGAGGGAGACACAGAATCGGAAACAGGCTCCAGGCTCTGAGCCATCAGCCCAGAGCCCGACGCGGGGCTCGAACTCACGAACCGTGAGATCGTGACCTGGCTGAAGTCGGACGCTTAACCGACTGCGCCACCCAGGCGCCCCTCTCTGTTGTGTTTCTACTTTATCTTGCTGTTGCTGATCATGTGGTTTGTGGCAGGAAACTTGTAAGGTACACCTGGCCTGCGTTGTGTCATTTCGTGCTGAGACCTCCTTTTCCTGAATCATTTCCCTGACACCGGCCTCCATAACAAGGCTGCTGCTGCTTCCCTTCTGCATGGGCCCTTGTCATCTTCCTGGCTCAAGGTTTCTCCCTTGCTTCTGCCCTTTCCCCTGGCTTCTTGGTCCCAGCTGCCTAGACACCAAGCCTCTGTCCTGACACTTAGTCCACAGACTAAGTCACTCCCATCCTGATGCCTCCACATACACTCCAGAACCTTCTTTATTTAAGTAGGGAAAGCACAGCACCTTCATATATACAAGCCTGAATATGAAGCAGTGAGATTGATTCCACAAATTTCATACCAAAATAAAGTCTTACTGCTTTATAGTCATAGTTATATTTGTCTGTTTATATTCCTATTTATATATGCATATAGAGATACTGTATTTAGATTTTTATTTCCTTCCCCTACAACTGTCATTCTATTTTTAACAGATTTTTCGCTCTTCAAATATGGCAAGAAAAGACAGAATGATGCAGGTGAGTTGCTGCTGCTGCTGCTGCAGAACAGGTGGGAACCAAGAGCACATTTAAAACAAAAAATAAAGTGTGATTTCCCTCAAGACTATTCTTCAGGGATTGGATTTTCGAAAATGAGCCTAACAGATCTTCAGAATATCTATATTCCGCTCAGTTCTGACACTAACGACCTGAAAATGAGGGCTGTGGATTAGGAAATTTAGTTTTTCACACATTTTGGGTGGGACAATGCTGAATCTTGAGGTCATGACCCTTACCCATGATTCAGGCTTTTTGGGTGTCAAATGTTAATGGCGATCCTCAGACATTTCAACTAGGCATACATTGGGACAAACGCCACCGAGGAGGGCTGGACTACTTGTAACGGAGAAACAATGGATGGACAGTTTGAGTAGAAAGGCCTTCATGGAGCATGGCTTTAGATTCTCACTTTTTGTGAAACAGGAGGACAAAGAGATGGATGGCGCAGTGTGGCGATTTCTAAGATATTGATTGATCTTGGAACATTGATTGATTTGATCTTGGCCTACTTGCTTATGATTTTGGCAAACTGTTAATTCATTCCCCCCAAAGGATTCCCCTTTTCCATAAAAACAGGCATTTGTATAGGTTGGCGGAAGCACAAAAATAGAAGAAATCCAGAGATATCAGTGATGTTGAGTATCAGAACCATCCTAAGAGCCTGGACCAGCCAGACTAATCCTTTCTATACAAGTCATTTTTTGGAATCGCGGTTATACCAACATAACCCTTACTTTGGCTTAGCTTGATACAGAAATTAGCACCTGGGGGTGCCTGGGTGGCTCAGTCGGTTTAAGCCTCTGACTTCAGCTCAGGTCATGATCTCACAGTTTGGAAGTTCAAGCCCCACGTTGGGCTCTGTGCTGACAGCTTGGAGCTCTGTCTCCCTCTCTCTCTTCCCCTCCCTTGCTCGCACTCTGTCTCTCTCTCACTCAAAAACAAACAAACAAACAAAGAAACTGGCACCTGGAAACAGGATACCAAGTAACAAAACCTAAAAATACTTCTAATCTGGATTAGACATTAGGTGGTAGGCAGCAAAGAACTAGATACTGCCTGCTGGTCTTCTATACCCCATGTTAAGTCTGGTAACTTAAAGCTTTAGCAAAACTTTCACCTGTGTTAACTCAGAAAGCAGACTGCATGCCCAAGGGGCCTATAGGTTCTAGAGGAAGTGGTGGGAAACAACCAGAAGTTTAGAGCTTAGTTGTTCCCTGCCACCTTTAATAAAATACCTAAGAAAGAGGTAACCTCAGGCGAGAATTTGCCAGTTTGAAAGCAGACGTGGAAAGAGCTACACATCTGCTAAGTGAGACACTCTATCTGCTTACAGACCGAAATCTGTATCTGTACTTAAGAAACCAGAAACTGGAGACCCAGAGGATTGGAGACACAAACTGGATTGGTTCTACACCTGAGAAGAACAGAAGTCTATTACCTGGAGCCTCTCGCAAATTTCTCCCATGAAGATGTCTTGGCATAATGTGCATCCAGTTTAGAAATCAGTTAAAGGGTGCTATCTTCTGAGCCAAACCTAACTGAAGAAACTGGGGGATGGACTGGGCAGAGATGCCAGCAAATAGAAGAGAATCAGCAGCCATAAGGACTATGTCTAGAAAAAAATTTATTTAAGGTTAACTGTCAATATTAATGGCTGGAAAAAAATAGATTGAAGGCTTAAGTTTTTTAGAAAATTGTGTCACCAAAGAAACCACAAGTATGAGAGGCTTCTGGCCTGGTTCAGCCAGAGCAGACTGCAAAAACTTTACCTTTCAATACCCACTTCAGATAGAGAAAAAGTCATTAGTGAGACTATTACACGGGATAAAGTTGGGATCCTCGGGGGAAATGGGAACTCTCCCAGAAAGCAGAAAAAGGGGGAGCAGATGGACTCACTCCACTTTCTTTCTGCTCAGGCAGGAAGTCTTTGTAATAGCTAAGGGCTGTTGTATTTCCAATGTTTCTGTTTTATGAATGGGATTTTGAATTGCAGTTATCATATTTTAGGCTGATAATTTTTCCATTGGGTGTAATGACTAGATCACAAAGAATTTCATCTGGACCTATTAAAGAAAACTATCCATCATCAGCCAGAGTTCCTAAAGTTTAATCTGATGCAGTATTGGATGGGACTTTAGACTGTCTCTCTTGGAACACAGGGAGATGGTAAAAAATATATGTACATAGATATTTAGGGGCCATTGTGGCATATTGCTAGCTGTCCCTCAAAATCTGCCCTCACATACCTTCATGGCCATCCAGCTAGAAATGACATTTTCCAACATCCATGTAATATGAGAAGAAGAAATGTTTACATTTTGAAACTTCACTCTTTTTTTTAAAGGAAATCTCTTGATCCGGATTTTTCCCTTTCCCATAAACTAGAACACAGCCATGTTAGCATCCCACATCCTAGCTGAGGCCTTGTCACTTAGGACAGTGATCTAGAGGAGGGTGAATATGGCAGACAGAAAAAATACGGGTTCCTTGAGGACTTCATCACCCTGGACTGGCTGAAGTATTACCTAAAAGTAAACTCCATCTTTCTCAAGCCATTTTATTTCTGATTCCCTTTGTTTTAACAGCTTAGCCTTTGTTATAACTAACATATTATTCATATTTCTGTCCTTTCTTAGAACTACGGGGTTTTCTTGTCTAAGGTAGGACAATTCTAGGAAGTCATCTCCAAAAATAAAGAAAACCTCCAATTCATAGAAAACAAACTAAGAAATTAAATAGATGAAAAATCAAACAGATCTATTTTACACCTCAGTGAGGACTACAGATAACTATTATTATTAAGAGTGAAAATACCTTATTGTCCTCTTGTGTTTTGTTTCATGGGCTCTGTCTGCTTTCTTTGTTGTTAGAGTAATATGATAGCATCCAACAAAACAATATGTATTTATTTTGCAACTCCTACATTACAAGCACACAATCTTTTCTTCGATTAGAGAGAAGAATGAGAGATGCTGTGTTTTTTTTTAAGTTTATGTATTTATGTTTGAGAGAGAGACAGAGAGAGTAAGCAGGGGAGGGACAGAAAGAGAAAGAGAGAGAGAGAAAGAATCCCAAGCAGGGTTTGCACTGTCAGCACAAAGCCCGATATGGGGCTCAAACCCATGAACTGTGAGATCATGAGATCATGACCCTAGTGGAAAACAAGAGTCAGACACTAAACTGACTGAGCCACCTAGACACCCCAAAAGATGTTGTATTCCTACATTCATTTCCACAATGGACAGAAGAAAGAGTCCCAGGTAGAAGACACAGATCTCTGATGAATGGGTAAGAAAAACAAATAAGGCTCTGAGATCAGAGCCTAATCTCTGTTGCTTCCAGAGAAGCAAAACACCAAGAGCATGCACCATCACTCATCACTTCTCCATTTTGATTCATCAGTCCTTTTGTGCTGTTTGCCCTCCCTCAGCCTTCAGAAAGTCAATCAGGCTGAAATCATAAGGAAACAAATTACAAGATGGCCAAAGAAAGCAATGGACTTGGGGAAAATGATTATTTATATATTTGAAATCTTTTTAAAGAAATTCCAAACAGGTCTGAAAAATTTTTCTAAAGCTACATTTAAATTTTTACAAGTGAATACTCCAACTTACAGGTGGATAGGGAACAGTGAACATGGAATTGTTTGATCCAGTAGGTTAAGTAGTAGGCAGAAGATAATAGAGAATAAATTGCCAGCAGATGTTGTTGTTGGTTCAGAGCCTGGGACTGCCAAATAAGAATAGGCTGCTGGGATATCATAGAATATAAATGACTTTCTCACTCTGGGTGATTTAATTTCACTGAGTTGAAACTTGTAACTATTTATTATGGTGAGGCCAATATAGCTGAAAAAATTTTTAAGTTTTAAAAGTATTTCTTTACATGGATAGAGGTCAGTGTGGTGGATGCAATGGTACACCAGTAAGACCCCACCCAGGACTGAATCAATGTTGCAGGAGAGCCAGCTCTCTCGGTGACTAAGGATGCCAGCGTCCTTCCCCCAAGACTGGTCTATGCAGACAGTAATAAATCTCAGCCCCGTGGCCCCAATTCAGGACAACTCTAAGGAGCCATTACATTATCTTTGTGATGACTGCATCACAGTTTGACCTCCCCCTAAACCCATTCCTGCTTCCTTCACTCCCTAGTAAATGTCGATCCAAAAACACTCTCCAATCAACCTCTTACATGCAAATCTCCACCACAGAGCCTGCTTCTCAAAAAACCCAACCTGAGACACAGGGATAAGAAGGATAGTCTATTACCCAGATCTAAAATGGAAAATTAATCATTCTAGAAAGACAATGGACTATAATACTCCTTAGTTAGTTAGTTTTGCACTATTTTTTAAATTTTTTATTTGAGTATAGCTGACATTTGAGTTACATTAATTTCAGGTGTACAACATAGTGATTCGACAAGTTTATACATTATGCTATGTTCATCACAAGCATAGCTACCATCTGTCACCATACAACGCTATTACAATATCATTGACTGGATTCTCTACAGTGTTACCTTTTATTCCTGTGTCTTATCCATTCCATAATTGGAAGCCTGTATCTCCCATTCCCCTTCACTCATTTTGCCCTTCCCCCAGCCCCCCTCCCCCTGGCAACCATCAGTTTGTTCTCCATATTTATAGATCTGATTCTGTTTTTTGTTTGTTTATTCGTTTGTTTTGTTTTTTAGATCCCACATGTGAGTGAAATTATATGGTATTTATGTTTCTCAGTCTGACTTATTTTACTTAGCATAATATCCTCTAGGTCCATCCATATTGTCATAAATGGCAAGATCTCATCTTTTCTTGGCTGCATAACATTCTTGTGTGTGTATGTGTGTTTGGATACCACATCTTCTTTATCCATTCATCTATCAGTGGACACTTAGGTTGCTTCCATATCTTGGCTATTGTAAATAATTCTTCAGTAAACACAGGAGTGCCTATATCGTTTCAAATTAGTGTTTTGTTTTCTTGGTATAAATAGTCAGTAGTAGAATTATGAGATCATATAGTATTTCTGTTTTTAACATTTTTGAGGAAACTCCACACTGTTTTCTACAGTGGTTGTACTAATTTACCTTCCCACCAACAACGCATAAGTGTTTCCTTTTCTCCACATCCTCACCAACATTTTTTATCCCTTGTCTTTTTTGATTATAGCCATCCTGACGGATATAAGGCAGTGTGGTTTTGATTTACTTGGGGTTGAAGTAAGTGGGGGGAGAAATGGAAAGGAGGTGTCAAGTTCTCTTGACTAACTGTAGCCTCCTCCTCATTGATTGATTACACTTTCCTTGCTAACCCTGAATGGTCATCTATGTCCAATTAATGCCAGAAGTCCAAGTCCTGACTGAGGGGTTGTTTTTCAGAAGTTACCAGGAGGCCCTGGAGATTCTCTTCATTTCTCAGTTCTGTGAAAGAGGAAGCTATGTCTGGTCATACCTCCTAATCCCCTCAACTCCTGACTCCCCCACAATACAAGATGATGGAGTAAAAACTGACATACCCCGCTATCCCATGAGGAGAAGAAGGGAAATTTGCAGCACTTAAACTTGAGCCCATGAGGTTCTATTGTTCTGTTTGCTCCATAGATCGTCCTTTACACAGTCTGGGATGAGAATGAGAGGGTGCTGGAGTAAAGGTCGGAGTTCATGAGCTAATAATTTGATGGAGTTTTCTGGCCCCAATTGCTGCTGGCTTTTGGAGGTTCTCACTTTAAATTTGAAGGTAATTAATGCCTCTTTGCTCAAAGAATACTAATCAGCTATTCTGGGTCAGCAGGAAAATCTCACTCAGTATCTTCATAATATGAAACTGGCACTTAAAACCATTTCTAAAATCTGCCCCCACCCAAAATATTGCCTATTACCAAATTAGTCTAGATTGTATAGTGAGATAATGCTGAGCCCCTGAATTTAGCATTTGAATTTCCAAAGCAGTTGTTACATTGATTAATGTATGAGAAAAGTGTTGCTTCATCTCTTCCCTTTGTATTTGTGGATACAGAACAGTGTGGTACAAAATCTGATGATGACTAGAATGCCCACATAAATAATACCTTATTGGTTTGATGGGGCATTCTAAGTACAAGCCTTATGATTATAGCACAAGTTGAGTGAAATTTTCTGTAATTATTCTGTTTCAATTCTACACATTGAATCCTGCTGTACATGAAATTCAGCACAACTTCAGGTTTTATCTCATAACTAGATGCCATCATTAATTTGCTTTTGTGTTATTTGAAAACAGCCCTCTATCGTAAATAGTTTGCTTCATACAATTTTCCTAACAACAACAAATTGAATCCTTAAAGGCATGTCTGTCAGAAGTCTATGAATTTGAAAAAAAATAGAAGAGAAAACAGCATCAGCCCTGTTTGTTAGCAACCACAACCTTAGTCCTCAAAACATCAACTTAAGAGAAGAAAAAGAAAAAAAAAGCACTATTGGCAATACAGTTTGGGCTCCCTTAATTTCATGCACTGTGACTTCAACAATTTCTCCATTTCTCATCTTATTTCTATAAAAGTAGCTTCATTTAAAAGCAGGGAAACCACATTTCATGCTCTTCAGTTTCATTAAAGTTATACAAAAGGAGCCTACCAAAAGGAGCCTCTCCTAATTAAACAGTTGTAGCAGATGAAAATATTGAAATGATGAATCTGAAAGGAAGCTGACACTATATGTTCCCCAGAATTTTTTATCATGACATGAAAAAAGGAACTAAAAAATTAAGATCTGAATCTTAGGATGAAGTGTCACATATGTCATTATAAAATGAAGAAATGAAGCCCACTGACTTCTTAAGGTAGTACAGGTGGTTTGAGACAACCAGAGAACAAAGGAATTTCCTCTGATCCTTCCTTAGGATAGGTTCTGTGTAGCTTCTGGATAGGGAATCTTCTCCTATGTTGGAAGGTTATCAGAGACTCACTCTTGTAAACTAACGGCAGTGGCTGGTTGATGCAGATGCCTTGGACTCCCACGAGAGTGCTTTCATCATAATTCAGCCCGAGTTATGGAGTGTGCTGGTTAATGGGCACTTGAGGTAAAGTGTTACCAAGAATAAGAGAGAGTAAAACTTAATGTGTTATTCCTCCCCTCCAGGACCTGCAAAATAAGCTTGCTTGATTGACAGTCGCCTCTCTCAAAGTGGAAAGAGTAATGACATGCTTCTCAGAGGCTTAGGAATGAGACTGCATTCTAGATGGCTTCTACCTCAACTCTGAAGGCACACAGAACAAGGTTTATAAAGCAAACACCATTTGTTCTGATCTCGGTAGTTATTTATTTCAGTGAGTTTCATTTCTTACAGCTCAGATTCTCAACCACTTACTGAGGTCTGATAAGTAGCTTAGAAATCTATACATTTCATATGAAATTTTATGTTAATGAATTTGTGGTCTGATTACTCATTGCCCTTTTCTCTGTCTTATATTATTTACAGGGTGTTCCAAAGATGAGCTTTCCAACCCCAATCCTATTAAACCCCAAAACTAGTTGGTATGTTATTTTGTTATAAGTAACAAAATGCTTCTAAGGAAGCATTCTAAGGAGGAATGCCTCTAAGGAGGCATTCACGTTAAAACCCTATAAACTTAACATTTGTATGTGTGTCTATCTATTGATAGATACATGTATATGTGTTTCTATATATATGTATGTAAATATAATGACAGCTTTTGACATAAGGCAATGAAATGTCTGGTTCTAACAAAATTTTTGTATCACAACAGTTTTCTGAGAGTTGAAAGTAAATAGTATGAGGAAGGGAGATTGTATGAGTAAACCACAGCCCTGAATAATAGTGAAAAGTTCTACACTGTGTGACCTAGACACACACTCTACATGAAAAAAAAAAAACAATAGATATAGATAATACTTACTGAAAGTTTACTATATACAAAATTCTGTTCCTTATGCTTTAGAAACAAGGCTTTAGGTAGATATCACTTTCAACATTTTACAGGCAAAAATCTGAGGCTTAAAGAGACTGAGTAAGTCACTCCAAGATAAAGTGACTATATAGTTTATCACCTAAACCAGAACATTTTTGAGAATGAAAGGAGCCATTAACTGGCAGGATGCTAGGACAGGAGGTATAAAAGGGAGCTATCCTAGACAAACTAGAATATATATGTGCTATTCTATTCAACAGCTGAAATTCAAACCCAAGAAGACAAAGTCTAGAGCCTGGAACTTTATTTTTTTTTAATGTTTATTTATTTTTGAGAGACGGAGCGCAAGTAGGGGAGGGAGGAGAGACAGAATCTGAAACAGGCTCCAGGCTCTGAGCTGTCAACACAGTCTGACTCAGGGCTCAAACTCCAGAATGGCAGTTCTGACCTAGGCCAAAGTTGGAGACTTAGCCAACTGAGCCACCCAGGTGCTTCTAGAGCCTAGAACCTTAACCACGAAGATACACTTAGTAGTTTCTTCCTTTATAAAGTAACAAGAAATAGAGGAATAATGTGCTTAGAAAGCATTGTAGCATAATACATACAAGTTGTCAAATATGGATAAAATAAAGTTGTGCTGGCACATACAACTAACTGACTGGGACTCATATCTTTTTTGGGGTGGAGGTCCAAAGTAAGCAAGTAATGTGAAAATGGAGTAGAGCCAAACTTTACTTTAAAAGCTTCACAATGATCAACATCATAACCAGGAGAACTGACTCCAACTGCAGAAATAACAGATTTCTACTCACCATCTCTTGTTCTTTCTCTCTTTCTCCCTTCTGAAGGTCTGGAGTTCAGTTCTGGTGAGTTAAGTGAGCATAGCATGAAATGTCATTGAATAGTTCTCAGTAGAATAAAACCAGTCCTCTGCATCAAGAAAAATGAGGGGGAAAAAACAATAAAAAATAGATTAGATGACACTTGCATAGAGAATGCATTTGAAGTGAGTGCATGAAGGATAATAATAGGCAGGGACAGGAGGTTAGGACATACCAGGCTGAGAGAACAATTTTCACCAGGATCATGAAAATGCCTATACCTGGAACATCAGACCCAGAGAAAGATGTAGTTGAAGAGTAAGATTGTGCAGTACTTTGAATATCAGCTCAAGTTTGGTCCTCATTCTATAATCAGTGTATGGTAGCCTTTGGTATGAGTCAGATTCACCCATGAAGCACTTTCTTATAAGAGCCATTATGTAGCATTAGAGAGCAGTTATAAAAGGAACAAAAGTTTTGCCAGGAAGAAGTTGCTCCTGAGGCCTAGAAATTAATTTGATGGTGAGATGTGGACTTGTGATTTTCATGTTATGCCCTTTGGTACTGGGTGTTTTGTTTGTTTGTTGTTGTTGTTTGGAGGAGATAGAGAAATATGTGCATGTAAATTTAATTTTTTATAATTAAAAAATTACATATACATACATAACCTCTCTTCTCAGTTCTCAGTTTAAGGGCATCTGACCACGGTGAAACATGAACATCTGCATATTTCAAAACATCCCAGGGGTGCCTGGGCAGCTCAGTTAGTTAAGCATCTGACTCTTCATTTTGGCTCAGGTCATGATCTCATGATTTGTGAGATCGAGCCCCACATTGGGCTCCATGCTAACAGCATAGAGCCTGCTTGGGATTCTCTCTGTCCCTCTCTCTTCCCCACTCCACTCTCATACTCACACTCTCTCACTCTCACTCTCCGTCTCTCTCTCTCTCTCTCTCTCTCTCTCTCCATCAAAATAAATAAATAAAAATTTTTTAAAAATAAATAAAACATCCCAAACCTGAGTCTCATGGGCACAGAAGTCAGGAACAATTATTATTGGCAATGGTGGGCCACCACAGGTTTTTGCAGTCTGATCTATTTTAATAACTTTTTTCCTTGACAATTTTTTGTGAAGGAAGGAAAGTCAAGGACTGGAGAATAATTAGAAAAAGTCTGCAATAGTTCAAGGATGAATGGCATCAAAAGTAGTTCCTAAATATAGACTGGCCAACATCTGATGGCCAAGCTTGCTAGAACAGCTTCACATAAAGTTTGAATAACAAAAGAAACTGATGAAATAAAAACTACATAAGCTGGAGAGAAAAATAATTATACAAGCAAAAGAGTGTGTTGCTATACTCTGATATATATAATAGTCAACAGACCTCACTTCAAATCCAAGCTCTGTCATTTACTATATGTAATAAACCTCAAGCAAGATACCAGACTTCTAGTCTCAGAACCTCATCTGAAACAAAGGAGTTTTACTGGTCAATGAGACCAGGAACTGCTTCCCACAGACGTACACCCAGAAGTCCTAGGGTAATTTAAACATAGGCAGAAGCCAGTCTGACTCACAGAAACTTAGTAAATTTTAGAGTGATGAATACTGGCTGGATGTCATGAAAGTTGTGCATAGGCAACTTCAACCTGGCTCAAACAATGGACAATCTGACCAAGACATATGAAGGGACTTAAAAAAGCCAGTGATTTCTATCTCAAGATCAAACATTCAGTTTGAGATGTATTGATGAGAATTATCTTCTCCACAGCCATATATCTCAACCTCATATGTCATGTCTCCTTCCCAATGATGTATTTTCCCTGCTTTAAGCCAGCTTCCCACCCGTGTATGAAGACAGCATGAACCTAACTAAGCCAATCCTCTTTTTCTCACTGTTTTCACATCCTCTCTCTTAGTCAAAGCAAGTTGCATGTAACAGATTAATCTATATCTTCCTCATCCCATGAACAGGTGCTTCTCTTTCATACAATATAGTACAGCAACCAAGTTGGCCTGCTTTCCACAAGTGGAAACCTACTCAAGATTTTCTGTTCATTTCTCATTCTCTTGACTCCCCAAAACAACTACTTTGTAAGACTGCGTAAAGATCCAACAGAACACATATAAGGACCCTATAGAGAGTAGGAACTGAACAAAGGCCACTAATTACAATCTGGCAAATTCTGGCACCACTTTAGTTATAGGACATGTTTCTTTATCTGTAAGCTATACAAATAATAAATTCCTTCAAGAGTTGTTATGAGAATTAAGTAATAAAATTGGGTAACATATCAGAGTATGTCATTCACTTTAAAGGGGCTTTCCAAACACTAATTTCCTTCTTTCTAATTCCACTCTTCCAAAAAAGCACAATGCCTGGGAATTCTGGAAAGACTAAAATGGAAGTGAACACTTGGAGGGAGCTAAGCTGTCTGGTCACACCACAGCTCTCCCAGCTCTGTACCTTTGGGCAACTCATTTAACCTCCCTGTACTTCATTTTCCTCAGCTGTAAAGGCAATAATGAAAGTATCTACATCACACTGGTATTTGTAGGATTAAGCCAGATGATGCATATAAAGCACCTAGAATAGGACCTGGCACTTAATTAGTGTTGGTGTTAACCATTATTGTTATTTTGTTTGACAATTCCTCTTTAGACCATTTCAAAAAAAGAATCAGTGGGGTGTGTGGTCCCTGACAGGACAGGTTACTTGTGCTCTTCTCAATTCTTATGAGGAGAAATACCATCCACTGTGACATTCTTAGATACATTTACTTTCAGAGCTGAACTGTAAGTACTCTCTGTATTAGGTTCCTAGGGTGGCCATTACAAAGTACTACAAACTGGAATGGTTTAACAAAACACAAATTCATTCTCTCACAGTTCTGGAGGCTAGAAGTCCAAAATTGAGGTGTTGGCAAAGCCATCATTTCTCTGAAGAATCTAGAGAAGAAAATGTTCTTCTGACATTTACTGGCAATGCTTAGCATTCCTTGGCTCATAGACACCATGACTCCAATCTCCGCCTTCAATTTAACCTGGCACTCTCTCTGTGTCTTCACATGGTCTTCTTCCTGTATGTCTCTGTGTATCATCTCCTCTTCTTATGGGGTACCATGATGACCCCCATCATGACCTTACACTTGTACAATGACTGTGTTTCCAAATAAGGTCATATTTCTGAGTACTAGATATTGGGAGTTCAACAAATGTTTTAAGGGGACATAATTCAAACCATAACACTCTCATTTATTTATTTTGAGAGAGAGAGAGAATAAGCGCACACATGTGTGTGCATGAGTGGGGGAGGAGAGAGAGAGAATCCCAAGCAGACTCCATGCTGTCAGTGCAGAGCCCATGGTGGGGCTCTATCTCACCAGCTGTGGGATCATGACCTGAGCCAAAACCAAGAGTCAGATGCTTAACCAACTGAGCCATCCAGGTACCCCATAAGTCCCATAATTCTTAACAAGAACTCTTTCAATAGCATCTACCAAAAGCTTCAGAATACTATATAAAAATAAAAACTAAGTAATCCTTCTACCCTGAAAAAGAAACTTGGTAACACTGGCTTTGAAAATTTGCTATTATCACCCAAGCTGCTTTTTTTCTGTTAAAAGAAAAAAGAAGGTTTTAAAAAGTTCAGGTACTTAAAAAAATGACTATAACTTTAAAGTAAATATTACTGCTAAATAACTGTTACATAAAACCCCAAGAAAAGAACACTTGATATGGAGAACACAGTGTAAACTGGGCATGCGTGTGTGCGCTTGCTCATGCACACACATGCATAATATGCACATACATTATTTGCCTCTGTGTCCCTGGAAAAGATGGAAATGGTCTGAAATCAAGCAAAACAGATGGCTGAGTGGGCCTTGTGAATCTCATGTATCTCAAAGAAGTTAAGAAGTCAGTGCAGCATTTCTTCAAGAAAAAAAATCTATGAGTTCTTGAGTTTCTATACTTTGTCTTGTCTACTTCTAGACAGCTTAGAATATTCACTTTTGAGATCTTCGAAGGTTAGGACTCTGAGGAAGACTTAAAATCTAAATGAAATAGTGCAAGAGCTTTTGTTCAGGATGCTCTTCCTTATAAACCAGAAATACATTGGCATGCTAACATAGCACTCAGATGTGTCTTGCATTACACTCTAGTTGTTTCTGAAAGAGTTTTGTAAAAGTTGAAGGAAAATAATTTATACTCACCAGAAGTGCTTGCTGTTCTCAAAAGAATTTTATGTTTAAACCTCTTGTAAAGCAAAGAATCCTTTGTGAACATTTGTATTGTATAAATGTAAAAAATTGTTATCCTTTACATGGGGAAATACCTTGTATGTATGTTAGAAGGATAGCACCTTATGGGTAACATATTAATGTGACAAGCCTCACCTCCCTTGAAAACATCTTATACAAATACCAGAAAATTTTTCTTGATACATTCTTTTGCAGTGATTTCTGGCTAGCATTGAGGGCCATTTATAAGCTCATCCCCAAGTCCATAAGAACTTTGAATACACTTGGTCATCAAGCTTGATCTTTTGCTCCTTTAATCTTTTCTATGGAATTCTGGGACCTCTATCAATTCCTATCTTTGTCCCTAACATCCTTCATGGTCCAGCTGTAATTTTCTCCTTGAAGATTTCTTTGGCATTCACTGCCTACTCCACCCCTACCCTGCCATACACACAATAATCTTTTTCATTTTGTGAATATTTATGGTGTTCATTATCTTTCATTTGATTTCTCTTGAATTATTTCTCATAAAATAGTTATCTTTTCATATATCTTACAGTACCCACCAGTTTGATCATTTTTGACAGTAATAGTTTAGAGTTTTTCATTGTGCCCACCCAGTGCCTGATGTAAAGTCTGTATTCATTATTATTTGAGGATGTGTTTAATGTCAGACATACAGTCAATGCATAGGTCACTGCACTAGGGGCCACGGGAAATATGAATAAGGCCCAGTCTCTACTTCAAATATAATCTGTTAGAGAGAAGGGGAAGACTCGAGTAAATATAAAAGGCAGACTACAATAAGGGCAATAAGGAGTCTATAAAAATAATGACAGGGACAGGGAGACAAAGTAGACTAGATGGCTTGCATCAGGATAGGGCTTATGTTGAAGGTAGTTTTTGGAATGGACCATGAGAGGGGGTCAGAATTTTAATAGGCAGGAAAGGAAGCCATTTAAGAAGCAGAGACCAAACTAAGCATAAAATCCCTGGATGATTTCTGGCATTCTGGAAGGAACTGAGCTACAAGCAATAGTAACCAGAGGTGGTAAGCTTAAGACTGGTTAGCACAGGCAATTTTTTAAGGAACTTCAAGTCTGGCTGAGCATGTACAAAGAATTATAATCCTCTGCATTCTCCATTTTTGCAAGCTAGAGTTCAGGAAGAGATATTTATTTTGATCGGTAACACTGAGTTATTAAACAGAATTACAATGTGTCTAAAATCATAAATTAATTAAAAAACAAAGCCTGCATTAACCAAACTCAGGAACTTGCACTGTTATTCCTCAAAGTCATAAATCAGACCAAATGAGCACAGAGGCAACTGGGCTTCCTACCAAACATTAGTGAATTTCACCTAAATTTCCCTCTCTTAGGAAAAAAAAAAAGAATAAGCTTTCAGTTACCTACACTTGCCAAGACAGCAGATTAGCTGTAACTGTGTAAATGTCTGCTCAGTGCCACATGTATGCCTGCATGTAGTTAGATAATTAATTGATACTTTTCTCATCATTTGTAATGATAGCTCATTTCTAGGAGGAAGCCATAACCTATCAGGTTAAAAGAAATTTCTTCTCCACAAAGACAAACATTTAGTTTTCATTCTACATTTTGTATTACAAATAACAACTCATTATCTTCATCATGGTTCAAGTACACTTAAAGACAGAGAAAGAGAGATTAAAAACATATTTGATTTTTTTTTTGTGTGTATAGTTTTTAATAGCAAAACAACCACCACAACAACTCAAGAGCAACAATGAATATTTCCCTTGAGTACCCAAATTTTTCTCAAACTAGTTACATGCATCTCAAACTAGATAGATTTTTAGATCTGTAAAAATCACCTAGAAATCCTCATGTCAATAATGGGAAAATCACTTTGGGGTCATAATATGCATTTTTCTACTGGTCAAGAGTACTTCTTCAGTATATTTTTCTAGGCTTGGTTTAATCTGATTCCAAGTGTGTTCTCTTGTCAGGAGGCTTCTTTCTTTCAAAAATGCGCAGCTCTTCTGGATTTTTTCTGATATTCAATCTAAATCTCTCTTTTCTCTTACCCTATTTCAGAATATATTTTCTAAGGATGCCAAGTCACAGAGGCCTACATCCTAATTACCAAGATTTGAAGTCGTTGGTGAGTTTTCTTTTTTCTTCTCTTTTTTATCCATTAGCCACATTCTCTTTGAGCCGCAGAGGAACAGATGTTGAGTTTCCAATAAGAAAAAGCATGAATCTCATAGGAAAATAGTATCTCCTGTTTCTTAAAGCAATATCAGAACAGAACAAAGATTCTAATATTTGACTAAATTTTGCTTAGGAAATGAAAATCCAATGGCCTCTTCTGTGTACATTTGCTGATGTTTTAGTCTAAAATAAACTGGCAAGGCCATCTTAATGTTGAAATCTATGTCCCCCCAGCAGCAGTAATAAACTGTGCTTCCTACCAAAGCTCCGAATTTCTCTTCTGTAATTAGTTTACTGTGCTTGTAGGCCTGAACTTACTATTTACTCTATACAGAATAGGATGGAATACAGAAGTGCTCTCAGTATATTTCATACTGTGGAAAAACAAAGTTTAAAGTGCAGTCAGGTACTTTGATAGAAAACCGCAGTTCTTTGATTACTTCTGAAGAAGTATGTGCATTAATGTCAAATCATCACTTGATATAAAAGCCCAGATTTTCTGATAAAAAGTAGCTTTTACAGACAGATAAGCAGTTAAATGCCTTTGTGCTTTGTAACTCAGACCAACTGGTGTGTCTCCTGATGAATGTGGGAATAATTGAGAATCGCATTTTGAAACTGACTGGAAATTGGCTGGAATTATAGATATTAGATCATTTCAAGAAAGCAGAGTCTAGGTTAGGGTTAGGCATCAGTAAAGCAATGTTTAAAGCCCTTAATATCTGATCTGTGTCTTTCCCTTTTTACTTCCCCCAGCATCTAGCATAGTGTCTTGCATAGAGCTAATGCTCAATAAATATGTTTTTTTTTCCAAATATATATCAGAAAGAATGAGAGATAAGGGAGTAGAGATAGCAGTAAAAAAAAACTCTTTGGAGAAATTCTCCTGTTTAAGGGAATGGCAGCTGAAGGAAGGACGTAAAGGTCAAGGAAAGGGGCTTTACTTTTTATTATTTATTGTTATTATTAGTAGTAGTAGTAGTTGTAGCATTGGGGGGGGGGGGTGGGAGACATCTTGAAATGGAAAGAAACCAACTAAGACTTGGATGTGCTATGAAGGAGGAGACAAGATGACTTGTGCTATTGCTTGGGAGTTAAATAAGACCTTTAACTGATTATTGATACAGTACCCTGCAACTTGTTTACAGTATAGCTTTAATTGTGCTGTGCAATACAAACCCATGTTAATGAAAGGAAGTGAGTCCACACTGGGAGCTTGGCTTTGACATGATAACTGTCTATAAGAGGGCAAAGCTAGGACATGAAGATTTATGCGAGGTGGTCCCTACAGGATAATGACTCTGTTAAATACTCTTCAAAGATATTAGAGGAAATGTGGCCTTTCCTCCCCAGAACCTCACTGCTTAGAGAATCTCTAGTTTAGAAACCCCAAAGGCTCCAGGCTTTGGGACATACTTGGATGATGCGGTCAGGATTTGAGATCTGGAGGAAAGGAAGCAATTATAAAGCTGATTGAGAGTAGAGGAATGGCTAGTAGAGTCAGAAGTTGTAGATATTATGTTGAAACATTTTCTAAAAATGAGGCTGGACCATTATTATTATGAATAGACTTATTCCCCTGGAGTAATCACTGGAATTTCATTCCAAAAGAATGAGTGTTATTGTAGAAGAAAAATCAAATTTACTCTATGCAACTTGGAGAATTAGGAATACAACAGGGACACAGATTCAAGTTGATATTAGGAAGAGCTCCAGAAAAAAGGAATTGTTGAGTTATGTTCTTGAAGTATAGAAGCAAAAGAATAAAAATGTGTTAAATTATTTAATTTAATCTTAGATCCATTGTTTTTCATAGACCTTTGTTCATATAGATCAATTCTCCACTCCTCAGTTTCATTGCTTTATAATAACTATAGCTATTACTCATTACATGTCAGGCACTATTCTAAAAGCATTATGCATATTGACTCATTTAGCCCTCAAAAAATCCTATAGTTATTGTACAATTATTATCCCCATTTAACAGATAAATAAACTAAGAAACAGAGAAGGTGACTTGCCCAAGCTCACCCAGAGAGTAAGTGGTAGAACCAGGACTCAAACCCACGCATTCTATTTCCAATGCCTATTACCTTAAAGCACTTCTAGCCTGTCCAATCCTATCCTATCCTAGGCTCTTACCCTCTCCTAACCTCCTCTCTCCACATAGCAGTGGTTCTCAAACTTAACTCTATTTCAGAATAACCTGAAAAGTTTCTTAAAACAGTGACTACTGAGCCCCACCCCCAGGTTTCTGATTCAGAAGTTCCGCGGTGGGACCTGAGCTTTGCATTTCTAATAAATTTACGGGTGCCACTGCTGCTGATCTTGCTACTATGGGAACCTCACTTTGAAAACCACTATTCTGCAAAATCATTGTAGAATATGGAACTAGCCTGGTTCATAGTAAATAGTATCTGTTAGGGTGAAGGCTATGCATTCCTTTCAAAGAAATAGAATTCAGACATACACACACACACACACACACACACACACACACACAAATTCATTTTTCCCTTGTACAAACACCTAGAGCAGCTCACATCAGGATTGCCATTCAGGATAGAGATTTCTGCTATTTTGTTGCTCTACCATTCCTTAGGACATTATTTTCTGCATGGCCAATGCTGGTACTCAGTCATGTACAGGTTCCATCAAATGAGAATGGGAAAGTATACCAAATAAATTAAGGTCCAGACCCAGAAGTGACACATGGCATTTCAACTCATGTTCCAATTGCAAAAGCTAAGTCATCTGACTACAGTAACTGCAAGGAAAATTTAGAAGTCTTCTATTATATTCAAAAATAGAACATGGAAGAAATAGAGTTGGTGGTCAATATGCAATCTCTGCCACAAATATATTGGATATATTTCTACTTTGTCCCTTGTATACCCATGCCTTGCCTGCCTAACTGCACTGGGTATTACACACACAATCTATATTCTTATAGAGTCTAGAGCAGTCAGGATTTCCACCCTGGAGAGACTCAACAAGTATGATTAATCAAATTATCCAGAGTAAAGTATTTAACCTACCTATAATTATTTAATTATCAAAGTATACTAATCATATCTGTCCTTTCAATCATAAAGATGCACTATAAAATGTAATTATGGAAAAATAAAAAATTACTTTAAAAGCTCCTGTAGTATGTCAGGCAGTTTGTTTTACTTAAATCATTCATCTAATCATCAAACAAACCCTATTTCAGATAAGGAAAGCCCATTTTTCAGTTAAGGAAAGGAAGTCACATAAAGATTACGTGACTGGTCCCAATAATACAGCTGTCAATTTGTAGAACTGACTTTTGGACACATACAGATGTGGCCCTAAGTCTTTGCTTTTAACTATTGCTGAATCTTCAAAAATATAAACATTAAATGATAAATCACTTAACATATGGACTGAGCTACCTTTCAATGATGAGAAAGTTATTCATGCCCTTAATATTCAGTTTGATGGTGCTTCCTAAGAGATTACTTCAAGGATTCATAGGAGTCTAATTTGAAGACATCTTATTTACTAGTCCTGAAGGCTAGCTGAGTGCCAGAATTATCTGCAGAACACTTAAAAATGACACTGTCTGGACCCACTCCAGACCAGCACCAAATCAGCCCCTTTGTGGTGAGGAACAGGTGTCCATATACTAGTATGTGTTATAATTGTACCAATGGATCTAACCAATGGGAAGTATTATGCTAATGAAAGAGTGGTCAGGCTGACTCAGGAAACAGCTTATAAAGACCTAAATGCCAAGCCACATTCCATAGGTGAGCTTTAAATTCTTACTGTCTTTAAACCTAAGTGTAATATTAAAAGTGTTCAGGGGGCGCCTGGGTGGCGCAGTCGGTTAAGCGTCCGACTTCAGCCAGGCCACGATCTCGCGGTCCGTGAGTTCGAGCCCCGCATCAGGCTCTGGGCTGATGGCTCGGAGCCTGGAGCCTGTTTCCCATTCTGTGTCTCCCTCTCTCTCTGCCCCTCCCCCGTTCATGCTCTGTCTCTCTCTGTCCCAAAAATAAAATAAAAAAAAAATGTGTTCAGTATTTCCATAGACTCAGATACTTTTCAGCACACATTCCTCAATTTCAATAAGTTTTCTTTTTATGATTGGTCCTCTCTTGCCTTGTCTCTCTGCTGTGACACACAGCTCATAAGAAATTTGTTTAGTAAGATATTTAATGAAAATGCCCTTGGATGGACACCAAGGTAGGCCTTCTTAAGATAACCATAGTATAATCAAGTTCCAATATTGTTATCGGTGCAATATTGCTCCAGTATTGTTTAAGCTTCTGTGTAATCCACTAGGATGTTTTCAAAACCTGCTAGCAATTGCAACTTAGATTGTTGTTTATATCTTTATCTCTGTCATCTATTCCTCTCACGAGAAAAGAAGAAAGTATTTCTCCTTCTGGAAGAAAAAAAGAGCTAGTGATTAAATATAAATTCTGCAGTTTATATAAATTTTATTTATTTATTTATTTATTTATTTATTTATTTATTTATGAGAGAGAGAGAGAGAGAGAGTGCACACAGAGGGGCACAGGGAGAGGAGAGAGAGAGTCTTAAGCAAGCTCCACACACTGCACAGAACCAGACACAGGGCTGGATCCCACGACCCTGGGAGCATGACCTGAGCCGAATTCAAGAGCCAGATACTCAACTGACTGAGCCACCTGCTGGAAGCCGAGCTATACCAGCCTGAGTGGCAAGACCCGGGCTGTGGACGGATTGGTGACTACTAGGTGGCCCACCGACAGGGAAGCTTCTTGTACTCCCGCTTTTCAGTAATTTGGCCTTAAGACTACCTGGGGTATTGTCTGTTGGGGAATTGCCCTCGACAGGCCCTCTGGTAAAAGAACCATTAGGGAAGAAAATAAGGTTCCACAAGAAATTGTGCAGCCTTATGTGTAGCCCTTGCCATCCCCTATGGAGACTCTACTTACAGGAAGGATAGCCTCATACATTTGCCAGCAAAGAGGGCCGGTAAAGGAGAGACATATGGGTTTGAAAGCCCCACTACGGTAACTAAGGAGTGTATCTCTGGGCACAGGTGACTTCAACCCCTAGGCCCACCTGGCCCCCCGGAGGCATTCCAGATGATGACTGAACCTAGTTGGTTAAGGTACAGAATGGTTCATTGGTTCCTGGTGCATTGTCTCTCTGAGAATGTATGAGGCATGGATTTCTAAGACTTTTTCAGCCCCTTTCTGGCACCTCGGGCCGAGGCAAACACACTGTTCTTCTGGTCTCATGTGGTAAGGAGGTCATGTCCCTGTAACTGTTCCACTTGAGGTGTTGAGAAATGGAGGGCCTTTCACGAGAACAGCAAACAAATGCTTTGTAGATTATAGATAAACGCAGACGCATAATGGAATAATGTAAGAAATTAATCAATAATCAAAGGGTATGCGGGAAAATTAGGGGAAAATCGCCATGTTATTTCTTAAAGGTTGTTTACACATAGGAACATTTTCAAAATTAGGTAATGTTAGAAAAACATAGATGACGTATACTACAAGGAAATCACTAGCATATATAATGCCACGTTTACTACAATAAATCGGCCAGTTCAACACACTGTTGTTGTCTGTGTCCATTTTTATTTTAGTTTTAGTTTTTTATTTTAGTTTTTTATTTTTTAGTTTTTTATTCTAGTTTTGTTTTAATTTCACTGACGCCGTTCTTCCTTTGGGAACCCCTGGTTGCTGGAGCTGGTCTCCGGCAGCCACTCAGGAGCCCCTCTCTAAATTTTAATATTTGACCTGCACCAGGGATCATTTGTATTCTTCAATATCCATCTTCCCCTTTTCCTCAGTGATAGAACCCTTGAGTATTACTTGATCACATGACGGCACAAGATAAAGACAGCTTGGAAGTCACATGTGACATGACTAAGTTCTGACTAATGAAATCTAGGCAGAAACAATCTTTGAAACTCCTGGGAAGTAACCTTAAAGTGAGGGAATATGCCTTTTTATTTCTGTTTTCTTCTTCCTAATATCTGAAATAAGGTTATAATGATTGGTCCTCCAACAGCCACATCAGGCCTTGGTCTGTTGTACAGGTCGGCAGGTGAATCAGAAAGATGAGCCTGGATTCCCAATGACCTGGCACTGGCATACCACCCCAGGTATGGGCTGGTTCCATTTCTATCTGGTTAAACTCACTATATTTTGGTATTTCCATCACTTGCACTAGAACCTAATCCCAATTAATACCTGGCCACTTAAAATAAGAAGTCACAAATGGATTAGCAAACAATTAACAGAAAACATATACACATAAAAGCTATAGTTTAAAATTGATGTTTTATGATGAAAAAACTGAATATACTTTCTCTTTCTTGGTTGCTCTTTCCCTGAACTGTAAGAGGGAGAGAAAAGGTGAAATATATAGCTTTCATGGAGGAAAATGTGAGAGTTTGAAATCATTTAATGTATGAAAAAATTGTTGCTAGGTGACTGTTGTCTGAAAGCTTGCTGAGGTGTGTTAGCACCTAGAAAAAAATACAAGTAGGAGTAATGCTTCGTAAGTTTATCCCTTAACGAAGACATTGTATTATTTTAAAATGGTGACCACTGGGTAAACAAGAAACAAAAAACATTTTTTTTTCATGTAAGATAAAACAGCTTTTCTCTGCAAGCAGCCACATTCTCCAGAGGGGGGAGTCGGTTCTGGCACAGGACCATGATGGGTACCTTCCTCATTGTCCCCGTTGCTCCAGGAGCACCACACGGTCTCAGAGGTTCCAGGAGCAGCTGCCACAAAACTCAATTTTAGCTTGTAACACCCGCCAGAGACTGAGTCGCTTGGGAAGAGGGGAGTCAGGTGTTGATGGTCCTTTTCACAAGGGAAGGCCCAGGCTGAATCTGGTGACAATCTTGTGTCACATTTACTGAATGTGCTGATGTGGGAAATGAAGGGAAGACAGACCCAGAAGTTCTTCCTGACTGCAGAGAGAGGGGGAGAGAGCGGTCAGACTGGAAATAGGTCAAGAGCACAGTAAGCGGCTGCCCTTACATCAACTACCATTTCCCTCACCAAGAGATTCTGAAGATGGTAGAGAAATCATTCCTCACCACCCATTTCCCTCCCCCTGGACACCTTCCTAAAACTGCTCTGATCAGCTCTGAATTTAAACTTCTCTCCCAAAATGCAGCTAAAATCTTCAGCTGAATGCAAAAGAAGATATTTGTCATCATTAAAGTTTCAAGAATGGGCTCAAGTCAGTCCTAATAGATGCAAGAAGAAGTAGTGAAGAAGGTTAAAGGTGCAGGCTTAGTGAAGCAGGAGATTCCAGAGGGAATATTAGAACTAGAAAGAGAAGATCTGACCTGTGAATACAGGTGTGCACCCACCCTCTCCTTCACTCCCTCAATTAATTTCAATTACCTTATTGCTGGTTTTGACCACAGAAGCTCAGGTGGCGCCCACACCCCAGGAGAAACATTTCTAATGATGACACCACATGGCTTGGATCAACCCTTCTGCCAGCTTATAATTTATCTGAGGACTCAAACTTTATTCTGACCTATCTAGGAGAAGGGGATCACATTATTGTGTTTATGCCTGTGGAGGTGAAAATGTACACAGAATTAAAGCAAGGAGACATTGCCCATGGGTGGACGCAGCTCTTTTTCCTGCATTTAGAATGTTTCAGGCTGTGATGTGGGAGGAGAGCAAAGTGAAGGCACCCGGTGGTGTTTCCAGCAAAGCTAGTGTTGTCTACCTCTAGGCAACAGTATTTGTAGGATTCTAATCATCATCATTATTATTATTATTATTATTATTATTATTTGCCATTTTAAAAGATTGGTTCAAAAATCCCGAGCAATAATTTACCTCACAAGAATTTGCTCATTATGTAGTTATTCCATCCCTTCTGCTCTTTCAAAACCTTATTTTGTAGCTAGGCACGAAGTAATCTCCCAGAGTTTCTGGAGCAGGTCTTTTTCTATTCATGTGATTGCAAACAGAAACTCCTCATTCAAGAAGGAAAAGGTTATTAAACCAAGTGAAGGCCTTTCTATATTAAAATAAAATGACAGAAAAGAACTTTGACTGCAGCTGTAACTGTGAGGCATGATGTGAGAAGCTGGGAGCAGAGCACAGCTCCAAGACCTCCTGTCCAAACCGGCATGTCGCCAGCAGTCAACTTAAAAGTCAGTTTGTTAATTTCATTTGCAATGTGCTTCGATTATTTTTAAATATTGGCTTATTGTTTGGGGGTGTCCAGACCTGCTTTCTAAATGAAATTCAAGTAAGTTATTAAAACTTTGAGCTGTTATATTCTGAGATGCTCATTTGGAAAGTATCTTAACATTCAAGCAATGATTTCAAAGTGCATCTGTGGTCAGAACACGAACTACATCCATGTTTTTGCAGACTTTTTTTTTTCACTTAGTTCACTTAGTTCACTTGGCATTGTTTTGGACTAAGAATTGATAATGATTATACTGTAAAACAGAGTCCTGTAATTTTTGCCATTCTGACTATCACCACCCTGTTGTAATGCCATGTCACAATTTGAAAAATTTTCTTTTACAAAACATAACTTGACCACATCACAATCCAGAAATGTTACTGATTTTTTCCATCAGCCTTCTCCCAATGCATAAATTGTCCCAAAAGCATCCCAATGACCTTGCTGACTACAAGACAGATAGAAATTATTAGCCAATACGCTGAGCATACCACAGTCATTGCTAGGAAGTAAAGCACAAAAGCCATACTAAGCTGTTTCATTGGGTGTTATCAAGAAACAAAATGAACTAATTATTATTTCCTTTCTTTTTCCAATGATTTGTAATTCCTAGATGAAACCTGAAAACTACCAAAAGGTTTTAAGGCAACCCTTTAGAAAGTGACCTTTTGCTTTCCCCATTTCATTTGCCCTAAGTGTTAATTGACTTTGAAAAAGCAGTATATTATCTTTTTAGAAAAAAGGAAAGGATAGACCTGATTTGTGAACACCAACATCCTACTGCATCAAAGTGTTGTTTAAATCATCATCCAGCAGAGCTGAGAACAACTATCCAGGAGAGTGAGAGAGAACAGATTTAAAAAAAAAAAAAAAGGCAGAATAGTCTCAGAATGAAAGAGTGCCACTGCCATCTACAGGGAGAAATGATAGTAGTCAGCTATAAATTCAACAAGCAGGGAAATTATTTTAATTATCATCCTGCATTGCCAGTAATTTTCCTATTCTATTGGTGCACAGAGGTCACCTTTACTCACTCTTCTAAACACTCACAGACTTGGTGGGGACAAATGGATGTGGGACTTCACGAAAAGTGGTTCTCTCCTAGCAAGATGCTTCTGAGTTACTGACAGGTACATAAGAGTTGATGTGATATCCATGTAATTGAATGAAATTACTTTATTCTGACATTCAGAAGATCACATGTGAGTTTTCCTTAGACCTCTGGACCCAAAATTGGTGTGCCTATTTCTTTCAATGTCTTTATGACATTTCCCCGTAACAGCCTAACTTGTCTTACAGAATTAAAAACATTTTCCCCTTTAAAAAAAAATTGACATTCCCCTAAATGAAGTTAAGATATTTAATATACATTAAATAAAATAGTCTTGAAAATTATGATAAAATGGTAAGTACAACTACCTTAAGAGAAGTTAAATTTGGAGACATTATTAGGCATATAGAACTTATGGGGGTGGGAGGCTAAGAAAATAAGGGGGTTGATGCTTTCATCAACATTCAGGCCAAATACAGTGAGAGGACATGAATTATTATGCTATGTTACTAATTGTTTTGGACATACAATTGTTTGATTTAAATGTAGGTTTAATTTAAAAATAGAGTATAGTCCGCAATCCCTATCAAAATAACACCAGCATTCCTCACAGAGCTAGAACAAACAATCCTAAAATTTGTATGGAACCAGAAAACACCCCAAATAGCCAAAACAATCTTGAAAAGAAAACCAAACCTGGAGGCATCACAATCCCAGATTTGACGATGTATTACAAAGCTGTAATCATCAAGACAGTATGGTACTGGCACAAAAACAGACACTCAGATCAATGGAACAGAATAGAGAAGCCAGAAATGGACCCACAAACATATGGCCAACTAATCTTTGAGAAAGCAGGAAAGAATATCCAATGGAATAAAGACAGTCTCTTCAGCAAATGGTGCTGGGAAAACTGGACAGCAACATGCAGAAAAAATGAACCTGGACCACTTTCTTAAACCATACACAAAAATAAACTCAAATTGGATGAAAGACCTAAATGTAAGACAGGAAGCCATCAAAATTCTAGAGGAGAAAGCAGGCAAAAACCTCTTTGACTTTGGTTATATCAACTTCTTACTCAACATGTCTCCAGAGGCAAGGGAAACAAAAGCAAAAATGAAATATTGGCACAAGAAAGCTTCTGCACAGTGAAGGAAATAATCAGCAAAACTAAAAGGCAACCGACAGAATGGGAGAAGATATTTGCAAATGACAGAGCAGATAAAGGGTTAGTATCGAAAATCTATAAAGAACTTATCAAACTCAACAGCCAAAAACCAAATAATCCAGTGAAGAAATGAGCAAAAGACATGAATATACACTTCTCCAAATAAGACATCCAGATGGCCAAATGACACATGAAAAAATGCTCAGCATCACTCATCATCAGGGAAATACAAGTCAAAACCACAATGAGATACCACCTCACACCTGTCAGAATGGCTAACATTAACAACTCAGCCAACAACAGATGTTGGTGAGGATGCAGAGAAAGAGGATCTCTTGTGTACTGCTGGTGGGAATGCAAGTTGGTGCAGCCACTCTGGAAAACAGTATGAAGGTTCCTCAAAAAATTAAAAATAGAAATACCCTAGACCCAGCAATTGCATTACTAGGTAGTTATCCAAGGGATACAAGTGTGCTGTTTTGAAGGGGCACATGCATCCCAATGTTTATAGCAGCACTATCAACAATAGCCAATGTATGGAAAAAGCCCAACCGTCTGTCAACAGATGAATAAAGAAGATGTGATATATATATGCAATGGAGTATTACTCAGCAATCAAAAAGAATGAAATCTTGCCATTTGCAACTACGTGGATGGAACTAAAGGGTATTATGCTAAATGAAATTAGTCAGAGAAAGACAAACATCATATGACTTCATTCATATGAGGAATTTAAGATACAAAACAGATGAACATAAGGGAAGGGAAGCAAAAACAATATAAAAACAGAAACGGGGACAAAACATAAAAGACTCTTAAATACAGAGAACAAGCAGAGGGTTGCTGGAGGAGTTGTGGGAGGGAGGATAGGCTAAATGTGTAAGGTGCATTAAGGAATCTACTCCTGAAATCATCGTTGCACTATATGCTAACTAACTTGGATATAAATTAATTATGGGGCGCCTGGGTGGCTCAGTCGGTTGAGCGTCCAACTTCGGCTCAGGTCACGATCTCACGGTTTGTGAGTTCGAGCCTCACTTCAGGCTCTGTGCTGTCAGCTTGGAGCCTGGAGCCTGCTTCAGATTCTGTGTCTCCTTCTCTCTCTGCCCCTCCCCCACTTGTGCTCTGTCTCTGTCTCTCAAAAATAAATAAATGTAAAAAAAATTTTTAATTAATTAATTAATCTGAAAAAAATAGAACGTAGTCCACATGCATAAAACTACACCTCTTAAAAACATTCTCCCCCTTGGAAGAGAAAGTAGCTTATTTTTCCTCTCAGCAGGTTTGGGGAAGAGTTTCTGTGAATTGTAATCACAATCTCTACATAAAACATTATTTAGGGGTTAATTAAATAGCAATTTGTGACTTTGACTCAAAAAGCAATATTTCTTAATAATTTAAGAAAAATTCTTGTGTAAGAAAAAATTCCATTTATCATGTCACCAAAAAGAACAAAATACCTAGGAATAAACTTAACCAAGGAGGTGAAAGATCTGTAGTTTGAAAACTATAAAACATTAATGAAAGAAATGATGACAAAACAAATAGAAAGATATTCCATGTTCATGGATTGGAAGAATTGATATTGTTAAAATATCCATACTACCCAAAGCAATCTACAGCTTCAATGCAATCCTTATCAAAATAACCACAGTATATTTCACAGAACTAGAAGAAATAATACTAAAATTTGTAAGGAACCATGAAAGACCCCAAATAGCAAAAGCAATCTTAAGAAAGATAAACAAAGCTGGGGGATCACAATTCCAGACATCAACATACCCTACAAAATTGTAGTAACCAAAACAGTATGGTACTGGCACAAAAATAGACACATGGGGTGCCTCAGTGGCTCAGTCAGTTAAGCAACCAACTCTTGATTATCAGTTCAGGTTGTGATCTTGTAGTCCTGAGATTGGGTACCAGGTCAGGCTCCACGCTGAGCATGGAGTCTGCCTAAGATTCTCTCTCCCTGTCTCTCTGCCCTTGCCCCATCTCGTGTGCATGTGTGCTCTCTCTCTCTCTCTCTCTCAAAACAAATAAATAAACATTAAAAAATATACACATAGATCAAGAGAACAGAATCAAGAAACCAAAAATAAAGCCACAATTATATGGTCGATTAATCTTCAACAAAGGAGGCAAGAATGTACAATGGAGAAAAGACTGTCTCTTCAAAAAATGGTGCTGGGTAAATGGACAGCTACTTGTAAAAGAATAAAACTGGACCACTTTCTTATTCCATACACAAAAATAAACTCAAAATGGATTAAAGACCTAAATGTACGACATGAAACCATATAAATCCTAAAAGAGAACAAGCAATAGTTTCTCTGACACTGGCCATAGCAGCATTTTTCTAGACACATGTCCTAAGGCAAGGGAAACAAAAGCAAAAGTAAACTATTGGGACTATATCAACATAAAAGCTTTTGCACAATGAAGGAAGCCATCAACAAAAAATGAAACCTACTAAATGGAAGAAGATATTTGCAAATGATATATCTGATAAAGGGTTAATATCCAAAATATATAAAAAACTGATACAATTCAACACCAAAAAAAAAAACCAAATAATTCAATTACAAAATGGGCAGAGGACATGAAAAGATATTTTTCCAAAGACATACAGGTGGCCAACAGACAAATGAAAAGATGCTCAACATCACCAATCATCAGAAAAATGCAAACCAAAACCACAATGAGATATTACCTTACATCTGTCAGAATGGCTAAAATAAAAAAGAGAAGAAATAACAAGTGTTGGTAAGGATGTGGAGAAAAAGGAGATCTAATATTCTGTTGGTGGGAATATAAACTGGTACAGCCACTGTGGCAAACAGTATAGCTTCCTAAAATAATAAAATAAAAATGTAAATACCATATGATCCAATAATTCCACCACTGAGTTTTTACCCAAAGAAACCAAAAACACTAATTTGAAAAGATATGTACACCCCTATGCTTATTGTAGCATTATTAACAATAGCCAGAGATGAAAGCAATCTAAGTGTCCATCAATAGATGGATAAACAAGGAAGATGTGGTACACACGTACACACACACACACACACACACATACACACACACACACAGTATGGAATATCATAAAGCCATAAAAGAGAATAAGATCCTGCCATTTGTGACATGTATAGACCTAGAAGGTACTATGCTAAGTGAAATAAGTCAGACTGGGAAAGAAAAGTACCATATGATTTCACTCATATGGAGACTCTAAAAGACCAAGTGAATAAATAAACAAAAAATAGAATCAGACCTATTAATACAGAGAACAAACTGATGGTTGCCAGAGGCAAGAGGGATGGGGGAATGGGCAAAATGGGTGAAGGGGAGAGAGAGATACAGGCTTTCAGTTATGGAGTGGATAAGTCATGGGAATAAAAGGCACAGCATAAGGAATATAGTCAATTATATTGTTCAAAAAAATTCTTCCCACTGTGTCCTTAAAATTCCTATTTTAAAAAGACTTCAATTATACTTCAGTTTACTATACTGTTTCAACACAGAACATTTGCCTGTCATATGAGTGTTGTCAGTGTTATAAACTATGGTCTTTCCCTTCATTATACTAAAGATGGGGGAGTAGCATCAATCAGCAATTAGTCATTTAGAATGATTTCTTGTTTGAGACATGAGTCTGCAGCTATGAAGTGGCTCTACAATACAGGAAAGCAATACCTCCATATCCTCTTTTTTTTTTTTTAAAGTAAGAACTGGACTAAATGATGTTAATGATCTCTTTTCACTCTAGGAGTCCAAAGTCCTAGTTATATTACCATATGATCATGTGGTTAAAAATTGGGTTCAATATAGGGGCACCTGGGAGGCTCACTCAGTTAAGCGTCCGACTCTTGACTTCAGCTCAGGTCATAGTCTCACAGTTCGTGGGTTTGAGCCTTGCATCAGGCTCTGTGCTGACAGAGCCTGCTTGGGATTCTGTCTCCCTCTTTCTCTGCCCCTCCCCTTCTCCTTCTCTCTCTCTCTCTCTCTCTCTCTCTCAAAAATAAATAAATAAACATTAAAAAATAGTTTCAATCTAAAATAAAATGATAATTAAATATGGGTTAATAAATGAATAGAGTGCAGCCAAAGTTTTACCCACAATATTTCTTCTGATTAAATACTTAGTTATAATCACTATAGTAATATTGGAAAGTCTCTATAAACAAAAAGTATGATGTTGATATGGATAAGATTTATAACAACAAATTGTTTTATACTGAATTAAAATATTCTTACTTTTGGAAGATGTGATATGGACTGTTACTCAGCTATTAAATGGAGTATTACTCAGCCATTGAAAAGAATGAAGTCTTGCCATTTACAACGACATGGATGGAGCTAGAGAGTATTATGCTAAGTGAAATAAATCAGCCAAGGAAAGACAAATACCGTATGATTTCACTCAAATGTGGAATTTTATAAACAAAACAAAAAAGCAAAGGGGAGAGAGAGGGAGAAGCAAACCAAGCAACAGACCCTTAACTATAGAGAACAAACTGATGGCTACCAGAAGGGGGATAGGCAGGGGGATGTGTTAGCATTGGGAACTAAGGAGTGCACTTGCTGTGATGAACACTGGGTAGTGTATGGAAGTGCTGAATCACTATATTGTACACCTGAAACTAATATTACACTGTATGTTAACTAACTGGAATTTGGATAAAAACTTTTAAAAAAACTACACCCTTTAATATTACAGTAAAGCACATAAAAATAATTTCTCACCCACAATCTACTGAATTTATCCTAAATACATATGTTTATTATAAGTGTTTTTGGAGTTGATAGAGCAGAAAACTTTTTTGGCCCTTATAAATGTTGTTACATAAAGGTTTTAAGGTGGTAATTAGCTCACTATATTAAAAAGAAATAAAAACATAAAGATGTAATGAATTACTACATTCAAATTAAGTTCAAATTATTTCATTACAAAAAATATATTCTGGGACACCTGGGTGGCTCAGTCAGTTGAGCATCTGACTTCAGCTCAGGTCATGATCTCACAGTCTGTGAGTTCAAGCCCCGCATCAGGCTCTGTGCTGACAGCTCAGAGACTGGAGCCTGCTTTGGATTCTGTGTTTCCCTCTCTCTCTGCCCCTCCCCTGCTCATGCTCTGTCTCTCTCTGTCTCAAAAATAAAATAAAAACATTAAAAAAATTGTTTAAATATATTTTTATTTTTGATTCTGCAGTTTGATGATGATGGATCAAGATACAAATTTTCTTTTATTCGCCCTTCTTGGATGGATCACTAGGCTTCTATGATTTGAATGTTGGTATCTCTTGTCAATTCTGGGAAACTTACAGCCAGTTTTTCTTGAAATGTTTTATCTCCCCCATTTTCTGTGTCCTCTCTTTCTGGAACTTTGACTAGACATAGGCCACACCTTCTCATTCTATATTATATGCTTTTAACCTCTCAAATTCTCCATCTTTGTCTCTTCATAGCTCAATTCCACCTAATCTCTTTAGCTATGTCTTCCAATTCACTAATTTTCTCTAATGCTGTTTCCAATCTTCTGTTAAACCTGGTCCTTGAGTTTTTAATTTTAAAAGATACTTTTTCAAAAAATGCATTTTCCATTTTTTAAAATGCTACTTTTTCTTATCTGTATAGCCATTTTCATTAGCTTGCTCCTTATTCATTTAAAATATCACATTTTATTTCTATAAACTCATTAAATATGTCTATTTTTCTCCTTTATTTAATACTACCAATAGCTGAAGACTTTTTGAACATGATACTACCATCTACTAGTCTTGACACTACCATCTTCTGATAGTCCTCACACTCTTGTTTTGTTTCTTTGTGTATTTTGGGATTTGAACTGCGAGCTCATATTCCTCAGGATATTTGTGGGAACTATTTGAGAATTGAGTTGAAGATAGATTCTTCCAAGAGGATTTGAACTTGCTTCTTCTACGATCCTAATGCACACCAATCTCACATCACTTCAAACCTACTGGGGACTGTCGTGTGGCTAGCAATTCTAAAGAGATCTTTTTTCTCTCAAATCAATGTCAAACTTTGAAAGAAATGATTTTGCTTGCTGTGATAAAAGTGACAAGGCAAGGAGTATTATTTCTAGCTTTTATTTCATCTCTACCTTAAGGGTACAGGGCTTTAAGGTCCCATTTTTATATGGGGTCTCTTCTTTAAATCTCCAAATTTAGAAGGTCCTAGTCTTTTTCTCTTATTTTTCATACCCTATGAAGACATAAAAACTAAAGATCAGGCCACATGGATTTGGCAAATACTCTCAGAGTGAAAGCTGGCCTCATTCCTGTAGTTATCCGAGTTCTCACATTCACTTATGTTTTGCCTCTGAGAATTTCTTAATTCTTTGCCAGAATGTCAATGAAATAATAATGTGGGAGATTTTTGTTGTTTTTCAGCCAGAAGATCTGTCAAAGAATGTAGACTGACTTCCTGGTAAAAACAGAGGTCCATTTGTATTGAAATCCAAACATAAACCTATATATGTATTATATTTCCTATGACTTGAGATACTGAAAACTCAGCTTCTTGCTATAATATTGCTCAACAATTTGACTGATCTTTCAAAAATAAATCTAATTATGCCATTTTCCCCTATCAGTCCTTTGCAACAGAATAAAATTCAGTCTCCCTAACATGTCTTACAGTATGCGTAGATCTTGTTCAATTCTTTAGCCTCCCCTTTCTCTACCATCAACACCATTATGATTGTAACCATCATTCAGTCCTATTGAGTCATACTCTCTTAAACCTTTTCTCATGTTCATTGCTAGAGCACTGTTCTCCTCCTAGTTTTTCTTCAGGTTTCAGCTTATCTGTCACCTCCTGCAAGAAGTCCTCCCTGAATCCAAAATCAAGGTTGAGTCATACTCTTCCTTTGTCCTCCCATGCAGCCTTATGCTGAATTCCCTATCACAGATTTGCCACACTGTTACCCAATTGCTTGTTTATATTTCTGAGTAAATAACTATATTCACTACAATTATAATGATAACCCCACTATATGGGATGCCTGAGTGGCTCAGTTGGTTAAGCATCTGACTCTTGATCTCAGCTCAGTTCTTGATCTCAGGGTCGTGAGTTCAAGCCCCACGTTGGGCTCTGCACTGGACATGAAGCCTACTTACAAATAAATAAATAAATAACCCCACTGTAACACAGGCCTCATTTATACTTGTCCTATTCAATTATTTATTTGGCACTTACCACAATCCTTGCAACAGAACAGGCAGTCAATGAATTTTTTATGTAAAAATAATGTATCTTTTAGCTTTTTCTTAATTATAAACAAAGGTATTATTGTACTTGGGTATTTCTTTTGATTGACTCATAAATTATTGAGTAATACAAAGATATGGGGATCTGCATTCACTTTAAGGACATTGTGATTTCAGAACCTTATTTTTACCCTGAAAAGGCAATCTTCCAAAATATTGAACACAAATTTGAAATTCAGTTAATGCTGTTGCCAAGAGGACATCAAATCATAAAAGCTTTTGGGACTGTATTCCTATTGTCTATGAAGAATGATTTAATTTCTTCATTATAATTCCAACTGCATTGAAAGGAAACAAGGTAAAAGACTCATCAGAAGGTCTTCCTAACTAAAATCTTAGGAGATTGTGGTAATTTGACATTCATTAAAACAACAGCTAAAACGATTAGAGGTAAACAGACCCTAATCTAGCCTGTGTGTAACTAAAGGGAGGAAGAACAGTGTGATATGCCTACAAGTCACATAAATATTACCTTTCTTTCTTCTTCACCCTCCTCTGATCCCTCAGTCACTGGTTTTGCTTCTGTGTTCTAATTTACTGCCTTCAAGATTCATGTGATGTCCTTTTTTTCTTCAGAATTAACTTAAGAATTTGACTTAGTCAATAGTGTACACATGCTATAAAATTATCCACCGGCTAAATGATTTCAGGCTGAAATTGCAGCAACTACTGGGATTTTTTTTAAACACCGAAGTAATTAGTCATCCAGCCCTTTGATTTTGATGAAAATAGAGCAAAGTGGCAATTTATAGACATGTTAATTTTGCACAATGGACATCATTCTTTATAGCAAATGAAATGTGCTAGGTTCTGTATGTCAAAAACCACACTGAAAATAATTTTCACAAGAAAATAGAGTGAATTTAAAAATCATGAAATCTAGAGCACAGAGTATTGAAAACTCACGATATTATCAGTAACATGGAGCAGGGGGAAGTCCCTGGAAACTTTTGGGTTTTTTTATTCTTTAACTTTTTAGAAATATTTATAGAAGTAGAAAAAAAGTAATATAAACAACTTCTTTAAGTTTCTGTTCATAATTTTGACCTGTAAGAGAATTGAGATCTTGAGTCAGCTTCAGAATTGTTATTATAAAATTTCTGGATCTAAATTAAATAGTCATGTTTTTCCAGGATCTTAGACACAGTAATATTTTATGATAAGGTCTGTGAAATCCCATTTTTAAGGGAAGAATACAATTCTTATTTTTCACTTTCTGATGGTAAGCACTAAATCTCTGTATAGATAATGTTCTCAATTCATTATTATTGCATTGATATTGTACAACAACGTAACACACTCTTAATAAGGATTCCAGTATAAAGATACAATGAAACAAATAAATGTTTCATAAATGTTTAAATAGATACCACTGGTGTCACCAGTGGCAAAAGTGAATCAGGGACTAGTTCGGTATTTAGGTAATTTGTCTCTCATTCCTGAATTTTTGTCCAATCGTTATTCACCCTCCTATTGAAGTATAACTGAGCTTTTTTTCTCCTTGAGAAGTAACATGCTATTATATGATTCTGCTTTCTCAAAGGTTCTTCTATCCAATTTAGAAAAAGAATCTGTGATTCTAAACATGAGAGTCTCTTTACAAGGAAGCCTGCTCTCCTTTGAGCAACATGGATTACAGGAAGACATACAGTGAACCAGGAGAAACAAGTTGCTGAAGTGGATAATGACCTGGATAGGATATTGAAGCCAAAGGTGCTTGTAAGTAGCAGCTGTGCCAAATGGAGGGAAGTGACTTGTGGCATGTCATAAGGATCAGCATTAGTATTGGTTTTAGTTACTTTTCTGACCTAAAGAAAAGAAAATACAGTAAGGTGATGAAATGTGCTGATGATACTAAGTGGAGAAATTTCTCCAATATGAGGTAGGAAAACAATAAAACTAACAATGACGGGTAAACTAGAATTATGAGCTGACAAGTACCTTCTGCTATTCAATTATGGGAAAGTCTAAATAAAGTTGACCTGAAGGTAAGTACACAAGAAAAATAAAATGAACCTTTGATGGTCCATAGTTATCAAATTGTTTCCCCCAAAAGTTCAATGCAGAGCTCTCTTTTATTTTTTTCCAAATATTTAGGAACAGAACACTCATAGCATTGGATATAATTCCATGCAAAGGGCCAAATGTCATAAAACATTGGTAGTATTGGGGGATACTAGTTCTTCACCTTTGAAACAAGTAAGACAAGCCATAAAGAAGTTTGAGTATTGAATCAGGCAATCTAGTTTAACTCCTCGAAATGAAAAAGCTACTACTACAGATGCAATTAATATGCAACACCATGGAATATACTTCCACTGACAGAAAGTACAATGGAGGAAAAGCTTCCTACCTTTCTCAAATTTACAATTATAAACAGAAGCTGAAATGGAAAAAAAGTCTCAACTGAGAAGTAGATGGCAAACTTGAATGTTTTTATTTCCACAGAGCAGGATGCAGACAATTAAAGAACAGTCAAAGGTGTCACAATAAAAATGAAATAAACAGAAGGTAGGAGGGAAAGGATAGATGAACTTGTATCACCCAGCCTCTGGTACTGATGGCTGTGACTGACAGACGGACCACCCTGTACATGTGTCTTGCAATTCCTCTTGTTTGAAGAGCTGTTTCTTCAGAACTGTCTCATTATCAGAATTGTCTTACAGTAATTCCTGAGGTGTTTGGCTATCTAAAGCCATGCATATTCTTTAGCTACTAATAAGAAAGTTAAAATCTCTATTAAAAATCATTTTTAAATTTCTGCACAAAATATTTTGTTCTGTTTAATGGATAATGGCCCTTTAAGAAAAGTATGATCGAAGGAGTTTTAATAGAAGCTATTATCTAATGCTTCTTTTAAAGTATGTGTAGGGTCCCGCTAAGGGGAACCAAGTGTAAAGTGTTTAATGAGTGAACAATCAACTGCGTAAAAAATAACCCACATCAGAGGAAGAAAAGGGAGGAGTAGTTTCACTCCCCCATTTGAGTGTCAGGAGAAACACTTCATTCTAATTAGAGGAAAAGCAGACATAGGGCCTTCAACCCTTTCAAGAGCCCATTATATTTCTTATCTTCCTGCTTTTGCTGCACAGAAGATTGGAATAATGATGATAATAATAACAACAACAAATATTTTTTGAACTTGCACCTTGTGGCAGCCAGGAGGTGGAGTGAAGCTAGAAAGGGGACCAGAGAGTAGATATTTTGGGGTTGTGATTCACTTCCCTTTGATTGTTTCTTCTTTGGTAGTGGAAAGAGGAGGAAATTGAAAAAAAAAAAAAAAGTAATAGCTGAAGAAGCACTGAGAGTCTGAAACCATTTACTTGCTGAGTTGGAAAGGAATACATGATCAACCATTATACATAATTAGTGTCAAAACACACAGATAAGGTCAAAATCTGGATTATTAAGAAAAATACCAAATTATACAAAAGATGGTTTACTAATTTTAAAATGTTTATGTTTGTTTTGCCTCTATCTGCCTTTATAGTATGAGCAAAGAAGGGGTGCCTGGGTGGCTCAGTAGGTTGAGCGTCCGACCTTGGCTCACGTCATGATCTCGCAGACTGTGAGTTCGAGCCCCACACTGGGCTCAGCACTAACAGCTCAGAGCCTGTAGCCTGCTTTGGAATCTGTGTCTCCCTCTCTATCTGCCCCTCCCCTGCTCACGCTCTGTCTCTCTCTCTATCAAAAATAAATAAACATTAAAAAAAAATTTATAGTATGAGCGAACATTTATTAAATATCTATCATATGCCAAGTACAAATCACTTGATTTCAATTTCACACTAATTTTATGGGTTAGATGTTATTAGTCTTATTTCACATAGAAGAAATTAAGACCCAAAGAGCTTCAGTAAGTAGTCCATAACACAGCAATAGTAACTGTCAAAGCCAGGATTCAAAACTAGGTCTGTTTCATCCTAACTAGTTTCCTTTTTCTTTTCATTTATAGTGATTCTAATGTAAAAATAATATCAATTTTCAAGTATACAATAATATTAATGTACCTAGTTATTGCAAATAGAGAAAGACACTGTGATTCCTGATGGCCCATGAAATTACAGCACAATTCTAGACGAATTTGTACTTCATGTAAATTTTGTAAGAGTAACACATATTGTGAAATTGCTTATCCCCAAATAACTAGAGACCCTTTTCCTCAGATCGTTCTTCATTATACTCAGTTTCTGTCTTCTATTCATTAGTTGTTTCGGATCTGTTTCAAACATCATTTCTTCGACCCAGTTGAAATTCTGACCTTTATATCAAGTAAGAAAACTTTCCATCTCAAACTCTAAATTATAAATTTAGTATGTGGTGTCCCTCCATCCTTTGTTAATTTTGCACGGAGCAGTATTTAGACCTTCACAATCTCTTCTGATTACCATTTACCTTTTTTCCCATATTTTGTTTTGTTTTATTTTGTTTTGTTTTGTTTTGTTTTTGTTGTTTTGTAAATGCTATAACTACTGTTACCAATAAAAGGTAAGAATGAGAAGCGTGGGAGGAAAGAAATGGTAACAACTACTTTGGTGCCCAAATCTAACCCACAACTAACTCCCTGTAACCTTTACTTACTTACTATCATTTCTTCCCATTCTCCCCTCACCAATGTTTCCAGAGCTTTCTGCTCTATGCCGCGTGGGGGAAAGGGAGAGTTGCAAACTTTAGTGAGAGAAGAAATAATGAAGATGAAGTTCACTAGAAAGTAACTACTAAGTTGATTAGCAAGTAGAAAGAAAAGGAAGAAAGGAGATAGGAAGGAAGGAAGTGAGGGAGGGATGGAGGGAGGGAATTCCAACAGAATCTCTTTTTTTAAGTTTATTTATTTGAGAGAGAGAGAGCACATGTGTGTGTGGGTGCGTGATGGGGAGGAGCAGAGAGAGAATCCCAGGAAGGCTCTGTGCTGTCAGTGCAGAGCCCAACGCAGGGCTCCATCCCACAAAACCCTGAGATCACAACCTGAGCCGAAATCGAGGGGCAGATGCTTAACTGACCGAGCCACCCAAGTACCCCAGTAACAGAATCTTTTAGTCTCTTGACTACACTCCCTGAAAATGCATATAAATATAAAATCTGCAAACAAGTTCAAGAGTACACAGACCTCTCTCCAAAGCCCATTCATAGATTGAACCCTTGCATTGGGATTTATTGCGAAACCATGTCTCTGAATGAAAAATATAACTGAAAGATGATTTTCAAACACGTTGTGGCTGTCACCTTTGGCATACAGCAGCTTGATATACAAAGACTAGGATGTACAATGCACACGTGCAAAAAATATAAATAGAAAGCACGAGAAGTGCAGATTACATAATAGGCCACCAAAAATGCCTGAAGGACACTCTAGGAGTCTGACCCTGCATGGCACCATGTTGGCATATATCGGTTTCTTATGATGCCACTGAGCTCTTCCTTAAAGAACTCACCCTGGCCTATTTTCCCTCCACTGCAGGTGGTTTGAGTCATCACATTGCTGTAAAGAATGTAATCTGCTCTCCAACTGGGAGCAAAGGTGAATTTAGTTGTGCTCTTTCTTCTCCCGTGAATAACATCTCCCTGACTGCTTACTGTAATGCCAGCACTTCTAGCCTCTATCTCCTCTTCCTGTCAGCATCTCGTCAGTTTGTTGGAGATTGGATCAGCCACATGGAGTTCATCCAATACACTCCATCCATCTAACAATGTGACATCTAGGACAATGCTGTTTCCCAAGGAATCAATTGAGAATTGGCACACTTGAAATTTTTCATGCAAAGCTGTGTCCAAGTACCTTTTTTCCCTGATACCACATTGCATCCGGTTAATGCTAGATCTAATCTTGCAGTGAGCAAGTGGGGATAATACCCCACTGACAATAAGCTGCTCAGTCTGGCGAGTTATTAAAATGATCAGAGAAAAGGAATTATAAGAGCCCCCCAAAAGAGTTTATCTGTCCTATGGATAAGCAGCTGTCTCATGAGGAACACCTTTGGTGGCTCCCCATCGCCTACCTGATATAAAACAAACTCCTCAGCAGAGCTCTCCAGGTCCTGCACATTTGTTCCCATTCTTTTTCAGTTCTGAAATATGATCCTCTTTCTAGATATCTCCCTCTCTGTGGGTCCACTCTTAGCCTGAGCTTCCATCACCTTGCTTTTAGGCAAACTGCACATTTTTTTTCCTTCTGCTTTCTTTGCTTTGGGTGTTCCATTCCCATTCATTTTTCTTATATCAAATTCCCACCCAACATTTGACGTGCAACACCTCCAAACTGCCCACCTTGAAGCTTGAAATCTTCCTTCAAGCTGCCCACCTTCATGCCAGAAGAAGGCTCTTATAATCCTGTAGGTGGGACAGAGGGCAAGCTATGGATTCAGACAAATCTGAGTTTGAAGCCAGGCTGTGTGCCATTAGAAAAGTTACCTAACCTTTCTGATTCTCATTTCTTTCAACTAGAGAATTGGTACCAAAAATGCCTTTTAGGCATATGGTGAGTGTTGTCTGACATATGAACATACTCAATAAATGCTAATTCCACATTTTAAATTATATTGTGTCCTTTTCAGTATTTATCATATACTGTCTCATTCTGTGCTTGCTTATAAAAATGTCTGGTCACCTCTGCTAGATAGTATCGCTCAAATATCAACTTATTGTAGAAAACTTCCACGATTTTCATAGGTAACCCACACATTTCCTTTTAATCCTCTTTCTCTGCTTTTTTGCTTCATAGTAACTATCACTATCTGACATTGTTTGTTTCTTTGTTGTTCCTTTGCTTGTGATCTATTTCCCTTCCGATATGAGCTCGATAAGAGCAGGGACTTTTTCTGTGTTGCTTACTGCTATATCACCAGCACCTAGAACAGAGCCTGGAAAATAGTAAATGCTTAATAACATTTGGCAAATTAATGAAGGATTTAGTAAGTCCCTTGAGGCCAGCGATAATTTTTTTAACTATTATAAAGCCTCAAGGCTGGAAGGCACATTAAAATCCTTTTATTGATTACAGTGCTCCTCAGACAGCCATGCACACAACATAGCCCCTACTTCTAATCCAAGGAGACACTCATACCACCACCCCACCCCGTAATATTCCATGCTCTTGAATGCCTCCCTCACTTTGAGGTGCTATTCCTGCAGTCATACATTCCCTTTTCCCGCTCCTGATGAATTCCTCCTGATCCCTCAAAAGCCAGGATAACAAAGAGGATTTGGAACCCACAGAACTGGATTTGATGCACTCATTAGCTGAGTGATATTGGACACTTTACTAGGCTCCTTGGAGCCTCAACTGTCTTGTTTTAGAAAGTGAAAATAGCAGAGGTGAGTATAAAAGATACTGGACATAAATAGTCCATCAAGGTTTCTCATAGTAGACTGCCTACAAATTGAAAATTTTTAAATGAAACAAAAAACAAAATTCTTTCCTGCTCCTTTCTCTATAAAACTTTCTATAACTAGCCAAGCAAAACTGATTACTCCCTCTTTATGTACTTTGATAAATCTTATAGATATTTCTAATATATAAATAATATTACATTGGTACCATTCGATTTCCAGTCTGTGTCTTCCATTTGAATTGTGCTTAAGACAGAAGGATTGACTTCTGTTGCTTCAGCCCTAGCACTGTGCCTGGCCCAGAACAGATAGTCAATATATATTTGTTGATTAAATAAATGAATCTAGGAGAGTTGTACCTGGCCTGCTAGGCTCAATGCCCTTGCCATTTCTTTAGATTATTTTCCCTCATGGGAGATTGATTCTTAAATGTCACCTCTTAGTTTATAACTTTTCCCACCTGACTTCCCTTAGGTCAGTTAATAGAGTCTTGGTGGCTGTCCCAATCGATCTTCTAACAAGTAACACATGAATTGCCCTCCAATGTCCAGTTTATTTCTGTTAGCTTGCTTTATCCAGCTTAGTTTATATACTCATTCCCTCACTCGTTTATTCATCCCTTCAGTGTGCATTTACCGAACAAGTCTCAGAACTAGCAGGTAGGACCTCTCTGCTGGTTGAGTAATAAGCACATCACATAGTTCCCGTTATGATTATCTTTTATTTTTTTAAAGCATAGACAAAAGCCACATTCTATAGCATAATGGCCAGCAAGAACCAGTTTGTAATATTAATTACCTATAGCTTTGTACTTGGAAAATAGAGAGTCATCCTTAGTTTCTGTGAGCATAGTTAAAAAAAAAAACTTGGTAAATATATGTTCTGATTTCCAATAATTTTCTAAGATTGGTTTATCTATATTTATGTGTTTATAAGTGGTACTAAGAGATATAAATAAGTTAGGTATTGTATTACCAATTTTAAATGATACTATCATAGATATTATTGCCAGTTCCTTTAAATTTAAATCTAAGCCTTCAGCATATAATAAACTAAACAGAATTAAAAGCAAAGAAAATGATTCATTTTGGTGCAGGTTTTTCTATTAGATTATCTACCGCCCCCACGCCCCCGCCCCCTAGGAGAAAGAGAGGGAGAGAGATGTCACCCTGACCAGGCCTTCTTCAGAACAAAAGACTTTACAGATCTGGTAGTGCAGATAAAACTTGAAACTATTATCCAAAAATAAAGAATGAAAATGCTCTCTCCAGATGAGAAAGCAAAGTGAAAATAACACAGAGAAGAGAGTCACACAAGGGGACCCCTGCTCTCAAGGTTAGATCCCACAAGTCAGAAAGCCTAAACGCCTCTCTTGACACAGCCCGTCCCTCAGTCTGTAAATCTGTAAAATGGAGACAAAAGATGTACTCCCTTCATCATATAAGAGTCAGCAGGACTGATACAACTGGGCTGGGACTGCATTTCAGAATGCACAGATGAAGCATAATGAAAATAAAGCATAAAAACCGCTATTCAGAGATGCTTTTTCAAATAGTCCTGATTTCTCTAGATGCAGTAGGCTTTGTTCACATGGGTAGGATATTTAAAGGCCTCTGTGGCAAAACAAACAGTTCACTGTTTTATCTGGAGAACAGAATAAGACCTCAAGCCTTTGCTGACTGTCCAGGGTGCTATTTCAGATTCTGTACAATATATAAGCTGAAATGGTAAGTCTCTGCTGACTAACAGCACACAAGCTAGAGGAAAGACAAAAGCACGGGATTAAAATACAGCTATCCTAAATTCTTATTTTGATTTCTGATTTCCTAGTGCTCTACTTGGAAAATCATTTTCCTCTTCTCTCTCTGCAGTGAGTGAAGGGCTGGGCTGGAGTCAGAAGCCCTGGGTTAGCATCCAGATTCGGCCACTTACACAGGCCAAGACTTATGTACTTCAAACCTATGTGTTCTCATCTTTAAATCACTTATGTGATTCCTTATACTATGGGTGGTTTAAAGGATGACTGTTTAAAGAGCTATTTAAAATGATTCCAAAGATACTGTCAACTGTAAGCACTCAATGTAAGAATCTGTTAGAAGAAGCCTGCCTTTTAATTTCATGAAGACTACAGAGAAATCATTCAGTTTCCATCTGTGGAAAACTGAGCAGTATGTGGACTCGGGGTGGAAAGAAGTTTGCAGAGTACACGAAAACCTTGGTCTCACGAAATGAATAATGTAGTCAACTTCCTGAAAGAAATTTGCTCCATGAATACCTGAGAGTTTGTGGGCAGATGTGATAGATAAACCTGCAATTCTGCAATCAGGAGAAAGGCATGAAACAATCATCTTGCCCACTCCATTATGTAGAAAAAGGAAGATACATTAACACGTGCCGGCCCTGCAATGAGCAGACAAAATGACACAGTTAGGGAGTGTAGCAAGGACAGCAGGCCACACAGTCACACATATTCCCACAGACAGGAACGCTGTCAGCAGAGGCAGCAGCAGCCCCCTCACATTTAAAGCACAATGATAAATCTAACTAGAGGAATAGATGAAGTTGGGATACGGAGATGCTCCTGATACTGTCTGTGTGTTCATAACACACTAATCAAATCATCGAGAATGACTGCTTTCAAAGCCATAAATATTTTCTGTAGCTGCAGAAACACAATGCAGCTGTGTATTTATGTGATAAGCTCTCCATATAGAAAGCAGGTCCATAAGCTTACAGAGATAGGATGCAGGGGCCGATAGTAGAGAAGGAAAGAAAGTGGCTCTGCCCTTGTTCCATGTCAGCTCAGCAAGGGCCCAATGTGATATAATAATCTGTACATGCATAGCACCTTCCTTACAGGGAAGAAAAAGCAATTCCAAAGCATTACCTCATTGCTTTTCATCACGCCCTCAGGGAATAGGGACCAAGTATTATCCAATTTCGCACGCAGTGAAAGTGAGGTTGTGATTGGCCGAACATCTGGGTAAAGGTTACAGAGCAAGTCTGTGCTATTGCCAAGATTAAAACCAGTTCTTCCCCCAACTTTTGCAATACCTATTACTTAAACACACTTTAAAACTCATTAAAATGGCAAGGAGAAGTGCTCATAGAACAACGCCAAGTGAAATAAAAAATAGAAAACTTCACATTCAACATTCTTAGTTATACAAGATGCGTGTGTTTATAAAATTAGACTTGTGGACAGTCACTATTAGCAGCAAAAGCATCTGGATTGTGGGATTAATGGTTATTTGCATTTTTTTCTTCATGCCGCTGTTATTTTTCAAGTTCTAAGTGATGAGCTATCAAATCTTTGATGAGAAAAACAATTCAAAGTGCAAACTTCATTAACAGTGCTTTATAGATCATAGAAATGTGAAAGTATTGGTCAATAACATTTCTGAAAGTTTCCGTACTAGATATGAGTGTGAAAAAAGAAAAATAAACATCTCTACAATATTCTCTTTTGCTTCCAAACACACTTAGACTGCACACTCCCTCTACTCTAACCCACCCTGCGCTAGCCAACAGATTCGTTTTCCTAAACTTCAGCCCTAATCAGTGACACCTTAATCTCTCCTAAATTAAGTCCAAACTACTGAGCCTAGAACATGACCACAAACAAACTCACCAGCTTATTGTTTGACTAATCCTTAACTACTGCATGCATAGTCCCTCCTTCAAAAACATTTCATTCACTGGGGAAAGAACCATCTTTTCAACAACAAATAGTGTTTCAAAAACTGGGTACTCACATGCAAAATAGTGAAATTGGACCTTAACCTTATATCATATACAAAAACTAAATCCTAATGGGCCAAAGACTTAAATGTTAAGAGCTCAAACTATAAATCTCTTAGAAGAGAACAGAGAAAAACACTTCAGCAATGATGACGTTTTAGATATGACATTAAAAGCACAGGCAACAAAAGAATCTTAGATAATCAGATTCCATCAAAATTTTTAAACTTTGTGATTAAAGGACATTATCAACAGAGCGAAAGGCAATCTATAGAATGGGAGAAATATTTCCAAATTATATATATCTGATAAGGGCTTAATATCCAGAATGTATAAAGAAATCCTCTAACTCAACAACAGAAAAACAAACTGGTCAAAAAATGGACAAAAGACTTGAATACACATTTCTCCAAAGAAGATACACAAATAGCCACTAAGCACATGAAAAGATGTTCAACATCACTAATAATCAGGGAAATGTAAATCAAAACTACAATTAGATACTATTTCACATCCATTAGGATGGCTGCTATCAAAAAGAAAAAAACAGAAGATAACAAATATTCTCAAGGATATGAACGAGTTGCAATCCTTGTGCACTGCTGGTGGAAATGTAAAATGGTACAGCCAATATGGAAAGTAGCATGGTCCCTCAAAAAGTTAAAAAGAATTACCATGTAGGGGCACCTGGGTGGATCAGTTCATTAAGCGTCTGACTTCGGCTCAGGTCATGATCTCATGGTTTGTGAGTTTGAGCCCCGCATTGGGCTCTGTGCTAATGGCTCAGAGCCTAGAGACTGCTTCAGATTCTGTGTCTCCCTCTCCCTCTGCGCCCCCCATCCCCTGCTCATGCTCTGTCTCTCTCTGTCTCTCAAAAATGATTAAACGTTAAACAAAAATTAAAAAAAAAAAGAATTACCATGTAATCCAACAATTTCACTTCTGGGTATATACCCCCAAAAAATTTAAAGCAAGGCCTCTGAGAGGGATTTGTATACCCATGTTCATAGCAACATTATTCACAATAGCCAAACAGAGCAAGCAACCTAAGTGTTCATCAACAGATAAATGGATAAGCACAATGCAGTATATACATGCAGTAGAATATTAATCAGCCTTTAAAAAGAAGGAAATTCTGACAGATAATTGCAATATGAATGAATCTTGAAGACATTAAGCTAACTGAAATAAGTCAGTAACAAAGGAACAAATACTGTATGAATCTATTCATTTGAGGTACGCAGTCAAAGTCATAGAGACAGAAAGTAGAAGGGTCATTGCCAGGAATTGGAGGGAAGAGGGAATGAGGAACGTTGGTTTGCAACCTCAGGCACTTTTGGGGTGAAATCTGAAACCAGCCACCTTACACAGAAGGCAAAAGAACTTACTATGAGGCTTGCCTTGAGCAGCCATGAGATAAGTAGATCTCTGCACCCACCTCTCAGAATCATAAAAGTTTATATGTAGGGGCAAATGGGGTTTGGTCATGTATACCAATCAGATGGTCTCAACAACACTTTGCTCTATCAAGACTTCACCCTTGAAAATGGTTCCCATGGTGGCCGTGGTGGGCAGATGTACATTCCAAGGACAGGGGAAGGGGTGAGGAGCCTCTGATTGCCTGGGTCCAGCTCGGGGGCCAACCAGCACTCATGTCCTCTTGATGACCTTCTCCAACGAGGAGTTATTATTGATGAGTACAGAATTTCAATTGTGCAAGATGAAAAAGATGGCTGAAGAAAAGATTTAGATGGGTGGTGATGGCTACACAATAATGGGAAGGTACTTAATGCCACTGAACTGTACATTTATATGGTTACAATGGTAAATACATGTTATGTTATTTTACCACAGGTTTTTTTTAATATCACTTTTTTACAAAAAGAAAAAAACTCACTGTTTTTTGTTTTGTGTAGCTTTGTTCCTTTAAACTGAAATGTCCCCACTCTACCTCCAGCTTTTGAAATCCAACCTTCCATTCAAGGTTGCTGATTAAACACTCCTCTTACTAAAATCCCTCAACGAGATGCACCATCATCCTCATCTGAATCCTAACTGCAGTCTAGAATGCAGCAAGGTACATTACTAGAGCACTTTTTCACACATTATATATATTTGATACTCATAAAAATATTAAAATATACATTTTAATGTATGTATGATGTTTAGCCGGGAAAAGTTATGCAACCTGATGAGGTCAAACCTCTGGCAGGTGGCTGAGCATCCAGTGTAGGGCTTCCAGTTTTAAATGGAGCTGCCCAAAGCATATTGGATCTAACTTTTGGCACTCACTATGCACTACTTTGAATTATTCATTATTTATAAGCCCCTTTTTTGGTATCTCTACTAAGCTGTAAACTCCTTGAGAACAGAAACTAAATCTTAACCATTTTTGTAACCCCAGAAGTCCCAACTATATATTCAATCAATTCCTGTGGAATTAATGAAATAATAACCTGGGAACAGTTTCTATAATAACAGAATGGATGCTACTAACCAAACACATGTTGATAATCTAGAATTTAAAAATATAAATACCATAAAAAGACATTATATTCCTAGCTGATACCAAAGCATGGTAGTTGTCTAGATTGTTAAGACAGCCAAACCAATTAATTCGGTAGGAAAAACTGTTGTTCAGAAACACCATAACTGGCTTTCAGTGAGTAATACTCAATTTCTGCACTTGCCTTCACTCCTCTGCCGTTCACTAGCTGTGTTCATTTAGGCAAATCATTCTCGATGTTTGGATAAGGGTTATCACCACATTCTTATTCATTTATGCAAAATATTTTGTCCTGTTTCTACTTAAGAAAGATAACAAAACAATGTTTTGCATGACTGATTTTGTTAAATAGCAGCATCTGGGGGTGCCTGGGTGGCTCAGTCAGTTAAGCGTCTGACTTCAGCTCAAGTCATGATCTCACAGTTCGTGAGTTCGAGCCCTGCATTGGGCTCTGTGCTGACAGCTCAGAGCCTGGGGCCTGCCTCTAATTCTGTGTATCCCTCTCTCTCTGTTCCTCCCCCACTCATGCTCTCTCTCTCTCTCCTTCAAAAATAAATAAAAACATTCAAAAAAATTTTTAAAAATACCAGCATCTGCACCTGAGAGGTTTGTCCACACTTCTCAGTTAGGTCTGATGGTTCTAACCCAGAATATTCTATAGCAGCTGGTCTCTCAATTGGACTTGGAGTATTACTTCTAGAGCTTTGCTTTTTTTTTTTTTTACACTTCTTAGCATTCGTTTGAGGATTAATTGCAAATATGTAATACCAGCAGCATGCTGTGTTTACTGATATAATCCCCAGAAGTCTGTAGGCATATAAATTTTATGGTCAATTATTTTACTAGTCTCCATACATTACCAATCCCTATCATTAACTAGATTTCACTTTATTCTTTATTTTCAACAGTTATATTCTAATTGACCTTGCACTCCTTTGAGAAGAACAAAATGAAGGTTGTAGAACACATTACCAAAGTAATGCATGTTTCAATGATAAAGTGTGGTCATCCACTGCAATGAATGTGGGCATTTCCACATACTCTCACGACTTATGATCATACCATCAGCCTAGCAGAGGCAACCTCTTAGTTACTAGAGATGTTTGAAGTCAGCCATGTCAGTAAAGCAGGGAATATTTTTAGATGATCCATAAGCTCTCCGTCAGAAGGCTGTGCCTATGTGTAAGCTTGTCAAAGTCTTGTATAATGATATAATGATGCATTATGAATCAGAAATGATAGAAATCCATTACAGGATTTGGGGGAAACACAGAAATTAGAGGTTCTCCACACAACCTGGCATTTTTCCCAAAAGCTTTTACCCTTGACTCAGTACTCAACTCATTTAATTCCTTAATATTGCCCATGAAACGAGAGGGCATCCCCAGGATCCTGAGTGATGCTCTAAGGCACAGTGGAAAGCAGGAATGTGACAGGACTTTACAATGAGCTAGTTCCCAAGCCATGGCTCCCACGCCAAGGCTCCCAGAGGTGTATCCACCAGGAGGCGCGCACTTGGCTTTTTACACATATTTTGTAATGGTTGTGAGGTAATTGCTCGTAAAGCTTGCTTTAAGCTCATTCCTTCACATGAAGCCAAGACAGGCCCTGCACACCAAGGAAGGCAGAACTTTGGCTTGGAAAATAACAGAGGTCTTTTCTGTTTCATAGCCAAAGAGACTGAAGCTCAAGAAAGATGGTGGTGGGTGGGGTGGAGAGAACATACTTTAAACAATTTGTAGCTATTTTGCTTGATTTTCCCTCAAAGCAATAAATAACTGTGCTCCCTGCTGCTGGTATTTTATCAAGCTCTGTTTGTTATAACTGTGCATTATGTTCCATACAAGACAGCATCTTTGAGCTTTCTTTTCGTATTTCCCTACTACAATTTAACTCTGTGAGGAGCAATACCCATGTACCACCAGGAAGAAGCAAAAATAGCGGAGCCTGCTGCTAAATACCACCACCTGAATGCAGAATTCCCCTATTAGGAACAAATGAATGCCATGTTGTCTTCTTGAGCGTAAATTAGGGTGGTGAATAAAATAAGCAAGAGCCTCCAGATTAACGTCCACTCCCTCCTGTTGATGACCTTTGCCACTTAGAAGGTCAGAACAAGAGAAAATTATTTCCAACACAGTATACCTACCCACCCTCTCCCAAACACAGATCAGCAGTCATGGGGGAGGATTCCCAAAGGTGGTTCTATCAAGTCTGGTTTTTATTGAAGTGTGATTTATGTTGTGTCTCTGTAAAAGGCAGAAGAATCAGGGAATACTGTCCCATTAGTGTCATAATGACATGAGTTGCAACTGACTAGAATCACTGCTGCTCAAATCATTAGCCCTATGACACCGAATGTGATTTAGCTCCTCCCAAGGCCTGTTCTCTCAACTAAAAATAGTAAGAATAATAATAATCACAATTATAACAGGGATAGTCATATTCAAAGCATTTTTAAATTTCCATTTCTTATTTGATCCTTAGGGGGGAAAAACAGAGATGAATAGGTGATTATCTTCCTCATTTCTATAACAAATGAATCACTGATATATGAAACTCCTTAGGTACCCCAGTTTTCCTCCCTATAAAACAAGGCTTTACAAAGCTTTAAATGTACACTGGGCCTGTATTAATCTAAATCACTAAAAATAAATTGCAGAAACACTTCTCAAATGCAAAAGGACTAGGCAAAGTCTGTTTCAAATTCAGCAGCCTCTTCCTTTCCTTTTATGAATTACATTTAAATGAATTATGTCGAAAGAAGACCTGCCAAGGCTAAAACCTAGGCGTGTGTGAATGAGTGCACCGCCTGAGTACTAAGTAATCACAACAGGCGCAGAGCACACGCACTCTGGGCCCTGTAATCCACACTGTCTGCCCAAGTGTTGACAGGAAAATCCTCTGCCAGGAAGAATCCTTCTCCTCTAAAGACAAGAGGGTCCCAGAATTGGTGCTAGCAAGATGCTATTGCAGTGAGGAATGGGAAAAAGCGCTGACATCCCTCTCTGCCATATGAAACCAGTAAATCTAGTTGTGAAGGCAAGTAAACTTGAGTTGTGGGGGGAAATGCTCTCCAGCTAAAAGTCCCAGGAGCTCAGTAAATGTTTTCATATTAATAATGGTTTATAGATGGAATCTTTCAACTTAGAAATTTTAAGATGTCATTTAGTGATAATTTAATAAAGAATGCTACAGCATTAAAAGTAATATAAATAAAGGAAATGTAGTCACTGTAAGGGTCATTTGGACAATTATTTCATCTCTTTGCATCCAGCATTTTGAAATGAAACATCGTCTTTTCTCACTTCTTCTGCAATAAATCATTTACAAAATGTAAGTGGTTTCATAAATAAATGACTGTATCTATGTTTACTCTCCCCAAATCAATAATACGTTTATTGATAATTCTGCATTTAAAGGTTCATTTCACCTTAGTATTGACATTCTGTCTCCCCTGCCATTTCGTTAGATTTAAATTTTTTTCATTCTTGGTAATGAACTGTAAGAAAGTTCCTATGTTAGAAGGTGGTCCCATTTCAGAATTGGGCAGTGAAACTCAATATATCATTTTCTATTAATTACTATAATCAGTAAAGTTTCTTGTTTGTCTGCTCAGCAAAATAAAGTTAGGGGTCTTTTTCTTCATTTTGTGAGGCAAAAATTCCTGGCTTCTCCTAAAATGTCTCCTTTAGCAGTTCTGTAAAATGGAGCAATATATAAAAACTTACTTCTCGTGAGCCTTCAGACTAGACTTGAGTCAGTTCAATAAATTCTTTTGAGGAACAACAAAATGTCCAACACTGGGTGGAGTGCCAGGGATTCAAGAACTAAACTATAACACTGGTCCTTGAGAAGCCTACATTCTAATGAGAAAGCAGATATATACACAGAACAAGAATGCCAGCCCAGCGGGGTAATTTAGGGACTGCTGCACAAGACAGATAATATTTAGGCTACATGTTAACCCTTTTAACATTAAGATTTCCCAACAGACTATAAAACATAAATGTGTCTCCGTCAGTTTGGGCTATTAGAACAAAATACCATGGACTGGGTGGCATAAACAACAGACATTTATTTCTCAGTTATAAAGGCCGGAAGTCTAAGATCAAGGTGCAGATAGCCACCCTCTTGCTACATCCTCACAGAAACTCTGGTGTCTCTTCCTCTTCTTCCAAGAGCATTAATTCCATCATGGGGGCTGTACCCTTATGATCTTATGTGAACTTACCTCCCAAAGGCCTTACCTCCTAATACCGTCACATTGAGGGTTAGGGCTTAAACATATGAATGGGGGAGAAGACACAAATATTCAGTCCATAACAATGAGAATGTCTAACTCTATCAAATCACTAAGAAATTTAATAAAATTATTACTACAATAATTTAGCATGTGACCTTTTATAAAAACCTATATGAGAGCATCATGATGTAGAAGAATCACGTCCTTCAAAGGCAGATCACTACACAGTCACTGAACCTCAAAGGAGATTACACAAGCAGGAGAAATACAGAGGTTTTCTTTTTCACCCTACATTAATGCTGTAATACCATAAAAATTGTTAAGATAATTTTAAACTCTGGCACAGGCCGACTGAAAAAAAAAGGTTATACTGCCATCTACTGGCAGTACTCCATGACGACTGTCAGTAAATGGGTACTGGTTTCTACCTGCAGGGTCCAACTCGGTTCTGCCAGCAGTAACAGTACAGGTGTGGGGAAAAACACTTCTCATTAGCTATTTTATTAGAGAATATACATTTAAAACCCATTTCCAATAAAATGAGTTTTCTGAAACTCATTTTCATTGTATTATAATCAGATAAGGAAATGTTAATGATATTTTGTAAGTAAGTTTTAAAATAATAACCCCAGAAGAAACACATTTTTTATTCACACCTCTTGAATTTTTTATGTATACCTTGTTTTTTCCAGCACAATTTAATAAGACACACTATGGGGAAAAGGCTGCATTTGCCATCAGATTTTCAATTAGCTAAAACAAGATACTGTCAGCAGTTGAATGAAGTAGACTACACTATATTTCATGTGTTGACAAATATTTAAATGCCTTTTTTTGTCTCGATTTGAGAGCAGGCTTCATTACACCAAATCCATACACTATGTGTGTTTCTCTAACTTTCCCCAAGATTTTACTTTAACTATAAAACCATTTATGCACCCCCCAAAAAAGAAACCAATAGTTCCATCACTTGCTAGTTTTCATTATATACTGAAACATCCATTCAGCATTTTTATCTGCTAATGTAACAGAAACTCATCTGCTGAATGAGATTTATTACTTGTTTTTTTTTCACATGTTCACAAGATATTGTTGTACATTTTGCAATGGGTCTTTATTATCTAGTAATGATGGCTTGCAAATTAAATTAGTTTTTAATGGCATAGTTAAATTCTAATTTATGTTTTGGAGCTTTGTTTAATTCATTTAGTTATAATGTAATCGTTTTCTTGCTATTTTCTTACATTACATAGAGAGAACAAAAGAATAGGGTCTCATCTCATCACATTCAGTTGTTTTGGCTTTATTAAATCTTGTGACTAATTGCATTTTCCCCAAGAAACTTTCAAAACAATTGTAGTCTGATCCTCTGGGCAAAACTATCTGGTTGCTCAGCATTCTGTCTGAGAAACTGAATCAAACTATTACTGTAACTCTAAGGGTTGGTTGGATATTGCACTTTCTCATACTCATTATAACCCCACTGCGCTGTGTAACGTACTGAACAATTATTCTTTTGCAACAAATTCCTTTCCTGTGAGCTCTCTTTATTTCCTGAGCCTTTAGGAAAACCAAAACCAAAAGCGATCATTAGCGTCACAAAAAGTAATCTTTTATAATGTCTACGTGCATTTTCTTCTCTCTCAGTCGACAGGACTTTCATGGCTGCAATAACCTTTCATAATACCTTTTCATTGGGGTTCCCATGGCAAGAGCAAAAGACTCCTAGCAAGTTTCAAGGTTTGAAACCAGAAACTGGATTCTGGGGTGGCATAGGAATAATTGATGTGGTTTAGAAATTTCCTGAGTGGGCTTGACCCCTCTTCGGGAAAGCAACCAAATTTTCCCAGGAGGATTGAAGCACCCTCATGACATCTTAATGAGGACCACTTGCACCACTGGCTTTTAAGTTCCATCCAAATAAGGACGTCCTCTCAGGCCCACTCTTCCTTTTTTCTGATAAGAAAAAAAAAATAGTCTCAGACCCCAGATAATTTTTTCATTCTGATTTCAATTCGGGTGTGCTTTTATGCATTTGGTTCCCTCAGAGTTTCTAGGTACAACGTGCGGACGCCAGAGGTGATCAGATCACAGATTCTGCTCGTCTGCCTGACCACCATCTTTTAAATTCTTGACACTGGCCACCAAAAGGAGAGTATGATTATCAGGAAACCATTTTCTGATCCTGGAAAAGCAACTTACCACACCAATTCTGCTGACAAGGAAGCAAGTGTGGCAACTTCACAAATGAAAACAACACTAAAAGGAACATCTCGCCATATTTCTTATGAAGATAAAACAAGAATATGCTGTTGGGGTGAGGAAACGTACTTTTCAGTTTATGCCTTTTTCATAAGTTTTAATTTTTTTCCCTGCACGTAGTCAACTTTTTGTGAAGCTTCCTAAAATAACAACATGATGTAAACATGTGATATTACTCCTAATTTTAATTCAGTTTAATATTTTACCTATTAAAGGATGAGAAAGAAATAAGCTGGGACATCAGGGGTCCTTTTATATGAAAGAACATTTCTCTTAAAACCCAATGAAGAAGAAAAGCTGCCTTGATGTTAATCCCCCTGTCCCCCAGTATGAACCATAATCCTTGGTGTTTTCTGGTCCCCAAATTTGCTGCTGACAATGACTAGCACAGCATCCACAGAATGAATCCAAGATTACAAATTGGTCCTTGAAATTTACTTATTCAGGAGACACATCTGCACTGAAGTGAGCTTGGAAAGAAAAGAACATTTGTAGAAAAAGCAATTTGCTTCAAAGCTCACCCCTGCTCCTAGCTGCTCACACTCTCCAGTCCATTGCCTAGGAGCTGCATGCAGAGAGGAGACTTCAGCTGACAATCTGCAGTCTTTGCGCTCCTCACTCTGTAATCCACCAGGTGTTATGTAACACACCTCACCCTTTCCCTAATTCGCACTGAGGCCATCTTTCCCTGAAATTGCAGTTCACTCTGATGGTGATATGCTTAGATCCTTAGAGTAGGAATGAGGCTGTTTAGGACATGTTTTAAATGAAAATTTTATAGATGTGAATGCAATTCATTTAAGTATAAAATTCTCCTATTGCTTATTTCCATCCAGTACAACTGTGAACTTTAAAACAGAAGCATCCATGACTACACTGATTTATGGGTCATGTACTCATCCAACTAGTGTTCTCTAGGTCCTGCCAATAACACACCAGCCATGGAAGCCCCAACCCTCCATACTAGGGTTTCTGCCAGCTATAGAGTCCCCCATGGCTTCCCAAACTCTCACTGTCAGGGGTTGAATTAAGTCCCCCCAAAAGATATGTTATAAGCCCTAACACCAGTACCTCAGAAGGTGACCTTATTTGGAAATAGGATCATTGCAGATGTAATTAGTTAAGGTCTGATCATATGGTAGCAAGATGACCCTTAATCCAATATGATTAGTGTCTTTATAGAACACAGGCACATAGGGAGAATGCCCTGTGATGATGGAGGCAGAGACTAGAGTGAGGCAGCTGCAAGCCAAGGATTACCAAGGATTAGCAGCCATAACTAGAAGCTAGAAAGAAACAAGGAACGATTCTACCTACTCTCAGAGGGAGCATGGTGCTGCTGACACCTTCATTTTAGACTTGCAGCTTCCGGAACTGTGAAGGAATAAATGTCTGCTGCTCTAAGCCATCCTAGTTGGTGGCACTTCATTAGCACAGGCCTAGGAAATTAATACACCCACCCACCTACCAGAGGCTTATCCTGGCCTAAAATCAACCGCACCAACAGCAACCACTGCCCACTTCCTGGGAGTCAAAGGGACTTAGAAGTAATCATGAGTTTGTTTCACTGATGTTGCAGGTGCACTGGATCCCACAGATCCTACAGATCCCACAGATCACTAGCTTGAAAAGTCAACCGTCAAATGATGATATTCGTAATAAAGACACGGTATTAAATTCCAAATAATTTTTATAAAAACACATTTTTGATTATATTATATACATTTAATTTTAATATCATAATTTATCAGAAAGTCTTTAAAAATTGGGGAGCTGTAAAGCTCATCATAGCAGACACAAATTTTCCAAAATTCTAGCTGTAGCATAAAAGCTAAGCTTGAACTTTATTAACCACAAATCTTATCAGTAATTTTTTTTCCTTTCAAGATTTTTATTTAAATTCCAGTTAGTTAACATACAGTGTAATATTAGTTTCAGGTGTAGAATTCGTACATATTCAACATGTACATACAACACCTGGTGTTGATCACAGCAAGTGCACTCTCTAATCCCCATCACCTATTTACCCATCCTCCCACCTACCTCCCCTCTGGTTATCATCAGCTTGTTCTCTATAGTTAAGAGTCTGTTTCTTGGTTTGCCTCTCTCTTCTTTTCCCCCTATGTTCATTTGTTTTGTCTCCTAAATTCCACATATAAGTGAAACATATGGTATTTGTCTTTCTCTGACTGACTGACTTACTATTCTTTGCATAATACCCTCTAGCCCAATCCACGTTGTTGGATGTCAAAATGTCAAAATTTCATTCTTTTCTATGGCTGAGTAATATTCCATTGTGTGGGATATTTATCCATTCATCAGTGGATGGACACTTGGGCTTTTTCCATATTTGGCTATTATTGATAATGCTGCTATAAACATCGGGGTGCATGAATCCCTTTGAATCAGTATTTTTATATCATAAATACCTAATAGTGCAATTGCTGGATCATGGCATAGTTCTATTTTTAACTTAAAAACGTATTTTTAAAACATCTGCTTAAATGGGCTATACCTATTTGGATGAAGTGGACTGTTTTTAATATGCCGTTTAGTTTTGTAATGGATGTGTCTAGGAATAATTCATTTTTAATCTAAGAAAATTTTATAATTTTATACTTTTTTTATAAATTATGTTATTCTGATGATGAAAATAAACACAGAACTGGGGAAAATTTGGTTTGGACCTGAGGAAATCAGGTGCATGTGTATGTGTATACAGTCGACCCTGGGACAACACGGGTTTGAATTGTGCAGGTTCAATTATAGGTGGAAATTTTGTAGTACAGGACTAGAGAAATAAAAATTTTTCTCTAGCTGGCATTATTTTAGGTATACCGTATATAATACATATGATGTACAAATACATATGACATACATGTTAATTGCCTATGTTATTGGTAGGGCTTCTGGTCCACAGTAGGCTGTTAGTAGTTAAGTTTGTGGGGAGTCAAAAATTGTAAGTGGATTTTTGATTGCGTGCATTGTTCAAGGTCAACCTAACCTAACTTCAACATTGTTAAAGAGCCAACTGTATATATATTTTATATACATATTTATATATATATGAATATATGTATATTCATTGAATATAAAAGGTAAATAAAAGGGGTTAGCTTTTTATCTAATTTTCAAAGGAATCCATACTTTTAAGAGACAGAAAAAGAAAATAATAGCTTTAATGGTATTTAATTGTGAAGAAGACTTGCAAATTTGGAGCACCTGGTTGACTCAGTCGGTTAAGCGTCCAACTTCAGCTCAGGTCATGATCTCACAGTTCGTGAGTTGGAGCCCCTGCATTGGGATCTGTGCTGACAGCTCAGAGCCTGGAGCCTACTTCAGATTCTGTGTCTCCCTCTCTCTCTGCACCTCCCCTGCTCACTCTCTGTCTCTCTCAAAAATAATAAAATAAACATTGAAAAAATTTAAAGACTTGCAAATTTGACAAGAGTCCTTCATAAGTGTGTCATTGGTTTGGGCATCCTGGCATATTAACCATCACCACATACAAGAGGCTCAGGAATTGTTTGATTTTTTTTCTAGACTCTTCAGGACAGTCAGTTCTGTTCAGGACAAAAACACCTCCAATAATCTTGTCCTCAGCTACTCATTCCCATGACCAAACCCTACAGCGTTTTCCAAACTTCTTGAACTTACTATAAATTAAGAAATGCATTTTGTATTGTGACCCAGTATAAACAGACCTGTATATGTACATGATTTATATGAATATACATATTATATATAATTGAAAAAAACATGTCACAAAGCAATTCTTGTCCTTATTACTTCTAACACACTCTAATATTTTTCATTCTACTCTATTTTAATAATGCTGATGCTGACCCACTAGACCTATTTCACAACAGCTGACATGAGTCATGACCCACCCTGAAATGATAGCCATAAATTCTGTCATTACAAATAACTCCAACACTTCCATAGCCCCTGTTAAAGCACCCAGATCCCCATTTTCCCTCTTATCTTTCCAGCTTATTTCTCAGAGAATCCCAGCTCCTATAATTCCTCTATACCAGCAGAACATATAACCCATTGATTCTACCATTTTTCCTTGAATCTGTCCCTTTATAGCCTCATTACCCTTCACACCAAATAAATGCCATTAATTCTTTATTATAATCACTTTTTTGCATTGTCTCTCTTCTTTTGTTCCCTCTTGCTTTGTCTTACTGTCCTAGTAAAACTCGAGTCTTGGTTAAATCTAAGTCTGTGAACTCTGGGCCTGCATGCCAGCAGGTGAACACAGTTGGAGGTAGACATGCAGCCATGCTGCTGGTCTCACTTCTAATTTGTCAAAACTGACTCCAGGTGGGCCTTAGTGCCCTTATAAAGCTCATCTGACCTCATGCTCTAAACACCATTGTGCTGGTGATGCCCATTTTATGTCTCCAGCACTACTCTCTCTCCTGAACCACAGATTTGTATATATAATTGCCTGTTCAGCAGATTTACTTGGAGGTCTAAGAGGCACCTCAAACTTAATATGGTGAAAGCCAAGCTCCTGTTCACCAATCCCCACCTCAAATCTTCCTCTCCTACAGCCTCCCCACCTCAGAAAATGCTACTCCATTCTTTTAGTAGCTTTCTACCTCCCTCACAATGGAAGTCCTCCACAATGACACCCCCATAGTTACCTTTCTGACCTCTCCCACTAACTTTCCACACTCAGCCAACACCAGTCACACTGGCCTCTTCTTCATTCTTCATGCCAAGCATACTCCCACACCACTGCCTCCACCCTTGCTGTTCTTCCACATGCTTTCTTTTTTTAAAAAAAATAATTTATTGTGAAATTGGTTTCCATAAAGCACCCAGTGCTCAACCCAGCAAGTGCCCTCTTCAATATCCGTCACCCATTTCCCCCTCTTTCCCACCCCCCATCCACCCTCAGTTTGTTCTCTGTGTTTAAGACTCTCTTATGGTTTGCCTCCCTCCCTCTCTGTAACTTTTTTTCCCCTTCCCCTCCCCCCTGGTCTTGTGTTAAGTTTCTCAAAATCCACATATGAGTGAAAACATATGGTATCTGTCTTTTTCTGACCGACTTATTTCACTTAGCATAATACTCTCCAGTTCCAGCCACATTGCTGCAAATGGCAGGATTTCATTCTTTCTTGTTGCCAAGTAGTATTCCATTGTTTATATAACCTACATCTTCTTTATCCATTTCTTCTCTCATATGGTTTCATGGCCCACCTTCTTTAGATCTTCATTCAGTGTGGCCCTTATGATCACCCATTTAAAATTTCATCCCATCTCTACTACAGCACTCCATATTCCCATCCCTGTTTTATTTTTCTCCTTAGCACTTATTAACATACTATATAATTTACTTATTTATTCTGTTTATTGTCTGTCTCCTCTATCCAGACTATAAGCTCTAGGAGAACAGGAATTTTTTACTATTTTGCTCTTGACTATCCTTACAAGTGCCTGGTACATAGTATAATAAATGTGTTCAGTGAATAAATAGATGAGTGAATGCCAGTGTCATATAAGTCCACATATTACATCTGAGTTCCAATGGTGAAACCAAATGTCCTAGGAGTTTAATTGGGATTGTCAATCTATTTTATACAACTTCATGACCAATATGCAGAATCTGCTCTCTTTTATATTGCTGTGAACACAGAATCAGTTTCATTTGCCCAATAATAACATTGTCCCCAACTTACCTGGGAAACATGTGTGCACACATACACACACACACACAGAAGTAAGAAAGTCAGAGATACCTTGATCTTTCTACATCTCAAGACTAAGATCCCATTCCTAGGATATTTGCTTGAGAGATGCAACTTTCTTCCAGATCCTGCTAAAGGATGGGGAAGCACAGATTTCTGAGAGCTCCAGGTATGACTAAACTTGACCCAGAGGTCCTTGTCTTTCAGATAGGGGAGGTAGAACCCAGAAAAAATGAAAATCATAGGTTCAAGAAGTTGTCTGTTTTGCAAGAAGTTTTAATTTACCTTTTGAACAGGCAATTCTTAGGAAGAACTACTCACTCTACAAAACTTTTTAATTGTGCAAAATATAAAGCAAAGCACCCATTCTGGACTCAAGGTATACAGGTTAATTTAATCCCAAGAAGAAAACACTACCTGTCCGAGTTAGCATAGGAGAGAGTTTTAAAAAAAGAAAAAAAGAGATTCTTTTGTAGATAAGATAATCACATGAGGAAGATTAGGTTGCTGTGGGAGACAGAGATGGGGTGTTGAAAATTACTCCCATCAGCTTGGAGAAGATTTGAATATCTATGGGATGAGGCAGATGACTAACAGATGAACTTCATAAGAAGCTGAGAAGTTGGTGAGGGGTTGAGGGCCTGGTACTGATGAAACAATTCATTGAACCTTTTGTAAAACCAAAAGAAAACAAACAAACAAACAAACAAAACAATAATGCATAATAAGCACTCAGAAACTGTAATTAATAAATTTGGGTACAAATAGAGCTGCCTTAGAGCTTAAATGACCAAATATAGCATAGAGCTGAAAAGAAAATTCTCCTCATCTCTGTCTGTCTGAGGACTGGAGCTTTGGGACCATTCAAAGACAGCACCCTTGACAAAAAGGTGAATACTGTTAGCAGCAACCAGGGTGAGCCTTTCAGAGGCCCCATGACCTGGAAATAGAAGACCATATTGGATATGTCTGTGCAGACGCATGAGACACCCATTCAGGGGCTCCCAAAAATAGCCTGGAGAACTTTAAGGGGGCAGGTTCCATATGGGGGGAATGGGTAGGGGCTCAGAGAAAAGTGACTTGGGCCCACAAGTAGGCTGCTTTGGCCACTCAATGTTCTCATACATGCCTATGAGGCAACTGAGAATCATTTTTAAGAGTATGCATAAGTTTAAATCAATCTGGGATCCAAGGTGGGCTAGTGAATTAATTTATTTATTAATTTATTATTCTTGTCTAGTCAGTTCCTAAAGGGAAAGGATAATTGGGATTTCAGCTAAGAGCTCCAAGGAGTAGTCTAAAGAGGCCCAGTTCAGGCAGACTGACTTCTCAGCTATCCTGAGGATTTAGGTGGAGTAATTAAGAAACACCGGATCCCCTTCAGACTGGAACCTATGAAAGTCTCAAACTTGGAGAACCACTTTTAAGCATAATTAACCATGATTCTTTCCATGATACGAAAAGAATTACTTGGGGTCACTGAAAACAAAACCCCATATGCCCCAAGTTGATAACCGTACAGACTTTCTAGTAACATCAGCATGTAATTTTGTTGTAATAAGATAATCCTAGCACGAGAAAGAAAGCTGGAAAAGAAAGTAATTCAAAATGAAAAAATTCAAAAGAAAAGAAAAAACCCATGGCATGACATATTTAGACAACTTGGGGTTTTTTACAGCAAGTCAAGTTACAGCAAATTCTGTATAATGGAGTAATAATGAGTATATAGCAAGAAAGAGTGTTTCCACTTTGCATTTTAGTATTCATTCCTTTATTTTAAAAAAAAATAAAAAAATTGAAACAAGCTCTTGGTTGTTTTACCTGGAGGCTTAAAGTTTGTCCTCAACTTTGTGATTCATGATGCACCTCCCAGAGGGGCATTATTAACAATGCTGAGCCATCTGGTGGCCTCCTGTTTTAGCCAATCATTCTTGCTAAGTAGATATTAAGATCAGTTGTTCCTGCAGTGCTGAAGGAGTGCACATGCTGTAAACATGTAAATGTAACAATCTTTTTAAACATTATTTTAAATTTGGATATCCTCTACACTTTTGTGCCCACTGCTTTAGTTACAGCTCTGCCCTTGAAACTTGTTTCATCGACATCTGATCTCAAGTGTCATTGAAAGGTATTGGGAGGGGGATATATTTACGAAGACTTGAAGAAAATAAAGGATAAATCTAAGTGATGTTAAAGACAGATTCCCAAGATCACTGGCTACTGTCAATCTCCCAATATCCAGTAAATCTTCAGTTTTGTCACTGGCTTTCTGTGAACATATAAAGCCGTATGTTGTGAAGAGGTCAGTATCATATGGCAGCACGCTGGCCAGAAGGTGATAGCTAGCTAAGTCAGAATACTGTCAATTGCTGGACAAGTTTCTGTGTAAATTAAAATTTAAAACCTGATATTTCGAAATAGTGCAAAAGTTAGCTCTCATATTTGCATTGGCTATATGAGGTGGAGATGTAATCCATGTTTGTTCTGACTATTCTGGTAAGGGTTCTCTAGCAACTTTCTTTTCTATACCCAGTTAGTATTCCACAACAACTATAAAAAGACTGTTCACAGACTGACCTTCAGTAACTTCTAAACTGTACAAAGAACCCCTAGACAATGTCAGCCTCTGAATACCCTAACAGCCCTAGGGAGGAGAGGCCAGGGCTGGAGGGAGGAAAAGAGAAGAATGCACACAGCAGGGAAGAGTCTTAGCAGGAAAGCAGGTAATTGTGGTCCTCAGTCAATGCTAGGAAAAGGACAGAATGTGGTAGAGAAGACTATTGATGGGTCATGGGGAGACAGGAAAGACCAAATCCCTTCCAACCTCTAAAAATCTGACTTTAGTTATTTCTTTAATACCTTTTATAAAAACAGAAAATTCCTCATTCCCATCTCGTGCTCCATGTCCACATTTTTGCTAAGGGGAACGCATAAAATGAAGTCCTCTACCTTCATCTGGATGGGGAAGGCCACAGCTTCCCTCTTCTGTCAGCACATATTACAAGGAGAGGAGAAGGGATGCTTTTCTGCCTGCTGGGCTCCAAATAAAGCTCTGTTTATGTTCCCTTGGAGTTCACATTCAGAAAAAAAAATCACATAGTGACCCCCTAAACAACCCCAAAAAGGCTACGGGGAGACTTGATAATGGAATAGTTCACTGGGAAAGAGCAAAAGGCTTAAGTTCCTGAGTTACAAAACAGCCCCAAGAGAAAGCATTATTCCATGCCCCAGCCGTGTCTTGCCACATGCCCCGATGGTTGCTTTCTTTTCCACAACGAATTGTGTTTTCACATCTATTGTTGCAAATGTTTCAAGGCCACTAGAAGCTAGTGAGTCCTGTTTCTGACACGGCTGGAGAGCAGATTGTCGGGGATCGGGGGCACCTTCCCTGAGGAGTGAGCCCTTTTCTCTCAACGCGCCAGTTGCCTCGCAGTCATTGGAGGCAAAGAATGCAGAGCCCCGCCCGTCACGCTGCCGTAGTAGACTGTGATTAAACCTTGGCTGAACTTTCCCTCACAAAACAAGGTATCACATAAAGTATCCAAAATCAGGGGTATTGGGGAAAAACAATCATTCACTTGTTCAACCTAAAAAAGGTTTCTAGATCTAATTGTTACCTGCAGCGCACAACATACAAAGGTTGCTGGCTACAAGACAGAGTTGTATAAATAGCATGACAAACAGCTGCAGATTTCAATTACTCCATGATCATCAGTGTATAGAAGAAAGAGGCAATTTTGCAGAGGAGAAACCACAGGGAATACATTGGACTGACAACTGCCTGGAATTCAATTTGCCGAAGTGATATTGAAATATGGGGGAGAAGTCGCAGTGCACTGATTAAGTTTCAAGCTGCTGCATTACTAATACTATCTCATGAACCTGTATGCTCTGCTATCACCATGGCAACGTGATCATCAGAGCAATCCCGAAAACAGGCTACCCCATAGACTGTTCATTTACATTTGTGATAAATGCTGGAAAAGTCAGGTACATTAATAAGCCAGGACTCTCACAGAACCTGGCATCCCAGAAAAATTGCAAAGAGCAGAAAATATCGTTTTTCTATACCTTTACTTATTTGACACATATAAACAAACAAATAAGAAAGATGAATGAACAGGAGAGCCAAATGTTCATCCAAGAAGAAATAAACACAGAAAATCTGTTTTACTATAGCGGTGGTGATATTTAGATTTGCCCAGAGCACCTAATGGGGATTAAAATACCCTGCTTTGAGATATTTGAGGAAAAGAGGGGTCATACACACACAAATACACACAGGTAAAGTTAAGAAGGTCACTTAACAGAATCAAATTGTTGGTTCTCATTGCACATAGATGTACAAAAATTCTTCGCATGACTAAAGTTTTTGCTGATTATATTTACTGTGCTTACTGAATGAATGAAAAATAATAAGCATTTTTGACAAACTGGACTTATTAATTTGACTCATTATAAAAATTTCTCATTTTCAAAATTTTAATTTCTATTTCCTTAACTTTGATTATAAAGGAAAAGTGAAATATAAAAAAGTATATACCATTTCTGGCTTTTCATTTTTATTAGGGAAATTTGATTTCCTGATAGAGTATGACAGAAATATTAGAATCTAACTTGGGAAGTATGCTATTTTTCTGTAAAATTAATCAGATGAGAGAAAAATATCAGAGCTACACTTTTAAATGTTTGCTTTTTGAGAAATGGCAAATGGACATGTATCCTCTAAAAGTACTCAACATCTAATATTTTTCAAGTGTTTCCAGCCAATATCTTCCATTTCAATAGAATGACACCTTCGTCTTTCAGCCCCTGTCTGTCCGAAGGCTATATATCATCCTTAACAATGAGAATCTTTCTTCAGGCTTCTGTGATATTGCAAGCTGGCAGCTAGGACAGTTTATTCTTATGCACTATATTAAAAAAAATCTGTTTCCCAAATAGTCTGCTCATTGCAGTTCAAACAAAGTTCACTCTTAGCAGGATACTACAATAAAAATCTCCAGAAGCAAAGACAACGTGCAATGCATTGTTGTTTTATTAGCAAACTATTTAGAGGGCTGTTATATTGTGTTACTGCAATACAGGAATGTAGTAATTTTCATTCCAAAAGAAACCCATATCTCACATGGAGGAGCAGTCAATAACAGACACCTGAAAGAAAAAATAACAAAACTTCTAATCCTCTCTTTGCCTCTTTCTTGGGCAGACTTCCCAGACTGTATTACCAATCTATGCATGCATTCCCATTCAGATCTTCTCACTTTGTCCTATTTCCTGGACTTCTCAATGCTTCCTTGTTCTTTGGAAAGCACCAAGGCACAGAGGGAAACACACAGGATTTGGTATATATTAAACTTGAGTTGAAGTCTCAATTCCCAACTCTGTAACACTAGGTAAGTCAGTCATTTGATTTCATGTATCTAATTTTCCTCATATGTAAAATGGGGATCACAACTATTTAAAGATTAGATGAAATAATATATTGAGTGTGTACGTGTCTGCCCCATGATAGAAATCCAGTCAAGGTTAGTTCCTTCCTCCTACCTTCCTTCAGGACACCTGCCCCATCCATCATGCTCACCTGTTCACTGAAGTACTCCTAAGAGCTTCCCCTTTCACTGTTCTTCACAAAAACTTTCCTGAACAAATAGTCTAACAATGCCACTATATCCTAAACTGAATACCCACATAAGCCTTATCAGTTAGACCATGTGGCTGTACCTATCGAATTCCTTTTGCATTTTGCATTGGTTTGCATTTCAGACCAATGTCCCCAATCAACCTCTCCTTTCTCCCTCTCTTCTTCTAGCACTTCCTTAGTTCCTCTCCCAATTCATTTTCCCCTGGAGTATCCAGGTACTTCCTCTCCAGGAAGACAAAGATGATTGGAAAGCTTCCCATGGAAACAGTGTCCAAATTGGGCAAGTTATAATATTAAAATATCTCTGGAAAATTTTGGTAGATTTACAAAAGCATAAATAGCAAAAAGAAATGTCAGAATCTCAAACAGACTGGGTTCTGACTCAAGCTCTTTTGAAGTTGAGCAGGTAAGTTGGGAATTAATAATGAAATAAAAGAAATAATAATTCATCCAATACTGGGCACAGATTTCCCAAATAGAAGCTGCTCACAATACCCTCTCCACCACATTAGACTGAAGAGTTCACTTTCTCTTTACTCAACATGCGTATAAGAGAGAGTTGAAGAAGGAGATGAAATGAGCAATTGCCCATCTCCAACCATTCCATATGCCCTCTTCTTTTGTTCGGGCTGCTATAAACAAATACCATAGACTGGTTGGTTTAAAGAGCAAACATTTCTTTCTCACAGTTCTGGAGGCTGGAAAGTCTAAGATCAAGACACTGGTAGATTCAGAATCTGATGAGGGCCCACTTCCTGGTTCATAGACAGCTATCTTCTTCCTGTGTCCTCATAGGCAGAAAGACCAAAGGAGCTCTTTGGTATCTCTTTTATAAGGACACTAATCCCACTTATCAGGGCTCCACACTCATGACCTAATTACCAACAAAAGTCCCCACTCCCTAATACCATCACACTAGAGGTTAGGATTTTCAATATGTGTATTTTGGGGGAACACATACAGTTCATAACACTCCCAGAACTCTTCCATTTCTGTAAGCAAAACTTCTCTTTCTCCTCCACACCAAAGTGTACCGGTATGGTAGTGGTGAGAATCTCACTGAATTAGAAGTGAGGAGAACCAAGTTTTGGCTTCAGATCTGACACTACTTACCCATGAGATCTTTGGTGCCATAAGACCTCTTGGCCTCCATTTCTTCTTTCAGGGATAATCATTTTAGACCAAAGACCCCTTTGACAGTCTGATGAAGCCTGTGAAACTCTTCTCAAAAGAATGCATTTATTTTTTTTTATTTAAAAAATATTTTTGGGGGGCGCCTGGGTGGCTTAGTTGGTTAAGCAACCGACTTTGGCTCAGGTCATGATCTCACAGTTTGTGAGTTCGAGCCCTGCCTGGGGCTCTGTGCTGACAGCTCAGAGCCTGGAGCCTACTTCAGATTCTATGTCTCGCTCTCTCTCTACCCCTCCCCTGCTCACGCTCTGTGTCTCTCTGTCTCTCAATAATAAGTAAATGTTAAAATTTTTTTTTAATGTTTATTTATTTTTGAGAGAGAGAAAAGACAGAGCACAAACAGGGGAGGGGCAGAGAGAAAGAGAGGGAGACCAGAATCGGAAGCAGGCCCCAGGCTTGGAGCTAAGCTGTCAGCACAGAGCCCAGCATCAGGCTCTAACCGACTAACCGCAAGATCATGACCTGAGCCAAAGTCCGACGTTTAACCGACTGAGCCACTCAGGTGTCCCACAGAAGAATGCATTTAAATGTATAAAATAAAATAATAGGAATACAAAGAAAAAGAAAACCAATTACATTAAAATATAGTTATCAAATATTTTTAAAAAAATTATGATATAATAATATCTATGCTTCCTTATTAATTCAATTAATAAAATGGTTTACTGGCAGGTTTAAAATCACTAAGTTTGAGGCAGAAATGATTATAAATGATACTTCAAAATATCTGCTATAAATGATATATCTGATAAAGAATTAGTATCCAAAATCTATAAATAACTTTTAAACTCAACACACAAAAACAAATAATCCAGTGAAGAAATGGTCAGAAGACATGAATAAAGTCTTCTCCAAAGAAGACATCCAGATTGCCAACAGACACATGAAAAGATGTTTAAAGTCACTCACCATTGGGGAAATACAAATCAAAACCACAATGAGACACCAACTCATACCTGTCAGATAAAATTAATTACACAGAAAACAACAGATGTTAGTGAGGATGTAGAGAAAGGGGAACCCTCTTACACTGTTGATGGAAATGCAAACTGGTGCAGCCACTCTGGAAAACAGTATGGAGGTTCCTCAAAAAGTTAAAAATAGAACTACCCTATGTCCCAGAAATTGCACTACTAGGTATTTACCCAAAGGATAGAAATCTTGCCATTTGCAACAACATGCAAAACATGCCATTTGCTAGAGTGTATTATGCTAAGTGAAATAAGTCAGCCAGAGAAAGACAAATACCATATGATTTCACTCATACGGTGAATTTAAGAAACAAAGCAGATGAACATAGGGGAAGGGGGTAAAAAAGGGAATAAAACCATAAGAGACTCAACTATAGAGAACAAACTGAGGATTGATGGAGGGGAGATGGGTGGGGGATGGGCTAAATGGGTGGTAAGTATTAAGAATGGCACTTGTGTTAAGCACTGGGTGTTATATGTAAGTGATGAATCAGTAAATTCTATTCCTGAAGCCAATGTTACACTATTTGTTAACTAGAATTTAAATAAAAATGGAAAAATCTGATGTAATTATAAGTATCTGAAAATATCTGTGATTTTTAATGGGAAAAAAATTACAGGTATTGTTATAATACTATGATTTATGACCTACATTCTTAATCTGAAAAATGCAAAATTTCAGTAAAAGTTTACTTAAAATGTTTTTGTAAGTTAGGGAATTCTGCTAAGTGATCTCTAAAATACCTTTTGACTCTGATATTATGATTCCATTATTTTCACCAAGCCATTTTTCATCACTCTCACTTAGTTCTGAATGCTTGCCTCCTGATTACACTGGGCTCCACATCATGTAGAACTTCAGAGAAAGCCATTTTAATGTTGTCTTCACCATCATATTAGAATTTGTCAGCCCAATCTGTTACAACAGTTATAACTTCAAATCCTGATTCGTCATGATCATCTTTTCTGCTAAGCCTCCCTTTGTTTCAGTTTTTTCCTGGTAGAATGAGAATGATGATGGTTCTCACCATATGGCTGCTATGAGAATTAAACAAAGCTGCAATACAGAAAGCAGTTATAATAGCCCCTACAGTACAGTGGAGTTACAAAAGACATTAAATGTGGTTTTTTTTCTTATTAACAATATTATTCCATTACTTTTGGCCACACTTATAAAGGAAGATATAGAACATGTTACCTTCACCCACTACAAATATATGTCATTTAGCTTCCACTGGGTCTTATCACTGCCTTATTCATCTCTTATTCACCATTAATTTGTTAAATATTGAATGTGGGGCTTTGAGCACACAACTGTGTGTGAAGCACTACTGTAGATGCTACAATCTAATTCATTAACTTACTCATTTATTAAATAAATATTTATTGAACACTTACAGTGTGGTAGGCACTGTTTGGGGTATTGGCAATCTACCAAAGAACAAAAGAGACAAAATCTCATAAAGCTTATATTCCAGTAGTAATATTACCATTTGATCATGGTCAACAAGGCCCCCATTCTACTGAATCTTACATTCTAGTTGGAGGTGACAGGTAATAAGTTACAAGCAAATAAATTATAAGCAAATAAATAAATTATAAGTAAATAAACAAGAATATCAGGTAATAATAAGCATTACTGTAATTCATGATCAGTTCACCATTTTGCTTTCTCCTACCTCTCTTCCATACAAATAATAATAATCTTGGATCTTGCTTCCCTCTTAGAGATATCTTGCTCTTCCTCCACAACTGAGATATATGTATTCTATAACTTATATTTTTTATCAGTAATTCCCTACTAGACACCCATAATTTAAGTTTCCATTTCCTCCAATCTACTGAAACTATTCTCTGAAAGGTCATCATTAACTCCCTTTTGATTAAAATCCTTTTAGAAATTATATCCCTTTAGGTCTCTCTAAACTGTTTTGTATAGATAATTATAGTCTACTTAAAATTCTCATCTTTTTGGAGTTACTGTTCTGTTCCCTTCTTCCCTACCACCTTCTACTGCCATTTTTACTCTACTTCTCTTACTGGACTGTCTTCCAACTAATAACCCCTTTCCAGTGAATTCTCTTGAAGGTTCTATTTGCCCTCTGCTCTTTCCTGATATCTCAATGCAAATGACTTCCAAACCTGCACCTCAAGCCCTGGCTCCTCACCAGTGTAGGACCAGTCATGGATCACCATCCATTCAGATGATCCAGTGGCCCATCAAAATCTGTACATTCAGCAAACCAAAGATTCTCCTATCTCTAATGTGGTTAATGGTCACACTTCACCCCTATCATGGGATGCCTAGTTCCTTCTCTTCCTCTTTATTATCATGAGTAGAATGAGGAGGGAAAAGGTCTTTATGACTCTTTTCTCTCTTGAATATTAATCTGAGTTGAATCATATTCCATGGATACAACTGAACCACAATGTTTGCAGTGACAGGGCATTAGTGATTCACATATGTTGGTATAGCTTCTCTCTCTGGTACTCTCCAGTACCCTATACTCCACAGCACTAGAACCTGTATCCTTGGAAAAATCTAGCTATCTTTGTCTCTCTTCTTGCCATAAATGTTGTCAGGGAATCTGACATTCTTTGTGTCCAAAGATTAAGGTTAAGATTTGAAAACAGGTAGAGAAAGATCTCCATTTATGCTGGGTCATATGCAGATCCCTAGTCTGTTGGCAGAGTGGGACTTCATTTACCATGTGCCATTATGTCTTGTGTATACATATACATATATATACATATATGTACTGCACCTGAATTGCTAATAATATCCACATTACAAGGCAAAGTTCAAATATTTTTTATAGCAATTAATACCATAAGCTCTGCATTGAAAAAGCTCAGAGTATGACTCTCAAGTTCATTACATAATACCTGTGTGAGTTTAATCAAGTTATTTAACATCTCTGAGATTTTACTGAGTACAAATGTGAGTTAAAAGAGATAATCTGTCTGCAGTATTTAGCACTATTGCTGGAAGGTAGGAAGCATTCAGTAAATGCTCACATAGCCTTGAAGCCTGTGCCCCTCTTTCAGGCTTTCCTATATTACTTAACATATAAAAGTATGAATTTATAGAACATTACCGGTTTACTACCATTGATAGTTTTCTAAATGTCCATGTATAGTCTTTTATCTCTAACAAGGAATTTGAATCTCCTTGTGGGCCATACTTAAAGCTTTACCTTTTCCCAAAAAGCCAAGAGTGACCAGCACAGTACCCGCAAACCTCAAAAGCATATGACTGTCAAATGCTACATAACAGGTAACGCAGGGTCACATTTTTAATCATGTTGCCAATAAATATTTTTACTACAGATCAAAAAATGTGCCTGGCACATGAATGGCAGCTTTTGCCATTAGTCAAACATCCTAGTTTGTAGGAATTTTTACTATAGCAGAGCTCTGCAGAAGATTGCAGCACCAACCCAACCCCCACCTACCTGTGCAGTAAGCTAAATCAGGCAAAAAAAAAAAAATATATATATATATATAAGATTATATATATATATATATATATATATATATATATATATATATATATATATAAGATTTCTCCTGACCAGTGTTTCAAGTGATGCCACATCATTGCAGGTTGTATAGGAACCAATCTAGGATGCAACCCCCAAAATAACCAAACAAATGAGCTCGATGGTACTTCAAGGTAAACAAGTAGAATCATGAATAGCAATAAATAACAAACAGCTCTTGCTCATTATACTGTGATGACTGGAGTAAACAGTACAGACAGCTAATGCATCCACACAATATCTGTCAAATTATGTTGTAGTAAATATTATGTTATTGAATATTTATTTGCATTTCATGAAATATAATTTAAGTGGAATATTTCAGAGACTCTTTCCATTTGGAGTCTGACCTCCACATGTATGTGAATTCATTTCTGAGGAGCAAAAGGAAGGTGAGGCTTAATAACTTCTCATTCCTGTTTTTCTCTCATTTAACAATCCCTTCAAACTGGGCAACTGCAATGTTCTTTAAAAAAAAAATCTTTTGTAACACCCTGTGTTTCCCTCCAACAGTTAAGGTTAGAGCTTATTCACTTTACCATCATCACATTACAATTATAGAGTAAAAAGGAAAAAAAAAAGAGAGAAAAAAATTAATGCTCTGCTTCAGAGGACAAGGTATTATTATTTTTAATGTTGTTATTTGGGCAATTTGTTTTTTTCTTCAGTACTTAATCAAACTTTAATCAAGCCAAGAGCCTAAAGCAGACTTCTGAAAAGAAAAATGGCCAAATGCACATGCCCAATCACCACTGCCAGGTGAGTAACTCTTCTCTCTGGTTCAACAGAGTGTGAGCCCTGATAGTACATCAGGCCTCAACTTTCTTAGGGTGGCTTGCCAGCAAAGAGAAGCAATGCAATTTTAGCCTGTGTACACAAACACATCCGTCACAGAGCAGGGGAAGAATGCCCCAATGTTGCCCTTAGGAGCATCATCTACTATGAAATACAGTATACTGCTCCCAGCCCTGGCAAATCAGGAAAGTTTTGATCAAAGAGGGAAGAACTCAGAGGGGAGTTACAAACGTGGATGGAGGAAGAGCAGAAAGTTTTAAAAGACTGTAGCAAATATTCTGTGGCCAGGCAATGACTAAGACATATGAGGAAAACATTTACAAGCACAAGGAGAGGGTAAACATGAAGGAGAGAGAGGAATTGTTTGGGGTGCACAAAAGCGGAATAACAGCAGTAATGAGATGAAATTGAGCAAAGGAAAACTTAGGCTGAACATCAAGGAAGAGTTTGCTAACAGCAAAGCCTATTAGACTGCCAAATGGCCTCTCAAGGGAAGAGGTTTGAGCTCCATTGTCCAGGTCATTTAAAACTGGACTGGACAAAAGCACTCAAGGAAACAGTGTGGGAAACAAGCCTTCCCCAGCAGGGGAGAGTCAAGATGACCTACCAGTTCTTGTTCCCTCTCTCTAATTTTTGTGATATATAACATCACATCATTACATGGCCTCCAAATGGGCTGCTCCTTGGGCTGAGGGTATAATGAGAGTGGATTACTTAGCATGCAATGTACTCCAGGGGAAGCATGCGGAGGCCCAACCTGTAAACCACAGCTCATTAACCAGCAGCTACTCAAATTATTCTGTGCATCTCTGGCCTCATTCAAATTAGAATCAGAGAGTTTTCCCTGCCAGGCCAGATGAAAGCTTCAAGTTTTCAGCATTTTACAGTCTGTTTTACTATGAGCTATGAATTCCACATGTTTTTAAAATTTTGATTTTGTCTCAACAGATATGAAGGAAAAAGGTGTTAGGAAATAATTGGAAAATGGCAACTGACATAGCAGACTGTTTTCGGCATGGGATATGATGCTGCAATAGCTGATAGAATAAAGCCAGCCACTTGGTAGAACAAGCGGTTTTCATTGGAATGAAACTCCCATCTATTAATATCCTTGAAGGATTGCAATATACATACATATGGGTATGGGACTCCAGTAGCCCCTCATAAAACTAGTCCGTGGTAGCTAAGTAAACACTTCTTGGCTTCTTCATTGCTGGTCCTTGCTTTCAGGGCACCTTCTGATCTTTAGATGTGAATCAGCAAGAAAAGGGGAAGGTTATTAGAAAATGATGCCTCACGCTTCCATGAGTTGTTAATAATGTTTTCCAGTATAGTTTATGGAGATCAGTCTTGATGTTGTAAAGTTACACCTTAAATATGATTTTCTATCGTATTTAATCAAACATCAGTGTCGATGCTTATTGTGTGCCTGTCTTTTTCATCCTGCTTGTTCCACTGTTTAGACCATGAGAACAGTTATTTGTTAATGATTCTTCCTCCTTCCCCCCAGAAAATACGCCCTACCTTAAAAAATACTAAATCAATGTAATGTTTACCTGCAGTCTTAATCTGTGTCCTTCAACTTAAGTCCCAAAATTAACTACTCCTACTCTCAAAGTCTATTCAATCATCCTGTATTATAGATTTTTGTTTTGCAAAATTTCAGCCATGCCATATCATCAATTTATCCACCATTCAGCAATTATTTAAGTAAGTAAATAATATATGCCAGGCCCCATGTTAGACCCTAGAACTACAAAATAACTGCTTCTGTCCCAACCTCAAGGTGCTCATGTTCTAGCTGGAGAATCAGACAACAACATGGAAGTGTCTCATCAGAATGACAAACTGTTTTGGGAGTACAGAGTGAAAGATAACTGACTTGGCAGAAATCAGTGTGATAGCATGAGAAATGTCTGGTCTAACTTACCTCTGTTTTTACAAAATTTCTCTAACTTTCCCTTATCCTTACCTCCACTCTGGCACCAGCTTGTAATATCAACATTTCAATCTTCCCAACTGAAGCTCCTTGGATAACCTGCCTCACACGTCCTCCACAAATATTCCATCCAGAAGAGCCATTTAATATATTATAGCTACCTTATCATTAGGATTTGAGCCCATCCTTTATATTTAAATTCTACTTATAAATACACAAATGTGAGTTTGAGGCAAGCCTAAGTCTTCTTGCTGTTAAGAAGTTGGATATTTCTTAAGACACAGCAGCTATTGGGGCGCCTGGGTGGCTCAGTCGGTTAGGTGTCAGACTTTGGCTCAGGTCATGATCTCATGGTTCATGGGTTTGAGTCCCGCATCAGGCTTTGTGCTGACAGCTCAGAGCCTGGAGTCTGCTTCAGATTCTGTGTCTCCCTCTCTCTCTGCCCCTACCCTGCTTGCACTCTGTCTCTCTCTCTCTCTCTCAAAAATAAACATAAAAAAATTTTTTAAAAAAAATTAAAAAACACACAGCAGCTATTTAAATTGAAAGAAAATTTAATTCTACACTAATAATATTTTTATCAGTTTCCTAAAAGATCAGTTTCACTCCAGAAAATTATTATTTTATTTCTTTGCCACTCAACTTCTCACTAGGCAGTGTGGGCTTGCTAGCTAAGTTGCAGAAATAAGTGAGGCTTCTCAGTTCAGATCACAGATATATCTCTCTCTTTATACTAGCTTTTTTTTTTACGTTTATTTATTTACTTTGATAGAGAAAACACGAGCAGGGGAGAGGCAGAAAGAGAGGGAGAGAGGGAATCCCAAGCAGACTCCAAGTTGTCAGGAAAAAAAAACAATGCAGGGCTCGATCTCATGTACCATGAGATCATGACCTCAGCAGAAATCAAGGGTTGTACACTCAACCTACTGAGCCATCGAGGCGCCCCTACACTAGTTTTCTAATAGGCTTACACATTTTCAATCCTCCGTGCCTTTACTCCAACTCTGCACTAGCCTCACTCCTCATTTTCTCTCCTTTAAAAAAGCTTATTATTCCTTACAGTCTTGGGTCAAATATGCCAGTCTCCAGGAAAACTTCCAGGAAAACCATCCCTCAATAAGGATTAAATCAGGTAAATCTGGGGCACCTAAGTGGCTCAGTCTGTTAAGCATCCAACTTCAGCTCAGGTCATGATCTCATGGTTTGCGGGCTGTGCTGACAGCTGGAGCCTGAAGCCTGCTCAGGATTCTCTCTCTTCTCTGCCCCTGCCCCCCCCCCCCCCAGTCTCTCTCTCTCATTCTCTCGCTCTCAAAAAATAAACATTAAAAATTTTTTTTAAATCCTTATTTTTTGAATAAGATATTTTGAAATACCTTCCTCAAATCCTCATTTATTCTTTTCTGTTTTACATTATTCATACACCATTTTAAATTTCTGAAGGACAGAAGGTGTGATTTATCCATCTTTCTATCCTTCAAGGCCTCATGCATACTAGGTGCTCAACTAAAGATTATTGAGTGAATAAATGAATACATATTACTTTGTAATCTGAAAACCATTTGATAATTGTTTTAGTCAGCCTGGGATGCCATAATAAAATACCATACATAGGGTGGCTTAAATGAAAGAAATTTATTTCTCAGAGTCTGGAGGCTAGAAGTGCAACATCAAGATGCTGGCAAGGTAGGTTTCATTCTGAGGCTTCTGCTCTGGGCGGAGTCGTAAGTGGCCATCACTTCCCTGTGTGCTCACATGACTTGATCTTTGTGTGCAACATAGAATGAGGACAGGAGATTTCTCTCTTTCCCTTTTAGAAGGGCACTGTTGGGGGAAATTACTAAGAGGATATGACCACCAGATGACCCATGAGCTAGACCCAGGCAACTGAAGGCTCCCACCCTCTCCCCTCTCCTTGGAATGTATGTTCTGCCCACCATTCCCACAGTAGGAACCAGCTTCAAAGATACAACCTTGAGAAAATAATATGTTTCTGAGACCATCTTGACTGAATACATAACTGCACTCAATTAAGGCTTCTATATAAACTGTTAAGATTCTGGTGGATGGGTGCATAAGATAAGCTTGTGGCCTTGTCTTATGGCTGCAAGATAAGCCTCATAGATAGGTTCCCTTGATTATTAAAACTGCTACCTTCCAATCTGGATGGTCTGCCCCTTTCTTCAGTCTCTCCTCACCCTCTGTGTTGAGGGTCCAATTTATAAACTGACAGGCTTTAATCTCACACAAGGACCCCACCCTCATGACATAATCTAATCCTAATTACATCCCAAAGTCCTCATCTTTAGACACCATCACGTGTGGAGTTAGGGCCTCAACATTCCTGTCTTGAGAGAGCACAGTTCTACCCACAGCAATAATATATTCATAAAGCTATACACATGCGTGCATTTCTGCACGCACATGCACACATTTGACTCTGTTCCCACTTAATTCTTCCCTCTACTCTATACATCTTTTTCAAACAAATACTAGAGGTCTAAGGCAATTCTGCTTGTATTTGGGACTTGAGATAAAAGAACTGTGGTGAAAGCCCTAGCTTTGTCTGCAAGCTGAGACTCAAGGGGTGCTGCCTCTAACGCATTAATTAAAATCTCCAGTGCTCTGAGAAAGTGATTTATTGCCATACAAATGAGTTGTTCTTTGAATTTCATGTTTAAAATACAACATCATGTTTTAAAATATTAATCCTAGCAGAATAAACTTTCTGAGCATTGTTTGGTCTATGTCTTATGTAGCAGCCACTCTTACATCTATCTGTTCAAACCTGGCTATAGTCACATTTCATGATAAACCAAAGCCTTAAAGCCATCTACACATCTTCATCCTTTAGTGATTAGTCTTAACTGCTTCCTCCAACAAGATTTGGAGAAAAGTGACCAAAATGATTTCCAAAAACTAAGATAAAACCATAGGACTATGGACTCTAAGAGCTAGCTGTTCAAAGTAATTATGGTAGAAATAATAACTAATTGGACTTTGGTGCTTTTACAGTTTATAAAGCACTTTCAGGGTTTATCAATTGTATTTATAGTCCAAATTGCTACCCTTTCCATGCATTTCTCTCTATAAAGTTCCAAATAAATGCTAAACCAACTTGTTTGGAAAATTTCCAGAGACTGAGAATTCATTACCTTACACAGCCATTCATTCCTTACTTTAGAGGGCTTTAGTTATTAAAATGCTCCACATTATGATCCTAATGAAATTCCCAGCTACCTCCACTCCTTGTTCCTATTTCTGGCCACTGAGTCTCACAAAATATGCATAACCTCTAGGCCTTTGACACCCTTTTATCTTCCTATCACCATATTTGGAAAACATAATTCTTTCCTGTAATTACTGATAATAATAACAATGGCTAACATTTATTCAGTCTCACGGTATAACAAGAGATTGGTATTCTGAGCACCCAATTTCCAACATGGTGGAACCAACAAGCAAATCTCAGTGTGTCAGAACCTAACTCAATTCTGACACTTTCTATCCAGAGACAGCATCAGATTCCACAGGTAAAGGGTTCGGTCCTATAAGACTGCACATACACACACCAGATGCCAGTTGCAAGCCCAGGTTGTCACCTATACTTCTGACTGGTCACAAATCAGAGGTTCCCAGGACCTTTTCCTCAAGTTCAATTAGTTGCATAGAGTGGCTCAAGAACTCAGAGAGAGACATTTTATCCACTAGATCACTGGTTTAATACAAAAGGATATATATAATTCATCAACAGCCAGATAGAAGAGCCATATAGGACAAAGTAAGCAGGAAGAACCCAGACCTTCCATGTTCTCTCTCAGAGTGAGTCATTCTCCCCAAATCTCCATATGTTCACCCACCCAGAAGCTCTCAGAACTCAGTCCTTTTGGGTTTTTATGGAGGCTTCCTTACACAGGCATGATTGATCAAATCATTGGCCATTGGTGATTGATTCAATCTCCAGTCTCTCTCCCCTCCCCAAAAGGTTGAAGAGTAGGACTGAAAGTTCCAGCCCTCTAATCACTTGGCTTGTTCTCTTGGCAACCAGACGCCAACCTCAGGTGCTTTCAAAAGTTGCCTCATGGGGCGCCTGAGTGGCTCAGTCGGTTGAGCGTCCGACTTCAGCTCAGGTCATGATCTCACGGTCTGTGAGTTTGAGCCCCGCATCGAGCCCACGTAGGGCTCTGTGCTGACAGCTCAGAGCCTGGAGCCTGTTTCGGATTCTGTGTCTCCCCCTCTCTCTGCCCCTCCCCCACTTGCACTCTGTCTCTCTCTGTCTCAAAAAAATAAAAACATTAAAAAAATTTAAAAAAAAAGTAGCCTCATTCACATAACAAAAGACAATATTTATCACTCTCAACCCTTCAGAAATTCCAAGGGTTTTGGTTGCCATGAACCAGGAACTGTGAGCAAGGACCAAATATATATGAAAAATATATTTTGGTCCTCTGAATGACCAAATATATATTCTTTATAAGTCATAATATTGCAAACAGACTCTGTTTGAATACTTTATTTATATTAAGTTACTTATATTAACTTATTTGAATTCTTAGAGCAACACTCTGAGGGATGTATTATTATGATCCTCAGAAGGCACACAGAAAGATGCCTGCCAGCACAGAGCTCACAAGTGCCAAAGCCGTGATTGGGACCCAGGCTTCAGACTCCAGAGCCTTCACCCTTACTGTCTAGGCTTTGATGGTTTCCTACCACTCTCTTTGTTCTCCTTAGCACATGAGTTAGTCTGTCTTTTATGTCCCCATGAGTTTAGGATGAGCTGTTTCCAACCTATCAGTCAATGTGGTAGGCTTCAAAGGCCCATATAAGAAGTGCTATTACTGAAGACAAGCTTGAGGTTTGCTGATGCTAGAAATTCTACTCCAGACATTTAAAATTAGACTTGCTAGAAGGGAGAGAAGGAAGACTAGGGTATCAATATTTTTTAAGTCTCTTCAATTGATTTTAATGTGCCCTCAGTGATGCAGGGCAAAGATTCATAAGCTTTAGTGTTCACAGAAATCATCTTAAATTCTGATTCAGGAACATAGCTTGGGGCTCAGAAACTGACATTTTCATCAGGACCCAGCCCAAGCAATTCTGATTCAGAAGGCACAGAATTAGACAATTTTTATTCTCTCACACCACTCCAACGTGCCATAAGTGGAGACATCTGAGAAATGGGCAAATATTTCCTACATCATCAACATGTTCAGGACCACAGTTCAAATTCACTTCCTTATCTCCTCCTCGTCCTCCGTTACTCAGTCCCCACATAAGCACTTGATGGATACAGACATCAGGTACCCAATGTATCCCAATTATGCAGACATTATTGAAGGCAAGTTCACCTGAGGTGGGTACAACAGCCTACACTGAAAATACAAAAGATGCACTTCTGAAAAATATTTACAGCAGGATATCTTTTAACTGTTCTTAACAGATCATCATTATGTACACACATCTTTTCACATTCCATACAATATTTTTATATAAATAAAATCTGCTGACTTCCAGTCAATTCAACAAACATATTTAGTGCACCTGCTAAGCTCCAGACACTATGTTAAGGGGACATAGGGGGAGGAGAGAATGATAATAACAAAAATGAATGAAACATCATCCCTGCCTTCAAAATACTCATGTTCCTGGACTGACCCAACTCTTCATCGCAGCCAGCCAGAGAGATGATGCTCCAGATGACCAGAACCCCAAGTGCAGTTCTCACCATCACAGCTCTGTTCATAGTCAGGGAATTGTAATCATTTACATCATCCCCATCCTAACACTCACTGCTTCCAGAAGTGTTCCAAGAGCTGATTCCCTCTTGGCTTTTTTCTCCTGTATTCATATCTTCATTCATTTATCAGACGAACATTGTACTTCTAGCCCTTCTTTTTATGTATGGACTCAGACATAACCTGGATTCACCCATGAACTCCACCTATCTCTGTTCACTTTTGGCATATCTCAACCCAATATAGTTTACAGTCTACCAAGAGACATGTGCAGACATATCCACAATTAATCATAAGACAGAATGTATTAAATGTTATAAGGAAAACAGACAAGCAAAATGCCATCACAGCATAATAGAGAGAAGGATGATTTCTGGCTAGGATGGCAGAAGGCAGCTTCATGGAAATGTGATGTTCGTGATTTGTCTTAAAGAAAAAGGAAGAAGTTATCAAGAGTTAGAAATCTAGATTAGGGGAAAAGAGTGAATGGGTAGGGGGGAAATTTAGGACATTACCAGGTTAAAGAAATAAATTGGGGTAACAGAGAGGTGACTAGCAATGGCTCAAAAGTGGGTTGGAAAGAATATGTGTATGGCCTTGAATTCCATGAAAAAGAATTTGGACTTTATGTCCTATGGAGTGATTATCACAGGTCTTTCAGTAAGGATGCAATAGAAAAAGCTATACTTTAAGAACAATACATTGGCTGCCACTTAAAGCATAAATGGGAATTGGAGGAGGTTACTAAGAAACAAATCATTAAAAATCATTTGAACCATTAGATATTTATTCTCCTCAGAAGTGAGCTAGATAACGTCCATTTGTCCTCAAGGCCACTTTCCAAGATTATCCATCTGCTCTCTCACCTAAGACACTGACTGAATCACTATCTCCCTTTATGTCTGGATTTCTATTAGTTTAGCCAATGATGAAGACCCACAGGAGGTCTGGGGGAAGCAGGAGAGTGAGCTTGAAGTGTATACTTCCTCAACCTCCCTCCACTATGAAGTTACCTAGGGCAGGCTGTGACCTGTCCTAACATAAGGTCACAGCTCCTGTCAGCCAGTCTGCTCCATGACCACCCCCCCATACCCTAAGACCAGGGAGCTGCTCTCTCTCCTTATCCCTTCACTCCTAGGTGATAACAGCAGCCGCCCAGGAGCCCTGAAGTACCATATTATCCCTGATGGTTTTCCTGTACTGTGCTCATACCTTAGCAAATAAATGTTTTATCAAACTTTCCTCCATATACTTCTCACACTCACTTACTTTCAGGAAGCCATTGGTGTCTTGCCAGGGCCCTGACTGGTGCAAGAGCCACTAAGCGTCCCTGAGCCAGGGTGTTGGCCAAGAGCATAGAAACGCAAGAGTGGTGCTCCTAAGGGCACAAACCTAAAAGCTTCTTTCTTGCTGAGGAGATAATAGCTATGGTAATCCAGTCATGATATCTTAGTTAATTCATCCGTTTTAGATTGATGATGCAATCACAAAACATTTCTGAAACTCAATCCATGTCTGCAAAGAAAGGGATTTTAGTTATGAATGTGGATTCATGATCAAGCAATTTGCTGTAGAGGCAAGAGGGTACACAGACTTTAAGTCAGACCAGCATAGCTTGCAGATACAGCAGTCCAGGGCTAAGTAACTGCCATCACAAGAATGAGGCTTCCTTTAACACGGTGTGACTGTTTATATAATGTATGCGAAAGCTGGCTTGAAGAGGAAAACACTGAGAAAAGGAAGCCTGAGATGCTGAAGCTGCAGTTCTTTGAGCAGAATTGTAGGAGAGAATGTTTGGAGTCTTCTATGTGGGTCTATATGGCAGTCTATTCAAACAGATCAGATAATACCTAAAGGGCAGGTGGCTTATTTGTTCTAAATGCAGCAAGAGGTAATGGCATGCTTAAGTCATTTCTGCAGCAGCCTGTAATTTCACAAGTGCTCAAACATTTCCTTTGACAGCTGTGCTGTGCGTTCATTATGTTGTCAATGTGAGTTCTATAAAGGAGAGAATGCCTGGTAGGAGAAGAGCTGGGGGGAGCAAGTGTTCAATGTTTTTTATCTCTCCAATTGGTTTAAAGCAATCAAGTAAGGCAAGAATCCTCTTTCCTGAGAATATTCAAATTGCCCATTTCACACACTATTCTATCTTTTATAGAAAGATAAAGTTAATCTTCCATGATTTACTTGAAGTTAGCGATTACAAGTCTCTACTTTTTGACCAGCCTTATCACATTCTCTGGGAATATACTTAAATAGAGTGGGAGAGAAAATTGAATGGCCATGGGGAGAGGGATGTAGAATTTAAAACACACACATGCGTGCACGCACGCGCGTGCAATTCATGTAAATCACGGAAATAAGTAGTTTAAGAAAAATGGAAAAATAAAAGTAACTTTTCAGGTTTGAATTACATGGGAAAAGGGGATTTCTTTTTCTTTCAGAAAGAAAACATGATAAATATCATACAAAAGAAAACAGAAGGTAGGGAATTATTCTCGTCTCCCATGAGCCCTTGACCCTGATTAAAGCAGCCTAAGAGATGTGATTCTGACAGATGCCAGTGTCCCTGTCTTTGACTCCTTAAGTCCCTTTCTTTCTCAATCAGCACTGCTCTCCCATGGAGAACTAAGGATGCGAAGACCACAGAGAACCAAGCAAAACCTCTTTATTATGCCTCCTTCCAGCCTCAGCTGTGAGTGCTTCCAGCTGATGACAGAAGTGAAAAGTGGCAATAAAAGTAAAGTAGGTCTATCTATAACACCAACCAATTAGAGAAAGACAGAATATTTCCTTCAAATTCATCAAATGTGAATCACCTTAATAACAAAAGCACACTGGACTTCAGCTTCCTATCCAGCAGATGCCAGTATACCAAGTTAAGTTGTTGTTCTTCTTTTTGTGCTCTGACTAGCCTGTTAAAATAGTTCCATCAATTGACCTAATTTTGTTCACCTCTATTCAACTTTACACTGTGCGATTGGTTCATAACTCCGACTGATTGAAAGGTATCCACAGCAGCTGGTTACTCTATTTGAAGCTGGCATATCTTTTTTCCATGTTTCTTTTTGTTTTGTTTGGCCTTGCTTTGATACCAAGGCAGTCTCATGGCCCTTGATATTTTAAACATTTTAATAAGTGGACTTTCACCAAGGCCCTGCATCCAGAAGATTTTACAGATTTTAAAGAGTCAGCTTATTCCATGTTTTCCTTGTTTATTAATGGTAACTAACTGCCTTAATCAGTGCTAATTAAAAATATATGACTTCTGATATTAGTCTAATGTAAATTAATTTGGGGGTTTCTAATGGGATAAAATAAATACACTAAATTAAACTAAAATTAAACGAATTCATAGTTTGAATGGAAAGTGGAGAATATATATATATATATATATATATATATATATATATATGTAGGCTCCAGGCCCAGAATGGAGCCTAACATGAGTCTTGAACTCACGACCCTAAGATCAAGACCTGAGCTGAGATCAAGAAGCAGACGCTTAACCAACTGAACAACCCAGGCACTCCAGAATTAGGACATCCCATCAACAAATATTTACTGAATTGTTTAAATATATTGCACTGTGATAGCACATGGTCCCCATTTTTGAGGAATGTACAATCTGATGGAGCAAGATATAGATTTCTCTCCCCCAAGATTTCTGATTGTGTACAATTAAGTGGCAAATGGGTCCCATAATTTGAGAGGAAAGGTGTAATATATAGCAAGAGAAACTAGATATAAGTTAATATTTATTAAGTATTTAATAAGTGTCAAACATTCTTATCACTTTATAGTCCATGTGGTAGGTGCTATCATTCATACTTCTTACAGTTGAGAATACTGTAGAAAGGTTCAGAAACTTGCTAAAGGCCATATAGCAAGTAAGTGGAATTTACTGGTGTCAGAACCTGCATGTGTTAACTATTTAGTAGATAAACATATATGGTGCCTTAAAAGAAGAGATTTCCATTTTAAACAGAACAAAAATGACATTGTATCTAAACAGAACAAAGTCTTTAAGGAAAATTGTTAAGAAATACCTGGGGAGGAAAAAAAAAAAAAAAGAAACACCTAGCAGTGGGGGTTATTTCCACTATTCCAATAATTTCCTGTTCGACCTCTGCTAAGAGTCATAAAATATCAGAAAGAGATGAGGAAAGAGTGAGGAGCCTAGCCAAGTAGAAAGAGAACTGTCTGCAAGCAGAAGGTTTAAAGGAAAGACACGTCGGTAACAGCTGACCCTATTTTATATTTATAATCTTTGGACTAGCCAGATTGTAAAATTCTGTCATTCTCTAATCTTGGTGACCATGCAGTGAATCAGAAAATATACATAAATGGAATATGCCCAATAAATACAAAATTGTATTCTTTTGTATTTTTTCAATAAACACATTTTTGAGAGCTGAATTTATATTTGCATTCCATTAGATAATATCGATACAGTAATGAACAAAAAAGACATAGGGTTTTTGGGTATGGAGCCTACAGATAAGCAGGGAAAACATTAAACAGCTACAAAATAAATGTGATAAAAGGCATGAAGAGTTATGGTATACTTGAAAGCATCTAACAACGTCTTCTCAGGGAAGGTGTATATTTGAGGAACTTAAAGATCCTTAGAGACTGAATGGCAGAAAGTGACACAGAGGGTGTGACATGAGTTTGAAATGGCTGGGAAGGACCAGATTATGTAAGGTCATATAGATCATGCTGAATATTTTCCTTTTTATCTGTAAGGCATAAGAAAGACATACAAATGTTTTCACATGAAATAATAAGATTTATATCTTTAAAAGATGATCCCAGATATCTGGAGAGAAAATTAAAAATCTCTTAAGTAGTTCATGGAAAGGATGATGGTTTAGATTCGTACAATGACAATGGAAGTGAAAAGATATGGTCATATTCAAGAAATATTTAGGCAATGAAATTGGAAATACTTGGAGACTGATTATTTATGGAAGTATAGAGAGAGGAATGGATATACTAAGGACATGCAAAGAACAATGGTGGATGATAGCAATATTAGTAAGATAAGGAATCCTGGAGGAAGATTAAGGCTAGAGAGAAAATATTGCATTCTAGACTAGTTTTTGAGGTGCAAATAAAAGAGCTAAGTGAAGATAAAGAATAAAGCTGATAAGTATAAGGGTCTGGAGCTCAAAAGAAAAGTCACTGGAGATATAAATCTCAGCAGTAGCATGTGGTGGCAATTACAGCTGTGGAAATCAATAAGATTACCTAAGAGGAATGTGTGAAGAAGGGAAAGAAATTATACATTTTTTAAAAAGTGGTTTATTCTAAATGCCATGAATTCTAATATTTAAAGGAAACTTCAAGCGTAGACATAAAGGTAGCAAGACATTCAGGGTCATAGCAGCAAAGAAAAAAGAATGTTTCTAAGGAAAGGAGTAGAGATCTATCTCTAATAATGGTGACATACCAATACAGGATTTCCATTCCATAGAAATCAAGTACTAACATGGGAAAAATATTAAAAATAGCAATTTCAGAGGTGCCTGGGTGGCTCAGTCGTTAAGCCTCCAACTCTTTCTTTTTTTTTTACATTTTTTAAAAAATATAATTTATTGTCAAGCTAGCTAACATATAGCATATACAGTGTGCTCTTGGCTTCGTGAGTAGATTCCCATGATTCATCACTTACATACAACACCTAGTGCTCATCCCAACAAGTGCCTTCCTCAATGCCCATCACCCATTTCCGCCCCCCCAACCATCAACCTTCAGTTTGTTCTCTGCATTTGAGTCTGTTATGGTTTGCCTCCCTCTCTGTTTGAAACTATTTTTTCCCCTTCCCTCCCCCCATGGTCTTCTGTTAAGTTTCTCAGATTCCACATATGAGTGAAAACATATGATATCTGTCTTTCTCTGACTGACTTATTTCACTTAGCATAATACCCTCCAGTTCCATCCACATTGTTGCAATTGGAAAGATTTTATTCTTTCTCATCACCAAGTAGTTTTCCATTGTATATATAAATCACATCTTCTTTATCTATTCATCAGTTGATGAACATTTGGGCTCTTTCCATAATTTGGCTATTGTTGATAGCACTGCTATAAACATGGGGGTACATGTGCCCCTATGAATCAGAACTCATGTATCCTTTGGATAAATTCCTAGTAATGTTATTGCTGGGTCGTAAGGTAGTTCTATTTTTAATTTTTTGAGGAACCTCCACGCTATTTTCCAGAGCAGCTGCACCAGTTTGCATTCCCACCAACCCTGCAAGGGTGTTCCCGTTTATCCACATCCTTGCCAACATCTGTTGTTTCCGGAGTTGTTAATTTTAGCCATTTTGACCAGTGTGAGATGGTATCTCAATGTGGTTTTGATTTGTATTTCCCTGATGATGAGCAATGTTGAGCATCTTTTCATGTGTCTGTTGGCCATCTGGGTGTCTTATTTGGAAAAGTGTCTATTCATGTCTTCTGCCCATTTCTTCACTAGATTATTTGCTTTTGGGTGTTGAGTTTGAGAAGATATTTATAGATTTGGGATACTAACCCTTTATCCAACATATCATTTGCAAATATCTTCTCCCATTCCATCAGTTGCCTTTTAGTTTTGTTGACTCTTTCCTCTGCTGTGCAGAAGCTTTTTATCTTGATAAGGTCCCAGTAGTTCATTTTTGCTTTTATTTCCCTTTCCTTCAGAGACGTGTCAAGCGAGAAATTGCTGCAGCTGAGGTCAAAGAGGTTGCTGCCTGTTGTTGCCCTACTCTAGGGTGTTGATGGCTTCCTGTCTCACATTTAGGTCTTTCATCCATTTTCAGTTTATTTTTGTTTATGGTGTAAGAAAGTGGTTCAGTTTCATTCTTCTGTATGTTACTGTCCAGTTCTCCCAGCACCATATGCTAAAGAGACTGTCTTTTTTTCCATTGGATACTGTTTCCTGCTTTGTCAAAAATCAACAAAAACAGGTCAACACCATGACATATCCTAGTGGAACTGGCAAAATACAAAGATAAAGAGAGAATTCTGAAAGCAGCCAGGGACAATGGGTCTTAACCTAAAAGGACAGACACATAAGTGTAGTAGCAGACCTGTCCACTGAAACTTAGCATGCCAAAAGTGAGCAGCAGGAAATATTCAAGGTGCTGAATAGGAAAAGTATGCAGCCAAGAATCCTTTATCCAACAAGGCTGTCATTCAGAATAGAAGGAGAGATGTTTTTTCTTTTTTTCAATTTTAATTCCAGTGTTGTTAACATACAGTGTTATATTAGTTTCAGGTGTACAATATAGTTATTCAACACTTCCACACAATACCCAGTGCTCATCACAAGTGTCCTCCTTAACCCCCATCACCTATTTCACCCATTTCACCACCCACCGCCTCTCTGGTAACCATCAGTTTATTCTCTGTAGTTAAGAGTCTGTTTTTAAATTTATCTCTTTTTTAATTTTTTTTATTTTTGTTTATTAAATTCCACACTAGTGAAATCATATGGTATTTGTATTTCTCCGACTGACTTATTTCACTAAACATTATATTCTCTAGCTCCATCCATGTTGCTCATAATAAATAGCAAGATTTCATTATTTTTGACGGTTGAGAAATATTCCATTATATATATAGGGGTGTGTGTGTGTGTGTGTGTGTGTGTGTATGCACACACACATCTTTTTTTAAAAGATAATCCTTTAAAAAAATTTTTAATGTTTCTTTTTGAGAGAGAGAGAGACAGAGCATGAGCAGGGGAGGGGTACAGAGAGAAGGAGACATAGAATCTGAAACAGGCTCCAGGATCTGAACTGTCAGCACAGAGTGTGACACAGGGCTCGAACTCGTGAACCACCAGATCATGACCTGAGCCAAAGTTGGACACTTAACTGACTGAGCCACTCAGGCACCCATATACCACATCTTCTTTATCCATTCATCTTTTGATAGAAATTTGGGCTGCTTCCATAATTTGGCTATTGTAAATAATGCTGTCATAAACAAAGGAGTGCATGTATCCTTTTGAATTAGTGTGTTCGTATTCTTTGGGCCAACACCCAGTAGTGGAATTGCTGGATTGTAGGATAGTTCTATTTTTAACTTTTTGAGAAACCTCCATACTGTTTCTGCAGTGGCTGCACCACTTTGCATTCCCACCTAAAAATTCCTCCTTTAAAGAAAGCATCAGGCCCACGTGACTTCACTGATGAATTTTACCAAACATTTCAGGAAGAAATAATACCAATTCAAATAATAACAATACAAAATCATTCAGCAAACAGACAAGGAGACTCATTCATTTTTTTAGGCCATATTATTCTGCCAAATTCATGATAACAAAGGAAAACTACAGCCCAATATCCACCATTAAAATGGATGCAAATATCCTTAACAAAATATTTGTAAATTTAACCCAACAAAATATAATACCCACTCACAATAAAAATCCTTAATAAACTAAGAATTGAAAACTTTCTCAACCTAATAAAGAGCATTTATGAAAAACTAATAGCCCACAAGAATCTGACCCAGTGAGTCTGGGTAGGACACAGAGATATGCATCTTTGTTAGTCCCCAGGTGATTCTGGTACAGGTGGTCCATTAAGAAGGAAAGCCCTCAGAAAGACTGATTTTTCTCAGAAGGCCGAGCAAGTAGATAATGTCATTAAGGGACACCCAAGGTTATCACCTTAGAGGATCAGGCCATAGTCTCCATTTGGGAGGATGTTACAACTCTGGCCTCACAAGGCCAGAGCTAAATAAGGACATACAAAGCCATATGTAAGTAACAAAATGACCCTTCCAAACTAAGAAACCAACAGCCAGTCAGTGAACACCTGGCCAGAGTATGTACGATCAGTCAGGTTGAAGAGAACAACTAAGAATAAGAAGTGAATCCTGAGATGGCAGCAAAAAAACAAGGTTGGGGTGGAAGGGCCAAAATCAAGAAAAGGAATGGCCTGGTAGATGGTAGGGAAGTAGATTAATTAGATGAAGAGATACAATTATAGTAGTATTTTAAAAATATTATTTGTACAGGAAATGTCAACTTCATTATCTTATACTATATTCATACTAGTCCCAATTATCTCATTAAAAAAAAATAATCCTAATAATCTCCTCTTCCAAATAAGGAAACAAGACTGAAAAGGATTAAATTGCTTACCACATCACTTAGCTGGTCAGTAGGGGAGCCCAGGAATAACTCCAGCTCCTCTGACTGGGATCCAGGGCACTGTCCAATCCACCATATGCTGGTGGAGGTGTGAGTGCGACCTATGGAGACAAACAGAGACAGGACAAAGGAACTCCAACCCTAAAGATCAGGGAACATATCTCTCTGCAGGTTCTACTCTTTTATCAGTGAGAAAAAACACTGGGGTCTATACGTGAAAACATCTAAAAGCCACTAGGTGTTTTAAAAGCTATTAGAATTTCTGGTGAAAATGGAAGTCTGTGGTACTTTTTAGGAATTGGTTTCAGAGACTTCTCAGATGAAACCGTTTTGCCCCCTGTTGATGCATCATTCTGCACCTCACTACAGTGCCTTATCTGCCTATATTCCAAGACTATATTCTGTAATCATTCTACAGGACAACAGGAGGTTTCCACTTCTCAACTCCACAGTAACAACCCTACAGTGTTAGCTGCTAAGTTTAAGCCACTTGAGATGCCTCGCTTGGCAAGCAAGAACAAATTGAATAAGTATGATTTAGAACTAGAGTCTTAATTATAGTATTGCATACCTGAGGTAATTATTCACATGATGTAGTGGTGCTTGAGACTATTATTTGTGATCGACTCAATTAATGCAATTTGGCCTGGCCCACAAGTGAAGTCAATTACCTGACAATCACAAGAGTCTCTTGATAGTTTCGAACTGTTCCAAAAACAGCTTCATGCACTATGGATAGGTTAACTATACATAAATATATAAGTACATATAATATATATTTATTATAATATATAACATATATGATACTTATGAATATATGCTATAAATCTTTTTTTAATGTATATATTAAATGCATATAAGTCTTTTTTTGCATTTGTCTATCCCTTTATGGAAAAACCACTCTCAATCCAAGTCCCTGAGATATCAAAATCAGTATTCTGTCATAACATTTTTCTGAAATGTCTGTATTAAGCTTCATGCAGACCTGAAATGAACATAAGTAACCACGCTAAACCAATCACTCAATGCTAGCCACTGAGTGGTGCTGGGAAATAAACAGAGGGCCAGCATTCACACCGTACTGGTCACAGGCCTTCAACAAACCGGGCAGAGTATAATGAGACACGTCGTAACTTTTCACTTAAATAACAAGATGAGGAAGATGATTTGAATAGAGTTAGTTATCTCAATCATTTAAAGCCATCTTCTGGATGGCTCACTCGGTTAAATCCAACTTTGGCTCAGGTCATGATCTTATGGTTCGTTGGTTAGAGACCCAGGTGGGGCCCTGTGGTGACAGCTCAACATCTGGAGCCTGCTTCAGATTCTGTGTTTCACTCTCTCTCTGCCCCTCCCCTGTTCACTCTGTCTCTCTGTCCCTCAAAAATAAACACTAAAACAATTTTTTTTAAAAAGCCATCATCTAGCTATGCCTACATAAGGAAACAACACTGACCAAATGTTTAAGTTTTCCTTCTGAATTATAACAATGTGATCAGCTTAATTCTAATGCCAGATAATGCTGCCAGAATTAAACTACAGAAATTATTCCTCGATATGGTGATTGCAACATAACATCATTAATGAAACATTCAAAATTCAGCTACTGGAAAAAAAACTTATATAAAATGTCTCATTTCTCTCATCCACTTCTAAGATACATAGCACTATATGTATCTTGTATTATAGGGGCATGAAGATCCATGCCTATAGCTGACTTGGCATAAACTCCTTGAACCAGGCAGAGAAGAACAGCAGCAATACTGACTCCATTTATTCAGCATCTACTCAGTATCAACCACTTTGCTAAGCACTTTTCATGCAATATTAATTCAATTCACTCAATCTACTGAGGTAACACTGTTATTCTCTCCATTTTCTTACGTTGGAGGTAAGGGGGGTCACACCAGGTAACTAACCCAAGCTCACTGAACTAGTAGTGACAGAACTTTAATTCTAAACAGGCCTGTCTCCAGCTATGAATACTACTTCATGATACCCATGGAACAGGCTGTACACACTATCCCCAGCTGGTCACCTTAGAGACCTTCTGGTCCAATGCCTATTTATGTTCATAGGGAAGGATACAGGGGACCAGAGACAGGCCATGTTATTAGATGGAACTGAAACTCAGGCCAATTGATTCCGCTTTTGCTTTTTAAATGACAAAAGATGGGGGCGCCTGGGTGGCACAGTCGGCTAAGCGTCCGACTTCAGCCAGGTCACGATCTCACGGTCCGTGAGTTCGAGCCCCGCGTCAGGCTCTGGGCTGATGGCTCAGAGCCTGGAGCCTGTTTCCGATTCTCTGTCTCCCTCTCTCTCTGACCCTCCCCCGTTCATGCTCTGTCTCTCCCTGTCCCAAAAATAAATAAACGTTGAAAAAAAAATTTTTTTAAAAATAAAAAAATAAAAAAAATAAATGACAAAAGATGATTGTAAGTTTCCTCCTCCTGTTAGTCTCCAACAAAAGTTTAGATATTCCGACAAATACTTTCGTTTCTTAATTAAATCAACTGCTTTCTCATTCCTATTATCACTGAAGTGAACATTTAATAGAGTATTCACCATAGGTTTATTGTGAAGTTGTTCAATTTCTACCTTCTCTGTTATACCTTATAAGGCTTCACATTTATTTTTCTTAAGCTTCAGAACATATACCACAATCAGAAACCTTGCTCGTAAGCAAAACACCTTCAGAAAACAAATCAGAATTCTCAAAACATGGTTAGGCTCACCTGCTTAGCAGGGGCTTAATCAAGGCCAAGGGAAAAAATCACCAAGCATTTAACAGCACTATTTTGAGGACTGATGGATGAGTCAAAATAAAAATTATTCTATTATTTAAGGTCAAACCAATCATTTGGCAAATATTTATTACTCAGCCTATTGTTTACATTTTTCATTTACTAATCATTCTTTAAAAATGCTTTTTAAAATGTTAAGGTATATTTTCTAGGTAAGTGAAACATAAAAATAATGGTCTTTAAAGAAATTGGGTATCATTATCTCAAACATACTATAGGCTACATAATCCTGGACAAAATTAAATCCTGGGCAAATAACATTTTTCAGTGCATTGATGGTATATGATAAAATAAGAAGAATCTAAAATAAACAACAAATGAAAAAGAACATTGACCTAAATGGAAATGATGAGCCACAAACAATCCAAAAGCCAAGTTTCCCAAGAATATAAATTTTTGTATGCCACTGACGTCAAGAAACTGAGCTTTGGAGCCCCTTACTTGAGAGAGGAACTAAACTTGACACTCTTGCATTGAGTCAAAAACCTGCAAAAGGATTATTAGAGAAGTCTCAGAAGACTGAGTCTTGGGGTCATTGTCATGAGAAGAAAGGTGAACCTGACACCCAGAGTAAATGAAGAACTTCAGAATGGATTAAAGCAGTCTCTGGCAGAGCCAGGACTAGGATAAGGCAAGAGAGGCACCTACGATACAAATTTAAAATGGCATACTTGCATGATTCTGAAGAGTAAGTGCCTCCTTAAATTCTGTACCCTAGATACTTGTCTTGCCCCACCCTGGTCCGAACCCTGGTCTCAGGTTGATATCATAGCTCTGGCTCTGCCAGAAGCAAATACAAATCTTCTGTGGATGAAGGAATTCCCAACTAAGGCCCTCAGAATTCTCACAGATGAGGTTCAGCCAAATCTGAGCTCACAAATACCACTAAACCCACAAGGAAACAAACAATGAATTAGAATCAGCAGAAACCACAACAAATATTTCCTTGGACAAACAAGGACTTTGGATATTGGAATCTCTGATAATTAATATAAATTATTTAAAAATATAAATTAATATTTAAAGACACAAGACATGAAATGGAAAATGAGCTAGGTTATTAAAACAGTGTGGTATTGGCAAAAATACAGCCATACGGATTAGTGGAACAAAAAAGAGAATCCAAAAATAATTCTCATATTTGTGGTTAATTGATTTTCAACAAAGATACCAAATGGTGAAGAAGATAGTGTATTTAACAAATGTTACTGGGATGATTTGTTGCATATAAAAAAATTAATGTTTACCTCATACTACACATAAATATTAACTCAAAACAGATTATATACTTACACATAAGAGCTACAATTATAAAATTTCTAGAATTTTCTAAAAGAATTTTTCCTTGGATTAGATGAATATTTCTTAGATATGATATAAAAGGCATTATCTAGAGAAGAAAAAAATTGATAAATTAGGCTTCATCAAAATCAAAAGAAATTGCTAAGAAGAAGAATAAATTTGTTACAGATCCTGAGAAAATATGTGCAAATAATATATCTGATTAAGTAAATTTATATCTAGAATATAAGAGGAATTCATAGTACTCAGTGATAAAAGGTGTACAGCCCACTTTCTTAAAATGGGGGAGAGATTTAAATGGACATTTCACAATGTGAATAGAAATGAAAGTATATGAATGATGAGTAAGAACATGAAAAGATGGTCAACATAATTAGTCATTAGAGAAATGCAAATTTAAACCATGATGGGATCTCACTGCACATCCACTAGAATAGCTAAAGTTAACAGACTCACAATACCAAATGTTGGCAAGGATGTGGGAGAACTGAAATCTTTATACATTCCCAATGAGAAGGTAAAATAATACAACTTTTTGGAAAAATGTTTGGCAGTTTCTTAAAAAGCTAAACATAAACTTACCACTTACCCTAGGAGTTCCACACCTAGCTATCTACCAAAGAGAAATGAAAACATATACCTACACAAAGGCTTGTACATGAATAATCATAGGACCATTATTAATAATAACCCAAAACTGGGAAAAGCTCCAAATATTCATCAACTGATGACTGTATTAAAAAAATATGGCATATCCAAACAATGGGCTTTTCCTCAGCAATAAAAGGGAACAAACGACTGATGCATGCAACAAGATAGATGAACCTCAAAAGCATCTTGCTACTTTAAAGAGGCCAGATACAAAAGACTACACATTGTATGATTCCACTTTTAAGAAATTTCTAGGAAAAGCAAAACCATCAAGACAAAGTAGGACCATAGTTGCCTGGAGGTAGGTGTGGAAGTGGGGCCCTGCTCCAGATGGACATGAAGGAACTTGTTGAGCTGATGGCAATGTTCTACAAATGGATTGTGATGAATATTGCACAACAATCTAATTTCCTCAAACTCGTCAAACTGCATGTTCACATTGGGTGAATTTCATAACATGTAAATCATGCCCCAATAGAGCTATTTTTAAAAATGAACAATCAACAATGACTATTTTTTTAAAAAACAAAATATAAATTATTGAATAAAAATATAATAATAGTTCAATAATAGTCCAATAATATAATACTCCAATTTTAAAGTTCTACAGATGGAATATGAACTACAGATTAAACATTATATCAAATCTCCTGAATTGGATAATTGTACGATGGTCATGGAGCAGAATATCTTGTTCCTAGAAAAGGCATACTAATACATTAAGAATTAAATAGGCATGATACATGCAACCTTTCTTCAAATGGTTCAGAAAAAATAAATTGTGTGTATCTGTGTATATGTGTGTTTTGTGGGGATGGGGAGTGATAAAAAATAAAGCAAATGTTCTGCTATTATTAGTTTTTTTTAAATGTAAGTTTATTTCAACATAGAAAGTTTAAGGTTAATCATTTGAAAAGACTACTAAAATACACAAACTTTAGTTACATAATTGATAAAAGTTTTTAAAACTGCAAATAAACAATATTAGAAATGAAAAGGAAGATTTATCCCAGGCAGAAATGAAAAAGGAAACAAGAACACAATAAAAAATTTGTCAATAAATTGAAAACTTCCATAACATTACTTTATTCCAGAAAGAAAAAGCCTTACTATTTCTATAATTATCAAGAAATAGATTCAGAAGTTAGATTTTTTTTGATTAATCTGCGTTGGATTCTGTCTCCCTCTCTCTCTGCCACTCCCCTGCTCACGGTCTCTCACTGTCTCTCGAAAATGAATAAACATTAAAAAGAAAAGTTTTTTAAGTTAAATTTTTTCATACAAAGAAACTGCCAGGCCCAAACTGTTTAACCAATGAATTTTACTAAATTTTCAAGGAACAAGTTATTCTAAAATGCTATGAACTCTTTCAGAGAACAGAAAAAGAGGTATCACTTAGATAACTCATTTGTAAGGTTAACATAACCCTAATACCAAAACCAGACAAGGACAGAGAAAAATTTTAGTCCAACCTCACAAATGAATAAAGAAGAAAAATGAAATTGAGTATTGGAAAACTGAATACCACAGTATTTAAAAAATAATACATTAATACCAAATTCATTTTTTCCAAAAATGGGGAGAAAGTTTAATGTTAGAAAAGTTATGAATGTAAGATACCACATTTACATATTAAGAGAAAAACATAACTGTAATTTTAATAGACACAAAAGATGACTTGATAAATTTCAAACCTGTTTATAATTTTTAAATACACTTAGAAATGAAATAAAAAGAATACTCAATTAACAGTCATTCCAGCAAAAATCAATCTAAATAAACATTAGATATATTTCTTTTTAAAGTAAGTGTGAAGATTAATCATTTCACAATGTGCACATATATCAAATCATCACATTGTACACTTTAAATATATACAATTGTGTCAATTATACTTCAATAAAGCTGGTAGAAATAGATTAGAGCAATAAGTAAATAATAAGAAAGCAAGTACAAGGCAAATTATCCACTATTATCATTTTATTCAACATTATACTAATACATATGCTTACATACTAGATACTATACTTTTTAATACAGTTTGAGACAAACTGTCAGGTGGAAGAAACAGACAAGTCTAAGAAAGATAATGGAGGAAAAAACACAGGATGCATAAAGCCAAACACTCTATAATGCCATTTTTGTAATGTTTAAAGACATGAAAAATAACAATATATTTTCAAAAGATGCATTGTCTTAAAATGACAAAATGATAAACAGCAACTCAGAATAATGTTTTCTTCTATGTGGAACGTAGGGGTATGGGCATGGGAGGAGCCCACAGGAAGCTTCAGCAACATCTAACTCAGGATTGGGGGAGTAGGCTGGTTTTTTGTTAATTTGCCTGCATAGTTTACATATATATTGGGTATATTCTTTTGCATATATCAAATATGAAAATGTTTAGTCTCAAAAAAGTCAAGGTTCAGCACCTGGATGGTTCAGCTGGTTAAGCATCTGAGTCTTGATTTCAGCTATGGTCATGATTTTACCATCGTGAGATCAAGCCCCAGTCAGGATCACACTAGGCGTGGAACCTGCTTAAGATTCCCTCTCTCCCTCTCCCTCTGCCCTCCCCTGTACACTTAAAGGAAATCATGCCAAAAATCTAAAGAGGTTAATTTATTTACTTACTATACTTTATTTCAAGTTCCTTTTAAAAAAAATTGATGTATAGGGGCGCCTGGGTGGCTCAGTCAATTAAGTGTGCGACTTCGGCTCAGGTTATGATCCCACAGTTCGTGGGTTTGAGCCCCACATCCGGCTCTGTGCTGACAGCTCACAGCCTGGAGCCTGCCTCAGATTCTGTATCTCCCTCTCTCTCTGCCCCTCCCCCACTCACACCCTGCCTCTCTCTTTCTCTTTCTCTCAAAAATAAACATTAAAAAAAAATTTTTAATTGATATATAGTTGATATATAGTTGATACACAATGTTACAGCAGTTTCAGGTATATAACATAGTGATTTGACAACTGTATACATTATGCTGTGGTTGCCCCAAGTGTAGCTACCATCCGTCACCATACAACACTGTTATAATACCATTGACTATATTCCCTATGCTGTACCTTTTATTCCTGTGATTTATTCATTCATAACTGGAAGTCTGTATCTCCTACTCCCCTTGACCCATTTTGTCCATCCTCCCCCCTCCCTCTTTGGCAACCACCAGTTTGTTCTCTGTTCAAGTTCCTTTTCATCAAATTTTTGTGGCAGTTTGTTTCCCTAGGACAGCCATGAGATTTCTAGCAGACAGGAGTTTATGCTCCTTTAACCTATTTATTTATAGAACAACAAGAAGGACATGTGGATTCCAAGGATCAGTAAGACATATTTCTAACATACACTTAGAGCAAATTTGTTGGCTAAAATTAATTGTGACATACTGGGGAGCTTTGAGGACCATCAGTAAAACTAAACTAAACCTTTATATATGCAAATGAGGTAATTTATATGAAAACACTGTAGAAACATGAGCACATGCCTAGTTGTAAGGGCCTGGGCCAAAACAAAGTTAGGTTCAAATCTTGACTTTAATTAACTTTCTGAACTAGACTCTTCATCTATAAAATGAAGACAATAATACCTCCTTAATACAGTGTGCCAACCCATGGTGATAAAATAACCATAATGTTGTAGATAAAGACAAAAGAACCATAAGTGTTGCTTCTTACATAATTTTCAATGTAAATTGCCATCATCTTCAACAAATGTTCATTATAGATACTATATCTCATTTCTTTATTGGAACCAGTGAAATTTTAATAGCCTTCCCTAAATAGTTGATTTCAAGCAGTTATATTGCTTCTCCTATGGCCTACTGGGGAGGTCCTTGAGGAGACAAAGATCACTTTTACAGTACGATGTTTTATTTTTTTTATTTATTTTTTTTAATATATGAAATTTATTGTCAAATTGGTTTCCATACAACATCCAGTGCTCATCCCAAAAGGTGCCCTCCTCAATACCCATCACCCACCCTCTCCTCCCTCCCACCCCCCATCACCCCTCAGTTTGTTCTCAGTTTTTAACAGTCTCTTATGCTTTGGCTCTCTCCCACTCTAACCTCTTTTTTTTTTTCCTTCCCCTCCCCCATGGGTTCCTGTTAAGTTTCTCAGGATCCACATAAGAGTGAAACCATATGGTATCTGTCTTTCTCTGTATGGCTTATTTCACTTAGCATCACACTCTCCAGTTCCATCCACGTTGCTACAAAAGGCCATATTTCATTTTTTCTCATTGCCACGTAGTATTCCATTGTGTATATAAACCACAATTTCTTTATCCATTCATCAGTTGATGGACATTTAGGCTCTTTCCATAATTTGGCTATTGTTGAGAGTGCTGCTATGAACATTGGGGTACAAGTGCCCCTATGCATCAGTATTCCTGTATCCCTTGGATAAATTCCTAGCAGTGCTATTGCTGGGTCATAGGGTAGGTCTATTTTTAATTTTCTGAGGAACCTCCACACTGCTTTCCAGAGCGGCTGCACCAATTTGCATCAGTACGATGTTTTAAAATAATAAAAATATTTTTGTTAGAACATGAATTTTGCCTAGGCATGAGGGGTTTCCATAAAATTTAGTAGAGCCCTCTTTCCTGGACTCCACATCTGTCATCTTTCAGCAGAAATCACGAGAAAGCCTCTGAGACCAATGTGATCACAGCAAGTATGCACCTCACCCATCACAGCTCCATTAGTAAAAAAGGAAAATACTCAGACATTGATAGTTGTTTCACCCTCCTGGTTCTCCCACAAAACTTTTACAAATTAGCTTGTCTTATTTGAGATCGTCAGTATTGATCTTTTCATGCCCTTCACCCACTTTGCCTACCTCTGCATTCTAATCGCTCCATGGCCTGCCACAGTCCTTCTTCTGAACCCATCTATCCAAGTCCTGAATCTTCCATTGTGTCCTCTGGAATTCACAGTCAGCCATTGTCAAGTCCCCTTTATCCTTTCATCTCCAAATTCCCCTCCAAATTTTTGATCTGAAGGAAACACAGATCTTCCTTGAGGATACTACTTCCCCTATAGCCCTCTTAAATAGCAACTGTTTTTTCTTTTTCCTAGTATTGGAATGGAGAAAATGCCTTTCATGCTCTTCATTCTGCTTTCAGACTGTCCATCCTCTCCCGTTTTAGAAATGCTCAGCTCTGTATTCCATAATCAGAATATATATGAATCTCAACTGGTTGCAGTCACTGCCCTCCTTTCTTGAAGATGTTTTGCTCCTGGCTCGCTGTCATAGTCTACATTATGCCTGTAATTCTTGTAAGTTTAATATCCATGTAAATGAGTCTTCCAGTGCCTTAGCCTCCCACTTCTTCGATATGATCCTACACTTGATCTCAGATGCTCACTTCCATGAGAGGCCCATGGGAAGGTCTTCACTAGAACCTGACCATGCTGGCATATCATATTGCTGTGAATGGACTGTTAAAGGCAAATCTGGTAAGGGCTCAGAAGGGGAAAGCTGTGGAAAAAGCCTCAGTTTACTTAGAGAATAACAAAGTGATTATGAACAGAATGTTTGTAGAAACATGGACAAAAACGTTTGTGGGTGGTTCAGTGGGTTAAGTGTCCAACTCTTGATTTTGGTTCAGGTCATGATCTCATGGTCATGGGATCCAGCCCTGCTTACATTCTGCACTGAGCGTGGAGCCTGCTTAAGACTGTCTCTCCTTCTGTCCCTCTCTCCAGTTCACATTCTTTCTCTCACTCTATCTAAAAAAAAAAATCTAGAACAAAAAGAAATATGGACAATAAAGGCCATTCTGATGAGGTCTCAGATGGAAATGAGGAACATACTATTGGTAACTGGAGGAAAAGCGATCCTTGTTATAAAGTGGCAAATAACTTAACTGAATTATGTTTATGGCCTAGTGTTTTGTGGAAAGTAGAACTTGTGAGCAATGAAATTGGATATTAGGCTGAAGCTATTTCTAGGCAAAGTGTTGATGGTTCAGCTTAGCTTCTTTTGAATGCATAGAGAAAAATACAAGAGAGAAATGCCTTAAAGACAGAATTGTTAACCCAAAGGGAAGCAAAACTTAAAAATTCAGAAAATTCTCAGTCTATTCCTATTGCAAAAAATGAGAAAACACGTTCAGAAAAGAACACTAAGATTGTGATCAAGCCAACCTTTGATGAATATGGGTGTGAACCACAGGCTTACTAACCTATCTCAGCAGAAACACAATTTAAGGGAGAGAAAAGGAAAAAGGAAGGAAAGAAGGAAATTGCCAGACTTTAGATTTTACAGGATAGGACCATAGAACTATTTAGCTGTGAACATGCAAAGTTCTTCAAGACAAAAAAAGAAGGACCCCAAAGGGGATTCAGAGAACATCAGGGCTGCCTCCTGAGTTTCAAAAGGAGGAGGTCATTGCCTGGGTTTCAACAGGCCAGGCAAACCCCACCCAGACCTATGGGGGCCCTACCTCCACCAAGCACCTAGATTTCAAAGAATGAAGCTACCCAGACCTTTAGACACACAACCTGGGCAGAAGTCCAAAGCAACGGTGAGGTCTCTGCAGAAAGCTCCTGCTAAGGAAATGCCCAAAAGGATCATGAAGGCTAGGAACCATGAATAATTGTAAAGGAAAAAAATGGAAATCGGCATTTGGAAACTATATAGGGCTGCCCCCCAAACCTGGTATGTGACTATATCCCAGGAGAGCTGCACACCAAAAACTCCAACCCATGAGAGCTGCCACATGGGCTTTGCTTAACAGCGCCTTGGGAGCAGGGTCACCCCAGTGTATCCAGAAGGTAGCACTCCTGCCCCAGCAGGCCTGGTGTGGCAGAGCATCTGGTCAAAGACTATTACCAAGTCTTAAGATTTCATGTTGTTTGCCGTGTTGGGTTTTGAACTTGCTTAGAACCTGTCACCTACTTCTTTCCTATTTCTCTCTTTTGGAATGGGAGTGTTTACCTGATGCCTGTCCCACCATTCTGTTTTGGAAGCACACAACCTGTTTGATTTCACAGGTTCACAGCTGGGGAGAAATTCTGCCTCAGAATAAATCATACTAATATCTAATATCTAATATCTAATTTATGTGATATTTAAAATGAGACTTTGGACTTTAGACTTTTGAGTTGATGCTGGAACTTAAGACGTCTGAAGCCATTAGGATGGAATGAATGTATTTTGCATGTAAGAAGGACATGAAGGGGTGCCTGGGTGGCGCAGTCGGTTAAGCGTCCGACTTCAGCCAGGTCACGATCCTCGCGGTCCGTGAGTTCGAGCCCCGCGTCGGCTCTGGGCTGATGGCTCAGAGCCTGGAGCCTGTTTCCGATTCTGTGTCTCCCTCTCTCTCTGCCCCTCCCCTGTTCATGCTCTGTCTCTCTCTGTCCCAAAAAATAAATAAATAAATGTTGAAAAAAAAATTTAAAAAAAATAAATAAATAATAAAAAAAAAAAAAAAGAAGGACATGAATTTTAAGGACCCAGAGGTGGAATACTAAAGTTAGAATGTTTGTGTTCTCCTAAAATTCATATGTTGAAATCCTAATGGTAATAGGACTTAGGGCCTTTGAGAAGTGATTAGGTCATGAGAGCAGAGCCATCCTAAAGGAGATTAATGCCTTATAGAAGGGGCCCTAGAGAGTTCCCTTGTGAACTCTCAGCAAGGTGTGAAGATGTGAAGACACAGCAAGAAGGCATTGGCTATGAACCAACAAGGAAGAGAGCTCTTACCAGAACCCAAATATGTTGGCAACTTGATTTTGGACTTCCCGGCCCCTGCAACTGTGAGAAATAAATTTTTGTTATTTATAAGTCACCCTGTTTATGGTGTTTTTGTTGATGCAGACTGAACAGACTAAAATAATCATTTGTTTGTCAAAAACAAATGTTCATTTTCAGCTCTGGTCAGTTTTAAGTTTTGCACATTCATTTGTTGATTAAGTAAAAACTATTGATTACCTCTCATGTAATGGACATTATTTTAGATTCTAAGGATTTAATGGTGGTGTGATTTTTTTTTTAATTATTATAGTTCTCTCAGATAACTCTAAGTTTGCTCCATTTTCCATCATTGGTCTATGCAGTTGATAATCCAATTTTTATCCTTTTAATCATTTAGTTCCCTGTGTACTAACTGTTGGGCACTGCTGAAATAGAAAAAATTCTACTGGGTCAAAACAGTGAAATCAAAACAATGTCAAAATGTGCTGGACCACACAGCCCTTGTCCTTACTGGGTGTGTCTAGTTACATACCCAGATACCAATCATTTCCCTATGTCCCATTTTTTTAAGTTTATTTATTTATTTTGAGAGAGACAGGGACAGCATGAGTAGGGGAGGAGCAGAGAGAGAGGGAGAGAGAGAATCTCAAGCAGGCTCCGTGCCACCAGCTGTGGAGCCCAACACAGGACTCGAACCCACAAACCATGAGATCATGACCTAAGCTGAAATCAAGAGTCAGATGCTTAACCCACTGAGCCACCCGGGCACCCCTCCCCATATCCTCATTCTTCATCAAACAACAATATCAAAGAACAAAATTTAATCCTAATGTCTTGAATTAAAGGCGCCAGAGAGATCCTCGAGTAAAGATGTTTAGCAAATTACCTGTAAACATGGGACTAGTTCTTAGGAGAATGCCTAACACCAGTAACAAAAATTCAGGAGTCATGGGACTAGAAATGAGAGTTGAGCCATAAGTCTTGATAGGACTTCCAAAAGAGAGATCACAAAAAAAGGAAATTCAAGGAAGACCAAGAACCAGTTTTATGATCAGAAGAAAGAAGAATAAGAAAGGACTTTTAAAAAGTAGAGATTTTAGAACAATTAGAAAGCAGATAATTTTAAAAATAGAGAAGGACAGTGCTTTAATTAAAAACCAGTTAAATAATTTATTTTTGTTTATAGTAAAAAGGTGAGTGTGGCATAGTAAGTGAAAGAAGAATTTATAAAATATATCATGGCACATACACAGAACACCATGCAACAATTTGTAGTAATTAAAATAAAGCCAAATAAATTTTTAAAAAATTTCCTTGCTGCTAAAAACTTAAAACTTGGACAGATTCTCTCTCTCTGTTTTTTTATATCTGCTGATCCATCCCCTCTATAGATATCTGAGAAGGCAAATTCAGAGGCATTCCTACTCAGTGTCCAACTTTGCCCATTGCTCTGGTGCCACAAAGAGATTGAACAGGTTTACAAGTCTTTTTTCAAGACAAGAGAAAATTTGGGCGGTGGGGGGAACCAGGGACTCGAAGATGAGTACTAGAGAAAAAGAAAAGTGGAAATCAGCATTTATAAGCTATATGGTGAACACATTGTTCTTCTCCCTTCATCTTGGCTACACTGCTTAGTACTTCCCCCATGTAATTAGAGAACAAAAAAGCTGATCCCAAGAGATGGCAAGAAACTATAACAAGATGAAAAGTATGGATTTTTGTGAACCTAGAGAAAACCACTGAAGTTGGCTAGCCAACCCATCAGCTTCTACCCCAAAAGGAATAAAAGGTACCTTGGAATAAAGGGGACCCCCAAACAGCATAAGTCTTAAGCAGGACAAGTCTGAGATGGGAGGGGGAAGTAAGAGCCATGATGGTTCTGAAGGCTCACAGGAACCTAGACAGGCACCTTAGATGCTATTATGTGCTCTAAGACCCCAGCAGGTCCATCAATGCCAAGAGAATCATCAGAAGCCATACAGAGACAACAAAAGGACAAGAACTAGTAGAGGCCTCCCCAACCTGCTGACCCCGAGCTGTGGTTGCAGCAAGCATCCCCAATGCCAGGAACCAAACTAGGCAAAAACACTAGTGACAAGAAGCAGCAGAGAGGGAAGTTGTGAATGGGATGTACATCCTACTCACCACTCATTCCGTGCTTAACTTTCACAGAGTCCCCATCCTTCCCTGACATCTCCTATGAACACAAGCATCTGAATGAGAGCGAGAAAGAACAAAGGAAGGAAAATCTCTTCAGAAGGGAAAGAGATTTGGAGAACAAACTCTGAGCAATACCTGAGACTGTGTAGTACTTGACTTTGACTGCCAAAGAGCCTGAGTCTTAAACTGGAAAAGACAAAAATAACTTGAAGACTCATTACAATTTTTGCTGCTGAGCCAAAAAAAAAAAAAAAAAAGGCTTAGAATGAAGGAGAGCCCATGCAGTTATGAAACACTTTCATTTTTACACACATCTGATTCATAGCTGTTCAAGTTATACCTATTACAGATATTTGATAACATGGAAAATGGTACATAACATATTGTGAAATGATAAGATTAGTTTAAAAACAGTATTTATAGAATGATCCCATTTTTTAAGGGTAGACGTGGTTGAAAAAAAAAAAAAGACTGGACAATATACTATGTTGTTAACAGTGGTTCTGTCTCTGAGTGGTAACATTATGCGTCAGTTTCTTTTTTTGTATTTTTCAGTTTATTTTCTTGTGTTTTTAATAAGTAGCAGGGTTTTTGTATTCTAACAAAGAGGGGGAATTTTTGTTTTAAAAAAGGAATAATGGCCAACTGTGTTAAAACCCTCAAAAAGAGTGATTTCAATAAGGATAAAAACTACAAAAAATAAAAGGCAATTGGATTTAGCTGGTGGAATACTCATCATTGATCCACAGAAGAATGGTTTTATTAAAGTCGTTTGTAAAATTCTACTATTCCTGGTTTTAAAAATAGTCTTGGTATCATACAGTCACATCTCATGCATACACAGAATAGAGGATATGTGACTCATTCATTTCCACACTACACCCTCCACTGAGGGAGGAACAGAATCATAGATGTCTGTCCTGATGGAAGTTCCCAATCTGATTGGAAACAATTTCTTTACAAGACCAGACTAGTGGGACAACACAAAGACAAATGATGGAGAAATTATTCCCAGCTTCATGATACTTCCCTGTCCCCAAGTAGTCCTTCTAGGTCAAATGCAGAATTAGGGGCTAATTTAGAACTTCTATCTAACAATTCATTCAGTTTGCTTTCATTTTTTTTATTTCTATGAGATTGTCACTGTATATGACAGATTAATGATGACATATTTACTTCTGAATATTTTTAGATATATTCGGGATTGTGGAATAAAGTTTCATAGAGATGGGCACAACACAGCAGGTGGTTGATATCCAAATTAGTTACAGCTGCCACATGTAAATAACAGGAGAAGAAATTGAAAATATAAAAAAGGTAATTATATACAGAGAAGTGAATACAGTGCATCAAATGATGATAAAAGAACATAAACCTTGCGATGACCTATTGTGCTACTGGATGTTACTATTATCCCACAGTTTCAGTTCCTATTTCTAACCTTAAAAGGATGATTTCAGAGTCCTTGGAAGAAAAGACTTTAATATGAAGAATCCCTAATGCATAATACAATCCTAGAGAAACAGTGGGTGCTCAATAAATGTTAGTTGATACCGACAATAGAACCAAATTTAGATAATGAAGTTTTATAAATCTGAATACATGTGTGTTTCTTAATAAATACTAAGGATGCAACTAGTCCAAGAGGAAAAGACAGGCAAGTCCTCGTGAGTTTCACATTAAATATTTAGATAGTCTTCTGACTCAGGGACACCTGCTAAGCCATGATAAGAATAATGCACTCTGGGCTGTTCAAAATTGTTTGACCCTATGAAACATTAAAGCCATTTTATTCTCAAAGGGTTCTCTTATAAAAGAGTAAAAGTAACCTCATTCTTCTTGTAGAATAACCAAAAGGGAAATCTTACATCAGTTTTCTAAACTTAACGGTCTAGTTATTCTGAAAGGGCAAACTGCAATGGCCTACAGGTCCTCCACTATCTTTCTAGAGTGTACGATGAACAGTTCTATCTCTGTCACACATAATAAGAGGTCACTTGACAGCATGAATTAAAAGGTTCCTAAAGGTCCTTCAGTCCAGAACCCCTTTCCCTAGCCTACTTTAGAACCAACTGATGGAAACCCAGAGTTTCCTCCACAGCATCCTGCTCAACAATTTCATGTTATAAATCAGGAGAAATAAAATGACTCATCATAGGTCACTTTAACAAAAGTGAAGAAACAGCACGGGAACTAAAAGTCAGCCCTCGTAAATGCCAGCAGACCGCTCTTCACATTAGTTTGGCTGTCTTCCCTTCCTTCTGGCATGATATTCCCATCCTTAAGGTTGCTTTTGGATAAGAAAACAAAGTGAGCAACACAACATCTGCCCTAAAATAATTTCAGAAGCACATTAACATAAACGTATTTATATCATTAGCTGTCGCTAATGTGCCCCCAAGAGGAAAAGACTCCTGCTTTCTTAGCTCTGCTAACGTGTCTTTCCCATCTCTGCAAAACCACTCCCATTCCTTGCTTCTGATAGAAATCCTGCCCAATCTTTGGCACTCAACTCAAATACCAAATTTTCTCAACTCAAATACCAGAACACATTCTCCCATATCTGGATTCCTATAATAGCATTCACATATAACACTGATTTTCCCACTCAAAAATACAGAACTTTATTTTGTTATATGACTGTTTCATGTTTCTATAGGTCATCTCCCAGTTAATTTGTTCATTCCTTGATGGCTGGACCAGGCACCTTACTTCATTAGTATCCTTCATGAAATCTCATGTATATATTTAAAACAAATGGATATGTTTAATATTCTATCTCTTTGCAAACAGAATTTAAGGCAGTAATAAATACCTGTTGAGTTTAACCAAATATGAATTCAGGGGAATGAATTGCTGAGAGGGAAAGAGACAAGTACTACATGACAAGGTGGACCACCACAGCCCCGGGCCTTCACCTCCTGCACAGCCGTGCCAGGCCTGCTGTCACATCCACAAACAGACAAGTTTCCACTGAAATCCCTTCATGTTTTATTTCACATTAAGTGACACCATAAAATCTCCAATCGTGACATTTCAGAAACCAGTTGTTCTAAGATATTAAAAGCAGACTCATCACAACTCATTTGGACTGTTTGGATACACAAGGTGATGGAAGTTCCAAGGGCATGCTCTCTTTATTTGCATCTTAGAAAAAAACAAGTCACCCTGGTCTGCAATTTGGTACTTAAAACTCTAATCATGCCTCAGGTCTATTTGCATCACATCATTTCAGATACATATACAATGTATCTGAGGCATACATGGTAAACAGGATATATTCAAGAAATTCTAAAATTCCCATTTTTAAGTGTTAATTTGCTGTGAAACCACAATGCACCATGTCATTACTTCATAAATCTGCATTTCTACTTAAAAAGAAGTTCTTAGTCACATGAAGACAAATTAAATAAACATTTTTCAAGATAATTATTTTTTAAAAAATAATTACAATTAGTTGCAATCATCACTAAAATAATAAAGTGTTTGGCTCATAGCCTGTTTATCTACTTTGATTTTTTTTTAATATACCCATTAAGATTTTTGTCAAGCTTTCAGAACTCTACCTGGTCAAGTAGGTCATAATTCTGAATGCTGTGCTATTAGCTGACTTTTAATTAAAATCTGTTATAAAATCAGTTATTTTTTGGCCTTCATAAATACGTATATTCATCAAAATGCACAAAATGTCCAATTTAAAAAATAGTGTGGCTTATGATATAATGTAAATTGAAAGCCCAAGATATATTATTTTATCTGTATGATATCTATACCTCTTTTAACAGTTTGCAAATTTCAGCAATTATGAGTATAACCCTGTTTCCCTAGATCACATCAACCTGAAGATACACAAGTAAGTCCCAATGACAATAACAAAATTGCCACAGTTTCAAGCCCCACTCAGAGTCTACAGAATAAGTATTCCTGATCATAATGGTAACCCACATTAATCCAAGCCAACTCACACTTTACCTAAAAGCAGGCTGAAGCAAGGAGTGTTATCCAAATAAATGTCTAAGAACCAAAAAACAATTAAAGCAATTTAGATCTTTATTTCAGCCTCTTGGAAACATTCACAAAATAACAGAAAAACTTATAATCTGTCTCCATCACGCCTTCAACTTTCCCAAACATAGCAGCTCTCTCATTGTCTCTCTCATGGCCCTTTCCTTTCCAATCTATCTCTCTTCTCTTCTCTCCCCTGCCTTACCCAGAGAGGCTTTTCATCACATATATCAATTTAGCCTAACTGGCCTCAGTTCTGTACAACCTTCCTTGCAGGTAATATGCACTAATCACTGACATGCAGCTTCCTGGACCCTGAGTGCTAATCCTAATCCAAGCTGATGACACTCCTGCTGATTCAATGCACAGATCGCCCTGCTTCTCTCTTCCATGCTTCAACAGTTACCTCACATCACTCATGTAATGAGGCTATCAAGGAGAACCCCTTTTGCTCCCAGGATCCTATAAAAATCTTTGAAATACTGTTCATCTCATGAGAGCCTTCTCTTCAAGGAGCACTAGTACAAAAGTAGGGAGAATTCAGGGAAACCATGAGAAAAACCTAGATTAGAGGATAATATGGGGTAGCCCCTCATGTTCTATTCTCATACTGACCCTTCAATCTTATACCAATCCTTTTTTTTACAAGGCTTCTAAACAAAGCCCCAGAAATATTTAATGAAACACTTTAAAACATATACAGTTTTTGACCTAATTATACATTTTGCTCTATAATTTGTACAGAAATTTATAACATTCTTTTTTTAAAGTAAGATATAGAAACAGTAAAAATACTCAACAACAGGAAAAGGTTCAATCATGGTACCTGCATACAATGAAATATTATATAGCTGTTGTCAAAGAGATTGATCAAATGGTTAGATGAGGAAATACCCTTTCACAATCAAGGTGGAAATACAGATATAAAACAGATATCCTCTTCTTCATTAATCAGTATTTGACTAGTAAAAATATGTTAAAAGCAGATTCATAAAAATTGGTGTATATACATTGAACACAAAACATAATTATAATTTAAAACATAAATGTATATTTTTCCATCAAATTTTGGAAGTAGACCAAGATCAACACCAAGTTCTGTGTCATCTGTATAAACCATACCCACAATGCTGAAGGATTTTAAGCAGGAGAATGACATGACCCTGTTAACATTTTGGAAAGATCCCTAATTGCTTTGAAGAGAAACAAGGCAGGAGAATATTCCAATAATCCAAAAAAGAAAAGAAGGTGGTTTGGACAAAGTATTAGCAGTGCAGGTAGAAAGAAGTGCTGGAATGAGACTGATTTTTAGAGTAAGCAAGCACCAACAGGGCTTTTAAATGATTAGATATGGGCGAGGAGGAGGGACTCCTAGGCCTGAGCAACTGCAGAAATGTAGAAACACTAGCTGGAACGAAAACAACTGGGGACAAGCAGGGAGGCTAGCAAAATATCAAGAGTTGTTTTTGACACACCGCACTTGAGGCACCTAATACACATCAAAGTGGAATGAATGAACAGTGAATATACAAGTTTGAAACTCATGAGAGAAGTGGGAGCTGGAGTTACAAATGAGTCATTAGCCTATAATTGGATTAAATTATAAGAGACTGGATGGAACCATCTAGAGGGAATATATAGTCAGAAAACAAAGGCCAAGAAATTGGAAAATGGAGAAGTCAATAAAGAAAACTGAGAAGAAACAACCAGTGAAACAGAAAGAAAACTTTGATATCTGGTTCCACAGAAGCCTAGTAAAGCCTGGAGGTGTTGAATGTGATGAACACAGATAACTGGCACCGATTTTGACAAGCTAGTTGTCAGAGGTAGCCTTGACAAGAGCAGTTGCAGTGAAGGGGTAGGGTGAAAATAGTGGAGGGGTTGGGAGAGCATACTGATGAGAGTACATTTTTTTTAAGAATGAAAGGAGTAGAAATGGACACAGAAAGTCTAGGCAACTTTTTCAAGGACTTTTACTGTCAAAGGGAGCAGAGAATTAGAATAATAGCATAAAGGGAAACAAAAGTAGGGGCGCCTGGGTGGCTCAGTCAGTTGAGTGTCCAACTTTGGCTCAGGTCATGATCTCATGGTTCATGGGTTTCAGCCCTGAGTCGGCTCTGTGCTGACAGCTCAGAGCCTGGAGCCTGCTTCAGATTCTGTGTCTCCCTCTCTCTCTGCCCCTCTCCTGCTTGTGCTTTGCCTCCCTCTCATAAATAAATAAACATTGAAAAAATAAAAAATAAATAAAAAGAAACCAAAGTAAAGGAAAGGTTTTCCTTTTAAAGTTGGAAACTATTACACCATGTTTATAAGCTGATGGGAATGACCCACTAGAAAAGAAAAATGATAAAGCAGAGAAGAGATGGGATATTGCCCTGGCAGAGAATGCCAGAATATAACAGGGAATGGAGCACAATTGAAGGAGCTGGCTACAGGAAGAAGCAAGGACAGTTTATCTGTGGGAACTAGAAGGAAAGCAGAAAATGAGTGAAGATATAGGCAGATTTAGTAATGGGAAGTGGAAGCAATTGTGAGCACTTCTGTCATCAGCTGAGAATAAGGATGAGATAATAAATATTAGAAGTTTAAAAAAGAGAGAACAAAGTAAAATTATCACCTCAGAGAGAAGGAAAATGAACCTGGAGAAATCTAGTAGGACTGCCCTGCAGGACTGAGTACTCACTTGAGATTTGTCACCATAAATCTAAAGAGACTAGCAGCATAGCTGGATATTTCTTTAAGCCACATTCAGCTATTTGATTCCAGTCAGGAAATAAAGCAGTTATATTTAAATAGGGTAAGAGTTTTGTCAGGTAATAAGAGATGTATGCAATACAGGTAATAAGGGTGTATGCAAAGTGAGTGACTAAGGCAACTGACTCTAAACTAGACAAGAAGAGAAGAGAGGATGTAGGTGAGTGAGGGTGGGAAGAAATGAATCATGAAAAAGAAGTGTGGAAGTGGGAAAGGGTCAATGGATTAAAGGTCCTGATAGGTCAAGAACAAATTAAATGAGAATACAGGGAAAGTGAGCTTAAAGATAGGAAGTGATGGTTTCACATGGGATGCTTGGAATTAATATTTTGGTGGTGGGACCAACATTGCCAAATGGTTTAGTGTATGACTCTGAAGTGGGTGATGAAAAGGACAAGACCATTAGAAATGAAGTCAAGGCACTGACTAGCTAGAGTATGGGTGGAATGTCTAAGTGCTTATTACCAAAATGATGGAAGGATTTGTAGTAGAAATGAGTATTTTAGCCAGGTGCTAAATTTTCAATAAATGAGTATTTTAGCCAGGTGCTAAATTTTCAATAAATAAATTTTCCAGATTATATGCAAGTAATTGACCTACATGATAAGCTCTAATATTAAACTATTAGCTTGTTGAAAATAGGAACTGTTTATTTTTTTCTCTTTAGTGTTTTAGAAGAATGTCTAGTACATAATGGCTACTTAATAAGTACTTGCTAAGGCACCCCCCCCAGTTTCCATATTTTAATATCCCCATTAACCCAAGATCAATTTAGCAAGACTGACATGAAAAGGGGGAAAGTAAGCCATACATCAGGAAAAAACAAAGACACATAGATGACTTAGAAAAACTTAAAAATTAGTATCACTTTCAACAAAAACTATTTACTTATTTAATCACCTTTTAGAGGAGAGAACATTGTAGCCACCATGGTCCTCCTCCACTTTCCATTGAGACTATGATCACCTTCTTCTATTGTCCCCCACAATTCAACCCAACTTTTCACATCTCACACACAAAAACTTAAAGTCCCTATGCTAACCAAACTTTTTCTTGTAGAATAATTTAGTTTTACTATTCAAATATGCCTTTTGCAATCTCATCTCCCACTCCATGCGGCTGATAAACATATGCCTTCCAACTCAATAGACTACATGTCTTGCTATGACCAGTGATGTTTCAGAACTCTCATAGATCAGCATTATCCTCCCTGAGTGTTCAGTTTTTTAATTCAGTTCAGCTCAATCTCACTGTCTGAGACCAGAAGAACTAGAGTAGGATTAAGGAGAAAGTCATGACAATGGCTGCATGAGGGGCTAACCTATAAATATGTTAAAATAATATTGGAATAAATGATTAAATTTTAAATTCATCCTTTATCATAAGCCTATGCCCTCAAGTAAATGTCCCCTCTCTACTGCAGATATAGCTCTATTGAGTATTTTCTTAATGAGTAGTTGCAGTTGTGGGCAGATGAAGTGAGCTGTAATCAGCTGAAATTCCAAAAACTTAGTGATGCACGTTTATTGAATTGTAATTTATTTTATTGCCTAAATCTTAAATTCTGTGCCTCCTAAGAAGTTGTCTGGTTTGATATATAGAAAAGGAAGCTGAAGAGATAACAGCAGCACATTAATAATGTTTATACCTAACTTGAGGTTAAATGATTTGGCCTATATCACACAGCTAGTAAGAGCAGAGGTGGTATTTATTTATTTATTTATTAAATGTTTATTCATTTTCGAGAGAGAGAGCATGAACTGGGGTGGGGCAGAGAAGGGACAGAGGATCTGAAGTGGGCTCTGCACTGGCAGGAGTGAACCCGATACAGGGCCCAAACTTACAAACTATGAGCTGAAGTCCAATGCTCAACTGATAGCCACCCAGGTGCCTTGCAGAGGTGGTATTTAAACCCAGGCAACCTGGCTCAGACCATGCACTTTTTACCTATTACACTATTTTTGTCTTTTCTCCACCAAAATATCGATGCTCTTTTGCCAATAAAAAGTAAATTACTGAGTAAATATTTCTTTGCACAATTTGTTCCAATAGACATTCATTTTCTTTCCACCTCCACTAAACAGTAAGCTACTTGATGGACATTGGTACTCTTTCTCTGACTGACTTATTTCATTTAGCATTGCACCCTGCAGGTCCATCCATACTGTTGCAATGGCAAGATTTCATCTTTATGGCTGATTAAAATTCCATAGTATGTATGTGTGTATATGTATATACACATACACACACATGCACACACACATTCTTTTTCTATTCATCTATCGACATATTACTTTCATATCTTGACTGTCATAAACAATGCTGCAAGAAGCATAGGGGTGCATGTACCTTTTTGAATTAGTGTTTTAATTTTCTTTGAGTAAAAAAACAGTAGTGGAGTTACTGGATCATATGGTAATTCTATTTTTAACTTTTTTGAGGACCCTCCATACTGTTTTCTACAGTGGCTGCACCAATTTGCATTCCCACCAACAGTGGATGAGGTTTCCTTTTTCTCCACATCCTCAGAAACACTTGTTATTTCTTTTCTTTTTGATTTTAGCCATTCTGACAGGTGTAAAGCGTTATCTCACTGTGGTTTTGATTTACATTTCCTTGATGAAGAGTGATATTGAGCATTTTTTCAAGTGTCTGTTGGCCATCTGTTTGTCTTCTTCGGAAAAATGTCTATTCATGTCCTCTGCCCATTTCTTAATCTGATTTTTTTGGTGTTGGGTTGTATACATTCCTGATATATTTTGAAGTTAAACCCTCATTTAATATATGATTTGCAAATATCTTTTCGAATGTAGTAGGTTGTCTTTCTGTTTTGTTGATGCTTTCCTTTGTTGTGCAGAAGCTTTTCATTTAGGTGTCCCAATAGTTTAATTTTGCTTTTGTTTCCCTTGCCAAAGTCCAGAAATAAACCCATGGTTTTATGGTCAATTAATATATGACAAAGGAGGCAAGAATGCACAATGGGAAAAAGTCTCGTCAACAAATGATGTTGGGAAAACTGGACAGCTACATGATAAAGAACACTAGTTTTAAAGGGTACCAAATTATTAGCTTCCCTGAGGCATGCCCATGGTCTCCACCTAGTCCTAGGTGGCAAAATGCATTGCTCTTCTGAATTCTACACCTTTCCTTGTATCTACCCTTTGCCGTGTGACTTTGCAGTTCTTCCTGCAAGGTGGGGAGTTTACTTCTTGGTCTTTGACTTGGAGCACAGCCATGTGACTTTCTTTAGCCAGTGGGATATAAACAAGCAGAGGCTTGATATATGGTTATATCACCAGAGAAGAAAATGCTTGAGTAACCCACTGATCCCAGAAGAATGAGAGATATTTAAACCTCCAGCCTATTGCCAAGCCCCATCTCCATCAGCTGACTCCCAGCCAAATCTCAGATGCAGGAGCAAGAGGCTTATTGCTGCTTATCACTGAATTTCTTAGTGATTTTTAATCAGCATCAATTTGGCCAAAGTTAACTGATAAACTCTACTCAAGACCCATGAAGTTTTAGTCCATCCTTCCACTGTTAGACTCTGGCCTAAGAGACCCTACTTACAAATATTACAAATAGAAAAATATTTTAATTGCCCTTTTTAAAATTATTTTCTTTTTTTAATTTTCTTAAATGTTTACTTATATTTTAGAGAGAGAGGCAGAGCACAAGCAGGGGAGGGGCAGGGAGAGAGGGAGACACAGGATCCAAAGTAGGCTCCAGGCTCTGAGCTGTCAGCACCGAGCCCCACATGAGGCTTAACCTCACGAACTGTGAGATCATGACCTGAGCCAATGTTGACACTTAACCAACTGAGCCACCCAAGTGCCCCTTTAATTGCCCTTTATAAGTAAAAATACATTTTGTTTGTTAGAATTTACATAAAACTCTACACTTCCTTACTATGAGCAACCAGAAAAGGAAATATAATGAGTAAATATAATGGGTTTGCAGTGGGGGGAGGAGGTTGTGTTGCTTACTTTCTTTTAAAATATTTGGTAGAGTTTACTTTCCTGTTATTAACACAAGGAAGGCATAAAAACAAAGAAGAAAACCCTTCAAAAAATATTCCCTTATTTAAGAGTAGTAGATTAAATAAAATTTGTGAAACTACATGCAGGGCCAGGGAAATAAGAAACCAATTCATGGAAAAAACAGAGAAAAAGAAATGGAGAGCAAGCTATGCAGGACTTAAAAAGGCTTCCAGGAAGATGGACCAGAGATGTTTCTATTTGCAAGTGGGGGAAATTGGTAAAGAATTCTTACCCCAGTATATTACAGAAAGGTTTGTAGCTAGCATCATTCCAAAGTGGAACTCAGAAAGCATCTTCTCATATGAATGGTTTTCTACATTGTGATTAGGTTTTACAGTGTTGGCATTACATTCATTCATTCATGCCACATCTTTTATTTAGCACCTACTATGTACCAGGAATGTGTTGCAATAAATAATAAGGATTAAAATTTGAAGATTGCCAAAGGAACCTATGCAACAAGAATAGCATTGTTTTGGGGGAAAATGAGGGCCATTATTTTAAGCTAGCTGACAAATGACCTTTTATAATATAATCTCCCTATAAATTAGGAGCTGTATTGTTCCAACTTTTGTCTGCTAAGTACACCAGAGGGGCTCAAGGAACTTAAGGTTTAAAAATAGATGTGTTGGCTAATTTTAAAAAGGAAACTGCAATGAAATTACTGCATGGAAAGAGTAGGTCAAAATTATAGTAGACATGATTGATAAGTCCGTCTGGAATGGCTTCATTCCAACTGGCTGGTATCATAACAAATACAGCCAGTAGCTTTAATAGGTGCTTAGCTGAAAAGAAGACAGTTTACTGCTTGCTGTTTTAGACACCTGATGACAATTCAGGAGAATGTATTTGAACTACAGTTCCATCTTCAATTAAATACTGTCTATATTGAGAAAAATTTTCAGAAATATCTCAAGCACATTTTAGATTTTAAAAAAGGATAATTTACACCAAGGAAGTTTGGAAAGCTACACTGGGAAGCCATATATAGAAAATCAGAAAAGATTTCCAAATGCCTAACAGCTCGTTGAACTGGGAGGATTCTACTGGGATAGAGTGAGAGACTTTACTGTCATGCCCACAAATCCTATCCAAGGATAGAGCCTATCTTATTAGATCAAAGTGTGAATTAATTGACTCTTTCCACATAACAAGATCTATTTCAGCTTGCACACCGAAACTGTTTCTTATGTTCATAATAGGCATTACAACAGTTTGTGATCACATATGATTTCAGGTTGTCCATATTCTAATTGCCACTCTTTTAACAAGCTATCATGTCCTGAGGCAAATAAATAACTTTACCACAGTGGGGAAAAAATGAGAGTTTAGAGCACATGATCTCAAAGGCCTCTTTCAGAACTAATATGCTGTACATCAAATGAATAAGAGGAAAAATTAATAATCAGATTACAAATATAGTTTTAATTAATTTTCATATATAAAATATGAAAACTAAATTTGATAATGTGATAGAAAATTTCATAAGTGGCAGAAAAAATCATGTCCAACACATGTCATAAAATCTCTTTTATATACAAGGGAAAGCACATGCAAGATGCTGGTTAGAAACAGCTATCATTGAGCCAGAGATTCGCAGAAACAGAACTCCAGAGAAAAATAGCAGAGGATAGCTTTCCCTTCCATGACAGCAACTACAACAGGATGTTCTTCAAAGCCTGTGCATGGGCGGGGGGTGAGGGGGGTGGGGAAGCTGTATGTGTTTTCTTTTCTCCATGAAGTTGCTTCAATTTCAGAATTCCCTTAGAATTCAGGTGAGATTCTGGACTGAAATCTCCTTAGAGAACACCAAACTCCGCAGGAAACAACTCCAGAGTTCTGAAGACAAAGTCACCTTCCATATCAAGTGCAAATAATCATCTAGCTTCCAATTAGAGCTCAGTTCCACAGTGCTATGCCAATCATTTAAACATTTTGCTATCCTTTTATGATAAATAAAAATTGAGTAAAGTATTCTGTCAAATAGTCCACTGTCCCTTCTTTTGTGGAGGTCATAAGAATTTCCCTAAATTTTAAAAAACTATCTCCACTTGGCGTCACTATAACAGATAATAATATCAAGGCTAAAATATGCTATAAAATGAAGGATCTTAAGCGAAATCTCTTTAAAGTCTTGAGGTGCCTGTATTTGTTATTCTAAGAGTAGCTGTAGGAATAGTGACATTAATTATTGAACTGAAGGTAGATGAATGCATTCTTCATGGTGTTCAAAAGCTCTCTGGGAGCAGAGTCTCCATCCAGAATCCCTTCTGAGCACCTGTGCCTGCTTTCCAAGGTGCTTTTCCTGTCCTTGAAGCACCACCTGACACCAACAAAGTCCCTCTTTTTTACCACAGACTTGACTTGAAAGAGAATTGAAAAATCCACATGCTGCCTAACTTTATTTACCTGGGTGGTTATTAAGTCACTAACTTATCCTCACATAAACTGCTTTTGTGTTTCCAGGTGCCAAATATAGAGAAATCCCAGCTCTTTCTTAAATGTATTACTGAAAACCTCTTTTGTCCTCTTTCCAGCAAATAGACACTTATGTATACTTGTCTCTTGTTTTGTGTGGGAGGCTCTGAAAACACTCCAGTCAGAAATGAAGAAGGTACAGCTGCCATTTTCTCTCTGGCAGAAATCTAGCTTCAGAACACGTCTTAAATCCCTCTTTATGAGGACCAGAAGGGCTTAAAGAATTCAGATAAAAGATGACAAAATTCCATTAAGTGACAGTAAACCAATATGCACACAAAGGCAAGACCTGAGGAAACAGGCTCAAGTTATAAGAGAAGGGATTTGGATTTGATATTAGAAAGAATTTAATGACATAACAGTCATGAAAATTTATCAACAAAGTAATTGGATATGTTTTGTTTTAAATGAAGAACTTTCCAAATGGAATAGAGATGAAATAGAATCTTCCAAAAGCCTCTTGCAGTGTTGTGATTTTAGGATTTTTATTGTTTTCATCCCCATATAGATTCTGTTTGTTACAAATTAAACTATCCTAACTATCTTTGCCCCTTGGTTGAAATAAATTTTATTTTTGAATCACTATAGATAGTAGTTTCTGCAGCAAAAGAGATCCCTAACATTTACATGTGGTACTTGTCAATGGTTATGAAATCGCAGACTACCACTTGACAAATTGTGAACCTGGTCTCCATCACCTGCACTGATTCCTGTTTTTCTTCTTTTACTCCCTCAAAGGCACCCCTTCCCCTTCTGACTTCTTCTAATGTTCAAAATCTTCATGTTTTTTTTTCTTAATCTGGCTTTCTAAAATAATGTAATTACCCATAGCACCTTAAGACAGAACTGTCCAAAATATGCTGAAAAGAATATTAGATCCTTGCTATATTAATAGGATTTATTTGGGAAAAAAGGCTCCCATGGTCAAATATATTTTAAGAAATGTTGTTTTAAATACATATAGATATATTTTTTGTGCTTGGAGCTTTAATATGTTAATACGTATTATGACACAGCAGGAGAGAGCTATAGCAGACAGACAGCACTGCCCAAACTTATTTGGATATAGAATCTTTTTTTTTTTTTTTCTGGAACAACTCAGGAGGACTTCGATTTCTCTGGAAGTACTCTGAGAAATCCCAGGGGAGGGAAGTACGTTAGATTTCTGAGGGGGTCTTCCACCCTGAGGCTTTAACAACTCCTACAACCATTAAGTCAGGTTCTGTGGCCACGCATCCAGAAGTTTCTAATTCAAGCTCCTAAGTTCATTCTCCATACATGTGTTAAGTTGATCTATAAGATTTAAGTAATAGATAAAAAATGGGTAACATTTGGATCCAAAATAAAACTGTTCTCAAAAGCATGTGGTCTAGAATAAATAGACTAGCCAGACCTTAATTTTAGATGTATTGTTTGCTTTTAGCTCAAACACACCTTAGTGCTATCTTTCTATATTAAAAATTAATTTTCTTCAATATAATTTAATGAATTCAAGAATTGTTTAATGCTTACTGTGTGCCAAGCATTATGCAAGAAAATCAATAAATATTTAATAATGTAATAAATATGATAATAATATTCAATGAGATAAACTATTTTACAGGTACAATATAAACATGTTATTAAAAGTTAACCAAAGAAGACCTTGTTAAATCAATATCTAATACAAATCAACTATGAGCTATCTTTCAAATAATTCAAATGAGATTTTCATTTCTCTTTTGGACTTATTTCCATAAAAGATGACAAATCCTTTGCTAAGTACTTATTTTCTTGTTTGTATATATTTATATTCTTTTAATATTTATTCACATTCTTTTTTCTCATTTAATGACCAAAGTATCCATCAAAATAGTACTTTATAGAGCCTGACTCTCCAAACCTAAAATATTTCATGCTCTAAAAATTGAGTCCTTTCATACCATGAAAATCTCTTACTCTACCTTAAAGGTAACATGTAGATGAACAAAATGATTCTAGAACATTTTATTCTGTGCCTATTCAATAGTGGACAAAATCCAGCACTGTTAATAAATTACTGCTTCTCTCTCTGTATTAGTTAGCCTGAAGAAATAGATATAGACTCCAGCTGTGCCTAATTTGTAACCTCCCTGTTTGCATACACGATGCTTTGCTAAACATCAAAAAAAAAAAGTGACTCTTGATGTTCAGTCTAAAGAAACATAATTTTCTGTAGTACATTTGAAATAAAACGTCAAATCAATGTGGAAAAAAACACCAGCAGTAATAAATTAAAAGAACATCGGTGAGGCACAGAAAAGGTGTGTCAAGTTGTTATCATATAGATGGGTCTTAAAGTCGAGTAAAACATTTGCCAAGGAAAGATGCAATTTCCACCAGGAGGACAGAGTGATATGAGAGGGCTAAATTATCCAGAAGATTCAATTTTATTACTCCAATTCTTTTACTAACTCCACCAAACAGAATTTGAGGTCTTTTCTGCCAGGACTGTGATGAGGTACTCGGTAAATTAAATGTTATTAAATCTCAATTGCATCATTTTCATCCAACTGCATCTGTAAGATCTTTTAATAAGTTATTCATATGCTAGATATATAAAAATGTGTGGGTAGCATTTGCACTGGAGGTGCTGTTCTGGTAAACACGTTTGATTCGATTTTTATAACTGAAACGACTCAGCTGGACCACTAATGTTTTGAACCAAAGAAGCATATTTCACATACAGAACTCTGTATTTTAAAAACATTATCATTAATCCCCAGAACACACCTGCCATTGTAGGGAGGTCTAGGACTAGGTGTTCTTCCCCTAACAAGGAAAAAATTCTTAGGCATGGTATCTAGAATCAGAGACTTAAATCTCAGAAAATCCTAAAATTCCAGTAGTAGCTATAAAGTTTTAACACACTCAAGCCCTTTAAGTCAAAGAAATCCCAGAGTACATCTAAACTTAGCTTTGTGAGGAAAGAAACTACACCTGAGAGGGACATCATATCAATTCCTACCACGAGATTTTGCCCTTCTATTAAATCAAACCCAGAAATCTGGATTACAATAGTCCCAAAAGATATCGGGAAGTATGAAGTGGTAAGAGACTTAATCTAGATCTATACATGTGCATTTTTAAATTTGAACCTTGCCTTTCACACTAGCAATTTATTTTTTAAAATAACCTAATGCCCATTAGATGTAGGAATATGTGTAGCAAGTCAAATGTTCCAGTTGAGAGCTCTTTGATTAACTCCCCTTTTTGGTTTGTCCAGGCTGTGGAAAAATCACATTATTTGAATGACAGTCACAGGTGAGAAGGAAGAAAATACACTTCCCAGAAATGTTTCCTAATTGCTCAGAAGCAACTAGTTCAAAGGCATTTTTGGAAGAAACCATCTAAAGTTGAGCTGTCATAATAATTGTATTTCCTTTGTATTTACAGATCAGCTGAAGAAGGAAATTCTATATATAATTGTGTGCCAGGAGCTAGAATACAATGATGACAAAAATTTATTCTGTTGTCATATAGCTTATAGTTAGGACATGGTTATTTCATATTTTACACATTTGACACAATGATTTTAAATACTTCTGGTATTGTTTTTATCTTCTGATGTGCTAATACATTCATATTTTTCATATGTTATGACAAAGGGTGTAGTTTTAGGAGATGCTAAGACTGGAGAATCGCTTTTGATTAATTGCACATTCATTTATTCATGCATTTTTTATTCAGCAGATTTATGTTGAGTAGTTTCTAAATGCTGGCCAATGTGCTAGATGCTAACAATGCAGTGGTTAACCATACAGTCCTTGCTCTCAGGCATTCCAAGGGTTGACAATGGTTATTCATATACTCAACAGGTATTTATTCAACTCCTACTATGTACCAGGTGTTGCACTAAACCTGGAGACATAGCACCAAACATAACAAAGAAGACTCCTGTCCTAATGTAGCTCACATTTGAGTGGAGGGACAGAAAAATGAGTAAATGAGCAATTAAGATGATAGATGAAGGTTTCCAGGGGTTTAAGTGAAAATGTAAGTCACTGAAAATGTTTAAACAAAGGGGTTCAATGTATATTTTAAGAAGGCTGATGTATGGAAATAAAGAGAAAGCAGAGACATAATAAACCTGCTATTGCTGACATCCAGACAACAGATGTCAGTGGAGAGGAGTGGACAACGTTAGAGTGATTCTCTGGAATAGAAGAGAAAGTGGAGAACCACAAGATTCCAAAGATATCAACAGTAACAACAACAATAACACAATAATGATAGTTAAACCATTTTAAAGCATTTGCTGTATACCTATCAGTGTGAATTATACATATTAGATGTTAACTCTTCTAATCCTCAGATGGGGTATAAGTATACCTATTTTACATACAGTGAAACTGAGGTTTAGAGAGGTCAATCAATTTACAAGATCACATAGCTACTAAGTGGCAAAGACTTTGAACCCATGTGTCTGACTCTAAATCAGAATACTTAACTCTTAAAGGAACAATTTATACTAGCAAGAATATTTACCACATGCAGTATATCGGTCTGAATCAACAGTGGTATGTTATATGCAATTATATAACTATACATTATAAAACTACAATAATTAATGATAGTATATGCTATGTAACTATTATTTACTAACACAAGTTATGTAACAGAAGTTATTATTCAGTTGGCAAAAATGTTCACTCCAATTGTCCTTTGCTCGCCTCTTCCCCTCTTTCTAGTGTTAGAATTCTGCAAGGCTCTTTTCCTTTTCTGTCTCTCTAGCTGACCTCTTTCATTTTCACAGGGCTTCAAAAATCATTTTTGTCTGTGGCTCACAACCAATAAATGAGACTATATAATTCATGGATCCAAACAACTTCCAGGTGTCTCTACTTGATATCTCACCCACCACATCAAAATTAACACGTTCAAAAGTTAACCCAACACAAAACCTGCTTGAATTCCTGTTGCCACATCTCCATAAACAATCCCTCCATATATCCCATTTTTCAGGCCATAGGCCTGCAAACTATTTTATTCCTTCTTCTTCATCATTTTCAATGCATAGTTCACCACCAAGTCTTCTTGTTCATTCCACCTGTATATATATTTCTTTTCCATTCACTTGCTCTTTTTCTCCATCTCTTCTGTATTATCTCTTAATTGCATTACTGCAGTAACCCTATAATCAACCTCTTTCTTATCTATTCTATCACCTTTAGTCCAACCTTCTTCCACAGCAGCAAGCATCTTTATAAAACATAAATTGTTTCTTTTCATCCCTTTACTTTAATCCCCTCCGTGTCTTCTTATAGCTAATAAGAGTTCCAAACTCCCTACCATTACGCACAACTCCCTCCATGACTTGCATTTTGCCTACTTCTCCAGCTCATCTACTGCCACTGTCACCCTGGCGCACACATTACAGTTCTATCAGCCATCATACAATTGTTCAACCAAGAGAAACTCTTTCCACAGCATTTCATTCTGCCCAGAATGCTCTCTCCTCTCCTCTCCTCTCTTCTTCTCATGCTAGTCCCAACCATATCATCAAGATCCCATCTCATATTTTCATTTTTTCAGAGTCCTTCCCTGATCTTTTGATCTAAATTTTGCTTCTCTGTTATGCTTTTCTTATAACACTTAATGTATTTTGTAATTATGTATTTATATAATTCTGTATTTTTGTGCTTGTATAATTTTTACTCATATACTTCAGGAGTAAAGGTTTAGGTCACCTTTTGATTCTAAAACCTCCCAAACAGCTGAAGTGCTTAGTTGGTAGGCTCCAACATAGTATTCTTTATCAGAATCTGTTATCAAGGCAATGTTGTGACAACTTTCTTTGCCTGTTGATTACATGAGCATCCCAAAGTGGTTAGAGAAATCTCTACTTCCAGGTCAATGGAATCAAGGTTGTGTTCCCTGTGGGAAACATTTCTCCCTTTGGAACTGAAACCTCTCAACAAATACAATCCAAATATGTACCTATGGGAAGATAAGTTTGGCCTGTAAGTCATAAGAAGTAATGGTGAATGGAGGCACGCTCACTTCCACACCTTGATTCCCACATCCATGTATTCTGGCCATGAGGGAAACTGCATCATACATTAGTCACTAGTTGAATGTATATACCCCATCTCCATGCATGAGAATACCAAAAGCACCTAGACAATACAATATTTTCGTGAGGATAAATCATTGATCCCTCAATAATAAAAGAAGGGCTAGCCAGTTTCACAGAATGTGTGTCATATCTGGGACATAACATTGGCTTCTGGCTGTTGGCATGCTATTCACTTAGCAGTACAAGTGGTCAGATTCAGTGAGAAGAATCTCTATTTTGAGTATGCATAATCTTGTTCCATGCCATTATTTGCATTTTATTCTTGATTACAAGCAAGCAATAGCAGTTCCAGGAAAAGAAGCTTAAAGGTCCACAGTGCAGGTCACCCCATTTACCTGATTACTGAAAGCCCCTGTGGTGGGTGTGCTTTGGTGAGCTTTCATGTGAGTCACAAATTTCCTCAACACTCTGTGTATCTTCCAAATTTCCAGCCACATATCTCTTCCCCATGCCTCCTTGTCACTGACTTCCCAATTGTGCTGTTTCCAGGCCCTTGACCATTTGGATAAACTGTTAGCTATTTACCTTGAATCCATCTAGATGTTTTCTTCTGTCCATATCTCTTTCCAGACAAATAGGATGATAAGATATACTGCTTGATATTCTGCTCCCTGGGAGGATTTTCATTCCCCATTGTCCTTCTGAACCACCCCTACAGTTAGACTGTAATGCTACAGCATTGAATTCTGGCTGGTGCCTGCATATTATACAAAACCACCTATAAACCAGGCCTGAACTTTTTCTTCCTAAGTACAGGTGTGGGGTGGGGAAGAGATATCAAGGCAGCAGGAGTCAGTGCTATGGAGAGTTTAAGTACTTGCTCTTGACACTCAAGCGTCTTTAGGGCTGCTAGAGCCTGATATGACAGAAGTTAACTTGCACCTGATGATAGAATGTTGTTGCTCATCCTGTTATTGCTTGGTGGTTCAGGTTAACATCCACTTCATAACAGGCAGCTGAGGTTACAATTTACTTGTTCTATTGTTAAGCCCCAGTATCAAACCAAGATTTATTTCAAAAAGAGAATTATTATTTGTGAAAAGGGTATAGCTTTGCTTCAAAACCTTAAGGATCTGTGGAGCAATTCTCCTGAGAACTGTAAAGGCTTGCATAGAGCATAAATCACTGCTGCACATACTTTAACATAACTGGATCCACTAGGTCACAAGGCTAAAGTGGTGGATGGAGCAGCTCACATCATATCCTGAAGCATTTCTATAGCCTTCTGTTGCTATTGGCCCCACTCAAAACTGGAACACTTATGAGTCACTCAAAAAATGGTTACTCAAACATGGTATATATCACCTCCTGAATCCAAAGGGTAGTCTGTTTTTTTCTTATTGGAGGGCACAAAATGCAACAATTTGTCTTTCACTTTGAATGGGACATGTCAATATTCCCAGACTACTAAAACTCTAGAATCTTCAACGACATGCAGTTTCCTGGATATTTTATGAGAGTTTCTGATATATTTATTTCCTATTTCCTCTTTTCCATATTTAATCAACATGATATCATCAATATAGCAGACCATCATGACCATGATGTGGGATGAGAGAACCAAGGTATTTTGCATCGGGTTATCAAAAAAAGCCCTCTGAGGTACTTGAAATTCCATACAAATTTTAGGATCAGCTTTTCCATTTCTGCAAAAAAAGCCATTGGGATTTGAGTAGGGATTAGATTGAATATATAGATTGCCTTTGGGAATATTGCAGTTTTTATAATATTAACTCTTCCAATCCATAAACAAAGACTGACTTTCCATTTATTAAGTCCTCAGTTAATTTCAGCAACATTTTGAAATTTTCAGAGTGTAAATCTTGCACCTTTTTAGTTAAATTCATTTCTAAGTATTTTATTTTTTCAATGCTACTGTAAATGGAATCATTTTTGAACTGTTCATTGCTTATATATGGAAAAGAAACTGTTTTGTGTGTGTGTGTTGATCTAGTGCCCTGCAACTTTGCTGAAATTATTTTAGTTCTAACCGTATATTTGTGTATTATTTAGGATTTTCTAAATATAGGATCATGTCATCTGTTAATAAATGTATGTTTGTTCTTTTCACTTTGTCTTTTATTTATTTTTCTTGCCTAACTTCTCTGGTTAGAACTCCCAATTCTATATTGAATAGCAGTGATAAAAGTTGGCATCCTTGTCTTGCAGTTTTTGCATATAGGTCTTACACATATTTTGTTAAACTTAGATACATTTTTGTAGATGCTGTTTGTAGATGATATTTTTAATTCCTACATCCATTTTTCTACAAATATAAAAATACAACTTACTTTTACAAATTGTATCTTCTACCTTGAGATCTTGGTTAAATTCACATATTCACGCTAGCAGCTTTTCTATGGATATATTAAATTTTTCTAATTCATTACTATGTCATCCGTGAATATAGAAAGGTTTAGTCCTTTCCAATCTCCATGGTTTTATTTTTTCTAATGTTAATACACTGGTTAGATCCTCCACTGCAATGTTATATAAAAGTGATGACAAGAATTGACCTCCTTGACATGTTCCTGTTTATCAATGGGAAAGCATTAAGTCTTCTACTTTTAAGCTTTATGTTAGATGTAGGTTTTCATAGATTTGCTTATCTACTTGAGGAAGTCCCTATTAATTCTTTAGGTGAGGGTATTTTTTATCATGTATGATGGTGAAACTATGTCAAATTACTTTTCTGCATCTATCAGGATGATCATGTGTTTTCTCCTTTAATATGTTAATATAGTGAATTATATTTTTAATGTCATTGCTTTCCTGAGATAAATTCTAGTTGGACACAATTTGTTAGCAACTCCTCTATATTGTTGGATTTGATTTGCCTACTATTTTGGGAGGATATTTCTATATCTATATTCATCAGATAAACTGATCCTTAGTTTTATTTTCTTATAATACACTTGTTTAGTTTTTGTACCAGATTAATATTGGTATCATAAAGTAAACTGGAAGGTGTTCTCTCTTTTATTTCTGAAAAAATTTACACAAGACTTGTTTTATTTCTTCTCCAAAGTGATAGAATTTGCCTTAAAACTATCTAAGTCTTGGAGGAGGAGCCAAGATGGCAGAACAGCATGGAAGTTTTTTGTGTGTCTCACGTCCATGAAATACAGCCAGACCAACACTAAACCATCCTGCACAGCTAGAAAACTGACTGGAGGATTAACACAACAGTCTGCACAACCTGAACCACAGAATTCAGCAGGTACATGGCTCAGAGAGGTGAACTTGGGGAGAGAGAAGCCGGCGGCAGGCAGGGAGTCGCCGTTGCAGGAGGAGAGAGGATAGAGACTGGGGCAGGGGAGAATATGGGAAAAGCACCCCTCCCCAAAAGCAGCTGGAGAGAAAGTGGAAAATTGGAAACAGCCGCAGGGACTGAACTAAAAAAGGAGAAAGGAGAAAGGAGAGGGTTTAAATTCCATTAAGATTATGTAAACAAGGGGAGCACAAAGTCTGCAACTCCGCAGCTTAATACCTGGTGGTGCTCTGGTGGGAAGAGCGAGTCCACAGGAACAGAGTGGGGTCCAGGAGGTTCTCGGGCCACACGGGGAAAAGCGGTTCCACTGCTGGAAGGACATTTGGTAGAGACTGTTGAAGGCACCTGGTCCCAGCAGACCCCAGAAAAAGGTCACATTTGCTGGTGCCGGAACAAGGTCGTTACGAGTGAAGCCTGGTGCCAGATGTGTGCTGTGATTTTCCATAATCACTGAAAAGCTGCTGCTACACTATCTCTCGAACTTTTTCTGGGGCGGGCTGGCACCTGGCTGCAGTCTTGGGGCACCGGCAGCAGCAGGGTCCAGCAAGCATTCCAGGGTGCAGCCGATATTCAGCCAATGCTGGGTGAGATCTTCCCACAGAGGGGTGGAATAGGTCAAAGCTGCAGTCCTTCAGAAGTAAGGGGCCGGGGAAAACAGCCACATCTGAGACAAAACTTGGGAGAGAGGTACTGCCTGGGTCTTTGCCACGGAGAGTGAAAAAGCTGGGAGTAGACGAAAGCTGAAGACAGAGGATGGGTGCGTGATTGCTGATCGGAGAGAACACAGTTCCATACAATAGACAGAGTAACTGGATGACGCCATTTTCACCCCTCCAGCACATGCGCATACACACCTATGAGCGCTGCAACAATCCACCCCAGTAAGCTACCAGTGCCATCTAGTGGAGAACAGAGCCGTTACACTGAGCCCCGCCCAAATGGGCCAACCTCCCTCTTCAAGAACACAAGTCTCACAGCCGGCTTAGCTTATGGACTGTAAAGCGCTTCATATTCTGACTTCTAGGGGAAAACGAAGTAATTTCAGTCCTATTTCAATCTGTTAGCAGGTCCATCTATTCGATTTTCTTTCTTTTTTTATTCTTTTTCACTTCTTTCCTTTTTCTTGAATACAGAAAGAGAAAATTCATTTTTATTTTCAATTTTTATTGAAAATATTTTTCTTTAATTTTTTTACTATATTTTTTTTATTTTTGTGTAAATGTTTTCAAATTCTGTTACATCATTTTATTTTAGTCTACTTCAGTGTATTCACTGTTTCAAATTTTCAAACGATTTCCTTTTTTTCTTTTTCTTTTTTCTCTATTTCATTTCTTTCCTTTTTGTGAATGCAGAAACAGAAAAATTTCATTTTTACTTTCAATTTCTATTAAAAATGTTTTTCTTTAAATTTTTTTTAGTATATTCTTTGCTTTTATGTAAATGTTTTTCGAATTCTATTTTACTTCCATCATTTTATTTTAGTCGACTACAGTGTATTCACTTTTTCAAATTTTCAAAACATTTCCTTTTTTTCCTCTTTTTTCTCTTCTCCATTTCTTTTTCTTGAATACAGAAAGAGAAAAAAATTCATTTTTATATTTAATTTTTATTAAAAATATTTTTCTTCAATTTTTTCTACTATATTCTTTACTTTTATGTAAATTTTTTCAATTTCTATTTTACTCCCATCATCTCATTTTAGTCTACTTCAGTGTATTCATTTTTTCAAATTCTCAAACGATTTCCTCCCCCACTTTTTTTCTCTAATCTGTCAAACCACTTTCAATACCTAGACCAAAACACACCTATGATCTAGCATCATTTATTCAATTTCTCTGTGTGTTTTAAATTTTTTCATTTTAATATTTTTTTAATTTTAATTTTTTAAATTTTAATTTTTCTACCTCATTAATCCTTTTCTCCCTTCAAAATGACAAAATGAAGGAACGCACCCCAAAAGAGAGAGCAAAAAGAAATGACAGCCAGGGATTTAACCAACACAGATACAAGCAAGTTGTCTGAACCAGAATTTAGAATCACAATAATAAGAATACTAGCTGGAGTCGAAAGTAGATTAGAATGCCTTTCTGCAGAGATAAAAGAGGTAAAAAATACTCAGAATGAAATTAAAAATGCTATAACTGAGCTGCAATCACGGATGGATGCAGCAGTGGCAAGGATGGATGAGGCAGAACAGAGAATCAGTGGTATAGAGGACAAACTTATAGAGAATAATGAAGCAGAAAAAAAGAGGGAAATTAAGGCAAAAGAGCACGATTTAAGAATTAGAGAAATCAGTGACTCATTAAAAAGGAACAACATCAGAATCATAGGGGTCCCAGAAGAGGAAGAGAGAGAAATAGGGGTAGAAGGGCTATGTGAACAAATCATAGGAGAAAACTTTCTTAACCTGGGAAAGACACAGACATTAAAATCCAGGAAGCACAGAGGACTCCCATTAGATTCAATAAAAACTGGCCATCAACAAGGTAAATAATAGTTAAATTCACAAAATACTCAGGCAAGGAGAGAATCATGAAAGCAGCAAGGGAAAAAACTGCCTAAACTACAAGGGAAGACAGATCAGGTTTGCAGAAGAACTATCCATGGAAACTAGGCCGGCCAGAAAGGAGTGGCAGGATATATTCAGTGTGCTGAATCAGAAAAATATGCAGCCAAGAATTCTTTATCCAGGAAGGCTGTCATTGAAAATAGAAGGAGAGATAAAAAGTTTCCCAGGCAAACAAAATTAAAGGAGTTTGTGACCACTAAGCCAGCCCTGCAAGACATTTTAAAGAGGACTCTCTGAGGGGAGAAAAGATGAAAAAAAAAAAAAGTATGTATATATATATCAAAAGCAACAAAGATTAGAAAGGACCAGCAATACCACCAGAAATTCCAATTCTACAAGCATCATAATGGCAATAAATTCATATCTTTCAGTACTCACTCTAAACGTCAATGGACTCAATGCTCCAATCAAAAGACATAGAGTAACAGAATGGATAAGAAAACAAGATCCATCTGTATGCTCTTTATAAGAGACCCACTTTAGACCTAAAGACACCTTCAGATTGAAAGTAAGGGGATGGAGAACCATCTATCATGCTAATGGTCAACAAAAGAAAGCCAGAGTAGCCATACTTATATCAGACAATGTAGACTTTAAAATAAAGACTGTATCAAGAGATGCAGAAGGGCATTATATCATAATCAAGGGGTCTATCCACGAAGAACCCTAACAATTTTAAACATTTATGCGCCAAATGTGAGAGCACCCAAATATATAAATCAATTATCACAAATAAAAAGAAACTCATTGAAAGTAATACCATAATAGTAGGAGAGTTCAACACCCCACCCACAGCAATGGACAAATCATCTAGTCAAAAAATCAATAAGGAAACAATGGCTTTGAATGACACACTGGACCAGATCGACTTAAGAGATATATTCAGAACATTTCATCCTAATGCAGCAGAATATACATTCTTCTCCAGTGCACATGGAACGTTCTCCAGAATAGACCACATACTGAGACACAAATGAGCCCTCAAAAAGTACAAAAAGATCGAGATCATACCATAAATAAACATATTTTCAGACCACAATGCTATGAAACTCGAAAACAACCACAAGAAAAAATGTGGAAAGGTAACAAATACTTGGAGACTAAAGAACATCCTACTAAAGAATGAATGGGCCAACCAAGAAGTTAAAGAGGAAATTAAAAAGTTCATGGAAGCCAATGAAAATGATAACACCACAACCCAAAACCTCTGGGATGCAGGAAAGGTGGTAATAAGAGGAAAGTATGTAGCAATCCAGGCCTTCCTAAAGAAGGAAGAAAGATCTCAGATACACAACCTAACCTTACACCTTAAAGAGTTGGAAAAAGAACAGCAAATAAAACCCAAAAACAGCAGAAGGCAAGAAATAATAAAGATTAGAGCAGAAATTAATGCTATCGAAACAAACAAACAAAAAAAAAAAAACAGATCAATGAAACCAGAAACTGGTTCCTTGAAAGAATTAACAAAATTGATAAACCACTAGCCAGTTTGATCAAAAAGAAAAAGGAAAAGCCCAAATAAATAAAATCAAGAATGAAAGAGGACAGATCACCACCAACACAGCAGAAATCAAAACAATAATAAGAGAGTATTATGAACAATTTTATGCCAATAAAATGGGCAATCTGGAAGAAATGGACAAATTCCTAGAAACATATCCACTACCAATACTGAAACAGGAAGAAACAGAAAATTTGAACAGACCCATAACCCATAAGGAAATCGAATTAGTAATCAAAATTCCCCCAAAAAACAAAGGTCCAGGGCCAGATGGTTTTCCAGGGGAATTCTACAAAACATTTAAGGAAGAGTGAACACCTATTCTCTTGATGGTGTTCCAAAAAAAAATAGAAATAAAAGAAAAACTTCCAACTCTTTTTATGAAGCCAGCATTACCTTCATTGCAAAACCAGACAGAGACCCCACTAAAAGGAGAACTATAGACCAATTTCCCTGATGAACATGGATGCAAAAATCCTCAACAAGATATTAGCCAACTGGCTCCAACAATACATTTAAAAAGTTATTCACCACGACCAAGTGGGATTTATACCTGGGATGCAGGGCTGGTTCAATGTCCGCAAAACAATGTGATTTATCACATCAATAAAAGAAAGGACAAGAACCATATGATCCTCTCAATAGATGCAGAGAAAGCATTTGGCAAAATACAGCATCCTTTCTTGATAAAAACCCTCAAGAAAGTAGGGATAGAAGGAGCATACCTCGAGATAATGAAAGCCATATATGAACGACCCAACATTAATATCATCCTCAATGGGAAAAAACTGAGACTTTTCCCCCTAAGGTCAAGAACAATACAGGAATGTCCACTCTCACCACTGTTGTTCAACATAGTATTGGAAGTCTTAGCCTCAGCAATCAGACAACACAAAGAAATAAAAGGCATCCAAATTGGCCAGGAGGAGATCAAACTTTCAATCTTCACAGATGATATGATACTCTATATGGAAAACCTCATGAATTCAGCAAAGTTGAAACATATAAAATCAATGCACAGAAATTAGTTGCATTCCTATTCACCAACAATGAAGCAACAGAAAGAGATATCAAGGAATCAATCCCATTTACAGTTGCACCCAAAACCATAAAATACCTAGGAATAAATCTAACCAAAGAGGTGAAAAATCTATACACTGAAAACTATAGAAAGCTTATGAATCAAACTGAAGAAGACACACACACACAAAAGGTAAAATATTCCATGCTCCTGGATAGGAAGAACAAATATTGTTAAAATGTCAGTACTACCCAAAGCAATCTACATATTCAATGCAATCCCTATCAAAATAACACCAGCATTCTTCACAGAGCTAGAAGAAACAATACTAAAATTTGTGTGGAACCAGAAAAGATCCAAATAGCCAAAGCAATCTTGGAAAAGGAAACCAAAGTAGGAGACATCATAATCCCGGACTTCAAGCTGTACTACAAAGCTGTAATCATCAAGACAGTATGGTACTGGCACAAAAACAGACACTCAGGTCAATGGAACAAAATAGAGAACCCAGAAATGGACCCACAAACGTATGGCCAAACGTACTGACAAAGCAGGAAGGAATATCCAATGGAATGAAGACCCTCTCTTCAGTAGGTAGTGCTGGGAAAACTGGACAGAGACATGCAGAAGAATGAACCTGGACCACTTTCTTACACCATACACAAAAATAAACTCAAAATGGATGAAAGACCTCAATGTAAGAAAGCCATCAAAATCCTCAAGGAGAAAGCAGGCAAAAACCTCTTTGATCTTGGCCACAGCATCTTCTTACAGCATCAACACACCTCCAGAGCCAAGAGAATCAAAAACAAAAATGAACTACTGGGACCTCATCAAAATAAAAAGCTTCTGTATAGTGAAGGAAACAATCAGCAAAACTAAAAGGCAACCGATGGAATGGGAGAAGATATTTGCAAATGACACAGCAGATAAAGGGTTAGTATCCAAAATCTATAAAGAACTTACCAAACTCAACAGCCAAAAAACAAATAATCCAGTGAAGAAATGGGCAAAAGACATGAATAGACACTTCTCCAAAGAAGACATCCAGATGGCCAACTGACACATGAAAAAATGCTCAACATCACTCATCATCAGGGAAATACAAATCAAAACAACAATGAGATACCACCTCACACCTGTCAGAATGGCTAACATTAACAACTCAAGCAACAACAGTAGTTGGTGAGGATGAGGAGAAAGAGGATCTCTTTTGCACTTCTGGTGGGAATGCAAGTTGGTGCAGCCACTCTGGAAAACTGTATGGAGGTTCCTTAAAAACTAAAAATAGAACTACCCTACGACCCAGCAATTGCACTACTAGGCATTTACCCAAGGGATACAGGTGTGCTGTTTCGAAAGGACACATGCACTCCCATGTTTATAGCAGCACTATCAACAGTAGCCAAAATATGGAAAGAACCCAAATGTCCATTGGTGGATGAATGGATAAAGAAGATGTGGTATATATATCTATATATCTAGATAGATAGATAGATAGATAGATAGATAGATAGATAGATAGATAGATAGACAGACAATAGAGTATTACTTGGCAGTCAAAAAGAATGAAATCTTGCCATTTGCAACTACGTGGATGGAACTGGAGGGTATTACACTAAGCAAAAGTAGTCAGAGAAAGACAAAAATCATATGACTTTACTCATATGAGGACTTTAAGAGACAAAACAGATGAACATAACAGAAGGGAAACAAAAATAATATAAAAACAGGGAAGGGACAAAACAGAAGAGATTCATAAATATGGAGAACAAACTGAGCGTTACTGGAGGTGTTGTGGGAAGGAGGAATGGGCTAAATGGGTAAAAAGCACTAAGGAATCTACTCGTGAAATCATTGTTGCACTATATGCTAACTAATTTGGTTGTAAATTTAAAAAAATAAAAAATAAAATTAAAAAATAAAAAAACTAAGTCTTGAGTTTTCTTTGTGGAAAATATTTTACTATGAATTCAATTTTTAATAGATATAGGACTATTTAGGTTTTCTCCTTGAAACAGTTTAGTACTTACATTTTTCACAGAATTTGTGTATTATATAATTTATTGGCATAAAGATGTGCATAACATTCTCTTATTTTACTTTTATACCCTATAGAATCTTTAGTGATGACCACTCTTTTAATTTCACTTCTGTTATTGATAATTTGTATTTTCTCCCTTTTTATTTTCTTGAGCAGTCTAAGTAAAATGTTATTCTTACTAATGTCAATGAGCTAAAATTAATTGATATTGCTGTTCAAGTTTTCTATATTATTGATTTACTGTTCTATCAGTTACTAAAATGAATATTGAAATAATCAATTAAAATTTGTATATGTCAGTTTTTCCTTTCAATTCTGTCAGTTTTTGTTTCATGTGCTTTAAGGATCTGTAACTGGGGCCCCTGAGTGGCTCAGTCAACTGAGTTTCTGACTTTGGCTGAGGTCATGATCTCACCATTTGTGAGTTGGAGTCCCACATTAGGCTCTCTGCTCTCAGCACAGAGCCCACTTTGGATCCTCTGTCCCCCTCTGTCTTTGCCCCTCCTTGCTCATACTCTCTCTCAAAAATAAATAAAACATTAAAAAATAAAGATCTGTAATTGACAAAAACCATAAAAATTGTACGTCTTCTTGATGAATATTTTATCATTATGAAATAATCCACCCTATCTTTATAAATAATCCTACACCTGAACATTGTTTTTCTCGATACTAATATATACACTTGTAATAGTCATCTTTTCATGGTACATCTTTCTCCATCCTTTTACTTTTAAGCTACCTGTATCTTACTTCCTCCCCCACCCCACCAATTCTGACAATTACTGCTTCTTCAATGAGGATTTAAACCAATTCATGTAAGATAATTATCACCATACTTGGATTTAAATGTACAATCTTGCTGTATATTTCCTATTATCCCATATGATTTTTGGTTTTTTTTTTAATTTTACTATCTTTTCCTTCATTATTTTGGATTAAGTAGTTTCTTTAGTTTTCCATTTATCTCTTGTATTTACAAGTGGAATGTCTCTTGTTGTTTAGTGGTTGCTCTATTTCACTAATCCATCTTTAACGTGTCACAGGCTACCTTCAAATATTTCACCCTGTCAGACATAAGATTCATTCTACTCCACTCATTTTTAAAGCTATTTTAGTTATACTTTATTTCTAAATACTTTATAAATATCATAATTCAGGTATTATACATTTTTCTTGAGTAATCAATTATCTTTTAGAAAAAGTAGAAAATATGAAAACATTCTTATATATTTTATAAAGGATTTTCTTTAATATTTTTTGTATTGCTCGCCTACTATATTTCTCGACTTGTTTCTCTGAAAATAGTTCTAATCTGACTCCATTTTTGAATAACATTTTGTGATAGAATTTTTTTTTTCCTTTCAACAATTGAAAGAAGTCACTCTACAGTTTTCAGGCATGTGTGCTTCTATGAGAAATGACTGGCCATTTCTATCTTTCTTTCCTTGAATGTTAATCAGCCCTTTTTTCTCTAGATGCTTATAAGATTTTCTTTTTAGCCCTTGTCCAAAAATTTGGTTATGGTGTATCTTATGTGGTAGTTTTATTTTTTCTCTTTTGTTTAAATATTATGTGTTCACTGGTATTTTGGGTATGTGGATTTACAGTTTTGCTCAAATACAGAAAAATTTTGTATTATTTCTTCGAATATCTTTTTCTGCTCCCCTTCAAATCCAACTATATTTTTTTAAATTTTATTTTAGAGAGAGCACAATAAGGGGAGAGGGGCAGAGGGAGTGAGAGAGAGAGGGAGTGAGAGAGAAAGGGAGAGAGAGAGAGAGAGAGAGAATCTTAAGTAAGCTCCATGCTCAGCAGAAAGCCTGACACAGGGCTTGATCCCATGACCCTAGGGTCATGACCTGAGCCAGAATCAAGAGTCAAACTCTCAACTGACTGAGTCACCCAGACGCCCTCCCCCCCCTGCCAGTCAGAGACCACTGAGGATCTATTCATATTTTTTTCAACTTTATACTTTCTATTCTTCAGTTTGGATTGTTTTATTTCTGTTGTTATGTTTTTAACACCTAGGAATTTTTTAGCTTCTAATACTATATTTTTAGCTCTAGATGTTCCATTTGCCTATTTTATATATCTTCTTTCATAATTATGTTTATGTTTTACTTCAATATTTTCACACATTTATAATTGTTCTTTAAAACTTCTTTTCTTTTGGGTGCCTGGGTGGCTGAGTCAGTTGAGCATCTGACACTTGATTTCAGCTCAGGTCACGATCTCACAGTTTTTGAGTTCAAGCCTTGCATCAGGTTCTGCACTGGCAATGTGGAGCCTGCTTGCAATTCTCTGTCTTCTTGGGATTTTCTCCCTTCCCTGCTTGCACTCTCTCTCTCAATCTCTCTCTCTCTCTCTCTCTCTCTCTCTCTCTCTCTCGCAAAAAAATAAACATTAAAAATAATTAAAAATTCTTTTAAAAAATTTTGACATACAAAAAGCTTTACATAATTAATATTTACAACTTGATGATCTCGGAGATATCATCTCCAAGATGGAGATGGTTTCACCACATCTACAATCTATGCCATAAACCTATCAATCACCTCCAAAAGTTTCCTCTTGCCCTTTAATTTATTAATATTGTTGTTGTTGCTGTGGTTATTTTGTTATAACATGTAACATAAAATATATCCTCTTAGGGGGCACTCGGGTGGCTCAGTTAGTTGAGCATCTGACTTTGGCTCAGGTCATGCTCTTACAGTCATGGGTTTGAGCCCCACATCGGGCTCTGTGCTGACAGCTCAGAACTTGGAGCCTGCTTCAGATTCTCTGTCTTCCTCTCTCTCATCTTCTCCCACTCACACTCTGTCTCTGTCTCTCAAAATTGAATAAATATTAAAAAATTTTTAAAGATATATCTTCTTAAAATTTTTTTTAAGTTTTTAAATGTGTATTTCTTTTTGAGAGAGAGAGACCATGCAAGTAGCAGAGAAGCACAAAAAGAGGGGTACAGAGGATCCAAAGTGGGCCCACTGTGCTGACAGCAGAGAGCCTAATGGTTCAAACTCACGAACAATGAGATCATGACCTGAGCCAAAGTCAGCTGCTTAACCAACTGAGCCACCCAGGCACCCCGACCCTCTTAGCAAATTTTTAAGCAATACAGTATTGATAACTACAGTCATGACACTGTACAGTACATTTCTAGAATTTATTTATCTTGTATAACAAAATTTTGTAGACTTTGAGTAATATTTCCCCATCTTTCTCTCTCTACAGTCCCTGACAACTGCCACTCTACCCTCTGCTTCTATGAGTTTGACTATTTTACATTCCACATACAAGTGAGATCATGCATTGTCTTTCTGTCTCTGGCTTACTTCACTTAGCATAATGTCCTCCAGGCTTATCTGTGTTGTTGCAAATGGAAGGATTTTCCCTTTTTTTGAAGGCTGAATTATATTCCATTGTATGTACATTTTCTTTATCCATTCACCTGCCAATGGACTTTCAGGTTGTTTTCATATAGTACCTATTGTATATAATACTGCAATGAACATAGGGGTTCAGTCATCTTTTTGAGATCCAAATTTCATTTCCTATAGATATATACATGGACTTGGGATTTCTGGATCATATAGCAGTTCTATGTTTAATTTTTCAAGGAAACTCCATATTATTTTCTATAATGACTTTACTAATTTGCATTCCTACCAACAGTGTATGAGGGTTTCCATTTCTCTGCATCCTCACCAATACTTACCATTTTTTATAGTAACCATTCTAATAGGTGTGAGGTGATATCACATTGGTTTTGATTTGTATTTCCCTGATAATTAGTGATGTGGAGAATCTTTATCATGTAACTGTTGTCTATTTGTATGTCTTCTTTGAAAAAATGTCTGTCCTGGTCCTTCATCCATTTTGTTTTTATGGCTGTGGGAAACTTAGAAGACAGAAATAGGGAGAACTCAGTCACATCTACAAAGCTCCCTGCAACTGTTCTGGGGTGCATATCTATAGGGTAAACACCAGTTACTTACAAATTTCAATTCGTTGCACAAACAACCTAACAGCAACATGCATGAAAAGAGAAATTAAATGTTCAGTATAGTCTCTCCACTGTCATTTGTCAGACCATAATCTCTTCAGGCCCTGTATGAACTCAGAATTATTCAGCTTAGAGATACCTATGACTTTTCATTGCCCACCATCATAGAGTCTCACTTGTGTATATAGAAGAGCTTAGTATTCACGCAGACTTAAGAAAATCCCTGTACAGAATTCTGGCACTCTTTCTGTATATATAGCTCCTTCCTCTCTGGAACACTGCCTCAGAAATTCCAGTTGCCTCTGCCTACTTAATTCCAATTTCTCTCGCTCAACCCAGTGAAACTGCTATACTCTACTTGGGTTTCCTCTTCCTGCCTCATGGTACACAATTTGTCTTCAAGAAGAAAGTAAGGGCAATCAAAGGTCATCTGGTTTGTCTCTCTTCTTTCAGCGACTACAATCCTAGCTTGTGGTTTGATTTCTGGGACCACTTCCAGTACCAAATAGCCTCTCAATATTCAGTTAGGAAAACCATTACAATCTAGGTATTTCAAATAGGAATTGATTTAATACAGGTAAATATGTAACTATTAAACCATTGGAAATGCTGAAAGAATGAATGACAGGGAAGGTCACCACTATATTTAAGATTTGCTATTAGTTTTAAGAAAGTTAGGAAGTTGCAGAAACTATAGCAAACCACGAACAATATTTTATACACCTCTATCACAAAAGCAAGTGACTTGTAGAAAAAAGGCCTGAGGGTCACCACAAATTTCATGTGTGCTGAAGCCCATGCATTTTCCTGCCAGTGCCAAAAGAATAAAAATATGGTATCTTTTTCTCATCTACCTTCTATGTATTGAAGAAATGCTCCTCACTGAAGGATAGAAGGGAGAGCATAGAAAGGAAACACTATTAAAAACACTAAAAAATAGTGTTTCATAGTGGAAACTATTGAGTTTCCAATAGATAATCAACACAAATAGAGCATTTGATTCAAAGCCAAAAGTGTCTTTTCAAATCCTTGGTCTGCCACAATTATCCACATAACCAAGGCAAGCCACATAACCTCCCGTGTCAGTGATCTCCAAGGACACTCTCAGGCTCAATGATTTCCTGAAGGACTCACAGAACTCAGAAAGGCTGTTATACTCATAAATGGTTTATTACTGGGAAAGAGTACAGACTAAAATCAGCAAAGGGAAATGTGCATAGGGAGTAGTACAAGAGAAACCAGGTACAAACTTCCAATTGTCCTCTCCGCAGTGGAGTCACATGGGTGGTACTTAATTCTCCCAGCAAGAATGTGTGGCAAAACATGTGAAGTGTTACCAACCAGGGAAACTCACCCACACCCTGGTATTCAAAGATTTAACTGAATATCAGTTACAGAGGATGCAACACCTACTTGGCAAACCTCAGCTACTCAGACCACAGCCTCCCAGAGGTGAAAGTGATACAGACTGGCCCAAATTTCCAGGCACACAAAATAGGTAGGATTCTCCAAAGGCTCGGAGAGCCAAAAACCAGTCCTGAGGACTTAGGGATTGTGCAGAGTTTCAGCAGCTCAGGCCTGCTGGTTGGCTCTTCTTGCACACTTCCCTAAGCTTCAGTTTCATTATTTATAAAATAAGGCTTGTTGTTCATAATAAATGCAATTATGTATATAGAAAGTTCCTGGCCTATGACTTAAAAGGAATTAATATTTTTTATAGAGTTCAAAAAGAAAAATAAAAAGGACTTACATAGCCTTTCTAAATCAAAATATCTGTATGGTCTTAGACAGCAAATAAACATATAATTAATTGATTTTTGCTACCTAATATTGTCTACTCAGTGTGGCTATTCAGATGTACTGGCACTTAATAGAAACTCTTCTAGAGGTATTCCATTTATAATCATTGAGTAGAATTTTAGTGTCAGGGTACATTCACATCATATATAGGTTGTGCTCTGCATAAGGGTACCTATCCGAGGGGGCAAGTCAGGGACTATAAAGTAGCCCAAATTTTGCTTACCAACCTGTATGCCACACCTCCATCTACCTTGGAAAATCGTTTTTACTTTTAATTTCACACATAGGCCTGTAAGAGCTAATAGTTGCTGTGTCACTATTGTTATCTCCATGTTATAGTGACAAAACTAGTAATTTACTTAACAGTGGCTTTTACAACATTGTGTGCCAACATTAGTTATGGATTTATTTGAGGAAATGTGAACATTCTAAATATTTACCATACAAATTCTAATTACCACTTTATTGAATACAAGATATATAACTCACCAAATGAAACAATGTGTTCTATGATGTATTAAGATACTTTGATTTGGAATAGGAATAAGCAGTTGATATTATTCCAAAAAAAGAAAATGTGCACCATGAATATATTCTACCCACACCAGACCATTTCCAAAAGCTACAAAGAAAAGATGTTGCTCAGATCCTCTGGTGTTTGTTTTAGCATTACAGCCATTAGCTCTGGTTATTAGATTCTCACAGGAGATAGGAAGGATTACCACTAATTGTACGCAGTATAAATTATCATGTATGCTGATGACATTTTAATGTTCATGACAAATCCAGACAAATCTTGGTAGGTTTTGTTGGATTTACTGGATTAATTTATGTAATTGTCAGAATATAAAATTAACTGTGAAATTCTGGTCTGATACCAATGAATGACTTTTGCCTTAAAGCAACTGATCACTTACCTGCCTTTCCCTTGGAAACTACTGATGATATAATAACTTAATGTCAAGGACTCCGTAATCTTATCAAAATCATAAATATTGAAAAATAAAACCAGGAAGAGGTTTACAAAGATCAGTTTTCTAGCAGATCATATTTGCCAGAATTTCATGGGTTTTTTTTTCCTTATATTCTCCTTTCCTTTCCTTTCTCATGCAGAAGGTGTTAGTCTAGGCTTTTCTTACCTGAGCACTATCTATCTTCTCAAAATATTTGTCTTCATAGGACATGTCACAAACAAGATTTTCCATATCAAGGACAAGCTTACAGTGCATAAAAGGGAAAGGAGGGTGAAAATAAGGAATTATATTTCAGTCATCAAAGGACTTTTCTTTCCGTTTCTTTGGCCTCTAAGCCAAAACAACCTGGAAACTAAAAGCATTCAACATGTTGTCGTTTTCTAGTTCTTTCCAACTCCTCCCAACCCAGCCCACTCTCCAGGAATATTCAGCCCAGCAGAGTGAGATTTTACAGCATGGAAAAGCAACTCTCAACAGTATTCAACTCTTTTATTTTAAAATCACATTGAAGGAGTATGAATGACACTATTAATTAATTCAATATCATTATCCTCTCTTCATCTGATGCAGAATCAAGATCTGACTCAGTGTGGGATTCCCCAGATTCCACTACAGCTAAGGGTATCTAAATGCTTAAAAAGGTATGAATTGAGAATTCTGGGAAGAAATGGGGGCACCTGGGTGTCTGAGTCAGTTAAGTGTCTGACTTAGGCTCAGGTCATGATCTCATGGTCCATGGGTTCGAGCCCCACATTGGGCTCTGTGCTGACAGCTCGGAGCCTGGAGCCTGCTTTAGATTCTGTGTCTCCTTCTCTCTCTCTGCCCCTCCCCGGTTCATGCTCTGTAGCTCTCTGTCTCTCAAAAATAAATAAATGTTTTAAAAAATTTTTAAAAAGAATTCTGGGAAGTTATTATTTTTTGTCTGGTCCTCTCTGCTTCTTCCTTCCTTCTTTGTGCCTGGGACCCTGAAAGATTCTGGAGGTGCAGCAATCAGCTTGTAACTAAAATTCCTGTCATTCTACAGCTAAGAATGACAGAATATGTTCAAATACTGTAATAGGGTTTTCTATTATTTGCAGCCAAACACCCAATCTTAACTGATGTTTAACTCTGTTTAGAAGTCCTACATAGAAAAGATGTTTCATCCAGCATCTTTAATAAAGCTGTGAAGCAGTCCATTTCCACAGCAGCACTATGTCTCCATAATTGTCATACACATTAAAATGTGGTTAATTGTTACATAACGTTCCCAATATAGTGCCATTTGATGTTTATGGTAAAAACAAAGCTATCAAGATGATTGAGTATAGACACAAAAACATGCCTAGAAGTGACAAAATCCTTATCATTAAACCATACTTCATCAGAAAAGGGCTGTTCCTGGTTCAGGCATAGCTTATGGTGATCATTGGAATGGCAGGGCAAGAGGAAAGAGCTGGCAGATTAATTAACAGCCTAACTGACTAGCTTTTAAATCCATCCCAATAAATCTCTAAATATTGCTTTTATTGATAACAAGTGCAAGCTCAGTGCTATCACAAAGCAAGCACTGCCATGGTGTATGTGTATAGAATCACCAAGCACACAAGAAATTTTGACAAGCACCAGAAAACACTCTGTGGTGGAAAATAAAATATTTGTCTTGCTTCTCACACAGTAGAGTACATTTCCATATCTTATTTACCTCATCTCAGGAGAGTAGACAATTTTTATACTGAGTGAGAAAAGGAAGTACTAAAAATGGTAACCGTGACACTCATCTGCTTCTCACCAATCAATATTTGTTCAAAATATTCCCACATCACACTGTGTATAAATTAGACAATGCCAAAATTGCTGCAATCTGGCAGAATCCATACACACCATCCACAGTATGGTGACTGTGATCTAAGCTCTAACGCTTGCATGGATCCCTTCACCAAGAGGATAGCCATTGCTCACAGGACAAGGTGGAGCTGCTGTCTGCAAGCTATATTGGAATAAATGGTCATCAACACTTGATGCACACCCATCTGTCTATGCAAGCCAAAATGCTTCAATTAAGATGGCATTCTAAAAGGAATCACTGATATACTTGGAGAGACTGCTTACCGAGGGTATCCATCCATACCAAAATAAACATCATATTGTTAATTGTGGCTGACATGCGATTTGCAAAAACACTTTAAGTTATTTGTATTACTAACAGCCATCTGAGGTCTTATTTTATCTCCTTAAATCTGCTGCAGTTTTCCGAATGAATTTTTATGGACACATGTAAGGAAACAATTAGAAGTGCAAATAAAGAATTCTCTAAAGTCCCACTTATCTTGTGTGATCAGAACACTGGTAAACAAGCCCTTTGAAATGCCCAGGCACTTTCTCCCATCTTCTCCTCGCCATGATGATAAACTAATCTAGGAAAGAAAAAATGCAACTGACATCTGAATTAGCTCCTTCGAGAGACATCATGTAACATTAAAAATTAATCTTTTTACCTTTTGATGTTCCCCAAACTTTCTCTCTCTGTTAGTCTGTAAGATTTTTCTTTTAAGCTAGAAGTTACAAATTTTTCAGGAAGACACTGTGATCCTTTTCTTCTACAAGTGGAACTGTATTTGGTATTCTATTCATCATAGTTCAGGTCCGCACAACATTATTATAGGTACTAAAATTATATGTATAATGCTATTTATGTATATTCAAAAAAACTATTGCTGGTGTTCTCAGAAAGCAGGATCTGTTTATAAATATGTTCAATATAAATGGAAAAGTAAGAATTGAATATACAGCACTAGTCCCAAGCATGACAGGGAATCTATCACCTGTTCTGCCCTCAAGGGAGAGGAGACAGATACAAAAATAACAATAACACAAGTGGAAATTGATGTGTCAGAAGAGAAGTAAAAATGAAGAAATAAAGGAGTTTGAGGGAAGACTGTTCCTGGCTGGGGGACCAGTAAAGGGTCACCTGAGAGGGTGCAGCAAAAGGACTTTAAACAACTAGAGAAACAGAGCCACACCTGCTAGAGTGCACAGAGGGAATGATAAGACAAAGGTGGGCAAATAAGGAATAATAAAGTCTGTGGTTTGTCACGAACGTTGGCAGCAAGAAGTAGTGTGGTAGAAAATAAGTCCCAATTAAATAGATGAATCACACGAAATACACTGACCTGGAAGAGGGACACTACATACACGAGCAAATGAAAATCTGAATATAAGGTGGGGTAAATTACAGTAAGTCTAGTCTAGGAAGTCCTTGAAAACCAGTCTAAGAAACTGAAACTTTAGTTGGTAGATAATGATGACAATACTTATGACACAGTAATGGCACCACACAAAAGCAACAGTTACAGTCTGGAAGGGACTTCTAATACTAATGTGTAGATGAGTGAGTTGAACAGATTGTCAAGTGTCTCCAGCACACAGAGCTACTTGCAGACCATTCATCCATCTGAGGTCTTTTTCTTAACCAATCCTGCAAGGGATATTTACCTCCTTCCAGAAAAGAAATACGCAAATTAATCAAGCAATACAACTTCAAGTCTAGGGGATCACTGGCTTTACATTCCATTCATGACAGTTTTTGAGATTTGGATTAAGGCTTTCTCCAAATTCTTTGCGAGTCATCAGAGTTCCCAACTGCTTTAACATCTATGCCTATGTATAACAATTTCCCAAGTTTCCCCATAGTTTTCCAGCAAATAGGAGAGATAATGAATAAGAGATTTTCACATAGAAAAGAGTCAAAAATACATCAGTATAATTAAATTACACAGAATCTAAAAGAATGCGTGTGTGTGTGTGTGCGTGTGTGTGTATATATATATATATATATATATATATACACATATACATATATTTGTTAAACACAATGCCAATTCAATTTCCTTAAACACTTGACAAGACCTATTTTGTGTGAGATTTCTTACTAACAGGTCCTCAGTCACATTAAGTGCTCACAAAGTGTATGGAAGTTGTATTTTATCGTACAGCCCTAATTGAGCTGTCGAGGTTAAAGAAGCCGAATGTTACGGAAATGTTTATTATACAAGCACACTTAATCTGAAGCTAGAAAGGAACATTTCTGTAGCTTTGGCTGTAATTTATCCCTGCAAAAGGCAAGAAAAAAGGCCTTTTATCACCCTCTCATTTCAGTGAATTATGTTTATGGAGTCCTTCTACTGCTATGAATCTGGTTTCACTCCAACGTGAAGAGAAGTTAAGTCCCAAATCTCTCTCAGTTGAATCTCATTATGTTCCTTGTCCCTTGTTTCCCACCAAGACATATGCCTTCACTATACATACAGTGCAGTCACAGTCATTTAAGCCTGCCCTTACTTATAGGAGCCATTTATTTATAGCAAGGCAAACAATGTGTAAATCTCAGTATCTGGAGACATTTATTATTTCAAATATTTTAGTTTCAGTTAACTTGCCATTGGAGAATAAGTTATTTCACTTGTTTTATTTATTTATTTATTTATTTTTCAGTTGGTGAGACAGGTAAAGGAGAGTCTTCATTTTGCTAGATTGTTGTTTTTCTCATCTTTGGTACTTTTGAATCTGATTATTAGGGTGACAACATGAGCCAATGAGATTAAGTATATATAGATTAAGCACAGGAAGAAGAATTAGACAATTTTTCTCATTTTATCTTGTTCTACACTAAAACATTAAAAAGTAAGCTCATCAAAATGGGCAATATTACTTAAACCAAGCTAGTCACCTGTGTTTCCTTGACAAAGGAGAGATTATTCATGAATGGATTACAGTGTTGCTTTCAAAGTCTACATTTATCTTTAAATTTAATAAACAAAAGCCTACATAGTTAATTTGAAACACTTCAAATAACTGTTAGTCACCTAGAAAATAAATGTCCAATAAACAGCAATTAAATTCAATTAACAAAATAAAAGATGAAGAAATCATTCTTCCCAACATGAAAAAGTCATGTGGTATATAATAGTGCTGAGTAGTAAATTCATTCCTACAGAAAACGTTTATTGAAAGCTGACTATGGTTCAAATACCCTTCTGGGTATTAGTTATATCACAGTGAACAGAACCCAAAAAAACTGACTCTGTTCACTGAACTTACATTCCAGCTAGCTGAAAACCATTCAGTAAAATAAGGAATAAGGAATAAGAAAAAATTACATAACCACCCAAAAATTATTAATTTTTTTACTGTATAAATTTTAATAAGGTAGAATACAAATATCCCAAATGGAATGTGGTCAGAGTACTAAAGTAACAATCTCCTCTCCTGTGACAGAATAGACTCTTTTCTCAGAGCCAGCTCTCTTTCTCTTAAAACCCTGGTAGAGGAAACATTGTTTCAGTAAAGACCTAAAATAGTAGGTCAAGTCTTGATTCCAGGGACTACAGTAACATTAAAACGTGAACAGAATTTCATTTATTTTAACAAAAAAGTTTGTTAAGGCACAGTAGAAGAAAATGCAGTTAAAAAGTTAGCTATCACACAACCAAACGCTGGGATTCAAAGCCACAGGTAACTCTCTCCAAAGCTCCTCCCACAGCACTTTGCTGTGGCAGAAAGTTGTAGAGCTAGAGAATGTAATGGAAACTCAAACACAGCTACTGATACAACAATTTCTTAAAACACATCAAAATTAAGTAATGATTAATGAAAGTGATCAACCACCAAAAAATTGATTTTTTTCCTCTCATGTTCAAATTTATAATGCACAAAAGCAATAGTAAGTGCACTCTTGAAGTGAAAACACACAAGCATTTTCTTAAAAAATAACAACAAAAATGGTTTGTTGTACACTGTGTTCAGATCCTGGATAGACAGGGATGGTGGGTGTGGAGAGGATTATTGATGGAGAACTCCTGGCTGTTCTCTACAATATTTTAAACTTTCTCACCTTCACGCCTTTGCTCATAGTTCTACAGAATCTCTATAATTCCACATATTCAAATCTTACCCTTCTGTATCTTTGTCAGCAGGAAGACAGGCTCTTTCTCTCCTTGTAGCTTCATGGGGAGACTGGCTTTTCTTGTGGTAGCAAGAGTACTGCCAGAGCAGATGAAGCTAAATATTTCCTTGTTCCCATCCAATAGCAGAAAGAGAGTTGCTTCTTCTCCAAAGCCCCAACTATTTTATATCTTATTGGTCTAAATTAGCAAGGGCCTTATCCATCTATGAACTGATCCCTGACAAGGGGTATGGAATGGCCACAGTCAGTTTATACATATCATCAGAGGTAGAGTGGATGGTAGGGAGTTAGCCAGTGTTCGACACACCATCTCCCAAAGCCCAATCCAATTAACTCTTTTACAAAGCTTTCCTCCTCCTTCCCCCACCCCCTCTTCCTAGACTAGTAGTAACTTTCCACTACTCAGACCTTTGATAATGTTTCTTTTTACTTCTTTTATGATACTTATCAGTCTTATGCTTTATTATGGTTATTTAATTCTAATCCAAATGTGTCCTGGAATCTTTGGGTAGTCCCTACTTACATCTCATGTTCTTTAAGGCCAGATTCAGTACTCTTTATCTATCTATCCTTAAAATCCACCCCACCCCCGAAATATCCAATACCAGAAGCACTGGTAAGTGAGTAATGTCAATTTTATTTATGGATTCACAGAAAGAAAAGGAAAATGATTCACCTCATATGTTTCACACCACACAGCAAGACTTTCCAGATCTTGCCTAATGCTGTTGCTTATAAGCCCTCATGGACTCTCTGCCAGGCAGCTAATTAGCATTGTCTCCCAAACCCCCATGCTCCTGATTCTGTGTGACTAATTCCTGTTCAGATTTTTAAAGCAAGAGACTCCTCAGAAAGGAGTCTGCCTGGATTTGATTGCTAGCATAGCCACCCTTCCTTGCTTTCTCCCTGCTATAGATTTCCCATGGGTGAAATAGCATGGACTAGGTTCCTCACTGTAAAAGTCACAGTATACCAGTTTCTTGCTTATCTCTGCTTGGTCCTTCTGCTTCAGTCCTAAGTAACAATAAATACAACAGTAAGAGGAATTATAATGGTTGTCCCAATGTCCTTTGTCTATGGCATAACAAAATTCTCCATTAGACTTCTCTATTCCTTGCAAAAATCTTCTATTTATGCCCACCACTTTATCTCCCGCCATACTGGTAGGTGGAGGGCAGGAGTAATGTTTTTTTGTTTTTCTGGTACATTTTTATATATCTTCTCTTTATATAAATATTTATATATCTTCTCTTCCTATAAGAGTGTAAGATATTTGAGGGACGACTCAATTTTTCACAGAACTTACATACTATACCTCATTATCTCAATATCTTAACATTAAATAAAAGGGAAGAAAATTACATATGTGCATCAGTTACTAAAGGAATTTAAACTTAAAGTTTGCTATAAACTAAAACTTAAAATTTATTGTACTTCTCTCCATATGTTCTACAATGCTGAGCCCTCATAGCTGCCAGATAGAACTCTTTCAGTCTGGGTCCAGGCACAAACGGGCCAGATGTAACTGGTTGTTATTGACTTAAAAGACCAAAAGCACTTTACATAACATTTCCACTTTATATATCCTTCACCAACATCATTAAGCTTTTAGGAAGTAGATCTAATGTAAAAACTTCTTCTCTGAGATGATATTGATAAGGGCACTGGTTAGTTACCCTTAGGAAATTTCTACTTGTAAAAGCTAAAATGCCACTAGAATGAATTTTTCTAGAGAGGAAAAATGGCAAAACCTCATTCCTAAAAGTCACTATGTACCGCTTCTTGCTTCCCCTGCCAGATCTTTAGCTTAACCCTTAAAGAACAATAAAAACAACAACAATGGCAACAACAACAAGAATATCTACCTTTTATTAGTACTTACAATATGCCAGTCACTGTCTTAAGTATTTTTCATACATTATCAAATTTAATTGCAGTGTTACCAAATTTAATCTCATAAGAGATAGGTTTGGTTATTTTTATATAGGCTAAAAACTTAAAGCATAGAGAAAATACTTGTTCAAGACACTAAATAGAAGATTAAAATCCATCTCTGAATAACTTTGCTCCATTCTGCAGAGACATGCAACCAGTGAGATCCAGTCTAAGTGAACATCTGGATATAGGATGCTTCCCACTTTCGGGGGGAAGGATCAGCTTGGAATGAATCCAGTTCCCCGAGCTGCAGTCACTCTACTTCAATTTCATTAATAATGGCACATAAATATCTGCCTGACTTGACTTCTGCATTGGTTTTTATCCAGTTTTCCTCTGGTATCAATAACAGAGTGAGCTGAACTTAGCAGTTAATGCCTGATCCCTTTACCAGGCCCTGCTCCTCCAGCCCCCTAGACTAGCCTCTGCTTCCCATATCACCTCAGCCACAGACTGGTCTCTGAATGACCCTGAAAATCCCCATAGCTGGAAAATTCACTTCCAGACTATGATAATATCCTAAAACAACAAGTCCAAGGAATGGAGGGCATGGGCTGTCCTGAGCTGTCAGAGATATTCTACCTTTTAAAGAATTAAAAATTTAATCCTTAAAGGAAATTAGGGTGAAGGGACTGAAATTATAAGGGAATCCATAAAAACCCATACATTCACTTAAATGTTTATTTATTTATTTTGAGAGAGAGAGAGAGAGAGAGAGAGAAGAGGGGCAAGGGAGGGGCAGAGAGAGAGGGAGACAATCCCAAGCAGGCTCTGCACTGACATGGGACTTTTCCCTACAAACCATGAGATCATGAGCTGAGCCAAAATCAAGAGTTGGAGGCTTAGCAGACTGAGTCATCCAGGCACTCCAACCCTTACATTCATTTTTTAAAAATTAAAACCATCCACAAACAAATATTATAGCAATAGTATTTTACACATCTAAGATTAGCAATGAATGCAATAAAATTACTGTCCATTTGTAATACCTTAGATATAATAATTTTGTTCTCATTTTTAAGTTTTCCCTTCTCTGTAGTTTTTTATGTCATGTATATAATTCAGTCTGAATGAACTACTTAACTTGAGGAAAAGACATATGTTATGCAAAAACAATTTTTTTATAGATTTAGCACATCTCCTTAAAAAATAATCATTGAGACAGCAAATGTAAACATAAGAGTTAGTGTCTACTGACTAGGAAAACAAGAGGGGCTGATTATCACAAGTTTTTACAAACAGCAGAGCTGAAAGACTAAAGTTTTAGAAGTCTGCTGCCTCATCAGGGTCAAGCCTGGTGGGGACAGTGGTGTTCCTGTGTAGAAGGAGGGCAGAGACCCAGGATGCAGCATACTCTCAGGACCCCCTGGGTCACACTGGGAGGGACAGTTCCCCTTCTTAGAGTGCATTTGGGAGAGGCTGCACTGGCCCTCAGGGAACAAAAGAGCTGGTGGACACCATTGTGCTGCCCTGTTCATCAGCATAGGAGCAGAGACATCCGCTGAGGGCAGCTAACCTTGATGCCAGCTTTTTGCTACGCTTTACCATAAACTCCAAGCCCCTGCAGGAGTGTGCGACTGCTTTTTGAGGACAAACTGGAACCAGCCACAGCATGGCAAGACCATCCCCCAGAGAAATAACACAGGTCCTTACCATGTGCCAGGTCCCTAAAATGTGGAGTTTTGAAACCCACAAAGGTGGCTGAGGTAAAACACAGGAGCACTGCACTGCTGTCAGGTGGACAGATGGTGGGACATCGGGTGGGTGAAGGCAAGGATCTGACAGAAGCCTGGGAAACAAGAGGGGAGATTGTTCACTCTTCTGTGAGGGCTTCCTGAATGTCAACAAGTGCAAAGTCCCCTCTCAGGGGAAGAGAGTGAGATGATGCCATATTTCACTCTTCTCATCAGCATGGACAAATTTCAGCAAGTGGTACAACACACACAGGGGAGGATTGAGCCTTTTATACCAAACCTGGCATGCCTGCATTCTGCAGGTATCATTTTTAATAGGGCAAGTGTGATTGAGAGCCAGGGAAGCAGTGAGGTCTTTCCCCCAGAAGACCAGCACAAACCCCCTGCACACACCAGGTCTACTGATTATAGACTGCAGTAAATCTTTAGCTCTAGTGGAAATAGGACCAGCACAGGCTTTACTAAGACACAAAAGATGGAGACCTAGACAGAATGCCAAGACAAAGGAATTCACCCCAAAAGAGAGAAAAAGAAGAGGCTATGGCCAGGGAGCTAATCAAAACAGATGTTAAGTAATATGCCTGAACCAGAACAATCATAAGGATACTAAAACAACAATCATAAGGATACTAGCTGGGCTTGACAAAAGAATAGAAGAAACCAAAGACCCTTACCGCAGAGTTAAAAGACCTGAAAATTAGTAAGGCTGAAATTTAAAAATCTATAATTGACAGGCAAAACTGACTTGATGTAATGACCACAAGGATGGAAGTAACAGAAGAACAAATATATGATATACAAGATAAAATTATGGAAAAAAATGAAGCTGAAAAGAAGAGGGAAATAAGACTATTAGGTCATGAATATAGACTTAGGAAACTCAATGACTCCATAAAGCACAATGACATTCATATCATAGGAGTCCAGAAGAAGAAGAAAGGGAAAAGGGGGCAGAAGGTTTATTTGGGCAAATTATAGCTGAAAACCTCGCTAATCTGGGGAAGGACACAGACATCCAAATCCAGGAGACACAGAGAACTCCCATCAAAATCAACAAAAGCAGGCCAACATCAAAACATATCATAATAAAATTTGCAAAATACAGAGATAAGGAAAGAATCTTGAAAGCAGAAAGGGAAAAGAAATCCCTAACATACTAGAGAAGACAAATCAGGTTAGCAGCAGACCTATCCACAGAAACCTGGCAGACCAGATAGGAGCAGCATGGTATATTCAACATGCTGAACGGGAAAAATAAGCAGCCAAGGAGACGATGCAACAAAGTTGTTATTCAGAATAGAGGGAGAGATAAACAGTTTTCCAAACACAAACTAAAGGAGTTTGTGACAACTAAACCAGCCCTTCAAGAAATATTAAAGGGGACTCTTTGAGTGGGAAAGAAAGACCAAAAGCAACAAAGACTAGAAAGGAACAGAGAAAATCTCCAGAAATGACTTTACAGGTAATACAATGGCACTAAATTCATATCTATCAATAAGCATTCTGAATGTACATGGCCTAAATGCTCCAATCAAAAGACACAGGGTGTCAGAATAGATTAAAAAAAAAAGACCCATCTATATGTTGCCTACAAGACACTCACTTCAGACCTAAAGACACCTGTAGATTGAAAGTGAGGGGATGGAGAACCATCTGTCATGCTAATGGAAGCAAAAGAAAGCCACAGAAGCCATACTTACATCAGACAAAATAGATTTTAAAGACTGTCATAAGAGATGAGGAAGGGCACTATATCATAATAAAAGGGTCTATCCAACAAGAAAGCTAACAATTACGAATATTTATGCCTCCACCTTGAAAGCACCCAAATTTATAAATCAATTAATAACAAACATAAAAAAACTCATTGATAACAATACAATTAAACTAGGGGATTTGACACCCCACATACAACAATGGACAGATCCTCTAAGCAGAATAACAATGGCTTTGAATGACACACTGAGCCAGATGAGCTTAACAGATATATTCAGGACATTTCTTCCTAAAGCTACAGAACGTACTTTCTTTTTGAATGCACATGGAACATTCTCCACAACAGATCACATACGTGGTCACATATCAGACCTCAACCAGTACAAAAGATTGAGATCATACCATGCATGTTTTTAGACCAGAACACTATAAAAGTTGAAGCCACCCACAAGAAAAAAATTGAAAAGACCACAAATACATGAGGTTAAAGAGCATCCTACCAAAGATGAATGAATGGGTTAACCAGGAAATTAAAGATGAAATTTTAAAAAAGATATAGAAGCAAATGAAATTGAAAACAGAATCTTTGGTATGCAGCAAAGGCGGTCATAAGAGGGAACTATATACCTATACAGAATTACTTCAAGAAACAAGAAAATTCTCAAATACATAACCTAAACTTACACCTAAAGGAGCTAGAAAAGGAACAGTATATAAGGCCTAAAGCCAGCAGAAGAAGGGAAATAATAAAGATAGAGTATAAATAAATGATATAGAAACAAACAAACAAACACCCAGTAGAACAGATCAATGAAACCAAGAGCTAGTTCTTTGAAAGAATTAATAAAACTGATAAACCCCCAGCCAAACTTATCAAAAAAGAAAAGAAAAAGGATCCCAATAAATAAAATCACAAATGAGAGAGGAGAGATCGCAACAAACACCACAGAAACAGAAACAATTATAAGAGAATATTATGAAAAATTATATGGCAAAAAATTAGATAATCTAGAAGAAAAATTCCTAGAAACATGGAAACTACCAAAACTGAACCAGGAAGAAATAGAAAATTTGAACAGAACCACAACCAGCAAAGAAATCGAATAAGTAATAAAAAGCCTCCCAACAGGGGAGCTTGTGTGGCTCAGTCGGTTCAAGTCCAATTCTTTATTTCAGCTCAGATCATATCTCATGGTTCATAAGACCCAGTGCACTGGGATTCTCTCTCTGCCTCTCTCAATCCCTGCTTGGGATTCTCTTTCTCCCTCTTTCTCTGCCACTCGCTTTCTCTCTCTCTCTTTCTACCTATTTCTCTCTCTCTCTCTGTCTCTCTCTCTCTCTCTCTCTCTCTCTCTCAAAATCAATGAATAAACTTAAAAAAAAATCTCCCAACAAACAAAAGTCCAGGGCCAGATAATTGCCAAGGGATTCTACGAAACATTTAAAGAGTTAATACATATTCTTCTCAAACTGCTCTAAAAAAGTAGAAATGGAAGGAAAACTTCTGAACTCATTCTACAAAGCCAGCATTACCTTGATTATAAAAACCAGACAAAGACCTCATTAAAAAGGAGAATTACAAATTTCATATATTAAAAAAAAAGAAGTTGACTAGTACAAAGAAGAGTAACTTACACATAAGTGATACTACTGAAGAATACTCAGTAGTTTTACAATTATTTTCAAGGTCAGCATGTCAGTAAGGTCATCAGTAACTTTAAAACTAATCAAACCAGAAAACCAATCCCAGATTTCAGCTTTAAGACATCTTCCCTCACCCCCATTCATTAAATAACTTCTAGTAATATTGTCGGTGTCTGAATTTAACCAAGAAAATAGAATCACTAAAAATAATTTCGGAATCATTTGTATATGGGAAATACAACTTGAAGAAATAGAGAATGAGCTAGGGAAGTCCATGCCTAGAAAAAAAAGTCACACATTTGAGAAAATTTAGTAAGGACTTCATATGGAAACACAGGAGTGAAGAACTCAGAGATCATAAAGCCATCAGAGAAGCCACCACATTTGACAGCCAGAACCACCAGGACCACAGGTCTGGAGATCATGGAGATAGATATGAGAAGCCACCAGATCTCTATGGCCAGATCACCACAACTTCTTAGACTAACAATTATTTTATTTCTCTTTTTCAAATTTTATACCCAGGGCCTCATTAGCAAACTCTAGCCTAGAGCTACACAGGAAAAACTATTCTGGAAATCTTTGGAAGGAATCAGTGGCAGTGCTGAGTCAACCACAGAGTATCTGGCAGATATGGCTATGTGGTTCCTGTGGATCTACAGTATTTCTCATGAGGTTAGGGACAAATGAGGGAACTATTTTTCTAAAGTAAAAATTAGGGAATTAGTTACTGATTACCTTACTGACATTCTGAGTTTGAAAATAGTTGAAAAAGAAAAAAAAAAGGAGAATTACGGTCAATATCCCTGATGAACATGGATGCAAAAATTCTCAACAAGATACTAGCAAATCGAATCCAACAGTACATTAAAAGAATTATTCACCAGGATCAAGTGGGATTTATTCCTGGGCTGCTGGGGTGGTTCAATATTCACATATCAATCAACATGATACACCACATTAATAAAAAAAGGGTAAGAACCATATGATCCTCTGATCTATTAAGATGCAGAAAAAGCATTTGACAAAAACAGCATCCAATCTTGATAAAAACCCTCAACAAAGTAGGATAGAGGGAACATACCTCAACATCATAAAGGCCATATATGAAAGACCCACAGTTAATATCATCCTCAATGGGGAAAACTGAGAGCTTTCCTCTATGATCAGGAAAAAGACAGGGATGTCCAGTCTCACCATTGTTATTTGTATAGTACTGGAAGTCCTAGCCTCAGCAACCAGACAACAAAAAGATATAAAAAGCATCCCAATTGGCAAGAAAGAAGTCAAATTTTCACAAATTTCAGATGACACGATACTCTATGTAGAAAACCTGAAGGCCTCCACCAAAACATCGCTTGAACTGATAGATGATTCAGTAAAGTCTCAGGATATAAATCTGTTACATTTCTATACATGAATAATGAAGCAGCAGAAAGAAATCAAGGAATACGTGCTATTTACAATTGCACCAAAAACCATACAATACCTAGAAATAAACCTAACAAAAGGAAGTAAAAGATCTGTGCTCTGAAAACTATAGAAGCTTTATAAAAGAAATTGAAGAGTACAAAAAGAAATGCAAAAGCATTCCATACTCATGGATTGAAAGAACAAACATTGTTAAAATGTCTATATTACCCAAAGCAATCTATACATTTGATGCAATCATTATCAAAATACTACCAGCATTTGTCACACAGCTAAAATAAACAATCTTAAAATGTATATATAACTACAAAAGACCCAGAATAGCCAAAGGAATTTGGCTGAAAAGAAAATCCCGAAAAGGAATCCTGAAAAAGAAAAGCAAAGCTGGAGGCATCACAATTCCAGACTTCAAGCTATATTACAAAGCTGTAGTCATCAAGACAGTATGGTACTGATACAAAAACAGACACATAGATCAATGCCACTGAATAGAAGACCCAGAAATGGACCCACAGCTATAAGGTCAACTAATCTTGGACAAAGAAGGAAAGAATATCCAGTGGAAAAAAGGTAGTCTCTTCAACAATGGTGTTAGAAAAATTGGACAGCAACATGCAGAACAACGAAGCTAGACCACTTTCTTACATCATACAAAAAAAAAATTCAAAGTGGATGAAAGACCTAAATGTGAGACAGGAAACCATCAAACCCTAGAGGAAAAAACAGGAAACAATCTCTTTGACCTTGGCTATAGCAACTTCTTACTAGACACATCACTGGAGGTAAGGGAAACAAAAGCAAAGAACTATTGGGACCTCATCAAGATAAAAAGCTTCTGTACAGCAAAGGAAACAATCAGCAAAACAAAAAGGCAACCAATGGAAAGGGAGAAGATATTTGCAAATGACATATTGGATAAAGGGTTAGTTTCCAAAATCTATAAAGAACTTATCAAACTCAACACCCAAAAAACAAATAATGCAGTGAAGAAATGGGCAAAAGACATGAACACTTCTCCAAAGAAGACATCCAGATGGCCAACTGACACATGAAAAAATGCTCAACATCACTCATCATGAGGGAAATACAAATCAAAACCACAATGAGATACCACCTCACACCTGTCAGAATGGCTAACATTAACAACTCAGGAAACAACAGATATTGGCGATGATGTGGAGAAAGGCTTTGCACTGCTGATGGGAATGCAAACTGGTGCCACCACTCTGGAAAACAGTGTGGAGGTTCCTCAAAAAAAGTAAAAATAGAGCTATCCCATGACCCAGCAATTGCACTACTAGGTATTTATCCAAAGGATACAAAAATACTGATTTGAAGGGGCACATGTAAGCCAATGTTTATAGCAGCACTATCAACAATAGTCAAATTATGGAAAGAGGCCAAATGTCCATATATTGATGAATGGATAAATAAGATGTAATATATATTACATCTTATTTATCCATGATATCCATGGATATATATATCCAGATAGATAGATAGATAGATAGATAGATAGATAGATAGATATCCATGGATATATATATCCATATATATATATATATATATATATATATATATATATATGGATATACTCAGTCACAGAAAGATAAATATCATATGTATGATTTCACTCATATGTGGAATTTAAAAACAAAACAGATGAACATAAGGGGAGCAAAAAAAGAGAGGGAAGCAAACTCTTAACTGTAGAAAACAAACTAAGGGTTGACAGAGCAGAGGCAGGGGATGGGCTAGATGGGTGAAGGGTATTAAGGAGGGCACTTGTTGTGTTGAGCACTGGGTGTTATATGTAAATGTTGAGTCACTAAATTTTACTCCTGAAGCCAATATTATACCATATATTAAACAACTAGAATTCAAATAAAAATTTAAAAAAACAAATAAACTTAATACAGCCAAAAAAAATTAAGAGTGTGTGGCATGTGGGAAACAAAAGAAGGTTTTTAATTAGTAAGAATGCCTGGAAATCTTGAACACCTACCTGATCTAGAAAGTTTATAATGCTATCACCAAAATTACATGGAAACTTAGAGAAGGATTTGTGAGTACAAAAAGCGATGAAATAAGAACTGAGAAGAGACAGGATGTATAAGTAGAATTTGAGACTGTACCTTAGGTTGCTGAAAAATACAGAGGGGACACTGACTCTGGAGATTTTGTTGTGAGCAGACTGCAAATAGCATTGACTGGGGTATGAGTCAGATGGATTCAAAGAACCATTTTGATCTGGTACCATTAAGACTTCTTCAGGAGCTTGATATACTATCTAAAGAAATCAGTCATCCTGAGATTTCAGGAGAAATAAGAATGAAATTTATTTTAAAAGGACAATGCTCCCAAGAGTTAGGAAAAATCTTAAACAAAGGAAACCACAGAGAATCCTATTGATGCATCTCAAGTCTATGCTTAACTAAAGGAACGACTTGAAAGCACTTCTGTTAATTGTTAATTTGTGCATGAGTTGCCCTCCTTCCCAAAATGTGCTCATGCCTTTGTGAGGTTATTAAAGTTGTATTTATGTTATACACTCTCCTCCTCAGTAGGTAAAAGCAAAAAGAAGGGGTCTTGAATCCTAGGCATTAACACCAGAATGGTGGACTATGATAGGAATTCAGAATTAGGGTGGTGAAGCTGAAACTGGCTGAACCAGAAATTTACCCACATTGAGGAGTTATAAGATGAATAGTAAATTAACCACAAGGCAGGCAGAGTCCAGCAGGACTGCATGTCAGAGGCAGGCAAGAGCCGTGAGTTAAGAACCAGGCAGCTATGTCTGACTCTGCACTGGGCATGGAGCCTGCTTGTGAGTCTCTCTCCTCCTCTCCCTCTGTCCCTCCTCCCACCTCATGTGTACATTCTCTTTCTCTTTCTCAAAAACAAACAAACAAACAAACAAACAAACCAAAAACAAACCAGACAGACACAGGGAAGGCACAGCCTCACAGTTCCCAGAGATCAGGCAAATACAGGTCAGACCCAAGCAGGGAGGCCAAAACCAGAAGGCTTAACTATCATAGAGCAAAGGTAAGCAGATGGCTGAAGCCCTGAACAGGCAGAGTAGGGCCATGAGTTTCACAGAATGTACAAAGAGGGCAAGGTGAGTTAGAAAACAGATATAGGCATGTGCAGAATTATGATGTATGTATGCCTTTATGTACAAAAGTAGCAAAATTGAATATGATTCTGACAACATAACCTGTTTGACACTGAATTCTGAAATTTTTCCTTTGTATTTCATTAAATATACTATTAGTAAATACAAACATTATACTTTATTATCTATTTGCCTCTTTCTCAAATGACAGTAATTCAAAATATCAGTGTAAGAAAACTTTTCTGCTGCTTCCTAAGGGATCACTGATATTTCCCAAAAACTAAATTGTCCCAATCAGATGTCAGTAACAGTGGTCATGAAAGAAAATAATAGTGGTCATGATCAAACACTCCTGGTATTCTAAGGAATTGAAGATGACACAAACAAATGGAAAAATATTCCAAGCTCATGGATTGGGAGAACAAATGTTGTTAAAATATCCATACTACCCAAATAAATTTACAGATCTAATACAATTTCTATCAAAATACCAACAGTATTTTTCACAGAACTAGAACAAATAATCATAAATTTTTTTATGGAACCACAAAGGACTCTGAGTAGCCAGAGCAATCTTGAAAAGGAAGGACAAAACTGAAGTATCACAATTCCAGATTTCAAGATATACTACAAAGCTCTAGTAATCCAAACAGTATGGTAACTGCACAAAAACAGACACATAGATCAATAGAACAGAATAGAGAGCCTGAAATAAACCCATAATTATATGATCAATTAATCTTCAACCAAAGAGGCAAGAATATGTAATGGGAAAAAACAGTCTCTTCAACAAATGGTGTTGGGAAAACTAGATTGCAATATGCAAAGAATGAAATTGGACCACTTTGTTACACCACACATAAAAATAAACTCAAAATTAATTACATACCTACATGTGACACCTGAAGCCATAAAAATTCTAAAAGACAGAATAGGCAGTGATTTCTTGGACAGACCAACATTTTTCTAGATATGTCTCCTCAAAAAATAATAAATAGAATTACCATATGATCCAGGTAATTCCAGTACTATTTACACAGGAATATGAAAACATGAATTTGAAAAGATATAGGCACTCCTATGTTTATTGCAGGATTATTTACAAGAGCCAAGATATGGAATCAGCCCAAGTGTCCACTGATAGATGAATAAAGAAGATGTATATACATACACACATAATACATACATACATACATACATACATGCATGCATACACACATACAAACACACACATACACACAATGGAGTAGAATATATACGATGGAATATTACTTTGCCATAAAAAAGAATGAAATCTTGCCATTTGCAAATACAGGGATGGATCTAGAAAGTATAATGCTAAGTGAAATAAGTCAGTTGGAGAAAGACAAATACCATATGATTTCATTCATATGTGGAATTTAAGAAACAAAACAAATGAACAGAGGAAAAAGAGACAAACCAAAAAACAGACTCTTCAGTACAGAGAACAAACTGATATTTACCAGAGGGGTAGGGTAGGGAAAGTATGTGAAATAGGTGATGAGGATTAAGAGTATACTTATGTGCTCTTGATGAACACTAATATATAAAATTGTTGAATTATTATATTATACACCTGAAACTAATACAACACTTTGTGTTATTTATACTGGAATTAAAACTTTTTAAATAAAAAAATTTAAAGACATTTTTTAATGTTTATTTTTGAGAGACAGAGTATGAATGGGGGAGGTGGTTAGAGATAGGGGGACAGAGGATTGTAAGCAGGCTCTGTGCTGACAGCAGTAAGCCTGATTCAGGGCTCGAACTCACAGAACTATGAGATCATGACCTGAGCCAAAGTCAGACTCTCAACCAACTGAGCCACTCAAGTGACCCAAGAAATATTTTCTTAATGTAGGAAGTCACTGCCCTGAAACCCCTAAGAGCTCCTGACAGCCCTGGCTACCCAACCTTCTCTCAGGATTCTTCCACATTACATAGCCACTATGGGGATGGCTAGTATCTATTTTGAAGGGTCAGGGCCATGCCTCATCAGTTGAATTCTCTGAATATCACGTTGGGGAATCATATATGCCTTATTTTAACAAACTGGGCAGCTAGCTGTTGCCTTTGGTGGTACTCAGAAATCTCCTGTGGTCCCCGTCCTTACCATCTTCACCACTCAGCTACTTCACTTTTGTGTTGGCAAATCCCACTGGCCTCACTCATAAATGTTCTCATACTTCCCAGCTTCCACTGCTCTGCCATGTGCACTCTGCACCTGCCATCCCACACTACATATGCAAGGCAATAACCACTGACTTCCGGTGGCTTTGGCTGAAGCTTTGGATCTCCTTATTTTATCCTATTTAAGGCAAAGTTCTGGATTTCTTTATCTGCTGTGTATAATTAATGCCCATTTTTGTTATCTTAATATTTCACATCATTGACTTTTCTGTTTTAGTCCTGTTTCTTTGTTTTCATTATTATTTTGGACACTTTGTTCCCTGTATTCACTTTCTTACCTACTAGGATTACCTTTACATCTCCGATCTATCCTCTCATTAAAATTCAGAGCCCACATAAGTCTTCTGCTTTGATTGACTGAGTGATTCTTCCCTGTGCCCATGTTTGGCAGGCATTTAATAGTAATTAAAGATTTCCCTGATCTGTTCATAGGGCTCTCTGATAATCAACAAGAAGTCACTTTGATTGATAGTCACTGTCACAAAAATAAGAAGGCAGAACCTCGTAACAAATTTCCATGAAGAAATATTCAGTAGATGAAATGTTCCAAATGAGTGTCCAGACATATTTAACCTCAAAGCAAGGTTTTTTTAAGGACAATGTGAGCTTTATTGTCTGGCAACCATATCAAAGTAGAGCCAGGAATAGGAATTCTGAGTGTCCCTAAGGCCTGAAAAAGCCCCTAAGGTTCCCTTTCTCCTACTCATTAGCTGGAACTCTTTGGTGGTGTGAGGGATCAACTAGAAATCTATAGCAATAAAGCTGGTGGTGAGACTGTCCTGGCAGGTGAGAAATTAAGACAGGAAGTGAATCCTGTGGGCTTTAAAATAATGAGGAGAAATGGCAAAACCAACAGCAGTGGGTAAAGGGCATGAACAGCTAAAGAGTCTCCATGGGTCATCATTGGAAAACATATTATTTCAGTATATATTCTCTTGATTTAGTGCCTGCTGCCTGAGGTTTGTGGTACCACTAAAGCTAATAAATCATTGCTCTGGATGACAGCCTGAGCACCTGTGTTTTATCATGCAGCAGGAAACCCTGTAAATTACCAAGAGAAGCAACTAGTGACCATGCAGCAGAGCTGAGAGAATCAGTCAAAGCCTCAGTCCATTAAGCCCATTTCATTTTATTTGCAGGTGCATTAAAAGAAATAGGGAGCACCACAAAAAAGATGAGCCCCAGCCTTTTGATTAGTGTTTAATGAGAACGACACAGGACGGCTAAAGCAGACTCCTAATGGTCTACAGATGGAATATGTCCACGGTGGGACCTCACCTGCCTCTATCCGCCCATTGGCTATGCTGCAATTTAGCTTATAAAAGCAACAGGACAACTTCAAGGGAGTAAGTTTGTGGCAGGCATAGAAACCTTACTTTGTGCTTTTGTGCCTTTGAGCTTTGTTTCGTGAGAAAGTTGGCTTATGAATTCACTTGGTGTGTCACACTTTTCAAAACTTTTTATTCCACAACTTCCTCTCAAATTGGCCAGGAAAAAAAGTGCCAAAGCCAGATATACTTTTTTAGCAAATTCATCAAAGTGAGTAAGCTCATTCTTTTTTCCCTTAACTTTTTATTCCGACTACTTCTGCCTTGTTATGATAACCTCTATATTCTTGAGCATTCACCAGAGGCAGAGTAAAAGTAAGTTTGACTAAACAATATGTTTTCACTACTCACTTAATGGAGCCATCAACCATAAGATACACATCCACAAGAGACAACCTGCAATAGTGCTTTATTCAAGCACTTCTTGATTTAAAGTCTCCTGTCATTAAAAGAAAATCAAGTGCTCCTAACTTAGGTCAAGATGACATTTAACTGTGTAGGGCTACGTTTTTGACTACCCAGAGATCATTAATCTGGGTTGAATATATGCAGTGCTATTCTGAGGTCACACTTCTTACATGGAAGGACTCAGAATACACCTGCTGGGCTTCCAAATACAAGGCCACAAGCCCATACTTCAGCATGCCAACTTCTGGAAGACAGGAGAAAGGGAATTCTCATTATCTCTAATTGTCTGTAGTTAAAATAGCCAGATGGCCATAATTCAGCAAAAAACCAACAGCTCTCTCTTCCTTGTCATTCATTTAGAAACGATGATCTGGATAGGGACATACGGTAAGCAATAGATCTTCCCTTCACATACTCTCTCTCTGTTGACTGTGGGAAGTAAGAACACCCATAGAAAGATCCCCACTTTGTACCTCTCTAGGAGTGACTGTTCAACTAGTTCTCAGTTATTCAGGGAGAAGTCCTGCCATATTTTGGGTAATTTTCATTCTGTGTGTCTCTTATACTCTGTCATTGTCTCTTCATATGCTGTCTGCTATTTCTGGTTGTGCCATTGCTGGGCTGACAGAAAGAAGCATCACCCATCAGCAACCCCCTCCCCTGAAGCTGTGCCAACAGCACTTCAAGCAGGGCTGCTAGAGTAAGTACTCCATCAACTTCCACCTCTCAAAGCTGTCAGCCCAAGATGATGTATCTACAAAGGGATTTCAGAGCTTTATACGTAAATAATGCCTCTTCCAAAGCACATATTAACTGAGCAAACAATACGCCTTAATTCAGCATGTGCATTTGCATATTTACACAGAAGCCCCTGCTGCTTATTTGCCTAAGATAATGAAAGAGCATCCAAAGGACCTTCTCCACCGGAGCTTTTTCACTGAAGAAAATATGATGGGTTGATTTAAAGTTTAATTTCCTTTTTCTGTGGGGGAGAGAGTCATTGTTTAGATTAATTTAGATAACCCATAGTATCTGGTAAAAGAGGGATTAGCTCAAGATAGAAATTCTTATCAATTGTTTTCTTTACAGTGCTGCTGATTTATTTCAGTATGTTTTGCCAAATTTTCTTCAGACTGACAAATCTTCTTCAGTCTGAAATGAGGTTAATAACACCTGTGGAAAGACAGGGAGGCCTAATGATGTGAAAAGCTGTGAAGTTAAACAAAGTTTTATAGAAACATGAAATCGTAACAGTGGAAATCAGACTAATAAGACATCTCTACTCACAACTGTCCACTGAACAAATGTTTACTCACAAATACCCTGCATAACTAGGTAAGAGCAGCATCAATGGGACTCATCTTTATAGATTTTCATACATTAAATTTTTTCTTTCAGTAAAATATTCCTGAATATGATTTTTGTAGTACATCCTTATCAAGCATGCCTCCCAAAACCCATTTTAGATTAATAAGTGATAGAAATAATCAGATGTTCAACATTTCCTTTTCTGAGGTAAACTGAGTTCAGTTTATCATAAAAATCACCCATCGACTCGAATAGAGAAAGGCATCAAGGTTAGAAAAAAAGAAACTTGTTTTATTTGCATACTGAATGAGGGTGAATGTAGAAAATCATAAGAAATCTGCAGAAAATCTACTACTAGAACTAATAAGTTTAGTAAACTAAGGACACAAGATCAACATACCAAATACTGTATTTCTGTACACTAGTAATGAACAATTAGAAAATTGAATTTAAAATTAGAAAGTTAAAAATCAATATCATTTACAACAGTATCAAAAATCAAGGTTAATGAACAAATAGGTTAATGAAATGTGATATTCAAAACTAAACCCACACATATACAATGAATATGTTTTAAACAAAAATCCAAGGCAAATTAGTGGAGAAAAGAAAGTATTTTCAACAAATGGCACTGGAACAACTATACAAATGTATGAAAAAATAAAAAAAGAACTTTGACCCTTTCTTCACACCATTCACAAATGTGATTTGAGATGGATATAGACTTGAACTTAAAGCTAAAATTCTAAGGGCTTTAGAAGAAAAAATAGAAGACTATTTCTGTGACTTAGGATAGAAAAGAACTTCTTAGGGAACACAAAAAATATTAACCATGAAGTACTAACTTTATTAAGATTTAAAACTCAGCCAAAGACACTGCTAAGAAAATGAAAAAGGAAGCTACAGACTGGAAGACAATATTCGTAATACTTTTATCTAACAAAAGACTCATATCCTAAATATATAAAGAACTCAATGATAAAAGAAAAAACCTAACTGAAAAAGTGCAAAAAAGTTTTGAGTTCACACTTTACAAAAATATACAGAATTCACAGTTCACAAAAAAGATATAGAATGGCAATAAACACATGAAAGGATGCCCAGCATCATTAGTCATGAAGAAGCTGCAAATTTAATCCAGAGTAAGGTGCCACTTCATACTCACTAGAATAGCTAAAATTAAAAAGACTCTCATGGTAGTAGGAGTGTAAAATGATATAACCATATTGGAAAACTGTATGGCAGTGTCTTAAGACAAACATGAATCTACCTTATGATCTATTCCTTCCATAGGTATTTACCTAAAAAGAAATGAAAACCTGTTCACACAAAGACTTGGACAGAAAACTTTATTAATAATAGCCAAAATGTGAAACAGTGAACATCAACAGAAAAATGGATAAACAAAATGGGGTATATATCATATAATAGAATACCAGTAAGCATTTAATTTTTGAAAAATGAACTACTGATACATAAAACATAAGTGAACCTCAAAAACATCATGTTAAGTGAAAGAAACTAGACACAAAGACTACATATTGTATTATTCTGTCACACAAATGGAGTTCAAAACCAGACTAAATTAATGTATGGTTCTAGAAATCAGAGCAATGGTTGCCTATCAGGATAAAGATTGCCAATGGTGAAAATGTTCTGCAACTTGTTTAGATTGTTGGTCACATAGACAAATGTTGGTCACATTTGTCTAAATTCATTGACCTGTACCTTTAAGAACTGTGCATTTTATTGTATGTAAATTTTACCTCAACAAAAAGGAAAAGAGAAATAATCACATGGAAAATATAGAGAATCAATTCTATATTGTCCATGCCCCAAAATATAGGGTGTTGTCTATCATCTAATTGCAAACTAATAACATAATTAAATACTCATTGAACATTTGCTATATAGTAGGAAACTTTTTAGGTTAGCACATTTAATGGATTTTTCTCATTTTATCCTCAAGGTAACCATATGAAGGTACATTATCATCACCACCACTTTACAGATGAGGAAACTAAAGCCCAGAGAGATTAAGTAATTTACTCAGGATCACATAGCTAATCGGTAAATGTTTATAAGAAATCTTTATCAGAGAAAGATATATTGTATCTAAGTTGTGAAGAGTTTAAGAAAGAATGTGAAAGCTTAGTGAATTCAGGGTAATATTAATCGTGATGATAGTTAAGATTTATTGAACACTAACTATATGCCAGACATCATCTCAGCACTTAATGAATTTTAATTTATTAAATCTTCACAATGACTCTATAAAACTGGTATTACTACCCTAGTTTTTACCGATAAGGAAACTGAGACAGGGAGAGTTTCAGTCGTTTGATCAGGTTGCACCACAAGTAAACAGCAGAGATTTCCAAGATATTGAAGAAGAACAGACAAAATAAAGAGAAGGAACCTGCAGGATGTTTGCATTCCTGAAAACTCAAAAGTGAGATGTTATTACTAAAGAACACAATTGAAAGTTAGCCATATTAAGAATGTCATAATGAGAAAAGCCAGAAGCAAAGTAAGTGATCAGGGAGAAAGCAACACATCCCAGCTATATTCACCTTCAGGGAAGGACTTACAAGATACCTGGGAGGGATCTGTGCATTGGATAAAAAGTGCTGCCACAAGAGGCTGGTCTCAGTTGTACATTGTGATTGAATTCTCTCTGCCTAGGTTTCATAGGACCATGAAAGTACAGTCTTGGGCTTTAACATAAATCAACTACATATTTGTGAATGCACACAACTTCACCTGTTCTACCAGAAACTTTTGCTGCATAAAGTTAAGCCCCAAGTCCAGGGAACAGTAAAGCACCCTCTTCCTGTGTGGCAGCTGCCAGTTTGGGCATGGCACTGCCAGGAGTTGCTGCCACTGAGGCAACTTGAGACCACTCAATGGGGTGAGAATAGGTTAACAAGAACAAATATGAACATGAGGTCATCTTTGTGAGATTATAAAATCATCCCAATTAAATACAAAATTTTGAACTGAAAAGCAAATGCCATAATGATCTGCCTTGGTGGGATGCAAAATAAGTCATCTCCTGTGGACCTCAGCTCTACCTCCTTTCTCATAGGGATGGACTGTATCATAACTCTGGGGGCTGACATTTACCAGGAACCTTGGGAGCAACAGAGCTAAGCCCAAAGTCATTCCTAATAGCTGAACAGGAGGACAGGTGAACTTCAAGTCTTTTCCTTACCACTTACACACCCAGGCTGTAGGCTAAGGAAATGCTATCAATTCGGTGGGCAGCTGAAGGCAATGCAGCCTTGCCAGGCTTTCCTACTCCAAGAACACCAGGTGAACATCAAGATTTGTTTCTAATATACTAGCAGAGAAATGGGAGACTTGCAAGTAAAATCCAGTAAATATTTAAGAGAAAAATATTGGGGTTCCTGGGTGGTTCAGTCAGCTAAGCATCCAACTTCAGCTTAGGTCATGATCTCACAGTTTGGGGGTTTGAGCTCCACATTGGGCTCTGGGCTGACAGCTTGGAGCCTAGAGCCTGCTTCAGATTCTGTGTCTCCCTCTCTCTGCCCCTCCCCTACTCTCTCTAAAATAAAATAATCATTAAAAAAAGAGGTAAATATTTAATTTTTTTAATAGGCTAACTATAAGCATATGCTCTAAGAACAAAATTGAAGAAACATCTAATAGCAGGTATTTTTCTCTTTATGGGGAAATGTGAGAAACTGTTTTTCACCAATTTGGGAAGAAAACTGTATGGAATGATGGTTTCTAGTATATCAGTTCTTATTTCTGTTTCTTGAATACATACAAATTTGTGTGTTGAAAAAGCACTCAATAATGACAATAATGAGGACAATACAGTGCATTTTGCTTTGATCATTGCAAGGATGAAACAACATTACCTCAATTATCTTTTAACCACTAGAAATACCTGATGTAACCAGGTACATCTTTAATATAAAACATATGAGCGTTTTCTCTGTAAAATGCCAGTGCATATATATAATGTGACACTGGAGGTGGCATGGCAATTAAGGGTATAATTGCTGTAATTACTGATGGAATTACTCATATTCCTCTATGCTACTTTTTCTAATTATCTTGGTTTAATGAAAATGTGTATTTTTGCATTGAACAGGATGTGGCCGTCACTTGGCTGCCTGCCTGGGATGATGTACACTGTCTGTCCCTTGAATGAACATAGAGCAGAGAGGTCACCACTTGTTTGCAGGAAGAAGAGGTTTCTGGAACACAACAGGCAATTTAAATGTGTGTCATGAACATCCTGAAAAAGCTCACAGATGGGTTTCATTGGAAGAAATATAACAGTAGGGGGGACATTATCCTAGAAGGAGCCCAATAGCTTTACAGTCTTCAGATTTTAATGAGAATGACTTGTAAAAATAGTACAAAGGTTTCATACTGTTTGTCCATTCTTCTTCTAGTCTCTGACTCAAAAATGGATTCAAACAGCTCCATTTTTCCTGGTTTTGTTACACTCTTTATCATAGGAATGAGGCCTGAAAGATTGGTGCTTTAAACATTCTGAAAATTGCCAAGACTTGAAAGAAGCCTACCCTCTCTCTTTTTGCTTCATGTATTTTAAATGCCTTGGAAACTTCATTGGCAATCTACACTGCTTATTTATTCATTTATCAGCCACTTGTACAGAGGTTAAATAGATACCCATTGAACAAAAACTATGTGGTTATTCAAAACATATATCTAATATAATTAAGTTTTTCTAGGAATAAAATGTACTTCCTAAATCTGGACAACTATTGGTACCACAGCCACTTGGTACCACTTATCAGAAGAACTATAGTATTTATTTATTTTATTAAGTCTATGAAAACCTATGGAAGGAAAACAAAAACAAAATTTAGAAAATTATCTTGATTCAATCACTCAATAATTCTAAGGATCTACTTTCAGAGCCTGTATTAGTTTTTTGCTGCCGTCAACAAATTACCACAATATTAGTGGCTTAAAACAATACAAATTCATTATCTTACAGTCAGGTCAGAAGTCTAACATGGGTCAATAGAGCTGCACTCCTTCTCAAGTTGTAGTAAAGAATGTGTTTCCTTCATTCATAGCCACATCGCTCCAACCCCTGCATCTCCTCCAACTATCCTGCCTTATGCATATAAGGACCCTTGTCATTACATGGGGTCCATTAAGATAATCCAGAATAATGTCCCTCTCTCAAGGTCCTTGACTTAATCACACCTGCAAAGACCCTTTTGACATAAAAAGTAGTATATTCACAGGTTCTAGGGATTTTTACTGTGGATATCTTTGGGAGCCCATTATTCTGCATACCACAAAGTCTTTTATTTTAAATCTCCATTGCTTACAATGGATTAAATGCTTTAATGGATTAAAAAAACTTACATTTTTTTAATCAACAATTTCTGAAGAGATGTGAATTGCTGTTTTTATTAATTCAATTTTTTATAGAGCTAAAAAATGTCAGAAATTGCATATTTAAGATTCTGTTACAGAACTGGTTGCTATTCTTCCAGTTTTCACTTGCCTAGTCAATGGGTGGATGTTTCCATCTTGAAAATCAGAACCAAGAGAATATGCACACAGGTATGTGTTTCTAAATTAAAATAAAATCCATTATTCAACTGAAATTATTACCTCTTACCTACCTTTATTCAATGACATAACCATTAGGTCCTTTTTCCTGACCATCCAAGCTTCTGCCTCTCCTATTCTCAGGTTTCTACCTTTTGAAAACTCTTACGTTTTTCTGTGAAGTTTTTCATTGTTTATTGATGCTTCCTTCTGGAAAGGTTTGAGTCCATGGCAATCCCAAACTTTCCCTTTTCTCACTGAATACAGAGTTAATAAACTGAACAAAGTTAAGCCAGAAATAATATCGTTTCCTTGGGGATGGCCATGGATATCTTATTATTCTGTACCTTACTATATACCCTATATACCCTAAAAGGTATTCATATATGTATCAGGATGAAATAAGGATATATAGTTGCATAATAGAAAAATAGTTCCTGAGTAGGAAGATAAACAATAATCCTGGATAAATACTCCTGGAGAGATCTGCACCAATGCAATGTAACAGTCCCTCAACTATTAGTCTCATCTACTCAATGAACATATGGAAATTAAATACATCAGCATAAATGACAAAGTAATTAACATATAATCAATGGGTCATCACCTAACTGGTCACCAGCTCAGATCGATATAAACAAATGAACAAATAAATAAATAATAGATATACACAGAGAGTATCCTAAGTGTCTGCTGCATCCTAGGGCAAACTGACAAGATCAAGTGACAAACCCTCTTTATTTTTACATCACATACATTAAATACCTTGGAAACCTAATTGTCAGACTACACTATCAACTTATTTATTAGCCTGCTGGTAAAAATAGATAAAAGTTTAATATAATCCAAGCATTGTTGCAGTATGAAGTTTGTGCACATCCCTAAGGTGTAAGTCATATTACATTCTTCTAGTTCTATACATTCATAAATTCAGAAACGATTTATTGAGTACTTACTATGTGCCAGGCACTGGGATAGGTATGGTTCATTGATTGAAAAAGACAATAACTCTTGCCTTCATGGAGTGCTAACAACATTCTAGTGAGGAACATAGACAATGCACATGATAAATAAGAGGTATATTAGATAGTGTTATGTTCCACGGGAAAAATAAAGCAAGGGAAGTGATGTGAATTGTTGTGGATATGAGGAGATTATATTTTGGACAGGTTAGTCAGGGAAAGCCTCATTGAAAGGGTGACTTTTAGTTAAAATGGGAAGAAAGTGAAATCAACCAGTCATGCAAGTACCCAGAAGGGTATCCCGTGCAAAGGGGATGGCAAGTTTGAAGGCCCTAAGGCTATAGGTAGAAGGCCAATGTGGTGGCGGCTGAGAGAGAAGGATGAGAATCATAGCAATAAAATCAGAGGGAAATGAGGAGCCAGATGCCATAGGGTTTATAGGTCATGACTAATACTTTTTCTAAATGAAATGGGAAGGCATTAAAGTATTCTGAACAGAGGGGTGACATAATTTGACCCATGCTCAACAAAGTCAGTCTGTCCTCTACATTGAAAATAAACTAAAGGAAAGTAGGGGCAGAATCTGTGAACCAGTAGAAAGTCTATAGCAATAATCCAGAAATGATGGTGGCTTGAACCAGGTTGGTATCAGTATGCCTAGCGACAAACAGTCAGATTTTGAAGAGTCAAAAGGATTTTCTGAAAAAGCAGATAGGGGGTATGAGAGAAAGACATGAATCAAGGATTATGCCAAGGTTTTGGTTGAACAATTGGAAAAATGGAGTTATCACAACTGAGACAGAAAAAAAGATTATAGGAAAAATTGACTTGAGGGATGAAAGTGTCCTGATCACCAATTCCAGCTTATGTTGGTGGTGGGGAGAAATTCTTTTCCACACACCACCAAGCAATGCTCAGGACATCAGCTGGGTGTCCTATAACTCAATTCTAACACTATCTATAAGGAGATAGCATCAAATTCCACTGGTTAAGGGATCTATCTTACAAGACTGTCCCCATCTTCAGATGTCATTTGCAAAGCCAAGCCGTTACCTGTACTTGTTACTAACTGGTTATAAATCAGATGTTCCCATGACACCCTCCTTCCTTAGGTACAATTAATTTGCTACAGAAGCTTACAGAACTCAGAGAAACATTTTTCTTTCTAGATCACTAGTTTACTATAAAAGGATATAATTCAGAAATAGCTAAATGTAAGAGATGCATAGGCAAGGTATGTGGGAAGAGGGAAAAAAGCTTTCACACTTTCTCCAAGCACATCACTTTCCCCAAATCTCCAAGTATTCACTGCCCAGAAGCTCTTCACTGAACCCTGTCAATTTGGGTTTTTATGGAGGCTCTATTATATAGACCTGATTGATTTCACCATTTGCCATTGGCAACTGAACTCAATCTCCAGCCTCCTCTCCTCACTGGGGGTGGGGGTGGGCAGTGAAATTTCCCTTCTAATCATAACCTTGATTGCCCTGGCAACCAGCATCACACCCCCCTTAGGTATATCCCAAAAAGCACCTTATTCACATAAGAAAAGACCTGTATCTCCCTCCTCACTTAAGAAATTCCAATGATTTTAGAAAGTCTATGCCAGAATGGGGACAAGGACCAAAGTCCAAATGTATATATTTCTTATTATAAATCACAATATCACAAAGGGAAATTCAAGAGCCCAGTTTTAGACACATTTAGGTTGAAATACCTATTAGACAGCCAATTAAAGATGTTCAGAAGCTAGGTGGAAATACGGCTTAGACATATTCAGCTGCAGGCTCCCATCTACCTGACTGGTAGAGAATTCAATCTCAGTCATTGAAGGGTTATTTTCCTCTCCACTGGCTATCAGGATCACAGACTTACATTATACCAGAAAACTAGGAAAGGACTTGGTGCTTAGTCCACAGTGATTCTAAACATTGCAGTTGCTTCTCTTCCTTCATGCTACTGTCAAGAGCTGGTACTCTGTCCCTCCACTGCCCACAGACTGGTTAACAGAGACAGACAGATGACCTTCAGGACACAGTGCAAACGTCCAGTCATTAAAAACACGAGCTGAAACCACCATAATCAAATCAACTTACTTTTTGACTTGAGCAGGTTATTTAACTTGTCTGTACCTCATATCTACAAAATTATTAGAATACGCCAGGACCAGAATCTACCACAAAGGATTATTGTGAGCATTAAATTTAATAGTCGAGGAGGAGACAAGATGGGAGAACAGCATGGAAGTTTTTTGTGTGTCTCGTGTCCATGAAATACAGCCAGACCTGTACACTAAACCATCCTGTACACCTAGAAAACTGATATGAGGATTAACACAACAATCTGCACAACCTGAACCACAAAATTCAGTGGGTATGTGGCACAGAGAGGTGAACTGGGGCAGAGAGAAGCCATGGAGGACAGGGAGTGACTTTCATGCAGAGAAGGATGGAGACAGGGGTTGGGGGGGGTGGGGGGACACGGGAAAAGCACCACCCCAAAGCAGCTGGAGAGAAAGTGGAAAAGTGGAAACAGCCACAGGGACTGAACTAAAAAGGGAGAAAGGACAAAGGAGAAGATTTAAATTCCATTAAGACTATAAATAGGGGGAGTGCAGAGTCTGAAACTCCATAGCACAATACCTGGCGGTGTCCTGGTAGGAAGGGCGAATCCCCAGGAGCAGAGTGGAGTCCCGGCTTCTTCAGGCCACATGGGGAGAGGTGGTTCCCCTGCTGGAAGGACACCTGGTAGAGGCTGTGTGAGTCCCCCAAAGGCAAGGCCCCAGTGGACCCGGGAGAACAACCACATTTTCTGGTGCTGGAACAAGGTCATTAACGGTGAAGCCTGGTGCCAGATGTGTGTTGTGATTTGCTATAGTCCCTGAAATGCTGCTGCTACACTATCTCCTGAACTTTTTCTGGGGTGGGCTGGCACCTGGCCACAGTCTGTTGGCATTGGCAGCAGCACAGTCCCACAAAAGTTTCTGGGTGCGGCCAGCACCTGGCCATTGCTCATTGAGACCCTCCTGCGAAGGGCAGAAAGGATCAAACCCTCAGTCGCTCAGAAGTATGGGGTCGGGAAAAACAGCCACATCTGATACAAAACTAAGAAGGGAGATGCTGTCTGGGGCTTGGTCATGGACTGTGTAAACGCGAGGAGTGGACGGAAGCTGAAGACAAAGGACAGGTACGTGATTGCTCATGGGGAGAGTAGAGTCCAGACACTAGAGACTGGGTAGCTGGGTGATGCCATTTTCACCAATCCCATGCATGCACATGTGCACCTACAAGTGCCACAACAATCCACCCCAGTAAGCTAAGCAGCACCACCTAGTGGAGAATGGAGCCATTGCACTGAGTCCCGCCCAACTCGTCCAACTTTGCTCTTCAAGAACACAAGTCTCTCCACCTGGTTATTTTATGGACTATGAAGTGCTTCATACTTTGAATTCTAGGGGAAAACAAACTAATTTCAGTAGTATTTCAGTCTGTTCGCCAGTCCATCTACTCGATTTTCTTTCTTTTCTTTTTTCTCTTTTCGTTTCTTTTCTTTTCTTGATACAGAAAGAAAAAATTAATTTTTATATTCAATATTTATTAAAAATATTTTTCTTTAATTTTTTCCTCTATATTTTTTATATTTGTGTAAATTTCTTCAGTCTATTTTACTCCCATAATTTCATTTTAATCTACTTCCCTGTATTCATTTCTTTCAATTTTTCAAATGATTCCTTTCTATTCTTTCTTTCCCCTTTTTTTTTCTAATCTATCAAGCCCCTTTCAACACCCAGACCAAAACACACCTAGTATCTAGCACAATTTATTCGATTTTGTGTGTGTGTGTTTTTAATTTTTTAATTTTAATATTTTTTATTTTTTTTAATTTTAATTTTTTTAACCTCATTAATTCCTTTTCTCCCTTCAAAATGATGAAATGAAGGAATTCACCTCAAAAGAAAGAGCAGGAAGAAATGACAGCCAGGGAATTAACCAATAGAGATACAAGGAAGATGTCTGAACCAGAATTTAGAATCACAATAATAAGAATACTAGTTGGAGTCAAGAATAGATTAGAATCACTTTCTGCAGAGATAAAAGAAGTAAAATATAGTCAGGATGAAATAAAAAATGCTATAACTGAGCTGCAATCTCGAATGCATGAAACAGTGGCAAGGATGGATGAGGCAGAACAGAGAATCAGCGTTATACAGGACAAACTTATGGAGAATAATGAAGCAGAAAAAAAGAGGGAGATTAAAGCAAAAGAGCACAATTTAAGAATTAGAGAAATCAGTGACTCCTTAAAAGGGAACATCAGAATCACAGAGGTCCCAGAAGAGGAAGAGAGAGAAACAAGGGTAGAAGGGGTATGTGAACAAACCATAGCAGAAAACTTTCTTGACCTGGAGTAAGACACAGACATGAAAATCCAGGAAGCACAGAGGACTCCCATTAGATTCAACAAAAATCGACCATCAACAGGCATATCATAGTCAAATACACAAAATACTCAGGCAAGAAGAGAATCATGAAAGCAGCAAGGAAAAAAAAGTCTCTAAACTTCAAGGGAAGACAGAACAGGTTTGCAGCAGAACCATCCACGGAAACTAGGCACGCCAGAAAGGAGTGGCAGGATATATTCAATATGCTGAATCAGAAAAATATGCAGCCAGGAATTCTTTATCCAGCAAGGCTGTCATTCAAAATAGAAGGAGAGATAAAAATTTCCCAGACAAGCAAAAATTAAAGGACTTTGTGGCCACTAAACCAGCCCTGCAAGAAATTTTAAGGGGGACTCTCTAAGGGGAAAAAAGATGAACAAATTAAAAAACAAATAAATGAAAACCAAAAGCAACAAAGACTAGAAAGGACCAGAGAACACCACCAGAAAATCCAACTCTACAAGAAAAATAATGGTAATAAATTCATATCTTTCAGTACTCACTCTAAATGTCAATGGACTCAATGCTCCAATCAAAAGACATAGGGTAACAGAATGGATAAGAAAACAAGATCCATCTATATTCTCTTTACAAGAGACCCCCTTTTAGACCTAAAGACACCTTCAGATTGAAAGTAAGGGGATGGAGAACCATCTACCATGCTAATGGTCAACAAAAGAAAGCTGCAGTAGCCATACTTATATCAGACAATCCAGACTTTAAAATAAAGACTGTATCAAGAGATGAATAAGGGCATTATATCATTAAGGGATCTATCCACCAAGAAGACCTAAAAATTATAAACATTTATGTTCCAAATGTGGTAGCTCCCAAATATATAAATCAATTAATTGCAAATATAAATAAATTAATTGATAATAAAATCATAACAGTAGGGGACTTCAACACCCACTCACAGCAATGGACAGATCATCTAATCAAAAAATCAACAAGGAAACAATGACTTTGATTGACACAGTGGACCAGATGGGCTTAACAGATATATTCAGAATATTTCATCCTAATGCAGCAGAATATACATTCTTCTCCAGTGCACACGGAACATTCTCCAGAATAGACCACATACTGGGACACAAATCAGCCCTAAGTAAGTACAAAAAGACCAAGATCATACCATGCATATTTTCAGACCACAACGCTATGAAACTCGAAAACAACCACAAGAAAAAATGTGGAAAGGTAACAAATACTTGGAGACTAAACATCCTACTAAAGAATGAATGGGCTAACCAAGAAGTTAAAGAGGAAATTAAAAAGTTCATGGAAGCCAATGAAAAAGATAACACCACAACCCAAAACTTCTGGGATGCAGGAAAGGTGGTCATAAGGGGAAAGTGTATAGCAATCCAGGCTTTCCTAAAGAAAGAAGAAAGATCTCAGATACACAACCTAACCTTACACCTTAAAGAGCTGGAAAAAGAACAGCAAATAAAAACCAAAACCAGCAGAAGGCAGGAAATAATAAAGATTAGAGCAGAAATTAATGCTATCGAAACAAAAAAACAGTAGAACAGATCAATGAAACCAGAAACTGGTTCCTTGAAAGAATTAACAAAATTGATAAACCACTAGCCAGTTTGATCAAAAAGAAAAAGGAAAAGCCCAAATAAATAAAATCAAGAATGAAAGAGGAGAGATCACACCCAACACAGCAGAAATCGAAACAATAAGAGAATATTATGAGCAATTATATGCCAATAAAATGGGCAATCTGGAAGAAATGGACAAATTCCTAGAAACATATACACTACCAAAACTGAAACAGGAAGAAACAGAAAATTTGAACAGACCCATAACCCATAAGGAAATCGAATTAGTAATCAAGAATCTCCCAAAAAACAAGAGTCCAGGGCTAGATGGCTTTCCAGGGGAATTCTACCAATCATTTAAGGAAGAGTTAACACCCATTCTCTTGAAGCTGTTCCAAAAAATAGACATGGAAGGAAAATTTTCAAACTTTCAAACTCTTTCTATGAAGCTAGCATTACCTTGATTCCAAAACCAGACAGAGACCCCACTAAAACGAGAACTATAGACCAATTTCCCTGATGAACATGGATGCAAAGATCCTCAACAATATATTAGCCAACTAGATCCAACAATACATTAAAAAAACTATTCACCATGACCAAGTGGGATTTACACCTGGGATGCAGGGCTGGTTCAATATCCATAAAAGAATCAGTGTGATTCATCACATCAATAAAAGTAAGGACAAGAATCATATAATACACTCAATAGATGTAGAGAAAGCATTTGACAAAATACAGCATCCTTTCTTGATAAAAACCCTCAAGAAAGTGGGGAAAGAAGGACCATCCCTCAAGATTATGAAAGCCATATATGAAAGACCCAATGCTAATATCATCCTCAATGGGAAAAAACTGAGAGCTTTCCCCCTAAGGTCAGGAACAAGACAGGGATGTCCACTCTCACCACTGTTGTTCAACATACTATTAGAAGTCTTAGCCTCAACAATCAGACAACACAAGGAAATAAAAGGCATCCAAATCAGCCAGGAGGAGGTCAAACTTTCACTCTTAACAGATGACATGATACTCTAAATGGAAAACCCAAAAGATTCCACCAAAAAAACTGCTAGAACTGATTCATGAATTCAGCAAAGTTGCAGGATATAAAATCAATGCACAGAAATCGGTTGCATTCCTATACCCCAACAATGAAGCGACAGAAAGAGAAATCAAGGAATTGATCCCATTTGCAATTGCACCAAAAACCATAAAATACCTAGGAATCAATCTAACCAAAGAGGTGAAAAATCTGTACACGGATAACTATACAAAGCTCATGAAAGAAATTGAAGAAGATACAAAAAAATGGGAAAAGATTCCATGTTCCTGGATGGGAAGAACAAATATTGTTAAAATGTTGATACTACCCAAAGCAATCTACATATTCAATGCAATCCCTATCAAAATAACAGCAGCACTCTTCACAGAGCTAAAACAAACAATCCTGCGATTTGTATGGAACCAGAAAAGACCCTGAATAGCCAAAGCGATCTTGAAAAAGTAAACCTAAGCAGGAAGCATCACAATCCTGGACTTCAAGCTATACTACAAAGCTGTAATCATCAAGACAGTATGGTACTGGCACAAGAACAGATACTCAGATCAATGGAACAGAATAGAGAACCCAGAAATTGACCCACAAACATATGGCCAACTAATCTTTGACAAAGCAAGAAAGAACATCCAATGGAATAAAGACAGTCTCTTCAGCAAGCGGTGCTGGGAAACCTGGACAGCAACATGCAAAAGAATAAACCTGGACCACTTTCTTACACCATACACAAAAATATACTCAACATGGATGAAAGACCTAAATGTAAGATGGGAAGCCATCAAAATCTTCGAGGAGAAAGCAGGCAAAAACTTCTTTGATCTTGGCCGCAGCCACTTCTTACTCAACATGTCTCAGGAGGCAAGGGAAACAAAAGCAAACATGAAATATTGGCACCTCATCAAAATAAAAAGCTTCTGCACAGTGAAGGAAACAATCAGCAAATCTAACAGGCAACCAACGGAATGGGAGAAGACGTTTGCAAACTACATAACAGATAAAGCGTTAGTATCAAAACTCTATAAAGAACTTATCAAACTCAACACCCAAAAAACAAATAATCCAGTGAAGAAATGGGCAAAAGACATGAATAGAACTTCTCCAAAGAAGACATCCAGATAACCAACCGACACATGAAAAAAATGCTCAACGTCACTCATCACCAGGGAAATACAAATCAAAACCACGAGATACCACCTCACACCTGTCAGAATGGCTAACATTGACAACTCAGGCAAAAACAGATGTTATCGAGGACGCAGAGAAAGAGGATCTCTTTTGTATTGCTGTTGGGAATGCAAGCTAGTGCAGCCACTCTGGAAAACAGTATGGAGGTTCCTCAAAAAATTAAAAATAAAACTACCTTACGACCCAGAAATTGCACTACTAGGCATTTATCCAAGGAATACAGGTGTGCTGTTTCGAAGGGACACATGCACTCCAATGTTTATTGCAGCATTACCAACAATAGCCAAAGTATGGAAAGAACCCAAATGTCCATCGAAGGATGAATGGACAGATGAATATAAGGGAAGGGAAGCAAAAATAATATAAAAACAGGGAGGGGGACAAAACAGAAGAAACTTAAATATGGAGAACAGAGGGCTACTGGAGGGGTTGTGGGAGGGGGGATGGGCTAAATGGGTAAGGGGCATTAAGGAATCTAGTCCTGAAATCATTATTCCATTATATGCTAACTAATTTGGATGTAAATTTAAAAAAATAAAATTAAAAAAAATTTGTTAATAGTCCTGAAGCACCCTACTGTCTGTAGAGTGATACTTGGCCATTGTGTGATAAAGAAAAGCTGTTGTTTCTCTGATTGATATTGCAAGAATCTGCAACAGCCCCCACCAAAAATGTGATATACAAGGAGAGTCACCAAAAACCAAAAGCATGTTCTGGTGGCATAAACTGTTAACACATGGTACTTATATAAGTGGGGTCACAAACTTCCAACACTGCTGTTAATCTGAAGGACTTTCAACATTCCCCAACCCTGACACCTTTAAACTTGGCCACTTTCGTCTCTCCATTACGCTCTCTCCTTCTACCAACCTCCTTCTCAAAGATTCTGAAGCAAAGTGATCTCTTGTGTGAGAGAAAGAAAATTTGAGACTTTCAAAAGGTCTTTCCTGAGGTTTTTTCCTTAATGTAAGAACAGAGAAAGTAGATACCCAGGGCACCTGGGTGGGTCAGTTGGTTAAGGGTCCAACTCCACCTCAGGTCATGATCTCATGGTTTATGGGTTTGAGCCCTGCGTTGGGCTCTGTGCTGACAGCTTGGAGCCTGGAGCCTGCTTCAGATTCTGTCTCCCTCTCTCTCTGCTCCTCCCCTGCTCACACTCTGTCTCTGTCTCTCAAAAATAAATAAACATTAAAAGGAAAAAAAAAGAAGATACTAATACTCGTTGTTTTTTTTTTTAAATAACTCACCTTTTACACTAGGACTATGCACACCTTTAAATATGTCTTTCTGTTTTACCATTTTATTTTCAGGTTTCTGTCTGAACATTCAAGTCTGTTAAGTTTAGTTGGATCATAATAAAGAACTATAAGGTGCAAGTCTAGCTGGTATTTAGACAAGCTCTAACCCAACCAAAAGCGTCTTTGGGTAAGTGACTACACAAAAAACATAGCACCCAAATTTGAAGTCAAGCCTCCAGGCCTTTCTTTTTAGTGTTCCTTTACCTTATCCTCAAGTAAATATATAGAAATCATTTGTATTTAGTCTATCAATTATTTAAAATTTAACAAGTGCTTAAGAACTTTTTACGGCATGTAAGTACAGAAAAATGTTTCTGGTATATTTATAGTTAAAAAGCAAGTTTTCATTGCACCAAAATGTGTTGTACTAACTAAATAATCTGATCAAAAACAATAATTTAACCAATTCATCTTATTTATCTATTTTCTGAGAAAGTAAATATCCTTCTATTTTTTTAACTTTATGTTCAAGATCTGAATTTAAGATCTGACATTAGGAATTTTACTCATCATTAAGGGTGTTCTTTTTTGTCTCATCTTAAAAGTAAAATTTACTTCAAAAATACTCTCAAAAGATAGCTATCCATTTTAGCTGAAAGACACTGGATCTTTACATTTTAAGACCTTTCACTGAGCTTCCTCCAAAGCAAAATTTCTTATAGTATTCAATCAACTTGTGAAATATTTCAGTCTTATATAAGCTTTTCACTGATTCTAGGCAACAACATTTTGACAAACAAGTTTAGCATTGAAACCAACAGTTGCAATTCAGTAGAAAGAAGTTCTTTCTTTTTCATTTTAATAACATTTCTGCACAAATTCCAAAACGATAGGGTCCCTGTTATTCTGGGTACAATGCTCATTACTCATGTCTGCTGGGGCATTATTGGATGTATACTTTGGAATAAAGAGGGCTTTTACAATGTCTAATATGATGTCCTTTGCAATCTGTTATTAGCCTGTGCATCGCCTTGCCAGTTAATCATTCCATTATAGATTCTGAAAATCTGACTTCCCAGAGGGATTGAAATGCAGTGTGCTGCAAGATTAGAAATAGCTATATGAAAATGAAGTAAGGATAACAAATGTTGCAGATTGGTACATAAAATAATGCTTTCAAATACTGTTTGTTTTTTTCTGGAGATCTTTCAATACTTTTACTAGAAAAGAAAAAAGAGCAACAAACAGGCAGACAGATAAGAGAGCTAGGGACTTGACCACAGGTGAAGAATAAAATAAAACTAGCTTTTGTACGGAATTTTTTGGAAGCTATCCAACATAATTAAAAATCGAACTAACACATACATCAGCTCTCTGTTTACCTGCCCTGTCATCTGAGAGAAGAGGCCGATGCCTTTCGTCAGTCATCCCCAGAGCTGCACAGGGCCATTAATCTCACCACTTGTTTCTGTGTTATGGTTGATTCCCTTGCTTCTGTGTACTTTGCTGCCATCTCCAGGAAACTGTGATGACAAGAACAGCCCAAACTGGATAGTTGCTCTTGCCCTAGTAAAAAGTCCTAGGACTTTCCAAAGTGACTGTATTTGAAACCATCTTTAATAGAAAAAATTTTGGAAATTCAAAATATTTGCAGCTATCGATGGTTATTAGATCATGGACATGATATCTACTGGTTATTTATTTGGAAATAAAAGTCACACTTTAAAGTGAGAGTTTCATTAGCAAAATCTCAAATTCAGAAGAAATCCGATTAAAATAGCATGTCTAATTTCCATACTGTTAAAGATAATAGAAAAATAGTTTGTCATGAATACCTTTATTGCTGTAACAATCCAAAGAATTAATGGCAAATTGGTCTGCACTGAATATATTGAATTACTATAAATTCAAATCCTTTTTTTAATGAACAAGTTTTCTAAAGGAGACAGCACACACTGAGATTCCATTTGCTAGTGACCATAAAAGAGGGTAATAAAAAGGCTGAAGGCAGGGCAGGGATTTATGTTTTCCCTAGAAAACATCCTAAATTGGGGAAGAGGGTGTATCTAAGGCTTTTTAATTTGCTAAACTTCTGCCTGTAGGGTGGTTACTGCCCAAACAGGCCGCCTTGACTGGCACATAAAGAAAAGAAAAACAGTTCCTATAGCCCTCAGGGAAAGCTCAAGGTACTTCTCAGCCATGAACACACAGTAAGTGCACTAAGGTTCAATGTCATATATAACAAGGTGCAGACTGTTCACAATATCAGTGTAGTGAACACTAGGGACGTGACTGAATAATTTGGAGAAGAGTGTCTACTCTGACCCTGATTACTTATGTTTGATAAAAAAATATATATACAATATAGTCATTGCACAACTCTGTAGTCTACAGATAGCATCTGATATATGAACAATACATATCTACACTAAAGATAAAATAATGGATATATGACCAAGCATTTCATCTTTTAACAAAAGACTATACACCAATCCTTAGATAGTCTGGTAAAAGATATATGCTAGATGCCTGATATAAAAGAATAGACTTTTTATATATAATCAAAGAATTCCTTTTTTTTTAATTCCGGTGTAATTAGTATACAGTGTCCATTAGTTTCAAGTATACAATATAATGATTCAACAATTCTGTTTATTACTCAGTGCTCATTACTATAAATATACTCTTAATCCCCTTCACCTGTTTCACCCAGCTCCCCACTCACTTCCCCTCTAGTAACCATCAGCTTGTTCTCTATAGTTATTCTGTTTTTTGGGTTATCTTTTCCTTTGTTCATTTATTTTGTTTCTTAAATTCCACATATAAGTGAAATCATATGATATTTGTCTTTAGTCAAGGAATTCTTAACATGTGAAGTCTAGGTAGTCCTTGCTCAAGATCAGAATTTATATCATCTTTTCAACCTGCTAGATTGTATCTTTTACACCAGGGACAGTGTCTTCTTTACCTAAAACTTTAGTTCCCAACAAAATGTGCAACACAACAGACAATCTTTAAATGTTTGTTGAACTGAAATGAATATAATAAAGAAGTCACTAAAGGTTATACATTGATGATGGCTTATAAATCTTCCAAAATAACATTTTCTAATCCTTGGGTCAACTGCCATCATTTTGAAGCAAACTGCTAAACCTCTGAAGAAAAGAAAGATAGCTCACAAGCAGACTTCTCTGTAGAAATTAAACCACTGTCAATGTGAAAATAAATGTGAGAGTGGTACAAGTTAAAGTTAATAGTTTTTCTAATCCTTTTTAAAACTATTGAAAAATATATAATTGACTCAATTTACTTGAAAAGAGTTAGGCACAAAAAATAAACCATCATAAGAAAAAAATCAGCAGAAAAAATGAGTCAGCCACGTAAAGATATCTCTGTAGAATAAAGGCCTTGACTCAGAAAACAAACCAGGAAGAATTAGATAAGAGATGCCATTACGCACACACAATATATAATAGGAATATATAAAAGGAGGCAATGACTCCACTGTCCAATGAACTAAAGAATACTTGAAAGGGAGACCAATTAGACTTTACCAGAAGACTTCAGAAATTTTGTTTTTGTTTTTGTTTCTTTTGTTTGTTTGTTTGTTTGTTTTATTTAAATCCTAGTTAGTTAACATATAATGTAATAACGGTTTCAGGAGTAGAATTTAGTGACTCATCACTTGCATATAACACCCAGTGCTCATCCCCACAAGTACCCTCCTTTATGCCCATCACCCACTTAGCCCATCCCCCCACTCAACAGCCCTCCAGCAATCCTCAGTTTGTTCTCTGTATTTAAGAGTCTCTTATGGTTTGCCTCCCATTCTCTTTTTATCTTATTTTTGCTTCCCTTCCACTATGTTCATCTGTTTTGTTTCTTAAATTCCACATGAGTGAAATCGTATGATATTTGTCTTTCTCTGACTGACTTATTTCATTTAGCATACATTCTACTACCATCCATATTGCTGCAAATAGCAAGATTTCATTCTTTTTGATTGCTGAGTCATATTCCATTGTATATATATATCCCATATTTTCTTTATCCAGTTGCCATTCGATGGACATTGGGCTTTTTCCATAATTTGGCTATTGTTGACAGTACTACTATATACACTGGGGTGCATGTGCCCCTTCGAATCAGCATTTTTGTATCCTTTGGATAAAAACCTAGTAGTGCAATTGCTGGGTCGTAGGTAGTTCTATTTTTAATTTTTTGAGGAACCTCCATACTGTTTTCCAGAGGGACTGCACCAGTTTGTATTCCCACCAGCAGTGCAAAAGTGTTCCCCTTTCTCCACATCCTCCCCAATATCTGTTGTTTCCTGAGTTGTTAATTTTAGCCATTCTGACAGGTATGAGGTGATATCTCATTGTGGTTTTGATTTGTATTTCCCTTTTGATGAGTGATGTTGAGCATCTTTTCATGTCTGTTAGCCATCTGGGTGTCTGTGGAAAAGTGTCTGTTCATGCCTTTTGCCCATTTCTTCACTGGATTATTTGTTTTGTTGGGTGTGGAGTTTGATAAGTTCTTTATAGATTTTGGATACTAATCCTTTATCTGATATGTCATTTGAAATATTTTCTCCCATTCCATCATTTGCCTTTATGTTTGTTAAATGTTTCCTTTGCTGTGCAGCTTTTTTTCTTGATGAAGTCCCAGTAGTTCATTTTTGCTTTTGTTTCCCTTGCCTCCAGTGACATGTCTAGTAAGGAGTTGCTGTGGCTGAGGTCAAAGAGATTGCTGCCTGTGTTCTCCTCTAGGATTTTTATGGTTTTCTGTCTTACATTTAGGTCTTTCATCCATTTTAAGTGTATTTTTGTGTATGGTGTAAAAGTAGTCCAGGTTCATTCTTCCGTATATCACTGTCCAGTTTTCCCAACACCATTTGCTGAAAGACTGTCTTTTCCATTGGATATTCTTTCCTGCTTTGTCAAAGATTAGTTGGCCATACATTTGTGGGTCCCCTTCTGCATTCTCCATTCTGTTCCATTGATCTGAGTGTCTGTTCTTGTGCCAGTGCCATACTGTCTTGAATATTACAGTCATGTAATACAGCATGAAGTCTGGAATTGTGATGCCTCCTGCTTTGCTTTGCTTTTTCAGGATTGCTTTAGCTATTCGGGGTCTTTTCTGGTTCCCTACAAATTTTAGGATTGTTTGTTCTAGCTCTGTGAAGAATGCTACTGTTATTTTGAGAGGGATTGAATTGAATGTGTATATAGCTTTGGGTAGTATCAATATTTTAACAATATTCTTCCAATCCATGAGCATGGAATGTTTTTCCATTTCTTTGTGTCTTCTTCAATTTCTATCATAAGCTTTCTACAGTTTTCAGTGTATAGATTTTTCACCTTTTAGGTTAGGTTTATTCCTAGGTATTTTATGGGTTTTGACTCAATTGTAAATGGAATAGATTCCTTGATTTCTCATTCCACTGCTTCATTATTTGTGTATAGAAATGCAACCAATTTTTGTACATTCATTTTATATCCTGCAACTTTGTTGAATTCATGGATCAGCTCTAGCAGTTTTTTTGGTGGAGTCTCTTGGGTTTTCCATGTAGAGGATCATGTCATCTATGTAGAGTGAGTTTGACATCTTCCTTGGATGCTTTTCATTTTTATTTTTTTGTTGTTGTTTGAATGCTGAAGCTAGGACTTCCAACACCATGTTGAACAACAGTGGTGACAATGAACACCCCTCTTGTGTTCCTGACCATAGGGGGAAAGTTCTCAGTTTTTCCCAATTGAGTATGATATTAGCTGTGGGTCTTTCATATATGGCCTTTATGATCTTGAGGTATGTTCATTCTATCCCTCCTTTATTGCCTTTTTTTTTTTTTTTTTTTTTTTTTTTACCAAGAAAGGGTGCTGTATTTTTTCAAATGCCTTCTCTGCATCTGTTGATCATGTGGTTCAGGATCATGTGGTTCTTTTCCTTTTATTAATGTGATGTATCATGTTGATTTATTTGCAGATATTGAATCACTCCTGCAGCCCAGGAATAAATCCCACTTGATCGCGGTGAATAATTCTTTTAATGTATTGTTGGATTTAGTTTGATAGTATCTTCTTGAGAATTTTTTTAATGTTTATTTATTCATTTTGAAAGAGAGAGCAAACAGGGAAGGGACAGAGAGAGGAGAGAGAATCCCACACAGGCTCCACACTGTCAGTGCAGAGCCCGATGCGGAGCTCGGTCCCATGAACTGTGGGATCATGACCTGAGCCTATATAAGAGTCAATGCTTAACTGATAAGCCACTCAGACACCCCTCTTCTTGAGAATTTTTGCATTCATATTCATCAAGGAGATTGGCCTGTAATTCCCTTTTTTACTGGGGTCTTTGGTGTTGGAACCAGGGTAATGTTGGCCTCATAGAATGAGTTTGGAAGTTTTCCTATGTTGTGGAACAGTTTCAAAAGAATAGATATTATCTCTTCTTTAAATGTTTGGTAGAATTCTCCCTGGGAAACCATCCAGCCCTGGACTCTTATTTGTTGGGAGACTTTTGGTTAATGATTCAATTTCTTTACTGTTTATGGGTCTGTTCAAATTTTCTGCTTCTTCCTGTTTCAGTTTTGGTAATTTATGTGTTTCTACGAATTTGTCTATTTCTTCCAGATGGTCTAATTTTTTGGCATATAATTGCTCATAACATTCCGTTATTATGGTTTGTATTTCTGCAGTGTCAGTGATCTCTCCTCCTTCATTTGTGATTTTATTTATTTGGGTCTTTTGCTTTTTCTTTTTGATCAATATGGCTAGGGGTTTATCAATTTGTTAATTCTTTCAAAGAATCATCTCCTGGTTTCATTGATCTGTTCTACTGTTTTGTTTGTTTGTTTGTTTGTTTTTGTTTTTGTTTTCATTTCGATATCCTTGATTTCTGCTCTAACCTTTATTATGTCCCTTCTTCTGCTGGTTTTGGGCTTTATTTGCTGTTCTTTTTCCAGATTCTTTAGGTGTAATGTTTTTGAGACATTTCTTCCTTCTTTTGGAAGGCTTGGATTGCTATATACTTTCCTCTTATGACTGCCTTTGCTGCATCCCAGAGATTTTGGACTGTTGTGTTTTTATTTTCATTGGCTTTCATGTACTTTTCAATTTCCTCTTTAATTTCTGATTAACCCCAGAACTTTTTGATGAATGGAAGACTGATAGCTCATGAATTTGAAAACTATACAAGCTTGTTTTGCCATAAACAGCAAAGTCAATTTTACTTTAAAACAAAGTGGCCCACATGACACAAATGGACTAGGAAAATGAATATTCTTAAAGTCCATTCTATCTTTTTTTGTCCATTGTCTTTAGATTAAAGAATGGATAAGGCAGCTCCTGTCACTATAAATTAGTCTAAATGTAATTAGACTCTTGGCTGTCACCTGTCAGAGTATAGCTCTTCCTGCAACTCTACCAACTGCACTGGCTTCCATAAATGGACCCATGCTGAATGAATAAGGGAAGGGTCCTGTCCTTGTCCTAGTCTCATAATTAGCCTCCATCCCAGTAAGCACAAGACACAAGCAGAGGCAGACCCCATAGTTTTAATATGCCATCTGTGCAATTTATTATAGGAAGACGATGGATATCTTAATTCCAATTTTAGTACGCATGAGAAAAGCAAACCCTTTAGTGTATCAGTTGTATAACAGAACCTGTTTAGTAACACATGTGCCTGCTAAATTGTGAGAAATGTGTCTATAAAATATACATCGGCCCACTCCAAAACTGCATACCCAATGAATGCATGTGCTGATTTTCAGGATTTGTAACATATTTCCACAAGATACCAAAATTCCTCATACACCCAAAACCTCCTCAAAAACTAATGGTGCCAAAGTGATATTCAACCCAGACAATAGCTTTTAATTAATTAAACTTTCCTTCTGGCTCTTTTTCCCTTATGTATACTATGATACCAGTCTATATTTTTCTTTATTCAATAATTTTACAGATTTGTTATGATTAAATAAGATAATGTATATATAAAGTGCTTATAAATATAAAAGTACCATACAAAGTTAGCTTTTATTTTTATTGAGCTGAAAATGACTTCTCTCCAAACTTCTCAGATTTTTAAAACTGTGCCACAAATATAATCATATACCAAACTAAACTAATATACATTTTTAAACAGCTGATATTGTAGAGATAAAAAGTTAAAACTGTAGTAAAAACACTATTTGTCCAGATGAGCTAGTTGGAGTACCAGAAACCTAATACTAATCCACTCTTCCGCTAAGACACACCCAAGGGAACTAGCCCAGGCATAGGAAGGCTTAGCCTAGTGGAGAAAAAAAAAAAAAAATGCTTTATAAGAATAAGGCACCATGTGTTCACAGGGTTACCTGTGATTTGGGTAATGACTGGACTCTAGCAGGTAGCATCATAGATGGCATCTCTGGCCAGATCAATAGTAAGGCTAACAGATTATAACCAATTCCTTCCATGCCTATTCTCCTCAGTCTTTCTCCTCCATTGGAGCAGGTTATATCTTTTCTTCTAAGCAGGATAGGGAGTTCAGCTAGAGTATCATAAGGGAAATCGGTATGGACAAAACAGAAAAAGAGCTAGGAGCAAGCATTCTCCACTAAGTAATCTTTGGAGGATAAATGTGGATTCAGGAACATTGTCTCCTACAGTAATGCTGGTGCAAGAGAAATTGTGGAAGCAAAACTATTTCTGCCAGTTTCCCAGAAATTAATTCAACTTCTTACTCCTGAATGAATCAAGTCACAATGTTAGCAGTTATTTACTACTCTGTAGTGTAGAAGCATTGTACTGGATGTTAGGTGAGAATACACAACAAAAGGTCAAAAAGTTTATAGAGGTCTACAATGTTCTTGGAAAGCCTATTCAAATGACATGAATGTAACCTAATGAGTTGTTTCATCTTACACCCTATTTCAGTTAATGAGGTATCTCTACAATTATTCAGACTCACTTGGAATCTCCCAAACACCTGGAGATGAGCACCAGCATGCTGCAACCTTCACAGTGATGTGAATTGGTTTCTGATTCCTTCCACTCTCCCCTCTAAGTGCTTACAGATTGCTAGTTACAGTAGTGATGATCATGCATCACTCATAATGTTTTATTCCTTTGTCTTTATCACTGCTGTTTCACTTTAGTTCAATTACATAAAACTGAGAAATGCTCTGTCCGTTAAATGTTGAAGAACCAAAAATTTCTTTGGAAATTACATTTTAGGTTTATTTAGGAGGACACATCCCTGAAGGATTTTTCAGGAGCAAATTATCCTCTCAAGGTTAACGAAAGAAAGGGAGGGGTAAAACTATACCATAATAATGGCATTTTCCCCAATAAGTATGTAAATCCAATGAGTTTCTTAAAGAACTGGAAAAATATTTTAAAGCTGACATATAAAAATCAAAATGTGATTGTTGCTAAGATATTTGGGGTGGGGAAGGAATAGTGAAATTGTGCCTGTAAGTCATTTATATCATTAAACTAATCAATTCAATATAATAGTGGCATAGGAATAGCCAAATAAATAAGTGAAACAGATTAGAAAACTCAAAAACAGACTCAAGTATATAAAGAACTTAAAATACATAAGAAAAGTATTTCAATCTATGGGAAAGGAGAGTGTTAGTATAAGTGTATATGGAAAAAATATAAGAAAGAAAAAAAAATAAAGGCAGACCTTCACTCCATATAAAAATAAATTTTAGGTGGATTAATAGTCTAAACCTAAAAATAAAACTACAAAAATATTTTTAAAATAGGAGATTATCTATAAAACCCCAAAGTGGGGGAAATTCTTAAACAATAAAGAAAACCTGGAAGGGAAGCCATATAGAAGATAACTAAAATGTGGGGCTTTCTTATAGTAAAGCAAAAAAGAACTCTGCTTGACATAAAACACAATAAACAAAATCAAGAAGTAAACTGTATTATAAAAGAAAATATGTACAAAATTCATGACTGACAAATAGTTATATTCCTAAAGTGTAAAATGCTTCTACTGATTAATAGGCAAAACAACAAATCCTGCCATACTAAAGTGAGCAAAAGAAAATATAAAGGCAATTTAAAACAGAAGAAATGCAAGTCACCAAGACACAGATGCTCACTCAACCTCACAATAATAAGAAAAATGCAAAGTAAAATAAACAGATACCATTTTCACCCATTATTGTTGCAAACATTTAAGACTGGTATTTCCAGTGCTAATGAGGATGTGAAGCCCAGGCAATCTTATACACTGATGATGGGAGCTTGAATTGCTTCTTTTTTTGGAAAGTATCTGGCAGTCTCTGTTAAAATATTAAATGTGCATAATCTTTGACTCAGCAATTCTACTTCTAGAAATTCATCCTATTGAAACAAAATCACAAACATGAAAGAACGTATGTAGGAGAGTATTTACTGCAGCATTGTTTGTAACACCAAAGTAACTGGAAACAACCTGAGCGGCTATCAGTAAAGTTACTGTTAAGTATATTAAAGTACATCCACATGACAAAGGATCCTACAGTTATTAGAAAGGAGTTGAGTTTTTGTACTGACCTGAAAATCTAACATAAATTAGGTGGGGAAAAAATGGAAGTTGTAGGGCAATATATGTAATATGATTATATTATAGAAGAACCTCTATAAATGGGTATAATATTTGTACATGCATATGCATATATATTATAAATGGGTATATTTGTATATGCATATGCATATATATGTATTCTTGTATACACATACACAGAAAAAATATGGAAGAATACCAGGATACCCACCAAGCGTTAATATTGGTTTTATCAGGGAGATAGGATTAGAGGTAGAAGGAGAAACTAATAATTGTCTCTTCATATATGTCTCTATTTTTTTAATGTTTACAACAAACATATTAATTGTAGAACTGAAAAAACATATTAAAATTAGCAGCTGATCCTGCCATTTTACTCTTTATTTATTTATTCAATATATATTTATTGGTGCTTACGCTTAAAACTAAAATTGTGTAATTGCTGAAAAGGAAAATTCTAAATACTCCTAAACAACAAGTAAAATAATTAAACTGTTTGGGATATAGTTAGCAACAATGAAATTATTTCATTGCAGCTCTACTCAATAATTAGACTTAAAAATTGTATTGAAAGGACTTTTATGGTTAGAAAACAAACTGGTAACACAGGTCCTGTGATTTAAAAAAACCTGATATCATTTATTCTATGCTCCATGACATAAAACAAAATTTTGTAAGTGTTTAACAAGATTCAGAACTTTTTCTTTTTATACTCTACCTCAGTTATTCTATAGACCCATCATTCTATGAGGAAATAAGGAGACCTGCCCAAAGAGAAGAATGTAAATCTAAATTTTCACACAGACTATAAGTTTGTTTCCTGCACTCTGGATAGCTATTGCATTAATAAGAAGCCCAGAAGTTCAACTCTTCAAGTTCTCCTAAGAGAAGTCACAAGCAGATTGAACATAATAGAATAGGTGCCAAAAATTGACTTGAAAGACTTAATATGTATGAGAGGCTTTCTAGGGAATGTATTATCTAGCCATCCCTCCATGTTCTCCAGGCCCTCTATTTACTGTTTATATTATTTCCTCCATTCCTTCATTTTTTTTAGGGGGTGGAGGAGGGGAGGTCCTTGGGGAGCTCAGAAATAAATGTACAATAACTAACATCTTTATAGGTTCCTGATATCATCTTTCTATTTTACTTTAATTTATAATTTATCTGACTCTTTTAAAATTTTTCTTTCCATTTTTTTCTTTTTTTCAAGTGCTCTGATGTATTATTTTAAAAAAAAGAAGATAACTCCTTAACTTTATTACTATATTTTAATAAATACTAAAAGTAAGTACAAATTGAGACAGCTTTACACAAGGAAAGAATAACTAAATAGATTTACCAACTTTCATTATTCATAAAGGTGCATTTATGCCATTTTTGAAAGATTATTTTCCATTTTTTTCTAACTATGCAAACACAAATAGTTTTGTGAAAATTCTACAAAAGGGATGCTTTGGTCTGAATGTGTGTGTCCTCCCCCAAAAACAAACAAAAAAATTCATAGGTTTGAATCTTAACCCCCAAAGTGATGGTATTAAGAGGTGAGACCTTTTGAGATAATTAGGTCATGAGGACAGAGTCCTCCTGATTGGGATTAGTGCCTCTGTGAAAGAGACCCCAGGGAGTTAGCAAGAGGGAGCTTTTAGCATGTGAGAACACAGCCAGAAGTCAGCAGTCTGCAACCCAGAAAAGGGCTCTCACCAGAGTCCCACCATGCTGGCACCCTCCTCTTAAGACTTTTAGCCTATAGAACTGTGAGAAAATAAGTTTCTGTTTTTTATAAACTCCTTAGTCTGTGTTTTTTGTTATAGCAGCAAAACAGGCTAAGACAAGGGGGGACGACCTATTTCCTTAATTGGACCTCTCAATAAATTAGGTTCTCTAATGATGTGTCCCCAAGATAAGTCATTACTATTAAAAATCTAACAGAATTCAGACTTTCCATGTGACTTGTGAGAGTAACAGCACATGTATTAATTGGATGTCATCCAATTAATCTGAGGGTTTGGCCATTCATTTTAAGGAAAAAAGGATCTCTTTGGGTTCTTCTGCTGGTAATAATAGATTCTTAGAGGGAAAAAAAATCTGGTCAGAAAGTATTTATTTGCCTGCAGTACTCTATTTAAGAATTCTCTCATTTTTCCCCAAAAGAACTTCGATTGTAGAGAAGCATGGAGTTCTGCCCCCATTTTACAATTCTCTCTTCTCAGTTTTTTGAGCTATTTAAAGTTTAAAGTTGTATTAGACTAGTTTTGTTATAGAACATCTGATTCTGACTACTGACTCATGGAATTTATTTTCAATATAAGTGAGAACTTCTACTGCATAAGATGTGATTTTAGAACAGTCTGGGTCAGAATCAGGAAGATTTATAAGAACTATATCTAAAAGAGGTTTACTATAATTCCCTATGTTTTCATGGTTCTTTGGAGTTTCAGAGTATCAAATTTCATTTATTCCATACAATAACCCCGAATCATGTATTATCGCTATTCGGAAAAACAAGAAAACTGGGGTTCATGGAAGAAAAGTGGTTTACCTGGTTTCTTAAAGGTAAGAAATATCAAAGATCATGAGCATGATCCCATTCTTAGTTCCCTTGATTCAACTGAAACAAAATTGAAATTTTCAAAAGATTTATTAAAATTTGGGGAATAGGGGCTCCTGGGTGGCTCAGTTGGTTAAGCATCTGACTTCAGCTCAGGTCATAATCTCATCGTTTGTGAATTTGAGCTCCATATCGGGCTCTTCACTGACCATGTGGAGCCTGCTTGGGATTCTCTCTCTCTCTCTCTCTCTCTCTTTCTCTTTACCTCTCTGTTTGCCCCTCCCCCACTTGCACTCTCTGTCTCAAAATAAATAAATAAATTTAAAGTTAGAGGATTGCACGAAGGTAAATATGATGGCTTCTCCTGGGTTGCTATAGAAATACTTCCAATAATGGGAATGTCTTCAAGTACATCTACACTACCCAGAGTGTAGGTCCAGTCAAGAGGAAGAGAATCCCTGCCTACTTCAGCCTCACATCCACCTTCTAAATTCCCATTTGCTTTCTCAGACTTTCTGAAGAGTCAATATCCACTTTCTCTAGGGGTAAGTACCAATAACTCTACACAGGGCCCATGATTGTCAACTGGGAAATTCTCTAAATACACAGAGTGTTCCTCCAATTCTGGATGTTCAGCTCCAACAATCTGGTCCCACCTGGTCACATGGAGCCTGCCCAATCCATTCTCCTTTAACAAGAATCCCTCCAGTCCCAGGGAGACAAGGCTTGTGTGATCTTCCTGCAGTCTTCAGATTTTCCACTTAATCTATCAGAAGTTGCTTAAAGAAGACCATGCATTCCAGGACCAAGCAGTGATATCTATTCAGAGAGCTTTCTAAATCAATACTTAAAGAAACACTTCTATCTTCAACCTTCTACCCCTTAAAACTCAAAGAATCTTCAGAAACCTAAAACTTACAAAATATATACCCAATTTATAAAATCTTAAAAATAACACTTATCTTTTTAGAATATCTGCATTTAAATTATTTCATAATATCTTTTCAAAACAATGGGTGGATAATCATTTGCTTCTTACAACTAAAAGACCTACTATAGTGTTTTTGGTTTTTAGATTTTGGTGGGTTTGGGGCTTTGTGGGGTTTTTCCTCCCTTTTCACCTCATAACAAAGAATCAGTCTTCCTCAAAGAAAAACTTAAGTACCTGGGCAACAGAAAACTGCAACTTGGAAATGTTAACTTTTCCATCTTCTTACCATCAAGGTCTAGACTCCTCAGACCTTTACAACTGAAATTTTCTGATATATTCCTTTTTACCTTCTCACTTACTACATGCAGAGCTCTAATTGCCTTGAAAAGTGCAATATAAACAGAGATGAAAAGAAGTAATACATCTATCCGGATCCTTTGTGTCCTCAATATCGTGTGCAGTAGTGTAGACATTGAAGAAATATGGGATGGGGTGCCTGGGTGGCTCAGTCAAGCAAGTGTCTGACTCTTGATCTTAGCTCAGGTCTTGATCTTAAGATTGTGAGTTCAAGCCCTGCATTGGGCTCCACGCTGGGCATTAAGCCTACTTAAAAAAAAATAGTATGGATGGATGGATAGATGGACAAATAAACAAAGAACAAACTCAGTGTGACCCAACTACTTAACTATTGCTCTAGAACTTAAAACAGCAATGATTTATTATTTCTTAAGAATCTATGGGCTGGCTGGGGAGATTTTCTTCTGGTTTTGCCTGGCCTTATTCATTCGGTTATATTTAGCAGCAGGATCAATAGGCATGAAAGAACCAAGACAGCCCTATTCAGATGTCTGGTAGTTGGTACTGGCTATTAAATGGGATGCCCTGGTTTTATTCAACATGGTCCCTCATCTTCTAATAAGTTAGACAGTTTCCTGATGTGGCAGAGTCCAGGCAGCATTCTAAGGGTAAAGGCAAAAACTGCAAGACCTCTTGAGTCCTAGGCTTTGAAACTCACAAAGTATTACCTCTGTCACACATGTCAGTCAAAGAAAGAGATAAGGCCAATCCACAGAGGGATGTGAAAATGTATTCCACATCTGGAAGGGAGGAGCTGCAAAGGATCTGCAGTCCACCTTCTGGTCATACTTACTTACATTCCTTGTATGTGCAAAATTACTCACACCCTCTCAAGACCCCCAAAAGTCTTATCTGATCACAGCATCTCAAAATCCAATATGTATAATCTGTACCCATATTTAATTTACCACCTACCCATGCACCATGAGACCAGCATCTTTAAGAATAATCTGTAAGAACTTTAGCCTATTAGTAACCAACTTTCTAGGCTTCATCATTTCACTCTTGCTTTGCATCACTTCTTCCCAAATTGACAGTGTATTTCTCTAACACCTGACCTCTTGCTCTGCCTACCACTTTTTTCTTCCACATTTGCCCCTCCTGTCAGCTGATACAATTTGTCTGGAATAACCCTAGGAATCTTCTCAGAAGCATATTACTCTCTTCAGTGCCTTCTTGCCACGTCTCTTGGTAACTAACCCATCCCAACAACCCTAATGTAGCTGGCAGGAGGTATCAGACATACTGGAGGAATTAATCTTTTGAAATGTTTATAAACTGCTTAGAAAATCAAAGCAGTTGAATCGTATTTATTATTGCAGAATGATTTGTAGTTTAACACTTCAGTGCTTCACTCACCTGTCTATAAAATAGAATAAACAATTTGCCTAGGGCTGTAGCTTATCTCCCACTTATTGACAAATTGTTTCTGGGAGGATTTCCAAAGACATTGCTATGTATTTTATTTTTGTATCCCATGAAAAAAACTGCTTTATTTATACATTTTAATTGGCATGCTTAATTACATGGTATAATCATCTTCTGATCTACACCTCAAAACGGTTTGATCAAGAACAATCACTTTTCTTAAATTTGACAGAACTCACTTACAACTAGCTTTCTAGAGAATAACTTCTGCTTAAAAAATTGCTACTCATGTTCCATTTTGCACTCTTATAATAACTGTGGCCCTGATTCATTATGATAAAAAGAACTAGAAATGGGTATACTTTTTCTTTTCAAACAGACTTCTGAGATATTCATTTCACATACCTAAAGCAAGTTGAATGAGGTAACCAAACCACCACTGTTATTCTTTTTGCTAAAAATAGAGTCAAAGCAGATAAATGAACTTCATTTCTCAGGTGTAATTCCTTAGTCTCCATAATCCATGGGTTCTGCCCAAAAGTAAAACACTGTGCAGTATAATTTATAATTGGAGCTATTTGATTAGAAACAGAAGTTATTTTCTGTGCCTAACATAGTTTAAAATGTGTGACATCCTATGTCCCTGCCTATTTGCAATTTCACTTTGATAATGCTCCACTAAATTAACTTTAAGTTTTCATGCTTGAAAATTATTTTTAGGTATAACTTAAACACCAGCTATGTATTCTTACATCTGTTTATGCTGAATAACTATTAAAATAACCATATTTATTTTTCAAAAGATGTAGTTGAGCACATTCTAAACATCTCACTAAGCCAAACATAATTGATGTACTTATTTGACAAACATTTACTGCCAGTGTACAGAAGATAACAGCAATGATAAGACAAACTCCTTGCCTTAATTGAACTTACATCCTAGAAAGCAGAGAAAGTCAGTAAACAAATAAGCAAGTAAACGTAGTAAATCAAGGTTAGTGCTATGAGGAAGTAATATAACAGGAAGAAGATATACTGAGTACCAGCTCAGGGGAGGGGGAGAACAAGTTACTATGTTGTGTAGCAGTAATGCCCACTAGATACAAATGAGGCTATAGTGACTGGTGAGTTTATTTCAGCCCAGGTAAATTGACCTCCTAAATATAGTTCTAACTCTGATAGGGCTCTCTCTTCCTCCCTCTTGGATTATGTAGCACATAAGTGTCTCCTTTGTCTCACATATTAGTGATCTCAGCACACCAATATTGGACAATCATCTAGGTTCTTAACCTCCTGGTACCTGCCTTAATTCCACTGGCTTAATTATCATGAACCAATTTACACAAAGATTGCCTTTCCCTTTAGAGATTTATCTTTGAATGTACTCTATTCAAGAAGGCAGTCAAGTCAGACTCCTTGAGTTTGTAGGACTTCATTTGGATAAGACATTAAGGTTATTTGCTGAGTTTTTCACTGCTATTATTATTATGGGGTGTGTGTGTGTGTGTGTGTGTGTGAAGATGGATAAGGTCTTTTCTCTTTCCTATTCAAAGTCAGAAAACAGAACTGAAAAAAATTCCAGAGGCCAAAAAATAAGCAAAAAAAAAACTGAGAAAAAAAATTGCACTCACTCTATGTAAGAATAATCTGAGTTACCACCAAAATAAAATTGCTGATGTCTCTTACTTGATTTGGAGACATTTCAGTTATATGCAGATTATGTTTTAAGATCATTACATTAATTCTTAGCCAAAATCTGTTACTTCACACCAAGTTCCATTCTCTTCACAAAGCCCATCAGTGTGTGGCTTTAGCCATCTAAATTCCTATCAGTGTTTCTGAACATGATCCTTCTCAAGACCACCATCTTAATTGTTTTTGAGTTGATATGTTTCCTATGCAGTTGCTTTGAACTTCATGGATATTTGCTCTTCTGATCTCTACCTCCTACACACAGAACTGAAACCATAATTCTACTTAACCTCATCACCCATCTTAAGAAGTTATAGTTTCTTATGTGATTTTCTACTTCTAATCCTAAATCTAGAGACTTTTGTGAATATTAATCAGTGTGCAACATTGCACTACAGCAATGTCGAAAACATGAAGATCATACAAAATGACTGAATCATATTATTTAAATATAAGAGATTTAGTTAGGATCTATGAAGGAGAAATAATCCTAAATTATAGCCATTCAGTTTAATTGAGAATATGGCACTATAGGTAAGTATTGTTTCAAGTAGTGGAGAGGATTATGTGAACTGCTCCAAAAAACCAGTAAGGCTTCTGGCTCCTGTGGTTATGCTTAGTCTACCAGCTTGCTCTGTTTTCCACTGTGGTATGCCTGCAGATAAATACTTTGGAAGAAATGTTTACTCTGGGCTTTTGCTGGATCACAACCACAAAAGTGATCAACTAGAACAGAGAAAATTAAAAAGTTTAAGGATTAAAGAGTTTGTTAATTTCAAGGAGAATGAATATTGTGAATACCTACAAACTTTTCTTAATGGAAAATGGCTTTTGAGTTAGAGAAGTATTAGAATGAAATTACTATTCCCTCCTACTCTACTTTCTCATTGTATGATAAATGATAGTCAGGTTTGCTGCATTGGCCAATTTCCATATTTTTGAGATATTTTTCTGGTGGCCATTGTTATACAGAGTCAGCTTATCATTTAAACTGCCTATTGACAATTTTTCTTCTCTCTCTCTGCAATATAGGATTTTTAAAAACTATACTGCAATTTGAAAGTTAGATATTCATTGCCACATTACTATTATGAGAGAGACTATCTAGTCAAAAACAACACAGAAATGTGCTGGCCAAAGTAACAGAGGACTATAAAAGATTAGCAGCTGCCAAGCAATAAATTAGTTGCTTATTTCTATTTATTCAGATGAAAAAAAAAAGAAAACAAAAGATAGAGAACCAATAGATTAAATGGATAGGTATGTATATGACTATATTATTTTTCCTATGGTCATCAATAGTTTTTCCCTTTACTAGACTTGTTTTAGTTGGAACTTGTTTAGATTTGTAATCTCTAGGAATGAATGACAAATAAGGATAGTGATTTTACTAATCCTCTAAATTAATAGGCCATTATACTGTGGTATAATTTCTCTTCAGAAAAGACTTTTTTAAAAGTAAGTTAAGAGATTGCTGATTTTCATTTGAGAAAATTTTATTATGGCAAACTTTGCTTTCTCAACTTTAGTTTAACATTATACTGAAATGTAACAGTGCAATAAATTTTCCAACTCATCTCAGCCTATACTAAGACTTCTCTAAATTGTTGGGAACAGCCATTCCTTGGCTGGTTTTTCGATGCTTTGTGTCCAGTGAAAAAAAAGATAAGATATAATATTTACATCTTCAGTTCTATTTCTAGTAAACTTACCTGTTTTGATGAAACTCAAACTATTTGCTGCTAAGCCACTTATGAAAACAGAAGCATTGTAGGGGGCTTAGTCAGTTAAGCAGCCGACTTCAGCCCAGGTCATGATCTTGCAGTCTGTGGGTTTGAGCCCCCACATTGGGGTCTGTGCTGGCAGCTCAGAGCTTGGAGCCTGCTTCTAATTCTGTGTCTCCCTCTCTCTCTCTGCCTCTCCTCTGCTTGCTCTCTCTCTCTCTCTCTCTCAAATAATAAACATTAATTTTTTTAAAAGAAACATTGTAAACTCCTAGGTTTTAAAATTTTTATTCGTTCATTTATTTAGCATGCTTGAAATGTGCAAAGTATTTCCCTAAACACTAATGCGGGGATTGAGGAAGGTTGCTGTGGCTTAAGATTGTTCTGTTCCTCTTACAAACCACATTTCAGGAAGAGAAAATGTAGACATTGCATGTAAATACCATGCCTGGTATTTCTACAGTTTTCTGTGTCATGGACTAATGATTCCCAGACACATATCATCAATTTACCTGCAACATGACTACTGCTGACTAAGTATGTACCCTTTATTCTGAAAGAAAGATACACACACACTATCCAAAATAGCAGAAGATTTCAGGGTGACATTAATACATTGTCAAAAATTTAAACTAATATTTGCCTCATTTTTCTTACTCATATGTATTCTCTTAGAACCTAGACTCTTCCATGGATAGAAATCATGAGGCACCTCTTGAGATTACTGAATGTATGGCCTTAAAAAAGTGAACACAACCTCCAAAGTTTTAGATTTAAAGTCAAGCTGTACCTAAACCACAGGGGAAATCTGATTCTCTTTGTATTATCATTTTTTCACCATACCACTTTATGCATGGTCTGTCGTGGAATTTTCCTCTGAAGTACAGGCAAAATTTCTGTCATTAGGGGATTACTGTTGTGTGAAGTCAGCAAGTGCATTTCAAACTTTGAAATTTGCATTAAAGGAATTATATCCACAGTCAGTAATTACAGTACACAATAAAGCCCTGGCTTAATAGGTTCAAGGACAGTGCCATCGTGGTACTTATAATACCTACTTGCTATAACAACTTTATGTAAACATGATCTCAAGTAAGTGTTCATTTCATAATGACTTTTGCTATCAATACTAAATCCACTTAGTTACTAGAAACTGTCAATACGTCCTTCACCTCACATGTACTTTAGTGACAAGTTCCACTTCTCCAGCTTGTTATTTATTTGTTAGTTTTATTGACTTAAATTCCTTCTCTGCTTCTACTTATATGTTTAGAGGAGAATGATATTAGCACAGACTTTGTGACAAAGATGCAATGAACTGCTTAGTGTGATCACTACTGGATCAATCTGTAAGGTCAAGGGAGAATGGAGGGATATAAATATATCAAGACATATTTGCCATTATTCGTAATTTACGTGACACCAATTGCCAGGAATGTAATTTTCAAATTCAGTTAATATTTTCTTTTCAGATAATAAAGAATACAATCCTGTCATTGAACAAATATTTCTTCACACCTACTATGTGCTTGCCACTGTGTTAAATGTTACGGATAGAAAGATGAAAAAGACATTCTTTTTCTTTACAGCCTAAAGGGGGAAAGAAAAAAATTTTTAAATAATCATACTATAATGTAATGAGTACTAAAGTAGAAATATGAATGTTTTGAGTTTTGAATTTTTTGTTTTTGGTGTATATAATAACAACTTCCTCCTAAGAAGAGGCTATAAAATGAAATCTTTGATGAGATTCCATAGGCAAATTTAAATAGAATGTGGAGTTAAACTGCTTTGCATAATAGATGAAGAAGAATTTGACAATTTAGGAGAGAGGTCTACCATATTCACAAATACTTGGTGTACAGGATTTGTGTTGCCAAAAATAACAAAGCTAAATTACATAAAAGTATTGATGTGGTGTGGGTCAAATGTACAGCTGTATATTTGAAGACAAAAAGGCATAAAAGGGTGTGAATAAGTAGTTGAAGAAGTTAGAAGTTATTAAGAGATGAAGCCAGACGGATGTTCCGGGGTGAGAATAGAAAGGACTCTGTGTATCATGTAAAGGAGTTTGGTTTTATGCTGAACGTTACAGTAAGGAACTATGGAATGTGTTTATGCCTGAGTATATATAATCAAATTTCTGTATTTCAGGACTTGGATGTCCCACAGGCACTTCAAATTCAACATGATCAAACTTTAACTCATCCCCAAGCCATTACTTTAAACCTACCATTTCTATGGTTCTTAATTCCTCCCACTCTTTTACCTTCCCAAACCTACCTCTTAAAATCCTGCAAGGCTAACTACTTTTCTCACTGTTCACTTCCCTAACTCTATTTCAGGCCATCACTGTCTCCCACCTGAATTATTACAACTGGTCTCCCTCTTCAAATTGATCAATTTCACCCCATTGCCCACAGAAAGATAAATTTTTCTAAAATGCAAAATAAATCATAGCTTCCTGTTTGTCTTCTGCTTTTCTTAGAAGAGATTCCCAGTCTCTTAAAATTGATTTAGACAGTGCTGACTGATCAGGCTCTTGATTCCTTCTCCAGCTTTACTTCATCCCACTTTCTTTACACTCTTCAGTTCAACCATATTGGATTTCTTTTAGTCCATAAAATGCTTCCCACTACTTCAGAGCCTTCAACAGGGGCTATGTCTTTTATACAGAACATATTCCTGGGGCACTTGGGTGGCTTAGTTGGTTAAGCATCCAACTTCAGCTCAGGTCATGATCTCATGGTTTGTGGGTTCAAGCCCCATGTTGGGGTCTGTGCTGACAGCTCAGAGCCTGGAGCCTGCTTCAGATTCTGTGTCTCCCTCTCTCAGTCTCTACCCACCCCCCCCACCCCCAGCTTGCACTCTCTCTCTCTCTCAAAAATAAATAAATAAATAAATAAATAAATAAATAGAACATATTCCATAATTTTGTGGTCTCTCTATGCATGAACTTCTCCTAGGAAGTCTCTCCAATTGTCCTCAAGTGTAAATTAGATTGTCCCTATATGGCTATCTAATACCTTGTATTTTTCTTATCATAACACTTAACATGCTGTTTTATAATTTCCCATTAATGTGATATGTTCCCAGTAAATTAATTTCTCTACTAACACAAAGACTAACTATGTCTTTTTGCCGGTGGTATCTCTAGGGCATACCATACCCGGCACAGATATAGGAACTCAATAAATGTTTGTTAAATGATGACTTTATATCAACAGGTTGTAGTGTGAGAGAGATCAAAGGAAGGTATTTTGGTAGAACTTGGTAACTACCTAGATAGATGTAAGAAGTAAGGGGAAAAAGAAAGTTAAGGATGATTCCCGGTTTTAGATCTTAGATCACAGTGATGCCAATAAAAGAGGAAACACAAAAGAAGCGAGTTTGTGTGTAGAAAAGGTACAATAAGGTTGTAGAGAAATTGGAAGGTTAATTTTTAAAACATTTCATTTGAGAGAAATGTAGATCCAAACACTGGTTGAGAACCTCCTATTGGAAGCAAAACTCTGAAAAATCAGGGAAGAAGTAGGAAATAGATACAAAGTTGAAAGTCTTTGGGGTAGTGGAAGTCCTAGGAAGGGATAAAATTGAGAAACAACAGTATGAAGAGTAAAAAGGGAAAGACAATGAGGATGGCACCTGAAGAGCACCAATGTTAAGGATTAGGCTAAAGAATGGAAGCCATAGTACTTATGGCTAAAAATGTCAGACTGAACACATTCATCTATTTTTGGTCCATCCATGCCACATTAAAATAAGAATACAGATATTTTCATTTCTAAGTATAGCTCATAAGGACAAGCAGAACAGAAATGTGGCAAGAAGAACATACAACTTAGGAAGGTGATAAGTATTTGGACAAATGGTAAATAATTTAGCAAGCTGGGTGGGGAAAAAAAACACCACCAGAATCTTATCCAGTATTAAGCATGCCCAAGAACTAAGCCAATTTATGTAACATCTTCCTAAAAGGATCAGTAAGAACTGTCAGCACTATAAACTTCAGAAAGTTGGAGTAAATCTCTACCCCACATGTCCAGTGCTTCCATATATTTTTTTTAGCTGCCAACTCTTCTAAGTATAAGCAGACAAACAAATATTACTGAACAACAAAAGAGAATTTCTACTATGAAATGCAAAAATCAAAACAGTTAAATAGAAGTTGGAGGGAACTGACTTTCCATGGAAAATAAAACTCCAAAGAAAATTACTTTTAATATCCTTAGGTAGAAAATAAATAAAAAGGCACAACCACGAATAAGAACAGCATACCATTAAAAAAAAAAAAAAAAGAACATTGTGAAAACAAAAAGAGGAGCAGATTCCTGGAAAATTAGAACTTTGATAGTGGAAATGAAAAATCAAAAAGATAAGTTTGAAGAGAAACTTAGGAAATATTCTAGAAAGTTGGGCAAAAAGATAGAGACCAAATAAAGTTAAGAAAATTGCAGGTGTGGCTTAGAGGCTATAATAAAACTGGAGTTCCACAAACAGAAGACAGAGAAAAGAGAAAAGAAAGAGAAGACAACCAATTGTATTAGTTTCCTATGGCTGCTGTAACAGTTTCCTATGGCTTAAAAAAACACAAATTTATTGTTTTACAGTACTAGAGGCCAGAAGATTAAAGCCAGTGTCACAGGGCTGACATCAAAGTGTTGACAGGGCTGGTTCCTTCTGGAGGCTCCAGGAAGAAGTCCAGCTTATAGCAACCACGAATTCCTTCTCATGTGGTTCCCTTCCTCCATCCTCAAAATACATTACTATTATCTCTGCTTCTGTCATCATATGGTCTTCTCTATGACTCTAACCCCTTCTGCATACCTCTTGTAAGAACTATTATGATTACATCGGCCCAGTTGAATAATCCATAATAATCTTCCTATCTCAAGATAATTAACTTGACCACATCTGAAAAGTCCTTTTGACTTATATATAAGGTAAAATTCACGGGTTCTAGAGATTAGGACATGGATATCTTGACAGGAAGGGGGGATGGTGTTGGAGAGCATTATTCAGCCTACCAAACTATTGATGAAATAATCATGAAAATTTCCCCACAGCTGAAAGATCTGAGTTGAAGATTAAATTAAAAATGTACCTTATTGGGGTGCCTGGGTGGGTCAGTCAGTTGAGAGTCTAATTCTTGATTTTTGCTCATGTTATGATCCCAGGGTCATGGGATTGAGCCCCATCTCGGGCTCCATTCTGAATGTAGAGCCTGCTTAGGATTCTCTCTCTCTCTCTGTCTCTCTCTCTCTACCTCTCTCCCCACTCACTCTCTCTCTCTCTTTCTCTCTAAAATATAAATGCATACATACATACATACATACATGCATACACCTTACTTCCCAGCACAGTGATGAAAACAGAGACATGATAAAGCACAGTATAATGAAATTGTAGAATATCAGAAACATATAAAGATAACATAAACTACAATATAAATTATAATGATATAAGTCTTCCAAAGAGCACATTGGACATTAGAAGATATTGGAAAGTAATTATTTCTAACCTACTATCCCATAACCAACTAAACTATTATTCAAGTGTCAAGTTAGTGTAACCTTGATACCAAAATCTAACAAAGATGCAAGAAATGAAAATTACAAGCCAATATTTCTCATAGATTAAAAAGATCTAAATGAAATATTAACAAATCAAATCTACCAATATATTAACAGGTTAAAATATCAACACCAAGTAGGGTTTATCCCCACAATGCAAGATTGACTTAACATTTGAAATATAATGAATGTAAATTACTACATCAACATAACAAAGGAGAAAAACAATATAGCAATAGACTATGAAAATATAATTGATAAAATTCAACATCTGTTCATGATAAAAATTCTAAGCAAATTAGCAATACAAAAGAAGTTTATCAATCCAATAAAGGGCACCAAAGAAAAAAATTACAGATATAATACTATAATTAATGGTGAAATACAGAACACCCCCTCCCCCATAAGAAAAAGTAGAGCCAGAGTAATCCCCACAATCACAACTCTATTCAGCACTGTTTTGGAGGTCCAAACCACTACTATAAGGTTAGGAAAACATGTAAAAGGTATAAATATTAGAATGAAAGAAATAAAACTGTTATTATTTGGAGATGATATTTTTGTATATGTGTAAAATTCAAAATAATCTACAAATTGTTTGAATTAATAAGTACATTGAATAAATTCACCAGATAGGAGTTCAACATACAAAAATTAGTTGGATTTTATTTGCTAGCAACAAACGATTGACAAATGAAATTCTTTTAAATACCATTTCCAAAATCATCAAAAAATATAAAATACTTAGGAATGAACCCAATAAATTTACAACATATCCAACAAAATTTGGATAAAATCGTTATATTGGAAACTATAAACACTGATGAGAGAAAGTGAAAAACATCTGAATAAGTGGAATAACATGTTTGTGGATTAGAAGAATCAATATTGCTAAAATGTCAAATCTTATCCCAAATGATCTATAGATTTGATTCAATCCCGATTATATCACTGGCTTTCTATATTTTATTTTTGCTTCTTGTTTTTTTGTTTGTTTGTTTGGTTTTTTGGTGGACATTGACAAGCTAATTTTAAAATTTATATGAAGATATGCAGACAACCCTGAAGAGCCAAGATGACCTTGAAGAATTAAGCTGGAGGATTTATACTTCTAGCTAATCAAATCTGCTATAAATCTACAGCAATCAAGGCAATGTTACTGATTCAAGGAGAGGTAAATAGACAAATAGAACTGAGTTCAGAAAGAACCCCACACATATATAGTCACCTGATTTACTAAAAATGTCACTGCAATTCAGTGGGGAACACAATATTTTTCTCAATAAAGGATGCTAAACATTGGGTATCCATATAGAAAAAAAGTGAACCTGAATCCATACTTTGCATTATATTCAAAAATTTAATTTTAAGTTAATCATAGACTTAAATGTCAAATGTAAAATGTTGTTTGAGAAAGCTTCCAAAAGAGGGGCACCTGGGTGTCTCAGCCAGTTGATCGTTGAACTCTTGATTTTGACTCAGGTCATGACCCTAGGGTCATGAGATCAAGCCCCATATCAGGCTCCATGCTGAGTGTGAAGCCTGCCTAAGATTCTCTCTCTCCCTCTCCCCCCTCCCCCCACTCATCTCTCTCTCTAAAATAAAATAAATTTTAAAAAATAAAAATAAATAAAAAATAAAAAGCTTCCAAAAGAAAATATAAGCTAATATTTTGTGACCTATTCATACAATGTAATATTAAATAGCAAAAAAAAGGAAAATTATTGGAAAACACAACTATATGAATGAATCTCAAAAACATATGGAGTGAAAAAAATAAATGCAAAAAAGTACATACTATATGATTCCATTTTTATGACATTCAAGAAGGCAAAATTGATCCAAGTCATAGCAGTCAGAATAATGGTAACTCCTGAAGAGTGGATACTGACTACCACGGGGCACTAAAAAACCTTTTTGACTAATGAAGTGTTCCATATCTTCATTTGGGTGGTGTATATAAGTAAATATATAAATTGTCAAACTGTACCTTTAGAGGCTGTGTGATACTATAGATAAATTTTATCTTAATAAAATTTGAAAGGCTTAATTAATATTTCAGGGTAGGATAAAAACATAATTTTATACATGTAAAGGTACAAACTAGGCTTTCTATGAAATCTATTTGAGAACATATTCTACAAAATAAGACAGCAAACCAACAATGAGGAAGACCTAGAATAGAAACAACCAAGGATAGAAGGTGAAGGAATCCCCAGAATAATGATAAATCCCAGAATGTCAACTGTACACCCAATAGGGAGGGAAAATTGTCCAGACTGGAGTAAGCTCTTGGGGAGTGACTCCAAAAATATTAATTTGATAGAAACCCTGATACAACTGAACATCTAAGGAGATAATTTAGGCAACTTAAGAGAATCTGAGGTTTCATTAATGAAAGGTACATAGAAGAGCAAAATCAACAAATAAGACAACTATTTTTTGAAGAAAACCATAAATTGCATAGGAAAATTAATGTACAGATAGTTTACTACCTAACTCAGCTCTCTGAACAGCATTTACATGGTAATAATTATGTAATCCCTAAATACCTAGCCAACTACAATATAAATACAAAAGGGGTTAAATAATCAGCTAAAGGGTAAAAGTTCCTCTAGGGTGAAGGGAAGGATGGAAAGCATGTCTGGAGACTTGTTTTTTATAGTAAACCTGGCAGCATATTTCATCTCCTTAAATGATGTGCATGTACAATTTTTATTTAAATAAAATCTTCAAAAGTTTTCAAAAAGAGGATGAGAATGATGCAAAAGAGATTAAGAGGTAATCAGTCAGGAGATGAACTTCGGGAGGACTAATAGCTGGATTGAGTGATAGATTGCTGCTGAACATGGTCTAGATGGAATAACTCAAGATTTTCAAATTAAATTTTCAATGCTATACCCTTGCATTTTAATCCTATCATTTTTCAGAGTAAGACAACCTTTCTTTTTGAAACTCCTTTTAAATGCAAAATGCTTTAAATAATTTGAGAAACATTCTGTCAGCAATTTATTCTTGCTGTGAAAAGAAATTTCCATCTCTCTCCCTATTATTGCTATCTCTCAACACATTCAGCAGAGAAGCTATTACTTATTAAAGCAGATGCCATTCCCTAAGAGTTTTTAGGAATTATAAACAATTACAGGAAAGAGAAGTGTTTCCATTACCAAAGGCAATAATGATGGAATTCACTATTGAATATGCCAGCAAGATCATAGAGTTTAGAGAACAAGCACAGTGTTTTAACCTTTATTGTAGCTGATAGAAGATGATTCAGTATTCTATTATCCACACTGACAAGTGATTTATTGGGATACTTTCTTTTCTTCCAAACTGTTTTAAACCATTGTTTTTTTTCTCCAATTGCACTGATTTTTCATCTTAGTGCATGTACGAGGCTGTAAACATTTGAGCCATCATTTAAAAAAATAAAGCCAACAACAACATTCTCAGCTCTAGAGATATATACACTTTGTTAATGCTATACTACAAATGGAAGTTTGCCTTATTGCATGCCAAAACAGCTTTTAGGCAGACTTTTTTAACAGACTTGTCTCAAAGTAACCAAAGAGTTAGGAAAATCCTACTTACATTTCCCTCAAATTCTGCTTTCTAAAATCTTGTTTGAGAAAAGCCACTGTGTGCTGAGCCAAATACTCTTGCTAAAAGAGAAAATTCCTTGAAAATAGAATTCCCAAACATTGAAGGATGCAGGAAGCAGATTAAAGGCTGATAGTGGAACTGTGATGATTATGTATGTGCCATTTTTCAGGCTTGAAATCCTAGCATGCATTTCCCTTGCCCTCAAGGGAGGTGAGATTGTCCGTTTTATGGTAATCGATCAGAAAACTATCAGACAAGCAGTTTTGCTGAGGTTCTGAAATAAGAACAAAATATTTAAGAACCTTTCCTCCTAATGTTCTTCTCCAATGGAGAGAAAGACCCGTACTTCAGGTCACTGCTAGAGTGGCAGATTATTATTTAGTTTTCAGGTAGGGAGTTGGTGGGGAGTACTAGAATGCTGAGTCAAATGGTGCCTTGCAACACTGATATCTTTTTGACAAATTGCCCAGATTTTATGGTTAATGAGCCATTGTTATCTGTGTTCAGAAGATGTACAAAATTAAAGTTCTGAAAACCTAAAGACTGCCACTCTAGTGCATTTTCCAACATTGATTTCCTTCGGTAATTTTGTTACATACTAAAATTTAGAGCTGTATATGCATAAAATGTGGAAAATTTTAAAGGAAAAATGTGTTATGAAAGATAACAATCAGTATAGTTTCAGGTTGCTTTTTATTTTAAAACATATAATCTAGCAAGAGGGAAGTCTAAAGTACTGATATCCCAACCTTAGATTAGGGAATAAAAGAACTGGATTCTATTTTCCTGAGTGGTTTGAGAAAGTACTTAATCTTTGTTCATCTAGAGCTTTATCATCTGTCAAAAAATAAAGTGAAAAAACTAAGAGACATTAACTCTAAAAATCCTTCTAACTCCAAAGATCGTTGTTTTTGTTTTCAAAATATTGTAATTTCTATGGGATATTAATCTATGATATTACCGCTTTAAAATATTCAAAGATTTATCTATATTTTTATAATTTTATGTTTATTTTTAATATTAATATCTTGATTTACATAGGTTTAAGGGGCACGAGGTGGCTCAGTCAGTGAGCATTCAACTGTCGATTTCAGCTCAAGTCATGATGCCAGGGTCGTGGGATCCAGTGCCATGTCAGGCTCTGTGCTGAGTGTGGAGCCTGCTTAAGATTCTCTCTCTCTCTCCTCCTGGCCCTCTCCCCCACCCACACTCTCTTTCTCTTTCTAAAATAAAAAAATAATAATAAAATAAAAATAAATACACATGCATAGATTTAAAAATCACACCCATAAAAAATATTGAGGAAATTTGTTGTGTGCAGGCCAGTGTGATAATTTTTTATTTTGATATTAAAGTTATAATATTAATTAAGAAGTTGTCAGTTGTTTTATTATGGAATATCTCAGCTATATTTAAATAATAAACATCTACCACCAGTTGAAATAATTTTCAAAGATAACTTACAAAATATTTCAAAAATAACTTTCTAAGATAGAGCCAGTCTTGCCCAGGTTGCCACATCAGCCAACCAAAACTCAGTTAACTTTCATGTCCCTATGAACACTCTGCTTGATCAGAAATGCAATATATCCAATCAGCCAATCCCTAAACACCAAGCCAACTCTGGGCTCTATACTTTCTTATTCCTTCTCACTCCAAACAAGGTTGACTATGTGGCCACAGCCAATCAGACATTGTCTATTGGTCTCTTCCTTGTTCTTTATTCTTTATCTTATAAAAGCCTTATCTTATAAAAGCCTCCTGCCTTCTACCCATTTTGCAGTGCTCCAAATGGAGACTCTCTGCTTCATGAAACATTACATAAAATTTGTTTGTATCACTTAAGTTGCCTCCTTCAATCATTTTTTTTAAGTTGATTTATTTTGATAGAAAGAGAAATACAAGGGCAGGGGCAAGAGAGGTAGGGAGAGAGAGAATCCCAAGCAGGCTCCACACTCACAGTGCACAGCCCAACATGGGGCTCCAACTCACAAACCATGAGGTGAAATCAAGAGCCAGAAACTTAACCAACTGAGCCACCCAGGAGCCCCTAATCATTTTTTAACATACCCAATTTAAGAAAAAAAAAACCCTTCATCTTCCTCCCTCTCTCAAAATAGCCATTATTCTAAAATTAGTGCTTATCATTTCCAATCACAAAATTTTACTATATAAACTCTGTATATATACAAAATGAGTGTCATCTTGTATGTTTCTGGTCTTTATAAAACTGTAGTATACCATTCTTATATATATATATATATATATATATATAATATATATATGCAAAAATATATTTTTTAGATATTTTATTTTGGTAATTTGACTATAATTCATAATTTTAATTATTTTGTTCTAATGAATTAATGTGACAAAATTTGTTTATTCATTCACCTATGGATAGACATTTAAGTTGTTTCCAATTTCTAAAACAATATTTCAATACACATTCTTATATACATTTCCTATACATATGTAAAGAAATGTCCCTAGAGTATACATGTAGGAATGGAATACTGAGTTCTAAGGTTATGCACATCTTCAAGTTTGTGTCTCCAATTGCTCTTCAAAATAGCTGTATTAATCCATATTCTTACTAACAGAATTTACGGTACATCATGATGCACAGAAATTTTTTTATTTAAATTAATCAATTTTTATGCTTTCTGGGTTCTATTTAAGAAAACTATCCATTACATGAAGTCCAAAGTGGTATTTTCTATATTTTCTTCTGAAAGAAGTTTAGCTTTGTATTTCATGTTTGGATCTTTTATACAACTTGAGTTGATTTATGTTATAACCTATGAATTCATTTTTGTTTCCATATGACTAAGCAATTGGCTTAAGAAAGTCTGAAGTTAATCTGTGCCTCTACCCTCCTTCAAACACACACACACACACACACACACACACACACACACATACACACAATGCTACACACTACTACAATACTCTAAACTCCATAAAGCCTAGTCTCTATGATTATATGTGGTTCTTCAAACATGTGTGCCCAAAGATATTACCAGTTGAAATTATGTTTTAGGTTAATTTATAAATGTATAAACCACCGGGAGACCTGATGAAAGATAGCAGCAGAGTAGAAGGATGTTAGGCAACTCTTGTTCCATGAACACAAATCGATAACTATCAAATCATCGTAAATACCCCAGAAATCAATCTGAAAACTGACTGAACAAACTCCACAACTAAAGGGACAGGAAAGCCCACACTGAACAAGGTAGGAAGTGTTAAGATGTGGTTTAGGGGAGAAACGGATCCTGGCTGCTGCAGAGGGGAAACAGTATGGTTATGGAGAAGGGCAAAAGAGAAGGGAGCACAGAGAGCAACACACAAGGAGAACATTTCTCCAAAGCCATTGGCCTGGGAAATGAGAGGGGTGAATTTCGTGAGTTCTTGTAATCTGCCAAGCTTAAAGCCTAGAGTTTTAAAGGTCAGCAGACTTGACTGGGATGAAGCCCGAGGGCACTGCACAGCTCCTGGAGAGAAGGCAGGCAAACAACCTGGGGGGCAGACAGTGTGGAAAAAGTGATTTGGAAACCATCTGGGGCACACATTGGGAGATTATTTGCTCTTCCCAAAGTATATCCCTGAGAAGCAGTATTCATGGAGACACCTCTCCAAAAACAAAGGAGCTAGCTTGTGCCATTTCTCTTTTCTTCCTCTCAGCATAATTGCAGAGCCACCTGTGGGAAACAGTGCAGTGCATACACTGGCTGCCTAACTTGCTTACACAAAGCCCTACCACTCCACCTGTCCCACCCCTGCCAGACTGCCTTTCTCAGTCAAGCTTGCCTCAGTACAAGTGCAAGGGGCCCTTCCCCCAGAAGACCAGCACAGTCTCCCAACCAGAGTTCTGCAGGGCCCCAGTTCTTATGGAAACTGTGTCAGGTTTCATTCCATAAGCAGACCAGAGGACACTTCATTAAAACTCACCACATTCAGGCCAGGGACCAAATACTGTCCACAGTAGGCAGGGAGAGCATCAGCCAACTACTGATCTGAAGGATAGAGGAGCCAAAACACAACAGCAGAGCACACTCAGCACAAACTGGAGACACTTTCTAAAGAGCCAAGCCCTGGGCACTACATGACCTCTTCTTCATAAGGCCAGTAGGTTCAGGAACAGGTGACATAACTAGCTTTTGTAACACAAAGAAGAAAGAAGAAACTTAGACAAAATGCCAAGATGGAGGAATTTATCCCAAATGAAAGAATAAAACAAGGCCATGGCCAGAGATCTAAGTCAAAATATATTAGCAATATGCCTGATGGAGACTTTAAAACAACAACATTAGGATACTCACTGGGCTTGAGAAAAGAATAGAAGATGTCAGTGAGGCCCTTACCACAGAGATAAAAGTTAAAAAAGAATCAATCAGAGATGAAGAATACAATAAATGAGATTGGAAACAGGCTTGAATATCAGGTTGGCAGAAGCAAAGAAACAAATTGGTGATTTAGAAGGCAAAGTAATGGAAAATAATAAAGCAGAGCAAAAGAGAGAAAGAAGAATTATGCAAACAAGAATACACTTACAGAACTCAGTGTCTCCATCAAACATAATGACATTCCTACTATAGGAGACCCAGAAGAAGAAGAGAGAGAAAATGGGCAAAAATTTATTTCAAGAAATAATAGCAGAGGAAAGAGGGTTAAGATGGCAGGGTAGTAGGCAGACCCTAAATTTGCCTCCTTCCTCAACACATCTAGATAAATATCAAATTATTTTGAACACCCAGAAATATATTAGAAGTCTTAGAGAACAAAGCTACATGTCTACCAGTAGAGAAAATGACCTGTGGGAGCTTCTTTTAACAAGCAGACCAAAACACACCTAGGATCAAGCTTCCTTTATTTATTTATTTTTATTTTTCAATTTGTTATTTTATTTTATTTTTTTCTTTTTGACCTCAAAATGATGAGACAGAGGAATTCACCCCAAAAGAAAGAACAGGAATAAATAATGGCCAGAGATTTAATCAATACAGATATAAGTAAGATGTCTAAGCTAGAATTTAAAACAACAATTAGGGGCACTTGGGTGGCTCAGTTGGTTGAACATCTGACTCTTGATTTCAGCTCATGTCATGATACCAGGATTGTGGGATCAAGCCCCGCATTGAACTCCATGCTGAGCATGGAGCCTGTTTGAGATTGTTTCTCTCTCTCTCTCTCTGTCTCCTGTTTGTGCACTCTTTCTCTAAAATAAACAAACAAACAAATAAATAAATAAACAAACAACAATTATAAGGATACTCTGAGTTTGAAAACAAAAGCATAGAGGACACTAGAGAATCCCTTACTGCAAAGATTAAAGAACTAAAATATAATCATGTAGAAATTTAAAATGCTATAACCAAGATGCAAACCTGAATGAGGGCTATAATAACAGGGACAGATGAAACAGAGGAATAAATCAGTGGCAAAGAAGATAAAATTATAGAAAATAATGAAGCTGAAAAGAAGAGGGAAATAAAGGTAATGGATTACAAAGGTAGACTCAGGGAAATCAGTGATTTATTAAAATGTAATGACATTAACATCACAGGAGTCCCAGATGATGAAGAGAGGGCAGAACGTTTATTTGAGCAAACTATAGCTAAAAACTTCCCTAATCTGGGGAAGGACACACATCAAAATCCAGGAAGAACAGAGAACTCCCATTAAATTCAACAAAAGCCAGCCATCACCATAGCATATTATAGTCAAATTCAAAAAATACACAGACAAGGAAAGAATCCTGAAAGCAGCAAAGGGAAAGTAAGTCCTTAACCCACAAGGGAAGACAGATCAGGTTTGCAGCACATATGTCCACAAAAACTTAGCAGACCAGTAGGGAATGGCAGAATATATTCAACGTGCTGAATGGGAAAAATATGCAGCCAAGAACACTTTATCCAGCAAGGCTGTCATTCAGAATAGAAGGAGAGATCAAGAATTTCCCAAACAAACAAAAACTAAAGGAGTTCATGACCATTATACCAGCCCTGCAAGAAATATTAAAGGGGACTCTGAATGGGGAAAAAAAGACTAAAAGCAACAAAGGCTAGAAAGGAACAGAGAATATCACCAGAAACACCAACATTAAAGGTAACACAATGGCATTAATTCATCTCTATCAATAATCACTCTGAATGTAAATGGACTAAATGCTCCAAAAAAAAAGACATAGGGTGTCAGAATGGATTAAAAAAAAAACAAGACCCATCTATATGTTGCCTACAAGAGACTCATTTCAGACCTAAAGACACCTGCAGATTGAAAGTGAGGGAATGGAGAATCATCTATTATGCTAATGGAAGTCAAAAGAAAGCCAGAGCAGCCATATTTTTATTAGAAAAACTAGATTTTCAAATAAAGACTATAATAAGAGATGAAGAAGGGCATTATATCATAATTAAGGGGTCTATCCATCAAGAACATCTAATGCCCCTAATGTAACATCTAATGCCATCTAATGTAAACATTTATGCCCCCAGCTTGGAGTCCCCAAATTTATAAATCAATTAAAAAAAGAAATTTACTGATAATAATACAATAATAGTAGGGCACTTTAATACCCCACTTACAACAATGGACAGATCATCTAAGCAGAATATCCACAAGGAAACAAAGGCTTTGAATAACACACGGGACTGGATGGACTTAACAGATATATGTAGAATATTTTGTCCCAAAGCAGCAGAATACACATTCTTTTCAAGTGTACATAGAACATTCTCCAGAATTGATCACATATTGAGTCACAAATCATCCCTCAACAAGTACAAAGAATTCAAGATCATACCGTGCATATTTTTGGACCACAACGCTATGAAACTCGATGTCAACCACAAGAGACAAATTTGAAAAGACCACAACTACATGAAGGTTAAAAAACATCTTATTAAAGAATGAATGGGTAAACCAGAAAATTAAAGAAGAAATAAAAAAGGACATGGAAGAAATGAAAATGAAAACATGACAATCTAAAACCTTTGGGATGCAGCAAAGGCAGTCCTAGGAGGGAACTATATTGCATTACAGGCCTGCCTCAAAGGAACAAAGAACTCAGATACACAACCTAAACTTACACCTAAAAGAGTCAGAAAAGAAACAGCAAATAAAGGCTAAAGCCAGCAAAGGGGAATAATAAAGATTAGAGTAGAAATAAATGATATAGAAACAGCAACAACAACAACAACAAACCAGTATAACAGATCAATGAAACTGGTTTTTTGACAGAATTAGTAAAATTCTATAGTAAATTTAGTATAATTTATAACCCCCTGACCAGACTTATCAAAAAAGAAAAGAGAAAGGAACCAATAAATAAAATAATGAATGAAAGAGTAGAAATCACCACTAACACCACAGAAATACAAACAATTATAAGAGAATATTATGAAAATCTATATGCCAAAAAACTGGGGAATTTGGGAGAAGTGCACAAATTCCTGGAAAATGCAAACTACCAAAACTGAACTAGGAAGAAATAGAATATTCGAACATACTCATAACCAGCAAAGAAACTGAATCAATAATCAAAAAATCTCCCAACGAACAAAAGTCCAGGGCCAGATGGTTTCCCAGAGGAATTCTATAAGACATTTGAAGAAGAGTAAATATCCATTTTTCTCAAACTGTTCCAAAAAATAGTAATGGAAGAAAAACTTCCAAACTCATTCTACAAGGCCAGCATTACATTGATTCCAAAACCAGAGACCCCACTAAAAAGAATTACAGGCCAATATCCCTGATGAACATAGATGTAAAAATTCTCAACAAGATACTAGCAAATTGAATTCAACAGTACATTAAAAGAAATATTCACTGGTCAAATGGGATCTATTCCTGGGCTACAAGGCTGGTTCGAAATTCACAAATTGATCAATGTGATACACTACATTAATAAAAGAAAGGTAAGAACCATATGATCCTCTCATAATGGATGCAGAAAAGGCATTTGACAAAGTACAGAATGTATTCTTGATAAAAACCCTCAATAAAGTAGGGATAGATGAAGCACACCTCAACATCATAAAGTCCATATACAAAAGACACACAGCTAATATCCTCAGTGGGGAAAAACTGAGAGCCTTTCCCCTCAGTGAGGAACAAGACAGGAATATCCACTCTCACCATTACTATTTAACATAGTACTGGAAATCCTCACTTCAGTAATCAGACAACAAAAAGAAATAAAAGGCATCCAAATTGGCAAGGAAGAGTCAAACTTTCACTCTTTTCAGAGGACATGATACTCTATGTAGAAAAACTGAAAGACTCTGCCAAAAAATGGACAGAATTAATACATGAATTCAGCAAATTCAAAGGGTATAAAATCAATGTACAGAAATCTGTTGCATTTCTATACACCAATAACAAACCCACAGAAAAAGAAATCGAGGAATTGATCCCACTTGCAATTGCACCAAAAACCATAAGATATGTAGGAATAAAGCTTACCAGAGAGGTGAAAGGTATGTAGTCTGAAAACTATAGAACATTTGTGAAAGAAATTGAAGAAGGCACAAAGAAACGAAAAGCATTCCATACTCATGGTTTGGAAAAACAAACATTGTTAAAATGTCTATACTACCCAAAGTAATATACACATTTAATGCAATTCCTATCAAAATGCCAACAGCATTTTTCATAGAGCTAGAACAATCTTAAAATTTGTATGGAACCACAAAAGACTCCAAATAGCCAAAGCAATCCTGGAAAAGAAAAGCAAAGCTGGAGGTATCAGAAGTCCAGATTTCAAGGTATATTACAAAGCCATAGTCATCAAACAATATGGTACTGACACAAAAATAGACACAAAGATCAATAGAACAGAATAGAGGACCCAGAAATGGACCCACAACTATATGACCAACTAATCTTTGACAAAGAAGGAAAGAATATCCAACAGAAAAAAGGCAGTCTCTTCAGCAAATGGTGTTGAGAAAACTGGACAGTGACATACTGAAGAATGAAACTAGACCACTTCCTAACACCATACATAAAAATAAGTTCAAAATGGATGACAAACCTAAATGTGAAACAAGAAACCATCAAAATCCTAAAGAAGAACATAGCAAACAACCTCTTTGAACTTGGCCATAGCAACTACCTATTAGACACATCACCAGAAGCAAGGGAAAACAAAAGTAAAAATGAATTATTGGGACTTCATCAAGATAAAAATCTTCTGAACAGAGAAGGAAACAATCAACAAAACTAAAAGGCACCACACAGAAAGGGAGAAGATATTTGCAAAAGATATATCAGATAAAGGGTTAATATTCAAGATCTATAAATTAGCAAATTCAACACCTAAAAAAACAAATAATCCAGTTAAAAAATGGGCAGAAGACATGAATACACTTTTTGAAAGAAGACATCTGGATGGCCAAGAGACACATGATAATGTGTCACTTATCATCAGAGAAATATAAATCAAAACCACAATGAGATATCACCTCATACCTGTTAGAATGGCTAAAATTAACAACACAAGAAACAACAGGTGTTGGTGAGGATGTGGAGAAAAGGGAACACTCTTACACTGTCGGTGGGAATGAAAACTGGTAAACTACTCTGAAAAACAGTATGGAGTTTCCTCAAAAAGCTATAAATAGAACCTCCCTATGATCCAGCAATTGCACCACTAGGTATTTACTCAAAGGATACAAAATACAAACTGGGGTACGTGCACCCCAATGTTTATAGAAGCATCATCAACAATAGCCAAACTATGGAGAGAGTCCAAATGTCCATCGACTAATGAGTGGATAAAGCTATGGTGTGTGTGTGTGTGTGTGTGTGTGTGTGTGTGTGTGTGTACACACACATGAGAGTCTCTTAATGACAGAGAATAAACAGGGTTGATGGAGCAAGGTAGGTGGGGCATGAGCTAAATGGTTGTTGGGTATTAAAAAGGGTACTGGCTGCAATGAGCACTGAGTGTTGTTTATAAGTGATGAATCACCAAATTCTACTCCTGAAACCAATATTGCACTGTTAGCTAACCAATATTTAAATAAAAATTTAAAAATTTAAAATTTAAAATAAAAGAAAATAAACACCAAAGTTAGGAAATACATCTGGAAGCAAAACTGCACAGCATCCTTTCTTGTTGTGATAGCTGCAAACATCTCAAATAAAATGCTAAGAAAAAAAGGGGGAGAGGAGGAGGACAAGGAGAGGGGAAGAAGTAAGAATAGCAGAAAACTTCCCTACTTGAAGTAAAGAAACACATATCCAGATCCAGGAGGCACAGAGAATTCCCATCAAAATCAACAAAAACAGGCCAACATCAAGACATATTGTAATTAAATTTGCAAAATATAGTGATATAGAAAAAATCTTAAAAGCAGCAAGAGAAAAGAAGTCCTTAGCTTACAAGGGAAAACCCATAATGCTAGCTAGAGATTTCTCAACAGAAACTTGGCAAACCAGAAAGGAGTGACATGATAGATTCAAAGTGAATAATGGGAAAAATCTGCAGCCACAAATATTCTATCATTCAGAATAGAAAGACAGATAAAGAGTTTCCCGGACAAACAAAAACTAATGGAGTTTGTGACCACTAAACTGGCCTGCAAGAAATATTAAAGGGAACTCTTTGAGTGCAAAGAAGAGACCAAAAATGATAAAGACAAGAAAGAATTAGAGAAAATTTCCTGAAAGAACAAGAAAACAAGTAATAAAACAGCAATAAATACATATCTACCCAATAATTACTTTTAATGTAAATAGACCAAATGTTCCAATCAAAAGACATACAGTGTCAGGATGAATAAAAAAAAAAACAAGACCCATCTATATGCTGCCTACAAGAGATTCATTTAGACCTAAAAATATAAAGACCATTTTAGACCATTTAGACCTGCAAATTGGAAGTGAGAGGGTGGAAAAACATTTATCATGCAATAAATGTCAAAAGAGAGCTGAAATAGCAATACTTATATTGGACAAACTAGACTTTAAAACAAAGACTATAAAAAGAGATGAACAAGGGCATTATGTAATTATCCAACAAGAAGATATAACAATTGTAAATATTTATGCACCCAACAAATTATATATATATATATATATATATATATATATATATATATATACATACACATATATATACAAATATATATATGTATATATGTATGTATATATATATACACATATATATATATAATGAAGGAACTAATTGATAATAACATAATAATAGTAGAAGACTGTAATACCCCACTTAAATATCAATGGATAGATCATCTAAACAGAAAATCAACGAGGAAACAATGACTTTGAATGATACACTGGACCAGATAGACTTAACAGATACATTCAGAACATTCCATCCTAAAACAGCAGAATACACATTCTTTTCAAGTGCACATGGAACATTCTCCAGAATAGATCACATATTAGGTGACAAAACAAGACTCAACAAATACAAAATGAATGAAATAACACCATGCATCTTTTCTGATCACAACTCTATGAAACTAGAAGTCAACCACAAGAAAAAATCTGGAAAGACCACAGATACATAGAAGTTAAATAACATGCTATGAAATAATGAGTGAGTCAACCAGGAAATCAAAGAAGAAATAAAAAAATTATATGAAAACAAATGAAAATGAAAACACAACTGTTCAAAATCTATGGAATGCATCAAAAGTGGTTCCAAGAGGGAAGGTTGTAGCAAGCAATACAGGTCTCCCTCAAGAAGTAAGAAAAATCTCAGATAAACAACCTAACCTTACACATAAAGGTGCTAGAAAAAGAACAACAAACAAAACCTAAAACCAGGAGAAGGAAGAAAATAATGAAGATTAGAGCAGAAAGAAATGATAAAGAAACTAAAAGAACAATAAAACAGATCAATGAAACAATGATCTGGTTCTCTGAAAAAAAAATCAATAAAGTGGATAAAATTCTAGCCAGACTTATCAAGAAAACAAAAGAAAGGAACCAAATAAATAAAACACAAGTAAGTGGGGAGAAATAAACACCACAGAAATACAATTATAAGAGAATATTATGAAAAATGATATGCCACCAAATTGCACAACTAGAAAAAATGGATAAATTCCTACAAACATGTAACCTACCAAAACTGAAACTGGGAGAAATAGAAAATTTGAACAGACTGATGAGCAGCAAGGCAATTGAATCAGAGTAATCAAAAAACTTCCTACAAACAAAAGTCTAGGGCCAGATGGCTTCACAGGCAAATTCTACCAAATATTCAAAGAAGAGTTAATACCTATTCTTCTCAAACTATTCCCAAAAACAGAAAAAGAAGGGAAAATTCCAAATTTATTCTATGAGGCAGCATTACCCTGATACCAAAACCAGATAAAGACACCACAAAAAAAGAGAACTACCAGCCAATAACTCTGATGAACATAGTTGCAAAAATCCTCAATACAATACTGCCAAACTGAATCCTACAACACCTTAAAAAAAATCATTTCCCATGATCAAGTGGGATTTATTCCTGGGATTCCAGCGTGTTCAGTACTTTCAAATCAATCAATGTGATACATTTTATCAAGAGAAAGGATAAGAAGCATATGATCATTTCCATAGATGTAGAAAGAGCATTTGACAAAGCACAACATTTACTCATGATAAAAACCCTCAACAAAGTAAGTTTAGAGGGAACATACCTGAATATGATAAAGACCATGTATGAAAAACCAGCAACTAACATCTTTCTCAATGGGGAAAAACTGAGAACTTTTGTCTACAGTGGACAGTGATGTCCACTCTCACCACTATTGTTTAACATAGTCCTGGAATTCCCAGCCACAGCAATTTTAGACAACAAAAAGAAATAAAAGGCTTCCAAATAGGCAAGGAAGAATTCAAACTTTCACTATTTGCAGATGACATGATACCCTATATAGAAACTCAAAAGCCTCCACAAAAAACTACTAGAACTGATAAACAAACTAATTCAGTAAAGTCACAGGATACAAAATCAACATCCAGAAATCTGTTGCATTTCCATACACCAATGATGAAGAAGCAGAAAGAGAAATCAAGGAATTTATCCCATTGAAAATTGCACCAGAAACCACAAAATACTTAGGAATAAACCTAACCAAAGAGGTAAAAGATCTTGTACTCTGAAAACTATAAAATACTGATGAAACAAATTGAAGAGGACACAAAGAAATGGAAAAGCATCCCATACTCATGGATTGGAAGAACAAATACTGTTAAAATGTCTATTCTACCCAAAGTAATCTACACAATTAATGCAATCCCTATAAAATACCACTAGCGGTTTTCACAGAGCTAGAACAATCCCAAAATTTGTATAGAACCACAAAAGACTCTAAATAGCCAGGCAACCTTGAAAAAGAAAAGCAAAGGAGGAGGCATCACGATTCTGGACTTCAAGTTATATTACAAAGCTGTAGTGATCAGGGGCACCTGGGTAGTTCAGTCAGTTAGGCATCGAGTCTTGATTTCAGCTCAGTTCATCATCTCACGTTTCTTGAGATGGAGCCCTCTATCGGGCTCCACACTGACAACACAGAGCCTACTTGGGATTCTCTTTCTCTGTCTCTCTCTGCCCCTCCCCTACTAGCACACGAGTACATGCACACACTCTCCCTCTCTCTCCTTCTCTCAAAATAAATAAACTTGTAAAACAAAAAAAAAAAAGCTGTAGTGATCAAAGCTAATATGGTACTAGCACAAAAACAGACACAAGGATCAACAGAACAGAATAAAAAACCCAGAACTATATGGCCAATTAAATCTTTGACAAAGCAGGAAAGAATTTACAATGGAAAAAAGACAATCTATTCAAGAAATGGTGTTGAGAAAACTGAACAGCAACATGCAAAAGAATGAAACCGGACCACTTTTTTACACCAAACACAAAAATACATTCAAAATGAATTAACGACCTAAAGGTAACACCTGAGACCATAAAAACTCTAGAGAACATAGGCAGTAACCTCTTTGACATTGGCCATAGTAACCTCTTTCCAGATAGGTTTCCTGAGGCAAGAGGAACACAGGCAAAAATAAACTGTGGGGATTTCATCAAAATAAAAAAGTTGTTGCACGATGAAGGAAATAATCAACAAAACTAAAAGGCAACCTATGGAATGGGAAAAGATATTTGCAAATGGCATATATGATAAAGGGCTAGTATCCAAAATACATAGAACTTATAAAATTCAACACTCCATAAAAGCAAAGAATCCAATTAAAAAACGGCCAGAAGACACGAACTGACCTTTTTCCAAAGAAGACATCCAAATGGCCAAGAGACACATGAAAAGATGCTCAACATGATTCATCATCAGGGAAACGAAAATCAAAAATACAATGAGATATCACCTCATACCTGTCAGAATGACCAAAATCAACAACACAAGAAACAACAGGTATTGGCAAGGATGTGGAGCAAGGGAAACCCTCGTATACTGTTGGGTGGGAATGAAAACTAGTGCAGCCACTCTGAAAATCAGTATGGAGGTTCCTCAAAAATTTAAAAATAGAACTATCCTATGATACAGCAATTGTACTACTAGGTAAGAATACAAAAATACTAATTCAAAGGGATACATACAACCCAATATTCATAGCAGCATTAGCTATGATAGCCAAAATTATGGAAACATCCCATGTCCCCCGACTGATGCAATGTCTATTCTACCCAAAGTAATCTATACATTTAAGAAGACGTGATGCATACACATAATGGAATATAAGAAAGAAAGAAAGAAAGAAAGAAAGAAAGAAAGAAAGAAAGAAAGAAAGAAAGAAAGAAAAGTCTTATCATTTGCAATGACTTGGATGGAGCTAGAGAGTATTTTGCTAAGTGAAATAAGTCAGTCAGAGAAAGACAAATACCATATGATTTCACTCAAATGTGGAATTTAAGAAACAAAACAAGCAAAGAGAAAAAAGAGCAAAGCAAACCAAGAAACAGACTCTTAACTCTGGAGAACTGATAGTTACCAGAGGGGAGGTGGTGTGGGGATGAGTGAAATAGGTGATGGGATTAAAGAGTGCATTTGTTGTGATGAGCACAGGGTGTTGTATGTTAAGTGTTGAATCATTATATTGTACACCTGAAACTAATATAATGCTGTATGTTAACTGGAAGTTAAATAAATTCTTAAAAAAATAAATATATAAAACACCTAGATAGTGTAAAGTTGAACTCCAAATGAATGTTAAGGTGGGCCCATATTCATAAATTCTCAGAGAAAAAATTGTGCTACCCCAACTCCCAGCTCAGACTAATACAGGTAAGTTGCTTAATTGGCATTGTGCCAGTGGATAGATATTTTTCCAGTTCAGTCTTAACCCATCCACTGGTGTTTCAATTCTTCAATAGTTTCTCATTTTATTTTCTATTTCATTTTGAAGCCCCTGACTCATATCGACCACAGCATCATTTTCTGTCCCCACAGGGCCATTAAATTCCAGTTCTTGATGACAGAGATGGAACCAACCCCACTCCCAATTTCCTAGGTAGCCACATCAACTTTTTCCCTGGGGTTTTGTTTCCTTATCATTTATCTCCTTGGGGATTTTCCAAATTTTTCTGTGAGCATTTAAATGAATGGTTGTGTTTTATCTAGTATTTCTAGATTTTTAAAAACTAGATGCTATTCTGGTTATATAATCCCCACTATCCAGAAACAAATCTCTTTAAGTTGTTTTAATATGAGTCAATATTGTATATTATGTTTACTATTCAATGATAAAGAAGATAATTTTAGGATTACTAAAAATGAAACCAAAATCTGTCACATATGATTCAGTGAGAAATCCTTATACTAATGTCACATTCAAAATGAGTTTAGTACTTTCTTAGCTCTTTTTAAAGCTCTTATTTTAGAAGCCAAAGATAAAGAATTTGGTTGCTTTCAAAGCTCTATTATTTAACTCACATAATTTATTAATTACGAATATAAATTATGATTAATTTACTCAACTGATCTTACATTTTCTTGATTTGTATTGGGATGCTGTGTCAGGATTTATAAAAATTCAGTGTCAGTTCAGATATTTTGCCAAGTTTTCCCACTATTCCCCTAATCCTAGCCTATGCCACAATTAAGAAAAAAACCTGGAGGGCATCTTCCATCCATACGTGAAACATTTTTCTGCCTCTGAGCTGTTGCTATGCCTTAAACTATCCATAAATTCTTATTCCCCACTCCTCAAATCCAACTCTCAAACCTATGCATGTTTCAAGGCCCTACTTATAGGTCTGTCATCTTCATGAAAGCCCTCTTTATTGCCCCAAATATGATCTCCAGTCTCTTTCTGCATTACTCTTGTGATCCTTATATTCTATCATGGTTTATTTCTTCATCAGGGTTTTAAATTTTGGTTTACCTCAGAAAATAGAAGTATCTTTTTTATTCTTATATTCCATAAAACACTTTGAGAATTTATAGAAAATCAACAAATACCTATTGAGTTTCAAGTGAATAAAAGCTCCTTTGCAATTCAAATTGATAGCTTTATAAAATTATAAATAACATCATTATTTATTTTTTAAATATAAACCCTGAAAGAGAAGATTTAAAAGTGTTACATGCTATATAAAACTTGTGACAATACCTGGAATTAACCCCTCAGGATTCCTACAAAAAAGGAAGGTTTAGACTAAATGACTTGTAAGGTTTCTTCTACCTCTAATATGCTAATATTCTTTACCAACTTCATATACATTTTTATGTATATTTCAGTCAGAAGGCATAGCATTTGTGCTGGCAGTGAGGTAATCACTTAGCTTAACACTATGCTTCCTGAAAATGAGAAATGATTACAGGATGCAGTAGAAGCAAGTAAGACATACAGAAAACACTAAAACACTAAACACTTTCCTCCTGCAGTGTCTCTCCACTGCCCTCTATTGTCTTCGCTTAATACTACCCTTGTTGAAAATAAGTGATTACAGAATCCAGCTCCATATCACAGAGCAGGCAGTGAAGAATGGGTTTGAGTGGCAATGAATTGATGATTGGCAACATAAGGAATATAAATTTCATTGCATACATGTTATGCTCAATTTAAGAGAGTATTTCCTAAAATTTAAAAGATATTTCTTCATGTTATTATATGAGGAAGTAAATTTGGATTTAAATAATTAATTCTTTTCGAACACCAAAGTATTAGTTAATAAACTACAATTCAAGTATATTAAATTGTAGCAGAGCAGCTCAGTGCATTATGTGATTTCAACGTATTCTCTAATTTTGCAATTGAAGAATATATTTCACCTTTCCAAACTTATTCTTATTTGTTATCAAGGTCTATTTTTAATAAATATCATGGGCTACACATTGGACAAGAAAAAGACTTATGACTTAAAAGAGCATCTAGTGTGGGCGCCTGGATGGCTCAGTCGGTTAAGTGTCTGACTTCAGCTCAGCTCATGGTCTCACGGTTTGTAAGTTCGAGCCCCGCGTCAAGTTCGAGCCCGGCGACGGGCTCTGTGCTGACAGCTCAGAGCCTGGAGCCTGCTTCAGATTCTGTGTCTCTCCATCTCTTGGCCCCTCCCCTGCTCATGCTCTGTGTCTCTCTGTCTCTCAATAATAAATAAACATTAAAAAATTAAAAAAAAAAGAGCATCTAGTGGTTGGTATTTATATATATACATATTATAATACAATAAACCTTTGACTCTAATCTCTAAGAGCTTATTTGAATTAAAAGAGATAATATGATTGCACTAAAACATCATGTGCCTCAAATTACAGAATAAATATCTTCTGCACTATGATTTCCTTGGATCTCACCATTCGCTCATTTAAAAAAACTTTGTTATATTTAATAAATACAAAAATGCCTTGTAAAACTTGGGCAGCATGCCATAGTGGTTAAAAGCATGGGCTTTGAAAATAGACTGACTTTGCTTGAATCTTGGCTCTCACACTCATGCAACTTTGGGCAAGATTAACCACTCTCTGTCTCAGTTTTGTCATTTGTAAAATGGGGATAGAGTACCTGCCTCATAGGGTTTTTGGGTGTATTAAATGAGCTAATAGAAATAAAGTGTTTAATAAATGTCAAATGAAAGTTCACTGTTTTTGTTTTTCCTTTTATCTATATCCTTGAGAACAAGCATCAAACACTCGATTGATTATGGTGACTGATTATGTGAAGAAGAAACAACTAATTTTCCCTAAAACTCTCTCAAATCACCATATGAGAGAATAGAGAGATAAACACTTTCTCCCCTTAGAATTCCAGGACCACAAACTGTTTCTTTAAAGTGGGACCAAATGGAGGCTCCTGGGTGGCTCAGTCAGTTAGGTGTCCGATTTCAACTCAGGTCATGATCTCCTAGTCCGTGAGTTCGAGCCCCGTGTCGGCTCCGTGCTGACAGCTCAGACCCTGGAGCCTGTTTCAGATTCTGTGTCTCCCTCGTTCTCTCTCCTCCCCCACTCATGCTCTGTCTCCCCCTTCTCAAAATAAATAAACGTTAAAAAAAATAAAAAAGATAAAGTGGGACCAAATATATGTATATTTTTTACTTTTCTTAACACTTTGTTAGGTGTTAGTCATGACTGATTTATCCTTATCACTCAAGGTTGTGAGCTATCAATATGAATTGCATTATATGTGTTTACATTTCTATATTTCCCACCCAACTCATGCTCAGGAAAAAAAAAATCTATTAAGCCCGGAATAAGATTCCTTAAGCTTTTGATTCTAAAGCTTGTTAAATTTCCTGTTTCAAGCCATAGATAGCAATGCTAAAGAAGTTATTCATATAAAGTTACTTTAAAAAAAATAAATTGGTACTAAGTGTGCTATTGAGCAGAACATATACATATTGAGTAGAACATGGTAGAACATTTTTTTCCAGCCAGTCTTAATACAATCATGTATCCAGTAGTTCAATTCATAATAATTTAATAAAGTGAACATTTGTAGTCTTAAACATTAAGAAAGAAACAGGCTATTAAAAGTTAAAACCCTACTTGCATTTAGCTACGTTTTAAAAAAAAATCCCAGGAATATTGTAATGAGGTCTAGGTTTGGGAGCAAGCATTGTGCAAGTTAATATAAGTAATGAACCTTTCATGTGAAATGATGTAGTGTCACAACTCATTTGCATCCCACTTAAAGTGTAATTAAGTTTCTCTGACAGCATGGCTTATGGCTGAAAGAACAGACCTGGCTGTTAAATTAATCCAGAGTCCCTCAGTTAATAACACTCAGCAAAGAAAACTTTACATACTCTTTCATTTAAAGTTCCCAAACTCCCATTTACAGAAGTATATGACAAGGCAGCCATACAGGGAAACCTCTGCCTGAAATTGATGGCCTTTCACCAGACAGATTTAATCATCAAAATACCTGAAAACTAGACTTTGATGAATCAGAACATAAGAATATGCCCTTTTCATTCCAGCTAGGATGGCTGGTAGTCTAGAGGGAATGATTTCACATTTAAATTTCACTGCACCACATAGTTATAGTATGTTTTCAAACTTCCATCCAAAGTGTTGGTAATTTTAAGATTTATAGCAGAACTGGCTTACTATAAGTGCTCAGAAATAATGGAATTTATTTTTCTTATTCATTCTTTCAGGACTTGACTGTTTAATATAAGTGTCCAAGTGAAGTTGTTATCCAATAAATTCTTTTAAGGTTTTTGTGTGTTAGTTTGCCACTTGTCATTGCTTATTTATTTTGTTAAGAATATTTAGTTTTTCAATCCCCAGAACGATTATGATGTTGCCACAAGATTAGAAGTACACTGTGTTATTTAGGACACATTTTAACTAAAAAAGGATTCAATTTATAAATAATCTAAACTGTTTACAGAGAGGCAGACGAGAACAAATTTTTCAGAATCAGATTGCATTTCTTTCTAGGGCACTATAAGAATCTTTGCCCAATAATTATGCATGGCTACTGTTTAGTGCTATTATCCTGTTTTTCTTTCTGGCCTCCCCAATTCAAAGGCTGATGTCAAAAGAAATACTCTATCTTTAAATTAATAGCCTCAAAACTCAACTATTATTGCCACCATAAATAAACTGGCTCTTCAGAAAGTCAGTTAAAGTTTTGGCAGCTGAAGAAAGAAGTCTAGATATATCTTTAACGTACATGATATTCCTGAATCCTACAAGTGCCCAATAACATAATCATATAATACCTATTGGACTTACTCCAGTCCCCTAAACCAGTATTGTGCAAGGTCTTTCAGGTTAAGTGAGCATTTATTCTGACAGACAACCTGCATACCATCCCTACCAAGAAAATTGCCATATTTAGGATTTAGATAATATGTTAAAGTGTAATATTGAGTACAAGTTATAATGTTCACCTCCATGCATTTGCACAGTACTGACATGTCCCTAGGGCAAAATTTGCAGCAGCTCATTTTTCTACATCAGGTCTCAGCACTATGCAACATATCACTGGCATTTTCACAGAAACAGTGCATTCTTTTTTCTTATTTTCCAAAGATCTATTTCAGGGAACAGAAAACTTGCCAGGAAGCCTGAGTTGATAGGGAATAAGCACCCCAACAATTATTTTCTCTTGCCATTCATTAAAAAGAATCATATAGTAAAACATAAAGAGTAAAAGTCATGTTCAATTAAATGATTTATTTTGGGCATATTGTTGGAACATTTACAGTGGTACCAGACAAAGATTTTTACTTCAGCTATCCAACTGAGGCCAAAAGGTGAGTTCTATTTGTGAGGTGGTTTTCTTTATGAGTGATTACCTGTGTTGTCAGAGGGATCACAGCAAAGATCCCTCCACACAGCTCTTGAGTCTGGATGCTCCTAGTTGTCTCTCATAATCCACTTCAAATTGAAAGGTTTAAAATACACAAGGAAATGGCTTCAGGTCACACTGAAATAAAAAAATCAACTTTTAAGTATTGAATACACAACTGTGTTTCTATTTATTCATTAAAACCAATGAAATTTTAAAAGAAAATCATATTATGTATGTGTCTGGAAATTGTGCATTAAGATGTTATTTTTAAATTATATTTATATAAACATTATGTATTTTATATACTTTTTTTACATACATATGCAATTTTTCTTGTGCACAAGTATACAGACCTTGCTAAAATATTCATTGAAGAGTGAGAAACCAGGGGTGCTTGGGTGGCTCAGTCTGTTAAGTATCCAACTCTTGATTTCAGTTCAGGTCATAATCTCACAGGTTTGTGAGATCAAGGCCCTTATCAGGCTCTATGCTAACAGTGCAGAGCCTGTTTGGGATCTCTGCCCATCCCCAGCATGTGCACACAGTCTCTTCTCTCTCTCTCAAAATAAATAAATAAACTTTTTGAAAAAAGAGTGAGAAACCATTCTATGCTAATGTTTTACATATACATATATATATACATGGCATGTTTTTCTTAATTCAAATCACATCTAAGAGTTTGTATGAGCAGGTTGTTGAATTCACATTTAAAACATGTCAAGAGGTCCAAATCTAAGGTTCATCATGTAAAAATAAAGATAATCTGTCATGTCCTATTGATAATTTCTACGAGTCTGTGATTATTACAAAATACACAGACTCAATTCATACAGAGTACTGTATATTAATTACTTTCATTCATACAAAAGTCTTATTAGTTTTATCTATAGATTATCAAAGCACACAAGCTTCTACTACCAGCAGCAATGTTACTACTACTATTCTTAAAAGCAAACAGAAATCATGAAGTCCTGTTTAGCGCCTAGCACAGCCCAAAGGAAATTGATCCAAATTGACTAATGTATACATTCATTTCTGATTAGATGGAAGTTGATCCAAATAATACAGCTTTTAAAATATATATATATAAAATATTTATATATTATATATAGTATTTATATAGTATTTATATATTTATTATATATAAGATTAAATAACATATATAATTATTAATATTAAATAATATATAATATTATACAATAATAAAATTTATTATATATAATATTTATATATTTATTAAAATATTTATATAAAATATATAAAAAGTAATTCAAAACAAATATACTGAAAATAATTCAACTGTGCTATATATAAAGAATACAAAAATAATATGTATATATAATGCATATATACTTACATGTTTATAATTTTATATGTACAATTTTTTTAAATTTTAGGCAGTGAAAAAAATTTTGAGTGCTTAAAGTATCTTCCAAAAAAATGTACAGTATCTGAAATGAGCAGGTATCAAACCCAAAAATTCAAATATTCATAAAATGTAACATAAGAAATACTTGTAAAATATAAACCATATTTGGATTTTTGGAGTTATGGAAAGTTGAGAAAATAATGTAAATATACAAGAAAAGTTATATGGTAGATTTTATTCTACATTTTAGAAAGTTTAAATAATTTACAATCTTCCCTTGGTATTTTTCACTGCCTTTTAGCTCACACAGTATAAACAGAAAATATTTTAGAATACATTTGGTTAAAATCTCACTTATTTATGAATAGAGCCTCTTATTCTCATTATCAGAAATACAATGAAGATCTTTCTTGGATATTAAAAAAACTCAAGGAGTTGTTGTTAAAGTTCTTATCTCCCTCTCACAACCCATTATAGCTAAAAGACAAAAGGAAACATGTAATCAAATTATTGTTGCCTACTCACCTTGTCAGACCTCAGTTTCTTCATAGAGTATTGAATAAAGGGCTTCATAAGTTCGTCCAATCCCCAGTCTACGAATTGTATATGAATTCATTATATCAGTGCCAGGTGGCAAATATTCCCAAAGAGGAATGAAGAAATGCAATTCCCATTCTACTGATTCCAGGTAATGTTGACTTAAATGTAAGCTCAGCAATTTTTTTCATAAATTAAGAGAAAATAATAAAAATGTTATAAGTTTGAGGTTGGCAAATTTAATGTGTAAACAAATAGAACCACAGTTTAAACTAAACAAAAACTATATATAACTGCTTTATAGGCAAGTTGTCACTCATGGTCCCTAGGTTGAAAACCCATTAATAATGCTATTGAGTATTTATCCCATTCATAGTTTTATTATTTATAAAGTTAAAAGTATTTATGGTCTGCTATAAAACACATAAAATGTCAGATTCAACTTGTGCAAATGGCTACTTTTTAAAAGGCATATTGACACTGCTGAGCTAAGCATTGGTTCTTAAGGCTTAAAGCTCTAAGGAAAGCAACTAAAGCCGCTGTTTGCTCATTAGCCCAAACTTTATTATAGTTGGTAATGTCTATGCTGATCCCTGACAGGCAAACCTAGACTCTAGAGACCTGTTAAGCAGCCACCTTAGCCCCAGGAAACTTGCCCCTACCTGCTTGGGCTAATCATTTTATTCTTTCTCATGATTTCGAAGCTGATCATATTTATTATATTGGTCTTTTTCACTCAATCAACAACAATTATTTTACTATTTTATCATTTTGGTATATTTTGGTAAATTTTTTGCTGATATCAATTTCTACCCTTTTAAACTGCTTATCTTCTTATTAGTGCTTATTAACTATAATCTTTTAACAGGGATAAGGCATAAAAGGGATACGTTTTGGAAACCATCCATATGCCAAACAGAGCATATTGGATTCCTTTTTTATTCAGATTGTCTCCCCATAGACTTTCTTACCCTGTTCCCAAAGCAGATCCTGTCAACCCTAATGAAGAGTCTAATATTAACTGAAGTCAACCAGAATCATTGACAATCCCATTCTAAGAATTACCCATTTGGAAAACTGTGGTGATCGAAAGCCAAATTACCTTCTCTGCTCTTCCAACTGCAGTCCCTCAGAGATCAAGACAACTTAATTGTAAAGAACCGTTCAGGAAACTGCTGTAACAATGTTATACACAGAACATTGACAACTTCGATGAAAAGACCCATAAACTACAATCTATGGTCTCTGATAAACAAAATCCATTGAATATAGTCATTTCCCCTAGCCATCTATTCTGCATCTAGAGAGGAAAGTATGTAAGGAATTTTATCCAGGGAAGCTCAGAGCTCACTCTGGTGTAACTCTATAAAACTTCTAAAAGTTGTCTCCCTTTTAGAATTTTTTAATAGAACTTTTTAAGTAAAGAATCTATTATCAGATAATTTGAATCCTGTAAACTATCCTGCTGCCAGAAGAAACTTGTGTAACTTGCTTGACCTCCTTCAAAATAGGAATTCATAAAAGTTCTTCATCATGACTAGAATTGGTTTTGGGGGGGCTATAATTTATTTGTTTTAAGATGATAAGTGTATCATAAGAGCCAAGCATTCATTGTTTATGATGTTATTTTTCCAAAAATAGTTTTTATAAAAAATATTTTTATAAAGATCTGACACTATCAAGCTCTAACAAGTTAGGATCTAAATGTTAACACCATTATTCCTCTCCTCATTTCACTTGCTTCTGTAACAAGAAACTTACCTTAATTCTTAACTTTATCAAGCTCTGCACTGTCATTCAACAAGAATTTATCAAGTGTTGCCACATGGTAGACACTTTTCAAACTGGGCAAAAGTAGTCAACAAAATAAAGTCCTTGTCCTCATGTATCTCATATCCTCATGGATCTTATATTCTAGCTATATTCATAGAAGAGGTTCTTGAGTATCAGCAAACACCTAAGGCAAGCACCTTAGATTCCTTTTCTCATTTACCAAGAGAGGAACCGGATGCCATTTTTGATTTGCTAAAAGCATTGCAGAAAAAAAATGATTAATGTTCGGAATGCAGATGATAGCAGTAAATTATCATCCAGCTGAATAACCTTTTCACCCATCTTCTTCTATTTCCTTCTGCCTTAGAAGAATATAATTTTAAGAGGTCAAAGATGATGTCTACCTTGTACACTAGCATGCCCCCATTGTCTAGCACATTTAACATATGTTGACTGACTAATGAGCAACAGGTGAAATAATGAATGAATAAATGAGTATCACTGAAGTACCTATTCATAGGCAACCCTATAACTGTGGTTGATTAACACCCTTAGTTGTTCACAGTATCATCCATCTTACTTCTCAAAGTGACTCTGTCAAGTGACCTTCCTGTCATATTAGGCAGCAGGCAAAATCCTAAGAAAAATTGTAAATGTACTAGTCACAGATTGAGATTGCTATTTCTGTGCTCCTCACCCCATCCCTTCCTCTAAATTCTTTATATTTTTCTCTGGGTGGTGAGGCAAAAGAAGCCATATAGAAGCTATAGGAGGGAACCAATGTGTCATTTATATATTATCACAGGGGGGAGCTCCCTTATTTCCCAAAGCTGTAGCATCTTCAGCCTGCTGTCTACCCTCTCAAACCCTACTCCAGTTTCTCCTACTAAATTGCACAATTTTTTGCAATTAAATATTAAAAATGGTCCAGTAGCCACATTAAAATCAGGCCCCCAAAATATTCCAGGCCAAAGTCTTCCAAGGTTATGGTGAGTAATTCTATAATTTCAAGTAAGTGCTTATTTAAGTACAATTGCTTTTTTTGAAAAAAGCTTCAGCTCTAACCAAGGCATTCCAGCACAGTTTCCTTTTAGGTAGGTTTGATTTTCATGCTAGCAAAAAAATAAGTCAGGCTCTTCAATATTCCGCTGAAAAACCATTCTGGTCATCAGTTTGTCTGATTAAGATTACAATAGTCTTCTATCAATCAACCATACATAATAGAAGACATCATCATAGTGTGCTTGCTTTTGCTTCCCACTGTGAATTTTTAGCCACATACCTCTTGTTAGAAACCCAGCTAAGATACTTTACATTCAAAAGAAATTGATTAAAGTGGTCATTTCAAATTTTTTTTTTTCTTTCTTTCTTTCTTTCTTTCTTTCTTTCTTTCTTTCTTTCACTTTTTAATTTGAGAGTTGGGGGTGGGGGGAGGGAAGGCAGAGACAGAGGGAGAGAGAGAATCCCAGGAAGGCTATGCACTGTCAGCGCAAAGCCCAAAACAGGACTTGATTCCACAAAATATGAGATCATGACCTGAGCCTAAATCAAGAGTCAGGTGCTTAATCAACTGAGCCATACAGGCGCCCCTCAAAATATTTTCTAATTGTAAACTTATCCAAGCTACTTATAAAAACACATTCCTAGTGATAGAGGGAAGATGGTGGCAAACTAGGAGGACCATAGGCTTACCTAGTCTGACAAATACAACTAGATAACTTTCATATAACCTTAGATACCCCAAAAGTCCATTTGAAGACTGGCAGAACAAACTCCATAACTAAAGGGTAGAGAAGAGGCCACATTGAAAAAGGTAGGAAGTGCAGAAACACAGCTTGGAAGAGAAATGGATCAAGGCTGCAGCAGAGAGGAGGGAGCTGTGGTCATGGAGAAGAGCCAGAAACAGACTAGCACACAGGGGAGTGCATGGAGAAAATGAATCCCATAGCAATTGACTTGGAAAGTGAGGGGCCCAAATTTCATGAGTTCTTGCAACCAGTAAGACTTAAAGCCTGGAGTTTTAAATGTCAGCATGCTTGGCTCTGGGAGAACCCAGGGGACATTGGAGATGCTCTTGGAGAGAAGGCAGGGCACACAGCCCATGGATATACAACTTGTAAACAGCTATCTGAAGACAGTCTGGGGTACAGAGTGGGGAGGTTAGTTGCTCATCTCAGAGCATGTCCCAGAGAAGCAGTTTGCACAGAGAAACCCCTCGGGGAACAAAGGAACTAGAAGGCACAATTTCTCTCCCCTACCCCTCAATATAAGCAGGGCCACCTGTGGGAACCAGCAGAGGGCCGACACTCACTACCTAAATTGCTTATACCAAGCCCTGCCCCTCTGTGCTCCAGTATAACTGCCCTTCACAGTCACACTTGCCTCAGTCTCAGCATGGTGGACCCCCTTCTCCAGAAGGCTGGCTCAAACCCTATGAACATTGCATCTCCTGACCCATGAGTTTTGTGAGGACTCAGTTCCAGTGGCAGTAGTGACAGGTCTCATTTCAGAAGCAGACCAGAATGCCACACTCAGGCAAGATATTAAACACTGCCCAAAACAGGCAAAGAGAGCCTCTGCATATGACTGGTCAAAAGGATAAAGCAGCCAGGACACAAAAGCAAAGCACACACAGCACACATTGGAGACACTCCCAGAAGTGTCAGGCCCTGAGGAATAGGGGACATTACAATACAAGGCATTACAGGACCTCTTATTCACAAAGCCATTACGCTCAAGAACAGGAGAGGTAGGTGACTTTCCTAACACAGAGAAACAGTTAGAAAGACTTAGACAAAATGAGAATACAGAAGAATTTGTCCCAAATTAAAGAATGGGACAAAGCTACACGTGGATTTCTGAGCAATACAGATATAAATAACATGCCTGATGGAGAATTTAAATCAATAATGATAAGGATACTCACTGGACTTGAGAAGAGTGGAGGACATTAGTGAGACCATTAGCACAAAGACAAGAAATAACATAGCAGAGAGATAAAGTGTTCGATGACAAACTGAGAAACACACTTGATGGAATGAACAGCAGGCTGGAAGAAGAAGAGAAACAAATTAATGACACAGAAGCAAAGTAATGGAAAGTAATCAAGCTGAACAAAAGAGAGAAAAAAATTATGCAAAATGAGAATAGATTTAGAGAACTCAGTGACTCTATCAAATGTAAAACATTCATATTATAGGAGTCTCAGAAAAAGGAGAGAAAAGGGGGGCAGAGAACTTATTTAAAGAAGTAATAGCTAACCATTCACTAATCTGGAGAAGGAAACAGATATCCACATCCAAGAAGCACAGAGAACCCCCAACAAAATCAACAAAAGTAGATCTACATCAAGACATATTATAATGAAAATAGCAAAAGATAGTGATAAAGAAAAAATATTAAAAGAAGCAAGACCAAAGAAGAGATTTATGTACAAAGGAACTCCATAAGGCTATCAGTGGATTTCTCAGCAGAAACTTTCCAAGCCAGAAAGTAGTGGCATGATATATACAAAATGCTGAATTGGAAAAACCTGCAGCCAAGGATACTTTATCCAGCAAAGCTATCATTCAGAATATAAGGGGAGATAAGTTTCCCAGAAAAACAAAAACTAAAGGAGTTCATGAACACTAAACCAGCCCTGCAAGAAATTTTAAAGGGGATTCTTTGAGTGGAAAGGAAAGACCAAAAGTGACAGAATGAAGGTAGGAAACACACAAGCAGTAAAAATGAATATTTCTGTAAAAAGTCAGTCAAGGAACTCACAAAATGAAATGATGCAAAATGTGACACCATATACATAAAACATGAGGAGGAGAGGAGTAAAGAATGGGTTCAAACTTAAACGACTTTATATAGACTGCAATATGCAAAAGATGTTATATACAAACCTAATGGTAACCATATATTAAAAACCACTAATAAATATACAAAGAATAAAGAGAAAAAAATCCAAATTTATCACTAAAGAAAACCAGAAAGCAATGAAAGTGAAAGAGAGGAAAGGATCAGAGAAAACCTTCAGAAACCACAAAACAAATAATAAAATGGCAATAAATACATAGCTATCAATAATAATATTAAATATAAGTGGACTAAATGCTCCAATCAAAAGACATAAGGTGACAGGATGAAAAAAAAAAGGCAAAACAAAACTCATGTATATGTTGCCTATCAGAGACTCATTTTAGAACTAAAGACATCTGTAGATTGAAAGCGAGGGGATAAAGGAACTTCTATCGTGCAAATTAGTGTCAAAAGAAAGCCAGAACAATACTTATATAAGACAAAACAGACATTAATTCAAAGACTGTGGAGCACCTGGGTGGCTCAGTTGGTTAAGTGTCTGACTTTGGCTCAGGTCATGATCTCATGGTTTCTGAGCCCCACATCAGGCTCTGTGCTGACAGCTCAGAGCCTGGAGTCTGCTTCAGATTCTGTGTCTTCCCTCTCTCTCTGCTCCTCCCCAACTTGCTCTCTCTCTCTCTCTCTCTCTCTCTCTCAAAAATGAATAAACATTAAAAAAAACAGACTGTAATAAGAGACAAACAAGGAGACTATTTTTAATAATAAAGGGGACAATACAACAAAAAGATACAATTGTAATATTATTATACACAAACATGTAACATATTATAGACCTAACATGAGAGCACCCAAATACACAGAACAGTTAATAACAAATATAAAGGAACTAATCAATGATAGAATAATAGTAGGGGACTAATTAACATCCCATTTACATCAATGGACATATCATCTAAACAGAAAATCAACAAGGAAACAATGGCTTTGAAAGACACACTGGCCCAGATGGATTTAACAAATATATTTAGAACATTCCATCTTAAAACAGCAGCATATACATTCCATCCTAGAAGAGCATAATACACGTTATTTTCAAGTGCATATGGAACATTTTCACAGAACGAGAACAAAAATCTTAAAATTTGTATGGAACCACAAGAGACCCCAAATAGCCAAAGCAATCTTGCTGATAGCATGGAGCATGCTTAGGATTCTCTCTCTCCTCTCTGCCCCTCCCCTGCTTACATGCATGCTCTCTTTCTTTCTCTCAAAATAAATAAATATACTTTAAAAAATAAATATTTGGAAATGTAAATCAAAACTACAATGAGGGGTACCTGGGTGGCTCCACTGGTTAAGTGTCTGACTCTTGATTTCGGCTCAGGTCATGACCTCACAGGTCATGAATTCAAGCCCTGCATCAGGCTCTGCACTAAGTGTGAAGCTTGCTTGGGATTCTCTCTTTGCCCCTCCCCCTTCTCAAAAATAAATGAATAACCTTTAAAAAAACTACAATGAGATATCACCTCACACCTGTCAGAATGGCTAAAATCAACACAAGAAATAATAGATATTGGCAAGAATGTGGAGAAAAGGAATCCTCTCACACTGTTGATGGGAATGCAAACTGATGCAGCCACTCTGAAAAACAGTATGGAAGTTCCTCAAATATTTAAAAATAGAGCTACCCTGTAATCCAGGAATCACATTACTGGGTACTCACCTAAAGAATATAAAAACACTAACTCAAAGGGATACATGCACCCCTATGTTTATTACAGCATAATTTACAATAGCCAAATTATGGAAAGAGCCCAAATGTCCATTGACCAAATGAATGGATAAAGAAGTGGTACACACACACACACACACACACAAAATATGGAATATTACTTTGCCATAAAAAATGAAATATTCCAATTTGCAGTGACATGGATGGAGCTACAGAATATAATGCTAAGTGAAATAAGTCAGTCAGAGAAAGATAAATACCATATGATTTCACTCGTATGTGGAATTTAAGAAACAAAACAATAAGCCAAATGGAAAAAGGAAAAAGAAACAAACCAAGAAACAAATTCTTAACTACAGAGAACAAACTGATGGTTACCAGAGGGAAGGTGGGTGGGGAACTAAGGAGTGCACTGTCATGAGGAGCACCAGGTGATTAAAATAAAAACTAGGGGGCCCTGGGTGGCTCAGTCGGTTAAGCATCCGATTTCAGCTCAGGTCATGATCTCACAGTCTGTGAGTTCAAGCCCCACATTGGGCTCTGTGCTGTCAGTTCAGAGACTGGAGCCTTCTTTGGATTCTGTCTCCCTCTCTCTCTGCCCGCCCCCCACTCATGCTCTGTCTCTCAAAATATGAATGAACTTAAAAAAACTGTTTAAATAAAAACTAAAACAAAACAAAACAAAATCCCTAGTCTCCATTCAAGATTCCTGAATCTGAATATTAAGGGAAGATCCAGTGTCTACAGTAGTGCCTTGCACATTAGTAGCTACATGCCAAGGATCAGTTAAATGAGTAAATGTATGAGTTATTGACTCCCATACTGAATGCTTCATTTCCTGAAGACAGATGGTTAGTTCATTTTGTGGGACAGAATCATTAGGATTTTGCCCACCTGTATTTTTTGCTAGTCTAGATTTTCCCTGGAATGTGAGCTCCTTGAAAGAAGGTTTGACTGTGCTATTCATGTATTTAACTCCAGCCACAAGAACAATACCATATATATACACGGTAAGTGCCCACAAATATTTATTGAGTAAATGAATCAGTCTATAAACCTCATATTTATCAAGTCCCATAAATAATGCCAAGAGTGTTTAATCAGAGTAGAACTTATAATATTGAATACAGATACATCCGAGCCAGAAAAGTTGAAGTTGACATTGATGACTTCAATCTATTTTAATAGCCCATTTTCATTCTTCAAACAACAATGTTTACAAGGAAGGATTGTAATGGCTATCATTTAGAGATCAAATTCTTCTTATTTAAACCTGCATGATAATGTCCTATAGAATTATATACCTACTATATGCCTAATGCTAAAAACGTGAAATGTATTTGTTTGTCAACATTATGGCAGATTTTATAGATGGCACAAATATTTCAATGAACTTCTAACCCAAAGAACCATCCTAGGAGAAAACATACTCCTTCAGATAAAAAGATTTTTTCCTTCCTTTCAGAGAAAAGGAGATTTCCTTATTTTGTAGACTCCCAGTACAGTTTATATTTTGGTGTTGTTCATTTTTTTAAAATTTTGCTTCTCCTTTGTTTTTTTTCCAAATAAGAGATACTTAAAATAGATATAAAGAAAACACATACTAAAAAAAATCATATAAAACTTGTAAGAAATCCAATGTTAACTAAATTAACAAAACATTTAAAAAAGTAATAAATGACATTGGAGTGAAAGCTTCAGGAGAGGAGAGGTGACATATTATTTGACTCTGTATCCTCTGGCCCTAACACAGAGCCAGGCCCATAAAAGGTACTCAGTGAAACTTTCATTAACAAATGAAAGAATAAATGAATGAATTCATTTCTGCCTAATAAATATACTTAAAAAACTAATTTTGTTTCATTAATCAAACCCATTTTTTAACAAACCACTTTCAGTAGCAATTTGCTTGATACTCAAGTACACATACCTTTTTCTACCTATGAAAACAAAGCTGTGTTCCAATTTTCAGTGTTGATTATGCTAGATACTACAGTATGACAGAGCCAAACCATTTCAAGAATTCAGCAAAACACTTTACTCTATTTGACACTTAAATAGACAACAGTATTAAATCCATCACCTTCGTTCTGTTACCTCCACTACTGGGATTTTAATCCAGTTGGCATCCACCTAACACTCAATATACCCACAGTTCTCAATTTTGATTTTTCCCCTTCCATGAAATGGAAAATCAAATGGTACAGTTAACAGAAGTGTAAAAAACACAGTACCAAATGTATTTTAATGGCAGTGTGAGTGTCGTTTAGGTTAGCTGCTCTCTGAATAAATAGATTTGGGGCCTAACAATTAGAGAAAAAGGCATGGCATGTCCATCGCTTAGACCTGAAGACCTGTTGGCTGATCACTGTCCAGTTATGATTACTGGTCTCAGCTGCAGTTTCCCTATAGCTCAAAAAACTGCCTGGCTGATTTTGTATGCAAAGGTTCCTAGATCGATTTCGTCCTGGAATAGATTCCTCACAAACAAGGATAATCCTTTATTTGAGGTATAGTCACTTGAATTCCTCTCTGTATTCTTCACTGTCAGGCTTTGCAATTTTTATTTATTCTTAGTAGAATGCACTTACTATTGTAGTTATGGCACTTTTCACTCTAAGTCCTTCTTTTCAGAGTCTTCAAGAAAGAAAGGTCTTTAGCTAGAAATTTCTCATGCTTGTTGACAGTCCAGAAATGATTTCTTTTACAAAGGAATAGAGGTGAAAGGAGTAGAAAGATAATTTATTCTACCATCTTTGAGAACGTGATTATCAGTTAATCACAAGTTTACTGTTAAATGAAATGTGATGGCTTTCAACCTTTAATTTTTATTGCTTTTATCTTTGTTAAGAAGTAACACTAAAATATTTCAAAATTTCCTGAATAGAGGAAACCTAGGGTAAAAATACTGTCCGTGGCTAAAGTAATTTTAATTTATTCTCTTCCACATTAATGTGGTAAAATGGATTACTATAACACTAGACAATGAAAAACATGATGTAATCTTATGTATATATTTACAAATACATTTACAATATATTTATTCATACATGGGTCTATATATAAACCAATATTTACTTATTCTGTAGGTGTCCCTTACAATGTTTTTAAACATTAGCTTCTTCCACACATGAAAGAGTCCATGATAATCAGAATTGTCACTCTCTAAAACCTCCACTTACTATTTTCACTATTAAATCCATTGCTTTCCAAACCTTTTTCCCCATAAGAATTACTGCATATAGGGGCAACTGGGTGGCTCAGTTGGTTAAGCATCAGACCTGGGCTCAGGTCATGATCTCACAGTTAGTGTGTTCAAGCCCTGCTTCAGGCTCTGTGCTGACAGCTCAGAGCCTGGAGTCTGCTTCCAACTCTCTCTCTCTCTCTCTCTCTCTCTCTCTCTCTGTTCCTTCCTTGTTTGCTCTCTGTCTCTTTCTCTCAAAAATAAATAAACATTGAGAAAAAAAATTTTTAAAGAATTACTGTATATATACGTAGGACCAAATTATAAAATGGTGGGGCACCTGGGTGGCTCAGTCGGTTGAGTGTCCAGCTCTTGATTTCAGCTCAGGTCATGATCCCAGGGTCATGGGACTGAGCCTTGTGTTCAACTCTGTGCTAAGTGTCAAGCCTGCTTAAGATTCTCTGTCTCAAATACAGCATCCTTCTTGATTAAAACCCTCAAGAAAGTAGGGATAAAAGGATCATAATTCAACATCATAAAAGCCATATATGAAAGACTCAATGTTAATATCATCCTCAATGGGGAAAAACTGAGAGCTTTCCCCCTAAGGTCAGGAACGAGACAGGTATATCCACTCTCGCCACTGTTATTCAACATAGTATTGGAAATCTTAGCCTCTGCAATCAGACAACACAAAGAAATAAAAGGCATCCAAATCAGCCAGGAGGAGGTTAAACTTTCACTCTTAACAGATGACATGATACTCTGTATGGAAAACCCAAAAGATTCCACCAAAAAACTGCTAGAACTGATTCATGAATTCAGCAAAGTTGCAGGATATAAAATCAATGCACAGAAATCGGTTGCATTCCTATACACCAACAAAGAAGCAACAGAAAGAGAAATCAAGGGATCGAACCCATTTACAGTTGCTAAAAAACCATAAAATACCTGGGAATAAACTAACTAAAGAGGTAAAAGATCTACACACTGAGAAGTATAGAAAGAAAGAAAGAAATTGAAGAAGACACAAAACAATGGAAAAAGATTCCATATTCCTGGATAGGGAGAACAAATACTGTTTAAATGTCGATAATACCCAAAGCAATCTACACATTCAATGCGATCCCTATCAAAGTAACACCAGCATTCTTCACAAAGCTAGAACAAACAATCCTAAGATTTGTATGGAACCAGAAGAGACCCCGAATAGCCAAAGAGATCTTGAAAAAGAAAACCAAAGTAGGAGGCATCACAATCCCAGACTTCAAGCTATACTACAAAGCTGTAATCATCAAGACAGTATGGTACTGGCACAAGAACAGATACTCAGATCAATGGAACAGAATCGAGAACCCAGAAATGGACCCACAAACGTATGGCCAACTAATCTTTGACAAAGCAGGAAAGACTATCCAATGGAATGAAGACACTCTCTTCAGCAAGTGGTGCTGGGAAAACTGGAGAGTGACATGCAGAAGAATGAACCTGGACCACTTTCTTACACCATACACAAAAATAAACTCAAAGTGGATGTAAGACCTCAATGTAAGACAGGAAGCCATCAAAATCTTCGAGGAGAAAGCAGGCAAAAACTTCTTTGATCTTGGCCGCAGCAACTTCTTTCTCAACATGTCTCCAGAGGCAAGGGAAACAAAAGCAAAAATGAATTACTGGGACCTCATCAAAATAAAAAGTTTCTGCACAGCAAAGGAAACAATCAGCAAAACTAAAAGGCAACCAACAGAATGGGAGAAGATATTTGCAAATGACATTTCAAATAAAGGGTTAGTATCCAAAATCTATAGAGAACTTATCAAACTCAACACCTCAAAAACAAATAATCCAGTGAAGAAATGGGCAAAAGACATGAATAGACACTTCTCCAAAGAAGACATCCAGATGACCAACCGACACATGAAAAAATGCTCAACATCACTCATCATCAGGGAAATACAAATCAAAACCACATTTAGATACCACTTTATACCTGTCAGAATGGCTAACATTAACAACTCAGGCAACAACAGATGTTGACGAGGATGAGGAGAAAGAGGACCTCTTTTGCGTTGTTGGTGGGATGCAAGCTGATGCAGCCACTCTGGAAAACGGTATGGATGTTCCTCAAAAAACAAAAATAAAACTACCCTATGACCCAGCAATTGCACTACTAGGTATTTATCCAAGGGACAGGTATGCTGTTTCGAAGAGGCACATGTACCCTAATGTCTATAGCAGCACTATCAATGATAGCCAAAGTATGGAAAGAGCCCAAATGTCCATCGATGGATGAATGGATAAAGAAGATGTGGTATATATATACACAATAGAGTATTACTCAGCAGTCAAAAAGAATGAAATCTTGCCATTTGCAACTATGTGGATGGAACTGGAGGGTATTATGCCAAGCAAAACTAGTCAGAGAAAGACAAATATATGACTTCACTCATGTGAGGACTTTAAGACACAGAACAGATGAACATCAGGGAAGGAAAAATAATATAAAAACAGGGAGGGGGACAAAACATAAGAGACTCTTAAATATGGAGAACAAACAGAGGGTTACTGGAGGGGTTGTGGGAAGGGGGATGGTCTAAATGGGTAAGGGGAATTAAGGAATCTACTCCTGAAATCATTGTTGCACTATATGCTAACCAATTTAGATATAAATTAAAAAAATAAAATTTAAAAATTTAAAAAATAAAATAAAAGATTCTCACTGTCTCTGTCCCTCTCCCTCTCTCCCTCTGTCTCTCTCCCCTGTTTGCACACTCTCTCTCTCTAAAATAAAAAATAAATTACAAAATGGTTATTGAAACAATTATTTAATAGCATTTCAAGATGTATCAAACTCACTATGGAATGCTCTGATTTTGCTACATAAAATAAAATATTTAGACTAATTTCTTTAGAGAATAGCAAAATTCAAGACAATCAACGGATTGCCTCTTGTCTCTTTTTGTTCTAATAAAGGAAATTCTAATAAAGGAATATATTATAAAGGAAATAAATATATATAATATATAATATATATAATAAAGGAATATATATATTCCTTTAATAATATATATAATAAAGGAAATAAATTCTAATAAAGGAAATTCTTCAAAGTAAATTAGTGCTAATTACTTACAAGTTCATCCAGGGAGAAGTAAGAAAGAATAGTGACTGCATTTGTTTAAAAGACTATTATTTTGGGGCACCTGGGTGGCTCAGTCAGTTGAGCATCCAACTTCAGCTCAGGTCATGATCTCGCAGTTGATGAGTTCGAGCCTCGAATCAGGCTCTGTGCTGACAGCTCAGAGCCTGGAGCCTGCTTTGGAGTCTGTGTCTCCCTTTCTCTCTGCCCCTCCCCCACTCATGGTCTGTCTCTCTTTGTCTCAAAAATAAAGATAAATATTAAAAAAAAATTTTTAAAAGAAAGACTATTATTCTGACTTTCCAAATGTGAAATCTTCAATATAGACTAGTAAATAGTACAGAGACTATAGTCGAGTATATACAAAGAGTAACACTGGATATAACTATTAAGAATGTAAAGGAGAGGCACCTGCGTGACTCCATCAGTAAGCATCCAACTCTTGGTTTCAGCTCAGGTCATGATCTCACAGTTGGTGGGTTCAAGCCCCACATCGGGCTCTGTGATGGCAGCACAGAACCTGCTTGGGTTTTCTCTCTCTCCCTCTCTCTCTGCCCCTTCCCTGCTTGTGTGCATGCTCTCTCTCCCTCTCAAAACAAATAAAAAAACATCAAAAAAAGGAATTTAAAGAAAATTTGTCATCATCTTAATTAGATGTAAAAGCATGCTGTTTATGAAAATTAAACCCATACTAATTTCTGATTTCTTATGCTAACTGTATGCTAACCGTGAAGGGTCTACAATGTATAAAACCCACCAAAATATTGAATTCATATACAGATAATGATTTCTCAAAACCAGGTTTATATACCAGAAACAGAAAGAGGAGAAAAGTATACATAAAAATATAAAGTTATATATTGTGTTTATTATTATTATATTTTTTTCATTTGAGCCCTAGAACTTGATTTTGTCTCATTTTTGTAGTTCCAAATGTAAAATTAAAATAAATAATCTACTTTTTGTCATATTTGAGTTTGGGTAAGACTAAGAGTAAGCAATTACTAAATTTAAATTCCCTTCTCCTTTTAGGGTAGGACCAATAAGTAAGAGGTAAGCCAGGTATGAATTTCATACATCAGGAATTACCCAAAAGGACATACCATATCCAGAACAGAACTCAACATGTTATAAAAACAGTACAATGAAGCACTCATATGGACTAGAGTTGTCTTAGCTTTTGCTCCAGGGAGCATAAACAGGTACATAAGGTCAAAACATAAAGAATGATTCTCCCTTTTCCTTCATATTCAGAATGATACATTGAGTCACCTTCTTGAGTACAAGGAGACAAACATAAATGACTGTTGCTCAAGTTCCCAATACTGAAAACTATTATGCTCACTTGAAAATGCTTTCTTTAGCACAAAAGCATTACTTCTCACAAATTCTTAAATAGCAGAAAATTTTGTGTCTAATCAAATATTATTATTACTGTGTATGGAACACAGTAGGACCATATGTCAGGCACATTATTTGGGGCCAAATCCCAACCTGTGTTTAAAAACAAAAAGTACTACATAAACTGTTCAGTTAGATGTTAGATGGTAGCCAGGGTTCAAAATGAAAACATGCATGAGCCATTCAGAACTTATGAATAAATAAAAAAGGAAAGGTCAGTAATGGTCTTTCTTCCTTACTGTTACTAAGCCTTTGAAATAAGCTCAGGAAATGTATGCAGGTGGTTTTTTGATTAATTTGATAGAGGTACATCCATGGAACCAATTTACAAGTGATTTGCAGGCAGGCTGGCATTACTGAAATAAACGGTGCTATTACTATGATTTATGCTACCATTTCTAACACAAATGATAAAGTGAAATTTACAGTCCTTAATTACCACCATGAAAAATTGGGAGGGAGAGAAAGAGCAAAGATTGGCAATTTGCAAACTTGTCGTTAAGGCAAGATACAAAAATCCATTTGTTATATTTAAATAAAAAAAAGATATTGCACAAATAGGCCTTACCATATTGTTATCAATCCACTGGGGAGAAGGAGGGACTTAAAAAACAAATGACAAGAACTTGACCTTGAGATGCCAGGAAGTGTGGTGGAGGAAAGCAGCTAACAAAATGTAGCCTCTCTAGTTATAAAAATCAGGAAAGTGACAAAATACAACACTATTGTACACATTATTCTGGGCCTCTCACAAGATCCAGTTTATTCTTCAAATTATTTCTTTTCTATTCTATTTTTCTTTTCCATTCTATTTTTCACATGTTTTATATCAGGAAAAAAAACAAATTAATCATATCTTAATTTTTAACTAAATGTTTTTCTCTTTTCCCATTTATATCTCTTATCATTATATCTCTTCCCTAGCGATTGGAAGTCTGCTAGGATATTCAGAGATGGTTACAGAGGTGCTGCTATCCACAGAACTCTAACAAAGCAATACAGAGAACTCATTCTGAGAGACTTGGCTCAAGCACTGCAGTTGTCAAGAGGTTGCATATAATGTGAATGCCCAATTGCCTAGGCCATGGCTCTTTCCTCTCTCCATATTTAATCACTTCCTATTTTAATAATCCAGACAGGCCTGGGGTGCCTGGGTGGCTTAGTTGGTTGAGCATCCCACTCTTGGTTTTGGCTCAGGTCATGATCCCAGAGTCATGGGATTGAGCTCTGCATAAGGCTCCATGCTAAGTGTGGATCCTGCTTAAGATTCTCTCTCTCTCTCTCTCTCTCTCTCTCTCTCTCTCCCTCTACCCCTTTCCCTGCTCACGTGCTCTCCCTCTAACCACCACCACCACACCATCATCATCATCATCATCATCATCATCATCATCATCATCCAGCCAGGGTTTATTTCCAATACTCACACTCTTGTGACTGACCTACAACCAGTAAATGCCTAGAGTTCTAATGGATCTTCTAACCACTATTTGCTAAGTTTGGTTCAATATATAGTCAGAATGTGTAGCCTCATTCACACTGCTTCACAGACTTGCCTATGGCAAAACTCTGAAAGTTACAAAATATAGCAACTAAGTATATATGAGGGGCAAGGGAGATGGGACAAACAGCAGAAGTTTCTGATCTGCCTGATTTAGAAAATAATGCTACAATTTTAGAAGGAAAGAAGGCACAACCAAAACCTGGGAATTGATAGGTTAGTTTCAGAAATATTAAGTTTGAGTTGTTATCAGGACACCCAGGTACAGATGTCCAATAAACATTAGTAGGAATGTAGGACTAAAGCTCCTGAGATAACTTAGGCCCAGATATGTAGGTGTTGGAGAAATCTGAATAGAAATGAAGATTGAAGGCATGAGAGAGCATCAGATGGCCATCATGGAGAATATAAAGCCAAGAGACCTTACAGCAAAAACAAAGAGAAGACATATTTGGAAAAGCGGGAGAAAAGAAAAGAATGAGATCACAAAGGGCTAATCAGAGGGAAAAAAGGAAAATCCTGAAAAGAATCTAAAGAAGAAATAAATTATCATCAATGTCACATGCTGCATAGAAATCATGAAGAATAAGAAGATTCCATTAACTAATTTCAACAGGTAATTGCCAAAATAAAAGAATTTAAGAAAAAAACACATTTGAGAAAAAGGAGCTGCAAGGGTAGAGTTCTCCTATTAGAAATCAAACAGGAAAAGTTTAAGAACACTTTGGAGATGGATTAGTAGAAGACTTTGTAAATAATACATAAACAGCACATATAAGTATCTCATTGATTTTTGATTTCTTGCCACTTCTTGAAAGTTTCTTCTTTCATGACTGGGATGTTATAGCACATAAAAAGCATTCAGAGAAGCTTTTAGTGGAGTTTATCTCTTTTGTATGTGGGACCCCAGTGATCATAATGAATTATTTTATCTTTGCTTGTTCCCAGAAAGCCTAAGAGCATTTGGGCATTCTACCATGAACTAGCTTCTCCAGTTCTACTTCCCATCAATTCAAGCTTTGTTCCCAATCCATAAAACTTCATTTTTTTTAAGCAGCATTTCCTCCATTTTAATCATTTTCCTCCTAAGATTTTATTTTATTTTATTTTATTTTATTTTATTTTATTTTATTATTATTTATTTTTTGAAAGATAGAAACAGAGTCTGAGCAAGGGATGAGCAGAGAGAAAGAGGGAGACACAGAATCCAAAGTAGTCTCCAGGCTCTGAGCTATTAGCACAGAGTCCAACGCAGGGCTTGAACTCATGAACTGTGAGATAATGACCCGAACCAAAGTCAGATGCTTAACCGACTGAGCCACCCAGGCACCACGCCCCACCAAAATTTTAAATTACAATAAAATTTCACACCGTCTTTAATAACCTCCTTCATAAATTTCACACTTTTCTCTCAGGAATTGCCCATACCTCCATTCATCTGTATTTGGAGAGTATATCTTTTTCATAAGCATTTTGTAAGTCATATTTTCATCACGGTACTGAAATATACCACATGGCATTCTCAATGCTCTGAAACAGAAAATTCTGGTTCTAACTTATAAATTATTTTCATCAGTAGTTAATGTTAACTAGCTTTTGAGGGCTTACTTTATATATCAAACATTTTGTATACTGCCTGATATTCATTATCTCATTTCATCATCTCCAAAGTCCTTTCTTTTTTTACATTCATTTATTTATTTTGAGAGAGGGAGAGAACACACACATGCATCAACAGGGGAGGTGCAGAGAGAGAGAGAGAGAGAGAGAGAGAGAGAGAGAGATCCCAAGCAGGCTCCACACTGTCAGTGCAGAGCCTGATGCAGGGCTCAATCCCACAAACCTTGAGATCATGTCCTGAATCAAAATCAAGAGTTGGACACTTAACTGACTGAACCACCCAAGTGCCCCTCCAAAGCCCTTGAAAATGATTATTTTTATTCACTCTAATTCATTGACAAGGAAACTCTAAGTGTCAGAAAGATTAGGTCACTCATCCAAAGTCACACAAGTAAGCAACAAAGAGGAAGTTTGAACCTACATCTATTTCACTCCAATGTTCATCATCTATCTTGTGGAAAATTCTATTTCAATCCTTTTGTAGTCTTACTTTACAAGAACATCAATCATTCATTAACACCTTTTCATTATTAGAATGCTGCACAAAACAAATTCTCATTACTAAATGCAGACATCTGTCAATTCTGGTTCTTCCTATTGCAAAATACTGAAAAGGACAGAATTCAAGAATTGTTTTGTTCCTTCTTCACAGTTTTACCAAGTAGCATCCTGCCTCCTAAGACACCCCTTAGTTATTTTAATGGGTCTTTGCCCTCTTTCATTCTCTCTGTTCTTTTCTCTATCAATGAATCTTTATTGATAGATGTGTGAATGTGCCATAAGATCACAATTTGAAATTCATCCTTAATTTTCATCAAAATTATGATACATCTTCTAGGGTTAACTTTAGTATATATTATTATTTCTTATCAAATATAATATATATCATGTATCTCTAAGTATATATTCACACTATTCAATGGTATTAAGTTAGTAGCATATCTTCAAGTTCTATAGCTTAGTGTGAATATGTTAAATTTTTTATTTTTATCATTGTATATATATATATACATATATATATATATATGTAATTTGATGGTGTTATACCAGCAGCATATTTTCTATTAAGTAATTCTCAGACAATACACATATTCGTTCTTTGTTGCATTCCTTTTATAATTTTTTCTCTTTTCTGTTTTCACAACTGAAATACAAGTTATATTTATGTCTTCTCAAACACATTAAAAATTGAACAACACAATTATATTTACAAGAAAAAAAGAAGATGCCATGCCTATATGTGATACTTTCTGTAAAGCTTCACTGTCCAATATTGTAGCCATTAGCCACACCTAGCAATTTAAATTTAATTAATTAAAATGAAATAATAGTTAAAATTTATTTTCCCAGTTACAATAGCCACATTTCAGGTGCTCAGAAGCCACATGTGGCTAGTGGCTCCTATTCTGGACAGAGAATATACAGAACATTTTCCATTATCACAGAAGTTTCTGTTAACAGTACTGATTTACAATTTTCAATACATAAGTCAATCTTTAGTATGTTTTGTTACTTCTCTTATTACCCTCAAAGAATGGATAAAGAAAATATGGTACATGCATATAATAGAATATTAGATTTCTAAAGAGAAGGAAATTCTGCAATATGTGACAACATGGGTGAGTCTTAAAGACATTATGCTAAGTGAAATAAGCCAGTCACAGAAAGATAAATACTGTATGATTCCACTTATATGATGTATCTAAAACTGTCAAATTCATAGAATCAGAGTGGAATGGTGTTTGACAGGGGCTGGAAAATATAATGGGGAGTTACTAATCAAGTAGCACAAAATCTCAGTTTAGAAAGATGAATTATCTCTAGAGATCTGCTATATACAACACTGTACCTATAGTCAACAATAATGTATTTTACACTTAAAAATTTAAGAGGGTAGATCTCCTGTTTTTTGTTCTTACCACAATAAAATACTTAAAAAAAAAACAGAGCTATATCTGGCATGGTTCAGAGGGAAAACAAATGACAGATAATAAATTATTCTTTTACAATTGGAAAAAAAGTATTATCTTCCTTGCTACCTCTTTCTTTTTTTTTATATTGCCAATACATACATAGCCCTTATAAATTTTTCTACTTACTACCACTTTGAAATAATAGTGTTGGAACTATTTTACAATGTAGTATCAATAAGGCAAATGTCCTCCAAATCAAAAAGTCTTCCATAACTTTTCCTTAAACAAAATACCCAATAGACCTTGAGTCACTTTGTTATTTCCCCTTTTGCCAGAACTTAAATAACAAAACAAAGTAAAACAATCCTTCCTAATAGAGTGTGCAACCTTTTGTAAATTCCAGTTATATTCCTACTGGTGGTCCCTTGCTAAGAATTTTGTTTCTAGAGTTGGAAAAGACTCTGCAAAGGTTTGTTATGATTCCTATGGACAGGTCATTATTTCAGTTCTTAAATCCTGTATTTCTACCACTGTCAGCAACTTTATAATAGGCACCTGGCTTTTTCCTTGCTTATCTATTTTTGAAAAGTTTGAAGTCAACAGACTACACATATGAAAAGCTGACAAAAGTTAGGGTTGTAGTGTATACTTATGGAACACACAAAAGATAACTGGCCAACGTATACACCAAACTTCTAATCTTGGCCTTCTTATCAATACACTCTTTGAGATATCCTTAACAGAAAGTTTACATATTAATGCATTTCTTATTAGAAAAAAAAGAGCTACATCATACTATTGTGTCTTCTTAATAATTAAAAAGAACCACCAAACACAAACCACGTACTTTAAATATGGAAACAAGAAAAGAAAGCTAAGACTCTTAAAAGCAGTTGAGTGTGGAAATAAGGCTAGAGTGAAGAATAATGTGGAAAGGAATACTGTATTTAGCCTTAAAAGCACTTCAGGTGATTTTTAAACCATGTACATTTAACAAACAGATTTTTAAAATAATAAACTTGAATATTGGGGGAAGATGGTGACGTAGGAGGACGCTGGGCTCACCGCATCCTGTGGATCACTTAGATTCCACCTACACCTGTGTAAATAACCCAGAAAACCGCGAGAAGACTAGCAGAATGGAGTCTCCAGAGACAAGCACAGATGAGAGGCCCACGGAAGAGAGTAGGAAGGGCGGAGAGGTGGTGTGTGCTACACGGACTGGTGGGAGGGAGCCGGGGTGGAGGTGTAGCCCACCTGGCAAGGTAGAGCTCCAGAGTCTGGCTTGCAAAAGCAGAGGGGCCGGACTGCATGAGTTCTGAGCGCCAGCAGGACTTAACATCTGGAAGGTTATAAATTAACAGCTCTGCTTGGGGAACAGGAGGGCTGGAAGACAGTGGGAGGGAGAGTTGTTGAGCCCCGGATGACAGAGCTCAGCTTGGCAGGGAACAAAGGCTCTAGCCAGCGCCATCTCCCTCACCCATCCCACAGCCAAAATCCCAAAGGGAACCAGTTCCCACCAGGGAACTTGCTTGCACCGCGCAAACACCCAACGCTGTGCTTCTACGGATCCATCCCTCTGGCGGGTCTGACTCTCTCCCAGTGCCACAGGGACCCTCCCGAAGTGGATCTCTGAAGGAAAAGCGAGCTGAGCCTGCCATTCCTGTCCCTGTGCACCTTGCCCATCCATCCAAGCTAATATGCCAGATCCCCAGAACCACAAGCCTGGCAGTGTGCAAGTAGCCCAGACAGGCCACACCACCCCACAGTGAATCCCGCCCCTAGGAGAGGGGAAGAGAAGGCATACACCAGTCTGACTGTGGCCCCAGTGGTGGGCTGGGGGCAGACATCAGGTCTGACTGCGGCCCCGCCCACCAACCCAAGTTATTCAAGATAGCACAGGGGAAGTGTCCCACAGTCCCGCACCACTCCAGGGACTATCCAAAATGACGAAACGGAAGAATTCCCCTCAGAAAAACGTCCAAGAAATAACAACAGCTAACAAACTGATCAAAAATTATTTAAACAATATAACAGAAAGTGAATTTAGAATAATAGTCATAAAATTAATCGCTGGGCTTGAAAACAGTATAAAGGACAGCAGAGAATCTATTGCTACAGAGATCATGGGACTAAGGAACAGCCAGGAGGAGCTAAAAAATGCTATTAATGAGCTGCAAAATAAAATGGAGACAACCATGGCCCGGATTGAAGAGGCAGAGGAGAGAATAAGTGAACTAGAAGATAAAATTATGGAAAAAGAAGATGAGAAAAAGATAAAAAAAATCCAGGAGTATGAGGGAAAAATTAGAGAACTAAGTGATGCACTAGAGAGAAATAATCTACGCATAATTGGTATTCCAGAGGAGGAAGAGAGAGGGAAAGGTGCTGAAGGTGTACTTGAAGAAATAATAGATGAGAACTTCCCTGATCTGGGGAAGGAAAAGGGCATTGAAATCCAAGAGTCAAAGAGAACTCCCTTCAGACGTAAATTGAATTGATCTTCTGCACGACATTCATAGTGAAACTGGCAAAATACAAGGATAAAGAGAAAATTCTGAAAGCAGCTAGGGATAAACGTGCTCTAACATATAAAGGGAGACTGATAAGACTTGTGACCGATCTCTCTACTGAAACTTGGCAGGCCAGAAAGGAATCGCAGGAGATCTTCAATGTGATGAACAGAAAAAAATATGCAGCTGAGAATCCTTTATCCAGCAAGTCTGTCATTTAGAATAGAAGTAGAGATAAAGGTCTTCCCAAACAAACAAAAACTGAAGGAATTCGTCACCACTAAACCAACCCTACAAGAGATCCTAAGGGGGATCCTGTGAGACAAAGTATCAGAGATATTGCTACAAGCATGAAACCTACAGACATCACAATGACTCTAAACCCCTATCTTTCTATAATAACACTGAATGTAAATGGACTAAATGCTCCAACCAAAAGACATAGGGTATCAGAATGGATAAAAAAAAAAAAAAAACAACACCCATCTATTTGCTGTCTATGAGAGACTCATTTTAGATCTGAGGACACCTTCAGATTGAGAGTGAGGGGATAGAGAACTATTTATCATGCCACTGGAAGTCAAAAGAAAGCGGGAGTAGTCATAATTATATCAGACAAACTAGACTTTAAATTAAAGGCTGGAACAAGAGATGAAGAAGGGCATTATATAATAATCACAGGGTCTATCCATCAGGAAGAGCTAACAATTATAAATGTCTATGTGCCGAATAGAGGAGCCCCCAAATATATAAAACAATTACTCACAAACATAAGCAAATTATTGATAAGAATGTGGTAATTGCAGAGGACTTTAACACTCCACTTACAGAAATGGATAGACCATCTAGACACACGGTCAATAAAGAAACAAGGGCCCTGAATGATACATTGGATCAGATGGACTGGAAAGATATAGTTAGAACTCTGCATCCCAAAGCAACAGAATATACTTTCTTCTCAAGTGCACATGGAACCTTCTCCAAGATAGGTCACATAATGGGTCACAAAACAGCCCTTCGTAAGTATACAAGAATTGAGATCATACTATGCATACTCTCAGACCACAATGCTATGAAGCTTGAAATCAACCACAGGAAAAAGTCTGGAAAACCTCCAAAAGCATGGAGGTTAAAGAACACCCTACTAAAGAATGAATGGCTCAACCAGGCAATTAGAAAAGATATTTTAAAATATATGGAAACAAACGAAAATGAAAATACAACAATTCAAATGCTTTGGGATGCAGCGAAGGCAGTCCTGAGAGGAAAATACATTGCAATCCAGGCCTATCTCCAGAAACAAGAAAAATCCCAAATACGAAATCTAACAGCACACCTAAAGGAAATAGAAGCAGAACAGCAGACACCCCAAACCCAGCAGAAGAAGGGAAATAATAAAGATCAGAGCAGAAATAAACAATATAGAATCTAAAAAAACTGTAGAGCAGATCAATGAAACCGAGAGTTGGTTTTTTGAAAAAAATAAACAAAATTGACAAACCTCTAGCCAGGCTTCTCAAAAAGAAAAGGGAGATGACCCAAATAGATAAAATCATGAATGAAAATGGAATTATTATAACCAATCCCTCAGAGATACAAGCAATTATCAGGGAATACTATGAAAAATTATATACCAACAAACTGGAAAACCTGGAAGAAATGGACAAGTTCCTAAACACCCACACACTTCCAAAACTCAATCAGAAGGAAAGAGAAAGCTTGAACAGACCAATAGCCAGCGAAGAAATTGAATCAGTAATCAAAAATATCCCAACAAATAAGAGTCCAGGACCAGACGGCTTCCCAGGGGAGTTCTACCAGACGTTTAAAGCAGAGATAATAACTATCCTTCTCAAGCTATTCCAAGAAATAGAAAGGGAAGGAAAACTTCCAGACTCATTCTATGAAGCCAGTATTACTTTGATTCCCAAACCAGACAGAGACCCAGCAATAAAAGAGAACTACGGGCCAATATCCCTGATGAATATGGATGCAAAAATTCTCAATAAGATACTAGCAAATAGAATTCAACAGCATATAAAAATAATTATACACCATGATCAAGTGGGATTCATTCCTGGGCTGCAGGGCTGGTTGAATATTCGCAAATCAATCAACGTGATACATCACATTAATAAAAAAAAGAAAAGAACCATATGATCCTGTCATTCGATGCAGAAAAGGCATTTGACAAAATTCAGCACCGTTTCTTAATAAAAACCCTTGAGAAAGTAGGGAAAGAAGGAACATACTTACATATCATAAAAGCCATTTATGAAAAGCCCACAGCTCATATCATCCTCCATGGGGAAAAACTGAGAGCTTTTTCCCTGAGATCAGGAACACGACAGGGATGTCCACTTTCACCGCTGTTGTTTAACATAGTGTTGGAAGTGCTAGCATCAGCAATCAGACAACAAAAGGAAATCAAAGGCATCAAAATTGGCAAAGATGAAGTCAAGCTTTCGCTTTTTGCAGATGACACGATATTATACATGGAAAATCCGATAGACTCCACCAAAAGTCTGCTAGAACTGATACATGAATTCAGCAAAGTTGCAGGATACAAAATCAATGTACAGAAATCAGTTGCATTCTTATACACTAACAATGAAGCAACAGAAAGACAAATAAAGAAACTGATCCCATTCACAATTGCACCAAGAAGCATAAAATACCCAGGAATAAATCTAACCAAAGATGTAAAAGATCTGTATGCTGAAAACTATAGAAAGCTTATGAAGGTAGTTGAAGAAGATATAAAGAAATGGAAAGACATTCCCTGCTCATGGATTGGAAGAATAAATATTGTTAAAATGTCAATACTACCCAAAGCTATCTACACAGTCAATGCAATCCCAATCAAAATTGCACTAGCATTCTTCTCGAAGCTGGAACAAGCAATCCTAAAATTCATATGGAACCACAAAAGTCCCCGAATAGCCAAAGTAATTTTGAAGAAGACCAAAGCAGGAGGCATCACAATCCCAGACTTTAGCCTCTACTACAAAGCTGTAATCATCAAGACAGCATGGTATTGGCACAAAAACAGACACATAGACCAATGGAATAGAATAGAAACCCCAGAACTAGACCCACAAACATACGGCCAACTCATCTTTGAAAGCAGGAAAGAACATCCAATGGAAAAAAGACAGTCTCTGTAACAAATGGTGCTGGGCGAACTGGACAGCAACATGCAGAAGGTGAAACTAGACCACTTTCTCACACCATTCACAAACATAAACTCAAATGGATAAAGGACCTGAATGAGAGACAGGAAACCATCAAAACCCTAGAGGAGAAAGCAGGAAAAGACCTCTCTGACCTCAGCTGCAGCAATTTCTTACTTGACACATCCCCAAAGGCAAGGGAGTTAAAAGAAAAGTGAATTACTGGGACCTTATGAAGATAAAAAGCTTCTGCACAGCATAGGAAAGAACCAACAAAACTAAAAGGCAAGCAACGGAATGGGAAAAGATATTTACAAATGACATGTGAGACAAAGGGCTAGTATCCAAAATCTATAAAGAGCTCACCAAACTCCACACTCGGAAAACAAATAACCCAGTGAAGAAATGGGCAGAAAACATGAATAGACACTTCTCTAAAGAAGACATCCGGATGGCCAACAGGCACATGAAAAGATGCTGAACGTCCCTCCTCATCAGGGAAATACAAATCAAAACCACACTCAGGTATCACCTCACGCCAGTCAGAGTGGCTAAAATGAACAAATCAGGAAACTATGTGGAGAAACGGGAGAGGATGTGGAGAAACGGGAACCCTCTTACACTGTTGGTGGGAATGCAAATTGGTGCAGCCACTCTGGAAAACAGTGTGGAGGTTCCTCAAAAAATTAAAAATAGATCTACCCTATTACACAGCAATAGCACTGCTAGGAATTTACCCAAGGGATACAGGAGTACTGATGTATAGGGGCACTTGTACCCCAAAGTTTATAGCAGCACTCTCAACAATAGCCAAATTATGGAAACAGCCTAAATGTCCATCAACTGATGAATGGATAAAGAAATTGTGGTTTATATACACAATGGAGTACTACGTGGCAATGAGAAAGAATGAAATATGGCCCTTTGTAGCAACATGGATGAAACTGGAGAGTGAGCAAGGGCACATGGAAAACAACAAGCCTTATTAATGACCTACCCATAAACCATCCAAACCAGTGATTCATTAAAAAAAAAAAAATAGTCTCATGCACATCAGCCCTACTCAAGCCCTTATACTTTCTTATTTTGCTTCTTTTTCCCGTAACTTCAAAGAAGATAAAGGTTAAATACCAAGTATATAAATATTCAAATTTCTGAAAACATTTAAACCTGCCTTTAAAAGACACAGTCATTTTAACACAAAGGTCAATTTGATTGAGTAGAAATTTGTAGTACTCACGGCAAATGCATCAGCACTGGAAAGCAGTAGGACTAGATGCTGTCCATGCCTAAGTGAATAAAGAGAATCAAAATGATAAAGTTGAAATTAGGCTCAATAACTCAGGCATTTTCAAATTAAAATGGCATCCAATTTTCATTTTTATCTAATCTTATTCTTTATTTTCCAGTAGCTCATTCTCAGAAAACTGCAGGCTACTTAACTGATTGAAGTTACAAGCAAGTGATGATGGGGACACAGAGTACTTGCACTTACAAAGTTAAAATGAAGAGGTTTGGGTTTTCCACTTGTGTAGATTATATAAATCTCTTCAACTTATAAAAAACCTACTAAACACTGTCCATAAATCTAAACTTCATCTAAATTTTCAGCTCTATTTCTATTAACAGCGGAAGTTAATTGCTAGATAAAAAGAACATCAATTTCAGGATGAGGTATTTGGATTCCTGTTAATAATGTTCAGCACACTGTACATGATATGCTAAAGTACTCCACTCACAAAATAGTCAGAGATGGCAATGTAACAGCATCTACCCAACCCAGTCAATTTATTGCCCTTCACATAAGAGATAGGTGTATTTCAGCCAACTACATACTTGTCCAATGTTATATTTGATAAGTTCAGAAGCTAAACTTGCCTCATCAAATATCTTAAGGAATGAATATCTTGAAAGTATCTCTTAAGGATTCAGATTCCCCTTGTCCCCCCCAAAAGAATTCAGGTTCCCAGTCATGATATTTTTAAAATTAAAAATTAAGATTATATTAGTAGTGTTCAAGGTTAGTAACATAAGCTAATTAAATTGCAGAATTTTAAATTTTGATTTCTTTAAAATTAATTACTAACATACTTAATTCATTTTTAAAAATGGGCAAAAAATGTCACTCAATTTAACCCTGTTTGACCCCAAATTTCAAATTTCTTACAATGATGTATACTATTACGTATTTTATTTTCTGTATATTATGATGTTTTGACATCTTAAAAAAAAAAAAAAAAACATTTCTGTTTGGAGAGAGACTGCCACTCTCTGGGCTAGCCAATTCTTAGAGATAGCTAAGGGCCCAGCTGAGAACATGTCTTTGATATGCACACTAATCCAAAGGTATACGTCCTCTATCTGGCCATACAACTCAGGAGGAAATGTTCCTATACCTTAATCATCCCAGGGCCAGGTACAAGGCAACTAGGTACCACTCTTAGAGCTTAGAGCTCACCAAAAGTATTCAAACTAATCAATCCTAAACTGTTTTCCTTGTTCTGCCTTGCATTTCTCTCAGAAACTCCAATAAAGGCAGTGACTTGGGTGCTCTCCTACCTCTTGCCCTTTCAGCCTCCCAAACCATGCTAGTGTTTTCCCATGTAGCCCTTCATGGCATGCATGGCATGCCTCCTGTTTCTAGGACCTATGCATATAATAAACTTAGTTTTCCTGAGAATCTCCTGTGTCTCCTCTTGTGGCCACAGTTGACTGACCATCACAGAAAAGAACATAGAACATGATGTTTCATTTGTTTTCTTTTTTTCTACAGGCAGAATTACTGATGATGGTCCATAAATATCTATTCTCCCCTGCTACCTTTTTATAATAGATATCACTAGGTTTACCTAACCTGTGATTTCCTGGCAAGCAGAGAAATTTCCCAGCACTCCTTGAACGTAGATATAGCCTAGGTGGCTAGGTTTTTGGCCAAACTTAACACATAGATAAGAAATAAACTTTGTTTTTGTTAATCTAAAAGGCAGAACTAGGACCAACATCTAGCAAATGTATAGAAGTGAATTTCAATTAAATATAGAAAATTATTTTCTAATATTGGCACTCTTTAGAAACTACTGCACTTCCAACACTAGATCTGCTTTTCCTTCTTTTTATTATCATTATGTTCTGTTTTGAGAGAGAGAAAGAACATGCACACACGAGTGGGGAAGGGACAGAGGGAGAGGCAGAGAGAGAAGCTTAAGCAGGGTCCATGCCCAGTGTGGATCCCCACACCGAGCTCAATCTCACAACCTTGAGATCATGATCTGAGTTGAAATCAAGAGTCAGACACTCAACTGACTGAGCCACCCAGGTGCCCCATAGATGTGCTTCTCAAAGGTTGGATAATGTCCTCCACCAACAAATGGAAGGAGAGATTTCTGAATTGAATAAAAGTACTGAATAGATGACCTTCAAAGTATCTTCCAGCCTAATATCCTGCAATTCCATATTAGGTAGGAAAAGGAAAGTTGGGAGGAGGATGAGAAAATGGGAGGCAAGATAAAAAAGGTCTGGAGGGGGGCGCCTGGGTGGCTCGGTTGAGTGTCCAACTTTGGCTCAGGTCATGATCTCATGGTTCGTGGGTTTGAGCCCTACATCAGGCTCTGTGCTGACAGCTCAGAGCCTGGAGCCTGCTTCAGATTCTGTCTCCCTCTCTTTCTGCCCCTCCCCCACTCACGCTCTGTCTCCCTCTGTCTCAAAAATAAATAAACATTAAAAAAATTAAAAAAAAAAAAAAAAGGTCTGTAGGGCACCTGAGTTGCTCGGTTAAGCATCTGACCTTGGTTCAGGTCATGATCTCATGGGTCATGGGTTCAAGCCCTGTGTCGGGCTCTGTGCTAACAGCTCAGAGCCTGGAGCCTACTTCAGATTCTGTATCTCCCTCTCTCTCTGCCCTCCCTCGCTCACGCTCTCTCTTTTTCTTTCTTTCCTTCTCTCTGTCTCTCTCTCTCTCTCTCTCAAATAAAAATAAAACATTAAAATTTGCAATTTATAACCAAGGAATAGGTTACTGGGAAATACATCTGAATAATTAGAAAAAAAATTATTTTAATTATCATTTTTATATAACACCAAGTTTCACAGGTCTCCCCCCTCCCCAAAAAACAGGATAACCATAACATCTTTCAAACAAATATGTTTGAAAATCTAGAGAGCAAGCTCCAGATTCAGAGTATAGATATAAAATCATATCTCATGGTCTGAAATTAATTTGACTGGAATTGAAAATTCCTTTCATTCATCATTTTTGGTAGCAGTTTTAGACTGCTTGATTGATTCATGTTACAATCATGAAGTAACTTACTAAATTTACAACATGATGTCTCTTGACTTTTGCCATACTTATATTTACATCTCCCCTAGATTCTGTCACTTTATAAACATCTTAGTTAATGGTTCTCTTAAATTTATTAATAAGTTAATTAAAGCAAATAACATAATTTACTATATCATGCCATCTTTGCACTATCTCTACTGCCTAACACAATGCCACTGTTAAGAGTGGGCCTCAGAAATACTTTTATTCAATGATCATTTATTGAGGCCCTACTCTATACCTGCCAATGCTCAGGGCACTGGAGATGATACAGCGCTGTGGTTAAGAGTGCAGGCTTCTAAGATGAATGAATCTAGGTTTGAATCCCTGCTCTGCCACTTAGTCTATCTCAGTTTCTTTCCTTCTTTTTTTAATTTTTTTTTACATTTATTTATTTTTGATAGAGAGAGACAGAGCACAAGTCGGGGAGGGCAGAGAGAGAAGGAGACACAGAATGCAAAGCAGGTTCCAGGATCTGAGCTGTCAGCACAGAGCCCGACCTGGGGCCCAAACTCACAAACTGCGAGATCATGACCTGAGGCGAAGTCAGACGCTCAACCACTGAGCCACCCAGACACCCCTATCTCAGTTTCTTATAACTCAGTTTCTTCACCTGTAAAATGCGCAAAATAATAATACCTTCTTCCCAGGGGAAACTGAATAAGATAATATATGTAATGTGATTAGCATTGTCTAGCATATAAATGCTATTTATAAGTCAATCACATAGCATATATAAAATAATGTCAATAATATAACCATTCATATTATAATCTATGTGCTATAATTCACTGGATAAAAGTTCCATGAAGAAAGGATAGGGACAGACTTTCGAAGATGGCGGCGTAGGAGGACTCTGGGCTCACCACGCTTCCTGCTGATCATTTAGATTCCACCTACACCTGCCTAAATAACCCAGAAAACCGTCAGAGGATTAGCAGAACGGAGTCTCAGGAGCCAAGCGCAGACGAGAGGCCCACGGAAGAGGGTAGGAAGGGTGGCGAGGCGGTGCGCGCTCCACGGACTGGCGGGAGGGAGCCGGGGCGGAGGGGCAGCCTGCCGGCCAAGCAGAGCCCCCGAGTCTGGCTGGCAAAAGTGGAGGGGCCTGACGGAGTGTGTTCCGACAGCAAGCCCGACTTAGCGTCTGGGAGGTCATAAGTTAACAGCTCTTCTTGGAAAGCGGGAAGGCTGGAGGACAAAGGGAGGGAGAGCTGCTGAGCCTTCGGACGACAGAGCTCAGTTTGGTGGGGAACAAAGGAGCTCGCCAGCACCATCTCCCTTGCCCATCCTCCAGCCAAAATCCCAAAGGGAACCAGTTCCTGCCAGGGAACTTGCTCGCTCCGCACAAACACCCAACGCTGTGCTTCTGCGGAGCCAAACCTCCGGCAGCGGATCTGACTCCCTCCCGCTGCCACAGGGCCCCTCCTGAAGTGGATCACCTAAGGAGAAGTGAGCTAAGCCTGCCCCTCCTGCCCCCCTGCACCTTGCCTACCCACCCAGCTAATATGCCAGATCCCCAGCACCACAAGCCTAGCAGTGTGCAAGTAACCCAGACGGGCCACGCCACCCCACAGTGAATCCCGCCCCTAGGAGAGGGGAAGAGAAGGCACACGCCAGTCTGACTGTGGCCCCAGCGGTGGACAGGGGGCAGACATCAGGTCTGACTGCAGCCCCGCCCACCAACTCCAGTTATACACCACAGCACAGGGGAAGTGCCCTGCAGGTCCTCACCACTCCAGGGACTATCCAAAATGACCAAATGGAAGAATTCCTCTCAGAAGAATCTCCAGGAAATAACAACAGCTAATGAACTGATCAAAAAGTATTTAAATAATATAACAGAAAGTGAATTTAGAATAATAGTCATAAATTTAATCGCTGGGCTTGAAAAGAGTATAGAGGACAGCAGAGAATCTCTTGCTACAGAGATCAAGGGACTAAGGAACAGTCAAGAGGAGCTGAAAAATGCTTTAAACGAAATGCAAAACAAAATGGAAACCACGACGGCTCAGATTGAAGAGGCAGAGGAGAGAATAGGTGAACTAGAAGATAAAGTTATGGAAAAAGAGGAAGCTGAGAAAAAGAGAGATAAAAAAAAATCCAGGAGTATGAGGGGAAAATTAGAGAACTAACTGATGCACTAAAAAGAAATAATATACGCATAATTGGTATCCCAGAGGAGGAAGAGAGAGGGAAAGGTGCTGAAGGGGTACTTGAAGAAATAATAGCTGAGAACTTCCCTGAACTGGGGAAGGAAAAAGGCATTGAAATCCAAGAGGCACAGAGGACACCTTTCAGACTTAACTTGAATCGATCTTCTGCACGACATATCATAGTGAAACTGGCAAAATACAAGGATAAAGAGAAAATTCTGAAAGCAGCTAGGGATAAACGTGCTCTAACATATAAAGGGAGACCTATAAGACTCTTGACTGATCTCTCTTTTGAAACTTGGCAGGCCAGAAAGGATTGGCACGATATCTTCAGTGTGATAAACAGAAAAAATATGCAGCTGAGAATCCTTTATCCAGCAAGTCTGTCATTTAGAATAGAAAGAGAGATAAAGGTCTTCCCAAACAAACAAAAACTGAAGGAATTTGTCACCACTAAACCAGCCCTACAAGAGATCCTAAGGGGGATCCTGTGAGACAAAGTACCAGAGACATCACTACAAGCATAAAACATACAGACATCACAATGACTCTAAACCCCTATCTTTCTATGATAGCACTGAATGTAAATGGATTAAATGCACCAACCAAAAGACATAGGGTATCAGAATGGATAAAAAAACAAGACCCATCTAATTGCTGTCTACAAGAGACTCGTTTTAGATCTGGGGACATCTTTAGATTGAGAGTGAGGGGATGGAGAACTATTTATCATGCTACTGGAAGCCAAAAGAAAGCTGGAGTAGCCATACTTATATCAGACAAACTAGACTTTAAATTAAAGGCTGGAACAAGAGATGAAGAAGGGCATTATATAATAATTACAGGGTCTATCCATCAGGAAGAGCTAACAATTATAAATATCTATGCGCCGAATACCGGAGCCCCCAAATATATAAAACAATTACTCATGAACATAAGCAACCTTATTGATAAGAATGTCGTAATTGCAGGGGACTTTAACACTCCACTTACAGAAATGGATAGATCATCTAGACACACGGTCAATAAAGAAACAAGGGCCCTGAATGATGCATTGGATCAGAAGGACTTGACAGATATATTTAGAACTCTGCATCCCAAAGCCACAGAATATACTTTCTTCTCGAGTGCACATGGAACATTCCCCAAGATAGATCATATACTGGGTCACAAACCAGCCCTTCATAAGTTTACAAGAATTGAAATTATACTTTCACACCACAATGCTATGAAGCTTGAAATCAACCACAGGAAAAAGTCTGGAAAACCTCCAAAAGCATGGAGGTTAAAGAACACCCTACTAAAGAATGAGTGGGTCAAACAGGCAATTAGAGAAGAAATTAAAAAATATATGGAAACAAATGAAAATGAAAATACAACAATCCAAACGCTTTGGGACGCAGCAAAGGCAGTCCTGAGAGGAAAATACATTGCAATCCAGGCCTATCTCAAGAAACAAGAAAAATCCCAAATACAAAATCTAACAGCACACCTAAAGGAAATAGAAGCAGAACAGCAAAGACAGCCTAAACCCAGCAGAAGAAGAGAAATAATAAAGATCAGAGCAGAAATAAACAATATAGAATCTAAAAAAACTGTAGAGTAGATCAACGAAACCAAGAGTTGGTTTTTTGAAAAAAATAAACAAAATTGACAAACCTCTAGCCAGGCTTCTCAAAAAGAAAAGGGAGATGACCCAAATAGATAAAATCATGAATGAAAATGGAATTATTACAACCAATCCCTCAGAGATACAAGCAATTATCAGGGAATACTATGAAAAATTATATGCCAACAAATTGGACAACCTGGAAGAAATGGACAAATTCCTAAACACCCACACACTTCCAAAACTCAATCAGAAGGAAAGAGAAAGCTTGAACAGACCTATAACCAGCGAAGAAATTGAATCAGTCATCAAAAATATCCCAACAAATAAGAGTCCAGGACCAGACGGCTTCCCAGGGGAGTTCTACCAGACGTTTAAAGCGGAGATAATAACTATCCTTCTCAAGCTATTCCAAGAAATAGAAAGGGAAGGAAAACTTCCAGACTCATTCTATGAAGCCAGTATTACTTTGATTCCCAAACCAGACAGAGACCCAGCAATAAAAGAGAACTACGGGCCAATATCCCTGATGAATATGGATGCAAAAATTCTCAATAAGATACTAGCAAATCGAATTCAACAGCATATAAAAAGAATTATTCACCATGATCAAGTGGGATTCATTCCTGGGCTGCAGGGCTGGTTCAACATTCGCAAATCAATCAACGTGATACATCACATTAATAAAAAAAAAGAAGAAACATATGATCCTGTCAATCGATGCAGAAAAGGCCTTTGACAAAATCCAGCACCTTTCTTAATAAAAACCCTTGAGAAAGTCGGGAAAGAAGGAACATACTTACACATCATAAAAGCCATTTATGAAAAGCCCACAGCTCATATCATCCTCCATGGGGAAAAACTGAGAGCTTTTTCCCTGAGATCAGGAACACGACAGGGATGCCCACTCTCACCCTCTCACCGCTGTTGTTTAACATAGTGCTGGAAGTTCAAGCATCAGCAATCAGACAACAAAAGGAAATCAAAGGCATCAAAATTGGCAAAGATGAAGTCAAGCTTTCACTTTTTGCAGATGACACGATATTATACATGAAAAATCCGATAGACTCCACCAAAAGTCTGCTAGAACTGATACATGAATTCAGCAAAGTTGCAGGATACAAAATCAATGTACAGAAATCAGTTGCATTCTTATACATTAACAATGAAGCAACAGAAAGACAAATAAAGAAACTGATCCCATTCACAATTGCACCAAGAAGCATAAAATACCCAGGAATAAATCTAACCAAAGATGTAAAAGATCTGTATGCTGAAAACTATAGAAAGCTTATGAAGGTAGTTGAAGAAGATATAAAGAAATGGAAAGACATTCCCTGCTCATGGATTGGAAGAATAAATATTGTCAAAATGTCAATACTACCCAAAGCTATCTACACAGTCAATGCAATCCCAATCAAAATTGCACCAGCATTCTTCTCGAAACTAGAACAAGCAATCCTAAAATTCATATGGAACCACAAAAGTCCCCGAATAGCCAAAGTAATTTTGCAGAAGACCAAAGCAGGAGGCATCACAATCCCAGACCTTAGCCTCTACTACAAAGCTGTAATCATCAAGACAGCATGGTATTGGCACAAAAACAGACACATAGACCAATGGAATAGAATAGAAACCCCAGAACTAGACCCACAACGTATGGCCAGCTCATCTTTGACAAAGCAGGAAAGAACATCCAATGGAAAAAAGACAGTCTCTGTAACAAATGGTGCTGGGCGAACTGGACAGCAACATGCAGAAGGTGAAACTAGACCACTTTCTCACACCATTCACAAAAATAAATTCAAAATGGATAAAGGACCTGAATGTGAGACAGGAAACCATCAAAACCCTAGAGGAGAAAGCAGGAAAAGACCTCTCTGACCTCAGCCGTAGCAATTTCTTACTTGACACATCCCCAAAGGCAAGGGAGTTAAAAGAAAAGTGAATTACTGGGACCTTATGAAGATAAAAAGCTTCTGCACAGCAAAGGAAAGAACCAACAAAACTAAAAGGCAAGCAACGGAATGGGAAAAGATATTTACAAATGACATGTGAGACAAAGGGCTAGTATCCAAAATCTATAAAGAGCTCACCAAACTCCACACCCGGAAAACAAATAACCCAGTGAAGAAATGGGCAGAAAACATGAATAGACACTTCTCTAAAGAAGACATCCAGATGGCCAACAGGCACATGAAAAGATGCTCAACGTCGCTCCTTATCAGGGAAATACAAATCAAAACCACACTCAGATATCACCTCACACCAGTCAGAGTGGCCAAAATGAACAAATCAGGAGACTATAGATGCTGGAGAGGATGTGGAGAAATGGGAACCCTCTTGCACTGTTGGTGGGAATGCAAATTGGTGCAGCTGCTCTGGAAAGCAAGGTGGAGGTTCCTCAGAAAATTAAAAATAGACCTACCCTATGACCCAGCAATAGCACTGCTAGGAATTTACCCAAGGGATACAGGAGTACTGATGCATAGGGGCACTTGTACCCCAATGTTTATAGCAGCACTCTCAACAATAGCCAAATTATGGAAACAGCCTAAATGTCCATCAACTGATGAATGGATAAAGAAATTGTGGTTTATATACACAATGGAATACTACGTGGCAATGAGAAAGAATGAAATATGGCCTTTTGTAGCAACGTGGATGGAACTGGAGAGTGTGATGCTAAGTGAAATAAGCCATACAGAGAAAGACAAATACCATATGGTTTCACTCTTATGTGGATCCTGAGAAACGTAACAGAAACCCATGGGGGAGGGGAAGGAAAAAAAAAAGAGGTTAGAGTGGGATAGAGCCAAAGCATAAGAGACTGTTAAAAACTGAGAACAAACTGAGGGTTGATGGGGGTGGGAGGGAGGGGAGGGTGGGTGATGGGTATTGAGGACGGCACCTTTTGGGATGAGCACTGGGTGTTGTATGGAAACGAATTTGACAATAAATTTGATATATTGAAAAAAAAAAAGAAAAGATATTTGCCTATTTTAAATAAATTAGTCACTAATCAACACATTTTTTTACATTAAAATGATTTAATTTTCTTTGTTATGGACATTTGTTTCAAGAATTAGAAACCACATGGAAGAATGCTCTATTAAGATTAAATAAAGTATGACTTCTAACATATCAAGATAATATAATTCCTTCCAGGATCCTGTCTTATAAAGGTAAGGTCTGTTATATAGGCAATAACTACTCAAAGTAAAAATCAACAATACAAGAAACAACAGGTGTTGCCGAGGATATGGAGAAAAAGGAACCCTCTTGCACTGTTGGAGAGAATGTAAACGGGTGCAGCCAGTCTGGAAAACAGTATGGAGCTTCCTCAAGAAGTTAAAAATAGAACTACCTGGGGCGCCTGGGTGGCTAAGCTGGTTGAGGTCTGACTCTTGATTTTGGCTCAGGTCAAGATCCCAGGGTCATGGGAACAAGCCCCACAAAGGGCTCTGCACTGAATATGGAGCCTGCTTAAGATTCTCTCTCTCTTTCTCTCTCTCTCTCTCTCCCTGCCCCTCACCCTTGCTGATACTCTCTCTCTCTCTAAAATAAAAAAATAAAAATAAATAGAACTACCCTACACAATCCAATCACACTACTGGGTTTTTACCCAAAGAATACAAAAGCACTGGGGTGCCTGACTATGGCCCAGTTGATTGAGCATCCGACTTCAGCTCAGGTCATGATCTCTCTGTTCGTGGTTTCGAGCCCCATGTCAGATTCTGGGCTGACAGCTTGGAGCCTGAAGCCTGCTTCTGATTCTGTGTCTCCCCTCTCTCTGCCCTTCCCCTGCTTGTACTGTCTCTCTCTCTCAAAAATAAACATTAAAAAAATTAAAAGAAAAAAAGATTACAAAAACACCAATTTAAAGGGATACATGCCCCCCTATGCTTATTGCAACATTATTTACAATAACCATATTATGGAAGCAGTCCAAATGTCCACTGATTGATGAGTGGATAAAGTGGTGTGTGTGTGTGTGTGTGTGTGTGTGTGTGTGTAATTCAATATTACTCACCCATAAAAAAGAATGAAATCATTTGTAAGAATAAAATCCTTGCCATTTGGATGGAGCTAGAGAGTATTATGCTAAGTGAACTAAGTCAGTCAGAGAAAGACAATATCATATGATTTCTTTCATGTGGAATTTAAGAACGCAAAACAAATGAGCAAAAGGGAAAAAGAAGACAGAGAGAGAAACAAGCCAAGAAACAGACTCTTAATTACACAAACTGATGATCACCAGAGGGGAGATGGGGTGACGGAATGGATGGAATACGTGTTGGGGATTAAGGAGTGTACTTGTCATGATGAGCACTAAGTGATGTATGGAATTACTGAATGGCTATATCAAACACCTAAAGCTAATATAACACTATGTTAACTAACTGGAATTAAAATACTTAAAAAAAAACTACTTACAGTAAAATGCCTACCTCTCTACATAATCTAAATAATAAAATCTTTAAAGTGACAATAAATTGGTGAGTTCATTAAACATGCCTGTTAGATACTCAGAGACATCTTTAACACATAAGAACTTGGAAAACCCAAAATGATAAACTCCTGATTTTCTTATTAATCTTGGGACAGTATAAGACAAATGCTTTTAACAGAAGAAATTAAAATATTAGTAATTCCAATCTTATCTCCCTACAACATATTTTAGTAGTCCTTGGTGTATGGCAAATGCACATTTGTTTTCCATTGAGTATACTGGAAAATTTGTGAAAATTCAGGGTTGCAGATAGAAAAGAAGAAAGAAAAATGAAAAACTTAAATAACCCACAAGGATTTATATTTAAGAATTATATAATGACTGTACTGGAGATGTGGAAATATAATGGACACCAGTCACTTTTATCACATTTTCTTTCTCCTTTTTTTCAAAAGCCCTATAGCCTTTGAAGAACTGCTCCTTACCTTTAAACTTTGTGATTCAGACAGGGCTGCCAACTACAACATCACAGCCTCTTTACATACTGAAGTGGGAAGAAGAAATCTGTTTCCTTTATAGTGGCTAAATTAGGATTACTGCAAATTTCAATTGCCTGAGTCATCTCCCTCACCACCACCTCATAAGAGAAGCTTCTACAGGGGACGGGGGCCAACATGGCGGAGAAGTAGGGGGGATCCATAGTTCCCACGTCTCTCAAACAAAGAGGTGTAGAAGCCAAACGACTTTGAACACCAGAGCCTGGGAGGAAAAGAGACTGAATCTACCAGGAAGAAAAGGGGAAAGCTGGAAAAAAAGATAGGTGGGTAACCGAACTGGGGGGGATTAAAAAAAAAAGGCCACGTGGGCATGGAGGAGGAGGACCCCCTTCTGCAGAGAGACAAAGGGAAGAGAAAGAGCGGCTAGGGAAGTGCAGGACCGTATCTGGACAGGAGAAAGACCTCAGATTGAGACTGAGAGGAATCCGATCTCTAACTGTGGGACTTTCTTTGGACGGGGGATGGCTCCTTGTTCTGCACCTGGGGAGGAGGTAAGCCAGGCCTGGGTGTGGTGGTAGGTCAGAGGTTCAGTCGGCAGTTGGAGAAAGTGGTTCCCTCCCTGGAGGGCTGCGGGATAGTACAGAACCTGCCTGTGTCCACCATCCCCAGGCGCAGTGGCTGGGCAGAGGGCGATGTCTGCAGGAGGAAAACAACGCTGTTTCCCTGGAGTGCTGCGGGAAAAGACAAAGGCTGCCTGCATCCACCACCCCAGGGGCTCTTGGGGAGGTGGCAGCTCAGTCCATAGTAGGAGAAGGCGGTCCTCCCTGAAGTGCAGTGGCACAGACAAAGCCAGCCAGGACCACATATCAGGCCTCACTGAGAGGTGCTTCCCCAGCGCCAAAGCACACGGAGCAGGACTTTGAATCCTAGCCAAGTGTAGGGTCGGGGGATTGGCAGAGTGAGAAGGACCATCCCATCTATGCCCACGGCAGTGAGGACGACTCAAACTGAGGCCACCTTGTCTAGCTCTGTGGAAAAGAGACTGGGGAATCACCATTCCACCCCACCACCACCGCCAAGGCGGAGCATCAGGGATCACTCCCAGGGCCCATTGTGGGGGTAGGCTCAGATTACGCCAAACCACACCCCCTTGTACTGGGTAACTGTATATCCACCAAAGCAGCACAGACCCTGTGGATAGCTATTACCTAAAAGCGATGCAGCATTGCCTGGATTAGGTCAATTCTGGATATATAGATATATTCTCCTCCCCACCCCCATTTCTCCTCCTTATCTCTTCCCTCTCCTAGGCTGGTTACTCTGGTTGTTGGTCTGTCAAAACAGACATATTTAATCCATTTTCTTGATACATGTTCTACACCTCCTTCGATACACTCCTTTCTCTCTCTGAAATAATCAAGCCATATATTTTCTCTGTCTGGGTAACTTTATCTTCTTTTTTTTCCCCTGCCTCCTTCTTTATTTTCCTTTCTCTCTCCCTCTGGATTAAGACTTTTAGTCTCTCTGCTGAACCAATGTTTATTTTTTCTTCCCACCCCCCCTTCCCCGCTCCTGTCATTTCTCTCTTTGTATGTGCTCTTCCATCAGCACCACCTCCACTTCTTCACTTGTGGTCGGTGTTTTGGGGTTTTTTGTTTTTAGTCTTTAGGTTTTTGTTTTTGTTTATTTGTTTGTGTGTTTGCATGTTTTGGTCTCCTGTTTGTCTATCTGTTTTCCTTTACAGGGCTACTCCAAGGAACATATCAAAGCACATGTGGTGGAGGGTCCAAAATATTACTATGAGTAGGGTAATAAAATAACCAAGGTCACACCAAGAGAGAGCAAGTAACAATCCCTGAAAAAACACCTCCTGAAGGGCCAGACCTTGGACAGTGTATGACCCTCTTTTAATATAGCAGTGCTTGAAGGTACAGAGCATACAACAAGCTTTTAAAACACATAAGGACAGAAAACTAGCCAAAATGACCAAATAGAAGAATTCTCCTCAAAAGAAATTCCAGGAAGTAGTGACAGGTACCGAATTGATCAAAAATGATTTAAGTGATATAATGGAACAAGAATTTAGAATAATACTCATAAAATTAATCGCTGGGCTGGAAAAAAGCATAGAGGACAACAGTCTATTGCTACAGAGACGAAGGGACTAAAAAATAGCCATGATGAATTTAAAAATGCTATAAATGAGGTGCAAAATAAAATGGAGGTGGCCACAGAACGGATTGAAGAGGCAAGGAAAAGAATAGATGATTTAGAAGATAAAATTATGGAAAAAGAGGAAGCTGAGAAAAAGAGAGATAAAAAAATCCAGGAGTACGAGGGGAGAATTACAGAACAAAGTGAGGCAACCAAATGGAACAATATCCGTATAGTAGGAATTCCAGAAGAGGAAGAGAGAGAGAAAGGGGCTGAAGGTGTACTTGAAGAAATCATAGCTGAGAACTTCCCTGATCTGGGGAAGGAAAAAGGCATTGAAATCCAAGAGGCACAGAGATCTCCCTTCAGACATAACTTGAATCAATCTTCTGCATCACATATCATAGTCAAACTGGCAAAATACAAGGATAAAGAGAAAATTCTGAAAGCAGCCAGGGATAAACAGGCCTTAGCATACGAAGGTAGACACATAAGGATAGTAGCAGACCTATCTACTGAAACTTGGCAGGCCAGAAAGGAATCACAGGAAATCTTCAATGTGATGAACAGAAAAAGTATGCATCTGAGAATCCTTTACCCAACAAGTCTGTCATTTAGAATAGAAGGAGAGACAAAGGTTTTCCCAAACAAAAACTGAAGGAATTCATCACCACTAAAGCAGCCCTACAAGAGATCCTAAGGGGGACTCTGTGAGTGAAATGTTGCAAGGACCACAAAGTACCAGAGACACTACTATAAGCAAGAAACCTATAGATATCACAATAAGTGTAAACCCATATCTTTCAATAATAACACTGAATGTAAATGGACTAAATGCTCCAACCAAAAGACAAAGGGTATCAGAATGGATAATAAAACAAGACCCATCTAAATGCTGTCAACAGAGACTCATTTTAGACCTGAGGACACCTTCAGATTGAAAGTGAGGGGATGGAGAACTATCTATCATGCTACTGGAAGTCAAAAGAAAGCTGGAGTAGCCATACTTATATCAGACAAACTAAACTTTAAATGAAAGGCTGTAACAAGAGATGAAGAAGGGCATTATATAATAATTACAGGGTCTATCCAGTAAGAAGAATTAACAATTATAAATGTCTACACACTGAATTCAGGAGCCCCAAAGTATATAAAACAATTACTCACAAACATAAGCAACATTATTGATAAGAATATGGTAATTGTAGGATACTTTCATACCCTACTTACAGCAATGGATACAAATCTAGACACAGGATCAATAAAGAAAAGGACCCTGAATGATACATTGGATCAGATGGACTGGAAAGATATAGTTAGAACTCTGCATCCCAAAGCAACAGAATATACTTTCTTCTCAAGTACACATGGAACCTTCTCCAAGATAGGTCACATAATGGGTCACAAAACAGCCCTTCGTAAGTATGCAAGAATTGAGACCATACTATGCATACTCTCAGACCACAATGCTATGAAGCTTGAAATCAACCACAGGAAAAAGTCTGGAAAACCTCCAAAAGCATGGAGGTTAAAGAACACCCTACTAAAGAATGAATGGCTCAACCAGGCAATTAGAAAAGATATTTTAAAATATATGGAAACAAACGAAAATGAAAATACAACAATCCAAATGCTTTGGGATGCAGCGAAGGCAGTCCTGAGAGGAAAATACATTGCAATCCAGGCCTATCTCCAGAAACAAGAAAAATCCCAAATACGAAATCTAACAGCACACCTAAAGGAAATAGAAGCAGAACAGCAAAGACACCCCAAACCCAGTAGAAGAAGGGAAATAATAAAGATCAGAGCAGAAATAAACAATATAGAATCTAAAAAAACTGTAGAGCAGATCAATGAAACCGAGAGTTGGTTTTTTGAAAAAATAAACAAAATTGACAAACCTCTAGCCAGGCTTCTCAAAAAGAAAAGGGAGATGACCGAAATAGATAAAATCATGAATGAAAATGGAATTATTACAACCAATCCCTCAGAGATACAAGCAATTATCAGGGAATACTATGAAAAATTATATGCCAACAAACTGGACAACCTGGAAGAAATGGACAAAGTCCTAAGTACCCCCACCCTTCCAAAACTCAAACAGGAAGAAATAGAAAACTTGAACAGACCCATAACCAGAGAAGAAATTGAATCAGTTATCAAAAATCTCCTAACAAATGAGTCCAGGACCAGATGGCTTCCCTGGGGAATTCTAGCAGACATTTAAAGCAGAGATAATAACTATCTTTCTCAACCCGTTCCAAGAAATAGAAAGGGAAGGAAAACTTCCAGACTCATTCTATGAAGCCAGTATTACTTTGATTACCAAACCAGACAGAGACCCAGCAAAAAAAAAAGAGAACTACAGGCCAATATCCCTGATGAATATGGATGCAAAAGTTCACAATAAGATACTAGCAAATCGAATTCAACAGCATATAAAAAGAATTATACACCATGATCAAGTGGGATTCATTCCTGGGCTGCTGGTTCAACATTCGCAAATCAATCAACGTGATACATCACATTAATAAAAGAAAAGAAAAAACCATATGATCCTGTCAATCGATGCAGAAAAAGCATTTGACAAAATTCAGCATCTTTCTTAATAAAACCCTCGAGAAAGTCGGGATAGAAGGAACACACTTAAACATCATAAAAGCCATTTATGAAAAGCCCACAGCTCATATCATCCTCAATGGGGAAAAACTGAGAGTTTTCCCCCTGAGGATCAGGAACACAACAGGGATGTCCACTCTCACCGCTGTTGTTAAACAGTGTTGGAAGTTCTAGCTTCAGCAATCAGACAACAAAAGGAAGTTCTAGCTTCAGCAATCAGACAACAAAAGGAAATCAAAGGCATCAAAATTGGCAAAGATGATGTCAAGCTTTCACTTTTTGCAGATGACATGATATTATACATGGAAAACCCAATAGACTCCACCAAAAGTCTGCTAGAACTGATACATGAATTCAGCAAAGCCACAGTGTACAAAATTAGTGTACAGAAATCAACTGCATTCCTATACACTAATAATGAAGCAACAGAAAGACAAATAAAGAAACTGATCCCATTCATAATTGCACCAAGAAGCATAAAATACCTAGGAATAAACCTAACCAAAGATGTAAAAGATCTGTATGCTGAAAACTATAGAAAGCTTATGAAGGAAATTGAAGAAGATATAAAGAAATGGAAAACATTCCATACTCATGAATTGGAAGAATAAATATTGTTAAAATGTCAATACTACCCAAAGCTATCTACACATTCAATGTAATCCCAATCAAAATTACACCAGCATTCTTTCAAAGCTAGAACAAGCAATCCTAAAATTTGTATGGAACCACAAAAGACCCCAAGTAACCAAAGATTTTTTGAAGAAGAAGACCAAAGCAGGAGGCATCACAATCCCAGACTTTAGCCTCTACTACAAAGCTGTCATCATCAAGAGAGCATGGTATTGGCACAAAAACAGACACATAGACCAATGGAATAGAATAAAGACTCCAAAATTGGACCCACAAATATATGGCCAACTAATCCTGACAACACAGGAAAGAATAATCAACGGAAAAAAGACAGTCTCTTTAACAAATGGTGCTGGGAGAACTGGACAGCAACATGCAGAAGATTGAAACTAGACCACTTTCTTACACCATTCACAAAAATAAACTCAAAATGGATAAAGGATCTGAATGTGAGACAGGAAACCATCAAAACCCTAGAGGAGAAAGCAGGAAAAAACCTCTCTGACCTCAGCTGCAGCAATTTCTTACTTGACACATCCCCAAAGGCAAGGGAATTAAAAGCAAAAATGAACTATTGGGACCTCATCAAGATAAAAATCTTCTGCACTGCAAAGGAAACAATCAACAAAACTACAAGGCAACCAACGGAATGGGAAAAGATTTGCAAATGACATATCGGACAAAGAACTAGTATCCAAAATCTATAAAGAACTCATCAAACTCCACACCCAGAAAACAAATAATCCAGTGAAGAAATGGGCAGAAAACATGAATTTCTCTAAAGAAGACGTCCAGATGGCCAATAGACACATGAAAAGATGCTCAATGTCACTTCTCATCAGGGAAATACAAATCAAAACCACACTGACATAACACCTCACACCAGTCAGAGTGGCTAAAATGAACAAATCAGGAAAGAATCGATGCTGGTGAGGATGTGGAGAAACAGGAATCCTCTTGCACTGTTGGTGGGAATGCAAACTGGTGCAGCCACTCTGGAAAACTGTGGAAGTTCCTCAAAAAATTAAAAATAGATCTACCCTATGACCCAGCAATAGCACTGCTAAGAATTTACCCAAGGGATACAGGAGGGGTGATGCACAGGAGCACTAATACCCCAATGTTTATAGCAGCACTTTCAACAATAGCTAAACTATGGAAAGAGCCTAAATGTCCACCAACTGACAAATGGATAAAGAAATTGTGGTTGATACACATAATAGAATACTACTTGGCAATGAGAAGGAATGAAATTGGCCATTTGTAGCAACGTGGTTGGAACTGGAGAGTGTTATGCTAAGTGAAATGAGTCAGGCAGAGAAAGACAGATACCACATGTTTTCACTCATATATGGATTCTGAGAAACTCAACAGAAGACCAGGGGGGAGGGGAAGGGGGAAAAAAAGTTACAGAAGGACGGAGGCAAACCATAAGAGACTCTTAAATACTGAGAACAATCTGAGGGTTGATGGGGGCTGTGAGGGAGGGGAGAGTGGGTCATGGGCATGAGGAGGGCATCTGTCGGGATGAGCACTGGGTGCTGTGTGGAAACCAATTTGACACTAAATTTCATAAAAACAAAACAAACAAAACAAAGGAAGGAATGATGCTGGAGAACCATACAAGGAAAAAAAAAAGCCTCTACAGAAGGAAAGTATTAAGACAGATACACGAAGATAAGAAAGAGATGTAGAGATTAATGGGGGGGGGAGGGTTCAGATATGGGGGTGTGAGAAGAGAAAAGAGGAAAAGAAAAATATCTGTTGCCATCACCCTAATCTTTGGATTGAGTCAGGCCAGCTAGCCCACCTCTCATCTTCTTAAGTTCTTGAGCCAACAATTCTCTCTTTCTGCTCGAATTTCCTAGTTTCACTTCTTTCATTTACAAATAAAAGAATTCTGATGAATACAGGAGACTTCCAATTTTACTTACAAATATATAGAGGTAACTTTATAAATCAAAATATTTCAAGTCATGAATATTCAAGATTTTCAACTTTGGGCATATTTTTTGTTTCATGTTTTTAATATTTTATGCCTTTATATGATTAAAACTGTAAAATATTTGCATTTTACTCATTGAAATTATTCTCTTTTGATATCTGAATGCCCACACAATTAATAAAAGTGAAGAAAATAAATGATTCATTTTGAAGAAATTATACTAGCAATTCAAGTTAATATAATAATTATTAAGTTATCAACAGATGCAGTATAGTATGGGGATTAAAAAGCATGGACTCTGAAGCCAGATAACCTGGATTCAAATTTAGACTCTTGCACCTACTAGCCATGAGACCTTGGTCAAGTTATCCAACAGAGATACGTTTCCTCACCTGAAAAATGGATTATGGTGTGCTTAAAGCGTTTGAAAGGTGAAAGTGCTTAGAATGGCATCCTACACAATGTTAGCATTACATAGTGTTAGTCATTATTATTACTGTTATCTAAAACAATATCGTGTTTTAAAATGCCTCATTGAAAAAAAAATCTTCATTGGTTGAGTCCTCATCTCAGAGTTTACTTTAGTGAAAGAAATGAGTATCAGAACTGCTTGATAGGTGTGCAAAAGTTTAGGTATACAAATCCAAAGTAATGAAGCATTTTAGCAACGTTAGTAGTTCCAAACACAAGAATAACATGGCGGTTCCCTCTGCCACCTACCTTTTTTCTCTAAAGAAGAGGAATGCAGTGGAAACCAAATTATCTTACTGGGAATTTGGGACTTGAGACTGAAAGAATCTAATGCTGATGCTTCTGCCTATTTTCTACAACAATACTATAATGTGTTTTTAAAAATGTTGTATTGTGATTCAGAGATCGCTCCCTCAGATATGTGGAGGACCACGCATGCTCTATAACCAGGAGGAGCACTCTGAGTCTTGTAAATTGTAAAAACACATTGTAAGCTTTAAAAAAAATCTAAAATAGTTACAAACAGAGAGGGAAGGAAGCAAACCATAAGAGACTCTTAAATACAGACAGCACACTGAGGGTTGATGGAGGCGGGCAGGGGAGGGGGGAAGAGGAGATGGGAAAATGGGTGATGAGCATTGAGGAGCGCACTTGTTGGGATGAGCACTGGGTGTTGTATGTAAGCAATGAATCATGGGAATCTACCCCCCAAACCAAAAGCAGACTGTATACTCTGTATATTAGTCAACTTGACAATAAGCTCTGTTTAAAAAAATAATAAAAATAAAACAAAAAATTCTGCTGGCCATATTCAGCCATTGGGATGCATGGTTATATGTCCAAAAGTGAATAGTGATTTTATCTGGGTAGTAATATTACAGATTACTTTTATTCGTGTACTTTTTATTATTTCCTAAGTATTGTACAATGTATATAATTTTCTTTTATCATCAAAGGAGAAAGATACACGAAATATATGATCTTTTTAGAAAAATTATAGGTTCATGACTCAGCTACATGTAACTGAATTTGATAATTTGTTGCATCTAAGAAATCCTAAAAGAAGCCTTGGGAGAAGAACATAGCATAAACAAGCACTTCAAGCAAAAACTTTACCAAAAGATAAATCCATGGGTGAGGTTAATTTTAGGAGGTGAAGAACATCCTTAGATGGCTGGCTGTCACTGAGAAATGTCCAGGATAGCATTTTCAACAGGCAGAATGTGAAGTGATTCAAATAGACTAGATGTTGTAAGTGCTTTTTCCGTGTGGTAAAATTGTATTTAATTATCCAAATAACATCTAAAGAATTTTTTCCTTAAAGCTAGAGCCATGCAATGCATCTCTAAACAATACTTCTTGACTGAACATCTTTACAGACATCAGTATTGTTTGTCTAGCACAATTAGGGCCAGAAGCATCCATATACCCTCGTACAGACTTTGTATAGAAGCAAGTGATGCTACCGACAGAGCTGAATATATCACTATAAATTTTATAATTTTAAAGTTTAAAACAAAGGCTTTGGAGCTCAGAATTCATCTCATTAGGAAATTAGCTTCTAAATTTTGTGTGCTTGTTGACTTAGGGTCTATAAACCATGGGAGAGGTATAGAACTTAGTGAAGTTGAATCAATATTCTAATAATAGCACCCAAGGAAAAAAAACACTAAGTATCGTGACTATCTAGAAGCTCTGTACAGTTTTCAGATCTACCAGACTAGTTTCATGAAAAGTCACTGGTCCTGATGAATTTAAATCAGGAAGTGATTTAAGCCAGGAAGTGGGTCAGCCTTAGGAAATACCATAATCCCTGTTACCTGTGTGATTTTGCATTTCAGAGGAATTGCATAGTCTGCTTTAATGCTTCTAACTTTGTACAATGCCTACCATAATAATTATGGGTGGGACTCATCCATATTTTGCAAACCAAACAGAATGTTTGAGAGTTTAATGACTTTAAAAAACTGTTTGGAAAGCTGTCCTTAAGAAGCAAGCAGCTTTAGTATGCATTAAAAGAGAATTTACCAGCAGAGTTCCACCTTGAGGTACTGTTCCTTCTTGTTTTACAAAAACAAAACAAAACAACATTTCAAGGCAGTACATCTAGCAGTCCCACAGACCTGTCTCTTGCTTCAACAGTGTTTGAACCAAACAGACCCATAGATGCCCCTTCTTCCAGCCTCAGACCACCCTCCAGCTTCTTTTCCAGTTGCAACCTTTGGAACCATCTTCTCAGCCATCCTCTGCCTCTGGCAATGAGCCAACATCATATTTTGAGCTTAGCTCTTCATTGCCAATCAACTGTGAGCTCCCACATTCATCAGAATTATTCCACCAGGGTGGAGACAGCACTCAACCGCCTGATCAACATGCATCTTCAGTCCTTCTACACATAACTCTCTCTAGGCTTCTATTTTGACTGTGACAATGTGGCTCTGGAGGGTGTAGAAGCTTCTCAGAGACTTGGCTGGACTTGGCTGAGGAGAAGCTCAAGGGCAACAGTGTCTCTTTTAATTTTTTTTAAGGTTTATTTATTTATTTTGAGAGAGTGTGTGCACAGCAGAGGAGGGGCAGAGAGAGCGAGAGAGAGAATCCCAAGTACGCTCTGCACTGACAACACAGAGCCAGATGCAGAGCTCAAACTTAACCATGAGATCATGACCTGAGCCAAATCAAGAGTCAGATGCTGAACTGACTGAGCCACCCAGGCATCCTAGTGTCTCTTGATGCAAACCAACTCAGCAGCTGTGCTCTCTTCCAGGATATGCAGAAGCCATTCCAGGATGAGTGAGGTAAAACTCTGGATGCCATGGAAGCTACCATGGTCTAGAGAAACCCTGAACCAGGCTGTTTTGTATCTGTACGCCCAGCATTCCAGACCTACATCCCTGTAACTTCCTGGAGAACCACTTCCTGGATGAGGAAGTGAAACTCATCAAGAAGATGGCAACCACTTGACTGATCTCCCAGGCTGGCTGTTCTCTAGGCTGGGCCAGGCCAGTATTTCCTGGAAAAGCACACCCTCAAGCAGGGTAGGGGCCTCTCTGGCATCCCCTCCTGTAAGGCTTTTGCCTGAGCCTCTCTGTGTAGTCACTAGGTAGCTTTTTAACCACCCTGATGCCCTCTCCCAAGCCAGGGACCAAGTGGAAACAATTGATGTTTTTGCAGGAAAAAAAAAAAAGATTCAACAACTATAAGTAAAAAACAATCATCATATTGAGACACCCAGAAAGAGTCAAGAAAATAAAGATTGTAAAAAGTCACATTCTGAAGAAGGAAAATCTAGAACCTTAAAAAATAAAATTTTATATTCAACATTACTGCAAACTACTTTTTAGAAAATTCAATATAACTTAAAAATTAAAAATTAAAAAATTCAGTGTAACATTCTCATTAGCTGGTGAATATTAAATGTTAAAGCAATTTATCTGTTGTCCATACAAAATATTCTATTCCAAATTTACATAAATATACATATATACAATTGTTCCAATTGTTTCCCAGAATGATTTCACTGAAATATTAATTCGACAGAATTTTTATAGATAGTAAGTATTAAATGTGGGAGGCAGCATAGAATAATAGTTGAGTTCAAATTATGCCTACTTCACTTACATGATCTCGGGCAAATTTCTTAACTGCCTTATGTGTCAGTTTCCTAATCTATGAAACAGAAATAAAAATGGTATCTGGGTCATAGGACTAATGAATGAAGTGTTTAGAATAGTGTCTGGCACATAGTAAATACTCAGTAAATGGTAGTTGGCATGGTTACTGATATTGCCATGTAAAGAAAAAAGTACAGTAGACAAATATGTGATATTTTGGGTTAATAATATAAAACAGATCTCTCAGGGCACATGGGTGGCTCACTAGATTAAGTGTCTGACTTCGGCTCAGGTCCTGATCTCACAGTTTATGGTTTCAAGCCCCACGTCAGACTCTATTGTCAGCACAGATCCTGCTTCAGATCCTCTGTCTCCCCCTTTTTCTGGCCCTCCCCTGTTTGCTGTCTCTCAACTTAAAAAAAATTAAAAATATAAAAAATAAAACAGATTTCTAAAGGATTTTTTAGTTATTAATATGATAATATTCATAGTGACTCTAAGGGACAGAGTCAGCAGAGCTTTCCAAGCTTTTCTCACTAGAACCTTTTTTCCCCACTCAGCATATTTTTCAAAACTAATATCAATGAACAGGCCTGAAGGATGTAAGTATAAAAAAAAAGAGGATTTCAAAAAGAATTTTTTAAAAAAGACAATACAAACAAATCTGTCTACTGTAATCACTTCAGTAAGGAATTTTTAAAATCTAGTTCTAAAATCAGACCTGGCTTTGAGTACCCACTCCATTACTTACGTACTGTGTGATCTTAGGCAAGATAATGAAATTCTCTGAGTCTCTGCTTCCTCATTTGTAAATCTCATGGGATTGCTGTGAGGATTAAATGGAACAAGATTTGGGAAGTACTTGCCAGAGTGCTGTCAAACTGGGAACAAAGATTCTGCTTGGAGCAGCCTGTGCACTGAAGTGTCTCCATTCCCCTACCCCACCCAAACAAGGCTATGACTCTCTGATGCTGAGTATAACTTGAGAAGCAGGAGAACTCAGATTATCTCCAAATATTTCTGGCTAATGACCCATTATTGCTGGTATAAGATTTTTTAAAATAATAACATCAATCCCAACCATAAAAGAACTATGGCATAACAAATTATTCAGCTTCATGACTGAGCCCTGCTGAGACCATGTTACTACCATACTTAGGGAGGCCAAAGGACACTGCTCAGAGATATTCTATATTTTCTCCTGCTTTGTATGTGATTTCTTCTGTTAGATTTTTCTATTTGTTATTATTATAAATTGGATAATTAATATAATTAATTATATTAGAGTTTGGGTGGGATGGAGGAGGGTAGTTCTATCTGTAGCTAAGCATAAATATTATAATAAAACAGTGCCTTATCATGAGCACACAATAAATATTCCCATGCAGGGTTGGATCCAGGGTTTGTGGGGCAGAAACTTATACAATTTGGGAGGGCCCTGTCTGAAAAAAAAAAAAAAGAAATATAAAATCAGACACAGGACCTTAGAAGGAACCCGTGCAAGGGGCCCTGAAGCATAAGCTTTATTAGCTTTATAGTAAATACACTCAGAGGACAGAAAAATATATATTCCTGCCTTCAAGCAGTTTTAAATATAATAAAGGAAATAAGACAGTACCTAAGAGTTTAAACAGCAGTGTAAATTATAAGAGAAAATTCAATATAGTGATACATAAAGGTAACAAAGCAATACATAATAAATGGGTAAATGAATGGCATAGTTAATATATATTACAGGAGTTCAAAAGATAAGTTGATCACCATGAACTGGATTACCCTAGAAGGCTTCACAGAGGAGGTAACATTATAGTCAGGTTGAAAAGGGAGGATAAGGGTAAGCAGAAAGAAAGGACAATTCTATGTGTTCAAAGGTTCAAATCATTTAAGTTAAAATGACAGGCCTGCTTGGTTGAGGCAGAGGTTTCTGGAAGATAGAAATTGAACACAGTTTGGGAGCAGCCAATTAAAGATTCTGAATAGCAGTCTAGCAATTTGGGGCTTAACCTTGCAAGCAAAATGGAGCTACAATCTTCTCGAAAATAATGAAGTGGTGTTTTAGGACCACCAGCCACGTATTTGTGTATGGGATAAGCAGGATTAGAGAGACATTGGCAGCAGGAACACTATCTGAAATCATATTATAATAGTCTAATGGTCCAAGAAGTAATGTTGAGGATGGAAATGAAGGGACATATTCATGGGACATCCCCAAAAGAAGAATCAATAGGATTTGATAACTAGTGAGCAGGGGAGGTGGGGTAAAATGGTCAGTGACGACACAAGGATGTCATCTCAAACTTAAGTTAACCGAAACTGGAAAGTCAAAAATAAAAGTGATTTTGTATGATGACAGGTTCAGATTTAGGTGTGAAAATTTGGGATAAAAAAATATTCAAGTTTTCATGTCTATAACCAAAGTTATGAATATGGTTTCAAGAGAGTTTTCAGAGAAAGAATTTCTCCTCATCAAATGCTTAAGAAGTGAATTTTTTTTAGCAGAACAACAGTATATATTGGAAGGTACTGGATTTGGAGTCAAGAGGTGCTAGATGCAGACACAGGTATGTTTAAAGTAGCTAGACTACTGGATCCCTCACAGAGCTCCAATACACTACTGATTCCATAACAAGGTCACGTTCTATTTTCAAATTGTTCAATCAAATCTATACATTACAACAACAGAAAATATATAGATGAAAAATCTTTATCAAAATATATAGCTAATTTTTACAAGTATCACAATACTACTGTAAATTTTTTTTAAAAGGGGGTGCAGCTTTAGTTTATAGTTCCTAGAGCTTAGAGAACACTCAATTTAAATTCAATGATGCATGCTTTGCAAATACCACTCAACACCTAAAATAAAATAATTATCTATATTTATTACTTGGACTAACATTTTCACAGGTCTTGCTGATTATTACTATTTCATAGATAATTTTAAGTACCTATGAGATATAGACTGTTCACCCAAAATCCTCATTCCAAGTCACACAGTTTTGATCCCAGCTCTCCATGCCATTGAATTTTCAGTTTCTCACTTAGGTAGCATGAGGTATCTGTAAACTCTGAGAGGAGTAATAGATATGGTAAAAGAGCACCCCATATATAACACGTGCTCTCTATTTCTCTCAGCTTTGGTACTCGAAATAGAAAAGTTTCACCTTCATACTCCCAGGGTCCATCACGAGGCTGATCTGCATACTCTGGTGGTGTTGGGAGATCATCAAAGAAAGCATTCACTTCCATTAGTAAGCCTTGAATCCCAGATTTAAACTTGAGATTCACAAGCCTGTGCAACACCGGTAAATTTTCCCATGCAGTAAATTCTATAGTCCAACTGTCAAAAAGACACAAAAGAGCAAATACTATGATGTAAATAAAGCAATGTGTTTCTTGCTCCTCAAGTCTTGATCTAATTAAATTTAAATAAAATTTTTTACTACTATCCTCAAAGCAATCAATACCTGCATTACATTTTAAATAATTCTAATTGCAGTAAAAAGTTTTTATATGGTGTTCGCCCATAGCAAAATCTGCACAAAAAATATTTTGAGGAATTGCTTCCTTTGACTTAATACACAGATACATTTATTTATGTAGTATTTATAATGTTTAGTGATGTGAATTTGCTTTTATTCATTCCACAAGTAATTTTTGAGGACATAATATGTGTGCAGCTTCTCCTTAGGTCCTACAGAGAAAATTCAAAGAAATCAAAGATGTAATCCCTGACGTAAAAGAACATACAATCTTTATAATCACAAAGCAAAGATAAAAATATACATCTACAAACTAATGAATTGTTCAAGGAAGGATAGATTTAGAACCAGATTGGATTACACAGAAAAGTAACAGAAATATGGAGATAAATGTGAAGTTGTAATAGTCAGAAAATGCCTCCTGGAACTTAAGTTTCACAAGAAAGGAAAATACATATATTGAATATAACTATCAAGGATAGTTTATTTTGGGTGTTTATTTTGCCTACTTTAATTTCAAGCTTTTCAAAAACTTAAAATAATAACACCAATTGGTCAGCATTTATTATTCACGTTTCATGCTAGGTGCTAACTTCTAGTATTCCCCTAAAATCTATTTGATTGTTGTTCTTACCTAGATATACATTAAATGTTCATTAATGCTAATCCTTTAGTGAAACAAACATTTGTGTAACCAGTATCTGCCTTTTCTGTGCTATGTGTTAAAACTACAAAAACAAGACATTTCCCTTGACCTCGGGTAACTCCCAATCTAGTAGGAATAAAAACTGTAAACAATATGTGAGAAAACTGTGAAAAGTGCTTTAATAGAAGTTTGGAAACACATAGCAGGAGCCTCTGGTTCTGACGGTGGGAACTGGAAGAATGGGGAGTATCTCAAAGACTTGACAGAAGTTACAGTTAAAGATGCGTAGGAACAGAACAGGAAAGGAAACCTTTGATGGGAAACCTATAATGGGAAACCTTTAATGGGAAACCTATAAATGGGAAAATAGTGTGAACAAAAGCACAGAGCATGTGAAAGCCAAAGAAAAGATGGGAGAGCAAATACAAAGGGAGCATATGTGCATGGTGGGAGGTGGAGGGTGCGGGGTGGGGGGCAGTGATACGATGAGAGAAATGATGCTGGTAGAAGGGGGTGCAGAGATCTGGATAGCTAACATCAGGGCTACATACTGAAGCCATGTGGAGCCAATGTAGGGTTTTAAGCAGAGAAATTTACTGACAAGGTTCCTGTTTCAGAAGAATCACTTTGGAGGATGTATAGAAGAACAAAAATACTCTAAGAAATTTTGAAGTCTTACCTAAAATTTATTTTTCTATCTCAACTTCCCCTAATGATACTCGTAAGCTTTCATTTTCAAAGTTAGTCTTTATTTCAAATGATTCTTTTGAACGTCTGAAAAGAAAACTGTCTTAAAGAATTGAACTCAACTCAATAACAATGGAACTCTTTATTCCCTTTGTACAACATAATACTTCTTGAATGTCCCAGTGCTAGATACACTCATGCCTTCTCAATTATTCCTTTCTCGTTATATAAAGAAAATTAACCAAAGCTATGCTGACTGAAGGAAGAAAGCAAAATTTAGAGCCAAGAATAAATTACTATAAGCATTGAATACTATAGGTTTAAACAACCATTTAGAAAACTATCCCATCATAAAAGCAAAAGAAATGTATCTGTGCAAAAGTTTAAAACTCGATATATTCAATGGTATTATTGTTCTTTTGCTCCTAAATATTCTTAAATTATGTCTAGCTTTGAGCTACTTTTGTGTAGAAAAAGAGTTGGAACAATTTTTAAAATGTATTATGGTGATAGGTTTTTTTCCCTTTCTTTATAAACAGATTATGTTCTAATATCTCAAAATGGTCAAAGGCATTCGTCTGGCAGCTTGCAAATATCAGTAAAAATATCACCTCTAGTAAAAATTCAAAATGTCACGTAATCTTAATTTTGTACTAAAATTTAGTTGTTTTGTTATATACCTTACAAATAGCAAATGCCAACAAGAAAATTTATGGAACAAAATAGAATTAATATGTATGGACAGAAAGCACATATTTTTTTTATTCTAGTATTCAAATGTTCTCTGGTATGAAACTTCACACTTAGTATATAAAGAAAAGCTTAAATGCAAAAACAAAACAAAAACCTCACAACACTATATGCAACAGTTTTAGGTATCCTAATGCTCAATGCTGATGCAATTAAGACAGCAACCCCCTTCTAAAATACCTCAATGTTCACCAAATTTTCAACTGCTTAAAGACAGCTTTCTATTAAATTTATGAAATTCCCATTTGATGCCAGCACTACATAGAACAGAATTTGGCCTATGAAGTTTGGGTTTTATTTTTATTTTTTTAATCAAATTTCCACAAAGGAATGATACATCACCTGTAGTTAACAGAGACATTTTTTGCCAAAAGTGCTGACTCCAGAAAGGCAACACGAAATTTTTCTAAATTGAATTAAACTTCTAAAAGTCAATAAAAGAGCAGATTATACTCAATATACATGTTTTGTTCAGCTCTATAACCTTTTACTGACTTCTCTTCTCATTTTTAAAAAATTGAGATAAAATTGACATATATTAGTTTCAGATGTACAACAAAATCCTTTGATATTTGTACTCATGTGAAGTCATCATCACAATTGGGCTCGCTACCATCCTTCACCATTCAAAGTAAAAAATTCTTTTTTTCTATCCTTGTGATGAGAACTCTTATGAGTTCTCTCGGCAACTTTCACATATGCAATGCAATATTATTGACCATAAAAACCATGCTGTATATTACATCCCCATGATGACGCATTTATTTTATATCTGGAGATATGTGCCTCTTGACCTCATTTACCCATTTCCCCCATCCCTAACTCCTTTCCCCTCTCACAACCACCAATCTGTTCTTTGTATCTATGAGTTTCGTTTTCTTTTGTTTAGATTCCACATTGAGAAAAATCATACATTATTTGTCTTTCTCTGTCTGACTTATTTTACTTAGCATAATGCCCTCAAAGTCCACTCATGTTGTTGCAGTTGAAATAATTTTCATTCTTTTTTATGGATGAGTAGTATTCCCTTGTATATATACACCACAGTTTCTTTATGCATTCCATCCAGTAACATTTAGGTTGTTTACATATCTTGGCTATTGAAAATAATGCTGCATTGAACGTAAGGAAGTATGTATCTTTGAATTAGTACAATTCCTGGATCATATGGTAGCTCTATTTTTTAATTTTTTTTTGAGGAAACTCCATACTGTTTTCCATAGTGACTGTATCAATTTACATTTCCACCAACATTGCACAAGAGTTCCCTTTTCTCCATATCCTTGCCAACACTTGTTATTTCTTGTCTTTTTGATACTAACCATCCTAACATGTGTGAGGTAATATCTCATTGTGGCTTTGATTTCCATTTCTCTGGTAATTAGTGAAGTTGAGCATTTTGTCATGTGTCTGCATATCTTGTTTGGGAAAATGTCTATTTAGTTCCTCTGCTCATGTTTTAATCAGAACATTTGATTTTTTGTTATTGAATTGTAGGCATTCTTCATATATTTTTGGATATTAACCTCTTACTTAATATATAATTTGTAAATATTTTCTCACTTCTGTAGATTATCTATTCATTTTGTTGGTTTCCTTGGCTTTTAGTTTGATGTAGTCCCACTTAATGATTTTGCATTTGTCACCTTTCTTTAGGGGTCAGACCCAAATTAAATTTAGTGCTCCTGGTTTCATTGATCTGTTCTATTGTTTTTTTAGTTTCTATATCATTTATTTCTGCTCTAATCTTTATTACTTCCTTCCTTTGACTAGCTTTTGGCTTTGTTGTTCTTTTTCTAGATCCTTAGGTGTAAGACTAGGTTCTTTCCTTGAAATGTTTTTGCATCTTAAGGTAGGCCTTTTTTGCTATAATCTCTCTTAAAATGGCTTTTGTTGCATCCTAAAGATTTTAAACTGTTGTGTTTTCATTTTCTTTTGGCTCCATGTATTTTCTAATTTCCTCTTTGATTTCTTGGTTGACCCATTTGTTTTTTGGTAGCATGTCATTTAACCTTCGTGTATTTGTATTTTTTTCTAGATTTTTTTTGTGACTGATTTCTAGTTTCATACCATTGCAATCAGAAAAGATGCATGATATGATTTCAACTTTTTTTTTCAATTCATTGATTCTTGTTTTGTGACCAAACATGTGATCTATTCTGGAGAATATTCCATGTGCACTTGAAAACAATGTGCATTCCACTCTTTTAGGATGAAAGGCACTGACCATACCCATTAGGTCCATCTGATCCCAAATGCCATTCAAAACCATTGTTTCTTTGTTGATTTTGTTTGAATGATCTGTCCATTGATGTAAGTGGGGTGTTAAAAGTCCCCTACCATTATTGTATTACTGATTTCTTTCTTAATTTCTGTTAATAGCTGCTTTATGTTGGGTATATAAATATTTACAGTTGTTATATCTTCTTGTTGTATTATTCCCTTTATGATTATGTAGTATCCTTTCCCTTTCGTTATAGTCTTAGTTTTAAAGTCTATTTTGTCCTAAGTATTGCTACCCCAGCTTTCTTTTTGTTTCCATTTGCATGATAAATGTTTTTCCATCCCTTTGCTTTCAATCTACATGTGTCTTTCGTTCTGAAATGAGTCCCTTATAGGCAACATATAGATGCGTCTTGCTTTTCTGACTATTCAGTAACCCTAAGTCTTTTGATTAGAACTTTTAATTTATATTCAGAATAATTATTGATAGGTAAATACTTATTGCCATTTTGTTACTTGTTTTATGGTTGTTTTTGTAGTTCTTCTCTGTTCTTTTCTTCTCTTGCTCTCTTCCCTTGTGGTTCAATGGCTTGCTTTAGTGATATGCTTGGATTCCTTTCTATTTTTTGCATATATGTTATAGGTGGGTTTTTTATTTGTGATTACCATTAGGTTTATATATAACATCATAGCATATAGCAGTCTATATTAAATTGATGGTCACTCTTACATTTAAACCTATTCTAAAGGCATTAAATTTTTATACCTCCCCCACCATGTTTTATCTAAATGATGTCATACTTTACATCCTTGTATTTTGTGATGTAAATGGTGCCCATCACCTCCTAAAGATCACTGCACCTCCAGTGCACATTCTGACATTAGTAAATAAATCTTCCCTTAAACTTGAAGCATTTTTCAAACTGCTGCTTCTATGCTGTATCTTGGTGGGGTTGTTTGTTATGCTGTCTCTTTTAAGAGTGGAGACTCAGTTTCCTATAGCCCTCCAGTACTCCCAGAACTGAGTCTGTCAAGTTTTAAAGTACCCAGAGTTAAGGTCCAGATTTTAAAACTTGTGAAGTTAACCCCCACTGATTTTCAAAGCCAAATGTTATAAGGACCTGTCTTCCCAGTGCAGGTTCCCATGTCTGGGGTGCCCAGTGCAGGATCTATTCCTCTCCCTTCTCCATGTTTGTGGTATCCCTCCCATTTGTGGTTAATCTTGCCAGGAAATTGATTCCTGACTGGGTCTCTGAACCTCCAACCTTTTTTCCATGTTACCTCAGAATTTATTCTATCAGTTTTCAGGTCATTTTCTAGGTTAGTTGCACTGATGTGGCTTTTATCTAGGTGTACCTCTGGGATGAGGTGAGTTTAGGATCCTCCCACTCCATCATCTTCTGAGGCTGTCATGTTAAATCCTCATGTTGGATTGACCCCTTTTTCACTATGTAATGCCTTTCTTTGCCTTTTATTACTGTCTTTGTTTAAAGTCTGTTTTGTCTGATGCAAGAATTGCTACATCAGTTTTCTTTTCATTTCCAATTTCATAAAATATCTTTTTCCATATCTTCTTTTTCAGTCTTGTATATCCTTACATCTGAAGTGAGTGCCTTATAAGCAGCATACAAATGGGTCTTGTTTTTTTATCCAATCAACACTCTATGTTTTTGATTGGAGAATTTAGTCCATTTACATTTAAATGAATTATTAATAGGTATGTACTTATTTCCATTTTGTTAATTGCTTTCTGTTTGTTTTTGTAGTTCTCTCTTCCTTTCTTCTCTTGCTCTCTTCCCTTGTAGTTTGATGACTTTCATTACTGTTATGGTTAGATTTTTTTTCATTATCTTTTGTGTATATACTATAGGTTTTTGCATTGTGGTTACCATGAGGGTCACATAAAACAGCATATATATATATATATATACAGCATATATATATATATATATATATATATATATATATATATATATTACAGTCTATTTTAAGTTTATAACAATTTAAGTTTAACATATTCTAGAACTCTCTATTTCCCCCATCAATGTTTTGTTTGGCTATATCAATAGATATAGATAGGTATATAGATGCATAGATTTATCAAGAATAAATCAGAATATTATATATGTTATATATATACACATAAATGTGTTTTTTTTAATTTTCATTCTTTTAAGTGTAAATGTTTTGTATTTTTTGATGTCACATTTTACATATTTTTATTTTGTGTATCTCTTACTAGCTATTAAAATTAACTTTCCTACTTTTGTCTTTTAGCCTTCCTACTAACTTTATGAGTAGTTAATCCACTACCCTTACTATATATTTACCTTTACCAGTGAGATTTTTACTTCCCCAACTTTCCTATTACTAATTAATCCTTAACAATCTGTTGATAGTCTTACGGGGTGCTTTTGTATGTAACAAATTGAGTTGTTTTTCTCTTGCTGCTTTTAAGAGTCTCTCTTTACCTTTAATTTTGACATTTTAAGTATAATGTGTCTTGGTGTATATCTGTCTGGGTCCATCTTATTTATTTATGTATTTAATGTTTATTTTTGAGAGAGAGAGAGAGAGACAGAACAAGCAGGAGAGGGGCAGAGAGAGAGGGAGATACAGAAGGGAGACACAGACTCCGAAGCAGGCTCCAGGCTTCAAGGTATCAGCACAGAGCCCGACACAGGGCTTGAACTCATGAAACATGAGATCATGACCTGAGCCAAAGTTGGACACTTAACCAACTGAGCCAGCCAGGCACCCAGGGTCCATCTTATTTAGAACGCTCTGTGCTTCCTGGACCTGGATGTCTGTTTACTTCTCCAGATTAAGGAAGTTTTAGTCATTATTTCTTCAAATAAGTTTTCTGCCCCTTTCTCTCTCTTCACCTTCTGGGACCCATATAACATAAATGTTTTTCTGACTGGTGTTTTCCCATCAGTCTCTTAAGCTATCTTCACTTTTTTAAAATTCTTTTTTTCTTATTGATGCTCTGTTTGGGTGAGTTCCACTATCCTGTCTTCTAGATGGCTGATCTGTTCTTTTGCCTCATGTAGTTTGCTGTTGATCCACTCTAGTGTATTTTTCACTTCAGTGATTGTATTTGTCAGCTCTGTGACTTCTGTTTGGTACTTTCTTATATTTTCTCCTTGTTGAAGTTCTCACTGTGTTCATTCATTCTTCTGAGTTCAGTGAGCATCTTTATGACCATTACTTTGAACTCTTTATAGGGTAGATTACTTATATCTATTCCTTTAAGGTGTTTTTCTGAAGTTTATTTTCTTCTTTCATTTGGAACATATTCCTCTGTAACCTCATCTCACCTGACTATATATGTTTCTATATATTAAGTATAACAGCTACCTCTCCCAGGCTTGAAGGAGTGGTCTTTCATAAGAGAGGAGTCTGATCATTCAACCTTGCCCTAGCCATTGATTGTCTCTCCAACCTTTGTGATTACCCAAGCAACCTGATTTATTCTTGATAAATCTCAGTTGTTGAGAGTATACCAAGATATGTCAGTGTTCCAAACAGTGGAATCTAATGTCAGCACCTAGTCTCAGGCTGCTTGGAAGACAGATCCTCAAGCAGCAGCTTTTAAGGTTTGCAAATACAATCCTGTGGGACCACAATTTTAAACATTTTTGGCCTCTAGCCTAGGAGATCTGGAGATGTCCCCTAGCCAACAGTTGCAAAAATCTTGGTTCAGACAAGTGTATAAACTCCTTTCTAGTAGGTACCTGTAAGCTGTAATGAGGGCAAAGGATAGTGCAAAGATGGTGTCTCCCTGTCTAAGTTCCCTGAGAGCCCCATCATAGCCTTGCAAATCTGAAGCCTATCTCTTAGACTGAAGCTCCAGGCCAAGTAAATAGTCTTCAGTGGAAGACTGGGGGTGTGTTTCACTCCACTGTCTGTGCAGTGGCCTGGGAGTGATAGCCTGCTGAGAACTGTCTTTTTTGATGCTATAGTCCTGTGGGGCCCATGCCCAAGTCTTCCTGGCCACCAGGGTCAGGTGACCAGGGGCATCTCCTATGTGGACTGCATGTAACCTCTGGCTTTAGGAAGGCAGTGGGAGAGTGTTGAGGCTGGGGCACACCCTCTGGCTTTAGCTAGGCAGTGAAAGAGCACTGGGGTGGCAGGGCACATCTGTTGGCTTTAGCAAAGCAGTGGTAGAGTGCTTTCTGTGCATCTACTAGCACTTAATGACTTTGTGCTAGCAGCAGGAGTGTGCTGTGACTGCTTGTGACCACTTGCAGTAGCAAGGGAGATGGTGAGAGCAAAAATGGCACCAGTTAGTGCCTCCATCATTGGAATCCCAACTTTCCCCTGCCACTCTGGCAGATGCTTTAGTTCCATATATATATATATATATATATATATATATATATATATATATATATGTATGTATTAAAAAATATATATATATGTGTATATATAGATATAGATATAGATATAAATATTTTAAATTTAGAGACACTGCAAGCAGTGCAAGCAGGGGAGGCACAGAGAGACAGGAGGACAGAGGATATGAAATAGGCTCTGCACTGATAAGAGCAAGCCTGATTGGAGGCTTCAGCCAAAGTCAGACACTCAACTGACTGAGTCACCCAGGTGCCTCCTGGAAGATGCTTTAAGATTAACAAAAGAATCTCCTTCACATATAATCTACGTGTTTATCAAACTGCTGCTTTTGTGCTGAGCCCTGGGGCAAGTGAGTCCACATGCAAGCCCTTTAAAAGGAGTAGGTCAGTGCCTAACAGCATTTTGGTTCCCTTGGACATTAGCCCCATTAGTTTTTAAACCTAGACATTTTAGGTGCTTGTCTCTCTAGTGCAGGTCCCAAGGGTTGGAGTGCCTGATGTGGGCACACACCCCTCACTCCTCAGAAAAATGTTCCAGACTTATGAGATCCTTCCCAATTGTGGAACACAGCACTACGGGTGGGGTTTTTGGCAAGACCACATCTCTGCCTCACCTACTGTTTCAGTGTAGCCCTCTTATCTTTTGTTGCAAAAGAGCTGTTTAGCTAGTTTTCAGTTCTTTTTTGAGGCAATTGCCCCATATATAGTTATAGATTGTCATATCTATGGGAAGAGATGAGTTCAGTGCTGCCATCTCGTTGATAGTTTTCTGTTTAAAAAGTCATTAAATGGAAAACCACCAATGATTTTCAATGATAGTCACTGGAAACCAAGCTGCATTAAAGTTAGGGCTGAGCTATATCAAATTAGAGAATTTTATTTCTAGGTTTTCTACCTGCATCTATAACGGCAAAAAGTTAATGGGAGTTATACAATTATGTTGAGTCCATAGAACCAATGTAAATACACAGTCTGGGTAACTAAGCTAAAAACTCCTTGCTACATCATTTCCTCAATTATAGGACATACAATTTTTGTCCAGTTTTTTTTCAAATAAATACATCTATTGTCCACCTTGCTTTTGTAGACACCATCTTTTGAAAAGGCCAATAATTTATGCAGGCTTCTGTAGTCATTTTATATCCTTCTGATAAATATATTTGAAATTATATTTTTCATATCTAATACTAGTATTGAGTTACAATTACTTTTTTTAAGATTTTAATTATAGATGGGCAGAGAAATTGTAATATCAAACTAATGTCATTTGCTCTGTAGAAGGATTAGCTTATTTTACAAAGTGTATGAAGTATCAGCAAAATAAAAATTAGTTTCATCTAAAGAGATGTAAACATGGCTAATAATTTATTTGTATTAAAATCACTGGATGGGGCGCCTGGTGGCTCAGTTAAGCGTCCAACTTCAGCTCAGGTCATGATCACACGGTTCGTGGGTTCGGGCCCTGCGTCGGGCTCTGTGCTGACAGCTTGGAGCCTGGAGCCTGCTTCAGATTGTGTCTCCCTCTCTCTCTCTGCCCTTCCCCTGCTCACGCTCTGTCTCCCTCTCTCTCAAATATGGATAATAAAACCTTAAATTTTTTTTAAATAAATAAAATCACTGGGATTACCACTTTGAATTCAAGAATATAGGCATATATGTGCTATTGATACAAAGTTCCTTTATAGAATAAAATGGTGAAACTATTTATAATCTGAATTTATTCATTTGAAATTATAAATACATAAAATATGTAAATATATAAAATTATTCTAGGTAATCTAGTAATCCTATGTATTATCATACATATATCAAATTTAAATAGGATTTAATAAATAACATTTTTACTCCCAGTAAGATATAAGACAATATTTTTTTAGTTTTAATTAAGCCTTAACTGTAAGGAATGCAAAGAACAAAATAGGAAAATAAGGTTTAAAATTATATAAGGGTCTCCTACATACATTTCTAGTAACTAAAATAGTGATGAACTGATACAAATAATATTATATGAGTAATATAGAATATGAATTTGGGAAAAAAAAGTCACAAGATCCACATTGAACTACACAAAATTATAATACCATAAAGTTTGTCCCACTGTAGAACAAGGTGATCTCTGAAATTACAAGGCGGTGAATTCAGAACCATAAAAAGGAAATATTACTTCACAACCTTTAGTTAACCTGTAGCTAGGAGGTCATAAAATCAAATTCTGTGGTTGGATTTAAAAGCTGGATAATTTTATAGCCACTCATAATATCAGGGTTCAAGCTCATTGCCTTCAGTGGCTGGACTAGAATTCTTTGATCATTCACATCAGTAGACTACTAGGCATGAACGTATGTGGTATGTTTTGTCTTAAAGTTTAAATATTGAAATAACTTCTTGGGAGTCAAATGACACTGTTTACCACACTAGTCTCCTTTCTAGGATGTGTTAGAATGGTGAAGAATGGAAGGCAGAGGAAGCTGTCTTCAGAAGTCAGAATTTATCATTCTATTATGACAGAGTCTTCCCATCAATTTACAGGCACACATACACAGTAAACCTGTTTGATAAAACACTGGCATCAGATGGAGGCTAGTATCCATATTTCCAGTTTATTTCATCTTGACTGATCTGTTTCTAAACTGAAATTTCACTTTTCCAGAATGCCCACTCTTCTCTACATGGTACATTAACTAGTGAGGATACTTCCTATATCTATTATCTGCCTAAAGAATATAAATTACAATGTCTTATCTATGCAAACTTTTAAATTGCTTTTTAAAATGTACTGCTCTTTCATCTTTAAACATTTTTTTAAGCTGTTATTTCTTGCCTCTGTGCCTTTGCTCACTCTGACTCTATCACTGAAATGCCATCATCTGCCTCTCCCACTTCAAGGATCCATTTTAGTTTCAGTTTCTTCTGGCTCTAAAGAACCTTGATCTCCTCAGATTAAAGGGAGGAGATCTACCCTGTATGTCCAAAATATTGCATCTATATTTCTCATATTTATCCATATCTACCTTATTCTAAATGTATGCGTAAATGAATATGGCTTACCTCTTGATTAGCTCTCTTGTAGAGTGTAAAAATCTTATAGACATAAAAGTCTTATAAGTCATCCCTTGTGAGTTTCTCAGCACCTAGTCTAGAGTCTTCAATGTGCCAATTGCTCTGTAAGTATCTGTGGCACAAAAGAATAATTAAATGAATGAGGTTTGATGTTTATCTGGGTGTGTGCTTCCTTGGACAATAATGTATGTGAAGATTACTTTGTGGCATACCTGTTATCGGTATCTTTATATAATTCTTACCTCTCTTCTTCCGGCTGGCAATTATTTTATATTTTGGTTACTTTTGAAAATTCTAATACTTTAAAATAACAAAAATAAAGTTGACCAGTACAAAAATTTTAAAAAAATCTAAAAATAAAAAATTCTTAAATCCAGTATTCATATGAAAAGAAATGTTGTAATAAAAATGTATAAATAAAAGAATGCTGAGACTGTCATTATTTTAAACACAGTCTTGTGGTTGTTTCTGTGTAGAATTAAATGAAGTACCAAAAATATCATTTTGTTAACCTACTTCTTCCATCTAGTGGCAAAAAGCAGTAAGAAAAAAATGTCCTAGAAAAACACCATGATGAAATGGTTCTAAATGCCATTGCAGGAACTACTGGTGGTGAAGAGTCCAACATCCAAGGTTTAACTTATAAGTATATTTAAAAAGTATATAAAGTATTACAAAAAATAATTCTAGCAAATTGACAGTGTTCAGCTAGGATAATTGAGTTATGCAATTACGTTGCATATGTGTATTTGTACATTTTAACAAAGACTTCTGGTACATATGTAAATGTATGTATCACCCTGTACTAAATCAGGATGAATTTGTTTGGGTATACAGTTGTATTTCTGGACCAAATTTTGGGTAATTATTTACAATTCTATTATTCCTTGACTGTCAGCACAGGGCTACTGTGTTGTTATAAGCTTCAAGAAATATAATTGAAAACCACTGTAATTGACCTATCCCATTGGAATTATTAGTCAAAATACTTCTGCAATAATAGGCAGTGAACTACTTCATGGCCTGAAGCATAAGGTCAAGTGCAGGGTGGGGGAAGTCACAAACTTTAAAGAAGGCACAACCATTTGGTCTGCATTGTTAGAGCTGCTTCAAAAACATTAATGAAAAATAACATGCAATGCATAGCATAATTGTACATTCTCTGCACTCTCAAAGGCCACGAGCTTATCCCTAATACATGAAGTTTGACTGCCCTTCTAACACTTTGTTTTCCTCACTGCAAATGTAATTAATATTTTAGGAGTTAAATGTTGGGTTATGCTAAAATGGAAAAAATGTTCTCCAAGAAAGCAAGCTTTTCCCCTTCCCCTATTTAAGTGAGGCAACTAACTGTATAATGGTAACATAAATTAAGAGTTTGTTGGGGTGTCTGGACGGCTCAGTTAGTGGAGTGTGAGACTCTTGATCTTGGAGTTGTGGGTTCAAGTCCCACAATGGATGTGGAGATTACTTAAAAATAAAATCTTTTTAAAGATAAAAATAAATAAATATAAATAATAAAAATAAAAAATAAATTAAGAGTCTTTCAAAGTTTAAAAATATATTAAGACTACATATTGGAAATGAAAGTATTAGGGAATATCATAATTATTCCAAAGTCAATATTTTAATTAAAAGGCTGTTTGTTTCCTAATTCTCAAGAACAAAGAAACCCTCCTTAACACCCTGAACCCCAAAAGCAAATTTGAGTATAGTAGGATTGGCTGTAATGAAATGAAGCATAAGATCAGAGAATGGAAAAAATTCATTCCAAAGCACCCAATCAATTTTTCTGACCCTGTGTAATCTGAGTTGGAGTGAGGTGATTATATGGTAAAAAATTTTTGTACAAAAGTATCTAGAGAACAGAGACATATTTTCATATTTGGATAGAATACATTAATGTTAAAGGGCTATCCAATATTTGAAACCTTATTCTTTGTAATTAAGGAGGAAGAAAGGACTGTCATAATTTGCACACAAATCCATCTGAGTTATTATATCCAGTCACTCTTGTTTACTTTTCTGAAGCCAACTTGTAATTATTAGTTGATCACCTTTAATATTCAAAATATTTCTGAAGGACTCACAAGATTACAAAAACAAAAAAAGACCCACAAGGTAATTTTGAAATATTTTAGGCTTCTAAGTTAAATATTTTTCTTTGCATGCCACATAATTGCTTTTTCTTTCTGAGTCTACACATTGTTTTAAATAAAATCAGAAGTTACAGATGTGCCCCAGTTTTGACTCAGTCTACTGGACTTTAACACAGAATTTTTCACCAAACATCAAATCTCTCTGAATTACCCACAACAATCTGTATGTCCCATGAAACATAAGGTTTGATGCTGAACATTCTTTTAAATTTTTTTTTAACGTTTATTTATTTTTGAGATAGAGAGACAGCATGAACGAGGGAGGGCCAGAGAGAGACGGAGACACAGAATCTGAAACAGGCTCCAGGCTCTGAGCTGTCAGCACAGAGCCCCACGCGGGGCTTGAACTCACAGACCGTGAGATCATGACCTGAGCCGAAGTCGGATGCTTAACCGACTGAGCCACCCAGGTGCCCCAAATGCTGAGCATTCTTTAACAGTTCCAAATTGTTCTGCTAAATATGCACTATCACAATGAAACTTCATTTATCTGAAACTCTAATAATTAGGAATATTTACCAGTATATCCAATATCTTATTTCTCTATAGAGTTTTACAGGGCGCCTGGGTGGCTAAGTCAGTTGGGTGTCCGACTTCGGCTCAGGTCATGATCTCACCATCCGTGAGTTCCAGCCCCACATTGGGCTCTTGGCTGACAGCTTGGAGCCTGGAGCCTACTTCAGATTCTGTGTCTCCTTCTCTCTCTGCCCCTCCCCCCACTAGCATTCTGTCTCCCTCTCTCTCAAAAATAAAATAAAAACATAAAAAAAAAAATTTTTTAAGAAGTTTTACTACACTGGGGCACCTGGGTGGCTCAGTCAGTTAAGCATCCAACTCTTGATTTCAGCTGAGGTCATGATCTCACAGTTTGTGAGACTGAGTCCCACACTGCGCTCTGTGCCGACAGTGTGGAGCCTGCTTGGGATTCTCTCTCTCTCCCTCTCTCTCTTTCTATACCTCCCTGCCCCTCAAATTAAATAAAAATTTTTTTAAAAAGAAATTTTACTACACTATTTTTATTTTAAACACATGGGTGAAAAATAAAAAAAGTACTCAAGTAAAATTTTTCATAGGACAGAAAGAACTATGATCCTCCCTAACAAATAGTCACTTCCTTACAGGACTGAAAAATGAAAAAAAAAAATGAGTCAAATACTTCTTTGGTAAAGATCAGCAGGCAGGGCCTCCACAGCATATTGCAATAAGAGTTAAGATTAGGATTGTCCTCACTTTTGAAACGGGCAGAAGACATGAATAGACATGTTTCCAAAGAAGCCATCCAGATGGCTAACAAACACATGAAAAGATGCTCAACATCACTCATCATCAGAGAAATACAGATCAAAACCACAATGAGATATCATCTCACACCTGTCAGAATAGCTAAAATTAACAACTCAGGAAACAACAGCTATTGGCAAGAAGCAGAGAAAGGGGAACCTGCTTGCACTGTTGGTGCAAATGCAAACTAGTACAGCCACTCTGGAAAACAGTATGGCAGTTCCTCAAAAAATTAAAAATAGGGGCTCCTGGGTGGCTGAGTCACTTAAGTGAACAACTCTTGATTTTGGCTCAGGTCATGATCTCATGGTTCATGAGTTTGAGTCCCACATCAGGCTCTGTGGGGACTGTGTAAAACCTGCTTGGGATTCTCTCTCTCCCCTCTCCGCTCCTACCCCGCTTGTTCTCTCTCTCAAAATAAATAAATAAACCTTAAAAAAAAAAACCTAAAAATAGAACTGCCCTACAACCCACCAATTACACTACTAGGTATTTATCCAAAGGATACAAAAATGCTGATTCAAAGGGGCACATGCACCCCAATGTTTATAGGAGCACTACTGACAATTGCCAAATTACGGAAAGAGCACAAATTTCCATTGACTGATGAATGGAAAAAGAAGAGGTGGTATATATATATATATATATATATATATATATATATATATATATACACAATGGAATGTTACACGGCAATCATAAAGAATGAAATCTTGCTATTTGTGACAACATGGATGGAACTAGAGTGTATTGTGCTAAGCAAAATAAGTCACCAGAGACAGATATCATATGATTTCACTCATATGTAGAATTTAAGAAACAAAACAGATGAACATAGAGGAAGGGAAGAAAAAAATATGATAAAAACACAGAGGGAGGCAAACCATAAGAGACTCTTAAAAACAGAGAACAAACTGAGAGTTACTGGAGGGGAGGTCGGTGGGGGGATGGGCTAATTGGGTGATGGGCATTAAGGAGGGCACTTCTTGGGATGACCAGGGGATGTTATATGTAATGAATCACTAAATTCTATTTCTGAAACCATTGCTACACTATATGTTAACTAACTTGAATTAAAAAAAAAAAAGTATTGCCTTCACTTTTAAAAACTTTTTAAAACAGGGGTTCCTGGGTGGTTCTGTCAGTTAAGTGTCCGATTTAGGCTCAGGTCATGATCTCACAGTTCGTGGGGTAGACGAAAGGCTGGGAATGCAAGCTGGTACAGCCACTCTGGAAAACAGTATGGAGGTTCCTCAAAAAATTAAAAATAAAACTACCTTACAACCCAGCAATTGCACTACTGGGTATTTATCCAGGGGATACAGGTATGCTGTTTCAAAGGGACACATGCACCCCTATGTTTATAGCAGCACTATCAACAATAGACAAAGTATGGAAAGAGCCCAAATGTCCATTGATGGATGGATGGATTAAGAAGATGTGGTATATATATACACAATGGAGTATTACTCAGCAATCAAAAAGAATGAAGTCTTGCCATTTGCAACTACGTGGATGTAACTAGAGGGTATTATGCTAAGCGAAATTAGTCAATCAGAAAGAGAAAGACAAATGTCATATGACTTCACTCATGTGAGAACCTTAAGATACAAAACAGATGAACATAAGGGAAGGGAAGCAAAAATAATATAAAAACAAGGAGGGGGACAAAACATAAAAGACTCTTAAATATGGAGAACAAACAGAGGTTTATTGGAGGGGTTGTGGGAGGGGGGATGAGCTAAAATGAGTAAGGGGCATTAAGGAATCTATTCGTGAAATCATTGTTGCACTATATGCTAACTAACTTGGATGTAAATTTAAAAAATTAATTCAACTACAAAAAATAGTAACCAATGTAAACAGAAGAACATAGGACCCTTCCATAAATATTCTGCAGTAAGTAAAACTCTAGGAAGGGTGAAAAGAACTTTGACTATAATTAGTACTGAGTGTCCTGCCAGGAGGCAGGTATGTTCTCTGAATAGATTTTTAAATAGGTAAATTTTAAAAATTATAATATTTCTTTACCCATGTTATACAAGCAAAATTCTTATCTGCTACATATTCAATTATTCAACAAATATGTGTCCAGTTCCTAATGTGTGTCAAGAATGGTTCTGAGGAATACCTTACTTGGAGCTTATAGTCTAGTCAAAAAGTAAATAAATATTTAATATGCCAGGTGGTGATAAGTGCTATGATACAATAAGTAAATAATACATACAATAAAAAATACATAAAAATACATACAATAAGTAAATAAATATTTAATATGCCAGGTGGTGATAAGTGCTATTAATCAAAATAAATCAGAGTAGGTAAAACAAAGAATGAACAGCAAGGAACATCCTATTTATATGACATAATTGGAAAGCCTATGTGATAAATAACATCTAAGTAGAGATTTAAATTCAACTGAGAAAATTAGTCCCAATGGTATCTAGGGAATATGTGTTCTAGACAGAGTTAACAAGAGGAAAGACCTTGCAGCAGGACTCTCCTAGGTATATTTGGGGAGCAGTGGAGTTGATGAAGTTGAAATGGAGCTATGTATAAGAGGAAAACTAGTTATACATGAGGTCTGGGTGATAAATGATTGAGGCCAATGATTGAGATGACAAGTCACTGGCATTGCTGAGCAGAGGTGTGACATGATCTAACATTTTAAAACATAGCTCTGAACTTCAGCTTGTACCTATGAAAAGATAATTGCTATGGGACTCTTATATGGGGCTTGCCATAAACTGGATAAAATACATGAATGAAAAACAGGATAAATATATGAAGCCCCTGTGTTATATATTAGATAACATGCAGTACAAGAAAAGGGAAACAAAGTTAACGCATAACTACTCTTGCTTTTGGCCTGGAAGTAATTTCCAGAACGCAGCAGAGAGAGAGCTTTAAAAAGTCTCAAAAGGATCAATATGGTAGAGTAATGGGATATCACTTCTGATGGTAGGTTACAAAAGACTACAGCTTTTGTATTAGGTTCACACACTTGCCCTCTTACTCTCTTAGACTACTTGTTCTGGGGGGAGTCAGCAGCCATATCTGGAGGCAGCCCTGTGGAGAAACCCAGATGGTATAGAATTGAGTGTGAACAGCAAGTTGAGTGAGCTGGGAGGCAGATCCTTCTCCAGTTAAGCCTTCTGATAAGACTGCGGACTCAGTCATTAGCTTGGCCATAATCTCATGAGAGATTTTGAGTAAGAACCACACAGTTTTAAGCCATTTCCCAAATTCCTAACCCATAGGAATTATGAGATAATAAATATTGTTTTAAGACACTAATTTAGGGAGTCATTTTATATGCATCAATAGGTACTTACTACACTACCTGAAATGAAAAGTTCACCTGATAGGACTGACAGCAGATTCAGCACTGTAAATGACAGATTCAGTGAATGTGAAAACAAAATAGTAACTCTCCAAAATAAAAGCATAGAGCAAAAAGACTGGGGAAAAAATGAATAGAATCTCAATGACCGATGTGACCAAATAAAGCAGCCTTGATTGAGCAGAGGAAGGCACAGGAAAGTATTTAAAAATTAATGGTGAGGAACGTGAGTGGCTTAGTCAGTTAATTTCGGTTCAGATCATGGTCTTGCAGTTCATGGGATTGAGCCCCATGTTGGACTCTGTGCTGACAATATGGAGCCTGCTTAGGATTCCCTCTCTCCCTCTCTCTCTGCCCCTTTTCCACTCATGCACTCAATCTCCCTCTCTCTCTCTCTCTCAAAATAAATAAACTTAAAAAAATTAATGACTAAAAGCTTTCCACATTTTATTAAAACTACAATCCAGATATCCAAGAAAATCAACAAAACCCCCGTTAAGATAAATACCAAGAAATCCATACCACAGCAAGTCATAAACAAATTCCCAAAACCCAGTGATAGAAGGAAAATCACAAAATTGAGTGATTGAATTAAAAAAGACACATTACAAACAAAAGAAAAAAAAAGATAGCATACTTCATCAGAAACTACACAAATAAGAAGGCAATGGAATTACATCTTTATCATACTGAAAGAAAAAGCCAACCTAGAATTCCATGCTCAGTGAAATTATCTTTCAAAAATTAAAATAAAGACTTTTCAGACAATAAAATTCTGAGAGAATTCTTTGAAGCAGACTTATCTATACCCTAGTAAATATTAAAGAAAGTTCTTTAGACAGAAGAAAATGATGCCAGATGAAAAAGAAACTTGGATTTCAAAGGAATGAAGAGTGCTGGAAATAGTAAATATATAGGTAGACATACAAAAAAAACTTTTCTCATTTCTAAATTTTTTTAATTTTTAAAAATTTTTAAATGTAATTGTCTAATTCAAGCAAAAATAAAAGTACTGTGTTATGGATAGAAGAGTAAAGAATGTACTAGCAGTGGACTGTATTATGAATTCAAGGAGTAGACATTACAACACATTTGAGAAAATTAAAAGGCAAGCCAAGCCATAGACTAGGAGAAAATATTTGCAATACATAAATTTGTCTAGGGACTGATATTCAGAATATATTTTTCAAACAGCCCAATTATAATAAAGACAGAAATGGGCAAAATATTTGGACAGACACTTCACAAAAGAAAATATATGAATGACAAATAGGCACATGAAAAGATAATGAAAATCATTGGCCAGTCAAGAACTACAAATTAAAACCACATTGAGAAACTAGCACACCCACACTTGAAAGTCTAAAATTTAAAGACTGACAATATCAAGGTTAGTGGGAATGTGGAACAATAAGAACCCTCATGCATGTTGGTGCTATAAAATGGTAAAACTACTTTGCAAATAATGTATCATCTCCTTAGAAGCTAAATATACTGTTACCACATAATCCAGTTCTCTCATTTACTGAAGAGAAATAAAAAATTATGTTCGCAAAAATATTTGTCTACAAATGTTTATAGCAGTATTATACAAAATAGCCAGAAACTGGAAACAACCAGAATGTCCATCAACAGGTGAATCAATCAATAAATTGTAATACATCCACAAAATGGCATAGTAATGAGCAACAAAAAGGAATAAACTACTGATACATGCAACAACATGGATAAATTTCAAAAACATCATGTCAGTGATATCTCAGACACAAATAACTGATCATAGTGTATGATCATAGTGTATGATAATAATTATATAAAATTTTTAGAAAAAGAAAAACTGTGGGAACAAAAAATAGATTAGCTATTGCCTGGGTTTGAGGATGGGAGTAGAGATTGGCAAGAGAGGAACAGGGGATATTTTCAAGCAATAGAATTGTACATTTAAATGAGTACATTTGTATTATGTAAATTTTGCCCTGATAATATTGCTTTTAAGAAGGAAATTCTGGCTTCTGTGTAGAGTATAGACTTGGATGGGGGCAGGGAGCAGGGCAAAGGGAGAAGCATGGAGATCCGTTCAAACACTACTGCAATAACCCAGGGTTGCAACAATCCAGGGAAGGTGATATTGGGTTGGGCCAGAGTGGTAGTAATGAAGGTGTTAAGAAATTGTGAGATTCCAGATATATTTCAAAAGCAGAGACTGGAAAAAATGGACTAGATGTGGGTCAAGTGAAAAAGAAATTTTTGTCCTGAACTACAAGAAGACTTGCCATTTAAGATGATATAAATTTGGGGAATATCAAGTACAGTGGCTGAAAAGAGTTCAGTTTGGGATATGCAAATATCCCAATATGAGTATAAAATGCTCATCAGACATCTTAGTGGCAATGTCAAGATGTGTATGTTCAGGCACACATTAAGTGGATAAAGATATACATTTGGGAATCATTAGCACATACAGTAAAACCTTGGATTGCGAGTAACTTGTTCTGCAAATATTCCATAAGGCAACCATTTTTAATAAATTTTAACTTGATAAACAAGTGATGTCTTGCAATACGAGTAATATGCGATGCCGAATGTCACATGATCACAACTGAGCCAATGGTTCCTCTCTCTCTCTCTCTCTCTCTCTCTCTCTCTATCTCTTGCTGTAGGATTGTGGGTAATCATCTTACATGCTTGGATGTTTGGTCTTAGGCTGCAGTGTTTGGCAGAAATCAATGATTTTTCAGAACATTGAAAGTTGCGCACAACTGACACTAGTGTATTTTTTGTCACTTCAAAGTACCTATAGATAGTCCTTTGTTTTTCCATACAAGAGTAAGCTTAGGAATGCTTTGCTTCATTCTAGGTCATTGGAAAGACTCCTTGTTAAAGTTGCAGGAAAAGAAAAAGATTCCATTGAGCCAACAGATATCAGTAATTCCATTAGTGATAGTGAAATCATCCTACACAATAACCCACTTCTCACTCGTCTCCCTCACACCAGCGACGAAGGTTTGCAAAGGTAAGTGCAGGTTAATTTGTTTATTTTTCTTCATATTTTGTATTTTCTTTATTGTTTTTGTGTTCTATTACAATATTGTAACCATTTTTATATGAATATTTTTGGGTTGTGGAATGAATCATCTGAGTTTCCATTGTTTCTTACAGGGAAATTCACTTTGATATACTAGTGCTTTGGATTACAAGCATGTTTCTGGAACAAATAATGTTCACAAACCAAAGTTTTACTGTATATTGTATTTTAAATCACAATATTGACTGAGGTGACCAAGAAAGGGAATATACAGATAGAAGAGTTCTATAGATCGAGTCTTGGCAAATTCCATTTTTAAAGTCTGCAAAAAGAGGGAACTAACCAAGAAGAATTAGAAGGTGAACTGAGAAAATGATATTCCTAAGACAAATGGGGGAGATCTAGAATGAGCAAGACGATGTCTAACAAACTTATAATAAGGTAAATGCAAATTAACATACCATTCTCAACTATCAGGACAGCAAAATCTTGAATGTGTGATAACGTACTCCATTGGAGATGGTGTGGGATAACAGAAACTATTATACTTTGATGGTGGAAATGCGAATTCCCTATACAGCATAATTTTGTACTTTATAGTATAACTGTACATGCATTTGCCCTTTGACTCAGGAAATACCTTGCCTAGGAATATCAAAGATATTTGGGCAAAAATACACAAGTCTTTGTAGAACAGCAATCTATTACTTCTTTTATATGGGAATATCCTAGGTAAAAATAAAATGATCCAATCAAATCTTGTAAGCTAGATCATGATAAATCTGGCACAATAACAATATGTGCTAGCAGAAGATTCCTTATCTATTGAATGCTTTTAGCATGATGTATTTGGTTGGTTTAAGATTGCTTATGGTAAACAAACAAACAAACCTAGATTTGGACTTATGCGGTATGGATCCTTGGAAAATATCATATAAGAAGTGTAATAATTTGAATATAAAATGGAGATGGCTATTGACTAAAATATAGCCCCCTTTGGTGTTCAGTCCTGTAGCTGAAAACATGAAGCATGTTGCCTCTGCCCTTTTTAATAGGGGATATTGACTAAGTCCACCCTTCACCCTGGAATTGGCTGAATCCTCCTCAGTAGTAAACATTAAGCAATATAAAATTCTAGGAAGACAACAATGGATGATTGTTCTAATTAAGGAAATGGTTGAGATATGAGTTTTGATTCCCATTATTTCCCTTTTTTAGCAGTCCTAGCTAACATATAAAACAGTTCCATTGCTTCTCGGTCTTTTGGCTAAGACCAAGTGTAAAACAGAAAATTTCAAGGGGTGCCTGACTGGCTCAGTTAGTAGAGCATGAGACTCTTGATCTCAGGGTCATGAGTTCAAGCCCCAGTTGAGCCTAGAGCTTACTTAAAAAACAAAACCAAAAAACAAAACAAAACAAAAACCCAGAAGGTTTCACAAAGTTCCTAAAGGTAAACAATAGACTGTCAAAGATCAAACAAAGTAGTTTCTTAGATTATTTCAGTTACACCTAATATGGTAAAGATTATATAAGAAGTACAACAGGCCAAGGGGGCCTAGTATGCCAATATGCATTTAGTTAATAATGCCTTCTTTTCAATCCTGAGTTCAGAATCCTGCCAGACACAGTTTGCCTTTCATGTAAATGTGTAATGGAAATCAATGTAAATTTACTGTATTGCCACAGCAATATGTAACACTCCTGGCATATTACCACAGTCTACTGACTCAGTACTTGGACATAACCATTAACAGCAAATTTTTAAGTGCACTACATTGACTCCTCAAATAAAGAAGTTCAAAAGGAGTGAAAAACCATGGTCACCTTTATGACAGAGGATGGCTGATAAATCCAGCTAAAATTCAAGTCCAGTCCAATCTGAGAGATTCCTGGAGCAACCAGAGATATTTCTCAAACTGTATGAAGTAAGTTATTGCCTTTTAACAGACCCTTCCAACAAGCAAGAAACTCACAGCTTGTAGGACTATTTGAGTTTTGGCAAAACCACGTTGCTCCTACAAAAATAGTGTTAGCCCTTATCACAAAGTCATCAAAAATAAGTCTTATTTCAAGTGGGGTCCTAAGAAGAAACAAGCATTAAAAGATTCACAGAGGATGATGGCACAGGGAACCACACTAAGACCTTATGATCCAACTGATTATGTAAGAATATCCATCTCCTAGCATACTTACAGCTGTGAAGCCTTTAGAAGAAGTCGAATAGTGCTAGTCAGCAGACTTCTTGAATTTGGATTTGAAAACTAGCTGAGGTAGTTGACCATTAAAGTCCATTTGAAAGACAGTTGCTAGCTTGTTACTGGGTATTGGTCAAAACTGCCCCCACGTCAGAAGGGCATTAGATAATTCTGAGGTTAAATATCAGTCATGTCTTGGATTATGTCAGAAAGACCTCAAATAGAGAAAGGGCAGCATAGCAAAGCTCAGTGACCCAGAACAAATGCTATATGGTAGAATACCCTGAGGCGGGAAGTTGAGGGGGAGTACACTGAATACATGAGCACGCTTCTCACAGATCCAATTAGAGAGCTCTCCAAGAATCCCGCTTGCTCACATTACTCTGACAAAGTAGCTAACTGGTTCACTTATAGGAGTTCCTGGCTTGAGAGCCGTGTTACTGTTTGGAAATTGGCAGCTATGTGCCATACTGATAGAAAAAAAAAAAAAAAACCTTGATGAGAGAAGGAACAGGCAAGTTGGCAAATTTGGCAGAGTTGAGAACTGCTAATTTAGCAGTGTGAGAAGAATTAGTCTCCTGATCTCAGAGGACCATTTGGATATTTACAGACTTTGGGTTGTAGTCAACAGCAAATGGGTCCTAGATCACCAGACAGTTGAGTACCCTTATGTGGCACTCAATTAAGTAAATCTCTGTGGGAATTAAGAATTAGAAGGGGTCATGTGTATGTTAACAAAAAAACAAAGAAAACAAAATAATCCAGTTTCCAGTTTAGAAAGGAGATTGGAACACTAAGGTAGATGCCTTAATCAGATTCCTGAGCTAACTATCTGGTAGGTATGCATGTTCAGATAACCGTAGCAATCTGCCTCTTCCCTAGCAGGGGTAAATGTTACATGACACTTGTAAAAACCTGGACTATAACATCTGGAACAAACCAAATGGGATCCAGAATTTATTGAACAATGGACTCTAGTCACCAACCTTATAATGGGGAATGTGGTATATGAGAAGTCATTTCTTTGGGAAGAAATTGAATAATCCCATAATATTAACTGATGTGTGGTGTGTCAAACATTATTTTAACCACTCTTCTATAGCTGTATGGTGTAACAAAGGATTTGTAAGTTTATTTACACAATTAAATAAAAAGCAAAAAAGCAAGATATATGTAAACAATGATTCTCCAGGATGAGAAAATATTTTTGGGAAGCTGTATTAAATATCCCAACAGATGGAATATTTACAGAAAATAATTAGAGAAGGCAGTGGATTTGGCCTTAGAAGAAACATAGACTTAAGTTAAATGCTTCCATCAACACACTATAAAAAGGTTCAAATAACTGTGGATAAAAGGAGGAAAAAATGTAACTGACTTGGTAAAAGAAATTTAAAAGGCTTATGAAGCTGAATGGTCATCATTAAGGTAGTTTGTAGAGCGAATTCTCCACACAGCAGCTGCTGGCCTGTGATATGTTTCTCTCTGATTACCAAAGTAACATTCTCTGGGAAAGAAAAAAAGATAGGTGTCCCTGTCTAACCTCCTTGTAAACAGGCTGATAACTGACTCCTTAAGCTAAATATATTTGCTAGGAGGAATGTTCTTAACTGTGGAATTCTCTTGGCAAGACTGTTTCTAGAATCTATGGATTTATAAGCATGGCTCCTGGAAAAATGTCACATAAACCCTTTACCAATCTAAATATAAAATAGAGACGTTCCATAACTTAAACAACTGCCCTCTTGTTATGTGAAGTCACTCATTAACCTCATTTAAATTCTTCATCTATTACTGACCAGAGAAGGTGTCCAACACAGAAAGGAAGGGCCAAGGTAGCCACAGAGGGTGAACTGGACTTCTCTCTGACTTTCCCAAGACTTTCTATTATTTATAACCTCAAACATATTAGTAAACCTGGGTAAGACTCCTTATTCACGTAAGTCTAATTTGACAGCACAATTTTTTCTGTTAGCTCCAGTATGCTAACATTTACCACTAAGTTGGAAGAAGAGAATGTAGCTATTTATATATATTGCTTATATTCAAAGATGGAAGTTTAAAGTATAAATTTTGTTAATGGTTATCTATAAAGAGAGAAAGGTAACAGGTTAGAGGGAAATAGAGTAGAGGCCAGAGTTTTCTGAGTATATCTTGATTTGTAGAATTGAATTTGGAAACTCACAAATATTTTAAATTATTTAAATTTCCCAAAAGTGAAAGGGGAATGAAACCAATGAACCTAACTATGCATTGAGTTTGGTGTCATAACACAATGACAGAAACTGCTTTCAACTGACTTTAAACACAGTAATTTGCTATCTAACCTTGCTGGGATATACCCTAAGGTCAAAAACGCTAGAAAAAAACAAAAATAATATACCCTTTAAGCTTTTTCCAGTATCATATTGCTGTTAACAGTGTTATTTTATTCAGAATCTGTGGTGTGTATTGTGGGAAAAAGCAAATGAGAAATTATGTTGAAATCACTGAAAATCTATTTGGGTGATGTTAGAAGGGAAACAAATGTAAGATGCATGAGATGAAGTAGGAAGTATCAATATGAAATCATAATGTATTTACTCTAGATCGGATTCTGTGTCTCCCTCTCTCTGCCCCTCCCTTGTTAGCACTGTCTCTCTCTCTCAAAAATAAAATAGGGGCGCCTGGGTGGCTCAGTCAGTTAGGCGTCCAACTTCAGCTCAGGTCATGATCTCACAATTTGTGAGTTTGAGCCCCGCGTCGGGCCCTGTGCTGACAGCTCAGAGCCTGGAGCCTGCTTTGGATTCTGTGTCTCCCTCTATCTCTGCCCTCCCCCTCCCGTTCGACTCTGTCTCTCTCTCAAAAATAAAATAAAAACATAAAAAAAAATGTTACAGGCCTAAAAAAATATACCCAACCATTAGCAATGGGCACGCCTAATGTACAAATAGTGGTCTCTAATATCATTTGCCACTAAGAGAAACCAAGAATTGCTGGAAGAATGGCTAGCTCTATGTCTATAGCAGGCAATGTGCAAGATGAGCTTTGAATATCTTGCCATACCAGAAAGCAAATAAGTTATTAAAGACTACTAAGGTCATGTCAAAAGACTTAGAAGTCAACTTAAAGATATTCCCATTGGCCAAAGATTGAAAACACAGACCATATATATCTGCAATGGATTGATATACATAAACCATTTTTAAGATGGTTGTAGCTCTCTCTACTTACTTATGTACTTATTTATTTACTTACTTACCCATTCATTCATTCATTCATTACAAGTAAGCTCTGCACCAAACATGGGCTTGAACTAATGATACTGAGATCAAGAGTCACACATTCTACCAACTGAGCCAGCCAGCTGCCCCGCATATAAACTACTTTTTAAATGTTTATTTATTTTGAGAGAGAAAGCGAGAGCAGGAGAGGGGCCTAGAGAGAGGGAGAGAGAAAATCCCAAGCCGTCTCTGTGTCGTCAGCATGGAGCCTGATGCAGAGCTCGATTTGATGACCACGAGATCATGACCTGAGCTGATATCAAGAGTCAATGCTTAACCAACTAAGCCACCCAGGCAGGTGCCCCCATAAACTATTTTTATTTTTATTTATTTTAATTTTTTATTTTTTTAATTTTTTAAAATGTTTTTATTTATTTTTGAGACATAGAGAGACAGAGCATGAGCAGGGGAGGGGCAGAGAGAGAGGGAGACACAGAATCCGAAGCAGGCTCCATGCTCTGAGATGTCAGCACAGAGCCTGACACAGGGCTCAAACTCACAGTGTGAGATCATGACCTGAGCTGAAGTCGGATGCTTACCCAACTGGGCCACCCAGGTGCCCCCCCCTTAAACTATTTTTAAATCCATGAGTTCAGAGAGGTTTTTTTAAATTCTGGTAGAATTAACATACCATGTTATATTAGTTTCAGGTGTACAACATAGTGCTTCAATAATTCTACAAGTTATTTAGTGCTCATCATGATAAGTGTACTCTTAATCCCTTTCACCTATTTCACCCATCTCTTCCCCCACCCCCACCTTATGGTAATCATGTTTGTTCTCTATAGTTAAGAGTCTGTTTCCTGGTTTGTCTTTTTTTCATTGTTCATCTGTTTTGTTTCCTAAATCCTTATATGAATGAAATCATATGTTATTTGTCCTTCTCTGACTGACTTATTTCACTCAGGTTTATATCCTCTAGATTATTTCATGCTGTGGAAAATGGCAAGATTTCACTCTTTTTTGTGGATGAGTAATATTCTGTGTCATATATATATATATATATATATATATATATATATATCCAGTAGTGGATAAAATATATATAAATATCCAGTAGTGGAATTACTGGATCATAATGATAATTCTATTTTTAATTTTTTGAGTAAACTCATCCTGTTTTCCATAGTGGTGTACCAGTTTCCATTTCCCCCAACAGTGCACATAGGTTCCTTTTCCTTCATATCCTCACCAATACTTGTTTCTTATGTTTTTCATTTTAGCCATTCTGACAGGTATGAGGTGATATCTCATTGTTTTGATTTGCATTTCCCCAATGATAAGTGCTTCTGAACATCTTTTCAGGTATCTGTTGGCCATGTCTTCTTTGGAGAAATGTCTGTTCATGTCATCTGCCTATTTTTAATTGGATTATTTGGGTTTGTTGGTGTTGAGTTGTGTAAGTTCTTTATATATCTATATATATATAACCATCAGATATGTATTGGCTAATATCTTCTCCCATACCATGGGTTGTCTTTATTTTTGTTGTTCCCTTTACTATGCAGGTTTTTATTTTGATGTAGTCCCAATTGTCTATTTTGCCTTTGTTTCCCTTGCCTTAGTAGCCATATCTAGAAAAATGTTGTTACAGCAAATGTCAGAGAAATCATTGCCTATGCTCTCTTCTGAGATTTTTATGGTTTCAGGTCTCATGTTTAGGTCTTTGATCCATTTTAAATTTATTTTTGTGTATAGATTAAGAAGGCGGATCCAGTTTCATTCTTTTTGCAAGTAGCTGTTCACTTTTCCCAACACTATTCGTTGAAGAGACTTTTTCCCATTGCATATTCTTGCCTCCTTTGTTGTAGATTAATTGACCTTATAAATGTGGATTTATTTCTGGGATCTCTATTCTGCTTTATTGATCTCTGTGTCTGTTTTTATGCCAGTCCCATACTATTTTGATCATGATAGCTTTGTAGTATAGTTTGAAATCTGGGATTGTGATGCCACCAGCTTTGTTCTTCTTTCTCAAGATTGCTTTGGCTATTCTTTTGTGGTTATACTCAAATTTAAGGATTGTTTGTTTGAGTACTGTGAAAAATGTTGTTGATATTTTGATAAGAATTACATTAAATATATAGATTGCTTTGGGTATTATGAATATTTTAACATTATTTGTTCTCCTAATCTATGAGCATGGAATATCTTTCCATTTGTTTGTGTCATCTTCAATTTATTTCATCAGTGTTTTATAAGTTACAGAGTACAAGACTTTCACCCCTTTGGTTAAGTTTATTCCTAGGTATTTTATTATTTTTGGTGTAACTGTAAATGGGATTGTTTTTTGAATTTCCATTTCTGCTGATTCATTATTGGTGCATAGAAATGCAACAGATTTGAAATTCATTTATTAGTTCTAATAGTTTTTTGATGGAGTCTTTCAGGTTTTTTATATATATATAGTATCAATCATGAAATAGTAAGTTTTATGTCTTCCTTACTGATTTGGATACTTTTTATTTCTTTTTGTTATCTGATTGCTGTGACTAGGACTTCCAAGACCATGTTGAATAAAACTGGTGAAAGTGGACATCCTTTTCTTGTTCCTGACCTTAGGGGAAAGGCTTTCAGTGTTTCCCCATTGAAGACGACGTTAGCTGTGAGTTTTTCATATATGGGCTTTATTATGTTGAGGTATGTTCCCTCTAAACTTACTTTGTTGATGCTTTTTATCATAAATGGATATTGTACTTTATCAAGTGCTCTTTTTTTAAGTCCAGTCAAGGTTAATGTCAATGCTCTGAACTTTTTCAGTAATTTTTTAAATGTCTTTTTTTTTTTTGAAAGAGAGAGCAAAAGTCCAAGCCTAGGGAGGGACAGAGAGGGGGTGAACAGAGGATCTGAAGCAGGCTCTGTGTTGACAGCAGAGAGCCCAATGCAGAGCTTGAACCCATGAACCGTGAGATCATGACCTGAGCCACAATCAAGAGTTAGATGCTTAACTGACTAAGCCACCCAGCCACACCTCAAATGCTTTTTCTACATCTATTAAAATATTTTTATGGTTTTTATTCTTTCTCTTGTTGATGTGATGTATCACATTGATTGTTTTCTGAATAACAAATCACTTTTACATCCCAGGAATATGTCCCATTTGATCATGATGTATGTTTTTTTCATGTACTGTTGAATTTTGTTTGCTAATATTTGGTTGAGGATTTTTACATCTATGTTCATCAGAGATAGTGGCCTATAATTTTCTCTCTGTATTTTTTTTTGTAATGTCTTTGTCTTGTTTCGGTATCAAGTTAATGTGGCCATATAAAATGAATTTGGAAGCTATCCTTCCTCTTCCAAAAATGTTTGGAATAGTTTGAGAAGTATTAACTTTTCTGTAAATGTTCAGTAGAATTTTCCTATAAGCCATCTGGTCCTGGATTTTTGTTTGTTATGAATTTTATGATTACTGCTTCAATTTCATTGCTGATAATCAATCTGTTCAAACTTTCTAGTTCTTCCTGATTCAGTTTTTGGAGGTTATATATTTCTAGGAATTTATCCATTTCTTCTAGGGTTGTCCAATTTGTTGGCATATAATATTTCATAATATTCTCTTAATCTATGTTTCTGTGGTATTGATTGCTATTTCTCTTTTTCATTTCTGATTTTGTTTTTTTTAATTTTTTAATTTTTTAATGTTTATTTAATTTGGAGAGAGAAAGAGAGAGAGAGAGAGAGAGAGAGAGAGAGAGAGACAAAGTGCAAGTGGGGGAGGAGGAGAGAGAGAGAGGGAGACACAGAATCTGAAACAGGCTCCAGGCTCTGAGCCATCGGCACAGAGCCTGATGCGGGGCTCAAACTCACAAACTGTGAAATCATGACCTGAGCTGAAGTCGGACACTTAACCGACTGAGCCACCCAGGTGCCCCTGATTTTGTTTTATTTATTTGAATCCCCTCTCTCTCTCTCTTTTTCTAAATTAGTCTGGCTAAAGGTTTATCAATTTGTTGATCTTTTCAAAGAACCAGCTTCTGTTTTCACTGATCTGTTCTATTTTTTTTTTATTTTTAGTTTCTATTTCACTTATTTCTTTTAAAAAAAATTTTAACGTTAATTTTTTTTATTATTGAGAGACAGAGAGAGACAAGCATAAGCAGTGGAGGGGCAGAGAGAGGGGGAGACACAGAATCTGAATCGGGCTCCAGGCTCTGAGCTGTCAGCACAAAGTCCAAAGTGGGGCTTGAACTCACAAACCACAAGATCATGACCTGAGCTGAAGTCAGAAACTTAACCAACTGAGTCACCCAGGCACCCCTATTTCATTTATTTCTGCTCTAATCTTTATTATTTCCTTCTTTAAACTGGTTTCAGGCTTTGTTTGTTCTTTTTCTAGCTCTCTAGGTGTAAGCTTATAGGTTTGAGATATGTCTTGCTTCTTGAAATAGCCCTGCATTATTAAAACTTCCCTCTTAGAAAAGTTTTCACTGCATCCCAAATATTTTGGACCATTGTATTTTCTTTTCCATTTGTCTCCATGTATTTTTTTAATTTCCTCTTTGATATCTTAGTTGACCCATTCATTATTTAGTAGTATGTATTAACCTCCATGTATTTGTGTTCTTCCCAGAATTTTTCATTTGGTTGATTTCCAGTTTCATAGCATTGTGGTTGGAAAAATGCATGGTATGCTTTTGATCTTTTTGAATTTGTTGAAACTTGTTTTGTGGCCTAATATATGATCTCTTCTGCAGAATGTTCCATGTACACTTGAAGAGAATGTGTATTCTGTGTTAGAATTGGATGTTCTGACTATATCTATTAGGTCCATCTGGTCCAATGTGTCATTCAAAGCCACTGTTTCCTTGTTGATTTTCTGTTTGGGTAATCAATCCGTTGAAGTAAATAGGGTGTTAAAGTCCACTATTATTATTGTATTACTATCAATTACTTCCTTTATGGTTATTATTAGCTGCCTTATGTATTTGTGTGCTCCTCTGTTGGGTGCATAAATATTTACAATTGTTACATCTTCTTGTTGGATTGTCCCCTTTATTATGATACAGTGTTTGTTCCTTTTATGATTATGTAGTGTCCTTGTCTCTTGTTACAGTCTTTGTTTTAGTCTCTTTTGTTGATGTACATATTGATACTCTAGCTTTCCTTTCACTTCCATTTGCATGATAAATGCTTTTCCATCCCTCACTTTTCCATCCCTCACTTTCAATCTGCGTGTGTCTTCAGATCCGAAATGAGTCTCTTGTAGGCAGTATATAGATGGGTCTTGTTTTTTTAATCCATTCAGTCACCCTATGTCTTTTGATTGGAGCATTCAATCCATTTACATTCAAAGTAATTATTGATAGGTAAGTAACTTATTGCCATTTTATTACTTGTTTTATGGTTGTTTTTGTAATTCTTGTCTGTTCTTCTCTTCTCTTGCTTTCTTCTCTCACAGTTTGCTGTGTTTCTTTACTGATATATTTGCATCCCTTTCTCTTTAGCATATCTATTATAGGATTCTGATTTGTGGTTACCATTAGGTTTATATATAACATCTTATGCATATAGCAGTCTATATTAAAATGATGGTCGTTTAAGTTTGAACACCTTCTGAAAGCACCAAATTTTTACTCCTGTCCTCCTAAAGTTTTAGGTATGTCATACTTTATATCCATTTATTTTGTGAATTCCTTCACTGAAATTTCTGGATATACTTAATTTCATTGCTTTTGTACTTCCTGTTTTCCTTACTCTTTAACTTATGTTTGTCTGGGAAAACTCTTTCTCCTTCCATTCCCAATGACAGCCTTATGAGGTATCTCTCTCTTTTTCAAATCATATTTCATATGTGTGTGTGTGTGTGTGTGTGTGTGTGTGTATTTTTAATGTTTATTTAATTTTGAGAGAGACTGCAAATGAAGAAGGGGCAGTGAAATGGGGCCAGAGGATCTGAAGCAGGCTCTGTGCTGACAGCAGCCAGCCCAGTGTGGGTCTTGAACTCATGAACTGTGAGATCATGACCTCAGCCGAAGACAAATGATCAACCACTGAGCCACTCAGGTGTCCCATGAGGTTACTCTTGTATGTAACTGTCTTCTCTTGCTGTTTGTAAAATTCTTTATCAATACATTTTGCATTTTAATTACTATATGTCTTGGTGTGGACCTCCTTGGGTTAATTTTGTTGGGGATTCTCTGTGTCTTCTGGACCGTTTCCTTCCCTATATTTGGGAGAATTTTCAGCTATTTCTTCAAATAAATTTTTTTGCCTCCTTTTCTCTCTCTTCTCCTTCTGGCATCCCTACAATGCAAATATTATTGTTCTTAATGGTGTCCCTGAGTTCCCTTAAACTATTTCCATTTATTTTTTTTTTCTCTTTTCTATTTAGCTTGATTGCTTTCTATTACTCTGTTCTCCAGGTCACTGATCCATTCCTCTGCTTCCTCTCATCTACCATTTATTCCACCTAGGGTATTTTTAATTTCAGTTGAGTTCTTCATCTCTGATTGGTTCTTTTTTATATTGTCTGTCTCTTTGTTAGGGGTCTCTCTGAGGTCCTCCACTCCTTTCTCAAGTCCAGTGAGTATCTTTATGACCATGACTTTAAATTCTCTAACAGGCATATTGCTTACCTGTATTTTGCTTAGCTATCTTGCTATGATTTTGTCCTGTTCTTTCATTTGGAACATATTCCTTTGTCTCCTCATTTTGTCTGTCTGTGTCTGTTTCTGTGTGTCAGGAAAGTCAGCTGTGTCTCCTGCTCTTAAAAGCAGTGGCCTTGTGAAGAAGTTTCTGTAGTGTCCTGTAGTTCAGTGTCCCATGTTCACCAGAACCTGGCACTTCAGAGGTATCTCCTATGTGTGCTGCATGTGCCCTACTATTATGGGTAAACCATGTTTGCCTTCAGTCCAGTTGTTTACAATGGTTCTTTTTGCCTGTTATGGGCACTGTTTGGTCCCTGTGTTGTTTTGGAGCCAGTATGGGGCTGCCTTGGGCTTGAGTTGAGTAAGACCAGGTGCTTTCTAGAGGTGTAGTAGCACCAAACTGTAGGGTGCTCTCCCTGTGTTGTCCTCTGGGAAGCTTTCATTGGTGGGCAGCACCAGAAGTCAGACCAGATATCTGCCCCCAGCCCACTGCTGAAGCCACAATCAGACTGCTGTGTGTGGTTAACTTCCCCTCTTCCTGGGGCAGGAGTCACTTTGGGGTGCTGCTGGCCCCTGCTGTGGCTGCTTGCACACTGCCAGGCTTGTGGCACCACTTTGGATGAACTCTTGTGAAAGGCATGTTGGAGGCTGTGTCTGCAGGAGAAGGAGAAGGGGTTGGGGCACTTGGTGTCAGCAAGGTCTACACAGGTCTGATGTGGGAGAGGACCTGCATCTGCCTGGGAAAACTCCTGTGAAACCTGGTTGGTTTGGAGGGGGTGGATCTGAAGAAGTACGTGGAACAGGATGTGCTGTTAGCAAGCTAGGTGGAGGGTGTTTTCATTGCACTGATTCGTACAGGTGTCTGCGCGGGGTCTGGGGTACAGGGGAGGGAAGTGGCACATGCCATTTGCTCTTAGAGAAGTCTCCTAAAGCTCTGCCCCTCAGCACATGCTCTGAGACTATTAAATAAATCTTCCTGTATACCCCAGGTATTTTTCAAACTGATGCTTTTGTGCTGTATCTCAGCAGGGCTGTTTGCTGTGCTGTCTCTTTAAAGGCAGAGACTGCTTCCTATTGTCCTCCAGCTCTTCCAGAGGAAAGCCTACTGATTTTTAAAGTTCCAAGTGTTGGGCCCCATTGATTATAAAAATTCATGAAGCCAGGCCCTTCTGGCTTTCAAAGCCAAATGTTACGGGATTCATCTTCCCAGTGCAGGTCCCTGTGCCAGGGGTGATTGGAATGGGGTCTGTTCCTCTCCCTTCTCTGTGCCCCATGTCATCCCTCCCTCCTATGGACAGTCCTGCAGATCACTTTGGCTCCCAAAAGTCTCTCTGCCCTTCCTACCCTCTTTGACGTGGCCTCTTCTCTACATCTAGCTGTGGAGTGTCTGTTCTGCCAGTCTTCAGGTTGTTTTCTATTAGGACTGGTGTGGTGTTATCTTGTTGTATCTGTGGGACAGGTGAAGCCAGAATCATCCTATTCCACCATCTTCCCTGGAAGTCTGAGAGATAATTTAAAAAATCTCATTGGTCATCTTTGGAGATTGCCATAGAACCAATTATTCATAGAACTGCTAAATAAAATAATCAAGTATTATCCTGTAAAAACAGTGCTTCTTGGTATCCTATAGTTGAATTGGGATCATTTTTCTTAATAGAAGTACTCCAGCTAAGAAATATGTAATAATGACAAAACTGGATTATCAACATTTTATAAGCCCTAATGAATTCATGAATTTAGGCAATACTCACCTAGTGGCATCTAATATCACAAAATGGAGACAACCAGTCATTATGCATCTCCTGACAGAAGAATGCAACACCATCTATGAGATATTTTTACCAGAAATTGAACCTGAATATAATCAAGCTTCTAGATGTAATTCACAGAAAATATAGGAGGCAGATGAAAGCATGGGGATATAACTACCAAATCCAGACTGCAAAAGACTCTGTAATTTCTAAAATATGAGGAAAGTATCTAGAATAGTGGCAAAAATCACTGAGTATTTTCTCTTGCACTGGATTTGTGATTTGTCATTGTGAGGTCTGTAATACCCAGTTACTTCATATACAAAAAGAAGTTGTCTTTAGATGAAGATGACCTAGAATATGGGAGACCAAGAAAACCTCATATAAATGGACCTAGAAACCTGATTACACAGTGCAATTATCAACCTCTACATCAAACTGTGAAGTCTGCTGTATATCCTTTTACTGTTTAAGCTGGTTTGAGCTGAACTTACTTTTATTTGTAACCAAAGCTTCTTAATTTATAGATTAGAAAAGGAACTATAGACTGTGAAAAGGAACCACTTCCAATAAATATATTTAAAATTTGAGGCTCTGTATATGCAAGTCCTATCTATCTATCTAATCTGTTTTTTTTTTTTCAAATTATAAATAAAATCAAATTGAAGAGTAAAGTAGAAGGCTGTTTTTCTTCCCTTAGCTTTTAAGCTGCACTGGAGCCACTTTTAATGTTTATTTTTGAGAGAGACAGAGACAGAGTGTGAGTGGGGCAGGGGCAGAGAAAAAGAGAGACAGAATCCAGACCAGACCCCAGGCTCTGAGCAAGCTGCCAGCACAGAGCCTGATGTGGGGCTCAAATTCACAAACCGCAAGACCTGAGCCAAAGTTGGATGCTTAACCAACTAGCCACCCAGGTGTCCCTGGAGTCACTTTTAAATGTAACGTTCCCCTCCAGTCACTAATCATTGAAAATCTTCTCCAGTCACTAATCATTGAAAATATTTTAGATATTAACTAGTTACCCAAAAGATAATACTGTGAAAACCAAAGTGTTTAAAGCTAGTGTTCTGTAAACACTTTAAACTGATGGATCTTGAACATTTGTTCCTAGATCCAAAATAAGAATAAACTCTTAAAACAACGTATACATGTAATAAATGGTGACAGGGCCAATCACACCATGGTCAAAACTGCTGCAATACCCTCTCCTGCTCCTGGGAATGACCTCAGGGTGGGAGGTGGACATACTGGACGCACTATGAGATGTTCTTAACCATGATTCCCTTGATCACCTGGTCTCCACGTGTCCCATTCTAATAGAGGGCCATAATGGCAATTCAGGTCCCTCACTATCAGTGTGAACTTAGTCACTGAATTTACCTTTTTCAGCAATCCCAAATGTCTTAGTAGTCACCTTTCTTCAGACTAATTTGGTTAAATGTCCACATTTATCTCCCTGGGGAAGAATTAGGAGGATATTTATCATATATTCTTGGAGCAAAATTTCTGGTTATTTTATTAACAAGATCCAGCTTTTCTTTCAGTCAATAGGACCTGGGTTTGAAAACTGGATTAAATCTACAGAAAGGGTAACAAATCAAAATGATCTATTCCAAGAGCTGAAAATAGCCTGCTGCCCACCAGCTCTCAATTTTTTTTTTCTGGTATATAAGTCAAGTTGGCTAGCTATCCATATCACTCTTAGGTACACCTTAAACTATTAGCTAAAGTCATGGCTATCTGATGTTAATGCACTCTGACTGCCACCTCCAGCCCTGCTGCTCATTATAGTAATTACATTCTCATAGCTTCTGTTAATTCGTGTCTCCCTAGGAATCTGATATTCTGGAAATTTATCATACCCATCAACACTAGACGTCCCAGTTCTATGCCAACACTGCCTACTCAGTCCTGGGCTACAGGGGCTACCTATAGTTACCCAGATCACAACTGAGTTTCTCAAGAATGATAATGTTCCTCTCTATAGTCTCTTCTATTCTATTCTCCTTGACATAAACATAGTCAGATGGTAGGTTCTCTGGCCTCATATAACATTCTACATTTATAGTCTAATATCATAACATTATCATCTCTCCAAGTCTTTGACCTTTCCTCAATTCTCCACCAAGGCAATTTTAGCATTTCTGCTTCATATACTATAAGCCACCATTTCATCCAACTTCAAGAATTCAGTTCCGTAGCATATTAAGACAAGTTCCAGATGTCCTTGTCAAGATGTTAAGCTCCCAGTTTAACAACCCATGTCAACATACATTTTCCCTTTCCAGCCACACATACTAACTTTTTTAGATGCTCTCCAACATGTTCTCCCCTTTTCCAGGTCCTGTATCCTTTCAGTGTGCACAATACTTCTCACAGCATGTACTTATTATTTCTACTATGCCTTGCAAAGGGCTGTAGTCTGAACCTTATTTTAAGTCTGGTGAAGAGATGACATATTTTGAGAACAAGGATTACTTAAGAGACACTTGCTTCAGGTGGGGTTTTGGGTGGACTATCAAGGCAAGTTGATGATAATTGCCTCTAACAAGGTTAAAGGACCTGCTTCTGCCAGGCTAGAGAGTGAAGAAAAATCTGGCATTCAAAATACACCAGAAGAGGCTCATCCACACAAATGTCCCCACCCCAGGTCATGGATCCCACTCTTTCCATTAGAGATCTCTCATTTCAAAATAGGAGACCTGTCAAGGCTCAGTATTCAGCAGTGTAGCTATCATTACCATTAAACCTTGAGTTTGAGTTTCCATAGTGTTTGTGCTCCAGCTGCTGTAAATAGGGCTTTTCAAACACTGAGATGCATTTTTCTGATGCTCACAGTGTACCCTGAGTTTGTAGTTGCTTATTTTTTTCTCGAGTCAGTCTAAAGACTTTATCAAAAAGCAGTCAAGTCCACCTTCAACAGATTTCAGAATTTAAAAAAAGAAAAGAAAAGTTTTATCAGGTAATTCCACCAGTGCAACTGTTGTCTAGGTGGGGAGAGAGATTCCTGGTGCTTCCTATTCCACCATCTTCCCAGAATCCTCTCCAAATTCTAAATTGTTATTTTTTATTAACGGATAAATATAAAATAAAATTATTTCAATATCAGAATAATTTTAAAAAGAAAAGAAACCATGAACTTCAGTCTTTATTATTGCCACTGTCTCTATGCCAAGTGCTACCTGTCACTTATACAGATGTTTCACCTTCACTGGCTCCTCAAGCCAGTCTACCACTGGAGACAGTCTTAGTAACTGTGATGTTACACTGGAGTCATCACCATCACCAATAGTGTCCCTATCGCTGCATTGCCCTGAGTGATTCAGACCTGATTCCCATCCTGACAGGCTCCTTTCTAGGGTCACTTCAGGTAACAATTGACTTAGCCTGAATTCCCCATAAAAGAGACCTGGGATGAGAGCTTGCATGTAGGATGATTTTAGTGAAGTAACTGCAAACAGGAGTAGGGAAGTAGGAAGAGCAGAACAGGAAATGAAGAAAAGGCAATATAAAATGTGTTATTAGTTCACCACTGCTGCTGTTATTAGTTGGCAACTGGAGTGTGATCTCTTTAGTAACCCTCTGACGAGGGACCTCAGAATTGCCAACCTGAAGAACAAAAGAGAAAAGTATTTAACCACTGTCTTCCATCCTCCTTGTTCAAGAGTTGCCCCATGTGGTATTAGCTACCTCACACATCCAGGGCAGTTTACGTGTGAGAATGGCTAAGTGGGTTCTTGCACATGTTTCACACAGCTGAGGCAGCAGAAAAGCCCTGCACCAAAAGGAATGGAACTAATTGCTGGAGTAAAATGTTAGGCTTAGATAATAACAGATGGGCCAGAAGAACTTTCTAATGCACAGTAGGTAAGTGCTCTAATAAAGCAATGTTAAAATACTACGGAAATTTAAATGTGGAAAAAGCAGATGATCCTTTGGTTTTGAAGCATGACTTCAAAAGCATGGCTCTTTGGGGTGCCTGGGTGGCTTAGTCGGTTAAGTATCCAACTTTGGCTCAGGTCATGATCTCACGGTCCGTGGGTTTGAGCCCCGAGTCAGGCTCTGTACTGACAGCTCAGAGCCTGAAGCCTGGCTTGGCTTCTGTGTCTTCCTCTCTCTCTGCCCTCCCCTGTTTTAGCTCTGTCTCTCTCTCTCTCAAAACTACATAAGCATTAAAAAAAAAAAAAAAAAAAAGCATGGCTCTCCCATGACTGGAGAGCTGAAGGCTTAGAGTAATTGCTTTACCATTTGTATCCTTTCTTCTTCCTATTAAATATCAGCTTAATTATATTCATTATCTTCTGCCCTGAAAATCTAATGTTTTAAAAAGAGGAAAAAGAGGACAAAAAATTTAATGCTTTTTCCGTGGCAAAATATTTTTAATGTAAAAAACAATGCAGGGGAGGAGCCGAGATGGCAGAACAGCACACATGGAAGTTTTTTGTGTGTCTTGCATCCATGAAATACAGCCAGACCAACACTAAACCATCCTAAACACCTAGAAAACTGATTGGCGAATTAACACAACAATCTGCACAAACTGCACCACAGAATTCAGCAGGTACGTGGCGCAGGGAGATGAACTTGGGGAGAGAGAAGGTGGCTGCAGGCAGGGAGCCACCTTTGCAGGCAGAGAGGACAGAGACTGGGGCAGGGGAGAATATGGGAAAAGCACCCCTCCCCAAAAACAGCTGGAGAGAAAGTGGAAAATTGGAAACAGCCTCAGGGACTAAACTAAAAAAGGAGAAACGAGAAAGGAGAGCGTTTAAATTCCATTAAGACTGTAAACAAGGGGAGTGCAAAGGCAGCAACTCTGCAGCTCGATACCTGGTGGTGCTCTGGTGGGAAGAGCGAATACACAGGGACAGAGTGGGGTCCGGGAGGTTCTCGAGTCACATGGGGAAAAGCAGTTCCACTGCTGGAAGGACATTTGGTAGAGACTGTTGAAGCCACCTGGTTCCAGCAGACCCCAGAAAACGGTCACATTCGCTGGTGCCAGAACAAGGTCGTTACGAGTGAAGCCTGGTGCCAGATGTGTGCTGTGATTTTCCATAATCCCTGAAAACCTGCTGCTACACTATCTCGTGAAATTTTTCTGCGGCGGGTTGGCACCTGGCTGCAGTCTCAGGGGACCGGCAGCAGCAGGGTCCAGCAGGTGTTCCTGGGTGCAGTTGGCATTCAGCCATTGCTCGGTGAGACCCTCCAGCAGAAGGGCGGAAGGGGTCAAAGCCGCAGTCCTTCAGAAGCAAGGGGCTGGGGAAAACAGCCGCATCTGAGACAAAACTTGGGAGAGAGGTACTGCCTGGGGCTTGGTCACAGACAGTGAAAAGGCGGGGAGTGGACGAAAGCTGAAGACAGAGGACGGGTGCGCAATTGCTGATCGGAGAGAACAGAGTTCCGATACTAGAGACTGGGTAGCTGGGTGATGCCATTTTCACCGCTCTCGCACATGCACATAAGCACGTATGAGTGCCCCAACAATCCACCCAAGTAGGCTAGCAGTGCCATTTATTGGAGAACGGAGCCGTTACACTGAGCCCTGCCCAACTGGGCCAACCTCGTTCTTGAAGAACACAAGTCTCACTGCCTACTTGGTTTATGGACTATAAAGGGCTACATAGTCTGAATTCTAGAGGAAAACAAAGTAATTTCAATACTATTTCAATCTGCTAGCAGGTCTATCTATTCAATTTTCTTTTTTTTTTCTCTTCTACTCTATTCTTTCTCTGAATACAGAAAGAAAAAAATTTCATTTTTATTTTCAACTTTTATTAAAAATATTTTTGTTTAATTTTTTTTTACTATATTTTTTACTTTTGGGTAATTTTTTTTCAAATTCTATCTTACTTCCATCATTCTATTTTAGTCTACTTCAGTGTATTCACCTTTTCAAATTATCAAATTATTTACTTGTTTTCTTTTTTCTCTTTTTTTCTTTTTCTTGAATGCAGAAAGTGAAAAACTTCATTTTTACTTTCAATTTCTATTAAAAATATTTTTCTTTAATTGTTTACTATTTTTTTGCTTTTATGTAAATTTTTAAAAATTCTATTTTACTTCCATCATTTTATTTTAGTCTACTACAGTGTATTCACTTTTTAAATTTTCAAACAATTTCATTCTTTTTATTTTTTCTTTATTGTTTCTTTTCTTTTTCTGGAATACAGAAAGAGAAAAAATTCATTTTTATTTTTAATTTTTATTAAAAGTATTTTTCTTTACTTATTTTCCTACTATATTCTTTACTTTTGTGTAAATTTTTTCAAATCCTCCTTTACTCCCATCATCTCATTTTAGTCTACTTCAGTGTATTCATTTTTTCAAACTCTCAATTTCTCCCCCCCCCTTTTTTTTCTCTAATCTGTCAAACCACTTTCAACACCCAGACCAAAACACACCTAGGATCTACCATCATTTATTAGATTTTGTGTGTTTGTGTGTGTGTATTTTTAAGTTTTTAATTTTAATATTTTAAAAATTTTAATATTATTTAAAATTTTAATTTTCTATCTCATTAATATCTTTTCTCCCTTCAAAATGACAAAACGAAGGAATTCACCCCAAAAGAAAGAGCACAAAGAAACAACAGCCAGGAATTTAATTAACACAGATACAATCAGGATGTCTGAACCACAGTTTAGAATCACTATAATAAGAATACTAGCTGGAGTCAAAAATAGATTAGAATACCTTTCTGTAGAGATAAAACAAGTAAAAAATGGTCAGAATGAAATTAACAATGCTATAACTGAGCTGCAATCACGGATGGATGCAGCGGCAGCAAGGATGGATGAGGCAGAACAGAGAATCAGTGGTATAGAGGACAAACTTATAGAGAATGATGAAGCAGAAAAAAAGAGGAAGATTAAGGCAAAAGAGCAGGATGTAAGAATTAGAGAAATCAGTGACTCATTAAAAAGGAACAATATCAGAATCATAGGGCCCCCAGAAGAGGAAGAGAGAGAAATAGGGGCAGAAGGGTTATGTGAGCAAGCCATAGGGGAAAACGTTCCTAACCTGGGAAAAGACACAGACATCAAATACTAGGATGCACAGAGGACTCCCATCAGATTCAACAAAAACTGACCATCAACAAGGCATATCATAGTCAAATTCACAAAATTCTCAGGAAAGGAGAGACTCATGAATGCAGCAAGGGAAAAAAGTCCCTAACCTACAAGGGAAGACACATCAGGTTTACAGCACACCTATCCAGAGAAACTTGACAGACCACAAAGGAATGGCAGGATATATTCAGTGTGCTGAATCAGAAAAATATGCAGCCAAGAGTTCCTTATCCAGCAAGGCTATCATTCAAAATAGAAGGAGAGATAAAAATTTCCCAGAAAAACAAAAATTAAAGGAGTTTGTGGCCACTAAACCAGCCCTGCAAGAAATTTTAAGGGGGACTCTCTGAGGGGAGAAAGGGTGGAAAAAAAGTATGTGTACATATGTATGTATGTCTATATATCAAAAGCAACAAATATTAGAAGGGACCAGAGAACACCACCAGAAACTCCAATTCTGCAAACATCATAATGGCAATAAATTCATATCTTTCAGTACTCACTCTAAACATCATGGACTCAATGCTCCAATCAAAAGACACAGGGTAACAGAATGGAAAAGAAAACAAGATCCATCTATATGCTGTTTATAAGAGACCCACTTTAGACCTAAAGACACCTTCAGATTGAAAGTAAGGGGATGGAGAACCATCTATCATGCTAATCGTCAATAAAAGAAAGCCGGAGTAGCCATACTTATATCAGACAATCTAGACTTTAAAATAAAGACTGATCCAGAGATGCAGAAGGGCATTATATCATAATCAAGGGGTCTATCCACCAAGAACACCTAACAATTGTAAACATTTATGCACCAAATGTGGCAGCATCCAAATATATACATCAATTAGTCACAAACATAAAGAAACTCACCGATAGTAATAACATAATAGTAGGAGACTTCAACACCCCACTCACAGCAATGGACAGATCATCTAATCAAAAAATCAACAAGGAAATAATGGCTTTGAATGACACACTGGACCAGATGGACTTAACAGATATATTCAAAACATTTCATCCTAAAGCAGCAGAATATACATTGTTCTCCAGTGCACATGAAACATTCTCCAGAATAGACCATATACTGGGACACAAATCAGCCCTAAGTAAGTACAAAAAGATCAAGATCATACCGTGCATATTTTCAGACCACAATGCTATGAAACTCGAAATCAAGCACAAGAAAAAATGTGGAAAGGTAACAAATACTTGGAGACTAAAGAACATCCTACTGAAGAATGAATGGGCCAACCAAGAAGTTAAAGAGGAAATTAAAAAGTATATGGAAGTCAATGAACATGACAACACCACAACCCAAAACCCCTGGGACGCAGCAAAGGCGGTCATAAGAGGAAAGTATATAGCAATCTAGGCCTTCCTAAAGAAGGAAGAAAGATCTCAGATACACAACCTAACCTTATGCCTTAAGGAGCTGGAAAAAGAACAGCAAATAAAACCCAAAACCAGCAGAAGGCAAGAAATAATAAAGATTAGATCAGAAATTAATGCTATTGAAACCAAAAAAACAGTAGAACAGATTAATGAAACCAGAAGCTGGTTCTTTGAAAGAATTAAAAAAAATTGATAAACCACTAGCCAGTCTGATCAAAAAGAAAAAGGAAAAGCCCAAATAAATAAAATCAAGAACAAAAGAGAGATCACAACCAACGCAGCAGAAATCAAAACAATAATAAGAGAATAGTATGACCAATTATATGCCAATAAAATGGGCAATCTGGAAGAAATGGACAAATTCCTAGAAACATATCCACTACCAAAATTGAAACAGGAAGAAATAGAAAATTTGAACAGACCCAAAACCAGTAAGGAAATTGAATTAGTAATCAAAAATCTTCCAAAAAACAAGAGTCCAGGGCCAGATGGCTTTCCAGGGGAATTCTATCAAACATTTAAGAGTTAACATCTATTCTCTTGAAGCTGTTCCAAAAAATAGAAACGGAAGGAAAACTTCCAAACTCTTTCTCTGAAGCCAGCATTACCTCGATTCCAAAACCAGACAGAGACCCCACTAAAAAGGAGAACTATATACCAATTTCCCTGATGAACATGGATGCAAAAATCCTCAACAAGATATTAGCCAACCGGCACCAACAATACATTAAAAAAATTATTCACCACAACCAAGTGGGATTTATACCTGGGATACAGGGCTGGTTCAATATCCGCAAAACAATTAACGTGATTCATCACATCAATAAAAGAAAGGACAATAACCATATGATCCTCTCAATAGATGCAGAGAAAGCATTTGACAAAATACAGCATCCTTTCTTGATAAAAACCCTCAAGAAAGTAGGAATAGAAGGAGCATACCTCGAGATCATAAAAGCCATATATGAACGACCCAACATTAATATCATCCTCAATGGGGAAAAACTGAGAGCTTTCCCCTAAGGTTAGGAACAAGACAGGGATATCTACTCTCACCACTGTTATTCAACATAGTATTAGCCTCCAATCAGACAACACAAAGAAATAAAAGGCATCCAAATCGGCCAGGAGGTCAAACATTCAAACTTCACAGATGACATGATACTCTATATGGAAAACCCAAAGGATTCCACCAAAAAACTGCTAGAACTGATTCATCAATTCAGCAAAGTTGCAGGATATAAAATCAATGCACAGAAATCGGTTGCATTCCTATACACCAACAATGAAGCGACAGAAAGAGAAATCAAGGAATCGATCCGATTTACAGATGCATCAAAAACCATAAAATACCTGGGAATAAACTAACTAAAGAGGTAAAAGATCTACACACTGAGAACTATAGAAAGAAAGAAAGAAATTGAAGAAGACACAAAACAATGGAAAAAGATTCCATATTCCTGGATAGGAAGAACAAATATTGTTAAAATGTCGATAATACCCAAAGCAATCTACACATTCAATGCAATCCCTATCAAAATAACACCAGCAGTCTTCACAAAGCTAGAACAAACAATGCTAAAATTTCTATGGAACCAGAAAAGACCCCGAATAGCCAAAGCAATCTTGAAAAAGAAAACCGAAGTAGGAGGCATCACAATCCCAGACTTCAAGCTATACTACAAAGCTGTAATCATCAAGACAGTATGGTACTGGCATAAGAACAGATACTCAGATCAATGGCACAGAATAGAGAACCCAGAAATGGACCCACAAACGTATGGCCAACTAATCTTTGACAAAGCAGGGAAGACTATCCAATGGAATGAAGACACTCTCTTCAGCAAGTGGTGCTGGGAAAACTGGACAGCGACATGCAGAAGAATGAACCTGGACCCCTTTCTTGCACCATACACAAAAATAAACTCAAAGTGGTTGAAAGACCTCAACGTAAGACAGGAAGCCATCAAAATCCTCGAAAAGAAAGCAGGCAAAAACTTCTTTGATCTTGGCCGCAGCAACTTCTTACTCAACATGTCTCCAGAGGCAAGGGAAACAAAAGCAAAAATGAACTACTGGGACCTCATCAAAATAAAAAGCTTCTGCACAGCAAAGGAAACAATCAGCAAAACTAAAAGGCAACCGACAGAATGGGAGAAGATATTTTCAAATGACATATCAGATAAAGGGTTAGTATCCAAAATCTATAGAGAACTTATCAAACTCAACACCCCAAAAAACAAATAATCCAGTGAAGAAATGGGCAAAAGACATGAATAGACACTTCTCCAAAGAAGACATCCAGATGACCAACCGACACATGAAAAAATGCTCAACATCACTCATCATCAGGGAAATACAAATCAGAACCACATTTAGATACCACTTTATACCTGTCAGAATGGCTAACACTAACAACTCAGGCAACAACAGATGTTGACGAGGATGCAGAGAAAGAGTATCTCTTTTGCATTGTTGGTGGGAATGCAAGCCGGTGCAGCCACTCTGGAAAACAGTATGGACGTTCCTCAAAAAACAAAAATAGAACTACCCTACGACCCAGCAATTGCACTATTAGGCATTTATCCACGGGATACAGGTGTGCTGTTTCGAAGGGACACATGCACCCCCATGTTTATAGCAGCACTATCAACAATAGCCAAAGTATGGAAAGAGCCCAAATGTCCATCGATGTATGAATGGATAAAGAAGAGGTGGTATATATATGCAATGGAGTATTACTTGGCAATCAAAAAGAATGAAATCTTGCCATTTGCAACTATGTGGATGGAACTGGAGGGTATTATGCTAAGTGAAATTAGTCAAAGACAAAAATCATATGACTTCACTCATGTGAGGACTTTAAGAGACGAAACAGATGAACATAAGGTAAGAGAGACAAAAGTAATATAAAAATAGGGAGGGGAGAAAACAGAAAAGACTCATAAATACGAAGAACAAACTGAGGGTTATGGGAGAGATTGTGGGAGGGGGGATGGGCTAAATGGGTAATGGGCATTAAGGAATCTACTCCTTAAATCATTGTTGCACTATATGCTAACTAATTTGGATGTAAATTTAAAAAAATAAAACAAGTTTAAAAAAAAAAAAAAGAACAGCCATCAAATCATAAGAGGTTGACATAGCAATCAGCCAAGACTTTAGGACATTAAATACATGTCTTTCTTTAATCAAACAAAACAGGATTGCGTTGCTTTTTAAAACCAAATTGTAAGGTGATCCAAAAGTAGAAAAAGTAGATCATTTACATTAAGTGGCCAAAATTAGACAACTAAAAATTAGATCTCTTTGTGGACTAATTCATAGACTGTATGAAATTTTTTTTTCAATTTTAAAATAGGTTAGTATGTTTTGAAAGCTGCTATTTGGCTATAACCAGTAGAAACATTTTTCTTATAAATAAATATAATGTAATTAAGAAAATGCAGTTGGTGGCTAAAAATACAATGTATTCATTAGTTCTTCCTATCTGTGGGGTATATGTTCCCAAAACTCCCAGTGAATGACTGAAACCATGGATAGTACCAAACCCTATGTATACTATGTTTTTTACTCTATATACATGCCTAAAACTGGGATCAATAACAATAAAACCAGCATGAATTTCTTTTTCCTTCTTTACAATTTCACAGATAGAAGATTCATTCTTACTATAGATCTCAGCAGCCTCAGCATGTGATTTTTTCTTTCCCTATTTAGTTGAGAATTTTCAACTATTCACTTCAGGGAAGCACTTTCTGGTGTTTCTTTGGCATCTCTGAATTGCCAGTATCACCACTCTTGAGGTTTGGGACCATTATTAAATAAAATAAGGGCTACCTGACCACAAGCACTGCCATACTGTGACAGCTGATCTGATAACCCAGATTGCTAAGTGACTAATGGCTGGGTAGTGCATATACAGTGTGGATACATTGCATAAAGGGATGATTCTCATCCTAGACAGGACAGTGTGAGATTTCATCAGGATACTCAAAATTTCATGCAATTTAAAACTTATGAATTGTTTCTTTCTGGAACTTTCCATTTAATATATTTGGACAACAGTTGACTGCAGATAACTGAAACCACTGAAATCAAAACTGCATATAGGGGGTGGAGGGACTACTGTATTTCCCCCCGGACTGTGACTTACACTTTACTGGAGCTGTGAAAAAGCATGAGAAAACACCTGAACAAATGCATGCAATGTGTAATCTATTTAGGTGGTGAGAAGAGAAAATCTGATACCATAGTAAACAATTCAGAACATAGCAAGGAAATGGACTTATACATATATTAAATAAAAGAATGATTATTCTGTTATGGTCCTGAAGTTGAAAAGCAAATTTCAAACAGTGATTACAAACACCATTCTCAAATGCTAAGTTTCTATAGGGTGCATTACTAATGGACAAAGTTTCCAAAATTCTGTGGTTGAACTATATGTTCCTTTCAAAAGAAAATGTTTATATAAGTGCTCTTGCTTGCTTAGTATTGGAAGAAGGAAAATATTTCCTATCTGGACAAAAGAAAGCTAGGAGATATTTTAAAGACACCTAAACAGAAAAGAAGAGGATACATAGCAGGTTTCAGAAAGTTCACAAACCACAATATTCGAATTCAATATTTTACATGGCTATGATTATATCTAAAATATCTGTACTTTACTTTCCCCCCATATTATAAACAGTTATACTTTATATCTGAACCTGTGATTCAGAATGACAGATTCACTTCTCAAATCAGGACACACTAAATGTATCTTTTTTGCAGGGGGCAGGGTATAGTTTTATGTGTGTTTATAAAACTGCTTCAGGTAATTTATAGGTAAGGCACTGCAGACTATTTAAAATTTTTTTTAAACGTTTATTTATTTTTTTAGAGAGAGAGAGGGAGAGAGCAAGCGAGTGCTTGAGCAGGGGAGGGGCAGAGAAATGGAGACATGGAATCTGAAGCAGGCTCCACACTCCAAGCTGTCAGCACAGAGCCCAACGCAGGGGGGCTCAAACTCACAAACTGTGAGATCTGACCTGGCCAACGTTGGACGCTTAACTGACTGAGCCACCCAGGCACCCCACAAATATGCCTTTTGAATATAAAACTGGCATATTGTTGTCATATCAAATTAGTTGCTACTGTTGATTTTAAAAATATTTTCTGAATTTATCTAGGATGCCTAACACTGACACCAGCATATGTAGTTATGAAGACACTTACAGCCTTTTGTAAAAGTCAGCATTCATCTTACACCAGCTCTTTTCAGATAGAAAACATACTTAATAAATGAAAAAAAAATTAGTTAATAAGCCACATTTAACTAGCACTAGTGACTGCTCAATGAAACAATACACAGTAGAAGTTAACTCCATTTAATTTACAGCTTATTTTATAACTGTATTTTATTAAGGTATAATTCACAATAGTAAAATCACGTATCTTAAATATACAGCTTGGGGAATGTTGACAAATATATGCAGCTATATAACTGTCAGCCAGATCAATATACAAATCATTTCAACTGCCCCCCTCTCAAATTTCCTCATGTTCCTTTTACAGCCAGTTTGAATCCCCTGACCTCACCCAGAGAAAACAGTCGTTCTGAGATCCATCACTACAGCTTAGTTTTGCCTATAATTGGCCATCATATAATTAGTTATACAGAATGTTCTGTCTGGTTTATTTTGCTCAATGTAATGCTTTAGAGATTCAGGTAAGGTTATTACATTTATCAGTAGTCCATTCTTTTTTATAAGTAGTACTCCATTGTCTGACTAGATCACAGTTTGTATATCCATTCTCCTATAGATACAAACTTGATTGTTTATGTTTTGTGCCATGAATAAAACTGCCGTAAGATTCATTTCTCTTCAGTATGTACCTAAGCATGAAACTACTGAAAAACAGAGTGTGTATTTAACTTTCGAAATTTTCAGTTTTCCAAAGTGATTGTACCATATATTACATTCCTATCCATAGTGTATGAAAGTTCCAGGCACTCCACATTCTCATTATTGCTCAGTCTTTTTTAGTGTTAGCCATTTAACCAGTGTGTATATTTTGTAATTTTAGTCATTTAGTGGTATCTTGTGGTTTTAATTTGCATTTCCTTGATGATAAGTGATGTTGAGAGCGTTTCTATATATACTTATTGGCCTTTTGTATATTTTTTCTGTGAAGTGTCTGTGAAGGCTCCTTAACTGGCTTCTCCTTTTATTACAGGTTTGTAGGAGTTCTTTATATATTCTGGGTAAGAGTCTTTTGTCAGATATGGGTATTTTGGATATTTTATTCCAATCTGTGGCTTGCTTCTTTACTTTCTTAATGGAAGCTTTTGAGGAACAGAAAGTTTTGATTTTGATGAAGTCCAATTTCTCTTTAAGTTAGTGCTTTGTGTGTCTTATTTGAAAACAAGTGTTTCTCTACTCCAGATTATGAAGATTTTCTCCTAGAACCTTTTTCATTTCACCAGTCACATATAAGTTAATTTTTATGTAGATTAAGTAGAGGGTCAAGGTTTTGTTTTCATGCTTTTTTCAGTTATCCCAATACCATTTGTTGAAAAGATATCCTTTCCCTTTTTAAATACATTGGCACCTTTGTTAAAAAATCAACTGACTGTATATTGTTTCTTTTCTGGTTTCTGTTACTTTGATATATTTGTCTAAATCTATGCCAATGTCACACTGTCTTCATTATTGAAGTTTAATAGTAAGTCTTGAAGTCAAGTCATGTAAGTCCTCAAACTCTGTTCTTTTTCAAAATTGTTTGGCTATTTGAGGTCCTTCACATTTCCACATAAAGTTTTAATGTTTGTCAATTTAGACCCCAAAAAAGCCTTCTGGGATTTTTAACTGGGATTGTATTAAATCTATGGATCAACTTGGGGAAACAAATTAGGCAGCTTCTTTTCTCCTGTATAAAGAAGTCAATAGGTAGGCAGTCCAGATATGGTATGTTACTCTACTGCATTGTTTATAATTCAGGCTCCTCTGTCCTGCTGCTCAGCTCTCCCTGGATTGTCTCCTCATTGATACAATACAGCTAGTGTGTTACCTCAGGTTCCAATTATGCAATTCAGGAAAAAGGAAAGGGGAGGGCAAAGGACAAAAAGTGTATGACAGCTGAATCTTTCATCTTCAAGTCATCTTTCCTTAAATCCCCACCTAATACTGTGTACTTATATCACATTAACCTGAGCTGCTTTATCATGCCATTTCTGTCTTCAAAGGAATCTGGAAAAATGTTTTTGAGCAATGCCCCTAAAAATTCAAGTTCTGTTAGTAAAAAAGAAGAGAAAAAAGTATATTGTTGTGTATTCTGTACAATAAAAATTCTTCTGCAAGGCTACTAACCTCTGAGTTAAGAATGCTAGTGGAGAAACAGGTTTAGTGGAGAAGTTCACAGATGATCTGCTAGATGGCTTCAAACTCTGAGCTATATTATAGCACAAAATTTGAAAATTCTAGACCAGGAATGTTTAATGCTCACAAAGTAAAGCAAAAACATTTTCACATCTGGTTTAACAGCATACATAAGTAAGTGTCATCTGTTTGTAAACAAAAGTAGAATCAGTTGCCCAAATTCAAGGCTACTTCATTCCATTTCCTTCTACAGACTAAAAATAGCCTCCAAGACAGGAAAAACAGCTGATTAAATACATATGTATCTTAATGATGCCTTAACAAACATGGATCTCCTTCTCAACTGAAATAGGTCATTGTTTTCAACCCACTTGAAGAATGCAGAAGATTCTGAGTAAAGAATTATTGTACATTACATGGAATTAAAACATGTGCAAATAAGATGTTCCAGTCTCAGGCTGACTGAGGTTTAGGGAAGTGGGAAGAGAAATAATGATTTTGGCTGACAGAGTTGGAGATATTTGGGTTGAGGGTGGTAAGGCAGACAGTAGAACTCATTGACATGGTCGCTTCTGGACTTAATGACTCTGAGGAACATTTTAACTTACTAGATAAACTCATCTACAAACCTTCAATTTTCTTGTTAACTCATACACAACTTGCCACAGAGACACTGTATTTTCACTGACTTCTATGAAAATATTTGCTGTTGAAATGTGCTGGTGGTACCATGATTAAAAGAGATTATACTTATTATTGGTTTACCTTAAAAGATACAGAGAAGAAATGATTGATATGATCATCTACTATACTCCTATACATCAGATTTCTCCATAAAGCCACAGCTCTGATTCTGGTTGTTTCCATTCTTCTCCAAGCAGTGTGTTAAAATTGAAAGGCTTGAAGTATTCCAGACAATGGCTAAACAGAAAGAAAAAGAAGGTGGGAACTGAAATGAATTATGCATTTGTGAAACAGCTGTCCTCAAGGGCTATTTGTCACATTTGTGACAGAACAACATTCTATTTTAAAAAATAACAAAGGTAAGATGTTTTTTATGTGTACAACTTTCTCATTCTTTCTATGAAACATTCAGCTCTGAAATTCACCACATCTCAAAGCACTCTCAATTCTGCAAAAGCTCCCTCATGGCTGAGGGGAGAAATAAAAATCAACCCTCAAAACCTGATTCATTCCATCTAGCCTTAACAAATATTATACTCTTACAGATATTTTTACATTCAAAGTGTTATATACTTTATATGCCATATAGATAATTGTTTTTAAAGCTTCAGCTCAATAGATTATAGAGAATAGACGATTTTGTCAAAGCAAGGGCAGTTAATGTAAAAGAGATTTAATCCTAGTTCTCTCCTTTCTGGGAAAACCATTTCAACTATTGTGGCTTAATGAGGAGAGAAAGGCTTCACTAACAAGTTACAGTGGATCTCAGCTGTGTAGGAAATCACTCTGCCCTGGCTCCACCTTGGCCAATAGTATAATCATACTTTAATCTAGGGTAAAACTCCAATAACTTGTAAACGAGGAGCCTGAATACAGGAAGGCATTAGCTAGCTGGCGAAGAACCAGAGAAACAAGCCATCTTGATATGAGGGCCCTGAGGGAGTTGCATCTGGATTCCTGTCCCATTCTGCCCCCCTGGCCAGGCTGAACCTGGTTTAGAGTCACATGGTCAATGTAGGAAACTTCCAGTTACAAAATGAATAAATCACGGGGATAAAAAGTGCAGCCTTGGGAATCTAGTCAATATAGCCTAGTGAATATATTGTAATAGCCATTTGTTGTATGGAGACTGATGGCAGCTACACTTATGAGCGTAGCATAATGTACAGACTTATCGAATCACTATGTTGTACACCTGAAACTAATGTAACAGTGTGTCTCAACTATACTTCAATTTTTTTAATTTTAAAAATTAAAAAAAAAAAGAGGTTAGGGAAACAGTGAAGGATAAGATAAAGGGTCAGGACTGGGACAAATGCAAAGGGAAAAGGGAAAAGTGTGTCAGGCAGAATAAAGGCAATTGGCTAGAAAAGATAAAGGTGAAGTGAGTAAAGAGCGTGACAGGAAGGTGAAAGCTAAAGGGAGAGGAATGGCAGTATAGCACTTTCTAAAGGTAAAAAGGCAGGAAAGTCAGTCTACCATGGTACAAAGCCCACCAGGATATCTATTAGGCTATTCTAAACATGCAATCACACCAGACTATCTTGGCCACACTAGGTACGCCCAGAGAGATACAGAGTAGGAATCTCAGTTTGCCCCAGGACAGCATGTGCCTTTCCTTCCTAAGGGAGCAGTGTTTACAGCAGTCCATGAAGCATTTATGAAGCTGGGCAGGAATCATATTCTCCTTACGTGACAGGTTCAGGTGCAAAGAGGTAAGACTCAAAATGAGAAAATGTAGGCAATACCTTAGCTTACATGCCTGCTGCCCCACAGGAGCCAAAATCTCTTGTAATAATAACTTCATAGGCATAGTTTCTTACATCCCCACAGGGAACGAGACTGTTTAGGGGAAATCTCAAAGTCATGCTGCCCCTATCAGGTACTCATAGTTTATTTGTAATTCCTCTCAGATCAGAATCAATTTACCAATTAAGGGTCATTACTATGACAAGCAATGTTGCCTAAAAATATATCTGACATTTTTATCATCATGAGGTTACCAGGGGAAGAGAGCTAGAGAGTTGACTGAAGATCACATTCTTAAACAGCAAGGGAAAAGATTTATTAACCCCTCACTCACATCAGGAAACATAGATGCCTCTGGCCATTTAGCTCTGAAAGGGATCATAAATGAATTTGAAACCATATTTTTATACTAGCCATTGCAATACTCACTAAGCAACATTTTTCTCATGCCGCTATGGAAATGTAAGTGCTCTACTGACAGCAGTAAGAGAGACAATGTCTGCCCAAAGTCAGTCTGTCAAGTATTTACTGGGGACCGTCACTGGACATAAGACTCTACTAGGTATTTGTGCACGTGTCTTCTTGGAATGAAAAGTGTTACCACTGTTCTACCACAAATTAGATTCCAAAAAACTCAGAATCGGAACATATCTTCATTTATTTTCTACTTACAAATCAGGTTTTTGTCCTTGTTGCAGTTCATGCTGAGGTACAGGGTAAAGAGCTTCATAATTTCTTTTATCTTTTGACCCATGAATTGCAAATGAATTGAATTTTGTCACCTTTGGTGGAAAATAACTCCAAGGAAGATAAGCTTTGCCTTCCCATTTTGTCTCTTCTCTGGACACTCTGAATGATAGAGCAAGCTCCTGCTATAGAAACATGTGAAACACAAAAGGTAAATTTAGATGTTTTTAAAAAAAAATTTTTTTTAATGTTTATTCTTGAGACAGAGACAGAGCATGAACAGGGGAGGAGGAGAGAGAGAGGGAGACACAGAATCCGAAACAGGCTCCAGGCTCTGTGCTGTCAGCACAGAGCCCGACACGGGGCTCAAACCCACGAACTGTGATATCATGACCTGAGCCGAAGTCGGACACCCAACCAACTGAGCCAACCAGGCGCCCCAGTAAATTTAGATTTATACTTGAAACATTTTATAGAAGACACACACACCTCTCTACATACCTTATGGATTAAAGGATTTTGTCTAATATTTTTATTTACTTACTTTCCATACATTTCTTCTTCCAGAGAGTAAAAGCACCAAATGTTGTCCGTGACTGTCAAAATTAAAATTCCTCATGAGTGTTTGAAAGACACAAACGTTATTTTCTTTACTTTCCTTCATACCTGCAGTGTGTGTGCTTATATTAAATTTCCAAATAATTAAAAAGGTGCAATATGAATATTGGATAATTATAGGGAGAACTAGTATGTTCAGTTACTTAGAAATGTGATTTTCAAGCTTACCATTTTTCAGACCATTGCAGTCAAATGCAGAAAGCTACATGTGTCAGATGAGGCAAAGTATGAAAAAGGGATTGGGGGGGGTGGGTACCACAGTATCTGATGGCATAATAAAACCCATCTTGAAAACTAAAACACCATAAAGGAAGTTTGCACAAATATCTATGACTGAATCCAACAACTTTACTAAAGTTTATTTCTGTTAAAAAAAAAAAAAAAGAAAAAAAAGAAAAGGAAAAGGAAAAAGAAAAAGAAAAAAAAGACATGCTCATCAGGAAGATAAGAAATAAAAACATAGATTGTCTAACACAAGTCAACAGGCTGAAGATTTTAATTTGTATCTCTTCTTTCACACAACTCTCCACCATCCGTCTACCTGTTGTGTTTTCCTGTTTTTTTAATTTGTACCATTAGCTCAGACACTGATGTTACGTTTTCAAAGATAAACAAAATATATCCTCAGAAGGAATTCTATTAAGAGAGCATAATTGGGATGAGCCAGGTCAGTAAGAATCAAAGGATTTCAAGTAGTTACATGAAACAAATTTACTGTCTCTGGAAAACACTAAATATTTCTCCTCAGATGGTCTGTTGTAAGCTTTTCAGGAAGGATTTCCTTCAATAAATAATTCTAACAGAAGTATTATTTTCACTTAAAAGTTCTCTGTTTATTTGTATTATTATACAACCTTAAGAATATCCTAAGAGGAATAAAAAGTCCTTGCAAATTAAAACAACAATATTCTTCATGTTGCTTTCCTAGAGGCTAATTAACTGTCATAGGAGTTGATAGCCTGAAGCAAAACCATGATTCTTGATTATTAACTGTCCTGGAATATATGAAACTAAACTACTCTAAGGATTTTTTTTAACTTTTAGAATTATTAATTATATACATAATAGTTACTATATAATTTAAAAACAAAAGAGAATCTAATTATCCTATTCATATACTACTAAATCATTTTATGAAAAGACACTGATAGTATCATCTAATGAACTTAAAACTAAGGATAAAACTTTAGAATTCTAGCATACCCAAGTTCTTAACTGCTTTCTAAACAAGTTGCAAGCCTATTTGCCTTAGCTTTCTCTCCTGTATGATGAAAATAATCACACAACAGTTGAAGTTTTATTTCCTCATATGACAGTTTAATCGTATTTTCAACAAAAGATTCTGGCATGTTAGTTAAAAGGTACACACAAAAATATATGATTGTTCTCAAAAATATAATTGTGAACATCTATGTTTTCCACATCAGAATTAGCAAGATATCAAAATAAGGGAAAAGAAAAAAATATCTAAAATTTCATTTAAATCAACTGTTTGGGACTCTGCCCACCCTACAAAGGGACAGAGGCTGCTGGATTTAGATACTAAGAGGTATTTAAAAGGGGTGCCTAGGTGGGTCAGTCAGTTCCACATCTGACTTCGGCTCGGGTCATGATCACATAGCTCATGGATTTGAGCCCTGCATTGGGCTCTGTGCTGATAGTTCAGAGCCTGGAGCCTGCTTCAGATTCTGTGTCTCCCTCTCTCTCTGCCCCTCCCTTGCTTGCCATCTATCTCTTGAAAATAAACATTAAAAAAAATTTTTTTTTTAATTAATGTCATTTAAAATGAATAATGGCAATATAAAGAAATATTTCTTTACTAAATATTTTACTAATTTAAATTCTGTCATAATTTAGATGAAAGGTAGCCATAAATTTACTTTTTTGCATATATAGGAAAAACTGCCAACTAGGTAAAAAGGGTTCCCAAAGGACTGGTTAAATTTAAACAACAGTCCAAGGTTAATTTTTTTAATAAGTCTTTAAAAAAGCTATGTGTGATTTAATTTTTATCCCTGGCATTGAACACAAAGTGACACAGTATACACTCAATAGCTGAATGATGAATAAAAGAAGGAATACATAATTATGTAATACATAAAATTCAAATTTAATCCAGTCATTTAAAAGATTCCCGAAAAGAAACTAGTTCAATTCATTATATCTATATCTCCTTTTATTTCTGAATAGCTAATATATAATAATGCAAATTTTAGAATAATGAGAGGAAGTTTTGTTATTTATAATGATTTTTCATTTTATAAAAAACCCAATTAGAAAACAAGCCACATTAGAGAATTGAGAATAATATCAACATAATATTTTCAAAGGTTTACAATATATGTTATACACTAACTTGAAAATAAAGAATTATACACAATTCAGATTAGTTCAGATTAGCACTCCTATTGAGCTTTTCCCTGACCATATAATTTATAATAAGGAAATAACTGTATTCAAATTATGTAGTAATGAGTTAGAAAAAAATGTTATACTTACGGACAAAGTTCAACTTCTAAATACTGTTCAGTTATGTCATTCAAGAAAAATGCTTCCACAACTTTTGAAAACAAAGATAAGACATACTGAGAAGGTTGATTTTGCTTCAGTAATAAATACTTCATTTTTTAGAATATAAAATGAATTAACTCAGTATTTTTAATTCTATCCCCAAAAGAAAACAAATACGCATTGCCTGGAAGAAGAAATACATAGGAAATAAATCATCAGTTTTTTCCTACATCAGATCATCATAAATTAAAAATATTAATAAAGCCTCGTGTTGGGTGACGTTCTAAAACAATGAATATTATTACACAGACTTTGAGACAGTTATCTTCTTTTCTAGGAATTTATCTTAAGAAAATAATCAGACAGGGGTGCCTGGGTGGCTCAATCGGTTAAGCGTCCGACTTCAGTTCAGGTCATGATCTCACAGTCCGTGAGTTTGAGCCCCGCGTTGGGTTCTGTGCTCACAGCTCAGAGCCTGGAGTCTGCTTCAGATTCTGTGTCCCTCTCTCTCTGCCCCTCCCCTGCTCATGCTCTGTCTCTGTCTCAAAAATAAATTAAAAACACATTAAAAAAAATTTTTTTTAAAGAAAATAATCAGACAACTGGGAAAAGAAATAAATATCATGCCAGTCATCAAAGTATTGCTCAAAAATTTAGAATGATCTAAATGGTTATTTCCCAGGGGCGCCTGGGTGGCTCAGTCGGTTACACGTCGACTTCGGCTCAGGTCACGATCTCACAGTTCGTGAGTTCGAGCCCCGCGTCGGGCTCTGGGCTGATGGCTCAGAGCCTGGAGCCTGCTTCCGATTCTGTGTCTCCCTCTCTCTCTGCCCCTCCCCCATTCATGCTCTGTCTCTGTCTCAAAAATAAATAAACGTTAAAAAAAAAAAATTTAAATGGTTATTTCCCACTATATAAATAAAACTCCTGTTATATGGGAGAGCTGTTAAATAAACTATGGAATTTATATATTCCATGCAAAAATATATAATACAGTCATTACAATCAAATATACAGTTAATTATATTTTTTGATATGGGAAGATATCCATGATATGTGATAAGCAGGCTGCAGAACAATAACGAAATGTACATGAAATAAGAATGTGCATGCATGCCTGTGTCTAGATGTCTGTAAAGGGGAAAGCCTGGGTGGCTCAGTCTGTTGAGCATTTGACTTCAGCTCAGGTCATGATCTCACAGTCCGTGAGTGTGAGTCCTGCATCAGGCTCTGGGCTGACAGCTCAGAGCCTGAAGCCTGCTTCGGATTCTGTGTCTCCCTCTCTCTCTGCCTCTCTGCTGCTTGCACTCTGTCTCTCTGTCAAAAATAAATAAACATTAAAAAAATAAAAAAATAAATGTATGCAAAGTATGAGTGCACGCGCGCACACGCACACACACATGCACACAAATGACTGGTTAGCTCTGATAGGGGCAATACACGTAGGTGATTTTTCTTTTCTTTACAATTTCCTGGACTTTTTTGTGCATGTGATGTTTTTTAAATTGTTTAATTATGAAAGTAATACATACTTCTTATAAATGATTAAAACAATATAAACATATATAAAGTAAAAAGTCAAAGTCCTTTTCTTTCCACTTTGCTCTAAAATTTTTGTCAGATGTTTTCTGTCCTTCTACAATCTATTTTACCTGCATGGATTTTAAAAAATAAATATGGATCATAATTGCCTACAACTTGTTTTCACAAAAAACTTTGCAGCATATAGATACCTAATGCTTTTAAACTATTGTATAGTATTCTTCTATAGAATGTTATAATTTATTCACACAGTCCTTTATTGAAGACATATATGTTGTTTCCAGTTTTCCATGTGTTATTTTTATAATAAAATAGCTAAGGGTCGCCTGGCTGGCTCAGTTGGTTGAGCATCCAACTGTTGATTTCAGCTCAGGTCATGAGCCCAGGGTCTTGGCATCAAGCCCCACTCGGGCTCCTCGCTGAGCATGGATACAGTTCCATCAATGATTCAGGCTTATTGCCCCTTTCTAAGTTTTTTACCTAAATGAATTAGAATGCTTCCATGATGGTTAATTTTTGTGTCAACTTAGCCATAGTACCCAGATATTTGGTCAAACAGTATCCTAGATGTTTCTGTGAAGGTATTGTTTACATGAGATTTGACATTTAAATCGGTAAACTTTTAGTAAAGCAGATTATTCTCTATAATGTGGCTGAGTCTCATCCAATCATTGAAGCCCTTAACAGAAAAAAGACAGACTTCCCCTGACCATGAAGGAATTCTGCCAGCAGACACCATCAGACTCAAACTGCAGTATATACTCTTCACCACATCTCCAGCCTGCTGCTCTACCATGAAGATTTTGTACTTGCCAGACTCCAAAACTGCATAAGCCAATACCTTAAAATAAATCCCTCTCTTTCTTTACACATACACACACTCACACACACACTGTATCTCTTGGTCTTGTTTCTCTGGAAGACTCTAATACATCTTCTAATTACTATTTTCCATAATCATCTTAAAATCATTTTTGCATCTTCTCTGAATTAAACCCTGTATCAGATTCTGGGAATACTTTCATTAGCTTACAACCTAATCAGACATGAAAGTGGACACTTCTAATAAAAATATCAAAAGGGAAGGAGGTATGGGTTGCTACCACAAGAAAAAAGAAAACAGATACTTAGCTCCAAAATGTGGTTTAGGGAAGGATTCCTGGAGAAGGTGTTACCTAAGCTCCATCTTGAAAGATGAGTTGGAACTGGGTGAAGAGGAATGATGAAAAGGGCATTCCAGGATGAAAGAGAAGTATAATCAAATGTACATGATTAGGAAATATTTTCCCTTAAAGAACTACAAGCAGTTCAGTCTTTCTAGGCAAACATTGAAGTGCATGAAGAAGCAATGCTGCAAAGAGAATAAGGGGCTAGGTCATGGAAAATCTTATATAGAGATCATAAAAAGAAGGATGAAACTATCCCAAGAGGACAGGGAGCCTGAGAAGGTTTGTAAAGACCTGAATTATGAGTTTGAATTTTCATTTTATTTTTTTTAAATTATTTTTTTATTAACGTTTATTTATTTTTGAGACAGAGAGAGACAGAGCATGAACAAGGGAGGGTCAGAGAGAGAGGGAGACACAGAATCTGAAACAGGCTCCAGGCTCTGAGCGGTCAGCACAGAGCCCGACACAGGGCTCGAACTCACAGACCACGAGATCATGACCTGAGCCGAAGTCGGCCGCTTAACCGACTGAGCCACCCAGGCGCCCCTTGAATTTTCATTTTAGATAGATCACTCTGGCTTCTAAGTGAAGAATGAAGCCAAGGGCAAAAGGACAAGTAAGGAGGCTTTGACTGGCCCAGGTGAAAGATCATAAAGGTCTAACCTATGGCAGGGATAGTGGGGATGAAGAAGAACTAGCTTAGAGAAACATTCAGGAGGTAAAGCTGATAGGACTCAGTAAATAAATCCAAATATGGAGAGTGAGAGAGAAGGATATATTGGAAAGACCTCATATTTCTGTATTTGGTGAACTGATGTATTAAGTAATTGGGCAATTGGGGAAAGAAGCAGGTTTATGACAGAAGTAGATGAGTTGAGTTTAGGAGCTCTTGAGTTTGGTGTCTGTACTTCCAGTAGTTAAGTCACATTGGTGTCTACACAAGTAGGTAGCTGGTATATTTAAGTTCGGTATCAGTAAAAGATAATGTATGTTTTACATACAATAAGTTAACACTGACAAAATGCATGCTATACAGATTGTATGGATTACAAGAATCATCAAAGGCTTTTTTTAAAGAAATGAAACCTATATTAGACCTTAGAACTAAGTGCATTACAGGTGGGGGGAATAGAATGAGAAAAGGTACATGGGTGAGAACATGCATGGATAGTAAGACCATTAGCCTTTCATAAGTCAAGAGCCTTTGGTTGACATATGGTTTCACTTATATATGGAATCTAAAAAACAAAACAAATGAGTAAATAAAAAGTGGAAACAGACCCATAAATACAGAGAACAAACTGATGGTTGCTGGAGGGAGACAAGGAACATGGGTGAAAGGCAGTGGGAGATACAGGCTTCCAGTTTTGGAATAAATAAGTCACAGAGATAAAGGAAATATAATCAATGGTACTGTAATAGCATTGTATGGACACTGATGGCAGCTACACTTGTGAGCATAGTATAATACACAGACTTGTCAGACCATTATGCTGTACACCTGAAACTAATGTAACATAGTGTATCAATGACACTTTAATTAAAAAAAGAGCTTTTGGTTGAATATGATAGGCCAACCCATGAGTACTCTGAAATCTTACAGGAAGGGTTTGAATTTTCTCTCAGGGACAGTTATGGTTTGTGATCTGAGGAATGGAATCATAAAGAGTATTTCAAAATGTAAGTTTGGTTGCTTAATTAGAATACATTAGGAGGGGATCATATAGCAAACCTGGCAAAATGTAATTTCATGGTATGTCTTTTAGTCTTCATTTGACATGTGAGATTGTCAGTATAAAATAAAAACTACATTTCATATTAAAGTTGATAGTATTTCTATAAGTAAAACATCCCCAAACTTCCATAAAGAAGGTTTATAAGGTTAAAGTGGCAATTTGAAGATACTTAACGACAAAACAGAAATGCTGAACTCTTCTTAAAATAGGTATCAGAAGTAAAGGAAAGAAATATGGCAGCAATTTAAAAATCTGGATTTGTAATTGCCATTTTTCACTGTTCTAGTTATATAGCTGAAGTCACACAGGTGATGGTGAAAAAGTCAGAATAAGAGATTGGTAGGGAACGGAAGAAACTGCACACGTCAGCTGCTCAGAAGAGCACACACTTCCTTACAGCAAGATAAAATAATAGTTCTAGGAGAGGGTATTATAAAAAGATTTATGTTTGCAATAAAATACAGTACTTCTACTTACCTTCATAATCCCACAGTTCATTGAAAGGTTTTCCTGGTTCTCCAAGTGGAGCTGGAGGATCATTGAAAAATGGGGCGCTAACTTCCATCACCACGCCTCCATCACCTGGATTCAGCCTGACAAACACTGGCTCATGCTTCACTGGAAAACCATCCCAAGTGTATTCTATTTTAAAATCCATCTGAAGACTCTAAAGGAAAAAAAAAAATAAGACAAACTCTAACCGTATACAATTGTTTCCTATAGTTAGAAATGAAATGGAAATGTCAATGTCAAATAGCAGGAAAGCAGCAGAGGGGCAGACACACAGTTCTGAGAGTCAAAAGGCCATTTGTGTTATAGCAAACTGTGGACGTGAGTTCTATTATAAGATAGGGAGTTGGATCCAAAAAGCTTTAAGACTAGGTCTAGATGCAGCTCATGTTACCTTGTAAAGAATATATCAAAATCATTTTTAAAAACCAATTAAGTCCACTGAAGAAACTATTCATGTACTTAATGACTATAAACACTATGAGTTTCTACATTCTTTATCTTTTATTCTAAAATGTGCAGGTGTATTGGACCCCTTTGGGAATCAAGATCTATATAATAAAAAAACGATTTGATAAAAAAAATAACTACAAATCAGCAGAAGCACTGCTGTTAACACTTGTTCTTTTGGCTAAAACCCTTTTCTCTTTGGGGTGGGAATTGCGGGAAGGGGGGTGCTCCAACTATTTGAAGGTTAGTAGAGTTTAATATTGTCTTCCTTGATCTCAGGGTACAGATTTTCTTAACCTTCTCAATTGTTGATATTTCAAGTGTTAAACACAACATGTTAATCCCTTCTCTGACTGAAAAATAGACAGAATTCATCGTCTAAACTTTGAAATAGACTAAATACATTTGAACAAGCAGTATTTGCATTTTAAATTGTTTCTCTGAGGATTAAATGCAAAGAAAGCATTATATTAATAAAATTACATTTTTATTTAAACACTATGGATCAGGCATTTTATAAATGTTATCTCACTTAATTTCATAACAAACTTGCAGAGGATCTATTTTTATTCTCATTACAAATGAAGAAAACAGATTTGTCCAAGGTCACATGAAACTGAACTAACATAAGCCATGTTTTCCCAAATGAAGATACATCACTGGGGTGCCTGGGTGGCTCAGTCGGTTAAGTGGCCGACGCCGGCTCAGATGATGATCTCACGGTTCGTGAGTTCGAGCCCCATGTTGGGCTCTATGCTGACAGCTCAGAGCCTGGAGTTTTCTTCAGATTCTGTGCCTCCCTCTCTCTCTGCTCCTTCCCTGCTTGCACTCTGTCTCTCTCTCTCCCTCTCTAAAAAATTAATAAACATTAAGAAAAATGAAGGTACATCAGAGATCTGTAAGGTGATGAAAACCTTATTTTAGGAGTGGTGGATTCCTCAACTTATATTAGGTCCTTATGTCTTGTTCAGAAGATAGTCTTGATTAGCAATGGTGCTATTTCCAAACTTCAATTTCCCTTATCTGAAACCTTTGAATGCATTTCCTTGCTTCATAGGTTTTTACTGCAAATAATAAAGTTATTAAGTTTTGAATAAATTTATTTCAATGAATAGATACTGAGTACCTACTGTGTACCAATCATTGGGAGATCCAAATATATAAGCTCGGTGGCCCACAGAAATCCAAGATCTTTGAAAACCTTTTTCTAAAGTCTGTAGTAGCTCTTCCTAATTTTCACTACATGGTAACAAATTTTAATTGATAATCTCTAAAATTAAAATAATTCTGGCATTACAATCCATTTGCAACTTACAGTATTTGAGAAGAGGATATGTTCAGCAATTTATGTTCTTCATTATTAAAATAAGCTCAATGAGTGATAAGTCTGCATAAATTGACTGATTTTTGTAGAACTTAGTACTGATTTTATGTGAAATAAAATACCTCAATCATAAATTTACTATCCTTAGTTGAAATATCAAGGCGCATTCTTCATGTATAAATGGATAAATCTCTATCCCAAATTTTGGTACTGGTTAAGTACCATCTTGAAGCATACAGGAAGAAATAAGAACAAATCAAGATGTTAGAAATGGTGATTAAATCTGATTCTGGTACCAATATGCCAGAGAATATGCTATTCTCATAACCTGGAGCTTTACAATCCTGGCAAAATATAACTTAGTGACTTGAAAGTTTTGGCGGATTCACTCATTCTCTACAGGACCATCATATCTACAAAAATATTGCACACATTAAAGGGATCTCTATCCTAATCAGTGGGTTTCCACTACAGAATTCTCAACGCCCAGCTATTCTAGGCAATCATCTCTATGTCTAAATGGAATTAAACCACACGCAGTGATTTGCTCCTAAAAAGTGGCTTGTCACTTCCATCCACATATGGTGGGTCTTGTGGTAAGACTGACATGTACTTTAGAGTTTCAAATTACAAACTACTCTATAACTTCAAATTATAAAATGTAATCTTACTTAAAAGTCCAGAAGAAATTAAATATAAAAGCAGAGCTACTCTTGTTGAGAGTATAAAGTAGTGGAACTTCAAGACCTTCTACTAGCCTTTTTCCCTGATTTCTTTGAGCAGTGTTTGAAAATTACTGCAAGAAATATTGACTAGACTTCTACCAGCAAGGAGGAGTGTCATGGATGACATGTCCAAGGGTAGCATGTAACTTTGGCTTTAACTGCATAAATGACTTTAGTTTCCTTATTAGAATGACAAATTTGTTAATTTGCTTAAAGAGCATTCCTGTTAATCTAAATGTACACAATGTTTATAACAAAATTAACCTAAAAATATGGTCAAACCCACTAGTTTACAATGTAATCTAAATATAACATGGACCCAGACAAAAACAACACAGTCTCCTTTCAATTTCCCTGGGATACTTAGAACTGTCTCCTGAAGCTTAACTCTCACTACCTCTCAATTTTTTTGTTTGCACGTGTACTCATATGAAGTAAAGACAATTCAACTGTCCATGTCCTTTGTGAACTGTGCTAGTGTGCATCCCTGCAGCACTCTACTTCCTGTCACTCTCTACTGTCTATACATGATTCACAGCATTACAACATGTTTACTGTCTCCCCATTCCCAACTAGAATGCCTGTAAGTAATAGGAATTTATTATTTATTTCTTAAGTAAATAATCATTCTAGTCTCTGGATCCAAAATTTCATGATTCTAAGGTTTTGTGCAATAGAAATCAACTGTGTTTGTGGTAGCATTTCTCTTTCAACCAAAACAGTGGTAAGTAACTAAGATAATATATCATACCTAGAAACGTCCTTTCAATTTAGTTTATCATAGGTGTATTGGGTGCCTGGGGGCTCAGTCAGTTAAGAGTCCAACTTCAGCTCAGGTCATGATCTCGCAGTCTGTGAATTCGAGCCCTACATCGGGCTCTGAGCTGACAGTCCAGAGCCTGGAACCTGCTTCAGATTCTGTGTCTCCCTCTCTTTCTGCCTCTCCCTCACTCACACTCTGTCTCTCTGTGTCTCTCAAAAATGAATAAATGTTTAAAAAAATTTTTTAAAAAGGTTTATTAACTACTCACTTTATTTCAGGTGACATACCAGGTGCTCAGGAAATAAAGTTTAAGTCTCTAGGGAGTTAGGGATGATTCTCATGTAGCTAACCAACCGGTCTTGTATAACTAAACCAAACAGGTCTATTATCAATTAGTTCATTTTGCAGTCCAATTTAATAAGGTTGGATCCCTATACCAAACTATAAATAGTTTATATAGTATATTTAAATAGCATATGTTATATATAATATATATAATACATAGTATAAATAGTAATATATTATATATGCTATATATAATATATACTATATTTAAATAGTATATAAAAATAGTATATATATTTAAATATAGTTTGGTATATTATGTTCAAATGTAAATGAATCAAAAATTTAAACATAAAAACCATATTAAAAAATGGAAAAAATGAATTTTTAAAAAACCTTATAGTAGAAAAAAAAACCTTTTAAAATATAACCCCAGGGGCACCTGGGTGGCTCAGTCAGTTGAGTGTCAAACCCTGGCTCAGGTCATGATCTCACAGTTTGTGAGTTTGAGCCCTGCATCGGGCTCACTGCTGTCAGCACGGTGCCCACTTCAGATCTTCTTTCCCCCTCTCTCTGTGCCCTTCCCTCGCTTGCATGCTCTGTCTCAAAAATAAACTTAAAAAAATAAATAAAATATAACCCCAAATCCAAAAGACATAAAAGAGTGATACATTTGGCTGCATAAAAATAACAAAACCAGAAGAAGTCTGCCTACATCCACAAAAAAACAAAACAAAACAAAACAAAACAAAAAAACAACTACCACCATTACAGGGGCGCTTGGGTGGCTCAGTTGGTTAAGCATCTGACTCCTGATTTTGGCTCATGTTATGATCATGACATCGAGCCCCATGTCGGGATCCACGTCAGGCTCTGTGTTGGGCATGGAGCCTGCTTGAGATTCTCTCTCTCTCTCTCTCTCTCTCTCTCTCTCTCCCTCTGCCCTTCTCCCTGGCTCATGTATGCTCTCTAGAAAGAAAAGAAAAGAAAAAAGAAAAGAAAAGAAAAGGAAAGAAAAGAAAAGAAAAGAAGCCCACCATTACAAAATCAAAAGACAGTTTGGGAACAAAAACATCTTCAACTCATATTTTAGACAAATAACTAACTTCTATTATGTTTAAAGGGCTCCTAGAAATCAGTAAGGAAAAGTTCAATATCCCAACAGCAAAATAGGAAAACACAGTTGACAGAAAGTAGATGCAAAATGTTCAACCTCACTTATGACAGAAATGCAAATTAAAACAATACATTACTATTTCCACGGATCAAAAAGTTTGATAACATGGTATAATAAAGAGGACACTGAGAAATAATCACATATTGTTGTGGGGGCATTACTGGCACAGCCTCTGTGAAGAGCAATCCCTCAATATCTATCAAAACAAAAAAAAATGCAAATATCCTTTGACTCAATTCTAGTTCTAGGAGTTATTATACCTGCACATATTCAAAATGACATAAGTATAAAGACATTCACTGCAACATTATTTATAATAACAAAATATCAAGTTAATATCATAATTTAAATATCCATCAGTAGAGGACTGATAAAGAAATTACACTATTATTAAGCAAGAAAATACAATTTAGCTATTAAAAATGAGGCGGCTCTATATATATCTAAAATATATTCAGTGAAAAAAGCAAGGTGCAAAAAGCATGAATTTATTTCATTAAAAAAAAGGCACTTTGCATATATACTTGTGAATGCATATAGTATCTCAAAAAGCATATACAAGAAACCAGTGATGACAGTGGTTACCTCTTTTGAGGGAATTAACTGCCTGAGACAAGACAGAAAGGGAGGTTTACTTGCAACCATTATCACTTTCTTTTAAAAAACTACCTGAATTTTATATTATGATAGGCACACATCACTATCAAAAAATAAATGAATCATTTGAAACTATTTTTAAAGTCCATTTTATGGCTGGATCTCTCAAAGACTATAGTGACCACCTCTTCTCTATAGACGCTTCTCTGACTCTACATATGCTGAACATTTCTAAAAAGTCAGAATGAACACTGGGAATATTATTGAAGGAATATATTCATTCAAGGTGATCACCAGTCTATTATGCAATTTCAGTGTTGGCTATTTAAACCTTTTTTCATTATTTTTTAATGTTTTATTTTATTTTTGAAAGAGACACAACATGAGTGGAGGAGGAACAGAGAGAGGGAGACAGAATCTGAAGCGGGCTCCAGGCTCTGAGCCCTCAGCACACAGCCCGACTTGGGGCTGGAACTCACCAACCATGAGATCATGACCTGAGCCAAAGTCAGATGGTAACCCACTGAGCCACCCAGGTACCCCTATTTAAACTTTCTTAAAAGAATGTTAGTTAACCTGTGTTTTTCCACATTTTTAATCTCTATTCTTCAAACTACTCTTTCATCAAAAAAAGTCACAGTTTTTAAATTATTTTCATGCTTTATCTGTACTAGAGAAAAGGCCTTTAAAAGGAAATGAAGGGAGATAAAGAAGACAGAACCCCAGAACACTGAGCACCTGGAAGACGGAAAACATTCTGCAAAGGTTAAGTTACGGAAAAAGGTGTTTTCTCTACAGAACGTTTTACAAGGAAAATTTCCAAATTCCTTGTTTCACGAAATTTTCTGTAGTTTCTCACGATAATTATTTTCAGTTTGCATTCTGCTTCCACTTGCACCCCTGCCCATTTACAAGAGAAACGGAGAAAGAAGAAAGTCCGAAAGTGCGAGTAAACTATGCCAGCAAAAGCAGCGGAAAAATAAATTACCAGAGAAAAAGCCAACAAGACTGGTCGAAGGTGCCAGTAATGACAAAGGGAAGAGCGCATAACAAGGAGAGAACACAGACCCGGAAGCTCTTTTCTGCACCACACTCAGCTCACTAGCTTCTGTGGGGGGTCACCGGAGAGGGCTCAACCTTAGGCTCCGCCCAGCTGCCTACACATTCTGGGGGTGGGGCTCGGAGGACTGAGGCCGAGATGCCTGGTTTTTGCAGGAAAGAAAACTGCTGAAAGACTACCAATGAATATCTGAACTTTTAATCTTTCCACTTAAGTTTGAGCAGTCTAGAAGGGGAAGGATGGGTAATTCAGCAATATAAATACTCTGCAACAATCTGAAAATGGATTATAAATCATTAAAATTACAATAGAACGAGGGCTCCTAGGTGGCTCAGTCAGTTAAACACCAATTTTGGCTCAGGTCATGATCTCATGGTTCACATATCCCAGCTCCACATCCAGCACAGAGCCTGCTTTGGATCCTCTTGCCCCTCCCTCCCTCCCTCTCTCTGCCCCTCCCTCCATCTCTCTCCCTTTCAAAAACAAACATTAAAAAAAAAATTACAATAGAACACATACAGCAATAATTCACTTAATGTAACTAAAGGCTAACTGGCCCTATAAGCAAAAATTGTAAATTAATTTTATATTACACTCATTATAAATAATATTACCCTAAATGTAAATTATATTACACTACTGGGAGGCATATACATAGTGGTCAAAGATTGTGACATTGGAACCAGACTGCCTAGGGTCAAATTCCAATTCAAGCACTTTCCAACTGTGATCATCAGCAAGTTACTACTGTAAAAAGGATTTTAAAATAGGACCTAGCTTCAAAGGTTTTTGTGAGCGGATATATATACATACATATATATATATATATATACACACACACATATATATATACACACACACATACACACATATATATATATATTTAGTACAGTGCCTAGCATGTATGTAGTAAATATAAGAGATTAGCTGTTACTATTAAAGTATATAGGTTTGCTTAAAAAATATTTTTCTGTTGAAATCATTAAAATTACATCTTTCTTAAGTGGTTTTCCTTTAAAAAAAACTAGACTATGAGGCAGGAGAATCTAACTGACCCTTGAGATCATAAAATATGGTTAAGTGTTCTAGAGATACACATCATGGCTCTGGTTGGTTCAGTATCTGAGCATTTATCAATCTATTTTCCTTCATTTAGTGTCTCTTTCATGCCAGTGTAAACTTATTGTTTCTAAAGAGGATTAGACACAAACTCATAACACAATTTTGTGTAAAATTTTAAACTTCTCAAGAAAAGGTAATAATTTACAGAACTACAATATTTCCAAATAATAGAATCACTCTGTATTTTGGTTGCTGAGAGTTACCAAAATGTCTATAGGATCTATGGGTTTAATTCAGGAGGAGTCACTGCACTTGAACTTCATAGCTACTCTGAGAATACTGTGCATATGCTACATATTTAAGTCAAGTCACCACCATTTTCTCCTGCTCTGCAAGAGCAGACATTAGTGTGTAGCCATTACTCAAAAATTGTAAAAATTGCAATTTCACATGGCTCAGCCTAAACTTATTTTGCTTATAGCATACTTTTAAAAACCGCTTTGGGGGAAAAACGGCTTTTGTATTTGTTTTACCACAACTATTATTTTTGTTTTATAAAAATCACTTTGGGTGGGAGAGGGAAATGAGGAGTTATTGTTCAATAGGTATACAGTTTGAGTTAGGTAAGATGAAAGAATTCTAGAGATCTGCTGTACAACAATGTGCACATAGTTAACACTACTATACTCTACACTTAAAAATTTGAGAGATTTCATATCATTTCATATTACAGAAATTATAATAATAAAAAAGACAAGCTTAAAAAGAGAGCTCCCAATTTCCAGGCCATGCTTCTCTTGGCTGGTGAAAATAAACATAATTAAGAAGAGCTTCTTAAAAATCAGTTTTTTATGGCATTTAATTATACCAGAGAATGTTTCATACAGTTTTCACCCTAGCTTAAAGTTCCAACTTTGTATTCTTTATGATGCTTTCCATATAGTACTGGGTGCTCAATGTCAATTTATTAAATAAGTTAATATTAGTAAAAGCTATCAATTTTCAAGGGTTTTCTTTATTGAGGAAATAGATCTAGGGCTAGAGAATCGTTAAACACATACTAAGTACTTTTTTTCTCTCACTTCTCATTCCTTGTACTCAATTACATTAATACTTTCGAAGCACATCTACTGAATTCTTTAATTCCTTCTTCACATATTTGTTGAGCCCTTACTGTGTTCCAGGCAGGAGCCTGGAGACAAACTACAAAACAATGCATGAAGCATTAAGGAAGCACCTTCCTTGGATAGAGAACACAAGGGAACCTTTAAAACCAAGCAACACTAGAGGCAATACTTTAAGGATAAGTGGAATCATCACAATTTTGTTTCATAAGGATGAAAAATTTTTGAAAAAACTCCACTGAAATTCAGAAATTCAACTAGCTCAGTTTTGTAAACCAGCCCCCCCCAGACAAACACCAAATCCCAAAACTACAGTTTGTATTGAACTTGACTGTATAAACCAGATAGTTCAAGTACAGAGATAAAAATTCCAACTTCAGATATTTGATTTATGCAATGCAAAGGCAATTCATCATTTATATCCAGAAGGTACTCTTTGCCAGCACTAATATATATTAACATCTATAACTTCCACAAATGTAGAATTAAATTTATTACTATTTGATGGCAAATTAAACTACAATATGACAAAATACAGGTTCAAATGTAGGAGAACTTAAAAACAAGTCCTTGGGGAGTCAGTGAAGAGTTCATGAAGAAAAGTCATACACCGACCTTCAAAAAAGAGTTGAAACTTGCCCACTCAATCTCTCCTTCCAATAAGTTTTTGGGTTAACTTCAAGGCTACCAAAACCAGATCAAGTTCAATCTTCACTGACACAAAGCTAAACTAAACTTTTTTGTGCTTGTTAGATATACCTCCATATTTGACAGCCAGCCTTTAGAGGAAGGGACCACCTCATCTCTTAATAGGGAGTATGGAGAAAGCTTCAGGATTTCAAATACATAAATGGACATAGTGGGACAAATTTTTTAAACTTCTTAATATATTCTGCTAACATTATATCATTTATATAGAATTATGAGTACAGAACAACAAAACTTAAACTGTTAAAGAGAAAGCCAAATGGAGCTACATCTTGACATATCTAGTGAAACCATTTCAATAAAACATATTTGGCAGAACCATAATCTATTAAAGCTAGCTTCAAGTTAATATTTTTATTGCTAGTGTTCAAATTTCCTCCAATAGTAAGATAAGGCTTATATCCAGACAAAATCAATTTTTAATTCTGATAATTGTAATTTACCCCCAAATTTAAAGTTTTGTCTAATATTTTCTTGCAATACAATGTAACTTTTTTCTTCTTTTTTAAGGAAGCAAAGTATCTCTAAAGAAATAACTGCTGGGGCGCCTGGGTGGCTCAGTCGGTTAAGCCGCCGATTTCGGCTCAGGTCATGATCTCACAGTCCATGAGTTTGAGCCCCCCGTTGGGCTCTGTGCTGACAGCTCAGAGCCTGGAGCCTGCTTCGGATTCTGTGTCTCCCTCTCTCTCTGACCCTCCCTCGTTCATGCTCTGTCTCTCTCTGTCTCAAAAATAAACAAACATTAAAAAAAAATTAAAAAAAAAGAAATAACTGCTGAATTTGCAGGACCTTTCGAGTACTTGTAACTACATGCCTTACTGACACACAGTTAAATATTTAAAGAGGTGTTTCCTTTCTCTAAAGACCCAGAGGGGCAGTATCGTACTTAGCTTCTGGAAATCAAGTCCATACTCAGAAATCCTCCAGAAGGTCAGCCTTGGTGGTGGACTCGAAAGCCGCCAGCATGGGTTCTCCCTCCAGCTCCAGAAATTTACTTACTTTCCACTCACTCCTTTTGGCCAGCACGTTCTCCCAGTCCAGAAGTACTAGGTATCAAAGATCCCGAGAACATTTAAAATATGTATTTTATGCCCTACCTACGTTTACATCTTGGGATGTAAACACACACACGGAAACACTGTACTCCACCACAGGAAGACGGAAAGGAGCCAGCTCGCCCCTGCCACGCTAGTGGCTCAACTCCCTGTTATCCAGGTTATCGCAGCTCCGCCTATAGCTTGACAAATAGCCAATAGCGTGTAAAGACTCTAGGAAGCGCGATGATGTAAGCATGGACGTTCACGTAGTGACGCAGGCGGCGTTACCGTCTCCAAGGAGCGGTCCAGGGCACCGGTTTCAAAGTCGCAGGGCGGGCCGGGTGGACTTCCGCAGTTGGCCCCGGGTTTCCCCGCGGTCCTGAAGTCAACGCCCCCCCCCCCCCACCCCCGAAACGCTCCTTCAAGGACGCCTCCACCCGGCCTCCTGGCTGGCTTCCTTGGCTCTCTCCTAAGTGGCCCGACACGACCCCGAGTGACCTGCGGGACGTCTATATCCACCCGCGTCTCCTTTTTACCCGGCTGGGATTCGAATGAACGTGGAACAAAATTCACTTGGCGGGTCCCCAGCAAACCTGAAACCTGAAGTCTGTCGCCTGAGCGAGGAGGGGCTCGGCTGGGACTCAGGAGAAGGCGCGGCGGGGCTGTTGACGCCGCGTGAGTAGGATACTGATTACACTGCTGAGTGCTTGACAACCTCCAGCGTTGCTTTAGTTTAGCTTTCCCGGACAGCGAGCTCTCTGGGGTTTTTTTGTTTTTGTTTTTTAAGAAAGTGAAGGTGGTAAAAGCTCCAGACTGAAATTGTATCGAAATGGCCACGGAAATCGACTTTCTGAGAGATCAAAGTAAGGTCCATATTCTTTTATTTGAGAATTCTTACATGTTTAATGTCATCGCTAACCAACTAACATTTTTCGAATGGCTGTTCGGTGCATGGAAATTTGTAAAAAGTTAGCTTTACAAAAAGCTTGGTGGTATGCATGAGGATGTGTATGTACTTAAGCAGAACCGTTTGGTAAATCCTTGTACGTTCCTTTAGCTTATATGGAACTCTACTAGACACCAAACATGGTTGTTATGCTCCTCGCATAACTGGAGAAATTAGAAGGCTAATGTCCAGGAGGAGTTTCCAAGTTTGCCATTAGAACCTAGAGGCACAGTTCTGGCCATTTGTAAATAGATTTTTATTGAACTACTCCTGTTTCAGTTATGCCAGACTCTCTACAGACATAGCTGCTGCTGCAAAGATGAGGAAGACAGTTCTACCTTCCAAGAATTTGAGAAAAGAAATGTGTAAATTCCATAAATACACTGAAGTGGAAGCAACCGCTCTTTTGCCTCAGTTTCCTTATAGGGTTGTTGGAATGATTAAATGAGTATTAAATATGTAAAGGATTTAGAATACTATCTGACACATAGAGGTAAACAAATATTGACTATTACAGGATTATTATTAGCTGTGGTCAAGAAAGGTGTCATTTGGCCTGAAACTTGAAGTACTAATATGAATATAGATAAAGAATTGTGTAGGTATCCCAAAGAGGATAGTATTGCAGCTTTGAAGGAATTAGGAATATGTTTTGTGAAAGACTTGGAACAAGGTTGGCTTGTACGAAATGTGGTTTATATAGGCAAATAGCAAGTAGACCTAAAGGGAAGAATGGGGCTGGATGGTGAAGGGCCTTGTCTTCTGTGTGTTGAGTTTGGACCATAACACAGGTTATTGGAGCCAGGGAAAGGAATTCACTTGAGAGTAACATGATCGGATTGTGATTTGGAAAGCCTGGTGTGGCTGTTATGAGGAACATGCATTTTAGCAGAGTACAAGTTAGGTGACTATTGTTACCATTCACATAAGGGGTGAGCTAAGGTAGTATGGTGATTGGAGATTAGGGAATTTGAGAGAAAGAGGTAGAGGGCAACTGAGATTTTTGTGTTAAGGAGTGGGAAGGTAGGAAAAAAAGTAGTAAGTTCCATTTTGAAAGCTTTATAAACCAGTGGTTAAAAAAAAACAAAAAAACAAAACAAAAACCAGTGGTTAAAGACTCAACCTCTAGATTGAGTCTGTCTAGGTTCATATCCTGGCTTTTTCTTTTTTCAGGTCTTTGACCTGACCCTAGCTTCGCTGTGCATCAGTTTTCTCATTTCTAAAATGGGTATAATAGCACAATAACTCTCATAGGGTTGTAAGGATTAAATGAGATGATGTAAATCGCTTAGCATGATTTCTAGTCCATATTAAGTGCATTATGTATATTTAAAATTATTAATGCCCTGTAATGGTACTATATTATTATTTCTGTGTTTTAAGTGGGAGTATCTGCCATCCCTAAGGAAGACTAGCTAGCCATCAGCTGAGTGGTGTGGGATAAGAACTGGGTGATAAGTAGTTTGGTTGGGGTGGGGAAGCTACCTAAGTTACACAGAAACAATGAGTTTTAGAGGAGTGAGCTAGCCATTTTTTTGTTTTAACTGGACCTAGTGTGCCATTTACAGCTGGGTAGATTACCCAGTTAGACAAAACACCTGGACACCACCCGAGGTAAATATAGATGGCTTGACCCTCTCCCACCTACTCTGACCTTCTCTGCATTAACTTCAATTGATCTTGATTGTCTCTTTTCATTTGTTCCATTTGGATTTGTTAATCCAGTTCGAGACAGTTTGATTTGGCATTTCTCAACTGGCAACCCCTGTGATAAAAGCGTTAGCTTTACAACTAACTACAGGCAATTGCAGACCTAACCATGCTCCTAACAAACTAGCATTTTTGTAGTATACCATTCTTCACCTCCATCTGAGAAGGGAAATCTGATAGTCCTTAGGAAACTGTTCAAAGAGATACTTATTTATTAAGCTAAGGAATGAAAAAATCATTCTTGTGGTAGGAATTTGGGAAGTGGTGATTATTATTATTTTTTTTATTCTTTAAGTGTTTTTCACAGAGAGGTTTCTAATTTTGACTAAATTCTCAATTTGTTCTTTTATGGATGTCATATCTAAGAAATCTTTGTTTAATCAAAGGCTGCAAACATTTCCTTCTATGTTTTCATCTAGAAATTCCGTAATTTTAGGTTTTATATGTAGATTTATGATCTGTTTGACTTAAATTTTGTACAAGGGGCAAGATAGGGGTCAAAGTTCATCTTTTTGCATATGGATACAATTGAAAAGACTGTCCTTTCTCCATTGGATTACCTTTGCATCTTTGCTAAAAATCAGTTGTCCTTATTTGTGTTGATCTATTTCTGGACTCTATTCTGTTCCATTGATTTGTTTATCTATTTGAGTACCAGTATCCCAATGTTTTCATTATTGCAGCTTTATAGTAAGTCATAAAATCAGATGATGTTAGTCTTTCAAATTTGCTCTTTTCAGTTATTTTGGCTATCCTAGGTACTTTGCACTTCATATGAATTTTAGAATCAGTTTGTCAATTTCTTACAAAAAAGATGCTGAGATTTTGAGAGACATTGCATTGAATCTATTGATCAATATGTGTAGAATTCATATCTAGTGATATTGAGTCCTCTTACCAATGAAAAGGTATATTCTCTCCATTGATGTACCTATTCTTTTATTTCTCTCCGCAATATTTTGTAGTGTTTAGTGTATGGATTTTGCATATCTTTTATCAGACTAATTCCTATGTATTATGTTTCTGATACTATAGTAAATGGTATTCTTTTACATTCAATTTCTGATTTATCATTACTAATGTACAGAAATACTTTTTCTTTTTGTCATATTGTATTCTGCAACCTTTTAAACCCACTTGTTCTAGTAGGGTTTTTTTTAGAGTTCATCAGATTTTTTATATATGGATGATCTTTTCATCTGTCAGTACAGTTTTACTTCTTCCTTTCCAATTTGGATGCCTTTCATTTCATTTTCTTGCTTTATTGTATTGGCTAGAACTTCTAGTATACAATGTAGAACACACGTGGTTGAAGTGGACATCCTTGTCTTCTTCCTGATCTTATAAAACAAGCATCTGTCTTTCAGAATTAAGTATGATACTAACTAGATTTTTCTTAGATGTTTTTCAAGGGTTGAGGATATTCCTTTCTATTCCTGGTTTTTTTTTTTTTTTTAATGTTTATTTACTTTTGAGAGAGACAGAGAGAGAACCAGCGATGGAGGGACAGAGAGCGAGGGGAACAGAGGATCCAAAGCAAGCTCTGCACTGACAACAGAGAGCCTGACATGGGGCCTGAACCCATGAACCATGAGATCATGACCTGAGCTGAAGTGGAACGCTCAACTGACTGAGCCACCCAGGCGCCCCATCTGAGAGTTTTTAATCAGAATAGATGGTGATTTTTTTTTCCTAATGCTTTTTCTGCATTTATTGAGAAGATTGTTTTTTGTTTGTTTTTTTTTTTCACTTTTAGCTTGTTAATAGGGTGACCACTTAACATTGATTAATTTTCAAATTTTAAGCCTGCCTTACCTTTCTTTTGGGGATAAACTCCTCTTGGTCATGTATTATCCTTTTTATATGTTGTTAGGTTTGATTTTCTAAAAGTTTATTTACAGTTTAATTTTCTATGTTCATAAAGCCTTTTTTCCCCCTTTAATGTCTTTGTCTGATTTTGGTGTTAGGTGATGCTTGCCTCAAAGAATTTCTTGGAAAATATTTTGTTCTCTTTAATTTTCTGGAAAAGTTTGCATAGAATTGGCATTATTTCTTCCTTAAATGTTTGGTAGAATTTACCAGTAAAGCCAGTGGGACCTAGAGTTTTCTTTGTGGAAAGATTTTAAACTGTGAATTTAATTTCTTTAATAGATAAAGAGCTACTCAGTAGTCTGTTGTGTACTGTTGTATACAGAGCGACCCTCCACAGATTTCATATATCCAGAGTTCTCTCTCTGTGTAGCTTTCTGTCTCATATTTTGTCCTGCCAATTCTAATTCACTTGGTCTCCACCACTTCTTAGCTGCGTTTCCTTAGAGTCTGCTGAGTCTGCTCAGTCATAGAGTCTGCTGAGTTATCCCTGCATTTTCCCTCTTTGTGCCATGGCTTGGAAAGTCTCTTAGGTCATTAGGCTGGAGCAATTATAGGGCTCACGTCATTTGTTTTGCATCTCTCATCATCATCTATTGTCTACTGTCTTGCAAACCATAATTTCATTTATTTATTTGCTTTTGGTCATGTTGAGTGGGAGGGTGGTCCTTCTTCATTCTGGACATAAGCAGAAGTCTTATTCAAGTTACCCTACTTTTGAAATCTGAAACACAAGTTTCTTCCACTGTAACTGTTCTTTGACTTCATCAAGAATTCTATTCTTTGAACTCTTGATTTTCTTCTATTAACTCTTTCCCAGCTTATTTTTTATTACTTTCTTATACGGCCTATAACCATTACCCATTAGTTCATCTGTTCTCTTGTCAGTAAACATAATATGATTAAACTCTTGCTTCTCTGAGTAGCGCATACTCAGTAATACCTAATCTCTAGATCAGTTTTTTTAGTTTGCTTTAACAGTTCTCACACCCAGCTGTTTGGTAGCCATAAGTAAAAATCTCAACTCTCTGGATAGTGCCATCACAAACTCATGGTTAACTCATAACTAAAAAGTGACTGGGCTGATATTTGAACCCAGGCTGTCTAGTTTCAGTGTCTGTATTCTTAACTTCTACCCAACAAAGAAACTTGCAAAAAAAATGTATATATATATATATATATATACACACACACACACATATATATGTATATATATAAACCTATTTCACTTATGCATGTGGAAACTAAAATCCTAAATAAAAAATAAATCCAGCAATGACTGTGTGTACATACATACATTTATGTGTATATTGGGTATGTACCCATAAAATAGTTGTCTTAATATTGGGTTCATCCCACCAATAGGTAGTTAGCATTAAAAAATTATTGAATACAATAAAGAAGAGGTAGGTTAATGGAAAAACCATTAACATATCAAATTGCAGATTAGAACACTCAGTATAATAGATATGTCAGTTCTTCCACAGATTAATGGTTAGATTCGATGCATTCTGAAACGTAGTTTTGACAACATGGTTCTAAAATCTAGTGGAAGAACCAGGGACTTTTAAACAACAAGGTGGGAAATTTTATTTGCCAGCTATGAAAACTTGGTATAAATATCCAATTATTAAATCAATGTTAGATAGTCATATTGATAAATCATAAATCAGTGGAATAAATTAGCACAGAAAAAGACACATACATGAACACTTGTTATCTGAAAAAGAACAAACAATACAAATCAGTGGGAAAAGAATAGACTATTTAGCAAATGGTGCTAGGATAATTAGCTATCAAATAGGAAAGAAAAAATAATAAAGATACCTTTTTCACATATATAGAAGAAAACATCTGCAGGTTGATTGAAGAAGTAAATTCTCTTTAAACTTTCAGAAAAAAATTTAAGAGGGTATCTTCATGATCTCAGGATAGGGAAAGATTTCTTCAACAGATATAAACATTTTTGACTAGAAGAAAATACATACAATTAGAGTATTTTAGAGATAAAAGCTTGGATATTGTAAAAGACATCACCAATAAGTGACTAGCCCAGCTGAAGAAAGGGAGAATGTATTTACTAGTAAATATGACTGAGAATTGATTAGCCTGTCCAAAATTTAGAAAGATCTTTCACAAACAAAAATAAATTCATACTAATAGAAAAATGGTTAAAGAATATGACTAGGCCATTTACAAAAAAATAAAATTGAAGAACTAAAAAAAACGAAAAATGACAGTCTCCTCAGTAATTCAGTAAATGCAAATTAAACAATAGTGTGATAAGTACATATTGAATGAATGAAGGAAATAGTAGATTTAAATTATAGTAAAATTTTCTTCAGATTAAAGTCAATCTCTGAGGATTGAATGTGTTTTCCTCAGTAATCCATAATTGACTTCTGAACCTATTTTAATCACTGAGAACTCAGATTTAGTATTTTTTCTTATTTGAAAACCCTACTGGGCGGGGGGGCGGGGGAGTGGGAATGTGGTTTGTATTGGAATTACTATATCCATTACCATAACTCCAGCCTCTTTTTAAGACTCACAGGGAAGAAGAGCAACAGGCAGAAATTAGATCCTATATGGGTGTAAAATTGTAGTTCTGTGTGTCAAGTAACTATCTTAAAAGTTCTGTGGGTAACAATAAAATATGTGGATAATTTCTTTTAAACTCAATAAAAAGTTAACCATTTACAGTATCAGTACTCCATGATTGTTTCTTTACCAGAATCACGTTTGTCATATTTCTCCACTAAATTATGTGTATTTTTAAGGAAGAAAACTATTATCTGAAGTTCCCAACATAGAGTGTATGTACTACCTGTGTGCATTATTATATATACATTTTTAAAACTTACGTAGTTTGAATTCCATACATATGTATATGTAGTTATGCATAACATATGTAGCATAACAGAAAAGTAAAGAAAACAAATATAAAGCTAAGTGAATGATTACAAAGTTCATACTCCTATAACTGCAACTTAGGTCAAGAAATAGAACATTTCTTGGGCACCTGTATGGCTCAGTGAGTTGAGCGTCCGAGTAGTTCATGGGTCTTGTGGTCAGTGAGTTTGAGGCCCCCCACCGTCCAGCACTTTGCTGACAGCTCAGAGCCTGGAGCCTGCTTCCCAGTCTGTGTCTCCCTGTCTCTGCCCCTCCCCTGCTCATGCTCTCTCAAAAGTGAATAAACATTAAAAAAAAAAAATTAGAAAAAAAAAAAGAAATAGAACATTTCCAGGTTCGCTTCTCTTCAAAGGTAATTGAAGATAATCAGTATCTTTAATTTGCCTATGTTTGAGCTTTATGTAAATGGAATCATAAGCTGTGTATTCTTGTTTTTGGCTCCTTTAACATTAATTATGTCTTTGAGATTTACCCACATTCTTGCGTGTAGATGTAGCTTGTTCATTTTCTCTGCCATAAAATATTCCAGTTTTAAATCTATCACATTTATCTGTTTTTCTTTTGATGGATAATTGCAGTTTCTGTTTGGAGGCCATTGAGAATAATGCTGTTATCAACATTTTTTTCATGGTCCTTGGTGCTCAAGTGTACACATTTTGGTTATGTATATTCTTAGGAATTATATATATGTTTAATTTTAAAGTTGTACTAATTAATATCCCCACCAGTAGTATATGAGAGTTCTAATTATTTTACGTTGTTACCAACATGTTTTCTAACTTTAGCTCTTTATTGTCATTTTAATTTGTATTTTCCTGATGCCTAATGAGGTTGAGCAGCTTTTCTATGTTTATTGGGCCTCTGAGTAACCTTTATGTGAAGTGTCCATTCATGTCTCCTTCCACTTTTCCATAAGGTTGTCTTCCTTTAATTGACAGCTCTTGTATATTCTAGATACAAGACTTTTGTCTGTTACATGTGTTGGAAATATCTTCTCCATGTTTGTGTCTTGTATTTTTACTCTCTTAAAAGTCTCTTTTTGTTAAACAAAAGTTCTTAATTTTAATGTAGTTCAGTTTATCAGTTTTTTTCATTTATGGCTAGTGCTTTTTGTGTTCTGATTAAAAAAATATTCCCTACCCTAAGATTTTAAGATATTCTCTTTGTTCTTGTTTAGAATTTGTTTTGATATTCACAGATCTTCATTTCGTCTAGAATTGATTTTTATGTGTTTTATTTTTTATGAGGATATCCAGTTGACCTAGACCAATTTAAAAAAGATTATTATTTCCCCCTCATTGTAATTCAGGTATTCTGTATGACATGAATATATTTTTGTATTGCCTGTTCTCTTCAATTCGTCAATTTTATTATTATTGTTTTTAATTTATTTTAAGAGGGAGAGAGAGCAAGAGTAAGTGAGCAGGGGAGAGCAGGGAGAGAGAGATAATCCCAAGCAGGCTTCGTACTGCCAGCACAAAGCCTGACATGGGACTTGAACCCACGAACCTTGAAATCATGACCTGAGCTGAAATCGAGTTGAACACTCAACCAACTGAGCCACCCAAGCTCCCCTGTTTGAGTCTTTTAGATATATTCCTAGATAATTGTGGGGTTTTTTTGTATAGTATTGTAAATGATATCTTTTATTTTCTAACTTTGTTGCCAGTATATAGAAATATAATTATTTTTTTTGACCTTGTATCCAAAAACCATGCTAAAGGTTATTATTCTCTCTCTCTCTGTTTTAAATGTTTATTTATTTTGAGAAAGAGAGTGAGAGAGCATGAGCATGCATACAAGCAAGGGAGAGGCAGAGAGATAGAGGGAGAGAGAGAATCCCAAGCAGGCTCTGCACTAGCAGGGCAAAGCCTGGTGCAGGGCTTGATCCTACAACCAGGAGATCATGACCCAAACCGAAATCAAGGGTCAGTTGCTTAACCGACTGAGCCATCTAGGCACCCCTAAAGGTCATTATTCTAAGAATTTATCAATGTGTTCTCTGGGATCTACCTATACCTACACACTCATAACTATTGATAATGACAGGTGATTTTTTTTCCTTTTCTGTCTTTATACCTTTTATTTTTATTGTATTAATAATTGCATAAACTTAGACTGCCAGTAGAGTATGACTAAATATCAAGATAATTTGTCATTTTGTCATTACCAATTTCCAAGGGAAAGTTTTCAACATCTCATTCTTAAGTATGATGTTTGCTGTGTGTTTGTATAGGAATCTGTTATTGTATTAAGGAAATTAATTGCTATTCTTACATTCTGGAGGCTTTATCATGAATATATCTTAAATTTTAATCATATGCTTTAACAGTAGCTTTTGAGATGATCGTATTTGTTGATCTTTTTTATGAGTTTATTTTCAATTTCTTTGGAGTGGGCTTATCTTTATTATTTCCTTCACCTGACATTCTTTTGGTTTAATTTCCTTTTCTTCTGACTTCTTGGAATGGACTTATAGTTCATTAATTTAAGGCATTTTTTTCTAGTATGTGCAACTAAAAGCTATGAATTTCTTTTTGAGCAAGTTTTGAGTTACTATATTTTCACTGTCAGATCAAAATACATTTAAATTTGTTTTGTAATTCCTCCTGTGACCTCTGGATTATTAAATAGTAATTTCCGACTTGCATGCACCGCGCAAACACCCAACACTGTGCTTCTGTGGATCCATTCCTCCAATGGGTCTGCGTGCCTCCATCCGGGTGCTGCAGGGCCCCTCCCACAGGGGACCACCCATGGCCAAACGAGCGAAGCCTGCCCCTCCTGACCCTGTGCACCTTGCAGATCCACCCCAGCTGTTACGCCAGATCCCATAGAAGAAGCACCACAAGCGTGGCAGTGTGCAAGTAGCCCAGACAGGGGCCACACCACTCCACAGTGAGTCCTGCCCCTGGGAGAGGGAAGATAAGGTACACACCAGTCTGACTGTGGCCCCAGCCGTGGGCTGGGGACATATATTGGGTCTGACTGCAGCCCCACCCACCAACACAAATTACTCCAGAGAGCACAGGGGAAGTGCCCTGCAGTTGGAAGCCACCCCAGGGACTACCCAAAATGATGAAAGAACTCTCCTCAAAAGAAACTCCAGGAAGTAGCAACAGCTAACAAATTGATCAAAAACGATTTAAGCAATATAACGGAACATGGATTTAAAATAATAGTCATAAAATTAATCGCTGGGCTTGAAAAAAGTATAGAGGACAGCAGAGAATCTATTGATACAGAGATCAAGGGACTAAGAAACAGTCAGAAGGAGCTAAAAAATGCTATAAATGAGGTGCAAAATAAAGTGGAGGTGACCACAGTTTGGATTGAAGAGGCAGAGGAGAGAATAGGTGAATTAGAAGATAAAATTATGGAATAAGAGGAAGCTGAGAAAAAGAGAGAGAAAAAAATCCAGGAGTATGAGGGGAGAATTAGAGAATGAAGTGATGCAATGAAACGGAACAATATCCATATAATAGGAATTCCAGAAGAGGAAGAGAGAGAGAAAGGGGCTGAAGGTGTACTTGAAAAAATCATAGATGAGAACTTCCCTGATCTGGGGAAGGAAAAAGGCATTGAAATCCCTTCAGACATAACTTGAATCGATCTTCTGCATGACATATCACAGTCAAACTGGCAAAATACAATAAAGAGAAAATTCTGAAAGCAGCTAGGGATAAACACGTTCTAACATATAAAGGGAGACCGATAAGACTAGTGATGGATCTATCTACTGAAACTTGGCAGGCCAGAAAGGAATGGCAGGAAATATTCAATGTGATGAACAGAAAAAATATGCAGCTGAGAATCCTTTATCCAGCAAGTCTGTCATTTAGAATAGAAGGAGAGATAAAGGTCTTCCCAAACAAACAAAAACTGAAGGAATTCATCACCACTAAGCCAGCCCTACAGGAGATCCAAAGGGGGATTCTGTGAGTGAAATGTTGCAAGAACCACAAAGTACCAGAGACATCACTACAAGCATGAAACTTACAGACATTACAATGACTCTAAACCCATATCTTTCTATAATAACACTGAATGTAAATGGACTAAATGCTCCAACCAAAAGACAAAGGGTATCAGAATGGATAAAAAAAACCAAGACCCATCATCTATTTGCTGTCTACAAAAGACTCATTTTAGACCTGAGGACACCTTCAGATTGATAGTGAGGGGATGGAGAACTATCTATCATGGACCTGGAACTCAAAAGAAAGCTGGAGTAGCCATACTTATATCAGACAAACTAGACTTTAAATTAAAGGCTGGAACAAGAGATGAAGAAGGGCATTATATAATAATTACAGGTCTATCCATCAGGAAGAGCTAACAATTATAAATGTCTATGCACTGAACATGGAAGCCCCCAAATATATAAAAGAATTAATCACAAACTTAAGCAACTTTATTGATAAGAATGTGGTAATTGCAGGGGGCTTTAATACTCCACTTACATCAATGGATAGATCATCTAGACATAGGATCAATAAAGAAACAAGGGCCCTGAATAATACATTGGATCAGATGGACTGGACAGATATAGTTAGAACTCTGCATCCCATAGCAACAGAATATACTTTCTTCTTGAGTGCACATGGAACCTTCTCCAAGATAGATCACATACTGGGTCACAAAACAGCCCTTCATAAGTATACAAGAATTGAGATCATACCATGCATACTTTCAGACCACAATGCTATGAAGCTTGAAATCAACCACAGGAAAAAGTGAAAAACCTCCAAAAGCATGGAGGTTAAAGAACACCCTACTAAAGAATGAATGGCTCAACCAGGCAATTAGAGAAGAAATTAAAAACTATATGGAAACAAATGAAAATACAACAATCCAAACGCTTTGGGATGCAGCGAAGGCAGTCCTGAGAGGAAAATACATTGCAATCCAGGCCTATCTCCAGAAACAAGAAAAATCCCAAATACAAAATCTAACAGCACACCTAAAGGAAATAGAAGCAAAACAGCAAAGACACCCCAAACCCAGCAGAAAAAGAGAAATAATAAAGATCAGAGCAGAAATAAACAATATAGAATCTAAAAAAACTGTAGAGAAGATCAATGAAACCAAGAGTTGGTGTTTTGAAAAAAGAAACAAAATCGATAAACCTCAGCCACGCTTCTCAGAAAGAAAAGGGAGATGACCGAAATAGATAAAATCATGAATGAAAATGGAATTATTATAACCAATCCCTCAGAAATGCAAGCAATTATCAAGGAATACTATGAAAAATTATATGCCAACAAACTGGACAACCTGGAAGAAATATACAAATTCCTAAGCACCCACACACTTCCAAAACTCAAACAGGAATAAATAGAAAACTTGAACAGACCCATAACCCGCAAAGAAATTGAATCACTTATCAAAAATCTCCCAACAAATAAGAGTCCAGAACCAGATGGCTTCCCAGGGGAATTCTACCAGACATTTAAAGCAGAGATAATACCTATCCTTCTCAAGCTGTTCCAAAAAATAGAAAGGGAAGGAAAACTTCCAGACTCATTCTATGAAGCCAGCATTACTTTGATTCCTAAACCAGACAGAGACCCAGCACAAAAAAGACAACTACAGGCCAATATTCCTGATGAATGTGGATGCAAAAATTCTCAATAAGAGAGTAGCAAATAGAATTCAACAGTATTTAAAAAGAATTATACACCATGACCAAGTGAGATTCATACCTGGGCTGCAGGGCTGGTTGAACATTCGCAAATCAATCAATGTGATACATCACATTAATAAAAGAAAAGAAAAGAACCATGTGATCCTGTCAATCGATGCAGAAAAAGCCTTTGACAAAATTCAGCATCTTTCTTAATAAAAATCCCCGATGGTGTGCCTGGGTAGCTTGGTCGGTTGAGTGACCGACTTCGGCTCAGGTCATGATCTCATGGTTTATGAGTTCAAGCCCCGCGTCAGGCTCTGTGCTGACGGCTCAGAGCCTGGAGCCTGCTTCTGATTCTGTGTCTTCCTCTCTCTCCCCCTCCCCTACTCATGCTCTGTCTCTCTGTCTGTCTCAGAAATAAATAAACATTAAAAAAAATTTTTTTTTAATTAAAAAAATAAAACCCCCCGAGAAAGTTGGGATTTAGAAGGTACATACTTAAACATCATAAAAGCCATTTATGAAAAGCCCACAGCTAATATCATCCTCAATGGGGAAAAACTGAGAGCTTTTTCCCTGAGATCAGGAACATGACAGGGATGTCCACTCTCCCCTCTGTTGTTTAACATTGTATTGGAAGTGCTAGCATCAGCAGTCAGACAACAGAAGGAAATCAAAGGCATCAAAATTGACAAGGTGAAGTCAAGCTTTCACTTTTGGCAGATGACATGATATTATACACGGAAAACCCAATAGACTCCACCAAAAGTCTGCTAAAACTGATACGTGAATTCAGCAAAGTCGCAGGGTACAAAATCAATGTACAGAAATCGGTTGCATTCTTATACACTAGTAATGAAGCAACAGAAAGACAAATAAAGAAACTAATCCCATTCACAATTGCACTAAGAACTATAAAATACCTAGGAACAAACCTAACCAAAGATGTAAAAGATCTGTATGCTGAAAACTATAGAAAGCTTATGAAGGAAATTGAAGAAGATATAAAGAAATGGAAAAACATTCTGTGCTCATGGATTGGAAGAATAAACATTGGTAAAATGTCAATACTACCCAAAGCTATCTACACATTCAGTGCAATCCCAATCAAAATTGCACCAACATTCTTCTCAAAGCTAGAACAAGCAATCCTAAAATTTGTATGGAACCACAAAAGGCCCCGAATATCCAACATAATTTTAAAGAAGAAGACCAAAGCAGGAGGCATCACAATCCCAGACTTTAGCCTCTACTACAAAGCTGTAATCATCAAGACAGCATGGTACTGGCACAAAAACAGACACATAGACCAATGGAATAGAATAGAAACCCCAGAACTAGACCCACAAACGTATGGCCAACTAATCTCTGACAACACAGGAAAGAATATCCAATGGAAAAAAGACAGTCTCCTTAACAAATGGTGCTGGGAGAACTGGACAGCAACATGCAGAAGATTGAAACTAGACCACTTTCTTACACCATTCACAAAAATAAACTCAAAATGGATAAAGGACCTGAATGTGAGACAGGAAACCATCAAAACCCTAGAGGAGAAAGCAGGAAAAGACCTCTCTGACCTCAGCTGCAGCAATTTCTTTCTTGACACATCCCCAAAGGCAAGGGAATTAAAAGCAAAAATGAACTATTGGGACCTCATCAAGATAAAAAGCTTCTGCACTGCAAAGGAAACAATCAACAAAACCACAAGGCAACCAACGGAATGGGAAAAGATATTTACAAATGACATATGAGACAAAGGGCTAGTATCCAAAATCTCTAAAGAGCTCACCAAACTCCACACCTGAAAAACAAATAATCCAGTGAAGAAATGGGCAGAAAACATGAATAGACACTTCTCTAAAGAAGACATCCAGATAGCCAACAGGCACATGAGAAGATGCTCAACATCGCTCCTCATCAGGGAAATACAAATCAAAACCACACTCAGATATCACCTCACGCCAGTCAGAGTGGCTAAAATGAACAAATCAGGAGACTATAGATGCTGGTGACGATGTGGAGAAACAGGAACCCTCTTGCAGTGTTGGTGGGAATGCAAACTGGTGCAGCCACTCTGGAAAACAGTGTGGAGGTTCCTCAAAAAATTTAAAATAGACCTACCCTATGACCCAGCAATAGCACTGCTTGGAATTTACCCAAGGGATACAGGAGTGCTGATGCATAGGGGCACTTGCACCCCAATGTTTATATCAGCACTTTCAACAATAGCCAAATTATGGAAAGAGCCTAAATGTCCATCAACTGATGAATGGATAAAGAAATTGTGGTTTATATACACAGTGGAATACTATGTGGCAATGAGAAAGAATGAAATATGGCCATTTGTAGCAACGTGAATGGAACTGGATAGTGTTATGCTAAGTGAAATAAGTCATAGAGAGAAAGATATATACCATATGGTTTCACTCTTATGTGGATCCTGAGAAACGTAACAGAAGACCATGGCAGCGGGGAAGGAGAAAAAAAAAAGAGGTTAGAGAGGGAGGGAGCCAAAACAAGAGACTCTCAAAAACTGAGAACAAACTGAGGGTTGATGGGGTTGGGAAGGAGGGGAGAGTGGGTGATGGGTATTGAGGAGGGCACCTGTTGGGATGAGCACTGGGTGTTGTATGGAAACCAATTTAATAATAAATTTCATATTTTAAAAAAGTAAATTCTGAACTTCAAAACGTATTAAAATTTTTCCTTAATGTTTTTTAGTTTTTAATTCCAGCTTAATTGTGCTGTTGTCAGTTACATGCTCTCTTTGGCTTCGGCCTTTTTGAAAGTTGAGATTTTCTCTATTGCCAGTAAATTATCAGTTTTAAATGGCCCATGTGATCTTGAAAGAATTGGTTTTGTACATTTTAACTGTGTTCTATTGTATGTTTTCTTGATGTGAATAAAAATATTAATCACCTTGTGCTTGCTGAGAGCACTTGGTTTTATTCCAGTCCTTCATTTCTATTATCTCTTGCTCACTCCTGTTTAATTCATAATCTTTGTCCTGCTGTTTCTCTTCCATGTGGAGGTTTGTCCTGGAACAGAATTTCAGTCTGTTTTCACTATTCTAAAAATGATGGCTACAGTTTATCTTTTCAGCTCTTTTCACTTCTAGTAGCAGGGGAAGAAAAAAAAAAGTGGAGAGTATCTTTTTTACTTTTGCTAACCTGAAGAGTAAGCCAGGAGAGATTGAGAATTAAATTTATGAAACCCGAAGAATTAGTTCTTTTCAGATATTCTTTTTACCATTGGCAATAGTTGGTTGGGTTATGTGTATAGAAGGGCCTCTTTCTTAAATTTCAAAAACGTGCTGAAATTGAGGATTCATTTTGAGAAACAGTGAAGACTAGCAGTCTTGCATTGGATATCTCAGGTAAGCTACCTTAGTTGTAATTTTTAAATGTTGAACATTAGCCAATAAACTATAGACTTTTTTTGTTCCTTTTTCAGATCAACGGCTAAATGAAGTGCTTAGGCGATATCAAATGGAAGATTTTTCCAAATATTCATTGGTACAGGTATGTAAATTAGTTAAGGTCTAATGATCTAGGTTCCAGTTTGGTTGTAAATATAATTACATAAATAAATTCTATTTAGGATTATTTTCATGTGCGGTTGCCTATAGCACTTTGAAATTTTGCTTACAACTTTGATTCTTATAAGGAGGAAGAAAAGCTTGTTTTTACTTAATGAATACAAATTCTTTAACCATAGAAATTGACTTTTTTTTTTCAGAGTTAGCGCTTACATATTACGTATAATGTTAAAATGTCTGGGTTCTAAAATGAGAATTCATTGACATTTTGAAACATCCTAAAATCTTTTCTTAAGATACATTATAGTAGTAAGTTTTAACTTGGAATTCTCATAAATTATGGCAAGCAAAAGCGAATTCAAAACAGTAAACAATATATGGTATTGTTTTTAATATTTCTTTCCTTGGGTACATGTTCTTATTTAAATATTCTGTTAAAAAATTTTTTGAGCACTAAGGCATACTTATTGCTGAGTTACACAATATTAAAAGAAAAACAGTAGCTCCTACATTAGTGATAGCTCCCTACTGAATTAATAAGGAAGTGTTTTGCTTTTAACATAAATGAATCTTACAATTAAAACATATTGTTTTTAAGATATTGAAAAGGAAGTTGTGTTTAAGAAATTAAAAAGGAATAGTTTATCTGGTTGACCTGAATATACTTATAAATATTTTCTTTAGCGTATTGACATTTAGCCTACTACTCTGTGTTTTTATTTACAAAGACCAGACTCAGAGTCCAGAGGGTCTTAAAACTATCCATCTGCTATGTTAATAACCATATTGTGTTTTTTATGTTACTTTGTTACCCATCCTTAACTAGGAATGTTATCATTTAGATGGTAGAGAATCTTTCATAATATAGTAGCCTCTAAATTTTGCCCAGATTCTTAGGTTCTTTTTCTTCTGCTTAATGTCTCATAGAATATGCCTGAAAGGAGGATTCAAACAAAGATTGATTTTAAAGCCTGAGAGGATCTCTGGGCATGATATTATATCTGCTGTACACTGTGGCTGACTCGATTATGAAAGATTGTTTTACCAGATAAAACACGAGGTAGCCTTTTAGATGCACCTGCCTTGTACATTGTGATTATAATTAAAGCCTCATGAGAACATGCAAAGTATGGTAAAGTTTTATTTAATAGTGTACTCTTTGGTGAAATTATAGTTCATTTCGTTTTCTAAAGGTACATGTTCTTCTTTTACGGATACTATTCTTATAGTCACACAATCAAATCTTGATTCTTATCTCATAGTTTTGATAGTAGTACACTGTTACTGCCTAAGATTCTTCTGCAGTTCACCTCTTCAGAACATGTTGCTGTTGCTGTCTCAAAACACCAATCTCCATGGGTCTTGCCTTTCACTACGTAGTTTGCAGTAATGAAAAAGGAGGTAGTAGGAGAGCATGAGAGGGGAATTAATTTGCTTTCTAGCAATATGGTCCATATCCTTAGCCATATGCAGTGCATTCTTTGGTTCTTCACCCCCAGAAAAGTTATTCTGGTTTGTGAAAAAAATGTTCAGGAACAATTGTTTTTATTTATTTATTTTCTGTTTGTAGTAAAGGAAGACGTAGAAGTAGGAGGAAACCATTATCAAAGGTTATGTGAGACCCAGGAGCACTGACTGAGATCTCTTGTCACTAACTTTAGTGATTGCCACTAGCAGCAGAAATCCTTCATAAATTTACATTTGCCGTTTTTGTCCAACTGTATTTCCCAGGTGCCTAAAACAATTCTTGTTAATAGATGCTCAATAAATAATTGTTGAATGAATGAAGCAATTATATCTTTCCTTTCCTCCTACCTACTTATCTTCCAGTATCATTTGAGTTTTATAGCCAAGTAAAAGTGGAATTGTAAAAAGTCATGATCAGCTTGTGAAACACATATAGTTCATGCTTTTTAGTTCTGTATTTTCAAGATAAAATCCCAATGAAATGCCCTCCTCCTTCCTCATGCTAGGTAAATTGCCAGGACTTGTGTTAAATGAACATACTTTATGAAACTTTTCTAATGTTGGAAAAATAAAGCTGCAGGATCTTGATAATTTATTTCTTGTATTTTAAGTTGGAATTTCAAACTTGATTTTCTATAGATACTATGTTATAAGTGATAGTTAAAATTCCTTAGTGCTATCATTATATAAGGATCATTTAGACTTTCCTTGGATCAAATAAGTTTTGTGAATTGCCTTAAGATGTTTTGTATCGTATGATTTCTTAGGGAAATAAATAGCAACTAGTTTCTTGAATGATATTTTCAGGGTTGTTGTGAAATCTAGTTGTCTTCCTTTGATTATTTTGTGTTTTCTACATAAATAAAAAGTATTTCAAGTGACATTGCTCTTTGAGAGTATAGTAGTGGGCACTGGATGACAGGTGTTAAAAGATTTTATTCAAGAAGGTGGGAAATTTCCCTCTTTTCCCAATACTTTGTTCCTACCTTTTTTTTGCCCCCCTTACATGTCTTTCCTCACATGTAGGCTAGTTATGCCTCTGTGCCATAACAGTACATGCGTGTACTGAGGGATGAATGTTTGGGTCTCTTCATAGTTGCTGGAGGGATAAGGTAGAATATTAAAAATAAGTTTATTTTCTCCAAAAACTCTCTTGAAAATATCTTCCTTTTCTAGTTTGGGACAACTCTACTCCTTCTGCTCGAACCCAAAATTAAAGTTAAATTGACATATAGTCTAGCCAGGAAAGAAATGGAACACATAAACTGACATAAACTATGTCAATAAACATAAAAGCATAGTGCCAAGAAGGTATGAGCTGGTTCTGAAAGGGAGAGACAGTCATGGTGCAAATGTATTCATTGATTTAACAACCATTAATTTATTTTTCTAAGTTTGTTTATTCCTTGAGAGCACATGCACACAAGTGGGAGAGAGAGAATCCCAAGCAAGCTCCGCACTGTCTGCACGGACAGAGCCCTATGAGGGACATGAACTCACGAACCGCAAGATGAAATTAAGAGTTGAAATCAAGAGTTGAACACTTAACCCACTGAGCCACCAGGCGCCTCAGCAAACATTAATTTATTAACTCACCAAATCTTGCATTGCATGTGTGTGCTGGGTAAGCTTTGGGGATAGAGCTATGACTATGACAAAGCATCCTATTTCCATGGAAGAGATATAAGTGAATAATTAAGTAATTAATACTGCTATCTTATGTGAAAAAAATAAACAAGGTGCTAAAGTAGAAATTACCACGTATACAGTATAGTAGTGATGTTTGTGGCTGAGATCTATTTTTGGTAGAATGTTCAGAGCAGTCTTCTCTACGGCAGTAGTATTCAACTTAGCGCTGAAAGTTGAAGAAGGAGCCAGAGAAGTGGACCAAAAAGAGGCCCTAAAGCAGGAAAAAATTTGATTATGCTTGCATAATGTATGGGAACTGGTCTCAACTGTAATCAAATAGTAGTTATTTGAAAATACATTGAAAGGGACAGGAGGGCTACTCCTGTTGATCATGTGTTTAAAAATACAAGACTCAATAGATAAAATATAACAAACCACCTGTACTATTTGAATTGAGTCAACTTACTGGCTTTCTAGGCTAGCACTGTCTGATGGAAAACTTACTGTTTTGATGGAAATGTTATATAATCTTGTGCTGTCCAAAATGGTAGCCACTGATCACATGGGACTTTGGAGCACTTTAAATGAAGCTAGTACGACTGTTAGATGATTCATTTAATTTTCATTTTGTTTATTTTTGAGAGGGAAAGAGCAAGTGAGCACACAAATGAACAAGGGGCAGAGAGAGGATCCCACAAGGGGCAGAGAGAGAGAGAGAGAAAGAGAGAAGTGGGGCTTACCCGGGGCTTGTGTTTTACCCGAAGTGGGGCTCATGTTCAACCCAAAGCAGGGCTTGTGCTCACCTGATGCAGAACTCGAACTCACCCTAAATGGGGCTCGAGCTCACAAACTGTGAAATCATGACCTAAGCTGAAGTCAGATGCTTAATGACTGAGTCACCCAGGCACCCTATTTAATTTTCATTTTAAATAAATAAAATTTAAATAGATGCGTGTGGCTTGTGCCTATTGTATTGGACAGTGCAGTTGTAGACTCTCCATTTGCTGAATGAAACCTTGTTGATTTTGCATCATCCCATGATGATGTTAGAAAATCAATGACCGTAGCACTTTAAAAAGAGCCATTTGTAAGAGTTTAGCAATTTCTTACACTCTACATTAATAAAGTGATAAATGATGAAAATCAGTCTCTTCACGATATGAATCATACGCTACAACACCCTTAAAATGTGCAACAATAGGGGCACCTGGGTGGCTTAGTCGGTTAAGTGGCCGACTTAGGCCCAGGTCATGATCTCACAGTTTGTGAGTTTGAGCCCCATGTCAGGCTCTGTGCTGACAGCTCAAAGCCTGGAGCCTGCTTCAGATTCTGTCTCTCCCTCTCTCTCTGCTCCTCCCCTGCTTACACTCTGTCCCTCTCTCTCAAAAATAAACAAACATTAAAAAAGTAAATAAAATGTGAAGAAACATTTTCACAAAATGCTAGTCAGCTTGTATTTTCTTCCAAAGGATGGCAGAAAGGATGTCATTAACATATTTGATAGCCAGAGATATAGTTTAAAATCAGGGGCACAAAATTAAACATTCAGAATTATAATTAGAATATTTAGAGAGTGTATAGTTTCCTCAGAGGAAGAAAAGTGTCCAGAAAATTTGTCTACCCAACTATAATTCAATATTATTGGCATTCCTTCTGTGATATACTCTGACCATCATCACAGGAAGTCATCTTGGGATAAAAATAAGTAGAAATTACTTGTACAGTATCCATTTTTCAAGATTCAAGATATATAAAATTCTGTATATATTGCTTTTATTTAGTGTAATTTATTTAAATTTTGTTTAGGAAATATAAAAAGAATATAAATGCTTTTAATTATTTTTATGGTGAGAATAACAATGTATAGAATTGTCAGATCCCTATGTTGTACACCTGAAACTAAACATGTCAATTATATTTCAATTAAAATATATATATAAATAAATAACACATATGAATATGGTAATACATATATGTAAATTCTTTTTTTTTTAATTTTATTTTTTTAAGTAATTTCTACACCCAATTTAGGGCTCAAACCTACAACCCTGAGATCATGACTCACACTCTCCACTGACTGAGAGAGCCAGGTGCCCTTATGTAAATGCTTGTGTAGTTGATATCAATCTTACCCTCCCAACTTGATTTTTTTCCACTAGATCTTGAATTATTAAGTCCTACGTACTTTTATTCTAAAAGTTTCACTAGCAAGTGGGAAAGGATTACTGAATGTATATTATTATTCTATGAAAATTTTTTATATTTTGTTTTATTATGTTTATCTTTATAATCGTATCATTTTTTCAGCTTATTTATTTTGAGAGAGAGAGAGTGCAAGCAAGGCAGAGACAGAGAGGGAGACAGAGAATCCCAAGCAGGCCTGAAGTGGGACTCATGAATCATGGGATCATGACCTGAGCCCAAATCAAGAGTTGTACTCTTAGCCAACTGAGCCAACCAGGTGCCCTTAGGATCATAATTTTTATGATTTGGATTATTGGTCCTTTATTCGTAGGTTGGCATTTTATTAGCAACTATCATTAGAAAATAGTTTCAGAGCAGTGTCTTTATAGAATTCAGTTTAACCAATATATGTTGAGCACCTCCTCTATGTAAGGCACTATGCCAGGAGCTTTAGTGCTATGAAAATGTGTATCATAATACTACCATTTCATAGGGACCTAAAGACTAAGAAATATGGGTTTGAGAAAAATGTTAAATAACATATTTAACATATTATTATTATTATTCGTATCTTAACCTGAAAAGGCATATTATTCGTATCTTAACCTGAAAGCCAAAAATGAGTATCACAGGGAAAAAGGTGATCATATATAGTTGGAGAGATCAGGGAAAGTTTCCTGAAGGATGTAGCATGTTTGATGAGTACTGAAAAGTAGCTAAGATTTTAAAAGAACTTCAATGGGGGCTAAAAGAAGAGGTAGTGGAGTATTTAGGGAGTAAAACATACTTCATTTTTTCAAAGTGTGTTTGGCGTATATGGAGAAGTAATGGAAAATAACATTCGAAAGGATAGATTGTATTTGCATCGTAGAGGGCCTTGAATGGTTAAATTGAGGAGTTTGGACTTAATTTAGTAAACACTAGGAGATTACTAAATATTGTTTAAAAGAATGATAAAGTGGAGTGAAACATGGTAAGAGTAACAATTAGGAAACTTCTAATTGATGGGTGGGAGGTTAATGAGAGCTTGAATTATTATTTTGTAGACTGCCATCCATCTCTAGCTATCAGTCTTAACATTGGTAGTTGATTTGATATTTATAAAAATTCCTAAGAAATTTGAGAAATAATATTTTTAAGGTTTGAACCACTTAGTTATCCCAAGAAGATTTTAACTAACTTTTGGACAATTGAAAGTTAAACTATCTCTTGCCCCTTAATTAATTCTTTAATAAACACAATAACTATTTTTTAATACTCTAGGATTGAATAAATCCCTCTCTGAAATTGCATAGACTACTGGATTCATTTATTCTTTAATCCATCAGGATTCTCCCTGGAAGGTTACCTTTTCTTTTTGTCTAATTCATCTTACAGTTCTGGATCCATGTAAACATGTCTACTGAGGCTTTATATTTTGAGAGCTAATCCTTCCCACGTTGGTTGAAAGCTCATAACATATACCTTGGTTAGCCAATAGATTTTCCCCCATATTAAGAAAAAAAAAAAAAGAAAAAAAAATAGCCAAGATTTATTAACAGCTTTCTACATGTCAGGAATTATGCTAAACACTTTATATAACATTATTCCTTATTAAATTTACATATTTCTTATATATTCTTCAGTATAGTTAATTTTTCAGTAAAGTTATAGCATCTTTTTTTGTTTTTTATTCTCATGTGCTATCTTTTGTTACAGTAGTGAAAAGATATTATTTCTTTTTACATTTTCAAATTATTGCTGGCACTTGGGAAGGCTACCGTTCTGTTGATCTTCTATGGGATAACTTACCATATTCTCTTATTAGACCTAATAATTGGTAGATTATACATAGAGTTTTCTGGGTAAATGGTCAAATTATCTGTAAATAATAAGAGTGTTGTTTCTTTTTCAACTTTTAAATTCCCAGCCCTTTACCCTAGTTCCACTGACTAGAACCTCTAGTGCAGTGTTGAATTTAGCAGTGATAGTGAGCAACCTTGTGTTATACTGTATTTAATGCAGCACTTTTGATGTTTCACCATGAAAGATAGTAATTGATGTAGGTTTCTGATAGATACTTTGTCAAATTGAGAAAAATTCTTCCTATTCGACTTTGCCAAGAGTTTTTGTTACATATGGATGTTAAAATTTACCAAATTTGTTACATATGGATGTTAAAATTTACCAAATGCACTTTCAACATCAATTTAGATGATTACTCTTTCCTGTTTTGTTTTTACTGTCATTTTGGCTTTGACAATGTGAGAAAACATTTTAAGATGCAATATTAATATTCTCTGTTGTAGAAAGCTGTCTTCAAAGGAGGTGGAGATGACACATTAGAAAACACACTAGTTGACCAAAGGTATGTTTGAGTTACCAGAAAAATACTGTTTTCTTAAATATATTTATTATTGTTAAAATAATTTCTTTAATATTAGGATTATTTCATGGTCTGCTATAATTAGATTTAAATGATACGTCATTGAATATACAAGTGCGGGAAAGCCAGCATTATAATCTACAAGAGTAGTTCTCATTTGGGGTGATTTTATCTCCCTCCTATTTGCAACCTCCTCCAGACCTTCCAAGAGTAATATGGTTGTAATCTGAAACTGGTTCCCATATGTGGAGGGCAAGGACAGACTGAGGGAAGAGGCAGACCACTCCGGGTTGGTAGGTGGCAAATTTATTAAGCAATAGAACCTACTTATGAGTTATCTTGTTGTAGGACACTGCAAGACAGCTAGATTTCCTCACCTGCCTGCCATAATCTTAAAAGTTTGTGTAGAAGCTTTAACTGGGTTCAGTCACATACACAAAAGGCTTTAACTGGGTTCACTTACATCCCAGTACAGACACCCTCAGCATCACATTACTATCTTAAGGCTGTATCCTTGGAGCTGCTTCTGGGTGTGAAGAAGACAAGCAGAATACATATTCTAAGTACAGGGGAGGGTCAGGGAAAGGCCTCCAATTGCCCAGGTTCAGCTCAAGGGTCAACTGGCAGTTGTCTTGATGACCTCCTTCATTACCTCCCCTTCCCAGATATTTGATAGCATCTGGAAATATTGAGATAAACTTGAAAACACGAAAAAGGCAAAGTATTGATTTTTATGGATAAATGTAACATAAAAATATTGATGTTCTATTTAATTCACATGCTGCATATTACACTAGATTAAACAGAATATGAGATTTTTAAAATTATGTATTTTTATTAGCTTTTTAGCTCCTCTTATTATTGAGTATGATAAACATCTGGAAGAACTAAATGGGCAGCTGAAATATTACCAGGTATGAAATCATAGTTTTCAAGTTTTTTTATAATATTTTATTTAAAAAAAAGAAGTAAAATACTCTTCAAAAACATTGATGAGGAATAACATATTTAGCTATATCTAATCAATTCTTGGCTCTCAATAAGAAAGTATGTGTGTATTTAAAGATTATCTTCAGTTTCATTTTTTTTTTTAATTTTATTGATTTATTCTCAAGTTAGTTAACATACAGTGTAGTCTTGGTTTCAGGAATAATTCATCTCTTATATTTGATACCCAGTGCTCATCCTGAAAACTGCCCTCCTTAATGCCCATCCCGTCACCCATTTAACCCACCCCTACCCACCTATCCATGTCCCCACCATCAGCCTTCAGCTTGTCTCTGATTTGAGAGTCATCTATGGTTCGCCTCCCTCTCTGTTTTTATCTTATTTTTCCTTTTCTTCCTCTGTGTTCATCTGTTACGTTTCTCAAATTCTACATGTGGGTGAAATCATATATCTGTCTTTCTCTGACTGACTTATTTTGCTTAGCATAATGCCCTCCAGTTCCATCCATGTTGTTGCAAATGTCAAGATTTCATTATTTTTTATTGCTGAGTAGTATTCCATTATATATACATATAAACCACATCTTACTACAGTTTACTTTTCATCTTTGACACTGGTACATACAGATGACTGGCGTTTTAGTAGGCAGTTACATTAGGGTATATGGAAATCATGGTTGTCGAGCTATTCCAGAGAAAGTGGTGACACTTTAACTTCTTCCTTGTGTGAAGGAATGGGAGTGCGAATTACTGGCTAATTCATTGCAGTGTTTCTACAGTGTAAAATAAATGTAACCTTACTTTTTAGCCCCCCCCCCACCCCCGCAAATTTTTCTTAATCTATTCATCAGTTCATAGACATTTGGACTTTTTCCATTAATTGGCTATTGTTAATAGCACTGCTTTAAACATTGGGGTGCATGTGCCCCTTCGAATCAGAATTCCATTGTCCTTTAGATAAATTCCTAGTAGTGCAGTTGCTGTGTTGTAGGGTAGTTCTATTTTTAATTTTTTGAGGAACCTTCATTCTGTTCTGCAGAGTAGATGTACCAGTTTGCATTCCCACCAGCAGTGCAAAACGGTTCCCCTTTCTCCACATCCTCGCCAACATCTGTTGTTTCATGAGTTGTTAATTTTAGCCACTCTAACTGGAGTGAGGTGTTATATCATTGTGGTTTTGATTTATATTTCCCTGATGATGAGGAATGTTGAGCATCTTTTCATGTGTCTTTTGGCCATCTGGATGTGTAATTGGAAAAGTGTCTATTCATGTCTTTTGCCCATTCCTTCACTGGATTATTTGTTTTTCAGGTGTTGAGTTTGGTAAGTTCTTTATAGATTTTGGGTAATTAACCCTTTATCTGATTTGTCATTTGCAAATATCTCCTACCATTCTGTTGGTTGCCTTATACTTATGTTGATTGTTTCCTTTGCTTTGCAGAAGCTTTTTATCTTGATGAGGTCCCAATAGTTCATTTTTGCTTTTGTTTCCCTTGCCTCTGGAGACATGTCAAGTAAGAAGTTGCTGTGACTGAGGTCAAAGAGGTTGTTGCCTGTTTTCTCCTCTAGGATTTTGATGGTTTCCTGTCTCACATTTAGGTCTTTCATCCATTTTGACTTTATTTTTGTGTATGGTGTAAGAAAGTGGTCCAGGTTCATTCTTCTGCATGTCACTGTTCAGTTTGCCCAGCACCATTTGCTAAGGAGATTGTCCTTTTCCATTGGATACTCTTTCCTGCATTGCCAAAGATGAGTTGGCCATATATTTTGGGGTCCATTTCTGGGTTCTCTATTCTATTCCATTAAAATGTGGGTCTGTTTTTGTACCAATACCATACGTCTTGATGATTACAGCTTTGTAATACAAGTTGAAGTCCGGGATTGTGATGCCTCCAGCTTTGGTTTTCTTTTTCAGCATTACATTGGCTATTCGGGGTCTATTGAGGTTCCATACAAATTTTAGGATTGTTTGCTCTAGCTCTAGAATGCTGGTGTTATTTGATAGGGATTGCATTGAATGTGTAGATTGCTTTGGGTAGTATCGACATTGTAACAACATGGAATGTTTTTCCATTTGTGTCTTTTTCAATTTCTTTCATAAGCTTTCTATAGTTTTCAGCATACAGATCTTTTACCTCTTTGGTTAGGTTTATTTCTAAGTATTTTATGGTTTTGGTGCAGCTGTAAATGGGATTGATTCCTTGATTTCTCCTTTTGTTTCTTCATTGTTGGTGTATAGAAATGCAACCGATTTCTGTACATTGATTTTATATCCTGCGACTTTGCTGAATTCATGTATCAGCTCTAGCAGGTTTTTAGTGGAGTCTTTCAGGTTTTCCATGTAGAGAATCATGTCACCTGTGAAGAGTGGAAGTTTGGCTTCTTCTTTGCCAATTTGGATGCCTTTACTTGGTTTTGTTCTCTGATTGCTGAGGCTAGGACTTCCAACACTATGCTGAACAACAGAGGTGAGAGTAGACATCCCTGTTGTGTTCCTGATCTCTGGGGGAAAAAGCTCGGTTTTTCTCCATTGAGGATGATATTAGCTGTGGTCTTTCATATGTGGCTTTTTTAAAGATATGTTCCTTCTATCCCAAGTTTTGTGAGGGTTTTTATCAAGAAAAGATGCTGTATTTTGTCTAATGCCTTTTCTGCATCTGTAGACAGGATCATATGGTTCTTATCCTTTCTTCTATTAATGTGGTATATCACGTTGATTGATTTGTGGATATTGAACCAGCCCTGCAGCCCAGAAATGAATCCCACTTGCTTATGGTGAATAATTCTTTTAATGTACTGTTGAGTTCTATTTGCTACTATCTTGTTGAGAATTTTTATATCTAGGTTCATCAGGGGTATTGGCCTGTCATTCTCTTTTCAGTGGGGATTTTGGTTTTGGAGTCAAGGTAAGGTAATGCTACCTTCATAGAATGAGTCTGGAAAATTTACTTCCATTTCTGTTTTTTGGAACAGTTTGAGAAGAATAGGTATTAACTCTGTTTTAAATGTCTGGTAGAATTCCCTGGCAAGCCACCTGGCCCAGGACTCTTGTTTGTTGGGAGATTTTTGATAACCCACTTACTTATTCATTGGTTACGGGTCTGTTCAGGTTTTCTATTTCTTCCCATTTGAGTTTTGGTAGTGTATGAGTGTCTAGGAATTTGTCCATTTCTTTGTCCAGTTTATTGGCATATATAGTTTTTCATAGTATTATCTTACAGTTGTTTGTATTTCTGTGGTGTTGGTTGTGCTCTCTCTTTTATTTGTCATTTTATCTATTTGGATCCTCTTTGAGAAGTCTGGCTAGGGGTTTATCAATTTTGTTGATTCTTTCAAAAAGTCAGCTGTTAGTTTCATTGATCTGTTGTACTGTTTTCTTTTGGATTCTATTTACTTCTGCTCTAATGTTTATTATTGCCCTTCTTCTGCTGGGCTTTATTTACTGTGGCTTTTCTAGCTCCTTTAGGTGTAAGGTTAGGTTGTGTATTTGGGACCTTTCTTGCTTCTTGAGACAGGCCTGAATTGCAATGTATTTTCCTCTTAGGACTACCTTTGCTGCACCCTAAAGAGTTTAGACTGTCATGTTTTCATTTTCATTTGCTTCCATGTATTTTTCAATTTCTTTTTCAATACCCTGTTTAACCCATTCATTCTTAAGTAAGATGTTCTTTAGCCTCCATGTATTTGGAGGCTTTCCAAATTTTTTCTTGTGGTTGATTTCAAGTTTCATAGTGTTGTGATCTGAAAATATGCATAGTATGATCTCAATCTGTTTGATCTCAGTCTGTTGAGGGCTGTTTTGTGACCCAGTATGTGGTCTATTTTGGAGAATGTTCTCAACTATAATTTGTTCAAATAAACCTTCTGCCCCTTTCTCTCACTGTTCTTCTTCTGGAACTCCTATGATATGGACACTTGTTTCATTTCATGGAATCATTTAGGTCTCCAATTCTCCCCTCGTGATCTAATAATTTCCTTCCCCGCCCCTTTTTTTTCCAGCTTCTTTATTTTCCAAAATTTTATCTTCTATTTCATCTATTCTCTCTTCTGCTTCTTTCATCCTCGCTGTCACTGTATCTAGGTTATTTTGCATCTCAGTTATAGCATTTTTTAATTCATCATGACTAGTTCTTAGGTCTTTGATCTCTGCAACAAGAGTTTCTCTGGTGTCTTCTATGCTTTTTTCAAGCCCAGTTGTTAATCTTATGACTGTTATTCTAAATTCTTGTTCAGATATATTATTTATATCTGTTTTGAGCAATTCTCTGGCTTTGCTTCTTGCACTGTCTTTTGGGAAGAATTCCTCCATTTGGTCATTTTGGCTTTGATTTCTTCTTGCACTCTCTTTTGGGGAGAATTCCTCTGTTTGGTCATTTTGGCTAAGTTTCTGTCTTTTGTGTATTTTAAAAGCTTCTTGTGTGTCCTGCACCTGAGTGTACTACTGTATTAAAAAGGGGTCATACCCTATCCAGGGCCCGGCACTCCAGGAAGTGGTTTTTGTATATGTGGTGTGCACTCTGTTGTACATTTTGGCTGCTCATCCCAGTGATCAGTACTGTGCAGAGCTCCTCCTTGCTTATAGTGGTGGAGTGTGTGGACCTTCAACCAGGGAAGCTTTGATTTGTTGTTGAAGTAACCCTGGAAAAGCATAGGGGAAAAAAGGGTGGGGGAATCCTGATCCCATAAAAAGAAAAATGAAAGGAGAAAATAGTCCAAACAGCAAATCAAGGGAGGAAAAAAAAGGGGGGGGAAAAAGGAAAAAGAAAACAAAACAAAAAAGTATGAGGCTAAATTCAGAGGAATAGGAAAATAAGAAATAGGAAAGGTGGAAAATGATAGAATAAAAATTTCTGCTAAAAAAAATATTTATACACACACACACACACACACACACACACACACACACACAAATATATAGAATAAGAATTGACCAAAAACAAACCAGAAACTATGTGCCTGATTCTAAAAGAATAAAATAGGAGAAAGAACAATTAGAAAGAAAGAAAAAGAAAGGAAGGAAGAAAAGGAAGGAAGGAAGGAAGGAAGGAAGGAAGGAAGGAAGGAAGGAAGGAAGGAAGGAGAAACAGTTGTCTTTTGGCGCCTAGCACCAGTGGCTGTGCTGGTCTGGAGGAGAGGCCAGCTGAGTTGGCTCGGTCATTCTTGCTCCAGTAGATAAGAAGTTGCCAACCATGGAGGAGCGGTGTTTGGTGTAAGCGTGTCCAGCCTCCAGTGGGGGTGCTGTGCTGCTCTCTGAAGTTCCACTGTGTTGGTGTTGGGGAGAAAAACAGCGACATCCCAGTCTCGCTCCCCCGACTGGGTGTCTCAACCCATGCTGTTCAGGTAGCCCTCACAGAATAGCAAGGGTATTCACTTTGCACTGCTCCACAGCCTCCCAAACCTCTTAGGCAGCTTGGCTGCGATTCAAAACCTGATGTCATCTTCAAGGACTCCACACCGTGTGCACCCCATTCTGCAGTATTGCCACTCTGCCCTGCTGTAAAAAGGCCTTTGGCTGGCACGTGCAGGGTCTTTTGTCCTTGGAGAGGCAATAAATCATCTTCCCAAAGTACTCCAGGAAGTGGACTGTTCTCTCCTAGTGCTCTCCTGAGATTGCTACGCTGTGCTATACCCTGGGGTCAGCTCCCTCCCTCCCAAGGAGCACACGAGTCATGGCACCGGCTCTACCTTGGAGAGAGTCTTGCACTTCCAAAATCTCTCTGCTCCAGAGGCTCCATCCATCCTGCCAAGCTGTCTCCCTACAACTGTGGAGATCCTCTGCTACTCTGCAGATCGATTTCCTGGGTGTTCCATGTGATCCTATCTCAGTACAGCTGTGTTTGAAGGACTAGGAAAATTCCCATTCCCCTACTTCTCTGCCATCTTAACTGCCTTTGCCTCTTCAGTTTCATTTTTTAATCCAGTGTTTCCTTGCTCCTGGTATCTCACAGGAGCATATCTTAGATGCTTGGAGAACTTAAACTCATTATTTGTTTACATCTTTATTTTTCCCCCAAGAAGACCAAAAACCATCTCATATAATTTTAGACTTTTAACCCTCATCCTACCTGTATTTCCCTTTGTTTGGAGAATGGATTTTTTTCCCCCAATTTCAAACATTATGTCTATCAGATTTTAGATTCATTTGATCGTCTTCTAATATAGGTAGGATTATGCTGTGGCATCTTTTGTCTGAAATCCTCTTTAGTAATGAAAGTTTATTTTAGGAGTGAAGAGAGTTTAGAAACCAAGGACCCTTCTGTACCCTAGAATTTCTAAAATTAGGATATATGGGAGGCTGATAGAGAACTAGAATAATAGCACAACATTGTTCAGGATACAATGTGAGTTTCAGTGAGATACATTTTTAAAGTGTACTTGATATTTATAACCTGTTTCTTTGATTTTAAAATGTTTACATTTTTCTCCCAAATTTTAATATTTCTGATTATTGGATAACCGAAGCATTTGTTAAAGAGATGCTACATGTCTCAAGCCCACCTGGAGGCGTTAAACTCCCTTTCCTAGTGTTTGAATGTACTTACTACTGTGTTTGGTTTAGATACTAATCTCTGGATCAGTTCAGTTGGGTAGCAAGTTTCACTGAATTTAATGCAAATGAAAGAAAGTAGAGCAATATTATATAAAAACATCCGCTTAAGACTCATTTCCTCAGAATGGGGCTATAAATGGGCAAACACTAAGAACTTTCTTTATATCTTTCTTTTCTATTCATGCAGGGACAGCAAGAGATCCTATCATATGCCTTGAAGTCTAGTGCATAATCCCTCAATTCTTGATGAATGAATATAAACCAGGTCTCATTGGAACAAGATGATTAGATCTAGCTTAACAATCTCCTATTTGTAAATAAATGGATTGACTAAAAGGATTTTACTAAAAGAATACATATGCTTGTATCTTCTAAAAATAAATTTGGGTTTTCCATTGCACTTGAAATTATTTATACTTTCTAAGAGTAATGAAAGTGATCCTGTAGACCCAAATTTCAAAAACAAGCATTTCTTTAAATTGCGGTTCCTGTTTTATGATAAGTTAAATAGGTGCTTTCCAAGTCTGTACTATGTCCTTTTTTTTTTTTTTTTTTTGAGCCTGCAGTCATTTAAATTTGAACCAACCATAGATGTCTTTTAATCTTTCTAACTGACAAAGAGCAACAGAAAGCTCTCCTCTGCACAAATGGCATTTTACTTTTATTTTTAGGGCTAGTGAGTTTAAATTTTCTGCTGAATTTACTCTCAGAATTGCTCTAATGATCTATTATGTGGTTTGTTATAAAATGGGATAGCTAGTTATCTTGAATTAAAGTTTTAATTTTTTAATAGTTTGATTCATATATATCTTTAATCAGCTATGTTACTAAGGTGTTTAGCTTCATTTTTCCATTTAGCATTATCAATCTAAGAGTGATTATTGAATTACAAGAGAGAGGAAACTAGCAAAGAGCCCAAGCAAGGGTCTATAACAAGAGTAGTTGATACTTTTGAGGAGAAAAGATACTGGCTGCTACTTCTAAGAACAGTTGCTCACATAGATATTACTGATTAGAACTAGTTCTTAGGATTTATTGACCCACTAAAAACATAGTTTATTCTTGTAAGCAAGAAAAGTGTGACTATAATTCTCTATATGAAAGACTTTCTTCGAAAAATGTAAATAAGGGAATATTTGATGCTATTGCTGAGATTTTGTTTCAACTATTAAATATATTTTGAAATATTTTATAGTAAAGAATGTTTAGTGTGACCATAATGATTCACATTTAATCCTAGCTATTGCATATATATTCTAATTATTTGGGTAATTTGAGTAAATATTTTTTCAAGATAAACATTTTTGCAACTTTTAAATATCTTGCAAGATTGTGCAAAATCACTTTTTGTAAAAAAAAAAAAATGACATCAGAATAATTGCTACAATAAAATGCAAATCTGTTAGTATGGCATTCAAGACCTGCTGTCTGCCTTTCTAATTTTCTTTCATTGCATCGTTGCTCTATGTATGGTCAGTTCTCAGTCATCCGATCGTGAATTCATTCATTTTGGCTTAATTGTGATTCATTCACAACAAGGACCTGGAAAGATTCACCTTTCCCAAAGCCAGAATTGTATTTAGAGTTGGCTGTTACTGATTTCCTAGACCAAGCTGCCTTGCTGCCTTGAGCTTCTTTGGTTGAAAGGGAGACAAAAGGGCTTAGAGCATTGCCTGTTCTACCCTTCCCTTACCAGGTTCACTCCAGGCTTTGCTTCTCTTCTTTAGCCTAGGATACCCAATCAAGACTAATGGACATATCATGAGTTGATTGCAGTTTAAGTGCGATTTTACATGGCCTCCTTCCTACTCTCCCCTTGCCTATTTACTCTCACTGAGAGCTGACTACTATTCCTGTGTTATCTAATACTTTTTGACTCTGCTTTTACGCATATTTTTCCCTACTTGAAATGCCTTTCCTTCCTGTTGAAATTTTACAATCCCTTTATCTCCTCAAAGAGAATTAATCATACCAATCTCCTCTTTACAATATATATTTTATTCTTGTATTTTAATTAGTGATTTTTTTAACCATTTTTCCCATTAAAGTATTTGTTAGTGACCATATGGGTTTACCATAGCAACCTTGTATTGTCTGGAGAGTTTAGACAGTTAATGGTGGTGGTGAATAAGAGACTAAGTGAATTACTGCTAAAAAGATCTCTGTTTTTTTTTTCACTATTAACGTTATACTTTTCCAAATGTAAGCTCTTCTATGGGCTTCATCTAAACTAAAGTGAATTAAGATAAACTATATTCAGTGAATTAAGATAAACGAATCTGGCATTTGTTATAGTGACATACTGAGGAATATATATGTGAACATCTATAAATCATAGGGTTACATTTATAAATATTTCTTATGTCATATAAATATTTCTCTTTATTTCAAAATGAATGTTTTATTATGTTCCAAGTATCATTAAAATATCCATATTTACAAGCACTTGTTAGAAGTAAAGAATCATTGTTTCTTATCAGTAGACTAGTGTCATAGAGTCTGCTTGTATTTGAATGCATTACTTAATAGAGAACTGTCTGCAAAATGTATTGCTATGACCATATTTTAATCTTTCAGAAACAGATGGGTGAGATGAAACTACAACTTGAAAATGTCATCAAGGAAAATGAAAGGTAAATAAATTAATTTAATTCTTTTATTGTTATCCTAGATAATATTTATTGTTGTTATTTAATATTTTATTCATGTAGTATACTGGTTATGAGTGAAGACTCTGGAGCCTGATTTCCTGTTTCACTCCCAGGTCCATTACTTACTAGTTTTGTGACTTTGGACAGTTACTTAACCTTTTTGTGCTTTAGTTTTCTTATCTATAAATTGGAGATAACCTATTTCATAGGGCTGACTGTAAAGGAAAATAGAGTATGTAATAAGTACTTTATACATACTAGCAATCATTAACAGTACAGTTTATAATAATCATGTATGTTCCAAAACATACTGATAAAAACCTTCAATCCACCATCTAGTTAAGAGCTAGAAAGGTTAGCAATACTGGTACATCTACCCATGTTTTCTTGCCCTATCCCATTCCTCTCTTTCCCTCTGTCAGAGAGAACACTTTGTTGAATTTTGTGTTTATCATTCCCTTGGTTTTTAAATTTTGTTATAGGTGTCTGTGTCCCTAACGATAGATTATTTAGTTTTCTGGGGTTTTTTTTAAGCTATATTAAAATTGTATAATTTAGTCTTCTGGGACTTTTTTTTCCCCACTCAGTATCATGCACAAACAAGTACGAGAGTTTCAAGGGATAAAATTGCTGGATCATAGATTATGAAATATTCATTTTTACAGTGTAATGCCAATTTCCAAAGTGGCTGTGCCAATTTACATTCCCACCTGTAATATTTATGAGTTCTTATTGATCTATAGCTTTTTATCAGCACCTAGTCTTACCAAGTTTCTTAATTTTTGTTATTTTGAGTCTTAGGTTGTTTTTTACTGTGGTTATAATTTAACATTTCCCTGAATACTAATATGGTTAACCATTTTTCATATGTTTATTTACCCATGTAGTGTTGTTTTCTCATGAAATGCTTTTTCATTTCTTTTTCCCATTTTCTATTTATCTTTTCCTTATTAAATTGTCAAAGCACTTTATATAATCTGTATTCTGAATATTTGTTGGTATGCCAATCTGTGTGAATGCAGTAACAATACTGTAAACCATAACCACTAGAAATTTCAGGAAGGGATTCAATCACTTAACATTTGGTACTAGATCACTAGCTTTAGGATCGTATTTAGGGGCTATGATCCTGAAGTCAGGAATTTTTGGTGCTGCCACCATCTCTGTTGCTACTCCTACAGCATCATTTCCATAAAACTGGAGACTTGACATTGGAAAGTGAGGCACGGGGTATTGACTATAAGTGACACTCATGTCTATCCAGTTTTGCGTGCTGTCTTACCAATAGAAAAATGTTCTCAGCTCTCTTCTGTCTTCCATATCCCCCTCAAGTGCTTCTCACTGGTGATACTTTAATCCCACCCACAGCTCCAGCTATAAGGACCTCTGAGAACTGTAGTTTTGGACTTTCAGCCTCTGTGATAGAGACTGGAATATGGAAAGGAATGGGAATGAATGTTGCCACAGTACCATACAACATGCTAGATGATAGGTATTTTCATAGATATATTCCCAGGTTCTGATATGTTTGATAAACAGAATTTTCTATTTTGTTTTTAATTTTAAGGTAATTGAATCTGTCCATCTTTTTTCTAATGGTTGTTCTTTGTGTCTCTAATAGATCCTCTCTTAGCCTATGATCATAAAGATCCCATATTTTTGGCTAAAAATATTTAAAGTTTTATTCTACCCCAAGTTTCTTAACTGTAACTTAAAAAAAATTTTTTTTTAATGTTTACTTATTTTTGAGAAGGAGACAGAGCATGCATGGGGGGAAGGGCCGAGAGAGAGGGAGACACAGAATCCGAAGCAGGCTCTAGGCCCTGAGCTGTCAGCACAGAGCCCAACACAGGGCTTGAACTCACGAACCATGAGATCAGGACCTGGGCCTAAGTCGGCCACTTAACCAGCAGAGCCACCCAGGCGCCCCATTAACTTTAACTTTTAAAGATCATGCACCTGGGCTGAAATCTGATAGATCTTTTGTTGTTAACTTGTGTAACTAGACCAAAAAGTAAAGAAATGAAATTTTTTAGTTCCAAATTCATTTAAAGCATGGGCTTTTTAAAAGTTAACTTTCTTTTGTTTGCATTTTGCTAGATTATATAGCACTTTCCTTTTAGTTTTGTTAATTTATTTTAAAGCATGTTGCTCTCAAGAATAATCTAGAACTCCCACGGAATTCGTATGTCTTATGACTATTTTGTCACCTTCTACCTTACATTTTAAAAAATACGTTTTCACTATTTCTCCTCTCTTCTACTTTCTGAAAGCGTCATATGTTTAAGCCAGCAATGTTTGCCAAAGTGTAACATAAATCTTTTAATTGGGTTTTCAGTTTTCCTCATTTGTGTTTTTTTCCATAGAAAAGTTTTTCTAATTTTAACTTTTTATGGTTTACTATTCTTTCTCAAAAAAGTTATTAAATAAGCGATGCTATTCCTAATAAAGGACATTGCTAAGATTTTTGAATCACCAATGTATGTAGATTAATCTTGTATTTTAATGTACTTGGGATAGACAAGGTGTATTATATGGTTGAGATCATCCTTTTTCCTATATTTGACTCAACATATTTAACTTCCTTTCATGTCCAGGTCTTTTTAAGCTAGTCTTTTAAAAATCTGCCTTCACCTATTTAACAGTAATGTGGTTGTGTCTCATGAATGTATTTATTCCTAGTACAATAGGAAAGTGGGAAAAATAGATTCTGAGCTTATTAAAAAGGCACTTTTAGTAATTTGAAAATGCTATCAAGTTTTAAAGTGAATTTTACTTATGTTTTTAGGGCAACATCTTACTTTTAATTATGTATTGCAATTAAGGGCTGCAAAATCAAGAGAGTTTATCACTTTTAAGGAAAATATTTAAATATTCATACATGGTCAGTTCTGAATAATAGAAGCTGGCAATGACATGGATTGTATAATAGTATGCAATTCTATGTTATTGAGTTTTGGAAACATTTTAATATTTACATTTTTATGTGGATGTATGTTTTCTGGGAATTGACTACAAATAGGAAATAATGAAGTCATTTAAAATCAGGCTAAGAGAGAGGTGAAAAAATATTTTATTTTCCTCCCTTCCATTTTTAAGTCTTCCTTGAAATTTAGTTCATGTTGAGAATATAGTGTTGTTTGTTTTATCCTCCTTTTTTCTCTAATTCCATCTTTTCTCCTCAAAACTTAACAGAGGAAGGAAATTTGGTAAGATAATTAAATGGAGAGATATGTACAGCATTTTAAAAAATTACGTTTTTTAAATACTAATTTTTCTAAATACTAAATACTAATTTTTAAATTTCTAAGTTTCTAAACACTAATTTTTATTATTTGTTATTATTCAGGGCATGGAAGACATCATTTGTTACCTACATAAGAGCCGGTTTTTCTTCTTTCATTCATTTAACTCTGATTTTCTTCCACTGTCATTTTGCTCAGGGGAAATTAACTGCTTCCATAATTTTAAGTGATAAGTCTTTTATTTAAGTATTTTATTTTTAAAGTGATAACTCTTTTATTAAACTTTTATTCAAACTAGTTTGATTTTCTTTTTGCCAGAGATTGGTCTGGGAATGAATATGTAACCCTACTTTTAACCAGTGAAGTATAAGGGAAAGTCTGTTGTAGAGCTTCTGGGAAAGAATTTTCTCCCTGATAAAAAGAGAGGCAGGCAAGAAGAAAGTTTTACCTCCCTCCTGCTGCATGTTATTTTTAAAAGTGATATGTGAAGCTGACTGGTATAGCCATTTTTGTAACCATGGGGGTAGATGTGAAGATTGGAAGAAGGGAAAAATGAGAAAACCTTTGATCCTTATTATATTATTGAACTGCTGAAACAAATCTGGAACCACTTACCCTTCCAATTTAATATTAGGTAAGGAAATAAAACATTCATTCATTCATTCATTCATTCATTCATTCATTCACTTACAGGTATTTATTGAGTACTTAGTAAGTACCAGGTACTAATCAGGTCAGTACATCAAGTGAATACATCAGTGATAAAACAGACAAAAACACTAACTGATATAGAGACTTAATTGCATTTGTCAGGGATTCACAAACTACATCAGCCTATGGACCAGATTTAGCCTGCTGCCTCTATTTGTAAATAAAAGTTTATTGGCTCACAGCCACACTCATTCATTGTGTCTGTGGCAACTTTTGCTCTGTGCTGGTGGAGGTGAATTGTTGCAACAGAGAGTGAATGGCACACAGAGTCTAAAGCATTTACTGTCTGGCCCTTTACAGAAAAAGTTGACTGTTCTTTGGTACATGTAGTGATATTTCACTGCAAACTCTTTCTGTTATCTGGTCTTTAATGCAACAGTCTTTTTTGAAATTTAAAATGGTCTTTGCGTTTTTATTTAGGTATAAATGTAGCTTTAGAACTTAAAACTTCAACAGGAAGAAATATAAAGTTGTTATTTAATAAATTAAAACCAATGATATTGAGCATATTATTTATTTTACTGTTTTTATTTTCTGGTAGTCTGATTTTTATCATTTTTAAGATTATAATTATCAATATGTGATGTAGAAGATTTCAATAGCATTATAAAATGGAATTGTTTTTTATGCTTATTTTCATCGATTTGTTCTCATAATTTGACTACTGATAATTGACTAATAATACATCAGAGGTATGGTTTTAAATTTGATTTCAACTTCCCTAACCATCTCATTCATGAATGTTGACAGTATCCTATGAGCACATATTAAATGTTTTTTTGAAACTTGAGAAATTTATGTGTTTATAAAAGCAATAATGAAGCCATTATTTTTTACTAGTAGTCCAAAAAAATGGTATTCTCAACCCTAAAACTTGGTTCATTTTTCTAATAGCAGAAGATGAATATATTTGATCTATTTTTGAACGAGAGAAAGAAAAATCTCTGGGATTACATGGTAAATACTGGTGCTCTTGTGCTACTTGAGGCACTGTAAGGAAGACCATCCCCAGAAGCCTAATAAAGTTTTAAATTTAGGTTTTGAATCTCATAAAGTCAGAGCTATGTCTCTTTTTTCTCTATATCTGTTTTTATAACTGAGTTTGTTTTTGTATACTTATGTGTACATACATACACTCTTACCACAGTTCCCTTTGAGTACTAATCTCTAGTCATGCCAGCCTTCGTACTTGGCTTCCTTAAACCTGGCAGACCAGTTTCTAACAGAACACCTTACCCGTTTCTTCTGCCTAGAATGCTCTTCTTCAGATCTGCATGGCACTGTCTCCTTCCCTTTGTTCAGGTTTTTTTAATCAGGAAAACATTCCCTGACCACATTATCTAGCTGTTTCTATGCTCTTCCCTTTTCTTTTTTCTCTAATATAATTTTATTTTATTTTTGGCACCTATTACTACTTGAAATTATTTATTCGCTTCCTTATTTTTTGTCTTACCTAGTAAAATGTATCCTTCACGAGAGCAAGACCCTTGTCTTTTCTATTTACTACTGTATACATAACACTGTTGAACAGTGCTTTAGCATCTTTTATGCATAAACTATAAAATGCATTCTTTATAATTCTCAGTTTGTTTCTTTGAAGAGTAAAAACTTAGAGATCCCTTTGATCTTTTGATCTTCTGTGATTTTATAATTTTCCTGAGTTTTTGTAGTTATTTTACTTACCTTAATTCACTAGCAGTTCTTTAATGACTCATCTTCATTGAGCCTTTTATTTTCAGTCCAGGTTTCATGGGGGGGAAAAAAACAACTCTTTTATATGTTAAGTGTATCACTTTGGGTCATATTTAATTAAATTGCGCAGTCATAGTAAGTAATGCAGCTATGATATAGATTGGCTGTTCCAACCTCTTTTAAGTGTGTATTCCTGTAGTGCAAGAGGCTGGAAAACTGAAATCTAGTTCAGGATATGAATTAGGTTCTGCTAACAATAAGTACTTGTAAGAGATCTAAATTAGGAGATAAGTAGGAAGAGAAGCAGTATCTGAGGTCTGTTTTTGTGGTTGAGAATCTAACAAGTGTAGAGTAGCTCTAGAGCCGATAATTCTGGGCAGCTACTTCTGTTGAAGCTAAAGCATGGTGTTCTGCAGGTTATCCTAACTGGCAGTAATCCTAATCCCAGGATCTCATCTAAGAATGTGTGATCTTGGAACCAGCAGTAAGTATAGTTGCTTCCTGATTGTCCAGCTTCCTAACTGTGGCGTATTTACCTGTTCCCTCAGCAAATCAGTTTTGCAACTAGCTAAACCAGTAAGATTGGCTTTTTCTAGAAATTGCACTAGAAAGTAGAGATCAACTATAAGTGGTGGCAGCAGAAAAAGTGAATGCTACTAGTTATTAATAATAAGGATAATATTGTTTACCTCCACAAAGCTTTGTATGATTTCTCTTCTTACTATCAAGCTGTCCAAAATAATGGAACTTTCTTCTTTTTATTTTCCTCAGGCTCTTACATTTTGACTTAATTATTATATATTTGAATAAATACAATGGGAACCAGAACTCTTACTATCTTCTATGTAATACCCCTTCAAATGTATGTTGAACATAATTATTAGTGTCTAACTTTCAAAAAACATAAAAAAGGAATGCTTTGAAAAAGATTAATTCCTTAAATCTGTGGTAATTAAATAGTTTATTTTCTCAGTTATATTTCTAATATCTTTGGAGAATTAGATAAAATTCATTTAATAAGCATTTACAAATATATTATTACAATTATCTTTCAAAGAAAATAAGGACAAAAATAAGTCTGTAGGATAAAAATAAGCATAAGGCTATAGAGGAAAGAACAAATAATAAGTTTGAGTATGTGGGTATATGTTTGTATGCACTCATTTCAACCGACAAGAATATACTGTTGTTTTCAAAGGCCTATGAAACTTTTGTAAACATAGACATGGACTGCAAACCCTACTCATCGTGTACACAGATACAAATTTAAAGAGTCATAAATCACACCTACAGTAAAGTTTGAAATAACAAAAACCAGGCACAAATAATTTTTAACTATGTTTTCAGCTAACTCCTGAGATGAAAAGAATTAAAAAAATTAAAAACTTCTTAAAATGAACAACATATCAAACTAGTGAAATGCAGCCAAACTAGTACTCAGAACATTTGTAATTAATTGAAAAATAAAATTGAAAATAAGTGAACTAGAGATTTTTGTTTACAATGATGGCAGACTAGGTAAATCAGACTCCTGACAAAAACTAGAAATTCTAGACAAAAACTAGGAAATTGGGACAGATATTTGACAACAGTCAGATCTGTTTAAATGAACTCATTGGAGAATTCTAGGGAAGGACCAGGAAAATAATGAAATCCAGGGATATGAGCCTGCATTTGGAGCTAGCTGCCTTCATAGGTATATCTCATTATCCTGGAGTAGGCAAAGGTTGAAAAATGAGCTTGAAACAAATTAACAGAGCTAGAGAGATTCAAATGGAAAGTCAGAGCCCATCAGATTAGAGGCTCAGTGGCTTAGTAAGCTTTCAGGCATTGGGTTGGGGTACCCTACGAGTAAGAGTGACCCCAAAAATCTAGTAGTCCTAAAAAGATCTAAAACATAGCTTGGAATTACCTGAATCTCTGTTCAGAGATCGATAATGCCGCTAGCCACATGTAGAAGAAAAAAAAGAAAAGGAAGACCATTTTATAGGAAGATAACATTATTGCTAGGCCTCAGAATATCTCCCCATGTAATATCTGGCTCATATCTTAAAGAGCATAGTTTTAAACAATGATAAATAATAGACAATATAAAAAAATCCACAGGATTGGGCTTTAAAATAACTATGCTTAATATGTTCAGTAAAAACAGACAAAATTTTGAGAATGTTGATAAGGGGATAGGGAACTCTAAAAAAGGAACCAAACAAATTCAGAACTGAAAACATATGGTAATGAAGTAAGACATAACTGAAGAGGGAATTAATGGAATACAGTCCAAGTCTGAAGGAAATATTCAGAGTGAAGATCACAGAGACGAGGAGATAGAAAAATACAGGAAATAATGTAAGAGACATAAGGGAAATAGTGAAAACTAAAATTCATATAACTTAAGCCTGAGAAAGAGAGGACAGAGAGACCTCAATCTGCAGGTTAAGGAAACAGCATGTATCATAAGCTGGATAATACAAAAACAAGCAAACAATCTATATCTAGATACATGGCTGTAACATTAAATACAAATTTAAAGACCATTTTTAAAAATGTTCAAAGCGAAAAATTGTCTTCAAAGAAATAGCAATAAGACATAAACTGACTACTCAACAAATGATGGAAATCAGGAGACAGTGCAATATCTTCAAAGTGCTGAAAGAAGGACTCTTAGTTTAGAATTATGTATCTAGTGAAATGTTTTTCTAGAAGTCAAATTAGTACATTTTCAGATGAAAAGAAATTGAAAAAATTACCAGTAGCAAAATTAAAATCCTAAAAGGATATTCTACAAAAAGAGGGGAAAGGGTAACTAAGGGAGAAAGTGTAATGAATATCACATTAACTATTCTGAAACAATAATAATGTTTCTAAAGTATTTGTAGGGAATTAAAATACAAAGCAGCAATATCATAAATTTGGGAAAAGGGTAAATACAGTTAAGGTATTCTCAGGTTTCAGCATTGCCCAAAAGCAATAGAATACTTATTTATTTTAGAGTTTTGGTAATTCTCTGTGTGTGTTTTAATCTCTAGGGTAGACAGTGAAAGTAAAGGATCATATAACTGCCAAGTTAATAAAGTAGAAAAATAGAATAATAAAAAGTAACCAATATAGAACAACAGGAATTCTTAGTCATTGCTGGTGGGAAAGCAAAATGTACAGTCACCTAGGAAGACCATTTGGTGGTTTCTTAAAATATGAAACATCATCTTACTGTAACAATTCAGCAGTCATACTCCTTGGTATTTACCTAAAGGAACTGGAAACTTATGTCTACACAAAAACCTGCACATGAATGTTTATGCTGCCTTTATTCACAATTGCCAAAACTTGGAAACAACCAAGATGTCCTTCAATAGGTGAATGGATAAATCATCCAGCCTATGGAATATTACTCAGCAATATTAAGAAATGAACTATGAAGCTATGAGAGGATATGGAGGAACCCTAAACATATTACTAAGTGAAAGCAGTCAGTCTGAAAAGGCTACATATTGTATCATTCCAACTACATGACGTTCTAGAAAAGGCAAAACTATGGAGATGATAAAATGATCAGTGGTTGCCAGGAGCTGCGGGGAGGGAAGTGAAGGAAGAGAGGGATGAAAAGGCAGAGCACATAGGATTTTTAGGGCAGTGAAACCGTTCTGTAAGCTGCTATAGTGATGGATACACGTCATTATAGAATGTTTTATAATACTAAGAGTGAACCATAATGTAAACTATAGACTTTGGGTAATGGTGTCAGTGTAGGTTTACCAGTTGCAAAAATGTACCACTCTGGTGGGGGATGTTGATAGTGGGGGAGGTCATGGCAAGGGGGTCAGGGATATATTAGGGAATCTCTGTACTTTCTGTTTACTTTTGCTATGAACCTAAAACTGCTAAGCAATTAAGTCTTTTTTAAATAGAGTCATCTAAAATAAACACATTTTTTAAAATAAAAGAAAGCATTAAAGGAGAGAAAATCAAAATAGGGCACATTGGAAGCAAATACTAAGATAGTAGATTTAAGCCCCCAAATAGTAGTAATTATATTAAATTTCAACATATTGGGGCATCTGGGTGGCTCAGTCTGTTAAGCGTCTGACTCTTGATTTCGGCTCAGTTCATAATCTCACAGTTTGCAAGATCGAGCCCCACGTCAGCCTTTGTGGTAAGTGTGGAGGCTGCTTGGGATTCTCTCACTCCCTCTCTCTGTCTCTGCCCCTCCCTTGCTCATGCTCACTCTCTCTTTCTCTCTCAAATAAGTAAACCTAAAAGCCAAAAAAAAAAAAACCAAAAAACAAAAAACAAAAAAAAACCTGGGCAGACGACATTAACAGATATTTCCTCAAAAAAGACATACAGATGCCCAACATGTGAAGAGGCTCAACATCACCCATCATCAGGGAAATACAAATCAAAACCACAATGAGATATCACCTTATACCTGTCAGAATGGCTAAAATCAAAAATACAAGAAACAGGTGCTGGCAGTGATGTGGAATCCTTGTGCACTGTTGGTGGGAGCGCAAGCTGGTGCGGCAACTGTGGAAAACCGTATGGAAGTTCCTCAAAAAAGTAAAAATAGAACTACCCTACCATCCAATAATAATAATACTGGGTATTTACCCATAGAATACAAAAACGCTAATTCTAAAAGATAATATGCAGCATCCTGTGTTTATTGTAGCATTTTTTACTGTAGCCACATTATAGAAGCAGCCTAAGTGTCCATTCATAGATGAATGGATAAAAACGATGTTGTAGATAAAGACAATGGAATATTATTGAGCCATAAAAAAAGAATGAAATCTTGCCATTTGCAGTGACATGGATGGAGCTAGAGTTGCTAAGTGAAATGAGTCAGAGAAAGACAAATACTGTATGATTTCACTCATGGAATTTAAGAAACAAAACAAATGAACAGTGGGGAGAAAAAGAGATAAACCAAGAAACAGACCCTTAACTATAGAGAACAAACTGGTGGTTACCAGAGGGGAGATGGGTGGGGGGATAGGTGAAATAGATGATGGGGATTAAGGAGTGCACTTGTGATGAGAACTGAGTAATGTATGCAGTTGTTGAATATTGTACACCTGAAACTAATATAACACTGTTAACTATACTAGAACTAGAGTTAAAAATTGAATAAAAGTGAAAAACATAAAATACTAGAAATATTTTAAAATATGAACCTTTGTGTTATTGATAATTCTAAATACTTTTAAAATTTTTAACTAGGAAATAATTAGCAAATTCTGTACTTTCCTTAGGGAGTAATTTCTTGTTGTTCCTAAATTATCCAAACTGTGTTTGATGAACTTTGTTTTCAGTAAATATATTCTAAATATTAAATTGAAGTTTTCTAGTTTCAATGGAGATTTTTTAATATCAGTAGATAATTGTCTTTATTTTAAATAGGTGGATGCAGTTTCTTTGGGAAACTTGCCATGAGATATGTTTATTATAAATGACATTTCTGCTTATAATTGTATGAGTTAAGGGTTTTCAGTTTCTCCGATATTACAATTTTTTTTTCTTCCTCTTAGGTTTTAAAATAAAACACTTAATCTGTCTTTTTAGATGTACCTTTCTATAACTTTTTTTTTGGTAGCTGTTTAAAACATAATACATATGTGTAATTTACTTTAATGTTAACATTAAAATTGAATTTAAGGCTTTCAGAGTTATGCTCTAGCTGAATACTGTGCCTCTACTAATAGTCTTGATTTCATAACCAGCAACAATTTTATTCTGTTTATTAACTGGATCTAGTAAGTCAACTGAGATTTATGAAATGCAATGGAAAAAATAAATAATTCTACAGAATTTTATATCACATTTCATTTTAATTGACTAGATGAAACCATTGTTGTATTTACATTTCTGAATGGCTTTTTCATCAATTAATAGGGTGTAATATCTGAATTTTACCTGTTTGAAAAATTTAAATCTTTCTAGGACAAACTGAATTATGCTTGAATTAATTATGACAATTTAGTGCGTTTGAAATTATTATATTTTTACACTTGTAGTGCAGTATTTAATGGTGATTAAAACTTCTAATTTTTGAGGGCTACTTAAAAATGACTTTTGTGTGAAGAACTTTCATTTTAAAGAATGATTTCTGACCAAAATGTTTTTTTAGTTGATTCTGAAAGTGATTACTGCTAGTAAAATGAATTTATATTACTATTGTGTTAACTTTTTTCTGAAGGTTGCACAGTGAATTAAAAGATGCTGTTGAAAAGCAACTGGAGACCCTTCCCTTTGGCACAGATATGGGAAATGATATATATACAGATGATGAAACAGTCAGGAATCTTCAAGAACAATTACAACTAGCCAATCAAGTGAGTGACATATATTTTTAAAATTTTATTCTGAATTAACAGAATTTTTTAAATCTCTGTTAATCATTATTTATGAATGATAATAGTGGAACAGCAAAATTAATACATACTGATTTTCTACAAGATACATTTAACAGCTAACAAAACGTATAATATATACCCTCCCTAATTGTTATAAATATAGTTACAAAATGTATGTTTTAATTGAATCATAAAGCTTTTGACGTGATTTTTATGTCTTATTAAAATATTTTAATTCCCAAGAAAATTTTTAAAATTATTCACTCACCTAAATTTACATTTTTCATTTTTCTGTGTTTTATTTTCATACTGTGTTCTCTTCAGTTTTCTAAGATCATAGAATTATATTTTTTCAAAATTATACTTCTCCAAGTTACTTTCTCTCCTTTTGTCCTCCCTCATAGTAATTGAAATATTTGTTTTTTATATATATATATATACACACACACACACACACACGTATGTATTTGTTATATATATATGTATATATATGTATTTGTTATATGTATATATATGTATTTGGTATACATATATATATGTATTTGGTATACGTATATATATGTATTTGGTATACGTATATATATGTATTTGGTATACGTATATATATGTATTTGGTATACATATATATATATATATTATACATACATATATCCTGTTTTCTACACTGAACATTTTTGTGATTATACATAAAGGAGTTTAATTTTAATTTATAATTTTCTATTCTAGGCATCTCATAACTTGTATGGATTTGAATCTCATTCTACTTTCTACTTACGTGCCTCAGTTTCCTCATTTATAAATGGAGATTACAAATTCTTTATTGTGATTTTGATTTTATAGTTATCCATGAAAAATCACTTTTTTTATATCCTAGAAATTTGGTTTTAAAATTTTTATACTTGTGAAATTGAGAATTTAATCAGGCAGGCTATATGTACCTTGATAAAGGAGCATGTATTTAACTCTGATTTTATTTTTTTAATGTGTAAAGGGAAGGAATTTGAAAAAGCATGCTCTTTACTCTGTTCAAACTAGTATTATCAGGATTTCTAAATATTTATATAGAAATGAATGAAAATTAATTGAAGCTTATGAATGCTTTCTAACCAGGTAGCAAAAGCTGATGCACAATGTACAATTCTCAGTAGTCCTTAATAGATTGTGGTAGACCATATGTAAAACAACCCTCTGTTAACATACCTTAAGTATATACAATGATTATTTGTCAATCATACTTCAGTAAAACTGAAAAACAAGAACTAGAAATTGGAGAGGGAGAAGTTAAGATGGCAGAGAAGTAAGGGGACTGGGATTTTCCTTGTCCCTCAAACATAGCTCTATTTCAGTCAGATCACTTGAACATCCAGGAAATAGATATGCAGAGTGGCAGAAGTATCTCCACAGTTGTAGGGAGACAGCTTGGCAGATTCCAAGTACATGTATGTGAATTGGGGGAGATAAAACGGCATAGGCACAGAGGGGAGGGAACCCCTTCTGTGGAGAGAAAAAAGGGAGAGAAAGAGAGGGGCTGTGAAATTGCAATGTCAAATTAGCACAAAAGGAAAACTTCTCTGGACCACAGACTGGGGAACAAAAAATATGGAGAGTACCAGGTTCTATTTCGCAATAAAGCCTTAGAAGCTGAAACAAGGAGATTTCAAAAGTGCGTGGCTTTCTGTGGAACCAAGCTGGAAGCCTTGGCTCATGCTTCTGGGGAGGAGGAAGCCAGCTCCAAAGCACATAGCATGGTGTAGAATCTCAGAGGAGTACTGGGAGAGAACAGTCCCCTTCTTGGAGTACTTTGTGAAGACGGTATATTGCCTCCCCAAGGAAAAGAGACCCTGCAGGTGCCAGCCAAAGGCCTTTTAAATCAGCAGGGTCGGGTGGCTCTACTCCAGAATGGGGGAAAGGAGTCCCACTGAGCTGGGTCCTTTGAGACTTTGGGTTATGAATCCCAGCTGAGCACTTAGAAGGTGCAGGAACTGTGGATCAGGGCAAGCTGACTCCCCTATTCTGTGAGGACTGCCTTAACAGTGTGGGTTGAGATACCCAGTCCAGGGAAGAGAGATTGGGGGGTTGACATTTTTCTCCCCAACACCAACACCAACACAGTGGGACTTAAGAGAGCACCTCAGTGGCCCCTAGTGGAGGCGAGACCAGCTTACACCAAACTCTGCCCATATGGCAACTGCTTACTTAATGGAGGAAGACTGACTGATACAACACAGCTGGCCTCTCCTCCAGATCAGCACAGCCACTGGTCCCCGGCACCAACACACAAGTGTTTCTTTTTGTTTGTTTTTCCGTTTGTTTTCCTTTATTCTTTTCTTTTTCTTTCTCTTCCCTCTTTTATGTTTCTTTTGGAATCAGGCTCAAAGTTTCTGATTTGTTTTTGGTCAATTCTTATATACATATATATATGTGTGTATGTGTATAAATAATAATATATTATATATACATATATAATATATTATTAGTCATTTTTATTCTGTTCTTTTTCCACCTTCTCTCTTCTTCTTTATTTTCCTCTCTCTCTCCCTGAATTTAGCCTTATAGTTTTTTGATTCTCTATTTGGATTTCTTTTCTCCCTTTTCATTTTTCTCTTTTTATGGGATAAGACTTCCACCCTCTTTCCTTTTCTGGGGGGTGAGTTGGTTACTTCATCAAAAACATTAAAGCACATCTGGTTGAAGGCCCACACATTCCGCCACTACAAGCAAAGAGGAGCTCTGCACAGTACTGATCACTAGGATGGGCAGCCAAAATGTACAACAGAGTGCACACCACATATACCAAAAATACCTGGAGTGCCAGGCCTGGATAGGGTATGACCCCTTTTTAATATAGTAGTACACTCAGGTGCAGGACACAGAAGAAGCTTTTAAAACACAAAACACAGAAACTTAGCCAAAATGACAAAACGGAGGAATTCTCCCCAAAAGAGAATTCAAGATTTCTTCAAGAAGAAAGCAAGGCCAGAGAATTGTTCAAAACAGATATAAGTAATATATCTGAACAAGAATTTAGAATAACAGTCATAAGACTAACAACTGGGCTTGAAAAAAGCATAGAAGACACCAGAGAAACTCTTGTTGCAGAGATCAAAGACCTAAGAACTAGTCATGATGAATTAAAAAATGCTATAACTGAGATGCAAAATAAACTAGAAACAGTGACAGCGAGAATGGAAGAAGCAGAGGAGAGACAAGGTGAAATAGAAGATAAAATTTTGGAAAATAATCTGAAAAGAAAAAGGCAGGGGGGAGGAAATTACTAGATCACGAGGGGAGAATTGGAGACCTAAGTGATTCCATGAAATGAAACGAGTGTCCATATCATAGGAGTTCCAGAAGAAGAAGAGTGAGAGAAAGGGGCAGGTTTATTTGAACAAATTATAGCTGAAAACTATCCTAATCTGGGGAAAGAAACAGGCATCCAAGTCCAACAGGCACAGAGAACTCCCTTCAGAATCAACAAGAACAGGTCAACACCATGACATATCCTAGTGACTCTGGCAATATACAAAGATAAAGAGAGAATTCTGAAAACAGCTAAGGACAAATGATCCTTAGCCTACAAGGGTTGACACATAAGGGTAGTAGCAGACTTGTCCACTGAACCTTGGAAGGCCAGAAGGGAGTGGCAGGAAATATTCAACATGCTGGATAGGAAAATTATGCAGCCAAGAATCCTTTATCAGCAAAGCTGTCATTCAGAATAGAAGGGGAGAAAAAAAAGAGTTCTCCAGACAAAAAGAAAACTAGAGGAGTTTGTGATGACTAGACCAGGCCTACAAGAGATCCTAAGGGGTACTGTGTGTGTGGAAAGCAGCAAAGACTACAGAAGGACCAGGGATATCACCACGAACATCAAATCTACAGAAAACACAATGGCACTAAATTCATATCTTTCAACAATCACTCTGAATGTAAATGGACTAAATGCCCCAATCAAAAGACATAGGGTTTCAAGATGGATAAAAAACAAGAGCCATCAATATGCTGCCTACAAGAGACTCCTTGAAAGTGAGGGGATGGAGAACCATCTATCATGCTAATGGACGTTGAAAGAAAGCCAGAGTAGCCATACTTTCATCAGACAAACTAGATTTGAAAAGAAAGACTGTAACAAATCAAAAAAGGCATTATATCATAATTAAAGGTTCTCTGCACCAAGAAGTTTTAATAATTGTAAATATGCCCCCAGTGTGGAAGCACCCACTTATATAAATCTATTAATCACAAACAGAAGCAAATTTACTGATAAACACCATAATTGTAAGAGACTTTTATACACCACTTACAACAATAGACAGATTAGGCAGAAAATCAGTACAGAAACAATGTCTCTGAATGACACATTGGACCAGGTGGACTTAACAGATATATTCAGAATTTTTCATAATAAAGCAGAATACACATTCTTCTTGAGTGTGTAGAATGGAACATTCTCCAAAATAGATCATATATTGGGTCACAAAACAGCCTCAAAAGGTACAAACAGATTGAGATCATACCGTGCATATTTTCAGATCACAACACTATGAAACTTGAAAGCCCCCAAATACATGGAGGTTAAAGAACATCCTACTTAAGAATGAATAGGTTAAACGAAATTTAAAAAGAAACTTAAAAATACGTGAAAGCAAGTGAAAATGAGAACACAACAGTCTAAACCCTTTGGGATGCAGCAAAGGCAGTCCTAAGAGGAAAATACATTGTAATTCAGGCCTATCTCAAGAAGTCAGAAAGGTCCCAAATACACAACCTAACCTTACACCTAGAAAAGCTGAAGCAAATAAAGCCCAAAGCCAGCAGAAGAAGGGCAATAATAAACATTAGAGCAGAAATAAATAGAATCCAAAAGAAAACAGTAAAACAGATTAATGAAACTAAGAACTGACTTTTTGAAAGAATAAAAAAAATTGATAACCCCCTAGCCAGACTTCAAAAAGAAAAGAGAGGGGATCCAAATAGATACAATCACAAATAAAAGAGGAGAGAGTAAAACCAACACCACAGAAGTACAAGTGTAAGATGATGCTATGAAAAACTATATATGCCAATAAACTGGACAATCTGGAAGAAGTGGACAAATTCATAGACACTCATATACTACCAAAACTCAAATGGGAAGAAATAGAGAACTTGAACAGACCAGTGAAGAAGTGAATGGGTTATCAAGAATCTCCCAACAAAAGAGTCCTGGGCCAGATGGCTTCCTAGGGGAATTCTACCAGACATTCTACTCAAGCTGTTCCAAAAAATACAAATGTAAAGAAAGTTTCCAGACTCATTCTATGAAGTCAGCATTACCTTACCTTGATTCCAAAACCAAAATCCCCACTAAAAAGGAGAATGACAGGCCAATATCCCTGATGAACCTGGATGCAGAAATTCTCAACAAGATGGTAGCAAATCGAACTCAATAGTACATTAAAAGAATTATTCACCATGAACAAGTGGGATTCATTCCTAGGCTGCAGGGTTGGTTCAATATTTGCAAATCAATCAATGTGATACACCACATTAATAGAAGAAAGGATAAGAACTATATGATCCTGTCTACAGATGCAGAAAAGGCATTCAACAAAACATGGCATCCTTTCTTGATAAAACCCTCACAAAACTCGGGATAGAAGGAACATATCTTAACATCATAAAAGCCATATAGGAAAGACCACAGCTAATATCATCCTCAATGGAGAAAAACCAAGCTCTTTCCCCCTGAGATCAGAAATAACAAGGATGTCCACTCTCACCAATGTTGTTCAGCGTAGTGTTGGAAGTCCTAGCCTCAGCAATCAGAGAACAAAACCAAATAAAGGCATCCAAATTGGCAAAGAAGAAGCCAAACTTCCACTCTTCACAGATGACATGATTCTCTACATAGAAAATCTGGAAGACTCCACCAAAAACCTGCTAAAGCTGATACATGAATTCAGCAAAGTCACAGGATATAAAATCAATGTGCAGAAGTCGGTTGCATTTCTATACACCAATAATGAAGCAACAGAAGGAGAAATCAGGGAATCAATCCCATTTACAACTGCACCAAAAACCATAAAATACTTAGGAATAAACCTAACCAAAGAGGTAAAAGATCTGTATGCTGAAAACTATAGAAAGCTTATGAAAGAAATTGAAAAATATCCAAACAAATGGAAAAACATTCCATGCTCATGGAATGGAAGAATAAATATTGTTAAAGTGTTGATGCTACCCAAAGCAATCTAGACATCCAGTGCAATACCTCTCAAGATAACACCAGCATTCTTCACAGAGCTAGAACAAACAGTCCTAAAATTTGTATGAAACTACAAATAGCCAGAGTAATGTTGAAAAAGAAAACGAATTGGGAGCATCACAATCCTGGACTTCAACTTGTATTACAAAGCTGTAATCATCAAGTCAGTATGGTATTGACATAAAAACAGACCCACAGATCAATGGGATAGAATAGAGAACCCAGAAATGGACCCACAAATATACCAATCTTCAACAAAGAAGGAAAGAGTATCCAATGGAAAAAAGTCTCTTTAGCCAACGGGTCTGGTAGAACTGGGCAGCAACATGCAGAAGAATGAAACTGGGCTACTTTCTTACACCATATACAAAAATAAACTCAAAATGGATGAATGACCTAAATGTGAGACAGGAAACCATCAAAATACTATAGGTGAAAACAGGCACCAATGTCTTTGACCTAAGCCACAGCAACTTCTTATTTGTCATGTCTCCAGAGGCAGGGAAATAAAAGCAAAAATGAACTATTGGGACCTTATCAAGACAAAAAGCATCTGCATAGCAAAGGAAACAGTCAAGAAAACTAAAAGACAACCAACAGAATGGGAAAAGATATTTGCAATTGACATCTCAGATAAAAAGGGTTAGTATCCAAAATCTATAAAGAACATCTCAAACTCAACACCCAAAAAACAAATAATCCAGTGAAGAAATAGGCAGAAGACATGAATAGACACTTCTCCAAAGAAGACATCCAGATGGAAACAGACACATGAAAATATGCTCAAGGGGTACCTAGTGGCTCAGTTGGTTAAGTGTCTGACTTTGGCTCTGGTCATGATCTCATGGTTCGTGAGTGCAAGCCCCACCTCAAGCTCTATGCTGACATCTCAGAGCCTGGAGCCTGCTTTGGCTTCTGTGTCTCCCTCTCTTTCTGCCCCTCCATCACTCATGCTCTGTCTCTCTGTCTCAAAAATAAATAAACATTAAAAAAAAATTAAGCAAAGAAAAGATGCTCAACATCATTCATCCTCAGGGAAACACAATCCAAATGAGATACCACCTCCCACTGGTCAGAATGACTAAAATTAACTCCAGAAACAGCAGATGTTGGCGAGGATGTGGAGAAATGGGAACCCTCTTGCACTGTTGGGTATACAAACTGTTGTAGCCACTCTGGAAAACAGTATGGAGGTTCCTTAAAAAATTCAAAATACAAATACTGTACAACCCAGCAATTGCACTGCTAGGAATTTATCCAAAGACACAGAAATGCTGATTCAGAGGGGCACATGCACTCCCATGTTTACAGCAGCACTATCAACAATAGTTCATGAGTTGAAGCCCCGCATTGGGCTCTGTGCTGACAGCTCAAAGCCTGGAACCAGCTTCAGAATCTGTGTCTCCCTCTCTCTCTGCCCCTCCCCTGCTCATGCTCTGTCTCTCTCTCTCAAAAATAAACATTAAAAAAAATTAAAAAGTTAAATTTTAGCTATGAAATAATAAAAAAATTTCAACATAAGAAATTTCATCTTTTGGGTTCTTCTCTAAATTGTTATTAACACAAGTGCATATCAGGGCGTCTGGGTGGCTCAGTCGGTTGTGTCTAGACTCTTGATTTCAGTTCAAGTCATGATTTCAGGGTCATGGAATCGGGTGCTGCATTGATGCCCAGCATGGAGCCTGCTTGAGAGTCTCTTCTCCTTCTCCCCCTGCCCTTCCCCCTGACAAGAAAAAAAAAAAAAAGATTAAAAAAAATACAAAGTGCATATCATCAAAAATAGTACGACTAAACCATCTTTACAGTCTTATTTATGTTTTTGTGACTTTATGTATAAGAATTCATTCTGTAAAAGAATATGATTCATTTGTACTGTGTAATAGCCTACTAATAATTTAGTGAATTCTTGATTCTTTTTGTTTTATAGGAAAAAACTCAGGCTGTGGAACTCTGGCAGACTGCTTCTCAGGAGTTGGACAGACTTCAGAGACTTTACCAGGAATATATGACTGAGGCCCAGATTCATGTAGTTGAAAGTCAAAAACAAAAGGTAATCTTGGATTTCATAGTTTTCTTACATATCAGTTTTCATAGTTTTCTTATATATCTTCATTCTGGAGAAACTCAGTTTTGAAGAGGAATGCCTAAGTGTCCATTGTGTTATTTATGTTAAATAGATCTTTGCTGATTAGATATTTCTTGGACAGTTAGTCAAAGCAGTGCCTATTGTACATTAGGTTTTATAATATAAATTAGCAGTGGAAGCTGTATTTAGTTCTAAGAAGCAGGTATAAGATGATTCTGTATAAATGGACCCCCAAACTTTTATATTGTTAATTTCCTACCTTGCTTAAGACAGAAACTATTCATTAGATCACGGCCAGTGAAGAAACCTGCTCAAATATAGTGACAACGTCATGTAAGATGAAAATATTAACACCCTTAATGTGACCTCTAAGATAGGTATCAAGTGTTTTAGCATAAGTTAATCAGATTAGAGTTTTATAATAGGAAGAGATCTTAATGATTATTAAGGCATTCTTTCTATCCAAAGAATGATTTTTATATTGTCAAAGTAGACATTAAGCTTTTGCTGTATACCTCTGTTGACATGAACTTACCATGTCACAAGACCATCCATTCCTTGAAAAATCTGCCTCCTTTATCCTTCCATTGATTCTTTTTCTGCTGGGAACATTGACAGTTGTAGAGTAATCCCAATTCTGATTCCTTTTCTGTGGGTTTTGAGAAGGCAGCTATGTAAATACATTGGTTATCACGCCTTTCTTTAATTCTCATTTATGGACTTTTCAAATTCCAGTTTAAGATTGTTCCTATTATCATCAGCATTATTGGGAATTTTTACCTAAAGGAGTCATAATAATGCTTACATGATGCTTTGCACTTTATAAAATGATTTTTCTATATATTCCCTGGTTTGCAAATAACCCATATGTAGTCTGAGCCATAAGACGTTTACCTCTGAGAGAAGGGGAGCGGGGAGAATGGGAAAAATGAGTGAAGGGGAGTGAAGAGGAGATACAGGCTTCCAGATATGGACTGAATAAGTCACAAGAATAAGAGGCACATTATAGGGAATATAGTCAGTGATATTATAGCAACATTGTATGGTGACAGATGGTAGCTATACTCATGGTGAGCCATAGCACGATGTATAGAGAAGTTGAATCACTTCTCTATTGTGTTGGTTGTATACTTGAAACTAATGTAACATTGTGTGTCAACTATACTCAAAAGTGTGGGGGCGCCTGGGTGGCTCAGTCAGTTGAGTGACTGACCTTTGATTTCAGTTCAGGTCATGATCTCAGAGTCATGGAATTAAGCCCCATGTAGGGATCTACACTGAGCTTGGAACCTGCTTAAGATTCTCCCTCCCTGCCACTCTCTCCCTCTCCCCCACCCCTCTCTTTCTTTCTCTCTGTGTCAAAAAAAAAAAATTGAAAGTGTGTCTGTGTATGGATATGTGTATATAGATAGATAGCATTTTATCAAAAAGAAAAGGCTTTTACTTCTGAGATCTAGAAACCATTTCTAATACAATCTAGTTCTTTGAGGCTGTTTTCCTCATTTAGGTCAATCTACTAAGTCCTGTGTTATTTACCTTTATTCTTGTACTGTAGCTATGCAGTTAGTTTTCTTTTTTTGAACAAGACTTTACAAATAATACTTTGTCCTTATTTCCCCAGTTACCTATCAGTCTTTAATTCTGTCATCCAACATATTAACAGCCCCTTCCAATTTTGTGTCCCCTGCACATACTGTGTTTAACAGGATAACAGATAATGACATAACTTAAAAATTCAAGCCATGAGAATTTTAAAAGGGGGATAGAGGGACAATAATTCCTGTGCCAGGGTTTTATGTTATAGGTTTTGAATGTAGTTTTCCAAAATTATGCAATGTCTCTCTTAGCATGTCTATTTACTAATAAACCAATTTTTAGAAATAGTGGTCTTACATAAAAAATAAATACATTCATTTTTTGTAATCATTTTTAAAAGTTTTTGTCTTATTTCTTCAACTGTTAATTCACACAATAACAGAAAGGCAAGTAATTTCATCTAAACTTAGGCACAATGAATTTAGACTTGATTTTAGGTTAATTTTACATACAGGTTATGTCTGTTGTACAGAATGCTATTTATGTACACTTCTACCTTCCTACTATAGGATCAACTGACCAATTTTCAACAACTGACCAAGCAACTTCATGTTACTAATGAGAACATAGAAATGGTAAGTGAAAGTATCCATTTAGTGTGCTTGTTTATACAAACTAGAAATTGTCACTATAAATATTATTTATGCTAATAAAAATCAGTAACAGAAAATCCTGTGTTACGTGAAATTAAGATAAGTAGGCAGTCCTCTTTTTTATCTTTTACATTCAATAGCTGACAGAATTCACAAAACTTACTGGAGATCTAAAGCTAAAATCTCTCTGAAATACCACCTAATCTAATGGTTATCTTAGGGTTCTAGGTAGGATCTCCTGAGAGTATTCTAGGCTGTGAGCTTCTCAAGAGTATGACTTATGCTTTATTCTTTCTTTTTTCTTTTCTTTCTTTTTTTTTTTTAACATTTATTCATTTTTGAGAGACAGAGAGTGCAAGCAGGGTTGGTACAGAGAGAGAGAGAGAGAGACAGAATCCAAAGCAGGCTCCAGGCTCTCACCTGTCAGCACAGAGCCCGACATAGGGCTCGAACTCACCGCAAGATCATGACCTAAGCTGAAGTCAGACGCTCAACCGACTGAGCCGCTCAGGCACCCCTCTCATTCTTTATTCTTACCATTTCGTGTAGCACACTGCTAGGTATATAATAAGAATTGTAGAACTGTTAAATAAACTAATAGACCAATTTCTTAAAAATAATGGGATGTTAAGGATCATTTGTTAGTGGATTGACCACCAGTATTATTTGGTATATCTAAATTTCCCTTTAATATTTTTCTAAAAGAAATGTAATTAGCCTTCCTAATTCTACTCTTTACCTTTTTTCTCCTCTCACTTTTCTTTTTCTCTTCTTTTGTCTCCTTTTCTTTTCCTTTCTTCTTGGAATTTTATTTTACCTCATTGTTGTGTAATATAATTATGACATCCCAGGTAATTCCTCTTTCCTTTCTTCATTTTGCTTAGTTACTCTGCTAATTCTTGTTAGTACCTAGTGAAAATGTCTTTGTTTAAGAGTGGAGTTGTGCCATCAAAAGTAAGTTATCTAATTTTTTCTACCTTTCAAAATTTTCTCCTTTAACCATGCAAAAAATTATTAAATAAATTTTGCCTTATTTAGCTTCTATTTTTTAATCACTTAAAGTTTTTGATGATATACTTCTTAGACATTTTAAAAATAATATTAAAAGTTCTCCAGAACTAAATGACTAATATCCATAATCAGGAAATCATATTTCTGCATGAAATCAGTAGTTTAACCTATTATCACAATTATTCATTCTTTCAGTATATCTCCTAGAATTTCAGGGATTATATAATCCTCTGTTACCTTATACCACAGAGCTCCTATTTTATTATAAGCAACCCAAAATCATTATGATAAAAGTCATGGGAAGCAAATATTTGAGTATTCATAGGAAATGCATTAAAAATTTTCTAAGACACAAGAATTCATAGATTTTAGCCAAAAGTGATAAAGGAGTGACAAGATGGATATAAGAGATGAAAGAGAGAGAGCAAAGAAGAGGCTGTCTTGGTGGTTAAGATAAAGGAAAATGGTAAAAGAAATTTTGAAACTTAAGAATTTTTCTTAATGTACCTATCAGGTGGCAAACAAGACTGCTAAATGTGAAGAGACATAGCTAACTGATTGTAAAGATTTTGTATGTCTCAAAGAGCATTCAGAGCATAGGCATAGGAGCACGTTTGAGTAAAAATCAGACTTGAAGAAAAGTACCCTTTAAAAATCAAGCAGTTCCATAAAAAAGTTTCCTGAATTCATAATAAGCTGATTAATGGAATCAGTCCCTATGATGTACAGTAAATTGGTGAGTATACAAGAAGTAATTATCTTTCATGACCAGTGCACTTTTGTAACATATGGAAGTGATGTGAATGATACGTAAAAGTACAAGTTTGTATTTATTTATTACAAGTATATATTTATTTATATAATAGTAGTTGATATTTCCTAGAGGTTCTCTTAGTGAAATAATATTCTTTTTTGAGATTTGTTCATCTCTATAAAATTACTCAAAAATATTTGCTAATTGCATATTAAGTTCCTTTCACTGTTAGAGGTTGCAAGAGAAATGTGCATCTAACCATAAATTCCTGTCCTACTTGGTAAAACAGGATGACATATGAAATAATCATGATTGATGATTGAAAGGGATGCCTCCTTGGACCTTTATGAATCTTCAAACTCTAGAATGTTAATATAGTATTTAATTTTCTTTGTAATGACAAATACAAAACACCAAAGCCATATTCAGTTGCAGTTGTTGAGCTCTACTAGGCTTTTTAGCAAATCAAGTGTGTTAGTTTCTAACACTAGCTTTTTATAATTCACAGTTTCAATTTATAATTCTCCTAATTGCTCTATGTCATTTATTTTTAAGGTGTTCCCAACTGGTAAAAGACACAAGCATTAATTATGTTAATGCTAAGACAGTATATGTAATAAAACATTAATGGTGCATTACAGACATAGAAGAATTCAGAAATGTGAATCAGTTTGGACTGAAGTCATTGAGATTGCTTGACAGGAGAATTTGAAATGATATTAAAAGTCATCTATTTCCTCAAATGACATAGGCATCTTTCATTAAATGCTTTTCAGTTAAATGATCATCTAGCCTATGCTGTAGCTATTCCTTGTAAGAGATTTATCACTTCCCCAAAGAGTCTGTTCTTTTGAATTCTGATTATTAGAAAACTAAAATCTTCATAAATTTCCTCCCATTGATATGTGATTTTATCTTTTGGAGTAACATAGAACAAGCTCACTTCTTCAAGTCAACCCTTCAATTATTTACATGTAACCATTAGGTCTTTCCTGATTCATGCCCAGTGCTGCACCCAGTTTGTTCATTTTAACTATTCTGATATGGTATAATTTACCCACCTTTCATAATTCTAGCCTTCTTTTCCTGTGTGTGATAGTTGGCCTCTTAAATTATGGTCTGTGAATGGACCACTAAATTCTGGTCTGCAGTAGTCTGCTTCCCAAAATAAAGAAAGATGCAGTCTTCAAACTCTTCCATGTTTCAATGGAGACATTCATTCATTTATTCCTTAAAGGTTTAGGTACTTAGAATGTACTAAATCATGTGGCATTCACTGAGGATTCTGGGAGAAGGTGGTCTTCAATAAATGACTCATATTTTCACCAGGAATACATGAACTTTAAATATAATGTTTGAATATAATGTGATGTGTATTGTAAAAATGCATATAAAATTTTATCAAAATATAGAAAGGAAACAATTATTTCTGTCTTAAAGTAAGTGGGCCACACAGGATGTGAGAGGGATAAATGATGGCAGGATGGAATTCTGATTTCAGGAAGAAATAAAATAGTGTATTAAAAATATGAAGTCCGTGGGGCACATCTGTGGCTCAGTCAGTTGAGCGTCCAACTTCGGCTCAGGTTGTGATCTTAAGGTTTTTGAGTTCAAGATCCATGTTGGGCTCACTGCTGGCAGCACAGAACCTGCTTTGGCTCCTCAGATCCCTCCCTCTCTCTCTGCTCCTTCCCCACTCACACTCTCTTAAGAAAGAGAGAGGAAGGAAGGAAGGAAGGAAGGAAGGAAGGAAGGAAGGAAGGAAGGAAGGAAGGAAGGAAGGGGAAAGACAGAAGGAGGGAGGGAGGGGGAGTCAATGAAATTGAATAGAATATGATAGAAGCACAATGAAAACTGTTTTGGGGAGAAGCATTTGGACAGATGTATGTATGATTTGTTGGGATGGGAAGAAACTGAAATCAAGACTATGCATTATGAAGTAACTGGAGTCTGTATGACTTTACCTATAAGGCATATAGATAAAGATGATAAGGATAAGGGATCTGTGCCTTTGTGATAAAACCAGCACTTACAGAAGAAAATCAATTTCCTTAAAAAAAGTTTTTTCTACAGTTGGAAGACTGCTACATATCTTACTTTAGTTTCCTTTGCAGGCTAACCCTGAGAAAATGATTCTAAAGCATGTCATTTATTTAGGAGATAATACAAGGGAGCACCAGTAAGGAAATGGGGAAGTGAACCTGGGAAAGGAAGAGAAGGTAGCCAAAGGGTTTTTAAGAATCATGCCAGTTAACACCGTGGGTAACTGAGACTGAATCCTACCAATGAACTCTGGAAGCCTTTGTATAACAGGCTCAGACTTATTCCACCATGGAGCATAGGAGGAGAGTGAGATGTTTACACACCAGTTCTCTTCAGTCATTGTTATCGAGCTCTTCCAGAGCATACTGGGGACATGAATTCTGCAACACCTGTCACCTTCTGGGCAGTTAAGTGAATAAAGGAGGTTCAAATATTCAAGGAAAGACCTAAAACATAGAAAAACAGATGCACATGGTTTGAATGAAGCAGACATCCACTAATGTAGTAAAGGTGAGGAAATATTGCCAAGGTTATATTTTACAGTCAAAAACGCTAATCATTATCATGACTTAATTTTTTCTACTTTTATGCCCTGTAGTTAGTCTTTGAAGATGTAGTTTTAAGTGTTCTAATACTGAACGTTTCTGGTTTTTTTCTTGTGGCAGACTAACCAACACTTTCTGAAAACAGTAACTGAACAAAATGTGGAAATTGAGCAACTCCGAAAACAACTTAGGTAAATTCAAAAATGAATTTTGTTATTTTATTAATAATTTTTTTTTTCAGGGATGCCTAATGGCTTAGTCGGTTAAGCCTCTGACTCTTGATTTCGACTCAGGTCATGGTCTCTTGGTTCATGAGTTCCAACCCTGCATTGGGCTCCATGCTGATAGTGTGGAGCCTGCTTGAGATTCTCTCTTCCCTCTCTCTTTCCCGCTCCTCCACTCACACACACACACACACACACTCTCTCTCTCTCTCTCTCAAGATAAATAAATTTTTAAAGAAATTATTTTACTTCAGAGCAAGTGATGATGCCATCATTTTTCCATGAGTTTTCCATGAATTTTTTTCTTCCCTTTTAAGCTTCTCTCAAGGCAGATTGAAATCAAGACAATTAGTGAGGAGGCATCTATTAATATACACATGAAAGGATGTTCCATGATAGTAAAACCAGTGCTTATGGAATAAAATCAGTTCCCTTAGAAACATTTTTTCTGCACATATCTTCTTTGTATTTCCCTGTAATTAGACCCAGAGAAAAGGGTGTCAAAGCATGTAGTTTATTGAAATGTAATACCAGGGAGCACCAGTAGGAGGAAAGTGGAACAGAGAGGAAGACAAGAAAGCCAGTAGAGAGTTTTTAAAAATCAGGCAACTTAGGGGCACCTGGGTGGCTCACTTGGTTAAGCATCCGGCTCTTGATTGTGGCTCAGTCATGATTTCAGGGTTGGTGCAATCAAGCCTGGCATTGGGCTCCAAATGACCAAAACTTTTTTTTCACTTTTTGTCCCCCTTAATCATAATACTGAAAAGTCAAAAGTATAATCATAATAGGGTTTTGCTCTGTGATGCAGTAACTTAGAAATATCTTTAAATTGTAGTATATATTTACATTTTATTAAAAAAATGTAAATTTCTGTTTGTTAAATGAACCTTGCTATTTATTTCGTTTTTTACACCATCATGTATTTGGCCCCACAAAATAACATTTTGCTATTTTAAAAAAAGAAGAATGCATTTCACAAAATTTTATGCCTTTATCAGCTTTTTAATTTAATTTAAATAAATTTACATTCTTTTCCCCTAGACATTTCTACTCAAGGGCTCTTATTTGGTCCTCTATATTTCTTTTGATAATGATTTTACATTTTAAAATAGTATTCAATCCCAAGATTTTATTTCTCTTTCTTCCAAATGGAAGTGTCTTATTTTAATTATAAAACTAATATAAGTCCATTAGAGAAAACTCTAGATAGTATGAAAGTATACAAGTTACAGTGCAGTTCTGGCACTAACCATGTTTAGTCCAGACTCCACAGATTAAGAGCACAATCCCCAATAAGAACCCTCACTAGGATTCAAGTTAAGGGATCCCCGGGCCACCCACACTCGTGGCCAACTGGCTCCAAATACAAGTGTCCCCACAGTAATTCTCTACAATGTCTAAGGGAACTCAGGAAAGCACTATACTTATGATTAAAATTTTATTATAAAGTTCACAAATCAGAACCAGCCAAAAGAAGAGACCCATTCAGTGAGATCTAGTAAGATCTCAAAATTAGAACTCTCATGTCCTCTGCCCATGGAACTAGGGTGCAGCACCCTCCTGGCACATCACTGTGTTCACCAACTAGGAAGCTGACCTAAGCCTTAGTGTCCAGACATTTTATTGTATTTTTATTATATGCCTATGATTTGTTTTGAATCTAAATAAATTTACTTTTTTAATGATATTTCTCAATGACTGTGTCATCCAATAAAACATTATTTGACTATACTTTTGCAATTTAAATATCATGACTGATTGAATCATTGGCCTTTTGATTGAATTCAATCTCCAGTCTACCTTCTCTCCCTGGAGGTCAAGAAGTCAGGCCTATATTACATGGCTCAAAGCCTCAACTCTCTAATTACCTGATTGCACTTTCCAGCATGGCCCAGCTCCCATTCCTCCCTTGTGTCACTTCATTAGCATAAACTCAGACATGGTCCCAGAGGCCTACCTTGGGGGGCCTGCTATGAGGGGAACGTAGTAGTGGTGGGCTTGAAATTTTATTTTATTTATTTTTTAGGTTATTTATAATTTTTTTTTTTAATTTACATCCAAGTTAGTTAGCATATAGTGCAACAGTGATTTCAGGAGCGGACTCCATAATGCCCCTTGCCCATTTAGCCCATTCCCCTTCCCACAACCCTCCAGTAACCCTCTGTTTGTTCTCCATATTTAAGAATCTCTGACGTTTCATACCCCTCCCTGTTTCTATATTATTTTTTATTCCCTTCCCTTATGTTTATCTGTTTTGTATCTTAAAGTCCTCATATGAGTTAAGTCCTAGGATGTTTCTGTTTCTCTGACTAATTTCGCTTAGTGTACATAATACCCTCTAGTTCCATCCATGTAAACTGCAAATGGCAAGGTTTCATTCTTTTTGATTGCCAAGTAATACTCCATTGTATGTATACACACCACTTTTCTTTATTCATTCATCCATCGATAGACATTTGGGCTCTTTTCATACTTTGGCTATTGTTAGTGCTGCTATAAACATGGGGGTGCATGTGTTCCTTTGAAACAGCATACCTGCATCCCTTGGCTAAATGCCTAGTAGTGCAATTGCTGGATTATCGGGTAGTTTTATTTTTAATTTTTTGAGGAACGTCCATACTGTTTTCCAGAGTGGTTGCATCAGTTTGCATTACCACCAGCAGTGCAAAAGAGATCCTCTTTCTCCACATCCTCGCCATCATCTGTTGTTGCTTGAGTAGTTAATGTTAGCCATTCTGACAGGTATAAGATGGTATCTCATTGTGGTTTTGATTTGTATTTCCCTGATAATGAGTGATGTTGAGTAGTTTTTCATGTGTCAGTTGGCCATCTGGATGTCTTCTTTGGAGAAGTGTCTATTCATGTCTTTTGCCCATTTCTTCACTGGATTATTTGGTTTTTTGGGTGTTGAATTAGACAAGTTCTTTACAGATTTTGGATACTAACCCTTTATCTAATGTCATTTGCAAATATCTTCTCCCATTCTGTCAGTTGCCTTTTAGTTTTGCTGACTGTTTCCTTTGCTGTGCAGAAGTTTTTTATTTGGATAAGGTCCCAATAGTTCATTTTTGCTTTTGTTTCCCTTGCCTCTGGAGATGTGTTGAGTAAGAAGTTGCTGCAGCCAAGATCAAAGAGGTTTTTGCCTGCTTTCTCCTTGAGGATTTTTATGGCTTCCTGTCTTATGTTTAGATCTTTCATCCGTTTTGGGTTTAATTTTGTGTATGGTGTAAGAAAGTGGTCCAGGATCATTTTTCTGCATGTCTCTGTCCAGTTTTCCCAGCACCACTTGCTAGAGACTGTCTTTATTCCATTGGATATTCATTCCTGCTTTGTCAAAGATTAGCTGGCCATACGTTTGTGGGTCCATTTCTCGGTTCTCTATTCTGTTCCATTGATCTGCGTGTCTGTTTTTGTGCCAGTACCATACTGTCTTGATGATTACAGCTTTGTAGTACAGCTTGAAGTCCAGGATTGTGATGCCTCCTACTTTGGTTTCCTCTTCCAAGATTGCTTTGGCTATTTGGATCTTTTCTGGTTCCACACAAATTTTAGACTGTTTGCTCTAGCTCTGTGAAGAGTGCTGCTGTTATTTTGATAGGGATTGCATTTAATATGTAGATTGCTTTGGGTAGTATCGACATTTTAACAATATTTATTCTTCTTATCCAGGAGCATGGAATATTTTTCCATTTTTTTGTGTGTTGTCTTCAACTTGTTTCATAAGCTTTCTATAGTTGTCAGTGTATAATTTTTTCACCTCTTTGGTTAGATTTATTCCTTGGTATGTTACGGGTTTTGGTGCAATTGTAAATGAGGTTGATTCCTTGGTTTCTCTTTCTGTTGCTTCATTGTTGGTGTACAGGAATGCAATCAATTTCTGTGCATTGATTTTATATCCTGCAACTTTGCTGAATTCATGAATCAATTCCAGAGGTTTTTTAAAGGTGGAATCTTTTGGGTTTTCCATATAGAATATCATGTCATCAGTAAAGAGTGAAAGTTTGACCTCCTCCTGGCCGATTTGGATGCCTTTTATTTCTTTGTATTGTCTGATTGCAGAGGCTAAGACTTCTAATACTATGTTGAATAACAGTGGTGAGAGTGGACACCCCTGTCTTGTTCCTGACCTTAGGGGGAAAGCTCTCAGTGTTTCCCCATTGAGGATGCTATTAGTGTTGAGTCTTTCATATTTGGCTTTTATGATCTTGAGGTATGATCCTTCTATCCCTACTTTCTGGAGGGTTTTTATCAAGAAAAGATGGTGTATTTTGTCAAATGCTCTCTCTGCATCTTTTGAGAGGATCATGTGGTTCTTGTCCTTCTTTTATTAATGTGATGCATCACATTGATTGTTTTGTGGATATTGAACCAGCCCTGCATTTCAGGTACAAATCCTACTTGGTCGTGGTGAATAATTTTTTTAATGTATTGTTGGATCCGGTTGGCTAATATCTTGTTGAGGATTTTTGCATCCATGTTCATCAGGAAAATCGGTCTATAGTTCTTTTTAGTGGGGTCTTTGTCTGGTTTTAGAATCAAAGTAATGCTGGCTTCATAGAAAGAGTTTGGAAGTTTTCCTTCAATTTCTATTTTTTGGAACACCTTCAAGAGAATAGGTGTTAACTCTTCCTTAAATGTTTGGTTGAAGGGGCGCCTGGGTGGCTCAGTCAGTTAAGTGTCCAACTTCGGCTCAGGTCATGATCTCACAGTTCATGAGTTCGAGCCCCGTGTCAGGCTCTGTGCTGACAGCTCAGAGCCTGGAGCCGGCTTCACATTCTGTGTCTCCCTCTCTCTCTTCCCCTTCCCTGCTCATTCTGTGTCTCTCTCTGTCTCAAAAATAAACATTAAAAAAAAAAAATGTTTGGTTAAATTCCCCTGGAAAGCTATCTGGCCATGGACTCTTGTTTTGGGGGAGATTTTTGATTACTGATTTGATTTCTTTACTGGTTATGGATCTGTTCAAATTTTCTGTTTCTTCCTGTTTCTCTTTTGGTAGTTTGTATGTTTCTAGGAATTTGTCCATTACTTCCAGATTGCTGTTTTTTTGGTTTATAATCGCTCATAATATTCTCTTATTATTGTTTGTATTTCTGCTGTGTTGGTGGTGGCCTCTCCTCTTTCATTCTTGATTGTATTTATTTGGGTCCTTTCCTGTTTCTTTTGATCAAACTGGTGAAGGGTTTATCAAAGTTTTTAATTCTTTCAAAGAACCAGCTTCTGGTTTTCATTTCACTCTAATCTTTATTATTTCCTGGCTTCTGCTGGTTTGAGTTTTTATTTGCTGTTCTTTTTTCACCTCTTTAAGGTGTAAGGTTTGGTTGTGTATCTGAGATCTTTCTTCCTTGTTTAGGAAGGTCTGGATTACTATATATACTTCCTTCTTATGACCGCCTTTGCTATGTCCCAGAAGTTTTGGGCTGTGGTGTTACCATTTTCATTGGCTTCCATGAACTTTTTAATTTCCTCTTTAACTTCTTGGTTGGCCCGTTCATTCTTTAGTAGGATGTTCTTTAGTCTCCAAGTATTTGTTACCTTTCCAAATTTTTTATTGTGGTTGATTTCGAGTTTCATAGAGTTGTGATCTGGAAATATGCATGGTATCATCTCGATCTTTTTATACTTGTTGATGGCTGATTTGTGTCCCAGTATGTGATCTATTCTGGAGAATGTCCCGTGTGCACTGGAGAAGAATGTATATTCCACTGCTTTTGGATGAAGTGTTCTGATTATATCTGTTAAGTCCGTCTGGTCCAGTGTATCATTCAGAGCCATTGTTTCCTTATTGATTTTTTTGTTTAGATGATCTGTCCATTGCTGTAAGTGGGGTGTTGAAGTCCCCTCCTATTATGGTATTATTATCAATGAGTTTATCTTTTTGATTAATTGATTTATATTTTTGGGAGCTCACACATTTGGAGCATAAATGTTAACAATTGTTAGGTCTTCTTGGTGGAATGTCCCCCTTATTTATGATCATGCCCTTCTTCATTTCTTGTTACAGTGTTTATCTTAAAGTCTAGATTTTCTGACATAAGTATGGCTACTCCAGCTTTCTTTTGTCGACTATTAGCATGATACATGGTTCTTCATCCCCTTACTTTCAATCTGAAGGTAGTTTTAGGTCTAGAGTGGGTCTCTTGTAAACAGCATATAGATGGATCTTGTTTTCTTATCCATTCTGTTACCCTATATCTTTTCATTGGAGCATTTAGTCCATTGACATTTAGAGTGAGTACTGAAAGATATGAATTTATTGCCATTATGTTTCTTATAGAGTTGGAGATTCTGGTAGTGTTCTCTGGTCCTTTCTAGTCTTTGTTGCTTTTGGGGTTTTTTGGGTTTTTTTTGGTTTATGGGTTTTTTTGCATCTTTTCTCTCCTCAGAGAGTCCCCCTTAAAATTTCTTGTAGGGCTAGTTTAGTGGTCATGAACTCCTTTAATTTTTTTTGTGGGGGAAACTTTTAATCTCTCCTTCTATTTTGAATGAAAGCCTTGCTGGATAAGGAATTCTTGGCTGCATATTTTTCTGATTCAGCACATTGAATATATCCTGCCACTCCTTTCTGGCCTGCCAAGTTTCTGTGGATAGGTGTGCTGCAAACCTGATCTGTCTTACCTTGTAGGTTAGGGACTCTTTTTCCCTTGCTACTTTCATGATTCTCTCCTTGCCTGAGTATTTTGTGAATTTGACTATGATATGCCTTGTTGATGGTCGGTTTTTGTTGAACCTAATGGAAGTCCTCTGTGCTTCCTGGATTTTGATGTCTGTGTCTTTCCCCAGGTTAGGAAAAGTTTTCCACTATGATTTGCTCACATAACCCTTCTACCCTTTTTTCTCTCTCTTCATCTTCTGGGACTCCTGTGATTCTGATCTTGTTCCTTTTGAGTCACTGATTCCTCCAATTCTTAATCCTGCTCTTTTGTCTTAGTCTCCCTCTTTTTTCTGCTTTTTTATTCTCCATAAATTTGTCCTCTATATCACTGATTCACTGCTCTGCCTCATACATCCTTGCGGTTGTGGCATCCATTCCAGATTGCAGCTCAGTTATACCATTTTTTATTTCATCCTGACTAGTTTTTACTTCTTTTATCTCCGCAGAAAGGGATTCCAATCTATTTTCAACCCCAGCTAGTATTCTTATTATCGTGATTCTAAATTGTGGTTAAGACATCTTGCTTGTATCTGTGTTAATTCCCTAGCTGTGGTTTCTTCCTTCTCTTTCTTTTGGGGTGAATTCCTTTGTTTCATCATTTTGAAGGAAGAAAAGGAATTGATAAGAAAAAAAAACATTTTAAATTTTAATATTAAAAACAACCCAAAAAGAAATCAAATAAATGATGTTAGATCATAGGTGTGTTTTGGTCTGGTTGTTGTAAGGAGCTTGATAGATTAGAGAAAAAAGGGGAAAGGGGCAAAAAAGGAAAATGTCTGAAATTTTCAAAAAATAGATAAAATGAAATTATGGAAATAAAATAGAATTTGAGAAATTTACAAAACTGTAAAAGATATACTGGAAGAAGTTAAACATATTTTCAATAAAAATTGAAAATAGAAATAACATTTTTTCTTTCTGTATTGAAGAAAAGAGAAACAAAAAAAAAATTGAATAGATGGACCAACTAACACACTGAAATACGATTGAAATTGCATTGTTTTCCCCTAGAAGTCAAACTCTGAAGCACTTTATAGTCCATAAACTAAGCAAGCGGAGAGACTTGTGGTGTTCCTGAAGAGTGAGGTTAGCCCAGTTGTGTGGGGCTTAATGTAACAGCTCCATTCTCCACTAGATGTCACTGTTTAGCTTACTGGGGTGGATTGTTGTGGCACTTGTAGTTGTGGGAGAGGTGAAAATGGCATCACCCATTCTCTGTTATCAGAACTCTGTACTGCCTGATCAGCAATTGCACACCCGTCCTTTGTCTCAGGCTTCCGTCCACTCCCTGCTTTTACATTGTCCGTGACCAAGCCATCAGGTTGCCAGGTGCCACTTTCCTTCTTAGTTTTATCTCAGATGCAGCACTGTTTTTGCAGCTCTTCACTTCTGAGGGACTGTGGTTTTGACCCTCTCAGATCCTCTGGGGGGAGGGTTCACAGAGCAATGGCTGGGTGCCAGCTGCACCCAGAAATGTTCGCAGGACCGTGCTGATGCCGATGTCCAGAATCTGCGGCTGGATGCCAGACCACCCCAGAAAAACTTCTCCCGATCATGTAGCAGCAGTGTTTCAGGGATTATGGTAAGTCACAACACATATCTGGCACCTGGCTTCCCCCTTAACGTCCTTCTTCCGGCACCAGTGAATGTCATTTTTCTCTGGGGTCTGTGAGGACCTTTGGCTGTAGGGTGGCTGCACAACCTCTACCAAATGTCCTCCCAGAGGGCAATTGCCTTCTCTTGTGTGGCCCCAGGACTCCCAGACCTCACTCTCTGCTCCTGTGGATTCACCCTTCCCACCAGAGCACCACCAGGTATGGAGCTGCGGAGTTTCAGTCTGTGCTTCCCCTGTTTTATAGAGTTTTCATAGAATTTAAACACTCTCCTTTCTCCTTTTTCCCGTTTTTATTCAGTCCCTGCGGCTGTTTCCACTTTTCCCCTTCTCTCCAGCTGCTTTGGGTGGTGTGCTTTTCCCATACTCCCCCATTCTCCGTCCTCTCTCTGCAAGTAAAAAGAGCTCCCTGCCCTCTGCAGCTTCTCTCTCCCCCAGTTCACCTCTCCGCACTGCCTACCTGCTAAGTTCTATGGTTCAGGTTATGCAGATTATTGTGTTAATCCTCAAATTAGTTTTTTAGGTGTGCAGGAAGGTTTAGTGTTGGTCTGGCTGTATTTCATGAATGCGAGACACAAAATGCAAAAATACAAACAAAAAATACAAATACAAAAAAAATACAGAAAAAAAATACAAATAAACAAACAAAAAAACCTTCCATGCTCTTCTGCCATCTTGCCCCTCTCCTGCAATTTTAAATAGAGTATTCAAAGTAAACCTCACTGAATAGTTGAGATATGAACAAAGACTTGAAGGGTATGAACAGATTATCCATAGAATGCAGGGAAACAGTATTCCAAGTATAGCACTTGCCATTGCATAGGTTGAAAATACTTTTCAAGCCTCTTTAGAGTCACATTTGTTAATTATCCATGGTGAGGCACATCACCAAGTCAATCCAAATTCAAAGGATAGGGAAATAGATACTCCTTTTGATGGAAAGATTTTCAACATCATGTTGCACAGATGTTGAATTTGGTGCCATTTTTTTCAGACTCTTTCTCACTACTATATGTGGAATAGAGTATAAAACAGGAGGATGAGAGTAGTAAAAGATTAAATCAGAAATGATATGGAGGGTGGAAGACACGGTGATATGGGGCCTTGTAGGCTGTAGTGAGCACTTTGGCTTTTTACTGTGGGCGAAATAGGAATGGTTTTTAATAGGAGATTGACACAATCTGACTTATATTCTAATAGGATTGATCACTCAGACTGCCATATTGGAAAGTAGACTGTAAAGAGGAAGAATTGGAAGCAAGGAGACCAGTAAGGAGGCTATTACAGTAACCAAAGCTGCAGTGGGACTCAGGTTGACTAGGGCTGTGGTGGTGGCAGTGGGAGCTGGTAAGGTGTGGTCAGATTCTGGAAATGGTTTTGTTTTGTTTTTAACATTTTGTATGGTAGATTCCTGATAGATTTGATAGAGGTAACAGAGAGATTGAAGTATCAAGGATGACTTAAAGTTTTTTTCCACAAGCAAGTGGAAGAATGAACTGAGAAGTCTATGTATAGGTGGCCAGATGGTGGGGGAGGGGGCAGTTTGGACAAATTGACCTTGCAGTAACTACTGGAAGTCCTACTGGTGATAACCATTAACAAGCAATTCAGTAGAGATCTGCACTCAGGGTACAAGACTTTTGATGATCAACATAAGAATAGTGTTGACAGCCATGGCACTGGAATAGATCAGTACAGTGACCCATGTACAACACAGGTTTGAACTTCATGGGTCCACTTGTATGCAGATATTCTTCAATAAATACATACAATATTATGAATGTGTTTTTTCTTCCTTAGGATCTTCTTAACATTTTTCTTCTTCTACCTTTATTGTAAGAATACAGTATATAATATGTAAAACGCACAAAATACGTGTTAATCAACTGTATGTTTTTGGTAAGCCTTCAGGTCAACTGTAGACTATTAGTTGACTTTTGAGGGGGTCAACATTATATGTGGATTTTTGACTACATGGGGGGTTTGGCGCTCCTAACTCCAGTTTTTATCAATGGTCAGCCATACTTGGATAGGAAGATTAAATTTCCTATAAGTCTCCCAGATCTTTAAAATTAACCTTAACATAGCTTGTATTAAAAACCTCTATAATTTGTGTGTATATATGTGTCTGAGAGAGAAAAACATGGTAATGTAATCCTAACATCATGAAATAGTAAAATACCATTTACCAAAACCATCCTGTAGAGAATAAAATGCAGTGTTATTTGCAAGAACATGAGTTTGGCCAAATAGAACAGAATAAAGACTATATAGAAATTTAGGGGGCACCTGCATGACTCAGTTAAACTTGATTTCGGCTCATGTCATGACCTCATGGTTCATGAATTAGTGCAGAACCTGCTTGAGATTCTCTCTCTCTGCCCCTCCTACATGTATGCTCTCTTTCCAATTAAATGAATAAGCTATTTAAAAAAGAGAAAAAAAGAAATTTAGTATATGACAGAGGAGATAGTATAAATCAGTAGGGAAACTGATGTGAAAATCATGTCAGGAATGGTTGTTTTCTATGAAGAAAAAAAAAACTATAATGTTTTTCTGTACACATTTAAGTATTTATGTGTTTTTTTGTTTTTGTTTTTGTTTTACAAGTCAAGTTAGTTAAAATACAGTGTAGTATTGGTTTCAGGAGTAGAATTTAGTGATTCATCGCTTACATATAACACCCAGTGCTCATCCCAACAAGTGCCTGCCTTAATACCCATCACCCATTTAGCCCATCCTCCTGCCCACTTCCGCTCTGGCAACCTTCAGTATCCTCTCTGTATTTAAGAGTCTCTTATGGTTTGCCTCCCTCTCTGTTTTTCTTACTTTTCCTTCCTTTCCCCTATGTTCCATCTGTTTCATTTTTTAAATTCTATGTATGAGTGAAATCATATAATATTTGTCTTTCTCTGACTGACTTATTTCACTTAGCATAACACTCTAGTTCTATCCACCTTGTTGCAAATGGCAAGATTTCATTATTTTTCATAGCTGACTAATTCCATTGCTTGTGTGTTTGTATGTGTGTGTGTACACCCACCACATCTTCTTTATCCATTCATAAGTCAGCGAACATTGGGCTCTTTCCATAATTTGGTTTTTGTTGATAGTGCCGCTATAAACATTGGGGTGCATGTGCCCTTTTTAATCAACATTTTGTATCCTTTGGATTAAATACCTAGTAGTGCAATTGCTGAGTCATAGGGTAGCTGTATTTTCTTTTTTTTTCCTTTAATTTTATTGTTTATTTAGTTTTTTTAATAATTTATTGTCAAATTGGCTAACACACAGTGTATACAGTGTGCTCTTGGTTTTGGGGGTAGATTCCCGTGATTCATCACTTACATACAACACCCAGTGCTCATCCCAGCAAGTTCCCTCCCCCTATTTCCCCCTCTTGCCTGCACCCCCATCAACCCTCAGTTTGTTCTCTGTATTTAAGAGTCTCTTATGGTTTGCCTCCTTCCCTCTCTGTAACCTTTTTTTTCCCCTTCTCTTCCCCCATGGTCTTCTGTTGAGTCTCTCAGGATCACATATGAATGAAAACATATATCTGTCTTTCTCTGACTGACTTATTTCACTTAGCATAATATCCTCCAGTTCCATCCACATTGCTGCAAATGGCAGGATTTCATTCTTTCTCATTGCCAAGTAGTATTCCATTGTATATATAAGCCACATCGTCTTTATCCATTCATCAGTTGATGGACATTTGGGCTCTTTCCATGATTTGGCTATTGTTGAAAGAGCTGCTGTAAACATTGGGGTACGTGTGCCCCTGTGAATCAGCAGTCCTGTATCCTTTGGATAAATTCCTGGTGGTGCTATTCCTGGGTAATAGGATAGTTCTATTTTTAATTTTTTGAGGAACCTCCACACTGTTTTCCAGAGCAGCTGCACCAGTTTGCACTCTCACCAACAGTGCAAGAGGGTTCTCATTTCTCCACATCCTTGCCAACATCTGTTGATTTCTGAGTTAATCATAGCCATTCTGACAGATGTGAGATGATATCTCATTCTGGTTTTGATTTATATTTCCCTGCGGACAAAGATGTTCAAGCATCTTTGATGTTTGTTTGCCATCTGGATATCTTCTTTGGAAAAGTGTCTATTCATGTCTTTTGCCCATTTCTTCACTGGATTATTTGTTTTTTGGGTGTTGTGTTTGAGAAGTTCTTTATAGATTTTGGATACTAACCCGTTATCCAATATGTCATTTGCAAATACCTTCTCCCATTCCGTTGATTGCCTGTTTCCTTCCCTGTGCAGAAACATTTGTATCTTGATGAGGTCCCAATAGTTCATTTTTGCTTTTGTTTCCCTGGCCTCTGGTGACATGCTGTGGTCCAGGTCAAAGAGGTAGAATTTTGAGTTTTATGTCTTACATGTAGGTCTTTCAGGCATTTTGCATCTATTTTTGTGTGTGGCATAAGAGAGTGGTCCAGTTTCATTCTTGTGCATGTTGCTGTCCAGTTCTCCCAGCACCATTTGCTAAAGAAACAGTCTTTTTTGCATTGGATATTCTTGCCCGCTTTGCTTAAGATTAGTTGGCCATATATTTGTGGGTCCGTTTCGGGGTTTTCTATTCCATTGATCTATGTGTCTGTTTTTGTGCCAATACCATACTGTCTTGATGATTACAGCTTTGTAGTATAGCTTGAAGTTCACAGAATTTTAATGCTTCCAGTCTTGGTTTTCTTTTTCAACATTACTTTGGCTATTTGCGGTCTTTCATAGTTGCATACAGATTTTAGGATTGTTTGTTCTAGCTCTGTGAAGAATGCTCATGTTATTTTGATAAGGATTACATTGAATGTGTAGATTGCCCTGGGTAATATCAACATTTTTTTTGAGTATCAACATTTTAACAATATTTTTTTTCCAATCCATGAGCACGGAATATTTTTCCATTTCTTTGTGTCATCTTCAATTTTTTTCATAAGGTTTCTATAGTTTTCAGCATACAGATTTTTTAGCACTTTGGTTAGATTTATTCCTAGGTATCTTATGGTTTTTGGTGCAAGTATAAATGGGATAAATTCCTTGATTTCTTATTCTGCTGCTTCATTATTGGTGCAAAGTAGTGCAACCAATTTCTGCATGACTGTCCTGTGAGTTTGCTGACTTCACATATCAGTTCTACCAGTTTTTTGGTGGTCTTTCCGGTTTTCCATGTAGAGTATCAGGTCATCTTTAAAGAGTGAGACTTTTGACTTCTTTCTTGGCAACTTGCATGCATTTTATTTATTTATTTTTTGGTCTGCTGAAGCTAGGAATTCCAGTACTATACTGAACAACAGTGGAGAGAATAGACATGCCTGTCATGCTCCTGACCTTAGAAGGAAAGCTCTCAGTTTTTCCCCATTGAGAATGATATTAGCTATGGATTTCTCATATATGGCCTTTATCATGTTCAGTTATGTTTCTTCTATCCCTACTTCTTAAGGATCTTTATCAAGAAAGGATGCTGTATCTTGTCAAATGCTTTTTCTGCATCTCTTGACAGAATCAGATGGTTCTTATCCTTTCTTCTAGTAAAGTGATGTTTCACATTGATTGATTTGTGAATATTGAACCAGTCCTGCAGCCCAGGAATAAATCTCACTTGATCATAGTAAATAATTCTTTTAATGTACTGTTGGATTCGATTTGCTAGTGTCTTGTTGAGAATTTTTGCATCCATGTTCATCAGGGATATTATCTTGTAATTCTCCTTTTTAGTGGGGTCTTTGTCTAGGTTTGGAATCAAGGTAATGCTGGCTTCATAGAATTGGAAGCCCCACAGTTGGAAGCTTTCCTTCGATTCCTATTTTTTGGAATAGTTTGAGAATAATAGGTATTAACTCTTCTTTAAATGTCTGGTAGAATGCCCCTGGGAAGCCACATCTGGCCCAGGACTCTTATTTGTTGGGAGATTTTTGATAACTCTCAATTTTTACTGGTTATGGGTCTGTTCAAATTTTTAATTTCTTCCTATTTCAATTTTGGCAGTGTGTGAGTTTCTAGAAATTTGTCCATTTCCAGATTGCCCAGTTTTTTGGCATATAATTTTTCACAGTAAATTGTATTTCTTTGATGTTGGTTATTATCTTTCCTCTTTCCTTTGGGTCCTTTCTCTTTTCTTTTTGATAAGACTGGCTAGTGGTTTATCAATATTATTTATTCTTTAAAAAAATCAGCATTTAATTTCATTGATTGTTCTACCCTTTTTTTAAAAATATCTTTTATTTCCATTCTAACCTTTATTATTTCCCTTTCTTCTGCTGTCTTTAGGCTTTATCTGCTACTCCTTTTCCATCTCCTTTAGGTGTAGGGTTAGATTTTGAATTTGGTACCTTCCTTCCTCCTTGAGAGAGGCCTCAATTACAATGTACTTTCCACTTAGGACTGCCTTTGCTGCATCCCAAAGGGTTTGGACTGTTGTGTTCTCATTTTCATTTACTTCCATGTATTTTTAAATTTCTTTTTTAATTTCCTGGTTAACCCATTCATTCATGTTTTCTAACCTCCTTATATTTGAGGGCTTTCAATATTTTTTTCTTTGGGTTGATTTCAAATTTCATAGCATTGTGATCTGAAAATATCCATGGTATGATCTCAGTCTTTTTGTACCTGTTGAGGGCTGATTTGTGACCCAGTATGTGATCTGTTCTGGAGAATGTTCCATGTGCACTTGAGAAGAATGTGTATTCAGCTTTAGGATGAAATGTTCTGAATATATTTGTTAAGTCCATCTGGTCCAGTGTGTCATTAAAAGCCATTGTTTCCTTATTGATTTTCTGCTTACATAATGTGTCCATTGCTTTAAGTGGGGTATTAAAGTCTGCTACTCTTATGGTATTATTATCAATGAATTCCTTTAGGTTTGTTATTAGTTGATTCTTAATATTTCGGTGCTCCCAAATATATTTGGGTGCATAAATATTTATAATTGTTAGGTCTTCTTGATGGATAGACCCTTTAAGTATAATACCCTTTTTCATGTCTTGTTGTAGTCTTTGCTTTAAAATCTAGTTTGTGTGGGGGTCCCTGGGTGGCTCAGTTGGTTAAACATCCAACTCTTGATTTCAGCTCAGGTCATGATCTCATGATTCATGAGATTGAGCCCCGCATTGGACTCTACACTGACAGTGCAGAACCTGCTAGGATTCTGTCCCCCTTTCTCTCTGCCTCTCTGCAACTCACCCGCTCACTGGCTCGCTCTCTCTCTCTCTCTCTCTCTTTCTCTCTTTGTCTCCCTCTCTCTCTGTCTCACAAATAAACATTAAAAAAATTTTTTTTAATCTAGTTTGTCTGATGTAAGTATGGCTACTCCAACTTTCTTTTGACATCCGTTAGCATGATAGATACTTCTCCATCCCCTCACCTTCAATCTGCAGTTGTGTTTAGGTCTAACAGAGTCTCTCATAGGCAGCATATAGATGGATCTTGTTTTTTATCCATTCTGATACCCTGTGTCTTATGATTGGAATATGTACTCTGCTTACCTTCAGAGTAATTATTGAAAGATATGAATTTTAATGCCATTTTGATACCTGTAGACTTGGTGTTTCTGATAACATTCTCTAGTCCTTTATAGTCTTTGTGGCTTTGGTCTTTTTTCTTTTCCTCCACTCAGAGAGTCCCCCTTAAAATTTCCTGCAGGGCTGGTTTAGTGGTCATGAACTCCTTTAGTTTTCGTTTGTCTGGGAAACTCTTTATCTCCCCTTTATCCTGAATGACAGCCTTGCTGGATAAAGGATTTCGTGGCTGCGTATTTTTCCCATTCTGTACATTGAATATTTCCTGCCACTCCATTTTGGCCTGCCAAGTTTCAGTGAACCGGTCTGCTACTAACCTTATGTGTCTACCCTTGTAAGTTAAGGACTATTTGTCCCCAGCTGCTTTCAGAATGCTCTCTTTATCTTTGTATTTTGCCAGTTTCACTAGGATATGTTATGGTGTTGACCTATTTTGTTGATTCTGAAAAGAGTTTTCTGTACCTCTTGGACTTGAATGCTGTTTCCTTCTCCAGATTAGGGAAGTTCTCTAATTTGTTCAAATAAGCCTTCTGCTTCCTTTTCCTGCCCTTCTCTTCTGGCACTACTGTGATACAGATATTGTTTCATTTTATGGAATCACTTAGTTCTCTAAGTCTCCCCTCATGATCTGATAATTTCTTTTTCCTCTTTTTTCTCAGCTTCATTATTTTCCATAATTTTATCTTTTATATTACCTATTCTCTTCTTTGCTTCTTCAGTCCTCGTTGTGACTGTATCCAGTTGGTTTTACATCTCAGTGATAGCATGTTTTAATTCATTGTGACTAGTTTTTAGGTCTTTGATCTCTGCAGCAGGGGTTTCTCTGGTGTCTTCTATGCTTTTTTCAAGCCCAGCTAGTAGTCTTATGACTGTTGTTCTAAATTCTAAATGTTGTTTTTATCTGTTTTGAGCATGTCCCTGGCTGTGATTTCTTTGGCAAGAATTCTTCTGTTTTGTCATTCTGGCTAAGTTTCTGTCTTTTGCATGTTTTAGAAGCTTGTTATGTGTCCTGCACCTGCAAATACTGCTATATATAAAGGGCTCATACACTGTCTGAGGGCTGGCACTCCAGGAAGTGTTTCCATTGTATGCTCTGCGCACTCTGTTGTTGCATTTTGGCTGCTCTTTCCCACTGGTCAGTCCTCTGCAGAGCTCCTCTTTGCTTGCAGTAGGGGAGTGTTTGAACTTTTAACTGTGGGTGCTTTGAATTTTTTGTTGGAGTAAACCTGGAAGAAGGGGGGGGGGATAAATGCCTGATCCCAAAAAAAGAGAAAAGGAAAGGGAACAACAACAACAACAAAAACCAAACAGAATCAAAAAACTATAAGGGTTATTTCTAAGAAAAAGAAAGGGGTGAAAAAAAAGAAGAGAAAAATAATAAAAAAAGCAGATCCAAAAAAAAAAAAAAGAGAGAGAAAAGGAAATAAAAAAAACCAACAGGTAACTAAAATCCTGATTCCAAAAGAAAAAAAGAAAAAGAGAAAAAAAACACAGGTGTCATTTAAAGCACTATATTTTCAATGCACTTGGTGCATGGGGGATGCTGGCTGTGCTGGTCTGGAGGAGAGGCCTGCTGCGTTGGCCCAGAGTCAGTCTTGCTCCAGTAAATAAGCAGTTGCCAGACGGGTGGGCAGGCATGGTTTAGTGTAAGTGGGTCTGCCTATACTGGGGGCTACTGTGCTGTTCTCTGAAGACCTACTGTGTTGGTGGTAGGGAGAAAATGGTGCCACACAGAATAGCGAGGGCAGTTGATTTGCCCTACGCCATAGTTCTCCCTTGTTTTTTCTTTGGTATACAGCTAGAATTCAAAACCCAAAGTCTCAAAGGACTGGGCACCACGCATATCTGACCCTCTCCTCCAGAGTAGAGCCTCTGCACCCTGTGTCATTAGCCCTCTGTCCCTGAAAAACAGTCCCATGCCTGCATAGTGCACAAAATATATAGTGTCACACTGCTAAAAGCAGCAAAGGTTATATTCCTTTGGGGTGTGCCTCTGTCCCATGCTGATGAAAGGCCTTTGGCTGGTACCTGCAGGGTCTTTTGGCTTTGGGGAGGCAATAAACCCTCTTCCCAAAGTACTCCAAAAAGGGGAGTGTTCTCTCCCAATGTGACCTGAAATGCCTACACCACACTATGCACTTCCAGGCCAGCTCCCTCCCCAGGAGTGTGCACCACAGCTCTGCTCCAGAGAAAGTCATGCACTTCCAAAACCTCAGAGTTTGAGCTCCAAATGCTATTTGCAGAAAAAACCCTGTGACGCTCAGTATTTCTTGCTCTCCAGTCCATGATCCGGAGAGATTTTCCTCTTATGCAAACTCGATGGTGCGTTTTCTCAGTGCCGCTGTCTCTTTCTCTCCCTTTTGTCTCCATTGAAAGGGTTCCCTCCCCTCCATGACACTGCCATTTTTCTCTCCCCCAGTTCACTTCCACACACCTGCCTCACTCTCTCCCTCCAACTGTAGAGGTCCTTCTGCTACTCCACAGATTGATTTCCTGGGTGTTTGAATTGATCTGACCTCAATATAGCTGTGTTTGAGGGATGAGGAAAGCCCAGTGTCCCCCTACTTCTCTGCCATCTTAACCCCTCCCTCAAGTATTTATACAGTTTTATGGATTAAATATACAGTATGGATTTATACAGTTTATGGATTTATACAGTTTTATGGATTTTTTACCTAAATGTAAAAAGCAAAACTTTATAGAATTTGTTTTAAAGTATCAAAAAATCTCTGTTGAACATTTTGCTACAGATGTAATTCTTAATCAAAATTCAAGTGCAAGCCAAAAAGAAAAAGATTGATATATTTGAATTTGTTAAAATGTAAAAGTTCTATTACAAGAATCAGCATGTCAAATGAAAGGACAACCCATACTCTGTGAGAAGACTTCCACAGTATGTATAATTGACAGTGCATTACTATTGAGGATACATTAACTTAAACATCAATAATAATATAGAAAATTAGGCAAAGAATATGAAGTCAAAAGTCAGCAATCAGGAAAATGCAAGTTAAAATAATGTGATACTATTTCTAAATACTTCTAAAAGAATGTGATCAGTGTGATACCAGTTATCAGTGTCAAAAATATGTGGAGGGATACCTGGGTAGCTGTCAGTTGAGCATATGACTCTTGATTTCGGCTTGGGTCATGACCCTAGGGTCATGGGATTGAGCCCCACATCAGGCTCTACTCACTCTGTGCGGGAAGCCTGCTTGGGATTCTCTCTTTCTCTGTCTCCCCCTCTGCACCTCTCCCCCACTCGCACACACTCTCTTTGTCTAAAAATAAATAATAAATAAAAATATATAATCAGTATAATAACAAGGTAAAAAAGAAGTGACAATACAGTATGATACAATTTGTATACATTTTAAATATTTTAAACAGTAATGTGTATTGATTGTGAACATATTTTTTTTAGTTAGCTATATTCATATCAGGATATTTAGTAAAGTGAAATGTAAACATATATATATATGTGTACATATTATATGTATGTATATACTATAAAATAATAAAATCTAAAAATTAAAAGGACTGATATACCCTAACTTCAAGTTTAGTGATTGTCTTTATTTGTAAAAATTGGGTATTAGAGACATTGTAAGTGTCTGTCACTAAGGAAATGGATAGGTAAGATGTGGTGATTGCATCCTGTGGAATAACTGCATCATTTGGAAACTTGTATTTACGTCAGTCTAAAAAACAAGGTTTATATTACAGTAAAAAGAGATATAGATCTATAGCATAAAAAACACAAGCATGCAAATAATAATATATATTTTTCCAGTATACATATATATGTCCAAGAATATATCATAATGTAATATGAACCTTAAAAATGAAGGGGAATGAGAGAGGGATTGGTAATGAACAGGAAAATAAAAGAAACAAGTGAGAGCAGTCTTTCACAGCTAATAGTGATAATGGGCCATGGGATGAGAAGTGTGATTAACTCAACTCTGCACTCAGGGTTCAGAAAGAGTGGAAGAAAAAAGAAGAATGTGATTTATAATGTATGTAGTACAAATCAGGGTATGATGATTCTGGAAGGAAGATGAGTAAGGAAATTGGTTCACAAAGACCTGCAGTCATATGATGAAAACAGAAATAGAAAACTGAAATGCATATAAAAGATTCTATGTAGGAAAAATGGGCAGAACTTGGTGATATTGGGCGAAAGGGCATAGGAAGAATTGTAGGATTTTATTGCTAACGATATCTTAATGATATTAGAAGAAACCAAACTGAACCAAAGGCTCGGAAATTATTTGTCTTGTCCATGGTTGTACAACAAATTCATGGAGCCAAATTAGAGCTCATAACTTATAATTGCTAGTCTAGTGAGTTCTAAACCTGGTTTTCTGACAACATTCACAGCAGTCAAGAATGAGAGTTAATTATTAAAGGACCAAGCGTGGTTACATTGGTTTTTGACAGCTGCATGAAGTTTCATTTGGGTTTTGGACATTTGGGCCTAAAGATTATAAGTTGAGATTAGAGATCCGTAAAGGAAGTTATGGTTTTCTAAAGCTTAGAAAGTCTTAAGTGTATAATTGTCCATGAGCAACTTTGCCATATTTGCTGACAATATTCCATAACATAACATTAAGCAGTTCGTAGTTGTATACATAAAACTATGCTTGCTTTTCCTGCCACAGATCTGAAGAAACATAAGGATAAGCAGATGCTTCTTTTAGGGAAGAGGGTGTTGCTTTCAAGTTTGACAGATTCTGAATGATGGGGCATATTGACATTACCAGAATTTAAGTTTTGAGATGCCCCTGTAACTATGCCAAGAGTAACTAAATTAAAAACTCTTTTAATTCTAGATTTGTTTAAATTTGTACTCATACTGAAAACATATTAGTTTCATTTGCTGTCTGGTTTTATGGTGCAACAAAGATTAGACCTTATAATGACCTTATAATGGGAGCTTATAATGAAAGCTTTTATCATTTTCCTTTTCAAGAGTTTCTGCTGATGCTCTGTCATAGCAGATAAAACTCTTCAGCCTAGTTTCTAAGAACCTTTATTCACCTGCCCCTTCCCCAACCTCCCAGTTACATACACACTGCTCAAAATAGTTATTTTATGGTTTCTCATGGAAAGGCCTTTGGTTTCTTCCTTTGGCTTTTGATCATTATTCTGTTTCTCAGAAAACTTACAACTTTCAAAACCTGGTTAAAACCTGCCTTCTCCAAGAAGACTTTTCTCAGTTCATTATACCAGATTTTTACTTTTCTTTTCTTGTGGATATACTCAGCATTTATTTATTTTAACATGAGATTTTATGCTGTTTTTCTTTGGGTGCTTTTTTGTTATATTTGTTTATATTTAGCTGGTTTATGGAAACAGTTATTTTTCAGTTCATATGTGCTCAGATTTTTTTATCTGCCTTGTAAAATCTTTGAAGGAAAGGATTGTCATTTGTGTATCTCTTTGAGGAATAATTTGTAAAAAGGACGTACTGTAAACTTGTAAAAAGACATACTATAAAGATTGACTAAAGCACTTGCATAGGGATCCGTATCATCAGATTGGCACAATCAGAATATTTATTTAAAAAAAAATTAGCCACTAAGGAATGATCTTATTAGCAGATACAGATATTATCTTCATATAAAGAATCTATAACTTGTCAGTAAACTTATTTAATACTTATTGAAAACTTAAACATGTGTGCTCTGAGTGTAGAAACGGTCTTTAATAAGTTTATGTATTATACAGCCTCAAACTTGTTGTAATTGGACTCATTTCATTTCACACATCTTCTGTGGATTTAACAATTTCTAAAGATGGAGTCCCATTCCATTTTTTCTAGCTCAGTGTTCTTTTTATCATTTCTACTCACATAGGTCAGAGGTACTAAACTGTGTCTTACCATATCTCCTGTATCTTTTTATGTTTATGAATGGCACCATCCGGTTTCTGCCTTAGGAAACTAGGAGGCATCCGAAATCCTTTTCTTTCCTAGCTCTACCTTATAAATGTCTCTCAGATCCTTCAGTTTTGTTTAACTATATTGGTACTGTGTTTCCATAGTCCATCAGTGCAGCAGTAACCTCCAAATTGACTTACCCTCCACATCTTCTTTTTTCATACTGTCATCAAAATGATTTGAAATAAAATCCGATCATGTCAGTCTCCTTTAGTGGCTACCAAATGCCTGTAGGATTTAATTCAAATTACTCACTATAACATTAAAGCCTTCTATGACTTGACCCCTGGCTACTTAACTCTATATTTTGTCAGTCATCACCTCAATTTTCTGAACTATTTTCAGTTTCCTAAACAAACCATGCTATTTCATAACTCCCTACTTTAGCTCACATTGTTCAGGCTGCCTAAAATGCCTTTTTCTGATAAATATCCTCTCAACTTTCAAGGTTCAGCTCAGGTGTCACATCTTCTAGAAATCTTTTTCTGAAACGTTATGGTTTCTTCTTCCTCAGGTAGGAGACAAACATGCCTTTCTTTGTGCCTCAGCTTTGGACTGCACATATATCTGTCACAGCATTTTTAACACTTTAACGTACATAATTCTTTACAAATTAATCTGTCCTTGCTAGTTCATAAGATCCTCATTTAGCTATTTGTATCTTGCCAACATCTAACACAGTGTTAGACACATGGCAAGTACTTGAGTCATTAAGTCAGTTAATTAAGTAATTGTATTTCATTGGAGGGGCAAAACTAAATTTTTGTGGGTTTTTTATTTGTGTACATGACTATTGGCCTTTTGGGGTCACAACTGTTTTCGTGGACTGTAATTATTTAGAAAAACTAGATGTTAAATTCTTCAGTTGTGGAGTAATGTAGATCTACTTAGTAGTTTGATTTCTAAAACAACACACCTAAAAAAACCATTTTTAATATAACAGTAGCTTTGCAAACTAAATTAAAAGATTTTTCAGTGTTTCACATTATGGATACTGGCTTTAAACCCTATTGACTTTTAAATCTGTTTTTATTACCAATCATCTCCAAGTTTGAATGCATGATAGACACATTTAAGTATTTTTTTATGTTTAGTGTTGTATTTAAATATGAAATAAAATCCAGGAAATCTTTAAAATGTGATAGTAAAATGATTTATAAATACATGATTTTATTGAAGAACGTAAGAGCTGATGTGGTAGAAATGTAATTGTTGATAGAATTTTATTATGTTTGATGCAACAAAGGTTAAACTACATAAACCACTGTCTATGTATATTCATTGTGTTTATCATTAATCTTTTTTATAGATGCATACTTTTTTTTTCAAAAATGTTGTGCCAATAGTTTTTGTATGTTTTAGAAATACACAGATGTACCTTTGCCAGGTAATACTTTTATTTTAGCTGAGATAACAGATTTTTCTCAGATGTTTCATGTTCAAATTTGAATAATATTTTGTCTTCTATTATAAAAATGCTATGGAAGTCTGGAATTTATGGATCACTCTTTTGATTCATAGTGTTTCTTGGAAACTATCCCATGTGAGAAATGGTCCTGAGCAGATGTGCTTAGTCATAAGAATTGCCAGACACTTGCTTATGTGTTGGCAGCTAGTTTTCTGAGCATAGAAAGCATGTTTTTAAGATAAGAAATAGGGCTTTGTTGGCATTTTCCTATCTCGTCATACTGTTTTACTTTAATGTTATTTAAAGAGTTACTTAATGTCACCTCCTACTCAAAAATGTTTATATCTTTTCCTTTTCATCTTTAACAGGCATAAAGAATATTAGACTTTGCTTCTGGAACATACTAGTCAGGAGTAGGAACAAATCCCTAACTTTATTGTTTGGAACTTTACCTCTAATAGGGCATTACTGGTTTATTTCAAAATACGTATCTTATTGGTAATTATAATTATATTGTGCAAATACTCCACATTTGCACACCTAACCTAAGAGTGTGCTTCTGTGTGGTGTAAAGTTTAAAAAGCATAGTCTTTGAAGTCAGACAGTTCTACATTTGTTTTTTATATTCTGTTGACTTGGACAGGTTGCTTAACTGAATGAACTTCAGTTTCCTCATCTTAATAATAGAAATAAAATGAGCTTCCTTGTAGTGCTGCAGTATACTATATACTTTTACTATCTTTGCTTTCCTCCATTCTACTTTAGTATCCAACCTATGTAGGTAGGCTTGTATAATATTTACAAAGCATATACCTGTAGATTTGGGAGTTGGTATTCATATAATAAATAGACAGTAGATGTTTCCCTCCTGAGCTCTGGAAGATCCATCTTACTTTTGTTGTTGCTATTCTTTCTAAGACTAGATGAAACATTCCTTTCTGTTTTCCTCCTCTCTGTTGTTATAACCTCATGTCTTGTTAGCTATATAACCCCAGTTTTTTGTTTCTTATATCTGATTCCATCAAATATATTCATTCTTTTTAAAAATCTTAGTCTGTCTTTTGTGGGGTTCTTCCAAGACCTCTAGTATACAGGTGTCCCCTGATGCTTCCTCATATTACTATATTTTCTCCTTACCCTTTTCTGAAATTGCTTGGAAGAAGTATCGTATGTGTTATAGTCACTCTTTCAAATTTCTTTCAGCTTGGATTTGATCCTACCTCTCTATTCTTCTCCTCAAGATTACTGGTACCATTTGTGCCTGAAAATAAAATCCTCCATTCTCCTCTGTTGATTATTTTTCTACCCTTGAACATTTCTCTACTACATCTTTAGTGTTTGTGTCCTGATTTCCTCTCTGATCTTTTTGGCCATTTCTTTTCTTCCTTAGCTTTTCCCATTTCCTTAGCCTACCTACTCAGATAGTTCTCTAGTTATATTATACACATCCCCACCTTAAATGATCATATTTATCCTATCTGAGTTAAACTTTAATCTCAATACTGTTGCTCAAATATGTACCTCTGGCCTTGATAACTTTGTTGAGCTCTATACTTGAATTTCTAGAGCAGGAGTTTTCATACTTTTTTTTTTTTTAAGCAGAATCCTTTAAAAAATCATACACATAGAACCGCAATATATAAAACTGATCAAAGTTGAACTGCTATGATTGAGGAAAGGATTGCAGGTCTTCCCCATCTTATAACTAATACCATCATCAAACCTAGGAATTTTGCTTATTTTTCTCTTTTGCTTTACTCCCACATTCAAATCTTGTAGGCTCTATATCCAGATATCACAAATCCAGTCATTACCTTTCTCACCTCTATTCCAAGCCATCACTATCTCTTGCCTGTATTTGTCTTCTATCTGGTCTCTCTGTTTTCACTCTTATTCCACTGTAAATCATTTTCAACATACCAGCCCAAGTAGTCTTCTCAAAGTATAAAACACATCACTCACCTGTTTTAACATTCAGTAGTTTTCATTGCAGTTGGAACAAATTCCAAAATTCTTACTGTATCTTTTTTTCTGTAATACATTCCAGCTAATTGTCATTTCTTACAGTACCCTTTTAATACTATTTGCATTCATTGTTAATTCTCTCTGCCTTATAACTCTCCCTAGATTTTAACTTGAATTCATTGTCCTTTAGATCTGAGCTCAAATATCCCTTCCTTAGACAGGCTGTTCCTGATGACTCACGTCTTTCTCTCATTGTTCTATACCATTTGCTTCATAGCATTATCACTTTCTGAAATTACTTCATTTACTTATTAACATACATATTGTCTATATCCCTCTACTACAATGTATAAAATTTATGAGGACAGGAGCTTTCTCTCCCTTGTTTACTCCTGCATCACCAGTACTGACAATAGTACTTAGTATAGTTTACATTAGATGTTCAATAAAATAAGTCTAGGGCTCCAGAAATAAAAAACTGAATGAGTCACCAACACTTGAAGCTCACCGTGTCCTGACTATATTCATAGTGTCTGACATATTATAAACATTCAGTAAAGATTTGTTGAAAGAATAAGTGGATAGAATCTTGTAAATTCTATCTTGGTGAAATCTATGCCATCTTACCCAGTGGAACTGCTTACCTATTGTTACCATCACCCTTCACCTTTCCTGCCTCTGTCTCATTTATTATGATCTATTGGTTAAAGAGGACCCTCATTATAGTCCATCCTTTTTCACAAATGCCAGATTTAAATTCCTAAAGTACAGCTCTGATCCGTTATTTGAGCAGCTCCCCCATTTCATTTAAGTTTGTACAGATCGCTTAACTTGTTAATTGAGGCACATTGTAACTACCCATTACCTTTCCAGTCTTGTTTCCCATCTTCTCTAAATACGTCCTATACTTTCCTACCTTTATGCTTGTATTTGCTTTGTTCCTTCTTGAAGCTTTCTCTGTCTCTGCTTGTGAAATCCACCATTCCTGTATCAATTCTCATTTTAAATACCTCCTACTTCCATAGGCTCTTAACTAAATGCAAATGTACTACCGACTCTGAATCATAATACTTTCTTGTAATCTTTTGTGATGCTTGAAGTGTGCTGTGTGCCCTTCCTAAAGATTACTGTATCTCACCTATCTTTATGTGCTTCCTACCACCTTACAAAACATCTTTTCTGTCTGGAACATGACAGGTGTGTGGTAAAAATTTTTGAATATGTCCATTGCCTAAGTCTGTTTCATAACTGAAAATTAATATATTCTTCAGATTATCAGTGGTACTTAGTTATATGACTCTAAAACTGTATTTGTAATCATTTCTTAGAGTATTTTTGCAAAGTTAAACATGTTGATTGTGTAGTCATTGTGTAAAATCTAAGACAATGGCTGTATATCAGAATCAACTATAGTGATTCTGAAAAAGAGAGATGACCAGGTACTATTCAGTCATCTGAAACAGGACTCAGAGACTATGCATATATGGTTGCAAAAAGCTTACTTTCATACACAGAATATAGAGAACCACTACTAGTGTGATAAAAAATTATATTCTAATATAGAATTCAGAATTTTGAACTAAATTGTGTATAATTTTGAATTAAAGTTATGTAAAAGTTATACACAAATGAACTATTTTTAGACTGCAAAACCTATTTTAAATTTTGATAGCTAAGTACAGGAATTATTAATATCCATTGCTTTCACAGTTTCTTAATAGGCTTCTGCCTTTTGAGTAGGTTTAATCATTAGACTATGACTAAAGATTGAAAGGAGAAAAAAATTAAAACTTTTCCAAAAATAAATAATTAATAAATTTAAAAATAAAATAAAACTTTTGCTATGATTTTTACTTCAGTTTTCTAAAAGCAGAAGTGATCGTAAAAATTCATAACTCTGGGAGAGCCTGGGTGGTTCAGTTGGTTAAGTGTCCACCTTCGGCTCAGGTCATGATCTCACAGTTAATGGATTTGAGCCCCATGTCGGGCTCTGCGCTGATAACTCAAAGCCTGGAGCCTGCTTCAGATTCTGTGTCTCCCTCTCTCTCTGCCCTTCTCCTGCTTGCATTCTATCTTTCTCTCTCTCTCTCAAAAATAAATAAACATTAAAAAAAATTTTTTTTAATTCAGAATTGTCTACAATTATATTTGGGGATTTTCTAAAGTTTTTAAGCATAAATGGTTGGTTTTATTATCCTGGACAATTACAGAAGTACTTATTAAAGTACCTTATGTATGCCTTTTCTTTTACATTTAAAAATTTTAAATATTCAACAGTAGCCAAATTATGGAAAGAGCCCAGATGACCATCAACTGATGAATGGATAAAGAAGTTGTGATATTTCTCTCCCTTTCTCAATAGATAGATATAGATCTGTATCTTACCTTTGTGTGCTTTCTACTACCTTTTATGTGTGTGTGTATATGTGTGTATACATATGTATCTATATATAGATGTATGTATATATGAAGAAAGCTATCTCACACACACAGTGGAATATTACTCAGCCATGAAAAAGAACGAAATCTTCCCATTTGAAGCAATGTGGATGGAGCTATGGTATATTATGCTAAGTGAAACAAGTCAGAGAAAAACAAATACCATATGATTTCATTAATTTGTGGAATTTAAGAAACAAAACAGATGAACATAGCAGGGAAAAAGAGGCAAACTATAAAACAGACTTTTAACTATAGAGAACAAACTAAGGATTCTTGGAGAGGAGGTGGGCAGGGGGATAAGCTAAATGGATGATGGGTGTTAAGGAGGGCACTTGTGAGCACATGTAAATGATGAATCACTAAGTTCTACTCCTGAAACTAATATTATACTCTATGTTAACTAACTGGAATTCAAATGAAAACTTGAAACAAAAATAAATGTATGTATGTATGTATGTATGTATGTATGTGTATTTTGGAATATGTATCAAATCAGTCAAACTGGGTTTTTTTCTTTCAGAGCCTTACGGTTTTTCATCATATGAAAGAAATATTATAAACATTTCTAGGATACTGTTGAAATGTACTACAAAAAATATTTAAAATTTTATTGTAATACAACTTAAGCTTATTGTATTTGATGTTAAATCTCAAAAAATATGTTTTGATAATTAAGACATTTTAATTTCTGCCCAAGTTAATGCTATAAGTATTATACTTATTGTATCTTCTATACTTGGTTATACTTTGCTTAAGAGAGCAAAACTTTATTTTTAAAAAAAATTTGGGGGGGGGGGTGACACCTGGGTGGCTCAGTCAGTTAAGCATCTGACTTCAGCTTAGGTCATGATCTCACAGCTCGTGGGTTCACGCCCTGCACTGAGCTCTGTGATGACAGCTTAGAGCCTGGAGCCTGCTTCGGATTCTGTGTCTCCCTCTGTCACTGCTCCTCCCCTGCTCATGCTTCAGAAAGCAGGCTCCAGGCTCTGAGCTGTCAGCGCAAAGCCAGACACGGGACTCAAATTCACAAACCACAAGATCATGACCTGAGCCGAATTCGGACGCTTAACCAACTGAGCCACTCAGGCACCCCAGAGCTTTATTTTTAAAGGTTTAATTCAAATCTCTTTAATATTATAAGTAACAAAAATTACATTAATGAAAAATCCCAGAAACTTTATTTACATTTGTGTTTGGTGTAAGAAAGTGGTCCACTTTCATTTTTTTGCTTATTGCTATCCATTTTTCCCAACACCACTGGATATTAATTGGCCATATACTTGTGGATTCATTTCTGAGTTTTCTGTTCTGTTCTATTGATCTGTGTGTCTATTTTGTGCTAATACCATACTGTTTCCAAGACTATAACTTTGTAATATAACTTGAAATCTAGAATTGTGATGTCTCCAGCTTTGCTTTTCATATCCATTTTTATGTTAGAACTCTTGGTATTTTTGTGGTGTTGTTATTTCTCCTTTCTCGTTTGTGATTTTATTTGGATCCTTTCTCTCTTCTTTCTGATAAATCTAGCTAGAAGTTCAGTTTTATTAATTTTTTCAAAGAACCAGCTCCTGATTTCATTGATCTGTTCTATTGTTTTTAAGTTTCTATATCATTTATTTCTGCTCTAATCTTTATTACTTCCTTTCTTCTGCTGGCTTCAGGCTTCATTTGTTGTTCTTTTTCTAGCTCCTTTAAATGTAAGGTAGATTGTTTATTTGAAATTTTTCTTGCTTCTTGAGATAAACCTGTAGTGCTGTGTACTTCCCTCTTAGGACTGCATTTGTTGCATCCCAATGATTTTGGACCATTGTGTCTTCATTTTCATTTGTTTCTATGTATTTTTTAACTTTTTTGATTTCCTGATTGACCCATTCATTGTTTATAATTTTTTTAATGTTTATTTTTGAGAGAGACAGAGTTGGGTGGGGGAGGGGCAGAGAGAGGGAGACACAGAATCCAAAGGAGGCTCCAGACTCTGAGCTGTCTGCACAGAGCTTGACATGGGGCTCGAACTCACAGACCATGAGATCATGACCTGAGCTGAAGTTGGACGCTTAACCGACTGAGCCACCCAGCCACCCTGACTCATTCATTGTTCAGTAGTATGTTGCTTAACCTCCATGCATTTGTAGTCTAGATTGTGTGTGTTTGTGTGGGGGGGGATGGAGGGGCGGGGGAGTTGACTTCTAGTTTCATAGCATTGTGGTCAGAAAAGATGCATGGTATGATTCAGTCTTTTTTTTTTTTTATGATTATTTATTTATTTATTTATTTATTTATTTATTTATTTATCGAGACAGAGAGAGTATGTGACGGGGGAGAATCAGAGAGGAGAGAGAGAATCCCAAGCAGGCTCTTGGCTGTCAGCACGCAGCCCAGCATGGGTCCTGATCCCACGAATCGTGAGATCATAACCTGAGCTGAAGTCAAGAGTTGGAGGCTCAACCAACTGAGCCACCTAGGCACCCCTAATTTCAGTCTTTTTGTATTTGTTGAGGCCTGTTTTGTGACCTGCTATTTGATTTATTCTGGAGAATGTTCCATATGCACTTGAAAACAATGTATTCTGTTTTAGCATGGAATGTCCTCAATGTATCTGTGAAATCCATATGATCCCGAGTGTCATTCAAAGCCATTGGTTCCCTGTTTATTTTCTATTTATATGAGAATATAAATATGTCCATTGATGTAAGTAGGGTGTTAAAGTCCTCTGCTATTGTTGTATTATTATCAGTTAGTTCCTTTATGTTTGTGATTAATTGTTTTAAATATTTGGGTGCACCCATGCTTGGTGCATAAATATTTATAATTGTTATATCTTCTTGTTGGATTGCCTTCTTTATGATTATATAATGCCCTTTCTCTCTTTTTACAGTCTTTGTTTTAAAGGCTAGTTTATCTGATACAAGTATTGCTACTCCAGTTTTCTTTTGACATCCATGTGCATAATAAATATTTTTCCACCCCCTCATTTTCAATCTGCAGGTGTCTTAAGGTCTAAAATGAGTCTCTTATTGGCAGCATATAGATGGGTCTTATTTATTTCATCCATTTGATACCCTCTGTGTTTTGATTGAAGCACTTCGTCCATTTACATTCAGAATAATTGTTGATAGGTATGTATTTAGTACCATTTTATTATTTACTTTGTGTGTTGTTTTTGGAAATATTCGTCGATCCTTTCTTATCTTTGTCACTTTTGGTTTCTCCTTTGTACTCAAAGAGTCTCCTTTAATATTTCTTGCAGGGCTGGTGTAGTAGTCACGAATTCCTTTAGTTTTTGTTGTGTGGGAAACCCTCTCTCCTTCTATTCTAAATCCTAGCCTTCTGGATAGAGTATTCTTGGCTGCAGATTTTTGCCATTCAGCACTGTGGATGTATCATGCCACTCCCTTCTGGTTTGCCAAGTTTCTGTTGAGAAATCTCTAGCTAACTTTATGGGTTTTCCCTTGTAAGCTAAGGACTTCTTTTCTCTTGTTGCTTTTAAGATTTTTTTCTTTAACACTATATTTTTCAAATTTAATTACAATATGTCTTGGTTTTGGCCTGCTTTTGTTCATTTTTGATGGGAATTCTTTGTGCCTCCTAGATCTGGATGTCTGATTCCTCCCTTCAGTTAGGAAGTTTTCTGCTATTATTTCTTGAAATAAATTGTCTGCCCCCTTTCTCTCTTCTTCTTCTTCTGGGACTCCTATAATACAAGTGGCATTTCATTTGATGGAGTCAGTGGGTTCCTTAAATCTATTCTCATATTACATAATATTCTCTTTTGTTCAACTTCATTATTTTCCATTACTTTGTCTTCTAGATCACCAGTCGTTTCTCTGTCTTCCAACCTGATGTTCATTGCATCAAACCTGTTTCCAATCTCATTTATTGTATTCTTAATCTTTTTTAACTTTTATTAATGTGGTAAGGGTCTCTCTGATGTCTTCTATTCTTTTGTCAATCCCAGTGAGTATTCTTATGATTGTTGCTTTAAATTCTTCATCAGGCATGTTACTTGTATCTGTTTCTGTTAGATCTCTGGCAATGGCCTTATCTTGTTCTTTCATTTGGGATAAATTCCTCCACCTTGGCATTTTATCTAAGTTTCTGCTTTCTTCTCTGTGTTAGAAAAGGCAATATGTCACCTGCTCCTGAAACTATTGACCTTATGAAGTGCCCAGGGCTTGGTGCCTTGGTGCCTTAGAAAGTATCTCCAGTGTGTGCTGAGTGTGCTCTGCTATTGTGTTTCGGGCTGCTCTGTCCTTCAGACCAGTCATCTGCAGAGGCTCTCCTTGCCTGCTCTGGGCAGTGTTTGGTCCCTGACCTGAATGTGGTGAGTTTTAATGAGGTGTGCTCTGGTCTGCTTATAAAATGAGACCTGAGGTGGTGTCCACCTCCACCAGAACTGAGGCCCTGCAGAACTGTCTGGTTGGGAGATGTGGTGTAGACAGGTTTGTGCTGCTGTTCTGGGGGAAGGTCTGCCACATAGGGACTGAGACAAGCTTGACTGATGAGAAGGGCACTCCTGCCCAGAGTGTAGGGGGATGGCGTTTGGTGTAAGCAACTCAGGTTGCCAATGCCCATGCTGTGCTGCTTCCCACAGGTGGCTCTGTGTTTATGCTGAGGGGCAGGAGAAGGAAGTGGCATCAGCCAGCTTCTTTGTTCCCAGAGGCCTGCCCGTAAATGATGCCTCTCAGGGACTTGCTCTGAGAAGAGCAAATAATCTCCCTACTGTGTGCCATAGGTGCTCTTCAGATCCCTGTTTCTCTATGCTGCCTGCCCCCAGGTTTTTTGCCTGCCTTCTCTGCCAGGAACAGAGGAGTGCCCTCTGCGCTCTATCCCAGCCAAGCCTGCCAACCTTTAAAACCCCATGCTTTAAGCCTCACTGGTTGCAAGAACTCACAAAATTCAGCCCCTATCATTTTCTAAGCCAATGACTTTGGGGAAATATTCTCCTAGTGTATTCCCCTATGTACTCCACTGTCCCTCACCCTTCTGCTTGACCGTGGCTCCCTCAGCAGCACCCATGATCCATTTTTCCCCTAAACTGCATCTCTGCACTTTCTACCTTCTTCAATGTGGCCTCTTCACTCCCTTTAGTTATGGAGTTTGTTCTGTCAGTCTTCAGGTTGATTTATGGCATATTTAGGATGATTTGATAGTTATCTAATTGTGTTTGTAGGACAAGACGAGCCTAGGGTCCTCCTGTTCTGCAGCCATGTTCGTTTCTGCTAATCAAATCTTAGTTAATATTTAGTATTATTGTTTATTTTTTATCAAATTTGTTTTTCTAAAAAAACTTTTTGACTTATAAAATTATGTACATAAGCAGACATGTATCTAAGACATTTGCATGTAAAATAGTATAAACATATAGTTGTTAAACTTCCTTCATAAAATAAAATTAGGATTATTCTTATTGCTTCCTTTAAAGGTTTTACAAGTCTGAATATTTGAAAGGACTGACAAAACTCCACAGAGTAGACTCATATAAGGCTTTTATTTAAATGCAAAAGATACCATGCAGTTAAAAAAAAAAAAGAAAGAAAGAAAGAAAAGCATAAACAGGCATAGAGAGGGCACAGGTGACATTCAGCCACAAGCACCCCTAGGATCTTTAGACAATGGCACACTTTGTCTCCAGAAGATTGAACTACCAAGATGCATGTTTTTTTGCCCCTCTGATCAAATAGTCCATCCCAGCTATCTAAACAGTACCAAATGAAAACCATCAGTTAAAATCCTGTTTGGGGATTACCAGGTGATTTTCAGACTTTAAGCAGCACATCATAAATCCCACTTTTCATTTCCTGGCTAACAGTTAGGGTTAGACATGCATGTATCCCAGTACTTTTTCAGCTATAATCTAGCTATACCACATAGGTCATGACAATTGAAATTCTAAAATAGGGCAAAATTATGATGATAGTTTGCATTTGTATAAACTACAATTAGTTTATAAAAGTGCTTTAATATGCATTACCTTATTTGAACTTTATGGGAATTCTGTGAGCTATACAGGAAAATTGTTATTAATCTGGATTTTATAGCTGCAATTCTGAGACTCAAGAGGTTAAGTGATTGGCCCAGTTTACATGTCTTTTGTGGTGGTAGAGTAAGGTACAGAAGACAGACCTTAACAATTTGTATTCTACAATGTTTTTTAGTATTTCATGCCAAAAATAGAAAGAACTATTCACTTCTTGTAAAATATGGTAGGAATTCCTACCTTATATATATATATATATATACACACACCTTATATATATATATATATACCTTATATATATATATATATATATATATATATACCTTATATATATATATATATATATGACTACTACTTATTTTTCTCTCAAGCATAGCTTTTTGTGTTCTAGGGAAATTAGTATAACAAATGCTTTCTGTATATTTTTCCTTTAATGAGTTTAGATTTCTTAAATCCTTTTTTTTTTTTAATTTATAACCAAGTTAGTTAACATATAGTGTAATAATGATTTCAGGAATAGAATTCATTGATTCATCACTTACATATAACAGCCAGCGCTCAACCCAACACATGTCCTTAATGCCTCTCACCCATTTAGCCCATCCCCCCACCCAGCACCCCTCCAGCAACCCTGTTCATCCTACATATTTAAGAGTCTCTTATGGTTTGTCTCCCTCTCTGTTGTTGTATTATTTTTGCTTTCCTTCCCTTATGTTCATCTGTTTTGTACCTTAAATTCCATGTATGAGTGAAGTCATATGATATTTGTCTTTCTCTGACTGATTTCCCTTAGAATAATATACTCTAGTTCCGTCCAAGTTGATGTAAATGGCACGATTTCATTCTTTTTGGTCACTGAGAAATATTCCGTTGTCTATAGATACCATATCTTCTTTACCCATCATCAGTCGATGCATATTTCGGTTCTTTCCATACTTTGGCTATTGTCGATAGTGCTGCTGTAAACATTGGGGTGCATGTGCCCCTTCGAATCAGTATTTTTGTGTCCTTTGGATACAGATACCTAGTAGTGCAATTGCTGGGTTGTAGGGTAGTTCTATTTTTAACTTTTTGAGGAACCTGCATACTGTTTCCCAGAGGGGCTGCACCAGTTTGCATTCCCACCAGCAGTGCAAAAGGGTTCCTCTTTCTCCACATCGTCGCCAACATCTGTTGTGGCCTGAATTGTTAACTTTAGCCATTCTGACAGGTGTGAGGTGGTATCTCATTGTGGTTTTGATTTGTGTTTTCCTGTTAATGAGTGATGCTGAGCATCTTTTCATGTGTCTGTTAGCCATCTGGATGTCTTTTTTGGGAAAGTGCCTGTTCGTGTCTTTTGTCCATTTCTTCACTGGATTGTTTGTTTTCTGGGTGTTGAGTTTGAGAAGTTCTTTATAGATTTTGGATACTAACCCTTTATCTGATATGCCTTTTGCAAATATCTTCTCCCATTCCGTTGGCTGCCTTTTAGTTTTGCTGATTGTTCCCTTCACTGTGCAGAAGCTTTTTACCTTGATGAGGTCCCAATACTTCATTTTGCTTTTGTTTCCCTTGCCTCCAGAGACATGTCAAGTAAAAAGTTGCTGTGGCCAAGGTCAAAGAGGTTGTTACCTGTTTTCTCCTCTAGGATTTTGATGGCTTCCTATCTCACGTCTAGGTCTTTTGTCCGTTTTGAATTTATTTTTGTGTGTGGTGTAAGAAAGTGGTCTCGGTTCATTCTTCTGCATGTGGCTGTCCAGTTTTCCCAACAGCACTTGCTGAAGAGACTGTCTTTTTTCCATTGGATATTCCTTCCTGCTTTGTCAAAGATTAGTTGGCCATATGTTTGTGGATCCATCTCTGGGTTCTGGGTTCTGTTCCATTGATCTGTGTGTCTGTTTTTGTGCCAGTACCACAGTCTTGATGATTAACAGCTTTGTGAAATAGCTTGAAGTCTGGAAATGTGACGCCTCCAGCTTTGGTTTCCTTTTTCAGGATCGCTTTGCCTATTTGAGGTCTTTTCTGATTCCATACAAATTTTAGGATTGTTTGTTCTACCACTGGGAAGAATGCTGGTGTGATTTTGATAGGGATTGCTCCTTTTAATGACTGAAAAAAAAAATTCTTAAGACGAGTGCAGGAATTTTTTTCTTTGATCTATGTAGAAGAGAGATTTCTATTTCAAATGAGATAGTATATATTTGGAAGAGTTCATAAAATTATTATTCTAAGATTTCCACACATGAATATTAAATTGGATATGAGGGACCTAAGTTAAATGTCAAGATATAATTGTACCTGTTACTCTTTATTTCCTCCTTTTATGCTCTTTTATTCATTTATGACTTTTACTTGTCTACTATATGCCAGGCACTGTGCTATCTCCTTAGATTTTAAAAAATAGTAAAATGTGATTTTTGCCTTTAATGATCTTATATTCCATACTTTTTTTATAAATTCACATTTCCACAAGCGAGTAGGTGTTAGTAACATACAAAGTATTATGTAATTTGCAGACTGGCATTATAGGGCCTTTTGACTAGAAGTTAAGGAAGACTTGAAATGTGGAGATTTTGACCTATGTCTTGAAGATGATTGAGGAATGTTTCAGAAAAACAGGAAGAAGTCTAGGCCAGTCAAACATGTAAGAAAATAGACAATGATGTGTTTCAAGAAACAGTGAGTTTGTGCTCTGTTGTATTTGAAACATAAATTATGTGAAGGGAATTGGTAAAATATGGGACTTTTTGAGGCCAGGTGATGACTAACCTTTATGCCATGTAGAGGAGTTGATTGTGTGCCCAAAGAAGTAAGTAGGAAATTCAGAAAAGTTATTAAACACGAATTTTTGCCACTAGATACCTTTTATTTGCAGAGAAGATGCATTATAGAGGATGCATTAAGGAGGAGACCCACAGTGAAGCCTTCACTTTGGAAAGTAGTGGAATAGTTGTGGGAAGTAATGATGGGGCCAAAGGTTGGGCCATGAAGTGGAAATGGAATACAATTGAAAGATAATTTTAGAATTAGAATCATTAGGAAAATTAGAATCAGGAGACCATCTATTTAGGGTTTTGGTCTTTGAATTTGGCCAACCACTTCCTTGTTGTTGGACGTGAGATAGCTGAGACAGTCTTGTTAGCAAGTGAATTGCATTAGGCCTACATTACTAGTTAGTGACAGAACTGGGTTCGTGATTCTAGGGTTTTCCATATTGCACCCTATTCTGATTGTGTCTCTAACCAATAGTTTTTTTTTTCTTAATCATGCCATAACCTTGCATTTGTTTATAGTTTATAGTGTACTTAATGTACATTATCTATTTTGTCTTGTTCAGCAACCTATGAAATAAATAGAATAAGCATTATTATCCTCTATCTGAAGGTAAGAAAACCAAATCAGTGTGGGTGCTATGCTTGTTTAGAATGTATCCAGTTTTATCATTGCTACCTAAATATCTTACTCCTTAAGTTTTTCCTTTCAAAATATATAGAATGTAGGAGTGCCTGGGAGACTCAGTCAGTTAAGCGTCCTACTTTGGCTCAGGTTATGATCTCATGGTTCATGGGTTCAAGCCCCGCTTCAGGCTCTGTGCTGACAGATCAGAGCCTGGAGCCTGCTTCGGATTCTCTGTCTCATCTCTCTGCCCCTCCCCCACTCATGCTCTGTCTCTATGTTTCTCAAAAAGAAACATAAAAAAATTTTCTTAAATGAATAAACATTTTTAAAAAATTAAAGTATATAGCATGTTATAACTGGTAGATTCATTTATTAATACATTTATTAGTTTCTGTCCTGAAATTATCTCTAAACTTAAAGTAGATTTTAAATGTGTTGGTTTAAGGTGGTCTTGGTTCTAGCTTTGTTGTTTGGTGATCCATTTTGCAAGTAGAAGGGTCTGTTTCATGTCTGATAAATTCAGATTTTTATAAATTGGATTTATTTTTTATTAAAAAATTTTTTTAATGTTAATTTTTGAGAGAGAGAGAGACAGAGCATGAGCGGGGGAGGGAGACACAGAATCCGAGGCAGGCTCCAGGCTCCGAACTGCCAGCACAGAGCCCAATGTGGGGCTCAAACTCACCAACCATGAGATCATGACCTGAGCCGAAGTCGGACGCTTAACCTACTGAGCCACCCAGGCGCCCCATAAATTGGATTTATTTAAAAATAAAAAAATTTCCCTAAAATGCTTAATTTTATATTCTTGAGACCACTTTTTGTAGACAGTTTCTGTTAAATACCAGTTTCATGTTTAATTTGTGAATCCTTGGGCAAGTTGGTAAATCTCTGTCAACTTCACTCTCTTGACTTTAGTTTGATAGAATAGTCTCAATAGTACTTAATTCACAGAGAGAGTTAATTATATTAGTGAGATGATTGCAAAGAATTTAGGACAGTTCTTGGTATATAATGATTATCTGATACATTTTAGCTATTATTAGATTTTTATTTCCTATTGTTTTATGCCAATCAGAATGTAATTATAAATACTGTTAGCCAAAAGTAAATCAGTTAACATTTATTATGAATTTTCCATCATAGTTTTTTTAGGTTCAACAGCACTAATATGATTTATATTTAATACCTACATAAACTATAATTAACAAATAAATATGGTCAGTTCCTAAAGTAGTTTTGTTCCTAAAAATGTATTTTTTTTACATAACCCAGGTGTTTTGTATTCATACTTAGTGCTTAATTGGTAGGATATTAAAAATATTTTTTATCTGTTTCAGAAAGTGTCTCTATCCTAATATCTTTTTCTATGGGGAGTCAAGATACTGAAACTTGATAGTAACAGAACATTCAATAAACTTGTTATTTTTGTTCTTTGCCACTAAATTTCTGAAAACATTAATAACTATTATACTATCTCAAGACAAATATTTGAATTCATTATGTTCGGTGGCTCTATAATATGTCTGGTGTTTAAGGAATGATTAAGGCACTGAAGCTTTGGTTCATTTTTATAGAAAAGCCAATCAGTGATACTTCTTCAACTCTATAAATTCAAGAAATTACCATAGCTATATTCTACTTAATACTGTCATTCTTGTTAGGTAATTTATTAAGATGATAAAGTACTTTTTCATGAAATATGAATCATTTGAGTATGAAATATAATTTTTCCAAATAAAGTAGTAATAACTCTCACTTTATACCCTTGCCCTTTAGTGATATTTTTCCTTTTCACTCTCTTCCACATGCATTTTATTAGTAATAAAGGGCTCTTTTAGTATCTACCTCTTAGATCCATTTTTAGGTGCACAAGAGTTAGTACTGATTTTATCATATTTGGATTTCTTTTCTAATACTTTTAATTATTTATGGTCTGTGAAAAGTGTTTATTAATTTAATTTCTATTTTAGGCAAGCCAAGTTAGATCTGAGAAGTGCAGCAGCAAAAGTGGATGAGTTAACCAAAGTAACTGAAGATCTTCAAGGACAGATGCAAAAGAAGGTATTTGCCTCTTTTTAGGGCAATTGGTAGCCTATAGCTTAGTTTTCTATGAATTTTGTTATTAAACTATTTTGGATTAGGTACTGAAGACAATTGCTGGAAAATGAATTAAAAATCATTTTGAGGGGTGCCTGAGTGGCTCAGGCGGTTGGGCGTCTGACTTTGGCTCAGGGAATGATCTCACGGTCTGTGGGTTTGAGCTCCGCATTGGACTCTGTGCTGACAGCTTAGAGCCTGGAGCTGCTTCGGGTCTGTGTCTCCCTCTTTCTCTGCCCCTCTCCTGCTTGCATGCTCTTTCTCTCTCTCTCTCTCTTTCAAAAATAAACATTAAAAAAAATTCTGTTGCCCTAAATATGAAATGTGAAATTAGGAAGCTAAAGTATAATTTTGGAGATAACTTCTTTCCATTTACTTTATCCTGAGTTAATAAAACAGTAATCATTCATAAACACATCATTACTAAAAGACATATTAATGCAAGATCAAATTTGATTCATTGGGAATATGTAAATGAAGAGAAGCATTTAATACTACATTCTGTATTATTTTTAGAAATACTTATTGGCATAAGAAATTGTTTTTTTTTATGTGTAATAAGGACATTTCACGAGAGTCAAGGAATGGTCAGGCTTTAGATTTAGATGGGTCTAAGTATTAAAAAGTCTAGCTCTGGTACTTACTAGCTGTGTAACTTCTCTAAGCCTTATTTCTTAATCTGTAAAAGTTGCTTACATATTTCTAGTAATGGTAGATTCATGAAAGACTTGCAAAACTTCCCATAGATAACAGTTATGAAAATTGGATACATTCTTTCAAACACTGGAACATGTCCCAAAACAGAAAGACACTGAAAGAGGTGTGAATTATAAGTTTTTTAATTTCTGACCTGAGAGTTTCACCAATCCGCATAGTTGTGACTTGAGAAAACAACAGGTTTATATGGACTTAAAATGGCCAAAATCAATGTTTAAGGCTGGAAAAGCAGTTGAAAATTTGAAAAAATTATTAGCAGCAAAAGAAACACAAAAAAGAGAGAGACCTAAATTCTGGGTACAAACTCTAACCAAATCCGTGTCTAACAGCCAAACTATGCATAGTGGAGTGGGAGAGGGAGTCCAGTGAAGAAGTAGGCAGTAGACCTGAAACCAATCTACTCTTGAAAGATAGAGCTGTATGGAGCTAGATATTTGAGTTTGCTGCTTTCTGTAATTGAGTGCATTCCTGAAATGTGTGCTATTCAGGCAACAGAAAGCTGAAGACTTAATGTTTGAAGTATCAAAGGACAGAGCCCAGAGCAGCTAGAAATTACAGAGGAATCTATAATAGCAACAAAATCATGAAGAGAATGAGTCCTTCCTCTGCCCAAACTTGACAGATCCTCATATTAGGCAGGTACAGGAGAATTTCTAGGAAGCCTAGTTCAAAAACAAACAGTGGAAAGAAATAAGTGATCAGAGTTGGCAGCTGCTCCTACCGTAGGGGAAACATTTCAGAGTTTGCACCTAAGCAAGATAATTGCCTACTCACAAAAAGCCAGTAATGCTCAACAAAATAGAATCCAATGTATTATCTGTATTATCCAGTTTTCAACCAAAACTTCCTTGACAGGAAAGTGTGACTGACAGAGTTGGGGTCGGGGAAACAGTCCATAGAAACTCACTCTTAGCAGGCCCAGCTCTTAGATTCAGCAGGCAAAGACTTCAAATAATCTGTTATAAATGTGTTCAAAGAATTAAATTACAGTAAAATAAGGTTTCAGTGAAGGAGCAGAAAGAGATTTTTTTACTGAGAAATAGAAAATAATTTTAAAAATAGAAATCTTGGAGTTTAGGGGTGCCAGGATGGCTCACTTGGTTAAGCGTCCAATTCTTGGTTTTGGCTCAGGTCATGATCTCATGGTTTCATGAGTCCGAGCCCCGCATCAGGCTCTACACCTGCTTGGGATTCTCTGTCTCCCTCTCCTTCCGCCTCTCCCTGACTCATGCTGTCTCTGTCTCTCTCAAAATAAATAAGCTTAAAAAAAAAAAAAAAAGACATTCCGGAGATCAAAAGTATAACAACCAAAATAAAAATTTTATTAGATGGTTCAAGAATAGATTGGGAAAAGCAGAAGAAATAAGCAATGAACTTGAAGAAAGCTCAACATAAATTTTCCTGTCCAAAAAACAGAATTTAAAACGTGGAAGAAAAGTGAAACAAGTCCTCAGAGATCTATGTGAAAATATGAAGCAAGCCAACAAGAGTGTAATTGGAATTGTGGAAGGGAGGGAAACAGAAAAGATATCTAAAGAAATAATAGCTGAAAACTTCCAAAATTGGTGGTAAACACGTAAGATAAACACAAAGAAAATTACTTCTAGACACATCATGACAACGCTGACAACCAGTTATAAAGCTAAAACTTGAAAGCAGCAACAGAAAAATGGCATGAACATGGGAACAGTGATAAGAGTAATGGCTGCCTTGTAATTAAGAAATGTGGAAGCAGAAGGAGTTCAAGATGGCAGAGTAGCATGGAAGCTCTCATCTTGTCTCGAGGGTGAAACGCAAATACATCACCACCAAGCCATTTTGCACATCTAGGAAACTGAGGTTTAACACAATCTGCATAACTGGAGCCACAGAACTCGACAGGTATGTGGTGTGGAGGGGTAGACTGAGGGAAAGAACAGCCACGAAGGGTAGGAAGCTGTTTTTGCAGAGGACAGGGAAAGGCAGGGGAGAGTGTGGCGCCTAGGGAGAGCGCAGGAAAAGTACTCCCCCTGAAAGTAGCTGGAGAGAAAGACAAAGAGTGAAAACTCTCACAAGGGGCTGAATAAGAAATCTGTTCCCCAAAATGACTTATGGGGAGAAAGGAGAGGGTTTCAATACCATTAGGATTCTATAAACATTAGAGCACAAAGTCTGAAATTCCAGAGCCCAGTGCTGGGTGGTGGTCTGGTGAGGAAAAAGGGCAAATCCCCAAAAGAAGGCAGTGGGGTCTGAGGGGTCCATGTGCTACACGGAGCAAAGTGGAGGGTCCATACAGCCTCCCCACAGGCAAAGGTCCCAGCGGACCCCGGAGAGCAGCCACCTTTGCTGGTATTGAGACAGACACCAGAGTGCAGTGAAACCTGGTACCAGCTGTGTGTTTGAATTGCCACAATCTCAGAACCTCTCCTGCTGCGCAATAACACAATCGTTTTCTCAGGCAAGCTGGTGCCCAGCCATTGATCAGTGAGACCCTGCCTGAGAGAGTTGAAGCAGGTCCAAGCCCCAGGGTTCTCTGAAGTGAGGGATTTTAAAACACAGCCATGTCTGCGATAAAACTATGGAGGGAGGTGCTGCCTGGCAGGCTGACAATTTGGACACAGACAGGATAAAGGTGCAGAGTAGACAGAGACCTAAGACAAAGGAGGGGTACTTGATCATAGGTTGGTTAGAATGCAGAGTTCCTGTGCCAGACTAGGAAGCTAGGTGAAGCTATTTCCACCATTCCTGTATACATGCATGTGTGCATACTAGCCACACTGATCCACCCCATTAAGTTAAGCGGCGCTACCTAGTGGAGAATGGAGCCATTACACTAAGCCCCGCCCAGCTGTGCCCTCCCAACACATCCCCTAGAAGACCAGCACAAGTCTCTGAATGCTTTATAGAGTGTTTCATAGTTCTAGAGGAAACTGGATGTAACTTCATTCAGGTTGCATTCTGTTTGCTGGTTCATATACTTGTTTGTTTTCTTCTGTCTTTGTTTAAATTGGGTTTTTTCTTTGTTTTTTTCCTCCTTTTCCTTTTCTCGCATACAGTAAGAGAAAATTTTATTTTTATTTTATTTTTTCTTAAAAAAATTTAATTTTTTATTTTATTGTAAATTTTCTATTTCACTTTATTTCATTTTCTTCTATTTACATTTTTTTAATTTCTAAATTTTATCTTACCTTTTTTTTCTCTCTTTCCTTTTTTTTTCTATAGTCTATCACGCTTCTTTCCAGAAGCAGACCAAACATACCTAGGATTTAGCTTCCTTTATTTGACTTTTTGTTTTGTTTTTAATTTTTTAATTTTTATTTTTTATTTCATTAATTTTTTCTTCCTCCAAAATGACCAAATGAAGGAATTCACCACAAAAGAAAGAACAGGAAAAAATGATAGCCCGGGGCTTAATCAATACAGATATAAGCAAGATGTCTGAACTAGAATTTAGAACCACAATAACAGGAAAGCTAGCTGGGGTTTAAAAAGCATTGAATCCTATCTATGGGGGAAAAAAATAAGTAAAATCTAGTCAGGATGAAATTAAAAATGCTACAACAAAGATGCAGTCTCTAATGGATGCCACAGTGGCAAGGATGGACAAGCAGAGCAGCAAATCAGTGATACAGAAGACAGAATGATGGAGAATAATGAAGCAGAAAAATAGAGGGGAACAAAGGCAAGAGAGAACGATGCAGGACTTCGAGAATTTAGTGACTTATTAAAAATGAATAACATCTAAATCATAGGCGTCCCAGAAGGTGAAGAGAGAGAAAAGGGACAGAGGGTTATGTGAGCACATTACAGTGGAAAACTTGCCTAATCTGGGATAGGACATAGACATCACAATCCAAGAAGCACAAAAAACTCCCATTAGAGTCAACAGAAACCAATCATCACCAAGGCATATCTTAGTCAAATTCATAAGATAAACAGACAAGGAAAGAATTATGAAAGCAGAGAGGGAAAAAAAGTCGTTAGCCTATAAGGGAAGACAGATTAGATTCACAGCAGACCTATCCACAGAAACTTGGCAGGCCAGGAAGGAGTGGCAGGATATATTCAATATGCTGAATCAGAAAATTATACAGCCAAGAAATCTTTATCCAGAAAGGCCATCATTCAAAATAGAAGGATAAAGAGTTTCTCAGATAAAAACTGAAGGAGTTTGTGACCACTAAACCACTAAATTTTAAGGGGGAGTCTTTGAGTGGAGAAAAGATGAACCAAAACAAAAAAGATCAAAAGCAACAAAGACTACAAAGGATCAGAGAGTATCACCAGAAACTGCCAACTTCACAGGAAACGTAATGGCACCAAATTCATATCTTTTTGTACTCACTCTTAATGTCAATGGACTAAATGCTTCAATCAAAAGACGTAGGGTATCAGAATGGATAAGAAAACAAGACACATCTATATAGATAAGAAAACAAGACACATGTATATTTCAATACAGATTGAAAGTGGGGATGGTGAACCATCTGTCATGCTAATGGTCGCCAAAAGAAAGCTGGAGTAGCCATACTTAGACAAACTAGATTTTAAAATAAAGACTGTAACAAAGAGATGAAGAAGAGCTTTATATCATAAGAGGTCTGTCCACCAAGAAGATCTAACAGTTGTAAACATTTATGCTCCAAAGGTGAAAGCACCCAAATATATAACTCAGTTAATCACAAACATAAAGAAACTCATTGATAATAATACCATAAATTGTAGAGGACTTCAACACCCCACTTACAACAATGGACAGATCATCTAAGCAGAAAATCAACAAAGAGACAATGGCTTTGAATGACTGGACCAGATGGACTTAACAGATATATTCAGAATAATTCATCCTAAATCAGCAGAATACACATTATTCTCGAGTGCACATGGAATATTCTCCAAACTAGATCACATAGTAGAGCACAAATCAGCCCTCAACAAGTTCAAAAAGATCAAGATCATACCTTGCATATTTTCAGACCACAACGCTATAAAACTTGAAATCAACCACAAGAAAAAATTTGGAAAGACCATGCATACTTGGAGATTAGAGAAATCCAACTACAGAATGAATGGGTTAACCAAGAAATAAAGAGGAAATTAAAAAGTATCTGGAGGCCAATAAAAATGAAAACACAAAAGCCCTGGGTTGCAGGAAAGGCAGTCATAAGAGGGAAGTATACAGTAATCCAGGCCTTCCTAAAAGGAAGGAAAGTCTCAAATACACAGCCTAACCTTACACCTTAAAGACCTGGAAAAAGAACTGCAAATAAAACCCAAAACCAGCAGAAGAAGAAAAATAATAAAGGTTAGAGCAGAAATCAGTGATATCAAAATCAAAGAAACAGTAGAACAGATCAGTGAAACCAGGAGCCGATTCTTTGAAAGAATCACAAAATTGATAAAACCCTAACCAGATCGATCAAAATGAAAAAGCAAAGGACCCAAGTAAATAAAATCATGAATGAAAGAGGAGAGATCACAACCAACACCACAGAAATACAATAATATGAGACTATTATGAGCAATTATATGCCAACAAACTGGTCAATCTGGAAGAAATGGACAAAGTCCTACAAACCTATAACTACCAAAACTGAAACAGGAAGAAATAGAAGATTTGAACAGACCCATAACCAGTAAAGAAATGAAATCGGTAATTAAAAACCTCCCAACAAATAGTCTTGGGCTGGATGGCTTTCCAGGGGAATTCTACCAAACATTTAAAGAAGAGTTAACACTGATTTTTTTTTAAATTTTTTTTTCAACGTTTTTTATTTTTTTTTATTTTTGGGACAGAGAGAGACAGAGCATGAACGGGGGAGGGGCAGAGAGAGAGGGAGACACAGAATCGGAAACAGGCTCCAGGCTCTGAGCCATCAGCCCAGAGCCCGACGCGGGGCTCGAACCCACGGACCGCGAGATCGTGACCTGGCTGAAGTCGGACGCTTAACCGACTGCGCCACCCAGGCGCCCCAACACTGATTGTTTTAAAGCTGCTCCAAAATACAGAAATGGAAGGAAAACTTCCAAACTCCTTCCACAAGGCCAGAATTACCTTGATTCCAAAACCAGATAAAGACCCCACTAAAAAGGAGAACTACAGGCCAATTCCTCTGATGAACATGGATGCAAAAATTCTCAACAAGATACTAGTCAACGGATCCAACAACCCATTAAAAGAATTATTCACTACGATCACTGGGATTTATTCCTGGGATCCAGGACTGGTTCAAAATCTGCAAATCAGTCATTGTGCTAAATCATATTAATAAAACAAAGGATAGGAAACACATGATCCTCTCAATAGTGCAAAAAAAAAAACTATTTGACAAAATACAGCCTCATTTTTTGATAAAAACCCTCAAAGTAGGGATTTAAGGATCATACTTCAAGATCATAAAAGCCATATATGAAAAACCCACTGCTAATATCATCCTCAATTGGGAAAAACTGAGACTTTCCCCCTAAGGTCAGGAACACGACAAGGATGTCTACCCTCACCACTGTTATTTAATATAGTGTTGGAAGTCCTAGCCTCAGCAGTTAGACAACACAAAATAATAAAAGGCATCCAAATAGGCAGGGAGGAAGTCAAATTGCACTCTTCATAGACAGTATGATGCTCTATGTGGAAAACCCAAAAGACTCCACCAAAAAACTGCTAGAACTGAGCCAGGAATTCAGCAAAGTCCCAGTATATAAATTCAATGTACAGAAATTCCTTGCATGAAGCAGCAGAACAAGAAGTCAAGGGATCGATCCCATTTACAATTGCACGAAAAACCATAAAATACCTAGGAATAAACCTAATCAAAGAGGTGAAAAATCTATACACAGAAAACTATGGAGAGGTTATGGAAGAAATGGAAGAAGACACAGAACAGTGGAAAAACATTCCATACTCATGGATTGGAAGAACAAATATTGTTAAAATGTTGATTCTGTCTAAGCAGTCTACACGTGCAATGTAATCCCTATCAAAATCACACCAGCATTCTTCCCAGTGGTAGAACAAACAATCCTAAAATTTGTATGGAATCAGAAAAGACCTCAAATAGGCAAAGCGATCCTGAAAAAGGAAACCAAAGCTGGAGGCGTCACATTTCCAGACTTCAAGCTATTTCACAAAGCTGTTAATCATCAAGACTGTGGTACTGGCACAAAAACAGACACACAGATCAATGGAACAGAACCCAGAACCCAGAGATGGATCCACAAACATATGGCCAACTAATCTTTGACAAAGCAGGAAGGAATATCCAATGGAAAAAAGACAGTCTCTTCAGCAAGTGCTGTTGGGAAAACTGGACAGCCACATGCAGAAGAATGAACCGAGACCACTTTCTTACACCACACACAAAAATAAATTCAAAACGGACAAAAGACCTAGACGTGAGATAGGAAGCCATCAAAATCCTAGAGGAGAAAACAGGTAACAACCTCTTTGACCTTGGCCACAGCAACTTTTTACTTGACATGTCTCTGGAGGCAAGGGAAACAAAAGCAAAATGAAGTATTGGGACCTCATCAAGGTAAAAAGCTTCTGCACAGTGAAGGGAACAATCAGCAAAACTAAAAGGCAGCCAACGGAATGGGAGAAGATATTTGCAAAAGGCATATCAGATAAAGGGTTAGTATCCAAAATCTATAAAGAACTTCTCAAACTCAACACCCAGAAAACAAACAATCCAGTGAAGAAATGGACAAAAGACACGAACAGGCACTTTCCCAAAAAAGACATCCAGATGGCTAACAGACACATGAAAAGATGCTCAGCATCACTCATTAACAGGAAAACACAAATCAAAACCACAATGAGATACCACCTCACACCTGTCAGAATGGCTAAAGTTAACAATTCAGGCCACAACAGATGTTGGCGACGATGTGGAGAAAGAGGAACCCTTTTGCACTGCTGGTGGGAATGCAAACTGGTGCAGCCCCTCTGGGAAACAGTATGCAGGTTCCTCAAAAAGTTAAAAATAGAACTACCCTACAACCCAGCAATTGCACTACTAGGTATCTGTATCCAAAGGACACAAAAATACTGATTCGAAGGGGCACATGCACCCCAATGTTTACAGCAGCACTATCGACAATAGCCAAAGTATGGAAAGAACCGAAATATGCATCGACTGATGATGGGTAAAGAAGATATGGTATCTATAGACAACGGAATATTTCTCAGTGACCAAAAAGAATGAAATCGTGCCATTTACATCAACTTGGACGGAACTAGAGTATATTATTCTAAGGGAAATCAGTCAGAGAAAGACAAATATCATATGACTTCACTCATACATGGAATTTAAGGTACAAAACAGATGAACATAAGGGAAGGAAAGCAAAAATAATACAACAACAGAGAGGGAGACAAACCATAAGAGACTCTTAAATATGTAGGATGAACAGGGTTGCTGGAGGGGTGCTGGGTGGGGGGATGGGCTAAATGGGTGAGAGGCATTAAGGACATGTGTTGGGTTGAGCGCTGGCTGTTATATGTAAGTGATGAATCAATGAATTCTATTCCTGAAATCATTATTACACTATATGTTAACTAACTTGGTTATAAATTTAAAAACATAGTAATAAAAAGAACAATCTTGGAAGCAGAGAACATTGGAAGAGTATGTGAAGTGCTAGAGGAAAAAAAATGCTGTCTACGAATCCTGTGTCAAGTGAAACTGTGCTTTTAAAAATAAAGGGAAAATAAAAGCATTTTTAGATAAACAAAACAGAGAACTCGTCACTAGCAGAGCTATTCTTCAAAGCATGATGATGGTTAATTCTTTATGCTAAAAGGAAATGACACCAGATGGCAACTCAGATATAGGGAGAAAATAAGAGCAATAATAATTATAAATATGAGATAATATATGGACATATTTTTCTTTTCTCTAACACTTTTAAAAAATTGCTTTAAAGGAGAATTGAGCAGTATATGTGATGGATTTATAAAGTACACAGATGTAATATAACAATGGCACTAAAGACTAGGATGATACATGGAAATAAATACATTCCTGCAAGGTTCAAATGTTTTTTATGAGTTAAACATTAACTCTGAATAAATTGGGATAAGATAAAGATGCATGTTATAATCTCTAGAGCAACTACTAAAAAATAATTTAAAGAGATACAGCTAAAAGCCAATAGAATTAAAATGGTATGTAAAAAATGTTTAATACAACAGAAGACAAGGAAGTATCAACGGGTTTTTTTTAAGGTGGTGCCAATCAAACTGATTTATTTCAGAATGTTGCTATGTCAGAGAAGAAATATCCTGTGATTATAACAGGATGCTGTATAACCACGTTAAAAGAGCATATTCTAAAGGCTGATTATCTACATACAGTTCGTGCTGTGTTTTGTTAGACTTACACTATAGAAGTAGATTGAAATATTGGTGAAACTTATAATGACTTTTGATTACTGTTTTTCTAATATAAAATTAATAGGTCTCTTCCCCCTTTTTTATTTAGTATATGTGTGATTTTTTTCTAAACTGTTATTGCTGGTTTTCTTTTTTACTTGTTTAAAAATTCAACTTTATTATTTTTCTAGTTATAAGGGTAGTGCATGCTATTCATAAAAATGCAAATACCATAGAAATACACAAAGAAAAGCACAATTTATATACAAAATATGCAATAAAGAGATATACAAAATTACCTTGCAGTCAAATCCCTAGGAAGTAATAACTGGTAACAGATTATTTATAGCGTAAAGACCTTTTTTCTGTGTGTGTGTGTGTGTGTGTGTGTGTGTGTGTGTGTGTGTGTGTACGCACACATATACTTAAATTTTGTTTAATGTAAAATGAGTCATACCATAAATACTATGCTACAGAATTTTTTTAGTGAAACATATTTCATGGACAGCTCTCATATTTAAATGTTTAGTAATGTTTCTTCTTTAATGTTTATTTTTAAGAGACAGCATGAGTGGGGGAGGGGCAGAGAGAGAGAGGGGATCACAGAATCTGAAACAGGCTCCAGGCCTTGAGCTGTCAGCACAAAGCCCAACATGGGGCTGAACTCGTGAACTGCAAGATCATGACCTGAGCTGAAAGTCAGTCTCTTAACCAACTGAACCACTCAGGTGCCCCTGTTATCCCTTCTTTAAACTTACATAATAAATTCTAGAAGTATAATACCTTTATAGACTGAATTCTTTTCTTTATGCTATATAATGATGTATTATATTTTCATATACTCAGAATTCCAATTTCTTTATTTTCTAGGAGGAGGATATGTTGTCTGCCCAGGGAAGAGAGGAAGCATCAGATAGGCGTTTACAGCAGTTACAATCTAGTATAAAACAATTAGAAACAAGGTAAATTGTTAAATACATCTAGCTTTCTCGGTTACCTTCAAAAGGTATTCCACATTAGAATTTCAGTTTATGATATTTTCTAGAATATATATTTTATAGTGCTAAACAAACTATACTTGTAAGTTTGAAATCTGATTCACTGGACATTATTTATTTTAAAAAATCATGTTCAAAATATTGGTATATTTTGAATGGATATTCAAAGACCATTTCTGTCTTACCCTTTCCCCAGTCAGTCATTGCCAAGTTAAGTGAATCCCCAAATGAAAAACGTTCTTTCCATCTTAAAGCAGAAAAAGTTGGGAAAAAATTATATAGAAAAACTAATTGGTAGAACCTACTTACTAAGTAGACACACAAGAGAAAAAAAAATACCCAAGAAATCATTATAGATGTTTGCCCTGGAACCTTCTGGAGGAGTAATTTCAGTTGTCGTTGAAGGTCTAGACTACTTTTTAAATGTATCTGTAGGTTGTTTTTAATTGCTATCTATTTCCTTAAGAGAATTGAAAATTGTCATTTGTAATCTATTAAAGATACAGTGACCACAGCCCATAAATTCACTTTATGGTTTATAAATGAAATATCTACTCTGATTGGAATCTCATAAATAGCCTGCTAACGTGAGCACATTAAAAATCAAGATCTCCTTGGGGCACCTGGGTGGCTCAGTCGGTTAAGCATCCGACTTCGGCTCAGGTCATGATCTCACAGTTCGTGAGTTCGAGCCCCGTGTCGGGCTCTGTGCTAACAGCTCAGAGCTTGGAGCCTCCTTCAGCTTCTGTGCCTCCCTCTCTCTCTGCCCCTCCCCTGCTCATGCTCTGTCTCTCTCTGTCTCAAAAATAAATAAACATTAAAAAAATTTTTTTTTAAAAAAAATCAAGATCTCCATTCTAGTCCATGGCTAATTTATTGTTTGTTCAGAAGAAAAATTAGTATACTTAACCTTCTGTTTCCTGTGCTTCAAAATAGTAATGAAAATATTATTTTCTCATAGCAGGTTGAGAACTAATTGATTTTAACTACTAACTTGTGATGAAAGGAGTTATAATTTTATGTACGAGGGTCTTGGGTTTTTGTTTTTCAGTTATCTAAACTTTTCAGCAGTTGATTGATTTATTGTACTGCTGCTTTCCTGAACTTCTTCGTGTTAACCTTAGAGAAAAAAATTTGTGATTGTAGATTTTCATTTCTGTTATCTTAGTGGCTATTCTATGCTATGAAAAATGCTAGAGACTTGAGACAGTTAACTGAATAGTGTATCAATTCCTTTTGATTCTGATAGCATTGAATCATAAAGAACCTAGGTTTTTGGGTTTTTTTTTTTTCATTTTTTTTTCATTCAGCAGTGCTTTTAGTTGTCTTTTTAATGTTGAGAGTTTGTGGTTTTTTGTTACTCTTGTTTTATTTTGTTTTGCTTTTAATATAAAGCTATAATATGATCTAACCAAATAGCTCTGTAAGAAGAGATCACTGCCTATATAAGAAAATCTAAGGATATTTTTTAAAGTCCAATATTCAGCTAGCCACCTCTGAAAAGGAAATTGTTACATTGGCTTCCTTTTAGAGCTATTAAACTAATATTACTGTTAGAATAAAAACAATTATATATTTTAAACTTTAAAAATCTCTTGTATTTTACGTAGGAGAAAGCAAAGTTATTAGTATATTTGATATGTGTTTCTAAACAATATTTAGCTAGTATGTTTTAGGTGTAAATGTATCTTATTTAATGGAACTTGCAGTTAGAAAAGCTATGTTTTGGGGGCGCCTGGGTGACTCAGTCAGTTAAACGTCTGACTGTTGACTTCAGCTCAGGTCATCTCACAGTTTTTGAGATCAAGCTCCATGTTGGGCTCTGTGCTGACAGTATGGATCCTGCTTGGGATATTCTCTCTTTCTCTCTCTCTCAAAATAAATAAACAAACTTTAAAAAAAAAAAAAAAGATAAGCTTTTTAATGGTCATCTTTGTTTCACAAAATCGAAGACATTTTTGCCTCAATAAATGCTTTTTGGCATTATTAAAATTATTATTTATTTTTAAAATTATTGTTTGTGATTCTTTCAAATGCCACAAACATCTGAGAAGCATTAAGCCATTTCCTTTGTCTTTCAAAGAAAGGATCCCCTCCATTCCCCTTTTTAGATGATTCATGGATCCTGGGAATTAATTACCTCCAGAGAATGACAGTTCTCTCTGGGAAATATTTTGCTGGTTTGTATATGCTCAGCTTGAATAAGGCAGAAGTTAAATGAGTTGAATTGCTCTAAGTTACCTCTTCATATTTTTAAATTTGATGTTTCTTTTAAAATGAGAATATGCAAATAGGACTACAAAACCTTCAGTTATGTGACTGGTGGAAAGTGAATTTCGTTCCAATCATTGTTCAGCTTTTTATTTTCTATCCCTACTCTAAGCATAATAGAATACATAAATTCTTTAATTAAAGATGTTGAAATATGGTCTCGATTTTAAGTAGAATAGAAGGCCATGCATTGGAAATTAGTGAATATGTCGGATAAAATATGGAGGGCCTTGGAGATAGTCAAATTTGGATTTCATGTGATGTATTACAGATTCTTGAATCAGGATTACATGATGAAATTAATATTTTATGAAGATTAATTTGATGATATTTTCAAAGTGAGGCTATTTGGCGACAGGAATATAAATTGTTGGAGGAGAAAGATTTTGAGATTTAGAGGCAAAGTTGCTTTGATTTCTGGTTGTAGTGTATTCTGTCTTTGTACCTTGGAGGAGTTAACCAACCTCACTTAGCTGTAGTTTCTTTAGTATTAAATGAGATAAGAATATATAGGGAACCTAGCACCATGCTTATTATTTTACTTTCTCAAATCTTCCCCTTCTTTCAGAGTAAAGTTAACTTCTTTCTAGAAAACGCACAATTCTTTTCACTTTCAACCTTTACCTTGTATAAGATTTAGGATTTAATAGAATGAACAAGTATTTGGAGGAGAACTAGTCTACTTATTAGACTAACAAATGATGAGAATTCTGAACAGTAAAAAATGGTTTTTGGATCTTAATTGTTTTAATGGTCTTAATGAAATAGAACAAGGTAGAATAAAGTCTAATAAACTGTCACAAAGAATAAAGCAGTCTTCAGTGTTACAAAGAATAAAAGTCTTAAATCTTTCCCACAATTATAGCTCTTTGGATTATTATGAAATGTTTTCAAACTAATCTGAGTATTTTTTTAATATTGACCAAATAAAATTATTTAATTATATTATTTCTGTAAGGTGGTTTTTATATATTAGTTATAAATTGGCTTTATTCATTTTTAATTTTATTTTTATCAGGAAAATATATATGCATTGTTTCAAAATCGTATAGTACCACAAGCATTGTAATGAAAAATACATTCTTGTTAATTATCTCATTTTTTCACATAGTAAGTTTTCTATGTACTTTATACTCATTCTTGGCTAAATACTCTACCAAAGCTCTAAAATGACTCTCAATCTGGTCAACCACATGAGGTCATTGCCATTACATCCTTTTCTTAAAGAAATCCATTGGTGTCCTCCATCCTCTGCCTCAAACTGTTCACTAGGACTGATGCAAGCTCTCATTTTAAAACTTTAATTCACTAGGTCCTGCGATTTCCTTCTTGCCATTCCTATATTGAAGCCTGTCTTTTGCATCCCCATGAATGCTGCTTTCTTTCTTAACTCCCCCTCATTTTGATGGATACCACCAAATATCCATTTGATGGATTCATCAGCTTTCTGAAGATACATGGGATACATTTATTAAGATGTTGCTTATTTAGAAATATTTTTATCCTGCTTCAAAGGTATTTGATAGTTCCTTGAGTAATGAATCATAGGTTGAAAATCCAAGGTTTTAAATCACTTATTCTTAGAATGTTGACATTTTCCTTATATTATCTAGCCTTTGGATGTAGGGAAAAAATTCCTATGTCATTCAAAATTCCAATATTTTCTCTTTGACTCTTCTTTTCCCTCTGAAGACTTTTAGGATTATCTACCACCCCCACCACCACAATCAGTGTTCTAAAATTGCAGTGTGCACATTCAGTGAGAATCCCTTTTCATTCATCTTACTGGGAACACTTCAGTCTAGAAATTCATGTCCTTCGGTTCAAGGAATTTTCATTTGATGGTTTTATTCATTTTTTTCCTCTGTTCTTTTTTCTTGAACTTAATATGAGTTTCATATTGGACCTTACGGATTGATTACCTAATTTTTCTATCTTTTCTCCCTGATTTTCCATTCCTTCATTGATTTTCTCCTTTCTTGGAGGTTTCCTTAAATTTTCTTCTAACTAGCCATCTGTTGACTTTTTTCTTTTAATTAATTTATTTTGAGAGAGAGAGAGAGAGAAAGCGTGCATGAGCAAGCAGGGGAGGGGCAGGGAGAGAGGGAGAGAGAGAATCCCAAGCAGACTCCATGCTGTCAGCACAGAGCCTGGTGCAGGGCTCAAACTCAGGAACTGTGAGATCATGACCTGAGCTGAAACCAAGATTTGGACACATAACCAACTGATCCACCCAAGTGCCCCATCTGTTGAATATTTTAGTTATCATAAATTTTATTTTAAAGAGCCATTTCTTATTCTGTTTCTTTTTCTGTAGTAGCTTATTCTTATTTAATATATAATATATCTTAGTTCAGTGTATTAAATATGTATCTTATAAGGTTTTCTTCTGCTATCTGCATTATCTGTGTTCTCTCTACATTCCTTTTGTTCTGTTTGCCCATCTGTCTTTCTTCAAATGCTTGGTGATCCTTTCTATCTATTGATATTTAATAGTAAGACACCAAAGTATTTGAGCAGCACATATACTAAAAATTGGAATACAGAGAAAATTAGGATGGCCCACATGCAGATCTGTGAAGCATTCCATATCTTTAAACACCAAACTCATAGATAGAGACAGACTGGTGTTTGCCGGGGAGGGGGTAGGGGATGGAATGGGAGATGGTGGTCAAAAGATACAAATTTCCAGTTATAAAAGAAATAAATCCTAGGATGTAATGTACAACATGGTGATTACTGATAATAATACTGTATTGTATATTTGAAAGTTGCTAAGAGAATAGATCTTAAAAGTTTTCATAAGAAAAAATTATAGCTGTATGTGGTGATATATATTAACTAAATTTACTACAGTGAACATTTTGCAATGTAAAAAAATACCAAATCATTATGTTGTATACTTGAAACTAATACAGAGTTGTATATCAAATCTGTTTCAGTTAAAAATAAATAAAGAGTAGGACCCCAGAAAGCAGATAGGAAGCTAAGTGTGTATAGGTGGGTTGGGATCTGCCAGACTTTATTATGTTTAGTCAGTAAGCTGGCTTTTTCCTTAGGCAGTCCCCATATATGAGAATCTTTCTTGAGCCAGTTTTCCCAGGGTAGGATTCATTAATCTTCTGCTGTGGGCTGAGTAGAAATGCACAAGCGTGAGTGTATTCCAAAGTTGAAGAAGGAGTCTGGAAGTAATGATGTTCAATATTCAAACTTTCACTCAATACCCTGGGTTTTGGTATGTCTTCTGATCCCCAACTTTAGTTGAAATGACCACCCCCTGCTGTGTAGTTATAGATACATAGATCTGTGGGTTGGATCTGTACCATTTAAGTGGAAGTTTCTATTTGGCAGTATAGTATATTTACTAGGAACACTGGCTCTGGACCTAGACTAAGTTCAAACTCCAGCTTCACCAGTAACTAGATAAATAACCCTGGGCATGTTGATTACTCTCTGTACTTCCGTTTCTTCATCTATAAGATAATTATAATGATATAACCTATCTCCTATCTTTTATGTACTATAACTTTATATCCTATCTCATAAGTTAATGATGTAACCTATCTCACAGCATTGTTGAAGATATTGAGGACTATGTTTTCTTTAACATAAAGTACATAGCACAAAGAATGTTATTACAAGTTTTTGCTATTATCCTTGTTGTTACCATTATTACAAAGATGGAATTGGACCCAATTTTAGCAAGTTGACAGGATTCTTGCAAGATTTGGCTATAGAGCATGTAGAAGCGCTTTTATTAGAGTAAGAATAGTAGTAATACACCTTTTATGTTATAAAATTGTGAAAACCTATATATTTTGAAACTGATTATCTGAATCTGCTTTACTGTAATTCCACTTGACTCCTAACACCAGTCTGACTTTACAGAGCCAAGTGGTTGCTGGGGCTGCTAGACTGTTGAATGCATGTGAATCTTTTGTTTGCAAGGCTTTTTCTGACATGAGTGTTAGTGAAGCCTGGAAGTGAGCGTCAGAGAGACTTGTCTGAGGATTGGAATGCACACAGTCCTAAACAAAGCTTGCTTTTAAGAGATGAATTTGGCATATGCCTTTCATGAGTTACTTGCTCTGCTTGACCCTGAGGATGCCATGGTAAAGCAAATGGCTCAACTAATAATGCTAGTAAAGTGCCATGTGCCCTATACCTCTTTGGGAGAGATAGGGACTGCTTCATCTTCTACCACCAATGCTTTAACTAAAGTGAAATAGAATGGGGGCGCCTGGGTGGCTCAGTTGGTTGGGTGACCAACTTCAGCTCAGGTCATGATCTCGCAGTTTGTGAGTTTGAGCCCTGCGTCAGGCTCTGTGCTGACAGCTTGGAGCCTGGAGCCTGCTTCGGATTCTACCTCTCTCTACCCTTCTCCTGCTCACACTCTGTGTCTCTCTGTCTTTCAATAATAAATAAACATTAAAAAAAATTTTTAAGTGAAATAGAATGAATAATGTCATATATATAAATCATCACATTAAAATATGAGAGGACTGAATTCCATTAAAAGGCAGAGACTTGCCAATTTTGATTAAAAAGTAAGGCCCAGTAATATGTTATATTAGAAAATACCTAAAACAAAGGATAAATGAATTAGAACAAAGATTTCAAGGAAAGAAAGATGATTTATTTTAAATTTAAAATAAAAGTTTTAGCAGCGCCTGGGTAGCTCAGTAGGTTAAGCGTCCAACTCTTGATTTAGGCTCAGGTTATGATCTCACAGTTGTGAAATCGAGCCCCACATTGGGCTCCACACTGGGTGTGGAGCCTGCTTCAGATTCTGTCTCTCTCCCTCTCTCTTTCTGTCATAAATAAATATAAAAAAGTAAAGGTTTTAGTGGAGCATATTATCAACTATAAACAAAAAAGAAAGGAGGAGTGAATCTTACTATTATACTAGGTATGGTTTCATGGTAAAAAGCAGCAAACAGAACAAAGAGAGAGTTTATATAATGAAAAATAGCACCATATTGAAAAAGATACATTAATAACCTTATGTATAGTAAGTAACAGGATAGCTAAATATGTGATGCAAAAGCTAGGAAATTTGATGAAAGGGTGATTTGATAAAATATAGTTATGATCATTATTTTGGGCCATCTGCATCTTATCTCCCTTCCATGTTTGGGTAATTCCCCAGATTATAGTTCTTTAAGAGAGAATCAACTAATCCTGTGGTGAAGTTTTAGGCATATTTCTTGCTACAAAGCTTCAAACTTGATTTTCCAGCTCTCCCAGTAAGTCTGTGAACTTACCAATATCTTTTTTAATAAACCTTTTTTCTGCGTAAATTAGAGTTGGCTTCTACTACTGCAGCTAAGAACCCTGACTAAAATGGTAGTAGACCTTATCTCACTTCATTCAGAATGAAGCAGAGGGGCGCCTAAGTGGCTCAGTCCATTAAGTGTTTCACTTTGGCTCAGGTCATGATCTCATGGTCCATGAGTTCGAGCCCCGTGTCAGGCTTTATGCTGATGGCTCGGAGCCTGGAATCTGCTTGAGATTCTGTATCTCCCTCTCTCTCTGTCCCTTCCCCACTTGCATTTTCTCTCTCTCTCTCTCTCTCTCTCTCTCTCTCTCTCAAAAATAAAGACACATTTTAAAAAAAGTTAAAAAAAATGAATGAAGCAGATATACCAAACAACAGCAACAACAATGTATCAGAACCTATTATAAAGTCATAATCAAATTGATATGATTTGTGTATAGAATAGGCCAATAGATCAAGGAGACATGATAATCCATAAGTAAATCATTATATTTGCATATTTTAGTATGTTAAAGGGATAATTTTACTTCATCAGTTACTAATGGTATTCATACAACTGGCCATCATCTGAAAAAAAGTTAAATTGGACTCCTCTCTTACAACACATTCAGAAGTAAACTCCAGATGCATTAAGATTTACTGGTTAAAAATATTAAAGACATAGGAATCTTTTGAGGAAATCTATGAAATTACATTAGCAATGTATTAATGAGGGAGATAGTCTTTATTAAAAAATGAATCCTGGAAGCTGAAAGATAAAGCCAAATTTAGCTATATTAAAGTGAACATTTTTAGTGTAGTGAAAATTTCCTAAATAGTCAGTAGGCAGCAACAACCAAAAAAGTAGATTTGGAAAAATATTTGTAGCATACAGAACAATCTGAGCATTTATATTTTAATATTAAAAGAGTTCATATAAAGGAATAAGCAAATAACCCATCAGAAAAAAAAATTGGCAGAAGATATGAAGAGGAAGTTCAAAGAGGACAAGTCACATAGCTAACAAACTAAAAATGTGCTTAAGCTCTCCAGTATTCAGGGAAATACAAATTAATAGTGAAATGAAGTTCATCCATCATACCAGGAAAAGAAAGAGCTTGGGGATGTATTGCTTGAGGTGATTTCTGTAAGATATTGAATGAGAAAAGCAAGTGCAGAAAAGGGTGTATATTATGATCTTAATTTTTTTAATGTTTATTTTGAGAGAGAGAAAGAGAGCAGAGAAAGAGGGGGAGAGAGAATCCCAAGCAGGTTCCATGCTGTCAGCACAGAGACCAACTTGTGGCTTGATCTCACAAACTGTGAGATCATGACCTAAAACGAAATCAGTGCTTAACTGACTGAGCCACCCAGGCACCCTATGATCTTAATTTTTATAACACAAAAAAATTATGTTTAAATACCTATGGACCGATGTATATGTACTTTTCATGCTTATCTATGTGTATACATGCATATATATGTGTATACAATTTTATGAACACAGAGAAAAATATTTAACGATATACATTAGTAAATTAACATTAAATTGGGTAGAGAGTGGGAAAAGGGAGCCAAGCAAAAAAAGAAAATTTTTAGAAGACAATATAAATAGAAACAACAACTTATTCTTTAAGGATTTGCTTTAAAACATTGTCTTGTGATTATATAATGTAATGTGATACTGTAAAAAGTGTAACATAATTCAGAATCAATATCTAGGCTCATTCTCAGCACTACAGCTCATTAGCCATATGGACTTAATCACATGCTTAATCTCTCTGGGTCTGTTGTTCTTTAAGATGGAAATAATGAAACCTACTTTACAAAACTTTTGTGCAGATCAAATGAGAAAATACATATGAAAGTAACCAGAATAGTGTTTGTTCTATACTAGATGCTCACTAAATCTCCTGTTTTCCTTCTTCCCTTTAAAGATATTTAACTTTCACAATGTGATTATTGACTTTTAGACTCTGTGTAGCAATGCAAGAAGCCACTCAGTTAAGAGCACAAAAAACACATTTGGAAAAACAGACTAGAGAATTACAAGCAAAGTGCAATGAATTAGAAAATGAAAAATATGAAGCTATTGTAAGAGCCAGAAATAGCATGCAGCTCTTAGAAGAAGCTAACCTTCAAAAAAATCAGGTAAGAAAACTAGTAAACATGTTTACAAATAATATAATACTGAAAATTCCTCCATGTGACCTAATAATAAGGAAATCGGTAACTACAGAATAAACATATGAAAATAATATTGCTGTGCTCTGCATTGATAGACATACTGTATTCTTCATGGTAAGACCTAACCACAAAATATGATAAAATAGGGATGCCCGGCTGACTCAGTTGGAAGAGCATGAATTTGAACCCCATGTTGGGTGTAGAGATTGCTGAAATGAAATGAAATGATAAAATTTTTTTAAAAAGATGATAAAATGTCAACCCTCTCTCAAAACTTTTATATCAGACTTTATGTCTCCAATCCTTATGTGAATAATCTTCATCCCCTATAGTCTCATACTTTAAAAAAGCTATTATAGCACTTTACTACAATATACTATATTTTATTCGGTTGAATCAGATCAGTCTTACTCATCTTGATTTCCCCTTCATCACCTACATAATTACTCTAATAGAGCAGAAGCTTAATTGACAGGAATTAAATTTAGCTGTAACGATTTATTAACTGGAACCTTCACGCCACTGTTCTTTTTTTAACCCTCTAACAATCGTGATTCCTGTGTATCACATATCATATTTTTTTGTTTTATCACTTCCATATAAATGGTGTATAGTTTATAGAAGTTACCAGGTGGATGGATTTGGTTTTGATGTTGTTGCCTCCTTTATGTAGAGATCATTAAATCATTACTTCATTTAACCTACATTTATTGGATACCTAACATTTGCATAATACTCTACTGGGAAATATGGGGAGTACACAGGAAATACTTTTTTTTATATTTCCTCTTAACATGATAGAGGTTTTCCAAAAAGGCTATTAAAACAAAACCAGTGATATAAATCACATATTAAGAAGGTAATACATAAAAAAGAAATAATACCCTTATTTAAACTGGGAATGCAAAATGCTTGTCATGCCTTTCTGCTAATAATCCCATCTGTGATTTGCATACTGTCTCTTAGGATGGTTGAAAGGCACAACATACACATAATATTCTTGGGAATTGCTCTTAACTCTAAGTTAGCTAGAACAGTTAAGAGCAGGACAAAATTATCTTTCCCCTCTGAAGCCTAGTCATATGAGCATTGTTAACATTGGGTCACTAAAGATGAACATTTTTTGTAAACAACAATGGACAGAGAAGTAGTGACAATACTCATTGCCTATCCCTCAAATCTTCTCACTCAGGTCCAAAGTCAACAGACCCTTAAAGAGACTGGTTATGGCTGCATATTAAGATCCCTCCTGATTCATTGTTTAATTGTTAGAGGAATCCCACCTTCAGTTTAAGCAACCTTCAGTTGCTTATTCCAAAGCCAGGGGTTCTCTCAACTGATCACACAAACAGACATGGAACACAGCGTGTTATAGTTCTCTTATGATGCTTCTCTATTTCCTCATTGTCTTATTCTACCACACAAAGTGGTTACATCATAACAGCTGTTACTGCATTATTTACAATAACCAGGATATGGAAACAGTCCAAGTGCCCATCCATGTATGAATGGATAAAGAAGATTTGGTGTTGTGAGAATAGCTAAAATCAACAACTCAGGCAACAACAGATGTTGGTGAGGATGCAGAGAAAGGGGAACACTTTTTTACTGTTGGTGGGAATGCAAATTGGTACAGCTACTCAGGAAAGCAGTATGGAGGTTCCTCAAAAAATTCAAAATAGAACTACCCTACAACCCGGCAATTGCATTATTAGGTATATATCCAAAGGATACAAAAATGCTGATTTGAAGGGACACATGCACCCCAATGTTTATAGCAGTGCTATCAATAATTTATAGCAGTGCTATCAATAATAGCCAAATTATGAAAAGAGCCCAAATGTCTGTCAACTGATGAATGGATAAGGAAGAGGTGGTATATATATACAACGGAGTATTACTTGACAATCAAAAGGAATGAAATCCATTTGCAATGACATGGATGGAACTAGAGTGTATTATACTGAGTGAAATAAGTCAGTCAAAGACAGACAGATAGGATATGATTTCACTCATATGGTATTTAAGAAACAAAACAGATGAACATAGAAGGGAAAGAAAAATAAGATTAAAACAGGGAGGCAAATCATAAGAAACTCTTTAATACAGAAAAACAGGGTGCTGGAGGGTTGTTGGATGGGGGATGGGCTGCATGGGTGATGGGCATTAAGGAGGGCACTTGTTGGGATGAGCACTGAGTGTTATATGAAAGTGATGAATCACTAAATTCTGAAACCACTACTACACTATATGTTAACTAACTTGAATTTAAATTAAAAAAAGAATGGATGGGCTGTATATATATACAATGGAACATTAATCAGCCATAAAAAGAACAAATTCTTACCATTTGTAACAACATGGATGGATCTAGAAGGTATAATACTAGTGAAATAAGTCAGAGGAAAGACAATACCATATGATTTCACTCATGTGGAATTTAAAAAACAAAATGATTAAAAAAAGAAACAGACTCTTAAATATGGAGAACAAACTGGTGGTTGAGAGAGGGCAGGTGGGTAGGGAGATGGAGCAAATAGGTAAAGGGGATTAAAAGTACACTTAATGGTGAACACTGAGTAATGTATAGAACTGTTGAATCATTCTGTTGTGCACCTGAAGCTAATATAACACCTTATTGTTAATTCTACCTAAAAAAAAAAAACAAAAAAAAACAAAAAACCAGCTGTACCTCTTACTAGCTTACCTATTTAAACAGCAGGAAATTTATTAAACAGGTGGGAAAAAAAACAGGTGGGAATGTGTATAGAATCTTTGGAAAATAGTACGGTCAAAACACAGGGCCACTTATTATATGATGATAAAAAAAAAAAAAAAGATTCAGTCATGCCTAGAATTGGAGCACTTCCAGGCTCAGAAAGATATTTGATCTAGAGGTATAAATTTGGGAGTTATCAGCATATAAATGATATTTAAAACCATGATACTGAATTAAACCATAAAAGGATAGATGGAAATGAAGGATTAAGGACTTAAGTCTTGGGTAATCATTTTTTTTTTTTTATTTCAGTATAGTTAACATACAGTGTGATATTAGTTTCAGGTGTGCAACATAGTGATTCAGCGATTCCAGATATTACCAGTGCTCATTGCAAGTGCACTTTTTAATCCCTATATCCTATTTCACCCATCCCTCCACCCATCTCCCCTCTGATGGATAGTGCAATTTTTAAAGAGGTTTAGAAGAAGAGGAAGAAACAGCAATGCAGACTGAAAAGGAGTGATCAGTGAGTTAGGAGGAAAACCCATACTGTGGTGTTCTAAAAGCTGAATAAAGAAAATAAAACAAAGAAAAGAGAGTAATCAGTTATCTCAAGTGCTGCTGACAGATCAAATAAGATAGTTACTCAGAATTGACTCACAGGTTATTAATATGGAGACAATGGATGGTTGAAAGCCTGATTGGAGTTGGTGTAAGAAAAAGTATTGGAGATGAGCAAGTGCAGAATTTAGAGTTTTACTCCAGAGAGAAGCAGAGAAATGGGAGTGTGACTGACAACAGAACTAGGATTATAAGAATATTTTTTATTTGGGAGATGAAAATGATTGGATAGATAGAAACATCAAGGAATGAGGTGACAAGGGACATAATTTGAATAATATCAAATAATGGAAAGAAGGGGAAGTCCAAGAGATTTTTTTCCATACTTTAATACCTAGACTTGATGACTTATTTTGTATAGGGAGTAAAGGAAAAGGAAAATTGAAAAATAACTCTAAGATTTCTAGGGGTTATAAGAGTGATGGCCCTGGCTGAAATAAATACCAGAGGAAAATAATAAATTTTTAGGATAAAGCCAGGTGAGAAGGTGAGAGAAAATAACAGATCAGGCAAGATTCCAAGTGGAGATGTCCCAGAAGTTTAGCATAAGATGTTTGCTTTCCACAAAATGATTATTGGATAGATTTTGAACCATTTATTATGTTACCTTTATTAATAATGGTGTGATCTATAATGACATCAAGTGATTATTTTTTTGAAGGCTCTACTTGAGGAGAAGCAAAAAGAAGAAGATATAGAGAAAATGAAAGAAACAGTGTCTCGGCTTATGCAAGATGTTACCCTAAGAACCAGGAAGGAAGTAAGGAGTTTTTAAACTTCAAAATTATTTAAAATTCAAAAGTTTACAGAATTTCACAACTTACAACTAAATATTACCTAAGTTTTTGCCTGATGGACATAACTAATTAACTATCAGCTAATTGCATCAATTGTGCTAAATTTCAAATAAAAATTATCTCAGGAAAGCAGTCCCTACCATTTTAGCTAGTATGGGCCTGGGTGGGAGTAGAAGAATTTGGGGCGGGGGGTGTTAGGCTAGGAATATGGTGAAGATTAACACACCTGAAGTGTAAAATTAAAAGGAAGCCTCAGAAAGAAACTTAGAATGCATAAAAAGTTAAGAGGAAAAAAACCTGTTGGCTTGCAGTATCTTAGAGCAGCTTAAGACTGGAGAAATCTGGCGTGACCTCTTATTTTACTGGTAAAGAAACTGAAGCTTCCAAGAGATTATTGACTCCCTCAAAGTTACATACTAATTAAAGCCAGGACTTACACCTGTACCTTCTCCTGCTGTACTAAGCCCAGCATTATTTTGATCACATAATGCTGGCACTTATACAATTTGTGAATTATGTTGTTATTTTCAAGTCTGTTATCAAGACTAAATCTGATATTTTTGTATTAATTAATGAGTTGTTTGTTGGTTTGAATTGTAAGGCTTATGGAAGTTGAAATTGTCTGAGCAATGTAGGTTTACATTCATATAAAGAGACAAGGACGACCTATATCTAGTTGCCTTTTCTCTGGTATGGGTATAGATCAGTTCATAAGTGGGGTGGTAAAGTTTGAAAGTATAACATGAATTGTGGAGGAAGAAACCACAAAAACCCATTTCAAAAATGAAAAAAAAAACCATTTTTAAAACCAAAATACTTAGGTTGCTTAGGGTTCTGCCTCTATGAAGTAGCAGAACTAGATGTAAATACAAGTCTGTTGATTCTTGAGCTCTACCCTCAATCACTGTAAATAATTGTTTCCCATTAATTGTGTATTTTTTTATTTTTAGAAACTTTCAAACCCGTAAAAAGGTTAAACGTTGTTCAATGAACACTTATTTACTCTTTAGCCAGATAATTCTTAATGTCTTGCCACACACACTCCATCTGTCTTTATATACATACGCACTCTTTTTGCCAGCCATTTGGACATGGACTGCAGACATCATGACACTTCACTCCTAAATATCTTGGCATTTTTTCTCCCTGAGAAAGGACATTTTACTACACAATCATACTGCTATTACCATACCTTAAAAAAAAAATCAGTATTATTTTTAATCTATACTCATATTTTCCTGAAATATCCTTTACAGCTTTTTTTGGTTTTGGGTTTTTTTGTTTTGTTTTTTAAAGTTTATTTATTTATTATGAGAGCAAGAGAATGCAAACAGGGAAGTGGCAGAGAGAGAGGGGGAGAGAGAGCCCCAAGCAGGCCCCACGCTGTATGTGGAGCCCAATGCGGGCTATGGCTTTTTGTTTTTTTAAATTCAGGATCCAACCCAAATTTATATATCATTGCATTTGACTACTATGTCTCTGTAGTCTCCCTCAATGTAACCCAGTCCTCTGTCTTCCTCTGTGTATGACAAAGAATCCTTTGTAGAATCCAGAATATTCCACATATGGATTCTTGTAATCATTTCTTTTTGATTCGATTCAGATCATTTCTGGCAGGGTGATAATGGGTATCTTCCACTTCATCACGTCAGGAAGCTATAATGTCAGGTTGTGCATTAGTTGAAGCTAAGCTTGACAACATGGTTATGGTGGTAAGACCAGAACTCTCCATTTGTAAACTTTATAAATAACTGGGGGAGATACTTGAAGACTGTACAGTTATGCTCTCTACCAAAAGTTATCATCCAGTGGTCTTAGCATCCATTAATAATCTTTGCCTGAAGTAAATGTTACAAGAAGTGATTACAAATGATTATATCATTTTTATACATTTATTAGCTGTCAGTTTTCGGTAGACTTTTCTCCTTTTTTAATATCGCTATGGTTCGTTGGTCTTCTTTAGTTTTTTGTTATAACCTACTACCATCGGGTTTTTTTTTATTCTCATAATGTCTCTGCAGCTTTTTTCCATAAATGATGTTCCTCTCTCATCTTGTACTTTCCCTACCTCAGACAGGGAGTCAGCCACTTTTCCAGCATGCTTTGGTTATAATTTTTTTATTTGATATTTTTGTCAGAGACACGAATTAGCAAAACTATTGTTTTTTCATTTTTACTATAATATTTACATTAAAATGATTTCCTGTGTATCCATAAAGTCTGTCTATGAAAATAGTTAACAAAAAGGAATGAAAACTAATACTCCTTTCCTTTAAAATGAGCTCCTATAGGGTAGTTGGATGCACTGTATATTCCTCCACTGGATAAAATAAAGGTGTTAACTCTTTTCTTACCTGTATTTTCTGTGGGCATTATTATTTCTCTCCTAGATAGACTGAAGTAGACTTCTTTTAAAAAGTCTCATCAGTTAAATAAAGCTAATGTACTTGCTTTTCTCCCAAGCAACTAAGTGGTAGAATTTTCATTCCTATAGAGTCTCTGTATAAGGTTTCTTGCTGCAAAAGTATTTTTTAGAAATCTGTTACTTTATCACAGGCTGAAATTAGGTGATTTCCTAAGATAAAATCTCCATTTGAAGCAGAATCCAAACTAAAACCGGGTTTGTTGATTTTTTTTTTATTACTAATTTACATACCCTTTCTGTAGGAATCCTTGTCCTATTCTTGGGGTTAAGAATTTTATATCTTTGGCCATAGTTTGAATTATTTTTTTTAATATGAAATTTATTGTCAAATTGGTTTCCATACAACACCCAGTGCCCATCCCAACAGGTGCTCTCCTCTATACCCATCACCCACTCTCCCCACTCTCCCACCCCCCATCAACCCTCAGTTTGTTCTCAGTTTTTAAGAGTCTCTTATGTTTTGGCTCCCTCCCTCTCTAACCTCTTTTTTTTTTTTTCCTTCCCATCCCCATGGTCTTCTGTTAAGTGTCTCAGGATCCACGTAAGAGTGAAACCATATGGTATCTGTCTTTCTCTCTGTGACTTATTTCACTTAGCATAACACTCTCCAGTTCCATCCATGTTGCTACAAAAAACGATATTTCATTCTTTCTCATTGCCACGTAGTATTCCAATGTGTATATAAACCACAATTTCTTTATCCATTCATCAGTTGATGGACATTTAGGCTCTTTCCATAATTTGGCTATTGTTGAAAGTGCTGATATAAACATTGGGGTACAAGTGCCCCATGCATCAGCACTCCTGTATCCCTTGGGTAAATTCCTAGCAGTGCTATTGCTGGGTCATCGGGTAGATCTATTTTTAATTTTTTGAGGAACCTCCACACTGTTTTCCAGAGTGGCTGCACCAGTTCGCATTCCCACCAACAGTGCAAGAGGGTTCCTGTTTCTCCACATCCTCACCAGCATCTATACTCTCCTGATTGGTTCATTTTAGCCACTCTGACTGGCGTGAGGTGATATCTGAGTGTGGTTTTGATTTGTATTTCCCTGATGAGGAGTGACATTGACCATCTTCTCATGTGCCTGTTGGCCATCTGGATGTCTTCTTTAGAGAGGTGTCTATTCATGTTTTCTACCCATTTCTTCACTGGATTATTTGTTTTTCGGGTGTGGAGTTTGGTGAGCTCTTTATAGATTTTGGATACTAGCCCTTTGTCTCACATGTCATTTGCAAATATCTTTTCCCATTCCGTTGCTTGCCTTGTAGTTTTGTTGATTGTTTCCTTTGCAGTGCAGAAACTTTTTATCTTCATGAGGTCCCAATAGTTCATTTTTGCTTTTAATTCCCTTGCCTTTGGGGATATGTCAAGTAAATTTCTGCGGCTGAGGTCAGAGAGGTCTTTTCCTGCTTTCTTCTCTAGGGTTTTGATGGTTTCCTGTCTCACATTCAGGTCCTTTATCCATTTTGAGTTTATGTTTGTGAATGGTGTAAGAAAGTGGTCTAGTTTCAATCTTCTGCATGTTGCTGTCCAGTTCTCCCAGCACCATTTGTTAAAGAGACTGTCTTTTTTCCATTGGATATTCTTTCCTGTGTTGTCAAAGATTAGTTGGCCATACTTTTGTGGGTCTAATTCTGGGGTTTCTATTCTATTCCATTGTCTATGTGTCTGTTTTTGTGCCACTACCATGCTGTCTTGATGATTACAGCTTTGTGGTAGAGGCTAAAGTCTCGGATTGTGATGCCTCCTGCTTTGGTCTTCTTCTTCAAAATCACTTTGGCTGTTTGGGGTCTTTTGTGGTTCCGTACAAATTTTAGGATTGCTTGTTCTAGCTTTGAGAAGAATGCTGGTGCAATTTTGATTGGGATTGCATTGAATGTGTAGATAGCTTTGGGTAGTATTGACATTTTAACAATATTTATTCTTCCAATCCATGAGCACAGAATGTTTTTCCATTTCTTTATATCTTCTTCAGTTTCCTTCATAAGCTTTCTACAGTTTTCAGCATACAGATCTTTTACATCGTTGGTTAGGTTTATTCCTAGGTATTTTATGCTTCTTGGTGCAATTGTGAATGGGATTAGTTTCTTGATTTGTCTTTCTGTTCCTTCATTATTAGTGTATAAGAATGCAACTGATTTCTGTACATTGATTTTGTATCCTGCGACTTTGCTGAATTCATGTATCAGTTCTAGCAGACTTTCGGTGGAGTCTATTAGATTTTCCATGTATAATATCATGTCATCTGCAAAATGTGAAAGCTTGACTTCATCTTCACCAGTTTTGATGCCTTTGATTTCCTTTTGTTGTCTGATTGCTGATGCTAGCACTTCCAATACAGTGTTAAACAACAGCGGTGAGAGTGGACATCCCGGTCATGTTCCTGATCTCAGGGAAAAAGTTCTCAGTTTTTCCCCATTGAGGATGATATTAGCTGTGGGCTTTTTATAAATGGCTTTTATGATGTTTAAGTATGTTCCTTCTATCCCGACTTTCTCGAGGGTTTTTATTAAGAAAGGATGCTGAATTTTGTCAAATGCTTTTTCTGCATCGATTGACAGGATCATATGGTTCTTTTCTTTTATTAATGTGATGTATCACATTGATTGATTTGTGAATGTTGAACCAGCCCTGCAGCCCAGGAATGAATCCCACTTGATCATGGTGTATAATTCTTTTTATATGCTGTTGAATTCTATTTGCTACTATCTTATTGAGAATTTTTGCATCCATATTCATCAGGGATATTGGCCTATAGTTCTCTTTTTTTGCTGGGTCTCTGTCTGGTTTGGGAATCAAAGTAATGCTGACTTCATAGAATGAGTCTGGAAGTTTTCCTTCCCTTTCTATTTTTTGGAATAGCTTGAGAGGGATAGTTATTATCTCTGCTTTAAATGTCTGGTAAAATTCCCCTGGGAAGCCATCTGGTCCTGGACTCTTATTTGTTGGGAGATTTTTGATAACTGATTCAATTTCTTCGCTGTTCAAGTTTTCTATTTCTTCCTGTTTGAGTTTTGGAAGTGTGTGGGTACTTAGGAATTTGTCCATTTCTTCCAGGTTGTCCAGTTTGTTGGCATATAATTTTTCATAGTATTCCTTGATAATTGCTGTATTTCTGAGGGATTGGTTGTAATAATTCCATTTTCATTCATGATTTTATCTATTTGGGTCATCTCCCTTTTCTTTCTGAGAAGCGTGGCTGAGGTTTATCGATTTTGTTTATTTTTTCAAAACGCCAACTCTTGGTTTCATTGATCTGCTCTACAGGTTTTTTAGATTCTATATTGTTTATTTCTGCTCTGATCTTTATTATTTCTCTTTTTCTGCTGGGTTTGGGGTGACTTTGCTGTTCTGCTTCTATTTCCTTTAGGTGTGCTGTTAAGTTCTGTATTTGGGATTTTTCTTGTTTCTTGAGATAGGCCTGGATTGCAATGTATTTTCCTCTCAGGACTGCCTTCGCTGCATCCCAAAGCATTTGGATTGTTGTATTTTCATTTTTATTTGTTTCCATATATTTTTGAATTTCTTCTCTAATTGCCTGGTTGAGCCATTCATTCTTTAGTAGGGTGTTCTTTAACCTCCATGCTTTTGGAGGTTTTCCAGACTTTTTCCTGTGGTTGATTTCAAGCTTCATAGCACTGTGGTCTGAAAGTATGCATAGTATGATCTCAATTCTTGTATACTTATGAAGGGCTGTTTTGTGACCCAGTATGTGATCTATCTTGGAGAAGGTTCCATGTACACTCAAGAAGAAAGTGTATTCTGTTGCTTTGGGATACAGAGTTCTAAATATATCTGTCAAGTCCATCTGATCCAATGTATCATTCAGGGCCCTTGTTTCTTTATTGATCCTGTGTCTAGATGATCTATCCTTTGTTGTAAGTGGAGTATTAAAGTCCCCTGCAATTATCACATTCTTTTCTAAGGTTGCTTATGTTTGTGAGTAATTGTTTTTGTATATTTGGGAGTTCCCGTATTTGGCGCATACACATTTATAATTGTTAGCTCTTCCTGATGGATAGACCTGTAATTATTATATAATGCCCTTCTTCATCTCTTGTTCCAGCCTTTAATTTAAAGTCTAGTTTGTCTGATATAAGTATGGCTACTCCAGCTTTCTTTTGAGTTCCAGTGGCATGATAAATAGTTCTCCATCTCCTCACTTTCAATCTGAAGGTGTCCTCAGGTCTAAAATGAGTCTCTCATAGACAGCAAGTAGATGGATCTTGTTTTTTGTCCATTCTGATACCCAGTGTCTTTTGGTTGACGCATTTAGTCCATTTATATTCAGTGTTATTATAGAAAGATATGGGTTTAGAGTCATTGTGATGTCTGTAAGTTTCATGCTTGTAGTGATGTCTCTGGTACTTTGTGGTCCTTGCAACACTTCATTCACAGAGTCCCCCTTTGGATCTCCTGTAGGGTTGGTTTAGTGGTGATGAATTCCTTCAGTTTTTGTTTGGGAAGACCTTTATCTCTCCTATTCTAAATGACAGACTTGCTGGATAAAGGATTCTCAGCTGCATATTTTTTCTGTTCATCACATTGAATATTTCCTGCCATTCCTTTCTGGCCTGCCAAGTTTCAGTAGATAGATCCATCACTAGTCTTATCGGTCTCCCTTTATATGTTAGAACGTGTTTATCCCTAGCTGCTTTCAGAATTTTCTCTTTATTGTATTTTGCCAGTTTGACTGTGATATGTCATGCAGAAGATCGATTCAAGTTATGTCTGAAGGGATTTCAATGCCTTTTTCCTTCCCCAGATCAGGGAAGTTCTCATCTATGATTTTTTCAAGTACACCTTCAGCCCCTTTCTCTCTCTCTTCCTCTTCTGGAATTCCTATTATATGGATATTGTTCCGTTTCATTGCATCACTTCATTCTCTAATTCTCCCCTCATACTCCTGGATTTTTTTATCTCTTTTTCTCAGCTTCCTCTTTTTCCATAATTTAATCTTCTAATTCACCTATTCTCTCCTCTGCCTCTTCAATCCAAGGTGTGGTCGCCTCCATTTTATTTTGCACCTCATTTATAGCATTTTTTAGCTCCTCCTGACTTTCTTAGATCTCGATCTAAGTCCCTCGATCTCTCTGCTTGCTGCAGAGATTCTCTGCTGTCCTCTATACTTTTTTCAAGCCCAGTGATTAATTTTATGACTATTATTTTAAATTCATGTTCCATTATATTGCTTAAATCGTTTTTGATCAATTTGTTAGCTACTTCCTGGAGTTTCTTTTGAGGAGAATTCTTCCGTTTTGTCATTCGGATAGTCCCTGGAGTGGCAGGGAACTGCAGGGCACTTCCCCTGTGCTGTCTGGAGTAACTTGTGTTGGTGGGTGGGGCCTCAGGCAGTCCCTATGTCTTCTCCCAGCCCCCCACTGGGGCCACAGTCAGACTGGTGTGTACCTTCTCTTCCCCTCTCCCAGGGGCAGGACTCACTGTGGAGTGGTGTGGCCCCTGTCTGGGCTCCTTGCACACTGCCAGGCTTGTGGTGCTGCTTCTATGGGATTTGGCATATTAGCCAGGGTGGATCCGCAAGGTGCACAGGGGCAGGAGGGGCAGGCCTACCTCGCTTTGCTGTCGGTGGTCCCCTGCGGGAGGGGCCCTGCAGCACCTGGAGGGAGGCAGGCAGACCCGTTGGAGAGATGGATCCACAGAAGCACAGAGTTGGGTGTTTGCACGGTGCAAGCAAGTTCGGTGACAGAAACTGGTTCCCTTTGGGGTTTCAGCTGGGGGATGGGCGAGGGAGATGGCCGTGGCCAGCGCCTGTGTTCCCTGCGAGCTGAGCTCTGTCTTCCGGGGCTCAACACCTCTCCCTCCTGGTGTCCTCTCACCCTCCCGCTTTCTGAGCAGAGCTGTTGACTTATAACATTCCAGATGTTAAGTCCTGCTGGCTGTCAGAACTCAGGCAGTCCGGCCCCTCCGCTTTTACAAGCCAGACTTGGGGGCTCTGCCTTGCTGGGCAGACTGCCCCTCTGCCACCCGGCTCCCTCCCACCAGTCCCTGTAGCGCGCACTGCCTCTCCGCCCTTCCTACCCTCTTCCATGAGCTTCTTGTCTACACTTAGCTCTGGAGAGTCCGTTTTGCTAGTCTTCTGACAGTTTTCTGGGTTATTTAGGGAGATTTGGGTGGAATCTAAGTGATCAGCAGGACACGGTGAGCCCAGTGTCCTCCTCCTCCGCCGTCTTCTCCCAACCAAAAAATCATAGTTTGAAATATTTTTGATGGCATATCTTCAAAATATTTAATAAATTTTGTGACTTTCACTGATAAAAATGTTTTCTCAAAGTACTCATCATCTGAAAAGTCCTCTAATTTTTTTCCTAATCCTAAAATAAATTCGCATTGATTTTAAAGTTGATAGAAGTTGTCTTTTGCACAAGTCCTTAAATAATCTTAGTATAATTTTTCAAAGATATTATGATCTCTATATTCAATTTAAACCTTTTTACAAACATGAATATTCAACTGCTTCTCTACCTAGTAGTCCCACCAGGCATCTGAAGCCCAACATTTCTAAAACAAACTCCCTCTCTTACTCCCTTATCTTCCCTTCCCTGTGGATTCCATTTGATTTCCTTGCATCCAGCCTTTCTATAGTATTCCAACTATTCACTCAAGAAGTAATTATTGAGAAATAGCTATTGAGGGGTGTGTGGGTGGCTCAGTCAGTTCAGTGCCAGCCTCTTGATTTCAGCTCAGGTCATGATCCCAGGGTCGTGAGATCCATCCTCATATCGGGATCTGTGCTAAGCGTGGGGCTTGCTTAAGATTCTCTCTCTTTCTCCTTTCCCTTCCCCCGCTCACACGCTATCTCTCTCTCTCTAAAAAATAAAAAAATAAAAATAAAATAATTTAAAAGAAGTAATTATTGAGCACTAACTGTGTGCCAAGCACTTTGCTGGGTCCCTGCTTTCTCCATGTCCCACACTATTGCCAAGTTGATTTTTTAAAGTAAACTTTATTGTTACTATTATTAAAAAGTAATACATGTTCATTATGAAAAGAAATGTAAGAGAAAGAAATGTAAAAGAAAATTAAAATCATAATTCCAGTACCCAGAGATAAGCACTGTTTTTAGCATTGTCCTTTGAATTTTCATTTAATTGCAAATTATCAAAGAAATGTAACCATCTGTGAAACAAAAAATTCTGGAGACCTATACATGAATCTTTGAATAATGTTAAGCCTGGAAGATAGAATAATGAGGAATCTTTCACTTTCTACATATTGTAATTCTGCAGGTGTGGAATTTCAAGAGTAGGTATTTTTGTAAACAAACTATAATAAGATTTTATACAACATGTAATATGTATTTCCTTATACTTTTAAAACATTTTTAATGTTTTTGATTGAAAATTTTCACCTGTATTGGTAATTGTCCCATTATTATAATTTAATATGTCCTCCAAATATGTAGAATTAATTTGTTGAATTGGGGATAACTTACATCTAATGACTTAAGTGGTATCTTTTTTTTAACTAAAGTAAATATAATGAATAAATTATCACATATTTATGTTCTGGCTATAAAACTGAACAAAATATGACAATAGCTTATTTCTTTAAAACGCAGAAAAAGCTATTGCTCAGATCTCTCTCAAGTAAAACTTAATTTGTGAAAAAAAATTATTTGATACTGGTTTTGATTTTGATTTTCTGTTTATTTTAAGTCATGGCTTAAAGTTGGTGATCAAAATTATATTCATCCTGTTAGGCAGTATTTGTACTATCAGTGTCCTTTTCTATTTCTGTCTCTTGTTAATTTGTCTTACTATTTAGTTTATAGATATCCTTACTATCCATAAACTATAAGAGAAAATGTTTACATAAAGAAAGTGAGGTTGGGTAAGAGGGGATTTTAGTTCCCTTACAGACTTCTGAACCCCAACCACATTAAACTACCTCCAGAAACATGTTATTTGCTCATATAGCAGGGTTTACATTATATTTTATCAGATACCAACCTCGGAAAATTTTCTATGACCTCTGCAGCATATAATTTTATTGATGATACACCATCAGTCTCAGTAGTTATACAGTCTTTTTTAAAGTATGAATACTTTAATTTGCTGAAGTCATCAACATTATTGTAAAAATGTTTTAAAATATATATACGACTATGGTCATAAACCCTCATGCTAGCTGCATTCATTTCTAGATACTAAAAAGAACACTTTTAAAAAATTGTGAGAGAGAGAGACAAGCAGACATGACTGGCCTTATAGAAACCAAAACTTGTATATTCTAAAAACCTTCATGACTTAATTTCTCTGTGCCTTGATCTTCCTCATCTATAATGAAGATACTGACTACTTAAGTAGATTGTTGGTGAGAATCAGATAATAACACACTGCTCTAAGTAGTCATTAACACATCAAACCTCTGTAAATAGTAACTATGATTATCACTGACCCATAAATAGGATGGATTGATCCTTTATACAATTATTCATAGGCAAAGTTTACATCAAAATCTAAAATAGAGCTAAAATGGACCCACATATGTTTGTCAGGTCTTCAGAAAAATAACTTCTATTAATTAACCAAATAAAATATATGTCAATTTTATAAGTGTTCTAAAGAAGGTTTACATCATGTTTTAGAAATAATCTATTATAAGATATAGAATATTTCCAAAAATCTTTGTTGATATGTTTACTGATGATAGCATCAGTATCAATATTCCTCACGACCTTTTTTTTTAATTTAAATCCAAATTATTACACATAGTGTATATTACACATAGTGTAATAGTGTATATTACACATAGTGTAATAATTTCAGGAATAGAATTTAGTGACTCATCACTTACATATAATAATATGAGACCCAGTGTTCATCCCAGTAAGTGACCGTCTGAATGCCCATTGCTCATTTAGCCCATCCCCCTACCCAACTATCCACCAGCAAACCTGTTTGTTTTCTGTACTTAAGAGTTTCTTATGGTTTGCCTCCCTCTCCGTTTTTATCTTATTTTTGTTTCCCTTCTTCTATGTTCTTCTGTTTTGTTTCTTAAATTCCACATATGAGTGAAATTGTATCCTATTTATCTTTCTCTGGCTGACTTACATCGCTTAGCATGATACACTCTAGTTCCATCTACCTTGTTGCAGATGGTAAGATTGCATTCTTTTTGATTGCTGAGTAATAGTCCATTGAATATATATGCTGCATCTTTTTTATCCATACATCAGTGGATGGACATTTAGGTTCTTTCCATTCTTTGGCTATTGTTGATAGAGCTGCTATAAAAAAAGGGGCTGCGTGTGCCCCTTTGAATCAGCATTTTTGTATCCTTCAGATAAATATGTAGTAGTGCCGTTGCTGGGTCATAGGGTAGTTCTATTTTTAATTTTTTGAAGAACCTCCATTCTGTTTTCCAGAGGGAATGCACCAGTTTGCATTCCCACCAGCAGTGCAAAAGGATTGCTCTTTCTCCACATCTTTGCCAACATCTGTTGTGGCCTGAGTTGTTAATTTTAGCCATTCTGATAAGCGTGAGGTGGTATCTCATTTTGGTTTTGATTTGTGTTTTCCTGCTAATGAGTGATGTTGAGCGTCTTTTCATGTGTCTGTTAGCCATCTGGATCTCTCTTATGGAAAAGTATCTATTCATGTCTTTTGCCCATTTCTTCACTGGATTATTAGTTTTTTGGATGTTGAGTTTGATATAAGTTATTTATAGATTTTGGATACTAACCCTTTATCTGATATGTTGTTTCAAATATCTTCTCCCATTTCGCCGGTTGCCTTTTAGTTTTGCTGATTGTTTCCTTCGCTGTGCAGAAGCTTTTTATTTGGATAAAGTCCCAATAGTTCATTTTTCCTTTAGTTTCCCCTGCCTCTGGAGACCAGTGAGAAGTTGCTACAGCTGAGGTCAAAGAGGTTGTTACCTGTTTTGTCCTCTAGGATTTTGATGGCTTCCTGTCTTATGTTTAATTCTTTCATCCAATTTGAGGTTATTTTGTGTATGGTGTAAGAAAGTGGTCCAGATTCATTGTTCTGCATTTGGCTGTCCAGTTTTCCCAACACTGTGTTCAGAAGAGATGGTCTATTTTCCATTGGATATTCTTTCCTGCTTTGTCAAAGATTGGTTGCCCATACGTTTGTGGGTCCATTTCTGGGTTCTGGGTTCTGTTCCATTGATCTATGTGTCTGTTTTTGTGCCAGTACCATACTGTCTTGATGATTATAACTTTGTAATACAGCTTATAGTCTGGAAATGTGATGCCTCCAGCTTTGGTTTCCTTTTTCAAAATTACTTTGGCTATTCAGGGTCTTTTCTGGTACCATACAAATTTTAGACTGTTTGTTCCAGCTCTGTGAAGAATGCTGGTGTTACTTTGATAGGGGTTGTATTGAATGTGTAGATTGCTTTGGGTAGTGTCGACATTTTAACAATATTTGTTCTTCCAATCCACGAGCATGGAATGTTTTTCCACTGTTCTGTGTCTTCTTCCATTTCTTTCATAACCTTTCTATAGTTTTCAGTGTATAGATTTTTCACCTCTTTGATTAAGTTTATTCCTAGATATTTATGGTTTTTCATGCAATTGTAAATGGGATCAATTCCCTGTTATCTCTTTCTGTTGCTTCATTATTGGTGTATAGAAATGTGATTCCTGTACATTGAATTTATATTATGCTACTTTGCTGAATTCCTGGATCAGTTCTAGCAGTTTTTTGATGGAGTCTTTCAGGTTTTCCACATAAAATATCACGTCGTCTGCGAAGAGTGAAAGTGTGACTTCCTCCTTGCTGATCTAGATGCCTTTTATTTCTTTTTTTTTGTCTGATTGCCGAGGCTCAGACTTCCAACACTATTTTGAATAACAGTGTAGTGGAGAGATTGGGCCTCCTTGTCGCGTTCCTGACCTTAGAGGGAAAGCTGTCAGTTTTTCTCTATTGACGATGATATTAGCAGTCAGTCTTTCATATCTGGTCTTTATGATCTTGAGGTATGTTCCTTCTATCCCTACTTTCTTAACAGCTATCAAGAAAGGATACTGTATCTTGTCAAATTCTTTCTCTGCATCTATTGAGAGGATCATGTGGTTCTTACCCTTTTTTTAATTTATGTGATGTATCACATTAATTGATTTATGGATATTGAACCAGCTCTGGATCACAGGAACAAATCCCACTTGATTGTGGTGAATAAATCTTTTAATGTATTGTTGGATCCGGTTTGCTAGTATCTTGTTGAGAATTTTTGCATCCATGTTCATCAAAGGAATTGGTATGTAGTTCTCCTTTTTAGTAGGGGGTCTTTGTCTGGTTTTGGATTCAAGGTAATGCTGGCCTTGTAGAATGAGTTTGAAAGTTTTCTTTCCATTTCTATTTTTTGGAACAGGTTTAAAGGATAGGTGTTAACTTTTCTTTAAATGTTTGGTAGAATTCCCCTGGGAAGCCTTCCAGCCCTGGACTCTTGTTTTTGGGGAGATTTTTGATTACTGATTTAATTTCTTTACTGGTTGTGGGTCTATTCAAATTTTCCATTTCTTCCAGATTGACCAGTTTGTTGGCATATAATTGCTCATAATATTCTCTTATTATAGTTTGTATTTCTCTGGTGTGATGATCTCTCCTCTTTCATTCTCCTTATTCATTCTCCTCTCCTTTTTCATTTTGATCCATCTGGCTAGGAGTTTATCAATTTTCTTAATTCATTCAAACAACCAACTCCTGGTTCTGTTGATCTGTTGTTTCTTTGATTCAATCTATATCATTGATTTCTGCTCTAATCTTTATTATTTCCCTTCTTTTGCTGGTTTTGGGCTTTATTTGTTCTTTTTCCCGCTCTTTAAGGTGTAAAGTTAAGTTGTGTATTTGAGACCTTTCTTCCTTCTTTAGGAGAGCCTGGATTGCTCTGTACTTCCCTCTTATGACCACCTTTGCTGCATACCAGAGGTTTTGGGCTGTCATGTTTTCATTTTCATTGGCTTCTGTGTACTTCTTAATTTCCTCTTTTATTTCTTGGTTAACCCATTCATTCTATAGTAAGATGTTCTTTAATCTCCAAGTGTTCATGGTTATTGCAGATTTATTCTTGTGGTTGATTTCGAGTTTCATAGCAAACTCGTGGTCTGAAAATATGAAAGGTATGATCCTGATCTTTTTGTACTTGTTGAGGGCTGATTTGTGTTCCAGTATGTGATCTAGTCTGGAGAATGTTCCATGTGCACTCAAGAAGAATGTGTATTCTGCTGCTTTAGGATGAAATGCCCTAAATGTATCTTTTAAACCATCCGGTCCAGTGTGTCATTCAAAGCCATTGTTTCCTTGTTGATTTTCTGCATATTTGGGTGCTTTCACACTTGGAGCATAAATGTTTACAATTGCTAGATATTCTTGATGGATAGACCCCTTAATTATGATATAATGCCCTCCTTCATCTCTTGATACAGGCTTTATTTTAAAGTCTAGATTGTCTGATATAAGTATGGCTACTCCAGCTTTCATCTGACAACCAGTAGCATGATAGATTGTTCTCCATCCCCTTACTTTCTATCTCTGGGTGTCTTTAGGTCTAAAATGAGTCTCTTGTAAGCAGCATATAAATGTGTCTTGTTTTCTTATCCATTCTGATACCCTATGTCTTTTGATTGGAGCATTTAGTCCATTGACATTTAGAGTGAGTACTGAAACATATGAATTTAGTGCCCTTGTGTTCCCTATAGAGTTGTTTCTGGTAATGTTCCCTGGTGCTTCTAGTCTTTGTTGCTTTGATCTTTGTTTTGTTTTGTTTTCTCTTTTGTACACTCAGAGTCCCTCTTAAAATTTCTTGCAGGGATGCTTTAGTGGTCACGTACTCCTTTAGTTTTTGTTTGTCTTGGAAACTCTTTATCTCTCCTTTTATTTTGAATGACAGCCTTTCTGGATAAAGATTTCTTGGCTGCATAATTTTCCAATTCAGCACATTGAATATATCACTCCTTTTTGGCCTGCAAAATTTCTTGTATATAGGTTTATTGCAACCCTGACCTATCTTCCCTTATAGGTTAAGGACAAACTCAAGTTATGCAGATTGTTGCATTAATCATCCAAACAATTTCCTAGGCGTTCAAAATAGTTTGGTGCTGTTCTAGCTGTGTTTCAAGGACAAGACAAGCTCAGGATCTCCATGATGCTCTGCCATCTTAATTCCTCCTTCCTTCATGGTCTTTTTAAAAAGTATGAGTAGTTATTAATTAGAAAAATATACTGTCATAGGAGTCATCTTGATGAGATGTAACTAATTCTTCAAAATATTTTGTACACGTAAGTCATACTGTTTCTGAAGTATTTTAAATGTTAATTGAAATAAGAGTTTTTCTCACAAAGTAATTTACTTTATACTGAAATATATGCAATATGAAAATATTTTTCTTCTTATAAAACAAAAGTGCCTTAAAAGTTACTAGTTACATTTTTAGTGTGTAATTCAGTTTTTCTCTTGACTTGCTCTATGGCACCAGTTCTTAAAGTGTTGTTCAGAGAGTCTGGAAGGTCACACCTACTTTCATAATTATAGTTTACTGTTTTCTTTTTTCATACTCGTTCTCTGATGAGTGTACAATGGTGTTTTCCAGAGGCTGATGGTAAGCAACACAATAGGTTGAACACAGAAGTAGATAATGTGAATCTGGCTGTCCCCTGTTCAAACATTAAGGAAATTTACAAAAATGTAAAATAATAACATTTTTCTAGAAAATTTTTTATTTTGGAAAATGAACTTATTTTTCATAAAATGTTTTTTATGTTAACCTATAATGACTTAATACCTATAAGGGGATTAATAAGTAAATATTTTGAAATGTTGCCAGTTTTCACTTCAAATATGGTAAGTTTTCATAGAAATTCACTCTCCTTCCACTGTTGTGATAAATTCTTGACCCTTTAGGGGCACCTAGGTGGCTCAGTCAGTTAAGTGTCTGACTTTAGCTCAGGTCATGATCTCACAGCTCCCCATCGGGCTCTCTGCTGACAGCCTAGAGCCTGGAGCCTGCTTCAGATTCTGTCTCCCTCTTTCTCTGCCCCTCCCCCAGCCATACTCTGTCTCTCTCTCTCTCTCTCTCTCTCTCTCAAAAATAAACATTAAAATTTTTTTTAAATAATTCTTGACTCTTTAATACTCAGGTGGTTATTTATTTTTTATGCCATAAAAGTTTTATTTTTTTCTCAAAATTATCCTAAATATTTTTATTGGGTATTAATCAATTTTTGTGAATCTAAACAATTTATGAATGTCTTAATTACAGGTTGCAAGCACAAGAAAACAGTATAATGTACAGATTTCTCGACTAACAGAAGAACTTTCAGCCCTTCAAATGGTAGGTTAGAAGACTATATTCTTCTGAATATTATCTATTTTATTTTTCTTATTTTTTTAATGTTTATTTACTCACCTTGAAAGTGAGGGTGAGAGAGAGAGCAGGGGAGGGGTAGAGAGAGAAAGATAGAACATCCCAAGCATGCTCCATGCTGTCAGCACAAAGCATGATATGGGGCTTCATCTCACGAACCATGAGATCGTGGTCTGAGCCAAAACCAAGAGTTGGAAGCTTAACCAACTGAGCCACCCAGGCGACGCTGAATATTGCTTATTTTAAAGCCAGGATACATTTTAATGTGTCTTGTAATGCACATTCTTGTTCATTCAGAAGATACTAAGCCAGGAACTATGCTAGATTCTAGGAAAAGATTAAAAATCAAGATAAACATGTTAACTGTAATCTTGGAGCCTGTGGTCTAGGAGGACAGATGGATGGCATTTATCACATTTTACTATTACTTTTTTTTTTTTGACAATGCACAGCATGCTATGAAGCACCCATCTGCAGCTGCTAACACATGCTAGTTTCATCTGGGAGATTAAGTAGAAAGTAAGAGAAAGTATATATATCAGTAGGATAGAAGAAAGACAAGCTTCCCAAAAGAGATAGAGTACTGAAGGATAAATAGGCAAAGAGGAGAAAGGAAAAAAAATACTTGTTTCGATAGAGGTGAGATTAAATATGTAAATTTAACATTAAGATATGATGAAATGGAATTTAATAACCTTGCTTATAGGGGAATGAAAGTACAAGAATTTTTAGAGATTGGGAAGATATTTTCCACTTCACAAACTCTAATCCTTTCTGAATCTCTACCTCACTTTTAATGCTGCCTACAAAACTTAGCAACAACTTATGTCTTGTAATAAATATGTTACATTATGTTAGTTCTCTTTCCATCTCCCATCTCCTTCCCTCACTCTCCTTTTCTCTTACTTTATACAAATCTTATCTTTCCAATTATATTATAAACACCTTGAAGGAGAAAAGTCTTATGCCTTCTTTTATCTTCATTGCCTAGCACAGTGTTTTCCCAGTATGTATTTTAATAAATACTTATTGACTAATATTTAAACAATTCTGAAGGAAAGAACAGATCTTTTTCCACATTCTACAAACTCTGTAATGTACATCTTGAGACTTTAGTCTTTGTGTACAGGTCCTGAGAGTAATAGACTAGAAACCAGTGTTACTTTTTGTTTAATGTCATTTGTGTTAAGGATGTAGGAACATTAAGTAAAACTAATGGGATGCAGTGTAGCCAAATAGTCATGTCTAATTAATTGTTGTTTTCAAGTTTTACTACTTCTTCTATTACCTTGCTATTTTGCTTGTTGTCTTACAGGGACTGGTTTAGCTTTGAGTAGATTCATAGCTAGAAGAAAGTCTTTCCCCAGTCCAGGATCATTTAATGGCTTGTAAACTCTGGAAGGACAAGAACATTATCTCTTTCTGTTTTCCCAAAGGAATGAATGTGTGTTGGATAAGATCTGCAGGGCTTTTAAAAATAATTCTTATCTGTTTACACAACCAGAGCTGTGTAAACTCAATTTCGAGCAAAAAATTATATTTCTTAGGATTTATAGTGAAACAATTATAATACATAGCTAAGTGGATTTTTCTAAAGATATTAAATATTATGTGATGTCATGTTGATTCCATGGGGAACTGTCCTGAATAACTGAAAAGTGTTTGAAATATCAAACATTGAGAAATATGTTTGAAGGAGGACATGTTCAACTACTTTAAAAAGCAGATTTTGTCAGGTAACTCAGAAACTCACACTATAGTTTGAGACATAATAACCTGATGTTGGCTATTGATTTATATTCTTAAATACCAATTTTATCAGCTGGACCATAAACATGAAGTCAAGGAGGGAGGTTAAGCATACTTTAGCTAACCCCAAACTAAGTTATGCTTGCAGGAAGGAAAAAAAAAAACCTGTATTTTAAGTTAGTGTGCAGATTTTTTTTGATAGGTTTAAGAAAAGGCCAGAACCAGTCTCTCTCTACCCACATGTCTCCCTTTGGAGAGCAACACAGCTTTTATTTCTCCTACAGTTTCTCTTAAGAAAACTCAAGGTTTTAATTCTGCCAAATAGGAGAGATTATTTTTAACCTACAGTAAATAGTGGGGCGCCTGGGTGGCTCAGTTGGTTAAGCATCCAACTCTTGATATTGACTCAGGTCATGATCCTGCAGTTCAGGGGATCAAGCCCTGCTTTGGACTCTAGGTTCACAGTGCTGAGGAGCCTGGTTAAGATTCTTTCTCTCCTCTCTCTCTTCCCCTCCCCTGATCTCTAAATAAATAAATAAATAAATAAATAAATAAATAAATAAAATGAACTTTAATCTACAGCAAATAGTAAAAAGACTGGTTATATAAATGCCCAAATTTTATACAAGTAAAATGAAAAATTCAATATGATCTTTTTTGGATATGTGAATTTTTTAGAAGTCTAATTTTGAATCTCCATGTGCATAGGTATTTAGATATCTTTTTATTATTGGTTTCTAATCTAGTTAAATAGAGGCCATAGATTATAGTCTATATGATATTGATTCTTAACATTTGTTGTGATTTTCTTTATGGTACACTATAGGGTATAATTTTGGAAATACTCCATGAGTACTTGAAAAAATATCTAGTTATCATTTGGTCATATTGTGCCCAAAAGGTAGGAATGTTGGTGGTGATTAATAGTAAATATTCATGAAGGCTTTTTAATAGTAGTAATTTTAAATACTCGCTTTAATATTACTGTGAATTTTTAATAGAATTAGTATATTTCTCTAGAAAGGTTCAACTTTTCTATCTAATTTTAACTTTGTTGTTTGAGGTTAACCAAATATTTTTTTTTTTTGTCATCATTGGGCAGTGAAATGGTGAATTGGGTAGAGAGAGATGCATAGTATATAACATACCATTATTTATATGCCGTTCACCAGATTCAGAAGTGTGATCCAACCTTGTTACTAATGTCTACATTAAAAATCACATGGGTATCATATAAGCAGCTATAGAAAAAGCATTTGACAAAATCCAACCCCCATTCATGATAAAAACTTGCAGTAAACTAGAAACAGAGGGGAACTTCCTCAACTTGATAAAGAATATCTACAAAAAGCCTACAGCTGTGAAACCAGAAGCTTTCCCACTAAGATCAGGAACAAGGCAGTGATGTGACCTCTTACCATTACTTTTCAACATCATCCTGGAAGTACTAGCTAATGCCATTTGACTAAAAATGGAAATAAAAGTTACATAGATTGGGAAGGAAGAAATTTGATATGATTATCTATGTAGAAAACAAAAAAAAAGTGGTGGGGGTGGGGGGGCCCTGGGTTGTTCAGTCTGTTGAGCATCTGACTCGATTTTGGCTCAGGTCATGATCCCAGGGTCATGGGATTGAGCCCCACGTCAAGCTCCACATTGAGCATGGAGCCTGCCTAAAAATCAATCTCTCCCTCTCTCTCTCTCTCTCTCTCTTCCTCTGTCCTTCTTCCCTGCTTGTGTGCTGTCTTTCTAAAATAAAAAAATAAAAGTAAAACCCCAAAAAATTCAACCAAAAAGAAAGAAGCAATCATAACATAGTAAGGTTGCAGGATATAGAGTTAATATACAAAAGTCCATTGTATTCCCACATATCAGCAATTAACAAGTGGAATTTTAAACTAAAAACACAGTGCCATTTACCTTAGCATGTAAAAAAAATTACTTAGATATATAGCTAACAAAATATACAAAGTCTATGTGAGGAAAACTGATGACAGATATCAAACTAGAAGTAGATAAATGAAGAGATAGTCCATGTTCATGGATAGGAAGACTCAGTCAAAATGTCAGTTCTTCACAGCCTGATCCATAGATTGAGTGCAATCCCAGTCAAAATCTCAGTAAGTTATTTTGTGGATATTGACAAACTGACTGTAAAGTATATCTGGAGAGACAAAAGACCCTGAATAGCCAACACAACACTAAAGGAGAAGAAGAAAGTCAGAGGACTAATACTACCAGATTTCAAGACTCACTCTAAAGCTATAATAATCAAGATAGTGTGATCTTGGTGAAAGAATAGACAAGCAGGTCAATGAAATAAAATAAATGAAATAAAACAACCTAGAATGGAGTAAAATATAGACCCACATAAATACAGTCAGCTGATCATTGACAAAGAAGCAAAGGCAAGACAGTGGAGCAAAGATAAGTCTTTTTAGCAAATGGTGCTAGGACAATTAGACATTCACATGTAAAAGAATGAATCCAGACACACCCTCCACAAAAATTAATTCAAAATAGGTCACATTCCTGGGGCACCTGGATGGCCCAATCAGTTAAGTGTCTGACTTCGGCTCATTTCGTCTAATGGCTCATGAGTCTGAGCCCCACAGCTCAAAGCCTGGAGCCTGCTTCAGATTCTTTGTCTTCCTCCCTGTCTGTCTCTCCCCTGCTAATGCTCTGCCTCTCTGTCTCTCAAAAATTAATAAACATTAAAAAGTTTTTTTAATGGGTCACAACCCTAAATGTAAAATGCAAAACTATAAAATTCCTAGAAGATAACATAGAAGAAAACCTGGATGATCTTGAGTTTCATAATGAATTTTTGGATGTAATATCAAAGGCACGATTGATGAAAGAAACAATTGGTAAGTTGGACTTCATTAAAATGAAAAGTTGCTCTGTGAAAGATAGTCAAGAGAATGAAAATTCAAACCACAGATTAGGAGAAAATATTTGCAAAAGACATAACTGACAAAAGACTGTTATCCAGAATATATGAAGAACTCTTAAAACTCAACAGTAAGAAATCAGCTCAATTAAAAACTGGACCAAAGACCTTGACAGACACGTCACCAAAGAACATATACAGATGGCATATAAACATACAGAAAGGTGCTACACATCATATGTCACCATGGAAATGCAAATTAAAGTAATAATGAGGTGCCATTCATTACATCAAGTATGTGCCAGATATGCCTGTTAGAATGACCAAAATCCAGAACCCTGATACCACCAACCTCTGGGGAAAATGTGGAGCAACAGGAATTCTCATTCATTGCTGGTGGTAATTCAAAATGGTATGGCCACTTTTGAAGGCAGTTTGATGGTTTCTTACAAAATTAAATATACTCTTAACATATTGTCCAACAATTACACTCTTCTGTATTTATCCAAAGGAGTTGAAAACTTATGTCCACACAAAAAAACTCAACATGGATGTTTATAGCAGCTTTTTTCACAGTTGCCAAAATTTGGAAGCAACCAAGATGTCCTTTAGTTAGGTGAATGGATAAACTGTGGTACATTCAGACAGTTATTTAACACTAAGAAGAAATGAGCTATCAAGCCATGAAAAAAACCATGGAGGAAATGTAAACACATATTATTAAGTGAAAGAAGCTAGTCTGTAAAGGCTACATATTGTTTGATTCCAACCGTATGGCATTCTTGGAAAGGCAAAACTATGGGGTAAAAAGACTGACGGTTATCAGGAGTTAAGGAGAAGAGAGGGATAAATAGGCATAGGTGAAGCAGAGAGGATTTTTAGGACACTGTACCTACTCTGTAGTGAATACATATCATTATAAATGTGTCCAAACTCACAAAATGAACAGCACCAAGAGTGAACTCTAATGTAAGCTATGGACTTTGAGTGATAAGGTTGTGTCATTATAGGTTCCTCAGTATTAACAAGTGTATAACTACAGTGAGGGATGTTGAAAATAGGGGAGGGCTTTGCATATTATGGGGTCAAGAAGCATAGCAGAAATCTCTGACTTCTCAATTTTTCTGTGAATCTGAACTGCTCTAAAAATAGTCTATTAAAAATCACATATCAACATAGAAGAAATCCCAAATATCACACCATAAAACTACCTTTTCATAGATTAACGACTTACTATATGAATATATATGGAATGTTTAAAGTTTCATTTCTTGTGCACTAATAATTCTAGCTTAATGAAAGATAATTTAGATTAATCATCTGATTTGTAACATAGGGTTAAGATCTTCATTATAATCAGAATTCACAATTTAGAAGCTTATTTCAAAATTTAAAAACATTTTGATATACAGTACTTACATAAAATAAAGTTATGCTGAGTGCACCTGGATGGCCCCATCGGTTTAGCGTCCAACTCTTGATTTCAGCTCAAGTCATGGGATCCGTCCCTGCTTGGGATTCTCTCTCCCCCTCTCCCTCTGCCCCTCCCCCACTCACAGGTGCACATGCTCTCTCAAAATAAATAAACATTTTTAAAATAAAAAATAAAGTTATGCTAAAGATAGTTGAATATTAATTAGTAGTGTACTGACAGTAAGCGGGTTCATCCAAAGCATAATCTACAATTAGTAGAAAATAATCACACTGATTCTCAAAAATAAATAAATAGTTAAAAACAAATAGCTGTGAGGAGCCAGTCATTATAAAGGTTGTTTTTAGTTTAGTCTCATTTGCAAAATATTAAATTTTATCAACTGATTGATATGCTTGCTCAGTTTTACTGATTAAAGCCTTTTGAGGAGAAATGTTAAAAAAATTTTTTTTAATGTTTATTTATTATTTTAGAGACAGAGTGCAAGCAGGGGAGGGCAGAGAGAGAAGGAGACGCAGAATCCAAAGCAGGCTCAAGGCTCTGAGCTGTCCACACAGAGCCCAATGTGGGGCTCGAACCCATGAACCACGAGATCATGACCTGAGCCAAAGTTGGCTGGTTAATCGACTGAGCCTCCCAGGTGCCTCATGAGCAGAAATGTTTAATGATCATGTTAATAAAATTTACTATGTACGTTGGCTGTTTATAAGTTTTGCCAAAAAAAATTTTTGAATTTATATACCCATGTACATTTTAGGCCACAGGTTATCCTCAGGATATGGTGTCACTGCCCAGTTCTGTGTTTCCTTTTAAAATACGTGATAAGAGGTCTCTTGATTTCAGCTCAGGTCACGATCTCATGGTTTGTGAATTGGGCTTCGTACTCTCTTTCTCTCCCAGTCTTTCTGCCCCTCCACTGCTAGCTCACGCATGCATTCTCTCCCTCCCCCTCCTTCTGAAAATACATAACATTTTTAAGAAATTAAAATACGTGATATGAGTATATGAATACAACTAATATGAGAAAGGAGTCTTATTTTTTTCTCTCTGGAATCCCTCAACGTCTGTCACCCATTTAGTATGTTTACTTAGAACTCCTTGACATTCTGTGCTGGAGGCGATTTCTGAAATCCTGAGATAGGCAGCTCTTTGAAGATTGAGGTTTTTTTGTTTTTGTTTAATAATCAATATGGTCATGCTCTGTTGATAGGGTAAGTGTGGTATTCTTGTTACAAACAAGAATTTGTTTGTTGGTATTTCTTTGTTACAAACAAATCATTTTACCCATTTTTTTCTTAAGTTTTTACAAACATTTATTTACAATATGAATTGAATTTATAGGAGTGTGCTGAAAAACAAAGCCAAATTGAACGAGCCATTAGGGAGAAAAAAGCAGTGGAAGAAGAACTAGAAAAGGTAAAAAGGAAAAAATACCTAAACTCAACTGCAGATATTCACTATTACTATTTGCTTTCATCACACTGCCTACTAGCAATCCCTGTATTATAAGTGAGTGTTTTTACCTGGAATATATTCAGAATCTGTACTTAAATACTAGTATTGCCTGAATACATTTCTTTATAAGAGTGGCCATAGAACTTGTACTTTTTACTTAAAGGTGTACGTTTTTTGAAGTAGCTATCCTTGATTAAACCTTATTCCAGTAGTAAATTTTACTTCATCTTCCTTGTGTTTTTAAATTCTATGCCAACTTTTATTGGGTTCAGGCCATCTATAAATACAAATATGTATAACCAGAAAATTACAACATTGCTCTGATTTTAACCTTTTAAAATTATAGGTTTTTATTTTGTAAGTAGAAAAATATTACCCAAATGATATTTATGAAAAAATACTGTAAGAAGTGTGTAGTTTAAAATTTGTTTCTTACTTAGATAGCTTTTTTATCATCAGTAAATATCCCACTCTTGTAAAATACCTTGGGAAAAAATGGAGACTACACTTGGTGCAGAATATACGGTGTTTTAAGTGGTGCATTAGGAACTTTTGTAGAGAGGTTAAGTAAGTTACCTAATGTTAACAAATACTAAATGTTACAGTCAGACTTTGATTTTCAAAGAAGAGTACATACATGCTGTGCTACATAGCATAAAGAAAATCAGTAAACTTAGCAATCAGTAAAAAGCATGTGACATATATGTGTTATTGACATAAAAAGATCATGACATCAGATAGTAAATGAGTCCTTTACAAAGCAGCATATAGCATACATGTCATATTCCAAGTGGGACCTTTATGGTCATCTTTCTCCTGCAAGGTTGATTCCTTCTGAGTCACTATATGTTATGGAATAGGTACAGATCCCATTTAGATTGCCACCTGCTATACAACAGGGCTGGGATTAATTTCTTAATATTACATGGCATAGAGTAAGGAATAGGCTTAATTGAGGAAATGTAAAACTTATAATACTAAAGACAACAGGTAAAGAGAAGGCACAGGTCCCTAATTCTCCCACTATCCCACAAACAAGTGTGCTGAAGTCAAAGCACTGCTGGGACTGTACTATAGGCCTGTATTTTAGTAGTGGGACATTAACTTGCTGATATTTTACCTTTTTATAGAGTAGGACTGGCAAAGCAGTCTTTTCAGTGGAAGAAGATACAGGTTATTGGCCAGGCAGTCTGGATTTAGAGGATAGCCTTGTGTGGGATTTGTCTGAAAATGTGAGCTGCTTAGCACCTGGCAACTTCACACTTCTTGGGATGTTATAGCCCCTGTGTCGTGGTAGGAAGCTTAGTCTTATAAGAAGCTGAGCTTGGGTACAGTCACTCCCGTTGGGGAAAGAGGAACTCCCGTTTCAGTTAGATCATTGTCTAGTTAAACCAGAGTAAGATTCTGAAGTCACTTTCAGATAGTTCTACTCATTGCTCCATAGCATATGTCTGTATTTTTTAATACCAGAATATAGAATTTTCTTAAAAGGTATTCAAGACAATTGAATCAAAACAATTATCTCTAAGTGGTGACATTTAGAGTATTTTTTTTATTTCAACTATTTTATATTTCTTTTTAAAATATTGAAACTGTCCCCAGTACCAGATGACTTTACAGGAAGTTCTATCAAACAAAGAAGAGTTAATACCTATTCTTCCCAAACTATTCCCTAAAATAGAAAAGGAAGGAAAACTTCCATATTCATTCCATGAGGCCAGTATTACCCTAATACCAAAACCAGATAAAGACACCACTGAAAAAGAGAACTACAGGCTAGTATTCCTGATAAGCATAGATGCAAAAATTCTCAATGACAAAACTGAATCCAAACTATACATTAAAAAAAACAAATCATTCACCATGATCAAATAGGATTTATTCCTGGGTTGCAAGGGTGGTTCAGTATTCACAAATAAGTCAGCATGATACAGCACATTAATAAAAGAAAGGATAAAATAAATAATTTAAAATAAAATATTAAAACTTTTGAATAGTTTACCATAAGCATGAATAATTTCAAAAAATAAGCAATTATATGTCAGTTTTCAACATTTTATTTTATAAATATGAAACACCAAAATTATTGATATGTTTTAGTGTGTTACAATGGGAACAGATGAACACATGATTATGGGTTTTTATTTATCCATTGACTTCAGTTTCTAAACTGTATAATTTGTTAAGACAGTTTTCTTCTGTAAGGTAGTACATATAAGCTTCTTTTGCAGATTTACCATGAAGGCAGAGTAAATGAAAGTGATTACAGAAAACTAGAGGAAATGCACCAAAGATGCCTGGTTGCAGAGCGTTCAAAAGACGATCTTCAGCTAAGACTTAAGACAGCAGAAAATAAAATAAAACAACTTGAAATAAAGTAAGTTATTTTATATTTTCTATTAACATTTTTATAATTCACATACTTTTTGACAGATTCTTTACTTTTCTTAAATAGGACTTATATATATGTTGGGACAAAAAATTTAGCACCAAATAGAATTTTTTTCAAGCTTATTTCTGAAAACTAATTTGTTTCAGAAGAAAAGATTCAACAGTATTATACCATTTATATCAAATTTCTCCTTTCTGGCAGTTAAATAGAATGCTTATAAGATTGGGTTTTTCTTCATACTAACTAAGCTATTGCAGTAGCTTCCTTACAATTATTGCTTTTATAATCAGTTTATACTTATATTTCTTTTTTTTTGAATATTCTATAATAATCCTTCATGTTTATTTATTACATTGTCTATTAAAATGGTAAATTTATAATCTGGTATATCCGTTCTAACTAATTTTCTACCTTTCCTGCCAGAGTGTTACTTAATACAGTAAAACTTAATTTGAATTGCATGAAATCTCAATCTGTTACAGAATATGTTTGATAGATATTTTAAAAATAAAGATGAATACTGTCAGCAATATAGTGGAATGAATTGGAGGTACCCAGCCCATATCCTCCACAGAAACAAATATGTGAAAGGCATCCCTGGACAAAAGTGCCTTTGTGAAAGCTTTGGGATCCAGGTAGGAGGTTACAAATCACTATTGGAGCCCTAAAACAGGGAGACAGGCCTACACACCAGTGCCAGCATATACTATGGTCCTATCTGTGGGCCAAAGCAGCCCCATCTACATGTGGACTTGGCTCTAGCCCTCCTTGTTGACAGTCCTGCACCTAGCCTCTTCCACTTAGGGATTCAGGAGAAGCCATGCCTGTGAGTGCTTCTGATAACAGGCCTGCCAAACTCAGACCTTACTGTCCCTGCAACCTGGCTTTAGTTCCACTCTACTGTAGTCTGGAAGCAACCCTGCCACCCAGAACCAGCCCAGTTCTGGGAGTACTAACAGTTACCCAGCAGAAGTCACACCTGGCCACACCTCTAGTAACAGGCCTGCCAACCACAGACCTGACTGCAGACTTAGCAAAAACCACAGCTTTGCTGTACCACAGTTTGAGGTAGTCTTTCATGGCTAGGCGTCCAGCCAACCACCCAAAAGACTCAGCACAAGCTACACCCATAGATGCTTCCAGTTACAGACCCACTGACCTCAGAACTGACTACAATCTGTGAAGTAGTTTTGTGACCCAGCTTTAGTCCCACTCTACCACAGTCCAGAAACAGTCCTATGCACATATGGACCAGCTCAGTGCATGACAGGAGCACCTTTAGGAACTCACTGGACAAAACACTTGACAGTGCCCTTGGTTACATGCCTGCCAAACATGAACTTGGCAGTAGTCACATGACATGGTTTCAGCCTTGCTCAACCACAATCCCAGAAGCAGCCTCATCAGCTATGGGACTTGGCAGGAGGAGGTCTTCCTCCTTCAGTCTGTAAGGACCAGAAGAGGAATCTGCTTCTTCAAATACACAGATACCAAGAAAGAATCGGGCAAATATGACATCATCAAAGGAAACTAATAAACTAATAAAGGAAACTAATAATTGACCCAAAAGAAATGGTGATCCATGGACTGCTTAACAAAAATTTAAAATATCGTCTTAAAGAAACTCAGCTAGGGGCGCCTGGGTGGCGCAGTCGGTTAAGCGTCCCACTTCAGCCAGGTCACGATCTCGCGGTCCGTGAGTTCGAGCCCCGCGTCGGGCTCTGGGCTGATGGCTCAGAGCCTGGAGCCTGTTTCCGATTCTGTGTCTCCCTCTCTCTCTGCCCCTCCCCCGTTCATGCTCTGTCTCTCTCTGTCCCAAAAATAAATAAACGTTGAAAAAAAAAAAAAAAAGAAACTCAGCTATAAGAGAACAGAGTCAACTAAATAAAATCAGAAAAATGTTACATGAACAAAATGAGCAGTTTAACAAAGAAGTAGAATCCATTAAAAAGAAACAAACAGAAATCCTTGAGCTGAAGAACTGAACTGAAAAATTCTGTGGAGTTTCAGTAGCAGACTTGATCATTCAGAAGGAAATCAGCATGCTTGAAGAGAGGTCATTTGAAATCATCCAGTTAGAGGAACAAAGAGAAGAATGAAAAAGACTGAAAAAAACCTACATGAGTTATGGGACATCTTAAAGTGAATTAGTATATACATTATGAAAATCCCAGAAGGAGCAGAGAATGAGAAAGGAACAGAAAGCTTGCAAAGAAATAATAATAGAAAACTGCCCAAATCTGGGGAGGGAATTGAACATCCAGATCCATGACACTCAAAGAATCACAGAAAGGCTCAACATCAAGAGGTCTTCACCTAGACACATTATAATCAAATTGCCAAAAATAAAAAAGAATTTTTAAAATAGGAAGTGACTCATCACATACATGGGACTCCCTCCAACCCCAATAAAAGTATTAATGGATTTCTTAGAAGAAACTTTTTAGCAGAGAGAAAGTGGCATGATATATTCAAAGTACTGAAAGAAAAAAGTGCAAACCAGGAATACTATACCCAGCAAAGTTGTCCATCAAAAGTAAAAGTGAGATTAAAAACTTCCTAAGATGAACAAAAGCTCAAAAGGGAGTGCATCACTATTAGAGTTGCTGTATAAGAAAAGCTAGAGTTTTCAAATGGAACTAAAAGGATACTACTTAGAAACATAAAAATATGTGAAGGAATAAAACTTTCTGGTAAAGGAAAGTATATTGCCAAAGTCAGAATACTCTAACACTCATAATAGTACTACATAAATCACTTTTAACTCTAGTATAGAAGCTAAAAGATAAGATTATTAAAAATAACAAGAAGTACAATAATGTGATAATTGATATACAATATAAAAAGATGTCGGGGCGCCTGGGTGGTGCAGTCGGTTAAGCGTCCGACTTCAACCAGGTCACGATCTCGCGGTCCGTGAGTTCGAGCCCCGCATCAGGCTCTGGGCTGATGGCTCAGAGCCTGGAGCCTGTTTCCGATTCTGTGTCTCCCTCTCTCTGCCCCTCCCCCGTTCATGCTCTGTCTCTCTCTGTCCCAAAAATAAATAAACGTTGAAAAAAAAAATTTAAAAGATCTAAAGTATGACATCAATAACACAGAATGTGAGGAGAGAGAGAAATAAAAGTGATTGAAATTGTTACCAATTTAAAATAGACTCATAACAGACGTTTTATGTAAGTCTCATGCTAATCAGAAAAAAAAAAAAAAATGTGTAGTAGACACCCAAAAGGTAAAGAGAAAGGAATGAAAGCAGCTACTACAAAAATTCAACAAATCACAAAGGAAGACAACTAAAATAGGAATAAAAGAACAAAGGAACTACAAAATGGAAAACAACAAAATCACGAGTTACTACCTATTAATTACTTTTAATTTAAGTGGATTAAATCATCCAATCAAAAGACAGAGTGACAGAATGGATTAGAAAATAAGATCCAACTATATGTTGCCTACTAGAGAGTCACTTTAAACTTGAGGAAATACATAGGCTGAAAATGAAGAGATGGCAAAAGATATTCCATGCGAATGGTGCCCAAAAGATAGCAGGAGTATCTTATATCAGACAAATAGAATTTAAGTCAAAAACTATCACAGGAGGGATGCCTGGATGGCTTGGTTGGTTAAGCATCCAACTTCGGCTCTGGTCATAATCTCAGGGTTCGTGAGTTTGAGCCCCACGTTGGGATCTCTGCTATCACCATAGAGTCCATTTTGAATCCTTTGTCACCCTCTCTCTGCCCCTCTCCTATTCATGTGCATGTGCTCTTTCTCCGTCTCTCTCAAAAATGAATAAACATTGTTCAGTGCAGTTGTTGGGTTGTAGGGTAGTTCTATTTTTAACTTTTTGAGGAACCTCCATACTCTTTTCCAGACCTACCCTACGATCCAGCAATTGCAGTATTAGGCATTTACCCAAAGGATACAGAAATACTGATTTGAAGGGATATGTGCACCCTGATGTTTATAGCAGAATTATCAACGATAGCCAAACTGTGGAGAGATACCAAACACCTATCGACTGATGAGTGGATAAATTAGAGGCAGCATATATACAATGGACCATTACTCAGCCTTAAGAAAGTGTGAAATCTTGTCATTGGCAGCAACGTGGATGGAGCTAGAGTGTATTCTAAGTGAAATAAGTTAGGCAGAGAAAGACATACAGTATGATTTCACTCATACGTGCAATTTAAGAAATAAAACAGATGAACACATGGTGGGGAAGGGAGAAAAAAGAGAGAGGGAAACAAACCCTAAGAAACCCTTAAAGATAGAGCATAAACTGAGAGTTAATGGAGGGAGGCAGGTGGGGGATAGGCTAAATGGGTGATGGATACTAAGGAGGGCACTTGTTATGATGAGCACTTGGTGTTATATGTAAGTGATGAATCACTGAATTCTGCTCCTGACACCAATATTGCACTGTATGTTAACTAAAATTTACATCAAAATTTGAAAAGGAAAAATAAAATATGTGATTATTTCTGATCTTAGCATCTTTCTGATTTTATCATCCTTTGATCATTTCCTAGATCCATCATTTCATTAGAAACTTTATCAGCCAAAGTTAAATAGGAAAAAAGAGTTATAGTATACGGAACTAAAGGACCTTATATATATTTCCTCTGACACCTGTTGACCAGAGAATGTTCACAGTATTTGATTAGCTGGGTTTGAAAAGATAGAAATTTTAAAAGATAGGAATGTAAGTTGTTAGCATATTGAAGCAACATACATGTTTGAAGGTTGTGTTACCCAATAATCCATTGTTGAGAAAGTTCAAGAACTATAACCTATTTAAACTGATAAAATGAGATTTGTAGAGCTGGAAGTTTATAAAAAAAAATTTTAAGTCATGCAACAGAAAAATATGAAATAGGTCTTATTGTAATTTAGTAATCTAGACAGCTAATGTGTCTTCCTGTGGAGTTAATCAAAGTAGTAAAGGAGTTTTGATCATTATCTATTTCACCTTCCTTATCATTAGCTTCAGTTTATCCTCTTGAAGTCCTTGTTACACAGTGATTCTCAGTATTAGTAAAAATTTGAAAAAAGTTTCACATAGATTTTATAGGTGAGTGGTAACTGTTCAGTGTATTAGTCAAGATTGCTAAGCTGAATGTATTTGCCTGGGCTAATATAACATTGTGAAACCACATAGTTTAAATCCTCAGTGAAGATAACAACTCAAGCAACAACAGATGTTGGAGAGGATGCGGAGAAAGAGGATCTCTTTTGCATTGTTGGTGGGAATGCAAGCTGGTGCAGCCACTCTGGAAAACAGTATGGAGGTTCCTCAAAAAACTAAAAATAGAACTACCCTACAACCCAGCAATTGCACTACTAGGCATTTATCCACAGGATACAGGTGTGCTGTTTTGAAGGGACACATGCACCCCATGTTTATAGCAGCATTATCAACAATAGCCAAAGTATGGAAAGAGCCCAAATGTCCATCGATGGATGAATGGATAAAGAAGATGTGGTATATAAATACACACACACACACACACACACACACACACACACACACACACAATGGAGTACTACTCGGCAATCAAAAAGAATGAAATCTTGCCATTTGCAACTACGTGGGTGGAACTGGAGGGTATTATGCTAAGTGAAATTAGAGAAAGACAAAAACCATATGACTTCACTCATGTGAGGACTTTAAGAGACAAAACAGATAAACATAAGGGAAGGGAAACAAAAATAATATAAAAACAGGGAGGGGGGACAAAACAGAAGAGACTCATAAATACAGAGAACAGACTGAGGGTTGTGGGAGGGGGGATGGGCTGGATGGGTAAGAGGCATTAAGGAATCTACTCCTGAAATCATTGTTGCACTATATGCTAACTAATTTGGCTGTAAATCTAAAAAAATAAATAAATAAAAATTAAAAAAAGAAAATCCTCTGTGAAGAGAAATGAGTCAGAACAAAGAAAACAACTCTATACTATAAAACAGAGTGCTTGACTTCTGTTACAGATCATTAAGTTTAATTAAGGATTCCTTTTGTTTTTTTTATCAGTTCCTCAGAAGAGATATCACGTTGCCAAGAAATGATTCAGAAACTTCAAAACTTATTGGAGTCTGAGAGAGAAAACTGTGGATTTGTCAGTGAACAAAGGCTGAAACTTCAGCAAGAAAATGAACAGTTACAGAAAGAGACTGAGGATTTAAGAAAGATTGCTCTTGAAGCTCAAAAAAAAGCCAAATTAAAGGTATTTTCAAGTCTAGTTAGAGTTAAATGTGTACTTGTGAAAATCAAAATATAAGAGAGACCCAGTAAAACATTTTTAAGGCCTTTTTTTTTTTTTTGCCTTTTCATCAGATAGCACTAAATCATAATGCAGAGCATTAACCAGTCTTTTTTGTATTGTAGAATTTGGCAAGCATACTTAAAAATGATTGCTTTCACTATCCACACACAAAAAAAATTCTTTCCAACCATGAAATACACTGATATTCTTGCCAAAGCAATTTAAGCAGTGCTAGCAAAACTATAGATGAGATAACTTTACAGACTGTCATCCTCTCTTGTATAATAGCCTCTTAAAAACTGAACTCTAAAACTAGCTCTATAGAGGATGCTACATCAGTATGCTCTGAGAACCTCTCATAGGTAGTCTAAAATTTCCATGCTAGGAGGAAGGCAAGGGATAAAAGTCTCTTCTATAAAAAAAAATCCCCTTTATTTTCCCTCTCCTTCCCTCTTTCTTCATGGTAATGCTTAATATGCTTTGACAATAGGAACATGTTTAAGGGAGTTACAAGAAGCACTGGTGTGACCATCAGCATGTTGCTTGCTTTACCCCATTCCATGCAACTTTTGTAAAAGGTGGCATTAACTCTTTATGTTAAAAAGCTGTATCTTCCAGTTTCATAGTAAAGATTGAGATAGCAGTATTCATATTTCACTTTGTTTTTTGTTACTGTGTACTCATACAAAGTCACATTCCAACCTAATTCATATCAATCCATATGTATTGCCTTCTGCATGTATCAGACACTGTAGTTATTAATAAAAGCTTTAACTCTGAAAGACAGCTTTGTAGATCATACAGGGAGGTTTGTACTTTATGGTTTAGTATGTGGGAAATCTGAAGAACAAAAGGGAAGAATCACACCACCAGATATTGACGATATAAAGCTACAGTAACACTGTGCTATCAATAATAATCAATTTGATCAATGGAACAAAACATAGTCCAGGGACAAACCCATTTTTCATAATCACCTCATTTATAACAAAAGCACTACTGTAGTTCAACAGGGAAAGAATTATCTTTATAAAAAATGATGCTAGATCAATTGGGTCCATATTTTTAAAATAAACCTTGACCCCTATATCACACCACACATTTAAACTCATTTGAGCTGTCTTGTAAACCTAAATGCAACATATAAAACAGTGGACCTTCAAGCTTCAAATCTTCACGATCTTGGGTTAGAAAGAATTTCTTAATGAGAACACGAAATGCAATAATCATAATAAATTAATTGGATTTCATTAAATTAATATTGAGTCATCAAAAGACACCATTAAGTACAATGCTAGCCCTGGTTTGCCAGTCTTGCCTCTTAAAAATCATAATCCAATTGTCGAAATAAAAAAAGACACCATTGGGGCATCAGGGTGGCTCAGTCAGTTGAGCGTCTGACTTTGGCTCAGGTCATGATCTCACAGTTTGTGAGTTCAAGTCCCACATCGGGTTCTGTGTTGACAACTCAGAGCCTGAGCCTGCTTCAGATTCTGTGTCTCCTTCTCTGTCTGTCCCTCCCCTGCTCATGCTCTGTCTCTCTCTCTCTCAGAAATAAACAAATATTAAAAAAAAAAAAAAAGACACCATTAAGAGGGTGAAAAGTAAGAAAGTATTTGGAATATGGAAAGTATATATAATGTATGTATAATATAATACACTTGTAATACAATAATATATATATGTATATATAATAGAACATAACCAAAAAAAGGACTAATATCTAGAATAGAATATAAAAACTGTTACCAGTTAATGATAAAATAGTTAGCAGTTAATAAGGAAAAAACAAACACCCGTTTCCAAAAGTGGGTAAAAACTTTAAATAGGCACTTCATAAAAGAGAATTTATGAAAAATGTTCAACTGCATTATTAATCAGCAAAATAATGAAAATTGCAGTGAGGTACCACTGCATACCTACCAGAATGGCTAAAATAAAATTTAAAAAAAACTAAGACTATCAAGTGTTGACAAAGATATAAAGCAACTGGAACTTTCATACACTACTTTGAGAATGTAAGTTGGTACAACCAGCAGTTAGCATTATCTTTTAAAGTTGGACATACATACATACATACGATGCCAAATAATCCTGGCTACATACCCATAGATATGAGTGCTTATGTTCATGAAGACATCTGTATAAGAATATTCATAAAAGTTTTAATCATATCAAACACTGAAAATAACTCATGTCCATCCACATGAGATTACATAAATAAATGGTGGTACACTCAGATAATGAAATAGATGCACCAATAAAACAGAATGAACTATAATTATGGATGAGTCTCACAGACCTAATGTTGAACAAAGAAGCCAGACACGAAAAATCTCTAGTCTATTAATTTCATTATTTGAAAGTGAAGAATAGGCATAATTACCTATGAGGATGAGATCAGAATAGAGGTTACAACTTCAATTACAAAATGAGTAATGATTAGGACATATGAGTGAGCCTCCTGAGATATCTAAATCAGGGTGGTGACTCTGGCATGTCAGTATATGTGTAAAACTTGAGTTGGAATGTAGTTCATTGTAAGGAAAAGAAAGATAAATCTTGGCAAAGGAAAGTTTAGTAGGAGTGCAGATAAAACAAGTGCACTATGTGGTTGATGGGCACATAGGGATTCGTTGTAATATTTTTATTTTTATTTTGTGTATGCTTGAAAGTTCTCATACCAAAATATTTCCATAATAAAATAAGTCAGTGTACTTGGTGAAAAACTATTTGTACCTTGTTCGATTTTAAATTTTACATTATAAATTTCATATGGGTTTATAACTAAAAGCTATTAGTGACACTATAAAACATTAGTGGGAAATGTAGGCAGATATGTAACTGATGGAAAAGAACTTTCCTAGCAAAACAAACAAAATTGGAAGATATTGCAAATGAATATATTGGTAGGTTTAGGTATATAAAGTTTTTAAATATTTAGAACCATTTTTAAATGTTTTGAAAAGAAATAACTGGGAGAAATAATTTTAGTAAATGGGACAAAAGACAAAAAACATTCACACATAAGGAGCTTTAAAAAATATTATAACCCAATAGAAGAACGTGTAGGAGACATGAACAGAAGTCACAGACTAAGGAAACAAAGTGCTAGTAAATAACTTTTTTAAAGTTTAAAGTCACTATTAATTAATTGCATAGTTATCAGTGAGTGAATGTGCAACTGAGAGTTTAAAATGATACACATTTAGAGGCCCCTGGGTGGCTCAGTGAGGTAAGCATTCGACTTCAACCCAGGTCAATCGACTGCAGCTTGTCAGTTCAAGCCCCACATCGGGCTCTATACTGACAGCTCAGAGCCTGGAGCCTGCTTCAGATTCTGTGTCTCCCTCTCTCTCTGCCTCTCCCTCCCTCACTTGCACTCTGTCTCTCTCAAAAAAATAAATATTAATTTTTTTTAAAAAATGGTACACATTTAGAGTCTAAAATTTTCTCGTAAGAAAATAAGTAAAATATTTCATAATTCAAAAAATCCATTGCAACATTATTCATAACTAGAAATGAAGGAACAATGAGATGGTACATCTATAAAATACTGTATTGAGTCATCATTAAAAATTGGTTCTAAATAATTTATAATGTTTTTTATATTGCTATGTCTAAGTTTTAAAACAATAAGAAAAAATGTAAGTATATATATATTGCAATTCTGTATTCACTACTCTAACTTCTAAAATTCATAAATAAAAAACAACAGGTAGAGTAGAGGTAGTTATCTCTGAATTGTCAATTACAGAAACCTTATATTTGTTTTTAATTTTTTTTATCTTCCATTACTTTACAATATGTTTATGTTTAGGGGTTTTGGTTTCTATAATGGGGGAGAGGGAAATTCATGACTTTCCCTACCTGGTGCTACATTTTATCTATCTTTAACAGTTCAGGATAGTAATTGATGTTTTGGAGAACAAAAGGATGACAGAACTATTTGTGTGAGTGGTTCCCTGCAGAGGAAGAGCACAAAGAAAAAAGGGAGACCATAAATCCTTTCTTCCTACCAATATATTGAATTTAATCATTAGTGGGACTTCTGTTATAGGAGACTCAGTTGTTTGTAGTCCATAGCTGCAGATCTGTCCAGTTCAACAGTTGGAATTTCACCAGCTAAAGGATCTGGCATGTGTTTAAAGACTACATTTTGATACCAAAAAGCCATCATTAATTTGGTCTACAGATGTGTTTTGGTAACTTTACTATGTTTCAGGTGCTGAAAATGTAATGAAGACATGCGCCTCCCCCAACCTTAAAACTGTCATTTTTTCATGGAGATGGACAAACTTTAACATGTATTTACAAACTAATAAATACTCTTTAGGAAAAACATAGGGCACTGAGAGAACTTATAACAGAGGGACTTGATTTGGTTCTAGATAGAAGCAATAATTGAACTAAGTTTTAAAAATTGAATAGAAATAACTAAGACAAGCAGGAGGGGTAAGATTACTTCAGGCAAAGGGAACTACATGTGAAAATGAGCCAAGAATGAGAAGCCATTGTAACAGAAACAAAGAAAAAAAAGGGAATAGTAGCACAACACAAGCTTGTTAGAAGTAGACAAAGACCAGGTTGTCACAAAGAACCTCAGAACAAGGCTTATCAAATTACAAATAAACTTTCTAAGAAGAAATGGGGAGTTAACTAGGCACGCAGACTTCTAAAACTGTATAGATGCATTTATCAGTTTTTAATATATATATGAGAGAGACAAAGACAGAAATAGACGGTTCTCCCTAACACATAAGAACCATGGCTTCTCCAGGCAAGGTTGAGATTGAGACAGAGAAGGAGTAGGAGCATATTCAAATCTAAATTTGCAGAATCCAATAAGACAGAAATTAAAATAGCAGGAGTCAAGGAGCCTCTGAAGCTTGTAATATAATAGACAATTAATAAAACCAAGGTTGTTTTCCCAGTGCCAGTATTTATAAAGTCTTAAATTTCTACTTGTGTATTATTTGAGAAACCAAATTTAAGAGTTTTAGGAAGCACGTTGCATTTAGCAGAAGTAGTGAGGATGGGTGTTTGCAGTTTACCCCAAGAACCATGGATTTTGCTGTTGTTTAGTTTTCCTTGGTATTGAGTAAAGTTGAGTCCTTTTTATTCATCCTTTTTTGATTTTGGAAAGTGGCCATATTTGATGAATTACTATAAGCTATACCAGCTGTAACGATCTTTAAAGCACATTACTTTAAAATATCATAAGATAAATATTCTTTATAATGTTTCTTTAGTATCGTAAAATAAAGATGGCCTGAGAGTACACCAAATAAATTGTTCTAGTGACTGTTTTCTCAGTTGCCTCAAGGATGGTATAGACAGTTTCATTCTAGAAGCATTCAAGAGAAGGCAATTCATTACATACACTGAATACCTGAGAGCATTAGGGCTTAATTTTCTCCCTGAACCCCAATTAAGAATGCTTCTAGAGTATTCAAAAAGCATTTACTTATATGTTTATTCTGCATTAAGTTATTTTTACCCTAATGACATAAATTAGCTGGAAATAATGGACAATCCTTACATATGAGATTCTGAAAAATCATTATTTATAGTCTTTTTTTTCCTGAAAAAGAAATATTTGTTTATACCATAACTGAAGTGGTAAAGAAATTCTCGTATATTACTTTCTTTACAAAACCCTTTAAAAGACAACTTGAAATTTAGTATGAGGTGACCTGAGGAGATTCTGAGTTGAGCACATTAAGGTGCTGAGAGGATGGTGCATTTGGAGAGGTCATGGAGGCTCTGCACACCCCCAAATCCATACCTTGCCCTATATAACTATTCCATTTGCCTGTTTCTGAGTTGTACCCTTTATAATAAATTAGTAAACTTTTTTTTAATGGTTTGAGTAAAAAGCTCTCAGTTATTTGAGAGCATGAACATTTTCCATGGATCCTGGCAGCAAAAGTAAAAGTAGATAATGAGAGCAGTTTTATATTAAACAGTATACTTTTTTCCTACCGGCATTTTAGGATGTTGAGGAAAGTGTTGCAAAAAAATTGTCCATAATTCTGGTTTCACCAAATTTAAATTACAATACAGGATAAGTCTTCATTTGTGATGAAGGAAAATTGTAAACTTATTTTTATATATCTCATCCAGACATTTCTGTGCCACAAACACCACAATGAGTTATTGCTTTTGTAAGTATCACTGATCAGTGTATCCCCTACAATAGAAAAAAAAAATAAAAGAAGATATGTGTTCATTTTGTTCCTTAGATCAGTACAATGGAACATGAATTTTCAATAAAGGAACATGGATTTGAAGTTCAACTAAGAGAGATGGAAGACAGTAATCGAAATTCCACTGTTGAACTGAGACATCTCTTAGTGACTCAACAGAAGGTGGCCAATAGGTGGAAAGAAGAAACAAAGAAACTTACTGAAAGTGCAGAGATTAGAATCAGTAATCTCAAGTAAGTCCACTATTAATTGTTTGATACATTTTACAGAATAAATTATTTAACCTTTAATGTCTTTGCCATCTTTTTGTAAAAATATCTTATTTTTTTATTCAGCAAATATTTATTGAACTGCTATGAAAAATATTAAGCATTAGAAACCAAAACTCATACTACATTTTTGAAAACTTTAGTCGCATTCCACAGAATATAATGATTTTTTTGGATGTGGCAGTTTAGAATCTTAATACTCTTTGCATATAGGTATAGCATATAATATTTTGTGGTTGCAGCAGAATGTGATTGATTTGCAAAGCCTGAAATATTTGCTCTCTGGCCCTTGAAGAGAAAGTTTGCTGACCCCTGCCTGGAAAGTACTTGAGCTTTTATGCTGAATGCGATGGGATGCTATGGAAAGCTTTGAGCAAAGTGATATGATCAGGCTTAAATGTTTAACAAATCAGTTTGATTGAAGTTTGAAGAACAGACTAGATGGGCAAGGGTAGAAGGGAGAAGGTTGGCAAATACTGTAATAATTGGCGTATAAAATGATTCTAACTTGGATTAGGTTTTGAAGGGTTGGAAATCATTTTAAAAAGTTTGTTTGAACCATGTTAAATATGTGTTGCCTAGAAGACATTTAAATCGGGATATTAACTAGTCAGTAGAGTCTGTAAGTTTGAAGTTCAAGGAAGAGATTGCAACAGGAGCTATAATTGTGGGACTCATTAACATATACGTGATTTTTAAAGTCATGGGATAATATTGTGTAGAAAGGAAGTGTAGGTAGAGAAATTAAGCTGTCAGAAGACTAAGTTCCAAAAGTTAAATTCTGGAGAGATGAAGACTGAGACTGAAAGAGTCTGAAAGTCTGAAAGAGACTGAGAAAGAATATCCAGAGAAATAAGAATCATGACAGAATGGTTAAAAAAGAAATCTTTTTTTTTTCAGGAGTATAAGCAATAATAATAGGTGATATTTATTTAGCACATAATGTGTTTTTTTGTTGTTGTTCTAAACGACTTAGATGTACTTACTTAAACTTTACAACAACCCTAGAACTGGATAACATTGTCATTTACATTTTACTGTAGAGAAACTGAGGCTGAGGGAGGTTAAGGAACTTAGTCAAAGTCACTTAGCTAACAGAATGACCAGTAAAGACAATATGCTCTTAACTGTTGTTTTATAAAATGCTACTGAGTGGTGAATATGGTGAGGACTGAGAATGGACCTTTTAGTTTGTTGCCGTTTGATGGTCTTTGTTAACCATGATAAGAGCAGTTTTGGTGGAATGCTGGAATAAAAATGTATTTGGAATGAATTGAAGAGACAAAGAGAATTTCTGCTTCCAGTTAATGAATGGTGAGCTAGGCAGTTTGAACCCGCCCTAGACCACAACCAAAAAAGTTAGATGAATTGTAGAAAACATCTATCGAGAGCATTAAAGAACTAACAAAAAAAAATTGTTACCAATTTGGCTTATCCTGGGAATGCAAAATTATTAAAAGCTTAGAAAATAAATAATATAATTTACTGCATTAGATTTTTTTAAAAAAGAAAAATTATAAGGCCTTCTCAATACAGAAAAAGCATTTGATAATATTTGATATCCATTTATCATTTTTCAAAATATCTCTTAGCAAACTAGAAATAGAATTTCTTTAATTTTGTAAAAGTATCTATTCTAAAGCAAACATTTTTATTGGCAAAAAATGTTAGTAACTTTCCTTTGAAGATTGAGAAGATAAAAAGAAGTTCATTATTATCACTTCTATTAATGTTTGTATCAGAAGTCCTGATTTTCAGTGCACTGTGGCAAGAAAATGAAAAGGTAAACAAACTAGAAAGGAAGGAAGAAACAGTCATTCTTTACAGATAGCATGACTGTATATGTAATTAAGTCCAAAATAATTAATAGATAATACGCAAATATATAAAAATCAATTGTATTCCTACATACCTACAACAAATATTTCAAAATTAAACCTATAATAGTAAACTTAACAATGCATCAAAAAGATAAAATACCCAGGAATAAATCTAACAATGTGTAAGACTTCTACATAACTATGATATCGGGATGATTAAAGAAGGCCTAACTAGATAGAGATCAGGTTAACTGATCAGAATACTCAATGTTATAAATTTGTTAACAGCCCACCCACGCCCCCTGTCATCTATAGATGCATCGTAATCCCAAATAAAATCTTAGCACATGGAGCAGTATCCAAAATATATTAAGTGAAAAAATCAAGTATTATACAGTGTGTGTAGTATTCTACCTTTTAAGAGGGGGACGTCTCTGTGTATGTGTGTACATATATATACCAGCATGCTATGTATACGCTATGTTCATACACACATGCACACATTCTCAAAAAGAGAGGTGACCAAAACAGTAATTGAAATGGTTCTCTGTGAGGAAAGAGAAAGGAGCAAAGGATGAAGGCTAGACTTCTTTGAATGAAACTTGTTTTATAGATATATTGGCTTGAGTTTGAAGCTATATAAATGTTCATATAATTATTTTTTAAATTAAATCAAAAAATTTTTTAAAAACCCCAAAATTGAAAGTAAAATTAGGGGCGCCTGGGTGGCTCAGTTGATTGAGCGTCCGACTTCAGCCTAGGTCATGATCTCACCATTCCCAAGTTCAAGCCCCACATCGGGCTCTGTGCTGATAGCTCAGAGCCTGGAGCCTGCTTCGGATTCTGTGTCTCCCTCTTTCTCTCTGCCCCTCCCCCACCCACACTCTGTCTGTCTGTCTGTCTGTCTCTCAAAAATAAATAAACTCTAAAAAAATTTTTTTTTACATTGAAAGTAAAATTAGACAAATGAGCTAATTGTGTAGGAAGTTAATGGCTTAATTACACAGATAAATTATGTCAAGTTACATTAAACACAGTAATTAGACTGTATATCCCTAGTGAGATAAATCCTAAGGATAAAAGGAAATGTAAAAAACCATAAACTGTGTTTAGTAGTTATATCATTAGAAATAATATCGGTATTATTATTCTGAAGCTTATAATTATGAGATAAAGCAATTGAGTAATTATGTAAATGTCTTTAAGAACCAAGATTTTTATAATAGAGAAGAAACTCAATTAAATAAAACTTACAACTCAAATTGAAATTGGGAATATAATGGGAACTCATGATGTGTTTTACTCTTAAAAACATGTATCTCCTGGCTCTGTCCACTAAAAGGACCTGGAAGCACTGACCAGTATTCTGTCGCAATGAGGTATCCCAAAAGAAACCAGGACTCTTTAAAGAAATGATTGATCATAGATCTAGGATAGAAAAGTAGAAGATGAGCCTAGAAAACACTTTGTTGTAGCAAAAGGTAAAGAAGGTATCAACATTACTTGGGTCATGGCAAAAGTACCCAGGAGCTAACTTAAGTAGGCACCCTCTGGCTGATGTGGGGGCAGTTTGAAGATCAAAAAGAGTATCTACAATAAATTGAAACATGTCAAATATATTAAAAATCCGTGACTTCCGAATGATATTTAATAAAGAAAAAAAGGCTTTGGACACCTTTGGAAGATGCTGTGGAATCAGCACATTCTGGAAACAGATAAAGTGGAAAGTCAAACTTTTATTGTACCTTGCCTTTACTCACTATACTTCCTCAAATGCTACTTGGTCTTTCCTACTATAATAGCCTTTACTTCACTGCTTACAGAACCAGTGTAGAGATTTTGCCATTTAGTTGCTCAGTGTGTCTGTTCCAATTATGCATCCCAGAACCAGGGAAATAACCACAGAGTAGGATTGTAGACACACTAGGCCCATTGTGAGACAACTTAAGCGAAGACTTCATTGATGACCTGATCTGCATAGACCTCTCCTGGTTAGTGACCACTGTGGTATTTGGGATCTGTAGAATTTTTAGCAGCCTTGCTCAGTAATACTGAAAATGTCCTGGATTTCTTTTTCCCCACTGCATGGTCACCCTGCTAACTCTTCACAGGTCCCTTAGACGAAGGCCAAGAGGATGTACATATGGATGTGTAACAGACTCCTTTTAAACGTGTAGATGCATGGGAAAGGGCACCAGCTTCTCCTGCAGGTCATCTACGGCAGTAGTTGGAGATGGTGAGAGATAAATGAAAACAGGGTTCTAGTTTGTCCTTATAGTTGCTTCCGTTCATATCTAGCTTTTCTTCATGACATCTAGTTTAGCTGGCCCATAGTGACTTTGGACTTAACACCAGATGCAGAAACAACTGCATTGCATTGGCTTTTCTACCAGCTCCCACAGGTGTGTCACACCTAATTCCCAAAATAAATCCCATATTCTGTATCACTCAGTGTAGCTCTGTTTTCCTGAATAAACCCTGATACATATAGGAATTGGTTTCAATTACAGAAGTAGTTCCAGAAGAATATAACCTCATGAATGGGTACTCTAACTGGATCTGGATTATCTGGAATTGATTCTCTGCTTTGATTAGATTTAAAGGCCACTGGTAAAGGGTACACTGGTGATCCATGCTATGCAATGGCAAAACAGTTACTTAAATTACCACCTATATAATCAAGTGCCTATAAAGAATAAGGTGTGTAAAGTTTTTTTGATGGAGAAAACTGACAAACCAGAGACTCAGGAAATAGTTGCAGGTAGCAGTTTGAGTCCAGAGACATTCAGGCTGGAGACCTGAAGAGCCATTGTTACCATTCAAGTCCAAAAGTGGTCTACTGCAGAATTTCCTCTTGCTCGGGGGAAGTCAGCTTTTTGTTCTATGAGGCCATCAACTAGTTGTATGGGGCCCACCCACATCATGAAAGGTATTCTGCTTTATTCCAAGTCCAGTGATTTAAATGTAAATTTTACCTAAAACACTCTCACAGACACATCCAGAATAATGCTTGATTAAACATCTGGGCACCATGGCCCAGACAAATTGACACATAAAATTAACCATCACACTCTCCATTTTACACATGAGAAAACTGTAGACTTTGAAAAATTTATACAGATCCATAATTCATTGTCTGCAATTTTAAATTTGAAAAAAAAACCCGAAAACAAACTTTTCCAAAGTTAACTGCCTATACTTTGGTGGCAAACCTGACTTGAACTGACAGGAGTCTATTTATGGTATAGGTATATCTGTGTGTGCACACACATATATGCATGTGTATACAGATACACATAAACATTTATTATGCCTATTCACATGTTTTACTGAGAAATATTTATGACTACTGTAATCTCCGTCCTACTCTAAACCCTTAAAATACTGTTCTTGGCTGTGTTAGGCTCTGCTATATTATACATGTAACTTGTACACACGAGCTAATTATTCCCAGTAGGTTATTGATAGTGAATGTGTTTTATTTCAGTTTGTATTCTCTGAAGTATCAAAGTACATTGCCAAAAGGAAGCACGTAGAATGTTGAATATAATTGTCTTGAGTCTGTCAAAATACTTTTAACACAACCCTGTCTATTGCTTTCATCTGGGCTAGAAAGATTGTTAAGGTTCTTTACAACTTGTGACTTCAGGAATAGTACTTGATTTTTTGAAAAATAATTCACCCCAGTTATATACTCATTATCAAGGAATTTTTACATGATTCCCTTGAGTTGTCTCATTATTACATAGGAGTCTGTGAGTTGTAAGATTATCCATTTTTTTTTTTGGTAGGATATTTTATTAGTTCAGAAAGATCAAAGAATATCTTCAAAAATTATAGATACCTTATGGGGAGCCTTGGTGGCTCAGTTAAGCATCTGACTCTTGATATCACTAGCCTCGGCGGGGCTCCACACTCCATGCTGACTGTGCTTGCTTGGGATTCTCTCCCCCTCTCTCTCTGTCCCTCCCCTGCTGATGTGCTCTCTCTCTCTCAAGAATAAATAAATTTTAAAAATATAGAAATTTAAAAAAGATATCTTAGACTTTAAGTTTTATAGATCTTACCTTCCATACATTTATATTTTAGCATATAGGATTAAATATATTTGACCAGTAAACACCTTAATGAATGTAACAAATGCCCACAAATTGAATTCTTACATCTAAAATCACTTTTTTTTGAGAGAGAGAGGGCGCTAGTGAGCAAGGGGCAAAGAGAGGGAGAGAGAGAAGCAGGGTTCACCTGGGGCTTGTGCAAGGCTTGAGCTCACCCGATGTGGGGCTTTAGCTCATCCAAGTAGGACTTGAACTCATGAACTGTGAGATCATGACCTGAGCCGGTCAGATACTTAACAACTGAGCCACTCAGGTGCCCCTAAAATAATTTTAAATGTTCTAACTCATGCTTTTTAAAATAACCTGTAAAGTGCTGTGTGAAGGAAAATTTGTATAGTTGTTTTCAATTATAGACAAATCAATGATTCCACAGATTATTTTTCCCCCGAAACATAAATTGAGGCGGAGATCTGGCACGGGCACAAAATAGATGTGTCCCCACATGTGGTAAACACAAAAGATCAAAACAAAGTGAAGATGAAAAAGAGAGTAGACTTGAATTACCTTAGAGGAAGATAGAGAACACAGTGGTGACATTAAACCAGATGGGCTATAATCATAAAAAGAAATTGAATAAAATACTTTTTTTGTAAAAATATGCAGAATAAATCTGAAAACATGAAACCTTGGTAGCTGGGATTATTTTTTTTTCTTTGCAGCTGTCAGTTAACATTTTATTTTTTAAGTTTTTATTTTAATTCCTGTTCATTAACATACAGCATTATATATGAGTTTCAGGTGTATTATATAGTGATTCAGCAGTTCCATACAACACCCAATGCTTATCATGACAAGTACACTCCTTAGTCCCATCACTTATTTAACCCAACCCCCCCACTCCCACCCCCTTCCCCTCTAACCGTCAGTTTTCTATCTCTCTCTCTCTCTCTTTTTTTCCCTTTGCTTATTTGTTTTGTTTCTTAAATTCCACTTGAGTGAAATTATATGGTATTTGTCTCTCTCTGACTTATTTCACTTAGCATTATACTCTCCAGCTTCATCCATATCATTGTAAATGGAAAGATTTCATTCTTTTAATGGCTGAATAGTATTCCATTGTATATGTATACCACATCTTCTTTATTCATTAGTTGATGGACTCTTGAGCTGCTTCCATATCTTGGCCGCTATAAATAATGCTGCTATAAACAAAGAGGTGCATGTATCCCTTTGAATTAGTGTTTTGTATTCTTTGGGTAAGTACCCAGAAATGCAGTTGCTGGATTGTAGGGTAGTTCTATTTTTAACTTCTTGAGGAACCTCCATACTGCTTTCCACAGTGGCTGCACCAGTTTGCATTTCCACCAGTTCACGAGTGTTCTTTTTTCTCCACGTCCTTGCCAACACTTGTTGTTTCTTGTGTTGTTGAGGCTAGCCGTTCTGACAGATGTGAGGGATAGCTGTGGTTATATGAAATAATCACTCAGTGCCTTTAATACATACTGATAATATTAACATGGTGATACTAGACTGGAAAGTCATCTATCTTTTGGTAACACTCTTCCTAATGAGCTTAAGATAATAAAAGGTTTCTTTGACTACTCAAAATATAGTTTTCAAATATTGGAAATCACAATAGATTTTAGAAATATTGATCTGGTGTGAGAATTGAAGGTGAGAAATACACTGCAGCAGAAAAGATCCAAAGCTTAGTAATGAATAACACTTTTGGAGGAACATATTTGCTGGAACATAAAGATATTGGTAACCAAAAATTAATAGTAAATGACATCTTTAATGATAATAGCAATGTTTATATAATGAAATACAGCTACTTTTTTTTAAGATGCAACAAATTGGCACTAAAAGATAAAATATAGATATCCAAGAAAGAAATATCACAGGAAATTCTTCTTTAATCATGTTATGGAATTAACTGTTTCCATAGAGTTGATTTTCACTTGATCTTCTCTGTTCAAGAGTTTCATTATCCAGTTCATTGCTGAATTACTAATCTCTCCTAAAGCTTTCAGTTTGGCCCATTTGGGGTGTGGGGAGAAGGAAAGAAACCAGGCAAAAATAAATCATAGCTTTTAAGATCGTATACATAGCTGCTACAAGAATGCTTATAGTAGCATTTTTCATAATTGTCTCCAAATGGAAATGCAAATGCCCATTAGCAGTACAATGGATAATGAATTTATTATTACTCTATAATATCCTGATATACCTAGACATCCCTCTTTCTAGCATATTCCTAAAAATGGAATTGTTGAGTCATAAGGAATGCATATTTTCAACGTAGTAGAAAAGGCCTCACTGTTTCTCAAAATAATTGTAACTATTTACATTTTTGCAAGTAGCGTAAGAATTTCTGATAGTCCTCAGCTTCACTCAGTGAAGTCAGATATGTTAAATTGTGTGACTGTAATGATTATTGGTTTCTCATTATAGTTTTAACTTGCAGCTCATAATTCTATTGAAGTTGAACATCTACGTTTATTGGCCTTGTGAACTTTTACTCTGTGAAGTGTCTCTTCAAGCCTTTTAACCATTTCTCTATTGTTTACTTTTTCTCAAGTGTTGCAAATATCTTCTCCAAAAAACAAAAACAAAAATATCTTCTCCTATTCTGTGGCTTATCATTTCCTTCTTTCTATTTTTCTCTTCCCCATCTCCTGACACATTTTGATAAACAGAAATTATTAACTTTGATGGAGTCATATTTATCTCTGGTTTTATGATGACTGTGTGTCTTATTTTAAAAACTCCCTTTCTATCCTGACCTCTAAAGATTCTCTTTTAGCTTAACTACCAAAAGTTTTATAGTTTTACCTTCCACAGATAAGTCTTTATTCACTCTAAAATTGATTTTGTGTATAGGGTAAGATAGAAGTCCATTTTTTCCATGTGGTAGCCATTCATCCCTATAACCTTTCATGACAAAATTGTCATTTCCTCAATATTTTGCAGAGTCCCCTTTGTCATATTTGTGTTCGTATGTGTGTGTCTGTTTCTGAGCTTTCTTATGTTTCATTTGTTTGTCTGCCAATCCTGTGTCGATACCATATTGCTGTTTATTATAGCTTTAGGAGACACTTTTGAAAACAAATACAAAATTAGAAAAGTGACTTGATATCTGATAGAACCACTCCTCTTGTTCTATTTTTCAAAATTCTTGTCTATTCTTGGCCATGGACATTTCCTATTCATGTTAAAATCGTGTTCTTAAATTCCATAAAGAAATGTGATGAGATTTTGATTGGGAGTACATTGAGTCTATAAGTAAATTTGGAGCAAGTTAAAATAATTTAAAGTTTTAAAGATTCCAGTCTTTTGGACATGCATCTCTCCATTTGTTTACATCTTTTTTACTACCCTCAGTAAAGTGTATTAATTTCTTTATAGAAGTCTTACACATCTTTGTTAGATTTAGTTGGTATATTTTAGTAATTGATATTTTATGATATAAATAGTACTTCCCTGATTTTATTTTGTGATCTTTGCTTGCATTACAGAAATAGAAATGCTTTTTATAACTGATTTTTTTTAACCAGGAACCTTGCTCAGTACAAAAACTGTAGATTCTTTGAGTTTTTCAACAGCTTTATTGTGGTATAATTTGCATACCATATATCTCGCTCCATTAAGCATACAATTCTGTGATTTATAGTAATTTTACAGAGTTGTGCAAGCATCACTTCAATCAGGTTTCAGCACATTTCCATCAAACCACAAAATCTCCCATGCCTATTTGCAGGCAGTACCAACTTCCTATTTCTGACAATCAATAATCTACTTGCTGTCTCTTTAGATTTGCCTGTTCTGGGCATTTCCTGTATAGGGAATCACACATCATATGTTCTTTTGCATCACACTTCTTTCCCTTAGCATAATGTCTTTCAGATTCATCCAAATTGTATCACAGATCAGTATTGTGTTTATTTTTATCAATGAGTCAGTAGTATGGATATATACCATATTTTGTTTTATCTGCTCACCAGTTGATGGACCTTTGCATTGATTCCATTTAAACTATTGTTTAATTGTGGCAAAATATGCATATGACATTTGCCATCTTAACCATTTTTAAGTATACATTTCAGTGGTATTCAGTGTACTGAATGATGTATCACCACCCATCCTTCTCCAGAATTGCTTTTCATCTTGAAAATTGGAAACTCTGTACCTATTAAACTAAACTCCCCCAGTGCCCTCTTCCCCCTCCTCCAGCCACTGGCAACAACCACTCCACTTCTGTCTCTGTGACCTTGACTACCACCCTAAATACCTCATATAGGTATCAGAGGTATCAGTCCCCCTGTGACTGGCCTATTTCACCCAACACAAAGTCCCCAAGACTCATCCATGTTGTAGGGTATGCCAGAATCTCCTTCTCTTTTAAGGCTAGCAGATAAGGAGGGACTTGCTTCTGTCATTTTACTATTTGTTTTCTATATACTTCACAGCTTTTTTGTCCTTCATTTCTTGCATTACTGTCTTTATGTTTAGCTGATTTTTTTAAATGAAACATTTAAGTTCCTTTCTCATTTCCTTTTGTGTATATTCTGTGTGTGTGTGTGTGTGTGTGTGTGTGAGAGAGAGAGAGAGAGAGAGAGAGAGAGAGAGAGAGAGATTACAATCATAGGGATTACATGTAACATCCTAAAGTTGTAACACTAATTTGGGTTTATACCAGTTTAACTTCAGTAACATACAAAAACTCTGATCCTTTATAGTTCTGTCCCCACTCCTTTCAGTTGTTGATGTCACAAAATTATACCTTTATATATTATGTCCAAAAGCGTAAACAAACAATTGTTCAAAATGCATCAGGCTCCTACATTATGTAGAAAACAAGGGGCACCTGGGTGGCTTAGTAGGTTAAGTGTCTGACTTTGGCTTAGGTCATGATCTCAAGGTTTGTGGTTCAAGCCCCACACCCAGCTCTGTGCTGACAGCTCAGAACCTGCAATGTGCTTCAGATTCTGTGTCTCCCTCTCTCTCTTTTCCTCCCCTGCACACTCTCTCTCTCAAAAATAAATAAGCACTTAAAAAATTTTTTTAGAGAAAAATATAACTCTACTCTTTGTTTTCTACCTGATTTAAGAGTAATAGATTTTTTAAAAAGCAGTTCGTCTATGGGGTGCCTGGGTGGCTCAGTCAGTTGGCATCTGACTTCAGCTCAGGCCATGATCTTGAGACTCGTGAGTTTGAACCCTGCATCTCAGACTCCTTGCTGCCAGCTTGGAGCCTGGAGCCTGCTTTGGATTCTGTGTCTTCCTCTCTCTGCCTTCCCCGCTTGTGCTCTGTCACTGTCTCTGTCTCTCAAAAATAAACAAACATTAAAAAAAAAAAAGGGCAGATCGTCTAAAAGCCAGTATTATTGCAACTTTGGTTCATAACTGCACATTTTGTTTTCTACATAATTTAAGAAATTAATGCATATGTTGGATTTTGTTTATGTATAATTATATCCTCTCTGAATATAACAGTTTTTTTTAATATGAAATTTATTGTCAAATTGGATTCCTTACAACACCCAGTGCTCATCCCAACAGATGCCCTCCTCAATGCCCATCACCCACTTTTCCCTCCCTCCCACCCCCCCATCAAGTCTGAGTTTATTCTCAGTTTTTAAGAGTCTCTTATGATTTGCCTCCTTCCCTCTCTGTAACTTTTTTTTTTCCCTTCCCCTCCCCCATGGTCTTCTGTTAAGTTTCTCAGGATCCACATAAGAGTGAAAACATATGGTATCTGTCTTTCTCTGTATGACTTATTTCACTTAGCATAACACTCTCCAGTTCCATCCACGTTGCTACAAAAGGCCGTATTTCATTCTTTCTCATTGCCAAGTAGTAGTCCATTGTATATATAAACCACAACTTTTTTACTTATTTCCAGTCATCATATATTTTATTTCCCTTTTTCACCTATTACACTGGCTAGATCTCCATTACAGTGCAGAATCAGAGTAATAGCCTCTCCTTTTTTTCAATCTCGGAAAGCTTTCAGTCTTCATCTTTGTGTATAATGTTTTCTGTGTTGGGAGATAACTTCTGTTAGATTCAGGAAGTTTTCTTATTTTTCTGAGTTTTTATCCTATTGAATTTTATAAAAGATTTTTCTGTATTGTTTGAGGTAATCATTTGATTTTGTTCTTATAATCAATGGGATAAATTTTATAGATCAATTTTGCTAGTGTACCAAATTTATATTCCTATAATAAAACTAACACAGTCCGAATACATTCTTCTTAATATATTTCTGGATTTGGCTTGCTGGTATTTTGTTTAGTATTTTTTCATCTGTGTTCACTAGAGAGATGGACCTGAAGCTTTCCATTCTTCAACTCTCATTGTTAATTTGTAGAATCAAAGTTATGCCAGCCTCAAAAAATTGCTTTTTTGTTTTCTCATAAACTGTATGTTAGAAATGTTTATTTTCTTTGAATATTTGGTAGATCTCTCCAGTGACACTGTCTTGGCCTGGAGTGTTGTTGTTGTTTTGGGATTTCTATAGGAATATCTTTGATTGTTGATTCCATTGAACAGTTAAAAAAAACTCTTCAAATTTTCTTTTTCTTCTCTGAAACAGTTTTGATAAATTATATTTTTCTAGAAATGCCTCCACGTCTTCTGAATTTCCAAGTATTTTGGATAAAATTTGTTTATAATATCTTCTTATCTGATGTCTGAAGCATCTGTAATGATTGCATTGCTGATACTGATATTTGTTTTTTTTTTAATATATGAAATTTATTGTCAAATTGGTTTCCACACAACACCCAGTGCTTATCCCAAAAGATGCCCTCTTCAATACCCATCACCTACCCTCCCCTCCCTCCCACCCCCCATCAACCCTCAGTTTGTTCTCAGTTGATACTGATATTATTTGTACCTAGTCTCTTTTGTCCTTATCATTCCACCAGAGGATTGTCAATTTCATTACTCTATAAATAAGCTTTGATTTTTTAATCTTCTTTATTTTATATTTGTTATATATTTTCTCTTTATTACCTCGCTCCTTCTGCTTTCTTTGCTTTCATGTTGCTGTTCCTTTTCTGTCTTCTTGAAATAGAAGCATATCTCACAAATTTTCACCTTTTGTTTTTTCATCATTTGAATATATTTTCTTAAATGCTATTGATTTTCTCCCAGACACTGACATAGCTTTAGCATACAAGTTTTGATACATCTAGTATTTTCATTCTTATTTACTTCAAAATATTTTCTGATTTTCATTTCTTCTTTCAATCCATGTGTTATTTATAAGTACATTTTTAAATTTCTAAACATATGGGGACATACTCTCTTTTTGTTAATTACTTCTATTTTCTATAGATATGTCTCTTAGAAACAGTATATAGTTTTGTTTTAGACCATTTAGTTCATTTATACTCAGTGTAATCCAAAGTATATTGAGATTTGTTATGTTTTATTTTAGTACTTCCTATTTTTATCATCTCTGCTTTCTTTTTCTTTCCTTTCTCATCTTTTTTTATTGACTAGGTGTTTTTTTTTAATCATTCCACTTCTCCCCTTAAGTTTTAGAAATTAAATACTCTGTTACCCTAGAAATTATGCCATATATATTTACCATAGGAAAGTCTAAAGTTAATCAAAGCCATTTTCCTCTAGCCAGATAATCCAAGAACTTTGGAACATATTAACACCATTTGTTTCCCTGGCCCAACTTATATGTTATTGTTGCCAAATTTTTAAGTCTGCTTTGTAGTGTTTTTATTTCACACTGCTAATTATTTTATATAATTACAGTTCATTTAGCCCATATATTTACCACCTTCTTTGTTCTGCATTTCTTCTTATATCTCAAACATTCCAGCTAGGACTACTTTTCTTACTTTTTTTGTTTTTAATGGTTTTTTTTTTTTTTTTTTTGAGAGAGACAGAGTATAAGCAGGAGAAGGGCAGAGAGAGAGATGGTGGGGGACAGAGGACCCAAAGCGTTTTCGGTGCTGGCAGCAGTGAGCCCAGAGTTGGGCTCGAAATCATGAACTGTGAGATCATGACCTGAGCCAGAGTTAGACACTTAACTGACTGAGCCACCCAGGGCGCCCCTATTTATCCTACTTTTTATGTTCCTATTTGAGCAGTATTTTGGCTGGTTGACAGAATTCCAAGTTGACTGCTATTTTGTTTCAGAAAATTAAAAACAATCTGTTTACCTCTGACTTCTGTTATTTCTATATAGAAGACATCTGGCCACCTCACTTATCACTCCTTTGAAAGTAATCTCTTTTCCTATGACTATTTAAATGTTTTGTTTTTCTGTCCTTTCACTGTGATGTATCTTAAGTATGGGTGTCATTTCATTTGTTGTATTTTGTGCCTTTTGATAGTGTAGATTGGTGTTGGTTCAGAAAATTGTCAGATGTCAACTTTTCAAATATGGCATCTGGAAATCTCTGTTTCCTGCCATGATGGAGAAACTGGTGCCAGACTTAACTTCCCACAAGAAACAACTAGAAAACTGGACAAAATATTTGAAACAATTATTTTTCTGATACAAGAGAGATAAGAAACAAGATAAAATCTAGACTCACCTTGGATTTCTGTGTCAAGGTACTTTCATGACCATGGTCCAGAGAGGGTACATCTCAGCCACTTCCAAGTCTGCCTGAGTAACTGAAATCTGCAAGGCAGAGAACCAGAGAAGATAGAGCTACACAGAGAAAGAGCTTTAGAAATCTGCATAGTAGTCTCTTTGTGTTTCTTACTCATACATAGAATGAAACTCAAAGAAGCTAGGCAAACAATGACTAAGGAGCTATAAGCTGAAAAACATCAATAGCTCACATAGGGCTAGGAGATATTAGAGTTCTGCCCAGCCAGAGGGGAGAATCCTTCAGTAAAGATTCCAGAATGACTTTAGCTTATTAATAGAATTAAGCCAGCCTAGAACAAAAGGTATTCTAAATTTGCCTTGACAAGACTTAAAACCAAGCCTCAAAATAATCTAGCATGTTCTCAAGTAATTTAATTGCCTGCCAGAAAAAATCCAACACTTTTATTACCAGGTAAGCAAAAAATAGTACCCATAACCAAGAAAAAAAGAAGCAGTGCATAGAAACACACTCAGAAATGACAGAGGTTTGGCATAATTAAACTTTGAACTAGTGGTTAAAAATGTGCCCAGTGATTTAAAGAAATACATGAAGATGATGAGAAAGGAACCATATGAAAATTTGGGCATGCTAATTATAAAATTGGAAATTGCTTTATTTACTGGATGGGATTAACAAAAAATTATACACCGCAGGAAAAAAGATCAGAGAACTTGAAGACAGAAAAGAAAATTACCCAAAAATGAAGCATAATGAGAAAAAAAGACAAAAACAAAGACAGCCTCAGTGACCAGAGGGACAATATCAAGCAGGGTAAAGTGTGGGGGTGACAGTTAGGGGTATTTTAAGAAATAATAGTCAAAAGTTTTCCATATTTGATTAAAAAAAAAACCTTTGTATTAGTTATCTATTACTAATTTGTATTAGTAATTTGTTATAACAAATTACTTCAAAACTTAGTGGCTTAGAACAACATTTATTATTCCACAGTTTTTTTGGGTCAGGAGTCCAGGCTTATCTGAATCAGAATGCCTCTGACTCAGGATCTGTGATGAAACTGCAAGCATCTCAAGGCTCCAAAGGGGAGGATTCACTCCCAAGTTCACTTTAAAGCCATGGCAGTCCTCAAGTATTAATTGTTGTTGGCAGGAGATATCAGTTCCTTGCCTTGTGAGCCTCTTTGTATGTGTACTCACAACATGACTGCTTGCTTCCCTCAGAGTGAGAGCTGAGAAAGAAAGAGGCAAAGAAAGGAAGAAAGAAGAGAAGGGAAAGCAAAAGTTGTTCTTTTTTAATCTAATCTTTCAGTGACATCTCATCACTTTTACCTTTTTCCATTAATTAGAATCAAGTTATTGTGTATAGCACCCCTTTGAATGTGGGGGTCTGAATACCAGAAGGTACAGAAATTGGGAGCCATTTTAGAGGCTACCTGCCACACCATTACATTACACAATATACAAAAGTAACTTGAAATGAATCATAGTCTTACATAAAAGGAAAACAACAAAAATTCTAGAAGAAACATGAAAAAAATCTGTAGTAAGCAAAAATTTCTTATATAGGACACAAGAAGAACAAATCATTTAAAAAATTGATAAATTGGACTACATTGTATTAACTTCTCTTCAAAAATCACCATTTAAGAAAATCAAAATAAGACTGTGAGAAAAGATTTGCAAATAGTATAACTGACAAAGAACTTGTACTCAGAGTACTTTATTTTTTTTAATGTTTATTTTTATTTATTTTTGAGACAAAGAGAGACAGAGCACGAATGGGGGAGGGGCAAAGAGAGAGAGGGAGACACAGAATCTGAAGCAGGCTCCAGGCTCCGAGCTGTCAGCACAGAACCCAACACGGGGCTCCAACTCACAGACCGTGAGATCATGACCTGAGCTGAAATTGGATGCTTAACCGACTGAGCCACCCAGGTGCCCCCGGAGTATTTTAAAAAAATCTTACTGGTCAATAAGGATAATAACAGTTTGGCAGTTTACTACAAAGTTAAATATGTACTTACTATATTATCATGCAGTTGGACTCATAAATATTTAACCAAGAGAAATGAAAACAGATTCACACACAAAAAAACTTGTGCACAAGTCTTTGTAGATGCTTTATTTATGATAGCCAAAAATGGGGAAAAAAACCCAAATGTTCATCAAGAGGTGTGTGGATAAATACTCAGCGATAAAAAGGGACAAACTACTGATAAATGCAACAACATGGATGATTGTCAAAAGTGAGCTGAAACAAAAGCCAAAGAAGAGTGCACACTGTATGATCACATTTATATGAAATTCTGAGAACGATAATTTTAATCTGTAACGAGAACAGTTTAGTGGATGCGTAGGGCTGGGGTTAGAGATGGGACAATGACTACATGGGATCATGAGGGAATATTTTGGGGTAATGGACATATTCTGTGTATTAACTGTGATTGTAGTTATGTGACTATATGCATTTGTCAGACCTTACCAAACCCTACACTCAAAATGACTACATTTATTTTCCATAATTACATTTCAGTAAGGTTGGTTTTAAATATTGCCTTCGTTCAGTTCTCTCTCTCCCATACTACATTACTGTGTCTCTATTTCCATCTTTTTCTTTCACTGTGCTATATTCAGTTTCTTCAAGTCTAATATTTTATGTTCTCTTTATGTTCAACCTTCTGTATATGTCCACTGAGTTTTTATCTTAAGGGTTTTTTGTTACTAGAAGTTCTATTTAACTTGGTCATATCTGCCATTTTACATTCTTAAAGCCTCCTTTTTCTTGCTGACATTTCCAAGTTTGCCATGCTTTTCTTTTAAAATAGTAAACATTATTTGAAAGACCACATCTGATAAATTCAATATGAGACAGGTTTGTTTCTGCTGGTTCTATTCATGTTGTATGGTTGCTCTATCTGCTTGTTAGTAATTGCACTGGAAAATTTTTGTTATGGGGATTACCTAGACAGGCTTTGCCTTTGCTGCTTCTGGGTGCCTTAGAGCACTTCTGGTTTTGAGCACTTGACCATACAGTTAGGCTTTCTGGACTACCCTAGGTATTTGTTCTTTGAGGTAAATCTGTAAGATAGCTGGTCTGTGGCCACAACTTCACAGGAATATTTCTTTTTTCTTTTCTTCTCCTGTTTTGCTTATGACCAAAGTAGCTTCTCTATAGTTCTATGACTTTACAAGGAAGGACATGGATTAAGATATGTTTCACCTTTATCCTGAAAGAGTATCAGTATTGGAAAAGGTTTCTCTACCACACCCCCTCATGAAAGAACGAGATCCTAAATATGGGCTATTGTAAATGCCTTCTGGGGCATAGGAAGCATTGGTGTTCCAGTATTCTGCTTCTTTTTCTCATTACAAACTTCCATTCAGTAACTATCTTGGGACTTTTTGCTATATTTTCATCTCTTTAATGCTTTTAAAGTGTTGTAGAGTTTTTCATGGGTTGATTAATCTGAATGCCCTGGTGTGCTTTTACTGGATCTAAGCATATATATCTCTTTAAAAATAGCCACCTCATTTAGCACAGTGATTGATATGTCTTGGTGAAAATCTTTAGATAACTTTTGTCTTGTACAGAGTTTACATGTGTGTCTGGTCGATTACAGCATCCTGGAAGTTGAAATGGACTGTAGCTACAAAATAAATCAATTCAAACTATTACAGGGAATTAGCCTCAGGGTCTTTAGAACCAGTGTTGCACTTGTAGAACATATTACTTCTTTAATAAACATTAGCAATTGATATTAGTATTATGTCTTAACTAAAAGAAATACATTGTGTGCCTTTGTGTTGTAACCAAATTACTTTGAGTGAGATATAGCAAGGGCAGATGCAGATTAAGAGACAAAGGAAAGAATTTTATAATTTCTTATAATCGCAGTTTCCTGGGGCAAACACAGCACACCACAGAGGGACACTGAAGGGTCACAAGGCAGAGGAAGTAGAGGTAACAGTGGGCAAGTCCCTTTATTGTATTTTCCGGTGGAAGGAATAAGGCAGGGTAAGTAGGGTTAGGATTGGATAATTTGAATGATTTCAGTGGGCTCTGGTTGCCTGATACCTCGCCTTGGGGCAGTTAAGGCAGATGTACAGTGGTCCAGAGTATGAGAGCCACATAACCAAAGTGGTTGGGAGTGTGCATTTAATCGGCTGTACAAGGAAAAAAAAAAAAAAACAGACCTCTTGCTAGGGCCTCAAAATTGAGTCAAGACAACATATAAAAACAACTATATTATACCTTGAAGCAACTAATAGTATAGAGTCATAAGCCTAGGATATAAGGACAGATTTTAATAGGACAGAAGTGCCTAACTTTGAATTTATTTATATCACGGTTTTGAAAGATAAAAAGTACCTGTCATGTTAGCTGAGATCTTAAAAACATCTTGAAAAATGTAGCATAATTTGTAACTATACTTCTTGCTTAGTGAGAGACTTCCCATGCGGAGGATGTCCTGTAAAGATTTAACATTGCATTTTCTAACATAATAGCTTTTTCTTCAGTCAGTATGCTTTGATAATTAGACACTATAAATCTACCCAAAAAGCTTTTGTCACTTGACAGATATTTTGCATCAGGCTTAAGAGAAAGGCAGTGCCACTTCTTTGTGGGTCTCATTACACTTGATTTTTCCCATAGTTCTCAGAAAAAAAAGTAATGAATAAATCAATTTGGTTTACTATTATCTTTGTATTAAAAATTACATGTAGATTATTAAAATGATATAAACTCTGCAAGAATATAAGCACATTAACATTTTATATAGTTGCTTTTTTTATTGGTAAACCTACCTGAAAATATCCAAATTTGCTCAGATTCAGGGTTTTAGGACACCTTTAAAAGTGTTCAGCAAGATTATTTACATCTTGGCTGTCTCTACACTTTATTAAGTTCAGAATTAAGTTCAGAATTCCAGTTTAAAGTGTCTAATACTTCAGTTTGCAGATTTATACAGGTACTTTCAGAAACAAAAGCAGATACCTAAAAACTCACTTTAATTTATATAAAAAAAACATGTGAGTGACCACTCTTTTCTAAGCATTCTGCTAGCTGCTATTGAAACACAGCGATGAGTAAGACCAGGCCCTGCTCTTAAGAAGTTACTATATCCCATTACCCATTTTTTGTTTCTCCTTTTAGTGTTCATCATTAAGAGTTACTGCATTTTGGGGCATCTGGGTGGCTCAGTTGGTTAAGCATCCAACTGTGGCTCAGGTCATGATCTCGTGGCTTGTGAGTTCAAGCCCCACTTTGGGCTCTGTGCTGACAGCTCAGAGCCTGAAGCCTGCTTCAGATTCTGCCTCTCTCACTCTCTGCCCCTACTCTGCTTGCACTCTGTCTGTCTCTCTCAAATACAAACAAACATTAAAAAAAAAATCTAAAGGGGCACCTGGGTGGCTCAGTCAGTTAAGCATCGACTCTTGATTTCAGGTCAGGTCATGATCTCACGGTTTGTGAGTTCAAGCCCTGCATCAGGCTCTGTGCTGACAGCATGGAGCCTGCTTGGGATTCTCTCTCTCCCCCTATCTCTCTGCCCCTCTCCTGCTCATGCTATCTCAAAATAAATAAATAAATTTTAAAAAATTATTTAAAAAAATTTTTAAAGTAATTGCATTTTATATTTATTTCTTTATACTTTTTATCTTCTTTCTCCCTCATGAAGGGAGAAAATATACTTTTTATCTTTACTTTCTCCCTGCATAAAGTAAGTTGTCTCTTGTGTTCCCCACTATATCCCTAGACCCTAAAAGAGTGTCCAGCCCTAGAAGATACTCAAAACATATTTGAGTGAATGAATGAAAGCTAGTTGATCTTTTTTCAATTGTTTTTTCTTTTCTAGGACAAATTCCCCTTTCAATTTTGATCCTTTATGCAGAATTTTAGTTTTTGAAATGCAATTGAACTTTGTGAAACATGATAAAGTATAATGTGCCGCCACTATTCAAGAAACTAAGAAACATAAATTGCCATAATTATACCACAGCCTATAGTGAAGTTTTTTCTTATCTCATAAAGTTGTTTAAATGGTATTCATTCTAATAATTATTATGAAAACTGTCAATGATAAAGGAATACATAGTCTAAGATGAAGGCACCAGGATTGAGTGAAATAAGTTAAAATTAGTACTGCTCATAATCAAGATCATACTTTCAGAGGATAAAATATCACACAAAATAATGTGGCTAGGATTATTTATCCAATTGTTTGAATTCATGTTTGAACTCCTGTTCTAAAATTTCAAGTACACATTGGTCATATATTACAAACCTCTGTGAAGTAAGCATGTGTATCCATAGGCACCAACACATCAGTAGTTATTGGCACATAATATTTATTGAATGAATATGCATATATAAGCATAAATATTTATGTAAACATAAAGTCCATAGCATAGTGCTGGGCATTTGTTAAGTATTATGTACAACATTTATAGGTGATTTAGTTGAATTACTGAAGTGTGATTTTTTTTAAAGGAGTTTTTGCCAGCCAGTAGTATAAGACCAAAGAAGAATCCCTTCCACCTGAAATCTGAGATGCAATGCCAGCTTTATGAGCAAGCAGAATAGGTAGCTCCATATATGACTGATTTAAAGGAGTTTCCTGAGGGCATGTAAGTGGCTCAGTTGGTTAAGTGTCCAACTCTTGATTTCAGCTCAGGTCATGATGTCATGGTCATGAGAACAAGCCTCACTTTGAGCTCCACGATGGGCACAGAGCCTGCTTGGGACTGTCTTTCTCTTCCTCTGCCCCTCCCCTATTTGTACACATCTCTCTCTCTCTCTCTCTCTCTCTCTCCCTCTCTTTCTCTCTCTCTCTCTCAAAAAAAAAAAAAGTTTCATGGAATGAGTCCAGTGTGTCAAAAAAATCTCAATCCTGCTGCCTGTCATCACACCACCATAACTTAATCTTTTGAATACTGGAAACTATTTGTTTTTCATATGCTTTTGTCGTGTTTTTAGCTAAAATTCAAATACTATGGGAAGTAGTCCAGTGGTTTCCAATCATCAGAGTCTTGAAAACAACATTGATGTGGTCCATAGAATGACCAGAAGAGCAAATTGCCCTGACCCCTCTCCTTCTACCTCCTTTCCTGTACCTTCACAATTACTGAGTCTGGCTGATCTTCCCTTGTTTTTCAAAGATATTTGCCTTTATCTCACTCCTTAGTTCAGGCCACCCTCATCTCCTTACCTGGATTACTGCAACAGCTTTCCGATTGATTTCTGGAACCCTAAACTTGTCTTCCCTCTAATCCATTTTCCACACTATGCCAGAGATGCCTCTTATAAATGTTAATTCATTTTATTCTCCCACCCCTTCCTAACCAGTTAGGAAGAAGGTGGCTACAGAGATTTTCTCATCGGGCCCTTACAGTATTCCAATATCATTTCTATCACTTTCCACTTTATATTACTCTCTTCTACTTAAGAAAATTTTAGAGAAACTTCCATCACCTTAAGGTTCCTTTATTTTAATAAGAATAAGTTAATATTACCAGTTTTAAAAATAAAAGTTATATCCAGAGCACCTAGTCCTTTAAAAATAGCTCCTAGCTAATAAGCCAGCCAGTCAGTTCTCTCTGTGAAACTACAGGGCATTGGTGGAGAGTGAGGGGGTGAAACTGCGTTGCCATTATCCAGCAAGAAGATGTGCTTTTAAAAGACAATAGCGGTGAACTAGACAGACAAAAAATCCTTGCCTTCCTGGAGTTTTCATTCTAATAAAGATAGTAAACAAGAGAAATTAAGTATACAGTGTGGTAGAGAATGATAAGGGCTGAAGAGAAATGTAAAGCAGAAAAAGGGAATAGGTAGTATATATATTTTTAGAAGGGAATATAGTTTTTCTTAAGTTATTTTTTATTTTTTTTAATCTTATTTAAATCCAAGTTAATTAACATATAGTGCAATAATGATTTCGGGAATAGAATTTAGCGATTCATCACTTACACCTAACACCCAATGCTCATCCCAACAAGTGCCTCCTTAATGCCCATCCACATTTAGCCCATCCCCCCCACCCAGCCCTGCTCCAGCAACCCTCAATTTGTTCTCTGTATTTAAGGGTCTTTTATGGTTGGCCTCCCTTTCTTTTTTGTTTTCTTCTTATTTTTCCTTCCCTCCCCCTATGTTCATCTGTTTTGTTTCTTAAATTGCACATATGAGTGAAATCATATGATATCTATCTTTTCTGACTGATTTATTTCGCTTAGCATAATACACTCTAGTTCCATCTACATTGTTGCCAATGGCAAGATTTCATTCATTCATTTTGATCACCAAGTAATACTCTATTGTATATATATATACCACCTCTTCTTTATCCATTCATTAGTCAATGAACATTTGGGCTCTTTCCATAATTTGGCTATTGTTGATAGTGCTGCTATAAACATTGAGGTGCATGTGCCCCTTCGAATCAGCATTTTGTATCCTTTGGATAAATACCTAGTAGTGCAATTGTTGGATCATAAGGTAGTTCTATTTTTAATTTTTGGGGAACCTCCATACTGTTCTCCACAGTGGCTGCACCAGTTTGCATTCCCACCAGCAGTACAAAAGTGTTTTCCTTTCTCCACATTCTCGCTAACATTTGTTGTTGCCTGAGTTGTTAACTTTAGCCATTCTCATAGGTGTGAGGTGGTATCTCATTGTGGTTTTGATTTGTATTTCCCTGATGATGAGTGATGCTCAGCATCTTTTCATGTGTCTGTTAGCTGTCTGGATGTCTTCTTTGGAAATGTGTCTGTTCATGTCTTTTGCCCATTTCTTCACTGGATTATTTGGTTTGGGGGTGTTTATTTTGATAACTTATTTATACATTTTGGATACTAATCCTTTATCTGATGTGTCATTTGGAGATATCTTCTCCCATCCATCAGTTGCCATGTAGTTTAGAAAGAGTCAGCAGGGATAATCATTTTGAACTCTGCTGATGCTTTCTCTTCTTCCTTTTGCCAGACAAGCCTTGGTTATCCCCAGTCCGTTGTCCTTTCTGTACCTTCACCCATTCAACTTAAGGTGGCTGGAGGAAAACACACAGCCATGCTGGTGATCTCACTCTAAATTCATCATCAGGCACCTGGGTGGCCCAGTCAGTTAAGCGTCCAATTCTTGATATTGGCTCAGGTCGTGATCTCACCATTCGTGGGTTCTAGCCCCACATCAGGCTCTGCATTGACAGTGCAGAACCTGCTTAGGATTCTCTCTCTCCCACTCTCTCTCTGCACCTCCCCTGCCTGTGCTCACTTGCTCTCTCTCTCTCTCTCTCTCACTTTCTCAAAATAAATAAATAAATAAATAAACATTAAAGATATTAATTAATTATGGGAGCCTGAGTGGCTCAGTCGGTTAAGCGTCCAACCTCGGCTCAGGTCTTGATCTCCCAGCTTGTGAATTGGAGCCCCGTGTCGGGCTCTGTGCTAACAGCTCAGAGCCTGGAGCCTGTTTCAGATTCTGTGTCTCCCTCTCTCTCTGCCCCTCCCCTGCTCATGCTCTGTCTTAAGAATAAAGAAACATTAAAGATATATATATATTAATTAATTCATCATCTCAAAAGGGGTCTTTAAGCTGCCAGGCAACCTCTATATATTCCACTCTTTTTGGTGACTATTTCATACCCTCATATCCTTCTTCAAATCTTTTATATCTCCTCCCCATAACCACTTTCATTTGGTAACCTCAATTCCTATTTCACTGAGAAAAAAGAAGCAATCAGAAGACAACTTCTACTGCATTTATATTTCTCTGTGCATCTTTTCCCATACACCCTGCTGTAATGACATAAACTACCCCTGCTCCAATATAAGGTCAAATTCTTCATTTGTCCCATAGATTTCATTGCCACTTTGCTATACTGCCTCTTTGTTGAGTTTTCAACTAAAAACAGTCTTTTTTGAAAACAATTTTCCATAAAAAAAAGAATACCTAATATAGCAACATGAAGTGGTTAACTGCCCTTAAGAGAGAAACAAATAGAAATAATTCATGGAATAAGCGATTTAAAACTAAACAACCAGTCTTCTAAGGAATATTCCTACTTAAATAAAATCTTTGTTTGTAAATTTTTTAGACTTTTCACCAGTGCTGGTGCACCATGATCGGATATGCTCAGCAGATTACATTAGGTAATCAAGAAATTACGTTAGCTTAGTCAAACAGTTTGTGTCTTGACTCCAGTTGTACCTTGAATTCAGTAAATATAACTAGGATTCTTTTCAGTTTCAAAGCTTACCCTCTTCCCTGTCCAGGCTTAAAAACTAGGTTTTGGTAAACAACCTTCCAAACCCTAAGTAAGTTAAGGCTACCAAATTTCTAATAATTTAGTGATTTTTTTTACCTCTTAGATAAAAGGAAAGAAAGGAAATAGAATTATTTCCTTCAAAATCAAGAGAATAATACCATCACTTGACACCAAAAATGGGTAAGATTATTGTTTTTCTTATATTATGTAATATTTTTAAAAATAGCTTAGAACATCAGTTTTAATCAGTGGTCAAATACTGCCGTGCCATTGGAGACACTACATTCTAGTTGGGGAGTCGGACTATAACGATCTATACTAATGGAAGTTTACTCTGCTACCAGGTTTTTAGCAATTTGATCTCTAGTTTTAATCAATTAATTTTTTATTTCTTTTACGATTTCTATCAATTTGAATTTATATCAAACTCAGTTTGTATGTCATTACTAAGAACTTAAATTGTTCTCAAAGCTTCTTAAGTAATGTTTCAGAATTAATGTGAACTTTCCAAATCATCCATTCAGCACATAACTGAAGGCATTGTGTTCATTTTATTTCCAGTTTACATAGAATCTTAAGAGGACTGTGTATGGTTTGCCTGAGTGATCTCCATCTTTTATACATAACTCTTAATTTGACAGCCTTTTAGATATTGAAAAATATAAGCTTAGACCCATATATTTATCAGTGACCTTAAACAATGAACTAATGAAATACCAGTTTTTAGAGACCTCAAAAATTTTCTCCTAAACATGAGTGACGGACTTAAGATCTTAATGTAGGAGTCAGTTGCAGTATATAAAAAGCTAACACGCTAAATTCACATCCAAGTTCTGCCCCACAAATGTGTGATTATGCATAAACCAATTTTTCCAAGCCGCAATTTTATCATTGATAAGCATAAAAGCTATATTAGTTTGCTAAGGTTATTTCGGAAATAGTACAAATATCACAGTGTCAAACTATAAAACATCAAGCAAATGTATATTATTATTAGATTAGAAATATTTTATACTCAGATTTTTAGTTTTTTAATTGCCTTAGTATCCCTGAATTGCCAGTCCTTGACTGTCCTTGAGATATTTTCAACATCCTTTTCAATTTTTATCATGATCTTATCCTTTCAAGTTCAAATGGATATTGATTATTGTCACTACTTTTCCTTCTGCCATCCTAGTTCAGTGTAGCAGTTTTTAATAAACTTAACATAAATACATATGGAAAGAACCCTTCTTTGGATGTTCTTATTAAAGACAGGAACAAAAAAACAAACAAAAAACAGATTTTTTTCAGCCATCACCTCTCCTGCTTTTGTGACAATCTGGTCTTTGTCCCATGATTAGAGCACTGTTTTTAATAAATTTTATTTTTTATTTTTTTAATGTAAAACTTTGTGGTTTTTTAATTGTTTAATTTTATTTAAATCCGAGTTTTAACATACAGTGTTATAATTTCAGGAGTAGAATTTAGTGATTCATCACTTATTTTTAATAAATGTTAAAAGCCCCATGTTCTTTGGCATTCTGGGTAGGTTGAATAGATTGAGAAAGATTACTTAGAAATAATCGTTATCGGGGCACCTGGGTGGCCCAGTTGATTGAGTGTCCGACTTCAGCTCAGGTCATGATCTCACATTCGTGGGTTCAAGTTGCTCATCGGGTTGTGTGATGACAGCTCAGAGCCTGGAGCTTCTTTTGGATTCTGTGTCTCCCTCTCTCTTTGCCCCTCCCCTGATCATGCTCTGTCTCTCTCTCTCAAAAAATAAAATAAAACATTAAAAAAAGTAAATCAAAAATAAATAGGTTACATTTTTTACATGCTTTGAATTTTTAGATTAGTCATACTTCTTTAGATATCTTTTTAAAAAGGAATAATTATGCTTAAGTTAAATATTTCTAGGTTATATGATAATTTCTATAAAATTATAAAAATGTGGGGGCACCTGGGTGGCTCACTCAGTTAAGCGTCTGACTTCGGCTCAGGTCATGATCTCACAGCTCGTGAGTTCAAGCCCCACATCAGGCTCTGTGCTAACAGCTCAGAGCCTGGAGCCTGCTTCTGATTCTGTGTCTCCCTCTCTCTCTGCCCCTCATCCGCTCATGCTCTGTCTCTCCTTCAAAAATAAATAAATGTTTAAGACTTACAAAAAATGTGAGAAAGCATTATATTCTAACAAGGTTTCATTGTATATATTTATCATTTTGCATAGGAAAATTGGGCTTTTATAGGATATAGTTAACTTTTGCTTGATATTCCTGTGTCAACTGTTTAAACAACAGTTGGAAATAGAAATTACATTGGGATATACTAAGAAAAACTTTATCCATGTCTCTCACTATGTCACTAAAATTGTACTTATATGCTCAGACATGTCAAAACTAAAATGTTAACTTTCAACATAGAAACATTTTCATGAGATTTTGCATTGATTATTTCCTTTCATGAAAAGATTTTATATTTAATAATGTTGAAAAACAGTATTTTTTTTTTAGCACATAAGGAGGCAGCACAGCATTAGAGATGAGAGCACTAAGTCAAAGTACATAAGACCTGAATTTGAATCCCACCCAGGCCCAGTCCTTCCCACTTATCTATAAACCCCATATGTTATTATAAGGATTTATATGGTAACAAATATAAGATGTTCACTCCATGCCTAGCACGTAGGAAAATCTTTAGTAAGCAAACAGTGAACAGTGGGTTTAGGGAATAGCCTTTATAAATGCTAAGACATTATTGTATTCAAAGTAAGCATGATATAATTCATGAGGTGTGTATGAGAAGCTCATTTATTCCACTTTTAATTTATGAAAACATTACTAGTTTTAGAAAGCCCTAAATTTTAGGCAAGATTTATATATATAAATTATATCTGTCCTGTTAAAGGATATAAATAACACTGAGGAATATATATGAAATCAAGTCAAAAATTTTTCTGCAATAGAAATGTAGCTACTAAAATATTTTCACTGACATATCTCACCTATTGGTTATAACAGAGAATTATATGGACACCATAATAAATTTATAATTTTTGAAATAGAAAATTAAAATTTATGTTTATTCCAATGGAAAAAAATGTTACGAATGTGATGATCTTTACTGGACATATTTGCAGTAGCATCCATATTGGGCATTCAGCAAATTGATGTATGCTATGTTGTACCATTAGGGTACAAGGCTAACTTCTAGAAAGTATTTCTGTATCTTTGGGAAAAAATTCATTTGCTCTCTTTAGAAATGGTTTTGTTTTCAGAATGATTGAGTGATACAATCTAAGTCTTCAACCTATTAGGTCTTTTATAAATTCCAAAATAAACTACAGAGCAGTACTTAAAAAGCAGATAGCTCATTTGATGAATTTGACTCTCCCTATATAAGAGTTTCTCTGTACATGCTGTGACTTTATACATTCTACCATTCATACAAGAAGTGTTTAGCACTAGGTATCCAAAATGAACTCTTTCACATTAGGTCCAGCATCCTGCTTCCCAGTGTGCATTAAGCATCAAAGCTTTCTCTCTGAAAATAGGCCCCTTAAAAATTAGTGCTAGTCTGGACTCATCAAATCAAAAATACTTGGCTGTTTGCATCTGTCCTCTCTACTTTATAACAAATTCTTATAAATCGGCTGTCTTCTTGCTTATTATGTATCCACCTATTTACTACAGTTGCAAAAATATTAGAGAAAAACCAAATATCAGCATAGCCACAAAACCTTTAGGACGTTAGAGTCCTCTTTGGACTAACTGTGCTGCCTTTGGCAACCTTTGTTCCTTCTGATGACCGTTAAATATGATTATCAGGTAGCTATGATTTCTTAAGATCTTACCCATAAGTAAGTATAGTCATAATTAAATGTAACACAAAATAATTAAATAATTTTCCCATAGAAGGAAGTTTTTCATCTTAGTCTCAAAAAGCTGGTATGGGGTGCCTGCATGGCTCAGTCAGTTAAGTGTCCAAGTCTTGATTTCTGCTCAGGTCATGGTCTCACAATTTGTGGGTTCATGCCCCACATCAGGCTCTGTGATGACAGTGCAGAGCCTACTTAGGATTCTCTGTCTCCTTCTCTCTCTGTCCCTCCCCCACTCACTATCTCTCTAAAAAATAAATAAATGAAGAAACATTTTTTTAAAACCTAGTATAAAAGCTTTTTAAAAATCTGAACTCCTCTGTGGTTTCTTTCAGTTTGAAGTTTCCTTTTATTTATAAAATTTCATTAATTCATCTATAACTATTCCTTCTTAATTACTCTTTTATCTTGAAATATATATAACATGGAATTTTGAGCTTCCAAGAGAAAATAATTGTAATAGTTATTATTATTGTATAACATTTGTAACTGTCATATATCTGTAGTAATCTTACTTGGATGGGACCCTGTTAGTTTTACAGATTAAATCAAAAACTTCTATAGGAAAAAAAATGAGATTTGCCCTATGAGGTATCAAAGTATGTAAAGCTGTATGGTAGTATTGGCATAGGGATAGATAATTTGAACAGAATACAGAAAAATAGAAACCATGTAAAATTAGAAATTTTGTTCATGAGAATATGCCATTTCAAATCAACGGTGAAAAGATGCTGTTGGAAAAATTTTAAATCATTTAGAATATTCCATATACAAGGTAAATTCCAGGTAGATTAACAAGCTAAGTAAAAAAGAAAGTATTGGAAGAAATAAGATTATTTTTAGTATCTTGGAATGGAAAAGTCTTTGTAATAAAAACACAAAACCCAGAATGCAAACAAGGAAAATATTGATTAACTGATTTAACCATAAAAATTAAAATTCTGTATGAAGAAAGGTACTAAACAAAGATAAAAGACAAATGACAAAAAATAAAATAAGGGATTAGTAGGCAAAATCCATCAAGAATTCCATAATTATGAAAAATATTAACAAGCTAATAGATGGAAAAGTATGTGAACTAGCAGCTCACAAAAGCAGAAATATGTTTAAACATAACAAATCAGGTTCAACCACAGTATTCACTGAAGAAACGCAGATTTAAACAATAATTTTATTTTACCCAGCAAATAGAGAAAAATGTAAATGACAGTTATTACACAGTGTCTGCAAACACATGAATAAACAGGAATAGATATACAGTATTGGTGGGAGTGTAAACTGGCAAATCCTTTTTATAAAGTAATGTAGCAGTATCTAACAGATTAAACTATACATATCCTTTTGAAATTCCAAGTACAGGAATCTGTCCTAAAGAAATACTTGCATATATGTAAACATATGGTAACATATTTGTCCACCTGTCCAATCCTTCACATCTTAAATCACAGCTGTTAAGGCAGCCTCTTTCTCTCTGGTTTCTCTGTCTTCAGTTTTATTCTGCTCTATCCCATCTTTCATACTGCTGTCAGATTATTTTCCTGAAAAGCAAATATGATTCTGGCCCTGCCTACTTAAAGACTTCTCTTTTACTGTTGCCTATAGGTTTTTTATAGTCTTTTCTCCACCGTATTATCAGCAGTCTGCCTCTGTCCTTCACGTTCCTTGTGTTCCAGCCACACTGAATTCCTACCTCAATAAAACAAGCATGCTCAGCCAGCCCTTTTTACAACTCCTAGTCTGCACTCCACATACTCATCATGTATTTATTGAATTTATTGTTCTTTAAGTACTGATGATACAGCAAAGCCCAAGGTCCCCCTGTTTTCTTTTGGGGTTTTTGAAGATAGCAGATTATTGATGGGAAGGTGGAATTGTTGAGTAAAAAAAATATGTATATGCTTAAAATCAAATAATCAAATAATCAAAGTATATATAGAAAATTAAAATAAGTCAATGTGCTAATGAATGGGTGGATCCCTGAGAATAGGATCCTGTGAGAAAATAAATCTTAAGATCTAATGACAAAAAGTATTCTGTCATTGAAAATCAGCAGAAAGATCATCAAAGCAGACAGAACAGTTAGCGCAAAGACCCCAAGGCAGGAATATACTTGGTATGTTTGAAGTAAACAAAATAGTATGCAAAATAAAGGCAATAGTGACAGATGTGGGAAATGTATTATATTAAGTAATGCCAGGCACCACAGCAAACAAACTGACATCTCAGAGACTTAACAAAGGTTTATTTCTTGCTCACATTACACATCTGAGACAGTTTTACAAGAAGGCTCTGCTGGTAGAGATTCCACCATCTTGAACATATGGTTTCCTGAGATCACTGAAACAGGGAAAGAGAAGAATGGAAGAACAGTAACTCTTAACTAAGCTCTGAAGTGATATACACACATCATTTCCTTTTACTTTTATTGGCCAAACCAGTCATAGGGACCGAATCTAACTGTATAAGAGTCTAGGAAATGTATATGGAACAAGCGGAATGTTTGGTGAACACTGTCTCTGCTGCAGACAAGGACCTGATCTTACAGGTTAAAGAGTTTTAAGTGTGTGAGGCACCTGGGTGGCTCAGTCGATGGAGTATCTGACTTCGGCTCAGGTCACGATCTCACGGTTCATGGGTTCGAGCCTCATGTTGGGCTCTGTGCTGACAACTCAGAGCCTGGAGCCTGCTTCGGATTCTGTGTCTCTTCTCCCTGCTTCTGCTCCACCCCAGCGTGCACTTGCTCGCTCGCTCTCTCTCAAAAATATTTAAGAAAAAAAAAAAAAAGAATTCTAAGTGTGAATGAAGGTCAGTGGTCAGTTTTGAAAAATGTTACCTGACCAGATTTCTTTTTTTTTAAGATTACTCTGGCTACTGGGTAGAAAATGGAAATGACTAAAAAAGCTAGAGAAAAAATTTAAGGCTATTGCAAGATTCTTGTTAAGAGATAGTGGTGGCTTTAGGGTACCTGGCTGGTTCAGTCGGTAAAGTATGCAGCTCTTGATCTCAGGGTTGTGAGTTCGAGCCCCACATTGGGTGCAGAGATTACTTAAAAAGCGAGAGAGATAATGGTGGCTTAGACTAAGAAGAAAGAGAAAGGTGAATTCATTGGGAGTTTTTATTTTTTTAAGAGGTAATAGAAGGTGCTGATGGATTGGTTATGAAATATGAAGAAAAAGATAAGAATCAAGGATGATTCTAGAGGTAGCTTGTACATGCAATTTCTTTGTAGGAATGTCCTTTCCCAATTCCCGACCTGAAAAAGTTTTCTTCCTTCCAGACCCAACTCAAATGTCATTTTTTCTGTAGGACATTTCTAATTCCCCTGACAGATCAAGTCTTTCCTTTTTCTGTACTCCCATACTGTTTTTTTTCAAGTTTATTTATTTATTTTAGAGAGAGAGAGAGCAAGCACAAGTAGGGGAGGAACAGAGAGAGAGGGGAAGAGAGAGAGAATCTCAAGCAGGCTCTGTACTGTCAGCACAGAGCCCAATGTGGGGCTCAAACCCACGAACTGTGAGATCATGACCTGAGCCGAAACCAAGAGTCAGATACTTAACCAACTGAATCACCCAGGCGTTCCCATACTGTTCTTCTTTATGACACTTCTTGAATTGTAGTATGACTGTCATTTACATGCATTTCTTCTGCAAGACCATGAGCTAACATCTTGCCTGGCCTATAGTCAGTCAATAAAATTGTATTGAATGAATGAATGAATATACAGTATATAATATTTTCATCAGAAAAATATTTTCTTTAGAAAATATTACATAATGTAAATAAATTCATTCTATACAATTTCATTGATATATACACATATGTGTGTATACATATATATGAATATATGTGAATATATATATATATATATATATATATATATATATTACACAGTGTTTGAAGCCTAAGGAGTTTTCATGAGTCTTTAAAACATTATTCTTGGCTATATATCTGTAATGTTTGGCTGCCATAACTGCTTTTTTTTTTTTTTAATAGAATGAGAGGCAGCTGCAGGTACTGGCAGATTACAAAATGCGTAATTACTAAAAGTAACTGAAGCATATTATAGTATAATTCAACAGAAAAAAAAAAACATCTGGCACATGCTATGTTAATTTGTCATAAGAGAGTTTCAAAGAAAGCACTTGCTGCAGCTGGCAGATCCATCATTTTCCTGAAACGAATAGTACACCTTTTGTTTTTAATTCTCTCGTATAATATAGACTAGAGCCTTATGTGATTTAATCTTTAGTCATCACTAAAGGATTTCAGGCATTGAGGAAATTTCCCCTGTGCTGTATCAACTAAAATATACATGGCTTATTCTTATCTTAAAACTGTGCCTCAATAATAACAGAATGATCTGAGCAATTATAGTAATTGATTATAATGCCTAAGAAATTGGCCTAAATTTCAAGCTCCCATTTCATAAGGAACCATACTTCTCTCTTTTTTTTATTTAAAGCATTTATGGTGTTTTCAAAGAAACTCATGCATTGTAGGGAAAACTTTGCTGTTATCCTCATAAGCATACTTTTCAGTTATTATATATGCCAGTGATACTAAGAATTGAAGCACATTTTGAGTAGAAATTCTTCCTTTCAACATGTGCTAGGTAGGATATCCATTTCTGTGACAGAAACAAACAGAAAAGGGTTAATTATTATAAAACAGGTTCTAGTGCCGACCTTTTTGAAATAATCTGTATTTCCAAATCTCTGCTGAGCATGTCCATAGGTACCTCAAACTCAATACATTTAAATATATTTCACTCCTAACCCAAGTTTTTATTTCATCCTGTATTTCCCATTCCATGACTGATAATATGTACCCATTTGCTCAAACAAAACACCAGAAGTCATCCTGAACTTCTTCTCCTCACACCCCTGAATCAATTATTACTAATTCTACTTCCTAAATATCTCCTGAATCTGTCCATTCCCGACTAATAGTTTAGGCTATCAACATTGCTCACCTGGATTACTGCTATAACCCTTAATTTACCACAGTCATGTCTCCTAACCTACTTTTTCTTGCTGTAATCAGCATATTTTCTGATATTCAAATCCAGTCATGTGACATCTCTTCTTAAAGTACTTCAGTGCCTCCCCAGTGTATTAATAATAAAGTCTAAACTTACTGTCAAGACATAGAAGATCCTTTGCAATCTGTATTTCCTGTGTTTCCAGCTTTTCCTCTCTTACTCCCATTTCCACCTCCTAGTAACACTCTATGCCTTGCACACACGGAACTCCTTTCAGTTCCCTGAATTTATTATCCTTTCTTACTGCCTGGCCTTCACACATGGATTTGATTGTAACACTCTTCCTTTCCTTACTCTGCTTTTGTCCATCTAACTTCTGTTTCTCTTTCATACATCAGCTTAAAAGCCTACTTCCTCTGGAGAGACAGCTCTAATCCCCTAATCATCCCTACACATTCCCATAGCACTTTTTATAGCATTTACTACCTATATTATAAAGTAGGGGCTTTTCAGTATTTAGTAGTTTATAAATTTCACTATGGCAGTAACTGGATCTTGTTCCTCCTTGTCTCCCTAGCACTTAGCATAATATATGGAATGTGACAGGCATTAATTTCAGTATTTGTTGAATGAATGAACTTTATATTCCCTCTATCTTATCCTAAGTTCAGGACTTAAAATTAGATGTTGTGAAGAAAATTCACATAATACTTTGTAACTTTGAGTTCCTTATTCAAATAACTTCTTAAAATAAGCTTCCTGTGAATGATTTTTGTACATAAAGCTCTATCTCACACTCACTTCCCTAGTAGTAATCTCCCAAATTTAATATACCATTTGGTAGCTACTTTGAAAAGGCAAAATACAGTGTATTAGAAATGTTATCATTGAATGTACTGGTTAACTGATTCTGTGGGGTTACCTAAAATTTGCCTAGGCTAAAAATCACCCTGTATGTTCAAGGCATTAATCTAAGCCTTGTGAATATAGTTCCTCTTTTAGAGCTTTCATTTTAATGAGAAGAGACAAATAGTCAAGAGGTAAGCCAACAAATAAGATAATTTTAGATGTTTTAAGTGGTATGAAGAAAACAGGTCAATATGATAGACAGTAACTGGGACGAGGCGGGACCTGAAAGGACTGCACAATTTTTTAAAAAGTGGTCGGAAAAGCTGGCGTTTTAAACCAAGGCCTGAATTGTAGAAATAAACCAACTATACAAAAAAGCCAGGAAAATATTCCAGGCAGAGGGAAGAATAGGAAGTACAAAGCTCTAGAATTAAGAGGAGTTGACCATGTAAATAAAGTATGGTCAAGAAAAAGAGAAGCTATAACATTGAGGAACCAAGGCATGGATTAGATCATGAGAATCTTGTAGGGCGTTTTAAGTAAAATATTCTTACTTTAAGTAAAATATTTAAGACTATTTTAAGTTAAAAGAAATACAGGAGTGGGAAATCATTGGAGAATTTTAAACATCCTTAGATCTTTGAAAGAACACTTTAGCTATTGTGTAGAAAATACAGACGTGGCAAAAATTGAGTCAGGGAGACAAGATACTAGATTATTACAGAATTCCAGGCAATAGATAATAGTAGCTTAGAGCAGAGTGTTGTCAAATGGAAATGGAGAGAAGTGGACAGTTATAAAATCTATTAGGAAGGTAGGACAAAACTTATTTGTTAAGTCAAATATAGGTAATGAGGAAAAGGAGGAGTCAAAGATGATGTCTTAGCGTAGACTTGAACATCTCAGTAGACGGTGAGGCCTTTTACTGGGAAGGAGAAAACTTGGGATGGTATAGATAAGAGGTAGTTTCCATTTTGGACAGGTTACATATGAGGTGCTCATTAACATTCCTTTATGGTCATAGAATAGATGAGATCACTTAGGGGGATTGTGCAGATAGGGAAGGAAAGAACTTGGGAGTATGACCAAGAGTGCTCTACTATATCTAAAGCTGGCCTGTCTGCTTTAACTTGTGGTATTTTTAGTTAACTGAATGAGATTTGAAACCGTATGATGAATTTCCTTTTTTAGTAGTCAGGTCTTTTGAAGCCATACAAAAAGTTGAGATCACAATCTTTGTAATTACTAACCATTTTGCCACATACTTAGGATTAAATTTTTTTTACAGAATCTTCATTTTGCCTTTTAGGTTTTGATACTATATGATGCCACAGATATGCTTTACTAATATCTTTTGTAATTGATTGGGCTTAAGATATGAGGCAGTGTGACTTAATTGAGAGAAGATTTTGATTAAAGACTGAGTGTGAACCCCGTGTTTTCATTGTCACTGCATGACCTTAGGAACATTAAATCATTTGAGTCTTAATTCCTTTACTTAGAAGATGAGAATAATAACTACTTTGCAAGCTTAAAGTAATAATAAAGTACTGTAGTAAAGTTAAGGTACAGTAGCAAACTCTCTTGGCTGATGTCCACTTAATCTTATAACAACATTAACCTGTGAACTAAATTTCTGTGCAAAGAATTCTGACCAGTGTCCAAAGCATTCTCCATGCCCTTGCTTTAATTGACTTCACTCTCGTGTTGTTATCTGTCACTTGCTTTACAAGTGTCCCTATGTTTGCTCCCAAACCAGGTTATGCCAGTTGTACTTGTATTAGAAATACATAATAAAACAGTGATACGTGACTACAGAAAAAGTTATTATTTCTTTCAAAACTGAATTGTATACTTTGGAGAATTTGCTGTTGAAATACATTTGGACAAGCAACTCTAAAAGAATAGAGGGAATACTATAACGATTTAGAGAATTCTGTATTTGGATTGCTTGCCAAGTGCCTTTGAATGCTTGAACCACATTTATGAAGCCAGAAGTGGAAATAGTTATAGATGATACATTATAGATGTGGTTTTTGTAAGAAAGACATTCAACGTTGAAACACTCCAATCAGTGTGGTCATACTTTAAAACATAGAGATCTAAAAACAAAAACAAAAAAACAAAAAAACAAAACATTTTGTATATTCTAGACTAGAGGTCCAGACAAAATCCTTATCCTTCCTTGGGCCTCAGACCTCTTAAAAATTCAGGAAATCTATGGATCCTCTTCCCAGAAAAGATAAACACACAAGATCTTGCAGATAGTTTCAGGGTGCTTGTGAACATACATATATATAGCCTGTCTGTGGACCACAGATGGAGAACCTTTGCCTTAGTTCCCACTTTCCACCCACTTTCACCTCAAATTGATGAATTTGAGACTTTATCAATGTTGATTATAATATTTTATGGAATATTTTGTGGAAAAGCACTGAATGTTTTCTTAATAGATACAGCATTTATTTGCTAAATTATTTTGTAAGATTTTACTTACACAGAGGCAGTAAATGAATTATATTTTACAATGTATTTTCTAAATTACATTTTGTAGGCATGACTAGGATTTTCCGTCACATATTAATTATATAAGTGAACTGAAAGTAGTTAGGACACCGATGGGCTAAGCAGTTCCCAGTGTTATAAGGAATTCCTCATTCACATACTCTTACATTAAAATTGGCAGAAGATAGGGTCACCTGGGTTGCTCAATCATTTGAGCGTCTGACTCTTGATTTCAGCTCAGGTCATGATCTGTGGGGTCAGGAGATCAAGTCCCACATCAGGTTCCACACTGAGCATGAGGCCTGCTTAAGATTCTCTCTGCCCCTCCCTCAAGCATACATGCACAGGCGCTCTCTCTAAAAAAAGAAAAAAAAAATTGGTAGAGAACAATAATTTTACCTTAAATCTTATAACATATTGTGTAATATGCTAGAAATTATATAGAGAAATTGCGTACAACTTCATTTAAATTATTTAATTAGCATAAAATATTCTTTAAGTGCCATAATGTCATACAGAAATGAAATGTCATCTGTCTCTTTACTTTCTGGCAGGCTACACTTAAATCATCCCTGATAGGTAGGAATGTTTCTGTTGTTAAAGATTTCCAATGAAGAGATTATATAGCTGTACTTGGTGAGTGTTTCAAGTGTAAATACCACTGTGAAACTCTGAAGTCTTATTTTATGTTTATCCTAAATCACTAATGATATAGGGAACTTTCAATTATGTTCTCTAATGAAGAGAAAATTCTCATAGATAATACATTGAGTTAGATCATCCTCCCACATCTTTCCTTTATCCCTGAGTGAAATATCCTGACAAAGAAATAAGGAGTTGCTGAAGACTGACAGGCAGACTCTAGGAGGTCTCAGGGGATAGAGTTGGCAAAACCACTTTTCTCTCCACCCTTTAATACCTTCTAAAATTTCAATCAGAAGTGAGATTGAAGGAAATGCATAACTGAAAAATAACCTTTTCTTAGGCACTTCGAATCCTTTGTTAGAAAGAACTAGAATATAAATAAATCTAAATAAATAAAAATAACCTTTATCTAAAAATATGTTTTGTGGTAGATTCTTCAGTAAATGTTTGTTGAACAAATAAGGAATAAAATTTTCTAACTGCCAGGTTTTCTACAGAAATTTAGCCATAAATCACATTTTTATTGATACCCTGTATGTAAAGCACTGTGGTAAATACTATGGAAACTAAAAACAATCCCCTCTTTAAACGTTTCCCATTATACTTGGGGAAGTGTGTGTGTATACATACATGTTATGTATGCTTACACATATAAATGATTTGCATAATAGAGAATTGCTAAATGTCTTGTAACATAAAAGTATCAAAGCTTTAATTTGAGAAGAGAACTGTCTGGATTAAAATGAACTGAAAAGGAGGTATAGAAAGAGAAGGGGGCAAAGGTGGAATCTTAAGAGTTTAAAGGGAAATCTAAACAAAGGATACAGAAAATAACATAAACATGAGTCTAAAGGTGTTACATATATGGCTTGTATGTGAGACAGTGAGAACCTAACTGAAGTAGAAGATTCCTATTGGAGATAAGGTTGGAAAGATAGTATACAAAATTTTGGGGGATTTTGAATGCCACTCTCAGGAATTGGATTATTTTGTCCAATAACAGAAAGCCACTGGAAGTTATTATTTAAGGAAGTAAATTATAAAAGTGACTTAGAGAAATACATTCATGATGTGTGGGTTAGACAAGGAAAACCACTATATTGAGTGCTTTTTGTGCAATGTGATGTACTTTGCAAAATTTTTTCACTTGATATTGAGAAGCCTGAGCATTTGGCTTTTGTAATAAATCTAAAAATTAAGTTATAAGAACTTGAGTTGTGATGCTAAGGCTCTATAAAAATGAAGAACGGATACAAGAGACATTGCAAAGGAAGAGTCTCTTTAGGGAGTCTCTTTAGGGGCAAACTAGATGTTGCATTTAAGAGAAGATAAGAAATAGAGTTGAGGTGGTTTAACGTAGGCAATGAGGGCAAGGATGTCACTGATATAAAAATTTAGTGTCAAGGGGCACCTGGGTGGCTCATTTGGTTAAGCATCCCGTCTCTTGGTTTCAGCTCAGATCACAATTTCAGTGTCATGAGTTCAAGTCCCACATTGGGCTCTGTGCTGACAGAGTGGAATCTACTTGGTATTCTCTCTCTCCCTTTCTCTCTGACCCTTCCCTGCTCTCTCTCTCTCTCTCTTTCAGAATAAATAAATAAACTTTAAAAAAATTGTTAATTGAGTGGCAAGATGAGAAGTAGGTTTTCAGGGAAAAATCAAAAAGTTTGATATTAGGCATGTTAAATTTGAATATAACATTTTAGGGAAGAAGTCAGAAATAAAGCTATATAATGTGTTAGGTTTTTAAGTGAATTTATAAATATTTATATTCCTAGGATGTCTAGTGCCCAAACTCACACATATATATTCTTTCACATATTCATTCAGCTAACATTTAGCAATTGCCTGCCATGTTGCAGTGTAGGGGAGTGGTTAAGAACACAGACCTTGGAACAAAAGGGCCCAGTTTTTGAATCCTGACTCTACAATTGGACTAGCTATATGACCTAACTTTATTTTTAAATTTCTCATTTGTTTAAATTTTATTTTATTTTATTTAAATTTATTGTTAAAATTCTCATGTGTTTAAATTTTCTCATTTGTAAAACTGGGGATCTCATAGGGTTATCAAGAAAACCAAATAAGTTAATTGAAATAAAACACCCAAAGTGCCTGGCATATAGTAAGCACTATGAAAGTGTTTGCTGTTCTTATCACCATCATCTTCACTATTACTTGCCAAGCTCTGTTGAATACCAGATTGTAAGGATACAGAGATGAATAACAAACTTGCTCACCATCCAGTGGGGGTTACAGACCTTGGTGCACAACAGAATAAGTATTTACATGGATTTAAAATAACTTAAAGTTAATAATTTGATCTTTGTGGTCCTAAATTTTGTGAAAAATCACTATTTAATAGTATTTGTTAGAAATTATTACTATCATATAAATTATGTTTTTTTTATTTTTTTCAATGTTTATTTTTGAGAGAGAGAAGAGCACGAGTGGAGACTATCCTATAAATTGTCATGCGTAAGTGGTTTAGGCATCAAGTTATGCAGAAGGTATTTTCTGAAAAGGTTTTATATAAACTGAATGTTGGCTAACTTTATAAATGGGATCACTGTATCATTTTAATCTCAGTATTACTCAAAGGTTATTTCTCATCAGCACTAAGGTGCATAATTTTACCTGTAATTAATTTGGCCTAGAAGACCAGCCACGTTGGTCATTTTGCCTCTCTTTGTTATATCATGTTGAGGAGCAGCAGTAATTTTAAGCTACACAAGGTACTTTTTGCACAGTGATTTATTCTACATTATTATTACCAAAATATAGCAAAGATAAAACATTTGGGTTTGTCTGTCATAGAATCCATGATAGATACTCAGTCTTCTTCCTCATTGTCAGTGTTCTATATGGATGAAGCCACTGAGTTAGAATAAGGCATTTCCCTCTGAGTTCTATTATGGCAACAGCTATGTGTTGCTCTTGGCCCATAGTGTTCAGTAAATATTTGTGGAATTGATTTGTGGGTGACATTATTTTTTGTTCTCTCCTATGTATTTATAACAGATTGCTTGCTCAAGATTTTAACAACTATTCATTCAAATGTAGGACATCTGAGGGGCTTACCAAGTTTTTACACCATGCAGCTCATTTGGAAAAACTTTAAAGCTGAAGTTATTTTAGAAGTGTTAATTTGTTGATTTATTTAAGCAGAAGTAAGGTCAAAGATAAAAACTAGTCCTGAATTAACAGAGTATTTTAATACTCAGAAATTTATTTGGTCTTTTAAAAAAAATTGTTTTTAATGTTTTATTTTTGAGAGAGACAGAGACAGTGTGAACGGGGGAGGGACTGAGAGACCGGGAGACACAGAATCTGAAGCAGGCTCCAGGCTCCAAGCTGTCAGCACAGAGCCCAATGTGGGACTCAAACTTATGAACCATGATATCATGACCTGAGCTGAAGTCGGCCACTCAACCGACTGAGCCACCCAGGAACCCCTAAAATTATTTTTGAGACTACATTGTATCTACTTTTTTTATGTTATGTGTATGTTTGTTTGTTTGTTTGTTTGTTTATGGAGGAGAGAGAGAGAAAACGAGTGGGCGGAGGGGCAGAAAGAATCCCAAGCAGGCTCTACTCTGTCAGCACAGAGCCCAATGCGGTGCTTGAACTCACGAACCGTGAGATCATGACCTGAGCTGAAATCAAGAGTCAGACACTGAACCAACTGAGGCACCCAGGTACTCCCATTGTACCTACTTCTAAATTGAGACTCTTGAACAAAATACCTTTGGCCAAAAGTAAAACAATGCTTATATGTTGGATTAAAAACAGAAAAGAAAAAAGACAGCCAGCACAATGCATAGGATAAACACAGCTATTAAAGCATAAAGGATATGAATATATAAAGTATAGCGCATATACAACCAAAACATAAATACCAATCCTGAATATACTACACTGAAATGATGTTGGAGTGATTAACATTACCTTCAATTTCCAAGAACTGAATTCCTCTAAGAAGCACTGTATATGAATCCTAAAAATGCATACTCTAGCTAAGAATCACGATACCTTATGAGATTTTACAGTACCAAATACTGTATCTGTTTAACGTGGATATATATTCATTTTAATGCCAAATAATACCTCAAGATAATAATGTTGAAGACACTTGAGCGCTTTCTGAATATACGTGTGTGGGTTTTTTCCGCTTTTGGTGGTAAAATATACATAAAATTTAACATTTTAACATTTTTTTAGTTGTAATAAAATGCACATAAAATTTACCATCTTAGTCATTTTTAGGTGTACAGTTCAATAGTGTCCAGGGTATTCACATTGTTGTACAGCCAGTCTCCAGAATACATGTGCATTTTATAAAGTAAGGAGTCCTGTAAAATATAGTCTATTAATCACAGACCTTATTTTGCACATAAGATAATTTTGTTCAAAACATGAGCATATATCTCACTAAAAAGGATTCTTTTTTATTACATTTTTGAACAATTATATTAATGGCTTTGGTTGGGGGGATGTCTCTTGATTAATAGGAGTGAGCTGAGTCGACAGAAACTTCATACCCAAGAGCTGCTTTCTCAGCTGGAAATGGCAAATGAAAAGGTAGTTGAGGTAAGATAATGACTCTCCCGGGAAGTACTTTCTGCTGCAGCTTGATACACATGTTATAGAATTTTACCTGAGCCAACTCCAAATTAATTCTACTTGGAAATGACCATACAGATGTGAGTATTCCTTGTAGAGAAATCATCCATAACCCTAAAAGTCCACATTTTATAATGTGAATAAAAGCTTTGCAAGTCAGTGATTCATCATATGTAAATGACAAAAGGTAGAGCTCTTATTTCATTTTCACCAATATAACTTGTGCAGTGTTGCAGAAAATGTGTTAAGATCCCCTTCATTTCTAAGCATGTCTAAGATTATATTTGTTAGCCCATTCCTCTTATTTTGTTTTAATCCAGCACAAAAGATATGTAGTAATTACTTTTGCCTACTGGAATACATTAAAATACTCCTTTAGATTAATGCTTTATTTTTTTTTTTAATGTTTATTTTAGAGAGACAGAGAGAGCACAAACAGAGGAAGGGCAGAGAGAGAAGGAGACACAGAATCCAAAGCAGCCTCCAGGTTCTGAGCTGTCAGCACAGAGCCCAGTGCACGGGTAGAACTCACCAGCTGTGAGATCATGACCTGAGCTGAAGTCAGCCGCTTAACCAACTAAGCCACCCAGCCACTCCTAAATTAATTAATGCTTTAGAGCTAAATGCAGCAAAAGTTCACCATTTTTCTCTTTGAATCTTTAAAAAAAAAAAGTTAACAATTCTAGATTATGATTAGAGCTTTCTAAAACTCTAGTTCTTCATTTGATGTTCTAATGTCAAATGTATTTGTTGGAATTTCATCAATAGGCTATTATGGTCTGCTGTATTTTTGTGGCCATCTATAAAAGTCACAGTGAAATAATTACTCTCAAGTTTCAAAGCATTATAAATTGATATGAGCCATTTAGGAAACAAACAATAGCCATTAAAATACTTACTGTAGTTTTTGGGGCGCCTGGGTGGCTCGATCGGTTAAGCGTCCTACTTCAGCTCAGGTCATGATCTCACGGTCCGTGAGTTCGAGCCCCGTGTCGGGCTCTGTGCTGACCGCTCAGAGCCTGGAGCCTTTTTCAGATTCTGTGTCTCCCTCTCTCTCTGCCCCTCCCCTGTTCATGCTCTGTCTCTCTCTGTCTCAAAAATAAATAAACGTTAAAAAAAAATACTTACTGTAGTTTTTTACTTCCAGCAATCTGTACTTAAGGAAATAATTTAAAATATGAAAAAAATAAATGCAGATATTCAACACAATAATGTTAATAATATTAGAAGATCAAAAGCAACCAAAATGATCAGTTAAAAAAGAACAGTTGCATATATTATGATTTACCTAATCTAGACTGTGCCTTAACCATGGAAAATGTATGGTTAAGCATGGAAAAATGCATATTATATGTAGTCTGATGATAACCTATGAAAATGATTATTAGAGATGATGGGATTTTTTCCCCCAAGTTTTTTCTAGTGTTAATGATATACCTTTTAAATTTAAGAGTATATATTTAAGTATCTTGGTAAATTGAAACAGCCAATATGGTTCTCTTCATAAAATTTCATTTTGCTTTTGGGCACAATAAAATATATAATAAGCTCATTTTAGCAATATATTGTTATTTCAGCACTTTTTATTACTAGACATGACATTCACTGTTATCACTTATATGTTAGGGTCTGGGAACGATGTAGTTCTTCATAGAAAATGTGTTTTTCTTACTATTCCTGATTAGACTGGTATTACTCTCTCAATTTAGACAGGTGCCAGAAAACTACATAACAATTCTAGTTGTACAAAACTTTTCTTTTTTCAGGCTAGTAGGTATGGAGAGCACTAGTACATTTTTTTAATTGATAATTTCTTTGAACTTGTCTGCCTGACAGCATATTATGACAGATTTATATTCATGATGTCCGTATAGTTTCCTGAGGTAGCTCTAACAAATATTACAAACTTGATGGTTTAAACAACAGAAATGTATTGTCTCACAATTCTGAAGGCCAAAAGTACAAAATCAAGAAGTCAACAGGATGGGTTCCCTCTGAGGGTTCTGAGGAAGAATCTTCCATGCTTCTCTCTTACCTTCTGGTGGCTTCCAGAATTGCTTGGCTTGTAGATGGTGTTCTCCTTGTGTCTTCCTGCAGTCTTCCCCTTGTACATGTCCATGTACAAATTTTCCCTTTTTATGAAGATACTTGGCATATTGGATTAGGATCCACCCTAAAAACCTTAAAACCTCACTTTAATCATCAGCAAAGACCCTATTTCTTTTTTTTTTTTTAATTTATTTTGAGAGAGAGTCCATACATGAGCAGGGGAGGGGAGAGGAAGGGGAAAGGTAGGGGAGAGGGAGAGGAGAAGGAGAGGAGAGGAGATCACCAAGCAAGCTCCATGCTTAACATGGAGTTTTACATGGGACTCAGTCTCAAAACCGTGAGATCATGACCTGAGCCAAAATCAAGAGTTGGGCACTTAACCAACTGAGCCACCCATTCCTTGAATTTTAAGTGAACTTTAAGAATGGCAATGTCTCAGGGCATCTGGGTGGCTCAGTTGGTTAAACGTTGGATTTTGGCTCAGGTCATGATCTCACAGTTCATGAGTTTGAGCCCTGCATCAAGCTCTGTGGTGACAGTTCAGAGTCTGGAGCCTGCTTGGGATTCTGTGTCTGCCTCTCTCTCTGCCTCTCCCCTGCTCGAACTCTCTCTCTCTCTTTCTCTCTCTCCCTCTCAAAAATAAATAAACATTTAAAAAAAGTAAAAGAATGGCAATGTCGCAGTGTCTCTAGAAGCTTGCTGTAGCATAGTAGTTACTTTTTACTTTGAGAGAGACAGTATGAATGGGGGAAGGGCAGAGAGTGGGGGGAGAGAGAGAATCCCAAGCAGGTTCTGCACTGTCAGCGCAGAGCCCAATAAGGGCTTGAACCCATGAAACTGCGAGATCGTGACCTGAGCCCAAATGGAGTCAGATGCTTAACCGACTGAGCCACCCAGGTGCCCCTGTAGCATAGTAGTCCTAAATGCACCAGCAAACAGCATCAACACCAACTAAGAACTTGGTAGGAGTACATATTCTCACAACTCATCCCATCCTACTGAAGTTTTAGTTGTGAGGCCCAACAGCCTGTGTTTTCAAACTCCAGGTGATTCTGAAGCAGTGATCTAGCGTCTCAAGGGTAATGTCATATATTGAAAGTCTTGTTCTTAACCTCTGATTCACTTTCTTTGGTAACATGTAGAGGGGGAAAGGAACAATTCAGTCAAAGTATAATTTTAAAAACTATTAATGTGGGGGCGCCTGGGTGGCGCAGTCGGTTGGGCGTCCGACTTCAGCCAGGTCACGATCTCGCGGTCCCTGAGTTCAAGCCCCACGTCGGGCTCTGGGCTGATGGCTCAGAGCCTGGAGCCTGTTTCCGATTCTGTGTCTCCCTCTCTCCCTGCCCCTCGCCCGTTCATGCTCTGTCCCTCTCTGTCCCAAAAATAAATAAACGTTGAAAAAAAAAATATTAATGTGGAGATCTATCTTTGCATTTTATAAGGGGTAAAATGATATTCAGATTTTTATCCAAATCAGCCAGGAGAAGGTCAAACTTTCACTCTTCACAGATGACATGATACTTTATATGGAAAACCCAAAAGATTCCACCAAAAAACTGCTAGAATTGATTCATGAATTCAACAAAGTTGCAGGATATAAAATCAACTCACAGAAATCGGTTGCATTCCTATACACCAACAATGAAGCGACAGAAAGAGAGATCAAGGAATCGATCCGATTTACAGTTGCACCAAAAACCATAAAATACCTAGGAATAAATCTAACCAAAGAGGTGAAAAATCTATACACTGAAAACTATAGAAAGCTTATGAAAGAAATTGAGGAAGATACAAACAAATGGAAGAAGATTCCATGCTCCTGGATAGGAAGAACAAATATTTTTAAAATGTCGATACTACCCAAAGCAATCTACATATTCAATGCAATCCCTATCAAAATAACACCAGCATTCTTCACAGAGCTAGAACAAACAATCCTAAAATTTGTATGCAACCAGAAAAGACCCCGAATAGCCAAAGCAATCTTGAAAAAGAAAACCAAAGTAGGAGGCATCACAATCCCAGACTTCAAGCTATACTACAAAGCTGTAATCATCAAGGTACTGGCACAAGAACAGACACTCAGATCAATGGAAGAGAATAGAGAACCCAGAAATGGACCCACAAACATATGGCCAAATAATCTTCAACAAAGCGGGAAAGGATATCCAATAGAATAAAGACAGTCTGTTCAGCAACTAGTGCTGGGAAAACTGGACAGCGATATGCAGAAGAATGAACCTGGACCACTTTCTTACACCATACACAAAAATAAACTCAAAATGGATGAAAGACCTCAATGTAAGACAGGAAGCCATCAAAATCCTCGAGGAGAAAGCAGGTAAAAACCTCTTTGATCTTGTCCACAGCAACTTCTTATTCAACATGTCTCTGGAGGCAAGGGAAACAAAAGCAAAAATGAACTACTGGGACCTCATCAAAATAAAAAGCTTCTGCACAGCAAAGGAAACAATCAGCAAAACTAAAAGGCAACCAACAGAATGGGAGAAGATATTTGCAAATGACATATCAGAGAAAGGGTTAGTATCCAAAATCTATAAAGAACTTATCAAACTCAACACCCAAAAAACAAATAATCCAATGAAGAAATGGGCAAAAGACACGAATAGACACTTCTCCAAAGAAGACATCCAGATGGCCAACTGAAACATGAAAAAGTGCTCAACATCACTCATCATCAGGGAAATACAAATCAAAACCACAATGAGATGCCACCTTATACCTGTCAGAATGGCTAACATTAACAACTCAGGCAACAACAGATGTTGGCGAGGATGAGGAGAAAGAGGATCTCTTTTTCATTGTTGGTGGGAATGCAAGCTGGTGCAGCCACTCTGGAAAACAGTATGGAGGTTCCTCAAAATAAAAATAGAACTACCCTTCAACCCAGCAATTGCACTATTAAGCATTTATCCAAGGGATACAGGGATGCTGTTTCGAAGGAACACATGCACCCCCATGTTTATAGCAGCACTATCAACAATAGCCAAAGTATGGAAAGAGCCCAAATGTCCATCGATGGATGAATGGATAAAGAAGAAGTGGTATATGTATACAATGGAGTATTACTCGGCAATGAAAAAGAATGAACTCGTGCCATTTGCAACTACGTGGATGGAACTGGAGGGTATTATGCTAAGTGAAATTAGTCAGAAAAAGACAAAAATCATATGATTTCACTCATATGAGGACTTTAAGAGACAAAACAGATGAACATAAGGGAAGGGAAACAAAAATAATATGAAAACAGGGATAAAACAGAAGAGACTCATAAATATGGGGAACAAACTGAGGGTTACTAGAGGGGGTGTGGGAGGGGGGATGGGCTAAATGGGTAAGGGGCACTTAAGAATCTACTCCTGAAATCATTGTTGCACTATATGCTAAGTAACTTGGATATAAATTTTAAAAAATAAAAAATGATATTCAGATTTTGTATTGATAATTCCACAAAACCTTTCAATGTCACATACGGATTTTTAACTTGTTTACTTTATATTTCCCCTTAACAGAATGAAAAACTAATTCTAGAGCATCAAGAAAAAGCCAACAGACTTCAAAGGCGTCTAAGTCAGGCAGAACAGAGGGCGGCTTCAGCTTCCCAGCAGGTAGGGAGCTTCCTCATTATCCCTGGTTAGTAAATAGTCTGAGTAGATCAAAGATAAGTAAAGTTCCTCAAAAGCTCCCAGAGAACTAGTAGTTTTATTTTTACTTGATTACACTGTTTAAAATTAGTCTTTTTAATGTTTGAGATTGAAATAATAAACTTTAAAAACAGAAATAAACATGGTCTCCTAAACTGACACCAAAATCTAGACCTCTGCTGCCAGATTGGTAGCCACTAGGCCTAAGCAGCTGTTTTAATTTAAATTAATTATTAAAATTTAAAAAATTACAATTTGAAAACCTCATTAACACTGGCTGGATTTCAGATGCCCCTGTGTAACTATGGTTCTCATATTGGACAGCATAAATGGAACTCAATGATCACAAAAAGTTCTCTTGGACAGCACTGTTCTAGAATTTTGTTCTAAGCATGTATCACTGACAGATTTGTAAGTAGAAAACATCACTTTGAGTGTAATGCTTCAAACTGCAGTAACTTTGTTCTTATTGTAGTTTTAAATGGAAAATTTTACTTGGCCTATAGGTTACCTTCATTTAATGTGCATTTGTATATAACCATATAAATCTAAAATACTGTCTGAAAGTTATCCATTGGGAAATAGACTAGAAATGCAGAACATCAATAAAATACAAAGGGGTAATTACTCATAATTTATGCACATCATATAAAGGAAATGCACCATTTGTTCTAAAGTAGGAGCAATAGTACCTCCTATTAGGAACAATGTGAGATCATTTAGTGATTATAAAGATAGGCTGGAAACCGTTTAGATAGATAGATGGATAGATATAGATAGGCAGAGAAACCAAGTTACTACATTATTAATTACATTTGTTTATAAAAACTGTTTCAATCAGGGGTGCCTGGGTGGCTCAGTCAGTTAAGCGTCCGACTTCAGCTCAGGTTTGATCTCATGGTTTGTGAGTTCGAGCCCCACATTGGGCTCTGTGCTGACAGCTCGGAGCCTGAAGCCTGCTTCGGATTCTGTGTCTCCCTCTCTCTGTTCCTCCCCGACTGACTGACTCTCTCTCTCTCTCTCTCTCTCTCAAAAATAAAGATTAAAAAAATTTTTTTAAACTGTTTCAATCAAAATTAATATTATGTACAGATATTACAGCATTTCATAATAGTAAAGCAGCTCTAAATACTCATTGAATTCAGTTTATGTATGTGATATTTGTAGATTTTTTTTTAATCTACTTCTGATTTGAACATGGCATGTCATTTAAGAAAATGCAGTAATTTGCCCTTCTGTTCTCCTCCCTCTCGAAAGTAATTAGAGGGGCGCCTGGGTGGCTCAGTCAGTTAAGCGTCCGACTTCGGCTCAGGTCATGATCTCACAGTTCGTGAGTTCGAGCCCCGCATCGGGCTCTGTGCTGACAGCTCAGAGCCTGGAGCCTGCTTCACATTCTGTGTCTCCCTCTCTCTCTGCCCCTTCCCTGCTCATGCTCTGTCTCTCTCTGTCTCAAAAATAAATAAACATTAAAAAAAAAAAGTAATTAGAGCTTTACCAAATAAACTTATGAACTTACGAATGAATGTAGTAAGTTATTAATCATTCAAGAAACCATTGTTTTGGGTGTCCCGGGCAGTAACTTAAGAGTGGATGTTTTAGTGTCAGGCAAATAGCCTGGTGCCATTAAGTAGCCATGTGATTTGGGACAATTTCAACTTTTCTAAGCCTCAGTTTCTTCATGTTTGATGTAGTGTAATAACACCTCCCTTACAGAGTTATTGAAAGATCGAAAAGATTAACACATATAAACACTTAGTATAATCATTAAGTGGTAAGTATTTAGTTATATAAGAAATTAAATTTCTATATCACAGTCCTTAAATCTTCAAGTTTACCTTTTTTAAAGAATATGGTAAAGAAAATGCCTACTTAAAATTAACTACCTTAAGTTCTATAGTAAAAAGAGTACAGTTACAGAACCTTAACTGGATAATCCAGTTTGGCAGCTAGTTTAGTCTCCCTCCTGACAGAATTAAACCCAAACAGTACAACACTGATTTTTCTTCTGTGATTTAAACTCTCTAATGACAGACATTTCACCATTCTCTTTATGAGATTTTTTTTAATGTTATGTCAGTAACCACTTGACAGTTTTTTTCCTTAAGCTTTTCTCCTTCCATCCCATTTTCATTTGGAGATGAAAAGTAATCATTGAGCATTCTCCCCATCCACAGAAAGGAATTTATACCCTTGAATTAATTTTTGTTCTGTTTTAAATGAGTTCAAGTTATAAACTTCCTTTCTTTAGACATATTCGGCTTTTTAAATCTTTATCTTTGCTTTCTCTGGATTCTAATTTTCCCAGTTTCCCCTAAAAACTGGAAACTGCAATTAGAAAGACTACCCTGCTAAGGGCCTGATATATAATGAAAGAAAGGAGTTGAAGAATTACTATTTCCTCTACTGTGTACATCATACTTACCAGTGCAGCCCAACGTCATGCACAAGCCCTGCATTGTACTGAACCCTCCATGTTCTAAATGTGCTATTCTGATGAACTTTTTCTGTACATTCTTCATCCATCTTTGGACTGTGGTTATATGTTCTAAATGTATCAGTCTAAACTAATGAAAGCCCTACTGTGTTCTCTTGACCATAAAATCAGCGTGGTGAAGCCTTTCTAAGCAAGAACACAAAACCTAAAAACTATGAAAAGAAGTTAATAAATGTGAACCATGTAAAATGTCAAATATCTGCATTTTAAAAAGCCATAGTCAATGAAAAATTGAGAAAAATATCTGCAATACATGTGAGAAAAGCAGTATCTTTTATATAAAGAGTGACTAAGTCAACAAAAAGTACAACGTACAACAAAGAAAACATATTTGCAGAAAAGGGAAGACAGATGGCTTTTAAACATCTAAAAAGATACTCATCCTCATTCATAAGACAAATACAGGATTAAACCATAATTGCATACCATTTTTCACCATTTCATGATCATGTCAGATCATGAAGTTTGTTAATACATTAAGCTGGCACTTCTGTACATCACTAATATAAATGTGTATTGGTGCAGTCTCTTTGGAGCCCAGTTTGGCAGTATCTCTCAAAAATTGTAATGTATATATAACCTTTGACCCAGTCGTTCTATGAGTTTATTCTGCCCATGGTGTACTTGCACCTTGGCAAGTCTGCAAGGAAACATGTAAAAATAGTAATTGCAACATTGCCTATAATTTTAATAGAGTCAAAGCCATCTAAATGCCCATCAATAGAAAGCCAGTTAAATTATGGAGTATCCATACCAGGAAAAGTTTGCCACTGTTAAGAAGAATAAAGTAGATCTCACACGGAGCTATTTGTAAGGTAGATCATTCAGAAGGAAAAAAAAAAAGATAAAACGTATATATAGCCCTTTATCATTTTTTTAAATAAAAAGGCATGAGGAAATACATCCATCTATTCTCATTTAGAATGTATTTCTAGGGGCGCCTGGGTGGCGCAGTCGGTTAAGCGTCCGACTTCAGCCAGGTCACGATCTCGCGGTCCGTGAGTTCGAGCCCCGCGTCGGGCTCTGGGCTGATGGCTCAGAGCCTGGAGCCTGTTTCCGATTCTGTGTCTCCCTCTCTCTGTGCCCCTCCCCTGTTCATGCTCTGTCTCTCTCTGTCCCAAAAATAAATAAACGTGGGGGGAAAAAAAAAAGAATGTATTTCTAGAAATAGAAAATGTAAGTAGTGGTTGTATCTGGTAAGAGGGGTATAGAATGAAGGACAGCAGTAAGAAGACTTTTTTATGATGTATATACTCTTGTACTGTTAGATATCTTTCCAGATGTGTATAATGTCAACTCCAGTTGATATTTAAAGACTATTTTCCTATTAGACCTTTCTTACTATGATTTATTATCCTCTCATTACCAACCTTGTATTGTGCTGGCTCACACTTAGTTTGTATTTTACCCACTTTTCTAATTAGCTTTTACGTAGATATTTTTCATTCATCTGTGAAATATGTTTTGGAATTCTAAGTACTGTATATCATTCTGAGCTATGGAATGCTGTATTTGACATGCATATCTCTAGTGTAATACAGGTATTTTAAAGACTCAAGAGTAAAATAGAAAGGAACACAAAAAATGACCTCTTCCAGGACCCCTTCCAGTCAGATTATTTGCAATAATTGTAAGTTGTGATGCATTATACTTTGTATTAGTGTAAGATTTTCCATAGAAAAAGTAACTACTTACTGATTGTCTATTTTAATTGCAGCTCAGTGTGATTACAGTGCAGAGAAGAAAAGCAGCCTCCATGATGAATCTGGAAAATATTTAAAAATATTCATAGTTCACTCTCAGAACTTTAGAATTGGGAAAACTGTTCAACTAGAAGTGTATTGAAATGGTAAAAACCCATAGAGAATGGTTAAGGCTTGTGTCATTTTGCAGAAGCATTTTCCATTCTGTTTTGAGGGCTATGGAAAACAGAACAATGACAGCTTCCTGTAAGTAAAGAAAATATAACCGTATATTGAGCTTCAGTGGAGAATAAAGCCAGCTGAGAAGAATTCATTGCCTTCATCAACGTGTCTATTTTTTAATTCTCCCTTCCTTCCTTTGGAAAAGCATAATAATTTTTAAGCTATACTAATCATGAGAAAGACAATGCTAGAATTTTAATATTTCAGGTTCCATGATTTGAGAATTTTACACCTAATTGTTACTAACTCACTTTTTAAGTTCCCAAGTATCCATTTTATTATAAACTCATAAATGTAATAAATTATGCACTTTCTAAAATGATGCAGTCATGTATTTTAATGTATAATTGTAGTGATTCATTTTTAATTTACACAATTTCCAGTTTTTATCAAATATTTATATTTAAGAATTTGGGAGGTTTTGTTTTTATTTTGCTATTACTCAAAGCAGTACTAACAATAAATTCTGAGAATGCATGGGCATTGAATATTGCAGTCTAGTTGATTTTCATAGGTCTAGTTGATTTTCATAGGTCCATGTAGTTACCTATTCTCTGCTTCTGGTTTGAACTTGGTACACCCTGCTTTCTGGTGATTACAGCACATGAGTTTGCATCTGGTTAACAAGTTAGGAAACTGCTGCAGTAGTCCAGATAAAGGATAATGAATTGAGTTTGAAGTGACATGAAAACATTCATGTGTAAATATTCACCCAGGCAGTCAGAAGCTTAGGACTGGCTCTAACAAACAGATAGAAATGGGGTCTTTGGCATGGTGCTGAGAATTGAAGCACCATGGGGTGTAGGAGCTTGCCTTGGGACTTTATGGGATGTGGCTACCTCTTTCCGTCCATTTCTTTTGCTCTAGCTCTGATGGTGGCCTTCTTTTACTTCTGTCAACACATCATCCTTCCTCCCCACAGGATTTCTGTGTATACTTTGCCATCTGCACATTCTTCAGATCACTACTCAAATATCCCTGCCTCAGAGCCTTCCAGCCTCCAGACTAGATTAGGTCCCCTTGTACTTCTCGTAATAGTGTGCTGTATTTTTGATTCATAGCACTTGGGAAAATTTGTAATTAACTTTTTGAAATTTTTTAATATCCACTCCAACAGTCCGCAAACTCCTTGAGAGCAGGATTCATGTCTGCTCCCCTTCATTGTACTCTTAGTACTCAGCATAGTAGTTTCTGGCACACGGAGGGTATTCAATAACTGTTCAAATTCTGAAAAATAATTTTTAAGGACAGGACCTTAGAAGATATCTTCATTTGTTGAATGAGCTCAGGGAGAGGAGTCATTGAAGGAGACTAAATAGGAACAATGAGAGGGCTATAACCAAGAGAATCCAGTATGATTCTCTAAAGAAAACTAAAGGAGAGCCAGGACTAAAGGAGGAGACAAGTGGTTGCTAGTGTCAAATTCGGTGGCGATATGAAATAGTACAAGTATGATAGTTAAATGATAATTAGGCACTTAGCTTATTTTCATTTTCTAGGAATTTTTCATTTGATTCTCTAATGTGAATTCCTTCCTATGTCACTCACAGAGTAATTTCCATGTTAAGAGTTATGTTCATATTCATGTTTATAGAATATAAAATTTATTCTTAAAAACTTTTAATTAGAGATGTTAGAATTATACAAGAAAGATGAGACTATAGGAGGAAGCATTTCAGAAATGAACATTATAGACAAATGGAATCTGATTATCATCCTTTCTCAAAAAGAAAATCGAACTTCCCAGACTCATTTCCTCAAGGTAATCTTTCAGTGTAAGCACTTTCTCCAAACTTTGGCCATGGGCACCTACTCTTTACCTTTTAAAATCGATAACCGTCTCTCCAGTTGGATCTCCTTGAATACTTAGATATTCTCCAAGTAAAGGATAGGCTACTAGTCAGACAATAGGCCTTTCTTACCTCTGCTGAATTCGAACAGACTTAAGCTAGGTTTACCAACAGAACTGAACATGCGTGGTTATTTTTCTTTCAGAAAAGTTTGTTAGCTAATGATTTCAATGTAAAAATGTAGTGGAATTTTTGACATTTCTCATATTGGTCAGTCAGTCTTGCCTTCATTTACAGAGACATTATCATTTTTCTGTGAACTGTATTTTAGGCGATAGGGGAAATGAATAGGAAAGAGTGAAAAGAAATGATGTAAATCTGAAATTAAGGACAACACAGCTAGTTCATTTTATTTATTCATATTTCTTTATTTGTGTCTCCCTGAAGAAGAAAAGAGATATGATTACCTCTTCTTCCTTTTGTATACAAATATGCAAATTGGGGCAGCCAACAATCTTCTAATTTCTCCTCTGGTATGAGCACTGTAACTACCCCAAATATGGGAGAACATTAGCAACAATTCAGCCATTCGTTTATTCAGCAAATATGAATATTTCATAGCTACACAGTCTGCCAAGCCAACTCGCAGACAAATCAAGGAAGAATGAAAAAATACTTTAAACATTTTAGTATAAATTCTGTTCTTTAACCATAATGTATTTCATCAGTTTTTCCAGAATAGCAAATCTGTAATGGGCTTTTTTACAAACATTTTAATCAAAAATAATGATTAGGTTTTCTTAGTTTATTTAAAAATGTATATATACATATAGATATGTGCACAGTGAGGGGACAGACACTGAAATACCCCACTGTGATGTATGAAATCTGTCCCTCACCAGCCCTTAAAACATGTACAAATATGTGCCTTTCGAGCAGTGTTAACATTCTTAGTATTTATATAGAAACTAAACAAATATGTATATACTTAAAAAAAAACATAGGATGGGAAGGCATCTTTAAGGTATTTTTTTTTACAACACTGGCACCCACCCAGCTACCGAGAAAACATTCTACACTGAGTAAGTGGTTTTGTAGCCCAAGGGTTCACCACAAAACATGCACATGTGCCCCACATTCCGGTAGACACCCCATGTACTAGCTCTAACACCACTCTCATTTCTTCCATTCAAGTATATTGGAATGTAAGCATGTGAGAACAACATTATGGAGCTAACTTTGTATTTTCTCTAGTTTCTTTCTAAATATACATTCTTAAAGTTCACTGCTTTATTTTTAGAGAACAGATTAGTGCTGTTACCCTGCACCTCTGTCTAAATGCACTGGGGCTGGAGGGGGTGGGGGTACTCTCCCTTGAGATGGGCCAGTCTACTTTCCAACAGTCTGGCCATTAGTCTGACCTTCCTTACCTTACCTTAATGTGCCTTCCTGCCTTAGTTCTACTTTGTGCAACAGAGTAAGTCTAAACCATCTTACAAGTGGCAGGTCTTCAGCCTTTTGAAAATAATCTTCATGTTCTGCCTGCACGTAAGTAAACATCCCCGTTTCCTCAGAGGAGTTGGTTTTGAGTCCTTTTGCCAGCCACCCACTGGTCTCTGAAAGTGCTCTGATTTTCACATATGCTTCTTCATTCATTCTGTAAATATTTATTGAGCACCTACTTTTTACACTAGGCATGCTTGGGATTTATCAGTCTTATGCCCAGAACCAAAAATTATATTCAAGGTGTAAAAAAACTACTCCCTTGTTCTGAATCATGACTGAGAGAGAGGTGGGAGAAGCGTAAGTGATACCTACCTAAGTGTGGGGGAAAAACATGTATTAGAACCTCCAGGGGATGGATGTGGTTCAAACCACATACCCTTCCCCTTTTCCCAACCCCCAAAATAGTCTGACATGGTCTCTTATGGAAACATGCTTTGAGAGTTATTATAGTGATTCTTGGATATGTACCTGTAATTTCTCATTAGTATTTAGAATGAGAAAAAAATTATTCTACAGTATGTACTTCCATTAATGCCACTTAAAATCATGTTAGCTTTTTTGGAATTTGAATTTCAGTGTTGGAAATGTTGAGCATACTGTTAACTAAAATCTTCACGTCTTTTCCAAAGGTTTCGTTGCTGAGCTAAATCTTTGCTCCAGAAGCCAGACTGGTCGTTCATCCCTTTTAAATTTTATTATGTCATGACAGTGTGCTGAGGTCATTTTAGCTCCAATTCTGTCATCCAGTTTGTTACCTGTAAGCATAGGGACCATGTCTGCTTTATTTTTAGTGCTATGTTTCTTGCACCCATGACAACTTTTTATTTACGATGATGCCATCTATAGGTTTGGTAAACATACCACCCATATTTTCATGAAAATCATGAAAAAAAAAAAAGAACTAGACAAATGTGAGTGCAGTTGGTCTCTTAGAACACACCAGCTCCCAGCTCCCATAATGTATAATTAATCAGGATCATGGGGCCTGGTTATTCAGCCCATTTTTAATCTGGCCTGTTTGCTGTTTCTTCACCATCACAAAAACATCAAGAAATACCCACTCTTCTGTCCAGAGAAAGTTTGTTTATACTACAACTGTCATACTTCCCAGACCTCATCCAGTAATCCTATCCAAGAAGAAAATTTATTCCGATAGATTTCTTTTTAGTAAATCCGTGTAGCTGCCTAGTAATCACTATTTTTTTAATGTACATTTAAAACCCTTGAAGCCTTTAATATGGCATCATGGAACTTTTCGTTCAATATTTTCATCCTATTTTTAAAGAATAAAATCAGAGCAAAATATGTATACAAAGTCTGTTCGCACTTAGATTTGTAAATATTAAAAATGTGATACTAGTACCTCCTTTCATATAAACGGTAGGGGGATAAAAGAGAATGAGAAAAGTTTTGTTTCTACAAATAACCGAAAGAATACATTGGGGAATCTTTCCCTGGATCTGCAATAATCATGATGATCTGTATGAATAATGTCTATTTATTGAGCACCTATCATATGTAAGACATTGTGCTGGCATTTTGCATTGATTACCTTATATAATTCAACAGACTTGCTAGTTAGGTATTACTCCCTTTCCAAAGGTATCAAAAGTTAAGTAACTTGCTTCAACTAGTCCTAAGTACTCAGAGTGAGTAAATGCCTTTCAAACATCACGTTTTAAAATATCATGCTTGTTTTGACACAGGAAATCATACAGTATGACATCAACCACTTTACAATTGCTAAACAATTTAACATATTTAAGCCTTTTTGGTAGATATACTTTTTTTGGTGAAATGGTTATCACCCATTAAAGAAAAATGAAAACCTTCAAAAGAGGTAGCTAGCCCACTAATTATATAACTTCCCTTGCTTAGGTCTCTATTTTCCACCAAAGTTACTGGACTTTTTTTAGCCAGTTTCAAGTTTTGAAAAAATTACAAAATCCCACCAGATATGAAGGTGCTTTTCCTAAGAAATTTTCTATGTAATGCACGTAATCTGACAATCTTTTGAAGGTTTCCAGATGTAATGAGTGGTAACAATTTCACCCCCAAAAAAGTGTCATGTCTACCAAGTTGCTACCAAAAAATCTTAAATGTTAAATTGTTTAGCAGTTATAAAGTGATTGATACAGTCTTGCATGCCTTCCTGTGTCAAAACAAGAGCATGGGATTTTAAGTTTATCTGAGAGAGATACAGTGTGTGTGGGAGGGGCAAAGAGCAGGGAGAGAATCCCAAGTAGTGGGCATACAGCCAGATGAGGGGCTCGAACTCACAATGATTACATGTGAGATCATGACCTGAGTTGAAATCAAGATGTGGTTGCTTAACCGACTAAGCCACCCAGGCGCCCTAAGCATGGTATTTTAAAGCGTGATGTTTGAAAGGTATTTACTCACTTTGAGTAAGTACTTGGGAATAGTTGAAGCAAAGATATGATCACAGAGATTTAATACGAAAAAGAGAAGCTCAAACAATTCAAACAGTAAAGTTGGAACAGAGCCATAATTAGGAAGAAAAGAAGGAAAGTGCCCTTTGAGGCTGCTACGTGGTGGGGAAGGGAAACACCAGAGAAAAAATTTGCTTCATAAATTGTATCATACTGGTAATAATCCTGAAATTAGAACCATCAGCCAGATTAGTGGATAAAATAACCACAATTAGCCCATAATTATAAATACACTATTTCAAACAGCCATATGTAAGCCAAGGAAGAGTGAGAATATCAGGATACACTAGTGATCCATTAGGAATGACTTTGCTATTAGGAATGACTTCACTATTTAATTTGGCATTGCTTGATTTATTCATTTCTGCATTTGATCTTTGCCAAAAGACTGAGAAGGACTTATTTCTAAAAAATAACCAGATTTTACTGTACTTTATATCACAAAATTACCGATTGCAAAGTTTTGCATAGAATCAGTTTGAAAAGTCTTAAGACATTAGTCTTAATTCCAGATTCATCATCAAGAAACTATGTAACTTTAAATAATTCTCTTTAAGTTTCCAAGCAGTGTGTTAGGACACAGAATTAAGTTTCTGATAGCAATGTTATTTTCTTTGATCCTATATGCATAGATTTTACCTGTAAATATGTTTGTGTTACATAAATGTACACGTATGAAGCAAAACTAATTCCATTCGATTCAGGAACTGACCACAAGCCTACTGTTGCTCGTCCTCCATTAGGTTATGTGCAGGTATTCATCCAGCACATGAACATAATGTTTTAGGCCAAGATTATTAGTTTTACTTTATAGAAACTCATTGAACCAAAGTTCACATATATAATCCTCAGTGAACTCAAGAACACACGAACTACTTGATGTGAACTATTTTTATATTCTGAGAGACAGTAGAGCCCAAGGAGCTGAGTTGTAGTCTGGCTGGGGTTAACTCCCAGCTCTACCACCAACTGACCTTGAGCAAATTGTGCCCCTGTTTCCTCATCTGCCAATTAGATAATAGTGCCTACCTCACATGTTGTGAGCAAAGTAATATGCATAAAATACAGACCAGTCAGTGTCAGCCATTTGATAAATGCTTTGTAATTACCTGCAGAAGTCTGAAGGGTCCATTGAAGGCTATGTGGAATGACAGCATCAGTTTTTATTGCAGGTTACCACTGTGTAAATGGCATTATCAAGGCTGTAGCTAGTTGGGGGGAGGGATTAATTTCAGCAAGACTGGAGTCAAGGAAACCAGCTAAGAGGCTGCTGCAATAATCCGGGCAAGAAATGATGAGACTTAAACTATACAGCAGGTGGTGGTGGGATTGAGAGAAGTGAAAAATTAACTGCTGCATATGCATCTGGTGACCCGGATCACCATTTGGCTGTGGGAGTTGACGGAAGGACTCACAAAGGACTCCCAGGTTTCAGGCTTGGATGACATTCTCTAAGGCAGGATAGGGAAAAGGAGGCATTCCAAAATCTCAAGTGCCTGCATGCATCCAAGAGGAAATGCCCAGGAAGCAGTCCATTGGAACTCAGGAAGAGCTGGGTTGCAGAGACCTCAAACTCGGCAGCAAAGAGAATAGTTGAAGTCAAGGAAGTAGATGACAGGTTTGCTTTTTTCCTCTTTTTCAATGACCAGGCAATTGAAGCTCTTCTACCCCAGACTAGAACACATCACCTAATGCAGTTCTGAGCATTAAAAGGAAATCACACTGAAGAGTTCAACCCTGAAGTTAACTGCAAAGTTTGCTGCAGATGGCTGATGTTTCAAAGGTAGAATCTGTTTTCTAAGTGATCTGGGTAAAAACATAAGCACAAGTCCCTGGTGCCACATTTCCCATCATGTATCACAGAATTGCCAGTGATAGGCCCTTCCTTTGGCTCCTGGGGACTTAATTTCCCTGGGGAACTATTGTGGTTATTCAACTTTAAGACCTTGCAGGAAGAACCACAGTTATTTCTCTCTGGGGTCTTACTCAGAGCAAGCAACATGGAAGTAAATAGTCACTAAGGAGGAACAAGAAGAAATAAACAAGCTTTTAGCCAAATGTATGAACAATTCACATTTTTTAAAATGGCCAAAATTTTACAATAATTATAAATTAGGGACAGTGACACAACCCTGTCATGGCTCATAATCTAGAAGAGAATGCAGACTATAAACCCATACCAGCTTTGCTGTTCCCAGTATGAAGGAAAGTATATCTATATGCTGATTTCTGCATGTAGTGGTTAAATACTATTTCAGGCAGGGAGAACACCAAACCAGAAATGAGAACTAGGGTCTAGGCCCAGTTCTGCCAATACCTAATGCTGTATGTAATCTTGGACCTACCTTCTATGTAGGATGCAGAGGGTAGCTCTTCTTGGTCCTAGTGTTCCAGAATTCTGCAATCAAAAGAAAGCATTTAATGAAACTACTCTTTGAAAAATCATTCTTGAAGGACCTTAAAGTCTTCCTGTTATTCAGAAATAACTTTTTTTTTTTTTTTTACCTCAGAAGGCTCACCAAGTAACATGTTGGAGAAATCAAAGCCTTGTTCTTACTATAGTCTATCATTTAGTAAATGCCTACTGCTTTATGAGATGCTTTTTATGCACTTGCCTTAAATATCACAATAACCCCAGGAGAGGTAGTGGGATGTTATCCTTTTTTACAGAAGGGAAGATCGAGGCTTATGCAGGGTAGGTGACTTGGCAGAGGTCACGTGTCTGATAAGCTCCAGTTCAGCCTGTAAGCCCAGGTCTCTCTAATCCTATAGTCTAAGTTGCTTCACCAACAGTTTATTCTGAAAAGAACTCCAGGTGAGAAAGACCAAAAATCAAACTATTATCATTTTTCATTGTCTCACCATCAGAGTTCAGCCAAACAGCAGCCCTGTGGACCTGTGCTCTTCCATAATCTTGTTGCCCGCTATGGTTCTTACTCCTAAACTGTGAGACAGGAAACGTACACCACCCATTCAGGACTGCTGTTTCATACACACCTTTAAATATTTAGCAAAATCAGATTTCAAAAGACACTTAAGAATGTATTGCAAAATGTACAGCATTTATTCACATACAGACAAAAAGGCACAAATTCTACTAAATAGTTCAACAAAAAAATACAGCTGTCCTCAACTAGTTTTATAAATACTTTCAAAAAGGGGGTAGAAATAAATACAGGATTGGGCCATGTAATATAAAATAGTCATCTCTACATATACTTTAATTTCTGATTTTTAACTCTTCATGCACCTTTTTTTTTCCAATTTTAGCTGAATGGACACCAAGCTAGGCACATAGTGAAAAATCCTCTGTACAAGGTTACAAATGTAATGACAAGTTCGTCCATTTCAAAATAATTAAGATTTGTACACAACACATAGAACCCTTCATTTCGATTTTGTGTTTATAACCTAACAAATGACATTCCAGGCAACTTTACAAAAGTTTAACTAGCCTACATTTTGACATAATACATTGATCATAATCAAAGATATTTCTTGGTCAGGATGCACAAGGAAAGATAAAGCTGAAAAGAAAAGAGCAAATGGTTCCACACTAATAGAGTGCAAGTGGGTGGGTGGGTGTGTGGGCTGCTGCTATGGCTGCCTCATACAGAGTTCCCAGCAGGACATGAACTAACTTACAAAGCTATCATTACACTGTCAGAGAAACCGTGCTCTATACCATTTGCATTTCAAAGCAGGAATAAAAAGTGTGGGCTTTTTATTTTTTGTGTTTTGTTTTTGTGTGGGTTTTTCTTTATTTTTTTTGTTTTGTTTTGGTTTTTTTTTGGTTCAGCATAACTTGGAACTTTGAAAGCTTTTCAACCTAAATGTGGGGAAAAAACAGGTAAGGCATTATTTTTGCACAAAACTAGCATTCCTAAATAGTGCAAATGAATCTGGTACCTCTTAAAATGGTGAGAGGTCATATACTTACTAAAATTTAGATTTTCTTTCTATGGCTTGACAAATTACCCCTCTATATATTCTACTCTCACCCAAAGCTGTTGCTGTGGTCAAAAGGTTAACTGTGAAAAGTGTCCACCTTCTTCCATATCCAGCAAAAAGGTTTCTGCTCATATGCAAAAAAATCTGATTTTTAAATTACTAGTGAATGTACAGCTTGGATCCATTAGGAAACTCCTAATATCTGTAGCAACAGCTTATCTGGAGAGCAGTCTTTCAAAATGAGCCCTGTAGCTCAAAAATAGTCAATCTAAAAACCTGGGTCATTCTTTCCCCTCCCCTGAATTAGCTACTAAAATGTATCTGAAAAGTTAAGACTTGGTTTGAAAATGTCATACATACAATGGGGATGCATCAGATCTACTATTTGATCATCCGATAAAACTTGCATAGCAAGATGGAATTCAATAAGCCTTTTTTGCTGTTGACAATCACCTGGAAGACTTGAAAGGTAACTACAGAACTCAAAGCATCACTCATTAAGTATCAGAATGTCCCTGCCACATGGAAACAGATGTATAAATGAATCAGGAATCTGAATACTGATATTAACAAACTAAGGATAATTTAGGGGAAGTTGGGCTTGTTCCAAGTGCCCATAATTCTAAATCTCATTGCTATTTAAACTTTCCTTCTCTTAAGTTTGATTCACAACTACATTGAATTCCAAAGAAAATTAACAGGACCTTAACACTATCCACTGTCTTAATACATACGCACTGCAGTGAGTGCAAAAACAGAACATTGTACTCAAATTTAATGCTAAATTCATTATTGCTGATAACTTACTAGTTATTGCCATTTGCAATTAGAAAGTCCAAGTTACGAATTGGAGCTTAGAACTCTGACTCCAGGAAACCTATTACACTTCAATCTCTTTCCCGTATAACCTTGGTCAATGGTAAGAGGTTATCGCAACTTATTGCCTTTCTATTGTTTTTAAAATATAACTTATTTTGTTTTTTTTTTTCCTTTTTTTTTCTTTTTCCTTTTTTTTTTTTTTCTTTTCCTTTTCCTTAAGGAATCCGTTCAGGTTGGAGGCCCAGATTCCCCAACATACGCACTAGTGGTTGGCTCTGGGCAGTTATGTCACCAGAGTCTGGAAGTTCATCACTTAAACTTGAATAGCCATTAGTATTGTTGGAAGCCAGACGGCCAGGTATCGCCAAAGGCCAGGGAAATCCCAAGCGGGCCCAGAAGGCAGTGGTTAGGGAAGAGGAAGGTCAAAGGTACTGAAAACATGGAACCAGCTGCCCTTTCTCACAGATAGAACTTTCTAACGGCTTCACTCTCCACCAGTCCCATTCCCACAATGCATTCAAGTGCTTCAGGCAATAGGACCTAGCTACATTTACCCCAGCTCTCCAAGCTGCAGCAGCTCTACCCTGTCCCTTCAGATTTGCAAGTAACAACCTTTGTTAAAATTCTCTCTTTCCCATCCGCAATTATAATTTACACTTGAATTCCCTAGAGTTACTGAAGCTTCAGAGCTGCTGCCTAGAACTAGAATGCAACAAAAACAGCCTTGTGGGCCAAAGTATAAACAGGATTTCAAGTTCTACCACAGTCCTAGAAAGTAAGTTTTATGGGCTAATAAATGGTACGTGAGGGTTTCTCAAGAACTGCATCTGATTCCGCATATTCAGGTAACCAAGAGTTTGTGCTTTGGGAAGGATACAGAGGGCAGTAAGAACTCAGGAGGCTTCTGTGAGCCTTGCCCTCTTTAAAGACTTATTTCATTCATTCTTATTTTAGTGTTTAATTCAGCCTCTAGTCTTAGCGGTGTCTTACAATCTACTCTTGTGTTTCCTCAACAAGTTGCAGATAACACACTTCTCACAACAATGATTTATAAATGACTCTGAAAAAAAAAATTCAATCTGACTTGCAAGTAAATGTGTTTGCGTAGCTCAGGAGTGATGGGTTTCTGCGTGTCCCCCGCTTCAGAGCTCCCGTCTAGCAACTCCGTGACAAGCCCGCGGTGCTCCCACACCATCTGTTTCATCAAGAGGCCAAGATGCTTCTCCTGATAATGTCTGTCCTCCTGTTGATGGTGCTGCTGGCGTGTATACATTTCTTCTCTGATGCCTCACTCTCTGAGTCACTCATCTCTACATCAGGGACATACCCGTCATTCTCATTGTCAGATTTTAATTTGTTTTTGGCCCTTTCCTTAGCTGGAACTCTGCCTAGGCCCAGATAGGGGTAGTCTGAGTGCTGGTGGCAGGCCCCCTCATGGGCCTCTCCCTGCTGCTGCCGTTCCCCCTTCTTTGGAATCCGGAATCCTCCCCAGTTCTTCACCGGGCTGGCAGGCGTTGTAGGCACTTTGACTGCAGTCTGGTTATAGTTTACTCTGATGAGGGAGCCGTTGCACTTGGGCACTATCTCCTTCCTTGTGCCGGGTGCTGACTGCCCCCCTCCAGGGGAGGTGGTAGCTCGTGTGCTGTCCAGATGCCTCTGGGACATGTCTGTGGACCTGAGAGGCTTGTGACTCTGTTTACAAGGTCTGTCCTTTAAGTCTCCCTTACTGAGATCACAATGGAAACGATGGTCTCTTCTGTCCCCGTGGTCGGGCACCACCACACCATTTTTCTGTTGTGCTGACAGGAGACGCGCTTCTGCAAAGGTCTTTTCAAAACTCAAAAAGCTCTCTGGGACCACCATCCCCTCCCTTCTACCACACAGGTCTGGCTGCTTCAGCAGGGCTTTGCCTCCACTCCCAGTGCTGTTCTGCAATGGATCTCGCTTATGGGGTTTTTTCAGCGAATGAACCAAGGAAGTACCCATTTGCTTCCTGAAGAACGCAGAATGCCACTTCAAGTCCTCTATCTTGGGAGCATCAGGGCCCACAGAAGGACTGTTGAACAGAAGCATGTTTTCCAGTGAGGACGAGGAGCAGGAAGATGAAGGCACACCTATGAACATATAACCACAGAGAAAGAAAAATTACAGAGGCAGATCCAGAACAATTAAATTCTAGACCCGTGGCATGGCCCTGTTAATGCAAACTTCCCACCCAACACTACAATATACAACCACCCCATTTATAAAAATTTGGTTTTTCATATAAAGATATTACCTGCCTTGAGAATCTGCATACTCCATTCAATATGCTCTTATTTTATAAAATAGCTGAAGCTCCCAAACTTTTTCATGAAACATCTAAGAAAAATATTTTCTGGGCACCTGGGGGCTCAGTTGGTTGAGCATCGACTTTGGCTCAGGTCATGATCTCACGGTTCATGAGTTGAAGCCCCGCATTGGGCTCTGTGCTGACAGCTCGGAGCCTGGAGCCTGCTTCAGATTCTGTGTCTCCCTCTTTCTCTGCCCCTCCCCCACTCGTTCATGTTCTCTCTCTCTCTCGAAAGTAAAACATTAAAAAAAATTTTTTCCTTCAAACAAAGTAACTGATCTGACTTTCATAGAGGAATCCATGCCAAATCCATCTGGTGGTCAAGCACTGCCCCTACCCCTGCACCTGGCTAGTCACCTGCCTTGCCTCCCTACAAGACAGCACCACAAGGGGAGGCAGCAGGTCTCCACAGTTTCCTTCTCCAAAGTAAATATACCCTCACAGGGCCATAGTGAGGATACATACATGTAAGTACATGAAATGAGAATGGAATGTTTAAAATCATTCTTGACACAGTAAATGTCTTTTAAAAAAGTTTACTATTATATGCAAAGCCCATTTGTGGAATTAAACTGAATTATCCAACATGAGGATAGGTTAAAATGGTGTTTTTCATTTCTGATGTAAATCACAATAACTAAATTTCACAGTGCAACCCAGTAAGGTTTACATTTCATGAAATCATATTAGCCTTCACCATGTGATGTGGCACTCTGACATTTTCTATTCTATGTCACTTGCTTTTAATGCTGGTGGTGACCCACTGAATTCATCTCACAACCAACTTACGACTTAGAATCCTCAGTGTGAAAAACACTGAGTGAATTTGTTAACACACTGGAGTTCATGGACCACATTTCTGCAGGAGCCTCCAGGACATCTATAAAGAGCCAATTTCATGTTTTGTCTCCCATAAAGGATAAACCACCAGGAAAACAAGGCTCTGCCAGGCAGGAGCCTACATGCGACCTCACTGCTCAGCAGACAAGGACCCTGCATGTAAACAACAGAGCTGGCAACTCTAAACATGAACCTGCTATGGACAGTCACAGGGGAAGGGGTTTTACAATCTGCTGGGCTAAAGATGTGTGCTTTCTCAAGAATCAACTGTTAGGGCCACCCTTCACACCACATTTCTTTTCCTCAGTCGCCTACTGTGGGAAAACCAAGGTAAGAGGGACTGACATTTTCTAAATTCTGATTTCCATCTACTTGGGATCCAGGTCTCTGAAAAGTCTCCAACTCACGACCTCCCATGAGCACGGTCTCCACTGAGGACACTCTCATCCAACAGAACGGCCCTGCTCATTCTCAGATTCACACACCAGAGTCTAAACCGCAGACCGTGACTGACACTTAGAAGTCATGGCTGTCCTCCACCTGAAACCATCTATCTTACAAGACATGAGATCCACTTGGGGCATGAGTAAGAACACAACTGAAAATCTAAAAACTGGAAAAGAAAAAAAACAGGCATCCTGAAGGTTTCCCCTTCATTCCCTGTGGCATCCTGCAGTTAGATTAATGTTGCTTTCAACCCATCAGACTCAGTATGGTTCATATCTCAGAGGGATGGGAGGGTTTGTTTACCTTCTCTGGAACAACAGTAGGTTCTCATTACAGCCCTGTTACACAAAATACTTCCTAACCTGGGTAAGAATCTCAATCACCTACCCAAGTAAAAACCTCAGCCATGAAATGCAAAAAGCTGCCTGCAGTATCCATGAAAAATGACCCTTAAGTGAAATCAGATGAAAATGCGCTTTACAGCTTATTTTTATAGGCAATCACTCATTACGTAATACCTCAACAAGAGTCACAGAAAGCCCTCCAATGGCAAAACTCCACAGGTACAACCCGCACTAATGGCCCTGTGCAACGGCAGCTCTGACAGCTTGGCCTCTGCCGGCTGGACACTGGCTGATCGGCACCAGACAGCCTTCCATGTGGGCTGTTTGTGTGAGGACGCAAAGGCAAGGGATAAAACAGGTCCCATTTATTTGCATTCAAGTAGGAATAACGAACGAAAGAAGTTCACTTGAAAGAATCTGAATCACTTACAAACCCTACTTAGAAAAACTTACTTCAACTCATTTTAAGTCACAACTATCAACTCTAGTTAATGATACATCTGAAAACTATTTATTCTCAGGAAGAAAATATCTAGGTTAGCATTAGTAAGTTAATGCCATTAGTATTAACTATGTAACACCTCAAGAATATCATTCAAAACTCCCTAAGCTTTTTTTCTCTTTGTTCAGCTGACCCAATTTACCTCTAGTTCCATACATCTGGTTAGTTTTAGGTAAACCAGAATTCGGATTTCCATATAATAGGATAGAACAAGGTCTCTGTTGTTTCTACATGTCAGTCTCTACAGAGACTAAAAGCCACAGAAACAGGAAAAGCCAGCGTCTGTGCCTGCATATGTGTCTGGGGCCACATGAAGGGAGCACTGTGAACACTGATGCTCTGGCCCAAGGGCAGAGCAGGGCCACAGAGCTCACTGAAGACCCGCCAGACCCACCCCACATACCTCCTTCTCTGAAACCTTTACGAGGCCAGCTGTGCAGGGCTCACGTTCACAGTGTTAGCGCTCAAAGACTCGTTAGAGGTCATGGTTCTGAACCAAGCCCCTTTTACAGATCAAGAGTCCCAGGCAGGTTCAGCGACTTGGCCAACTTTGCACTCCACCTCCAAGTCACTGAAGTGCTCTCCAGAATTGAGCAAGTTCCCCTTTTCACTTCACCTAGCCCAGAAAAATTAAGTAAACACTTGATGCTGAATCTCAAAAATATTCAAAATTCCACCTACACCAAAAAGTACACTGTGAACATTATCTAAACATGGATATGTGTCTTAAGAACAGTCTTAAGATACCTTATTTATGATACGTTACAGGTAGATCCGAAGGCTAGATAATCCATAAATCTTTACAGGTGTCCCCATGACACTTTATACATTTATCAAGTGCTTTGCAATATAACGTAGAAGTTGGTTTTGCTTGCATGTCACAATAGCTCCCAGAAGGAAGCTCGAGATACCTTCCTCATATTACACAGGAGGAAATGGGGGAGCCTCTGAAAACTTAGGCTTACTTGTATTTGGCCTATAAGGAGAGCATTTAGGATTCGACCTCTAGTTGAGGTCAAATTCATAGCCATTTTCCCTATTACCATGATGCTTCAAATGCCAAAAGATTTTCTTTGAATATCAAAGTCTGTGCTATTCAGATTCTCCTATAGCATAAATAAAAGAAAATTAAACATTTTTTTTCCTTAACAGAACGTTAAGGTTTACAAACCCCTGCACTATTGTTTGACCTACAAGAGCTTAATGCATACCTGAAACTCTTTCTTGCTCCAAGAGCTTAGTGTAAAGATTGAATATCTGTTCCTGGACTTTGCACACAGATCGCTTAATCTTTTCCCTGCGGGTCACCATGTAAGTGAGGTTCCGAACCTAGAACGTAGAGAATAAAGATTCTAAGTAAGTAATACATTATAACGGTACTTTGGTGTTGGTTTTTTTTTTTTCCCTAAACATGAGAAATTTGTCCCGCTAGGGTCTTGTGTGACATCTGAAATCAAGATGTACTTCAAACACTTTATCCAATCTCTAATCTCCTTTGGGGCTGCTAACTAGGATTCCACATATACCCCTCAATGTAGGGGGCAGCACAAAAAAGACTAGGAACTCAAAAGCCCTGCCCGCCCCCACCACCCCCAGCCTGAGGCTCTTCCTCAGGGGAAGACTGCCGGGGTCCCGGTCCAGACTTGCTACCTCTTGCCAAGGAGCTCTGCTTACCACCCCTCAGTATCCTCTTTCCACCAATTCTATTATCTAAGGCTTTAGAGCAGTTCAGAAGCCACTTTGTCAAGCATTTTCTGAAGATGGAATTAGGTAAGCACAGAGTCAAGGGCCAGCACAGGAGGAAACTCCCTCCCCCCTCAAAAAAAAAAAAATTAACCCTGCACAGAGCCCACTAGAAGACCAAACAGTCACCAGGAAGCCAAGTAAACTTGTCAACTGGATAGTTGAAATGTGAGTTCACAGGTAGCTAATGTGTTCCTAGAGTGTGAAGCTAGGTAATGTCTTCACTTTGCCATTGACATGCCATCATCTCAAGGCCAGCTCGTGTCACCACTTGAAGAACTGACACTGCCCTTGTCCAGAATCACCTGTAAGTAACTGAAAGGACCCAAGTGCTAAGAGCTCCACTTTGTATCCCATGGCAGGCACTGGGATCACGTGCATATGCTAACAAATATGAACTAGTCGACACCCAAATCTGTTCCCCATTTTTAAAGCCACCTGTGATCAGGTGATACGAAAACAAAATAGTAAACCCCCTTAAATCCTTCCAGTCTTCAAACCTACTGGGAAACCTAACTGGATTATTGCACCTGAAAACACAAGTGTCAAATTTAACACAGCAGGGATACAATTAAACTTTTTCAGGAAGATGAAGACAAGATGCCCTAAATAGCTCAGTGGCAGGAGTGAAGGGACGCTGCATCCCCATCACATCTTCTGTCCAAGGCAGGACTACACTCCCCTAAAAACTCACGTCTTCCAGAGGCTTGGGCAATCCCTTCCCTGACAACCTTCCTTGAAATGGGCAAGTTCGAGTCACCAATCTTTTCTTCTGTTAGAATGGCAACAAGCCACACACACGACTGCACTCTGGCTTCTGTGCAGAGACCTCCCCTAGGGTTTCCAGTCCTTTTAGACCCTAACAATTCCAGCTGTTCTGTCCTGAGTTGTACTCAATCAAGGCAGTCTTGTTTGCAAGAGGACAGAAGGCATAAAGAGGAACAGGTTGGCTGGCTTTCACACTGCATCATGGTGCAATTTACTGGCCTAACACCAGGTCACCAAGTAAGGCTTCTGCTGACCCTAACCAATTCACGGACTATTTAGGATGTTCCTAACATCTCTCTTCTTGATGTGTAGACAGACGTGTGTGTGTGTGTGTGTGTGTGTTCTTAGAATTAAAGAACTGAAAAGAAAATCACTCTCCCTGTCTCAGAGTAAATATTATTTTGGTGTAATTTACCTTAGCTAAAGCCCGTTCTGACAGCCTCAGAACCCCAGGCCAGGAAGTAGGTGTCTTATAAAAATCATAACCAGTTTGGGGATAGAAGTGGCTAATAGGCTATTGTCTTTGATAAATACTGTTTCACCCAAGGCAGATATTAAGAGTGGAAGCTCAAAAAGAAGAAGGGGCAAGACTTAGATCTGTAGCACAGATTCAGAACTTTTGGAGAACAGTTTTTACATCAAGACAAGGCATACAACTTCTGGAAATAGGAAATGGAAACAAATTCTGACATCCTAGGAACAGATAAGAATCCTCTTCTTTTCAAGTCAGAGGTACAGCCAAGATAACTTCCATTTCCCTTACTCAAAATTATGCATGAAAACAGAGTATCCAAACTTCACATATTATTTAAATTCAATTTTGGTAGCTTCAACCACTACCCCCAGGAAAGGCTTCCACCCTGGCTAAGTGGGCAAATTCTACTTCTTTCCCCCATGATCTCTGATGAGAAACCTCTTCCTATAAACCCCAAAAAACTAAGGCCAGGGTGGATTTTCAATGGAACAAATCAGCCCATGAATAACCCAGGCCTAGCTGACCACATTTAGAACAGCGAGCGCCCTGAACTTTTTTCCCTCCCTTATGCACAGAACACTCCTCACACAGCTTCCATCAGCAGTCCCTGTAGTAGAGCTGAACCGAGGCTCTATCCTCAAAACATACCCTGCACGTGGCCCTTCCTGTGCACTACTCAACTAAGTGTCCTCCCCTGCTGACCAAAAAAAAAAGCCAGTTCATGGGTGCACTCTCCCTCACACCATGTTAAACCAGAGTCCGGCTTTCCCCAAAAGTGGTGGTTCTCAAACAGAAACATGTGAGGACCCTAAAACACAGAATGCTGGCCCCTACCCCATTTCTGGAGTCAGAGGTGGGATCCAAAACTTGGCACTTCTGTGAGGTGTCCAGGGAATGTTGCTGCTGGCTGGGGCCCACACTCTGAGAACCACTGCCCTTGGGAATCCAAGAATGGTTTCAAGGGGTTTTCTTCAATGCCAAAACACTCCTTGCAATACTAAAGCTTAACATGCCTTTCATCCAGGGATAACTAGAACCTCTACCAGATTTTCAAAGGTGATCATTCCACTGTGTTGAGTAGGATAGCCTCCCAGGGGCTGGCCCTTTCCGATGACCCAGCCACAAGTGCACAGGCAGTACGTCTTTATCTGAGCACGTACTCATTTACGGATGTTTACTGCATCTTTTAAAAGATGTCTAGGGGAAAGGAACCCCACCAGAGTGAGTGGCAGCCTCAGGAACTTGACATAGCCACAGACTACACATCAGCAATGGTGTCTTCTTAAAGATGTTGGTTCTCAAACCCTCCTAAAATCCACTCCTGCCACCTTTCTGATCCAGAATTGTACCCAGGTGTGCAATGCCCCAAGGTGTGTATTTGCAAAAAAGAGCTATTACCATTATCAGTTATCAGTGGTTTACATGTCTAATGAAGTCTACTTATTTGTCAGTTTGGTATTGACCACAGCCTTGATCACAGACTCGTGTATTCTTGGATTCTGCATACCTGCTGTGAACTACTGTGTGAATTAGAAATCCAACTTAATTGAAACACAAAGTAATTTGTTATTTGTTCTGGTTACCCCTGCCCTGATAAGCCTTTGGCCTGACATATACTTGTTGTCTATAATTACAAAGAACTGTGCAGCTCTCAGGAGCACAGCAAATATTTCAATTTTTAAAACCCGGAAAACATATTTTTCATTATAATAAGCCCATTTAAAACTGACACTAAATTCCCTAAGATCTCTTAAGCTTTTAATAAAGTAAATGTAAGTAATGCCACACACACACACACAAAAATCCTGATTTATTCCCTGTTTCTCATACATCATTGGTATCATTCTACTTAAAACCAACAGTGATGACTTCAAAAAAAAAAAAATGTTTAGAATTGAATTATAAGTGCATGTTAATCTGAGTAACTTAAGTACAGAAAAGAGTTAGTACACCACAAGCATTTTCTACACTTTTATTTTGTGGTGATTGTGAGACAAACACAGTCCAAACATTTAGACTTCTCGTCCTCCCTCCTGAGGACTATCTGACTCCATAGCTCATGCACCCCAAGTACAGCAGTTGTCAGGCTGGGATAATATAATGGCTTCCCACCAGGATTCCAGTTTATCCTTCTGAACCCCTTTCTCAGCTCTTAACAAAAACGCCACACACACAATGTGGTCGAGGCGAGGTCTTCTTTACACTGACCACCAGGGGGGGCACGGCAGCACAAAAGCCTCACAAACCCTCCGGTGCTTCACGCCTGCCTCTCCTGCTCGGCCTCTGCCTGAATCTGGAATCCTAACTTGGTCATAGAAGGGGTGTTACGACAGCTGGTCCTTGGACACTCAAGTCTCGTACTAGAAGGATCTCTAATGAACACTTAATACTTTTGCTCCTCTGCCGTCTAGAACAGGGCCATGCAGGTCTCTGTGAGATCTGGATCTTTGGCTTAATACTGCTCCTTTTTTTTCCCTATTCCTTGCCTACACTCTCATATTTCAAATCATCTACGTGTCAGATTCTCTCCCAGGCAGATGAATCACACCCTGCTAATAAGTGAGGTGCTTGGGGGAGATGCGTTAACCATTTCAGGCCACTTGGGTGCCTTTCAGTGCAGGATGCTTCAGGCCAGAGAGCCTCAGTCCCATCTCCTCTGCACTAATGAATTCAACAGTAGCTGGCAGTCAGGCGAGATGACGCAGAAGATGCTCTAAGATGTATCCCCAATTAGCAAATCTCAGAGACTACCTACAGGGAGCAGGAGGCCCTGGAGGGAAGAGAGCCCATTCCTAATTATTCCAGTAGCAGGAAGGGAGGTCCAGACTGGGACTCCAAAGGTAATGGAGAACTGGGGAGGCACAAAACAGCAAACAGTTGAGGGAAGTGCCATCAGCTGAGGCTCCAGGCAGCCAACAGCCACTACGTTCAGCAATCCAGTAGCGTGATAAACTAGTGTCCTGAGCATTACAAGGGGCTCCTCAGATCAGATACCCCTATGCACCAGGTACCCCACCCCACACCTGCACAGACACACCGCATAGACACACATGGGCATGGACACACGAGCAGACACGCACAACATACAGACACTGCCTCAGTGATGACTTAGCACCTCGTTGCCAGGAGTACCCTCTGGAACAGATATGCACGTGTATATAAGATCATGCACACATATCAGCACCCACAGCCTGCTCTCCTCCGTGACATTACCGGAATGTCCCTGTGAATCAGCCAAGAAATGAAGGTGGGCCAGAGAGGCGGTGCTTCGCTCTCCTTGATGAGCCCGTCACAAGCACCCAGTGTTTCCCCAGGTTGAACAAGAGATCTCTCTACTTCTGTCCGTCCCCACCACGAATTAAATCCACCTGGTTTTCTTTTCTAACTCCATTTGCAAACAATTCTGAGCCAATCCTTTGGTCATTTTCCCTGGGGCTCAGTTCCCGCTAGGACTGGAATGAAAGGCGGAGGGGACACACCCCATGTGATCTTACAGAAGAACAATAAGGATTAATAGGAAAGTGTTTTAAAAATAAATCACAGAGAAGCTCCCCCCTCTGTGGCAGTCTTACACATATGTACAATGAGTTTACCGGCCCGTAAGTATATTGAACCAACACAACCTCATGCTGCAGTATGTACAAGGGTCTGAGAGTAAATGAACTGGCTACCATTCCTTGCTCTGGGCGAGCAGCCGCCTCTTTGCAATCTTCTTTTCTAAGTCACTACAAGGTGTCAGTGTCAATCATTACCCTCTCCAGGTCCTGCCGCAGATGAGTGAACAGCTGCAGCCTCCTAAACAAGACATCCTGCTCCCTCTTCGCTAGATTGTCCTCTTCGTCTTTCTTTGGAGTGATCAAGGGCTTGTTGAAGTTGACCTTCCTCTTCAACTTCCAGTACTGGTACAGGAAATCCACTACTTCCTCAGGCAGCCGCAGGGCCCTGGCAACATCCAGCAGGTTGACGAAGGTGTAGAACTCATCTTCCAGCTGCTGCAGCTTCTGCTTACGGACACTCACCCGGTGGGCCTCTTCTTGATTCTGCTCAAGGCTGGCAAAAGGCTCCAGCGGATTCCGAGGGGAACACTCAGAGGCCCCATTCTCCTGAGTGGCCCCCTCACCGAGGCTCTCCTCGGGTTTTCTATGTGAGCTGTGCTTCGGGCAGTAGGACTTGAACTTGACTTCATCGTTCTCCGCCAAGATGGTCTTCATCTCCAGGCCCCGGTCGAAAGCACAGGTCACGTGAAAGGCTGTGCGGCAGTTCTTCACAGAGCACTGGTAAGAACACAGAGAAGGAGAGAAGAGACCGTTATGGAGTGAGGGGGCTGAAGCCCCTCCAAGCCAAGCACCCCCCATGCGTGCACGCACACGCACACGCACACACACAGGAAGAGCAGCACCTCGAACACGTGCCGGGGCAGGACATTCTACCTGGATCAACCCTGGTACACCGAGTCATACTGTAAGTAAGGTAAGGCTTGGGATTTAAAGGAACTCTTTAGGTGAAAGGTTTGGTGAACCAACCCAACTCCCAGAAAGGTAACTGCATCCAAAACGCCTCTAAAAGCAGACACAATTATACAAAGGCCACACACAAACAAAGGTGGTCTGGCACTCAGATTATATTTAAAAAGAACATGTGCTCAACATGCAAAGTAAACTTTGAAACATTAATTGGTGTTCCTAGATTTGAACTCTTTTAAAAGTGTGCTTATATTAAAAGGTTGAAAAAGAATCTCTTCAGGAAGAATGACTGCTAGTCAGAGTTTTTAAAGGAACGTGAATCCTCATTCTCACCCCCCAGCCGAGAAGAGCCCAACACAAGTGGAAAAATAAATGCTACAGTTCCTTCAAGCAGCCAAGGGCTGCTCACGTCTGAGGAGAATGAATGAAACAACTCCTGGACGAGCAGGAAAGAAAAGGAGAAAAGAGAATCCAGCACAGGAAGGCAGATGAGAAAAGGTCTCCTCACCTGTGAAGAAGCTCCAACATATGCAGAAGGCTCCAGGGACCAGCGCAGGCCCTGCACGGAGACTAGTGTGTGCAGGGACTGGTAGTACCGGCTACTCCCAGCGTCACGTGTGCCTGACTGCTGAGCAGCAGAACCATGAAGGACCTGCTTCCTGTGGGTCACAGGGAGGTCGACCTAGAGACCAGGCACCACCCAGCCATGCCTTCCTCCTCACTGAACACCTTCCCTCTCACTGCCTGCTCAGGGCTATAATTTAGTGCCTTGATTCAGATGGCAAGCCAGAAGCCCAGCAGGAGGAAAGTCATTAACTTCTCCCCATCTGATCTTGCTGGGCGAATCCCTGGAAGGAGGTTCCTTGTGGTGACTAAAGCCAGTCCCTCAAAAGCAACACTGTATTGTCTGAGGCCAAGTGATCCCCGGGCACACCAGGGCTGCAGAGAGGAGCAGAACCCAGTGGCCCAAGGCCAGCTTGAAAAGTTTAATTAAACTCATTCAACAGACCCCGAATCCCAGAACCACAAATGGCAGAGGCTTGAGTTGGGGTTTTTTTTTCCCTCGTCATTTTGGTATTTAAGAGGTGACTCATTGCCAGCCATGATTTCTTCCATTTTTATAAAGTCTCTTATACCCACAAGTACAGAAAATCCAGCTCCCTTCACCATTCCCATTACAAATACTTATAGCATATGAACTAACATAAATCTGTTAATTTTACCTATAAATAACCTCAATTCCAAGAAATGTGTGAAATCAGCTTTAGTGGCAGAACACACACATACACACCTGGCCACTATCATCAACATACAAAGTGCTCCTCCCTTCTAGCGCGCAGCCAAGCGGGAAGTCAAAGTGGGAACAGATGACTGAGACGCTATCTGGGTCTGGCTTAACCTACCCCTAACCCAGCGCTCGGACCTTAAAGAGGAATGAGCTGCAGCGGAATATTTATACAGGACTTTGTAAAGGCGCCAAATGGCCTTCCTCTGGGTTTTCCTATTCAGGTTGACTCAGCAAACAGATGTTACAGAAACATAAACCAGAGCCTCCACAGCTGCAGACATTTCAGAGAGGAATTCTTTAATAAAAATCATTCTATTCTGTGAAGATATGAAAAATCATCATTAGTTGGCCTCTTTTTCAAGCTAATATTCTGGGAAAAAGAGGTCAGTGGCAACAAAAAAAAAGTCATTTTATCGTTCTCTCTTCAAAAGGGAAACAAAGGTCTCATTTACCCACCTCTCACAAACATCAGTTCAGGATGTGGATAGGTGTGCTCAGGAAAGGGCATAAATTTTATCCTCGGAAGCACATCAGGTAACATGGAAGGAAACAACTTCCATTTCCCTCGGTCTGCCTCTGCTTGTGTCCTGCAAGTGTTCACGTAGGTATGTCTATACAGAAACACACTCACAGGGTTCTAATGCTTGTTTTTCATTCTGAGGCTTTTTAAAAATTTTTTCTTCCATTTTCTCCCAAAAGGCCAGAGGGTGTTTGTCATGTTTTAAACAGATTCTATTCACATGCAAAACCCTGCACTACTTTCAGGGTCTGCAGCCAAATCCCACCAGCTATCTCATGCCTCACCCTCTGAATATTCGTTACATTCTGGATTCTCAAACTCCAGTGGAGGTGATAATGAAGAAAAGTAGAAATACTAGGCTTACAAAATGAAAAAGTTTTAAAACCTCCAGTCAGTAGATAACTTTACTGAAACAAGATTTACCAGCCAAAATACAAAATGATTTCGCCCCATGAGGTCATTTCTTCAAAACCTAAGACTGGCAGTTTGTATCTGTGCTGATCTGTTGTGTTTTCTACATCAAGAGAGAAGCCACTACTCCTAGAATGTGTCACTGAGACCGGTGGCCCTGAGCTTGACTTTCTTCCCAGAGGAAGAGCTGGACTTGACCTTGAGAGCCAAAGCCACATATAGCATTTGAAGACCTTGGCGGAAACAGCATCTTGGTCATGTTAAATCATGACTCTAAAGGCCAATAATATGAGCCCCAGAAGTCAATTTCTCAAGCAGAATTTTAGAAAACGTGAAAAAGTAGCACACCATTTACATTCTCTCCATAATCCTACCTAAAGATTTTCTACATTTGTCTGTGTGTGGACATGGAATATGCAAGCAAAACTTTTAACATTATTGCTTCTTCCCCCCAGACACACACACTCCATCCCACACATCCTAGGTGCCAGGAAGAATTAGATGTCCAACCTGTACTCAGATAACACTTCTGCAAACACCACCTGGTGCAGCACCTCATGGGTGTCCCACTACCCAGCTGGTGCTCCAAAGAATCTTCTCAACCAAACGCTAAAGTTATTAGCACAGCAAGCTGATTTGGAATAGTGCACATCTAAGGTCTCAGGCACCCCATGTGTGCACCAAAACTCACAGAGCTGGTCTGCCACCAGCTGCATTAAGTGCAGGTGGGAAGGTGGCCAACCCTCCAGTGTCAAGAATGGTTCTTCCCTGAAGAATGGTTCTTCCCTGCCTGTGTAAAGAACTGCAATGCCAGGCTTGGGGCAGAAAGGTAGAAACCAGAAATGAACTGATTTGCTGTACAGCTCAGGTGGACTTCTGACTTGGCTCTGTGATTGTTACAGCTAAGGTTCTGGTTACGCTGGACACAATTCGCCAGCTAAAGGTGTTTATACCCCGCTGGAATCACTCCTCAGCAGACTCAGAAGGGCTGGGAGAACCTCGCCCTGCTTTCTGGATTCTAGTTCCATGACCAAATCCTCTAAGAGTTCACACAGCCCTCCCTCGTCCAGCTCCAGAACAGAGCGCCATCATAACTGAGAGGATTACCTGTATGGAGGCCCCAAACTTCTCATTGCAGAGGCTACACACCAGCGCCCACCGACTGCTGGGGATGTGAGACACCTTCGTGATGGGTTCCATCTTCTCGGGGCTGCCAATGCTCACCTACAGGCCCAAGGAACAGCAAGACAGGGTAGCAGAGGCCATCAGACCAACAAGGACTGAGCATGGACAATAGAAACTTAAAGATCTTGTTTACATGCAGACCTCCTACCTGATAGCGACAAGGGGCAGGCATGCATGCACTCTCCTATGACAGGAAAACCCCTACTTTAAAGCATCTGGACAGGTCAGGGGCCAGCTCTGGTCCAGTAGCAGTGGAGAGCCCAGAGCACATGGCCCGTGTCCCATGCCCTCCATACATGGGGGTAGGGGGAGAGGGAGGAAGGGGAGTTCAGTTGACATACATGTCCCTATTTATAAAAACACTCAGATAACCAATAATATTCACTTCTCACCTGAGTGTCTGACAGCAAAGACAGTTATGTATCAGGACAGAACTATCTAATATACCTCTGGCCCACAATGAAGTGGTAAAGACTGAAAATCTTAATTTAAATAGTTTGTGAACAATGGAGTGAAGTAAATATAAACTAATTTTAGTACCTCTCTCACTGAAGAATACCATTCTCTTCAATCAGAAAAGATTATTACATTCAAAGTGGAAAATTACCAAGATAAATAAGGTATCCTCTCTGCATTCAGCCTGGACCACTGAACTGCATAGCTGTTAATACCAAACCGTGAGATCCAGTTGTACCAAAACCCAAGTCATGAAACTACAATCCAAATCATCCCCAGATAATTTTCCTCAGGAGGAAAAATGCACCCAAAATCACACACCAAAAGAAATGCTGAAATCTGAATCACAAATGATATTCTCATAGTGAGCCATGCAAATTAAATTAGTCAAGGTCTGGGACTTGAAATAAATTAGACCAGACCTGAAATTAAAAAGGTTGAGGCTAAGTAAGAATTTTAATAAAAATCACAGAAATGTGACCTACAGCAGTGGCTCTTTAACCATGCTACATGGCTCCCCAGGCCAAACGAAAGAGGTAGTGCTGATCCCTGGGGAAGGACACAGTGGCACCCAGGCCAAAGTTAGGCCACACTGAAGGTCCACTCCCGGGAACATGTATCAGCAGTGGGTTGGCCATGACACAGTTCTGAAGTGAAGTCTGAACACCACCAACTGAGAGTCCAAATCACTGCTGCTTCCAGTTAACATTCCCACAATATATACCATGACAAGATGACAATACACTTGAGATTCAGCTTGGGGGGCAGGGGGGAGACAGCAATTAAAAGCTGTCTTTTTACTCATTAGCTACAATACCCCTTATTTATGAACAGTTCCCCACTCCCGTGCCCAGCTAAAAACCAGTACCTCCTGAGCTAAGCTACTAGTAAGAACCACACCTACCTCAGGGATCCACAGAGCACAGCTGACATGGACCCATTTGGTGCCACTGCGGGTAGGCTTCATAGCTCCGCCTTTCTTGGGACACAGCAAACACTTTGGCTGAACCCCTAGGGCACATGTCCGGCATAGCCAACTACCCTCTGGGACCTTGAGGATTCCATAACAGGCCTGTGAAGCCATTCCCCAAGGAAAACAGAGAAAGAAGGTAGATTTACTTTTCCCCATATACCTATTAATTTAAAAACACCTAGGATGATTTTAACAGAAGTACTCCCAGGTCCACCTAGCTGGAGACCCTCTCCCTTCAGCAAAAATGCCAGGCAGCCTGACAGTAGCAGCCAGGAGGTATCTGGGACAACACATACTCATTTACCAGGGGACAGTCCTGAAAACACCTGGAGGACAAAAAAGTTTATAGAAATTCTGCTTTGCTGTGTGGCTAGAGGCACCTATCTACACACACCAAATTTTTAAATAACGGGCAGCAAATTCTTGAAACACTTCACAAGGCTAACTGATAGGAAGCTATTCCTCCTCTGATTTGCTGATGTGGGTGGGATACAAAGTGAGGGGAAAATGCACAAAGCAGTTGAGTCTCTGAAAGTTGTTCAATGAGATAGCCTCAGAAATAAGAATGGGGGGGGGGGGGGTGCTGGGTGGCCAGTGTCAATACAGACTACTGGAAAAAAAATTTTTAATAGAACTAAAAGATACTATTAAGGTTTCAAATACTTAAAAAAAAAAGTCTGTATCAGGCATTCTAGAGGAAGTCCCATTTGGAGAGATTTTTATTTTTATTTTATTTTTACTGCAAAATCAAGTCTAAGCTAAATTAAAAGATTAAGTACGGTATGCCTTAAAGAGAAGTCTGGAAGAACATGTCAAAAGGAAGATAAAGTAGATGTTAAGGAAAAGAGATAATGTGGCAACCAACTCTTGTTGGTTTCGGCTCAGGTCATGATCTCATGGTTCCTGAGATTAAGCCCTGTATGTGGCTCTGCACGGACAGTGCAAAGCCTGCTTGGGATTCCCTGTCTGTCTCTCTGCCCTTCCCCACTTCCATGCTCTCTCTCAAATAAATAAACAAACTTTAAAAAAAAAAAAAAAAGAAAGAAAAATGAACTAAGGAACATCCACGTTCTCACAGCTCAGCAAACTCTACTCACTAGACTCTATAACTCTCCCAAGTGAACACAACAGGCACAGAAAAATGAGACACTGAAGACAGAGATAATTTGGTCTCTTTACCTGATATCTATTTTTTTTTTTTTTAGTTTTATTTATTTGAGGGAGAGAAAGGGAGAACACGAGTGGGGGAGAGGCAAAGAGTGAGAATCCTAAGCAGTCTCCACGCTGCCAACATGGAGCCTGATACAAGGCTCGATCCCACAAACCAAGAGTTCATGACCTGAGCTGAGATCAAGAGTCAGACACTTAACCAAATGAGCCACCCAGGTACCTCTAGCTGATATTTAAAATAAAGCCTGCATTGCACAAAATGACAAAATTGAACAAGATAGCCTGAAGTGCTGAAATCAAGGATTTTACAACTAAAGTCATTAAGATGGTTCAAAAGAAAAGGTAAATGTTAAGTAAGTGAAGACACAAAACCAGGATGGTACCAGGAGCACATTCAGAACCTTTAAATATACCAAATTGTTCAGAACTTTATCCTTAAATGACCCAGAAGTCAGAAAGCCGAGAGTCACGGTAACATAGCTCCGATCCTCCAGACAGGAAAAACACAGCCACTATGCAATGTGAATATCCAGGACGCAGAAAGGAAACCACAAGCATGAGGAGCAAAGTTAAGTAACACCAAGATTGGAGCTTAGGAGCACTAAGCCGGTGCCATGAGTAAGCCACTGTCAACACAGACTTACTGGAAAAAAAATTTTTAATAGAACTAAAAGATACTATTAAGGTTTCAAATACTACAAAAAAAAGAAAAAAAAGAAAGAAAAAAGTCTGTATCAGGCATTCTAGAGAAAGTCACATTTGAAATGAGATTTTTTTTTTTTCTGGAAAATCAAATCTAAGCTAAATTAAAAGATTATGTACAGTATGCCTTAAAAAGAAGTCTGGAAGAAAACATCAAAAGGAAGGTGAAGTAGATGTTAAGGAAAAGAGACATGACGTAAGGAACAGAGGACTGGGAACAGGTGTGGGGGGTCTGGAGTCCTGAGTCCCAGTCCCAACTCTATCACTAAACCATAGTGGGATCCTGGACAACCCATCTGACATCAGTGATTTCATTTATACAACAGGGCGTTCAACTAGTTTTCAAACAGAACCCTTATTTTCAAACAAAATTCTCAGGAAAAAAAAATAAGTAAAATGGTATGAAAAATACTGAAACATCATCCAGGTAAATAACACCAGCAACAAAAAGGCAACATCCGTAGTCACAATCATCTTGACACAATAAAACCACTGCAAGAATTCTGCCATCTCAAGGAAATTTCCCAGATAATCTGAAAACCTAGAGCTACAAGGTGACTTGTAACACAACTAAAGCAGAGACTGTGGCCTCACGTCTCCCTGTCAGGATGAGCTGACAAGAGGCCACCAGTAGTGACATCTCCAGGCAGAGAGGAAGCCCACGAGGAAGACCTATTATAAACAAAATGATGAAGAAGAATTTCACAGAACAAATTGGATTCTTCTTTCTGAGAGGTCACCCAAGGACCTACTGTACACGAGTCTCGCTTTTAGGTTTGTTTTAAATCTCAACATCAATAGATGACAGACAACCCTTTAAATCCTAAAAATATATATGAACATGTGTCCCCACAGAAATCTAAATTAGTTCATTATTGCATTAAGTAATAAATAAGAGAGAAGAGCGTCAGCTGTCACAAGCTTTTAAAATCACCCAGTACCTATCCTTACTGAAGCCAAAGGATTTACCTTTCTGTGGATGGTGGCAAGCAATGACCAGATGCCAACTGGCATCAGGAAGGACAGGAAAAAAAGTTTAAGAAAAGGGACCTCTTTGTTCTTCTTCAATATCACAGTTTACATACTACCACACGTTACCAAGTGTTATGGGTTGAACTATGTCCCAAACAGATATGTTGAAGTCCTAAACCCAGTCCCTCAGAATGTGACCTATTTGGAAACAGGGTCCTAACAGATGTCATCTGTTAAGATGAGGTCAGAGGTGAGCCCCTAATCCATCAGGGCTGGTGTTCTTAGAAGATGGCTATGTGCGAAGACAGACACACAAGGAGGACACCATGTGGCAACAAAGGCAGAGACCAGAACTATGCAGCTGTAAACCAAAAAATAGGTGTTAGCAAACCACCAGAAGCCAGGCAGAGGCAAGGAAGGATTCCCCTACAAGTTTGAGGGAACATGGCCCTGTCAACATACCTTAATTCAGACTTCCCACCTTCAGAATTGCAAAATCGTAAATAAATGTCTGTTGTTTTAAGCCACCCAGTCCTGTGGTATTTTGTTATGGCAGCCTAACAAACTAATAATAGCAAACTAACCACCTTTTAGGAATTGCTCTCCACCCCCCACAGTGTTAATATCTAAACTCAGGTGTGAAAGCCAGGGCAGAGGGGGCTCACATATTCTTTTTAAGTAAACCTCACTTCTATGGATAGAAATAAAAACAGGTGAGGGAAGGAGGATTTCCATAAAGGATCGTATTCTTCCAGTTGTTAAAAAAAAAAAAAAAAAAAAAAGTAACAGGAAATACTTCAAACATTGTAAGAACCAATTAGAAAAAAGAGATATCGTCCATAGGGCACACTTCTTTAACTCACTAAGGACAGCAGGAAAATAGACCCTATGTGGTGGAAGACCTCTGGCCTCCCTGGTGACAGATGAGCTCACATCCCAGGTGGCTCCTTTCTGGGCCTCGCTGCCCACATACCTGGTGCACACAGATGTTGCATTTGTCACAGAACACCATCTCATTGCCGTCCTCACCATCAGGTGACTGGCAGACATCACAGACAACATCTTCATCATATTCAATCCCCAGGCCTTCTTCGGTCTCTATGGCATGATTCATATTGTCATAGCATCGCTGTTCAAATTCCTCCAGGACCCTCTCCATGGTGTATTCATCTAACTCAGGCATTCCTGAAGGAAAAATGCCACAAGAACATTTTAATACATCTATATTAATAAACATTACAGTAAGACAGTACTAGTGACAGTATTAATATATTTATATTTATAATACATCGTCTTATAACTAAATCCATCCTGAGTGTCCCATTTTCTACTGAAGAAGGCCTCTCAGACTGCTCAAGGAAGGATCTTCAAATTAAAAGGCAGACACAACCTTCCATGCAACAGTTTGTTACCTATGGACAGGTGCTGAAAATGTAGTGTTGTAAGAAGAAAAGCAAAAGATAAATCCCAAAAGGGTTTAAGGATATTAAATACATATATTGTTAGATTATCATTTCATTACAACATTATAAACCACAAGTAACATGGAAGGGACTTCAAAACCATGACCATATATAAGAGTTCGGGTATTTTCTGAAAAACATTCTTTCTTGCTACTTAAAATGTTGCTCTGAGAACAGATTTCACTGTGAGCACACAAATGTTTTTAACTGGTTTATCCCTCCTCACTCTCTGAATTTACAAAGTTGAGATGCATAGTTAATCAGACACATGAAAGACAGAAACACAAGGAATGTCTGAAGCAAAGGAAACAGCTCATTGTGAATCAAATAAAATGCATTCTTATGCAAGAATGACCAAAAATAAATTTCAAGTGGTTATCATGGTTATAGGAGTGGTGGAAGAAAATAAGTCTTATCTCACTTGTGGAGATATTCCAAACTTCCTACAATGAAAATACTCATGCAGAAAGAAAAAACAGGTTAGACTAAAAATACTCTAAAAGAACATGTAAGTGGCAAGAAAAAACAGAAATGTTATTAGAGCCAGTAACTTTTATGCACTCTTGATAAATATAAAACCATCAAATTAACACTTTAAGTTTTTAAAAATCTGAAGAACACATTAAAGCTGACACTGTGATAAGCTCTAAGCACGTTCAAAAAAGTCACCTAGCATCCAGCTATCACCTCATACCCTAATTACTGATAAGTTACTTGCCTGCATGGCCAGGGCACTCATATCTCAATTCCTCCTACCAGTTTTGAAACTACCAGTGGCTTTGAAAATACAATCCTATGCTCCATAATTATTTCTTACCATTACAAAGAACAATAAAAATAAAACAAACATCTTTAAGCATATGTTCAATTTACGTTACAACCACATACATAATCTGCCTTGCCGGAAGTACTCCACACTACCATTCAATCTGATGAGTTAGGCCAGGCTCATTACTTAAACCACCTCCAAAGCCGCCAGGGTCTCTGGCTGTACCCCTCTGCCTTAAGACAGGACACCTAGCCAGTCAAGTGCATTACACTGGTCTTTACACAGCTACTACAAACCACAACTTTATAATCTTTGAAGCTGGAACTGAATGGTATTCTGTCCAAGGGAGCTCTGAACACTTATGAACAGACTGTGTAAAAGAGCCTCCTGGCTTGCTAATACGCTGGCTACTGAAACCTAAAAGCAGGGACCTTTGGAGATGGTGATATACTCTGTCAAACAACTTTCCCAGCTCAGTCTGCACCACTGCTCCCATGCCACAGCCTGGTGAGCAGCATGGCAGCAAAACAACTGGTATGTGCCAGGCCCTGTGCTAGGTTCAGCGACTGACTGATACAACACAAACAGTCTTTGTCCCTCAGGGCTTTCAAATCTACCATCGAATACTCTGTAAATATCTACTGTGTGCCAGACAGCCACCAAACACCTCTCTCCCACCCAGGTCCCACAGCACAAGTTCCAATTAATCCTTGCAGTCTCTCACACAGAGCCCAGACTTGACCTCAGTGGTCCTGCTCATCACAACACTTCAGGAAGCCCTTGGTAATCAGAGGTGGCATGTGAGATGAAACCCATGTGCCATCCTGGTCTTGACACTGGGACGTGCCAGCATATGAGGTACAGAAGCTCCAAGCTGTACACACACACAAAAAGATCAATTTATAGAAAATAAACCATAATGGGCAAAGCGCTCAACTAAGGCGGGGGCTTCACGGAAGGAGAGCCCAGACAGAGGTGAACAGGGAAAGGGAAAAGCACTCCAGGTTTGGAGGACTCAAGGAGAATCACGGAAGTGAGAAACACAAGAGGTGTGTTAGAAAACAGTGAGCCTGGCTAGAGTGGAGTTTAATATGAGAAACAATAGGCCAGAGCTGAGGAAAGGATCTGAATGACATTGCGGTGGGAGGGGGCGGGGAACACAGCAGGAAACTTTGTAGACCAGACCCTCCTGTCATCTTGGGGAAGTCACTTCATTTCTCTGGGCTTCAGTTCCCTTGAGGTAAATAAGTGAGGGGGTGGATCAGGGCAGAGATGGGGAATCCTGCCTCCACACCCACGGACAACATCCCTCATCAATCCCACCACTCTGTCTACCAGCCGCCCACAGACATGTGCCATAGCCAGACAAGCTGATCTCCAAAAAAGAGCCCACGATTCTGAGACTAAAGCTATGATGAAGCTGCCTTCACCAGGATATGAGCTTCTACTACTCACCCAGAGGTCTAAAATTCTTCTCTATTCATCATTCATTAATAAAACAATACAACCCATGGTCTCTCACCCATCTCCTTAAATTCCTCATTGGTCAGTTCCAGCCATGCAGCATCCATGTCGTTGAGGTCGTAACGACACACACTGTCAGCCAGCGTCCGGATATCAACATAGCCCAACTCTGGAGGCTCGGAGCCCGGTGAGACAATGTATTTCTTGGGCCTGATGAACATGAGGGATTTCTCTTCAGACACGACCCTAGTTAACAAGAAAACAAGGCAGCCACGTTACCCTTCCTGCCACATGAAAGTAATTCATCACAAGGCCCAAAGCTTGCTTCCACTTCCAACGCCCTAAACCCCAGGTTCTCACCAGACAAATTGGCTTAAAACGTCACTGCTAATTAACATCACTGTTAATAAAACTAAGTAGAAGTATCATTTAAGCCCCCAAAATGGAAAAAGATACAAGTGAAAAAACACTAAAAAGTCCTCAAAACCAGCTTTACCAGCTTTTTCCAACTGGCTTCCCAGGATCCCACATGCCCTGAGCCTTCATCTAGGACAGCAGTTGCTCTGCTGGCAACACCTCAACACCAACCTAACTTGCGAGAGTTTAGGATAAAATCACTTTCCACCAATCAGGCCTGACCACCCTGCTGAAGGCCCAGCACTAGTTTCAGGCAGGACAATGCATGGCAGAACACCGCAGAGCCAAGGGGACAAACCCATCACCTCTAATCTTAAAAATAAAAAATAAAACTAGCCCTTGTCCATTACTAATCAGTCTAAGAATCTAAGAGGCCTAGCCAAGTGAGGGACTCTCCCAACATACACTCAGGATCTCCTTATAACTGCCAACCTCCCCCAACCTGTCAACACCCACAGAAGAGCTTTCCACCATACCCCACTCAAAAGAAATGACACAAGACCCAATCACCCCCAACATGGAATGAAGGGCCTTCTCTTCCTAAAGACAAAGGCCCAGCATCAGAGCCCCACACGCCCACCACATCAGCAGTTTGTGTCAGCATCAACAAGCTGTCCAAGGAGTGTCCAAAGTATTTTCATCAACCTTACAATTACCAGAGCGATTTTATCTATGTGACACTCAGGTAAACCAAAGGTTGTTATTTCTCCTACTCAACTAAGAGCAAGGTTTTAACTAAAAACTCCAGAAGCTGTGGTACCACATACTTCTCTGATGCTGGGCTCCTCTATCCACGCCCCCCTCCGCCCCCCCCAAAAAAAAAAGATTCATAGAGGAATTCCTGAATTGGGACTGCCAGCACTCAAACAGTCGGGATTGTGCCCCAGATGCAGATTCTAAGGCAAATGCAGTGTTTATCTTGCAGAGCCCAGTTTAACATTCCACTCCACAGGCCAGAAGTCCAGCCTACAGGGGCATCTGATTGGTCATTTAAGCCTGCATATTTATGTGGACATTTGTCACAGATCCAAAACAATGATCATCAGCAAAAGTGAATGAGTCCACTTCACAAGGCAGGCAGCTGAGTGACAACACAGCAGAGAAACCAGGTGCTAGTTGAGAACAGAGGCCCTGAATCCTCTCTCCCTGTGAGGAAACTCCAGTCAGCTGAGCAAGACAGCGAAGAAGAAATGAGCAAACTGGTCCTTTATGCAGAGGCAAGTCATCAAGGACCCGGACCCTCAACACCCTTAAGGGGAAAAGTACTTTGTAAGCAAATCCAAAGGAAGCCCAGCAAGAACAACTGGGCAAAGTCCAGCCATAGGAGAATTCATCAAATACAGCCCTCCCCTTAAGCTCCCCTTCCACCTAACCCTGACCTGGCAGACCTCCTCTCCAGAGGTGCAGTCAATCCCCGCAATATCCAAGAAGCCGGGCCCTCACTCCTCTCCAGAGTGAAGAGGATCTGGAGGTAGGTGAGGGACAAGTGGAGGAATAGAAGTTTTCCCTCCCCCAATCAGTTTCCAAAATGTCTTGGAATTTGCCCTCCTCTCATGAAAGTGCAGCCAGCACCTTCCCAAGACAGCTGGAATGTGTAGTCTGGAGGCCCATGGTCCTCAAAAATCACTATTCTATGGACCTAAAATGTGTTTCTACACATTTCTATTGCCACTTGAGGCCTCATCATTTCACTAACTGAAACACTGCTCTTCTCAGGCACCTGGATGTCAGGGCAGAAAAGCAACGGCAGGTGGAGAGGCACGTCTACCTGGCCACAGGCTGAGGGATGGTCCCAGGGCTCACGGGCACCTGGACTCCTTTCTCCCACTCCTGTCTCCAGGGATCTGCCAACACATAGTACTCATCTGGGTTCAGCTGATAGGAGTCATGCAACTTCATAGCGGTGATCAGGTCTGTCCTAAACACCTGGAAAGAGAGAGAAAGGGTCACTGACATTTGATACTTGCATTTTTATTCAGAGTGCTGGCAGCTGCAGGGTAACCATGGAGCTGCTGCGTAGTAAGGTCACTGTATCAGCAGAGACCCAGCCTGACCGACGACCAGAAGCCCTCAGTGGGCCACAGCTTTGGCCTCTCAGGCTTGGGGGAAGCACGACTCACACTACCCTCTCACTTCCTCATCAACTCCACAAGCCTGAGGTGTCTCTGACAAGCAACAGAGAAACCTCGTTGTCCTCCCCTGAGAAATCGCATGAACTCTCAATTCCAAAGACTGCTGCTGAAAACACACACCTAAAAATCTGTGGAAGGAGGCATTTCACTCAAGGGTGCTCTTTTGGTAGATGTTTAAGAAATAAAACTCCACTAACCACTTAACACTTCAAGCCAAAACCTAGAACCACCAGGGCCTCCTCTTCTATACTCAGACTGCAGCCACCCAGCTCCTGCCTCCCAGGACACTAGGGCTTATGGCAAGGTGGCTGGGGAGTCAGGCCCTGGTTGGCAGGTGCCAACGCAGAAGTACAGGCTAGAAAAATATGGGAGAGAATTGGGGACAGACCAATGGGGTCAAGTCAGAAAGGGGGCTTGTAAAGAACATGTTTACACACCTTTACCTGATGTAACTTCTACAAAGAAAGCAACATTAGTGGGGAAAGCAGAGGAGGGAAGGAGAGTAAAAGAAAGAAGCAAGCAAGCTACTATACTCTCTCTTCACCTGGCCAAAATCAGACCCACAAAACTCAAAAGTATCGCTGTACTGAGGGAGCAAAGTGGCACCGGCATGCCCGCTCCTCCTGACTGGGGACACGGCAGGGGCACAGCCACGGCCTCGTCCTCCATCCTCAGTCCACTGGTGTCTCAGGGCTACATAAGGAAGCTCCAACCCTGGCATCAGCACCAGCCCAAAGTTGTATTTGGCACGAAGCAAGCCTGCATCCGTAAGCTACACTCTGTTTACACAAGTCACAATGCTGAACTCTCTCTTCTTGGGACAGTGAGTTCTTTCTTATGCTGTTAAGCACAGTTCACATTATATGCCTGCTAATAGGTCCATTTGTTTTTCCTGGTGGCTTTTCAGACTGGTGATCACTTTAATAAACTTCACCATAGTCAGACCACCATCTGAGGCAGTATCTGAATAAAAAGGCCATTTCTCCAGGCTGCCATCTCTCAACACCGACTTTTCACCAGTATGCCATTTCTTGTTTCTAACGTTCCAGAAAAAAGGAAGAACCTGGCTGTGCAGCCTCCACAAAAGCACAACTAAAATCAGGTTCCCTGACAGCCCTGAGCCACCTGACGCACTGGTCTGCACAGGACCTTGATCATCCGTGCCCTCCTCACCCCCAAAGAGGAAAAGTCCTTGAAAACAAAAATCACAGGAAGCAAGTCAGTTAAAACACACATTCCAACTACAACTTACAAGTAATAAATAAGGGAGTTTGCCAAAGAAGGAAAAATCAAACTGAAGCAACAGGATGAGAACAGGATGGCCCACCATTCCTTTACTAAAAGACTCAGAGGAGGACGCCAAAAACTGAAAGAGATGCCCTAAATGAATTTCCAAGCCTCTGGCAGAGTTCAGAGTTAGTGCTAACCTAAATATAAAGTAGTCTGAACTAACTGCTGAACTCAGAGAACTTTAGAAAAAAAATCAGAAACAAAACCGGGGTCAGGGACAAGACCAGTGCCATCCATGCTGCTCAGCCCCATCTCACTGCCTGGTGCTCAGCACACCCAGTGCCAGCTTCCCTATTCGAGTCACCCTGTATTTTTACCCTCAAGTGACAGTATAGTGGTTGTGGAGGCAGCACAGAGAATTGAAGAAATAAAGGCAGGCAGAGCCACTCCAATACCTCAGAAAAGGAGGGGAGCACTGCAGGTTCAAAATGACAAAGGCCTGGAATAATCAAGGCAATAAAATGGCCACCTGCCCATGAAGGTTTGATCTAATGTCTCCTGGGATGACTTTCTGCAATTTTAAAGGATATAAAGTACATTTCCTCATGGAGAATGTTATTCCACAACTAAAAATTCCTACACTGCTCAACACAGTGTCCCCCAACACTTCCATTACAGTCAGAGAAAATGAAGTACCTGGTAGAATGCAGGCCTCTGCTCTGAAGCTACAGGATGAGGTGGTCTTTGGAGTCATCCCGTGAAAGACGCAGCACAAAACAAGGGGCTGAACCAAAGGCTCTCTTCCCCACAACCTGCCCACCTGAAAACCGTGACAAATTAAAATGCCCTTTCTTCAATCATTTAAATCCTCAGAGCCTGGCAGAGGTTGTCAAAGAAAACATATCTCAGGACTGGTAGAAGGCCCTAATCAACAAAGGCCAGCAGAGAAATGCACCTAAAAGCAATTGTAAATAAAGAGACAATAGAGAACAGGTAGGTAGGTAGGTAGGTAGGTAGGTAGGTAGGCAGACAGATAACAAAACGTGGGGGAGTAGGGAAATAGAAGAAACAAATTGAAAAAGAAGGGGGAAAAGCCTTAAGCGTAATCGCCAAAACAAAACTCCCAGAATTACAATGGGTTGTTGCCAAATAAGCCACAAATTCATGGCCAAAACTAACTTGAGGCTGGCAGTGACTGGCAGCAGCCGAACCCGCTGATCTCCTGGCCAGAGGAAAAGTTGTTGGGAGCCAGCGAAGATGAAACAGAAAAGGAAAAAAAGAATATAATTAATAGTAATAGCTAACATTTACTACTGAGCACTTTTAAGTGCTTAGTATGTATTAATGTCTGTGTATTAACCCACTTAATCCTCACAAGAATACTCTGAGGCAAACACCTGTGTTATCCCCATCTTACAAATTTGGAAACTGAGGCACAAAGAAGTTAGATAACTTGCCCATGATTGCAGAGGCATCAATTTCAACCAACCAGGTGTGTGCCAATCACATGTTCTCATGCACACATGTAGGACATGCACAATCACACCATCACTCAGGAAATACCTCTGAAGGTTTTCGATCTTCATGTCTGGAGCACGAACCTCTCCTGTGCTGAGATCGGGAATTCTGTGACCAAGTAGTTGAGAGGCCTAAAGACAAATAAATATCCAAAGAGGAACAATTAAGAGCACACAAATCATGTGCGTTCACAGGGTTTTTTTAAACCAAATTTGGCAAGGCTCACCTCAGCACCTCCCCCATGACTCGATGCTCCTCCAATCCCAGTACTTACTTAAACCACTCACTTTCCAGAGCAGGCCTAACAAGCTTGCTCTGGTTCTCACTGTGTATCCCAGGTACAGCCCACAAGAGGGAAGGCCTTTTAAGAGCATCATGTATGTGGAGCCTTCATCTGTAAGCCTGCATTTCTTATAAGGTTCAAAGTCTCACGTTGGTAAATACAAATTGAGAAATATTGGAGTTTTCAGTAAACTTTTCTAAATGCTAAGATCATTATGTTCAATCCTAATGCCACCCCGCCAAAACTTAAAAAGAAAAAATCTTGACTCCACAAATATAAAAACTTAGCATGCCCTAGAACAGGAAAGTTCCAAGACTGCAATAGACTAGGGGCTATGGCCAAATAACCTTAAAATTGCCTACTCCCCTTTCCCAAGAAAAGGCCAACTGGCTCTTTTCTGTGCATTTCTTCCACATTTCTAAATAACTAATGGTCTGTTATCCAGCATCTCCCCCACCAAGCCACAAAATCTGGAAACCCTACCAGGGCACCCATGTCTCCTAACTGCCGCCATGTCTGAGTTCCTCTCAGGCCTGAAGACCTCTCTATAGCAACAACTCCATCCTGCTTCAGATGCTCCCTCCACCCAGGTGGCAATTCTCTTGCCTGGTGTCCACTTTGTCTCCTATGCATCCCGTAAATATTAGTGTTCCTCCTTCCTGTTCCGAGTGCTCTCCCCAAGGAGCACTCACCCCTGCCCTCTCACTCAGTCTTACCCAGTGCGCCCAGGAAACTGTCAGACTTGCATTCCCACACTCACCTCCGTCCCAAGCTCCAGGTCCACGTTCACCTTCAGATAAGACATAAAGCTCCGGGTTCCTTAGATCAGCCAACTCAGCGCGACAAAAACTGGACTCAACATTTTGCCCAAACCTCTTATTCCTCTTGTGTTTCTACTTTGATGAATACCACTATCATTTCTATTAGAATTCAGAAACCTAAGAGTCATCTTAGACTCTCCTCACTCAGGACACATCCAATCAATGGCCAACTTACATTCAATGCAACTACCCAATACCTCAGAATCCCAGCCTCTTTTCTCACCACCTCCACCTCTGCCTCCTGTCACTTGTTTTATGGTCAACTGCAGTGGCCTCCTGTTTGTGGGTACCATATCACCACCAGAGCTCCCAAACATCCCTCACAACCACCTGCAGTGGGTGTCTAACTACCTACTCACCTCTACCCTGAACACACACTGTACTGTTTCCCAGAAATTAACAACCCCCCCACCCTGCAAATAAAAGCCCGAGCCTGAGGGAGTTGCATTCTACCAGCAAAACCACTTGCCACTCAAACAGGAAGCTCTTATCTCCATGGATTCCAGAGACAAGGAACAAGAGAATCAAAGCACCCTTAAGACCTTGGAGACATCAAGAAATAGATTCTGTACATAAGCCTATCATCAGATTTGCAATGACCAAAACTAAACGAGATTTCCAAACTCCTCTCTGACAGGGAAGATGTGGGCACTACCCCTGATCACCAGTTCTGAAGGCTGCTACTGGGTCAACTGACTGTTGTTAGGTTAGCAGAATTAGATTTCCTACAGGTGGTCCTACTATACTGTTCAGTAAATATTTTAGAAAAACTCTTCCTTAAAAAAAAAAAAAAGTATACCTCTTTAGACTCCAACGAGTAAGAATGTTTCACTCCCACACTGAAAGAAAGATTCTGGGCACAAACGGGGGTGCGAACCCAACTTGCAGAAGTTCTAAATCTGGTCATCAGTGGAAAAAGGAAAGGCAGAAGCCAAGTGAGGAACCTGGAGAGAAAGGCAGGTGGCTCCCATCGTTAAGCCCCTTTTCACCATCTGGTACTGCAGGCCACCCTCTGGCCAGCCCACAGGCTGGAAGAGACAAGGAAGAGTGATAGCAACTCTAGAAAGATGCTCAGGGGTTGGAGAAAGATGCAGGGAAGAAAAGGCATAGGCCCTTTCCTTTGAGTTACTACGAGAAGGGTTACAAATGATAAGAAAACTAGAAATTTTAAAAGAAATCACTCCACTGCTATACTTTAAAAATGAACATGGGAGTGAGGGGAAGTGAGTCTTACAGTCAAATACACAGTTAAAGCAGAAACGGCAAACTTGCTCAATTTTAGTTTTTGTGACACTCTTGCCTCTTCTAGGGGATCTGTCAGAGTCCCTCCCAGGTAGTTTCCAAGGTTCCCAGGAAGTGTACAGCTTTACTAGCCAAGAACACACTCCAAGTAATGGCAGTCACTTAGACATTTTTCTAGGGCTGTTTCTATATTCTTGAAAAAATAGTCTGTGCTACATTTGCTTTCAAAATCATGTACCCAAAGATGCTACAAAATTGGGTATCTGATAGTATTATTATCCAAGAGAAACTCTGGTCTACCCAGAAATAATCTGTTTCTCTTCCTTTTAATTTACCTAATGAAAGAAGAAGAGAAAACATAATCTATTACAAGCACTTTGCAGAAAGGGAAAGACTAGGGAAAAGGTAAAATTTCAATTATAACTGACAAAATGGAGGTTTATAAATAAAAGTCAAAAGCCAGTAATCAACCAAGTATCTACCAACAAAGTAAATGAGTGAACAGTGGTATCCATACAATTTATTATCCAAATTACGGTATATCCATACAATGGAGTATTACCCAGCAATAAAAAAAATGAGATGTTGATACATGTAACATGAATTAACTTTGGAATAAATGTAGAATGAAAGAATCCAGACAAAAAGAGTACATACTGCATTATTCCATTTACATAAAACTCTGGAAGACAGAAACTAATCTGTAAAAACAAAGTAGATCAGAGGTTGACTAGGGAAAAAAGAGGGAAGGATTATCTTGAGTGTAATGATTTCAAGGGTATAAACATTTCAAAATGTATCAAAGTGTATACTTTAAATGTATGCACAAAAAAAAGGGATGATTTTCTATCATCCAGTAACAGTAGAGGAAAAGATAATGCTCCATTTTACTTTACACAGGTGGTTGTACATAAAACCTAGATTTCCCTGCTGAACCAGGTGAGAATCTGACGAGGGAACTAGAAGGCCCTTCCATGTCCAGCAGCGGTATTTGTTCCTGGTGATCTCTGTCTGGTTTATTTGCTTTCAAGCACTGTGTCAAGAGACATCAGGGACAAGACACAGATGGCTATTTACAACATACACCACACCTAAGTTGGTGTTGTGCACACAGCAGATTCTCAAAAAAATTTTAAGAGGAAAAAAATATAGTGTTGCTGAGGACAGTCATGCTCAGTAAGAGAATCACCACCACTGTTAACTCAATAACTGAAGGTGACAAGCACCAAGAATATACCCATTTTACCTATTAGAAGATACACTTTAAAAAAGAAAAAAAAAAGATATGCTTTTGTGCTCTAGGAAAACGAGGTCATGGAAAATAATACATTTAAAGACAGCTTAGTGGGGCCACTGCTTCCTGATGGGAATGCACTGACATCTACATTCACAGAAAGTCTACAGGCAAAAGACTTATAATATCACACCACTTCTCCCTACAGCCATGCTCTCTCCAGGCATCTCCCACGTGGTCAAGAAGCTCCCAGAATATTATCCAAACAAAATAATTTTTGCATCCCCTTTAAATTAAAAAAAAAAAAAGTTATGTAGTGGGGGGAGCTTGGGTGACTCAGTCAGTTAAGCATCTAACTCTTGATTTTGGCTCAGGTCAAGATCTCACGTTTGTGAGATCAAGCCGCAAGTCAGGCTCTGCGCTGTCACTGCAGAGCCTGCTTGGGATTCTGTCTCCCTCTCTCTCTGCCCCTCCCCTGCTCACGTGACTGTCTCTCAAAATAAATAAATAAGCATTTTTTTAACGTTAAAAAAAAACGTTATAAAGCTTTTTTTTGAAAGTATGTTGGGTGAAAACAAACAAAACAAATTAAACCAGAATTGAGAGTATTTCAAATACCACAAGGAACAGGAGATAGTGACGTGTGCTACAGCAAAACACTAGCCAATTTTAAGTTCTTAAAAACCATGCACTACGATTACACTTGGTTGGTGCTGCATTTTGTTTTTATTTTCAGAATGTTAATAACATTTAATGGCAAACAGCTAAAACTATACCAAGTAAAATTCTTTTTTATTTTGTTACTTTCAGGAGAGGAGCTGGGAACTCTAAAAATTTGACAGTGATGTCTAAAAAATTATTTTATTGCCCACAAAGATAGGATTACCTAAAGTCGACCTAAGTGAATTTAAAAATTCTGCACATGTACACAGTTTAAGAACAATTCTCTATTAAAAAAAAACAATTCTTATTAAACACTGAAAAGAATGAATAGAGAGAAAATATCTTGTTTTGTTTTCGTATCCCCAAACTCCCATTAAAACAGAAGTTTGTGGAGTTTAACAATACAAGTTATAAAAGGTTCATAGATCACAGCATCATGAGCATGGATCTTGTACATGCACAGAGCATTCTGAATCCTGCTTTCTGGTCCTACTAGGCAGGTATCTCGAACACTCGCCTTTGAAATTAAAAATAGCCATGCTTCTTGCCCTAGATCTAAAATAAGGAAAAACCTCAAGAGTAAATCTACTACACACTGCCCACATTGGTAACTCATGTGTGATAAGCCAGGGTGCATAGTGCATGAAAGGTTCAGAAATTACAATGAATGGTGGTCTGGGTTCATACCACCACAAAATGCAAACTGTGAAGGAACCTCATCACTATTAAATGGCAATCTTCTGTCTCAAACACTACTTCTAGACACCAAATACCACACTGGTGTCTTCAGGATGTTAAACCAGCCTAACAAAGTAAGGCACTTAGGACCAGCAAGTATTAAGTCTAGCAGGCCAGCTGGTGTCACAAAAGTGCACAGACCCAAGATACACACCTATGCATTATTTCAAGGCTAGGGACAGCCCCGTGCAAGTAAAGCAGTGCTATGGAAACTGCCACCACAAAGTAAGCAATTTAATGTAGTTTATTAGCTTTTTGCTTTAATTGCATGATAGAAGACAAGCCTCTAATACGATTGCTGTTTTATCACAGGCTGACCCTATACTTCCCACAATTCCTCCATCCCAGCATAGCTTTGCTCCATGGTCCAACTCACTTCCACCTTCCAAAGTACAAAAACTTAATGCATATATTCAAAATACTGGCTCAGGAATATTTCAACGTAAATATACTTGGGTTTTCAACCAACTGACATACAAATGTTTCAGTTACCCAGCACTCCTGCCAACATCCAAATCCAGTGGCTACAGAAGACTAGTCCATGGACTAGATCATTTTGTGCTAATTGCTCTTCAAACCCAAGACGATGCTTGCTCTACCTGTCAATGTCAAAGCCAAGCCACTGTCAGGTTTGAAAAGGGGCAAAGCCATCTCTGTGTGCCTTAAGGAGACACACAGTACATATTTTGAAATATTTGAGCCTAAATCTCTACATTTCAAGAATGCCTACACAACTCCTTGGTGTCTCAAGATGCAACTGATGGAGGAAAAAGAACAAATTAAAAGCATAGGCAGGGTGCCTGGGTGGGTCAGTCGGTTAAGCATCTACCTCTTGATTTTGGCTCAGGTCATGATCTCAGTTCATGAGATCGAGCCCAAGTCTCTCTTTCCCTAGATTCACTCTCTCCTCTCTCTGCCCTGCTTGTGCTCACTCTCCTTCTCTCTCAAAACAAATAAACGTTTCAAAAATTATAGTCAAATACGAAATGTAAGTGGAAGCAGAGTTAACTTTTATGCAAAAGAGAAACCACCAAAGACCTGCATGAAGGTAAACAAGCACAGCCAACTGAATTAAGAAAATGAAGACAGGGGCGCCAGGGTGGCTCAGTCAGTTAAGTGTCCAACTTCGGCTCAGGTCACGATCTCACTCACAGTCCATGAGTTCGAGCCTTACGTTGGGCTAGGTGCTGGTAGCTGAGCCTAGAGCCTGCTTCGGATTCTGTGTTTCCCTCTCTCTGCCCCTCCCCCACTCGCACTCTTGTCTCTCTCTCAAAACTAAAGAAACATTTTTTAAAAAATGAGGGGTGGCTGGGTGGCTCAGTTGGCTAAGCATCCAACTTCTGCCCAGGTCATGATCTCACGGTTCATGGGTTCGAGCCCCGCATCGGGCTCTGTGCTGACAGCTCAGAGCCTGGAGCCTGTTTCAGATTCTGTGTCTCCCTCTCTCTCTGCCCCTCCCCCATTCATGCTCTGTCTCCCTCTGTCTCAAAAATAAACATTAAAAAAATTTTTTTTTAATTTAAAAAAAATGAAGGCAAGTTATCAAAAAATATAAGGGAACTCATTAAATGCAGTGAGACATAAAGAGGTACAAAGCAGAAAGTACGTTTAATCCACTAAAAATTGTGGTGTCTCTTCACTGTTTATCTGTAAGATGGAGAGCACCCAGAAAAACTGAAGTCCTCTCATAACTTTATGTTTACCACTCATGAACCTGCATTAATTACCACGTGCAAAATTAGTAGATTTGAACTGTACTCAGATCTCTTTTCTGCCCATTCATCATCACAGGTAATGGAGCAGAGCTCAATTGGGTAAATGGAGGAGACAGAAATGTTTCAAGGCCAATACAGGTGTGGTAACTGGGCAGCCAAGGAGGGTCCCCAAAGGTACCTGGTTCCAGACCCCCAGCAACACACCAGGCCTTCCCACAGGGAAGTCAACACAGCCCTGAAATTAGGAAATTCAACCGGAAAAGGAAGCCCTGCTTCACAACTTCAGGGAAAACTTTAAAGTACATTTCTCTCATTATTTCTAAAAAAACTTCTTAGTTTCCCTCTGGGCCTTTGACAGGCACATTTAAAAACACCCAAAAAACCTCCCAAAAACATCATTTTCATTTGGCTCCCCCTTATCTGAGCCAAAGATCCCATATTTTGGAAGAAAAAAACAAAATGTGCCAAATGGACAGTATTAAGTAATATTTAATTCTTGTCTTACTTGTACAGGAAAAAAATGTAAGGATGCTGATCAGAGCTGTTAATTGGCCTGAGATAACAATCCATAATTCCTGCCAAAAGAAAGGACACTTGATGTTTTAATTAGCCTCTGCAGCTTTACTGAAGATAAAAATGCAATCTCCTTTAGTTTGGAAATACTGAACAATAGCTAGTGGATCCCATTCCCACATTTGCCAAAACCCCTAAGAACAGAGGATCCTGGGCTGGGAAGCAAGAAATGAAGGGCTTGTTTCCCTGGGCCACACCCTGGCACAACATGTAACTTTAGAGATTGGCTAGGGCCACCCTGTGCCAGGCCAGCAATTACAATGCAGCCTGCAAATACCCCAACACTATTTCATCCAACTGTAGGGCCAGTCCTCCACAGGGCACCTGGAGAAAGGCTTCAACAACTCCAACTGCAGCTGGATGAGTGCTTGCACTGGCACAGAAAATGCCCATCCAACCCCAACTGTAAATACCACACTGGTATTCCCCTGGATCAGGCCAGAAAACAAAGCAAACAAAGGACTCCAGTCCCAGAGGCCAGCAGGGCCTAGCCACGGCTACAGTCGGTGTTGTGGCCCCCACGCTGACGTCCGCAGCTGCCTCTCCTTCACTTAGACATGTTTTGCATTGGGCTGGGAAGTGCTGCCAAAATTCTGTCAGGGCTGCAGGCTGGAGAGGCTGGGGAGTGGCCACTGCACAGACCCAGCCCTTCTTGCAAATCAGGGCTTTCCAAGTGCCCAGACCCAGCTGAGGACCAGCTCGGTTCTGCAGACCCAAATACAAGGGCAGAAAGCACCCCATTCAGACTACCATGGGCTTACAAAGAAGGATGGGATCCAACACAAATAACCAGGCTGGTGCCAGAGGCCCATGCTATGAGACAGTTGCCCTCAGAGAGGTGGAAAGGGTGTTCCATGGAGTGGACAAGTACATATTTTATAAGCTTTAGCATTGCAAGGGTTCTAACTGAGCTGGTTTTTTACTATGATCATCGTCCACCATAATTACCAAATCATTAAGCATGGATGGACAGCACGGCCATAAAGCATCAACATATGCTTTATACTAAACTACCTATGAAAACATCCAAAAAGGATGGCCCACCTAACTTCTACTAAGAGGCATCATTCTTGTCCTCCACCACCACCACTGGATTTCCATGTCTAGCCTAGAATAGACAGAACCCAGCTTCGTGGCCTATCTAGGGTAACCCTCCAGTACCCTATAAATATAAATGCTCCGCCTCCACCTTCTTCAGGGAAACTAGCACAGATAAGAAGTATATTAAGAGGAAGAAGAAACTGGCTGTCATACCATTAAGGTGACTTTTGATGGACACATTCTGGTGAACTTTGGGCACTCTATTCTCCCTTTCTAACAAGAGTTCTGGGTGGAAATTCGTATTTAGATGAAATATTTGGTCTTCTAAGGTGGTTTCAGGCTTAACTGTTTCCCCCCAAAATTATTATTCTGAAGCCTAATTCCTAATACCTCAGAATGTGACTACATATGGATAAAAGCTTTAAAGGGGCAATTAAGTTAAAATGAAGTCATTAGAGTTGACCCTAATCCTATCTCACTGATGTCCTTAAGAGGACATTCAGACACAGAGACACCAGGGATGCACATATGCTCAGAAGACCACGTGAGGACACAGTAAGAAGGCAAGCCAAGGAGAGAGGCCTCAGAAGACAGCAAACCTGACACCTTGATCTTAGACTTCTGGAACTGTGAGAGAAAATAAGTATCTGCTGCTTAAGCCACCCAGTCTGTGGTTGGTTATGGCAGCCCAAAAGGTCTAATACAAGGGCCTCTGGGGGCTATTAGGAACAACTCTGAGGTGGACTAGAATGGGTCATGGTCCAGAACTGCACTGTCCAATATGGTAGTCACTAGCCACATGTGATGGCTTTTAATTTACATTTTAATTAATTAAAGTTAAAAAAAAGTCTTAAAACCTAGTTCCTCAATTACACTAGATTAGAACACTTACATCCTCTTGGGCAACTCTAGACCAGAAAGGGGAAAGCTCTAAGTCTGAGAGAACATTCAAGGAGAATCTTTTCTTTTTTAAGGTTTTATTTTTAAATAATCTCTATACCCAATGTGGGGCTCCAACTCTGCAACCCTGAGATCAAGAGTTACACCCTCTTCTGACTGAGCCAGCCAGGTGCCTCCAGGAGAATCTTTTCTAACCCAGTTAGAATTTCCTTAGGGAGGAAATGAAGCAGCAACAAAAGCAAACAGAGTGAGCATAAACCTGTTGCTCAATGCCAAAAAAAATATTAAATAGGACTATAAGCCTCATATTGGGCATTATTAGTATGTGAGAGAAAGTATTTCATGAAACCTTCTTCTGATTAATTCTGAACCTAAAAACCAAGACTTTTTTAAAAATTGATGTAAGACAAAACTGTGTATTCAAGCAAGCATTTGAGCATTTATGACTCTTGAGAATACTCTGATAGGCACCACAGGGGGCAGAAAAGAAATATCTCTGTATGGTTTTGCCTCAAGGAGTAAAAAGCCTAAGTAAATATTAGAGAAAGCAGGTAGTGAGGGCTGTGCAATGACAAGTGCTAAGAAGTTCACAAGGCACTCGCAAGGGCTCTGCCAAGTGGTTTTAACTGCAGGCACCTGGCACAGACCCTCAACACCTTTTGTGAAGTAAAAGCAAAACCCTTCTCTGTGGAGCCCCCAATCCTCTTTCTCCTTCCCTCACCCAGTTTTAACTCTTGCCCTACGCCAAACTCAGCAGCTCCCACTGTCTGTCTCCAAAGTCCCAATCCCTTAGCTCAAGCCCAGCCCTTCACCATGTAGTCCACAGCTTACCATCCAGTGTACCCCAAAAACGTGACACCAAATCTCCTATAGGCACCAAATCTACTTCCCACTGTCCCATGCCGGTACCCAAAACTCCCAAACAGAATGCTATGTTTGAGTTCTTCTGTTTTTCAAGCTTCTGGTCCTGCCCCCTATGCTTCCCATGGCTTAGCAGACAAGCAACACTTTCTAATTTGCAGCTTTTACACTGCTGCAAACTTGGAAGACCAGAAAACTAAAACTAATCCTGTTTGCCTAAAAACTATTTCATCCTTCAGGACCTGCCCAACTTTCAACTCCTCTGTGCTTCCCTGGCCCTCCTGTCCTCTGAATTCGTGCTGACATCTATATATTTCTAGTGAGTGTCAAAAAGACATCTCTAACACTTCCCTGATGACTCTGTCAGAGCTGGATTTTATATATATCTAAGACAGGGTTCCTTGAAAGCAGGCCCAATACCTTTCCCATTATGTAGCAGGGCAAGCACATTTTCTGAGTTTAATCTATAGTGTAAAACATAAGCTGACGCGCTGGAGCTCAGGCACTGTGCTAGGTACAAAATTTCCTTGTTATCTGAGGGAAGCTCTTCAAGTAGTCTGTTAGCTTCTCAATACATAGAAGCTGTGTGACATTTATTTTGACTGCCTGGAAACCAACTAACTTCTGGTTCTCAGCTGCACTGTGAAAATATGGGGATGCCAGAGAGCAGAGATGCAGAGAGTAGTAGTATTAAATATGGTCAACGCTAAAAATCAAGTGAAGAGCACAGCATGGACTCTTGACTTCCCTTACTTAATATTTTTACAACACACTAAACAGTCTTCAATCTCCCTTAGGAGTTGGACTAGTTGATAATTACCTGGCTTCGATTAAGTTCCCTCTTCATAAATAGCAACTCTAAGTGCCATAAATGATGTTTAGGAAAAACAGACACACCAGTGACTCTTGGAACTGGATTATTCATCCTTGGATAACAAACCGGAAGGCTGAGGAATGCCTGCCTGCAGTCAACCTCACCAGAAAGATTTGGTTACAGACCTGCAGTATCACACTCAGATGTGATTCTCCAGGCTTTGGCTTTCTCTGACCTGCCTGATATGCAAAGGGCCTCAACTATTTAAAGCATTACATTAAAAAGTCATGTTTTTACACTGACCCAAACGTTGGTAGGCTCCAAGAACAACAAAGCAGGACTTACTGCCATTGTCGTCAGAATCCTCACTGCTGCTGGGAAGGCGACCTCGTTTCATGATCTCCCCGGGAAACAGCAGGCAGCCTGCAAAGCAATGAGACAGCACTTAACCCAAGATGATAATACACAATCATCAAGTTGTGCTTCAGATAGCAGCCCAGGATTTACAGCATACAAAAGCAAACAATCGGCTTTAAGGAGCATTTGCATTGTAAACAGTAAAAAGACCAAGGATACATAATTGGGCACAATCATTAACAGGACAGGTTCAAAACCAAGGGGGAAGGGGTGGAGAAGTCAAGTATCAATAGGTCTCCCAAAGGTGCCAGGTTTCTCTCTAGTTCCAGTTGACATTATCACTACCAACTATTCCAGGAGTCTTTTTAGCTGACTGGCGGCAGGCACTGCAGAAAAAAAAAACCCACAGCAATGAGCACAGTGATTCCTCACTACAGACAGATTCATATTTTACGTGTGTATATGGGGGATGGGGATGAGGCTGTGCCTGAATGTGTGAATATTTACACTGCACTGGGCAGGATTATGCTTCTCAGGCAAATTTTGCTAAAATAATCCTAAAAGCCAAATAATCTGGAGTTCTAGGAACAAAACAAACGGGGGATTGGGAAAGCAAATACCTCCTCCAGCCATCTCCAACCCCTCAGCATTCACTGCTGGAACAGAAAGGGACCAGACATATAATTTCTGATCCAGCTCCCTCCCCTTTACTCATGAGAACACTGAAGCCAAAAAGTTTAAGCAGCAACTTGCCCAAGGTCACACTGTAAGCAGGAGCTTCGAATTCCAAAACCAGTTTCACTGCACTTGACCCACCTCCTTATAGCCTGGTCCAACCAACCTAACTTAGCCAGACACCTGGCCAGCCTTGCTGACTCCTTCCAGATGATAAAAGGCCTCCAGCACCACCAGGTAAGAGAATGACTGCACTCAGGAAAGAGAGCAGCGGACCAAAATTAAGAGCCAGTCAATGAACTTTATAAGTCATACGGTCATAATCACACAGGTAGATCTCTAAAGAAATCCAAAAAGCTTTTCCAAACTGAAATTACTAATCACCTTGACATTTTTAGGACGCTGATCTTACTGCAGAGCAATGATTCTCAATGAAGGAGGAAGGCTTTTCAAGTCAGAAGTAGCCACCTAGCCCCTCAGAAAAGTACATCCCAAGTTCCCCTTCACTGGGAATCACAGCATTAGAACGTGGTGTGTTTCCCAGAGTGCGGCACACAGGCATGGTGTGGAGCAAAATGTGGAGAACCACCATGTTAGAACAAGACAGAAATTAGAAACCCAAAGCTCCACTCTAAATGGACCTAGAAAAGAGACCAAAAAAAGCAAAAAATACATCATACTGTTCCCAACCACCAACAAACACACCTATATAATTGACTCAAATATTCAGGCCCCTAATCTAGAATTCCAGCATTTCACATTTTCTTTCTGAGACACTTGCCAGTTAAGGTTTGTGAGTTTTTGTTTACCAACTGACTCTTCAATAGAAGAATTTACCAAGTGGAAGCCCAGGAGTCATGATCTGGGCCATGGGCTACGTTATGGGCTAGGGTTTCATACTGTGGGGCTGGGTCACAGTCCTAAAACCCACCCACCCCTTTTCTGCAGAGCCCCCTTCACCCATAACTAAACACCCAGCAATCTAGAACTTGGCCTGGGGCAAACCCATTCTAGTCAGAAGCTTCCAGAGCAAACACCTGTAGCCCACCTTCCCCCCCACTTGGAATGACTGTCTTCCCTGCCCTGTCACCAGGTGCCAAAAACTGACAGCTAAACTCTCCTCCAACCTTTCAGAGAAGGGAGCCCTCCTCCTGTCCAACAGGAGGCGCAAAGAGAAAAGGGAAAAGCAAAAGACCACACATTCCTAACTAGCTTCTCAGGCCTAGGTTACCAAAGAGCTAGACAGACAGACAGACAGACAGACAAAGGAAGGAAGGAAGGAAGGAAGGAAGGAAGGAAGGAAGGAAGGAAGGCAGGCAGGCAGGCAGGCAGGCAGGCAGGCTACCTAAAGAGGAATTCCTTAAATTTACGGTGTGACGTGGCACAAGAAGGGTGCAGCTCCCACCTCCTGAGCAGGTGTGTAAGAACTGAGAAGAAAGAGGCAGAGAAAGACCAAGAAACACTCCCCAGGTAGAAACAAGGAAACCAATGCTGATCATATCTCCACTGATTCAGACAACTTAAATTTATCTAAGGAAAAGAGCTTGAAGAGCTTAGAATCAGAATATTTTTGAATCAAAAAGCCTTCCCCTCCTAGCCTTCAAACACAACTCGCAGAGGAAGCAGTCACTAAATCAAAAAAGCAAGCACTGGCCAAAATAGAATGATGCTCCTAAACACACTCTCAAGCAAAATTATGCAAGTAAAAGAAGAATAAAAATAGTCTTTTTCTAATGAATTCCATTTTCATCCACCCCAAAAGATCTTAACAAATGAAGGTTGAGAATGAGATACTGTACTTCTCCAAGGAACCTGGCACAATAAAGGGGGGTGGTGCATGGCAGAATTTCTTCCTCTGTGGCTCTAATGTACTTAAACCTTGACATCAGGCTAATTTATCTCACCTGGGGTTACCTGCTATATCAAGAAATCTAAGTACACATTACTATCTTTAAGACACACAATACAGGGGTTGTATGCTTCAAACATCTGTCCAATAAAAGCCAGTGCAAGAAAGTAGAGAGCCCTCACATCATTGCCATTGCTGACTCAGGGCATGGCTGATTATCTAAACAGTGGAAGGATACGCCAATAACTAATTAAAACTCGGTACACTCCAAAGAAAGCAACAAGAAGGTATTATAGCATATAATGCATGCCACATATATGAATACCTAACATAGAAAGAGGTGCTGCAGGAAAATGACCATTTCTAACCTCATGGAACTTCTGGTCTAGTTGAGGAGCTAGACAAATTCAGTAATGGTGCCTGACAGTGGTAAACACAACGCCCTGTAGGAACAGAGGTTGATGGAGTCAGGGAAAAATTCTGAGCAGAGTCCTGAAGAACAAACAAAGGGGAGATAGCCAAAAATGCAAGCACAACATTTTGGTGGTTGTGCTTTGGTTGAAAAGCATTCAAGTATCCAACGACATACATATAACCTACCATGTTACTCTGCACCACATCTTCCCTTTCAGAATCTTACTATTTGCTCATTTCTTTACTAACATACATCCCTTTTTTACCTTATATCCAATTGCCAAAGCTTACTGATTCATAATGTAGGACTCTTTCAAGTTCCCTTAACTTTGCCCCACAGATTTGTCTTCAAATACCTGGATACCTTTAAACACCTCCCTTCCTTTCTCCATGCCCACAATCTCTTACCCCTTCCCATTATCACAATAGTTTAATCCTGTGAAGTGACCACATCAAGTCATTCCCTATGCAAATCTCTGTGTTGCACACTTGCAAATGGGTCCAGCCAGAAACTCCTCTGTTGTCTCAAAACTCTACCTAGGCATCTCTCCTAACAACTCCCCCATGGCTAGGCTTGTCTCTGCTGGTCCAGGCCTCTTTTGGTTCTCAGCCTCTGCTAATGCTGGCCTCTTTGCCCTTTCCTCCCTACCTACCCCAATCCCACCTTTCTCAGGGAGTCAGCTCAAAGCCACCAAGCATGGTCCCCCATTCCAATTAAAAGCACCTGCATTCTCTACCACTCATTTTATCTTTCAGAACTTTTTCACCCGACTTTTTAATGTGCTTTCTTTAACAACCAACTCTTGCTTTGCATCATCACTTAAATGTTCCATGTATGTGTCTCTCTAAAAATTTACAATAGGGGCAACTGGGTGGCTCAGTCGGTTGAGCATCTGACTTCAGCTCAGGTCATGATCTCACCGCTTGTGGTTCGAGCCCCGAGTCAGGCTCTGTGCTGACAGCTCAGAGCCTGGAGCCTGCTTTGGATTCTGTGTCTCCCTCTCTCTGTCGTCCCTCCCCTGCTCGTGCACTCCGTCTCTCTCTCAAAAATAAACATTTAAAAAAAATTAAAAAATAAAATAAAAATTTACAATAAATTGGTCAGAAGAGAAATCTTCTTTAGTTAAATATGAAATAAAGACATCGCAGAGAGGGTACCAAGCCAAACACAGCCTCACAGCGCAGCTACAAGAAGACGCACCAGGAACTCTGGTCCAGTCCTCACCCAGACATTCTGCCCAGTTTCATCAAAACTGACTCAAAGTGATTACTCAAAATGATGCCACTTACACTCAAAGTGTCCATTTGCCATGAGAAGCATAACACCCAAGCAGACTTATTATTAGTACTTATTATTAGGCATTTGGGATTTTGTCCAAAAAGAGGAAGCCTACCTAGGAAGCCTGATTATAATAAGAACATGGCCTGGAAAGGCCAACTAAGAGGAGCCCGTTGGCCAAAGACCCTGACTAGATCAGTCAAGTGACAATCCTTTGGCACCTCCATCTCCACTGCAGGGTGGGATGTGCCAAGACAACTAGGCACAAGTGGTGGCTGCTCAGGGCACCACCTCCTCAGGAAACACGGGCACTATTTATACTACAATCCCTACTGAGATTACAAGTAAATCACTTTCCTTCGATCTCGTGTGTCACACAGATTAAAACCAGTAGACTAGTATGTTAATTCGATTAAATCTGTATTGAGTTGGATACCCGAGATATGGTGAACAAGATATGAAATGGCCCATGGGAAGACACAGCAGGCAAATAACTGGACAAGTAGCTTCAGTGTGGTAACTGCAGCAAAGGTTACAGGACTACCATTCACAGGACTATGGTGGGGCATGGGATACATAAACGAGATAACAAGGTGCCTCAAAACCTTAAAATTTAAGTTTCCTTAGATTGAAACTGTGGGGGGAAAAAAACATCAGCATGCACAAAGTTAGAGCAGCCATCAGCTGAAGGAACCCATCCCCAAGGTGGCTCAGGAATTTGAAAAAAGAGTGAACAAGTTCAGTGACCTGGGTGTGGTCCCAGGGAGGCATGACTGGTATGTGATTCTAAGGAAGAAAAAATGAGAAATGACTTCAGGGATAAGGAGTGAAGGGTTTGACAAAAGAATATGATTAAGAATTTGACGATTGTTTAGTCAGTGCTATTCCTGGGAAACAGGGGCGATTTGAGGAAAATAAACTGTCCAGTTACTTGAATTACTCTCTCTGGCAGAACACGGACCATTTATTTATCAGGCCATAAACTCTACAGTTACAATAAGGATTACACCCCAGTGATTTTAATTATCTTATGGCTCATATGCAGAAAGTCAGGTTTCTTCCTCAAAGTGTCTATTTTATCCATTATGTTTCATTCTTGTTTATTTCACTCTAAAGTTATAGAAGGTACTCAAATACCTCTAACTACTCTATGTTACCATCTAATGCAATCCTATGTATTAAAATAACCTGTTGGATGAATGATTGAGTTATACATAAACTGAATCCAATGCTCACTGGACTTTATAGAATGAGATGCTTTCACTTTAGTATCTAATTGACCCTTAACTGGAGTTACTTCTGTCACATTATTTTTAAATTTACTGGTGTCCTTCCATTTCTTGTCAAAGTTAATCTAATACCTAAATGTACGATATTTTAAAATGTATTTAGAAAATGTGTAATATAAAAATGTATATAAAAAATATTTTCAGACACCAAGTCATCTTTACATAAAAAGTATTTTATAATGAGCTATTTCCTTACCGTTCTGTTTGCTAAGTTCATATAATTTGAATTATTATTTTTAAATATTATGCAACTGACAGTTTGATTCCTAAGTTACTGATCATTGAATAACCCTCCCATAAAAGACTTATATTTTCTTAATAAGTCACCGTCTTATCTTCTATGGAGTACACAGTACCCAATGTAACAAAGTATCCAAATATAATAATGACCTACACTTCACAGTAATTTTCTGTTCCTCAAATGAATGTGAAAGAAACCCAGCTAGTTTCTTACCTGTTTTTAAAGACAACATTAATTGCTCAGAAGTTTTTCAAATTGGCAACATTATTTAGTTCATACACTCACTAACAGTCTAAAAATACTAGAGTGACTATAACTCAAACCCAGCTTTCTTTAAGCAGAGTTTTATCTGGTCAAAAAAAAGTCATGTATTGGATTTAACTGACAAACTGCTTAGATCTTAAGTGTTAAAGTTTTAACCTTGTCTAAACATTTCAAACCCCCAAAAGCAACTTTTAAAAATGTCTTTCATGTCATACATCAAAATCTGTTTAAAAAATGCTGCCCAAGCTACCATAGAGCCTTTGCAAAGATGTCACACTTGAAAATATTCAGTGGAAACTTGTTTATTTTAGCAATAAATAACCACCTCTCCCAAAAAAAGATTGTAACTGACCAGATAATCATGACTACAATATTCATTCCTACAAACATCACTAATGAAGCCCAAGTGCTATAACACATTAGTTCACTGTAAATTCTTCATAAATGATTTGTAAACTCGGTCTTTTAAAGTCAACAGAAACATTGTTTAAGATTTTAAAGAATTTATATATTTGAGTGGTTCTAAATGAATCACAAGCAGCTCCCATTTGCCAATTTATAAATAATCCAATCCCTGCTTATGAGAGCCCTAAAAACAATCAGACCCCTCCCAAGTCTCTGTAATCACTGACTCAATTAGAGTCAGCAACTGAAGAGCAGCTATGACAAAACACTGCAATCATTTGTATTTAGAATTTTTTTTTAACTTCTCTTGACATGGGAATGAATGAATTCACACCAGAACTTAATAAAGGCAGTCCATGGCCTCCCATCTCGAGCTTCTATCCCTATTTCCATCTACTAAGAATTCTTTTTTGTTAGATCTACATGTTCAGATATGGAAAGATGCCAGAGACACATTAAGAAACACAAGCAAACTGCAAGGGGGGGGGGGGGGGGACCTGAAATATAGGCCATTTACATATAAAAGGGACAAAAGAAGAGAGTATATATACACACCAATTGCTTGCTTATTCATTTCTGGAAGAACATAAAGGATACTAATAATGCTGTTTACTTCTGAGAAATGTGACCAAAGTGTTCCAGATAGAATAGGTTGAGAACTTTTACTTCTCTTTATGACCTTTTATGACTTTTAATTGCTTAGCCATGATCCTGTCCTATGTTTATAATAGTAAAGATTTAAATTCCAAAACCATTCTTCCCTGGGAAGACCCTGGGAGCACAACTTTTGAGTCCCATGCAAAGCACCAGCCTAAAATAAGCAGCCAGCAAAAAACTATGTATCCCCCACCTCCTTCCTGATAAGATGGGGTACCAAATGCTTTTGTCTGGCTTCTAAAGAATTTTTGATGGAATAGTACAGAAGGAAAAAAGTAGAAAAGGTAATAGGATAATACCATAAAATGCTAGTATCACACACTATTTACTTCAAAAGCAAAAGTTTTAAAACACATAATAGCCATTACCAGTAGAAGCTCACTAAAAATAAGAATAGAAAAACCCTAACCTAGACAGGAAAACTAGAGTTTAAACTACCTTTAAAGAATAAACATTCAACTTCCTATCCATTTCAAGAGTAGTACTATTTTGGAAAAAAATAAAAATAAAAAAGCTACATTCCAGAGATGGCGATCAAATAGGCCATTTCCTCCACCCATGGCAGGCATGGTTAATAAATTGAGTCATTCTTTTCCACAAGCCCAGACATGACTTCAGAATCCTCCTTAACACAGTGCTACCACTCAGTCAGAATTCATGAGATAAAGCCCCTATTTGCCCCATATTCTTACTCCTCTTTACATACTGTTTTTGACAATTACCAGGGAAAACTGAAGTTTTTTTTCTAAAGCACTCACTGAAATCAGAAATTTGTGATCCAGTCTGCCCTAGGGTCTCTGAACCAAATCCTAATGTACATAATATATAAAAATACCCACGCAAATTAGGTCAAAGTCTAAAAGCCCACTGAAGAATAACACTTAAAAAAACCGAAGTGTTAACAGCAGATAGTTTCTGCATGAACCAAGGTAAGAGTAAGGAGGGAAAGGAGTCTGTCTACAAGCCTTTCCTTGGAAGAGTAAGTCAATAAATGCAAAGTGTCTACAGGGTAATTTTAAAAGATTTTTAAACGCTCAAACCAGATGTTCCTATACAGGATATACAAAACAGCTCCTGCAGAAACCAGACTCAACCAGCTAATGACAATTACACTGTGCACAGATTGAAATGCAGCTGTTTTGAGGAACTTTGTTCCTTGATTATAGCCGGTTGTTAGAAACTATCAGTTACCACTAACAATGTTAAGTCACCAAAAATTTTTAAAGTACTGTTAAAAAGACAAAAAAAAAAAATGACTCCCAATGTTGCATATTAGAAGACCTAGATAGCACACTTTACTAAAAACACCTTTACACATCTCAGTTACATATGAAGACAAACATTTCACCATAATTGCACAAGTCTTGTTATTATGGTCATTGAAACATACAGATGATTTCAAAACCTAGGAGCAAGGTCTCCAGAAGTATTCTGAGTTCAAGGCTAAAAGGAGTCTCACCCCATGGATTGGGTCTATAGGAAATCTTCCCAAAAGAAACCCATAAATAATCGCAGCGCTACAAAACATTTCAGAGATAATTTAATCCACTTTTCCTAATTTTAAAGAGACGTACATAGAATTCTGGAGAGGTTGACCAGCATGTGCAAAGACACACACACACACACAGGTCTAGAGCAAAGCCAGTCTCCAAACAAAAGACCAGTTCCCAAAGTGAGCAGGCATTCCAAAGCCAGCCACCTCCTCCCAGGTGAGTAGACCACAAGCTTCCCCCACTCCTGGAGGTACTGTGATTTTGAAAGACATTATCTAAAGGATTAAAGCCATTTACTATATATTATCAGACAACTAAAATATAATCCATGAAAAACAATCTGTTAAGTAAGAAACTGAAACTGGTTTCCTGGCAAGCTGATAGGAAGACAGCTGTAAGTCCCACTCGACCTGGTAGAGCAGAGTGTGCTAGTTTTCTGAACACTAATCAGAGGGGTGTGAGTCCTCCAAACAGCAGGTATTGGCTTCTGACTGGTCGAACACACACATCCTACTTGGAGAGAAGTTATCTCCCTCTGTAGGGAACTCCAGTTTATAATGCATGTTCCCTTACACAGGACTTCTTGGCCTGGCCCCCCCTTGAGGGTGTGACTCCCTAAGTGTGCTTTCCCAGGTACACAAGGGCCCAGGTTATAAATTCTATCCTCAAAGGGGATCTAAGAACCAAAAAGTTAAGAGCCACAGCCCTCAGACTAGCAAACTCCCTCCACATTTATCAAACAAACTTTTAATTTCAACTTATTTTCAGGTTCCTACCAGAAAGGTAACTTAGCCCCAGCAGAAGTAATCTTGGTGACTAGGTAATGCTGAGTCTCACTGTAAAAATCAAAGTTTCACAGCTTGTTTTTGTCCACCCCCCTGAACTAAAAATCGTTTTTACATATTTAAATTGGGGGTGGGGGAGATCAAAAGGACATCTCATGACACATAAAAATTAAACAGAATTCAAAATTTCAGTGTCCACAAATAAAGTTTGATTGTTTTCACACTTCAAAAAGCAGAGTTAAACAGTTTTAACAGAGACCATAAGATCCACAAAGCCTAAAATATTTACTATCTTATGTGGCCCTTTCCAAAAAGTTTACTGATCTCTGCCACAAATCAACATACTGGCAGTATGTTTATAAACCAGCATTATGTAGGATCAGTGAAATGTAAATCATGACCAGGTCCTGGGCAAACACGTGCCTTAAAGCTTACAAAGTTAAGGATCAGGCACACTCATTCCTTTAGAAGTTTTTAACTAGAACAGGTAAGACTGAAAAGAGGAAAAGCAGTGCAGGATGCTCTAAGCCACTTAAATAAAAGCCATGTCTAGAAACCTGTGAATTTTCTCAAACCCTTGAGACTCCTACTTGGAGCCAATGTATACTAAATTATAAAAACTTCTAACAAGCTTCTTACCTGACTTTCAAGCCAGTAACACAATAAGCAAAAAAAAACCTGTTTTAGACAGGCTTTTTTTTTTTTTTTTAACATTTATTCATTTTTGAGAGACTGAGGCACAGCACAAGCAAAGGAGGGACCGAGAGAGACAGCGACACAGAATCCGAAGCAGGTCCAGGCTCTGAGCTGTCAGCAGAGCCCAATGCGGGGCTCAAACCCACGAACCACGAGATCACGACCTGAGCCAAAGTCAGACACATAACCAACTGAGCTACTCAGTGGTGTAAAAGGATCACAGAAAAATCATAAAAAGAACTCACCAAAACTTAAACACTACACTGGTATCCAAGAATACATTTAAATTAAAGTATTCCCCCAAATCCCTGAAATGGCATGCAAATTTCAGCGCATCTTGATTTTTCTGGGAGAGGTTCCACAGGTCTCAGATCTTAAGTTTATCCTTCACTTAAAAAAGTTACAAGCCACCAGTAATCAGCCTACACATCTTAAGTGCATCATTAGATTTCAATGCTGAAATAACTGAGGCTTGTAAAGATGGTCATGAGTAATCAAAAAAAAAAAAATCTCAAAATCATGTTTAGTATTCTTTGTGTTAAACAAAAGCAAACCATGCAACTTGGCTCCAACTCCAGCAACTTGTTAACCTTACCAATTCTTGTTCCTTACCCTAGAGTAAGGAGTAAAGAAAAAAAAAATTCTCGTTTTATTCTTTTTTTGGACTCTTACCACTGAAATCTTCACTTAAATGCTAAGAAACTTGGAAGCTGTCATGAGATTTAATAAAATCTCCTATGCAGACCTTAAATAATCAATACTATATACACATAAATTACTGCCAATTGTGAGCCCTTAAAACAAGAGAGTGGGGCGCCTGGGTGGCTCAGTTGGTTGAGTGTCCAACTTCAGCTCAAGTCATGATCTCCCAGTCTATGAGTTCGAGCCCCGTGTCGGGCTCTGTGCTGACAGCTCAGAGCCTGGAGCCTGCTTCAGATTCTGTGTCTCCCTCTCTCTCTGCCCCTCCCCTGCTCATGCTCTGTCTCTCTCTGTCAAAAATAAATAAACATTTAAAAATAATAAAAAATAAAACAAGAGAAAATTGTGGTTTAATTCCTTCAACAAACAAGCCCAAAAAAACCCAAGGTTTTAAAAATGAACTTACTTCAATAATCCTCTGTCAATTAATTATGTTTTGACTCTACCTGGAGAATCAAAAGCAAAAAGTAAATACTGGACTGGTTTTAGAGTAATCAAAAGCTAGATCCTGAACATCTGTTAAGTGCACATAATATACCATTGGTCTGGAGTTAGTAAAGGATTCTGAACGGAAATTCCCCAGCAACTAAGCTTTTCATTCCAGGTCTAGCAATATTTTTGTTGCTTTCAGGTGAGGAAAAGACATCCTTAATAAGCATTCAAGGCTTAGGGCAGATAAGGCCACAATAACATGGCCAGAGTTAGGAGCAATATCCTCTCAGGCTAGATTTTCCCTGTGGACTCTGGATACTTGACCCTAAGCTAAACCTGCAGACAAGATACCACTTCCACTCAAAGGTAAAAAGGCCCTCTCTAAGGCCACCCTGGCATATTTTAGGAATGCAGGGTAACTTTACTCCATCTGAGTCCACAACTGCAAAAACATCAAAACATACACCCCTCACAATCATAAACCAATACTTTTATACAAGTACACCAGGTAAATGGCAATAAACTCTCAAGTCTCAACTTTCTGAAATATCATATACAATAAATAGTAAACATATTGTCTAAATTTTAAATACATGAGCTGCGACATCTTGAAAATGGAGAAAACAGATTGAACACTAAAACTTTCAAGGAAGTAACTTACTGTCTCAGGAATTAAAACACTTCCCCAATTAAGGTTCCTACCAGGCTTCTGATACTATCTGATAAACTAATAACTCCAAGCAAAGCCACTTTTAATGTAAAAACTTTAAAAAGCAGCACCTGGGTGGCTCAGTCAGTTAACTTCCCAACTTCTGATTTCAGCTCAAGTCATGACCTTTTATAGTCATTGAGATCGAGCACCAGAGTCAGCACCAGAGTCAGCACCAGAGTCAGCTCCGTGCTGAGCACAGAGCCTGCTTGGAATTCTCTACCTCTCTCTCTCTGCCCCTCCCCCTCTTGGGCACAGACACATTCTCAAGATAAACATTAAGAAAATTTTTGTAATTCATTTAAAAAAATTAAAAGCTATTGTTGAATGTGGTGCCAATGTTTTAACTTACAGGGAGGGAATGAAAGAAGTTTAACACGGGCATAACTGTCTGAAATTAGCCAAACTTTCTGATGCCAACCCAAATAAAAAGCAAGAGGAACTGGTCAAGATGGTCAACTCTATTAACCTTGTGGGGAAACTGGGTTTATAATGCAAATCCTGACAGTTAACTGTAATAGTATAATGGGTGTCCCCCAATACTAAAGGACAGAAGAGCTCCACCAACAGGAAGTAAGCAAACTCTGAGATTCATATGCCTCTACCTAACTCCTGAAAAATCCTAGATATAGGATATTAGCGTTTGATATTTTGATGTTTGCTGTTCCAACTTCCTCAGTACTGAAACAGAAACAGTTAATAATTCTTTTCCCAACAAGCCTGCAGACAAATACATCAGGCAAATTTCTCTAAAGTATTTTTCAAGCAGATAATTTCTAAATCTAAAACCCAAATTATAACGTTATTTTCATTTCCAACTTTTTTAAAATCCAGTCATGATTAATTCCAAAGGCTTGACTCCTCAATGTCAGAGGTTCTGTCAAAAAGTAACTACAGATTAAAATCTACTTACGGAAAATAATAACCAGATGCGATAAATGACCCTCAGCTGGACAGTATTAATTTAGACAAAGCTGCTCTGTTATATTTTAGGGCCAACTGCGGAAATCTGAATATATCTCAGTAATAGAGAAGATGAAAATTTACCAAGCTGGCCAATGAGTGGGGGGAACCTCCTTATAGACCTGTATACAGTATGATTTCATTTCCATTAAAACATACATACACACACATAGACAATTATCCATAAAGTGATATAGTAGTGATCTCTGGGTGGTAGGAATGTGTTATTATATTTGCCTCTCCGTATTTTCTAATTTCCAACAATGTACATGTAACACCACCTCTGTAATAATACGTGAAGCCCCTAAGGGCTCCTTAAAGTCAAAAAACAGTAATTATTAAGTGCCTACTATAGATGAGTCACATGGAGATAGGCTTTTATTCCAAGTCCTCCTAGTTTTTAGCTAATATACTTCCCCCCAGGCCTCTGAGCTAAGCAACAGCTCATTTTAAAATATAACATTTCCTTAAACTCCTAACAGTTTTTTTTCCTCTCATCTCACTTTCAGGCACACTTACCATTTTTCAGTTTTCTCATCACAGCTCTTCTTTCAACTTTAGTAACTAATATGAAACTAAAATGCTCATGAACTTCTTTCCTTTTAAGTGAACATATATCTAGCTTTATCATAGATAAAATTTCTGTGGCAACCCATCCAACTTATCTTACTACAAAGCAGCTTACCATTCTAAGATAGAATCAAGTTCAAGTTCTACTGCATATCAGGAAACTCCCTTTATGTCTGGCTATATAAAAAAAAAAGTGGGGAGGGGGGGGAAGGGACCCCTGGGTGGCTCAGACCAGTTAACAGTCTGACTCTTGGTTTCTTCTCAGGTCATTATCTAGCGGTTCATGGGTTCCAGGCCCACTTTGGTCTCAGTGATGCCAGCACGGAGGCTGCTTGGGGTTCGTTCTCTCCCTCTCTCTCTCACACGTGCGCATGTACACACTAAATAAACTTAAAAATAAAAGGAGATATGGGGAAACAAAACACTTAGCTGTAAACTGTATCTGTTGCAGACCTGAAAATGCCGAGTCCTATACAAACATAAAAATACACAAACTTAAAGAAAAGCAAAATACCAATCAGGAAACTCATCTGACTTAAAAGTGACATTAAATGAGACCGAAATATTTGGAATAAGAGCAATAAAATTCTGGGTTGCAGATATTTGTCAGAAAGTGTCACCCACAAAACATCCTCTGTGTCTCTCCAACGTGTGTTGCCCATTCCACTACTATTGTGTTTAAAATGTTAAATCAGTGTAAACATGGTTATAATGAACTCTTCCTTTATCTACCTATAAGTGATTAAATCTTGATTAGCTGTGATTGATCAAAATACAACTCACGATAGCAATCGCTAACCAGTGATGGTCCACCACTACTAAACCAGCTTTCAAGGAAATAATTTCCTTGTACCTTAAAACTAGTTCATCAGCTTTGAAAGATAACAGCCTTGGGCTACCAGTAACTAAAAAGCAAGGCTTTCACAGTGGGTTTCCTGAAACACAAAAATAGTACACCTAATAACCTTTGGGAAAGAAGCCCCTAAAGTGTTCCCTCTTGAACAGAGTAAACGGGGGGCTGCAGACCCTCGCCCCAGGTGGGCGAGGTGGGGCGCCTGTCTCCTCGTTACTAGAAAGCCGGCCAAAGCAGCTTGTAAACGGTCTCCGGGTGACGACGCATTCCTAACGGGTTTCGAAGGCACGTTTAAATCGCCCGCTTTTTTGTTTGCTCGCTGCATTCACCGTGCGCTGGGCTGCAGCCACCCCCGCGCGCCCGGGAGGGGGAGCCCAGGGTCGGGAAGCCCGGGGCCGGGTAGTTGGGGGGAGGGGTTGGAGTGGGGGAGAACGCGGGGCGAGGAGAGGCGGGGTGGAGGACACTGGGACGAGGAGCCCATGCGGGAGGGAGAAGTGCGGGATGGGCTGGGGGTAGAAGGCAGGAAAGGGGGGAATCCCGGGGTGGGGGGAGCTGGGCCGCCGCCCCGCACCAGAGAACGCTTTGCAAGGCTCCCGCCTCCCGCCAGGGTGTGCGCAGGGCCGCGGCTCCGCGCGGCGCCGCCCCCACCCTCTCTCCCCGCCTGCCTGCCTCTCCTCCTCCTCTTCCCGAGGCGACAGAAACAACAGCACGGAAGGAGGGGAAAGTAACTCCCGGCACCTCCACCGGAATTAGCCCCGGTGCAGTGATGACACCTTCTCGTGGCGCAACCAAGCCCCGCTCCCTCCGCAGCGGCGTCCCCGCCGCCGCCCTCTCCATTTGAAAGTGGCCACCCCCCGCCGCCGCCGCCGCCGCTCCTCCCGCCCCGCCGCCGCCAGCTGCACCAATCCGCTCGGCCCCAGTTGCAAATCAAACGCTCCCTCGCGTCCAGAAGCCACTTGCGCCGCTGGAAACGGCCGCGCCGTCCCCCTCCCCGAGTCCCTCCCGGGCGGCACCTTTGAGCTGGGGAGGGCGCGCCAGCGAGAAACCGCTGTGAGATGGGAGAGGCGGCGGCGACGGCGAGCAGCCCCAACCGGCTCGGCTCCCGCCCCCAGACAGTTCTGGAAACTGTGTATCACCTCTGTCACAGGAAGCCATCCGGGGAGGAAGGCGGCGCGGAACCAACAAACAAACGCCTGCGGCCGCCCGCCGGAATCAGCGCGGGGACGGCGACGGCTTCGGGCCGTTCCCTGGGCGGGGGCGCGGCGGACGCCCCCGCGCCGCAGGCTTTGTGAGGGGCTCCCGCGGCGCGGGCGCGGCGGGCCGGGCGTCCCCGCCCCTGAAGCCCCCCCCACCCTGGGCCCCTCGGCAGCGCCTCTGGGACCGTTAGGTGACGCTCCGGCCGCGGCCGAGAAAACAGCGCCTCGGCCGCCACCCGCCCCCATTTCCACATGGAGCCGCCTCTCCTCCAACGCCAGAGGCGGGCTACAAAAGTTGGCCCCGGGGCCACCCAGCACCTGCCCACGTGCCGCGGAGGCTCCCTCCCGGGTCTACCCCAACCCCTTCCCCCCGCCGCCCTCGGCCGCCAGGTCACCTATTACCGGTGGGAGGGGAGAGAGCCTGCTATTTAAACGCCCGCGGAAGTTGAGGCACCCCCACTGGCGGGTGCCGTGCACCTGCCTCCCGCCGCCGCGCTCCGCCACTTTGAGCAGCAGCCGCGTCCCCGGCCCCGCCTCCTGCCCGCAGGCGGGCGGGGGAGCGGGAAGGAGGTGGAAGGGATCGAATTTCTCCAGCAAATGGGACCATTCCGACAGGATTCGGTTCCCTGGTCAACATTCCACATTCCTCCCTCTCCCGCATTTGCAAGCCAGCGCCAACAACCCGGAAAGCCTGCTGGCTACCAAACAACAGCCCCCAACTCACAAACACACACTCACAAGCACCAGACACGTGCACTGGAGGGCTTTGCAACTTGCAGTCCGGAGGTACACACTGCACGTTCATTTAAGGCAGCGAAGCCAGAGCGACCCCACCCCCACAATTTGCAGATGGTGCCAAAGGTTGCAATTTGCAATCCGTTTTAAGTTCATGGTTAATCGGTACTTTGCTCTACCAATGCCAACTCCTTCCTAATTTCACCGATGAAAGGTTTTACTCTTTACAGTGTCGCTTTAAGTAAAAGGTCTGATTGTTGGAAACCCAATTTGGACGAATCTAATTGCCAAGCTGTCCCTACACCCCTTGCTCACTGCCCTTGAATTGATGCAAAGAATATTTTGGACTCGTGGTGACGCGGTGACAAGAGCCAGGGCTGCAGCCACCCTACACAGATGTACCTATACACACACCTATGTTTGGACAAATATAGTCGTCCCCCCGCCACCACGGTCACACACACTCTGGATTCATATATGTGCGCGGACCTGCGTTCTGCCATTGCCATCTGTCTACCAAGTTGCTACTATGCTTTCCACTTTCATGCAGCCTAATGCCCTTTGGCTTTTTAAAAATTTGTATAAACTAAAGCCAACTAAACTGGGCTTCTGCTCCTAAACGCGTTTAAATGATGATTCACCTGAAAACCGCATGTTCTTCGCAAATCCGAAAGAAGAAAAAGCTCTTAAGTCTTCAGCCCCCCAAAATTGAAAAATAATCATAATGAAACTTACTGATCCAACATAGATCAATTCTCAGGATCCAAAAATCATCTCTTCCTCCTCTGGCCCCCGCCCCAGCAATGCCCAAGTTACTGGTGGGATAGTAACGCTGCGCTCGGCGGCTGCCTGCCCTCCCTCCTCGCTACAGATCGAGAACCCAATCTTTTGGCGCCATATTAATGACGTACTATATTATTTCCACTAGGCAGCGACCTTCGGCATTAAATTACTCCCGAGAACTCCCGAGCAAAGCAACAAAACCATCAAATATGGCTGAGCCTCTCGGCTCGTCCTGCAGCCGACGCCGCCGCCGCCGCCGCCGCCGCCGCCGCCGCGGTACCGGGACGCGCACACGGACCCACACGCGGACACGCGCGGACACACGCGCGGCGCGCCCACCCCGCGCGCCCCCCGCGGCCCGCGCGCGTACCTGCTGCGGAAAGGTTCGGCTGAGGCGCTGGGCTCCACGCCGCTCGCTCCGCGCTGCATGAGTTCGGGCCGCGGCTGGCGGGCGGGCAGCCGGGCGGGCCCTTGCTCTTGCCGGCGCGCACACACTCGGCACTCGCGCAGGGAGGCACTCTCGGACGGGCGTTTGGCTTGTTATGGAGGAAGGGCTATGTGAATCAAACTCATTTCTGGGTCACTGCTGCCACAGGGGGGAGCACTTTAATCCCTTGCCAAAACGAGAGGGTGGGGACATGAGGGCGGAGGGAGCGCGCCGGGAGTCCGCGGCGCGGGGGGCTCAGTCCCTGGTTAACTCTTCGCGGCCCTCGCCGCAGCCGGCTGGGCCTTCGTCCGCAGGAGCTGGCAAAGAGCGGCACTGTTCAGCTTTTAAAATCTCTTCCCTCACTTCCCTTGTGAGTCAAGAAATTCTTGAGGTGTTTCTAAGCAGAGAGGTGGGCTTTTAGATTACCCCCTCCAATCTACCCCAGTTCCAACTCTTGTCTGCTCTCATTGCACCTAGAAATGGATTCTTTTAAATTCGTTTAAAATTATTTGGATAAAAATGTGACTATTAAAGTGTGCAATCTGGGTGAAAGGTTTTATTTTTAGGCTGAATGGCAAAATAAATAGTTCTTTTGTAGTAACAGTTCTAGGGAGTTGAGAATTAGAATGACATTTTTAAATGCAGAGAATCCAATTTTGGAGACAGAACGCATCTTTACCCAAGTTTGTATCCAGCTGTAATTGCAAATGAGGATTAATTCATTAGAAGACAATGATTATTTATAAATGGACACCACCTTTATATTACACAGTATTACAGAACTGGCCATTGTCTCCCAAATAAGAGAATGGAGCCTAAAGTTTAAACTGGAGTTGCAGACTAATATAACATTAGTCATCAGAGATTTATTTGGGGGATATTTATTTGGGGGATATGTAGCAACCAATGACTGGTTGCTGATTTTCCTCATAACACTAATTTGCTTTTTCATATGGAGGTTAGCATAAAAGAAATAAGGGTATATATGACATTTAGCTTCAAAAGGAAAAAGACCTGGATGCAGATTTAAAAACTCCCATTCAGGAAATGTGAACAGTAATCACTAATCACAAAACTGAATATTGGACCCAAAGACATGCTTATCTGCTAGAAGAATTCTTTTGAAGATACCAGGTTTGATTTCACATAATCACATGCCAATCTATCCACCCACCTCAAGAACATAATAATCTGAGAAATGTGGCAAAACAAAACTAATTGAGCCTTTTAATTCTTTTTCAGAAAACAAGTAAGCGAAAGGAAATCTTATGTATATGTATTCTATCTTCCTCTCCTGTTTCCCTGAGGAAGAGCAGGAGACACCCCATCAGTCCTATTCATATGCTCATTTAATCACGTTCAGAACTCACACCTGTAAAGCACTATGCTGTCATTATTACTATTACTAGATCACACTGCAGTTATTGTTATTTTCCTTCGTTCACCTTACACATATTCTCCTGTAGAACTAAAAGTACACAGGCTTCACAGCCAGACAGACCACATCAGATCTAGCTCTACCAGTTCCCAACCTGTGTGACTGGGGTAAAAGACAGAACCTCTTGGAGCCTCAATTTCTTCATGAGTAATAAAATGAGGTTAACAGATGCTAACCTGAAGTGTTGTTAAGAGGAATGAGAAAGCCCCATAAAAGTGCCCAACAGAGGCCCTGGCAGCAGGAGGTCATCAATTCCCTGGGTCATTCCACCGTATCTCTTTCTTGGTCTTCTTTGGAAAACTGCAACTTTTCTAAATTCTAGCCAGCCTCACTTCACTCATTGTCGCTAAAAAAAAAAAAAAAAAAAAAAAAAGTCTAAATTACATTTACCATTTAACTTGTTTTTTCTGACATTCCCCACTCCCAAGACATCAGGCAACAAAATTAAAGTGTATTGAATACATTTAGGAGAAAAATAAGGAGGTAAAAGGGCACACAGACTCCCCTGTGTGATAGATGGATCAGTACTGATGGTCCCAAGAATAGTCTCTCATTATGCCCTTACTTCGAAATACTGATGCACTGAGGCAGTGTTATGTGCTATAAATAGCTCTGGACTAGAATGCAGGAGACTCCAACCAACTCACACTGTGACTGTGACAAATAAATCTCTTTGGGCCTTAGTTTTCCCAGTGAGATGATAGACAAGATGATATTGAATGCCTCTTTTTTCTTTAACATTCAGTAATTTCTGATTGTTCTTACCAGACTTAGAAAGTGGTGATTAGTTGAAGAAATGAAGAACAATTTGAATCCGTACGGAACATGTAAAAACATTTTGTCAATGATGATCAGTAGTTGACATTTTAAAAATAATACATCCCTTTTGCCATCAGACCGCAAAGGAAATTTTTATACAACCTTTTTCTAAAATGGGAAAGGCAATGACATGGTTTGCCTTGTGGCAGCACAGATAATACAATCTAGAATAAGAAGTACTAAGGTGGCAATTAGAAAAACTAGTTTCTGGTTCCATTCTGTCACTTACCGTCTTACTTTGCCAAATCATTCAGGATCACCATTTCCTGGTCTCAGAACAATTCTGTTAATTTTACACTTTATTACCAGAGTATAAGGACATTCAAGAAAATAGCTACAGGGAGACTGGGTGGCTCAGTCGGTTAAGCCTCTGACTTCAGCTCAGGTCATGATCTCCTGGTGAGGTTCAGTTCGTGGGTTTGAGCTGAGCCCCACATCGGGCTCTGTGCTGACAGCTTGGAGCCTAGAGCCTGCTTCAGATTCTGTCTCTCTCTCTCTCTCTCTCTCTCTCTCTCTGCCCCTCCCCTGCTCACATTCTGTCTCTCTCAAAATAAATAAGCATTAAAAAAAATTCTTTTTTAATTAAAATAGAAAATATGGGAATGCAAGCTGGTGCAGCCACTCTGGAAAACAGTATGGAGGTTCCTCAAAAAACTAAAAATAGAACTACCCTTCTACCCAGCAATTGCACTACTAGGTATTTATCCAAGGGATACAGGGGTGCTGTTTTGAAGGGACACATGCACCTCCATGTTTACAGCAGCACTATCAACAATAGCCAAAGTATGGAAAGAGCCCAAATGTCCATCGATGGTTGAATGGATAAAGAAGAGGTGGTATTTCTATACAATGGAGTATTATTTGGCAATCAAAAAGAATGAAATCTTGCCATTTGCATCTATGTGGATGGAACTGGAAGGTATTATGCTAAGTGAAATTAGTCAGTCAGAGAAAAACAAAAATCATATGACTTCACTCATATGAGGACTTTAAGAGACAAAACACATGAACATAAGGGAAAGGAAACAAAAATAATATAAAAACAGAGAAGGGGACAAAACAGGAGAGACTCATAAATATGGAGAACAAACTGAGGGTTACTGAAGGGGGTGTGGGAGGGAGGATGGGCTAAATGGGTAAGGGGCATTAAGGAATCTACACCTGAAATCATTGTTTCACTATATGCTAACTAATTTGGATGTAAATTTTAAAAAATTTAAAAAAAGAAAAATAATAAATATATATTGAAGGAAAAAAATAGCTACAAAGTAATCAATATGGTTGAAATATCAAGATTCTAGTCTTTCCTGATCTGATCTGATTCGTGTTTGTGATGAAAATCACAATTCTGTATACCTCTTATGTTTTGCTGTAGTCATACACTATTTATTTTCTTCCATAATACTGGATTAATATGAAATAAATATTTGGAACTTTATATTCATATTCCTAATTTTGAAATCATACATGATTAAACCCACGAACATTTACTAGCCATTTCATTTGTATGTACTTCTCTGTAGGTAAAGAATTATAAGGCCTTGATAAGAGATTCAGAATTGTCCGTAATTAATAGTTGTTTTTGTTTTCAAAAGTAGCCTCAAAAGAAAAATGAGTCCAAAATAAAAATATTTTTTAAAAAATAAAGTAGGCTTGGGGCAACTGGGTGGCTCAGTCAGTTGAGCATCCAGCTTCGGCTCAGGTCATGATCTCATGGTCTGTGGGTTCAAGTCCCTTCTCAGGCTCTGTGCTGACAGCTCAAATCCTAGAGCCTGCCTCATATTCTGTGTCTCCCTCTCTTTCTGCCCCTCCCTCGCTCTCTCTCTCTCTCTCTCAAAAATAAATGAACATTAAAAAAAAATTTTTAATAAATTAAAAAAATAATGTAGGCTCCACACCCTAACATGGGGCTTGAACTCATGACCCCGAGATCAAGAGCTGCATGCTCCACTGACTGAGTCAGCCAGTCACCCACAGAATTGTTCGTAATTAAAATGAAGTAAATGCATATGATGAAAGCCCTATATATCTCAGTATTTTAGATAAATAAGCAAGAAATTCTTATGGCAAATACTACTGCCAGTTGGTATGCATTATGACACATAGAGAGAATTTTTTATTGCACAAGAGCTATCCTGGATAAAATGGGTTGTGTTCTAAAAGTGTATTTTGGGGCACCTGGGTGGTTCAGTCGGTTCAGCATCCAACTTCAGCTCAGGTCATGATCTCAAGGTCCATGAGTTCAAGCCACGCATCGGGCTCTGTGCTGACAGCTCAGAGCCTGGAGCCTGTTTCAGATTCTGTGTCTCCCTCTCTCTCTCTCTGACCCTCCCCCGTTCATGCTCTGTTGCTCTCTGTCTCAAAAATAAATAAACATTAAAAATAAAAATAAATAAAATAAAATAAAATAAAAGTGTATTTGAACTTTACTTGTTTGGGACTTTGAATTTATGCCCCAAATAAACCTTGCTATAAAGAGGGTTTAGGTTGTCAAGTCATTTTTAAGAAAATAATTTTAATAATAAAGGATAGAAAAGAATAACTTTGTATTAACTTTTAAAAATGATATTATTTGGGTGGGAGGGGATCTAGTTCAAAGAGAGATAAGGAGGTATAATTCTGAATAGGAAGAGTAAAGTTGGGAACCATATTCAGCACCTACTGGAATTTCATGAGAAGAAACAGGAGGTGATGGGTAAGAGATTAGGACTGGAGTTCCCTGTCTGACCAGTCGATGAAGTCACCAGTTCCCAGACAGCCTGGTAACCCCTCCTGGTACGTGGTTACAACCTTCAAGTATATGGAAGTAGAAGGCCAATGTCTTCCTGTGGGTGTCAATAACAACTAAATAGTTGTGTTTTTTTTTTTCTTGAGCTTCTTTTTTTCCTTTTTCTTGTTCTTTTTTTCCTTTTCCTTTTGTTTTGCTTATTTTTTTATTTTAGGTGTTTTAATCTTGTCAATTTTCATGCTTTCAGCACAAGTTAAGATGTCAAAGGAAAACAAGTTCAAGAAGGGGATAAGAGGGGACATAATTTAATTCAACCAGATGGAAACGTCTAAGACTCAGGGAATTCAAAATAAAGGGGAAAAAAATGCTTTCCTCTAATTATGAAAAGAAAATATGATAATGGAATTTTGAAAATTTAGGATGGTAATAAAACTCACCCACAGGGATAACTATTATAAACATTGCCAGGTATTTTTTCCAGACATTTTTTATGAAATTGGAATGATGTCACACATTCCATTTTACAATCTTCTTTTTCACTTGCACCTTTTTTTTTTTCATTTCAATATTGTACTTTTTCAAATAAAAACATTTTTTTTTTTTTCATTTTCAAGTCTTTGCCTCCAAAGCACACCTTCATCTACAGGCCATTTGAACCATGCATTCTCATAGCTACTCCCTGGACCTTGTCAACTATTGGAAAGTTCTGCCATTTTCATTTTTCTATGATTTTTATGATTTTTATGATTATCATTTTTTAATGATTTTTTTTAAGTTCGTTTGCTTGTTTGTTTTATTTATTTTGAGAGACAGAGAGAGAGATACAGAGACACGTGGGAGGGGCAGAGACAAAAGGAGAGAGAGAATCCCAGGCAGGCTCCGCGCAGAGCCTAAAGTGGAGCTCAAACTCACAAACTGAGATCATGACCTGAGCCAAAACCAAGAGTTAGATGCTTAACCGACTGAGCCCAGGCACCCCAAGTTCTGCCATCTTTAATATCAAATTCAAATATCTTCCATTTTAGCCACTGCCCCTGAGATGTCCAAAATTTATACTCATTCAAACTTTTTTATCTGAAAAGTCACTCCAATCTATCCCTCCAGCCTATCTTCTTACTAGGTGAAGAGCAGTGATAACTCAAAATGTGATCTCCAACCAGCCCCAGCAGCTGCACCTGAGAACTTGTCAGAGATGCATTATCTCCAGCCCTACCCCAGACCTACTGAATCAGCAAGGGGGATCTAACAACCTGTGTTTTAACAAACCTCCAGGTAATTCTGATCCATGCTCAAGTTTGAGAACCACTGACGTAGACCTTACTCCTACTTACCACACTCAAAGTACAGAAATAGGCATTGGAGAGAAGGTCACAGGTAAATAGACAAGTTAGTTAAAAATATAAACAAGTAATTACAATCAACTGCAGCATTGGGGGGATGCATATACCTAGATATCTAATCTTGTGTATGTGTCCTGAGAGAAGGGTTGTCAGAGAAGTCTTCTCAAAAATAAGTGACCCTAAAGCTGAAACCTGGCTGTTAGCCAGGTGAGGAGGAGGATGAGGAGGTAAAGTATTGCACATGCTTCTTTCTTTCTTTCTTTCTTTCTTTCTTTCTTTCTTTCTTTCTTTATTTCTTACAAAACTTCTGACTTCTCTGTGTAGAATGGATGGGATAAGGGTGAGATAGGAGGTAGGGAGGCTAGTTAGGAAGATTCTGCAGTTACCAGGTAAAAGATGAAAGAGGCTTGGACTACCGTTATTGATCATGGAAGAGAGACAAGTAGACAAATCAGGCCATGATTGAGGCCTGGTTAACACTGTCCCAGTTCTTCTGAGGTCTCCAGCTCATCCAGTTCAGCACCCATTCTGGAAAGTGGTGTGGGAACTCCTTCCCCCAACTAATTATGTGCCGAGGGGATGTCTCTAGACCTTACAGGTTCCCTGGGGCATCTTAAAAAGTCACCTGCTAGATAGATGCAGTTGTTCTGGGAGACAGCATAGTCTAGGGAAACCAAACAAAGGTTCTGCTGAGCAATAAACAGGTTGAAGCCCCAGTACAGAGGAGTCCAAGCCCTGACCCTGTACACAGAGTGGAGGCTCAAGCTGCGTGATCCCTGGTAATCAAAGAGCCAACTTACTTACCCCAGTGTGGCTGGCAGGACTCATGCCCTGACAAGGGTCTTTCTCAGGGGCCCCCTTCTCACACACAGGCTTGGATCCCATTCCAGGCCCCTCCTCCTTCACTTCTCTGTCGCCACCCTACAGGGTCCTTATCCAACCTCCAGAAAGCTCTATTTTCCTTTTTTCTTCCACAAAATACCTTAATAGCCCATTAGCTGTGCTTGAATCATTAGCTGATGAACAACTGGCTCCCTTTTCTCTAAGACTGAGAGAGCTGGGTGCAGATAGGGAGAGGAAGCAAGGAGGGAGGTGCCCTCCCACTAGTTCAGTTCCAGTGTTAATGAGCCAAGAAAAATAGGCAAAGCAAACACAAGTTTCTGTGTTAAAATTGTTTGATAATTCACCTAATTTTTTCTGCCATAAGACATATTTAGTTGTGGACAAGACTTGGTGGATTAGATGTCAGAGGTGAAGGAGAAATTGGAGTAAAAGATGACTCCCAAGTCTCAGGCTTACACAACTGAGTGGATTCTTTCATTTATTTAGCAGACATTCATTGAACACTGAGCTCAGAGCATACAATGGTGAAAAAGGCAAAACCCTTGCCCTTCTGGAGCTTACATTTGTTCTCAGGGTATAGGAAATGCAGACGCGGGGATATGATGAGCTTGAGGAAACACTATCTAAAGGTGCTCAGAAGGCAGATGGTCTCAGAAGTCTGGTTTTCTAAAGAAAGACTGGGTTGTGTTGGGGAGGAGGACCTTCCTCTACCTTAAGGTCCCTCTAGCTGGACTTAGAGTCAAATTGACAGGAGACATATTAACAGGAGAAAATCACACTTAATAGGCATGTGTACAGAGAATCCACGCAGAAATGAAATGCCAAAGACAATGAGGCAACATGAAGCTTATATGAGCTTAGTAAAGGGGTGAGGTTTGAGAACCCAAAGAGGAGGAAGGCCATTAGCAGGAAAGTGAAAGGAGATTTTTTGAAAAACAAAAGTTGCCCTGTTAGGCAGATAAGTTTCTTAGGTAAAGGGGAATCTCTATTAATAGCTCTCTTCCTGGTACAGGCTCTCCTTTCCAATGTAAATTTAGGCACTTAGGACCAAGAAGAGAGCTTTTCCTGCATTTGCTGAGTTTTGATTACTTTTAACTCAAAATAACGATCATTTTAAAGTGACTCATCTGGCTAGATGGGTGTTGGGTACCAAGGAGGGCACTGTTGTGATGAGCACTGGGTGTTACATTAAGTGCCGAATCACTAAATTCTACTCCTGAGACAAATATTACACTATATGTTAAATAAAAATTTGGAAAAAGAAAAAAATAAATGGCCCATCTTGGATCAGCCTGCCCTTGGCCCCTACAGTTGCAAGTATTGGTTTGGTAGTTAACAGCATAGAGAAATTAATTCAGGCCTTCGAAGTGGATGAGATTAATTGGAAGTATCTACAAAGTAAGAAGAAAAGAGAGCCTAGGCTCAAAAATCAGGTGTCACATTTAAAGGATAGGCAAAGAAAGCTGCAAAGCTTCAATAGTTTCACTGAAAACAGTCCAGATTAACTGAAATGTTTTAGCCTACTTCATACTTAAGTCCAGACTTCTGAGCACCACTGGAGAAAATCACAGTCTTGTGCTGATTGGTTTCACAATGTATTCATTATCCTCCTTCTCCACATGTCCTGAAATCACTCTCTACTTCCCCGGTCAGTTCAATCTCCCATTCACCTTCAGGATCATTCTCAGAACTTTCTTCCCATCCTTAGTCTGCCACCCTGCCACTTATCTTAGCACTTTCAGCAGAGCTCCTAATTTCCTACATCAAAGAAGTAACAAAGCCTGATGGACAGGAAAGCCTTTGACTTTCCACCAGCAAACTTGCAGACAGTCTTCCCTGCAGGCCCATCTTCTCCCTTCTTTCCTGTCACAATGGGAGAGAGATGACCTTCCCTCCCCTGAATTCAGGATCCCCTGAGACTGGCCCACCTTCTCTTCAAGATTAGCCCTTCTCTTTCAGGTACACCTTCCCTGTTTATTGACCTCTTCCTAAATACCTTTAAATATAGTTATATATATATACATATATATATATATACATATATATATACATATATATATACATATATACATATACATATATATATACATATATATACATATATATATGTATATATATATGTATATATATAGTTTAGTGGAGACTAAACAAACACTCTCAAAGCTCTCTTCCTATTCCTTCTTTATAGTCACACTTTTTGAAAGAATGGTCTACACTCACTCTTGAGCCCACTGATATCTGATTAATGTCCCCAGTCACCCCAGTGAAACTGCTCTTGCCAAGATCACCATTGACATTCTTTATTACTAATTCCAGTGGCAATTTCCCATCCTTGTTTAACATGACCTCCCACTAGCATTTGACACTGTTGCCCATTCATGCCCTGTTTTTTCAAATGCTTTCATCTGGCTTACATAATACCAACAGTCTTCTGGTTTCTCTCTTACCTCTCTAGCTTCTTCTAATTCTTTTTCAGGTTTCTCTTTCTTTTGTGTTAAAGAAATGCCTCGGACAAATTATTTTTGAGTACATGAGAAGAAACTTTTTGAAAAATTCAACTAAAGAAATAATTTGGGTTTGGACATTTTATTAAAAAAAAAAGAAAAAAGAAAAGAAAAGAATGGTTCACTAACCATGTTTAGAATGAATACAAAAAAAGAACATCTGGTTAAGGATTATTAGTCTAGTCAATCAGCTGGATGGGTAACCCTAGCTTCCCAGAAGGAGTTCTCAGTCTTATTAAAGTCTGTCAGAAAACTGTTCACGCACTTTATCAGGAATGCTAATTGCTTCCCAGAAGGAGTTGTAAATTACATCACACAAAAAATTTCTGTCCCAGATCAGGTTTGAGTCATTTTTTTTTCTCATTTTCAGTTTCTTAAATGTTGGTTTTCCTTAGGGTTCTGTCCTAAGCCCTCTTCTCTTCTCATTATACATATATCTCTTGGTGATCTCATCTACTGTCATTACTGCCCCTCAAAACACATGTCTCTACAGCTATTTTCACATCTGACCTTCACACTTTCATCTCCAGTAGTTTCCTGAACACTCCACTGGGCTTCCCACAGGCAGCTCAAACTCAACATATCCCAAACTGAACTCATTTTGTTACAGCAAATACTCGGCACCCAGGAAGAGACAAGCCACCCACACTTGGAGAATAAGGAAAAGACTGTTGATTGTGCACTGGTGCTGGCCCAGCAGAGTCACCTCCAAAGGGTGAGCCCTGAACCTTGGCATCGGCCTCCTTTTATGGCTTGGAGAGTAGGGGGTTGAGAGACAAAAGAAAAAGGTGGGGAGGGGACTTATCAGTGGTGCTACACAGGTAGCTGGTGGAGACAGACTGCAAACAAGATTACAGAAGCCAAAAGTATGCAAGGGAAGTATCCAACCTCCAGAATCTGACTGGCCCCTTTTATCTTGTTTTTACTAGCTTTTCTTCTCCTTTTACTAGCTTTTCCTCCTACTTGGTGTCTCCTCATCTGCCCCATATCTTAGTTAATGATACCACCATCCACAACTGCCAAAATACCAGCTAAAACATCTTTTCTGACTCCTGTTTTTCCTTGACAATGTAGGGGCTATGGACATGAATGTTATTGAGGTAAAAGTAGTCAAAACCTAGCAGATTCAGGAAAAGCTCTTTACCTCCCCCTCAACTGCCTGCCAATACCAGGAAGAGAGCTATTATCATAGATTCCCCTTTACCTAAGAAACTTACCTACATAATAGACCAATCTTTGTTTTCCAGACATCTCCTTTCATCTTCTTGTTAATGGTCTTTCTCCCTGTTGAATCCTCAGATCCCTACTCTTCCCCTTAGCTCATATAAGCAGTATGTTTACTCACTGTCTTTGGAACTTCATGTCTCTGTGGATTCCCCATTCTTACACTATTTTCCACCCATACTTACACTATTAAATTTGATTTTCTCCTGTTAATTTGACTCATGCCGATTTGATTCTTAGTTCACCTAGAAGGACCTTGAAGGGCAGAGGAAATTCTTCCTCCCCAACAGCACCCTCTCCACCAACACCACTAATCCAATTTATCACCAAGTCACTTCTCCATCAGGTCTCATTTCTTCATCCCCACAGCTACTATCATCATCTCATTGACCTAAACCACCACTTAACTGATCTCCCTGTCTCCCTTTCATTCATTCCCTACCCAGTAGTCAGCGTGATTCTTTTATCAACGTTTATTTATTTTTGGGACAGAGAGAGACAGAGCATGAATGGGGGAGGTGCAGAGAGAGAGGGAGACACAGAATCGGAAACAGGCTCCAGGCTCTGAGCCATCAGCCCAGAGCCCGACGCGGGGCTCGAACTCACGGACCGCAAGATCGTGACCTGGCTGAAGTCAGACGCTTAACCGACTGCGCCACCCAGGCGCCCCCAGTGTGATTCTTTTAAAGCAAAAATATGACCATGTCATTTCCATTTAGAACCTTTAATTGCCTTTCCCCCCATTTATTCTTTTTTTTTTTAATTTTATTTTTAATGTTTTTATTTATTTTTGAGACAGAGAGAGACAGAGCATGAGCAGGGGAGGGGCAGAGAGAGAAGGAGACACAGAATCCGAAGCAGGCTCCAGGCTCCGAGCTGTCAGCACAGAGCCTGACGCGGGGCTGGAACTCACAAACTGTGAGATCATGACCTGAGCCGAAATCGGTTGCTCAACCAACTGAGCCACCCGGGCAACCCCCCCCCCCCCCATTTATTCTTAAGGATAGAACATGTCACCAGCATAGTCTATAGGGTCCTTCATGTTCCAATTCCTACTTACTTTTCTAAGTTTTCCTTCCAAACCCTTCTCCCTCACTCATGGCTTTTCACATTTCTTCAGTGGTATCTCAAGAGAACTCTGAAAATCTTTATTCCTAAGCTTGGATCATTCTTCCCTGTCTATCCCTTTTCTTTTGGCTCAACTCACTCAGGTTCCACAAAAAAGGCTCATGCTACCTCTTTAACCCCAACCCTTTAAAAAAAAGTTTTCTTTTTAATGTTTATTTGTTTTTGAGAGAGACAGACAGAGTGCGAGCAGGGGGAGAGTCAGAGAGGGAGGGAGACACAGAATCCAAAGCAAGCTCCAGGCTCCATGCTGTCAGCACAGAGCCCGATGTGGGGTTTGAACCCACAAACTGTGAGATCATGACCTGAGCCAAAGTCAGACGCTCAACCAACTGAGCTACCCAGGCACCCCATAACCCCCACCTTTCCTAAGTTCCCATGATATTCAATACTATCACTGTGTTATCACTTCTCTTACTGTTTTGTAATTTTTTGTACTCCTCACTAGATTATCTATGATTAAGGACTTTGTCAGCTCTGTTCTCTATTGTGTTCTTAGTAGGGCCTAACAGTTGGTAGACACTTAATAAACGTTTTGATTGTGATGGATGAATGAGCATTAGATTCATATAATTAAATAGTTTCCAAAACTCTATTTAAAACACAGATTATAAACTTTCATTCTTATTGTCTTATGCTAAAAATCATACATATTATGCTTTAGAGAAGCCACAGTTAAAATTAAAATTATCAAAAAGCTATTACTCAGAGATAGTCACTACTGACATTTTGGTATATATTTTTCCTGTCTTTTGTATGCTCGTGTATGTCTGTACATACATACATTTTTTAAATAAATGGGATCATACTTTAATTCTATTTTGTGACTTCTAAAAGTTAATTTATGGGGCGCCTGGGTGGCTCAGTTAAGCGTCGACTCCAGCTCAGGTCACTATCTCACGGACCATGAGTTGGAGCCCCGCGTCGGGCTCTGGGCTGACGGCTCAGAGCCTGGAGCCTGCTTCCGATTCTGTGTCTCCCTCTCTCTCTGCCCCTCCCCCGTTCATGCTCTGTCTCTCTCTGTCTCAAAAATAAATAAACGTTAAAAAAAAAAATTAAATGTTTAAAAAAATAAAAAAATAAAAATAAATAAATAAAATAAAAGTGAATTTATCCATTTAGTTGAGCTTCTAGTTTATTTCTATGTTTTTTGCTAGTATAAAAAGTGCTTTAGTGTATATCCTTATAGCTATAAAATCCATGATTAGGAAAACAATATTATTGATAATACAATATTCTATCACATAAGTAGAATTTAAATGATTCCTAATATTTTATTGTTATATCTTTATGTCTTTTAAAATTCTGACTTTTCCAGATAAGGCTATAAGAAATATTCCTATGTTGTACATACACTTTTGTTCAAATATCTTGGCATTCTTCGGATAGATTCTGAAAAAAGTAAATTACTGGGTCAAAGGGTTTAAGGCTTTGGATCCATTTTTCCAAGTTGCTTTCCACAAAATCTGTTGTGATTGAGATATCCACTATCAGTGTATTGGGGACTTGTTAAGGGTGTGCCACTTGCCCAGCATTGAGCTAGATTCCACAGAGGAGGGCCAGGAGCATGCCCTCAAGGAGACTTGTATTGTGTACACAACACACCCATGAAAAATAAAGCTAACCTGACCACATATATGAATACTATAATAGTTTGGAGATAAAAACATCTTTCAACTGCCAAAGTAGGTTGAGAAGATTTTATAAATAAAGGAGAATGATCAGGACCAGGCGAGAGAGGTACAGAGGAAGAAATAAAGACTGTGGGGAAGAAGATTCTGAGTTGGGGACTGTGCCAAGAGAATCTTTGCTTAGAGTATGGAAAGAAAAGGGGAGTAACAACTATTGAATGTTTCTGTGTATGTGTCAGGCACTGAGCTGAGCATTTTTACACATAACATTGCACTTACTTCTCACAACTGTCTTTGAAATTGGTATTGGGGTGCCTAGGTGGCTCAGTCCGTTAAAAGTGTCTGACTCATTATCTCATGGTTTGTGGGTTCAAGCCCCACATCAGGCTCTGCACTGACAGCTTGGAGCCTACTTGGGATTCTCTCTCTTTCTCCCTCTCTCTCTCTGCCCCTCTCCCCCCAACCAAAAAAATAAATTAATTAGAAAAAAAAAAGAAAGAGGTATTATTTTTATCCATATGTTAAGGATGTGAAAAATTGATGTTCAGAGGGATTAAGTAACTTGCAAAACATCATAAAGCTTTGGAGAGGTAAAAGTTCATGCTTTTAAGTACATCACTCAACTGGCTTATTACAAAATCCAAATCATGTACCTAGTCAGAAATTGTATCCATAACCAAAATTATATCAATGACTTGAGTCAGTAGATGCTTGAGAGAGAAAATTAGAACAGAAAGAACTGCACCTGTGTGCTAGTGCTTATTTCAGACAGCAGGAATCTAAACAGCTACTTAAAAATATGTGGCCATGGACTTTAATGTGCAGTGTAAAACTTTTAGAAAAATATATGAGAAGAACTTCAGTATCTAGGGATAGACAAAGGAAATATGATATATTGGATTTCTCAAAATTATTTTTTTCCAAAAGATTCTGTTAAGAAGATAAAAAAAATCAAGCTACAGAGAAAATATTTGCAAACCACATATTCAATAAAGAACTATAATCTAGAATATATGGAGAATACTCAAAACTCAACAATTAAAAAAAGAAATCAAACAATTCAACTAGAAAATGGGCAAAAAACATGACTACATTTCCTAAAAAGGATATACAGATGGCAAATAAGCACATGAAAAGATGTTCAACTCATTAGCCATCAGGAAAATAATGTAGATTTAAATCACAATGATGTATCACTACACTTCTATCAGAATAACTAAAATAAAAAACAGTGGCAACATCAGATACTGGAAAGCATGTGGAGAAATCGGATCACTCATACACCGCTAGTGGGAATGAAAAATGGTCCAGCCACTCTTGAAAACAGTTTGGCAGGTTCTTATAAAAGTCAACATGCAACTACCACAAGACCAGCAATTGCATTCTTAGGCATTTATCTTACAGAAATTAAAACTTACGTTCACATAAAAGCCTGTACACAAATGTTCAGAACATCTTTACTTGTAACAGTCCCAATCCAGAAACAACCCGCATGTCCTTCAATGAGTGAATAGTAAGTAAACTGTAGTACAAATAGACCATAAAAGATTACTCTGCAATTAAACAAACAAGCAAAATAAACCATTGATACATACACGAATCTCTAGGTATTTTTGCTGAGTTTGAAAAACCAATATCCAAAAGTAATATACTGTATGGTTCTATTTATAAACATTCTTGAAATGACAGTATTATAGAAATGGAGTAGATTAGCAGTTGACAAGAAATAATGAAGGGGTCAGGGAAGAAGGGAGGTATATGTGACTATAAAAGGGTAACATGAGGGATCCTTGTGGTGATGGAAATGTTATATATTTTAATTGAATCAATGTTAATGATATTATACATAACTGTATCACACAATGATATTGTACCATAGTTCTGCAAAATATTACTATTGGGAGAAACTGGATAAAGGGTACACAGGATCTCTCAGCATTCTTTCTTTTTTTAAAGAGAGAGAGCAGGGGAGAGGGGGGCAGAGGGAGAGAGAAAGAGAGAATCTCTTTAAATTTTTTTAATGTTTATTTTTGAGAGAGAGAGAGAGAGGCAGAGTGTGAGTGGGGGAGGGGCAGACAGAGAGGCAGACACAGAATCTGAAGCAGGCTCCAGGCTCCAAGGGGTCAGCATAAAGCCTGATGTGGGGATCGAACTCACGAACCGTGAGTTCAGGACCTGAGCCAAAGCTGGCTGCTTAACCAACTGAGCTACCCAGGGTCCCTAAAGGAGAGAGAATCTTAAGCCGGCTCCACATTCAATGTAGGTCCTGATGCAGGGCTCAATCCCACAAACTTGGGATTATGACCTAGCCGAAATCAAGAGTCAGACACTCTACCCACTGAGTCACTCAGGTGCCCCACCTCAGCATTATTTATTAAAACTAAATGTGAATCTACAATTATCTCAAAATTAAAAGTTTAATTAAAAATATATAACCAATGAGAAGAGAAAAAAATTTAGACCCTTACACAACCCTAGAAAGTAACCTAAAAGGTAAAGAAATTTCTTTATGTCATTCAACAGAGCCACATGAATGAAAAATTCATTTGGCTATAAGATTATGCTGATATAAACATTCCTAAAACTGTTCAATTCCAGGAAGAAATGCCTTTTCAGTATGGTAGCTACAATATAGGCAGGGTTGCAGAGGTAGGAAGAGAAAAAAAGGAGCATTGAAAATAGAAAAAAAAAAAAAAAATAGAGTGGCTCTTCCCAGAGCCCTTTATAAATATTCTCTGTCACCTGGCTTTCTGTTTTCTACCCAAAGGGCCAAAAGAAATGAATGACTATGTCCTTTGTATGGTAGAGACCCAATATAGCCCTAACAGCAAGGGAAGAATCGAAGTCTTACCTCACATCAGCCAAATCTTACTTGATCTCTTGCACACATTTCTCTACTCCAGTCCCTAGGCTTCACCCTGGATGCCCTTCCCACCCTCTCAGAATCCTGTTCCCCTAGCAGCCCTGCTACCCAGAACAGAGAATCCATGCAGGCATCTAATATATCACTGCCTGACTTCTAATCGTGGGTCAAGCCCACTAGGTCATTCTGTAACATTCATCTTAGTTTTAAAAACATGAGAAAGACATTGTTGGCAAAAATCCAGGCATAATGAATTCTATGTTCTAGAAACAGAGAAACTGAACTATTTCAATTTGAAAGTAAGAGCTGGCAGGAAACCAACAGAGCAAAGTCCTCTGGGAGGGGGAAAAAAAAACAGGCTGGTTAGTTAACTTGTAGGTCTGTAAGGTGGGCAGATTTCTTTAAAAAGCAAACAAAGCAATTTTAGACTTGAGAGACTTAATTGGCATCCAAGGCCAAGAATATGAATAATGTTATATAAAAACCTTGCTCAAGTGAGAATTCTGCAATCGAAGCATTCTGACTCTAATAGCTAAAGTTTAAGGGAAAAGAGTATAGAAAAGGATGTTTATTCATCCACTCATATATCATATGCCATTCATGGTACCTAGATATAAATCTTATCTTTTTTTTTTCATCATGGCAAGTAAAGATTGATGCTTTTGAGAACTTCTTTAAGAAAACGAAGTCAAGCTACTTTTTTGTAGGTTACAGACAATTCCAGGAAACTCTTGCATTTGTTTTTCCATCAATAAAATGGGAAACTTTATTTATGCATGAGGTAAAATTAGAGAACTAATAATGGCTTAATAGCAATTCTAGATCACTTTGGTAATGAAGGATAGGAATAGCATATATAAATAGAATTCAAAGATAACCAAAAATCTATTTCTTTTAACCCTTTCCCATTCTCATACCCCTCCCTGTCCACCTAGAATATTATCAGTGAAATGAAAGAGGCACATAGGAAGAAAAACAACAAAGCAAAGAACCGGGAAACTATATCTATGTAACCTTTCAAAGTATAAGCATCACTGTATGTATCACTGGAAGGACACAGTTTTAAGTATAAAATATGCCCATTTCTGAGTTATTAATTTTATTACAGCAAGAAATGGAAAACAATCTAATGTCTAAAAATAGGAAAATGTTGGGGTGTCTGGCTCGCTCAGTCAGAAGAGCATGTCAATCTTGGAATGACGATTCCAAGCCCCACATTGGGTGTAGAGATTACTAAAAAAATGAATAAATAAACTTTAAAGAAAAATAAGAAAATGTTTAAGTATTTTATGGTATTTTCATATAATGCAATGTTTTATAGCCACTAAAAGAAGTTACATTCTCAAATAATAAAAATTAAAAAGTGAAATACCTACTGATAGTGGAAATAATAAAGGAGATTCTCATACAATGCCAGTAGAAAAGTAAACTGCTATAGCCAGTTAAAAAAATAATCTGGCAATATTTACTTATTTATTTTAAGTTTATATATTTATTTTGAGAGAGAGAGAGAGCGCGCGAGAGAGCATAAGTGGGGGAGGGACAGTGAGAGAGGGAGACAGAGAGAATCCCAGGCAGTCTCCGCACCATCGGTACAGAGTCCTAAGTGGAGCTCAAACTCACGGACCATGAGATCATGACCTTAGCCAAGATCAGACGCTTAAGTGACTGAGCCACCCAGGCACCCCTGAAAACATTCAATAAAATTAAAAATACGCTATTCAAAGACCCTGATGCAGGGATAGAGTATTTAAAAACAAAAACAAAAATTAACAAAAGGACTATTCCATGAAATTCTCTTATACAAACGTGAAATAATTTTGATGGAAGTGATCCAAACTGAAAGTTTACTTCCAACTCCCTGACCACAATGTCTTTGGGGTCCACCCTATGAGATCTTCAAGACTTGCCCTTCTCTTCAATACCAGCCCTCTGGGTAATACCATCTTTCAATACACTTAAAGATGTTTAGGGACCATCTGTATTGTACAGTCCACCTAGACTCTTCTCTTTCTTCACACTCTTTCACCTACTCCACTGTACAATTCATTGCCAAGCCTGGTTAACTCTGAATTTGCAATGTGCCTCCCACTTGTCCCTTTCTCCTATTCCTACATTCTCTATCCTGACTCAAGACTGTATTACCTTTCACTTGAATTATGCAATAGTATAATTGGTTTTCCTTCCTCCTTAGCTCTCCCTGCTCCAATGTATTTTACATACTGAAACCAAAGCAATCCTCCACGAAAATCTGACCATGATACTCTCATGCACGGAGCACATCATGCCGCCTTTTTGGGTAGAGAGCAACCCTCAGCACCCTCAGGGGAGTCTGGGTGGTTCAGTCAGTTAAGCTTCTGACTCTTGATTTCAGCTCAGGTCATGATCTCGAAGTTGGTGAGTTCGAGCCCCACATCAGGCTTTGCACTGACAGCACAGAGCCTGCTTGAGACTCTCTCTGTCTCTCTCTGCCCTTCCCACACTCGTGCTAGCGCTCTCTCTCTCTCTCTGTCTCTCTCTCTCAAAACAAATAAACATTAACAACAACAACAAAAAAAGAATAGAGGCAGAAGTTAAAGTAATACAGGTACAGGTCAGGGAATGCCATGGATTGCCAGCATCCCCCAGAAGCTAGAAAGAGTGAAGGAAGGATTCTTCCCTAGAACCTTTACAGGGAGCTTGACACCGCTGACCACCTTGATTTCAGACTTACACCTTCCAGAACTGTGAGAATAAATTGTTGTTTTAAGCCACCAAGTTTGTGGTAATTTATTACAACAGCTGTAGGAAACTAGCACAACTGACTAGGAGATTTGCAGGGGGCGGGGGACACAAACAACAACAAAAAAAATCCAAAAAACTTAATTTAGCTTAAAGAAAAAGAAATTTACCACAAAGATACCACTGTATTTCAGGGAACCCAAAAGCAGAAATGTAGCTGAGCCTTAGAAACTTCCAAATCAACAAAGGCCACCAGTTTCTCACCCTATGACATTTTCCCCCTTTGTATCTGCTTCATTTCTTTCTCTCTCTTCTCACTCTTCCTTTTTTCTCTCTTTCTTCCCATATTTCTCAAGGTCATGGTCATCAACAACTGCAAAGTTTATCTTCTGGTACCCCAAAAGTAATCGACTACTTTTTTTCTCAGTTTCTGCTCCAAAATACCCAAGAAAGAACTGATATCCTGTTGGGCCAGAAATCCAGCAAGATTCACCAACCAATGGTCAGCAGATGATTCTTATAGAGACCACATGATCCTATGGTACCAAGAAGATGTTTTTCACAGAAACCATGTAAATGAAGTAGAACTGAGAGGGGGGAGGGAAAAAGAACCATTGGTGTCATGATAATCATGCTTCTTTTTTTCTAGAAATTCCTTTTTCTCTCATTCTCTATCTCTGCTTATTGAACTCACATGTGTCTTTCAAAGTCTAGCTTAAATGTCACCTTTTCCACAAAATATGTTGGTCTCTGCCATTAGACCATGAATCCTCAAAAGCAGAAACCCATAGATCTTATTCTTTCCTATATCCTCTTCTTCTAGGCAGCCCTCAGAAATTTGTGGTCCTGAAGCCTTCTTGGATCTATTCATTGGGAATTCATTCCACCCTTCTCTAGGCTCCTGTGGCACTCTGTTGGAAGTTCCTTTTAAAGCTTTTGCCATCTTCTGGCTTCTACTGAAGATACTTCTAAACATGTTTTCCTCCCTCTGTAAGGTGTCCATCCACTCCTTTGTATATAATAGTCAGGTGGTGATTCTTTATTAAATATAATCCCCTATCCCTACCCTCGCAAAAATTTAATTAACAGTATGTAAAGTTAGTTTCAATTGAAATACAGGTATACATATAATATCAATGTATTTTTGTCCTTAGCATATGACCTAGTTTTGATCATTCTCCACTCCCAATATAGACTCAAACCATACCTTCTTGCATAATATAGTGAAAATCCTTCGAACTTAGTGCCCTGAGGAAAGACATCCTTACCAGAAGCCCATTCCTCCAGGCTCTGAATACTGTGGGAAGGAGGGAGAAAACAGAATAAGAAAAAAAGGGGGCCTAGGTTCACTACTGAGGATGTAGGAGGGGAGAGGTGCTGACTGGGATGTTAACAGCAAAGGGGCTTTTGCCCATGTTAAAGAGAAAAACAGAGGACTCGGTGGGCAAGTTTTAGGGCCAATCCAAGGAACATGAAGTTGGTGAAGGAGAAATTGAAGTAGGTCTCGTCAGTGCCAAGATTCTGCAGTCTGCCTCCCCTATTAGGAAAGCAAAGCCTTATAGTGCTTAGATTGCTGGAAGCCCCTGGAGCTGGGCCAGCGGGTGGCCCGGGGGTGGGATTTGAGTTGCTAGTCTGAGCAGGGTATGGCAGAAAGTGGAGGTAGCAGCACTGTGCATGGGTGAAAGGTCGCTGTGCCCTGGAGGCAGTTAAGGACAGGGCTAGGGTGGGGAGGAGAAGCCCTCCAGGGAGAAATCCAGACTGGGAGGTCTGGCAGCTTATCATGCAGCACCCTGGATGCTAAAACCCATGACCAGAGCAGTAGGGTCAGGTACTGGGCAGGTGTTGTTGCAGAGAGCAGGCCACCAGGGTCACCCTGCCATCCAGGGTCAAAGAGCACCCCCTAACTCCCGCACTCAGGAACTTTTGAGGCCCCTTCCTGTACCTTTATGCCATCCCGGAAAAAGAGCACAAACTGTAAAAGACACACAAATACAGTTAATAGAAAATTTAACAGCACTTCTGCCCATAAAACAGCTTGGTAAGGGTTCCAGGTGTAAGAGCAGTTACAGTCAATTTAAAACTGCAATATTACAACAAAAATCTAAATGTGAGACTGTGCTACCCAATATTAACCAATGTTTGTCAACATTTTTGTTTTATAGTGATAAGTCATATTACTACAATATGATGAGCTTGCAGTTTTTATGTCCAGGACCCTCTGTAGGTGCTCAGTCCTGCAGGTCACTTAGAAGTCCCTGGACAATCAAAGAGCAAGTTAATAAAGACCATTATACCATGTACTCACCTTCTTTGGAGAGAACAAGAATCATGCTGTGAATCAGTATGAAGGCTAGTGCAGCACTTATTACATGCACAGAGCACAGTGAGGACAAGGAAAGTATATGGGGAAACAGACATCATAGGCCGGGGCATGGCTTCCTGCTTCCCTTCCCCCACCCCCTTTGGCCCTGGCTGGAGGAGCTCATCCAGGTGGACCAGCTCAGCCATCAGACAGAACAAAGGTCAGGCCCAAGCTTATTTGGGTAGGGCCTGGCTCATCAGCCAAAAATCTCTTCCTCCCTTTCCTTATGTGCCATCCAAGAGAATCTATTTACTCAAGGGTGACTTTGGTGCATGGAAAAACTATTCAGATGTTACTTTGGTTTTGAAAATTAATTATTGATTTTACAAAGTCAAAACCCATGGATATTTTTCTGTAAGCTTATAAATTCAACTTCTACTACTTATTTTTTTTATTTATTTATTTATTTATTTATTTATTTATTTATTTATTTATTTATTTAAGTGAGACTGCAGCTCACAACCCGGAGATCAAGAGTTGCAAGCTCTACCGACTGAGCCAGCCAGGTGTCCCTAGATATAGCCAAATTTAAACAATTACTTTCAAGGGGTGGGGGGGAGGGGTTGATTAATGTTTGGTCACATTTTCAAATTTACTTAACTAACCTATTTTAAATATTTTAACTTAACAGAAACCCATGGGGAAGGGGAAGGAAAAAAAAAAAAAAAGAGGTTAGAGTGGGAGAGAGCCAAAGCATAAGAGACTCTGAAAAACTGAGAACAAACTGAGGGTTGATGGGGGGTGGGAGATGGGTATTGAGGAGGGCACCTTTTGGGATGAGCACTGGGTGTTGTATGGAAACCAATTTGACAATAAATCTCGTATATTGAAAAAAAAATAAAAAAAATAAAAAGGCAAAAAATAAAAAATAAAAAAATAAAGCCATAACCCATAAACCATAAAATATATATATATTTTAACTTTATTTGTAAATTTAATATGTTAAATTTATCTTTTAAATACTTCAGTTGTATGATCAAAAAATAAAAATAAAAACAAAAACAAAAAACAAAAACAACCACCAGCCAAAAAATATAAAACCTTCCCAGGTACTTAAGTAATTCATATATATCCACTGAATTAATCTTATAATATGTTAATTTTAATTTCTTTTTTTTTAATTTTTTTTTAACATTTTATTTTTTTATTTTTGAGACAGAGACAGAGCATGAACGGGGGAGGGGCAGAGAGAGAGGGAGACACAGAATTGGAAGCAGGCTGCAGGCTCTGAGCCATCAGCCCAGAGCCCCACGCGGAGCTCGAACTCACAGACCACGAGATCGTGACCTGAACTGAAGTTGGCCGCTTAACCGGCTGAGCCACCCAGGCGCCCCAATTTTAAGTTCTTTTAAAAGTGTAATATTGTGTTTACATTTGAAAATATTCCACTTAAGGGGCGCCTGGGTGGCTCAGTCGTTGAGGTTAAGCGGCTGACTTCGGCTCAGGTCATGATCTCCTGGCTTGTGAGCTTGAGCTCCGTGTCAGGCTCTGTGCTGACAGCTCAGAGCCTAAAGCCTGTTTCAGAGTCTGTGTCTCCCTCTCTCTCTCTGCCCCTCCCCCACTCATGCTCTATCTCTCTCTCTCTCAATAATAAACAAACATTAAAAATTTTAAAAAGGGAAATAAAACAAAAACATTTTTTTAATTAAAAAAAGAAAATTTTCCACTTAAAATCACAAACATAAATCAATTACTTAGATTACACATTTTAAATAAACTTCTACCCATACAATGTTATTCTAATAGGTCATATTCTCTTAAACATTATGAATACTTAAAACACTACATGTGTAGATTCTTTTACACAAAAATACTAATACAATGTGCTTGATTTCCTTAAACATTTCTATATTTAATTGTAAACCTTCCCACTATTTAAAAACATGCTTATTACTTTAAAAAAAATTCTCAAATTGTTTTGAGCGTATCTTCTAACGTTGGTTGAATTGCATATGAGGCTTGGAGCTACAAACATCTAAGGGAATTTTGCTCATGACACCCCTACCAGGATGAGCCCCTTAATACTCTTAATATATCATAAACTCCAAAATGTAAAAAGAGAGTTGCCTGTCACCAGCCTTCAAATAGCCCGCAATGATTCTTACCTCCTGTTAGTCACTCTCCTACCAACATGGCTAACATGGGTAATCAATAAGATATTGTGGAAAAGATACAGAGTGACTTCTGAAGCTCTGTCAGAAAAGACATTGCTTCTATCTTGTGTACTCCTGGATTGTTTGCTCTGGAGGAAGCCAGCTCATACAGCCATATAGAGAAGTCTGTGTGGTAAGGAATTGAATCCTCCTACCAACAGTTACTATTAACTTGCTGTGAGTATGAATCACTCATCTGGGAGAAAGATCTCCCACCCCAGTCAAGCCTTCAGCTAATTGTGGCCCTGATTGCACTTTCATGAGACTAAGACTAACCAGGTGCTTCCTGCTCAAAACACAAAAATCCCCTACTCCCAAATTCTTGACCCAAGAAACTGTGAGATAATAAACATTTACTATGTTTTAAGCTTCTAAACTTTGGGATAATTTGTTATGTAGCAACAGATAACTAATATGGAATGGTCATATCAGCCACACCCCTGAACCTAAAGCATATCATTATCTGATTTTCAAGTCTTTTAACTCCTATAAACCTCCACTCAGGTGACTACACCATTTGCTTGGATAAAACTATTTATTGCTTCATGTCATCCTGATTTTTCCCCCTATTCTTTCTTTCTTTTTTTTAATTTTTTTTTAATGTTTATTTATTTTGACACAGAGAGAGACAGAGCATGAGCGGGGGAAGGGCAGAGAGAGAGGGAGACCCAGAATCCAAAGCAGGCTCCAGGCTCTGAGCTGTCAGCACAGAGCCCTATGCGGGGCTCGAACTCACAGACTGAGAGATCATGACCTGAGCCCACGTCCGACGCTCAACCAGCTGAGCCACCCAGGTGCCCCTCCCCCTATTCTTTCTATCTGTGTGATCCACAATTATACAGAGACATAAAAGTGTATCAAGCTCTATGTCTAATAGGCCTATTCCTGTCTCTGTTGTCACAACTTAACAGAACAGCATTCTACTACCACTTATCATAGCCAAAATGTCCATGAAGTCTAATAAATATCTCAGACTTAAAATTCTAAAAAAGGACCCTCAATTTTCCTTTCCCATTGCCTACACTTTCAGTTTTCTACAGCTCTGTAAATGCCATCATCAACCACCCAGATGCTCATACCAAAAATCTAAGTCATTCTTGATTCCTCTCTTCTTTTCACACAGTCCCAGTGAGGTTCTACCTCCAGAACATATCATGAATTTGTTAACTTGTCTTTCTCTCCATTCCTATGGCCTCGACTAAGCCACCATCTTTCACCAGGACATTACAAATAGCCTTCTAACTGTAGTCCCTGCTCTATAAACATTCACTTACAGATCTTTCATGACATATTTTATTTCTCTTAAGTAAATACCTAGAAGTGAGATTGCTGAGGTATATGCTAAATGCATATTTCATTTTATAAGAAATTGCGAAACATTTTCCATTTTGCATTCCCACCAATAATATATCCAGTTTTCCACATCTTCAGTACTTGCTATTCGATTCTTTTTTTTCCTTAAGCCATTCTAGTCAGTGTGTAGTAGTACCCTTTGTTTTTTCTTAATGGAGGCAAAATTCACATACAATGAAATTTGTAAAGATTCTCAGAGTACATTTCAATGATTGTTGACAAATGTATACATCTATGTAATCAAGATGTAGAACATTTCTATTACCCTATCAATTTCCCTAGTAACTCCCTTCCAGCCAGTTTATACTCACTAGAGGCAGCCACTTCTTTTTCTATTTTTTTTAATGTTTATTTATTTTTGAAAGAGAGACAGAGTGCAAGCAGGGGAGGGGCAGAAGAAGAGAGAGAGGGAGACACAAGATCTGAAACAGGTTCCAGGCTCCAAGTTGTCAGCACACAGAGCCCAACACAAGGCTTGGGCTCACGGACTGCAAGATCATGACCTGAGCCGAAGTCAGACACTCAACCCACTGAGCCACCTAGGTGCCCCTAGAGTCAGCCACTTCTGATTGCTATCACCATAGATTAGTTTCATTTTTTTCTTAAACCTCATAAAAGGAATAGTATAATATATACTGTTTTGTGTCTGGTTGGTTTTGCTCAACATGCAATGGTTCTTAGGTTCATCCATGTTATTGCATATATCAGTAGTTCTTTATTTTTATTGCCGAATAGCATTTTATTGTATGAACACATCATGAGTTGTTTATCCATTCACCTTTTGATATACATTTGGGTTATTTCCAGCAATTCTATTCCTAGGCATTTACCCAGGAGAAATGAAAACATATGTCCACAAAAAGATAGTAATAGCCTGCCTCCTCTCTTGATCCACTACAATATAGCAGTTAGAGGGATCTTTTAAATAAATTACTCAAATCCCATAACTCTTCTGCTTAATACCCTTTAGTGATTTCCTATCCCACTTAGGAGAAAACACAAATCCCCTATCATGGCTTGCGAAACCCAGACATCACTGATTTTCATCCTGTGGGAACTTTTGATGGCTGGACCCCACCTCAGACTGAGTGAATCAGAATCTCTGGAGGAGGGCCCCACATAGTCTTTAAACTTCTTAGATGATTCTAACAGGCCTGCATGTTTTTGAGGTCCTGCCAGCATGACCCAGTCTCTGGCTCTCCCCCTTTATCTCACACCACTCTCCTGTTCAGGTGCTATAATCCATCCACCCTGGCCCTCTTTCAGCTCTCTGAACACAGAAATCTCATCTGTGCCTCAGGGGTTTTGTACTAGTGTTTCTTCTGCCTGAAATGCTCTTTAGATCTTAATGTGACTGGTTCTTTCTTGGGATTTAGGTCTCAGCTGAAATGTCACAGGCTCAAAGGAGTTTTTCCTGCCCACCCAGTCTAAAGGACCCACAGTCCAGCCCATCACTTGTTCACATACTCTATATCCCACTTACTTCTAAGATTGTCTTATTCTTGCACTTTTTTGCCTGTTTATTGTATGCCTCCCCTCTTGAATGTAAATTCTGTGACAATAGGGAACTTGTCTGTCTTGCTCTCTGCAATATCCCTAGTATTTATTTATAATCATGTCTGGCTCATAATAAAGGGCTTAAGAAATAGTTGTTGAAAGCATGAAAGAATACATATATGAAATGTGCATCTTACCTAGAAGACAGGGTAAAAATCCGAAAGGTTCTTGTAACTTTCTTTTTTTTCCCTCATGTGTGTTAGCATGAGATAATTGATTTATAGGGAAAAGATGAGATTCTAACCTGAGGAGATTAAATCCAGGTACTTGAGTTCATTATGTCCTAAAGGCAGAGGTTGTTTTGGCTTCTACTCTCTTATCTTTAGCCCTAACTTGATGCTGTGCACATTGTAAGTACTCAATGAATATATTTCTATTAACAGTGAAGTGACTATAATCTGCTTTGAGGGGCTAGAGGGGATGTGGGAAGAGGAGGTGTGAGGTATAGTGTGTTAGTGGGGATTAGGGGATCATGAGAAAGGAGAATGAAGTGTATCTAACGCCTTTGTCCTCACTTTAGGAAATTGTCACCAATTCAAAGCATGAAATTCAATTTAATCTATCCTAGCCAATTGGATTTCAAAACATTGGTCTACTCTATATGCGGTTTCTCTTTATAAGCAAGGCAATATGTTAAAGCAAGGTTTTAAAGAAATTTAAAAAGAAAAACAAGGAGTGATACCAAGAAGAAGAGAGGGGGAAACGAGGAAGAATTTAGGAACATCTTTGTGCTAGGCACAATACAAGGCATGTTCACGCATTTACTTCTTTATCACAACCCAATGTGAAATAAATATAATTTTACTCATTTTACTGATGAGGAAACTGAATGAAATTTAGAGAAAGGTTGCTTCTCTTTTCAGTATTCTTACAACTTCCCTGTTGTAAGATTGGATACAAATATACAAGATACATTTATTAAGTATATGGATAACATTAACAATGGAAAAGCCACCTAATAATGTAAGCATGATAGACCAAAGATTCAAACTGACCTTGTCAGGCCAGAACGCTTGACTAGAACCAAAGGGTAGATACCACACAGTGGATAAAATGTAAATCCTGCAGTCAGCTACACAGGTGCAGAAGGTTTGGCTGGAGATTTTGTAAAAAAAAAAATAATAATAAATAAAATAAAAATAAAAATAATAAAATTTCTGTCAGAATGGCTAAAATAAAAAATACAAGAAACAATAAGTGAAGGCAAGGATGTGGAGAAAAACAAACCCTCATGTACTGTTGGTGGGAATGCAAGCTGGTGCAGCCACTGTATGCAGTATGAAAGTTCCTCAAGAAGTTAAAAATAGAACTACCCTACAATCCAGTAATCACACTGCTGAATATTTACCCAAAAAATACAAAAGCAGTAATTCAAAGGATACATGCACCCCTATGTTTATTGCAGCATTATTTACAATAGGCAAACTATGGAAGCAGCCTACGTGTCCATTCACAGATGCATGGATAAAGAAGTGTGGTATGTATATGAATGTGTGTGTGTGTGTATATATATGTATATATGTGTGTGTGTGCACATATACATGCATATATATGAGGAATTTTATATATATATATAAAATTTTATATATATAAAACATTTCTTTATATATATAATGAAATATTATTCAGCTATTAAAAAGAATGAAATCCTGCCAATCTTGCAACAATATGGATGGAGCTAGAGTATAATGCTAAGTGAAATAAGTCAGTCAGAGAAAGACAAATCCCATATGATTTCACTCATATGTGGAATTTAAGAAACAAAAAAATGAACAAGGGGAAAAAAAGAGAGAAAGAGACAAGCCAAGAGACAGACTCTTAACAGTAAAAAACAAACTGATGGCTACCAGACAGGAGGTGGGTGGGGGAAATAGGTGAAGAGGATTAAGAGTACACTTATTGTGATGAATACTGAATAATGTATAAAACTGTTGAATCACTATATTGTACACCTGAAACTAAGATAACACTGTTTGTTAACTCTACTGAAATTACAATAAAAATCCTAATAAATAATAAATAAGTAAAACTTGTGGACTGCTAGTTTAATGTAGGCTAATCATAGATGCTACAAATGTGAGCAGAACAACCTGTAAGCTTTCATGATAGTCCTTACCTTATGACTTCTTTCCAGTACTTATCACCGGAGATATTTTAGAAATTCTCTCCTGGCTTCCATTATTTCTGATTATCTTTCCATCTCTGAAGCAGATCCTCATTAATACAACACCAATAATATAATAGCCCTCACTTAGTAAGAGTTCTGTGCCAACTACACACATTATTGTATTTAATCCTCCCTCTTAACACTAATGATATAGGTTGCCCCACTTTATAGATGAGAAAACTTAGGTTTAGAAAATCTAAGTGATTTTCTCAATATCAGACAGCTGGTAAAGTTAGTAGCACCCAACACCAGCAGTCTGACTTAGAGCACACGCTCTTCACCACTGCACCTTATGCCCTAGCATGCTTTTCCTTTGCTCATTCCTCAAGAGTCCCTGTTCCCACAAGTTCAGTCTTCTGTTCTGAGCTCATCACACTTTATTGCCTCTGGTTAATCATGAGAAGACATGAGACTTCAACTGATAATGTCTACACTGATGAATCTCATAGCTGCACCTGGTAGTTGCTTATCTAACAGCACTTACCCTCTCACTTTTTTCTTTATTAGTAGGTGGCTCTGTGAGCTTCAGAGGAGGCTGGACTCATCCCCAACTTTGGCCCCAGAGAGTGAATCATTATTGGTTTCAGCCAAACATGATGCTCCCTCTACCCCCACCAACTTTTTGGTGACTGGTTTAAGCACTGGGAAAGAATCAGCTGAGTGACTTTTGAAAAAAGTTATCTTGGTTCTTTAACACAAATATTCATTAACCGATAATCAGTCTTCTATAACATTGTTGGGTCTGCATATGTCTAGAACTAAGGCAGCCATCTTGGAGCCTTTAATAATTTTCAAGACTGTGAGACCAAAATGTTTAATAACTGCTGCCTAGTCCATGCCAACCTCATTCCTCACCAGGACTTATTTGAACAATTTTCTAAATGGTTCTTCTGCTGCTGATGTGTCCACGGCCAGTCCCAATAAAATCATTCCCTACATTTCTTCCAAGGTGATCTTACTCAATGCTAATCAGATCCCTGTTTAATCCTTCAGTGGCTCTCTGTTGCTTTCAGTTTAGCACCTATCCCTCTTGTCGTATTTTATTTATTTCTCTCCTCTCTCATTCACCCTAGCCATTCACAGTCAATTGTGGTTTCCAGTCAGAAATGATCCTGGTTGTTTGTATGCCTTCCCACCGGCTCTGTTTTTGTCTTTGGAGCAGAGGACATTTACTACAGTAAACTGGTTACATAGGAATGTAATCTAAGAAGTCACCTGGGATGGTGAGGTAAACAGAGATAAGCAACAATAGGAAGCCACTACCAATAGCAAGTCCTAGGGCTATGGGAATAAAAGGAGGAAGTGGTGTCACCAGGTCCAATGGGTCAAGATTACCCAGGCAAATCTAGAACGACGGTGGAACTGTTCTGCAGGTAGACCCAAACCCTACCAATGGTGCCTCCCAAAGCTGAGGTTCTCTGCCTGCTCTTGGATCGGACCTGTCACACACTATCCCCTCATTCTCTGGCTAACTCCTACATGTCCTTTAAAATTCATCTCCAGAGTCATTTTCTGTAGGAAGTTGTCTCTCAGCCCACTGTCCCTCTTCTGTGCTTCCAAAGCACCATTTATCAAAGTGGTCATCAGAAAGTACTGTGACCACTGGTTTGTCCAGTTTCCCCACTAGATAATAAGTTCTTTGAGGGGTGATATGGCATCTTTTTTCTTTGTATTGCTTGGGCCCAGGACAGTATCTGACTACAGTCTTGGGGGATATCATATGTGTTCAGAAAATGTTTTGTGAACACATTAATAAACTCTAACATAATTTGCTTCTGGGATGAGTTTCATTTTCTGAAGCATTTTACTTTCCTTTTTATGTGTCCAAGGCCTGGACAGTTCAGGGCCTTGTTCTTCACACCTTTCCAGTGTCTCCTGTAGCCCTTGAGAGGAAATGTTATTTAGCTTCTTAACACCTTCTTTATACCTAGGGATATAGAATGATGCTTCCTGGAGCCTCAGCCTTATGTCCCCCTTCAGACTGTGCTACCTGGAGTGGAGGCCCTAGTGGTTTCTTCCTAATTCTCACACTTAGAGGACTTAAATTTAATTTTACAGATCACCTTCTAAAAGAAGCCAGGAAACCTTTTTCCTGTTTTGTCAGTCTTATACCTTTTGTGCTTTTTCATACCTTTTTTTCTTTCACTTTGGATAAAAATAATACGTAACAAAGGCTTAATCATATTTCAGGAATCCCTTCTTTGCTTTTAGATACAGCCACTAATATTAGTGCCTTCCCTTGTGTTTGAGACAGTCTATATGTGCGCAAGTACGAAGAAAAGCTTTTTAGAGAGTAGGAAGACAATGGTCATGGTGTAAGGATGAACAAAGTATGTGCACAGACAGTTCTTTTTTTTTTTTTCCTTAACAGCGTTATTGAGATAGAAATCACATATGAGAGAATTCACCCACTCCAAGTATACAAATCAATGCTTTTTGGTATATTCACAGACATGTGCAACCATCGCCATATTTAGAACATTCCTATCACCTCAAAAAGATACCTTGTACCTTTTAGCTAACCTCCTCACCCACTGCCCACCATCATCCCTAAAACTACAAATCCACTTTCTGTCTCTGTAGGTTCGCTGTTCTGGACTTTCATATGAGTAGAATTACATAATAGAATCTTTGAGGACTGGCTTCTTTTCACTTTGTGTAAAACTTTCAAGGTTCATCCGTGCTGTAGCATGTGTCAGGACTCCACTCTTTTGGGCAGTCTTTTCCAAACACCCAAGCTGGACTGGCCCAGCACTGTCACTGGAGCCATCAGTGTGAATAAGTCTGTTTGTGAGAAGATTTTCATCTGCAATGGTTCCTTACTGGTGAATCTTACTGGTACCTGCTACCTCTTTACCTAAGGTAAAGAGGTACCTAAGGTACCTTAGGGCCTCTTTACCTAAGCAACCACTGTCAGCTGGCATTGAGCCTTACGTGAAGATGAGGAAACTAAAAATCAGAATTACAGACAGAATCCCCCAAACCATTTTATGACTTTGAGCAATAAATTTCATAAGAAAACCACCTCAGGCTGTTTCTTTATACATTTCCAGTGGACTCCCTGAGTATATCCATCAGGGAAGTCCAGGCTAGTAATAGGGCTGAAGCTTATGTGAATATAATGGTTATCAGTTCAGTTGTTCTCAGTGTGTTCCCTCAGGCCAGTAGCATCAGTAGCACCTGGGAAACTTGAAATAAATTCAGATTTTAAGGCCCACCCCAGATGCACTGAATCAGACATTCTAGGAGTGGGGCCCAGTAAATCTGTATTTCAAGCGGCTCCGGGTGCTTCTGACCCACATTTAAGTTTGAGAACCATTGACTTGTTAACTTGTACAGTACTATTAGTATTGGGCACATACACACAAATTACTGACTCATACCCTGTTTTCTGTCAAGTGTATATATCTGATGGATGAAGAGGAAATCATCTGGGGACTAAATAGGAGATCATGATATATATGCTGAATTTCTGTGCATTGATATGACAGACAACTGCTTATTCCCCATCTCCCATCTTTATTTCCTTTTAAGCAGGCTTTGATAAAAATTTACTTTAAAAAATCCTAATAAACTTGTTGCCTTTACAGAGTTTATTTCCACTTCAGATTGAGATGATCTTATAAGAAGCATTCTTAGAAGATAGTATTTCTGCAAATCTTGGTTCAGAAAAAATTAACTCTTACATGCACTCACATCAGACACAGGTCTCTAGAGATTGCTTTTTTTGAGTGAATGTTTGGTCAGCACAGAGACAACATCAGACAGTGCATTTTTAAAGCAATTGGTAACATGATGCCCGTATTGATGAAATACCCAAGAGTTCACTTTGGACACGCCAGGGACTTTATCTATCCTTTGTTGTTAAGACCAAACACTTTCTAGATATTCTGAGGATAATTATTATCTCTTTCAGAAAGAGCACAAGAATGGTTTATTCTTACTTAATCTGAATAGATTTGACTCATGGTTAGCAGTTTTGAAATTTTGATAAATCATGCCTTAAATACTTAGATAGAAGTATAATTCTGATAAAAGCAACTTGTCAAAATTCACTATTGTGTAGTTCTTTTGAAGTAGTAGTCATTATTTCCTCAGCATCTATTTTCATTTTGTTTTAAATACTATTAAAATTGATTTTTAAAAGGTCTTAGACACACAGAATCCTGTCATGTGGTACTTACCATACACAGCCTTGCACTGCTAATTATCACTTCATGTACCTCTGTCTCATCCCTCAACTAGATTTACCCTCCCAAAGGGCAATAAGAATTTCTTATACATATTTGTTTACCCTCATCCTGTCTATCAGGTGTCTTAAACATAGACATTCATTAGATATGTGTGTATTGATTGATAGTTTTGATAGTAACATGAAACATTCATTCTTCTTGTCAGGAATAGAAACTCTCTCAAATTAGGTCAGTTAAGAACAGATAACAATAGACCGTTTCATAGACGTCCAAGGACATAAGCAAAGTACACTTGGACATGGAACTGGACAATCAAGACCCAGGGCTAGTCTTCACTCCTGGGACCCTGTGGCTTCAGGTCTGTGCCTCTATCTGTGTCTCCCCTTCTTTCTCAAGATTCTTCAGTAGACTGACCATTTCACTGTGGCACCTTTATTCTAAAATTTGAATAAAAATATGAGCTTATATTTGGTTTTAGTTTGTCATGGACCGATCCGACTATTTAAAAAAAAAATTTATGTAATTTATTTTTTTAAATGTTTATTTACTTTTGGGAGAGAGAGAGAGAGAAAGAGAGAGAGTGCAAACAGGGGAGGGGCAGAGAGAGAGGGAGACACAGAATCTGAAGCAGGCTCCAGGCTCTGAGCTGTCAGCACAGAGCCCAATGCAGGACTCAAACCCATGAACCATGTGATTGTGACCTGAGCTGATATCAGGTGCTTAACCAATTGAGACATCCAGGTGCCTCCCCAATTTTCTTTTAATGTTTATTTATTTTTGAGAGAGAGCACAAGCGGGAGAGGGGCAGAGAGAAAGGGAGATACAGAATCTGAAGCAGGCTCCAGGCTGTGAGCTGCCAGCATAGAGCCCAATGCAAAGCTCGAACTCACGAACTGTTAGATCATGACCTGAGCCAAAGTCAGATGCCCAACCAACTGAGCCACCCAAGCACCCCTATCCAACTATTTTATATCAAGAGCCCAGCAACATCTAATTGGTTCAGTTTTAGTGGTCCAATTTCAAATTTCATAAAGACATTATTTGATCAGGGTAGTGTCCAGCTCTAGTACAATCACCCATGGGTAGGGAGTAGGAGGTGTTGAGGAATCAAGTAGTATTAGTATGTAGAGCTAATATAGTATATATAGTAATATAATGTATAACTAATCAAGTAGTATAGTATGTAGAGCTATCTTTTCAGAAACTCTTAGTAGAACAGGGTCACCAAGAAGGGATAATGGGCAAGGAAGGGTTCATGGGCTGATGCATCTATTCCAATTTATGGGCTATAATCTAGAACTCCAACAAGTATGCAACAGTTAGGCATTAACGATAACTAGGGTCATAGATAAACTTCTTTCTTAATCTACATCAGGGATTGGCAACTATGGCTCTTGGGTCAAATCTAGCCTGTGGTTTATTTTTTTTTAAAACTACTTTTTTCCATGAAAAATATTAGGCAACAGAAAATTTTAAGTGACAAAGCCTAAAATATTTACTCTCTGGCCCTTTACAGAAAAAGTTTGCCAAACTTTACTCTAGATGAGCTTTCTTAGTTCATTTCACAAATATTCACAAGTTAGAGAGATCCTATCTGTGGAAAGGACATTTATGGTAAGGCCTGAAGGACAGAAAAGAACCAGTCATAAGGAGGTGAACATTACAGCCAGAAGAAATGAGGGCAAAGTCCCTGAGGCAGATAGACATTTGGCTTAGTCAAGGAACCTCAAACAGGCCAGTGGTGTTCGGGCAGGATGTAGTAGGAAATGAAGTTGGATGGTGCATAGGGGTCAGATCATCTATGGCCTTGGAAGGAAGCTACTGAAGATGACATGCTCTCATAAATGACATGATCTCATGGAGTTTTAAAAATATTTCTTTGGCTTGGGGTGCCTGGCTGTCTCAGCTGGTAGAACATGCAACTCGATCTCAGGGTCATGAATTCGAGACCCATGTTTTTTTTAAGATTACTTCAAAAAAATTCTCTGACAGCCATGAGATAGATTATAAAGAAGCAAGAGTGAGTTCTATTTAAGAATATTGTAAGATTATTTAACCTCTATTTAAGGATATTGTAATAGTTCAAATGAGACATGATTGTGATTTAGACCAGAATGGTGCCATGGAAATGGAGAAAAGTAGATGGATTAAAATACTTTGAAGGAAGAATTAATAGACTGATGGATTGGCTATGAAAAGAGAGGAATCACATATTTCTGTTTGAGCAGCTGGGTGGACAGTGGAGTTTGTTGCCTTATCCATATCATGTGTCAGTAACTGAGTAATTAAGGTCCCAGAATGAAGAATCTCGCTTATGTATTAGGAAAATTTTTAAAGCCCCCCCCCAAAAAAAAATTCTCAGTGTTGAATTTTCTTAACTTTTGCATATGTCTACAAGGGATAATTGAATAAAAAGCACTTCTTTGGCAAACTCCAGCCTATCCTTAGAAAATTGCAAGTTGTTTTCTTCTCTTCCGAATAATAACTTGTGTGTGTTGACAGTGTAGTGACCTCTCAGGGCTGCCATTTTGTCCCGTGATTTTGTCACTCTGTTTCTCCCTTAGGGAGAATGCTGTGAAAAGGCAAAGAACCATGGGTCCCTGCCCAATAGGGCATGCCTGGCCTTCTCCCTCTTCCCCATCAAGGACTATGTGGAAGATGAGAACCAGCATCAGACTACAGATGCTGAGATTTGTTTTGAAGCATTTAAAGAAGAAGCCAATGCTCAGGGGAGGCTTTAAATTTCTTTTTACTTACAGAAGTTGAATTGCAAGAGCGATCTCTTTACCATTAATCACCAGGTCTAGTGTGAAGCCAGCCATCTTCAGAGAGTTAGTTAAAAGAGGTGACTAATGACTTAACTCTCTCCTTATCTCATTCTCTCTTCAGATTTGATCTCCCCAGACACTCAGGCTGCACTTACCCATTCTCACAAGACTTCCAGTGTACTGCAGTATCCAGGGAGTTCTATGTTTAAAGAGGCCTGTCTTGTAGCCCCATCCAACTGGCTGATGGGGAGCTTCAATGCCTAGCCTGGGCTTTAGTGGGGCCAAAGGTGAAAGAGCAAATATACTAGGTCTCTAGAAATGTCCGTGTTAACCTTGATGGTTTAGGCATGACCTAGAATCCCTGGGAGCGCTTTGCCATTTTAGTCTAACAATTTGACACTTATTATATAGGGAATCTTTTTTGAGGTTAGTTCTTCTGAAAGTCTACTTTTGGTCGCCACTTACTGACTCTTCTAGGAAATTATTTTGGAGATAAGCTTTCATGGTTATCCCTATGGTTCCAGCTTCAGTGATCAAAACATCCAAGATGGTGTTTTCATTCTACTTCTTTGTAGTTATTCTATTGTGGGTCTTTCTGAGTCTTAGATTATACCAAGTAATTATTAGCGACTTTGAAACCACAGTACTTGATTATAACCAAGTACTACTTTCTTTTTTTTCTTTTCTTTTCTTTATTTACTTTTTTTAATACATGAAATTTATTATCAAATTGGTTTCCATACAACACCCAGTGCTCATCCCAAAAGTTGCCCTCCTCAATACCCATCACCCACCCTCCCCTCCCTCCCACCCCCCCATCAACCCTGTTTGTTCTCAGTTTTTAAGAGTCTCTTATGCTTTGGCTCTCTCCCACTCTAACCTCTTTTTTTTTTTCCTTCCCCTCCCCCATGGGTTTCTGTTAAGTTCCTCAGGATCCACATAAGAGTGAAAACATATGGTACCTGTCCTTCTCTGTATGGCTTATTTCACTTAGCATAACACTCTCCAGTTCCATCCACGTTGCTACAAAGGGCCATATTTCATTCTTTCTCATTGCCAGGTAGTACTCCATTGTGTATATAAACCACAATTTCTTTTTTTTTTAATTTTTTTAATGTTTATTTATTTTTGAGACAGAGAGAGACAAAGCATGAACAGGAGAGGGGCAGAGAGAGAGCGCTACACAGAATCAGAAGCAGGCTCCAGGCTCTGAGCCATCAGCCCAGAGCCCGACGCGGGGCTCAAACTCATGGACCGCGAGATCGTGACCTGAGCTAAAGTCGGACGCTTAACTGACTGAGCCACCCAGGCGCCCATAAACCACAATTTCTTTATCCATTCATCAGTTGATGGACATTTAGGCTCTTTCCATTATTTGGCTATTGTTGAGAGTGCTGCTATAAACATTGGGGTACAAGTGCCCCTATGCATCAGCACTCCTGTATCCCTTGGGTAAATTCCTAGCAGTGCTATTGCTGGGTCATAGGGTAGGTCTATTTTAAATTTTTTGAGGAACCTCCACACTATTTTCCCGAGTGTCTGCACCAGTTTCCATTCCCACCAACAGTGCAAGAGGGTTCCCATTTCTCCACATCCTCTCCAGCATCTACAGTCTCCTGATTTGTTCATTTTGGCCACTCTGACTGGCGTGAGGTGATATCTGAGTATGGTTTTGACTTTTTTTCCCTGATGAGAAGTGACGTTGAGCATCTTTTCATGTGCCTGTTGGCCATCCGGATATCTTCTTTACAGAAGTGTCTATTCATGTTTTCTGCCCATTTCTTCACTAGGTTATTTGTTTTCTGGGTGTGGAATTTGGTGAGCTCTTTATAGATTTTGGATACTAGCCCTTTGTCCGATATGTCATTTGCAAATATCTTTTCCCATTACGTTGGTTGCCTTTTAGTTTTGTTGATTGTTTCCTTTGCTGTGCAGAAGCTTTTTATCTTCATAAGGTCCCAGTAGTTCATTTTTGCTTTTAATTCCCTTGCCTTTGGGGATGTGTCAAGTAAGAGATTACTACGGCTGAGGTCAGAGAGGTCTTTTCCTGCTTTCTCCTCTAGGGTTTTAATGGTTTCCTGTCTCACATTCAGGTCCTTTATCCATTTTGAGTTTATTTTTGTGAATGGTGTAAGAAAGTGGTCTAGTTTCAACCTTCTGCCTGTTGCTGTCCAGTTCTCCCAGCACCATTTGTTAAAGAGACTGTCTTTTTTCCATTGGATGTTCTTTCCTGCTTTGTCAAAGATGAGTTGGCCATACGTTTGTGGGTCTAGTTCTGGGGTTTCTATTCTATTCCATTGGTCTATGTGTCTGTTTTTGGGCCAATACCATGCTGTCTTGATGATTACAGCTTTGTGGTAGAGGCTAAAGTCTGGGATTGTGATGCCTCCTGCTTTGGTCTTCTTCAAAATTACTTAGGCTATTCGGGGCCTTTTGTGGTTCCATATGAATTTTAGGATTGCTTGTTCTAGTTTAGAGAAGAATGCTGGTGCAATTTTGATTGGGATTGCACTGAATGTGTAGATAGCTTTGGGTAGTATTGACATTTTGACAATATTTATTCTTCCAATCCATGAGCACGGAATGTTTTTCCATTTCTTTATGTCTTCTTCAATTTCCTTCATAAGCTTTCTATAGTTTTCAGCATACAGATCTTTTACATCTTTGGTTAGATTTATCCCTAGGTATTTTATGCTTCTTGGTGCAATTGTGAATGGGATCAGTTTCTTGATTTGTCTTTCTGTTGCTTCATTATTAGTGTATAAGAATGCAACTGATTTCTGTACATTGATTTTGTATCTTGCAACTTTGCTGAATTCATGTATCAGTTCTAGCAGACTTTTTGTGGAGTCTATCCGATTTTCCATGTATAGTATCATGTCATCTGCAAAAAGTGAAAGCTTGACTTCATCTTTGCCAATTTTGATGCCTTTGATTTCCTTTTGTTGTCTGATTGCTGATGCTAGCACTTCCAACACTATGTTAAACAACAGAGGGGAGAGTGGACATCCCTGTCGTGTTCCTGATCTCAGGGGAAAAGCTCTTAGTTTTTCCCATTGAGGATGATGTTAGCTGTGGGCTTTTCATAAATGGCTTTTATGATCTTTAAGTATGTTCCTTCTATCCCAACTTTCTGAAGCGTTTTTATTAAGAAACGTTGCTGAATTTTGTCAAATGCCTTTTCTGCATCGATTGACAGGATCATATGGTTCTTATCTTTTCTTTCATTAATGTGATGTATCACGTTGATTGATTTGCGAATGTTGAACCAGCCCTGCATCCCAGGAATGAATCTCACTTGATCATGGTGAATAATTCTTTTTATATGCTGTTGAATTGGATTTGCTAGTATCTTATTGAGAATTTTTGCATTCATATTCATCAGGGATATTGGCCTGTAGTTCTCTTTTTTTACTGGGTCTCTGTCTGCTTTAGGAATGAAAGTAATACTGGCTTCATACAATGAGTCTGGAAGTTTTCCTTCCCTTTCTATTTTTTGGAATAGCTTGAGAAAGATAGTTATTATCTGTGCTTTAAACGTCTGGTAGAACACCACTGGGAAGCCATCTGGTCCTGGACTCTTATTTGTTGGGAGATTTTTGATAGCTGATTCAATTTCTTCACTGGTTATGGGTCTGTTCAAGCTTTCTATTTCCACCTGATTGAGTTTTGGAAGCGTGTGGACGTTTAGGAATTTGTCCATTTCTTCCAGGTTGTCCAGTTTGTTGGCATATAATTTTTCATAGTATTCCCTGATAATTGCTTATATCTCTGAGGGATTGGTTGTAATAATTCCATTTTCATTCATGATTTTATCTATTTGGGTCACCTCCCTTTTCTTTTTGAGAAGCCTGGCTAGAGGTTTATCAATTTTGTTTATTTTTTCAAAAAACCAACTCTTGGTTTCATTGATCTGCTCTACAGTTTTTTAGATTCTATATTGTTTATTTCTGCTCTGATTCTTTATTTCTCTTCTTCTGCTGGGTTTGGGGTGTCTTTGCTGTTCTGCTTCTATTTCCTTTAGGTGTGCTGTTACATTTTGTATTTGGGATTTTTCTTGTTTCTTGAGATAGGCCTGGATTGCAATATATTTTCCTCTCAGGACTGCCTTCGCTGCATCCCAAAGCATTTGGATTGTTGTATTTTCATTTTTATTTGTTTCCATATATTTTTAAATTTCTTCTCTAATTGCCTGGTTGACCCACTCATTCTTTAGTAGGGTATTCTTTAACCTCCATGCTTTTGGAGGTTTTCCAGACTTCTTCCTGTGGTTGATTTCAAGCTTCATAGCATTGTGGTCTGAAAGTATGCATGGTATGATTTCAATTCTTGTATACTTATGAAGGGCTGTTTTGTGACCCAGTATGTGATCTATCCTGGAGAATGTTCCATGTGCACTCGAGAAGAAAGTATATTCTGTTGCTTTGGGATGCAGAGTTCTAAATATATCTGTCAAGTCCATCTGATCCAATGTATCATTCAGGGCCCTTGTTTCTTTATTGACCATGTGTCTAGATGATCTATCCATTGCTTTAAGTGGAGTATTAAGGTCCCCTGAAATTACCACATTCTTATCAATAAGGTTGCTTATGTTTGTGAGTAATTGTTTTATATATTTGGGGCTCCCGTATTTGGCGCATAGACATTTCTCTTCCTGATGGGTAGACCCTGTAATTATTATATAATGCCCGTCTTCATCTCTTGTTACAGCCTTTAATTTAAAGTCTAGTTTGTTTGATATAAGTATGGCTACTCCAGCTTTCTTTTGACTTCCAGTAGCATGATAAATAATTCTCCATCCCCTCACTCTCAATCTGAAGGTGTTCTCAGGTCTAAAACGAGTCTCTTGTAGACAGCAAATAGATGGGTCTTGTTTTTTTATCCATTCTGATACCCTATGTCTTTTGGTTGACGCATTTAGTCCATTTACATTCAGTGTTATTATAGAAAGATATGGGTTTAGAGTCGATGTGTGTATGTTTTATGCTTGTAGCGATGTCTCTGGTACCTTGTCTCACAAGACCCCCCTTAGGATCTCTTGTAGGGCTGGTTTAGTGGTGACGAATTCCTTCAGTTTTTGTTTGTTTGGGAAGACCTTTATCTCTCCTTCTATTTTAAATGACAGACTTGCTGGATAAAGGATTCTCGGCTGCATATTTTTTCTGTTCATCACATTGAAGATTTCCTGCCATTCCTTTCTGGCCTGCCAAGTTTCAGAAGAGAGATCAGTCACGAGTCTTATAGGTCTCCCTTTATATGTTAGGGCACGTTTATCCCTCGCTGCTTTCAGAATTTTCTCTTTATCCTTGTATTTTGCCAGTTTCACTATGATATATCGTGCAGAAGATTGATTCAAGTTACGTCTGAAGGGAGTTCTCTGTGCCTCTTGGATTTCAATGCCTTTTTCCTTCCCCAGTTCAGGGAAGTTCTCAGCTATTATTTCTTCAAGTACACCTTCAGCACCTTTCCCTCTCTCTTCCTCCTCTGGAATACCAATTATGTGTATATTATTTCTCTTTAGTGCATCACTTAGTTCTCTAATTTTCCCCTCATACTCCTGGATTTTTTTATCTGTGTTTTTCTCAGCTTCCTCTTTTTCCATAACTTTATCTTCTAGTTCACCTATTCTCTCCTCTGCCTCTTCAATCCGAGCCGTCATGGTTTCCATTTTGTTTTGCATCTCGTTTAAAGCATTTTTCAGCTCCTCGTGACTGTTCCTTAGTCCCTTGATCTCTGTAGCAAGAGATTCTCTGCTGTCCTCTATACTGTTTTCAAGCCCAGCGATTGATTTTATGACTATTATTCTAAATTCACTTTCTGTTATGTTGTTTCAATCCTTTTTGATCAATTCGTTAGCTGTTGTTATTTCCTGGAGATTCTTTTGAGGGGAATTCTTCTGTTTGGTCATTTTGGATAGTCCCTAGAGTGATGGGAACTGCAGGGCACTTCCCTGTGCTGTCTTGAATAACTTGCATTGGTGGGTGTGGCCGCAGTCAGACCTGATGTCTGCCCCCTGCCCACTGCTGGGGCCACAGTCAGACTGGTGTGTACCTTCTCTTCCCCTCTCCTAGGGGCGGGATTCACTGTGGGGTGGCATGGCCCGTCCGGACTGCTTGCACACTGCCAGGCTTGTGGTGCTGAGGATCTGTCGTATTAGCTGGGGTGGATAGGCAAGGTGCACGGGGGCAGGAGGGGCAGGCTCAGCTCGCTTCTCCTTTGGTGAACCGCTTCCAGAGGGGCCCTGTGGCAGCGGGAGGGAGTCAGACTCGCTGCTAGAGGGGTGGCTCCGCAGAAGCACAGTGTTGGGTGTTTGCGGGGTACAAGCAAGTTCCCTGGCAGGAACTGGTTCCCTTTGGGATTTTGGCTGGGGGATGGGCGAGGGAGATGGCGCTGGCGAGTGCCTTTGTTCCCAGCCAACTGAGCTCTGTCATCCCGGGGCTCAGCTACTCTCCCTTCCATTGTCCTCCAGCCCTCCCTTTCTCAGAGCAGAGCTGTTAGCTTATAACCTTCCAGATGTCAAGTCCTGCTTGCTGTCGGAAAACACTCCGTCTGGCCCCTCCACTTTTGCAAGCCAGACTCGGGGGCTCTGCTTGGCTGGCGGGCCGCCCCTCCACCCAGGCTCCCTTCCACCAGTCCGTGGAGCGAGCACCGCCTCGCTGCCCTTCCTACCCTCTTCTGTGGGCCTCTCATCTGCACTTGGCTCCGGAGACTCCATTCTGCTAGTCTTCTGGTGGTTTTCTGGGTTATTTAGGCAGGTGTAGGTGGAATCTAAGTGATCAGCAGGAGGTGGTGAGCCCAGCGTCCTCCTATGCTGCCATCTTCCCTAGAAATCCCCAAGTACTACTTTCTTAATGATATTCCAATGGAGCTAGTTATTCATATCCCATGTGTCTCCAATGATGTCTACTCTCGTTGACCATGGTTGTATACTTCCAGGAGGCTCTTTAGCAGCATCCAGTCACATATATCTCAAGTAATGAAGTCAATAGGAAAAAAATAAAGGATGGAAATATAACCATGTAACCAATATATATATATATATATAATATATATATATATAAATATATATATATATATTATATATATATGACCATATAACCAATCGATTTGTTTAACTGTTTAGGCTTTATCTCAAAGTATAAGTGTGTTGCACTATGTTTTGTAAAGTAGTGCTTATAACTCATTGAGCTTTCAAAATAACTCTTGCTTATTAAACTTGCATTGAGAAGTGAGTTAATTTTCCAGAGTACTTTTTTGTGATAATTACAGGACTTACAGATTAGCACAACTGCATTGGCAAGTTTCTGTACTAATAAAAATACGCACAAAGATTGTAACCTCCAACTGCTTCAAGATTCCTTGAGGAAAACATTAAGCATTCCTGACAGGCTAGTTTTGAGTTCAAGCTAGCACATTAATACATACTTAGGGAAAAATACCTTTCAAGTGACATATGGTCCAACTTTCCCCATGATGAAAAACACAATTCTGGTATTCAAAGATTTGTAACTAACAGTAGATGAGCTAATAAAAGAAAATTTTCATGAACTAGAAGATATTATTTTAAGCGTATTTATTTATTTTGAGAGAAAGAGAGAGAGTGCAAGCAGGGGACAGGCAGAGAGGGAGAGAGAGAAAATCCCAAGCAGGCTCTGCATTATCAGTGCAGAGCCCGATGTGGGGCTTGAACTCACAAACCGCGAGATCATGACCTGAGCTGAAGTCAGACACTTATCAGATTGAGTTACCCAGGCACCCCAGAAAATATTTTTAAAAATTAAATAAATGGGAATTGAGGAAGTAATAATTATTTTGCCAGCTAGGCTATACAGCTGTTTACTTTATTAGAACCATATGTGAAATATTGTAATACTGCACTGAACTCTAGGAGTACATTTGATTAATTTAATGAACATTTGTTAAGTACCTGCTGGGTGCCAGGCACCATGCTAGAAGCCAGAGATGAACCTGTGCTCAGAGATGATATAACTAGACTTACCTATGGTCGTTACTTCAGATCACTTTAAACTATCATTGTAATTGCATTGGTTGAAATTTGGAGATTGCAAAGGAATGGATCCACTGTTCTGATATTTAGAAGCTACTGGCTATCAGTGTATACTACTGGGCATTTCTCAGCTGCTTTGGGAGTCTCTTCAAGTTCCAACTAGTTATATAATTATATTATCCACTCCAGGGTACTAAAGCATCTGGCTTCAACTTTCATAAGCTCACTCATAACACCAAAGGGAGGAAGGAAAAACACTTTGTGTCTCTGAGCAAAGATCTCTTCTGTGTTTAACAAAAAACAAAAACAAAATGAAAACAAAATATTTCCCTAGTTAGGGAGGAAAAGAGGAAAGTTTTTTGTTGCTGTTGTTGCTATACATAGAGGGGTATGGAGGCACAAAAAAAGAGCACATTATAAGGTAGTCCATTGACCACTGACTTCGTGGCCCTTTCTTAAAGAACAGTTTTTGATTTACAAACTGATAGTACAGAGAGAACCCATGTTACATCCCCACCCCATGCTAAACCCCAAGTTTGCTCTATTCGTGACATCTGACATTAATATTGTACATGGTATAATTAATGAAATAATACTGATAAATTATTAATATCTGAAGCCCATATTTATTAGATATACTTAGTTTTTACATAATGTCCTTTTTCAGTTCCAGGATACCAAATTATATTTTATTTCTCATGTCTCCTTAGGATCCTTTGGCTGTAACAGTTTCTCAGACTTTCTTTGTTTTTGATGACCTTAACAGTTTTGAGGAGTGCTAATCAGGTATATTGTTGGATGTCCCTTTATTGGAATTTGTCTGATTTTTTTCTCATGATTAGCCTTGGATATAGGGTATTGTTAAGAAGATCACTGGGTACAGTGCCATTTTCATCACTTCAGATCAAGGGTACATACTATCAGCATGATTTATGACTGCTGAGTTTTGCCCTTGATCACCATGCTGAGGTAGTGTCTATCAGCTTTCTCCACTGTAAAGTTACTTTTTGTCTCCTTTCCAAACTGTTCTCATTGGAAGGAAGTCACTGTGTAGAGTCCACAACTAAGGAGTGGGGAATTATGCTCACCTCATTATGGATTGAGTATCTATATAAATTATTTGGAATTCGACAAGCGAGCAGAAGAGATTTGTGTCTTTTTCCCCATTTATTAATGTACTCAATAATTTATTTATATAGTATAGACTCATGGATATTTATGTATTGGGTTATAATCTGATACTACTGTGTTATTTAGTTGCTTGAATTATTTCAAATTTGGCTATTGTGAGCTCTTCAGTTGGCTCCCATGACCCTTTGATATACCCCCATAAGTATAGGGTGGGTTCTTTTTAACACTTCATGACTCCTTTTTATTCTACAAAAGAATGTTTAATAGTTTCTAATATTGAGATTCAATCAGAAGGAGAGATATTTTTTCAGGTATATGGGTTTAGTTTCTCAAATCTTGTGCTGAAGGAGCCCATTATTTTAGGCTCATCCAAAGATATATACACACTGTCTCTGCTATCCACCTCCCTGCCCCCATCCCTTCCCCTGCCTGGGGAAAGATGAGTTAATCATATAGAAAGATGAATTAATCATATTTCTCAGCACATGGTACATTATCATCACTGGTATGTGCAGGTTTCTGCTCTTACTCTGCTTATTTATTCTCTTATCCCTAGACTCCATTCCCATTTCCCCTATCTTCTCCCCCTCCTGTCCCTACCCAGGAAACTATTTCTTTTTTTTTCTAATATTTTTTAAATGTTTATTTATCTATTTTGAGAAAGAAAGAACATGTGTGCATGTGAGAAGGGGAGGGGCAGAAAGAGAGAGAGAGAGAAAATCCAAGCAGGGTCTGCATTGTCAGTGCAGAACCCAGTGAGGGGCTCAAACCCATCAACCATGAGATCATGACATGAGCAAAAATCGAGTTGGTCACTCAACCGACTGAGCCACCCAGGTACCCCCACCTAGGAAACTATTTCTTTTTTTGTTTTGTTTTGTTGTTTTGTTTTCTATTTTCTTTTTTTAAGTTTATTTATTTATTTTGAGGGAGAGACAGAGAGAGCAAGCAGGGAAGGGGCAGAGAGAGACAAAGAGAGGGAGAGAGAGAGAGAATCCAAAGCAGGCTCCACACTATCAGTGCAGAGCCTGATGTGGGGCTTGAACCCACAAACTGTGAGATCATGACCTAAGCCAAAACCAAAAGTCAAATGCTTAACTGACTGAGCCACCCAGGCGTCCCCCTGGGTACATTAGAAATAGTGTACTTACTATACATTTTGGTTGTATGTACTTTTGTAAAATGTATATTCTTTGGTGCTCAGGTATTCTTAAGCAAATGGTGTTGTATGATATATTTCATTCTTTTTTACTCACATATTTATATTTTTAATGTCTACACATGTGGCTATGTGCGTAACTGTTCCTTGCTTCTAACTGCTGATTGGTACTGTATATTTCATCTATTCACTCTCCCATATTGCCTCACACTGCCCATAATCACAAACAACTCTACAACAAATATCCTTACATATGTTGCTGAATGAATCTGTGTGAGTCTTTTTGAGATGTATACCCAGGAACAGAACGGCTGGATCCTGGAGTACTGTAAACTTAATTTAACTAAGTAGAGCCAAATTGCTCTCCCAAATTATATTGGTCTACACTTCAACCAGCACATAGCACAACAATACTTGGCATTAACTAGCCAAATTTTTTGAGAGTTATAAGTGTAAAGTAATATTTTGTTGTTTTCATTTTAATTTCTCTAACTACTAGTTACTTTGAGCATCTCTCCACATACTTCTTGGCCTATGGATTTGCAGTCTTATAAACTGCCAGTTATAGCCTTTGGCATTTCCCCTTTAAGTTTGACGTCATTTTCTTGTTGATTTGTAAGAGTTCCTTGTTTATTTTAGATGTTAATCTCAACAGTTTTAGATAATGCAAATATCTTCTCCATTCTGCATTGTCATATCTTTACTATGTTCTCCCTTGAAGGGTTATTCTTAGCTTTGGTATAATCAAATGCATCAATATTTTACAGTTTGAACTCCTGTTCTTAAAGTCCTTAGCTGGGGCACCTGGGTGGCTCAGTCTATTAAGCATCTGACTTCTGCTCAAGTCATGGTCTCATGGTTCATGAGTTTGAATCCCACACCAGATGAGCTCGTGCCCTACTTCTCTTGTCTTGTCTTGTCTTGTCTTGTCTTCTCATCTCTTCTCTCTCTGCCACGACCCCTGGAATTCTCTCTCTCTCTCTCCCCCTTGCTCACTTGTGCCCCCCCTCAAAACAATAAAAATAAAAATAAATAAAAAACACCCAATTCCTTAAAAAAAAGTTCTTAGCTAATGACTGCTTTTTTATAGGTAGACACATACAGAAAAATGTGGCCATATTGGGGTGCCTGCATGGCTCAGTCGGTTAAGAATCCGACTTCAGTTCAGGTCATGATCTTCATGTCTGTGGTCCATGGGTTCAGCGCCGTGTCAGGCTCTGTGCTGACAGCTCAGAGACTGGAGCCTGCTTTGGATTCTGTGTCATCCTCTCTCTGCCCCTGCCCCACTTGCTCTCTGTTTCTCTCTCAAAATAATAAACATTAAAAAAGTGGTCATATTGTTAAGAGTACACTGTGGGCTATAAAGAAGAAAATGATACAAAATCTTGAATTTGCTTTAAAATAATTTGGCATGGTAAAAAAAAAAGAAAGAAAGAAAGAAAAGAAAAGAAATAAGGGCATAGAAGAAACAAACATGATAAAATCTGAAAATTTTTAAATCTTGAGTGGTGACTATGTGAGAGTTCATTGTTCTATTCTACTTTTTTTTTTAAGTAAGCTCTATGCCCAACATGGGGTTTGAACTCTCGACCTTGAGATCAAGAGTCACATGTTCTACCTACTGAGCCAGCCAGGCAACACTATTCTATTCTACTTTTGATATATTTGAAAATTTTTAACATGAAAAAAATGAAAAATTATTTCCTTCCCTTAGATCATAAATAGTTTTCTATATATTTTTATTCATTTTATAATTTCAACTTTCACTTTTAGGTCTTTAATCCATGTATGATTTTGGCAGAGATACAGTTATATATTTTCTTATATATTTAAATAGAGCAAGTTCTTCCAAAAATCTGTTAAATTATCTTCTCTTCATTGTTTGTGGTACTACAAAATTAACAATAATTATTTGCATATATTGGTAATCTCTATTGTCCACTCTATTCTGTCTAATACATCCACTCTATTTCATTCATTGATTTGTTCTTGCACAAACATTATCCTGTTTTTATTACTAAGGTTTTGTTATACTTTCATACCCCTATATTCTTGTTTTTAAGAATTAAGCTGACTATTCATATGTCTTCCCATATAAACTTTAGACATGTTTATTAAGTTCTTAAAAAAAATCTGACTGGTATTTTGACTAGGATTGAACTGAGTTCATAGATACAGTTAGAGAGAACTGACAGGTTTATAATCATTTCATATGTCTTTTTCTATCATACTGACTTAATAAAGGAATGGTCCTATATCTCTTGTATCAGAATCTGGTCAATCCATGTTATTTGCCTACTAACAAGGTAGAATTTAACTGAATAGTAGTAAAAGTCGATAGAACTAGTTTCAAAACACTGAGTAGATGGCAAAGAAATCAGACATCAAATCATGAAAATATATTTGTTAAACTCACAATTATTCTTAGTGCTCTGCTAGATTTTATAGCCAAAAAAAGATATAACTGCATATATTACATCACTTGGGGGCTTATATTTAAATGGGCAACACTGAATGGATAAACACGTACAAGATTTAGCACAATAAGAACTAAACTAGTCAGTGAATGGACTAGTGTATTTCCGGCATAGAAAAGTGCAGACTAAAGGCACATCAGAGGTGAGAAATAGGAGTGAAGGAAGAGAGAGGACAAAGAGCACCAGGGTGGAGAAAGTGTTAGAACATATCAGGATTTATTGTTGCCTGAAAAAAATAAGTGTGTAAAAAGTGTGTAAAATAGACTGCCACTTGTGTGAAAAGGGGGAGAAAAGTATATCTACACATTGTTTTCCTTGTATGTACTTAAAATATCTCTGTAAGGATATATAAAATCTAAAAACATTGGTTGTTTGCAGAAGTGGGGATGGGTTGGTTTGAATGGGAACAGAGAGAGAGAAAGATTTCTTATTGTTATATGCTTTTAATTTTTTAAATTTGAATTATGTAAATTATTTATTTAAAATTTTTAAAAATTAAACTTAAAAAGTTAATGAGTCAGAAAGGAAAATTTCCAGACTATTTGTAATACAAAATAGGAAAAACAGGCATGCACATATATACACTTATACACATACATCAAAAGAATTTTGTACTGACAGAGGGGAAGACAGTGGCAGAGTAGGACACCCTAACTTCACTAGCCCCACAAGTACAACTATACAACTATCATATCATCCTAAATGCCCCAGAAATTGATCTGAAAACTGGTAAAACAAACTCCACAACTAAAGGTAGAGAAAAGGGGCACCTAAGTGGCTCAGTAGGTTGAGAGTCAACTCTTCATTTTGGCTCAGATCCTGATCTCACAGCTTTGTGAGTTTGACCCTGTGTTGGGCTCTGTACTGGCAGTACAGAGCCTGCTTGAGATTCTCTCTCTCCCTCTCTTTCTTCCCCTCCCCTGCTGGTACTCTCTCTGTCTCTCTCAAAATAAATAAATAAACTTAAAAAATTAAAAAAATAAAAATTAAAAAAAATAAACTTAAAAAATAGAGAAGAAGGCACAGTGAGGGAAGTAAGTGGGGTGATGTGGCTTGGGAGAGAAATGGATTATGGCTGCTGTGGTGGGGAGGGAGTCGCAGTCCCAGAGAAGGGTGAGAGACAAAGTAACACACAGGGCAGTGCATGGGGAAAACAAATCCCCATAGTAATTGGCTGGAAAAACAAAAGGGCCCAAATTTTGTGAGTTTTTGCAGTGACTGGGATTTAAAGCCTAGAGTTTTAAAGGTCAGCATGCTTGGCTCTGGGAGCCCAGAGGAAACTGGGGCTGCTCTTGCAGAAAAGGCAGAGCACACAGCCCTCAGACATACAGTGTGGAAACAGCGATCTGAAGAGCACTTGGGCACACGGTATGGAGGTTAGTTGCTCATCTCAAAGTATGTCCCAGAGAGGCAACATTCATGGAAAGATCTGTCAGTAAACAAAGGACTGGCAGGCACCATTTCCACACTTCCCCTTACCCATCTCCTGCCTTTCAGCACAAGCACAGAGCCATGCACGAGAACCAGAAAAATGCCCACACTCACTACCTAACTTGCTTACAACAAGCCCCACCCCCTGCAGTCCAGTGGAACTACCCCTTTCCAGTCACACTTGCCTCAGTTCCAGCATGGTGGGCCCCATCCCCCAGAAGACCAGCCCAAACCCCTGCCAACATTGTGCCACATTCAAATCAGGGACCAAACACTGCTCACAATAGGCAACGAGAGTCTCTGCAGATGACTGGCTGAAAGATAAAGCAGCCAGGACACAACAGAAAGCATACAGAGTACACACTGGAGACACTCCTGGAAGCAGCGACCCTGGGGAATAGGAGACATTACACTACAGGGCACTATAGAACCTCTACTTCATAAAGCCGTTACACTCGGGAATAGCAAACATAGCTGACTTTCCTAACAAGGAAGTAGGCACAGAAACTTAGAAAAAATCAGAAGACTGAGGAATGTGTCCCAAATGAAAGAATAGGACAAGGCCACTGCCATAGGTCTAAGCAAAACAGATATAAGTAACATGCCTGATAGAGAATTTAAAGCAATGATCATAAGGATACTCATTAGATTAGAGAAAGGAGTGGAGGACATCAGTGAGACCATTAACACAAAGATAAGGAATAACATAGCAGACATAAAGGTTTCAATACACAAAATGAAAACCACACTTGATGGAATGAACAGCAGGCTGGAACAAAATAATGACCTACAAGTCAGAGTAATGGAAAGTAATCAAGCTGGAAAAAAAAGAGAAAAAAAGAATTATGCAAAATGAGAATAGACTTAGGGAACTCAGTGACTTCATTAAAGGTAGTAACATTTGTATTATAGGAGTCTCAGAAAAAGAAGAGAGAGAAAAGGGGGCAGAGAATTTATCTGAAGAAATAATACCTGAAAACTTCCCTAATGTGGGGAAGGAAACAGATATCCAGATTCAGGAGGCACAGAGAACTTCCAACAAAATCAACAAAAACAGATCCACTCCAAGACATATTGTAATTAAAATGGCAAAATCAGTTATAAAGAAAAAATATTAAAAGCAACAAGACATAGGGCACCTGGGTGACTCTCAGTCAGTTAAGTGTCCAGCATCAGCTCGGGTCATGATCTCATGGTTCATGGGTTTGAGCCCCTCATCAGGCTCTCTACTGTCAGCACAGAGCCCACTTTGGATTCTCCGTCTGCCTTCCTCTGTGTCCCTCCCCCGCTCATGTTCTCTCTCTCTCTCTTACTCTCTCTATCAAAAATAAACATTGAAAAAAATAAGAAAAAAAAAAAAAACAAGACAAAACTAGACAGTTACATACAAAGGAAAACCCATAAGGTATCAGCAGATTTTTCAGCAGGAACTTTCCAGGAACAAGCCAGAAAAGAGTGGAATGATATATTCAAAATGCTGAATGGGAAAAACCTGCAGCCAAGAATACTCTATCCAGCAAGGCTATCATTGAGAATAGAAGGACAGATGAAGAGCTACCCAGACAAAAACTAAAGGAGTTTATAACCATGAAACCAGACCTGCAAAAAAATATTAAAGGGGATTTTTGAGTGAAAAAATACAATAATGTATTTTATAATACAATAATGATAGAGGACTCTAACACTACCACTTACATCAATGGACAGATCATCTAAACAAAAAAATCAACATGGAAACAACAGCTTTGAACGACACACTGGACCAGATGGAGTTAACAGATATTTCAAATATTCCATCCTAAACCAGCAGAATACACATTCTTTTCAAGTGAACATGGAATATTCCAGAATAGATCACATTTTAGCCGACAAAACAAGCCTCAACAAATTAAGAAAGATCAAAGTCATACCATGCATCTTTTCTGACCATAATACAATAAAACTAGAAGTCAACTACAAGAAAAATATCTGGGAAAATGACAAATACATGTAGGTTAAATAGCATGCAATGGGTCAACCAGAAAATAGTGTAGAAATTAAAAAGTACATAGAAACAAATAAAAATGAAAGCACAATGGTTCAAAACCTTTGGGATGCAGCAAAAGTAGTTCTAAAAGGGAAGTTTATAGCTCTACAAGCCTACCTTACGAAGCAAGAAACATCTCAAACAACCTTATCTTAAACCTAAAGAAGCTAGAAAAAGACCGACAAACAAAACCTAAAAATAGCAGAAGGAAGGAAATAAAAAGATTAGAGCAGAAAGAAATGATACAGCAACTAAAAAACCAACCAAACAAACAAACAAAAAAACAATGAAACCAGGGGCTTGTTCTTTGAAAAAAATCAATAAAATTGATAAACCTCTAGGAAGACGTATCAAGAAAAAAAGAGAAAGAACTCAAAATCACAAGTGAGAGAAGAGAAATAACAACAAACACCACAGACATATAAACAATTGTAAGAGAATATGAAAAACTATATGCCAACAAAGTGGACACATAGAGGAAATGGATGAATTCCTAGAAACATAAAACCTACCCAAACTGAAACAGGAAGAAATAGAAAATTTGAACAGACCCATAACCAGCAAATAAATTTAATCAGTAATCAGAAAACTCCCAACAAAAGTCCAGGACCAGATGGCTTCACAAGCAATTTCTACCAAACTTTTATTTTATTTTATTTTTTATTTAAATCTAAGTTATTTACCATATAGTGTAATAATGATTTCAGGAGTAGAATTTAGTGATTCATCACTTACATATAACACCCAGTGCTCATTCCATCAAGTGCCCTCCTTAATGCCCATCACCCATTTAGCCCATCCTCCCAACCAATGCCCTTCCAGCAACCCTCAATTTGTTCTCTGTATTTGAGAGTCTTTTATGGCTTGCCTCCCTCTATGTTTTTATATTATTTTTGCTTCTCTTCTCCCATGTTCAGCTCTTACATTTCTTAAATTCACATATAAGTGAAATAATATGATATTTGTCTTTCTCTGCCTGACTTATTTCACTTTCTACCAAACATTTAAAGAAGAGTTAATACCCGTTCTTCTCAAACTATTCCAAAAAAAAAAAAAAAAATAGAAGAGGAAGGAAAACTTTCAAATTCATCCTGTGAGGCAACAGTACTCTGATACCAAAACCAGATAAAGACACCACAAAAAAAAAAAAAAAGAGAACTACAGGCCAATGTCTCTGATGAACACAGATGTAAAAATCCTCAACAAAATACTAGCAAACAGAACCCAATGATACATTAAAAAGATCATTCACCAGTATCAAGTTGGAATTATTCCTGGGTTGCAAGGTGGTTTAATATTCACAAATCAATCAGCATGATACATCACATATCAATAAAAGAAAGGATAAGACACATATGATCATTTCAATAGATGTAGGAAAGGCATTTGATAAAGTACAACATGCATTCATGATAAAACCCTAAAAAAAATAGGGTTTGAGGGAGCATACCTCCATATACTAAAGGAGTTATACGAAAAGCCCATGGCTAACATCATCCTCAATGGGGAAAACCTGAGAGTTTTACCCCTAAGGTCAGGAGCAAGAGTAGGACGACCACTGTCACCATCTTTATTCAACATAGTCCTGGAAGTCCTAGCCACAGCAGTCAGACAAGAAAAAGAAATAAAAGGCATCCAAATTGGTAGCAGAGAGGTACAATTCACTATTTGCAGATGACATGATACTATATATAGAGAACCTAAAAGATTTCAGCAAAAAACTAGTAGAATTCATAAACAAATCCAGTAAAGTCATAGGATACAACTCAATGTACAGAAATCTGTTGCATTTCTATATACCAATAATGAGGCAGCAGAAAGAGAAATTAAGAAAATGATCCCGTTACAATTGCACAAAAACAATAAGATATGTTGGAGTAAACCTAACCAAGTGAAAGACAAGTACTCTGAAAACTATAAAACAGTGATGAAAGAAATTGCAGATGATACAATGAAATGGAGAGACATTCCATGCTCATGGATTAGGATTTTTTTTTATGATTCAGGGATTTATTAAGTCATACATGCAAAACATACAGCTAATTGCATTAGCAACAGATCAATGTAAAAACACTCCACAGTTCTGCAACTGTCAATTTAAAAATTTTGTTCTAGTGTTTGAAAGGTCCAACCTTGTATTCTTAAAGAACTTCATGAGCACGGGCTTACAGAACCTCACAGACTCAAAGGAACATGGTTAGGCAGAGCAACAGGAATCATGTGTCAGTGGGAGGTGGGGGGGGGAGTAAAGCAAAGAGGAAGGTAAGCATTAGTACAGTATTGGTGATCTGGCAAGACAGTGATGTTAAGAAAGTTCATATTTTAGGAATATCTGAAATATTTTGAAAACTAAAGCTGCGACACATCATGTGTACACCTAGTTACTAGAAAACTAAGAAAAGTGGTTATTAGCTTTGAATAAAGTAACACGGAAACAGGAATGTACTTTTACTAATCTACAAAAAAAAAGTCTAATGCATTATCAGAAAGATCTTATAATACAAGGAGGTATACTGCTCATTAAGAAGGGGTTCTATAAGAAAAGCACTAAGGTAGCAACTTTGGGAATGACCAGTTTAAAAATGAATTAATGGGTGCCTAGGTGGCTCATTCAGTGAAGCTTCTGACTTTGGCTCAGGTCATGATCTCACAGTTGGTGAGTTGGAGCCCTGCATCAGGCCCCATGCTGACAGTTCAGAGCCTGGAGACTGTTTCAGATTCTGTGTCTCCCTCTCTCTCTGCCCCTCTACCGCTTGAGCTCTGTCTCTTTCTGTCTCTCAAAAATAAACATTAAAAAATTTTTTAAAGATGAATTAAATGCCCAATTTCAGGAGGAATGGCAGATCTAAGAAAAAGGAAAAGCTTAAAACAAGGTGATGATACTGACCATTCATCATTTACTGCATTTGACTGAAATTAACCTTTTAAGATTTTACCCATGACACTTGTACTCAGTTTAATTATGATGTGCACAGTATAGTACAAATTAACCTCCACATTTTGTCAAAATACTGTCTTCATCCTTTCATTGCCTCCCATGCTGCACATACCCCACCCCAGTGCACCCACGGCTAGAGCAGACATTTCATCAGAACAAATACTGTTAAAATGTCTGTACTATCCAAACCAATTTACACATTTAAGGCAATCCCCATCAAAACACCACAGGCATTGGTGGGAGGAGCCAAGATGGCAGAACAGCATGGAAGTTCTTTGTGTGACTCACATTCATGAAATACAGCCTGACCAACACTAAACCATTCTGCACACCTAGAAAACTGATATGGGGATTAACACAAAAATCTGCACAACCTGAACCACAGAACTCAGCAGGTATGTGGTGCAGAGAGGTGAACTGGGAGAGAGAGAAGCCACAGAGGGCAGGGGGCTGCTTTTGTGTGTGGAGAGCGGATGGAGATGGGGGGAGAGTACAGGAAAAGTACCCCCCACAAAAGCAGCTGGAGAGAAAATGGAAAAGTGGAAACAGCCAAGGGACTAAACTAAAAAGGGAGAAAGGAGAAAGGAGATGGTTTAAATTCCATTAAGACTATAAACAGGGGGAGCACAGAGTCTGAAACTCCGCAGCTCAATACCTGGAGGTGCTCTGGTGGGAAGGGCAAATCCCCAGGAGCAGAGTGGACTCTGGAGGTCTTAGGGCCACACAGGGAGGGCCGGGTCCCCTGCTGGGAGGACACCTGGTAGAGGCTGTGTGGGTCCCCCAAACGCAAGGCCCCAGTGGACCCAGGAGAACAACCACATTCACTGGTGTTGGAACAAGGTCATCAAGGGTGAAGCCTTGTGCAAGATGTGTGTTGTGATTTTCCATAATTCTGCAACGCTGCTGCTACACTATATTGCTAACATTTTCAGGGGTGGGCTGGCACCCAGACACAGTCCCTGGGCATCGGCAGCAGCACGGTCCCACAAATGTTCCTGGGTGTGGCCGGCACATGACCATTGCTTGGTGAGACCCTCCTGCAGAGGGGCAGAATAGGTCAAAGCCCCAGTCCCACAGAAGTAAGGTGTTGGAAAAAACAACTGCATGTGAGACAAAACAGGAGGCAGATGCTGCCTGGGGCTTGGTCATGGACTGTGTAAAAGTGGGGAATGGACTGAAGCTGAAGGCAAATGAGGGGTGTGTGATTGCTCATCAGGGAGGACAGAGTTCTGATACTACAGACTGGGTAGCTAGGTGACACCATTTTCACCGCTCCTGCCCATGCACACACATACCTACAAGCGCCACAACAATCCACCCCAGTAAGCTAAGCAGCACCATCTAGTGGAGAACAGAGTCGTTCCACTAAGCACTACCCAACTGGGCCAACCTTGCTCTTCAGGAACACAACTCTCTCAGCCTGCTTAGTTTATGGGCTATAAAGCACTTCATAGTTTGACGTCTAGGGTAAAACGAAGTAATTTCAGTAGTATTTTAGTCTGTTCGCCGGTCCATCTATTCAATTTTCTTTCTTTCTTTTTTTTTCCTTTTTCTTTTTTCTCTTTTTTGTTTCTTTTTCTTGAATACAGAAAGAAAAAAATACATTTTTATTTTTAATTTTTTTAAAAAACATTTCTCTTCAATTTTGTTCTACTATATTTTTAAATTTTGTGTAAATTTTTTCAAATTCTATTTTACTACTTCCATCATTTCATTTTAGTCTACTTCCGTGAATTCATTTTTTTCAAATTTTCAATTTCCTTTTTTTTCTTTCTTTCCCCTTTTTTCTCCAATCTATCAAGCCCCTTTCAACACGCAGACTAAATTGCACCTAGGATCTAGCATCGTTTATTCAAATTTTTTTGTGTGTGTGTTTTTAATTTTTTAATTTCAGTATTTTTTTAGCTTTAAATTTTTTTAATTTTAATTTTTTTTACCTCATTAATTTCTTCGCTCCCTTCAAAATGATGAAACAAAGGAATTCACCCCAAAAGAAAGAACGGGAAGAAATGACAGCCAGGGACATAACCAACACAGATATAAGCATGATGTCTGAACCACAATTTAGAATCACGATAATAGGAATACTAGCTGGAGTTGAAAATAGATTAGAATCCCTGCAAAGATAAAAGAAGTAAAATCTACTCAAGATGCAATAAAAAATGTTATAACTGAGTTGTAATCTTGAATGCATGCCACGGTGGCAAGGATGGATGGGGCAGAACAGAGAATCAGCGATACTGAGGACAAACTTATGGAGAATAATGAAGCAGAAAAAAAGGAGATTAAGGCAAAAGAGCATGATGTAAGAATTAGAGAAATCAGTGACTCATTAAAAAGGAACAACATCAGAATCATAGGGGTCCCAGAAGAGGAAGAGAGAGAAATAGGGGTAGAAGGGTTATGTGAGCAAATCATAGCGGAAAAGTTTCTTAACCTGGGAAAAATACAGACATCAAAATCCAGGAAGCACAGAGGACTACCATCAGATTCAACAAAAACTGACCATCAACAAGGTATATCATAGTTAAATTCACAAAATACTCAGGCAAGGAGAGAATCATGAAAGCAGCAAGGGAAAAAAAAGTCCTTAGCCTACAAGGGAAGACAAATCAGGTTTATAGCAGACCTATCCACAGAAACTTGGCAGGCCAGAAAGGAGTGGCAGGATATATTCAGTGTGCTGAATCAGAAAAATATGCAGCCAAGAACTCTTTATCCAGCAAGGCTGTCATTCAAAATAGAAGGAGAGATAAAAAGTTTCCCAGACAAACAAAAATTAAAGGAGTTTGTGACCACTAAACCAGCCCGGCAAGAAATTTTAAGGGGGACTCTCTGAGGGGACAAAAGATGAAAAAACACACAAACAAAAACCCCAAATAAATAAAGACCAAAAGCAACAAAGACTAGACAGGACCAGAGAACACCACCAGAAAATCCAACTCTACAAGCAACATAATGACAATAAATTCATATCTTTCAGTACTCACTCTAAACGTCAATGGACAGAATGTTCCAATCAAAAGACATAGGGTAACAGAATGGATAAGAAAACAAGATCCAACTATATGCTGTTTATAAGAGACCCACTTTGGACCTAAAGACATCTTCAGATTGAAAGTAAGGGGATGAAGAACAATCTATCCTGCTAATGGTTAACAAAAGAAAGCTGGAATAGCCATACTTACATCAGATAACCTAGACTTTAAAATAAAGCCTGTATCAAGACATGAAGAAGGGCATTATATCATAATTAAGGGGTCTGTCCACCAAGAAGACCTAACAATTGTAAACATTTATGCACCAAATGTGGAGAACACAAATGTATCAACCAATAAATTGCAAACATAAAGAAACTCATTGATAGTAATACCATAATAGTAGGGGACTTCAACACTCCACTCACAGCAATGGACAGATCATCTAATCAAAAAATCAACAAGGGAACAACGGCTTTGAATGACACACTGGACCGGATGGACTGAACAGATATATTCAGAACATTTCATCCTAATGCAGTGGAATATACATTCTTCTCAAGTGCACAGGGAACATTCTCCAGAATAGACCACATACTGGAAAACAAATCAGCCCTCAACAAGTACAAAAAGATTGAGATCATACCATGCATATTTCCAGACCACAACATTATGAAACTCAAAATCAACCATAAGAAAAAATTTGGAAAGGTAACAAATGCTTGGACACTAAAGAACATCCTACTAAAGAATGAATGGGCTAACCAAGAAGTTAAAGGAGAAATTAAAAAGTTCATGGAAGCCAATGAAAATGATAACACCCCAACCCCAAAACTCTGGGATGCAGCAAAGGCAGTCGTAAGAGGGAAGTGTATAGCAATCCAGGCCTCCCTAAAGAAGGAAGAAAGATCTCAGATACACAACCTAACCTTACGCCTTAAAGAGCTGGAAAAAGAACAGCAAATAAAACCCCAAACCAGCAGAAGACAGGAAATAATAAAGATTAGAGCAGAAATTAATGCCATCAAAACCAAAAAAAAACAGTAAAACAGATCAATGAAACCAGAAGCTGGTTCTTTGAAAGAAATAACAAAATTGATAAACCACTAGCCAGTTTGATCAAAAAGAAAAAGAAAAGGACCCAAATAAATAAAATCAAGAATGAAAGAGGAGAGATCATCACCAACACAGCAGAAATACAAACAATAATAAGAGAATATTATGAGCAATTATTTGCCAATAAAAAGGGCAATCTGGAAGAAATGGACAAATTCCTAGAAACATATAGACTATCAAAACTGAAACAGGAAGAAATAGAAAATTTGAACAGACCCATAACCAGTAAGGAAATCGAATCAGTAATCAAAAATCTGCCAAAAAACAAGAGTCCAGGGCCAGATGGCTTTCCAGGGGAATTCTACCACACATTTAAGGAAAAGTGAACATCCAGTCCTTTAAACTGTTCCAAAAAATAGAAATGGAAGGAAAGCTTCCAAACTGTTTCTATGAAGCCAACATTACCTTCATTCCCAAACCAGACAGAGACCCCACTAAAAAGGAGAACTATAGACCGATTTCCCTGATGAACATGTATGCAAAACTCCTCAATGAGATATTAGCCAACTGGATCCAACAATACATTAAAAAAACTACTCACCACAACCAGGTGGGATTTATACCTGGGATGCAGAGCTGGTTCAATATGCTCAAAACAATCAATGTGATTCATCACATCAATAAAAAAAGGACAAGAACCATATGGTTCTCTCAATAGATGCAGAGAAAGTATTTGACCAAATACAGCATCCTTTCTTGATAAAAACCCACAAGAAAGTAGGGATAGAAGGATCATACCTCAAGATCATAAAAGCCATACACAAAAGACCCAACGCTAATATCATCCTCAATGGGGAAAAACTGAGAGCTTTTCCCCTAAGGTCAGGAACGAGACAGGGATGTTCACTCTCACCACTGTTATTCAACATAGTATTGGAAGTCATAGCTTCTGCAATCAGACAACACAAAGAAATAAAAGGCATCCAAATCGGCCAGGAGGAGGTCAAACTTTCACTCTTCGCAGATGACATGATACTCTATATGAAAAACCCAAAAGATTCCACCAAAAACTCCTAGAACTGATTCATGAATTCAGCAAGTGGCAGGATATAAAATCAATGCACAGAAATCAGTTGCATTCTTATACACCAACAATGAAGCCACAGAAAGAGAAATCAAGTAATTAATCCCATTTACAATTGCACCAAAAACCATAAATACCTAGCAATAAATCTAACCAAAGAGGTAAAAAAAAAAAATCTATACACTGAAAACTATAGAAAGCTTGTGAAAGAAATGGAAGAAGACACAAAAAAATGGAAAAAGATTCCATGCTCCAGGATAGGAAGAGTAAATATTGTTAAAATGTCGATACTACCCAAAGTAATCTACATATTCAATGCAATCCCTATCAAAATAATACCAGCATTCTTCACAGAGCTAGAACAAATAATCCTAAAATTTGTATGGAACCAGAAAAGACCCCGAATAGCCAAAGCAATCTTGAAAAAGAAAACCAAAGCAGGAGGCATCACAGTCCCAGACTTCAAGCTATACTACAAAGCTTTAATCATCAAGACAGCATGGTACTGGCACAAGAACAGACACTCAGATCAATGGAAGAGAATAGAGAACCCAGAAATGGACCCACAAATGTATGGCCAACTAATCATTGACAAAGCAGGAAAGAATATCCAATAGAATAAAGACAGTCTCTTCAGCAAGTGGTGCTGGGATAACTGGACAATGCAGAAGAATGAACCTGGACCACTTGATTACACCATACACAAAAATAAACTCTACATGGATGAAAGACCTGAATGTAAGACAGGAAGCCATCAAAATCCTCGAGGAGAAAGCAGGCAAAAGCCTGTTTGATCTTGGCTGCAGTAACTTCTTACTCAACACATCTCCAGAGGCAAGGGAAACAAAAGCAAAAACAAACTATTTGGACCTCATCAAAATAAAAAGCTTCTGCACAACGAAGGAAACTATCTGCAAAACTAAAAGACAACCGACAGAATGGGGGAATATATTTGCAAACGACGTATCAGGTAAAGGGTTAGTGTCCAAAATCTATAGAGAACTTATCAGACTCAACACCCAAAAAACAAATAATCCAGTGAAGAAATGGGCAAAAGTCATGAATAGACACTTCTCCGAGGAAGACATCCCGATGGCCAACCGACACATGATTAAATGCTCAATATCACTCATTATCAGGGAAATACTAATCAACACCACAATGAGATATCACCTCACAACCTGTCAGAATGGCTAACATTAACAACTCAGGCAACAGCAGATATTGGCAAGGATGCAGAGAAAGAGGATCTCTTTTGGATTTTTGGTGGGAATACAAAGTGGTGCAGCCACTCTGGAAAACAGTATGGAGGTTCCTCAAAAAACTAAAAATAGAACTACTCTATGACCCAGCAATTGCACTACTAGGCATTTATCCAAGGGATACAGGGGTGCTGTTTCGAAGGGACACATGCACCCCCATGTTTATAGCAGCACTATCAACAATAGCCAAAGTATGGAAAGAGCCCAAAGGTCCATCGATGGATGAATGGATAAAGGAGAAGTGATATATCTATACAATGGAATATTACTCGGCAATCAAAAAGAATGAAATCTTGCCATTTGCAACTATGCGGATGGAACTGGAGGTATTATGCAAAGTGAAATTAGTCAGAGAAGGACAAAAATCATATTACTTCACTCATATGAGGACTTTAAGAGACAAAAGAGATGAACATAAGGGAAAGGAAACAAAAATAATATATAAACAGGGAGGGGGACAAAACAGAAGAGACTCATAAATATGGAGAACAAACTGAGGGTTACTGGAGGGGGTGTCGGAGGGGGGATGGGCTAAATGGGTAAGGGGCACTAAGGAATCTACTCCTGAAATCATTGTTGCACTATATGCTAACTAATTTGGATGTAAATTTTAAAAAATAAGAAATAAAACAAGTTAAAATTTAAAAAAATGCCATTAACAACAACAACAACAAAAGGTTTGGAGGGACTTTTTGTTAATTTAGCATAATCTAACCCATCCTGACTGATGCATGCTATGAATTACATGTGTTCACATTCATTGAAATAATCTTTTATGGATGTAGAAAATATAGAAAGTTCTTAGAATTATGAATGATTACACTATTGTTATAAATATCAAAACTGTAAAAGATAGTCTTGGCTACATAAAAGCAGTACATTTTACTATTAAAAATAAATAAATAAATAAATAAATAAATAAATAAATAAATAAATACATACTTCTGCGTAGCGAAGGAAACAGTCAGCAAAACTAAATTCAACACCCAAAAAACAATAATCCAATTAACAAATGGGCAGAAGACATGAACTGACATTTCTCCAAAGAAGACATACAGATGCTCAACATCACTTACCATCCGGGAAATGCAAATCAAAACAACAAGATACTGGGTCTCCTGGGTGGCTCAGTTTGTTGGGCGTCCAACCTCAGCTCAGGTCATGATCTTATGGCTCGATCTATGAGTTCAAACCCTGTATTGGGCTCTCTGCTGTCAGCGCAGAGCCCAATTCAGATCCTTTGTCCCTCTCTTTATGCCCCTCCCCTGCTCACTCTCTCTCTCTCAAAAATAAATAAACATTAAAAAAAATAGAAACAATGATATATAACCAAATAATGTCAGAATAGCTAAAATCAACAACACAGAAAACAATAGATGTTAGTTTAGGGTGTGGAGCAAAAGGAATACTCATTCACTGTTGGTGGGAATGCCAACTGGTGCAGCTACTCTGGAAAACACTATGGAGGTTCCTCAAGAAGTTAAAAACAGAAGTACTGTATGATCCAGCAATTGCCCTACTGGGTTTTCCCCCAAAGAATACAAAAACACTAACTCAAAGGGATACATACATCCCTATGTTCACATTGCATTGTTTACAGTAGCCAAGATAAGGAAACAGCCCAAGTGTCCATCAACTGATGAATGGATAAAGAGATGTGGTATAGGAGGAGAACCTTGGCAGCTCAATTGATTAAGCATCTGACTCTTGATTTCAGCCCAGGTCATGGTCTGAAAGTTTGTGGGATCGAGTCCTGCATCAGGCTCTGTACTGAAAGCATGGAGCCTGCTTGGGATTCTCCCTATTCCTCTCTTTCTCTATGCCCCTCCTCTGCTCACATGCACTCACTCTTTCTCAAAATAAATAAATAAACTTAAAAAAAAAAGATTATATATATACACATGCACACACACAGTGGAATATCATTCAGCCATGAAAAAGGAATGAAATCTTACCATTTGCAATGACATTGACAAAGCTAGAGAATATAATCCTAAGCACAATAAGCCAGAGAAAGACAATAACAGGATTTTTCTCATATGTGGAATTTAAGAAACAGAAAAAATGAGGAACGTGGGGAAAAAAGAGAGAGACAAACCAAGAAGCCGACTCTTAACTATAGAGAATAAACTGATGGTTACCAGAGGGGAGGTGGGTGAGGGGATGGTTTAAATAGTTGGTAGGGATTAAGGAATGCACTTGTTGTGATGAGCGCTTGGTGATTAAACAAAAAACTTTAAAAAAATTTTGTAACACAATGCCATTAATTCAATACTATAGTAGTAAGGAAAAAAAAGAAACCATGGTAGAAGTTCCAAGTCTATTATCAAGGCCTAAAAGCCACAAATGACATCCACAAATGTGAATAGAGGAGAGCTAGGAACCCATTACTGAACAGATAAGTCTAAGACATCCTCAAAGTGTGCTCTTTCTTGGAATAATCTGAATCGAAAAGATATTTAAAATCTGAGAGATATTTAACCATGAAATACATTATCAGTTTACTCTCCCAAAGCACTTGGCATGAGGATGTTAGGAAAGCAACTTGGTTAGCTTCTTCTAGCTCCTCCCAGCCAACTGAAATCTATATCCAAAGTTTAATGATGGAGTATTGATCTGTGTAGTATAAGAACTGACAATCATTCAGCTGTCCCAGAAAATTCATTTCCAGCCATTAAATGATTACAGGCAATTCATGGTAAACAATAGAAGAGACTGCTTTTTCTATAGCATCACAGGAGAAAGAGCTAACAGTAAGGCTTAATAGCCTTTTTTTTCTGGCTTATAATAAAAATCTTACATTTCACAGATAATTCCTTCTCTGAGTAATAGAGAATTCCTACTTTGATTTATATACCTGAGTTTTATCTTTACTACCACCAGCACTGGTAAATTTATATTATCTTGATTTACCTAAAACACCTTCATCAATAGCACATCCATGTCTCAACTGTATATTTCTATATTAAAATTCCTCTAAAGTAAAATTTGCATATTGATTTTTAAATCACTTATTTTCTTCCAGTATGTACATCTTGATTTCTTAGAATTTATCCTTAACATTCTTTTCTTGCTGTCGTTAAAATTTTTGAATTATGTCTTACGTTATGGCTTTACTTAGAATTTTGCACATAAAATATTTTTCTCTGAAAACTACCATTTATTAATTGTCTTATGTTCCTTACTGCTACCAATGAAAAATTTGTGACTTATTTTTAAGCATCCTTTATTATAACTTCATTGGAATCATGGATATGAACAAAGATTTGGAATATGATCAGGTTCACACAAAATTTTAGGTTGCCCATATCTTGAAACTCATCTTTCTACTGAAATATTGGTGAACTAAACTTCATTTAAAGGTTTATTAATGAAAAGCAAGTACAAATTGTTATAAAAAAATCAAAATGCTACTGTGGTCAATTACATGCACAATGTAGCCAGACTGCTTGGGGTCAAATCCCAGGGCTACAACTTACTACCTGTGTAACAAGGGTAAGATTTAACCTCTCTGACTCAATTTTCTTACCTGCACAGTTGGGCTAGTAATGGTACTTACCCCATAAGTTTGTTAAGAAGGTTAACAGTAAAAGGGTGCCTGGGTGGCCCAGTCAGTTAAGCATCTGACTTAGCTCAGGTTATAATCTCATAGTTATGATCTCACAGCTCATGAGTTCAAGCCCCACATTTGCTCTCTGATGTCAGCGCACAGGCTGCTTCTGATCCTCTGTCTCAAGCTCTCTCTGCCCTTCCCCCAATTGCTCTCTCTCTCTCTCAAAAATAAATAAACATTTTATTAAAAAAGAAGGTTAACAGTAAATATGTATAAAGTAGTTAGTGTTGATATAGTAAGTTTAGTTACTCCTACCCAAATAATTTGTGGGTCTATTATCTGAGACCTTTGTTACTTTCCCTTTTTATGAAAATAATTTCTTTTTTTCCCCTTTCTTTCATGTAGTTTCCCCGTTTTAGCACAGTTTTCGATCCCCATTATCATCAGAATGTATTATTCAGTACCAGTGCTGATGTACCTCAATTTCCCACAGGAAAAGTTAGCTATGACTTTATCAAAGCCCAAGTTTGATTTAGATAGATTACACAGATTATTTTTTTTCTCGATCTATTCTTTCTCTGAACTCTTTCTTCTCATCCACAACCAGATGCCACATAAGGTAATAATCGAATCGAGAAGCAAATTAGAAAGGAAAAGGCAATCTGCCTTTTAAAGCCCTAAAAGATTTTATGAACAAAACGAAGAAAACTCCAGACATTGTACCTACTAAATGCTCCAGGAGGATGAAAAGGGACAACGCTTCAACCAGTAAAGCACTTACTAGAGAGGTTTTTCCACATCACAACACATTCTGACCTTACTGAGAGTTTTTTGCTACTTAATCCTCTCATGGACATTATATGCACTAGAGAGGACAAGAGCAAGAACAGAATAAGCCATACATAGAGTTTCAGAGAGAAGAAGATATAGAAATTAAGCAGAAAAAGCAGAGGAGTTTTTTTTTAAGTCCAAGTTTCGACAAAGAGGTAATGGGAACAGGAATGGTAATGGGAAGTAAAATAAAACTGCACAGCTAGTGAGAAATATGGGAATAAATGCAATGCTTAATAGATGGCAATAAGTACAGTTCTACTTTGGAAAAAAAAGTCCACTGGAAAAAAATCAGAGAACATATGGGAAAATAACTAGAAAGCTGTTGAAAGGATGAACCTGGAAAGAAGAAAAGAGCTTAAGTTCACAACAATGTTTGAGAGTGAAGAAAGGTTTTCTTCCTCTTCAAGATTCCCATGCCCTCTGAAAATATGGTGACTAGGATGTAGCCATCATCGTGGTATTCACCCCCTTTCCCTCCTTTCTGACATTTATTTTCATTCAAATAGGCTGCAAATCACTCTTACTAGAAACTTGCCAAATCATATTTCAAAAGTTTGTAAAAGACCTGACACTCTTGGAATAGTATCTTGGGGCTGGCTGTTTTATTTGGTCACACATATTTGGCTATCCTTGAATAGCCACAACTGCAACAGGCAAAATGAAACTTAGCTCACCAGGTTGGAGCAAAGGGCTCAGGTTACTTCCTCATGTGACCCAGTTGGCTTGACTTTCTTCTGTGGCAGCAAACTGAATCTCTAGCTCCAGCCAGCTGTCACAAAGCTGCCAATGGTCAAAGGATGTCCGGGTTCTTAATATAGCCTGAGGATCCATGCACAGCTTTGGCCCAGAGAAACTCCATTACTTGCCGCAAAGAGGGCCAGGAATAGAACCCAGTGTCCTAGGTCAAAATGCATTTTCACTACAGAGGCTAGATTTACATACTCTACACATGGCTATGCTAGACTTAATAAAGAGCTTTCACTTCCTAGGAAAAACTCTACTATTTGGGCAACTTTTTTTTCTTCCTTCTTTCCCACTTTCTATTAGATTGACATTTTCTGCCCCCCCCCCCCCCCCCCCGCCCTCTCTGTCCTCCCTTACTGCTATACTGGTTTGGAAGCTATGACGTTCATTTCTTTTAATGGTTTCCATTAATTAAAAAAATACATGAAGAGATTTTTCAAACACATACAAATAGGGATAATGGTATAAAGATCTCCATGTATTCATCACCTAGCTTCATCAGGTATAAATAAATAGCCAATTTTATCACATCTCTGATTTTTTTCCCCTGGTTTGTTTTTAAGTTTGTTTGCTTGTTTAATCTCTAACCCCAACTTGGGGCTTGAACTCATGACCCTTGCATGCTCTTCTGACTGAGCCAGCCAGGGGCCACACACTTCTGATTATTTTGAAGAAATTCTAGACAGCATATCATTTTACCTATGCATATTTTACTATGTGTCTTTACAAGAACTTAAAACAAAACATAATTATAATACTATCATCACACCTAAAGAAAATTAATAGTAATTCCTTAATACTATCAAATACCTAGTCAGTGTTCATACTTCCCCAGTTGTTTTCACTTGTCTCACATTTTTCTTCTTTTTTTTTATAGTTTGTTTGGATCAGTATCCAAATAAGGTCCATAGACTGGAAATGTTCGATAAGTATTTTAAGTCTCTCCTCTCTTTCTTGTTTTCTCTTCCATCTCTATCTGTTTTATCATGTAATTTTATTTTCAGTTGAAGAAACGTGGTTTTTTGATCTACTGAGTTTCCTATAGTCTAGATTTTGTTGATTCCATCCTCAGTGGTTTTGTTTGTTTGTTTTTAAAACATAAAACAGAACCATGTTCCACTTTCTCTTATACTTCTTATGAAGCCATAGTTAGGTCTAAAGACTTCATCAAAGTATTATGAACAAATCATTATGAACTAATGGATTTAAATAAGTATTGTAAACAAATAAATAAAATCGTGTGGTCTAAGCCATTCAGTTTTGGAGTAGCTTGTTACATGGCAATAGATAACTGCAACAGTCCCCTTTCATTTAATGAGAAAGCTTCAGGGGCTCCTGGCTGGCTCAGTCAGCAGAGCATGTGACTCCTGATCTTTTGGTTGTGAGTTCAAGCCCTATGTTGGGTATAGAGATTACTTAAAAATAAAGTCTTTAAGGGGCGCCTGGGTGGCTCAGCTGGTTAAGCAATCAACTCTTGGTTTCTGCTCAGGTCATGATCTCATGGGATCAAGCCCTGTGCTGGGGTCCATGCTGAGCCTGGAGCCTGCTTAGGATTCTCTCTCTCCTTCTGCCCCTCCCCCTCCTTCTCTGTAAAAAGTTAATTAATTAATTAATTAAATCTTTTCAAAAATAAATAGAACACTTTATGAATAGAAAAGTTAATTAAAATATTTTTCATTGTCCTTTCTGTTGCATCCATGAGCTGGCATTCCAACCTTAATGGGCAGATGGCATTGCCATTTGTTTTAGAAACTGCTCCCCGGGGCGCCTGGGTGGCGCAGTCGGTTAAGCGTCCGACTTCAGCCAGGTCACGATCTCGCGGTCCGTGAGTTCGAGCCCCGCGTCGGGCTCTGGGCTGATGGCTCAGAGCCTGGAGCCTGTTTCCGATTCTGTGTCTCCCTCTCTCTCTGTCCCTCCCCCATTCATGCTCTGTCTCTCTCTGTCCCAAAAATAAATAAAAAACGTTGAAAAAAAAAATTAAAAAAAAAAAAAGAAACTGCTCCCCATTCTGTGTCCATCCATGTGTAGCACAGTACCTGATCAGTCCAATGTGTTCCCCACATGTCCTTTCTGGCACTGTTGCTTCATGGATCATGCACTGTATTTGTCCCTCAAGAGTTAGCCCCCTTCCCATGACCAGAATTTTTGGTTTCTGCTATTGCTTCTAATTTATTAGTGATCCATTTACTTCAAATCCAGTGTCTGGGAGCCTCTTTTTCTGGAGACAGAAAAATTTTAAGCAAAATTGGTCCATCTCCTTTACTTACACAGAAATCCGTGTCTAATTTGTAGGTGAATAATTTTGATATTACTAGAACTGTTTTTCCTGTCTGAATGACTGTAATGTGTTTGGAATCTCATTTGAGAATGAGGCCCTTACATACAGCTTTCTTAATATTTGGTTTCTGTCTTGGAGCCTATGGAGTGATGGGAACCTAAATGCAATAACATTTTACAGTTAAATTTTAAGAGCTATTAAGAGGTATATCTCAAGACTTATTGAGTCTTCAAATCTCCAACATCAGTAATTAAAATATGACTAGGTGTATTCACTAGCCAAGTGACTGTCACCCACCAGTTTTCAAGGTTGGCTGATTCTTTCCAGCAGACTACTTTAAAGGCATCATCTCATGTAATTCTCACCAAACCCCTATGAAATAGGGATTCCTGTTGCAAACTATAACATACCAGCATACTATATACTAGCATAAACTATAACATACTAACTTTTAGGTCACCTGCAAAGGGCAAAACTGCAGATATTAAATCAAAGTGTGGCAGGGTTTTTCTCTATTCACTGTAATGTGAATCTCAATCATTACCATCATCAGGGTTTACTAGACTTCTGTAACCACACACTTATAGAGAGCTACTAAAAAAGTGTAAAATAGAACCTGTAATTTTGGTGGTCTTAGCCTTTCAAATTGTGAGCTAAATGGATGATATGTGCATGTTGGTTGCCCTCTGGACACTCTGCTTTTGGTGTGTGGAAGTTTCATAGACTCGGAAAACCGAAAGCTAATTACAGGCAGAGGAGACAGAGAGAGAAGAGTAGAAGAAAGGAATAATAGAAAAGAGACAAGGTTCCTTGACATAATAAGACCTATCCATAAGCTACCATATATGTAACTTAAACCAGAGGGAAATATAGATTTATATTCTTTCTTGCTGCGTGTTTTCTCACTATACTAGCAGACTGTAGCAAGAGAGAAAGAACAACATGAAAAACACTGAGAAGCAACAACAACAACAGTATTCTGACAGGCTGTTCATCTGCCTCATGGTGATATTTTCTCCAGAGGTTGCTAATGTTATGGTTGGGAAGGAGGGTGAATTGGAGGCTGGCAATAGTGAGTATATTCAGAAGTAAGTCTTAGAATTTTTCTTTTTAAATGTTAAGTTTATTTATTTTTGAGAGACAGAAAGAGCGAGCGGGGGAAAGGCAGAGAGAGGGAGAGAGAAAGAATCCCAATCAGGTTCCACACTGCCAGTGCAGAGTCTGATGCCAGCCTGGAACTCATGAACTGTGAGATCACGACCTGAGCTGAAATCAAGAGTCTGATGCTTAACCAACTGAACCACCCAGGCACCCCAAGTCTTAGAAATTCTTGATGAAGTTCAGTAACATCTTGCTAAATCTCAAGCCCAGTAATTTATATACACTCTTATATCCAAACACAGACACACTCTTCTGCCCTGGGTGTTTAGCAAAGAGAGGGCAGCTTATAGCTAAAGAGAAAGCTCACATTACAAAGACTTCATTACTTTTACAAAATATGTACCCAAGGACATTTACTAGTGCACTGAGAGCTATTATCATAAATAATTAAAACTAAACTATTCTTCTCTAAATAAATGTATAAAGTGCATTGGGTGATTCAAAGCACTAAGCTTTCTCAACATAGTGTTTTGTATAATGCAAACTTATAATGCAAGAACCTAACCAAGTCATTAAAATCATATTCCTGGTTCTTCCATAGAGACTTTTGGAGCAGATTTGGATCGGGCACAACAATATAGAGTACTGAACTCCTTCCTACTGTTTGGTCTTTTCATCCTATGGTAATTATTTATAAGAGGGTGAAAATGTTTATAGACATCTTTACAGGAGGATTCCCAACAGCAGTATTTTATACAAATACTTTGACACATAGTTCAAAAAGTCTGAGTGTCAAGCAACATGACACTCAACATCACTGCCCATTATGGAAGCCATTGTGGTTTGTGTTGAGGAGTTTCCTTCTAGAGACTTCCCTACTCAAAGAATACAAAATGAAGAGCCATCACAATGTCACTGAAAGGATTCCCTATGCCCTTTAACCCAACGTACATTCTCATATTTGGCTCAAAACACTGATTTAGATATTTAACAACTGCTTGGCTTGCTCCTCTGTTAGTCCTGGAAGAAACTGAGGTTGCCTTGAAAATGAAGAGCTATTTTAAGGTCAATTTCAACAGGCAGGATTCTCCTTTTAGTCCATTTCTAGGATTATCCTGATTTGAGTCTTCTGAAGGTGAGTCACCTTTAGGAATCCCCGCAAACTGGAGGTTAGTCTGACCCAATTCAGATCTTGGAACGGAACTTAATTCAAAAGCAACTTACTAAAAAATTCAGACTCTGTATATTGCAGCTGTGTTACCTAAAGTCTGTGAGCACCCATGTTATCTCCAAACCAAAAAGATATTGGCACCTGTGCCATTACCCACCCCCATTCCTCTGTCAGGTAGACAGCACTAATCTACCATGATTTTCTGTTTTGCTAAACTCAGATATGCCCTTGCAGTACTTCTCAATGCACCGCAGAGAGCCACTATCAACTGCTGGCATTAGCTCTTTAAAAGAACACTATTTGGGGCACTTGGGTGGCTCAGTTGGTTAGGTATCCAACTGTGGCTCAGGTCATGATCTCACAGTTCGTGGGTTCAAGTCCTGCATTGGGCTCTGCGCTGACAGCTCAAAGCCTGGAGCCTGCTTAGGATTCTGTGTCTCCCTCTCTCTCTCTCTGCCTCTCCCTGCTTGTGCTCTCTCTCTCTCTTAAAAATAAATAAAAATAAACATTTAGGAAATAAAATAAAAGAATACTATTTCTGGGGTGCCTGGGTGGCTGAGTCAGTAAAGCATCTGACTTTGGCTCAGGTCATGATCTCGTGGTTCATGAGTCTGAGCCCCACATTAGGCTCTGTGCTGACAGCTCAGAGCCTGGAGCCTGCTTCAGATTCTGTGTCTCCTCTCTCTCTCTGACCCTCCCCTGCTCATGCTCTGTCTCTTGTCTCAAAAATAAATAAAAACATTCAAAATAAAATCCATCATGGGGCTCCTGGGTGGCTCAGTCAGTTAAGCATCCAACTTCAGCTCAGGTCATGATCTCGCAGTTCATGGGTTGGAGCCCTGCCTGGGGCTCTGTGCTGACAGCTCAGAGCCTGGAGCCTGCTTCAGATTCTTTGTCTCCCTCTCTCCCTGCCCCTCCCACACTTCCACTCTGTCTCTGTCTCTGTCTCTCTCTCTCAAAAATAAATAACATTTATTTATTTTTGAGAGAGAGAGACAGAGCATGAAGAGGAGAGGGAGACACAGAATCTGAAGCAGGTTCCAGGCTCTGAGCTGTCAGCATAGAGCCCAACGTGGGGCTTGAACTCACAAATTGTGAGATCATGACCTGAGCCAAAGTCGGTCACTCAACCGACTGAGCCACCTGGGCGCCCCTCAGAAATAAATAAACATTAAAAAAATAAAATAAAAGAACACTATTTGCTATTCTGAGGTTAGGGCTTTGAAGTCTCTAAGCTAAATGAAGTATCAGACACGATGTCATTTTCAGGCATAAAAACTTTAAAGCTCAAATGTTTATATCAACAGAGTGTAAAACCTGCTAAAATGGGAAAATGTTTCATAAAGAAGAAAGAACGGAAATGTTGGGGCGTAAATTTGGGGCAAAGGGCAGTTCTCTGTAAAATATTCTGGCAAAGGGAAGATTAGACTGCAATATGAATAAACCACTTGGTACACTGGTACAGAAGTTTTCATAAAATAGTAATTTTTAAGAATGAAAACACTAGAATTTTAATCCATTTGTTACCCTGTTTTACTTAGAAACTAAGATATATTTTTATAAAATAAATTTAAAATGTAGACTGAAAGGATAAGTCAGGAAATAATTTTTATTTTCTTTTTCTTTTTTAACGTCTATTTATTTTTAAGACAGAGAGAGAGACAGAGCATGAACGGGGGAGGGTCAGAGCAAGGGAGACACAGAATCTGAAGCAGGCTCCAGGCTCTGAGCTGTCAGCACCGAGCCTGACGTGGGGCTCGAACTCACGGACCGTGAGATCATGACCTGAGCCGAAGTCGGCCGCTTAACCAACTGAGCCACCCAGGCGCCCCTAATTTTTGTTTTCAATAGTAGTTACTCATTTTCACCTGTGGTGTGAAGTTTGTCCTGTTCTACAAATGAGAAAGTGAAGAAGGTAAGAAGGTGAAGAAAGGAAAGTTCAGAAGACAGAAAGGTGTGAGTCAGAGATGAAGTGCACACTATAAAGCCTGGTGAAAATAAAATAAAAGAATTTTAATGGAATAATTACAGCAGCAAAAGCTTTTACTATCCGGGAACTAGTGGAGGCTTAATCTTCAAGTGTTTAAAGTTGGAACTCTGCAATTTGCGTTGGGGGGGGGGGGGTGTTTCTTCATTCTAGGTGGGAGCACAGAACTCGAATTTGTCCTTAGGTCACGTCCTCATTTCTGTTCAGGAAGTACTATTTTGGTAAATCTTTTAATAATACAAACATAAGGTCAGTCAGTCCCCACCTGTCTTAGTCTATTTGGGCTGCTATAACCAAATATCACAGACTGGGCAGCTTATAAACAACAGAAATTTATTTCTCACTATTCTTCAGGCTGCAAATTCCAAGACCAAGGTAGCAGCATGATCATGTTCTGGTGAGAGCCCTCTTCCTGGTTCACAGCTGGGGCCTTCTCACACTGTCCGGCAGGGTGGAAGGGCCTAGGAGTCTCCCTGCAGCCTTTTTCATAAGGCATCAATGCCATTTCTGAGGGCTCCTCTCTTATGATTTAAGAAACTCTGAAAGGCCCCACCTACTAAAGCCATCACTTTTGGGGCCAGGATTTCAACATAGGAATTTGGGGGGAACATAAACATTCAGACTATAGCATAACCACTCAAGGGATGCTCTGAACCAGCAAGTTACACAAATGCAAAAACTGATGTTAACATTCTGCTTAGTCTTTTAACTTAGGTCATTATTGGCAGAATCTTGCCTCTCTGGATACAGAAAATATTTTCCTCCATAATCTGAATTTCAACTGTTCAGTGCCTAAAAATCATCCCTTTCTCTGAAGATATGTGATTGGCCTTGTCCAAGCATTTGTTTGCAAGGACATAGGGAAACCAGATTATGGCAAGAAGAATTATCAGGCTGAACTTTGCTCCAGGTTATGCTTGAGGAAATAGAATTCCAAGAAAATGGATGAGTATGTGTACATGCTCCCTGGGTTGTATACAGGACTGGCTACACAATTTGTGGGCCCAGTACAAAATGAAAATGCAGAGCACTTTGCTCAAAAAGCAAGGGAAAAAATACCACTAAAGTTACTAAAATGTAGGGGTGCCCAAGTGGCTCAGTCAGTTAAGGGTCCGACTCCTGATTTTAGCTCAGGTCATAATCTCAAGGTTTGTGAGATCGAGCCTTACATCAGGCTCTACGCTGAGAGAGACTGGGATTCTCTCTCTCTCTCTCTCTCTCTCTCTCTCTCTCTCTCCTCTCTCTGCCCCTCCCCCATGAGTGTGCTCTGTCTCTCAAAAAAATAAACTTTTTTTTTAAAAAAAATGTGCTTAAAAAATAAAATAAAATAAATTTAAAAAGCTACAATAATATAAAGCTTTTTCCTCTCTTCCTTTGTCTCTTTCTCTGCTTCTCATGGTATTCTTTATTTGTTAATTAATGTCATGCTCTCTCTAGCACCAGAATACTCATGGGCAAGTGCAGATCCTCACAGATATTGACAAAGACCCTCTCCTTAATAAGACTTTAGGCAGACTCCTCTGACCTTCTTCTTGACCAGTCCTGAACCATGGCCTCCATTCTGGCTGCATAGCCTAATTATAAATAGAGTCCTACTAAGTCAGTTTAGAGAAAATCTCCCACCCTTCATACATGATCACCCTGGATGCCTTCAGCAAGAATCCTGTTAAGTCAATTTAACAAGAATCCCTCTATTGTGGATATCTCTTCTCAGTAATTTTCCACCCACAGACTGCCCACTCTGCTCCTTGGCTATACATCTCCGTTTGTCCTTGCCGTATTCAGAGCACGGCCTGATCTCTCTATTCTATTGCCATAGTCTTGACACCTATTGCAATAGTCCTGAATAAAGTATTCCTCACTGCTTTAACAAATGTCAAAATAATTTTATGGTGCTGCCACTCAGATTGGATCTAAATGATCATCAAATCCCTGGACCTCTCATCAAGGATGCCAAGTGCACATGTTTGAAGCCTTTGTCTTCACTCTTGATTGGGGATCCATTGGTGAGTCTGACTACTAAGCCAGTTTTGTGGATGACAGTCCACTGAGCACTGTAAAGACAAATTTTGATTCTTAGGATTCTGGGTTTACTCTCTGAGGCTGGGTTATATTAAGTCACAGGTTTTTTTTTTGTTTGAAAGATATCTCCTAAGCTGGAAGTTCTTTCTGGAACTTTCAAATGGAGATTCACTGCCTGACTATTGAGCTGGAACTTTCAAATGGAGATTCACTCCCTGATTCTTGGGTTGCAAATTTCTTCCTGGCACTTTGTTTCAAGTGGTGATTTATTTCCTGACTCTTAGGCTGGAAATTTGTTTCCTGGATCCTTGTGAAGACTCTTTGTTTTCTCTATTTGATCCTACCTCTCCCGTGGGAATGTCTCAGTCAACTGAAACCCCCTTCTCAAACTCCTGTTGACTGTATGCTCTACCACTATAGCACTAATTCTGCCAAATTTCTTTCTGGTTGACATAATTTTACAAAGGATAATTTGGAACTTAAGATCTCTCTGAAACTGGCTCATCTAAGACATCTCCCTTTCCATCACCTCTACTGATGTCCCCTCAGTCTCTCACCTACAATTTAGTTCATAGGCTCCATAAAATTACATATCAGAGCAAAAGAAAATCTTAAAGTTTCCTCCATAAATATTGGTGAAGTCCTTTAGCCCTCTATTGAGTAGCTAAGCTCAACTCTTCCCATTCATCAGAAACACAGTTCAGATAAAAATATAAAGTCGAAAAACAATGTGCCCCAACTATTTCATATAAACCAGTCAGTTTTACATTACTGTTTAAAATGTTAACACTGGCTAAAATTTTAGAATGAAAGCTATTTGGTCTCTATTAGTGTCTATCTGTATGTTTATGTATATTTATATATGTATATATGTCATGTATATATGATAGTTTTCTACCTCTAGATGGTATTACCAAATTAATTCACAAAAATCCCACAAAGGAACTCTATTCAAACTGGCTTAGAGATGAGTAAGCACTTATATAAATAAAATATTCCTAAAACTATCAGAAACACAGAAATTAACCAAAATGGTTTTCACGTTCATGTGACTTGAGTAAATCTTGATAGATGAGACTAGTTTGGTATTATTGGTTTAATAATGCAGAGATTCAATTAAGTATAATAGAAACATATATTTTTTATTTTACTTGAGATTACTAGTCAAATAAGGTGACATTATATCTACTAGATGTTTAACATTATAAAAACTATAAACTCAACCTAAGAACAAATGGACAAGATGCAATAAAAATGAATTTGTTGAGGGGCACCTGGATGGCTCAGGCGTTTAAGTGTCCGACTTCAGCTCAGGTCTCATGGTTTGTGGGTTTGAGCCCCATGTGGCGCTCTGTGCTGACAGCTCAGAGCCTGGAGCCTGCTTCAGATTCTGTGTCTCCCTTTCTCTCTGCCCCTCCCTCACTTTCTCTCTCTTTCTCTCTCTCAAAAATAAAATAAACATTAAAAAAGTTTTTTAATGTATTTGTTGATATCCATTATGCATACTTCATGTATATCAAGCATTGCAGTAAAACAAACAAACAAACAAAAACAAAAACCGTGTATTTAACCTTTATAGGTTTTGTTTTTGTGATATTTGCCTAACATGCATATGCTGTAAAAATAGTTAACGGGAATAACTTGAGATGATGGCTAGCTTTGTTTAATGATATAACATACACTAGTTTCCAAAGTCTTTTTGGTAACTTGCAACTTTAGAGTTAAGCTAGGTTAAGTAATAGATACTTGTTAAGTATCTAAATCATTCCTAAGTAAGATATACTATTGAAACATTCATCACTAAGCATAAATTTAAGTTTATATACTTTTGGCTTCTTACTTTTTTATGGCACACAGAAGCTAAATGTATTTGGGTCTGTTAATAAGTTCTTTTTGCCACATTGCGAAGTGGTACTATGAGGAAGCATATACCTATAAAATTGTGAGACAGAGTGATGGTTAATTTCTGTGTCAACTTGACTGAGCTAAGGGATATCTAAATAGTTGGTAAAACGTTATTTCCTGGCATGTCTGTGAGGATGTCTTGGAAAGAGATTAACATTTGAATCAGTAGACTGAGTGAAGAAGACTGCCCTTATCAGTGCTGGTGGGAGTCATCCAATCCAAAAAGAGCCTGAATAGAAGAAAAAGGTAAAGAAAAAGCAAATTCCATCTCTTTACTTGAACTGAGCCATCTTCTACTGCTCTTCGACATCAGAGCTCCTGGTTCTTACACTTTTGGACTCAGACTGGGACTTAGACTATTGGTTTCTTAATTTTCAGGTCTTAAGACTCATACTATCTTCTCATACTGCCTTTTCCTGGTTCTATAGTTTGCAGATGGCAGATTGTAGAACCTCTTAGCTGCCATAACTGTGTGAGCCAATTCTTATAATAGATCTCTTATACATATCCATATATATCATATAGGTTCTGTTTCTCTGGAGAACCCTGACTAATACAAATGGTATACTCATAAAATTTGCCAATCTGCTGCAGAATGGTGGTATGCAACATACAATTCCAAGTGTCTACTTCCCAATTTTCTCTGTTAAAAAAAGGTTACTACTGGCTAAAAATTATAAGTATATGTAAATAAAACTACTGCAAATAATAAGGGTAAAGAGAAACATCTTTGCATGAAAAGAAAGCAAGGAATGTAGGATGTGTTTCAGTTAAGGGAAAAAGAGGAATTTTGTCCTACATTAAATGATTAATTATTCAAGAATAAGAGGAATAGTGTAGGACAAAAACTTAATGGATATAAAATGTAGAAGGTTTGCAGAAAAGGAACCTGGGAAAAGGAATATTATCTCATGTGGTCAAAGCTGGCTCAGATTCAGCCGGCCAAAGCCAGTTCATTTATAAGGTTGTTTGCTTTTAACGAACTTAGATATCAAAAGCACACTGATATAAAACTAGATTTTGATTTTCTCCCTGTTAAAAATGATAAAGTTTATTTTTGATTATTTGTCTGCTCTTAATAAGAGACTGTAAAAGGTTTTTCTTTACTTTTTGAATAACATGCCTAGGAAACCAAGATTTTGTGTCTTATCAAATAATTTCATGTGCTGTATGTTAACTTTTATCATGTCCTCAATTATTTAAAAGGACCCAGTCTTTTCACGTTTTTATTTATTTTTTAAATAATATTTATTTGAGAGAGAGAGAGAGAGAGAGAGAGAGAGAGAGAGAAAATGAGTGGGGGGGAGGGGTAAGAACGGGAAAGAGAGAATTCCAAGCAGGATCCGTGTTATCAGCATGGGGCCTAATGTGGAGCTTGAACCTACCAACTATGAGACCATGACCTGAACTAAAATTAAGAGTCGGTTGCTTAACTGACTGAGCCACCTAAGAACCCCAGTCTTCTCTTTTTAAAAGAGCTAAGGTTTTTTATAATCAGGTTACCTCCTATAGTTATTTTTGAATTATTTTATTCTCACTTTGGTTAAATAGGTAGCTCGAGATTGTCTCACAGTGACCTAGTATCTTATTTAATCAACTGTACAAACCTCTTAACATTTTTGACAGTTTTGCCTTTCCAAAATCAAACCCTAAATGAAATCTTGATCCCAAACTGACTTTGAGATTTCCAAGAGGGCTTCTGGAAAAATCTCAAAGGATTTGTTCTTTCACTTTGTAAAAAGGGAGATGTTAAATGGGGCGCCTGGGTGGCTCAGTCAGTTGAGCGTCCGACTTCGGCTCAGGTTATGATCTTGCGGTTTGTGAATTCCAGCCACGCGTCGGGCTCTGTGCTGACAGCTCACAGCCTGGAGCCTGTGCCTGCTTCAGATTCTGTGTCTCCCTCTCTCTCTGACCCTCCCCCGTTCATCTGTCTTTCTCTGTCTCAAAAATAAATAAACATTAAAAAAAAGTGAGATGTTAAAAAATAATTAGGTTTATTTGTATGTTGAATGGCATAAAAAAATCATTGTCAAGAAGGGATGCATAACTTTCCCTAGATTATATCTGTATAGGTAAATTTCATTAATATAAATATTTCAGAAATTATACAAAGTTCATAGCAATTTACCAATATTCTCATTGTCCATGATATGTCCAGTATAATGTTATCAATTAAAAAAAATGTTTAATGTTTACTCTTATTTTTGAGAGAGAGAGAGCATGAGGGGGGCAGGGCAGAAAAAGGAAGACAGAATCAGAAGCAGGCTCCGGGCTCTGAGTTGTCAGCACAGAGCCCGAAGCAGTGCTCGAACTCACAAATCATAAGATCATGACCTGGGCCAAAGTCGGACAGTTAACTGACTGAACCACCCAGGTGCCTCTGGTGTTATCAATTATAATTCCAGTTATTATTTTTAAATGTTGTATGCTACAGAAATAACCGAAATCCCTGGTCAAATTAATTCACCTGGGATCTTCAACTATGGCCGTATTAAGTCTTTTGTTCACAGATAGTTATTGTTTTACTCTGACACTTTCTGAAAAGTGTTTGAAATTAATTATAGGTTAGAGTGCTTCATCTTCAACAAAAAGAAACTGTCTCAGAGAGTCATGGAAAAGAATATGACAGGTACCCTGAGATACAGGATTTTGGTGCCATTGCTTAAATAATTTTGAGACCATACCACTGGACTGAGTAAGGATTTCCAGAACTTGAGTTGAGAAGCTAGTTTAGGTTCCTAAAACTTCTAACCCAAGTTCAAGCAGAACAAGAATTAATTACATGGGATTGAGTGATCTGATTAAGGATGATTATGACTTTTTCTTTGGAATTTTGCTAGATCTTTAATGTTCTCTATGTTGGATATAATGTACTCCTTTTTCTTTTCTCTTAAGCTATGTATAACTCACAACAATTTAGTGATTATACTTTTATAAACAGAAATTGAACACATATTTTTTTCTCTCTGCCTGATCCCTCCAGAATTAAGAAATTCTTATTGAGTATTCTTATTTCCATGACAAAATAATTATTTGCATAAGTTCAATAAGAATCTGTTATCCTTGTAATAGAGCATAATTAGAAATTTTAGTTATATGGGGCTGGCCCAGCCAGTAGAGCATGCAACTCTTGATCTCGGAGTCATGAGTTCAAGCCCCATGTTGGGTACACAGCATACATGAAAAAAAATTAGTTATATAATCAAGCTTTGACTTGGTTGTCATATTTCAGAATAATATGCGTAATCAGATATGAACATAGAGTTTTAAGGAACTAAATCTGACTTTATGCAACTGATGCTTACAAAGCCCTCTTGGGAAAACCAACCTGGTACTTGAGTTACAGAATTCCTGGTTTTACAGGTGAGTAAGGAAAGTCACTTCCTGGCAGGCCCAGAAAACCTAGGTTATTTGGGAAAACTTGAGAAGAGAGGAAAGCATCCAGATTTATAGGTATTGCAGGTAAAGTTTGGTGGTGAGTTCTTGGCTTGGCTACCTACTCTCAAAAGGTTTTTAAAAGTATAATTTGAGATTCCTTATTTAAAGTTCTAGCAAAACGGACTTAAGGCATATATGGTCAATTACATTAACACTGTACTCATATATATATAATCAGGCCAAATCTGATGAGACCAGATTTATTTTGTAAACAAGAATTAAAAAGGAGGGTAACTAGAGGCACCTGGCTGGCTCAGTCAGTAGAGAATGTGACTCTTGATCCTGGGGTCATGAGTGCAAGCCCCACGTTGGGCATAGAGCTTACTTGAGAAAAAAAAGGAGGATAACTATAGAGAGAAATTTCCTGTTTCATATACTATAGGAAATATTTATGTTTCATAAATTACAAGAAAACTTTAGCATTCCTTTGTGGGTTTTTAGATTCTTGTTCTATTCTTTTTGCCTTTGTTTCTTATCCACCTATAAATTGGACTGGATCCTGCTGTCCTGCATATCTTGTCAGTCCTGACCAAATTTTCAATTCTTCTAGTTTCCTCCAATATCTGGCTATAACTCTCCATATTAATGTTTTCAATTTTTCTCCCACTCTCATGCATTAGAGCTACCGAGAACAAAAAGCTGACTACCCAGATCCTTATGGGGGATTTTAGGTTACCTTGTATCTAAGGAAGGCCTGCAAGCTGAAGCTGGACATTGGGCAACTTTTGTGCTTGGAGCTGCTGCTGTATGAACCACTCGATTTTCACTGGAAAACCTGCATCTTCATGCTCTGCTTCAGGAAATAACCACAGATGTGACATTGATGTCCATCCTATCATCAAATACATTCATACTGCAAACCAGGAAATCCATCAGATTGCCACTGCTGTCCTCACTCTACCATCTAAGGATGTTTCAAGCCCAACATCTAGAAATCTTTTCAACTGCTGCAAGTCTCAACAGATGGCTCAGTTAGTCCTTAATGAACAAAAGACAACTAATGGAAAATGGACTTATATTGTCTAATAAAAGAAAGAATGTCTCTTCTTTCCTTGAACAAGAGGAAGGACTGACAAAGATGCACTTCTTGACCAAACTTGTAGACAGGCTCCTCTGAGCCTTTGTCTTAACTAGGCTTTGGCCTTGGCCCCCATTCCTGCTGGGCCTGAACACCCCAAATATAAGATGAATGTTGTTAAGTCAGGTTAGAGATAATCCCCCATCGCTGGATATCTGATCAGATTCCTCAATTCCTACCCTTTATAACTGTTCACCCTGGCCTGCTATCAGCAAGAAAGCTGTTATGTTAGCTTAATGAGAATCCCCCTACCTTTGATGACTTCTCTCAGTAATTTTCCCTACTGAGCCCTCCCACTCTGTTTCTTGGCTATAAACATCCATTTGTCCTTGCTGTATTCAGAGTTAAGCCTGATCTCTCTACCCTATTGGAATAGTCTAGACACCTATTCCAACAGTCCTGAGTAAATACTCCTTTACTATTTTAATAAGTGTTAGAATAATTTTTTACTTCATAGTACTCCAAGCTCCCACCCTGAGACTCAGCACAAGACGCCACCCAGGGTTTTCCCATCCTGCCGCCTGTAGGACCACATGCTATGCCTGCCTGGGGGCAGCAAAGTCAAGACAGGTATCTGTGCCAAAAAGCTCAAGGTACCTGGATCAGGGGTGAGGGAGAGGTGAAGTTTCCCCATTTCTCTGGGTCAGAGGGCAAGTTGGAGACTTCAGTGGCAGATACACTTGGAGACACCTGTGCCCAGCAGAATGGACATCTCACAAGGGTCACTGGCAACACAGGCAAAAGGAAGAGGCTTGAATGGAAAAACAACAAGAACAACAAATAAAAGACAAACAAAAACCTGAATGATCTGTTCTGAAGCACATGAGGAAATCCCCTGAGAAATTTCCAAAAATAGCAGAGGGAAGACTTAAAAGGACTACATTTCAGTAAATGATTCAGTGATAATTTAGTACGAAAAGGAAATATAATTTCATTTTAAAGTTACACACTGCTGAGGCCAAAATGTATGGGTTGCACATTCCAGAAATTTATAAATAACTAGGATTATCAGTCCTAAAACACACACACACACACACACACACACACACACACACACACACACAAATCTATGGCTATTCACCACTTTAAGAAACAAAACAGAAATGATTTCTTGGCTATAATACTGAAGGCTCCAGCAACAAATGAAAGTATAGTCAAACTGGACTTCATAAAAATTAGAACTTTTGTGCATAAAAGAGTAAAAATGGATCCCACAGAATAGTAGAAAACATTTGTAAATCACATATCTGATAAGATTAATATTCAGAATATATGAAGTTATATAAAAGTGTGGATAGGAATTATTACTTAATGGGTATAGAATTTCAGTACAAGATGATGAAAAAGTTCTGGAGATGGATGGTGGTGATGGTTGTACAACAATGTGAATGTTCTTAATGCCACTGAAAATGGCTAAGGTGTATATTTTACTACAATAAAACACAAAGAATAACCAGCAAAACCCCCAAATTTATTAAACTAATAAGTTAGGAGATGGTTATTGGACTATAAAAGGATTTCTTAATTTTAAGGAAGATTCTTTCCTAGAGTTTTACTGTCTCTTCACAAATCATTAGACATTTGTTAAATGTTTATCTTTTAACAGGAAAAGATAAAGAAAAAAAGAAAATATACTAGAGAGCTTTGTAAAACTGTGTGTGTCTCTTTAAAAGGCTATTCAGTATGGGTTTTCCAAATGTTTTGTTTTGAAAAAATTTTTTAAGTTATGGATATAGTAAAATGAATTTCCTTATATCTATCACCTACGTTTATCAATTGTTAACAATTCACTACATTACCTTTGTCTCTCTTTATATATATATATATTTATATATATTATAAACCTCTTTATATATATATAAATTATTGTTATTTTATTTTTCTAATAAAGATTAGAGAGTAAACTGCAGACATTGTGATTCTTTACTCCTAAATAATTTTAGCATGTAATTCATAAAAACAGTGACTGTGGGGCACCTGGGTGGTTCAGTTAGTTAAGCATCTGACTCCTGATTTCCACTTAGGTCATGATCTCATGGTTCATTAGATCCCTCTCTCACCCCTCCCCTGCTCTCCCTCTCTCAAAAGTAAACATTTAAAAACTTAGAAAAAAAAAAACACTGACTTTGTGTCACGTAGCTACATTACAATGATCATAATCAGAAAATTTAACACTGAGGCAGTACTATACAATGCATATACACATTTCTCCAGTTATCCTCTTAATGTCATTTATAGACAAAATAATTATCTTTTCTATCCAGAATCCAATCCAGGATCTGCATTTAGTTGAGATGGTGTGTTCTTTAAATTCTTTTAATCTAAAACAGTTCAGCCTTTCACGACACAAATAATTTTGAAGAGTATAGGTCAACGATAACACATCCGTCCTTTGTTTGAGGTTGGTCTGATTCATGTTTATGATTAGTTTCAGGCTGTGCATTTTGGCAGGAATGCTACATAGGTGATGTCGTGTCCTTCTGAGTATATCACATTTTGAGGCATATGACACCAGTTTGTCCATTCTTTTGCATTCTCTCTTGGTTAAGGTAGTGTCCACCAGGTTTCTCCATTATAAGGTTACCGGTATTTTTCCCTTTGTTATTGTAATTTGTGAGGAAGTACTTTAAAGCTGAGTAAATATCCTGTCAAAGTTGAATTCAGTGGTTTAAACATCCATTGACGATTCTGGCCCTAATTATTTCTATGATGGTTGCAAAATGGTTAATTTTCTAACTATATCACTTCTTTTAGTAGATGTTGTTTTAAAATGTAATGTTTTGTAACAAATATATGCATTCTTTTATATGGCAGATATATTGGAAATAAATTTGTATTTTGACTATGAATGTGAAAAAAATGCACTACATTTTTGACCCACAGAAGATATAAAAGAGAAAATTAAAGAGATAAGGAAAAATGGACAAGTATTTCAGTTTTCTTTCCAGAAAGTAGAAACTTCTTTTGGATGAAAACAGTCATCTACGACTATGCTAATGTTTAATATAAAGAGGTCTATTTCCAAGATAAAGATAGAGAGAGTGAAGGCAACTTTTTAAAGAAGTCTGATTATCAATAACCAAACAGAATAAACATCAATTGGTAACAATTAGGGATTAGTGAGAAAGATTGGTTCTGGGTATTTACTTCTTTAAAGTTTATTTTAAGTATTATCTTAAAATGGGGTGTAGTGATTCTAATCATATTTAGCTGTTTTTTAGAAGTACACTTACTGTGATCCACAGAACCAAGGGATCATTAGTCATGTAACAGCAGGATATAGTAATTGCACATAATAAACTAGCAAGAAAAATCTTCCAATGCTGAACTTGCAAAAATAAAGATATTAAGTGAGAAAAGCCTTAAGTCAGTGGTTCTAAACCCTGATAGCACAAAAGAAACACCTGGGAGCATTTAAAATGCCCAGGCCTCACCTTAACCTAGTTATACCAGCCTAGCATGGGTGTGTTGAAAAATCACCCCAGGTGGTTCTAATGTGCAGCCAGAGTTGAGGTCACCACCTAAATCCATCGCCCTATTGAGGAAATAATTAAACCTCAGGCTGGTTAAAGATTCCTTCTCATTTCTCTATTGCTTTTTTCATCCTAGGCTAATATCTTTCGTTTTTCCCAAAGCCCCTTGGGATATGTCTAGAGGCCCTCTTTCAACAGCTATACCCACTTGTCTTACCACTTATAGTTCCTCCTTTGGTGTAGGACATACAATAATATTTCCATTTCTCTAGATTCTTCTCCTGCAAAGAGTCCCTTTCATTTTTTTAAATTTTTATTTGATTTTTTTAAGTTTTATTTATTTATTCGGAGAGAGAGAGAAGGGGAGGGGCAGAGAGAGGGAGAGAGAGAATCCCAAGCAAGCTCTACACTGTCAGTGTGGAGCCCAACGTGGGGCTCGAACTCAAGAACTGTGATATCATGACCTGATATCTGAAATCAAGAGTCAGAGGCTTAACAGACTGAGCCACCCAAGTGCCCATAAGTTTTAATTTTAATTCCAGTTAGCTAACATACAGTGTTATATTACTTTCACGTGTATGATATGGTGATTCAACACTTCCATACATCACCCAGTGCTCATCACAAGTGCCCTCCTTCATCCCCAACACCTATTTCACCCATTCCCCCACACACCTCTGCTCCAGTAACCATCAGTTCTCTGTAATTAAGAGCTTGTCTCTTGATTTGTCTCTCTCTCTTTTTTTGAGTCCCTTTCATTTTAAGGGTTTCCAATGCAACAAATAAAATAAAACATACATTGAAGAAACCGTAAATATTGTGAATATTTTAGCTAATTCTTAAGCTATCTATTGCTTATTGAAATATAAAAAAAAGTTACCTTGCTGTTTTCCCTTCCTAGTCTCTGTTCTTTGATAATATAGAACAATGCTCTACACTTTCATTGTATTATTTTTACTCACCAGGGCTTAAGTTTACTAGGATCCAACATTCCTAATAAGAATCCCCAAGCTTTCAATCTGATTCCCTTCTTAGAAGTCCCAATGATTTTACTAAGGTAAACATATCAATATGTACATTTACATGGATATATATGTGTGTATACACGCACACACATGCTGGTTATATATAGCAGAATATTCAATTGCTGTAAGACACCAGTTTTACACTTCAGGGGAACTGGTTTATGCAATCTCTAATTTCCCTAGTTTGCATTGGAAAACACCACCCTATAACTTCCTGCTGCTGCATATTGAAAATCATAATAGGTATAAAAATAAAATACATATAAAACTAAAATCTAAGTCAATGAAATCAAAGTTTTTTTATTTATTAAATTCATTTTGTAACGTGCCCAGGAGCAGTCAATTAGAAACACTGAATGAGAGTGAAATCAGAAGGAAACATAAATATTATCAGTCATGAGAACTTCTGCTGATGAGTAGTTATAGGAATTTCTTGAAATGCTTCTAAATCCCAATATGAATATTTTAACATGACAAAATACATTTTTGAGGTAAGTCAGTGTTATAAACTGTTGTCCAAATGTAAAACCTATTTCTGAATATCTAATTTCAGCAAACTTATGTTCATTTAAGTAAAAATGCTGGGAAAGTATAGTTCTTTCAAGTTCAACACAAGGGTTCTATTCAATCAAACATTTCCATCTTTGAGGAGGTTGAAGCATTTTGCTGATCTGGTCATAATAAATAACCTAGACTATGCTTGTTTCCTGTGGTCTATCCATGAAAGATTAACTCTACCAATGGAAGTCTCTGGATATTTTATGTGGGGAAAGAAAGAAAAGAAATGAGCTGTTTTAGGACTTTGTCATTTTTTCATCTAACATGAAGGTTGCCATTTTCCTTTAACTTGTTTACTTTGTCTCCACCTCAAAATTATAAACAACCACAGCAAGAAAAACTACACCTAAACTGTCCTGTTTTATTCATTTTTAAAATGGAACTATGACTTCTGGCCCCTCTTTGATTGTTTCATGACACCGTTTAAATAAAACAACTGAAAATTGCCACCATGCTAATTATAACAGAATTTAATCTAAGCAATTAGATATTAGGAATTCAGAAGATGAATCTGGTTAAAAAGTCTTGATATGATTCAGGAGAAGGTAAGGTTTGCCTCAAACCCATCCAGTGTAAAGCTACATGATTTTGAAGAGACCACTAACAAAATAAAATGCCATGCACAATAGAAGTTAAGAACCAACAAACAAAAAGATGTAGAAGAAAGTCCCCGAATCCAAGAAATAATCTTTGGTTAGGAAATACTTGATTACCTACAGTTTTTAACTTCTTGAGTGCTCTTCACAAAAATTTAGCTACACTTAGGGTAGGGTGTTGGGGAGTTTTTTCCTAACATGGTTTCTTCCTAATGTGGATCTTTAGTTTTAGTAAAGAAGCTATCATACTTCCCTAATGTTCATTTATTTGCCTTTAAAGGTCCATAATTGCATTCAAAATGCTACATTTCTTTTCATTTCAAAAAAATGTGCCTGATGAATTTTATTGCCTCACTTCAGTACAACCATGCAGGCGCTCAGACAGGTGCCTTGTAATCTCCTCCCCTCTGCTCTTCAGCAATGCAGTCATCTCCCTGAGTGAGAACAGCACTGACTTCATATCCATTACTGTGTGTCTTTGAACATTAAGTGTGTAGTAGCTTTTGATAATAGAGGGGCTTCCACAGAGGCAAGGCTAAAATCACAATAACTGACTTCAAGTATAATAAATAGCACCATGTGCAGGGGTCTTTCTATATCATAAAAGGCCTGAGCATGTTTGAGTCATCAAGTCAAGACAGCTTCCAAAACCTCTGAGTCAATGTGACAATAACCTGGGTTAAGGTTTTGCTCTCTTCTGAACACTTGATTTAGGCAAGATGAGAGAAAATAAAATAATTATTTTCTAGATTTATTATTTTATTTTAAAAGAGATTATTATACCAAACACCATTACTCATTATCTAACTGTAACAAGTATCAACATTTTGCCATAAATAAAAATGTTTATAAATATATTTTTGAGAGAGAGAGACAAAAAGAGAATACAAATTGGGGAGGAGCAGAGAGAGAGGGAGACCAAGAATCTGAAGCAGTCAGAGCCTGACCCAGGGCTCCAATTCACAAACCATGAGATCATGACCTGAGCCAACGTCAGATGTTTAACATACTGAGCCACCCAGGAGCCCCAACATTTTGCCAGTCTTGAGAAAAAAGAATTTTAATACTAGGGAGAGGTATAATAATTAAGACAGTCACAGTAAAAATATGACAAGCTGACCGGAAAAATTAAGCAGGAAAAAAATGAAAAGAATGCTAGTCAATTACAAGAAACTTGATTTCCGCTGGCCCAGCATTCAGTTTTGTTCAATACTGTAAAAGTAATTGCTGCATGGTAAAGGAAATTTTCAGCTGAAACAATAACATACACATTGCCTTTACTGTGGGTTTTATGAAACCCTGACTGGGAAGAATGGTACTCTGCTTCTTCCAAGACCACTGCAGGGTTCTAATTTCAAAAGATTATGGTGTGTGTGAGAAATGGAAAAAGGGAGCTCTTCTTCTGGAGGCATTCTGTGATGGAAAGGGCCCAGGGCGAGGCCTGGAAAGTTTAGGTCTCTTCTCAACTCTACCAATAGGTGGCTGGGTGACCACTAACAGAATAAAATATTATAGAAAATAGGAACTAAAACAAAAAAGATGTAGAAGGAAATTGTGCAGGTCCAAGAGCATAGTAAACTAAAGCAGATTAAGTTTTAAAATGGCAATCTTGCTTAAAAAAAAAAAATCAACCTCCAGGTTTAACCACCACTTACAGGGGATAGAAGAACAAGTCATATAACCACAAGGAAACAGCCAAATCCAGAATGGGGGACATTCTACAGGAAAAAAAAATGAGCCAGTTTCTATAACAAATTAATGCATTAAAAGAAAAAAGTGAGGAAAATAGGGAGGGAGGAGGCTCTTACAGAATAAAAGAGATTCAAGAACCTTAACAAAGAAATGCATTGTGTGAATAATTTTTTTGGATCCTAATTTAAACAAACCAACTAGAAAATACACCTTTGAGACAGTTGGGAAAATATGATGATGGCCTCAGTGTTACATGGTAAGCAATTACTCAATTTTGTTAGGTATGATAACAGTGTGGTGGTTATTATTATTTTTTTACATCTTATTAGTTAGAGATATCTTACTAAAGTATTTACAAGGGAAATGACATGTCTGAGACTTTCTCTAAAATTTTTTAGCAAAAAGAAGAAAAGGAAGAAAGAAAAAAGAAAGATGGAAGGAAGTAAAGAGAAAAAGAAAAGTATGTGGGGAAGGATAGATGAGACAATATTGATAAAATGTTAATTCTTGTTGAAACTGGATAATTGGTACATGGGGTTCATTACACTTTTCTTTCTACTTTTGTGTATGTTTGAAAATTTCCATAATTAAACTTTTTTAAAAAATGTTTATTTAGTTTTGAGGGAGAGAGAGAGACAGAGTGTGAATGGGGAAGGGGCAAAGAGAGAGAGCGACACATAATCTGAAGCAGGCTCCAAGTTCTGAGTTGTCAGCACAGAGCCCAACTGTGAACTGTGAGAGCATGATCTGAGCCCAAGTCGGACACTTAACCCACTGAACCACCCAGGCGCTCCCATAATTAAACATTTTTTAATGGATGCTTTGGTGTATTGGGGGATATAATATTTATGTCAGTCCACCTGCTCCTTGAGATTTATAGACTGAGAATTTTTCATCCTTTTTTAAAGCAAACAATGTAGTAGCACTTAAAGGACACAGACATGATTTAAGTTAGGCCTATTCTAGCATTGTTTTTGTGTCATAATGTACTGTACTTGAAGGGCTGTTTAATTCCTGCTTATTTACTATTTCTGTAACACAACATTTTCTAGCTCTTGAATTCTCTGCTTTATGAAATACCATTTATAAATTAAACACTGCATGGGGCGCCTGGGTGGCTCAGTCGGTTAGGCGGCCGACTTCAGCTCAGGTCATGATCTCGCGGTCCGTGGGTTCGAGCCCCGTGGGTTCGAGCCCCGTGGGTTCGAGCCCCGTGTCGGGCTCTGTGCTGACAGCTCGGAGCCTGGAGCCTGTTTCGGATTCTGTGTCTCCCTCTCTCTGACCCTCCCCCGTTCATGTTCTGTCTCTCTCTGTCTCAAAAATAAATAAACGTGAAAAAAAAATTTTTTTTTAATTAAATAAATAAATAAATAAATAAATAAATAAATAAAACACTGCATGAATCCCTAAGCCAGCCCACTTAGATGAAAACAGGAGGGTTTTTTTTTTTCTGTATTTATTTATTTATTTATTTATTTATTTATTTATTTGAGAGAGAGATGGAGCATGAATGGGAGAGGGGCAAAGAGAGAGGGAGACCAGAATCAGAAGTCGGTTCCAGGCTCTGAGCTGCCAGCACAGAGCCCAATTCGAGGCTCAAACCCATGAGCCATGAGATCATGACCTAAGCCAAAGTCGGACGCTCAACCAACTGAGCCACCCAGGTGCCCCGAAACAGTCGTTTTTCCACTTCCAGAATGCTCATGCAAGTACATTTCATTCTGAGAACATACTCATGGACTTAGGTGAAATTGCATTGTGGAAATTCTAAGCTTACTAGTTAAGGTGAACAAAACTTGTCAACTCAAGGTCCTAGACCAGGACAAATATGAATTATCGTTCTTTCCCCAACATCCAACACCAATTTAACCTCTTCAATGACAAATTTTGGCTCCATCTAAGGCCTCTGTCCATATAAGCAGAAGCTAGTAAAGAGTAGTTGGGAGGGTTGTGACTTTCTTTTTTTTTAACTTAACCATTTTTTTTTGTGAGAGAGAGAGAGAGAGAGTGAGCACGGGAAGAGCAGAGGAGAGAGAGAATCTTAAGCAGGCTCCACACCCAGCACTGAGCCCAACATGGGGCTTGATCTCACAACCTTGAGATCATGACCTGAACTGAAGTCAAGAATAGGACTCTTTACTGACGGAGCCACCCAGGTGCCCCAGAGTTGTGACTTTCTTATGCCTACAAACATCTCTCAGAATGCAAAACCCTGGCAAAGCCCTCTTCATAGGTTTTTGATATGAAGAAGGCAAACATCAAAAAATGATTTAATTTGATCTGAACTTGATTTTTAAAAATTAGCCAGGTTTTGGGGCACCTGGGTGGCTCAGTCGGTTAAGCGTCCGACTTCGGCTCAGGTTATGATCTCACGGTCTGTGAGTTCGAGCCCTGCATCAGGCTCTGTGCTGACAGCTCAGAGCCTGGAGCTTGTTTCAAATTCTGTGTCTCCCTCTCTCTCTGACCCTCCCCTATTCATGCTCTGTCTCTCTCTGTCTCAAAAATAAATAAACGTTAAAAAAAAATTTAAAAAAAATTAGCCAAGTTTTTATACACTAATTTGTCTTTAGGTAAATTTTTAGCAGAATTCTAAACATTCTAGAGTAACTATTAAATTATGGCTGGATAAAAATGTCATTAATTTTTTTCAAAATTGGAAGAAAAACAGTAATTCTTTAAAGGTTTGTAATACATCTCTGGTGATATATCTCCAAAAACTCTTTGGAAAAATAGCCTGGCATAGCAAAATTGAAGCATGTTATTGAGGAGCCAAGAATAGGTTCTAGAATGAAAATACTGCCAACAATTAATATACATTAAGATATATACCTTAAACAGCTAGCATTTATTATTCAGAATAGTTTTTAATAGAAAGCTGTAAATACACACATAAGTGTATGGATCAATAGATTTTAACAAAGTGATCACAACTGTCTACTGACCACCCAGCTTAAAAAACAAATCATGAGGGGGAGCCTGAGTGGCCCAGTAGATTGAGTGTCTGGCTCTTGATTTCAGCTTAGTTACTGATCCCAGGGTTGTGGGATTGAGCCCCATGTTGGGTTCTGGGCTGAATATGGAGCCTACTTACGATTCTCCTCTCTCTCCCTCTGGCCCCCTCCCCGCTCCCCTGCTCTCTCTCAAAAAGTTTTTAAAACAAAGTCTTAAAAAAAGGAAGACAAGTAATGGGGATTAAAGGTACAGCAAGGAATATAGTCAATGGTTTTGTAAAAGCATTGTTTGGTGACCGATGTAGCCACACTTGTGGTGAGCATAGCATAGAGTTGTTGAATCACTGTGTTGTACACTGGAAGCTAATGAGACATTGTGTGTCAGTTATACTTCAATAAAAAAATTAATTGAATAAAGAAAAACTTAAAAACATTATGTAGCAGCCCCCTTGTACATCAACCAGTTAAAACCTCTATAGCCTCATTGTCTGCACTATTTTGTGCTCTTTTGCCACATTTTATTTAGCCTGTTCTAAGTTTTACATAAATGGAATCGGGCAGTATGACTTTTTTTATCTACATTCTTTTGCTCAACACTCTTTGTAAAATACAACCATATTATTGCAGATGCTATTATTTTAACTGCAAATAGTATTTCATTGTATGCATACCCTATAGTTTATCCATTCTCTGTTAGTGGGCATTTGGGTTATTTTCAGTTTGGTGAATTACAAATTGACTGTTGTGAAATTCTTGTACTATCTCTTGGTGCACATATGAATACATGTCTGTTGAGTATATGCAGATGGCATTTGTTTTGATAAAACCTGAGATTTACATGGCAGGGATCACATTTCCTTCATCTTTGTGGTCCCAGGACATACTAGTGGCTGGTAGTCAGGAGATAATAAATCTTTGCTAAATGAATGAAAAAGTAGATGCTTTCTGTGGCCAATTAGCTTTCCTTCAGGACTTAACGCCACACCACCCAAAGTAGTATATTTTGGGGTATCGTTGAAACCTTTCTATTTACACACATATGCCAATTTTCCTTTCAGTTAGGTTTTATCAGAGAGGTTTTCTATATTGTGTATCTGAGTGTTGTAACTAATGATTGATGCCCTGCAGGCATTTCAAAAAACAACATGCATATTAAGACTGCCCTCTGCCTAGTGCTGTTTACAGCTTGCTTTTTGTTTTGTGAACTGCCTGACACTTTTGCTCAGAGTCATTTATTACTGAGGCTGCATTCTACATTTATCTGTCTGCTACTCTTTTTACAGGATACCATAACTAGACTTTTTAACTTGAATTAGCTCTAGTTATAATACTAGCTCTCACAAGTTGGTTACATAAACTTAAAAAAAATGAACTTTAAACTAAAATTTTGACTTTTATCTTTTTGCAATGTAGGCGTGGGACAAAAAAGAGCACTTTTTGAGGCTATATTTATATGAAATGGGAAATGCTATGGCATATGCTTCAGGTGCTGATACATAGCCAAAAGAAATGGCTAGCAATATTAGTATCTTACCTTATTTTCCTCTCCCTAGTTCAGAAAATGTTACTTTTCATTGTGGTGGCATTAATTAATATAATGAGAAGATGATGGAGTTAAAAAACAATAAAAATATCACAAGCTCTTCATTCAGCTACAGACACTGACAAACGGCCCACCCAGGTGGACTTCTAGAATTTCAGTGCTCAGGATTCTATGATTCTTACATTAGCAATTAGCCAGAGTAGGAGACCTAACATTGTTGGTAGTTCAAAAAAACAAGCTCTAAAAACTTTAAAATTAAAAACAATATATGATTTGCTACACATTTTTGTTGAAGACAAAATACCTTCTTCGTGAAGAGACTGATTTAGAGATGTCAGCCCAAAAGTCTTTAAAGGGAAGGACACATCTAAAAAGGACAGTCACTTTTGATGGTTTGTCCAATTAACTTAGAAATATCCTTGACATTTTTCCTCTGGGAAGAAAGACTTTGGGTGACAGTTTTTTATACTGCTGTTGTTTGGGGTTGTGGAATTTTCTTCTGCGTTGTTTTTAGCCTTTAAGCAATGAGAAATGGCCTTGAACTTAAGCTCTGGAGTTTTATACCTCCTTGCATGCATGTAGCTATTTTCTGGGTCATTGTACTTGTAGTTTCCTTTTTTTCCCCCCTCTTAAAATCACTTAGATATCTCATCATCATTTAAAAACTACTGTTCCCAAAGGCCTCTCCTAGTTATCTTTTAGATGACTGATTACTATCAAAAGAGGAAAAAAGTAAAATAAACTTTAAAATAAACCTAAAAAGAAAAGGGAAAAAATCCAAACCATTTAAATCAGTGCCATAAAACTATTTTGGAAAACCAGCTTTCTATATTTTAATGCTTTCCATGTCTGAGGCATTTCTCCAGACTTTGGTGCTATAATTGTAACACCATCTTGACACTTCTACTTTTAAGCCACAAAGTTTGTGCCTGTTCTTTTTCAAAGAGAAAAAGTTGGAGCCAAGTGACCACTATGCATACTCATGACTCATAGGTAATGGAGATAGCAAGGAAAGGTCCACACTGAAGAAGCAGATCCAAGCCTATGTTTCTTGATGGTATATAGAGTAGGGAAGGTGTCCAGGGCACTGGAGAAAGGAGCATGGCTGAGGTTTACACCTGCTCTGATAAGGGATGAGAGGAGAGGAGAGGCAACCTGTGCAGGGCAAAAGCCAGAAGGGAAGAGTCCTTTGTAAGATTCAGAGACTAGGGCCCCCGCAGGCATACACTGCACCTACTGATTAGAGTATTTTGAAAAGAGCCCCTTCTCTCAGTTGAGGTAAGAGAATATCAGGCTAGATGTCAGCCCCTCCTCTAGCCCTGGGCCAAGTGCTCTATGCCAGACAGAGCCTAGATAATCACAGGTTGCAAACATTACTGCATGGCAGCCTTGCAATTTACCGGTTCTCTGGCTATCCCACCCCAAAAGGGATTTCATCTAGGCCATGTCCAAATCACCCATAAATGATCTTCCAGCCAGCTGCATTGGCGCGGGAACTTTGAGGCATAAGCAGGTCTCCTAACACATAATTTGGGATTGGTGGAGAAGAGGACAGGGAGAGATGGTGATAAACAGACTCATCTCAAGAACTTTAAAAAAAAAAAACACAGTCAAAAATAAAAAATAAGGAGCTGCAATAGGCAGAGCTGGGGAAACTGTAATGAAGTATCTTTCTTATAAAAGAAAGAAAAATTAGATTTGCTAAGTGCCTCCCACATGCCAGGTACTATTAGACAGAGCTTTGTTTTTATAAATGTTACCTCTTAGGGGTGCCTGACTGGCTCAGTAGATAGAGCATGTGAGTCTTGATCTCAGGGTTTTAAGTTCCAGCCCAGGTTGGGTATAGAAATTACTTAAGAATAAAAATCTTTAAAAATAGATAGATAGATAGATAGATAGATAGATAGATAGATAAAACCTCTTAACCATCAAGAAACCCTGTACGTAAGCTCTTGTCTTCTCTCTCCCAATAGGGAAAGAAGCTAAGGCTAAAAGAGGTTATGTTAATTGTTCAAGGTCACATGGGTGGTAAATAGTAGACCCAGTTCCCAAATATTACAATTCTTTTTTTTTAATTTACAATCAAGTTAGCTAGCATATTATTTTTGCTTCCCTTCACTTACATTCATCTGTTTTGTATCTTAAGATCCTCATATGAGTGAAGTCATATGATATTTGTCTTTCTCTGACTAATTTCGCTTAGCATAATACCCTCCAGTTCCATCCACATGGTTGCAAATGGCAAGATTTCATTTCTTTTGATTGCCGAGTAATACTCCATTGTATAGATATAGCACCTCTTCTTTATCCATTCATCCATTGATAGACATTTGGGCTCTTTCCATACTTTGGTTATTGTTGATAGTGCTGCTATAAGCATTGGGGTGCATGTGCCCCTTCAAAACAACATACCTGTATCCCTTCGATAAATACCTAGTAGTGCAATTGCTGGGTGTAGGGTAGTTCTGTTTTTACCAAATATTACAATTCTTAATGACTTGCTATTTCAGTTCTCACACACTGATACCACCTATCTCCAGATCTGACACAGGAGATCTGGGTTTGAATGGCATGGCAGAGACTACTGGTTGCCTTCTAATAGCCATTCTCTGCTTCTTTATTAAAAGGAGAACTAATTTTAGCTGAGCATACAGCCACTCAGCTAACAGACTATATTTCCAGGCTTCCCTTGCACATATGTCACATGACTGCATTTTGGCCAATGAGACATAAGCAGAAATGTCATGTGGGTCTTCATGGAAGCCATACATCTTTTTACTCTCCTTTCTCCTTAGTGCGACCTAGAATGTGGACATAATCTTAAGCCATGATGTTACTTTGAGAACAGAAGTTAAAAATAGCAGAACAAAAATATAGAAGCAGCCTGGGTCTCTGACATGGACTATCCACCTCCAGACTTCCTTCTTTATGAGTGAGAAATAAGCTATCTAGATTAAACCACTATTTCGGGGTCTTTCTTACTTGTGCATGAACCCAATCTTAACTGGTAGGATCTGCCATCTAATATGTCCATACCACTGACTTCGTTTCTCCTTTCTACCTCAATACTTCCTGGTTCTACCCTTTCATACCTCAAGATAATTTTATAATTTTTTTTCACGATTTTCATGATCCCATGGCTCATGAGATCGAGCCCTCCGTGCTGACCGTGCAGAGCCGGCTTGGGATTCTCTTCCTCCCTTTCTCTCTGCCCCTCCTTCTGTCTAAATAAATAAATAAATAAATAAGCAAGCTTTTTTTCTTTTCTTTTCTTTTTAAAAAAGAGGTCAGTACCTTACACTAGAATTAAAAATTTAAAAAAGAGAGAGAAAGGTCACTCCTTTCCCTAGGGAAATTCCCTATTGATGATTCCCTTATCCTTTTCAGTGTAAAGCCCTGCTTGCCAAAGGATAAAACCCACCTTTGACAGGTCCCCCAAATTTTCACCACTTCTTTCCCCAGAAAGTAATTATTCAACCTAACTTAAATAACTAGGGGACCTCAATTACCTGCATGTTCCCTGAAGAAAACCCATCTGTTCCTAGATGACTTGTTTTTCTATCCAGTCAGATCTGTAGGAAATCACCTCTGCTTCCCAGATATACCAGCTTTGTGAACAAGAAAGCTACATATGTTTGGGTAGGTTGTACACTGCAGAAGGGCATTTGCCCTGAGAAAGGGTACTGTCTTTTAATTAAAGCACAAGGGAATTATTTGATGGCCAATGTATTGCCTACAGAGCTATATCTGTTCAGGCACTATATGGGATAACTGTGCACCTGTCTGTGACAACAAGACTTTAACCCCTATTAGTCTTAGTCTTCTCATCCATAAATATAGATTAATTCATAAAACCTATGTTTTCTTCTCTATAAGGTAAGGAAAATACCTAATCTAGAAAGAAAGATGCAATAGCTAGGTTTCAAAGTTCTCCACAAAGTCTAAGAAATTCTGCCCACCCTTCTTTTTATAGACTCTTGTGACCACCTAATCTAAGAGTCATGTCCAGAGTCATTCTCTATTACATCACTTTCATTGTCTTTATTATCTGAAAATATTCTGTTCATTTACTGTTTACTGTTTATTGTCTGTCTCCTTCCCATCCCCCACTATTCTAGAATATGAGATACATGGGAGCAGAAGACTTGCTCATCTTGTACATTACTTGTATCTTCCATCACCAAAGAGTTCTTGGCATATAGTTCTCAAAAAATATTGGTTGATAGTGATGTGAAAAAAATTCTACGAATACAAAGTACTATTTTATTCGTGGTAATTCAGGGCTTTAATAACTCATATATTTCTCTCATCAAGATTAAGCTACTTATCACATTTACTACTGAGACATTTAAAGTTTAGAGGGTAAGAACACTGGAGTGAAAGACCAAAGAAAGACTGAAGTGCTGGTGTGTAAATGAAGAAGCCAGTGATTGTTTCTTTGCTTTTATGCTATGCCTGAGTTGAAGACAGTAGTTGTGATATTTTACCTATTCAGAAACGTCATTTTAAATAAGCATCCAGAAGGTCATTAGTTCAGGCTTTTTGCCACAGTAGAAGAAATCTACTAAAGAATAACCAAGAGGGGTGCCCAGCTGGCCCAGTCAGTAGAGCATCCAACTCTTAAAGAGATCTCAGACTTCTGACCTTGAGCCCCACGTTGCAGGGGGCGGGTGGGGTAGAGTTTACTTAAAAAAAATAATAATAAATAACCAAGAGATTGCTACCTTGCTCTGTATGTAGAATGGAAATACACAGGTGATTGGTGAGCCTTTATTTGCTTTGTGTGGGGAATCCCCAAAGGGCATTCCTCATTTCAAGAAAAGTTAGGTTTTCCACACTCCTTATAACCTCTCTCAAGTAGTCACACCAGTCAGATTCTCTCTCCCAACAAACCTGCATCCTTTTCACTGGCTTCTCATTCTAGCATTTGTGCTAGCTTACTACGTGTGGAGCAGGGTACTGATTTGTTTTTTTCCTGAAAGCTATGGTTATGCATTTTAAAAATCAACTTTCTTTTGATTTCATATAGGTGCTGTATTATTCAGGTTTAAGAAAAATAAAGAGGAAGAGATAGAGGAGAAAAAAGAAAACGGGGTAATGTCTGGTCATGACTGCTGCTGTGAAATATTAAAATGCCACTGACATTACTCTACACATAAACAGAATAGAGATGCACAAGCAGCATTTTCAGGATGTGATAAATGTCCTTAAAAATACGAAGATGTAAAAATGAAATGGGATAGAAAACAGACCAAGAGGAAAAAAACATAAGATGAAAACAAGCGGTGGAAGAGAATCCCTTCTAATCACTCACAGAAATTGTTAAATAACATTTTTTTAAAAAGAGAAATATTGCAATACAACTTCATCTCTTTAGTGTCTTGAATCTTTAGTTTAAAAAATGCAGATGTACTGAATATAGTAAAGATTTTTCTTCTTTTAAATAAAGATGCTATAGTGTCCTATTATATTATGCAATACAACTTCATCTCTTTAGTGTCTTGAATCTTTAGTTAAAAAAATGCAGATGTACTGAATATAGTAAAGATGTTTCTTCTTTTAAATAAAGATGCTATAGTTTCCTATTATATTAACTGTGAATCAAGTGGATTTAAAAAATAATGTTTTGGCACTTGATTATTTTATAAGATAAAATAGGATACAAATTATAATTTCAAGATTAGAAAAGTATCTTCATAAGATAAAGAACACATAATATGTCCATTGGTGAAATACTTAAAATTACATTAAGACAGTTATGTGTATATCAGAAACAAACTAATGTTCTCAAATAGAGAAGACATAAACAAATTTAATAATTAATGAATTAGCTGGGGCACTTGGGTGGCTCAGTTGGTTGAGCGTCCGACTGGCTCAGGTCATGATCTCTCGGTCTGTGAGTTCGAGCCCTGCGTCAGGCTCTGTGCTGACAGCTCAGAGCCTGGAGCCTGCTTTCGATTCTGTGTCTCCCTCTCTCTCTGCCCCTCCCTCGCTCATGCTCTGTCTCTCTCTCTGTCAAAAATAAATAAACATTAAAAAAATAATAATAATTAATGAATTAGAGTTTACGTCACAGTTTCACCCTAGGATAACAATTTGTTTGCTTAAGTCAGATCCTGGGTCTTGATTAGCATGTCAGTATATAAAGATGTTATTTGAGCATGGGTTCCTGCTTTTAAAAAACCCTTATGTATTCTTTGAAAATGGTATCATTCACTAATTCTTATTAATGATGAAATTAAAAGATAAAGATAACTCAAAATGGTTAGAAGAACATCTGTGACACTGTGGTAAGGTGAAGATGAGATAATGTTTTGAAATCAGGTAGACCTAGGTTAAATCCTGACTCTACCATTTTCTTGCAAGGTCTGTAATAATCTACTTAAATTCCTAGCTTTGGTTTCACCAGTTTTAAAATAGAGAGATTATTGCCCACCTCACATGGTTGTTTAAGTCAACATAATGTATTTAAAAACATCTGGGTCTCTATTGGGCACACAAGTATTCAAGAAATCTTGGTCTTACCTGCTTAGGAAGGGAGGCAATGTTGAATTCTGCATGCAAAATACTCTAATTTTAAATAGCAACAACCTTTGAATTTTCAGAAATAAACCTAAAATAAAAGGTATCCAAGAGAAAAATAAGAAGTATCCAGGGGAAATAAAATTAAAATTCAACTTACCAAGGGATGCATAGTTACAAAGATTATAAGTCTTTAGAAGTCAACAAAAGATGAGGACTGAATTTAACTATTTCCTTTTGAAGTCTAAAAAGCTGTGGAAATATATAGGCCACGGTATCATGATATCATGATCCGTGGTATCACAGATTATGATAACAATCATGACCATTATGACGCTTTCAATTTTCTCCATTTATAAACTCAAAGTCGGCTAAGTTCAGAAGGGCTCAGACTGAGCTGTAAGATTGGCTTCTGACTCACAGGCTCCTCTCTCTAAGATGACTGCTATTTCATGACTTTAAACAAGTGTCACAAGTGCTCATTTCCATGTGTGACATTTTTGATAAACTTCCAGGTTTCTAACTGGATAGAAGAGCCAGATTACAAGCCACACTTGCTTAGTGTGAACAGTGAACTAACTTTGATATAGCCCCTCTCAAGACTTTCAGGTAAATTCCTCAAATATTAGCCAAATACTTCAGTATGAAGAGAACTAACTATAATCAATCTCCAACATACAACAGAAATACAATGGATAGAAAAGAGAGTGCTAGAAAGAAAGAAAGAAAGAAAGAAAGAAAGAAAGAGAAAGAAAGAAAGAAAAAGAAAGAAAGAAAGAGAAAGAAAGAAAGAAAAAGAAAGAAAAAAAGAAAAAGAAAGAAAGAAAAAAAGAAAAAGAAAGAAAGAAAAAGAAAGAAAGAAAAAAAGAAAGAAAGGAGAGTACTTTATAGCAGAAAGATCTTTGGAAGTCCTCAGGACTGAATGGAATCCTCCAGAAGTTCCAAGCAATAAAATAATTATGGTTTATCATCTCATATATAATTCAAAATAAAAACTATTCCAAACCATATAATAAAAATAAAGAGCTCCAACCAAAATTCTGAATTTTCATATGATGATGGTGTAGAGGTCTTTTAAAAGAAATGGCAAGTGTTAAATTTTTAAAAAATACCTGTTTTTCTTGCTTTGCTCATTGGTGTACCAAGTTGTCAACAGCAAACTCCCTAAGAGGCCACCATAATGATCTATTGATCAAGCATAGCTAAATTTGTTAAATTTACTGAGAAGAGGAAGAAGACCACCTCAACAATTTTAGGAGTATCTCAGAAGAGGTCAGAGGCAGAAAACTTTAGGGTTTGGGGTATGGGTTTTTTAAAGTGGGGGTCAGGTTAAGATTGGGAAAAGTTTATGATATAGTAGGTTGAGATTGATGGATACAGCAGTGAGAGGGTCTTGAAGAAAGTCTTGACAAGTAAACAGTTGTTTGGTAACAGAACATTTGCCCAGGTAACTAATCTATTGTTTTGAGAAGAGGGTTGTTTATCCAGATGATCAGTTTATTGTTCAAATGAATTGGTTTTTGGAAATTCCCTGGTGTAAACAATGAAATTATTTATTGCTCTACCAGTTTATCTTCCTGGACAAGAATTCCCTGGTACAACAATACATCATGTTGCTTTGGGTGGTCTAAGTTCTTAGACCTAATAGTTAAGCTATGTGGTTGCAAGTGGAATCAGTTCTCATTGTCTAACATGGAATCCAATGCTGGAGAGACCTCAACACTAAATTAGATACTGAATTAGGAAAAAAGAGAAGGGAGTATGGGGGCCAGTCAACAAAAGGATGTGCAAAATAATTTCAAGGAGACTTGGATAAAGTCAGCTGTTTTCTCCAGCAGGACTGAAGGACTTCAAAATTCAACATTTGCCCAAATGGAGCAGTGAGAGAAGATCCAGTTACAGCGGATATAGACCTGCTTATTAATTTATTTGAGAGGTCTGAGATGCTTAGATCTGATGGTGTGTTCCTTGAGTCCTGGACCTGTCCATTTAATTTTGTATCCCTCATACAGGACATGGTGTCTTTAAGTGCTCCAAACATGCCTGCTGGAATGAATGAGGATTTACTAAAGGTTGTAGTTGGTCTCTAAATGGGGACAGAGCCAGTGTAGATGCAGTTTCCTGGGTGCTAACAAGCCTACATTTAAGAAGCTGAGCATTAACCACATTGAGATTCTTGGACTAAGAAAAGACCACAAAGATGCTTAAAAAAAACACCAAAATAGATGAGGAAAAGGAAAGAGCAGAGAAGAGGAGACACCTGATAATTAAAAATAGCTTGTGTTTACCCGGCACCTTTTAATGTACAAAGTATTTTCATTTGTTATTTCATTTGATCTTCATAATATGCTTGTAAGGAAAGTAGAATGGGCATTATTATTGCCATTTTATGGATGAGAAAGTTGCAGCTCAGAGATGGTTGGGTGTCTTACCCAAGGTCACAACATTGTCAAATGCAGACAGGGCTCTGGGACCTAGATCTGAAGAATTTTGCAACTGCTAAGAATTGGAAGCAGAACTAAAACCGTGAGAAGAGTGAGCGAGGTGTTTCTCTTTACCCCTCCAACCATAAGGACCAAAGTTTGCCGAGTTTTAAGTTCTGTAAATAGACAAGAGTATGCTGTGAATTGTAACTGAATGGGAACTGTTGATGGAGTTGTCAGATCCCATACACTGTGCCTGGGTACCCTGAACAAAGCTTCTGAACCACCAGAAGTCAACACTGCCATCATTTAAACACAGATAACTGTTTTTACGCCAAAGTCCTGCCTGGCCACGTGTTTCCACAGGCAGCAAAATTTCAGTATCCCTGTCTGGCTGGGCTTAAGTTTTTGGCAAGAATTTCCCCTTCTCTTGTGAACATCTTGGAAAGCTTTTAGCTGAGCACAAAGATGTTTATTTTGAGAAGCAAAAGGGACTAACTAAGTAAGTTCAAAAACAATCTCTACCTCTCCCACCAGATGATCCTTACTTTTAAAATGTAAGGTATTTTCTACCCACCATTTAACATGATAGAACTGCCAGGTGATACTACCTGGAATAGCTCTGAAGAAACTGGTGATTCTCTCTGTGACTTCAAACACTGGAGAGGTATTAGGAAACTAGGATGGGGAGGCATTGAGGGAAATAGAAAAGGAAAGAAATGGTAAGTCTAGGAGGAGGAGAGCAGTCATATTATGAAGATTGACAGCCATCCATTATTCAGCTGCCCCTCAAATGGCTGATTATTTCTCAAGTACCTTTTGGAACAGTTTTCATACCAGTTTTAGAAGGGGTCATGTCCAGGCATAGAACATAATTTGTTAGGCCTTAAGGATAGTGGCAAATATAACACAGTCAATGATTTTTGAGGCATGTCGATATATAATCATGTCATTTTAGAATTATACTTTAGAGTAATTGGCCCAAGTTTCTCATTTGAGAGATAAGGAAACTAAGGCCCAGAAAATTAAGTGATTTTTCCAAGGTCATACATAATTCAGGAGTAAATCTGTGTACATAAAGCATACAAGTATATACACTTGATTTTTGTGATTATTGCACCACACCAGGAAACATTTATTCTGAAAGCTAACATTTCTTGTTTTTGTTTGTTTGTCTATTGACTGATTGACGTAATTTCTCTTCTTTCTACATTGGCTTATTCACTTTTTAAAAATGCCATCAGGGGCTCCTGGGTGGCTCAGTTGGCTGAGCATCTGACTTTGGCTCAAGTCATGATCACATGGTTCTTGAGTTCAAGCCCCACATCAGGTTCTCTGTTGTCAGCTCAGAGTTCACTTCAGATCCTCTGTCCCCCCCTCTCTCTGCCCCTCCTCACTCGCAATCTCACATGTTTTCTCTCTCAAAATAAATAAACATTAAAAAAATTTAAAAATAAATAAATAAATAAATAAAATAAAAAATAAAAATAAAAATAAAAATACTGTCAAACTTCCCTTACAATGCTCCTAACCGAAGTTAGCAGAGGTAAAATTTTTTTAAAGTTTTGCTTAGCGACTCCGACATTAAACTTCCTCTAGAAGTTTCCAACAGGAAGGTGGTAGTAGGGGCAAGGATGTAATGCAAAAAGGAGAGAACTGAACTTCCTGAAAATGAGAAGGCAGATCTCTGAGGGCTTGGAGATAAAAAGAAAGACACTGATTTAGACCAAGATGAAACCTTAATTTCTTTATCATGGAAACTACCAAAACTTTATGAACAGATTCTTGAAATTATTGTTTGCCTTTGATGTACATAGAGCCATTAATTAGTAATTAGTAATGAGCTATTAATTAGTAATTGGAGAGACTCATACCACGAGCACCAACAGATAGTGTAAAGTTATAATTCAGTCTGGTTTGTGGAGGTAGATTAATTTGACTTGGATCGATACACTCTTTATTCTTCTAGAACAAATTCAGGTGTAGAGGCCAAGTGGGAGAGGATACCTCTGGGATCCCCTATACTCATAGGGCCTTAAATTCTTAGAATTCAATTTTCCCATTGCTTGCCTCTCTCCTACAAGTTTACACCAAACATCATCATCCCTTTGTCATCAAGTCCCATGACTTACAAGTAGACACTCAGTTAACAGCCAATGCTGAATGATCCGGATTGCTTTTCAGTCTTAATTCATTTTGTTCTGCCTTTTAAGTTTCCAAAAACCCCCTCACCTGCCCACAGTACATAATTTCTCTCCTTTGTCTTGAGAGCAATAGTCACTGGATTTCATGTTTCTCCTCTACTCCTGAGGGAAGGAAGTGACACCAGTTTGAGAGTGTTCCTATTAATACTGCTGCTATTGGCAAAGTATTATTTTGCTTTTTAGCTACACTTGCCTTACTTCCTGGGTTTTGTTCTCTGAAGATAACTCCTGATTTTAGCTCAGAAGCAAAGAAATTCTGACAAGTCAAGAATCAAACCAAGAAGCAGAAGACAAGGTTGCCTATATTTGAGATCTAATAGCTACAGTTGCAGAACTTCCAAAAGGGGAAGCAATAGCAGGTAGCAAAAGAAGTCAAGGTTCTAAGTTTAACTGCTACATCAATGAAGGTGAGAGGCTGGAAATGCAAGCTGGTGCAGCCACTCTGGAAAACAGTATGGAGGTTCCTCAAAAAACTAAAAATAGAACTACCCTATGACCCAGCAATTGCACTACTAGGCATTTATCCAAGGGATACAGGTGTGCTGTTTCAAAGGGACACGTGCACCCCCGTGTTTATAGCAGCACTATCAACAATAGCCAAAGTATGGAAAGAGCCCAAATGTTCATCGATGGATAGATGGATAAAGAAGAGGTGATATATATATATATATATATATATATATATATATATATATATCCATATATATCCATCCATACACACACACACACAGACACACACAGACACACACACACACACACACACACACACACACACACAATGGGGTATTACTCGGCAATCAAAAAGAATGAAATCTTGCCATTTGCAACTATGCAGGTGGAACTGGAGTGTATTATGGTAAGTGAAATTAGTCAGAGAAAGACAAAAATCATATGACTTCACTCATATGAGGACTTTAAGAGACAAACAGAAGAATATAAGGGAAGGGAAACAAAAATAATATAAAAACAGGGAGGGGGACAAAACAGAAGAGTCTCATAAATATGGAGAACAAACTGAGAGTTTCGGGAGGGGTTGTGGGAGGGGGGATGGGCTAAATGGGTAAGGGGCACTAAGGAATCTACTCCTGAAATCATTGTTGCACTACATGCTAACTAATTTGGATGTAAATTTTAAAAAATAAAAAAATTAAATTAAAAAAAGAAAAAAAAATGAAGGTGAAAGGCAACCAAAGTCATTAGGACAGCTGGTCTTTGATTCTTCTCCCAGACAGCATTCTCAAAACCTTCAGGACCCTTTTTGTTTTCCACTTAGCTAAACTTCAATGGACTGAATGTTTATGTCCTCCCAAATTCATACGTTGAAATCTTCACCCCAAAGTGATGGTATTAGGGGATGGGGCCTTTGAGAGGTGATTAGGTCATGATGGCAGAACTTGTATGGCATTCATCCTTATAAAAGATAGCTCAGATCTCTCTAGGGTCACCCTTTCTTCCTCCTTCCACCATATAAGGTTATAGTGAAAAGATAGCTGTCCAGGAAGCAGGCTCTCACTAGGCATGGAATCTGCCAATGCCTTAATCTTTGAATTCCCAGTCTCCAGAATTGTGAGAAATAAATGTGGTTTATAAGCCACTTAGTCGATCTTTTGTTATAATGACCCAATGGACAAAGATATAAATGCAGAAATGTTTCTTGTTTTGGTGTAATGATGTTTCAGTTGTCCAAGTATGGACATTCTTCCTGATTTCCTCATAAGCATCAAATTATAATTCCATCACTCACACTTACACTCCTAGGAACTAGTGAGAGTTTTCACCTTCCTCTGACAATTAAGGCTTGGATTTCAAAAACTGTCCTTGCTATGGAAATTCAAGGAAAATTATTCAAATGATGAACCTACTATGGTTTGGATTTTTAGGGTTTTTTTTTTTTCCTCTTGAGATGACAAGGTTACACTTTTCTCATTGATGACTGCGCCACTCTTAGCTCAAAGCAAATTAACAAGCGGTTTTTGACTAAAGAACTGCAGATGTTAATGAATAGATTACTTGTTTTTGTTAAGCTCTTTAATAAGTTGGGAATTTTATTTACAGCACAAAATACCAAAACCTGTTTTTGTTTTTGTTTTTGTTTTATTTATGTATTTATTTTAGAGAGAGAGCACCTGCATGAGCAGGGGAGAGGAGCACAGGGAGAGTGAGAATCTTTCCCAGCCTCCACGCTCAGCATGGAGCCCAACATGGGACTTGAACTCACGAACCTTGACCTCATGACCTGAGCTGAAATCAAGAGTCGGATGCTCAACCCTCAACTGACAGACACCCAGGCAGCCCCCAAAACCTGTTTTAAGTTAAATAAGTGTGGTGTTTTAAAAATATGTTCACAAAATCTTTGACACCCCTCCTTTCAAAAGGTGGAACCTAAATCCCCTCCTCTTGAATGTGGGCTGGACTTAGTGAACTGCTTCCAATGAACAGAATGTGGTAGAAATGATGTTATGTTGCAACCAACCCCAGGTGATTAAACAGGATTGCTTCTGCTTGGCTCTCATTCTCCTGGGTCACTTGCTGAGGCAGGGAGGCATGCAGGGAGCCAGCTGCCATGTCAGAAGAACACTAGCACAGTCCTGGGAGAGGTTATTTGGAAAAGACCTGAGCCCTCCCCCCAAAACCAAGTCCAATGTGGGAGCCATCTTTAAAGGGGATCCTCCAGCCTCAACAAGCCTTCAGAGTACTGCAGCCCCAGCTAATGCCTTGATTCTAGCCTCATGAGAGACCTCAAGCTGCTCCAGAATTCCTGACCCATGGAAACTGCCAGAGATAATAAATGTTTATTGTTGTTTTAAGCTACTAAGTTTTGGAGAAATTCGTTATGCAATAATAGATAACTAATATAGGAAGCAATTAGCAGAGGATACTGTTCTATTCTTGAAACCCTATTCTTGAAATGAAAATAATAATTATTGTACAATCAGAAAATTCTTTTTTCCCAGCTATTTACATTTTATTCTCATTCATTTGGATCACATAAATCCCACCCAAAATGCTCTGAATCTCTATTTTTCTTTCCATCTGTTCACATTTGAAAGGTTGATATGCATTATTTGCATGTGAATGCATGGATGTGAATGGAGCAGGAATGCCAAAAAGGGATAAGAGAACTGAAAACTAGATACAACTCCCCTATTACCTTTTATCTCCTTTGAAATCCTGTTTTTGTCTTGGAGAAAATGCTTTAGTTTGGATTGGTGTTAGCTCCAAGGTACTAGCTTCTCTTAGGGCTTCATTACCTCTTGAGTGAATTACTGGTAAGGTCTCATCTTTTGCCCTCTGGCAAAATTCTCTTCTAAGGCACCGATCTGACTATATCACCTTTTCACTCAAAAACTTTCAAAGATTACTCATTATATTCTGGATTGAGGTCAGGCATCAACTCCCTGACTCCATGTGAGGTTATACGCAGGGATCAAAACAAGATCGTTTCTGGGAGAATGTTTTATAAATCATAAGGCATGTACAAGTATGACATATCCTGTTCCTTTATGTTCTATAATACCTTATAATGTCTCCCATTTCCTAAGGAAGCAGAATCCATTGACAACCCATGTTTAGTCATACCTGTTTTCCTTGGGTAATGATGTTGAGTGGAATCTTTTAGATTTGTTGGTGTTTTCTACATAACACAAGACTGCCTAGTCTTTCCTATCCCTTTACTAACCTTCATGATGGGCTTGGAGATGCTAACTCAATGGGGCTTTTTTAGGAAGAGAATTTCAAAGGAAAGGTAAAATCATCTCTAGTCACGTTGGCTGTTACTGTAATCTACCTGAAATGTGGATGGGAGTTGGTGAGCAGCATCTTCCTGTAAAACAAGATAGGGGAGGAAAATATCTTTCTTTCTGCCCTTCTAGGTTCTCAGCTGGGGCTCTGTAACAAAAGACAAATTAATAAGAAAAAAGAAATAAATACAAATTTATTTAAGTTTCTTCTGCAGAAGAAGACCTGAAGAAGTAGTTAAACCTGAACATTTTTATACTAGGTTTGATGCAGAGTGGAAAATCATGGGAAAATGTGCTAGTGCAAAAAGTATGTGCTAAGAGTAGTAAGCTGGGGGACATTTGGTAAAGCCTGCATCCCCCAAATTTAGAGATAAGGATGCTTCTCTCCTCTGGGTATGGTGTAGGCACCTCTCACATGAGGGTCTTATGACTAACTTTAGGAGAGGCCAACGAGTCCTTCCAACATCTATTTCTCAAGATCCTTCAGCTGAAAATATATCATATGCCATGGTGCCACATTTTGGGGTAGTGTATCATAAACCCCATCGCCAGGAAACCATGCAAATCATAAGGCTGGGGTCATGCTGAAATTGTATGGTGCCAATGGCCAATCATTTCTCAGCATTACATTAACTGAGTGTGATCTTTGGAAATCTTCTGCTTATGTGCCAGTTATTAAGTTTTTGCATTCAGTTTCAGACCCAGTCTTGTATACTCTGCATTTCTGCTTTGCTAGAGCTCCCTGTTAGGGGATGCTGAGGGAGACTGCTGAACCAGAGGAGGGACAGGGACTTGCTTCTGCCTGTTTGTTTTCTCTTTGCTTCCCGTCTGCTTGTGGTTCCTGTCGAGTATCATTCCAGCAACATGTCTTCATCCCTGAACACAGTTCCTTCCCATAGTAGCAGCTGAATCTGCTTTGTAGTTTTCCAGCATCTGTAGAACCAGCTTCATCCCCTCCCCACCACTAGCCCCAGCTGGAGGGAACCCTTTTCTTAGCTGTCTGAATTTCAGCTTCTCAGGACCCTCTTCTAAATGTTGAAGTTTTAGTAATTCCAACCTCTTACCTTTCTTCTCCTAGCTCTAAAGTGTGTGACAACCATAAGAATGCCCCTTACACACCTTCAGCTATACAGAGTATAATAAGGGGTGCTAGATTTCACAAATAAAATACAGGATGGGTACTAGTTAAATTTAAACAACAAATAACTTTGTAATGTAAGTGTATCCTATGTAATAGTTTGGGATATGCTTATACTAAAATGTTATTGTTTGTCTGAAATTCAGATGTAACTGGGTATCTTATATTTTATCTGGCAAGCCTAAGCTTAATTGCCCAAGGACCCCCCAATACTGCTCTTTGAAATCCCTCCACTGCTGTGTCTTCTCTGAAGCCATGCCTCCCCTGGCCAGTTCCTGATGCTGATTGTGTCAGAACACTAAGGCAGATTCTTGGGACACCTGGGACTCCTGTGACTGGCAACTTTGGCTCAATGACTTCCCTCTGGCATAGCAGAAACAACCTAAGATTTTATGGTTCTTTTCTCCTTCACTCAATTTAGATATCTCAGTCTTACAGCTCTCTCAGCTTCCTCTAGGTTTCCTTTCACACAGGCATATCCCCTAGTGAAGTCCTTGTAGGTTTAATCCTGTCTTAGTATCTAACACAAGGTAGGCTAACACAGGGTAGTAGCAGCTTCCTACAGTTACTACTGTGTGAGGCTTTAGTATTCCTCTCTACTCTGTTAGTTACCTAAGAAAACAACTTACTACTTTGCTAACAATTCTATATATTAAATCTTCTCTCTTCAAAGAATTGATGTAGTTTCTATCTCTTGACTAGACCCTGACTGGGTGCCCCTGAGCTTGGTAAGAACTTTTTTTTTTTTAAGTTTATTTATTTATTTTGAGAGAGAAAGAAAGGGAGATCGTGTGAGCAAGAGAGAGCATGAGCAGGGGAGGGGCAAAGAGAGAGGGAGAGAGAGAGTCCCAAGCAGGCTCTGCACTGTCAGCACAGAGCCCAACGTGGGGCTCAAACTCACAAAATGTGAGATCATGACCTGAGCTGAAATCAAGAGTTGGAGAATTAACTGACTGAGCCACCCAGGCGCCCCTCCAGGAAGTTTAAGAGACTAAACCACTCCATTAAAGGGATATGGGATGTGTTTATTTCCCTCAACTTCTTTTGTTATTTAACACAGAGTTGGCAAAACAGGTTGAGCAAGATGACTGTTTGTTATAAATGTGTCATTAGACATTTGTTATGTGGCATTTGATACTGGGAGTTACACTTGGATACAACAGACTAGAAGGCCTTCACAGGAAGGTAATCATGAAAATGACAAATCTTGAAGACGTTCCCAGTGAGGGACATGATTATTCAATCTTAAGAAGAAAAGACTGCAGAAGGATGGGGTTCTCAAGTATTTGAAGGTCAGTCATATGGAAACTGGATTAAATTTATTTTGTGTGGCTCCAGATGTCAAAACTGGAACCAGTCAGCAGAACTAGAATGAGACGTGTGGGCTCAAAGTTTGGCAATAATGCAAATTGGTATTCCTTTAATATCTGCTAAACATTTATCTGGCAAGAATGAGGAGAAACCATTTTTCCTACTAATAAAATATATAGTTATTTATGCTCAAAATAAAGGATTTATTACATGTGGTAACATAACAGTAATGTTTTTACTTTTTGAATCTTTTTCCAGTTTTGATATGAGTCACAACCACATAGTACAAGTCACTTACACTCACAAGGTAAGAATAGAAGTAATTTACATGGGTTTCATTAAGTATCTTGTCTAAACATAAGAACTCCTTCAACTAACTTTTATGTTGGCACACATTTTCTTGTTTTGTCCAATACTTACTGTAATATATTCTTCTTAGGTTATTTGACCCATTTCTAGTCAATACCATGGCATTATTGAGCTTTCAAATTTCAGATGACCATAACTTTTTCTCCAGTGGGCAAGTGTTGGAATTAGGCAGACTAAACTTTATTCTCCTTATGAATTTGTCTCTCAAAAATACTCAGGGTGCCTGGGTGGCTCAACTGGTTAAGTGCCTGACTCTTGATTTCAGCTCAGGTCATGATCTCACAGTGGTGAGACCAGCCCCTGAACTCCAACCTCAGCACAGAGCCTGCTTGGGATTCTCTTTCTCCTTCTCTCTCTGCCCCTCCACCACTCTCTCTCTCTCTCTTTCTCTCTCTCTCTCTCTCTCTTTCTCTCTCTCTCAAAGATAAAATAAAGAAAGAAATAATGACCCTGTGCACATGGATGATTATTATAGGTAATTTGGCTCTATGATCTGACCATTTGATGATCTCTGTGATGCAAGAGATGATAGCTAATCCTTTTTGTCAGTCTTTTTTTTTTTTTTTTTGGTCCATTTGTCTACTTGTGAGATCAAATTAAGAAAATATTTTGTGTCCACTAGAAAGGACTTGTGCCTACAACTCTTTGAAAACTGGACTGGTGAGTTTTTTGTTTCTATGTTTTCTCTTGACCTGTAGCTGAGGTTATAGAGCTAAAGCCAGCCAGTTCTCTGTAATTGAGAAAAGCTTTTATCTCTCATTGTGTGTGTGAAATATTTTTTTTACCTCTGGAGGATATTAATACATTTGATTATAAGTTCTTTTAAATTAAAGAAACTCTGTTCTGTTTTAATTGACTTAAAGGATAAACCAATTATTTATACTTAGAGTATGCTTACATAAATCTGATATTTCTAGAATTCCTAGAAAATAAACTGAATTTCTAATACTCTAAATATACTAGCCTCTTAAAAAATTCTTTCAGAAAGTGTCAACTCAGGGGCACCTGGCTGGCTCAGTTGGTAGAGCGTGCAACTCTAGATCTCGGGGTAATGAGTTTGAGCCCCACATTGGGTGTAGAGATTACTTTAAAAAACAGTGCTAACTCAGAAGCATTTCATATGATAATCTAAATACATACATATAATATATAATATAAACAATACCTAATCTAAATTCACATGATTAAGATGACTCTTCATATAAATCAGATTCATTTTTTTTAAGTTTTTTGAGAGAGAGAGAGAGAGCATGAGTGGGGGGAGAGGCAGAGAGAGAGGGAGAGAGAATCCTAAGTAGGCTCTGTACTATCAGTGCAGAGCCCAACCTGGGTGTCGAACTCATGAATCATCACATTATGACCTAAGCCCAAATCAAGAGTTGGATGCATATCCAACTGAACCACCCAGGCTCCCCCTAGTTTTAATAATGACTTAAGAAAAAAAAATCTACACTTTCCCCCTGATCTTAGTAGTAGTAGTAGTAGTAAATGTATTTGTACATTTTATTTTTTAGAAGATCTGAGTTTGTTTTCTGAACCTCCCCAACTTTCTACACTAGTTTATTGATGAAGTAGGTTAACATTACTATGTATAATGTTAAGGATTATGAAAAATGCAAATTCATGTGTCTAAACAAATTAAATGATAATTTTGACAATCTTTTTGACATCAACAGTCAAGTTCTATAGGATGTTGGCTGAAATATACTTTCTAATATCCTTAAGTTAACCTTAAAATATCGGATTAATATTAAATCTTTGGATACTTAGATTATTTCTAAGATAGTATGCTAAAACACTGATTACTAAATATATTTAAATTTTTTTAACATTTATTCATTTTTGAGAGACAAAGAGACAAAGTGTGAGAGGGGGAGGAACAGAGCAAGAGGGAGACACAGAGGCTCCAGGCTGAACTATCAGCACAGAGCCCAAAGCAGGGCTCAGAACCATGAGCAGTGAGATCATGACCTGATCCAAAGTCAGATGCTTAACCGACTGAGCCACCCAGGTGCCCCACTAAATATACTTTTAATTTTTTTTAATTTTATTAATGTTTATTCATTAAAAATTTTTTTTTTTCATGTTTATTTAGTTTTCAGAGAGAGAGACAGAGCAGGAGTGGGGAGGGGCAGAGAGAGAGAGATACAGAATCTGATGCAGGCTCCAGGCTCTGAGCTGTTAGCACAGAGCCTGATGCAGGGCTGGAACCCAGGAACCACAAGATCATGACCTGAGCCAAAGTCAGCTGCTTAACCAACTGATCCACCCAGGTGCCCCTATACTTTTTAAATTTGTATACACGTTTGTTTCTTATTTTACTATACTATAGAGTGGCAAACCTTTGGATCATGTTAATAAATGTTTATTTGTGTTCTTATAGAACATTCAGTTATCAATTATTACCCATCTCTGAGTTTTCTCTGTAAAATAGGGGTTATGTTTTTTAAACAAACTTTTTTAACATAGTTAATATGAGTGATTAAGACCATACTAGGAGCAATAATGACAATGCTATAAGCAATAATTCAAACAAGAACAACGAATGACTACAAAGTAAAGGAATTTGGTTTTCAAAAAAAAAGTGAGTTATGTTCTAAAGGAAAATGTGTATTCCAGAACATGAAATAGGATAGGGAAAGACAAAACTTGAATAGATACAGAAAATTGTAGAAGGTTTATTGAAGTAAACCATATTTGTCGTGGTTGTCTAAAAACAAGCAATAAAATATGTTAAAATTTTGGCAAAGTTCTCTCAGATTTGATGGGCTTATTCAAAAGATAATTTTTTTAAAAAGGAACTTGGAATCCTTTATTGCAAAATATTGAATTAATGCAAAAATAGAATTTGGCTTTCTCTCTATTAAAACAATAAACCAGTCTTAGAGCTCTTAACAAGGGGTAATAAGCAGTTATTATTCACCTGCTGTGTAATACATACAGATAGCAGAGATTTTTATTGTACCAGAATAAGTTTCTGTACTTGGTGTTGATTTTATCATGACTATGATTTTTTTTTTTAAGGACAAAGAAAAAAGTCTCCTTACATCGAAAAGAGCCAAGATTCCTTAAAATTGTTTTACCTACTTCTAGGTCTATTTCAAAATGTTATATTTTGGGGCTCCTGGGTGGCTCAATTGATTAAGTGTCCAACTTCAGCTCAGGTCATGATCTCACAGTTCGTGAGTTCGAACTGCGCACCCAGCTCTGTGCTAACTGCATGGAGCCTGGAGCCTGCTTCAAGTTCTGTCTCTCTGTTCTCAGTCTCTCTCTCAAAAATAAATAAACATTAAAAATTTTTTAATAAAATATTGTTGCTGTAATGAATAGGTAGTAAACTTTTTATCTCAAGTACCCATAATACTATCTTAATTATGGACCAAATCTCCTGTGGTAAATCTATTGCTTTTGACTTTGTACGATTCAGATTCAGAAATAATAAAATTCTCAGAATGTCTTCACACCTAAAACTACCTTGGACATTCCCAAAGAACCTCTGGAAAATCACAAAGATTTGTTTTTTTACCTTATAAAAAATGTTAGAAATAGTTAGGTTTGTTGGGGAGCCCAGTATTGTTTAATAAGTTCAATACTATGGTAAGAGTAGCACAGGAAGAATTGTCCATTCAAAAGGGATTCTCAGCCTTCCCTAAGTTAAGGTAAATTTTGTAGAGGTAAATGTTATTAACATAAATATTATAGAGGCTGTATACTTTATAGGAAGGTCCTTAAGATTTGGCACTGTCCTTGCTGTCCTTGCCCTTCTTATCCTCTGGGAGACACTGATCAAACCCTGTGAAACACGTACACATTAGACAACTTTGTTCTCCTCCATTCTGATATCATTAGTTACTGCAATAAATTAACCATAGCCATTCAGTCTTAGGGGTGCTTTCTGCTTTTCCCTCATGCTCACCTGACGGCTCTAAGTTACAAGCCACAGATCAGATCTTCAAAAAAGAAATCTTACAACCTCAAGGAAAGAACTGTATTGGGTACTCCTAACTATTGATACTTCAAAAAACACTCCTAAATACAAGGTTTCTGAGTTGATAGTCCTTAGACAACTTTCAGTCTGTGCCAAGGTTCTGAGTCAGGATTTCCAAGACTCGTTCTTTGGACAAGCAACTCTTAACTATGTAAACCCAGAATGTTGACATAAGACTCAGTGCAACTAGAATTAATTATAGGATCTAAATAACTGATAAAGGAAATATAATAGTTGTCAGTATTTGTTTGGGATATTGTTAATGCTCTACTTTCTGATGGGTATATTACTAATTTTTAGGTGGCAGATTTTTTTTTTTAGAGGAATCCTTTTCTTTCAGAGGTACATTCTGAAATGATATATCACATGATATTCATGTGAAATGATATATCTCAGATTGGCTTCAAATAATCTGAGTGGGAGAGTGAGGGGGTAGATGAAATTAATTTGCTGTGTTGATAACTGTTCAGCAGGGTGATAGGTACATGAGGGTTCCATTTTTTTTATCTGTTTGCTATTTTCCACAGTTAAAACTGTTTAAAAAAATTCTATCATCACAAATTTTCCTGTGTTAAGCTCATCATAGTTAATATTTCAATATTCACATCTTATTTCAAAATATACAAAAATGACAATTATTAATCTTTATTGTTGAATTAAGTTTGTTTTCAATTTTTTATTATTATAAGTAATACTGGAATACACCTTTTAATGCATAAACTTTTCACTATTTTGAATTTCCCTAGAAGAGACTTGGTGGATCAAGAGGTACGAAATTCTAAGGCTCTTGATCATGGAGCTATTTAATTTCCCAAATGTCTTTACCACTATACATCCACGAACCACACCCTCATTGGCATTGGGTATTTTACTTTTTAAAATATTTTCCAATTTTGCGAGGGGGGATAGTATCTCATTGTACTTTCACTTGAGAATTATTTCCAGGACGCTGTTTCTATGCTGCTGTTTGAAGTTTCAGTATCTTGTACTCACTTTTGTTTGGATCATCACTCCTACTGGGCATGCACTTTGGTATTTGGCTGCTGATGGTCATGATCCCTTGCCCCTGAGCCAAGGGAAATTCTTGGATGCTTTAACACTGTGATTCTGACATTTTCTGGCTCCTGGTATGAAAAGAAGATCCAGACAAGTGGGAGGGAGCAGGTATTAACTGGCCCAATTGAAGCTCTGAGCCAGCAGGAAAGAACACTACCTCAAGTGTGTCTGGAGGCTGGAGGTTCTGAAGAGATACTAGGGTTAACCTGTGAGCATTTTACATCCCAATATGGCCTCTGCCACTAAAACAGGAAGGAAGAGTGAGGTTTCTAGGCTGATGAACTGTCCACTGGCTAATATTTTTAACTTCAAGTTGGATATAGCAAATGTCATTGCAATTTAATAAATATAAAGTATGCTGAGAAACTGCTCTGAGTTTGCCTGATTTTGAGACTATACTGCAGGCAACAGGGGAGTTAAGTAACCACCTTCCTGTAGGTGGTATGAAACTGTCAGGACTAAACCATCTGCCAACAGGGATATACTCACTTTTTTCAAGTCAAACTTTGTTGGATGCAATATTAAATATTTCTATATTACTCTAGTATCAAATCTTCTGTGATAACATCTTAAAAGAGACAATTTAGGGGGAAAAGGAAGAAGGTAGGGCAGGAAAGTGGCTAACAGTTCCTCTGTGAGCATCATTACAGCTTTAAAAATTCTATTCATGAAATCATCTCTCCTTGTTGCTGTACTTGATAAATAAGTTTTTATTTATGAATCTGTCAGGAAAATTTGTGAAAGACTTTGAAGTGGGCAAAAGATTACTGGGTGTCCATTTCATGGAGAAAGAGACATTGTCTGGAAGACCTTTGGGGCTTATCTGATTTTATAGTGATCTATGCCTTTCACTGCCTTTGACCGAGCTATTTTACAACTCTGTAAGTTGTAGAAAATGATAGTAATGCAAATTATTCTTGTCCACAGAGATGCAAATGGTTTGGTTTTGTAAAGATGTATTTGATTTTCCCTTACAGAAAAGAAAATTCTAACCTTTACACTTATTGGCCTGTGAAGTTTTGCATCCATTAGCAATTTCATTTTCTTATTCCTGATTTACTGAGTATCTGTTATAGAAGTGTCTGTTCTTCAGATTTTTCCTTTAAACTGGTTGTAATATCTTACTGGTTTCCTCATTAATCAAAGAGTTCTGTAGAATCTTCGGCAGTTGTTCATTTCATATTTGCACGAGTGTCTTGATTTTAATTAAAAAAATTATTCTTTAACATCTCCAACTTCAATTAAATATGTATTAATTCTTTTCAGCAGCCATTAATAATGTTTTTTTCCTTGAAGCCTCAATATTTTTTCTGGCATCTGCGAACGGAGACCAGGTCCCAGAACTGAAACAAATCTCTACCTCCAAAGTGGATAGGTTTCTCTCTCAACTACTCTGCAATAAGGTAAAACAATGTCTGAGGTTTGCCTAGACTAAGCCTGACTGTGCAGAGCTTCTAAGGACATGAGTGTAGCCATTGCTACCCATAGAAATCTTTATAAGTATTCAAAATGCAAGGGAGAAGCAGAGAGAAAAGATGGAAGAAAGGGGAGTGCAATGTATGGGACAGTATGAGGGGGGTTCTGTGGAGCTGTGCTATCCCTCATAGAATCTTGTAGCTGGGCACTAACTGGACCTCTAGGGCTGAAGAGAGTGAAGCCATTTATAAACATGGCTTAGAACATGTTTAGAAGAGAACACTATTGAATACAATGGCATGGTTTTTAAAGTTTTCCTGAAATATGTGAATGGTGAAGTATCTACAGAAGGAAGGGACCAGGTAAAATGGTGAACTGAGAGAGCAGCAAAGGGTGTAACTAAGTGTCAGCGTCCCCATTCCCTTCAAGGGCCTTCTCCTTGAGGATTTTGGAACAAAGGTGGGTAGTCTCCTGATCTACTCTTAAGAAGTCCATCTGGGAGCTGCTTTTCCATAGGCCATTCTCATGTACATCCCAACTAGCCCAAAGTAAAAAGGAAGTTTCTGGGCTGTTTGTTAAAGATGACTGTTCCCATAATCCAAGGAAAATCTCTAAAGTTAAATTTCATCTGGAGTCTCTTCAGACATTCTTCAGGTGCTAACTTAGTTTTCCAGGTCTTTGAGAATTTACCACTTTGAAGGAAAACAGGTACATAGATTTAAGAGCCCAGGTTGTGACAGGAAACAACTTGAGTTTGAATCCCAGGTGTATGATTTGTTTGTTGTATAATCACAGGGTAGAGGGGCATGGTGTTGCTTAAACTCTCATGTCTTGGCTTACTCATCTGTAAAATGGAGACCATTACCCTATTGGCCTCACAGGGATGCTGTGAGGTTTAAATGCATTAACTTAAGTAAAGCACTTAGAATAGTGCCTGAAACTAGTGAGTGCTAGATAAATGTTAGCTAGCTGTTAATAAGCAGTGTGTGATTGAGAGTGGGATTAAAATCCCGACTCCACCATTTACAAACTGTTATGACAGTGACTGAACTCTGTGCCCCAGTTCCTCAAATGCAAAATTGGGAAATAGTAGTTCCTAATCGATAGCATTGCTGTGAGGATTAAATGAGTTATATGTGTAAAGTACTTCATACATCATGTTAACAAAGTACATGTTAAGTAATTATTATTACTACATCCATAATTATTAGATATTGTTATTTTTATTAGATATTGTTATTTTATTGTTATTAGATATTGTTATTTTTATTGCATTACTCTACCTCAACGGGGGAGAAAAGGTAAGAGGGACCCTGTAAATTAAGAGACTTATTAGAAAGCTCAATCATTCACATTGTATAAGCCTTACTTAGATTCTGATCCAAACAAACAAATCTAAAAAGAGAAAAACAAAAACAGTCATTGGACAATCAAAAAATGTGAACACTTTGAACACTGACTGGATATTTGATGGTTTGAGAAATATTATTAAGTTTTTAGGTAAGATAAGAATAGTGTGGTCACGTAAAAAAAAGTCATCATTTTTTAGTTGAGAATAAAATTGTACATGCCTGGGATTTACTTTAAAGTTATGTGGGTGACGTGGGAGGGTAGGGTAAGACTAGTTAAAGGTTGTGAATGGGAGATAGAAACATAGAGCTTTGTTAATCTATTGTCTTTTGGGGGGTACATCTTACTTAAAAAATGAGGATGAGGAAGACAAGGAGGAGAAAGAAAAAGAAGAAAACCACACCCTTAGGATCTGATCTCACCCTAAGATTCATCTGTCTTTTCACCTGGCCTCCAGTTGGGAGGGCCCAGCAATCTTCAGCAGTATATTTTCCAAAGTGTGAGTGTTCTGTCGGGAGCAGTATCACGGTGCCTTCAGCAGGACAGTTGAAGGAGGGCTTTGAGACTCCAAATTTGAACCATCTCAAGTTTTCCCTCCAGTGTGAGGGGAGAGGTTAAGGTACACTTTCATATCCTCGCAAGGAGTCCGGTGGATGTCTGTGGCATCATACAAACGCGCTCGCGCGAGCGCACACACACACACACACACACACACACACACCATTTTCCAAGGACAAAAACTAATTTTCAGAGGCAGTAGAGTCAAAATCCATTTTTTACATATGCAACATAATTTCAGCGTTGCTTCTTCGCAAGGAGGAGGTACCTTTCATTGACATTTTTATGCAGGGAGGTATCAGTTCCCTTTGTATCCTGAGACTTACTCGTTGCATAAGAAATGGGATCCATTCCAGAGCAATCTGCCTCTCTGTGGACACCCTTAGGCTCACAAAGACCCGGAAAAAACTTTAGTATTTATGGCTTTTTCCCTTTTACTGTCTAGCCCATACCTTCCCACCTTTCCGATGTGGAGATAATAGAAATGCAAAAGTCTGTGCAGGTTAATCTCTGCAAGCAAACCCCTGAGGTATGAAGAAGGGAGGAGAATTGGGGGGAGGTGAAAGGGAAAACAGTTCTTTCATTCACAAAAAACATAATAGATTGTTAGAACTGAAAGGACCTTAAAGATCATTCCATACCAACTCTTTCAATTTACCCGGAGATGGATGCTTAGAAAGTCAAAAGGGAGCATTTGCTGCAATCCTACACACGGTATTTATAATACATATTTAAATGACTTTTCTCACAAAACTTGGCTAATAAATAAAGTCTTAAAAATTGAGAAAAAAATTTTTTGGTATTTTATCACTAAATTACTATCTCAACCCCAATCTTTAAAAAAAAGTTTTATGTACCATTTTATATATTATGGTTGTTAATAAATTAATTTATGTATTATAGTTGTTTTATTTAGTTGCTTATGATATTTATTTATTATATTTGTTATATTTATTTAGCTAATTTCAAAATCACCTTTAGTTTGCTTGTTGCAGAGATCCTTCAGGAATGCTTTACCAGCCCCTTATCAAGAGAGCCATGAAGTAGGCCTCCCCAAGGCAGGCAGTAAGGGGGAGCCTTGTCTAGAGAATTTTAAAACTGCAATAAAACTAGGAGTTGATCTACTTTTTATGGTCACCATTCTCTGCAATTCTAAACAATGTAAATGATAAAATTGTCCTCCCTGAAAAAATCTTTTGTTGGCCTAAATTCTAAGCAATTGCTGCTGTTATTGTTGAGTTTTAATATATAAGTAAGTTTCAAGTTAGCACATTTTCATTACATTTTCTTCAATAAACATTGTATTCTACCTAGAAATGAATTCAGAGAACTCCCTATTATCCAACTTGCCTTTGATACACATGGACTCAGCCCCACACATTTCTTTTAATGCTAAATCCTCCAGCCCCTGTCGTACTTCATGTCTGCATTTAAAATTTTGATGTGTAATAAATAATGATGAAGAAACAGAACTCAAGTTACTTCAGTTATTCCAGTCTGTGTGACCATTTGTTTTTAGTTGTGTGGCACTTTTGTTTACCTGCAAATTTTAGTTTATATGCAAAATATTTCATTGACTTTGAATGCTATCTGTAAAAGAGAAATTTATTTTTTAATTGTTAATTGCTTTAAAACCAAAAGTGAATCAAGAAAATATCAGTGGTATTTAGCAGGTACCTAAATAAGTAACTTCTGCTAAAGTTGTGGTTTTATTAAAGTATACTTACTAGTTATGGAATTTTTTTAATGTTTATTTATTTTTGTTTTTTTAAATTTTTTAAAAATGTTTATTTATTTTTGAGACAGAGAGAGACAGAGCATGAATGGGGGAGGGTCAGAGAGAGAGGGAGACACAGAATCTGAAGCAGGCTCCAGGCTCTGAGCTGTCAGCACAGAGCCTGACACGGGGCTCGAACTCACAAACCATGAGATCATGACCTGAGCCTAAGTCGGACGCTTAACAGAATTAGCCACCCACGCACCCCTACTTTTTTCTTTTTTTAAAAATGAGTGTGCACAGATCAATTTTCACAGTCATTGATACATTGGCAATGTTTGCAAAAAATACCACCATAGGAAGCCACAGCTAGAAATGAGTAAAGGAGGCTAAGAGATTCTTTAAGAACTCTTAGAAGATAACATTTTAAAGAAATTTGGCTAATCTAAGGAAGAATTTGAGAGAGGATGGGTTTTCTGCTGTATTGAGGACTTGGATCAAAGAAATACTGTTTTGTTAATGTTATCATGCCTCTGCTTTTATCCCAGGTTGGTATGTCTTGGGACAATGTCAATTATAGTTATAAAGTTATCTTCTCTTGCTAAAAAAAGATCTAGAGAGACCATTATCTTAGAAAGCAGAAGGCTTTCCCCCACCTTCCCTACTTCCTGCTGTCAGAAGGATTTGCTGGGGAAAGCATATATACACTCAGTAGGTAAATCCAATCCTTCTCGCATAGGCATAGAGCCTGCAAAATGCTAAGGGGTTCTCTCTTTCTTAAAAGGCCAGAATTCCTTATGTCTGATACCAGGCTCTCTCATTATATCCATCATATATATTTTGCTAGTATCTTTGCAAACATTTTCAACATCTCATGGTTCTATGAGGGTAAGGCCCATATAAAGTTAATTCATATGGTGGCCTAGTCTTAGCAAAAACAAACAAAAAACTATAGTTGAGTCTCCAAAAATAATTGAACATCAGTTAATATCTTTTTGCAGATTTTTTAAGGAAAATGACTCTGGGGTTGGGAATTTATTAATAACACTTGGTAAATGTATTAAATCTTTCTCTGTATAATTCTCTCTCTGTTTCTCACATATTTGGCAGATACTCCCCAAATCTCTCATATCTTCTGTCTGCAAACTTCCCCAATTTCTTCCCAAATGCAGGACATGCTCACTTTGGTCCCATCTTCCCTTCCTCTGTCATCTTCCAGAGGTATTCACTTCAGGTAGCTATAAACTCTGCCCTTCCCTGTCAAGTTGCTACAGTGCTCTCCTTATTCAAAACCCCAAATCTGCACAAGATTCTTGTTGGCCACAAAAGGAAATCTGCTTTACAGACAGAAGGGGAGAAGTGATGTGAGTTCCTGTATGTTAACATCCTTATCTGTTCAAGAACTTCCCCAAAGATTTTCTGTCAAGTATAAACCTGTCTGTGACCAAGTAGTTGATTCAAATTCTGGTGTGACTGAGGAAAGAATCTTCCAGCATTTGAAGACAAGGGAAGCCAAATCTAATGGTGATTTGCATTTAGCAATTGAAGACCACCAAGAAGGGAAATTTTTACTTTTCCATTTTTGGTGTGTTGTAACTTGTTCTCGTTAATACTTTTTTTTTTTACATTGAAAAAAAATTTTTTTTGAGACAGAACATGAGCAGGGGAGGGTCAGAGAGAGAGGGAGACACAGAATCTGAAGCAGGCTCCAGGCTCTGAGCTGTCAGCACAGAGGACAACGCGGGGCTCAAACTCATGGACTGTGAGATCATGACCTGAGCTGAAGTCGGAAGCTTAACTGACTGAGCCACCCAGGCACCCCTACTTTTTTCTTTTTTTTAAAATTTATTTATTTATTTTTTAGAGAGAGAGAGCAGGAGCGCACAAGCAGGGGATGGGCAGAGAGAGAGAGAGGGAGACACAGAATTTGAAGCAGCCTCCAGGCTCTGAGCTGTCAGCTCAGAGCCCTATGCAGGGCTTGAACCCACAAACCTAAGCTGAAATCAAGAGTTGGATACTCAACCAACTGACCTACCCTGGAGCCCCCGCATTAATACTTTTTGAATACGGATGAGAAAGAACGAAAAATAAGAATAGTATATGCAAGAAATCTGCAAGTTTCCTTATTAATTCTATGCCATTCTTTAGATGTTACATGGCCTTGTGAAAAAGCATAGACTTCAGAGGTACGGATTTATACTTACACTTCAATTCCAGATCAATCACTTTCTAGCTGAGTATAACTTATAATGCAACAGTTATTATCAGGAAAGGAAGGAAGAAAAGAAAAGGAAGTATTGCTTTTTGTAAATGGAGACAATAGCTACTTTGCAAGATTATTGTGAAGACTAAATGAAGTAATTTTTGGAAAATGCTAAGTGTAGCATTATACTTATATAAGTATATTTATATACCATAATTATATATAATTATATGTAATAATAATTATTACTATTATTGCTTTTTGTTTTACTGGAGTTGGATGGCTTCTGCTTAAATCTCTTCTGTTTCTAATGTTCTAAAGTTAGCCTCAGTACTGTTTTATGATATCTTTACTTAAAAAAAAATCTAGAATACCCAACAAATAACAGTAATATGCAAACATCTGAGTAAAAAAACTTTTCATATCTCAGTGATTGGTGGCAATAATCAAGAAATTGAATAATCTCTTGTAGATAACCATATGTGACCTTCACTTTACCTATAATTTATATATTCCCACCTGCTCCTCCCTAGTCTCCTCTTCATGACCACCAAGGAGAGCTAGAGGACCTTAGAGGAAGCTCAGAATAGTACTGCCTTGATTTTGGCAACATGCATATTGTTTCTGCAGCTAACTCAGCATGCTTGAGATCATTTTAACAGCATAGTGTTATCATGTGGTTTCAGTAGAAAAAGTCCCTATGTAAAAATAGCACCTTCTTCCTCAGCATGTCTGCTCCCTTTAATGAAAATAAGACTTTAGCTTAGACTGAGCCAATGCAGCTATCAAGGAGTGAGCTAAAATCTCATCTGCTCCAAACACTGTTAGCCAAATTCACTAACGATGATACTTCTAGCCATTGACAATCAGAAAGACAATGTAGTAAGAGGCATGAACAATACAGGATACTTCATATCTAATACACAATACTTAGACATCAATTTCCTAGAATATGGTCAATGAGAAGCATCACAATTGCTCTACAAGAATATTTACAGCAGTATACACAAATGAAATAGAAAAAAAAAGAATCAGTAACTCTCACAAATTCTTATGCAATCCAATTAAAAAAAAGAAGAAGAAGGGGATAAGTTAATAGAATTCAAGCCATATGGTAAGCTAGTAGCTTGCTGCTTCTTGGAGAATGGGGTTTCATTCATTCTTATCAGTCTGCACTCTATCACACCATGTTCCAGTTTGGCCTTCGGAAACTTCTGTATGCATTATTGATATGAAAAAAAACACACAGAAAAAGTAGCTTTATTTTACTTTTAAGGAAAGACACAATTGTACTTATAAAAGTTATCCTGAAAAACATAGTTTTAGAAACTATTCTTGGGCCATCAGTGTCCTCTCCTATTATCTTCAGAATCTGTTCAAGCCTGATGACTTGAGTAATTATGCTTATCCAAGTTCCGTCAGAAGAGCAATGTCAGAGTAGTAGGTACAGCTACAAACATATTCAGTTCCACGCCTGGTATATCAATAAGAGTTCAGTCAAGGAATCTGGCACAAGAAACAACCAGAAGTATGTCCATCTTATGGGTACTTTGACTGAGCAAAATTTACTCACAGAACAAGAGAAATGTTACCAGGAATTTAGTCTGGGTCCTAGAAGTCTCTGAGATCTTTTTTTAGAGGCAAAAGGGAGAAAGGGAGAACTGCTATTTTATTTTATAATCCATTTCCCCCAGAAACCAGACCTTTTAAAAAAATTTTTTTCATGTTTATTTATTTTGACAGAAAGAGAGAGAGTGGGGGAGGGGCAGAGAGAGAGGAAGAGAATCCCAAGCAGGCGCCCCTAAGCCAGACCTTTCTTAAGGGAAGATTATTTCTATTTTGCAAACCCTAAGATACTTTTAGCAGAAACTTTCTGAAAGTCATTTGAGGCTGTCAGACACCTCTTTTATTTTTTTACAACAGAGATTTCTACAGCCTCACTTTCTTTGGTGTAACTGAAACCTTCACTGGGGTATCAGTGGCTGTCTGCAGTCCTACCTGTGCAGATTCCATATCTGCATCTGACCAGCCCCTCCTTTATCTATTATTTTAAAGCAATCCTAGAAGATGTTCACCTCTGTCAATTAAGACAGACAACAATGCCTTGCACACAGTAGGCATTCAAAAAATGTTACTTAGCCCCATGCTGCCTCCCTCCACTATCCCCAGTCCCTTTTACCTGAAGGAAAATCTAGAATCAAATGACCTACTGGTTGCCTTCTTTGTTTGTATTCAAAATAGATTTCAGAAGAACTATAGATAAAACATATGGGTGGAAATATTCAGTGGGCCATTTTAAAATTGAACCAAATTTAAGAATAAATTTAGGAACTGGGGATATAAATTATGAAATCATCTACCTAGATTTGTAATGAAGCCATGGAAGTAAATAGGTTTACCAAGAGAATGTATGAAAGAGAAGGTGAAGACAGGCAAACCCTACTTTTAATCATAGAGGGATGCCTGGGTGGCTCAGTTGGTTGAGCATCCAACTTCAGCTCAGGTCATAATCTCACAGCTTGTGAGTTCAAGCCCCACATCGGGCTCTGTGCTGACAGCTCAGAGCCTGGAGCCTGCTTCTGATTCTGTGTCTCCCTCTCTCTCTGCCCTCTCCCTCTCATGTTCTGTCTCTGTTTCTCTCTCTCTTTCTCTCTCTCTCAAAAATAAATAAATGTTAAAAAAAAATTTGTATTCATGGAAGGAATAACAGAACTCTGGAAAAAAAATTGACAAAGCAGTCAATAACTAGGAAAAAAATGAAAATGAATATTTACTTGTAACAGAAGCTATAAGAAGTGAGTTTCAAAAAGATTAATTGTGGGAGCTCCTGGCTGGCTCAGTCAATAGAGTATAAGATGCTTGATCTCAAGGTTGTGAGTTTAAGCCCCACGTTCAGTGTAGAGATTACTTGGAAAATTTTTTTTTAATTTTTAAAAAAGTTACTTTAACAAAAGATTAATTATATTAAAAACTAAAATGTTGGGGCACCTGTGTGGCTCAGTCGGTTAAACATCTGACTTCAGCTCAGGACATGATCTCGTGTTCATGGGTTCAAGCCCCACGTTGGGCTTGTGCTGACAGCTCAGGACGTGGAGACTGCTTTGGATTCTGTGTCTTCTCTCTCTCTCTCTGCCCCTCCGCTGCTCATGGTCTGTCTCTCAAAAAATAAAATAAAATGTTAAAAAAACCCTAAAATGTTTAAGGAAGATAGGAAGACATCACTGATGATTAGGAAGTAGCTAGTTAACCTAATTACTAGAATTACGGCAAGAACCATTTTACAAGAGGGTTCGATGGTACAAGAACCATTTTACAAGAGGTGAGCTGGGTGGCTCACTCAGTTGAGCATCTGACTTCAGCTCAGGTCCCTATCTCATGATTCATGAGTTTGAGACTCACATTAGGCTCACTGCTGTCAGCGCAGAGCATGCTTCACATCCTCTGTCTCCCTCTGTCTCTGCCCCTCCCCTACTCACTCTCTCTCTCTCTCTCTCTCTCTCTCTGTCAAAAATAAACATTAAAAAAAAACTAACAAGAACTGAGAAGTGAATGCAGGAAAAGAAAGTAGAGGTAATAAGAAAAGCTACTCTACCAAGATGGTGGTAGGAAGAAGAACACTTGATTTGGCCTCTGGTACATTAGCAGATATAACACAAATACAGGCTTAAAAAGTGCTTGCATAATGGGGTCACTTGCTCTTGTCCACCATGTTAAAAAGCCTGGGCTTTTCTGCTAGAGGATGAGATGACATGGTTAGAGACAGCTGGGGCCCCAAACATGTGAGTCCAGCCACAAAAGAACCTGCAGAGACTAGGAAAATTGTCTAGTATGCCACAAAATGGTAAGAGACAAGTACAGTTGTAAGCAACTATATTTTGGAATGGTTTGTTACACAGCAACAACTACATAATACAATAGGATTCCTTCCTTTTGAACTTATTTTCTAACTTATTTCTGAATAATATGAGACTCTTAGAGTGTTGACATCATCTTAGAAAATAAAGAACAACAAAACTTGCAAATATCAATCATGTTCTATCTGGTGATCAGACACCAAAAATCATAAGCATCCAGAATACAGCTCTGAACTTAGGTAAGCACCAATGTAAAAGATACTCAAACATAATGCAGTGAAGAAATGGGCAGAAGACATGAATAGACACTTCTCTAAAGAAGACATCCAGATGGCCAACAGGCACATGAAAAGATGCTCAACATCACTCCTCATCAGGGAAATACAAATCAAAACCACACTCAGATATCACCTCACGCCAGTCAGAGTGGTCAAAATGAACAAATCAGGAGACTATAGATGCTGGAGAGGATGTGGAGAAATGGGAACCCTCTTGCACTGTTGGTGGGAATGTAAACTGGTGCAGACACTCAGGAAAACAGTGTGGAGGTTCCTCAAAAAATTAAAAATAGATCTATCCTATGACCCAGCAATAGCACTGCTAGGAATTTACCCAACGGATACAGGATGTTTATAGCAGCACTTTCAACAGTAGCCAAATTATGGAAAGAGCCTAAATGTCCATCAACTGACAAATGGATAAAGATGTGGTTTAAATATACAATGGAATACTACTTGGCAATGAGAAAGAATGACATCTGGCCATTTGTAGCAACGTGGATAGAACTGGAGAGTATTATGCTAAGTGAAACAAGTCAGGCAGAGAAAGACAGATACCATATGTTTTCACTCATATGTGGATTCTCAGAAAGTTAACAGAAGACCATAGGGGAGGGAAAGGGGGGGGGAAAGTTACATTGAGGGAAGGAGACAAACCATAAGATACTCTTAAATACTGAGAACAAACTGAGGGTTGATGCGGGTTGGGGGAAAATGGGTGATGGGCATTGAGGAGGGCACCTGTTGGGATGAGCACTGGGTGTTGTATGGAAACCAGTTTGACAATAAATTATATTTAAAAAATTAATAAATAAATAAAGGTTCAACCTTTATTATTTGAGAAACTGTAAAAAAAAATTAAAATAGCATATATGCTGTGAGTTACTTAAAAAAAAAAGATACTCAAACAACAAGGAAATTCTCCACCATAAAGTCTGTGTGATTTATTTATGTCATAATCACAGGTCATCTCTAAGCCTTTATATTATAACCTGCTGATTTATATAGAAAATTCTACATAAATATGGTGGCGAGTTTATAAAGATTAGTGATTTGATTTCCATAACTATTAGTTCATACAAAGGTTACAGATGATATATTGAGAGAATTATTGGGTTGAAGCAGGAAGACTAGAAACCGGTACATATGTGGGACATGGGCTGCAGAGCAGAAGCCACCATAGTGGTCATAGGCAGCACCTCTGGGTTCAGCAAAGATTGCAGTAGGACACTGTATATTTCACCAAACCCTGAGGATATCTTGTTCGGAGTCATTAAGATATGTTAAATGATGTTCAACGTATTCTGTTTAATGAGGCCAAGAATGGAATCCATTTTATTATAATTTCCATAAAATAGCTTAATTTTTAAAAAGCTTGGTCCTTAAAGGGTGTAAGCTTCAATTCACTGGAAAACTCACTTCTTTGTGACACCTCATTTTCTGATGATACAGATTGGCAAGGTATTAATTTAGACATATTCATTTGGCATTATAATGGACCCTAAGACTATAACATAACAATTACTTCCAGAGACAGAAAGGAAGCATTGTCCAGCAAATGAAGAGTAGAACAGTACTTTGTTCAAATTAGGAAACTGACATTGATGTGATTTCTTCATGGTTTTTCTTTTAAACAACCATTAGCATTCTGCGGCCTCCACGGTTTTTAGTTCATATTTCCCTGATGCCAGATATTACTATTAACCACTTTGCCCTTTTACTTAGCAAGTACCTCAGTGGCCCTTGGTCCTGTTCAGCAATTCAGGCTTTGGATCAACCTCTATAAAGAGTCCCTCTTTAGCAAGGCTACATCTTGAATTCCCAATCCTCCTCCATCTTTACTGTTATTTCCTAAACATGGAATAATTACTGTCATCACAGTTCTTATCACTAAAAACATTCATTGTGGGCCTAACAGTTCCTATGTAGGACACAATTAGTGCTTCCTCAGTCCTTTTTTCCCACCTTGTCTATTATACCATCCGTTAGGTCTAATTTTGGAGCCAAATTCCCATACCCAGGGTAAAGCAGCCATCCACCTTATTCTCCAATACAAGGGTCATTGAACTAAGCTTTAGGCTTATGGAATACAAAATTCTCTAGGTGCTTTAAGTTTCCAAATTTCTCAATTTTCCTACTTGTTCTGATACCTTCCAAACACTAGCTCTGCTGTTGGGATTTTGTCTTGGATAAAAGTGTTTCTAAACGCAACATGGAATTTATTTTTTAAGTGTATTTATTTTGAGAGGGAAAAAGAGAGAGAGAGAGAAAGGCAGAGAGAAAGGGAGAGAGAGAATCCCAAGCAGGCTTCACTCTGCCAGTCCAGAGCCCGACTCGGAGCTTGAACCTACCAACCGTGAGATCATGACCTCAACCAAAACCAAGAGTCCAACACCCAACTGACTGAGCCCCCAGGAGCCTCTGCAATGTGGGATATTTTTTAAAAGCACAGGCTTTGGTGGGGATTCTCTCTCTCTCTCTCTCTCTCTCTCTCTCTGCCCCTCCCCTGTTCTCTCTCTCTCTTTCTCTCAAAATAAATAAAATAGGGGCACCTGGGTGGCTCAGTTGGCTGAGCATCCAACTCTTCATTTTGGCTCAGGTCATGATCTCATGGTTTGTAAGCCGAGCCCCACATTGGGCTCTGTGCTGACAGTGCAGAATCTGCTTGGGACTCTCTCTCTTCCTCTCTCTCTGCCCCTCCACCTGCTTGTGCTCAATCCCATGTGTGTTTTCTTTCTCTCTCTCTCTCTCAATATAAATAACTAAACACTAAAACATATATAAATAAATACAAAAATAGATAATTTTTTTTTAAAAAAAAGCACAGACTGGTGTAAGACTTGAGTTCTTATCTTGGTTCTGTCCCATGTCAGTTACATGACATTTGAAAATTGTTTTACTTCTCTGAGCCTCAGTATATTTATCTTTGTAAGGAAGTCACTGCAATGATATTAAATAATTCATGTATGTAAAGCACCCAATATGGGTCCTGACACAAAGGAGATACATAATAAACATTGAGCTCTTTCATTTTCTCTTCCCTTCATAATTAATCTATGTCTCATTTAGGCCATTACCCTTTGGATTTTGCTTCCTTTTAACTAAGGACATGAATGACAAAATTTTCTAATCATTTTTATGAACTTTCAGCTTCTCACCAAGTATATAGTAATATGGGAGGGCTAGGTTGACAAAAGCTATAAGCTGCTTTTTCATTATGAATGGGCTTGTATTTGAGATCATGTCTCCCAAACTTTCTTTCTATATACATGCTTCCCACTTGTCATGTCTTCTTCCCCTCTAAACACCCCAAATCCAAGAACAGTGGGCGCACTTGTAGGAAAAACCATTTTATTTTTCTCCCAACATTCAAAAGCTTTGGCTTCCAAAATGGGAATTTCTCCTCTGTAGAATGAATAATAAATGTTACTTCTGTTCTTGTAATTCCCTCATTTCCCCCCAAGGAATGTGAAGATACTAATCTGATTGGTGATAATAGGAAATAATTGAGCCAGCTTAGCTCCTCTGGGCTTTCTCTTTAGAGCTGCCTGACTGCAAGACAAACTACCCCTCTCCTGTAGCTTCCATGTAGTATCCCACATGGTCTGGAGGACCACAGAGTGAGAAGCAGATCCCCACTCTCCTTTCAACTACCTGGCTGTGTGCTCTGCAGATCAAATGTGCTCCTTACATGGGTCCCCAAGTATAGACTTGAGGTAAAGGAGTAAAAGACCTGATTTCAGCCATGGTTCTGTTCTCCAATCCAGCTTTTCTCAACAAAAAAGAGGATACTTGGATCTTAATGAACTCTTATGACTATTTCTCATTTGGCATGTCAGAGATCTCAACAGCAACCTACTAGTGTGAACAGGATTTAGTATAATCTCATATCTTCTATTTCTTCTCACTAACACATAATTATTGTAGGCACACTGTCAGAGGAGAACTATATACCATAAACTACCTGCAGTCCAACCTCCCTCATTTTATAGATAAGGAAAATGAGGCTCAGAGAGATTGAGTCACTCAGGCTTGCATGAGTAGTCATTGGCAGAACTAGGGCTTGGAACCCAGGTGTTATGATTCCTGACCCAGTTCCTTTGCCAAACATCATGTTGCCTCTTCTTAGCAAAGTATAATTCAAAGCAGGTCTCTGCTGGTGGACAAAATTCTCTGGACCCTCACATCAGTTTCAGACTCTCACCTCCTAGGTTTCCATCTTGTGTTCAGCCTGGATCCAATTATTATTAGCTTCTAGTCCTCTTACCCACCTGGCTATGAAGGATTGTGTACATCAGAAATCTGGGTACCCCCAACACATCTCCAGGCCCCAGGAGAACTGAAGAATCAGAGGTATATTTCCTGAAGCAAACCACTTAATTTGCAAGTAGCTTTTGTGTACACATTGCAGGAACTTTAGAGCATCAACATCTTTTCCATGGCTAAGCTTTATGCAGTTGTCTTATTCTTCCTTTTCCTCAATATTTAACATCATAGATTTAGAGCTCCCTAGATGTTCAAAGTGCTGTGGCAATGATATTTCACATCAGTATACAATTTTGTCTAATGACAAAATGAGGCAGGATTCTCCTAAGAAATACATTTAACACATATACACAAGGTAATGGGTATAACCATTGTTGAATTCCCCAGCTATATATACACTATAAGTCTAAAATCATGCATTTTCTAACTACCCCAACAAAGGCAGAGCAGATAGAGTCCCTGGGAAATGCACTGCTTGTGTAACTCACAGATAGATTGTATCTCCACTTTCAGCTCCTGACAATTTATACTTGATGCCAGTTTATTAGGCAGCATCAACAGCAGCTGGGGCCCCTGCTGTCTGAAGGGGAGGGAAGACCCAAGGAGTGAGCAGGATGGGTGACTGGTCTCTAGGAAGCCCAGGTGATAGAGACTGTCCGAGTGTATGTATGGGCATGTATGTGTTTGGTACTGGGAAGAACATAATGGTGATGTATGAAGAGGTGATCTACACTCCCCTTATGCCCTGGCTTCCTGGAAGCTCTTAATTGGCAACAGTCGCCTTCCAAAGAGAAATGGCTGCTATAGTCACAGTGCAGGGAGACTCCAGGGCAGATCCTCCAGGCCATCAACCTGAATGACTGATGCTTTAATTATCCTAATGAGAGATTTATTTCTTAATGTGGATGGTAGTTTTTGGAAATATTCATCCATTTTATTTGTTTGCCCATTATCATCCCCATCAGCTTAAGTAGTGAACTGGACAAATACTACCTTTCATAAAGGAATTACAAAGGGAGAAAAGCCACCACCCAATAAGCAAGGGAAAGGAGGAAAGTCCTTTTGTTCTGGAGATGTTGAGAATCAAGCAATTAGTCATGAGTGCTCTGATTTGACCTTCTGGGAAAAATCCAAGAGGAAGGAGCAATGAGATAGATTTCAGGAGAAATCCAAAAGTGGAGAGTTTGTACCCCTCCCTTCAGATAAGGAATGTATTATTTGCTTACTCATGGGTGGGCAAACTGTATCTCTAACTCCAACTCCTAAAGGAGACCCCCATGCAAAGTGCTCCACTCTGACCAGGAAGCTGAGCAGAGTAAAAATGGTGGCACAGCACAGCTGATTGGAGAGAGCTACATTAGTATTTCCAAGCTTCCTTTAGCAGTCTGTAGCACCCAAAGTGTCCAGGATTTCCCACTAGCTCTGGGGCTGCAATGTGGATCATGGGGCCAACTGAAGTGTTTAGCAGGGGATTACTATTTTAGAGGTTCAGTGGCCCTGGGGCAAAGGACTGTAGGGCACACCCCCCAGGTTCGTCTTAAGTGTAGAGCCCACCCTTGAATGATGGAAAGTGCTGACTGACATTAATAGTCAAGTTCAGGATTCACAGAGCCAATGCCTCAGGCCCTGATCAAGTCTGCCTGCCAAAGCTGCTATCATTTCCCCTCATACCTGTATCTACAAACACATGGAGTCTGTTTTCCTTCGCCTTGAATCTGGTTGACACTGCACTTTGTCTTGACCAGTTGATTGTAGCTGAAGTGGTACATGTAAGAGGCCCTACTCTGGCAGCTTTTGCTTTTGTTCTCTTGGAAGCCAGTTGCCTTGCTGTAAAGAAACTCAGGCCACACTTCTGAATGATGAGGCAAAAGACTGTGGAGGATAAAGATCATCTTGGACATTCCAGTCCCAGCCAATCTCTCAGCTGAATACAGCCACGTGAATGACCTCTGCTACACCATGTCCACAGACTCCTGAAAAGTAATTGTTAGTTTAATGGTTAAAACATTGTTGGTTCAAACCACTAAACTTTTGAGACAGTTTGTTACACATCATAAGATAACTGTAACAGACGCAATTCACAAGTCACAGATTTAATCAGTAGCATCCAGTCTGGCCAGAAACAAGCTGGGTCTAACACTTTGTAGTCAAAACCAGCAATGATTCAGAGGAGAGATAACCCTCGGGTGTGAGGCCTTCTCTACTACCATTTGAGGAAGGAATAGTAAGAGGGAGAGAAACAACTTGGGAAAGGTGATATGGTAGGTGGAACAATGGCCCCCTGTGAAAAATTACATTACATGGCAAGGGGGAATTAAGATTGTGGATGGAATTAAGACTGCTTTAAGACCAATTGATCTTAAAGTAGGGAGATTATACTGGATTATCTGGACAGACTCAGTGTGATCAGAATCCTTAAATGTGGAAGAGGGAGAACAGTCAGATCAGAGGAAAGAGACATAAGAAGAACTCCATCAGCTGTTGCAGGCTTTGAAGAAGGAAGAATAGGACCATAACCCAAGGAATACAGGCAGTCTGTAGAAGCTGGAAAGTACACGGAAAGGGATTTTCCCCTCAATCCTCCAGAAAGGAAACAGCTCTGTGGACACCTTGATGTTAGCCTAATGAGACCCATTTAGGACTTCTGAGCTTTAAAACTGCAAGATAATAAATTCATGTTGTTTTAAGTCGCTAAATTCATGTTCATTTTTTTATAGCAGCAACAGAAAACTAATACAGGTGGTAAATTGTAAGTAATTGCTCAAAATAAGACTATCTGAAGCTGGAAGAGACTGGAGATGGCTTTAAATGGCAATTTTCAGATTTTTTTCCCCCCTCACATCACCCAGTGTGAAAAAGGCTGGAGAAATAAGATTAGATCATTTATGGAAAACAAAAAAGCTACCTCTTGGTTTTCCACACTCCTGAATATACTGAGTTAAATTTGAAACCTTGTACCTTTCTTCTGAGGCTTCATTTTCTGTTAAAACCAACTGCCCTTGGAAGAGTCACACATTAAACTTTCCAGAATGAATGAGTTTATCTGATTGCTTCTGAAAACAGGAGTTGGGTGAGGGGAGGATGGAAGAGATACAGTCAAGGCTTGAGCACCTAGATTTCTTGGCAGGGAGGAGGATGTAGGAGGGCAGGCTGGTTTTGACTCCCAGGCGTGGCAGACACCCCCTGAACATACTGCAGTCCTTGAGCAAAGCTGTTATCAGTCCATTCAACATTGCACTTTACGAACAGTCTCAGAGGTGCCATAAACTCTGCATCGTGTGGCACTGAGTGCAGGTAGGAGTTCATTATGCCCAACAGCGAGACCAATCGCTTCATGTTACTCAGGGCTTTCACATGTACACTGCTTCTTTCTGCTGCATTTTAGATACCCGTGGTTCTAGTTCTGTAACTGCAGTCCCACATTTCATCATTGGTCTTCGACCGTCCAAAGTAAAGTCTTTTTGAATCAAAAGTTATTTTCAATTTTTATTTTATTATTATTTTTTAATTTTTTTAACGTTTGATTTATATTTGAGAGAGAGCATGAGCGGCGAAGGGGCAGAGAGAGATGGAGACAGAATCAGAAGCAGGCTCCAGGCTCCCAGCTGTCAGCACAGAGCCCAACGCAGGGCTCGAACTCACAAGCTGTGAGATCATGACCTGAGCTGACATCTGACACTTAACCGACTGAGCCACCCAGGCGCCCCTATTTTCAATTTTTAAAATAAATTTTTCTGTCACCATCATCAATTAGTATTCATTGCTCTTGAAATGACTGTAAACAATATAACGTTAGACAAAACACTAACTACTGAGTTACTGAGTAACTACAAAACACTTACTACTGAGTAAGTAGTACTGAAACACCACATTCTAAGCATGCCCCACACTGCTGTAACAATCGCCAGTGATTTATCATCTCAAGGATACATATCTATGTCTCTTTGGTACTTTCTGGGCAGCTACCACAGATCCCTTGAATGCTCTGGAGTTCACCCTTAATTTAAATGAGGTTAAAGTCACTCTAACGCTGTGATTCTTAGAGGTTACTTACTCTCTCTGTAACCTCTATGTCCATATAAGAAAAAAGACAGCAGTGGAAATAATAATGCTCGCATCTTAGGGTCGATGTGATGATTAAGTAACTTAATTCACACAAAACACTTAATTCTAGGTAGAAACTAAAGACTTGATGAATGCTAGTCCCTTTTTATACAGAAGTCAAAAGTTGAGAAATCAATACTTTTGCCAAATCACAAATATTTTTTCTCATGTATTGCCCACTTTTAGTACACATAAGATAAATGTTTAACCCACTTTGCTCCCCTCATGTGAGGTTGGTGTCAGTGCCCACTTTTAGTACACATAAGATAAAATGTTTAGCCCACTTTGCTCCCCTCATGTGAGGTTGGTGTCAGTGCCCTCCACACCTAGAGTCCCTGGAAATATTTGAGAGGATAGTTGCTGTTTCCAGGTTTCCTTATCAGGCCTCCATTTCTGCTTCCCAGTCCCTGCCTTCCCCCATGTGGTTCCAATATCAAAATATTTAGTCCATCTGTCCCAGAAGGGTTTGGTCTTTCTCTTCATTTGTGCTTCTTGAAATAATATGCTCCTGAGGCACAGACTGTTCCTTCATCACTAAAAAAGGTCAAGCATTTATTAGTCTGTGTATAAACATGACAACAAAGGAGCCCTTGTAAAAATGGAATGTTCAGCTTGGATAGAACACAGAGGAGTTCCTCTTGAATCTGGCAAATTCCCTTGGATTTCATCTCCTTTAAATACACCATGTTAATGTCACTGTTTCTTTCTGGATTCTGGAGCTCTACTTATAAATCCTCATGAACCCTTTGAGGTACAAATTTCTTCATTTATAGAGCCTATAAGTGCAATTGTTTTTAATTCAAACTCATTAACTGTTTCTTCAGATATACTGATCCTAGTTCTATGAATAGATGGTATGCTTTCCTGTGTATCACACAACCGCTTATCACAAAAAGGGGAAATGACCTTTCTTTGCCCACCAGCAGCCACTTCATACAGATGCTATTCCCATCCTTTTTGGTGGCAACTCATGGAAGACCAACCTCTGATTCACTTTCCTCTTTAGATGTCCTCTTCAGATGACAGTAACCCAATACAGAACTCTCTCTATCATCTTGGTTTTCATGTCCATCGTGGCAGCCAAGCACTATCTACATTAGCCTGTTCCCTTTCTTGAACTCCAGTCCTTGCAGACAACATATATTATTATCTCTTTGTAAAACATACCCTCTGGTTCAGTGATATGCATAATCTGGGTTCTCAAATGGTTTCAGATTTCCATATTATCTCTTTATAAACTGTTATTGGTACTGTTCTTTACAGAAAAGTCTATTGCTTTCCTTACCAAAGGACTGAAGAAGATATGGATTCCATAATGAGGCATTTTCTAAACCAGTCAGTCTCAGGTAAATCCTGTCTTGGAAAATGGTGATCATGTTCCATGTCCCTTTAAAACTAGTGGAGTAAAAACATCCACCTCTTACTGAAGAGCTCAGATTTTATGTTTCTGGTGAGGATGCAGGAATATAAGGCTCATTAAAACCAGTTTGATCAATCTGTTTCCTCTTCTGCTGAAGTTATCTCAGTATGAGAACATGCTACGTGAACAATAGAGTTGCTAATCTCTTCCTGCCCCCTTCTCCCCAACCCCCTTCCTCATCCTGCTTTTTCCCTTCTCCTCTTTTTCTCTCCCCTTTTTCTTCTTAACTTGACTTGCATTTTTGTCCAGGGCTGGCCAAGAAAGCAATAAGACTTGGAAAAGGATCCACAATATACTGGCTCACTAAATACTTGTTTTACTGCTATGAATTTCTCTGGTGTATGGCAGGAAATCACGTGACTGTACTTTTTCAACTTAATGTCAACTTGTATTATTTTGTAACTACATAAGTGAATGTCAGCCCTGAAATTTAGGGGCCTACCCTTCTCACAGGAAGTACAAAGTACATTTCATTCAAGTAAATGAAACAAACATCTGCTTTCAAGGGCTGGTCCCAACTTACTTTTCTAGTTTCTTCTTCTAACATATTCATCACTTTCCTAACACACACACACACACACACACACACACACACACACACACACACACAGCTATTAGCACATAATATTATTCCCTTTCCTTAAAGCTTAGGACAATTTAATACTTTACCTGTTTTTGGAATACCACCCTTCCCACTATCCCATTTTTACTGAAAAATTTTCTACTTGCTTTTAAGGCCGAGCTTGCTGCTGCCTCTTCTTGAAGTCTTCACTCAGTATCACTCTCTCCCTCCTCCTTACACTTACAGTGTTTTACTTCTCTTTTTTTAATGTTTATTTATTTTTTATTTTTGAGAGAGAGAGAGAGAGAGAGAGAGCGTGAGTAGGGAAGGGACAGAGAGAGAGGGAGACACAGAATCTAAAGCAGGTTCCAGGCTTCAGATGTCGTGGGGGTTGAACCCACAAACCTTGAGATCATGACCTAAGCTGGAGTTGGAGGCTCAACCAACTGAGACACCCAGGCACCCCTCACAGTGTTTTACTTCCTAAATGCACTCTTGCTTTCCCTTTGTTTGCCATTTTTTGTTTGCTCCTCTTATTCTCCCCCTACAATGCAACTTCCTTCATGGTAGGAAATGTCTCTGTATACTACAATCTAGCATAATGGCTACCATAATATAAGCAATGGAATGTTTCATGTCTTAGTTTACTCTTTGTTAAGCTCTGGGAGAATGGTTTTCAAATTCCAGGCATTGCGGGGGAGAGACAGAGAGTATCTACCAATCAAGATATAGGATGCACAGTAGAAGGTTAAGGTGAATGTATATCCTGACATAGGTATCTGGTAGTCACTCGGATTCATAGGTCTGGGATTGAGAAGAGATCAAGACTAGATATAATGAGTTGGAAGTTACCAGTGTAGAGGTGAGAAGTAAAACCACAGGAGTGGGTGAGAGCACTGAAGAACTGAAGAGGATGGAGGATAAACCCCAAGGAAAGACAACATTTAAGGATGAATCAAGGACAGGGTCCAGCAGCAGACTCCAGGAAGGAATGGTTTTAGAAATAGGCAAAGAACAAGGGAGTGAGGTCATGGAAGCCGAGAGAGGAGTCAAATTCAAGAAGGAAGGAGTGGTGATTGAGCTCAAATGCTACAGAATAAGGGGTACAAGGTCAATGTAGGAATTTTATTTTAATTTTTTAAATGTTTATTTATTCATCTTGAGAGAGAGAAAGCGTAAGTTGGGGAGTGTCACAGAGAAGGAGAGACAGAATTCCAAGCAGTCTCCACACCATCAGAGCAGAGCCTTATGCAGGGTTCAAACTCACGAACTGTGAGATCATGACCTGAGCCGAGATCAAGAGTCAGACACTTAACTGACTGTGCCACCAAAGCACCCCTCAATATAAGAATTTTAAAGGAAGGAAGTGAAAATTTCTTTTGGAAGGTTCTTATTTTTAAGGATGAAACAAGTAGTTGATAATTAAAACCTAACAGGTCTAGTGTATGGGAACCAACCTCTCATTAAGACAATTACAGGGGCACCTGGGTGGCTGAGTTGGTTACACAGCCAACTTTTTGCTCAGGTCGTGATCTCAGGTTCATGTGTTCAGGCTCCACATCAGGCTCTGTGCTGACAGCTCAGCCTGGAGCCTGCTTTAGATTCTCTCTCTCTCTCTCTCTCTGCCCCTCCTCTGCTCATTCTCTCTCTCTCTCTCTCTCTCTCTCTCTCTCTCTCTCAAGAATAAATAAACATTTAAAAAAAAAAGGCAATTATAGACCTGGGGCCATTGGGTGGCTCAGTCAGTTAAGCATCCTGACTCTTGATCTGGCTCAGGTCATGCTCTCATGGTTGTGAGATCCAGCCTCGCCTGGGGCTATGTGCTGACAGTGAGAACCTGCTTGGGATCCTCTCCCTTCTCTCTCTCTACCCCTCCCCTGCAAGCACAAGCATGCACACACTTCTGTGTGTGTGTGTGTGCGCATGCTCTCCCTCTCTCTCTCTCTCTCAAAATAAATAAATAAACATTAAAAAAAGACAATTATAGACCTCATCAAGTATCATCAAGAAAACTATATTCCAATCTGAATTTCCTTGTTCCCATAAAAGGGATTACAGGAACATGACAGAAACTTTTCTCCACACCCTGTGACTACATTAGAGTCACTGAGGAACTCCAAGCCATATTCCCTCCCTAGATGATGAAACCCAATCTTGTTGTGGGTCACTGTGAGAGGGTTCTCAAGGAAAGCCTTTGAGGACATGAAGAAAATTATCTACCACCACTGAGCCTAAGGAGTAACAGAAGAGGGGCACTTAAAAGCAAAACATGCCTTGAGAGAAGTATCTAATTTATTACTATAATGATAATGGTTACCACAATTTAATTTATATTAATTTGTATTTATCTTATTTATATTAAAAGAAAATGTGGACTTCTTTCTGAAATGGATTAAATTAATATCAACACAAAAACAATAACATTTTTTTTCCTCATTTTACTTTTGGGGAGGAGAGGAGACCCATCTGTCTATTCTTTCATTCATTCTTACCTCCACATACCCATCCATCTCTCCATCCATCCATCTGTCTGTCTGTCTGTCCATGCAAATCACATTTTAAGGCCCTCTTATTTACTGGGCCTTATGCAAGTTCCCGGGTCTACAAAAGTGTAAAGACCAGATGTCAGATCTCAACATAATCACCATGTAGTATATAGGAATTTGATCTAAAATATCACTTAAAATTAAGCCAGGGATCAGGATATATATCATTTTTTAAAAATAAAACCAAAAGATACACTTCAGGCAGCATCTGTGTACTTCTTCAGTATACTAATGCTCCCTGACATTATTGCTATCACTGATAAATGTCAAAGGGGAGAGTGATATTTTTGGAGCTGATTTTTTTTACCCTCTTACAAAAATAGATTATAAACACATACGCATATGTCATAGAAAGAACTTAGGCTAATATTTTTATACAGGGACAAGCATTAGCATATTTTTAAAGTTCACAGTTACATTTCTGTTGTTGGTTATAATCATCTGTTAGCTTGAACTCCTTATTTTATGATAACTAACAAAATCTATTGATATGATGTAATCTGCTTAAATTTCACAAATGAGAATTTTAGTCAAAGAGTTTCTGAAGGAGGCTGTGTGATTCAATATTTTCATGCAACCAGCTTCATAAAGGCATAGTGTTAACTTAAACCAACAAATAATTATCCTTAATAACACAAAGCTATAATCGAACTCAATTCATGAATATTTCATTTTTAGGTAGTTCTTCCCTGTCCATGACATTAGTCTAAGTCAGTATTTAGTTATAATTTACATCAGGCATGTGCTTTGGGGAAAGACCATATATACACTAAGGCAAAGCACAAATGAGTCAAAAGTTATCCGGGCATCATGCTACTTTGCCATAGGTCCCTTTGCTCTTCTTGGAAGGCTGTAGGTGCCTCCAGTATTGGAAAAGGCATGAAAGTTAATCTGGATTGCTAGTCAGACAAGTGAAAGATATAACACTTTTCATAAAAGTCTCTGGAAAAAGTTAAGGTTTCTCTAACCTTAGACGTCCTACCCTCATTTAAAGCCCCTTGCTTAATATGTTGGCAGTTGGAATGCCATATCATACAACATACTATGCTTTCTTTAATTCAAGGAGACTGTTGGGGCACAGTGTCAAAACAGCAGGCACAAAGGCCACAGGAGCTTTCATTATTCTCACAGATGAGTCACAGATTGCATCACAGATTGCAGCCTGATGGGTAAAGACCAGTACTAGTGGAATACTGAAGTCACAAACTTCATTTTCCTACTCTACTCAAACAACATTAATTAGTCAGCTCTGCTGCTATAACAAACACCCCCAAATCTCAGTTACAACTACAAAGGCTTTTTCTGGGATCTGGAATAAAAAAGACATGTGCATTAAAATTAGCCTCATGTCTTCTTCATTCCAGATCCAGGCTGAAAGAGCCTTTGCCATTTTTGGACACGGCATTCTTAAGGCAAAGAAAAAATAGCAAGAGAGCTGCTGGAAACATACAATGGTTCTGTCTTAGTCAGTTCAGGCTGCTATAACAAAAATACCATAGAGTAGGTGGCCTACACCACAAATATTTAGGTTTCCCAATTCTGGAGGCTGGGAAGTCCAAGACCCAGATACCAACAGATGCAGTATCTAGTGAAGGCCCCCTTCCTGGCTTATAGGAAGTTCTCCCTGTATCCTCACAAGGCTGAGACACAGTTCATCTCTCTCATGTCTCTTCTTATAAGGGTACTGATCCCATTCATAAGGGCTCCACTCTCATGATATAATTGCCTCCTAAAGACCCTACATTCAAATAGCATCATAGTGAGAGTTAGGGTTTCAACAACCCTATGGGTTGGGTGGAAACAAACATTCAGTTCATAGTTTGGCTTGGATGAGGCATAGCAAAGGTTACCCACATATCATTGACTAAATTACTCACATGCCCAGGCCTGACGTCGAAGGTACAGAAAGTGCATACTCCTCAACTGGAGGCATTGCAGGTATGTGATCCACTGTCAGAAAGGCTGAGTTTCTGGGTATGAAAGCACAGTCTACCACACCATGTTTCTTGCTGTAGTCCCCAGCTGATTCTCCAGACTATTCCTTCAGCCCTCTCGTCTTCCTGCTAGCTCAAGGGGGATACTGTGGGGTTCCATGGAGAAAGACTGCACAAGAAGTGAAGCTGTAGCAGCTGTTGTTTCTACTCTTGCTAGTTTTGTTCTCATCAGCGTCTGAGTGCAGAAGGCAGAGTGGGCTGGGGAGAACTGCAGATAAGAGGGAAGAAGACAAAGGAGGGAATGGAGACTTCTCTCACGGACCCAAGGGGTGTTTGGGGCAGGGCCAGGGCAAGAGACAGAATGACCTTTAATGTATATCGCTAGAGGGCTGTGCCTGAGAAAATGTAATTAAGCCCACTCCTCAAGGCCATGTCCTCTTCAATTAATATTTACTGAGCACCCACTGAGACACTGGCCCTGTACTCAGAACTGCAAACTGTCTTGGGCTGGGGAAAGCTCTGTCTAATTTGCACATTAAAAAGCACACAGACAGAGGAAACCCACCTTTTTTCCCCTTCCCGGTCACCCTGGGAGAGAACCTCTTCTCTTCTTCATTCATGTGTGGAATCCCAATTAAACATAGTAAACAAAGGAAACTTCTTACATTGTAATTTTCCTCCCTCTCCCCTTGCTTTATTTGCAGTCTGGATTTATTGCTCAAGAATTGCCTCCTTTAAACATCATCCCCTATTAACCAGAGAGATAAAAGCCATAAAGGGAAGGGAACTCCTTCAGTTCTCTTTGCCAGTTGTGAGACAGAACAGCGCCTTTACAAGGGGAGTTGACATCTGTTGACTGAGACTGCCTGTCCTGCACCAGGGCTGTGCTCATGCTCAGAATGCAAACTGCAGCCATCAGAGACAGAGCCTGGTTTGGTAACTGCTTGAGCCCAGAGCAAATGTGCTTGGGCACTAGAAAAGAAATTGTGTAGTTTTAAAGCAGATGTACGTTCTTAGCATGGTTGGCTTGTGCAGCAATAAAATGCGGGAATTTTTTTCCCCCTTAGTCTATCACAACTGTTAGAGTACATATTATAACTTAAGACAGGGCAATTCACGGGGCGCCTGGGTGGCTCATTCGGTTAAGCGTCCGACTTCAGCCAGGTCACGATCTCACGGTCCGTGAGTTCGAGCCCCGCGTCAGGCTCTGGGCTGATGGCTCAGAGCCTGGAGCCTGTTTCTGATTCTGTGTTCCCTCTCTCTTTGCCCCTCCCCCATTCATGCTCTGTCTCTGTCTGTCCCAAAAAATAAATCAACGTTGAAAAAAAAATTTTTAAGACAGGGCAATTCTATCACAATTCCATGTAATATTTAGTCCCTATAACAGGATGAAACTTAAATTAGCATCATAGATAGAAGGCATTTCATTTTCTCACGTATGGTACAATATTAGGAGCAAACAACATATGTCTCCATGGTTATAAACAAAGGTGTCATGTTTGCAAAACAGATCCTATATGTAGAACATCTATAAATGGGATAAAATATGGGGTTTTCTTTGGTGGAAATAGTGTTAAATATTTGAATCCACATGATCTTTGTAAGAAAGCTTTCTCCTTCTCTGTGAATATCAATAAGCATTGTCTTTGCATTACCTTTCTCCAAACCCAAGTTCTTGGCTCTGTTCTTCCTCTGTGACCTTGGGAAATCAACTAGTTTGAGATTCCATTTCTTGTCTTATAAAATGAAGATGTTGAGTTAGATTAGGGTTTCTCTAGGTTTATTCTGAGGAACATCCTTTCTAAGGAAATTAATAGGGGTAATGTTTTTTAAAGGGGGTTCCATGGTCAAATAAGTTTAAAAACTGTGACATTAAACGAAATCAAACACATTTCTTTACTCAGAACTTTAATATACTAGTAGTATTCATTGTGATTCAGCAAGAGGGAGATACAGCACAAACATTGTTTCCCTCATTTTTTTAACCAGAAAACTTTTTCTTGGAGATCGTTTCTCAGAACCATTCTAAACACTAGGCTTTAAAGAACTTCAACCTATGATATTCCATGACTCTACTGACTGTTCATTCTGCCTAATTTCCCAATTTCTCTCACCTATTTCAGGAAAAGAACTACCTGAGCTCCAATTCATTCATAAGGTAAAAGTCCATTTATTCTTCATTCTTTTTTTCCCCCTGCAATTTATTTATTTAGAGAACTTTCAAGCCCATGAAAAAGTTGAAAGAATAGTACAGTAAGTGTATACTTTGCACTTAGATTTGACAGTTATTAACATTTTGCTCCAATCTCACACTCTGTCTCCACACACATACTTTATGTACCATATATATAATTTTACCACTGACCCATTTGAAAATAAATTGCAGACATCATGACACTTTATCTGTACATCTAAGACAAGAACATTCTCTTATATAACCTTAGAATCATTACTACACATAAGAAGTTCAATACTACTAATTAATATCATCTAATGGTAACTCTGTATTTAAATTTCCTTAATTGACCCCAAAATGTTTTTTATAAATTTTTTCAAAATCCAAGATCCATTCAGGGTTCACACATTGAATTTTGTTATGTCTCCTTGACTTTGATCTAGAACCATCTTTCTAACTTGTTTCTTTTAAACAAAATTAACTTTTTTTGAAAAGTCCATGTCATTTATTTTGTAGGCTAACATTTTTAATTTGTGAGATCGTTTCCTTATAATTAGATTCAGTTTAAATATTTTTGACAAAAGATTAATAGGTGATAATGTTGTATACTTCAGACTGCTGCATCTCAAGAGGGATATAACATCACCATCCTGTTATTGGTGGTGTTTCAACTAATAGCTTGGTTAAGACATTATTTGTTATGTTTCTCTATAATAAGGTATCCTCTCCCCTTGGTAATTAATAAATGATCTTGTAGTCAATATTTTGAGACTTGTGAATAACTTTTTTCCCAACCACCTTTCACCCAATAGTGTTAGCATTTATTGATGATCGTTGCCTGGATCAAATATTACACTGGTATTGCAAAATAGTGATTTTTTTCCCCTAATGTCTCATCACTTCTACTTTGTTAGCTGCTATTCTTCTATAAAGAAGAGTCTTCCCAGGGCGCCTGGGTGGCTCTGTAGGTTGAGTGTTGAGGTCATGAGTTCACCGTTCGTGGGTTCCAGCCCCACGTTGGTCTCTGGGCTGACAGCTCAGAGCCTGGAGCCTGCTTCGGATCCTGTCTGTCTGTCTGTCTGTCTCTCTCTCTCTTTCTGCTCTTCCCCTGCTCATGCTCTCTCTCTCTCTCTCTCTCTCTCTCAAAAATAAAAAAAATTAACATAAAAAATTTTTTTAAAAAAGAATTATCTTCCCTTTCTCTCATTGAGTATCATGATGTATAGATTCTCTTTTTTCATTCAATGCTTTATAAACTATTATTATAATTCATTCTTTTAACATTTATTCAGAGACTACTCTGTGCCAGATACTACAGTGAGATTTACCTAACGTTAATCTTAGTTTACTTTACTTTTCCCCATGGTACTTAAGGAAACTATCAGTGGCACGTGGACAAGTAATCCAGATTATTGTATTGGCCACCATTTTGCTACAAAGTTTTGACAGGAGGGAGAGAGAAATGAATATGGGGATGGGAGTGGAGCAAGATCTCCATATTGCAATTATCATTCCCCTTTTGTAACTTTGGCCAGGCTACTGTGGTTCCTACAATCATCAATGGCCATCTAAATCATCACACAGGAAATAAAAATCAACGACTATCTCTGTCAAGCTATGCTGGACCTACCTCAGAAGGCAGGCAATTCCAACACCAAGAACTCAGCCTCAATCCCTGAGCTCAGGATCCATAGAAAGAGAATAAATTCTGTTTCTACTCTGAGCGCAAAATAGGTCATTTAACTACGACCCAAGTCATTAGGAAGATCGGGGGAAATATGTCCATGTCTTTAACATATAATATGTTCTTAAGCAAATATCATGGTAAAAAAGGGCTTGGGCAACACAGGAACCGCAGAGAACCTCCCTGGACAAACAGGCTACACATCTCAAACAGGCAGCATCCTTACCTCTCTGGAAGGATCTGAATGATGGATTCCAAATAATTAATCACAAAACAAATAAAAAACAGGCTTCAGCATAGTCTGCTTTCAGTGGAAGGATAAAGGACCCTCTGTTTTCCTGGGAAAGAATAGACTGACCCATCTTGGTCAAATTTTCCAGTGGAAGAAGGGTTGGGAATGTTATACAAGGGGGGACCTCTTGCAGTACAAGCCTGTATGCCCTAGGGCCCTGCTGACGAACAGAGGTCAGAAAACCTATCCAAAGGATGTACAATCTTTTGGGTTTAATTTTGTTTCTTTTAGGGGAAGGTTTCTGCTCCCTGTGGAGTCTAGGAACAGCTCCTCCAGCCCCAGAATAAAGCATGGTCTGTGTTCCTAATGGGGAGGGCAAGCAGAGACTGGGTTAAGCCAGGGAATCAATAGCCAGAGGGTGATTGTGATACCTGGAACCTTTGTTACCTCAAAGTTTACAAAACTTTAACATCTGAGGCTATGGAGGAAGATTCTCCCAGCTGACAGAATACCTCCAAAGGGATAGGGGCCAAGTGGAAAAAGCCCAGGTTTTAGGGACCACAAAACTTGAATTCTAATGCCATCCCTGAAATGTACAAGGTATAAAACCTATGCAACTTAGTTAATATCAGTTCCCTCATCTGTGAAATAAAAAAATACCTCAGAGATCTGTTGTGAAAATCATTTTAAAGAAGGTAAAGCATGTGTGTCGCTTTATTAGTTAGGATTCCTTTCATTTCGGGTAACAGAAACCAACCTGAGCTAGTTTTAAAAAAAAAGTGAGAGAGAGAGACCAGAGAATTAATTATAAGGTAATGATATCTCATCATTCTTTTTTTTTAAGTTTATTTATTTATTTTGAGAGAGAGTGAGCAAGCAGGGTAGGGGCAGAGAGACAGGAGAGAGAGAATCCCAAGCAGACTCCATGCTGTGAACACAGAGACAGATCCCACAAACTGTGAGATCATGACCTCAGACAAAATTGAGAGTTGGATGTCTAACCAATTGAACCACCCAGACACCCTGATATCCTTTCATTCTTAAAGTCAAGACTTTAGCTAAGCCTCATAATGAGGCTAGAATCAAGACATAAAAGTCATGGGGTGTCTGGGTGGCTCAGTCAGTTAAGTATCTGACTCTTGGTTTTGACTCAGGTCATGATCTCATGGGTCATGGATTCAAGCCCTGTGATGGGCTCATGCTGACAGTGTGGAGCCTGCTTGGGATTTTCTTTCTCCCTCTCTCTCTGCCCCTCCCCATCTCACACTCACACATTCTCTCTCTCAAAATAAATTTAAAAAGTTAAAAAAAAAAAGACATAAAAAGTCATCAGGAGCCATTGTAGCTTCTCTTTGTATATCTCTTTTGTTCTCTCTTCTAGGTCAACAGAGCTGACATTGTGACTGTCCATAGCTTTTGAGTCTATGTATCCCTTTCTAAGACAACACAGAGGGAATGGGAATCCCATAATCCCAATTCCAAAGTCTCACAAAGAGTCTGATTACTTCCCTTATAACAGGAGTTCATTGTGCATGAGTGTATGGCAGCTGGGGATAGTGGGAGGGAGCAGTAGGACTGGATAGCACAAATGTGGCTAAAAATGCTCACCTGTGGTTAGTGGCATAGCTGAGGGGATAGTCTATAGGCGGGGTAGATGTTCTAAAATGTTTCTACAGGTACCTACCTTGCTATCTGTCACATAATGAGGGTGTTAGTTTTTCTTTTTCCTTCATCTTATACTAGATATGATGCATCTAAGAGAAGAGCTGAGAACAATTGCTCAGATTATTCTGGGACTTTTTGATTACTGATGGAAATCATAGGCTCAACATGGTATTTGGCAATAATAACACCACTGAGATAAATAAGGAAAGCTGTGTACTTTTTAGACCTTCCTTGTTCTTCCTAAATTTGGCTTCTAGCTGTGTTCTCTGAAATGTATCTGCCCACCCTTGGAAAATTCCTTGTTTCTGGTGATATGGTGGCAGGAACAATCCTTCTATGAAGAAAAGTGTTCTGTATGGAAGCAGGTGGGTTAGGAGGTACTGGTAGGGCTAATGGTTGAAAAAAATACTAAGAACAGAATTGCTACAGAAACATAGCTGGCTTTTTCCTATTGTTGCAGACCACATTCCCAAGTGTAGCTACTGTGGACAAAGCCAATACTCCTTCCTTCCCTCCTTTCATAGAATAAATGTTTACTGAACTGAATACTGTGCTTTTGACAGACATACAAAGAAAAGCACTCAAGATGTTTTACATGATCACCTTTTTCTCCTGGCAAAGCAGAGGGCTCAGACTGGGATTTTAGAAATCAGGGCTGGGCACTAGAGTAGAGAAGATTGTCCCCTAATTATAGGATGCTAGTCAAAGTGGCACTGGGTAAGGGCAGCCCAGGAATTGAAGAAGGCCAAAGAACTCAGACCAAGAGAGTAAATGGAGAGCATGGATCTAGACCAAATGGTCAACAAGGATGAGCATGCAAGGCAGAGCCAGCGGGCTGATGAAGGGCCTGATATGACCCTGAGAGGCTATAAACAACCCAAGACAAGAATCTCTTATGGAAAGCCCACAGGCCATGGCCTAGGAGAGACCTCTGAAGGTACCCAGGACTTTTGGGCCTAGGGAGAACAAAAAAGAGTTCTGAAGGGAGAAATGTTTTCCACACCAAACACCTTTCTTAATAGGTATTTATTTATTTATCTTTAAAGATTTTATTTTTAAGTAATCTCTATACCCAACATGGGGCTCCAACTTACAACCCCAAGATCAAGAGTTGCATGGTCTATCATCAACTGCCCCTTCTTCCCACTACCCTATTTCCTGCCCATCCCTGAACGCAACTTGCAAAATTGTAATGAAAGAAACATATTTCTGTAGATTCACTACTGAGACTGAAGTATGCTTTCAGGAGTTTAGACCAAACATAAGCTCTTAAGAAACAACAGTGTATATGTAGTCACTTGAGCACAAATTTCTTTACATCACCATTGAAAACAAATTATGTCTGGGTGGTAAAATATATTAGATGAGTTTCAGGGTTTTCCCAGATTTTGAGGCACCATTTTATCTTCTTCCGTTGTCATTTGTCTCTACTATGTTTCTCAACCAATTGAAAACCCCCAAATTAGTGGGAAATACTTAATGAGTAATGAGAATCACTTGAGTGGCAAGTTGTATTTGACTAAATAGCCCAGCCATGTCTTTGCTATTGATATAAATGCTTCCATATTATATTTACATTATTATATCCATTGTAAAAAAGTATATTTCAACAGTGCAAAAATAATGTGACAGGAAGGCAACCTTGGGATGTTATAAATATCAGATAAGTCATAACTATAATGATAATATTGGAATTTATCTTCAGAAGATAAAGGTTGAATTTACCAAGAGGACACAAATGAACAATAAAGATTTCCTTATTGAGTACAGATAAATTTCAGATCTTTGATAATCTTGTTAAATACTAGTAGTTCCTTATTCTTAAAGCCTTCCCTTAGTCTTAAGACTGCTCATTGCTTTTATAAGTGCTACTTTTTGTTGTTTTTTCTTATTTGATGACTTCTACTAAAACATTAGTGTGGTATCAGGTATCAGATAGTCTCTTTCTTTCTGTGCTTCTGCTTTTCTCTTCCCCCAATTCCTTTCCCATCTCCTTTGTCCCCACAATTCCTAGCATTCTAACTCTAATAGTAGAAGCAAGGAGATAAACAAGGAAAATAAAATGCAAATAAGAAGTAGATATTGAATAACAGGAGAGACAGAAGTATAGCACCCATGTGCCCCCTTTCTCTACCTAAACAAATATCACTTTTGCTTCAAGGCCATAGCATTAGTCTATGTGGGCTGCCATAAAAAAGTACCAAAGACTCATACAACAGAAATGTATTTTCTTGCAATTCTTGAGGCCAAGATGTTGGCAGGGCTGGTTTCTTCTGAGGTCTCTCTTCTTAGGTCATAGATGGTCACCTTCACCCTATGTCTTCACATGGTCTTTCCTAATATCCTCTTAGAAGGATCTCCAGTCATATTGGATTAGGGGCTATCCTAATGACGTCATCTTAACGGTCTTTAAAGACCCTATTTCCAAATACAGTAACTTTCTAACTATTGGAGGGTTAGAACTTCACCCCAATATTAATTTGGGGTGTCACAATTCAGCCTATAATAGCCACCATTATCTACCTTTACCAAATACTGCTTCTCTGCCACACCAGCCTACCCTGGGGTTGACTATCCACAGCCTTGGTGATCTCTGACATTATTTTAGCAGCTGATTAAATGTAATTGGATACTTAGGGACATTGTCTTGAGTGGTTTTTAGATAAAAGTAATTTCTTCCCCAACAAGATCCAGGAACACAGATATAGTTTTTAATCCTACTCAATACCTAGAACTCAGTCAGCACATTAGTAGATAGGCTTACAATAAAACAAAACCAATCTCAAATGAATTGAAAAAGAAAGTCTCAGTCTTTTAGTTGCTGTGTTAGTACATTTTATCCCTTTGAGAAAAAGCCCATTACAGGCAAGACTGTGCCCTCTCTGCAGAGAAAGCAAAGGAATTAATTCAGTTGGTCCAATGAAAACTAAAACTTGGACAATTATCAGAATCCTTTGTCTTTCTGATATGATTTTTAAGTATAGTGCTGTGAGAATTTTATAAATGGGTGAATTCCAATACTTTCATATATTTGGCTGAAAAGATTTTGCTTATAGGAGCTTAGTTAACTTTGAATGATAATCATTAAAAGTTGTGATAGTAACAGTGATCCTTCTTTCTGGAATAAGTTTACAACACTGCAAACTGAAAGCAAATCCTGAAAATTGTTGTCAGCAGAGGTACTGTCTACATTTTGTTTTGCGCAATTTCATTTTTCCACTTACAGTGTTACTTCATATGCCCTTCTTAACTTTACAAACATGGTGGGTAAATGATTTTGCTGTGACCATGATCTTCAGGAAGTTATCTGACTCTTCACTTCTGCATAACTACATCAGACTCTTTCAGAGCTCACTTTACTCACACCCAAGGGTGTGCACCAGACCAAAATGACTGTTCAGTTATATTCTCTCATTCATTTGAAAATTCAGGCTCAAAGAGATGAAATTTATGTTGTTTCCCAGACTCTTTGGGGAGGTAAGCAAATATCTACCTTATTGAAAAAAATCTTAATTCTTCAGCATAAGAAATAAAAGCCAGATTGAGAGAATCCAGAATAACCAAAATAATGATTTATGTTATCTTCGAAGATAGCTCTAAAGAGAAATTAACCACCATTATCATGTAGATGGTGATAAAGAGGGAAATGACAGGTCATGGAAAGTCTGATTTAATAGTTTCTGAACTGTTCATTCTTCAACAACCAGGATAATAATAATGATGGCAGTGGTAATTCTCAAAAGGAATTAGACATTTGCATACTGCTCAGCCTGTGAGATGATAGCCATTTGGAAAGACGAGCATGTTGTTGGGCAGGTAAGAAGCTATGCCCAGGAATGCTAATTGCCTCCTATTGTGATGACCATGGTTTCATTTATTACCATGGGCTAATGGCTTTACTTACATTACCTGATTGAATCCTCACAACACTTAATGAGGTGGGCACTGTTCTCACGGTTTTACAGATGAGGAAACTGGGGAGTCAGAGTTTATGAAACTTGCCTAAAGTCACAGAGCATAAGGAGGAGAGAGAGGAGTGCCAACATGTATGCTCCTTGAGATCGTCAGACCCAATTTACTGTATGAAAATAAAGGCATAAAATTTGGGCGGGAGAAATATTTCCCAAAGTTACATGCTGTTTTTTTTTTAATCCTCTATAATGTATATCCCAAGTCCAATTTCTTTAAGAGCTGTCCCCATTCTCAGTTTGCATAGTGTAAAATTTTTGGAAACAAACCTGCCAGAATGACTGAAGGCTTCACCCAAGAGTTTCCACATTGCATTAAATAATAAAGTCTCCAAACTGCCTGAAAGATAATTACTTATGTATGAAATAATTATATTGTATTTTGATATGAGAAAATTTCTCTCCTCAAAGTCTATAGGAATAACCACCACTTATGGCTGAAAACATTAAGAGGAGTGGCTTTTACTTTCAAAAGATTGCAAAACACTTTCCCAGCACCTTCATTTCAGAAAGTAATATTCCTATTGAAAGTTCCTTTAGACTTTTCCCTGAACCGGGTCTTCTGTGACCCTGGTTTCCAGAGTTGTCATCTGCAATGTCTGCTCTGGTCTAAGGAGGAGCCCCTCACCTTCGCTGTCCACAAAGCCCAGCCTCAGGAGCGAGAGGGAGGAAGAACAAGCCCAGTTGCTGTCACAGTGAAAAATTTCTAGTGAGGCATAAGCCTTCACACACATAGTTTCAAGAGAGATTTCAGCCAGACCTAGCAGTCCCAGTAGTTGTCAGAGACTCTGGTTGATTCCCACCTTCAGCAAAAATCCTTTAGGGCAGCAAGCGCAGCAGGAAACCTGTCATTAACAACCACCATAGTGTCACATCAGCGATTCTCAGGAGTGTCGGCTCCACTATATAACTCAGCTATTTACCTCATCTGGGAGAGCTTTGTTTGATTGTCAGAAAATAGAACATGTACATTTGTCTGTCATAAACACACACAAGCTCTCCAGAGCACAAATAAACAAAACGATCATGTACATTGGTAAATGTGTTTGCATTATTTAACCAAACCAGATGAAGCATGTGAATAACCCTGCATATCAAGTACCATCGAGTAACTCACTTGTAATCTGTCTTGTACAATACAGCCATTGCCACTCATTCCACTCACCCAATTCAGACCCTGGAAATGTACTATTTTTAGACTGGCTTTGTACACTACTATTTACAAAGCGCACTGTTAAATCCTTTGAATAGCAGCCAAGAAGTTGGGTGAGAACCTAGAAACCTGCCACACAGATCAGCATCCTAATCAACCCTGGGACAGCCAGCGCTAAAGATCTGCCTTTGTTTCCTTTTCTTCTTTCCCTTTGTCTCCACAGGAATATCAATGTAAAAAGGCAAGGGGACAAAGAGGTGGGACTTATCTGTTCTTGTTGTTCAAATGGGTTGCTTTACTCACTCTCCTAGATAACAGCCCATGTGTCAACATCTTTGGCAGTTTAAGTTGTTCTTTGTCAAAACCACTTTTGGAAACGATTTGACCATTTATTTACTTGGAAGCCAATGTGAACGTAGCAGGTGCGTCATGGAAAACTCTGACTTAGGTGCTTCACAGCAGTTTGGATTTGGTCACATGACAGCCCACTGCTCCTAGCCAATCCACTGCTGGTGAGCTGGCCAAGTGGCCACACGGGAAGGAGGGACAGAAAAGAAAATAGTAGGCAAAGTGTTGGCGTGAGGCAGGTGGTGGATGAGGCAATCGCAGAGAAAGGATTGCAACACCAGGGAGGAGATGAAGGGCCTCATCATTTGGCAGCCAACAAGAAACCTGAAGGAACTAAGTTTGGCTCTGTTTCTACAGCTTGAGAAAAGCTGAGAACGGAAGCAATGACTGGGCTAATTCTGGACAAAATTTTTTAAAAATGATTTTTGAGAGGAATCCAGATCCTTGCTTCAATTCGTAGCTTCTATGTAAATTGCTCATTTTCCAAAATTCTTTAATTTTTTTCAGGTGACTTGAAGTGATTTGTATTTCATGGGATCATTTGAGACATCCCTGGTAGCCTAAAATGTGAAGAGTTTAATCCTTTTCCTTTTGCTCACCTTCCTCATGGTGCCATTTTGTTTCTTCCCTTAGCCTGGATTGGCCAGTGAAAGTGGTAAAGCCAGACTGTAGCCAAACAGTGGTATCCTGTCCTACTCCTGTACCTGTACTTGGATGTCCTCATGTTCTCCACAGTAGTATATCTTTCTCCTTACAGAACTAGTCAGAGAAATAGAAATGGATTTTGAGTACTTTGGATGAAAAGTGGTTCTGAATCTAAGGCATTTTTATTATTTCAAGTTAATAGGGTCTTTATATTCTTTATAATATTAGAGATATTTTATGAGAAAGTAGTGTGCCAAAATGATAAGCAACAATGACAACAAAAGTTATCTGCTTTTCCAGCCCATGTGTGCCAGGTACTATTCTGGACACTTTATACAGTATCTCTACCCATACCAACAGCTCTGCAAATTAAGTATCATTTTCCACATTGTGAGAGAGCACTGAGAATTAGAAGGGTACTCTGGCAAGGGCACCAGCCAATCAATGGCAGATCTGAAATTCAAACCTAGGTTTGTTGTGTCCTTTCTACCACACAAGGCAACACCATTTGCAAATGTGAACCCATTCCAAGCTGTCAAAGGGAAACTGGCTTTACCTTGATGAATGTCAAGTGTATATATATTGGGTTCAGATATTTTAACAGATTCAATACGTTTATCTCAGGATTCCTAGAGAAGAGTAATAGGACTGTTACTGGGTTCTCACTTGTAGAATTATGCTTATCTGCTACTACTTTTAATTCTTCAGTATCTTCTAAGTATTCCATTTCACCTGATTCTTTTCCTGGAATGGTGGTATGGAGAACATGGTCTATAGTAACAGTGCATAAGAATAGCCTGGCTTTCCTTTAGATGCATGAATAAATGAGGAAAGAAAATTTCCCCAAACCTGAGCATGTAAGCAGCACCATTATATGTCAGGCCTGCACACATACACAGTTTGACCCAAACCAATCATTGGACAAAGTTTGGGCAAGGATTGGTGCTAAATAGGAAAGGGAGCAAAGGTCATGAAGAGTTGCAAAGAAAACAGGAAGCAGGTATTGGTAAATTTCACATGTACAATAGTATTGCTATTAGAGTGAATGTCTGCTCAGTATATTATTCTCACTTTCTTCCTCTGTGTCCATTTATTGGTTGGTCACCATCACCCTATTGGGTCCTAGTATAGGTCCTTTTTCTCTTATTTTTTTATTTGAGTATAGTTGACACACAAGGCAGTATACGTCTTAATATAGATTCTAGAAAGTGAAAACTGCCTTTTATAGTTCTAAAACCAAAGCTTTGGGCCTCAATGTGGATTGTAGATATCAGTATACTCTTTATTACCTGGGCTTTTTTCGTTTGCTTGTATCTCCATGTTCCATTTCTGTTTTGTCTAAAAAGAAAATGAAATAGAATTACCTCCTACACTCATACTGCTATTGACATTAAATTTCATCTTCTTTTATTATGATCAGCAAAGTTACTCATAACATTGGAATTTGTTTTTTTGCTTTTAGAGTTATAGCTACTGCTGTTGTTGGAATAATTAGTATTGCTTTGGCACTGTATTCCACCTAAACTCATGGCATTTGTGTACTATTTACCTTTCAGAAAAGCTATTTTCAAAGAAGAAAAAGAAAATGGGAGTACAGACTTCCAACAGCACACATTTTTTCTGCTCTCTCCTTGGCTCCAAAAGAGGATGCGTGAAACAGAATTTCAGGCTGTAATTAATGCAGCTCTTCATAAGATAAGAGGTTCTTTTATCTATAGAAAAATTGCTGCATTAATTCTCAATGAGAATCAGAAGGCTTTGGTTAATGCTCTTTCTACAAGAAGAATTCACCTTTTCTCCTCTCTACATACTTGCAATCAAATTTTAATATATTGTTACAGGAAACTGGAGGTGAATAAACATGCAATGATAATAATATTATTTTATAGGTCTAAGTCTATAAGCCTTAAATATTATGTGTAGATACATGCTGAATATAGATTACATACAGAATGTCCAAATAATATGGAATTTATAGTAATGTACTTTCAAGCACAGACCTTAATTGAATACAACTTAGTTCTGGCTCTTTGGGGGGCAGGTAAACAAATTGGGAAATGCATCCTCATTTGACATAGTGAGGAAAAAGGGCTATATATAATTCCTTGTTATGTCCTAAAGTACTGTCCAAACAAGAAAGAAACCTCTGCTGTTTCTATCTTGATTTACATATCTCCTTGTAAAACACACACTGCAATTTAGAAATCATATTTTCTTTATGTATGTTTTATGTGTGGGCTTGGAATGATTGATGATGTATTGGCACTATGTTCTACCCAAATGCGTGGTATTTGTATACCATTTAACTTTTTTAAAAATTTATTTTCAAACAAACAAAAATAAGAAGAATCGGAGTACAGAAATGACTAGAAGTTAGAGACCACAAGATTCTTCCCTAAGGTCCTGTCAAAGAAGACCCCACTGTAAGGTAGTAAGACCTGTGTCGCATTGGTAATTCATTGGCCTTTTGTATGGTCCTCATTTTCCACATCCATACACAGTCAGACAACCATTCTTTCCCTTCTGTCATGATACCATGTGAGGTAGGTGTTAAAGGAGCACAAAGGCTTTGTCATCGGCACAAAGGCTAGGATGGTCAATCAAAGAAGGAAATTAGGTAGTTTTACTAAAAAATGTGCATGGTTTCTGGTGTGATTACTGCAAGTAAAAATGGGAAGTTTCAGCAACAAAGTTATTGTCATTTAATGTATAGTAGCAATTTTTACTTAGGTGAAAAGATGTTTGTAATACTTCAAAAAAAAGAGAAGACAATAATATAGAGAGTAGCAGTACAATTCTGTGTCTGTCCAGTGCTTACTTCTCCCTTGCACATCCACACCTGTGTGTGCACACATACACCCATGCAGAAAAGTGTTCTTTCTAACATGTTCACAGAGACAAGACTTTTAAGCTCAGAACCTCTTGAGAGTAAGAAACTTTTCTTGGTAGACCACCAACTGATTCTGAGAGAACAAACCTGACAGAGCCATTTTCCTTGGTTCTTTTTGCTCATATTGTTCACGTTCACACAAGGAGGGCTGTTAGGTAGGGTAAGACCCACAAAGGAGATAAAAGTGAATTATTCTGCTCTAGCTGTCAAGCAATCCTAAACTTCAGTTAACCCGGTATCTCTTTTCCTTGCCCCTGGCCCTCAGTTTTCCTTTTGTATCCTGAAAATACCATTGACATTAAATTGGGTCAGTGGGAAAAAAATCTGTCACCAGCTACAGCTTACAATTTTGGCCCCCAAGAAAACATTTGGTAAACAACTCTTATCTTGAGTGCACACTATACAAGGCTCTGAGGGTGGTATTTGAATCTATTCATCTTAGGAAAAGATGTTGGTTATTTTACACTCAAATTTCCACAATTAGAACATTTGCCTAATGCCATTCCAATGTGCTATGTTTTACAGAAGGACTTTCATTTTTCATTTTTTTAAAGATTTTATTTTTAAGTAATCTCTACACTCAACATGGGGCTTGAATTTACAACCCAGAGATTAAGAGTTGCACACTCTACCAACTAAGCCAGCCAGGTGCCCCTACAAAAAGACTTTTAAATCAATATAAGTAGATATATACTCCATAGAAGTCCTTGCAATATACATCAGTAGACATGTGTAAATATTTTCATAGTAACACTATTTTAAATAGACTAAACTATTTGGAAATAGCCTAAATAACCATTGAGAGGAAAATAAAGTGTGGCACAGTCCAGTATGGAATTCCGTAAAACAGTAAAAATGGACTACAACTATAGACAACAATATGGATGGTTCTTAACATAATAATGTGTGAAAAAGCAAGTTCCAAAGATTACTTACAGCATAAAATCCACTTTAAAGGAAAAAAGTAACTAAAACATTCCCTTGGGGGTTATGTGTATACATAGAGTGATAACACTATATAAAAGTGCAAAGAATAGTGGCTATATTAGGTATGGGGAGGGACGGATGTGGGATGGAAGAATGGTATATAGGTAGATAACTGTCAATGATTTGAATGTGAAACATTATGTTTGCTTATGAAAATAACAAACATTAATAATCAAATAAACAAAAGGACCATGCATGGGGTAAAACTCAATATGAAATAAAGTATTGGCAGATTATATGGTGATATTTACATAAAAATACAGGAAACAGTTTTGTGCAAAATAAAATAAGTAACTGAAGTCATCATAAGGACAACATACTACAGGATCTGGATCTGGCCACTTCCACTTATCCCTCACATCTGATCTATCCTCCCCTGATTCCTTTAGGAGCCATCTCCCTTCTAGTTTGAGTCCTTAATAAGTGGATATTCCCTATGACTTTGTCATTAATTCTCTTCTCTTGTCTCTGTATACTCTCTCCTTTGAAGACCACATTCACTCCCTGTTTCTCCAACTGCCTTTCAGAAGATCCCCAGACTTATCCACCCAACACTGATTTCCCTCCAACAGCATTAATCCCAGCTGATCACAGATATATTTCTCTTTGGATTCGAGGCATTTCCTCAGTCAACCACCAGGGTGACCATGAACTAGTCACATAGCTATCAATTGATTTCCTCATCTCTGAAAAGAGAGATTTGTGCATATATTTTTTTTAAATTTTTTTATGTTTATTTATTTTTGAGAAAGAGAAACAGAGCATTAGTGGGGGAGGGGCAGAGAGAGAGACACAGAATCCTAAGCAGGCTCCAGGCTCTGAGCTGTCAGCACAGAGCCCAATACAGGGCTGCAACCCACGAACCATGAAAGCACGACCTGAGCCCAAGCCAGACACTTAACCAACTGAGCCACCCAGGTGCCCCATTGTGCATATAATTTCTAAGGTCCTTACCACCTCTAAATTTCTATGAATTTATGATTATTGACTCTTCTTGACAAAAAGCTGTTTGTCCAGGATACCACCATTATTCTTGGCTTATCTTTGACTCATATCTAGTTCTGTTTGCTTATACCCAATCTGATACCAAATTTTGTCATTTCTTCTTTTGAAATGTCCCTTAAATTCACCCCATTTTTTCCTATTCCCCTGGTTTTACCTTAATCCTGGACATTATCAGTTTATACTTTTATTACTTTAAATATATCTTAACAGATTTTCCTGCTTCCCATTCTGTCCTTGTTTCAAAAACCACTTCCAGATTATTCATGGAAGTAGCTTAGAAAAATTGTCAGGGGCACCTGGGTGGCTCAGTTGGTTAAGCTCCTGACTTGGCTCAGGTCATGATCTCGCAGTTCATGAATTCGAGCCCCGGATCAGGCTCTGTGCTGACAGCTCAGAGCCTGGAGCCTGCTTCAGATTCTGTGTCTCCCTCTCTCTCTCTCTCTCTCTCTCTCTCTGCCTCTCCCTTGCTTACACTCTGTCTCTCTCTCAAAAGTAATAAACATAAAACATGTTTTTAAAAAAAAGAGAAAAATTATGTCAGACCAATTTAAAAGCCTATTATCCTGTATTACCTTCTAAAGCAATTTTAGTACTGCTAACAACTTTAAGATCTTCTGTAATGCATAAGATCTTTCCGACTTTCTCTCTCACCAAGTCTCAGCACTTATATTGCGCTGAAACTAGAGTCATCAATGTCAAAAATTTCTGCCTCTGAACCTTTATGCCAATTACTCAAGCCAAAATGTTCTTTTCTCTCTTTTTTTAAAACCAAAGTACCAACTAAAATTTCACCTATTTACATATTTCTCCGATATCTCAAATCTCTGGTTAACTTCCTCTCTCTTCTCATTCAAATACCACAGTAGTTAACACTTGATTATAGACAACTGATTATTATTTTTTAATTTTTCAAATTATTGAGGTCTTAAAATCTTCCAACTGAGCTATAATATTCCTGAAGGTAGGAACCATATCTCAAACCTTTCTTATAGTCCCCTTAGTATTCATTCAGTAAATATTAATCTCTAGAACTAAAAATATGTACATCTTTAAAAAAATAATATCTATGACAATATGTTCAATTTATCCCTTACTGAGCATTTGTATAATGCACTGTGATAGGCACAAAGGTCCTTCAAAGCTGAGTATGTACTTATTCTCCTGAAGAAGCTCAGAATCTATTGAGCTTGGGGTAATACATCTTTCTTTCATTCTTTCTTTCTTTCTTTCTTTCTTTCTTTCTTTCTCCTCCTCTCCTTTCTTTCTCCTCTTCTTTCTTTCTCTTTCTTTCTTTCTTTCTTTCTTTCTTTCTTTCTTTCTTTCTTTCTTTCTTTCTTTCTTTCTTTCTTTCTTTCTCTTTCTCCTCTCCTTTCTTTCTCCCTTTCTTTCTTTCTTTCTTTCTTTCTTTCTTTCTTTCTTTCTCTTTCTCCTCTCCTTTCTTTCTCCTTTTCTTTCTTTCTTTCTTTCTTTCTTTCTTTCTTTCTTTCTTTCTTTCTTTCTTTCTTTCTTTCTTTCTTTCCTCCTTTCTTTCTTTTAATGTTTATTTTTGAGAGAGAGAGAGAGCAAGTGCGAGCAGAGGAGGGGCAGAGAGAAAGGGGGACAGAGGATCTAAAGCAGGCTCTGTACTGACAGCAGCAAGCCAATATGGGGCTCAAACTTAAAAATCGTGAGATCATGACCTGAGCCAAAATCAAGAACTGGATGCTTAACTAGCCACCCAGGTGTCCAGTTATCTAATTTTTTTTTATGGTTGGAGACAGTTATTTAGCTTCTTTAGAGTAGAATTGCAAAATTATTAAATACTAATTTCTGTGGGTACAGATATGGTTAAACCAGCTGATAAATGGTTAATACCTGGTGCTAAGTGGTACAAAAATAATGCCACACATTTGATATTTGGGGATAGTTATGCCTTTTTCTTAGCCAAAGTCCAGAGCTCAACCAACTGAGCCACCCAGGTGCCCCATCTGCTTTCAAATTTTTAGACCTAAAACTAGTCTCTCTCTAGAGATCCCATTTATGTCCAAGTGCCTTTAACTTCCCTAATAGGAGGTTTCATAGGCACTCACCTCCAATTCAACTTGTTCATTGTTTACTTCTATACCTGTCTCCCCGGTACAACTTTGTCAGTTTTTGCTTTATATAATTTAAAGCTATGTTATTAGCTCTATTTAAAAATTGTTATGTTTTGGGGCACCTGGATGGCTCAGTTGGTTAAGCAGCCAACTTCGACTCTCAGGCCATGATCTCGCGATTTGTGAGTTTGAGCCCCACATCAGACTCCACAGTGTCATTTCAGAGCCTGCTTGGGATTCTCTCTCCGTCCTTCCCCTCTTCTTTTTTTCTGTCTCTCAAGATAAACTTAAAAAAAAATTTTTTTTAATTGCTATGTTTTAGGGGTGCCTGGCTGATTCAGTCAGTAGAGCATGTGACTCTTGACCTCAGGGTTGTAGGTTTGAGCCCCAGGTTGATTATAGAGGATACTTAAAAATAAAATCTATTAAAAATTTTTGTTATATTGTCCTGGAAGCTCTTCCTCTTATCATTTAATCCCCAATGATATTTCAGTCCTTAAAGAATATTTCATTTGATATTAATATAGAAACCATAGCTTTCTTTTGTTTAGAATTTGCCTATTTTATTTTCAATTCTTTTCCTTCAAACTATACTCTTAAATTTTAGGTATTATAAAGAGTGTAAAGATGAGTTCTTTTTTTCTCTCAGTCCAACTGAGAATCTCTACCTTTAATTGGAGGATTTAATCCATTTATATATATTGTGATTTCTAATCAAAGTTATTTCTCTTTTTTTGGATCTTTTCTTTGCCTGTTTTTTCTTCCTTTAAAAAATTATTCCTAGCCCTCTTTTGGATCAATTATTTTTCCCTACCCCCCTACCCCCACTATTGCTTTGGACAGTATATACCCTATAACTATTCTCTTAATGTTTATCCTTAAATGTAAAAAACATATTCAGGGGCACCTGGGTGGCTTAGTTGGTTGAACATCCGACTTTGGCTCAGGTCGTGATCTTGTGGTTTGTGAGTTCTAGTCCCACATCAGGCTCACTGCTGTCAGCTTGGAGCGCATTTAGAATTCTCTGTCCCCCTCTCTCTGCCCCTCTCCCACTTGTGCTCTCTCTCAAAAATAAAATAACACTAAAAAAAAATTCATATACTTAATCAGTTGCTCTACTAATTTTTCAAACACAAGAAACTTACACCCTTTTAACTTTATTTTCCATGTAATTGTTGTTTGAATTTTAGTTATTTCTCTGTATTAACCCCAAATTAGATATTATTATTTAATTACATATGTATTCAGTTACATATTTAACAATTACTTTGCTCATAATTCTTTATTGTGCTTAAATTGTCTGGGTAAAATTTCTCTTCCTGAAGTACATCTTTCAGAAATTCTGCTATCAAGTTTATTGTATATATGTATATGTATATTTCTATAAATAAATATATGTGTATGTTGGATGTTGGTATGTGCAGAAATTTTTTTTAATGTTTATTTATTTTTGAGAGGGAGAGAGAAAGAAAGAGAGCGCAAAAGCAGGGAAAGAGCAGAGAAAAAGGGAGACACAGAATCTGAAGCAGGCTCAAGGCTCTGAGCTGTCAGCACAGAGCCCAACGTGGGACTCGAACTCACGAATCACGAGATCATGACTCAGCCAAAGTTGGACACTTAACCCAACTGAGCCACCCAGGCACCCCAGAGATTTTTTTTTTTAAACTCATGCCCTTTCATGATTATCAGAGTACATATTTATAGGTTGACAGTTATTTTTTTCTCAGCATTTTGAAGATACTATTCTTTAGGCTTCTATTGCTATCAGCATAATAACTTAAAAAAAATTTTTTTAAGCAAGCAGGGGAGGGGCAGAGAGAGAGGGAGACACAGAATCCAAAGCAGGTTTCAGGCTCTGAGCTGTCAGCACAGAGTCCAAGTGGGACTTGAACCCAGGAGTTGTGAGATCATGCCCTGAGCTGAAGTTGGAAGCTCAACCCACTGAGTCACCCAGGAGCCCCTTAGCATAATAACTTATAAAGATAGCATGTCTTTTTTCTCTGGTTACTTTTAATATATTTTCTGTGGGACCCAAGGAATTTAACAAAAATCTCCTACCCCTGGACAAGCAGAGCAAGACTAACTCCATTTTGTGCTACACCCACCATCTCATGTATAACCTCCACATGACCTGCTTATTGCTTAAGACACTCCCCCACCCTAGTCAAGCCGCTGAGCACACCCTTACTGGAAACCGGCTCATATAAGAATGCGGAACCCCTAATCGCCAAAGAATGTAAACCCCGCCTTTTGCCCGCCAAACTTGTGCGCTAGTTCTTAAACCCCACCTTTTGCCTGCCAAACTTGCGCGCCAATTCTGACCAGAGTGATAGGCTAGTTCAAACAGTTACTATAGGGTAAATTGTAATTCAATTGGCCACCTGTGTGTGGACTGACATGACTGTGCAACTTTCTGTGTGTGTTACAATCTCATTGGCCACTGGCCCCTATAAAACTGCTACTCCTCTTAACCTAGGGGTCCAAGTCCCTGCTCAGCTGTGTCGGGTATCCTTGGGCCCAAGCTCCAGCTTGCAAATAAACCCTCGTGTGTTTGCATTGGTATTGGGTCCTTGGTGGTCTCTCAGATTCGAAATCGGGGGCATTATATTTTCTTTCCTTTGATTTTTTTTTTTTCCACACAGTTTCCCCACAATGTGTCTAAGTGTATATTTTCATTTGGGTCTCATTGTGCTTTCAGAATCTGAGGACTCATGTCTTTATTCTGGAAAATTCTCAGCTATTATTTCTTTGAATATTGTGTCTCCCTGATTATCTCTATTCTCTTATTCTAGTAATCCAAATAATTCTTCTCATTCTTCCATATCTTTTACTGTTTTAAATATCTTTATCTTCCAATTTACTAATTTTCCTTTTTTGTAAAAAAATTTCTATGTAATGGAGTTTTTAGATTAAGCCGTTATATATTTTTTAGAAGTTCTGTTTTCTTCATTTTCCTGATTTTTAATCTTCAAGTAGCTTATTCTTTTCTTATGGTTTAAAGTAATTCCTTCAGGTCTTTATTTTTAAATGATCTTTTTATAGTTTCTTTTTCTATTTTTAATGTTTATTTATTTATTTTTGAGATAGAGCACAGTGGGGAAGGGGCAGAGGGAGGGAGAGAATTCTAAGGAGCCTCCACCCTGTCAGCACAGAGCCTCACGCAGGGTCAGAACTCATGAACTATGAGATCATGGCCTGAGCCGAAATGAAGAGTCAGATGGCTGACTGAGCCACCCAGGTGCTCTTGCTTATTTTATAGTCTTAAGCTAGTAGTTCTATTATCTGAAGGTACTGGGAATTTAACTCTGCTGTTTGTGGTCTCTGTGGCTTCTTATTCATGGTGAAGTTCCTCTTTCCCCACATGTGTTTTATAGTTTTTGATTAAGCTCATCTTTAGCAAGGCTTTATCTGTAGGAATCCCACATGGATTACATTGAAGGTATGTCCCTACTAAGCAGTTTTCCATTTGCCTCTAATGGGCAAATCTGTGCTATCACTCGGTCTTTTTATGTGGATTTCTAGACTGAAAGATTTCTGAACCATTCAAACAGTGTAAATTCAAACCCAAATCTACATGAAGCTTTTTTCCCCCTTCCACCCAAAGCCCAGGCCAAGACAGGCAAAATTCCTTATCACCTCCCAGTGCCCATAGTTGATTTTTTTTTTCTTTTATTGAGGGTATAGCCCTCATCAGTCCTGGCTTTATGTAACCGTCTCAGTTCTAACTCTACTTCACAGGCACTCAACGCCTAATTTCCTGTATTTGTATGGACTTTTGAGATTATATCCAAGACCAGAAAGTTTGCTAGAATATCAATTCACACCTAGCTTTTAGGTTTTTTTTCTCTCTTAATTTTTAGTATTTGGGGATTTACTTTCCATAACTGTAAGCTCAACTATGCATTTAATGCTATTTTTCAGAAGGAACTCCACTGTCAGATCTGATTTATGCTATCTTCTGAAATTCAAGTACACTGATTTAGATCTGGCTCTTGCTTCTCCATCAACCTTTGTGAACTTGACATTTTATACTATTCTAGAAGCAACCTTACCCAGGACTCAGACTTTGGATCCCTTCCCTCCATTCCTACTCCTGCCCCAACTTCCAGGGATCCTGGCCAGGGCCAGACTCTGTACTCCTGCCAGCCTAGAAGGTAATATTGGCCAATGATAGCCTCCTATCTCATTACTGAATCAATACTCCCTTACCATCAGGTCCATCCTTAACATTGCCTCCAGAATGACTTTTTCTAAAACCCAGATCTGATTATATCACCCCCTATATAAAATCCTCTGCATCAAAATGAAGCGTATTCTATTAAAAAAAGAAAGAGTGCTATATTATTAAAAAAAAGTCAATGTTCTAAGAGCCAAAGAAAGGCTGTAGAGATGTTCTAGATTAAAAGAGTAAAAGGATACAACTAAATGCAATGCTTTATCTTAGAATGGATCCTATACTGGAAGGGAGAAAATGCCTTAAAAGATGTCACTACTTTAGTCGACAAAATTGGCATATGAACTCCAGATTAGATAAAAAGTATTGTATTAATTAGGATTAAATTTTATTAATTAGGATTTAAATTGCATTAAAAAGGATTAAATTTAAAGTTGATAACCATTCAATGATTATGAAGAGAGTATCCCTATTGTTGGGAAAAGTACACAGAAATATCTAGAAGAGGACCATGATTACTCTTAAATGGCATTTTAAAAAGAATGTATGTATACGTATATGTATGTGCACATGTATGTATGTATGTATGTATGTATAATGAAAAGGAGAGTGAGAAATCAAATGAAAAGCAAATGGGACAAAATATTAACAATAAGTGAATCTGGGCATAGGATATATATTGGTGTTTCTTGTACTATATCAACTTATAACTTTTCAGTAAATTTGAAATTATTTATACACAAAAATTTTAAAACGAAACAAAACACAAAACCCTCCATTGTTTCTCCACTGCCTGAGGATGTAATTAGACACTTAGCAACTTGGCTCTGACCCCATTCTAGCTGCAACTGCTACCATTTCCCCTCTCTTGCCCCAATTAGCAGGTTCCTGCTTCCCTTTCCCCAAACATACCACAGCTTCCTCTTTGCATATGCAGGTCCCTCTGCCTGGAGTTCATTCTGCTTTCCTGCTCAGAAAATCCTCATTTCCCCAAGGTCCAGCTCACAATGATCTCTTCCATGAAGTTTTCTGAAAACTCTTACAGAAAGCTAGAAACAATATACTATGTTTAAGATAAATTTGTAAAATAAAAGATTTTGAAAGAGTTGGCTCATTTCACTGTACAATTTTTTTTTAAGTGCATGTATGTACGTATGTATGTATGTATTTAAGTAACCTCTACACCCAACATGGGCTGGTGAACTCACTACCCTGAGATCTAGAGTCGCATGCTCTTCCCACTGAGCCAGCCAGGGGCGCACAAATATTTTTAACTTTAAAATTTTCTGCATGATTTAGTGTATATAGTTTCAAAGTCTTCACTCAACATGAAACTTGTATTTGAAACGTTCTATGTTACAATATGTTATGCTATAACCTTTTGTACATCCTATAAGATAGAATGCTGTATCATAATTATTTCTTGAGTACTGGTTTAGCCAGTCACAGTGTGGGATGGGAATTATCATCTTTATATTCTAACATTTGGCAAGATGCCTAGGATGTAGTGGAATCTAAATTAATTGAATGGTCATTGTGTAAAATAACCTAATTATCAAATATAATTTTAACATGCATATACACTCATCTCCCAAGTTTAACATCACTATCATCCTAGCAAATGAATAGCAAACATTTAGCAAAAATGTTTTCACTGAAACTACTTCTTCCCATGGGCAATCTAATAAATAGAATTTACATTTCTTCTGTTCTCTCCAGGCAAAATGGCAAGTAAGGAGTGGGTGAATAAGGGCTATGGGTCTATACAAAGTGAAGCCTTTTAAGAGCAAATTTACATAGAACCAAATCTAGTTATGGTCAGAATTTGAAAATCCCACCATACTCAAAGCAATTTGTAAGTAACAAAATCCCATTTCAAGTCTATTTGTCTCTGGTTTCTTACAGCGTCTGTAGGTAAATGTGTGTAGGTAAATCAGTCTTTGAACAAACATCAACATTTGTGTGGCTAGATTTGTCAGATAAATGTGTGTATTCATCTGTCTCTGTGCTTAGAAAACAAGTAATTTTATACTTTAACTTTAGCAGGACAATTATATTAGTGGATATTTAAATAACCACGGTGGAAGTGGAAATTTTTCCCTTCTTTCCTTATAGGTTCTTTGGCTGGTCTAATAATTAAATTGATTCTAAACAGATTAATGGAAGAAAAACAAACAAAATTACTTATATAAGGGAGCCCCATAAAGCTATGAAAGTTTCAAAATAGAAAACAAAGATTGCCCTGTTATGCAGATTAAGTTTCTTAGGTAAAAAGGTCCACCCATGGTAATAGCTCTCTTCCTGGTATCGCCCCCTTTCCAATGTAAATTTAGGCCATTAATGTGAAGGTTAAGAGATTCTCCTGAATCTGCTGGGTTTTCATTGCTTTTAGCTCAAAATAATCCTTGTGACCAAAGTGGCATATTTGGGGGTGATAAATTCTGCTCCCCTTCAGCAGCATCCAAGTGCTATGTTTTCTAGAGAATAAAGAAATACAGTGCATTCTAGGATCTAAATTAAAGTTAAAAATCAAAGTAAATTTCTATTTTTATGGTCTGAAACCTACTGAAAATGAGACATGAACCCCAAATCTAATTTAAATTTTAGCTAAGAATATCCTAGCATATCAGTTGTTTCCTGGAATTTTAACTAATATTTGAAGAGGTGGGAAGAGACATTTTCCTTCTTTTAAAAAAAATTTTTTTTTTAATGTTTATTTATTTTTGAGACAGAGAGAGCATGAATGGAGGAGGGTCAGAGAGAGAGGAAGACACAGAGTCTGAAGCAGGCTCCAGGCTCTGAGCTGTCAGCACAGAGCCTGACGTGGGGCTCGAACTCACGGACCGTGAGATAGCCGAAGTCAGACGCTTAACCAACTGAGCCACCCAGGCGCCCCTCCTTCTTTTTTTTAAAGAAAGAGTTAAATAACTACTAAGAATTTTATTTTATTTTTTATTACAAACCTATAATATTTTGAGTACTTTTGTGTTTTAGTGCAACATGAAGTCTATAGATTCTGATATTAGGTGTCTCAGACCACATTCTTTACAAATAAAAAATCATCTTATTTAATTGAATCTCCCCTTCACATTATAATTCATAGCATTTGATTTCTTTTCAGTGTTACTACTCTTTTCAGAAGTTAAAAATTGAAGATGTGCTGCAACCAGAGCACTTGAGTTACAAAACTCAGTGATTAATTTTATATAAAATCCTCTGATCTACAATTAAGGACTAACGAGAACATGCTGTTGACTCACAAAGGTTGAGAGCCTTGTATGCGACGACCCAGAATAAATTCTAACTCCTTGAGTTCTAACAATAAGCTACAGCACATTATTTTCTCTCTCTTTTCTTAACTCCACCTCTGCCCCACATATGACATTATGACTCAGAGAACTAGAGATGTCTTTCCTAGAAGAGAATTAGATCAAACAAAATTGCTATTGGTAAATACTTGGAGAGCTTGGCTCTAGAGACTAGAACCCATGGGTGGAAATCATAGACCTACCAGTACCAACTCAGTGTAAAGACTTTCCAACATTAACAACTACCTCATAACAGAATGGACTGCTCTGAGAGAATCCAACTTCCCATTAGGGGAAGTGTTCAAGGAGCAGCAGGTGACCATGTGCAAGGCTATTGTCAAGGGGATTCCAACACTGGACCAGACACTGCTATAGTAATCCAAAGTCTAAGACTCTATAATGCTGCTATATTGGAGACTTAACACTTACAATATTAGTATCATTCCATGTAGTTCCTGTCACTATCAAAGTCTTGCCTGACATTTTGTCAGTATAGGTTAAAGTCATTGGAAATGGTCCCTGCACCAGACCTAAGTGTCAGTTTCCTGATCTAGAAAGTGAGAGGATTGATGAAATGTGTTCGAGAATTCTGTCTACTTTTAGCCAGATTTTTAACCCATAAGGACGGGGCCAGTGTGTATTTAGTTCACTAATGCTTTTTGGTTAACATGTAAGAAATTTAATAAATGCATGATATTTTTTAACAACATTTATAACCTTTGGGAATCTGTTCATTTTCACTGGTTCAATTTTGGTCATTTTGATTGCTTTTGTCAGTGGGGGAAGATAATGCCACATAATTAAAATAATAAATAACCTCCCCAATAATTTATGTTTGTTAATCTTGTGACAAGACCTCCAGCTATATTTTGTTAGAACTAACTAAAAATAGCACATAACTTGCAGCTTATGCAAATTTTCACAATTTAAAAACTGAAGATATGCTGTGACCAGAGTTCTTAAATTACAAAGCCCAATGATTATATTTGATTTAAGATCTTCTGATCTATAATTAGGGACTAATAAGGACATGATGTTGACTCAAAAAGGTTGAGAAGCTTGTATATGATGGCCCAGAGTAAATCCTAAATCCTTGAATTCTAATAATAAGTCATAGCACTATATATATAAAATACATATAGTACTATGTATATAAAATATAGATAGTGGGAATGTAAGCTGGTGCAGCCACTCTGGAAAACAGTATGGAGGTTCCTCAAAAAACTAAAAATAGAACTACTTTATGACCCAGCAATTGCAATATTAGGCATTTATCCAAGGGATACAGGGGTGCTGTTTCGAAGGGACACATGCCCCCCCATGTTTATAGCAGCACTATCAACAATAGCCAAAGTATGGAAAGAGCCCAAATGTCCATCGATGGATGAATGGATAAAGAAGAGGTGGTATATATATACAATGGAATATTACTCGGCAATCAAAAGGAATGAAATCTTGCTCTTTGCAACTACGTGGATGGAACTGGAGGGTATTATGCTAAGTGAAATTAGTCAGAGAAAGACAAAAATCATATTACTTCACTCATATGAGGACTTTAAGAGACAAAACAGATGAACATAAGGGAAGGGAAACAAAAATAATATAAAAACGGGGAGGGGGACAAAACAGAAGAGACTCATAAATATAGAGAACAAAAGGAGGGTTATGGGAGGGGTTGTGGGAGGAGGGATGGGCTAAATGGGTAAGGGGCACTAAGGAATCTACTCCTGAAATCATTGTTGCACTACATGCTAACTAATTTGGATATAAATTTTTAAAAATAAAAAATAAAATTAAAAAAATAAAAATAATAACACATCTGGAAAAAATATAGATAGTATCTATTTATGTATATGTAATGTATAATAATATATATATTTATACTTGTATATATGTATGTGAGCGTGTGTGTGTGTGTGTGTATATATATATATATATATATATATATATATATATATATTTATATAGATAGATAGATATGGCATATATCACTTGCAGATTCCTTGGACCAGCATACCCTAGGCATTTTGAGTACGGAGATGCATCTTCTAGGATTGCCTATACCACATTCTCTGGGATGGGATAACTCCTAACCTCTGAGGTCCCTAACACCTCATGTAGGATCCTTCAACCCCAATCTGTGGGATTCTTTAACACCTCACCTGTGAAATAGCCAATAACCAGCAGGTGTTAAAATTGAAGTCTCTGGGACCAAAGCTACATTAAGCTGTACAGGGGCTGAAATGCAACTTCTGATTCAAGAATATACAGAACAGTGGCACGTGCAGAAATCCCTACAGAAACACCCCAACCTCAGGCCAAGTGAGCCAAACCCTTGGACTGTTAGGGTCAGTGATCACTACTAAGCCTGTCAACTTATTTTTTACCAGTCAATTCCCAAATAGAATACATTTTAGTTGTCAATCCTCTAGCATGATTGTTCTACTATTCTATGAATGAGTCCTCCATTCCTCCTCACTTGCCCAAACCTGCCACTATGCGCTCCACAGGTTTCATACTCAGCAAACCCTCCTGTATCATCAACTTCTCTGAAGCCTCTTCACCTTCTTGCTCCAATGAAACCTGACTTTTGCCTGCAGATACCGCTTCTCCTGTGGACCTCTCAAATAGTGGTTGTTTATTCTCTCACACAGCAGGGGGAGTTGGTATTTCATTGTGCCCATTGCCATTTCCAGAGCCTTACTCCATTACACTCTTGTAGCCCTCTCCTCTGAGTCAGTGCCACACTCCCTAATACAACCCCCGCTCCATCCCCCACCATAGCTTTCATCTCTGGGCCTCCCATTCACTCTTTGGTCTCCTAGCAGGCGCTCCTCTCAACCCCAGTCATTTCAAAATTCAGAGTTTCCATAGGATAGTCTGGCTTCCATCTCTAATGGCTTCAACTTCTGTCCATCTCTGCTGCGCACTCTTGGGGTCACACCCTGGATCTTGTCATCATCTGCCATTGCTCCACTGACAAAGTTGCTGATTCAAACATCTTGCTTTCTGACCACACCTGCCTCTCCTTCAGTCTTTCCCTCCCACTATGACTATTCTGTATCTGAATTTGGATTTTCAGTTCATTGACATCCTTTACTTTCATGCCTTGTTTCCTTATCCAGCCAAAATCCCATGGCCTGTCATTTCAGTAACACCTTTGCCAGTACCCTGAATTCCCTAGCCCCCACCCTTCTGGCAGAATCTGAGCTCTGCATTTACCCTCTTTTTTTTTTCTCTCTCTCTCTTTATTTCTACACCCAAGCTGCCTTTTCAGAGAAAGTTAATACAACAAGAAAGAATGGTGTAATTATGAATTCACGATCACCAAACTGAGAGAGTTCCTCAACATTCCTTAACTTACTTAGCAAGCTTCCTATAGTTCCTTGGTCTCACTCTCCACAGCCATCTGAAACTCTTCTCTCTTCAACCTGTAAACACTAATCTCCCATCTCCCACCCAAATCTCTTTTCTTTCAGGGAAGAGACCAAAGTCTTTAACAAGGCCTACAAGTCCTTGTAAGCTTTTGATCTTACTTATCTTTCCAGTTTCATTTGATACTGTTCTCACCTTTTCTTTCCAGTGATGGTGGCCTTCTTTCAGTTTGTAAACTGTCTCCCTCACTAATACAGCCTTTGCACATGGCCTCCTCTCAACCTATAACGGTTTTGCTCACCATTCTGCTGGTTGATTCCTGTTCATCATTTAGACCAGTGCTGTCCGATAGAACTTTCTGCAATGGTACAAATGTTCTATACCTGCACTGTAGTAGGCACTAGCCATGTGTGGCTTTTGAGCACTTGAATGTGGCTAGTGTGACTGAAAAGCTGAATTTTATATTTTATTTAATTTTAATTAACTTAAAATTAAATCACACAGTTATTGGTTTCCAGTTCTGTTGATATGGCTTTAGATCTTACTCAAGCCAAGCCTCCTTAGGTAGCCTTCTCTAAATCCGCATCTGGATTCAGATCTTTTCCCTCATGGCCCTTATCCCTTCCTATGGTGCCTATCTTAGTTTTTAATTACATGTTAATTGTGTGTTTATTTGATTGTGCCTGCATTTGCTCATCATTGTATGCCCAGCATCTTGCATAGCTTCTGGCACATCACAAACACTTTTCAATGTATGAATAAATGAATGAACATTGCTAGGGGAAGAAGTAAGGGTGCAGATTAAGATTGTTGCCAATAATATTTAGTGCATCATCTTTGTGGTCCAAAGAAAGATGAGTACGCTCCTGGAGTTGAGGTGCCACTAAGAAATCAATTGGACAACCCATCTTCTGGGTCAATTGGCTAACACTGGTGCCAGTGGATGAACAGACAGATAATACAGACTCCTTGTCAAGGCTAAAGGCAAGCTTCTTGCCCTCGAACTATAGGTATCATCTCATTATCAACACCTTATCAAGTTACCAACTGCCAAAACAATATCTTCCTCCAGCAGAGCTATGGACCTGATAATGTATTCTGATGTACACTGGCTGCTACTGATTTGTTGTAATTAAAAAAATATTGGTATATGGGTGCCTGGATGACACAGTCGGTCAAGCTTGCTTGAGATTCTCTCTGTTTCTCTTTCTGCACCTTTCCCCTGCTCATGCTTTCTGTCTCTAAAATAAATAGATAATTTTTTTAAAAATTAAAAAAATACTGGCATAATATATTTGAAAGTAAAGACATTATTTCAATACCTGATTTACTCAGTTTAACATATGGCTTATATCTGAATGTGTTTTTAAAAGATTAGACACTCTCAAATGGATAGAATTATAATTTCCCCTGTTTTTAAGGGTTACATAATTAAATGTAGGCATGCAATTTTTGTGGAAACAGATATATTATCTAGAACACCCCAAAATATTCTGGCTGTATCTCCTACTGATATTCCCCTCAGGAAAAAAATAGGGGGAAAAAATTAACCTCACGGAGGCCCTTCCACATCTAACTCCTGAATTGTTCTAAAAATTTTGAGTAATTTGAGAATTCCTTTCCAAGTAAAAAACTTTTGAAGACTCTCCATTTTATTGTAATTATATTTTTAGTGTTCAGTTGAGTGAGAAAATGTATACTAATAAAAGCTTCCATAAACCTAGTAATGTTCTGAAGTTAATAACTGCCACAGTATTTCTTATTTAAAAATAAGAGTATAAACATATGCATATTATTTACTTACAGTGTAAACAACGTGTGTTTTGGGAACACACACTTGCTCTCCTATCCCCATATCTCTACCATAGTTCATAACCCTTAGGTAGGGAACCATTAGAAAGAGTTTTAACCATATTTTGTTTTTGTTATACATTTGGTATTCAACATCCCACTGATCTAATATTTAAAGCAAGAAATGGAATCACTGAACAGAGATAATCTTAGGCAAAATACAAAGGTCTTTTTTTGCTTATTATATGTGCTTTTGACAAAAAAAAAATCACAAAAACTGGAGATATTCCAAGAGTTTATCTGAGCTGTTTCTTGCGATGCAATAGTATTGTATCGAAATCATTCATAATAGAAATCACCAGATGATGTAGGTGCATTCAGCAATGAAACAATGCTACCATTTTACACTGACTTTTAGTATATTCAGAAAATAAAAGTGTTATCTCTCCAGTTATGACTATTGACATTGAAAATTCTCAACTTCCAAGCTCTTTTGGTTTTAGCTCTACTGTTTATATATGTTGAGTTGAGGAGTGAAATATTAGTGTCTATTTCACAAGAGACCAGCTATAAGATCATTTCCTGGATAGTAGCACCTTCCTTTTACTGATTTAAATCATACTTTAGCCACCAGGTATTCACTCATGACCTTTCTTCCACTCATTTTTATGATAATAGTTTACATCAATTTGGTGTTTACATGTAAATGCCATCATTCTTAGAAGAAGTTAATCCTCACCTTACTAGTTATGATAAGCATTAACATCAGTGATTCAAGAGAACAACACCATGAAAGCTTGCCCATTTTAAGAACTTTTGTTTTGTTTTGTTTTTGTTTTTTGCTTTTTTGGTTTTGTAAAATGTGATACATTCCATTCACATTTTAATGGAAACATACCTAGATGACAACCAAAAAGCCAGCTTCCTTTGGACAGTAGTTATTAGGAGCCAGCTATTAAAAGTTGCTCCATTTGTAGTTAATTTTCCCATCCTCAAGCTCTAGTTCTAGAGCTTCTGGTTTTGCAAGGCATCTTAAATGAGTCATAGAGAAACAGCTGTTCCTTTAAGACCAGATTTATTTAGGTTGTGCTGACTCTGAACTTCTGAATCATAAGCTCACCTCCTTCTTGATCATGTAAACACTCTGGTCCCTACTTTGCAGCCCTTTCCTGATTTAAGCACTTTGCCCTTCACAAACAAATCCATTTTTGCCTATATCCCAAAATGAATGCACCCACCCTAGTTTTGGAAACTTGAACTTTGCTAATGGACTTCTTTGCCTGTTCAACCTCCAAGATGCATGGCGGCAATTTGACTACTAGCAACCTGCCTAGATAGCAAAATGCATATTCACTTTAATTTCTATATAGCCAGGTTATAAGCATGCTTCAGGGAGAATTCTAAGCTACTCCTGACTTATTTATATTGATTGGTAATTCCGAATCCTCTGTTAATTCAACAATTAATACTAATCTGTCACATATCATAAATCATGAAAGATTATTTCCCAGACTATTTTAGCATCCTAGGTTCTCAATAAATATTTGCTGAATCAATGAGTAAATCAATTTATAGTGTTGGGTGGGAAAAACAAAGAATCAGATCTCTTTTCTGAAACCACAGCATAAACAGGTGTGAGGAATGCTGACTCATGTAACTGTGGTAATCCCCTCTCCCAGTATCCCAGTGTGAAGTCAACATGGCCCAGGAAAAGTGTTAAGTGCTTTGCACACACTGTGTTGTAAAGTGTAAGCTGTCAATCTATTTGTGAAACAGTGTAAATTTTTCTTTAAAATATAAACTAAAATCGAAGACAACCTCTGAGTGTCATCCTACAAAGGTGGTAGCTTCTACCACCATGACCATTTTGTCTTTCCACAAGTTTCCGCTCTTCTTCTGCCTCCTCTGACCAAAATCTGAGGCAACTCAGGAAATTTCTAGTCCTGTGTATTTTTAAAAAAATTTTAGCTTTAATAAAAACACAAGGAATATACCAAGTAATTCCTTCTCACTCTATGAATAGCAATCCAAGCAATCCAAAGAATGATTTCTAAAAAAAAAAAAAAAAATATTGAAGCACACACAAGAATTTACACTATACTCCAGTGGGTAGTAATGGATTGAAAACTATCAATGTTTTGTAGTATAGGGAAAACCCTGACTATATAATAAAACTAAAAACAAAATGTTGGTCAGTGAAACAGAAAATAATCCAGACTGCACACCTTGAATTGCTGACCTTTTCCTATAGCTGGTCAACATTTTTCATCTCATTTTAATTCACAAATTATGACTTTCTTAAGTTAAATTTTATATTCCATTGGCATAAAATAGCAGTATAGCCAGGAAATATTTTTTTGTGTTTTACATGTTAAGATCTTTACCCTCACATAAAGTTTGTGTCTTTAAAATAACTTGGGGTGGCTCAGTCAGTTAAGCACCGACTTTGGCTCAGGTCATGATCTCATGGTTCATGAGTTCAAGCCCTGCGTTGGTCTCTGTGCTGACAGCTCAGAGCCTGGAGCCTGCTTCAGATTCTGTGTGTCTCTCTCTCTGCTCCTCCCTCTCTGTCTCTCTCTCTCTCTCAAATATAAATAAAAAACCAAATTTTTTTTTAAAATAAAAAATGATTAACATGATTAACATATGATTATGTTTAACATATCAGACTGATTAACATATCAGACTGATGTGTGTATGTGTATGTGAATATATTCATCTTATTATAGTACACATGAAGCTATAACAAACATATGTACAAATCCCAGCCAACGATCATGAATGTTGGTCAAACCAAATTCTGGTTTAGCCAAAGAACTTGGTCCTTAGGACTTTTCTGCTACCTAAGGTATAAATGAATGTAAAGTTTTCTATCTGGAATTTCAGGGGCAATTAAAACTCTGAATAACTCCTTTCCCCTTGGCTGTGTCTTTATTGGTTGGCAACTAATGACTTGGCTTTTGACCAACATAAGAAAAAAAATACTTTTTTCTCTTGTGATGACAGATGTCATTTTTCAGTGCTCAGATGCCCATGGGAATTGACCCTGACAGTCATAAGCAATAAAGTTTTGTACAGATAAAATCCTATTTAGTAGAGGAGCATTTTCCATTAGGAAATTCCTTCTAATAAGAAATAATTAGAAACAACTTATTCTTCTTTTTTTCCAGGGAAATAGCCCCATGAATGGCTCTCATTCCAGGCCCTACCACGGTGACATCTCTATTGTACTACCAACTCACCAATGTGGTGACGGGAGCCATGGGACTAAGCTGTGGTGGTGACTAAGCATACCCCAAATGTCTCCGAGTTTCCAAGGCCACCCCAAAGTTGTATGAAGCATTAGTCAGCCTAAGGGGAGGTCTGTCTGACCTCATCACCACAAAGCAGGAAAGGGTTTTGTAGAATATTATTTTTCAGTATCTTTAAAAAGCACAAGCAAGGATATATGAAACTTAGAAACTGGCGTCTAGGAAATTTAACCTCTTAAAATGTGGGCATTATCGAATGATACAGTCATTCGCCAGCTGCTGTTGAATAAATACGATAATACATACAAAAGATGAAGGAAAACTTTTAATAATTAGCACAGTATTCAGAACTAATGATAAGATTATTAAAGTTACACATCAGCCTACACAAAGCAACAATTTTCTTCCAAAAAGAGTTGATAAGTGCTACTGTCCAGTGAGGCATTTATTTTCAAACTAAACTCAATTAAGAATCTGGGCTGCCGGCCATAGCTCCTACAGAAACCAACATACATACGCTTCTTCCTCCCCTCTGACAGCCCAGCCCAGTGATGAGTGCGTTGGACTAGTTGAATTGCATTTCCTACTGTTTGTACCAACGTGGCATCCAGCTTCAGAACTATCCACAGATCTGCAGAGTGGAGGTCAGGCCCATGCTCCCTGTGTGGCTTCGACTGCCCTTGTCATCCGGACCTGCCCAAGGTTTCACCAGCATCACCTCTGACTCATACTTAGCATTCAATAGCAAGATGGAGTCGTCAACAATGAGGGCCTGGCCAAGGGCCAGCCCATTGGTACTAAAGCAATGCCTGACACAACACAGTCTACTGGGCCAGACATTTATGGGAAATGGCTGACAGCTGGATAAACAAGCAGCTCCTTTTGGTGAGCTGCAGAGGAAACAGAACATAGTCTTTAAGTATATGGTTCAAATGACTCTGTGTTGCTGTGAGCTGCTAGAAACTGCATTAGACAGAGATGCCAGCAGGACGTCTTTGGAAATGGGGTGGCTATCCTTCAGCAAAGGCACTGGCAGAAAGAAAGAGGCAGAATGGCAAATTGTGCAGGCCCAAAGAGCAAGCCAGAGGAAAGGCTCTATGTAGACATGTCAGGTGCAAGAGACAGCTGGCCACGTGCCTTTGGTTGCCAGCAGGCCCACTCAAAAAAGATGGTAGGAGTGCTGTGTGTACTACCCCCACCATCCAAACCATTCCACACTGAATTCTGAACCCCACTAAACAAGTAGAGCCTCGTGTTGGTCAGGAACCAAAAGACTCAAGATAGAAGCCGAAAGTAGAAGTCACTGGCAGAGCAACATCGACAAAAGCTGTGTAGTTAGGTGATCAGGGTATGTGTGTGTGTGTGTCCCACCCCTGCACGCCAGAAAGTGAGTCATTTGTTCAGCTTAGTTTATTTAGGTTTTAAGGCAGTTTGGGTGTTTTAGACATATTTAGTACAGATAAGTTTAATGTAGCATCAGGAAGAATTACCAACTCTTTCCTTTATGTGGCTTTTCAGAACAACAAAATGAGCTGGGTGCCGGCAAATAGCAGTCAGCTGAGGTAAGCAGCCATTCTAGGCGCAAATGCCCTTGTGCCAGGAAAACAAGAACGAGCATGAGCGAGAAGCAGGAAAATGAAATCCACGAACACCATTCTTGATTTATAGCTGTGAGACAATGCTTCCTTTTCTTGGACCCCAGGATCTGCAAACTCACAGGACTCACAGGACAGTGGGTGTGCAGTGGCCCCCCCAGAGAAGGCAGTCAGTAACAGGAGTAGAATTACACCCCAGTTTGCCTGCCTCTTTGTGCCTGTGGGTCATTGCCAGGCAATCCTAATTTCACAAAAAGTGGGAAGCCAATGTGTTCAGATTAAATAGTAGAGGATTAGACCTAAAGAGATTACTAGTAAAAAAATTTCTGGAAGAAAAAAAATTATTTTTTAAGCATGGGTGAAAAAGGAAGTTTCTTTGTTGCTATGTTGGAAAGCTTTGCAATTATTGATTTATTAAGGAATATCAGGACAGTCTGGCACACAGTTTTGAGTTCATGGATTCATCTCTATCCCTTTCCAGAAAGGCTCATAACTCTAAATTGGAGGTCTGAAGATCTGTTCTTTAATGAAAGCTTTTGTGTTTTGAGGTCTTGTCTGAGTTGGACCCACACAGGATGAAAACAGTGAAAAACACTGAAAGGGGTGAAAAACATTGAAAGGGGTGAAAAACACTGGCTCAGTTTCAATGATCAGATTATCGTTCAAGATTATTTTCTTAGAGATAGTGAGTCCACAGAAAGCCTTTGAGTAAAGGCAAATGAAAGACTTGGATCTAAAAACAGGCTTTTAAAAGTAGAAATAGATATAGGTAATAGAGAGTTGAAAAAAAAATACTAGTCAGAAGAGAAGGAGTAGAAAGAGAAGTAGAAAGACTCTGGGGGAGAAACTCTCTAAAGAAAGCTAGGAGAGAATAGGATTGTGGCTTCTTGGCTTTATTTTCAGTTCGTGCCTTACACAATTCATTTAGTACAAGGTGAGACCGGGCTCCCATGTTTTCTGGTCTGCTCTGCAAGTATGGGTGGGGAGGAGAGTGAACTATACCCAGTCTTCTCTCACCTCAATGTCAGATATATGTGAGATGGGGGCAGAGGTGGGAGGATTTATATAGGGGCTGTGTAATTACTGGGAACTCCAGCTAATGGAACAGACTGGCCAAGAGGGACTATATCATTGAGTTCAATAATCCTTATTGACTGTGCCAGACCCTGAACTAGGCACTGGGGATGCTCAGATGAATAAAAGGTGGCTTCTGCAACTGAGGAGTTCACCATCAAAGGAGACAGATGAAAAAACTGAAAATTATGATTCAATATGTATCAGGATACAGGTGGGAAACTGAGCTACAGGGCTGAGGAAAAGGGGAACCTCACCCAAGTGAGAAGGTCCTGACCTCAGTCCCCACAGAACAGAACAAATATCTCACAAGAATGCTGTGCAGCTTGGGACCTGGGCTGCTTCCAAGGATATCACCACCTCTAGCTGTCTCATATCTTCTCTCTCTCTTTTCTCACTGGCTTCTACTTTAGGTCTCTCCAGTACTATGTGCATTCTGTTCCAGCTCTTCTATGCCCTCAAGCTGCTGGCTGAGCTTTTTCCTTTTACTGCCAAAGCATAGCCTACATTTTTCTACATTTCCTTCCTATCCTTTCATTCTTTACCTACCCTTGATGTCAAGTGGTCACTCGTACCATTTTACATTAGCTTCCCTCTTTTTCAAAAAATTTTTTATTAACTACTCTATATCCAACACCCCCAAGATCAAGAGCTGCATGCTCTACCAACTGAGGCAGCCAGACATCCCAACAAATATATATATATATTTGGAAATTTATATATATATATATATATATATATATATATATATATATATATATAGTGTTTATTCATTTTTGAGAGAGCAATAGAGTGTGAGTGGGGGAGGGGCAGAGAGAGAGAGGGAGATACAGAATCTGAAGCAGGCTCTAGGCTCTGAGCTGTCAGCACAGAGCCCAACAGAGAGTTCAAATGCATCGACCATGAGATCATGACCTGAGCTGAAGTCGGACACTTAACTGACTGAGCCACAAATATATTTTTAATTTTTAAATTTTTATTTATTTTTAAAAATTTTATCTATCTATCTATCTATCTATCTATCTATCTATCTATTTATTTATTTTGAGAGAGAGCAAACATGAGCAGGGGAGGGGCAGAGAGAGAAGGAAAGAGAATCCCAAGCATGCTCTGTGCTATCAGCACAGAGCCCAATACAGAGCTTAATCTCAAGAGCCATGAGATCATGACCTGAGTCAAAACCAAGAATCAGATGCTTAACTGACTGAGCCACCCAGATGCCCATATATTTTTTATTTTTTAAATAAGCTCCATGCCCAATGAGGGGTTTGAACTCATGGCTGAGATCAAGAGTTGCATGCTGCCCTGACTCAGCCAGCCAGGCACCCTTACAGTAGCTTCCTCTTAAACAAGTCACTAGTCTCCTCCTGGTGACTCCAAATCCAATGGCCCTCATTGAACTTACACAGAGCTGACTCTGGTAAATACCACCTTATCCATTAAAATTCTTCCCTCCTTCAGCCTCCCAGGCCTCTCTGCCTTTTTTCTTCCCATACTTCTTCTTTTCTGTTTCCTTCATTGGCACCATTAGCTTCATTCTTGGACTATGACTGTCTTCTAAGAAGCAGACAATTTAGGATCACTGAGAGTGTCATTTACAAAGCCTGATAATGAATCCGAGAATGGGAGATTCCATCCCCTAAGTGGGAGGGCTCCCCAATGAATAGCAACAGGGACCTCACCTATGTTCAGAGTTGCAACTCTTTTCTATGCAGATGACATCCATATCTTTAACTCTAGTTCCAATCCTTCACTTTATTTCTAGTCCAGAATTTCCAATTGTATATCAGTCAGGTCCACATCCATGATCATCTGTGTCTCTGAGTGCCTAGCACAGTGCATTGCAGAGGTATAGATAGGCACAAAAATATTAATAAATGAATGAATGAATAAAATATCTCAGCCCTATGTATCTTCTATCTATCTTCTGCCTTCCCTTCCTTATTCTGGTTTCTTGCACATTGTTGTCTTCCAAGAAGCAGACAATTTAGGGTCAACAGAGGAGTATCATGTACAAAGCCTGATAACAGATTCTTGTTTCAACCACCAAAAGAGTGGTATTGTTGTTTTATGCCCCTCCATTCTCTTTTCAGGGCCTCATGTGATCTTGTGGCAAGTACTGTTACTCCTGGTAACATCGATTCATCTTATAGTTGACTGGCATTGGAACTGACATACAAAGTGATTTGTACCTCCAGCTTCAACATGGGAAAAGCTACAAATACAGAAACAAAAACCTGAAAGCTTCATTTTCCCATGATCTTTAATCCCAAAACAACAGCAACAATAATAGTAGCACTTGTTATATGCCAGGCACTGTGTTGTGCTAATATATATATATATATATTCTCTTTCTGAATCTTCTCAAAAACCTTAGAAGGCAGAAAACATAGAGGAGGAAATGGAGGCTTAGGAAAACTGAAGTAACTGGTTCAAGGTAACCGACTCCAGGGCATAAAAGTGAACATCCATCCACTTCACTCCACTTCACTACAGTCTCTTGCATCTACTGGGTTCAATTAGAGAGGACCTGAGTTGGTTTGCAACTCCAACAACTGAGTGCCTCCTACATGCTAAGCAATGTGGGATACAAAGATTTAAAAAGATCAAGCCCAGGATCTCAAGAAACTTGCAGTCTAGAGGAAAAGCACCAAGATAGGACTGATGCCTGGAAGGTGAAATGAGACTTTCAGATGAAAGGGTTGTATTTACACAAATCACACACTGTTCCATATTACAGGTCTCTGCCCTTGAAGAAGATTCCAGCTGCTGGAGTTTTGCCTATGTGATGTTGCAGATTTAGCTTCCCCTCCTCCTTGATCAGGCTCCTCTGTCTTTCTAAAGCTCATACTATACATATAATTTCCATTCAAATTCAAAATCTTTCTGATTATTGTAGTGAATGCAATGTTATTCAAGGATTTTTTTTTCTGAAAGAGCACCTATCTGACATGCATTTTTAATTTTATGTGCAATATGCAAATGTCATCACTGTAGTTGTTAACCGCAGTGCAGGATTGCAATTAACTATGGAGCTGTGCATTTTAGTTATATGCTAATGCTAATGAGATTTTCATAAAGCAAGTCCAATTACCAGCCCTATTTTTTAACTGCAAGAGCTACTGCAAAGCAAAGGTGTTGACTTCCTTTGGAATAAATTACCCTTTGTCCTTGGCTCCTTCATCATATTCAATCATTCTAAAAAGTAACTCTTGCTACTTTGAATATTTTATCCTGCCTTGTTCTACAGTACAATATTAATGGAGACTGTTTAGATTGTTTAGAAACCAATTTACACTGCATAGGCAGAGAGAAAACTTCCTCCCAATGTAAACTGCTCCAACAGAGGAGCAGAGCTTTGAATAGTCAAAGTAAACAGGACCTGGAGGAGACTGAAGACTCAGACAGTGAATTAGCAAAAATAAACCACAAGTGAGCACATACAATGTTACCTTGGAGTGAGGAAGCCGCATGCTGTGAATGGTTATTTAAACTCAGATTTATGGTCAGATGCGTCACTGGTTGAGAAGAACAACCTTGGAAGGATAGTCATTCATTCATTCATTATTCAAAACATAGTTGTGGGGGCTTCTGTGTGCCAGATGCTGAACTAGGCATGGAGGTTCAAATACAAATAAGATGGGGAGGGGAGGGTTACTTAGGGATTAGAAGTGAAGGGGGATTTTCATGTTATATTTTGTTGTTAATCGATTCTTTTACAAAATGAAAGTGTTCATGAGTACCTGCCTTTTGGTGAGCTTATAGTCAAACAGAAGGATACAAACATGTCAAATAATTTTGTGATAAAGTGTGATACATGTTAAAATACTTGTTTTAAGGGGGACAGAATGAAGGAAAAGTTCAGTTGGGAGAAAGGAGGTGAAAGGGGACAAGTGGCCTCACAAAAGACAAGGAGATAATCTTGAGTTGAGCTTTGAAGGGGAATGGATATTTGCTAGAAGGATGAGGTGGGAGGTCAGCCAGAAAAGAGCAACAGAAAGGAAGCCCAGAGAGGTGAAACAGCCCAGGCTTCTGCAAGCAATCAGGGTAACTGGTGTCACAGGGTGTGAGGAGGACCAGAGGTGAAAGGTGAAGTTGGAAAGGAGGCACTGAGGGGTTGTAAGCAGGAGAATAAACAAATCATGCCTGCCTCTCAGAGTTGCCACTTGGGCAGAAAAGTGAAAGACACGTGTGGGGGTTGGTGGAGGTAAATCACCTACTCATACGTTGTTTTTGGCCACCCTTTGCAAGAACCTTTTCTCTGTTCAGATCAGACTGAGACAAATCATCAAATGTATTTTCCTTTAAGAGGAAGTTTTCTATGTCCCTGTGGAAGGCTATCAAACGATAAGTCTTCTTTTTACCTTTAATATTTTCACTAAACAAGAAAGCAGAAAGAAAATACGGGAGATAGGAATGAAAGCTTGATGATGTTAATGTATAGTTTGAGTATCTTTCCTGCTCTGAGTCAACTTCTAAATAAGGTAAAAGGAGCATAGAAACAAAAGCAACAAGAGAAGAATGAGAGAGGGAAAATTAGGGAAGAGAGAATGATATAAATATTACCAAAAGCTGACTAGAATTATGTATGGGTAATGGGGCTACCTTTTCTTCTTTCATACCCAACCCTACCCCTGCCCCCAGTCCCCTTCACCTCTATCATGGAGAGGAAAGCCAGACATTGGGAAAGGACAATGGGACATGGAATCTACCAGAGTTAAGTCAGTGGAAGCAGACTTGGTAATATTTATCAAGGTTGGGAAAGAGAAGTTCTTTTAAAATTAAAATGAAGTAATTTTAGAACAAAATTTTAAGAACATCCTAAGAGTGTGGGTTTTAGAATCTGAAAGAAGAGTTGCACCTGTTTGGGTCATAAACTGGAGTGATTTAAAGAAGTAAACATAGTTCTATTTCACTCCTCTGCCATCCCATGGGCATCATTCTTATGATACAACTGAAAGAACTCCAGTGATCACATCTGCATTCCAGGTATCTGGATGGAGGAAGGGACTAGAAGAATAGGACAAAGGAACATGTGCCCATTATCTTTTAATGACGCTTTCTAAATTAAAAATTTTTTAAGTTTATTTATTTATTTTGAGAGAAACAGAAACAACATGAGTGGGAGGGGCAGAGAGAGAGATTGGGAGAGAGAGAATCCCAAGCAGGCTCTGTGCTGCCAGCACAGAACCCAAAATGGGGCTTGAACTCATGAAACTGTGAGATCATGACCTGAACTGAAACCAAGAGTTCGATGCTTAACCGACTGAACTGCCCAGGTGTCCCAATGATACTTTCTAAATGCTTCTATACTACAATTCTACTTACATCTCATTGACTAGAACTTAGTCACATTTCCATGTGATCAAACAGATGGATTGCCCTCTACTAGAAGGAGATCTACTCCACTCTAAGGCTGGAAGATTAAGCATCTCAGGACATAGACAAGTAAGTGTAATGGGAAGTTGCAGAATTTTTATCAGATGTCTTCTATTTTAACGGTGAAATATGAAGTAAAGTTATCTGAGAGTGAAGGGGTAGGAATTAAAGACAAGCAAATAGTAGGACTGGTCCAGGATTAGGGTTTTGCTAAATAACATTAGTGGAATAACCACAGGTCACAGTAACTGAGAAATATGGGCAATATATTCTGGATAGGAGGAAACTCAAGACAAGAATGGCTGCTGGATAGGCAGAAAGGAGAGAAGAGGAGTGAAGTGAGTAAGCTGGAAGGATGGGAGGCTGTGGTCAAAGGGACAGTTTAATGTAGGTGTTATTTTGGAGAAGGAGCAGTTGCAGGTGATATCCAGGTCCAGGGTAAAGCTATGGGAACAGAACAAGGATGGAATGGGGATGGTTACTGGAACATGAGGAATTCAAAGAACTGAATGGTCAGTGGTTAAATGGGCCACAGAGAAAGACAATGAGACAGATGCTGAAGTCTTCAATGCCTGAGGAGGAATGAGCAGAAAACCAAAAGGGAATAACATCATTGAAGGGCAGAGAGTGTTCTAAAGGCATGAGCCTTAAAGGCAGGAATCGTGAGACAGATATTGATGGTTTCTAACCAAGAGTCTTCCCTCACCCTCTTTTTTTATTTATTTATTTATTTATTTATTTATTTATTTATTTATTTATTTATTTATTTATTTATTTTTATTTTGCAGATAGAGTCTTCCTTCCCCCATAGAGGTCATGAGCTAACACCCAGCAAACAGAACTAGGAGGTGATATGTTGGTGTGAAGGGTGTTATGGACTAAAAGATTATGTCCCCTGAAAATTCAGATGTGGAAATACTATCTGCCCCCCACAATGTGATGGTATTAGGAAGTGAAGTCTCTGGGAAATAGTTACATTATGAAGCAGGAACCCTCATGAATGGGATTTGTGCCCTTATAAAAAAAGTCCAAGAGAAATTTTCTCTTGGCCATGTGAGGATACAACTAGATTCAGCAGTCTGAAAACCAAGAAGAGTGCTTTCACCAGGCATCAGGTCTATAGTGCCTTGATCTTGGATTTTACAGCCTCCAGAACTGTGAAAAATAAGTGTTTGCTGTTTAAGCCACCCAGTATGTAGTATATAGTATATAGTATATAGTATATAGTATAGTATAGTATATAGTATATAGTATTCTGTTAAGTAGCCCAAACAGACTAAGGTAGCTCTTGGGAAAGATTTTCTCCTTGTTAAGAAATTATAAATGAGAATTATTCTTTCTACCTTTGGACATAGACATAAGCTGGATAATGACCCTCATAAAAGTCTAGGTTGCTAATCCCTAGAATTTATGTTACCTTGTATGGGAAAAGAGTCTTTGCAGTTGTCTTTGCAGAGTCTTTGCAGGATCATGAGATAGGGACGTTACTCTGGATTATCTAGGTGGGTCCCAAATACAATGACAGGTATCCTAAATGTCTCTCACAAGAGAGAGGCAGAAGGAAATTAGATTCAGACAGAAGAAAGACACAGAGAGGGGAAGGCAATGTAGATGGATGCAGAGACTGAAGTGATGTAGCCACAAGCCAAGCAATATTGGCAGCCACCACGAGCTAGGAGAGGCAAGGAACAGATCCTTTACTAGAACCTGTGGAGGGAGTATGGCCCTGCTGACACCTTGATTTCAGCTTAGTGATACTGATTTTAGACTTCTGGTCTCTAACCAGTGAGAGAATAAATTTCCATTTAAGCCACCAAGTTTGTGATAATTTATGACAGCAGCTATAAGACAATAATACTGACATAGCTATGAGGGGTGTGATGTCTGCAGTTGCAGCAGCCATTTCATGATCATGAGGGAACAAGCCTAGGATAAACCTCAACATGCTGGAGAAAATAGAGTGGAAATATGAAAAGAGCTGCTGAATTAGCCAGCTATCACTCAAGCCTTTGAGTTTGTGTAATGTGAGATCATCAATGTCCTTATTGTTTATTGCTCTTGTAGTTGAATATTTTGTTACTTGCAACCAAAGGCATACTAATTCATACAGACCTATCCAAAAGAGCAAGGCAGTCACGGTTGGGAAGTGGCAGTGAGTACTGAGGAAGAGACTTGCCCTACTTGCCAATCCTCAGGATAGTCTATAAAATATGGGAAATAGCTTCCACTGAGGAGCAAAACAGATTCTCAGGGGAGAGCCAGAAGAAAATGTTCAGAAAAAAGGTTTAGGGATAGATGTCTTTGTTAATTACACAATAAGCTTCTTAAAGGACAGTTAAAGTGTTTAGGAAGAAGGAGAGGAGTGGGAGATGTTCTTAGAAAAGGGTTATGTGAGGGGCACCTGGCTGGCTCAGTTGGTTAAGCATCCGACTTTGGCTCAGGTCATGATCTCACAGTTTGTGAGTTCAAGCCCCATGTCGGGCTCTGGGCTGACAGCCTGAAGCCTGCTTCGGATTCTGTGTCTCCCTCTCTCTCTCTGCCCCTCCCCCGTTCGTACTCTGTCTCTCTCTTTTAAAAATAAATAAACATTAACAATTAAAAAAAAAAGGATTATGTGAATCAGTATAGAGCATTATTGTCATAAGATTATATAGAGAGAGTGGGGAATAGGGAGAGACTCACACTTTGGACAGTGACCAAAGGAAATAGGTAGAAAGCTTGGTGGATTAAACCAGCCCTAGGGTTGCCAAGAAAGTATGTTTCTACCATATCAGGGCAATAGTTGTTTTTACACTTAGTGTTAAGATTCACCTGTGGTGTTTGTTAAACATGTTAAACATTCCCTGGCCCCAGCCCAAGATCCTTACTCAGCAGATCTCAGTAGGGTCCAGAAATCCACATTTATAATAAGCATCCTAAGTGATTCAATTACAGTTGATCCAGGACCACGTCTGAATCACTGTCTAGGGTAATGGCTTTCAAATGTTTTATTATTATTATTATTATTATTATTATTATTATTATTATTTTCAAGTTAGTTAACATACAGTGTAGTCCTGGTTTCAGGAGCAAAACCCAATGATTCATCTCTTACATATGACACCCAGTGTTCATCCCAAAGAGTGCCCTCCCTAATGTGTGTCACCCATTTAACCCACCCCCTGAAATGTTTTTAACTAAAATGTACATTAAGAAATACATGTTATAGCATAAGCCAAATACCACCTCCCCACCCCCACACACACGTGCACATGCACAAGGTAGGTGAAACAATCTGGCTTAATATTTTAGAAGTTTATTTTTCTTTACTTTTTATGTTTATTTACTTATTTTTGAGGGGGGGCAAGGGCAAGGGGAGAAAGAAAGAGAGAGCGAGAGCGAGAGAGCGAGTGAGAGCAAGAGTGAGAGCGAGAGAGAGAATCCCAAGCAGGCTCAATACTCAACACAGAGGCTGATGTGAGGCTCGAACTCACCAGCCTGAGCTGAGATCAAGAGCTGGACACTCAACTGACTGAGTTACCCAGGTGCCCCTAGAGGTTTATTTTTCATTCACATAAAGCCCAAAGCTGATATCCCTGCTCAGGTGACTCTGGTGAGTGGCACTCTTCCAAATGATGACTCAGGGACCCAGGCTGCTTCCACACTGTTGCTCTGACAGTTTGTGGCTTTAAGGTTCCCTGGTGTCATCCAGCTGGCATATGGAAGGAAGGAAGAGTGGAGAAGCCTAGGTGGGAGAGTTTATGTGCTATATCTGGAAGTGTCATTTTCCCTTTGGACATACTCGTGCAGCCAGATCTCAGTCACGCTGCTGGTAGTAAGGGAGATTGGAAAGTGTAGAGGAGCCCCCAAGTTTCAGTAAGCACTACCAGACTCTCCATTTTAGATAGGTAGAGATGTGTGTATTTAACTAAAACCAAATTTTCACAAAATAATACTTATTCCTACCACATGCAATATCCTCTGATATTTTTTTAATTTTGTTCCATTCCATTCCATTCTCTTTATTTTTCAAGACACCAGTCTCCACAACTAAGTGTCGTGTTCTACCAAACAATCCCCTTTTGGAAAGCTCTGTCCTGCAGCCCATTGGTATCTGTCCAAAGGGCTGGATGTCCCCACAATTTGAGGGGCTCTGTTTCCTCTGAATGTACATTCAGTACCCCCACAGTCAGGCACACAGCAGGAACTCGCTAAGTGGTTTTCACTGCTGCTCTTATAATTGTGGCGGTGAAGAGGAGGGAATAGAGAAAAGATAGAAAGCCTCTTTTTCCCCTGAGAGCAGTACGTTTCTGCAATTAACAAAGCATAAAATAGCCTCTTTTGGTATTTTGGTTTAAGACTCTAGAATTGAAAACATGCACCTGGGGTAAGATGCAGGAGGAAGAAAGTGCTGGAGGGAGAGAATATTTGAATTGAGGGCAGGAATAACGTACTGAGATGCTCTGCTTTCATACTGTGCTGTTGGCTTTCTCCTTGCACTTACCACAATTCTCCAAGCCACAATTCACCAGACTTGCTAACTTTGCCAGGTTGAAAATGCCAGAAACCCAGAATCGTAGAGGTTCCTACCCTTTCTGACCTTGACTAACTACATGATTACTTCTTGGACCAGTGACCCTCAACTGTATTTCTTTTTTTTTAATTTAAATTTTTTAAATGTTTTTTTTAAATTTATATTTGAAGGAGAGAGAGAGAGACAGAGAATGAGTGGGAGAGGAGCAGAGAGAGAGGGAGACATAGAATTTGAAGCAGGCTCCAGGCTCTATGCTGTCAGCACAGAGCCCAACACAGGGCTCAAACTCACAGACGGTGAGATCATGACCTGAGCTGAAGTTGGATGCTCAACCGACTGAGCCACCCAGGCGCCCCGACCCTCAACTGTATTTCTGAAGCTCAGGAAGGAGCTGGACAGGTAGGAAAGAAGGAACTGCCCTGACACCTGCTCCCCCTACTCCTAAACTCCTCTTGCCTTTCCTGCTGCCTCAGATGGTGATATGGCAAGGGAAGAGAGACAAGGAGAAGGAACAAGGGGATTTGGAAAAGTGAGATGGGAAAGGGGAGGGCAAAGAGTAGGAGAGAGGATAAGGAAAATGGGGCGGGGGGAATGTAGGGGGAAGTACTCCAGAGCAGTTTTCACCAGCTGAAAAGAAAAAAAAAAAACTTAAAGTACTCTTTTAAAAAATTTTTTTAAAATGTTTATTTATTTTTGAGAGAGAGACACACACAGAGAGCATGAGTGGGGGAGGACAAAAAGAGAGAGAGTGAAACAAGAATTCTAAGCAGGCTCCGGGCTCTGAGCTGTCAGCACTGAACCTGATGCGGGGCTTGAACTCACGAACTGCAAGATCGTGACTTAAGCTGAAGTCGGATGCCCAACCGACTGAGTCACCCAGGTGCCCCCTAAAGTACTCTTCACCTCTCTTCCCACCTCAAGTATGGATTAAGAAGAAACAATTAAAGGATGCAGACAATTTCCAAGTCTGCAGATTCTGAAAGGATTTTTTATGACAAATGAAAAGTACCTGATTGGGGCACCTGGCTGGCTCAGTTAGAAGAGTGAGCAACTCTTGATCTCAGGGTCATGAATTTGAGCCCCACATGGGGTGTAGAGATTACTTAAATAAATAGTACTTAAAAAAATTTCCTGATCAAAATGTTAAATGCCATAAGAATCATAGAATAAGGACTGCTCATTTCAGACATGTTAGTATGAGGTTCTTGGCTTGAAAATTAGAAAGAAGGGGACATTGGGAAAGTCAGTGAGGGGTGCTAAACCAGAGAGAGCTGGAGCAGCTCTCAGCCCATCCTTCCCCTGGGCTAACTTCAGCCCTATGAGAGTCTGTGGAGGTGAGACTAGCTAGTCCAGCTTTCTATTTTTAATTCACAGTGTGGAGATAAGAGTTAAATATAAAGCAGATTAAGACTTCCTTTAAATCTCCTCTACAAAAGAAAAACTGGAATTAATCTACAGGGGCACTCTATGGATAGCTCAATATCATCATTTTCTAAGAATAAAATTAGAAGCAGAAAACTGTGTCCTTATCCTTTTGACATCCAAGAATTATCACCATCAAAGTACTACAGCCCATGAAATTACTTTCCAGGTTGCACTCATTAGATTGAGCATTTTCATTCTGTAGACCTGTGGTTTTAATGGAAAAGAAAAGAAAAAAAAAATCTCCTCACTTCATAAGACAACTGTTCCTATATGGTAGCCAATTAATGGAATGCTAATGCATGTGGAAGTCATTATAAAATCACAGATGCAGAACTGAGAAGCAGATTTCAAACATCGATAGACCTGGGCTTGTGGAAGTTTGGACTATGAGAGTGTTGGGTTCAGGTAATGCACGGTAGTCTTTTTTATTCCTTGCACACCGAAGCGAAAGAGCCACTCAACGACAAGCTGTGATTTTTCATTTCGTTTTGTTTTAAACTTTTCATATAATATTACCTTTATGGATTAGTCATTAAACAGGAAGCTAATCTGGCTGCTAGAGCCTTTGTCACTGAATGTGTTAACTAGATAACATGTCAGCAACAGAGCAAAGAGATTAACAGTGAGGCTCTGGAGAAGTCAGTCTGGGTTCAAACCCTAGTCTCACTAATTACTCACTGTGTGACCCTGGGCAAGTTGCTTAATCTCTCTGTGCCTGAGTTTCCACTTGTGTAAAAGGAAGATAATGATAGTCCACGCCTCAAGTAAGAATTAATTGACAAAATGTATGCAAAGCAGTAAATCAATTCCTGGCATTTTGGTAAGTACTCACCAGCAGCTGGTGGTTATTAGTATTATGGTGTTGGAGATGGGAGGAAAATGAATCTGGAATGGATGTGCACTCTGGTGGCTTAGTCCAAACTCTCTGAGGTATCCAGTCCTCAGGACATCTCAGGCCTTGTCCTGCGGAGGAAGAGAAATGAGTCAATTTTCTCCAATGATTCTCTGTGTATCTGAAGTCACTGCAACACACTGGGCCATGGATGGCATGTGATGCTTCAGTGTGTGCTCTCAGACCATTCTAGCAAGTCATGATGCTTTTCTGAACAGTTCTCTGTGTGCATGGTGCCTTTAGGGACGTAGGAGAATTACAAGACAAAGCTCTGTCCATAGCATATATGAAGACTAGTTGGAGAGAATCCATACACCCAGGAAATTCTGCAGACTCTTGATAGGGCCTAGGATGAGAAGGAACTGTATGTATGAGGAGTAGCAAGGATACAAAGATGAGTAAGAACTGATCTCTGCTTTCAAGTTGACAATTAGCAGAGGGATAAAGTTAAGATAAGACATAAGGCTGAGTGAGTTATGTCTATCAAAGCAGCAAAAACTGATTGTGAGGGAGTTTCCAAAGAGGAATTCTAAAATGTGTTCTAATTATAATCAGAGAGCAGCACTGCACTAATTCATTTCACAAATACTTATCCGGCATCTATCATTTTCCAGGTAGGGGGCTAGGATAAGCCTGTGCCCTTGTGTCGCTGATGTTCTAGCAGGCAAAAACTCAATAAGCAGACAAAAAAGTGTCATGTATATGCGTAATATGTCAAGGGATGTTAAAGATTTTTTTTTTAAGTTTATTTATTTTGAGAGAAGGGGGTGGGAAGGAGCAGAGGGAGAAAGAGAGAATCCCAGGCAGGCTCCGCACTGTCAGTGCACAGCCCAATGCAGGGCTCAAACTCATGAACCATGAGATCATGACCTGAGTCAAAGTTGGATGCTTAACCGACTGAGCCACACAGGCACCCCAAGGGATGTTAAATGTTATAAAGAAAAATAAAGCAGGGTAAGAGGTTGGGGAGTGATGGAGGAGGCGCTATGTAACAAGTTGCTAATTATGAGAGAAGGGAAAAAGTGCAAAAGAAGTTAAAGAAGGTGATAAATGAATGTGGACTGAAATAATCATGGGAGAATTCTGTGATCTAAGTGGGCAGGAAGGAGGTGGTAGGAGTGGGGGGAGCAGGTCCTTCCAGGCATGGGGTAGGGAGAGCAGACTGCAGCCAGATGGCTGTAAGAGTCAAGCCAGAGGAGAGGCAGGTGCTGCCAGGGAGAGGTGGGCACAAGCAGGCAGGGTGGGTGGGCAGATTACCCAGCTATCTGAAGCCAGAGGTGCTGGGCCTGATGAGGGCTATTAGGTGTAAGTGTCAAAAGCTACTGAAAACAGCCTGGGGAAAAACATCAGCAATCCCAGTTTTCATTTCAGCTGGTGAACAGGAATGAGAGCCTTGGGACTGCACCTGGGCCTGATGATATCAAAACACCTTTTCTTTCTAACTTGCATGGCTGCTTGTCATAAAGACCCTCCAAATGAGTCTCTCTCCATGGGGCTATCAGCAGCCCCACATTTACATCCTTCTATGCTAGGAAGGTTCAGAAGTGTCTTGCTTCTGGTGCCAGTTCATGATTCTCTGTGTTTTGAGTGGGGCGCTTACCTCTGCAGCGGTTGGGGTTGGGAGACATTACACTTGGAATGATGATACCCGAACCATAGAGAGAAGAGGAAAGGTACCTCAAAGGAAAGAAAGCTGCATTAGGGAAAATGCCCACTATAAGCAGGGTTTCAGTTCCATGTCTGGGCCTTAGTTTTACTTCCTTTTCCTTCAGTGGCCACATCTCCAGAAGCCTGCACGCTCACCTTGGCAGGCTTCCCCATTGCTCTGAGGTTTGCTCCCTCAAATTTTTGTGGGTCAAGCAACCAAATAAGTAGGCCTTTAAAAGATACCTAGCATATAAGCATGAATATGGCTTTGAATGAGAGCTTAAGGAGAATCATTCACAGCTTGAGCTATATGGGGTTACTCAGAGGCCTTCTGTAAGAATTGTGTCTATATTTCTGTAGGATGAGTTGGCTGAAATTCTAGGCACCACAGAATATTCTGTATGAAGTAAACGTAATTCTTTTTTTTTAATGTTTATTTATTTTTGAGAGAGACATAGAGTGAGTGGGGGAGGGGCAGAGAGAGGGGGAGACACAAAATCCAAAGCAGGCTCCAGGCTCTGAGCTGTCAGCACAGAGCCCAACATGGGGCTCGAACCCTTGAGCCATGAGATCACGACCTGAGCCAAAGTCGGATGCTCAACTGACTAAGCCACTCAGGCACCCCGTAATTGTAATTCTTTAATGTAAAATCAAGAGGTCAGGAATCATGGGAGTTTGCCTGGCTTGTAAATTCAAAAGAGGCACTCCAATCCAGGGTATGTATAAGATGTATTATGTCTTCTTCTTTTTTTTAATGTTTATTTATTTTTGAGAGACAGACAGACAGAGTATGAGCAGGGGAGGGGCAGCAAGAGCCAGAGACACAGAATTGGCAGGCAGGCTCCAGACTCTGAGCTATTAGCACAGAGCCCAATGCAGGGCCCAAACTAACAAACTATGAGGCCATGACCCGAGCTGAAGCTGGACGCTCAACCCACTGAACCACCCAGGCACCCCTTATGTCTTTTTTTTTAATGTTTATTTAAGAAAGCAAGTGGGGGAGCAGCAGAGAGAGAGAGAGGGACAGAAGATCCCAAGCGGGCTCTGCACTAATAGCAGAGAGCCTGATGCTGAGCTCAAGCTCACAAACTGTGAGATCATGCCCTGAGCCAGTCAGATGCTTAACCAACTGAGCCACCCAGGCACCCCTCTTTTTTTTAATGGTGTTTTTTAAAGCAATCTCTATACCCAACATGGGGTTTGAACTCATGACCTAGACATCAAGAGTCACATCCTCTACCAACTGAGCCAGCAAGATACCCCACTTCCTTTTTTTTTTTTTTTAAGTCAGTATCTCTGATGAACAGCTCTCTTGGAAGTTCCACTAGCTTTGCTCAGACTGAGCTATTTTACTTCAATAACCAGCATATTCTATGTCCCACTGAGATAAAACTGTTTGGAAGTTTATTAATTATTCAACAAATATATGGAGCACCCAAAATGTGCAAAGTACAATGCTACATTCTAGGGATTCAGAGGAGGACAAGACAGGTAGCCCCTGCTCTCCAGCAAGTAGGTAAAGACCACATCCCTCTGGGCTTCTTAAATGGGTGTCTCTAAACACTCCAGCAGAGAAATTCTGCTTCTAGCAATGCGCAAGAACCAACTGGCTGCTGTCATTAGTTCTCTCTTAGCACTGCACCCTGTTTTAGCAACCAAATGATTAACCACAGATTCTATGGAGTCACATGTTCAAAATATTATAAAACATTCATAAAATCAGAGTAAGGTGAAAATCATGAGTCAGCAAAAGTAGTGGTATTTCCTGTAGGAGGGCACCATGCTGGAAACCAACACATACCACGTCTAACTAAATCCAACTCAGGCAATGTTTCCTCTGGCTTTGGTTAGGCACTAAATTAAATGGTTGACTTGCATTTAGGGGCAATATTGTTGATGAAAATGTATCTTTAAAACACCAGAATTGCATTCAGCATCTGATAAACTAGGACAGATTGATAGAACAGCGGATCAATATGTAGGCTATTTTGAAATAGTAACTGATGAATTACATTTGCTTTTAATAATTCTAATGGCCCTGTAGCTCCCAAACATTGAATCAAGGAATCCAATGCATCAAAGTCTCTGTGGGGATGGGTCTGAAAGTAGCCTCATTCTCCCATCCCCAGCTGAGGGTTCCTGAGTTCTCTAGGGAGGGCACAGACATGCACCAGAAGGGCCATTGGACCAGAAGTGGCCTGGGTTGGGTCAAGGGCAATGTGTAGACAGTGGATTTGGAGTCTGGATTGGCAACCATAAGCACTGGGATGCTGTCACAATGCCCAGACTCTAGGAAGGAAAAAGTCACATCTCAGCGAAGGTCAGCAAAGACCAGAGAATGGTGCTCAGATGAGACCTATACCTTGGGTCTCTCCTGAGCAGAAGGGCAGAAGGATAGTAAGGAGAAGAATCCTGCCATTGCCCAAATATATACCCAAAGAGACAAAGTATTAAACTAGAAGGGACTGAGTTATTTTGATATAACAACATGTTTACATTGTATCAGAAATGAGGGCTTGAGAGTTAAATTGTACTCAGTGATAGAAAACAAAGTTACATTTCTGTTCATATGAATAGTCAATGCAGTGTAAGTCACCACATGTCTCCCAGGTCACATTCTCTCAAACATACCCTCAGTAGGTGAAATGACGGGATCACCATCACAGTTAAAATGGTTCTCTCTATATACTGAGATAAATATTTAATTTATCTAAATTAATTAATTTAATTAATTAATTTAATTAAATATTTAATTTTCATAACTGAAATGCATGCAGGGCCCCATATTCCCATAGACTTTGTTCCCCCATTCCTATGGCTCTCATAACAGAAGACTAAAAGAACACAACAGTTTGCCTGGATATGCAACATAACTCACCAAAAGCACAGGAGAAATGAGGAGTTTGGTTTCCTTTCTGGGTTCAAATGAGACTGAATCTTTTGTCATTTTGGTTCTAAGCATTTCTAACTCTACAAGCTACTCAGGAATCATTATATTCTATCTTGTTATCCACTATTAAGTAAGGCACAGTTGTTCAGTAAATACTTGTTGATTAATAAATTAAAAGATTATACTCATCAACTGGATTGATCAGCAAGAACTGGGGCAGGTTATATATTCATACTTTAACATGAACCAATAGAGTATATGGAAATTTAGTTGGATAATGTGACACTGAAACCCTACCTGACCTGAAATCCTATGATTTCTAGTCCAAACCACCCAGTGCAATAGCAGTTTCATCTTTAGGGATAAAAGAATATTGATTCTCTTATAGAGAAGCAGCATTATTTTTTACTATCCTCGGTCTAGTTCTCCAAAATGCTATTTTTGAGAAACCTCAGCTAGAAAGGCAAACAACAAGGTGGGTTGGGCTTGGTATTGGAAAGGTGGAAATAGATCCTCCTTCCACTTTGTTGAAAGAACTACTCAATTAGGTCAGATAGGAGACGAAAAACCCATTTGTGCTGCCCAGGGCAGAGCTCAGTGAGATTATTAAAAGGTAGAAACTGAGAACAAATCTATTACAGAAATGCAATTAGCTTTGGAGAGCAGTGTCTCAGAGCCATCCCCATGGAACCAAGGTGGCTTTTCCCAGTGACCAGGACATGAGTTGCACAGCTGCTCAGGCCTTGAGGGCCTAAGGAGAGAAAGTGAGCAGAGGCGAGCATGTTTGTGGAGATCCCAGTGCCCAGTGAGTGTGTTCCTGTGCTCACGTGCTGGCAGGCTGCCCAGAAGGAGCCAGCCCAGCTGTTGGGTCTGGTGGCAGTCTATTTTTTGCTCCTGATGATACCGGGGGTAAAATCCCAGCTCTCTAGTCAGTGGGGCATTTTCCAGGCAAAAGCTCTGGTAAGCATTCAGTTCAGTGGTCATTGCAAATCAGGAAGGGCTAAATGAATGGCAGGCAGATACATCTACCCTTTCAAAGAAAGCTAATTTGGATGTTTTATGGCCAGTTACACTATGATACTCGCAACTAGAGTAACAGCTACCAACCAAAATTCTCTAAATCATATTTATTATAAAATTCCAGAGCTGAAGGGACTTTGGAGATTGTCTAGTTTTAAGAAAGCATCCGGAGAGATTGAGGCTTACCAAAATTACACAGTTCTCTCACAGCAAAGCCGGGAAGAAAACCCAAATAGGCCAGGGATCTTTTCATTATACCTAACAGCTTTTGTGAATATGTAAGACATTTCTCCCTTGTCACCATGTGATCCTCATAGCTCCCTTCCCCCAAGTATCTGAAAAGGGTGTTTCTGAGGGTAAATATCTGGAAAGATTTTGTAAGTGTTGTTTAGGTTTTCATGTGCTGCCAACATCCTTTCTAACATTTTGTGACATTTTCCTAAACATATTTATTCTTCTAACTGCAAAGATGAAAATAATAATTCAAAAGATATAGAAATAAAAAAATAGAAGTTTTCATAATTCCCAACTTTTAGAGATAGCCGCAATAAAGATATAACAACATGTTTACATTGTTTGGCATGCATCTTTTAGATCTTCTTCAAGTATATATATATATATATATATATATATATATATATATATATATAATTTATTATAATAGATAATAGATAATAGATTTTATGTTTTATATAAATATATCATATATATATATAAAGTATATGCTCTAATATATGAACTGTCAACAATTTAATGCAGCAGGATAGGAAAACTCAATCATACCATTAAGCTTCTGCTGTTTTAGAAGAAGCATACTGGTTATTCTTGGTGGATGGAAGATGAGCTAATGAATATCTAAAGAGTGAGATTTCTTATCCAGCGAATGATTGGCCAGTCTTTGTTTATGAAGTCTAGACTCTTTTTTTAACTCTATACTCTCTTCACCACCCCATTGCACCCTCACCCCTCACTACCCCCACTGCTAACATTGTTTTTCAAGCCCAAAGATTTTCAAGCCAAAGAATTTAAACTGGGATCAAGGTTGCATACTTAGAAAATAAGAAGGTAGATTGACTCAAGCTTTGGGAGAGAAAGGAGGGAGAACTGGTTTCTAGAAGACAATAGGATGGGGATGTTGCATGTTCCTAAAGCCCTGGAGCTATTGGGGGCTCTAGTGGTATTGGATGTGTATGTCTAGCAGGCCAGAAACTCAGCACCCCAAGTGGGGCTCTCACTAAAAATATCAGTGCCAAGGCTTGCACAGAAGAGCTAGACATTGCCAGGGGAGTTGCCAACACACAAACAGATTATGTGGGCAGGAGGACCAAGTGCTCAGATATAAACCCAACTGCTGGATCATCAGGGACTTCATCCCCATTCATCCTTGATCATAAGCCCTAGAGTTCTTTTATGACCCTAAATGGGTGAAAGGAGTTCCCTGAAAGATGACTGAGATTAGATTTCCCAACAATCCTGATGGAGGGAATTGAATCTCATTGAAATGGATTTAGAAAAATAGGCATGTGATGATTCTTTTCCCTATGGGCTGTGGAGCAAATCAAACATGTAACATTTATGTGATATGATGAACCCTGATATGATTTTATTTACATATCAGGATACCTAGTGATGCAAAAATTATTTCAATTTGAACATCTACCTCACACTAAATAGGTAAATTTATTCAAGAAAGATTAAATACTCAAAAGTAAACAAAATTTCAGAAGAAATTTCAGGAGACTATATGTATAAGCTATGGATCAAAGAGACCATTATATAGCTTACATCAACACAAGAAGTTTAGAAGTGAAATTGATGGTTACCAGAGGGAGGTGGAAGGAAGGACAGGTGAAATAGGTGATGGGGATTAAGGAGGGGACTTGTCATGATGAGCACTGGGTGATGTATGGAGTGTTGAATCACTATATTGTACACCCGAAACTAATATTACACTATATGTCAACTAACTAGAATTTAATTTTTTTAATGTCTATTTATTTTTGAGAGAGAGAGAGAGACAAAACACGAGTGGTGAAGGAACAGAGAAAGAGGGAGACACAAAATCTGAAGCAGACTCCAGGCTCTGAGCTGTCAGCACAGAGCTTGACACAGGGCTCAAACTCACCAACAGCAAGATCATGACCTGAGCTGAAGTTGGACATTTAACTGACTGAGCCACCCAGGTGCCCCAACTAACTGGAATTTTTTTTTTCATGCAGCCCCAAAGGGGCCCAACTAACTGGAATTTAAAAAAAAAACTTTAAAAAAGAAACTTAAGTGATAAAAGATGGATATATTTGATACATAAAAATGTAAAAATTTTGGTATAGAAAGACATACAATTGATAAAATTAAAACAAATGCTAGAATGGGGGAAATTGGCAAAGATACATCAGATAAGGGGTTAATATCAATAACATGCAAACAACACCTACAAATTAATAAGAAATGATAAACAATGCAACAGACATAATGGAAAATAATATGAATAGAAAATTCCCACATGAACAAATCCAAATGATGATTAAACCCATAAAAAGATGCTTTATTTCACTAGTTGTCAGGGAAATGTAAATTAACATAACAATATTTTTTTTCTCATTCATTAGATAGTTTTTTGAAAGAGATACACAAACATTAGCACTAGAAATTTAAGTAAAATTTAAACACACACATATACATACATACACACATATATCATTTAACTTAGAAATCCCATTTCTGGGAAATCTATACCACAGATATATCATGGCATAAGGGTAAGGAAAGATGCCTGTAATAAGACACAGAAAAAGCATGAAACATAAAGGAAAATGTTGATAAACTGCCTCTATTAATGTTTACTTCTACATGCCAACAGATGTCCAGAACACATTTGAAAGAAAGGTTATAAACTGGCAGAAGATAGGTGCCATTCATATAACAATCAAAAGATTAATATCCAGGGGTGCCTGCGTGGCTCATTTGGTTGAGCATCGGACTCTTGATTTTGGTTCAGGTCATAATCCCAGGTTCGTGGGATTGAGCCCCATTTGGGGCTCTATGCCGAGTGTGGAGCCTCCGTGAGATTCTCTCCCTCTCTCTCTCTCTCTCTCTCTCTCTCTCTCTCTTTCTCTCTTTCTCTCTCTCCCTCTGCCCCTCTCCCTCACTTGTGCATGCATGCTCTCTCTCTCTCAAAAAAAGGATTAATACCGAGAAATATTTGTTTTATCTACACAAAATTACCAATAATCAGTAATTTTTTACCTACAAAAATGGCAAATTCATATGATTCAAACTACTACAAATTATTCCTCAAAATCAATGAGAAAGAGATAACCAATCCAAGAGGAAAAGAATAGACAAAGGATATAAATTCACACATGAGGAAAACCAAATGGCCAATAGATGTTTGAAAATATGCTTACCTCTCTAGAAATCTGTGAACTAAAAGCTATAATAAGATACCATTTCATATTACAAGACTGACAAAGATGAAAATATATTGGCAAAAATGTAGGGAAATAGAAATTCTTACACGCTATAGGAGTGCAAATTAGTATAAGTTTGGCAATACCATGTGAAGTTGATGAAAAGTATAGTAGCTGACCCATCAACTTCATAGCTGGGTATATACACCAACTAGAACCTCAAGAAGACATGTATGAGGAGAATAAATGAAGCATGCTTTGTAATAGTGAATAATTGGAGGGGCACTGAAGTGGCTCAGTCGGTTAAGCATCTGACTTCGGCTCAGGTCATGACCTTGCAGTTTGTGAGTGTGTGCTGACAGCTTGGAGCCTGGAGCCTGCTTAAGATTCTGTGTCTCCCTCTCTCTCTGCCCCTCCTTTCCTTGTGCTCTCTCTCTCTCTCTCTCTCTCACTCTCGAAAGTGAATAAACATTCAAAAAAATTAAAAAAAGAAATTGCATTAAAAAATAGTGAATAACTGGAAACAATATGAATAACATTGTATTTTATAAGTAAATATCAGATACATAAACTGTGCTACACTCAATATGTCAGAATAAAGAATTGGAGCTATATGTGTCAATGTGGATAAGTTTTAAAAGACACAATGTTGAATAAAAAACAAATTGCAAAAGATACCTAAAGTATGAACCTAGTTATACAAATTTTAAAATTACAGAGGGGTGCCTGGGTAGCTCAGTCAGTTAAGCATCTGACTTTGGCTCAGGTCATGACCACATCAGGCTCTGTGCTGACAGCTCAGAGCCTGACCCGCTTTAGATTCTGTGTCTCCCTCTCTGTCTGCTCCTTCCCCACTCCCACTCTGTCTCTCTCTCTCAAAATAAATATTAAAAAAAATTTTAATTACACAGAACCATATATACATAGCAAAATGTGGATGAGAACAATATATAGCTGATTCAAGATAGTGGTTAGGGGCACCTGGGTGTCCCAGTTGGTTAAGCATCCGACTTCGGCTCAGGTCATGATCTCACGGTTGATGATTTCAAGCCCCACGTCAGGCTCTGTGCTGATAGCTCAGAGCCTGGAGCCTGCTTTGGATTCTGTGTCTCCCTCTCTCTCTGCCCTTCCCTGACTTGCACTCCGTTTCTCTCTCTCTCTCAAAAATAAATAAACATGAAATGAAATGAAATGAAATGAAATGAAATGAAATGAAATGAAATGAAATGAAATGAAATAAAGTAAAATAAAATAGTGGTTAGGGAGGGAAAAAAATGGAATAGAAGAGGAAAAAAGAGGCTTTTAAAAAATCATTTAAAAAAACTCACATAAATATGACAAAACATTAACAACTTTAAAAAATAATGTTAGGTACTTCAGTGTTTTTGGATTATCAACTATTTTTCCCCTATATGTTTGAAATTTAAAAAGATTAAAAGGTTCAATATGTAAGGTTCCATGAACAAAGATGTTTATAAAGCTGGGATCAATGCCAGTGCCCATTGATAGGGCAGTAGTTGAGGAAACCATGGTACATTCATACCATGTACTTCACTCATTTGTGGCTTGCAACAAGCAGAATTGGGCTTTTGTTTAATTTAACTATTAAAAATAATGTAACATTTATTTAGTATCTCGTATTGCTGAAGTAATGAAAAATGGAATCCTATGATATATAGTGTTCTGAAGCCGGCTATGTAATATTTCATCATATAGAAGCAGGTGACATCATAGGTGAATGTTTGCCCACTTGCCTCATCCTGTTTATTAATGATACATTTTCTTCCCTCTGCCCCTCCTGTGTCTGAAGTTTTCAGTTGGAGAGTCATTTGCCAACCTCCAATTCCTCTGTGGCTATGGCTAAAACTTCTGGGTCACATCATTTTGCAGGAGAATAAATTATGACACCAGGGTCTTTGGTTTGATTTCTAATTAAGCAGAAAGGCCCTTACTAACTAACTCATCAATTTATGTGGGTGGCAAATGTCAGAAAGCACTTTGGGATTTCAGCTTTCTTCTTCCCTGTCATCAAGGGAAGTGTTCCTCCACCAACTTGTACCTCCATGTCCACAGCACCTTCTTTAAGAGCTTAGTTAACCTCCTGTCACTGTACTACTGTACTTTTAGGTCATGCTAGGCAGGAGATTAAGTTACAGACATTCTTAAAGCATCTCCGCTGAGTATCAAGGGATTGGAGAAAAAGTAGATAATGGGTATAGGACAATACTAATAATAGATAAATGGCTAACAGGAGGCCCACATGCCAGACCCCCCTGTGCTATCTCCACGAACTCAGTGCTGTATAAATACAGTCCATGAAGATTGTTGCTCTGTCACCAAGGTTACACCATTATTTGAAAGATTCAATAACATTCAATCGTTCCTTAAAGACATTCTGCTCTCTCTAAACTCTTCCTTTGGCTGATATTTTAAGAACTATCTCTATACTTTGGATGTGTAGTCTACTGATGTTCAACAGCTGTGAAAGGATCACTCATGTACCACACCATGGCCTTCCAAAGCCCTTGTCATCCAGAAATAAAATTCCATTTCTTAGGAGGAAAATGAAAGTTGTTTTTTTTTTTTTTTAATGTTGAGAGTTTCTTCTCACCACAGCAGATTGGATCAAAATCTCCCAAAGAGGCATGGAGACAAAGGGAAATGATCTGAAGCTTCCTGGTGAAAGCAGGTCACATTATTTTCCCTTCCTCCTCTTTCCTGTCAACACCTCTGCAGGAGGTGTGCTTTCATAAAGGCAACCGCACACATGGGCTTCTCCTACCTGGGAAACAGGACTCGAATTGATAACTACCATGGGCACACGGGCCACTTGCAAACTGTTCCCGCTTGAGTATTTAAAAGCATTTTTGGTCAATTGAGGACAAAGGAAATGCCCTTTTCTGTGTTGGGAGAAAACAAGTTAACAACTTCAATTGCTTCCCCTGCAGTGGCCAGCTGATTTCCAAGATCTTTACCAGTAATGGTTTGGATGCTAGGGCATTCTTCCTGTGATGCTGACATATCCGGACAGCAGAGCGCTAGTGTCATGCTGGGGTAGCTAGGGGGCATGGACTTGGCAGGGGGAATCTGTAAAACTCAGAATCCAGTTCCCAGAGACAGAATAACATTAGATGTCAAATATGGCATAGTAAAGAAGAAAGTGCCTTTGTTTTAGATTATATCTAATTCATAGTACTAATGCCCACTCAAACATTAAAATTACCCCCCAATTGAATGCATTTGCTGTTCTTTAAGATGTACTTTTAAACCTCCACCTTGTAATAATTCTGGCCTTTTATAGAGCCTATAAGCCTAAGGCCATACATTCTCATCATGATTCACTTGAAAGAGCCTGTAACGTTTTTGGCGAGGAAGCACTACTTCTTATTTTTCTCATACTTTTAAGTAATTCTCCTAAAAGGTAACAATTATGGGTCTGGTCCAGGACTGGAGAGTGTTGCCTCCCATGAATGGGGGAAATAGGTATTCCGGTACTCCACAGTCCAATTTAGAATGCTTCTGTGACAGATGCTGAGACTTATCTGTGAATTAAGTTTTGGCTTTCGGATCAGCTCATAGCCTGGGAACCAAGGGCCCTGAGGTATTAGCCTGTTTCTCCTTGAAATTCTCTCAAGAACTTAAAACACCTCAGTGCTTTCTGATAGACTTTACATCTTAAGGTATTATATGTTACTTGATTGTATTTGGGGAGATGTGAAAAGTGAAGGGTTAGAGGCTGAAGATGAGGAGGAAGGGTCAGTCAAGAGTCTTTGGAGGGCAGGCTGCTGCAGCTTTATCTGCATATCACCTCTTTGGGGGGCTACCTCTGTTTCTTACATTCCTCATCCTTTCTCACTATACGTGACATAACCTGTACCATACAGGCATTCTGCCATTTTTGCTAGCCTTGAAGCAATTAACTCATAACTCAACTACCCAGACTGATATAAATGTGTGATTTTCTTTATTCAGCATTTTTTTTGTGAGGTAGAGGGACAAGAATTCTCTCTAGAGAGTGACTAAAGGTGATTTGGTGGCTCAGTCAGTTAATCCATTTCGTGGGTTAGAGCCCCGTGTTGGGCCCTGTGCTGACAGCTAGGAGCCTGGAGCCTCCTTTGGATTCTGTGTCTCCCTCTCTCTCTGCCCCTCCCCCGCTTGTGCTCTGTTTCTCTCCCTGTCTCTCTCTCTCTCTTGCTCTCTCTCTCAAAAATAAAATATTTTTAAAAATTAAAAAAAAAGAGAAAGAAAGTGAGCAGACTATTACCATCAATGTCCCTGGCACCCTCTGGCATCTCTTGTTATAATAAAAAGTATTTAAACGGCTTACTCTGATTTTGAATAATGAAATTTAATTGCACATTCTTGAACTTTTTTTCCCCATTTTCTGTAATTTATTTAAAATTTGTAGAGAAATTCAATACTATGATGCATTCTGCTAGAGAGCTTTAGTGCCCTAGACATTTAGGAGTACTTTAAACAATTACACTAAGTCAACACACTTCATTGCATTTTTTTTTCTTAGACTCCTCAAGTGGGGGGAGTTCAGAGGTGAGGAATCCTTATATGATGCATAAGAAACCAGTGGAGAATGCCTACTGCCCCCTGTTGGTGAAAATATATATATTTTAATGTTTTTATTTATTTTTGAGAGAGAGGCAGAGTGCTAGTGGGGGAGGGGAAGAGAGAGAGGGAGACACAGAATCTGAAGTAGGCTCCAGGCTCTGAGCTGTCAGCACAGAGCCCAATGCGGGGCTTGAACCCATGAACTGTGAGATCATGACCTGAGCCAAACTCAGACGCCCAACTGACCAAGCCACCCAGGGCCCCCAGACCAATATTCTTGAGACCTCTTTTTTAAAATTTTTTTAAACCTAGAGTTATCTTATGACAGTTCTTTTTTTTTTTTTTAACGTTTATTTATTTTTGAGACAGAGACAGACAGAGCATGAACGGGGGAGGGGCAGAGAGAGAGGGAGACACAGAATCTGAAGCAGGCTCCAGGCTCTGAGCCATCAGCCCAGAGCCAGACGCGGGGCTGGAAATCACAGACCGAGAGATCGTGACCTGAGCTGAAGTCGGACGCTTAACCGAATGAGCCACCCAGGCGCCCCTCTTGAGACCTCTTAAACATTGTGCTGAAACCATAGTATTAGCTTCACACAATTTTAAATAATCATAAATATTTAGGTTTTTAAACAAATAAAATTGAGCAGTAAAAACCAGCCACTTTGTTTTTCTCGAGTTATACTCTCACCCCTCTACGTTCTTTATTTTGTTTCCAATCAGGTTGATTATTATGTCATTTTAAACTTTAGGGCAGTCTACACCAAACTGTGACTTGTCTTAGGTACTAAAAATCCCTTTTATTTGTGATGATAGATACATGTATAAAACTTTTCTTACCATGTTCTTTGGAAACTATGTGTTGAAAGTAATTACATGGTGGGGGGGGGTAACTCTGGCTGTGGCAAGTGCTGAACTTGGAGTCATATGTAATAGTTGAAGTCTCAGCTCTGACACTTATTTAGTTGTAAGACTTGGGCAAATCACCTAATCTCTTAGATCTCATTTGTGAAAATATAATAATAACATATAATACACACGGTTGTTAAAAGGTTTAAATGAGATTATTTCAGTGAAAGTGTTTCTCAGGAGCTATACGATTGGAAGGTGTCATAACTAAAGGAGTAGCTAAGTATGGGCTTGCCCATGTAACTATTATCACACAGGTATTTGGAGGGAGCACCCTAGAGCATAGTAAGAATTACACATTAAACTTTAGATACTCTTTGAGATTAGCATTATTGACACTGTTTAATATTTAATTCTTAGTGTTCTCTGGGAGATCAGATTCTGTGGAGAATGTAGATTTAGACATTCACTGACTACTTGAATCCCCAGCTAAAGTGCCTACATAAGAAAACCAGCTCATAGACATAAGAGAAGTCACTCCATGAAGCATTCTTAGAATGCACTTTCTTCAATAGCAAGGCTACCTGTTTTAAATTTGTGAAGAGGGGAGGCTCTCAGCTAATCTCATTCCTCTGGGAATAATGAAAACTTATTACACTGAAGGTTTTTTGCAGGGGTTGTACTTTTTGACTTGTTTTTTTCTGCTATAAAGGGTCCATTATTGATAAAACAAACACAACCAAAAAGTTAGAATCCCTGAAAATTCACCAAAATTATCTGGCTGCTGCTGCCCAACTATTTTTAGTTCTTTTCAATCAATAAAAAGTTTATGCTTTTTAATTTGGATTTACTTCTTAGTCTTTAATCCAATTTTTGAACCTTACACTATCCCTATCTAATGCATAAAGAATATTCTGGAGTTTTAAAAGAACCACAATAAGTGAAACTCAAGATACTAATTTTTGTTTTTGTTCATTTGTTGGGGTGAAAGGATTGTCATATCTTATTTTGCACTCATTCTGTCCCCAGTAGGTTTTTCTTTGCTCACATCTCACACAGAGCATACTTAATTTAGTGAATTCATTTGATTGTATGGTAAACACTGCAGAGAACCTATGAGAGTCCCCATCAGAAAAAAACAGAAAAAAGCATTTCAAGGATGCACTGGAACTGTTTCAAACACTGCAAGCTCTCTGAATTTCTAGGGGAAAAAATGATTGGAAAACTAACTTAGTACATAGCTATAAGTAATGAAGTATCTTCTTAAAAAATTTGTCTGACCATTTTAAGAGGAAGCTATAAAGCACAAGTTCTTGAATACATGCCAGCAAAAAGTATACCTCTTTTATCAATAGGGGATTAATAGAACTGGGCCTTTATGAGTCTACCCCCAGACTGAAGTCATTTGGTTCCTCTGGGAGGAATCCAGACTGACTGCTCTGGGACGGCATGTTCATTTTTATCAGGAGCAAGGCGAACCACTCACTGGGGCAGCAGGCTCTCACAGTGATTCCCAAGAGGCATTAACCCTCATTCCCTTTTCAGAATGAGCTCTGCTGTCTCCCATGTGACTGGATGACACTTGTAGGTAGGAGTGGTAAGGCAACATGGATCCACAAACACCTGGGTTTCTTATGTTGGCAATGATGTGTCAATGGGAAAACCACAGACAACGATCTGCCCACAAATTCCTGCGTTCACAGGCTCATTGCATCCTCTTTGATTCCCAGTGCAACCATTTCTGTATATTCTGTTACTGTTCCAACTGAACCCCATTTCTTCCCTCTATTTGTGGTTATAGGAATGAAACACTTGACCATCTTTCTCTTCATCATGACTATTTTTCCAAGTGTCTTGCCCACCAAGTCTTATTTATCTGATTCTACTGATTTAATAAAGTCTATTTATACCAATAAAATTTCACTATGCATGACCACATAATTATACCTTTTTATATGTGGAACTTCTTAATTTCCCATTCATATTAATTTATTAAGTAAAATCTAGCTTTATTTTAATAAAATGTTTTCCTAATCAAATACTATCCAATAGATGTCAGCCATATGACACCATAGTTTTAATGTATATCAGAAAATAATAATGCCCATTGATGTGTTCATTTACCTTTCTAATGTTACTGAATTTCAAAAATGAGTTTCTGTATAAGTTCATTGTTATTAACAAATAAATATGAATGGATTCCCAAATATATTTCAATTTCATAGTTTATCATTTTATACAAGAGAAATACTCAGCTAATGTTTTTGCCTACCCTTCCTATGAGAATTTCACTTATCTTACAAATGATTAATACAGAGTGACTATAAATAGTATGTTTAAATAGTTTATACATTTTCTATGTAGTTATTCTTTTGCTATGGACTTTAACCTGCTGGACTTTATAATGCTGCAAAAGAACCATAAAGATACCCTTAGTCTGGAATTTTTTAATCAAAAATTTCCCCCATTTTCAGAAGGAACAATTATTCAGAAGTCTTGTAGATTAATTATTTCTTAAGAAGCTAGATCATTTGTAATGTGTCTTAGCCAACTGTCCAAGGTTAGCAAAATGCTATAACATGTTCTGTTTGATGGCCTCAGGCAAAAAAACCACAGCATTCTCACTATTAATGTCTCTTGACCTTTCAATTTACAAATAGACTCATCCCTGTGGCCTTTTTCTTCTTTTGTACATCCCTGAAAAACCAAGAATCTAGGGCTGGAAATAATAAATATTTCAATTTTCTTAGTTTTAAGACATAATCCTAGGCTTTTATATAAGGTATGGACTGTTTATTCATTTCATAAAATTTTCTCAGGCACCAATTATAAGCAAGTTACCATGTAAAGTGTCAGGGAAACAAAGGTAAATAAGTCAAATATGCCCCCCAGAAGCTCATGACTTAATTGGGAAGAACAAAAACAGCAAAATACTACAGTGTGATATAAAAAGTAAGAAGTACCATAAGAGAAGCACAGACCAGATGATTTGGCAGGTTCAGAAAAGAGACATTATTGAATTTTGTGGGCTAGAGGTAAAGAGGAGGGAATTGATGATTAATTTAAAAAGGAAGTGGCATTTGAACTTGCCCTTGATAGACAGAATTTAAACATGTGGAAAGAAGATGTAAGTGTGGACATTACAGATTGAGGAAACAGCATGATTAAGGGCATGGAGCTCAGAAAATATGGGGTAGTAAAAAAAAAGTTTCAAGTAGTTCAGTTGGAGAGAACAGGGTGTATAAATGAAAAATCATGGAAAATAAAATTGGAAAATTACTTTGAGAGCAAATCTACAGGGCTGTTAATACCAGATGATGGAATGTAGACTCTATTTTATAGACAGTGGAGTCCCACTGAAGGGGAATGACACATTCAACATGTGTTTCAGGGGTGTGTTGGCCTAAACTGGAAAAGGAGGTGCCTGGAAGTGAAAATACCAACACCTTGGATACATTCTATAACAATTCAATAAGAAATAGCCTAGATTCTCTAGAAAACAGAGCCTGAAGCAAGTATTAAAGTGCTGGTACATTATTTGGGAAGGGCAAACCTAGGCCAGTGAGGCTGAGGAAAAAGGAAAGAAGGGGAGGAAGGATATGAAGTATGCAAAGAAAACTGCCTCACAGATAGCCTCTGCTTTGCGATGAGCCACGATAAAGCAAAGTGACTTGCTCAGCAGGTCTGTTCCTGCTAGCACATGAAACATCTTGGAATAAGGTACAAGGAGAAACCTTATTTCTCACATTCCTTGAGAAGGACAGAAGAGGAGGAGTCTACTTCCCAGCTACCTCACACTGCCTGTTTCTTGTTAATCAAAATTTTCCCCGCTGAGAATTAACTATCTCACAAATCAAGTGACCCCCCCCCACCCCCGCCAACTATTAGGGACGCCAGATCCCACAACTTAATGCATTGTGTTTCATTTAAGTCTGGAAGTTATAGGAAAAGCTAACAATTAATTCTCAGTGAGTGCTCTTGGCGTGTGTGTGTGTGTGTGTGTGTGTGTGTGTGTGTGTGTGTGCGGGTGCACATGCGTAGTTGAGAGGCGAGGAGTCAAGGGGCTCCCAAGACAAGTGATTGGTCAGTCTCAGCCACGGTTGGGTAGGAGACCAAGTGGGAGACAGTAGCTGAGTATTTGAAGGTTCCAAAAGTGGGCAGTGGTCACGATATCTTAGGAGGTACATAACTTTTATGTTGGAAATAACGATTCAAGAAAAAGAGGAGCACTCATTCATACCATAGTTCAGGAATAATTATTTTGGTGGGCAATCATGTTCCTTGGGCTAAACTCTTTTCTCTGCAACATTATTTAGAAAATCACCTCCCTCTCAAGTATGAAGCTTGAGAACCACTGGCTTCAAGACATTTCCGTGAATTAGCTGAGTTAGTATGACTTAAGTATTACATTTTTTTTATTCTAATTCTATGACTTGTCATAAAATTTTGGTATATACAACCACAGTCTTTTGAAGTGGGGTTCAGAACTGTGTAATATCAAGTTCAGCATCATGAAGTAACATTTATCACCTGAGGATAGGATTATAAACACCAATCTAAACATAGTGGAACACATTTAGCCCTCTTGTTTACCAGGAAAATAAGGTCACAAAAGAGCCCTCTGCCTTTAAGTAAAAATTCTCAATTGCAGATCACTTTTGAGTACCAGTGCCAAAATGCAATAGTTCACCCTCAAGACTGAAGAGGGGAAGTTGACTTTTTTCCTACTCTTTAACCTGCTAAAAGCTGACACTACCCAATTTTACACTTATTTTTTCCTTGAATATTTTTTTTTTCTAATCTAAAACAGGCTTGGTGCACTGAAAAAGGAATTAAAATTCCAGTCAAACAGTCAGCCTCAAGTTGCTTCTGCCTCTGTGCGAAGCAAATAGCTGGTAACAACTCACTTTGAAACTTGGTCTCCTTGACTGTGAAATGAAGATAATAATACTTAACCTGCCCACCTCAGGGACTGTTTGAAGAACTAAATGAGATAGAGCTCTGCAAATACGAAAGTGTTTTTCAAAGTGAAGTTACTGTGCTTTCTGTAGAGTCAAAGGCAGTTCTCTCTAACTGGGCAAAGTCAAAGCATGGACGGAACCTGACAACCGAGACAGGCTCAGGGCTGGGAAAAAAAGAAAATGCTTCAAATCTCTGCTTCACTCACAGTGTGGAAAATGCCCAAACCACACTGCATCTGATAGGGTTAAACTGAACCTAAATATTTTAGGAATTTTAAATGCCTTTCTAAGAGATTTAGCCAAGGCTTCATCTATTAAAAGTCATGTTGCTAACCTACTATCTGTAGGTTTCCTCAGTACTTTGAAGATTTTTCTAGTGGTATTTGGCTTATTTTGTCTTTGATTTCAAATACCTTCTAAACCATTTACTATGTGCATGACATGGAGCCTTTTTAACTCATCTAAGCCTCAGTTTCCTCATCTATAAATTGTGAATGAAAAGACCTAATTTGGGGGCACCTGGGTGGCTCAATTGGTTAAGCATCTGACTTCGGCTCAGATCATGATCTCACGGTTTGTGAGTTTGAGCCCCACATTGGGCTCTGTGCTGTCAGCACAGAGTCCACCTCAGATCCTCTGTCCCCCCACTCTGCATTTCCTTTGCTTGTGCTCTCTCTCTCTCTCTCTCTCTCAAAAAAATAAACAAACATTTAAAAAAGACCTAATTTGTAGGATTGTTATAAAGCTTAGAAATAATATTTCAGTTAACATTCAATAAATATTAGCTGTAAGTATCTGTTATTGTTAGCATGATACAGTAGAAAAAACAACAGCTTTAAAACCACACAATCCTGCATTTAAATCAGCTCTGTCACTTACAAAGAGCATAATCCTAAGCAACTTGAAACTTTTTGAGGTTGAGTTTTGAGACAATGATGTTTTCAGAGTATAATTGTGAGAATTTCAAAGGTATCTATAATAGATTGAGTGGTGGTCCCCCAAGAGATATATCCATTTCCTAATCCCCAGAACCCGTGAATGTGACCTTATTGGGGAAAAAAGGTCTTTGTAGATGTAATTAAGTTAAGGATCCCACAGTGAGATATTCCTGATTTGTCTGGATGGGTCCTAAATCCAATAACTGTCCTTATAAGGGGCAGAAGAGAAGACACAGAGAAGAGAAGGCAATGTGACCACAGAGGTAGAGATTAGAGTGATATAACCATATGCCAAGGAAGAAAAGTGGCAAAGAAGAATCCCCCCCAGGACCTACTAAGGGAGCATGGCCCTGCCGACACCTTTGATTTTGGATTTTCACCCTCCCAAACTTGTATTGTTTGAAGCCACTAAGTTCATAGTAATTTGTTCTCACAGCCTTAGGACACTAATACAGTATTTAATGTTGAGTGCCCCTGGTATGACACTGTTATGTGACAAGTGCTCAGCAAATGGTGGTTACATAGTGCTTCCTCACCTGTCTTCACTAGCCCCTCAATGAGTGAATACCTATATGAATCCATAGGTGGCCACCTGAGAGTCTGTTGCCAGGGAACAGGGGGCATGGTTAGCTTCAGCCCATGTAAGACAGAAGTCTGACCTGAGTTTTGTTAACACCTGGCTCTACCACAAGCAATTGACACTAGGATTCTCCTACTTTATATTAGCACAAATCCGGTCTCATTAAACACCGAAGAGTTTGTTCTCCTAAAACTCTCACTGTCCCCAAGGTTTAGTATTAAAAAAAAAATCTTTGTTCAAAGAAATGAACAATACACTTAAAGGTTCTTCTGGTAACAATGGCTCCCCTCATCCTGAAGTGCTATAAAAATTCAGAGAGCAATGTCACCCAGTTGTGGAAGATAAAAGAATAGCAACTAAAACAGGCAGTCAGACTAAGGCAGGGGAGCAGTCTGTTATCTCTGGGCTGAAAATGGACCTGATTGCTAAAAGACAGAAATCACTCTACAGAAGGGTGTATGGGTGCATATAACAGATTTCTGTAGCTTGTTTCTGAGCTTAGCCTCCAGAATGAAGCAGGACTTTTGACATATTACCCCCAGGGGCTGCTCTCTTAGGTATGATTCTGTTGGAGCCAAGTATCTGTCAGTGGTGGGGTCCAAAATTTACACAGCACATATGAGATAGAGCAAACACGGAGCAATTTAAAAATTTTTCTAATAGATTAACTTCCTCATGAATCATCCTATGTAGAACAATGATCATAGCAAATCCTTAGTGGTGGTTGCTTTGTATGCCAGGAACTCATCTATGGACTTCACATGTAATAATCACTTAACCTCACACATCCTAGGAGGGGATACTATTAGGATCCCCATTTAGCAGATGAGCAAACAGTGTCAGAGAATTAAGTTATTTTGCCAAGGCCATAGAGCGCTCAAATGGAGCAGATTCATATCTGGGTCATCTAGCTCTAGAGTTCATGTCCTTCCTCATTATGAGGAACTGTGAGAAATAAAGTTAAAATTGCCAGTTAAGATGATCTATTCATGTCAGGTTTAATAATCTTTCAAATAAAATCCATCTCTTTTGGGTAAATGCTCAGCTATGTCCTGTGTCTATGACAGAGAGGCCCCTATGGCCCTGCTGGTGTCTGGGCATGAGGTAGACATTACTGCATAGAATACAGCTGGGAAGTCCTGTAGTCTGTTCTTTGTTGTTCTCTTTACCTGGCTAGTCTCCAGCACTGGCAGTGTCTAGCAGCTGGCTATCTCATGCCATGAGAGACTGGTCATGAGTGGCCAGAGGGCACCTCTTCTGTAGCCTGCTGGCAATTAGAATCCCATGGAGGCATGTCCACTCTCCACATCAAATCTACTCCCTCAGCTTTGGGACTGAGGCCCTTCAACCTTCTGAGCAGTCTCTTGGTCTTCTCTAGGCCCACCAGAAACCTAGGAATCCTTATAATGTCAGTGTCAGCTCTGACAAACAGAAAAAGACTACCTCTGTCCTTTACTGACTCTCCTTATGCTACCAAGCCATTTACAAACCACCACCAGATGCTGCTCCAAAGGAGCTTACAGTATTCCCAGTTTGCATTCAGGAAGGTTGAAATGCAAACATTACAACTCAGATGTGCAAAAAAATGTAGTCTTCTCTTATTTTCTATTATGGATCTCAACTTGCTATGGGGCCCCATTCCCACTCAGTAGCAGAGAGAATTTTTAAAAACTTAAACCTCGGTCTCCTCTACTTTTAGAAAAATCTCTTTCAGTTTAACTTACTCTATTTGAGGTAAAGATTCAATCAATTCAAAGTTAAATTTCCTAGTAGTGCTGATTCTCCCAAATCCCTCAAAAGGGTTCTTTTTTCCCTCCTTCCCAAGATGTCCTCCAAAGAGACGGAAGGAAGTCGGGAGTGGGAACTCTGCTCTTCTGGCTAGCAGACTTTTATTGGCCTGATCTGGTCTCTGAGTGCCCTCTGCTGGTGTCCACCAAGGTGTGGTTAATCTTGGTTGGTCTTGTGGGGGTTATGCTGAACCCACTACTGGACTCAGAGGTCCCTGCCATTTACTCCAGGTATGAGGCTTCACCATTTGTGACCTCCTTATTTTCTCCCTAGTCCTCTGCAGATTCACTAGTTAATCAAAACCTCTGTGCACTCTTTTCAGGTACACATGGAACCGCTAATTTGGGGGTGGAGGTAATTTGAGGCAGTGGCTGAACCTGCAGTGAGACAGGCTCTTCTAATAAAGATGGTAGAAGAAGGCTTTGGCTTTTTCCTGGGTTTGCTGTGGAAGCATTTCTGCTATCAGTCCCTAACATCACAGGTGCCTCTAAGAATAATTCCATAATGTAATTGGGCAATTTCTTCTGGCTGTGTTGTACTTGGCTGATTTGTTCTTGGTTACATAACCACCAAGCCTCTTCTGTTCAGAGATTCTATGAACTACCTAATATGTTTTAATTTACCCTTTTTGTTTAGACTGACTTCAGGGGAGTCTGTTGTCTGCAACTCAGAACTCTGACCAATGCAGTAACCCTCTCTCCATTACCTCTGTTTCTCTTCCTCTTACAACATAAACCAAGTATAACCATATTTAGAGAATTCACATAAATTACTATAAGAAATACCACAAATCTAGAGGGCTCTCTTAGTCAAGGTTGTCTTGATTTTAAATAGGATACATTAACTTGAGCTATCTTTTGTCTAAAAGGAAAAACCACTAGGATACTAAGAGCTGTGTAGAGCTCTGGGAACTGGAAAACCATCAGTAGACAAAGGGTATCATTTATGCTTCTTCACGCACAGGTCCTGAGTTTATATTAGTTAAGTTTTAGCCACAAGTACAGACTATTTCTTGGCATCAGTTCCAAATTCTTGAAAGAAAGACCAAGCCTAGAGTCTTGTCTGAGAGAAGCCCAAGGTCAAGTTGGAAACACTGTAGGATGGACTGCTCTGATTTTCCTTTTCTGGAAATTATGTTAAAGATTCCAAATATGCCCTGGTGATTATATTCTAAATCCTTACACCTTTCAAGAAGGCACCAGAAACCTCAAGTCAACAAATTAACTAGTTTTACCAACCCAAGTTTTCACCAGACAACTCAATCAATGGTAGAGTTCAGGTCTTCAAGAAGGCTGAGATTTACTGGCTTAAAGTGATATTTTTTTTTAATTTTTTTTTCAACGTTTATTTATTTTTGGGACAGAGAGAGACAGAGCATAAACGGGTGAGGGACAGAGAGAGAGGGAGACACAGAATCGGAAACAGGCTCCAGGCTCTGAGCCATCAGCCCAGAGCCCTACGCGGGGCTCGAACTCATGGACCGCAAGATCGTGACCTGGCTGAAGTCGGACGCTTAACCGACTGCGCCACCCAGGCGCCCCTGGCTTAAAGTGATATTTAGAGTTCCTGAATGAGACTTAGAATTATGGTCTAGAAACTCTAGAGCCCAACCATGCTCTAAGTAAGAGAACAAGATGGGACATTTCCTGTTGTCTCAGGATTTTGGCTAAAGGCCCAAAGCTGAGGACAGTAAGTACTAAGCACTCACAAAAAAACCTTAAAAAAAAAAGACTTAATGACACATGGAAAAAACAGTCCAGCAATTACTGTCCCCTAGGGACTATATAAGACTAGAAGACTTTAAATGGATTGTTAGAAAGGACCATGTGGAAATTGAGCGGTCTTTGACACCATCTCTCCAAGAGACACATTCAGAGGGACAGGCAACACTGCACTGAGGGGAGATGGCCATCTTACTTCTCATATGGATATCTGTAAAGCTTCCCATACTCAAAGGTATAGCATAATGGATACACTGGGGAACCCTACAACAACTTGATCCTGCATGAAACAAACTTTTCATCACCCAGGTAGACTCAAATCAAATAAGGGAAAGCACCTAGGGTAGAAAAGCAAAGCCAAACTAAAACAACAAAACTCTTGATTTGAAAGTAAAGCAGCAAGTAGGTGCATGTACATGAAGAACAAAATTACTCTGAAGGCAGGTGCTGACAATAATCCAAGAACTGGTTGTGGGCTGAAGACTAGGATATATTCCAGGATTGAGCAGGGTATGGGGAGACCCTAGCTGGTTGGTATACTGCTATGGGTCACAGTAAGTCTGTCACAGAGTCAAGGGCTCTGGAAGAACCCAAAGGGTACAGAGATGAGATGATAACAACACTGACAGGTGAAATACATTTACATCTAGTCTCTGATTCCTCTTCCCTGGCTCTACACAGAGAAGAGGGAACCAGAGGCAACAAACGAGAGGAAAAGAAGAACAGGTAAAAGAAAAGACCTGATTCTTTCCCTCTTAGGGACATTACAGCTGTGGGTTAGGCCTGATATGGAAGTGGGGAGAAGATTTAACTTACGTACACCTTAACACCATACCTGAGAGTGGCTGGAAAGCTATGTGTGAGGAAGGGAGCTCTAAGAGCATGTTTGCAGGTAATGACAGAAGACAAGTAAACTTAACTGAGTTCTGGCCATTCAATAAACAAGCTACTCTCACCCAGAAGGCAAGTAGCCTGACTCTCCTTCATAGTTGTCTCAAATTATTGTGCATACACTTGTATATGATTCCATGAAGAAGTATGGAAATTAGCCTGGGAAACGGAATTAAGGAAATCTGGCCTTCAAACAAATTAAAAACAAATCTCATGGTTCATATTTTTATAGACTTACAGAACCACAGCCCAATTCATATCCACAGGAAACATATTTTAAAAGATGCCCGATATAACCCTGAAAGTGCAAAAGGTGCTTCCTTAGGATCTCAGTCATAAAAGAGGCCCTGCTACATTGCTTCTATTTCTAGGGGATTTCTGATTTATTGAGAAAATAATGCATATTTAAACCTCAATCATTTGGATGCACTAGGAGAAGGAATAAAAGATAAGTGAGGGGTTCAGTAGAACAATGGAATATGAAAGCCAGTCATAGAATTAGGGGAGTGGATCATTTATTTTGTTATTTTTGTTTGATCACAATATCAAACAGCCCATATTTAAAGGAAGGATAAATGTTAAGATTCATGTGAATGAAAATCATCACATAACAATGGGCCTCAGAATGTACACAGTAATGTGTCATAAACCCTATATTTGCTTTTCTTTGTAGAATTAGATGCTGAAACTAGAAAATGAGACCATTTTAGTGAAATCCTTCATTTTTTAAAGCACTAATTAAAAAAAAATCCTTTTACAAGTATTTACTGTTTTGAAAACAAATGCTTATTTTGAAGTTATTCTATAAGAATCATGTATTTGTACCTAGATTATCACAAATTTTATTTATTTTTTTAAAAAGTTTTTTAGTGTTTATTTATTTTTGAGAGACAGGGTGCAAGTGGCGGAGGAGCAGAGAGAAGGAGACACAATCTGAAGCAGGCTCCAAGCTCTGAGCTGTCAGCACAGAGCCCGATGTGGAGCTTGAACTCACCAACCATGAGATCATGACCTGAGCCGAAGTCGGACGCCTAACTGACTGAGCCACCCAGGTGCCCCAATTATCACAAATTTTAAATTCTTAGGGTTTTTTTTTAAATAGTAAGGCTGAATGAAGTGTTCTTATATTTTCTTTTTTCCATTTAAGTAATCCCTACACCTAACGTGGGGCTTGAATTCACAACCCTGAGATTAAGAGTTGCATACTCTAGCCAGGTGTCTCTGTTCTTTTATTTTCTCAGCCATTTCAGAAGAAGACAGGTGTCGGAGGCAGGGGCGGGGGGGGGGGGTGCAGTGCCTGGGTGGCTCCATCAGTTAAGTGGCCAACTCTTGATTGCGACTCAGGTCATGATCTCATGGTCGTGGGTCAAGCCCTGCTGACAGAGCAGAGCCTATGGGAGATTCTCTCTCTCCCTCTCTTTCTGCCTCTCCCTCTCTCTGCCTCTCCCCTGCTCATGCGCATACTCTCTCTCTAAAAATAAATAAATAACATTAAAATAATAAAAAAATAAAAATAAAAAGTTTTTAAAAAAGGACAGGTGGGGGCTGGCTAAAGGAAAGGAGTCCTTTCGACCCTGAAACCTTCATTAGAGGCAAACTTTTGGTAGATTCTGCACTTTTGATTAAGGACTAAGTGCAACAATGATGTCCTCAGCCTTCCATGGATAACTTACATTTGCAGAGCACCAGTGTTCAAAGGGCTTCACCAAAGGTATAGCAGTTACAGCTCTGAATCAATTGAGGAGGCCTGACTCCTAATATATTACAGACCAGCTTAGGGCCTCCAGCAAGCCAGTCAATGTCTCTGAGCTTCAATCTCCCCATTTATAAAATAAGGGCATTTTATGACCCATCTCAGTGTCCCTTCCAAGCCTAAGATTCAGTGGTCTTGCCCTCTTAGCAGTCAACTATACAGTGTAGCCACTCTGGCAAATGAGCAGAGGTTGGTGAGGCTTGGCAAGCTGATGAAATGTTTATGGACTCAGAACATGGTTAAAACTGATGTGTGAGGAGTTCAGACAAAGCAAAAAGAAACCACTTTTCTGAATACACTTGGTGATGTGTATGCAATTTATTTCCTAAAAAAAGACGGGAGTATTTTCATGGCTGGTGTGAGTCCAAAGTTGACACAGTTGCATGCAATGCATTCTGGTTATTTTAAATGCTAAGAAGTTTAGTGACAAGTGTTCTTCTGTTTCTTCTTTTTAAAAATTATTAGACTTTGGGGGTGAGGAGAAGATGTAGAGGGAAGCTTGAGTATTCCTTTCAAGAGCTTCTTCTTAACTTTGGCACACAGATAGTCCTCAAGAGGAAAGAAGAGATTTTTTCAACCATGTAGTTTTCCAGGAACAGGAAATTCATAGCAAAACATTTCCCTTTGTTTTGAAGTAGTCACAACACCACAAAACCCAAGGGTCCATATTGAGAAAGGCATCCATAGATCTTTGTATTTTGGCCAGGCTTCCCTGCTATATTGTTTATAAAAAACATACACATACATCTAAATTCACATACATGTAGGAAATTTAAATACAAATATCTTTTCAGATACCTATCATATGCATACTAAAAGTAAGGTTATATAACAAGATTAGTCAGAAATATGCAGTATAGGGGTGCCTGGATGGCTCAGTTGGTTAAGCACCTGACTTCAGCTCAGGTCATGATCTCATGGTTCATGAGTTCGAGCCCCATATCGGAGTCTGTGCTGACAGCTCAGAGCCTGGAGCCTGCTTCAGATTCTGTGTCTCCCTTTCCCTCTGCCCCTTACCCACTCGCTTGATAGCTCTCTCTCTCAAAAATAAATAAACATAAAAAAAGAAATATAAAAAGACTATAAAAATTGTAATCTTGCTCAAATTATCCTAATACTGTAGTACAATGATTATCAACCAGGATCCTGTGGCACTTTGATATGTCAGAGAAAGCTTCATAAGTGTGCTAACAAATTTTGAACAGTGTGCAAAATCTATTTTGGCTACATATGAGTATGAAGGCTATTATTAAGATGTCCATCAGATGACCCATAGAGCTCAGTGGGCAGACAATTGCTGGGAGTGGGACATAGGTGGTGGTGACATTAAACCAAAACAAAAAGGTATTTACTGGAACAAGGGAGAACTTTGCCTTTAGACACCTGCAGGGAATAAGTCCAATCAACACATTGTTCTGTTCTACAGAAGCAAAGTGACAAAATGCAACCAATATGAGCTGTTATATCAGAGAAGTGATTGTTTTATAATTATTGTTGACTTTAATTTTCAATTTCTCCAAGTATACTGACAAAAATCCTAACACTTACAAGTATGTTATAAACACAAAAAGGGTGAAGATCATAATAAGAAAGCCTTTGGGTTTTCGTCCTGACTTTCCTACAATGCCCAAACCCACCTCCAAGTTGCTTGTTGGTCTCATGGGGCTGTTGGGTCAATCGAGGTACACTCTGATCTTGTGGAGGCCATAGAATAAAGCCCTACAGGGGTAGACATTCCCAGTATCTGTCATCCAAGGAAAAAGGGTCTCTGAATGTAAAAAGATATTGTGAGATAGGTGGGAAGGGAAGAGGCATCTCTCTTTGGGATCTGGCCTGAGGCCACTTTCTGGTGGTAGAAATTGAAGATGTCCTCGAGAGGTAGTAGAAACTGGGCTGAGAGCTGAATCTAGCAGACCAGATCATCTGTTTTTATGTAACCCTTAGTATTTATTTCCCTTTTGTTATCCCAAAACTTTTGGAACACCAAATTTTTGTTTAAAAGTTCCATTTGGTCATAAACATGCTGAGTGCTTTGGAAAATTAAGGAGACAGTGGATCTGCTTTTGAGCCTGAGCATTTTTGGAGGAGAGTCCCACAGGGATTAATGTGGTGACAACAGTGTAAGTAAGAAATCCCCAAGGGGAGAGGAATCCTGGGAACAAATGTTGGCCATAACACCTGGCTGCTCCTCTCAAGGTGACGATTCTTCCTTCACTGCTAAGTCTTGATGGATCAGATTTTCATTTACAAGGACTCTCACAGGTTCCTTTATGCACATGTGAAGAAGGATGGAGGAGAGTTGGCTGGTAAGTTTGGCATTATAGGAAAGTCAGGATCAAAGCTAAAATGTAATCATAACAATGACTGACAAACCCTCAGCATGAGATCCTGACACAGGTTAAACTGCTGAAGGGACAACAACCCATTGATATTGTACTTTGGCAATTATTATAGATATTGAATTTAATACAAGCACCCGGAAGTGACATTTATCAGTTTGTTAGCTCTTAAATTAAGGACAGTGTTGAATAGGATCAACTCCCAGGATTTCCTAATTCGGGAGTATTAAATTTCTCAGATTTAATTCTTTTATTAATTCTAATTAATTAATTAATTCTTTTATTGCAGTGATACCTTTGAAAAAAAATGGCTGTCATTCCTAAAACCAAGCTGAAGTTCAAGCCCAGTAAGATTTTCGTTTATGGGGACAGAACGAGAAGCCAAAGTGAAATAGGGAAATGAGACAAGAATCCAGATTAAAAATTCACTTTCTTAAAAACCAAAGAGTCACCCAAAAAACTACCACAACCCTTTGTCTATCAAGACTATGGCATTGAATCACTTAGACATATAAGTCAGGCCAGAATGCAAATTTCTAGAAAACCACAGACTCAAACACATGTATCTATAAATTCTGTTCTTAACAGACATAAAACAATCCTCCCAACAGCAGACAGCAGTAAATATCACAGTTATCCTAGTTATCTTTACTGATGGCCATAAGATTATATGACTAAGAATAGTCTCCATGTAGGGAAAAGATTGATTGAAAAAATTTATAAAATGAATTTCTAGATATTAGCTCTAAATTTATGACTGATATTTACTCTAAACTGTAAGAGGTGGAGTGGCGCCTGGGTGGCTCAGTCAGTTAAGCATCTGACTCTTGATTTTGGCTTGGGTCATGATCTCATGGTAGTGAGATAGTGAGATGGAGCCCCCGTTGGGCTCTGTGCTGGGCATGGAGCCTACTTAGGATGCCCCTCACCCCTCTCCCACTAGCACTTGCTTCTCTCTCTTAAAAAAAAAAGAAAAAGACATTAAAGTGTAAGAGGTGGAAACTTTCCCTCTTCTCTCTCACCCCCAAATTAGCCCAAGATACAAAAATTACAATTTGAAAAACCAAACATAAAAAAATCACAAAGAAATAATATGTAAATTATTACTATCAATACTCAAGATTTGGCACAAAATAAAAAACACTGCAAATTCCATTCATAACACAATGACACTCCATATCTACTATATGACATTGTTTTCACATATGTTAATTTTCCCTGTTAATAATAATGGATTTGCATTGATCCATCAACATATTTTTTAGGGGCCCTTTAAAGGTGGCTGCCAGGGCAGGACATAAGACAGATAATCTTAGGGGTGCCTGGCTGGCTCAGTCAGTTAAGCATCCCACTTTGGCTTAGGTCATGATCTCACAGTTTATGGGTTTGAGTCCCATATCAGGCTCTCTGCTGTCAGCACAGAGCCCACTTTGGATCCTCTGCCCCTCCCCCATTTGTGCGCTCTCTCTCTCTCTCTCTCTCTCTCTCTCTCAAAAATAAATTTTAAAAAATCTTTAAAAAATAACATATAATAAAAAATAAAACATCACAGCAATAACTACTTTAAAAACAAAAAAGAAAGATGACCTTAGCCAGGTGGAGCAGGAATTGAACCAGTGGCCATTAGCATGGAGCTCAACTAAAGAGCACACTGGTGATGACTGAGGTGGTAAGCAAGGGTGGAAAAACCATCCACATCCTGTGTCTGTCAACTCCCTCTTTTAGGCCACATGGGAGCACTTGGCATCATTCTTACCTTAACTTGTGTTCAAACATTATTTGTTAGCAGATGATATTATTTTTCTTTCTTCTTGAAGTGTAAATGGTATATCTATTGATAGGGTGGGTGAATGGGCTAGTCAACAGAAACTTAAGGACTAAAAATCATTTGTTGTTACAGCTGGAAGAAATTGAGTCCAACATCAATAGTCTACAGATGAGAAAACTGCAGTGTAGAGGGGTTAAGTCCCTTGCCCAAGGTCATGGAATTATTAAGTGTTGGAGCCGGGACTAGAATTACATCTGGTCTCCACGGTGAAGGCTTCTGGACTTCACACTGGTATGTGGAGGAGAAGAGTTGCAAGGGTAGGAAGAAAGAAGCTTTGATCTCTCAAATGGTTCAAAACTTCTTTTAAAAAGTGATTTTTGTTGGCATGTCTGGGAGCACTGCCCTGGCAAGTTTCTTTTGTCCGACCTCCTTCACACAAACCTAGATTGCAGCCAAGGGAGCTCAGCACTCTGGCTGCCTAGAGGGTCTGGACAGGAGAGTTTGTTTCTCTGAGGCTCAGGCTACTGGCAACGGCACATTTAACCAGGGCCAGGATTCACCGTGAGGCTCCAGTACCAGTGGCAGGGCCCCATCACAGACCCCCACTTCATGCTGACAGTGGATCTCAGGCAGCGATTTGCCAACTAGTGGAGGTTCCAATATTTAACAATAATATTTAACCAAACAACAGTACCAGCACATACAGCAGTCCTAATATCAGACCTACATATGCCCACTTCAAATTAAATACTCTTTTTTTTTAATGTTTAATTATTTTTGAGAGAGAGAGAGAGACAGGGCATGAGTAGGGGAGGGGCAGAGAGAGCGGGAGACACAGAATCTGAAACAGCCTCCAGGCTCTGAGCTGTCAGTACAGAGCTGGACGCAGGGCTCGAACCCACGAACTGTGAGATCATGACCTAAGCCGAAGTCAGAAGCTCAACCGACTGAGCCACCCAGGCGCCCCCAAGTTAAATACTCTTAATGAGATACTCAGCTCCTAAGTTTCTGAGAAGTAAACTTAATACAATATGCTGCTTGCTGCATGAAATGTTTCCTGAAGTATGGGATGTGCCCAAAGGACTTGGGGCCCAGGGTAAATCATAGTGTGTAGGCCCCAAATCCACCTCAGCCTCTTACTTATGAAGCCCCCCTGCCACAATCCCTTCAACACAGACACACAGAAAGCAAATAGGCAGTTTTAAAAAGGAAGTCAAAAATATATGAGTCTAGGGGTATATGTGTACAAAATTCCTTCACTTGCATATAAACCTCTTTGTCCTCTTCCCTTTAGCTATTTTCTCAAATAGGTTTGGGCCCTAGAAATGGCTGTATCTATCAGATCATCTTTTCATGTAGTCAGAACCAAGCACTGAAGTCAAAAGACATTATCTGGTAAAATGTGTTTTGGCCTGGATTTGCTGGAAGAGCTCTTTGGACTTGCCCAGAACTCACCCAATTACTGAATCTTCTTTCAGTTAGCTTTTGTGTTTGCTGGACGGAACCCAAGAGGAGGATATTATTATATTGGGGTTAAACAAGGTCATCTGCTTTGAGTGACAGACTGTAATACCTAGGTCCAAAAAGGTACCTGTTTTTCAGGATGGTGTGATCAGTATTAGGTAAGAATCTTGCAAACCATCTTTTACAAGAAGGCCAGCAAGATCACAGAAGGCAATACCCAGTTTGCTCAGAGACAAGCTGTTTTCTAATCAAGTTTTCTTATACTCAGAACTATGGAAACATTTTCAAAGGTATTATTCTCGGCAGGTTTCCAGTAATTCAACATTTCCAGACTTATCCAAATGGCTTCTGAAATATTTGCTGTTTGTTGAGAGCAGCTTTCAGGATGAGGTAATTAAAAGAAACCTATCAATTTGAGATTTTTTTTTCCATGAGTAAATAATGTTGACATACCGTTCAAATAAACCCACAATTTACTGCAATCTGTTTTTAGACAAACCCTCCACTTTAACCTCCAAATGGGAAAAACGAAGAGACTTTCCTCTTCTCATTTAATCAAGAACATATGTTCAAAGATAATACCGGAGGCTTATTCTGGGAAGCGTTCTGCTCTTCCTCTGACAGCGACGCAGTAAGCTCATGAGGCAGCCTCAACACATAATGAAAGCAAACGCCACCATAAATCTCCCGCCCGGCGGAGGTCACTTCAGAAAAATCGCCTGCTGCTCAAATAAGCACTGGCTATGCTGAGGCACACTGAGGGGGAGAAACGCCAACTGTGATAAACACCAGCAGGTATGCACCAACCGAGGCCAACTCAGGCAACTGGAAGAGAAAGGAGCCCAATGAAGCAGGTGTGTGTGTGTGCATGTGTTTACACACGACTTCCCTGGCCCCTTGTGTTCTGGCTGAGCAAGGACAAGCAAGTTCACCACAAGAGTAGCTGCTTTCCCTCTTAGGAGAGCTTGGGAGGCACCAATTTTCATTAAACCTAAAAGTACACACAGTGGCAGGAGGCCAAAACAGTCCTCAAAAGTGAGGCTTTTGAAAACATCTGTTAGGGGCTTTGAGATCCTAAGGAGTGAGGGAGGGAGGGAGGGTGAGAGAGAGAGAGAGAGAGAGAGAGAGAGAAAGAGAGGACTCCGAGTCCAGTGCTTTTCATTTCCAGACTGTGAGTCATAAAAAAGAGTGCGTAAATCCACATCACCAGAATACGCTGACCCGAGTCTGGGTTTACTAACACCTGAAGTACATTTCATGGGAATTAGGTTTAAGTATCAACCTGATCATGAAGCTTGAAAGGCTTTTCTCCCATCTCAGGATGCCAGGAGTCCTCTGGAACTGGAATGGAGTTTTCTAACAGCAAAGGTTTACTGTAGCGTAAAAGAAATTATGGAGATTTCCCCGCCAGGCATAAGGATGTGATCACTATAGGCACCTGTGGGCCCAAGCAGGTTGCCCACCAATATTCCTTTAAACACCAAATTATGGACTATTAGGCCACTGCTTCAAGGCTTCTGCAAATGTGAAACCTTGACAAATTCCCAAATAAAAGCCATAAAACCAATCATTTTTTAAACCTGCATGAGTGACACCAGGAAAATTAGAGCCGTGTGGCAGGTCACTGTGAAATAAAGCTGCCATAAAGAAGCTTATGATGCTGTCATGGAAAAGGCAATTAGAAGGTTACTTTCTCTCAGGTTTAAGATTGGTTCTTATTCTTCCTCCAGCCCCCTGCCTTCCACCTCCCTACTGCAAAATGGATCAGTCTATAATAAGTAGTAGTTATATATCATAAGGCAGCAATTCCTTTTAGTTGTTCCACTATAAAAAAGCATCCAGATTTAGAACTTGACAGGAACCAGTATCGCCTGCCCCCAAAAGCCGGCAGAAAGTCTGTGTGTGTCATTCAGCCAGCATGGAGTCTGGGTGTTTTAAAAGCTTTAATTTGAAGGGGATAAAAAACCTGGGCGTTAAGCAATTTGGCTGTGGATATTTAATGCATCAGCCATGCTACAGAATTGGAGCCCCCTATTTAAAATGAGAAATTGAAAACTTACATGCTCTGTAGGCAAGGTGTAAGTAAATGTAGGATGGTAAGCAGAAATCAGCTGAAAACCTGCAGAAACACCATTAGAAGGGCTAATGACTTGTTCAGAAGTGGCCTTAAAGAAATGCTATAGTGTCATCTACAGGTGTGTAAAACAGGTCTGATTAGTCAGAGCCATGCCTCCTGGTGTTGAGGTTAAAGGCACCATGACGGAGCAATGATCCAGGGAGATTGAAATTTGCCCCAAAGCATATAGCCCTCCAATGGCAGCATCAAGATTGAAACCCTGTCTCTTGATCTCTAATTTCCACTCTAACACACTTGCGGTAGGTGGAATAATGCATCCCAAAGAAGTCTATATCCTAATTCCCAGAACCTGTAAATATGGCATCCTACATGGCAAAAGGGACTTTGTAGACATGATTAAATTAAGGATTTTGAGATGGGGAGATTATCCTGGATTATCCAGGTGGCTCAATGTAGTCATAGGGGTCCTTATAAGAGAGAGGGAGTAGGAGAGCGAGGATCAGAGTAAGAGTCAGAGAGAGATCAGAAGCCACTGGCTTTGAAGATGGAGGAAGTGTCACAAGGCAGAAACTGCTGGTGGCCTCTAAAAGCTGGAAAAGGCAAGGAAATGGGGTTTTCCCTAGAGTCTTGAGAAAGAACCGAATCCTCCTGACACCTTGATTTTAGCTTAGTGAGACCCTTGTAGACATCTGATCTCCAGAACTACAAGAGAATAAATCTGTGTTGTTTGAAGCCACTAAACCTGTGGTAATTTTTTGCAAAAGTAATAGGAAACTGATACAATGCTCTAGATGGGCATTGCATTTACCCCTCATTTTGATCTGCTCAAAATAACACCATTATCTCAGTGGTGGTCAGCCTTTATAAAAACAAAAAGAACCTCCCACCATCACCTTTTTTGGTTTTAGCACATTCTACTCTCTTTAGAACTTTAGACACCCTCTTTCTCTCTTGTCCCTCATTGGCTCCCTTCTCTGTAGCCTCTTTCCCATAGGAACTTTGCTAAAGGGAAAGCTTTTTTTCTAATTATCAACTGATCCATGTTGAGAAATTAGTTGGTAGGAACTTAAAAATATTATTCACCAACTGTTTCCAGAATATCAAAATATTCTATTTGGGTGTGTTTTACCCTCTCACCTCCACTGCCCCTCTAAAAAGCCTTGAAAGACTGAGGGAAAAAAAAAACCTCTAAAAGTGGAATTTTAGGTTCCTGGTTTGGATGGGCCTTTCTCAGAGTGTCTCAAGTCATACTATAGACACAGGTTTTGGAGTCAGAACTTGGCTTGACTCCCTGATTTACCATTAATTAGTGATGTGTCCCTGGAAAAATTACTTATTAAAGACACTTTATCTCTAAAATGGAGCAATGATCTTTCTCCATAATGAGAAATTAATGAGATTTTGTATTTAAAGTGTTCAGCACGGAGTGTGACCCACATAAGCCCTCCAAATGTAGTAGTGGTGGTGGAAATAATGATGGTACTTAGTACAGCAGAACTTGTAACTCCCAATTCCAAGGCAGTGAAGCCCATTTAAATGCTGTGGGACTAGAAGTTTTAGATTCTGAGTGTTGAAAAGAGATACCCACCCAATGTGTAATAGCAGCAAGCATTTACACACTGCCAACCATGTGCCTTCTTAAATACGGGGGATTATAAGGGCCAAGCAAGTCATAAGAGACAATATACAGCTCTGTCCAAAAGAAGCTCTTGGTTCAGTAGGGAGCAGATATAAAAACATAATTACTAGCATTTATCACTCAGTATTGAAGACTTAAGTGCAACAAAGAGTGACCAAGAAGAACAAAATCTTTCTAAGGGAGTCAAGAACGCAGTCACAGAGAAGATGACTTTTGAGTTGGGTACTGAAGGATGAGTAGAAGTTTACTAAGCAGAAAATAGGAGAAGGAATATACAGGGCAGAGGAAAATGTTTAAGAAATTTGAAGCAAAAGACTATCAAAAGAGAAAATCTCTTAACCATAACTATAACATTGAAACCATTGGAACAAATTAAATCCAGTTCAACAAATTAAATCCATGGCCACTTGCTCTGAGTCATCAACAACTCGACTTTCTCTGGATCTGCTGCAAAGTGATTTCAGGGTCACACTAAACAATTCATTCTTCCTTGACTAAAAACGATGCTTTGAGAATTCACTGATGGCCACAGTACAATCAATACTAATCAGGTAATATGCACTGGCCCTGAGATAACAGAGCATCCAGAATCCCGATGTATGAATTCATACTTAATCAATACTGACCTATATGAGTGGAGGATTTTTTCACATTCCAAAGCATTTTAGTAAGATGCTGAGAAAAATCAATAACTTATTAAATCCCAGTTACCTCATTAAAACAAACTATTAATCACTTTTGTTGTGATTATATTGGGGCCACAGATCTGACTTTACACAATTTGTAGTGCTGTGTATGCTCATGGGTTTACTCCGTTCATTAGAGGAAACGATGCACAGAGTGACCACACACTGCAGTCAAGATGGTGCTACGACAGGAAATGGACTTCCATGCATTATTGAAGGGGAAAAAAAAATCCCGCAGTTGAAAAAGTAGGAAAGCTATAACTTCAGCTGGAAGTGGTAAAAATTAATTGCTCTAAGTAGGAGAGACTTTATGTTACTGAAATAACAATAGTCATTTAAAATATTTCCTGCAGCTGAAATATTTTGACTACCATCAATGTAACACCAAGGGAAAAAGTTACATTCATTTCCAGTTGTAAGATGTCCCCTTTCAGCCATATGAGAGTACACAGTAATGTACATATATATTTTGTGAAATCAAAAAGTGAGATCTACTCGACCATAGTGTCAAGTACATTCGTCAGCAAATGAAGACTTCAGGTCTTATTTCATTGAATTGTTAGGGGGCTTTTTAATCTTTCTGAATACAAATTTCAAGTTGCCTCTTACATTGCCATTCTGCCATCCTTTTCTTAGGAATAGAGAGAGAAGTTTAAGCTACATGTTTATGAATTTGTGAATACATTACTTTTATCATAAAAATGTGCCCTCGCTTAAAAAGCAGGATCACCAGGGGCACTAGGTGGCTCAGTTGGTTAAGTGTCCTACTCTTGTTTTTGGTTCAGGTCATGATCTTGCAATTGGTGGGTTCAAGTCCCACGTGGGGCTCTGCACTGACAGCATGTGAGCCTGCTTGGGATTCTCTCATTCTCTCTCTGCCCCTCCCCCACTTGCTGTCTATCTCTCTCTCTCAAAATAAATAAAAATAAACTTTAAAAAAAGTAGGGTTATCATTCTCAACTTGAGAAATGCTGAATTAAACAAAATTATCTCACTAAATTATATAAGGTACAGGAACTCTCCAGTAATCTTTGTATAGCATTTCTTAAGAAATTGTGATCATTAAACCCACACAAAATAAAATAACCATTTTATTTGGAGGTAGTTAGTATTTGTGTAAATATTTTTTCAAAGACCATTCACATGTTGGTTTTCCCTACATGCTGCATAATATGGTGGAAAGACACAGATGCTACATTTATTAGTCCTGGATTTGAATCCTGTCTAACCATTCTCAAACTCTATCCTTAGGCAGTCACTCCACTAAATCAATATTCTCAGGGATTAGAGGGGGATAGATAATGTTTTACTTATCTACCTCACTGGATTATTGTTATGATCAAATAAAAACGTATGCGTAAAATAAATTGTAACACGTGGGACCCCAATTGCTCGATTTTACTGTGGTTTCACAGTAAAACAAAATTGACTCAAACAGCCAGGACTCAAGGCTTGTCTATGTCTGTCTCCTCTATAACTCCTGTGTACCACCCCTTTCCTCGAGCTCTTCATCACATACATCATTTTAGTTTCTTTGCCTTCCCACAACCCAGTCATCCCCTAGCTTCTCCACAGAAAAGCCTAGGGAAGAATCCGGCAGGCAGGAACCTTCCACATGACACTCCCTTCTACCAGTGGGAGGCACAAGATGGAGGGAAAGGATGTAGAATATTCAAACAGTAATAATCTTTATCCTTTTACACATCAATATTGTTAACCTACCTCATGTTCTAAATATATATTAGTTATTGTTTTTTTAAGTTTTAACTTAGGTAATAATGTCTATTTTCAAAATAAGAAAAATAAATCACAAGGAAGTTACCCAGGAATTGATCCAGGAGAGGGTCCCAGAACTGGTCAAGAGTGCAGTAGAAAGTGGACTTCACTTTTTTCCTACTCTACAGAGCAACAATTCCCAAAATACGTACCAAGGCATCCCTGGAGATGCTCTGAAAAATAAAGCCAAGGCTGGAATACAACAGGGAAATGTTGCATTCTGTCTTCCTTCAGGGAGGTCCACAATGTACATTAACAGCTGAGAGAAGTCCTCAAGTAAAGAAATCTATTCAGCAAAACAGAGATTAGAGACTTAAATGTGAAAAACAAAATTTAGAATATTTAGGACAATATCTTTTTAACCCTTGGGTATTGGGTAGAGAAATATTTCTTAAATTGGACCCAAAGCACAACAATAACATAAAAAATGATGTATCTATATGAAAATGTAAACTTATTTTCATGAAAGAACACAGTTAAGAAAGTAATAACACAAATCAGATATTGGGAGAAGAAATTTACAAACATATAATTTAAGAATTATAATGAAGAATGCATAAAGAACTACAAATCAATAAGGAAAAGATAACACACACAGAAATTAGGCAAGAACATGAAACACATTTATAGAAGAGGAAACTCAAATGACCAATAAATATATTAAAAAATGATCCAACTTACAAATAAGAGAAATAAGAATTAAAACTACAAGATGGGCAAAAAAATTTAAGTCTGACATTACCTACTGTTGATGAGGATGTGGCACAATGAACTCTTAAAACCTGTTGGAGTGAATGAAAATGGCCACCACCATTTCTGATCACAATTTGGTTTATCCTATAAAGTTGAAGATGTGTCTACCCTCACATTCAATAAGTATACTCTTAGGTATATACCTTAGAGAAATTCTTGCACATGTGCTCCAGGAAACATGCACCAAGAAACTCATAATCCCATTGTTTGTAATAGCAAAACACCGTAAGCAACATAATATCCATCAGACAAAAGAATGGTAAATAAATTGTGGTATACCCATAGAACAAATAATAGCAATGAAAAAGTACTACAGTTGTGTATATCAATACATAGGAAGGCCAGGAACACAGAATTGAATAAACAGCAAATCTTAGAAGAGTAGCTACAGTATGCTATTGATATAAAACTAATTCAAAACATGTAAAATTTAAAAATATATTATCTATGAATATATACATCTACAGTTGAGCTACTATGAAAAATAAAACTCAAACACAAAATTCAGAAAACTGATTACCTGGGGAGAAAGGAGGACAGAATCAAAGGGGCAAACAGGGGGATTGATGGGATTGGAAATGTTGTATTTATTAAGATGGGTTTTTATTGCTCTTTTTCCCTTATATATGTTTTAATATAGACATTTTTTGTATGTATGAGTGTTACATGCATACATTCCAAATTTTAATTTAACTTGTTTAACTCAGCTGTCATAAGCATTGTCCATGTAATCCCTATATCTCCTCACACATGCTCACACCCTGTTGAGTTCAGTTTGGGAAACATTGCTCTAGGCTTTAAAACCTCCTTCTTTTGGCAGAAAGAATCACTCCAGCCGAGGTTCGTGGCCATTATTCCAGCAGGGCCAGGATAGAGCCAGAGATGCAGAGCTTTCCCTAGGCCTAAAAATCCTAGGGTATTTTTGCACATGTTCTCATAAGCAGACATGAACTGTATATATCAGTCTCACCTTGGGTGTAAAAGTGCCAGTCACGAAAGTAGTAGGTAGTCTGTTGGTATGCACACAAGTAACTGACATTCAACTATCCCATGTCCTTGGAGTCCACTTTCCCTTCCCATCCTGTCCAGATACACACCACAGGAGGAGCAACACTCTAAGCCAAGATGTAGAATCTCATAAGAATGAAAATTACTCAGGAGAGCTCAGCATTTTCTAGGATTTACCACAGAAGTACCTAGTCAGGGGTGCCATTTTCAGAGGCAAGTCCTCTGTGCAGCTAATGCCTAATAATCTTCAAATATAAATAGCTCCTCCTGGGCTTTTGATGTTCACACCTTGGTGGATTCGTTGAGAGATACTTTACAGCTGGTTGCATTGCTGAGAAGCCAAAGTATTTCTCCCCCAAGCCTTTGCTGATAAAGGACTTTTGAATCAGTGTGATTGTTGCAATATTAAACTCCCATCCATGACCACTGGACTTAAGTCCCTCATTAAGATCAGGTATAATGAGGTCAGGCTAAGAAGGGATTGTGTGGTTTTAAACAGAGTCAATATTGATTGTTACTAACAGTGGAGCAGGCTACTATACTTTAAACCTCTCGTTCTGAGGGAATATTTCATTTTTGCAGACTTTGTCTTCCATTGTAAAGATTGATTTCAGCATAATGATCCATCACCTGAGGAGATTAACTCTGCTGCTTCTAAACTCATATCTTGCAATGAGACATTTTATATTCCCCAAGTTTCCCAGTCCTCAACAACCCTGCTCACTGCCCATCAAGCCCACAGAGCTCCCTGCTATTTGCTTCAGCACTTGCTTTTTCATCACCCACACCTCCCCATTTTAGATGTTGCTTCCTCAGCCCTCTCTCCTTATAGGGGATGCCACAAAGATGTTCGGCTCTCACTGCTTTTACTCCATTTTCTTCTTCTAGAAACCTTCTCACTAACAGTTTCTAGCTAAAGAGCAAGCCATCTATCATCATATGAGGTGAAAATGGCACGAAGTAGCACATGTTAAAGCAGAACCAACATGGTAATGGCAAATTGTTTTCATGAAGTTTTAAATTGACTGAGGTATCTTCCCCACAGTAGCTTCACCCATGGGATGGCATTTGGAGGGCAGGCTGCTGAAATTTTCCTGAACGCAAGGGCAAGAGTTTAGCTGAGCAGCAAGAAGATACTAAAATCAGGACTGGGAAAGTCACCCAGACTCTCCCCCTGTGTCTCCTATCACATTTTCTTATTTCACGTACACTTGGTCTCATTTTTCTTTCGCTGTTCACCAGCGTTCTCTGATTCCAGATCAGAACTCATGACTGTTTGGGTCTCCTAAGGATACATCGTATAGTCCAACTATATGACTTTCAGCCCCAATTCCAAACCGCCAGGATTTTAATTTTGGTTGGCCCAGCTTGAGTCAGCTGTCCAATCCACTGTGGCTAGAGGTCAAGGGCATGTTCAAACAAATGGTCATGGGAGCCATTTCCTCTAAATTAGGGTGCTCAGTTAACAGGGTCCTTATAAGCTAGGCAGATACTCCAAATATGTCCAATATATGGACCTGTGCTTAAGAACACAACAATACTTTTCAAATCATTATGATGCATTCTTTCATTTATTTAGTAAAACCCTAATTTTACAGACACTGTGCTATGCTCTGAGGATTTAAACAGATGAAACCCAGCCCTCCAGTGGGAGAGATAAGCAAAAGAACAACAAGCTTGCAAATAAGGTAATAATAGATTGGAATAATTGCTACATAAAAAATTGAAAGGGTGATGTGACAGAATATTTGAGAGGTTTATATGGAGGTATGCTTACTTGAGGCCTCTTTGAAGAGATCTATCTAAGGAGAGAGGTGATCCCAGCAGAGGGAAGGCAGGTGCAACACTGACACTGAGATGGGAGAAGACTTAGGCAACACAAAATGAGTTTAGAGAAGTGGACAAAATAGAGCCCATGAAGGCCCTTGGTGACATGTGAAGGGACTGGATTTTATTCTAAGTGTAGTAGGTAAATGTTGATGAAGATTAAGTAGCAGGGAGAAAGAAAATCGGCTTTATGTTTTGAAAGATTACTTTAGGATAGGATTTTAGGGAGGTGTGGATGTGGGAGGCCAGTTAGGAAGCTATTATGGTAGTTCACAAGAGAGAAGATGACCTTTGGTCTAAGAGAGGTGGCAGTTATTGGGATGGACAGAAGAGCCCAAATTCTAGATGTATTTTAAGGTAGGACAACCAGAACTTGCAGAAGAGTAGAATTTAAGGAGAAAACAAGAAAATTTTCAGATGACTCTGAGTTTATTTTTGAGTGCTAGGTGGATGGTGAGCTGTTTTCTAGAATGGGGGAGACTGGAATGACTGACTAGGTCCTCATCATGGAAGATGCCAAAGCAAGAACTCTGCAACCCAGACATCATCTGGTCCCTGGATCATGATGTAGTGAGAAACTCTTGGTTCTCTCTGTAACCCAAAGATTCCTAACCTTTCAGAGCACCATTGTGTTCTGCCTTAGCTGCCTTGGCCTTCTCATCAAAGTCACCCCAACCACCACCCCCACTAAAATCCACCTACATTCCAAAGCCTCTCCTCTGCCCTGAGGAGCTCAGAGGAAGAAAGGCAAAATACTGTTGAAGCAGTATTGGGAAGCAGTGGATAATCCAAAAATCAGTTCTCCCCCTTCTAGCTTTATATACATCATTAGAACATATTGCTCAAAATGCTTTATCAGCTTCCCCCTCTATAATAAGGGCAGGGAGAAATTTCATAGAGTTTTCAATTTTTTTTAGTTTATTTATTTATTTGCAGGGGAGGGGCAGAGAGAGAAGGAGAGAGAAAATCCCAAGCAGGCTCCATGCTGTCAGCACAGAGCCTGATGCGGGGCTTGCACTCACAAACCATGAGATCATGACCTGAGCTGAACACAAGAATTGGATGCTGAACCGACTGAGCCACCCAGGTACCCCATTTTTTTAGTGAGTTTTCATTTTTAAGACTGAAACAAAACTATATATGTAAAGCACTTAGTGCAGTGCCTAAATTATGTTAGGTGTTTAATACACATTAGACATCATTACTCTAAATGTTTCTTTCTCTTATCTGTTTTCAAAGTAAATTTATTACCAAGTACCAATTTGCTACTTAAACAGAGAGCCTGGAAATGGGGTTTTTTTTGTCTCTAGCTCTATGGACTAGGAATGTTTAGTAGCAATGTAATTATTCAGGCGAAACATTCTACCACCAGAAAAACAGATATTTGACTACATTTGCCTAAACTAAAAATTAAGATGAATTAAGACAAAGGATCTTTTTCTGATTTGTGAAATTATTTGTATGAAAAGTCTCACCAAGATATAAAATTAAATTGTATTTAGTTATACATTTAATTAATTCTTTATTGAGAAGAATAAAATTATATGAAATGAGTACTATTTCTGAAATTCAGGACATATGGTCACTGTCCAGTGGAGATCAATATAATGAGAGTTTACTTGCATTTCCTGCCAAAGAATAACTTCTTTGGCATGTAGACATAACTTAGAAGCTGCAGACAACAAAAGAATGTCTCACTGAGGAGCATTTTGGTATCTCTTTTCCTATAAATTTCTAAGTGTGGAGAAGACAGAATAACACTAACTCTTTCAAGGGGTTAGAACTGTACTAACTTGATTCAGTTTCCATATAGCAAATAGTTTATTTATTTATTTTGAGAGAGCCAAAGACAGCACAAGTGAGGTAGGGGCAGAGAGAGAGGGAGAGAGAGAGAATCCCAAGCGGGCTCCACGCTGCCAGCACAGAGCCTGATGCGGGGCTCAAACTCATGAACTGTGAGATCATGACCTGAGTTGAAACCCTGAGTTGCACACTCAACTGACTCAGGCACCCAAGCACTGCTTCCTCCTGCCCCCTGTTTTTGGAGACAGACAGAGCAAGCAGAGGAGGGGCAGAGAGAGGGAGAGAGCAAATCCCAAGCATGCTCCATACTGTCAACACAGAGCCTGATGCAGGGCTCAAACTCACATGACCTGAGCTGAAATCAAGATTCAGACACTTAACAAACTTAGGCACCCAGGTGCCCTAGGGTTAGTAAGTGCCTTAGAAGTCAGTGATCCAAATCTCCATCTGGATAGAAAATAAATGAGGAAGAGAAATATTCCCTGCTGTTCTAGTTCTATCCAAGAACTGCTACTGCTACTCCCACCATCTCACATCCAGCTTCCCTTGCATGACAAACTAGCAATCCTGCCCCATCGATGCGCATAGCTTTACCATGTTTACAGAACCAAAGCAATGAGATTCTCATGACAGGCCTTTTCTTACTTTTAGTGGCTTTTCCATTTGTAGGAAGTCTCCATTAGCCTCAAATATCTATTAAATCTTAATACACCAAAGAAGCAGGGGGTAATAGGCAGACTAATAATCCCCTAAAAGTGTTCCCATCCTAATCCCTGGTATCTGTGGATATATTATATTAATGATATGGGGGAAAATAAGATTACTAAGGAATGAATTTTGAGATGGGGAGATTATCCTATCCTGGATTATCTAGGTAGGCCCAATGTAATCACAAGGATTCTTCTCCCCACCCTCCTTTTTTTAAGAGAAAGAGGAAAGAGAGAGAGCATGAGCAGGGGGAGAGGAGAGAGAGAATCTTTTTTTCTTATTTAATTTATTCATTTTGAGAGAGAGATAGACAGTGTGAATAGAGGAGGGACAGAGAGGGAGGAGACACAGAATCCAAAAAAGCTCCAGACTCTGAGCTGTCAGCACAGAGCTTGATGCGGGGTTCGAACCCACGAATTATGAGATCATGACCTGAGCCAAAGTCAAGACACTTGACCGACTGAGCCATCCAGACACCCCATGAGAGTGAGAGAGAGAGAGAGAGAGAGAGAGAGAGAGAGAGAGAGAGATTGAGAATCTTAAGCAGGCTCCATGTTCAGAGTGGACCCAGATGCCGGGCTCCATCCCACATCCTGAGATCATGACCTGAGCCAAAATCAAGAGTCAGACACTCAACCATCTGAGCCACCAGGTGTCCCCTCCCCTCCACCTTTTTTTTTTTTTTTAACAAGGATTCCTATCTGTGAAAGTGGGAAGCAAGAGAATGAGGGTCAGAGTCAAAGAGAGAGACAGGAAGAAGCTACCCTGCCAGCTTTGAATATGCAGGAAAGAGCCAAAGTTTAGGACTGTGGACAGCCTCTAAAAGTTGGAAAAATGTATGGAAATGGGTTCTCCTCAAAGCTTCCAGAAAAGAACACAGCACTGCTGGTATATTGATGTTAACCCCAGAAAGACCCATTTTAGACTTTTAACCTCCAGAACTGTAAAATAATAAATTTATGTTGTTTTAAGCCACTAAGTTTGTGGTAATTTGTTACAGCAGTAATAGAAAACTAAAACAGGTGGGGAAACAAGACATCATTTCCTCCCAAGGCCTCTTGGAAACCTCACAGGGAGGAAACACCCCAGGTGCACAGCTGCCTGTCTTCTTGGCCTCCAAAGGTTAGCCTACCACTCTGCAACTACTGAAGACTTCTACCACAGCACAGTGATGTGAAAATTTGAAGTCTTAATGATTAGTGGGTGAAATAATCTGGAGGAAAGAGTAAAACTTGGGGGCAATAAAGGGCACTATAAAAAGGCCAGGTATGAGGTGAAGGAGCACAAGAACAGAGTAGCCATGATGAAAGAAAAGTCATGACTATCAGGATTAGCCCACCAATACCAATACCAAGTCCTAGCCATCCTGGCCTTCCTTCTGTTCCTTGAACTCACTGAGCTCATCCAGAGGTTGGGCTCTTCTGCCTGGAAAGCTCTTTCCCTAATGGTGCATAGATTTTCAGACCTCACCTTAACTGGCACCTCTCAGATAGCTCCTCTATAGCAGCCAGCCTGGCAATATTATAACACTCACTTTAATTCTCTTCTTAGCAATTACCAGTATCTGATCATTTTCTTGTTTATATGTTTGTTTATTACCTATTTTCATCAGCCAGAATTTAAACTCCATGAGAGAAAGAACCTTGTCTGTTTTCTTTGCACTTATCTCCTCAGGGCCCAGATCAGTACCTGGCACATAGTACAAGGTCTTCAATAAATATATGTGGAATGAACAGAAGTCAGTTGAAAGGTCTAAGTTACTCATTGGATATGAGGTGGAGACAAAAGGATGAGTCACATATGGCGCCAAAGATTTCAGCCTTAAGTGACTCAGAGATGGTGGAGCCATGGACAGAGATAGAGGAACAGAAGGAAAAAATAAATCTGGGATATAAAGCCAAGGATTCATTTGTTTTTTAGTATGTTGGACATGAAGTAACAGTAGGAATTCCTATAGCTCAGCAACTTAACTCAACAACTCCAAAGTCCCACTCTGTCTCCTTATCTTCTTCCTAAACTGGCTTCTGTTCTCTCCTCCATCTACCTCATTTGGTGACACCACTATTCAGGCAGTTGTTCAAGCTGGAAAGCTCAGAATTCATTCTGGACTCCTTTCTTTCACTTATTCCAACATCCAATCAGGCCAATTTTCAAATTGCCAAAATTAAATAAGAGCTGTTTTTGTTTTTGTTTTTGTTTACAAAAAGACAAATAGCCTACATTTGCTGCCCTTTTCTTTGATGGTGTCAGTATGCTATCTCACAGTTGTTTTAGGAAAACAACAACAAAAACAACAACAACTTATTCAGGCCCTTCAGAGTAGGGTTCACATTTTAATAAATGAGAAAATAACCACACTTAAAAAGAAACTCCTTGGCCAAAATGAACAAATCAGGAGACTATAGATGCTGGAGAGGATGTGGAGAAATGGGAACCCTCTTGCACTGTTGGTGGGAATGCAAATTGGTGCAGCCACTCTGGAAAACAGTGTGTAGGTTCCTCAAAAAAATTAAAAATAGACCTACCCTATGACCCAGCAGTAGCACTACTAGGAATTTACCCAAGGGATACAGGAGTACTGATGCATAGGGGCACTTGTACCCCAATGTTTATAGCAGCACTCTCAACAATAGCCAAATTATGGAAAGAGCCTAAATGTCCATCAACTGATGAATGGATAAAGCAATTGTGATTTATATACACAATGGAGTACTACGTGGCAAAGAGAAAGAATGAAATATGGCCCTTTGTAGCAACACGGATGGAACTGGAGAGTGTTATGCTAAGTGAAATAAGCCATACAGAGAAAGACAGATACCACATGGTTTCACTCTTATGTGGATCCTGAGAAACTTAACAGAAACCCATGGGGGAGGGGAAGGAAAAAAAAAGAAAAAAAAGAGGCTAGAGTGGGAGAGAGAGCCAAAGCATAAGAGACTCTTAAAAACTGAGAACAAACTGAGGGTTGATGGGGGGTGGGAGGGAGGGGAGGGTGGGTGGTGGGTATTGAGGAGGGCACCTTTTGGGATGAGCACTGGGTGTTGTATGGAAACCAATTTGACAATAAACTTCATATACTGAAAAAAAAAAAACTCCTACTGAAGAGAAATTTGAAAATAGGTATTTGGAAATGTTTCAAACATTTTGAAATTTTATTGCCAAAAATGATATACGGGCATCACATGTACAAACATTTGTACCAGAATGCTTTAAAGACACGGGATACATAATTTACTAACCTATTTTTAAATTTTTTAAGCAGAAGTTCAGCAGATATTGAACCTGTTTTGTTAACACTATGAAAAAATATGTACCCTCTCCAATTAGCTTACAAGAACAACTGATTGATACCAAGGATAAAGGAAACTTACTAACTTGAATTTCAACAAAAACATATATATGCATAATCATAGTTACAAAACTAGAGCTGAGTCTCATGATTTAGGAAGTGTACTTCCATTTGGAGCTACATCACTTTATGAGGCTCTTGGCATCTATATCAGCCATTAAACCCCCAAACTAAAATAAATGTAGAGCAAGACCTACAAATCACAGTATCACAAGTATAAACCAAGATTTAAGTGGACACACTAAATTATGAGCTTTTGTTTATCATAAGTAAATAAACTAAAAATTACTCTAAATGTTTTAATCTCATTTTTATCTCATCCTTTTACAATTTCCATTTTGGAGTATGTTTTTAAATGGGCACAATATATTTGGGCAGCAAAAACATGTAATTTATTTGAAAAATAACTACACTGGGAGTGTGTGGCTGAGATTTCCTTATCCACAGGATGCCCAATCACTGCTCTATGAAGCCAGAGGAATCGCCATAAAATGCACATGGGCCCACAGCATGGAAACCCTTCCATGGCTTCCCAGTCTACACAGCCACAGTCCTCTCATGACCAACAGAGGGCTAAAGTACATTCACAAAGGTGTCCCATCTCCTGAGCGTATGCAGATCCCCAAAATATTGATAAGGAGATGAAGTGCAAAGGTAATTTGTTAATATAATGGCTACTAGCTTGCTGTTTGGACGAGGTGAGCAGACAGTTATTTTCAAGCCCTGGCTCCTAGCCCCGGCTCAGTCTCTTTCTTTTGCTATCCTTTTCTCTCAAGAAAGCATATGGAATGCCAGTGGGGAAGAGTCACCATATTATAGGGATAACCTTGAATTTGCTCTGATTTAAGATTTTTAAGGAGTAAAGCCATCACAAACCTAATACTTTATTAGTAGTAACACATTATTTGGCTGCTCCCTGGTGAGTGAGAAAGCTTCTTACAGCATCAAATCTCAACCCTTAGTAGCATTCTTGACCCTGTCATCCTCTGAAATCTCACTTCCTACCAACATAGGTCTGACACTTTATACTCTGTTGCCTGCACAATACCATGCTGTTTCTTACCTTGTTCATATACCCTTTTGCCCAAAATGTATTCCACTCCCCATCCTCATCTAGCTAACTTTTATTCTTAACTTGAAACTAATTTCAAACCACCTCTTCCAGGAAGTCTTCCCTGACCCACTGCTGGCTACGTTTCCTGGCCTTCCTTTAAGTTCCTGTCATAGTCTTTTGCATGGCTCTCTCACTACACCAGAATTATCTATTTATGGGCTGGTCATCCCCACCAGACTGTTAGCTTTCTTTTAGGCTAAGCATGGAGTCTTACTGGTAAGCACAGTGCCTGGCATGTAGCAGGCATTCCATAGATGTTTGCTGAGTGAGTGAGAGAGTGAGTGAGCAAGTGAATCAGAGAACATACGTAAGCCATTGGATATTTAGGACTGACAGAATCAAAAGTTAATCCAGTGACAAAACATCTACATTTAATTACTGGTACTTCATTGCCTAAGAATATGACTTTAATGAGAAATTGTCAAAGAATGAGACATTACAAGGAAACTGGAATTAGAGGAGGTGAGGCTGGTGAAAAGATACAGAAGAGGAGAGGACCTCATCCCACCCTTCCAACAAGGCCACTTCTCCCCTTCACAGCTATTACCACCGAGCAAAGACCTTCGAGGTAATCTGCAGCTGGAGAGGGTTGCAAACCCAGGGACTGTCAGACATGAACCCTGTAGTTACTGTATTGTCCAGAAGTCTGAGGGATCCCAGAGAAGGCAGAAAGTGTGGGCAGTGGAAAGGGGCTCTCAGGGAACCCTTGACTACGGCTATTTTCCAACAGGTATGAAACTATTTCAATTTCTTAACAATTGTTACAGCCACACCAGTGAATATCAGCTTAATATCAGGTTGCCTATAGGTAAATCAAGTAATATTATCTATACCTCTGCATGTCCAGAGAGAATAATGGCTCTTTTAAAAGCTGAGGGGTTTTATTCGCCAAGAACACTTTCCCTCTTGACATTTGAGAACACTTTCTCAAGAACTTGGGTGGATAGAACAAGCTTTAAATGAACACTGAGTGATTTTTTTTCACTCTTTTTGTTTCTCTTAAAAACTTGCCTGTAATTGTGTTGGGTAGTTCTGATCTTAGCAATGAAATGAAAGCTGATTCAGGCCTTACCATGTGAGGGACTTTTAGTCACAACCAGCAAGAGTTTTACATTGATTTGCATTCTATGCTTCTTCCTTTGTGTAATTGGAAGAGATTTTGATTCAGTCCTTAACCTCGTTTTTTACAGAGACTCTACCAAATGTCTCAGACCCAGACACACTCCATCACTCTTGGCAAAATAAATGAAATGGGCTTTTATCAGAAATGATCAGTTCTCCTCCCAGAGAGAGTTTCTATGATTCCAGCACTTGATGGGTTTTTTTCCTTCCCAACTAATGGATTTATTTCTCACTTGATTGTCCTTTCCACGTCAAGTATAAGCTACAGTCCTTTCCCACATGGAGCTCACTCAGTGTTTTCATTTTCCAGGATTGATTCACTCTCAGAAGGTGAAAGGTGGGGGGCTCTGAAGACTTCTTTTTTTTTTTTACATTTATTTATTTTTTGAGAGACATAGAGAGACAGAGCACAATTTGGGGAGGGGCAGAGAGAGAAGGAGACCCAGAATCCGAAGCAGGCTCCAGGCTCTGAGCTGTCAGCACAGACCCTGACACGGGGCTCAAACTCACAAACCGTGAAATCATGACCTGAGCTGAAGTAGGACGCTCAACCGATGGAGCCACCCAGGCGCCCCTCTGAAGCCATCTTTGAAATGACCCAAAGCAGCTACAGTGTGCAAAGTAGCTGATTAAATTATTTTGAAGAGCTGATGGATGCTTTAAAAATCTCTGCATTGAATGCAATTACCAATGTTTTTCAAAGTGCACTTTGAGACCACCTGTATCCCAAACCACCCTCATGTTTGTTAAATATGTAAAGTCCCTGGGGAACCGGGGTGGCTCAGTTGCTCATGGTTCTGGAGTTTGAGCACTGCATCAGCCTCTGCACTGATAGTATGGAGCCTGCTTAGGATTCTCTCTCTCTGATTCTTTCTCTCTCTCTCTCTCTCTCTCTCTCTCTCTTTCTGTCTCTCCCCCCCCCCATCTACTCTCTCAAAATAAATCAATAAATTAAAAAAAAAACAAACATGTGAAATCCCAGGTCCCATAACAGGACTTAACTTTTCATGAAATCTGTATTTTAAAAAACACATTTATTTATTCATTTATTTAAAGAGTATGAGTGTGGGAGAGCCAGAGAGGGGGAGAGAGAGAAACAGAGAGAGACAGAATCTCAAGCAGGCTCCATGCTCAGCATGGAGCCAGATATGGGGCTTAATCCCATCACCCAGGGATCATAACCTGAGCTGAAATCAAGAATTGGACACTCAACCGACTGAGCCACCCAGATGCCCTCAAAACACCTTTTTTAAAAAAATGTTTATTTGGGTGCCTGTGTGGCTCAGTCAATTGAGTGTCTGACTTCGGCTCAGGTCATGATCTTGTGGTTCATGAGTTCAAGCCCCATGACAAGCTGTGTGCGGACAGCTCAGAGCCTGGAGCATGCCTCGGATTCTGTGTCTCCCTCTCTCTCTCTGACCCTCCCCCACTAGTACTCTCTCTCTCTCTCTCAAAAAATAAATAAAACATTTAAAACATATTTATTTACTTTAAGAGACAGAGAGAGAGAGAGTGCACATGTGAGCAGGGGAGAGGCAGAGAGAGAGGGACAGAGAGAATTCCAAGTAGGCTCCATGCTGTCAGCACAGAACCTGATTTGGGGCTCAATCTCATGAACCATGAGATCATGAACTGAGCCAAAATTAAAAGTCGAATGCTTAACTGACTGAGCTACCCAGGAGCCCTGAAAAAAACTTTTAATAAAGTAAAATATACATACAGAAAAGTACACATACCATAAGTGGATAACTTGCTTAAGTTTCACAACTAAACCCATCAAGACTCAGATACTCAGATCAAGAACCACAATATCACCTTCTCAGATTTTCCCTTTCAGTTACAGTCTATTCCCCTAACTCAAGCTTAACCATTATCTTAATTTCTAATGCCAGAGAAGAGTTTCATCTGTTTTGGTTTTGGTTTTGGTACTGTTTACAAATGGAATCATACAGTATGCATTCTTTTGTGTCTGACATTTCCCCAATTATATTGTGAGATTCAATCATATTATTGCATGTAGCTGTAGATTGCTCATTCTCTTTGACTGAATGGTATTTCACTATGTGACTAGACCAAAATGTATTTACTCATTCAATTTAAATGTAAATTACAATGAATTATTTCTACAGAACCACCAGAATGGCTAAAATTACAACAGAAAATACCCAAGTGTTAGTTAGGATGTGGGACAATGGAAGCTCTTATACCCTGACAAAGGGACCATCACTGTACAACCACTCTGGAACACCTTTCAGCAGTATCTACTAATGCTGAATACGTGGCTAACTGATGATGCAGGAATTCTACTCCTAGATACATGCCCAGCAGAAATACATACATATGTTCATCACAAAGACACAAACTAGAATGTCCATTGCTGTTCATAATAGTCAAAAACTTGGTACTACCTAGAAGTCCATCAACAATTGAGCCATATCTGTATTTTTAACAAGTTCACCAGTTGATTCTTTTGCACACAGAAATTTTGAGGCTATTTGAATTTGGTATTCTGAATATTCACTCAGAATAAGCCTAGGAATTTCAGCAACTATCAAAATCCATAAGGCCAATACGTTTGAATTTGTCAAGAAAAAATATTTTTTCATCATTAAACTTACAACAGGGCTTCAAGTAGAAGTTAATACTTAAGCACCATATACATTTCCCCATTACTTTGAAAACTGAGCACTTCATAAAAGAATGTTTCAGAAAATGTGTTAAAATTTTAATTGTGTTTTTACAGCCATGGACTTAGGGCAGCTGCTGCTACTCCTCAATCACACTATCACTGCTGTGAATGAATATTTCATATACTGCTGTTTTCCCATGAAGTTCCTTTGATTAAATAAAAACCGGGATTTGCAAGCTTAAGAAATAACGGAATAAACTCAGTTCTTAGAAACTTTGACAGGAAGCAATTGAGCCGACTCTTAAGTCATGTGTAAGAGTTTATTGTGTACTGGTGGCAGCTGACAGATTTGGAATAATCACCTATGTAAGGGACTACCCTTAAGATGACTAGCCTTAAATAACATACAGATAACTCAATAGAAACTCCTAATGAGGTGAAAAACACCCAGAAAGTAAAGTTAAAGATAAACAAAGAAATAGCTATTCTTATTTTTCAGGATTTCCACAGACTAAAAATGGTCTAAATAAATGCCAAATGCAAACTATTTGGAATCACCAAATGTTTAGAACTGGAAAAGACCCTAAAGGACATCTACCAAGAGGAAAGGAGATACTCAATATGGATATAATCAAGTAATCAAAATTATACACGGCTGCGATTAAAAAATTTTTATTATAAAATAAAGCAGGGGAGGGGCAGAGACAGAGGAAGACACAGAATCCGAAGCAGGTTCTAGGCTCTGAGCTGTCAGCACAGAGCCCAATGCAGGGCTCAAACCCACAAACTGTGAGATCACAACCTGAGCTGAAGTCAGAAGCTTAACTGACTGAGCCACCCAGGTGCCCAACATGGCTGTGATTTTAAAATAATTCTCTATAGCCAAATTCTTAGGCACTCAATAAAGTGACTGAATTTAGACTACATGCACATCTCAGCAGTTACTAAAGAAACACAACAAACTTAAGGAGCATCTCCAGGTATAATCCATGAACCTGTCCTTCTTCTAAAACTAGAACTATCATAGATATTGTTCTTTTTGTTAGACTTATAATGGACTATTCAGAGCCATAATGGAGCTTCTAAATTACAAGTTTGGGGAGCCTAATAGTAGGCCCCAATATCTCAAACTAAGGTACAGAAGGGCCCAGTGGCATTTAGAGCAACTACACACTTGAGGGGAACTGTGTGTCAGGTTCAGCAGGTGAAATGAAAGACTATTGTCCCTGGCCCTTGGGAAACAAATGCTATATGCAAGTGACTGTGACATGACAAATATGGAGGAAGAACTCTGACTACAGCAGTAGGAAGTTTAAAGGCTAAGAGTAAAGAGAAAAAAAAATCATCCCTCCTTCTATCATTAATCTGCTTGGTCTCAAGAGAGATGGCAAATACTTAAAATATCAAGAGGCTTGTTCATTTACAAGCAACAGCCCATCTGAGAATATACATCTAATCTACCCTAAATTCTAGGACGTCACTTCCCTTGGCCCTTAAGATCATGCTTGGAATTAAAGGAAGGTGGTAGGAGAAGGGCTGGTGGTGAAAACAGTTGGTCTATGCACAAGAGCACAAGTCTAAGCTTTGACATGTCCTGTCTTTGTGACCTCTGAGGAGTCTACCACCATGTCTTCATGCTCTCTAGAGTAACAGTCTCAAAGGGTATTGTCAAGTAAAAGACACTCTTTGTTTTGTTTTGGTAGTTTTTTTGTTTGTTTGTTGTTTTTGTTGGGGTTTTTTTTGGTGTTTTTTGTTTTTGGTTTTTTTTGCTTTTTTGAGAGAAAAGAAATTGACTCTTTTTAGGACAAGGAAATGATTTTAAATATGGTAACTTTTGTTTTTTCAGTTGGAAGCTAACCTGGCAGTTAGCTGTTCTTTGAGACAAAAGCTTTGTCCTCATAATTTAGTTTACTTGGACTGCACAGGAGTTTTCTAATTAAAAATGGTCTCCAACAGTGTTAGTAGTGAGCTCACTATAATTTCATGTTTAAAATACAGCTTTGCTCACAGACAGTAAAGACAAACCAAGGATAGCAGCTTTGGCTCACCGAGCCCTCCTTATCTGAGCAGGAAGTAGACACTGGGATACTTGGGTTGTTCCATGCTTCTGAGCTCTAATTAAGTCCACCTGAACTCTCAAACAGAGCTGATGTGGCTGCCAGCAGGGTGAGGTCATGCATCAGTGCCAAACAGACCTTGTTGTTCTACTGCTTGCACCCCATTCTTAAGGTCATCCTGGCACTACCCTAGCCCAGGCTCTGCCTCACCTCCTTTTGGGCCAACCAAGCAATTCTGTTGGAAACCCCTACATTTCTGACAAACTGAGGAAACTTGTGGACTATCTGGACTAGTTCCCATCAAGGCCACCCTGGTGTGGTGCTGATTCCCTTACATGTTTGTGTGGTATTGGGAACTGAGCAAAGGTACACATGGGCCAGATACACAACATATAAGCTCCACAAAAGCAGGTGTATCTGTGTGGTTTACTCAGTTCTACATCTCCAGGGCCTAGAACAGTGCCTGGTATATAGTAAGAGCTGAATTAGTTTCTTTGTTGGGTGTGATGCTGATGAAGAGAAGATAAGAGCATGAATCAGAAGGAACTCAGGAACATGGGCCTGGCTTTTATGCACTGGAAATAAGAGAAAGGTAGCTAGCTCACCAGCAAAATTTAACACCCACTTAACACCCTTTTAAAAAACTAGATCATCAAGGTAAATCCTCCCTTATTAGTATTTGTTGTTGTTGTTGTTGGTAGTGATGTTAATTTGGCAAATACTTGTTGAGCACCTACACTGTACTAAGCACTGTCTGGGTACTAGACATACCACAATAAACAAGACAAAATCCATGTTTTCATGAAGTTTACATTCTAGTGTAGGAAGGACAGACAAACACACAGGTATTTTGGAGTTTTAAGTGCTAAGAAGAATATAATTATGAAAACAGGCTATAGTGATGGGGGAAGAGCAGTGCTATTGCTTCTGCTAGGATAGTCCAAGAAGGCCTCTCTGAGGACCAGATATTTGATCTGAGACCTGAATATTGAGAAGAAAGCCCAGGGGGCCCTCTGGGAGAAGAACATTCCAACCAGACCAAAGACCCAGAGACACAGGTGCATTGAGAAGGTTGAGAGACAGAGTATGTAGATAGAGGCTGAAAGGAGGGAAAGGAGGAGGAAGGTTGAGGTGTGGGTCATTGTAGTCTTTGGTGAGGAGCTTACATTCTAGTTTAAGTGAAAAGAAACCATAAAATGAACTTAAACATAGAAGTTGGTTGATCTTTATTTGTTAAAAAGTCTTTCTTGCAGCTGTATGAAGAATGGCCATGGGGGGAAGAAGAGAGACCAGTTAGGAGACTGCTGCAGTGGCTTGATTGGCCTGTGGCAGTGACGTTGTGAGAAGTGGTCTGCTTTAGAAACAGTGTACAGCTGCAGAACCTGCTGATGGATGCAGGTGAGGTAGGAAATAAAATGAGGGATGAAGTCTGACTTCTAGGATTTTGACTAAGCAATTGAGTAGATGATGGTGCTGTTTACTGATATGGGGAGTTTGAGAGAGGAGCAGGTGTATGGGGTAGGCACCGAATCAAGAGCATATTTAAAAAAAAAAAAAGAGTATTCAGTCCATGCTGATTTTGAGGCTGTTAGACATTCGAGACTTTCATGATGTTAAGCAATAGTTGGATATACAGATCTAAAGGTATGAGCACAAACAGTGCTGAAGATAGGGATTCAGAAGCCATCGGCATATTCATGGAATGTAAAACTCTGGGCCAAGATGAGACCACCTAGGCAGAGTAGCTTTGCATCAATAGCATCTTCAGTGCTATTCAGTGATGACCAGTTCTGGGGTTAGCGGAGAGCTCCCCAGCATCCTGCTAGCTCATAGCCAGATTTCCTTCAGACTGATTCTTGTTTCTCTTGTTGATATAATGTGAACAAATTAGGGAAAATTATAGGGACAAATGTCTGATTTACATGAAACTTCAAGGATGATGAAAGCTCCTTTTTAAACTAGATAATCTAGAGGCGAAAGCAGCAAAATATAAAAGCAAACACAAATATAATCATTCTTCTCTAACTTGGTTTCAAGTCTGTTTTCTTAGTGAAGCTAATGCCATGTGAAATGCTGGGGGTGGAGGTAGAAAAGGGCCTCCAAACATTCCTTTTTAATGACATAATTTTCTAGCCAAAGAATCAAGAGATGTTGGACAGCAGGACTTAGGAGATAAGGAAAAGGGCAAACCATTAACATTTAGGTAACATAAACAGAACCTTTTTTTAAAAAAACTTTAGAAATATCCCATTCTGAAAACTATGATGCTTCATTCCAAATATACTTGATTTTCATTTTTAAATTATAAGGTCTCATTGTGTTTACTGAAATAAACTTCAAAGGCACATCTGTAATTTTGAGAAGAAAACTAAAGCTTAAAGTTCTATAACAAATAGATCTAGTTTTCTATTTTGCCACTGGGAAACTAGGCAGACTGCACATTATGTTTCATAACCAAAATCCCCCAGAGTCCTTACACAAAACCTAAGCTGTATACATGACTCTACTTTGAAACAGTGCAATCTTGGGATGCAGCCAAACTTCACAAAACAAGTCAAGGAATTTCCCATGATGCCAAGGACTCTAGTCAGAGTTTGCAGTATATGGGGGACCACTTTTACTATTACCCATTTATATAAATATAAAGAGAAAAACAAAAAATAAAGAAGAGGAAGATAGAAATAGAGAAAGAAATGGAAGAAAGAAAGGAGGAAGGGAAAGGATGGAAAAAAGGAGGGTCAGAAGGAGGGAGAAAGGAAAGAATGAATTTATTCCTTAGAGGTCAGAGAAAAAGCTTAGCCTTTTCCTGGAATCATTAAATCTTGATCCAAGGGCAAAGGAAGTATATGGTTCCTCTCACTTTATACCAGAAAATAACATATTTCCTGATCCTTCACTCTAAAACCACTGCAACATGAAACTGGATCTAAAATCCTAAGTTTCATCTTGAATTGAGAATAATCTGTATACTCTGAGAGTTCTTCCTCATGCCTTCCTTTTATTACACAAAAAAGGGAGCTGTCTATTGCTTTGTACATATTTACTACAGTGCCATACTATTGCTAAAGGGTTAAAACAAGCATCTCCATTTTCTCTCACTCTCAAATGGTGTCTTTGAACTTGACCTTGCCTACTACATCCAATATATAACAAAGTTTTATCAGGTCCACTTTGAAATCTGCCTGCTTTTCTCCACTCTCTCCTCCAAATGTTATACTCACTACAACTAGAATTAGTTTATTAAAGAGCAAGCTCTACACACACACACACACACACACACACACACACACACAGAACACATTCTTATCATCACCAAAATTTAAAAACTAAAAAATAAAGAGTAAGCTCTTTTATGCCTCTTTACCTTTGCACACATTTTCTCCTCTCTCGTCACACTTGTCTAGCATCACCCCTAAAGGAAGAGATCACAAGTGAAATATTAAAAATTTTCCCCCAATTTAGTTCCTTTGGTAGGTTGATTATATTAAAGGCCCTAGTACTTCACTTTTGCCATGTAACTTGGCAGTACCCTTATGCTCTGAGTAGAGTGTTCCATCCTATTCTGACTCTGGGTTCAGATAGGTGACTTGCTTTGGCCAATGAGATGTTAGCAAACATAATTCAAGCAGAGGATTCTGTAAGTGCTTGCACATTTCTACTTATACTCATGTGCCTCTGCCATTGCTATGAGAACATGATCTAGCTAACCTGCTGGCTAGTCATATAACAGAGCCAAGTTGCTACAGTCACCCAAGCTAGGCTATCCCAGATCAGTTCACCAATCCCCAGACATGTGAATGGCCCCAACCTAAATCAGCAGAACTGCTGAGCCATCTCACAACTGACTGCATATTCAATAAGCAAGTGCAGCCCAAAGCATCTAAACCCAACCCAGAGCAGAATCAAGAGCTAAATCAGAGGTTAGCCAACTATGACCCGTGGGCCAAATGTAGCTGGTTTTGCACAGCCCATGGGGAAAAAAATCATAAGCCATTCAATTTCTTGGTAGAAAAAAATAAAAATTCATAACATAAGAAATAATATTTCATAATGTGAAAATTATATGAAATTCAAATTTGAGTGTCCATAAGGTTTTATTGGAATATAGGCACATTCATTTCTTTGTATGTTTGTCTATGGCTGCTTTTGCACTATCAGGGCAGAGTTGAGTAGTTGTAACAGAGACCGCATGTTCTGAGAAGGCTAAATTATTTACCATCTCACCCTTTAAAGAAAAATATTGCCAAACCCTGAACTAAATATTTATTGCCATATGTCCCTGGGGCTTAGTGGTATTTTGTTACACAGCATCAGTGTAGCAAAAGTTCACTGACACATTATCTCCTCTGGAAGCTAATTCCTTTCTCTTGTCCTCCCAGCAGAGAGTACTGGTGGAGCACAGAGGCCCAGGGTCAGAGCAAAACCAGCTCTCTCCTCCTCAACACCACAGGCCTGGATTTCATGACCAGGGGTCCAAGGACTAATGCCAGTACATCAAAGAATGTCACATTCTTCAGTGGTTCCCAATCCAGGGAGCAAACAACATCAACCTCTCTGTTACAGTGACCAGTGAGGATCCAAAAGACCCCTTATCCTGCTGACAGTGTCACAAAACCTATGAGCCAGAGATTCCATCCATTGTCAGCTGCATACCCAGGGGTCAACTTGCATAGGAACAGAAGTAGGGAGAAGAAATCTCAAAGATGAAAGGAAATTGGGTATTTACTTAAATTATTACAATAGATTAAATTTACCAAATTAGACTAAAATTTAATTCCTACCTTTGGATCCAGGAGTGAAAACTTGGGAGTAACATTATTTTAATCAATAAAGAAAAATTAAGAAGTTACATTTTATCTCTCAGTATAATACAAATGATTTTTGCAAACCTGATATGAATTTTTGTGGAATGAATAAACAGATGGTAAACTCCCCACCATATTGCCATGTACCCTTCCCACTACTTTCTGGCATTTCTATCCAGTTAAGGTATAGTCCAGAAATAACCTATTCTCCCCGCCTCCCCTCCTTGAACTGCCTTCTAACTGCAAGGAGCAAGGAGCAACTTCCAGGGCCAGCTCCCTTTATTCAGAAATGCCTATTAACCCTCCTCCATACTTTGGTCTCTTGGCTCAGGAATAGGTGGTCTCCAAGTCTTAGATAAATTTAGATGAAATAGACATGCATCCTCCAGGTTAGAGGAATTCAGATCTTTCAGTAGACTTTGGCCTTAAACCTGTACAGAATATCTTCTGAGATTATAAGGAGGCAATGTTTTCCCCAAGAGGAGAAAAAGTCAAATTCCCACATCTGGAGTTTGACCTTTGTACATGTTGTCATTTCACCCACCACAGGAAACCTTTCTGGGATGGGCTGAAATGTGTAACTTCTCAACAGTGTGGCTGGTAGCAATCCCACCCAGCTGTGTGGAACGGGAAGTGACAGGGCAATTAATATTTTGTTAAAACTTCAGGGGGCTACCCCAAAGCTGGACAGATTTCAGGGCTGACTCATCATGTTAAAACCAAACATGGTATTGTCTGTTGACTACTGCTGACTCACTTGTCAGCCCTAAAAAATGTGCACCTGGGCAGAGCTGCAAAGTCTCAGATCTGCCTTTCCAAGGGGTTACCCTTCGGTGCCAGCCATGTCCATTCACTCTGTGGCAAAGCTTCTATAATGAGCCATAGGTGTGTTAAGGATGTTTTATAGAGGGACATGACCAGCCTCTTTCCTGCCTTGGTTCATATGAAAACATCAAGGACAGAAGCACAACTGATGCTCGAGAAGAATCATAGCATTTCTAAGCTGGCAGGGAAGCTTAGAGATCAAACTAAAAGTATTCTCCTAAGAGAGGGTAGGAGGGTGTATAGCAGAATGGGTAAGAGCTCTGAATCAGACATCCTGAATTCACATCCCATCTCTGCCACTTGAAGTGGAATTCTAAATAAGAAGCTAATATAGCTATTAAGTAACTTTAAGCAAATTCCTCAGATTCTGTGAGCTTAGATTTCCTTATCTGTAAAATGAGGAATAATTATAGCACCCACCTCCTTGGGCTATTGTGAGGATTAAAGGAGATAAAGTATAAAAAGAATGTAGTGCTTGACACAAAGTGCTCAATAAATAGTAGCTATTATTAAGGCTGTTGAGACAATCCATGGAAACCTCTTTCCTGGGAACAGGAAAGATCCCCCCATGTGTTTGGTAATAGATAGGTAAAGGCAAGAGGAACATCATCACAAGCTGGATTTTGATGGAGGTGGAAAAGGAAGAGGAGGAATAGTTGCCCAGGGCAGGGATGGGACGCAAGTATCTTGAGGGGCTGTGCCTTGGAGCCCCAGGTAGGGAAGAACCCACCTTTCATCCTAGTTTCAGGTCTACTGAAGATAGTCATTCATTTTTTTTAAAGACCCCTCTGATTACAAGTCTCTGAAGGCTCTGCCCAGATTTCCCTTTAAGGGCCTTGTTTAAGTGCACATAGGAGGCAGCACAGACAAGTTTGAAAAAAAAAAAAGGCTAGCTAGTAATGGCATATAGAAACTGATACTTACATGATACTGTTAAGTGCACTCTTTTTAAACCACTAATTCTTATTCCACAGAAAGTGGTCTTTATGTCAAAGTCCTTAAGAGGTCCAACAGCTTGTATAACCAGCAAACCTCATGGTTAGTTAGCTGCTTTCAGGACTTGGATTCCCGGTGATAAACAAAAGAATTCTGAAGGCCACAATCTATAAAGTCTCCATAGAAACATATGGAACTACTTAAGTAGGTTGGCTCAAGATTGTTGTTTTGAAAACAAGTATCCTCAGCCAGGATCTCCACTGAGTGCTATTTATTGAATGGTTAGAGAAGGGCAAGACCTCATGGGCCCTGTAGGGCTGCTCTTCAGCAATCTCAAACATTTTGCAGATATTGCTGTAAGGCTAAGGATACCTGGGAAAGAATACAAAAAGTCTGTACGTTTGTATCCATTCCACCAAAAGCATTGAGGACCCTCATTAAGGAGTCTGCACTCCTTAAATATCCTTCTACAAATCTTTTACTGTAAGATTTTATGCCTCTAATTCTCTCATTTCTTACTCTCAGAAATTTTTTGATTATAACCTGCCATCAAGATTCAACTGGCCACTCTGCCCTTTGTACCTTAACAATAACCATCCAAACTTCTATTATATGATAGATGATTCCAAAGCTAGTATCCTACTACTGGACTGTGAACAGCAATTTTTATCTGTTTCTCTTCTGTATCTCCAGGATTTGGCTTAATAGGTGCTTGACAATTGTTTTATCATATCAATGAAATATAATTAATTACTTAATTAATTAAGATTACAAGTTACTAAATGAATTAATTAGGCCTTGGCTACCCTGACCTTTCAAGTCAGTGGTAGAGCCATGGTTAGAACTCAAAATTCTGATACTCACTATGATAAGCTACTTCACAAGGACTTCCAGTAAACCCATCATGTAATTGCTCATTGATGGCAGATTATGTGGCCACAAAGATGCAGATATAGGATAGCTTTGGTATCCACTGGTCAACATACTTCAAAACATGGACAGCCAACCTTTCTGGCTTCTGTTGTTTGAGTCTCAGTCCCCAAACAACACCAACTGGTCTATTTTTGAAACTAATAATGAGGTTTTTTTTTCTTATTATTATAGTATTAATCAAGGCATTCTGTTTTAGAAAAATGTAGACTAAGATAAAGCTCACTATAAAAACCTAGAAATGCTGAATAAAATATAAATTTTAAAATGTTTTATATTCAAAGCCAAGCTCTCAGGAAAGAAAGAGAAATCCTCAGGCACGAGAAGCAAAGAGGTAATTGAAAACAATAAAATTTCAAAGTGTCAGCTCATCATGTGGCTACATTATAGTGATAGAGGGTTTATTATTGATCTATTCACCTAAGGACTTGGAATTTCATGTGCATGTGGGGATATAAGGTGGGCATTGGGCCCAAGTGAGCAAGGAATTAGAAATAGGAACACTGCATAAAAGTTACAACCTTAAAGGCCTATACCCTGTGTGAAAGAGTAGTTTAGGTAAAAATCCATCCATTAGCATAGGGAGATATCAAGAAAATTAAAAATGTAAATGGATGAGTTAAATAACAATTAGATATAGCAAGAAAATTTATAAACTGGAAAACAGATTTGAGGAAATTATTCAGAAGGCACAAAGACAAACAGATCTGGAAAATATGAAAGATTAAGAGATACAGAAGACGGAATAAGGAAGTCCAACATAAAATGGGGCAGAGGCAATCTTTGAAAAGATAATGGCTAAAATTTTTCCATAAATGACTAAAAGACTTGAATCCTGAAGTTGAAGAATCATAGTGAATTTAGAGAAAATACACTAAACCCCAAACTAGCCATAATATAACAAAACTTTAGAAATTCAAAGACAAAGAAGAAATCTCAAAGTGCTGTACAAAAATAACCATGAACCCAGAATTCAAAACCCAGCTAAGCTCTCATTCAAAAGTGAAGGTAAAATAAATACATTAAAAAAAAGACCAAGAACATTTACTGCTCACAGATAATGATGAAATCAGTACCTCCATAATTTCTTTTTTAATGTTTATTTATTTTTGAGAGAGGGAGACAGAGACAGAGGACGAGCAGGGGAGGGGCAGAGAGAGGGAGACAAAGAATCCAAAGCAGGCTCCAGGCTCTGAGCTGTCAGCACAGAGCCTGACACAGGGCTCAAACTCACAAACAGCAAGATCATGACCTGAGCCAAAGTCGGACACCCAACTGACTGAGCCACTCAGGTGCCCCAGTACCTCCATAATTAACAAAACTTTATGCCATGAAATTTAAAAGTTAAAAATTGAACTGACATCTTGCCATTTGCAACCACATGGATGGAACTGGAGGGTATTATGCTAAGCAAAATTAGTCAGAGAAAGACAAATATCATATGACTTCACTCATATGAGGACTTTAAGAGACAAAACAGATGAACATAAGGGAAGGGAAACAAAAATAATATAAAAACAGCGGGACAAAGCAGAAGAGACTCATAAATATGGAGAACAAACTGAGGGTTACTGGAAGGGTTGTGGGAGGGGGGATGGGCTAAATGGGTAAGGGGCGTTAAGGAATCTACTCCTGAAATCATTGTTGCATCATATGCTAACTAACTTGGATGTAAATTTAAAAAATAAATTAAATAAAATGGTAAACATTAATTAATTAATTAATTAAAGTTTATATTATAGATATATAATATAATAATATATATAAATATTAAATAATAAATTTCCTCTTCTCTCTCTCTCATGGGATGGGGCAAGAAAGAACTGGGTCTCTTTGGCAGCATCCACACAACTGGATAAGCTCACTCACATGCTCTCACTTTCCCCCTTGGAGAAATCACAGGTCAAAAGAGTCTCTCTTGGCACTGAGCTGTGCTGTCTTGGTTAAGGGGTGACACAAATCAAGTGAAACTGTTCTTTTTACCCTCCTTAATACATCTAGTTTCAGATTTTTTCCTCCAACGGTGTGCTGGAACTCCTCCAATTGACTCCCAAACTCCCATAAGGTACTTTTGTCTGTGGGTTATTGTCAAAATCAGTGTTCTTTGTGGGGAAGACTGTAGAAAACTCCTACACTGCCATTTTGCTGACAACATTCCCCACCTTAAGTGAGGAGAGAATTTAATTGCTTACATAGGTGATAGATGTATAAGGAAGTCAAGCATAAAAAAGAGGCAACCCAGATCAGCAACAGCAGGAAGCTGCTACTAATCCCTGGGCTGGAGGAGCAGGGCTGAGAAGCCAGGCACTAAAATAAAGACAAGGCTTCTCAGCTGGAACTGGGACCATGAAGTAAGTGGGAGCTTACCTCCAGTAGGAGCTGCAGTTGTGGAGCATACTCAACAGTCATACATGCCACAGGAGGCACCCAATCTTCTGCCAGTGTTTCCCACTGACTAAACTTCCTCAGAAAGGAGATGCCATGGGAATCTGGAAATGTCATTGCCTGTAGTACTTAGCAAAAGTACAGAAGGGCAGGAAATGGATCTGAGAGCAAATGCAGATGATTAGCACAATAATAATGACTAAAGTAAGGTTTCAAAAAAATGATAGAATTAAATAATAAGAGACATAAGATGGGAAGGGAGTAATCAAGTAAATAAAAAATTAGTAAGAATTTAGAAAATTTGAGCAACGTGTCTAAGAAGCTTCATATAATTCAGACCTGCTAACAGATGTGCCAGGTACACTGGAATGCCAAGAATCAGTCACAGATATTGATTCCCTTTACCCCTCTGGGTAGTGTGGCAGGGCCTGACTTCCTGGAGTCCCCAAGCTGTAAGAGGCCTCATCTAAAGTTCCTTGGAGGGAGCCTGCATCAGGGAAGTTTTGACAGAAAGCCAGAGTTCCTAGAGAAACTGAGCACAATAAGAGATCTGGAGCACTCACTCTTCTGTCACATGTACTTTGCATAGCTAAGATGCTCTCCCAGCTGGAGGTATACTTTCAGCAAACACAGCAGGACAAATTCCTGCCTATTGGATATAGGGGGCCGGTAGAGTTATAAGGGAAATAGTGTTCCAGGTGCCCAAGGAGCAAGGAATGTAGCATAAACTTGAGCCATGGGATGGGGGAATGGGGAGATGGGACTCCTTGTAGGTGCTATTTTAGGCAATGGACCCAAATACTTGTCTTCATAAATATTGAATCTGTGGTTGTACAGGCAAATTTAAAACATTATGGCTTAAGGGGCATCTAGCTGGCTCAGTTGGTGGAGTATGCAACTCTTGAGCTCAGGGTTGTGGGTTTGAGCCCCACATTGGGTGTAGATATTATTTAAAAGTAAAATCTTTTTTTTAAGTTCATTTATTTATTTTGACAGATAGAGCAAGCAGGGGAGGGGCAGAGGGAGAGAATCCCAAGCAGGCTTCACACTGTCAGGGTGGAGACCAACATGGGTTTCAAACCCACAAACCATGAGATCATAACCTGAGCAGAAACCAAGACTCAGATGCCCAACCAACAGAGCTGCCCAGGAGCCCCTAAAGATAAAATCTTTAAAACAAAAACCATTATGGCTAAAACAACAACATTTCATTATATCTCATTATCATCTGAGTCAGGATATTGGGCAGGGCTTGGTTAGGCAGTTCTTTCACTCCACGTAAGGTAAATTGGGGTCACTTGGTGGTATTCAGCTGGTGGCTGGGCTGGGCTGGAGGGTGCAAGACAACTTTACTCACATATGTTATCTTGACAAGATGGCTGGAGGGCTGGACTAAGCAGGACCCCCTACCTCTCCATACAGTGTCAGGTCTTTTCTGTGGGGTCCCTCTAGCAAGGTTATCAGATTTCTTACAAGGCAGCTCAGATGCCAGAAGGCCAAAACAGAAACTGCCAAGTCCTGTTAAAGAACAGGCCTAGAAATGGTGTAGCATCACTCTTTCCTACTCATTTGACTAAAGAAGAAACTGGCCAGCCCAGATTCAAGGAAGGGGAAATAGACCCCATCTCTCAATGGGAGGAGTGTCAAAGAATTCTCAGCCATGTTTAATCCACCACCAATTTTTTGTTGTTTGTGACTAAAGTGCACTTGAATGATCTTCAAGCTAGAGGCAAGTAACTGTACTACCAGTACATTTGCATAGTAACACTTCCACTAGAATTTTAATCACTCTCTATGTGAAACTTTGTTTGAATTTGAAATCTATTTGCCTTGTATAAGTAAGGGTTCGATCCCAAAAGCAAAAAGACTAGATCAGATAGCTAGCTTTCTAGCTTGCTGCATAGCTGGCTGGCTAGATAGGTAGGTAGGGAGATAGGTAGATGATAGATAGATAGGAGATAGATAGATAGATAGATAGATAGATAGATAGATAGATTTGTTACAGGGATTTGACCTTATACAGTTGGGGGAGCTGGTTAAACAACCTCTATAAGGCTATTATTTTTGTGTCTAATACTGGATTTGAAGCCCACAAATAGGCAAGATGCATGTAAATGAGGGAGAGCAAAGTCAAGTGGAACCCACCATCATGAGCAGGAACCCACAAGGAACTAGTATTAGTTCTTGCCATATCCAAACATGAGACATGCAGCATATGCTGCTGCCATTTGTCACAAAGCTAAGCACACACCTGTCTCAGGAGTTGGAGAAGCTGTGGGAAGACCCAGAGGAAGGTGTAGCAATTTCAGGCCCAGATGCTGCCCTAAGCAAATGAGATGAACCAACAGTTAAAGCAACGTGTGAGAGCTATATAAATAAGCATCTGCCCCGACCTTCCCAGCATACAAAACAAAATCGCTTCTGCTTCATTTTACCCTCCAGATCTCATGTAAACAGGTCTGTTATAGGCCATCCTAAATGTAAAACCCACAGATGGACTTCTGGGAAATGTAGTCCACTTAGCCAACAGAGTCTTTCTTCCCTATCACAAGAAATTTCCACATGACATTTGTTAGTGAAACAAAAAAGGATCTTTATATGCTTTCAAATAATTTCAATGATTGCTTTTTAAATGTTTTAAATATTTGTCATTTATTTGGGCAAAATTTTTCACTGTTTTGCTTTGTTTTGTTTACCACCAAAAATTTGAAGAGATTAGATCATTGAAAAATCTTGACCATGAATGATATATAGTCACTTCTTTTTTTTAAATTTAATTCAGTTCAATTAATTAATTAATTTTTGAGAGAGAGAGAGAGAGAGAGCAAGGGTGTGCATGTGAGGAGGAGGGCAGAGGGAGAGGAGAGAGAGAATCTTAAGTGGCCCATGGTCAGTATGAAGTTTGATGTGGGGCTTGATCTCATGATGGTGAGATCTCATCTCATCAGACTTAAGCCAAAATCTCTCAGAGTTGGACACTTAACCAACTGAGACACCCACGTGGCCCAAGATTTTGTGTATGTATGTATGTATGTATGTATGTATTTATGGATATAATTTATTGTAAATTGGCTTGTATAAACACCCAGTGCTCATCCCAACAAGTGCCCTCTTCAGTGCCCATCACCTATTTCCCTCTTCCCCACCCCCTGCATCCACTCTTAGTTTGTTCTTTGTATTTAATAGTTTCTTGTGGTTTGCCTCCCTCCCTCTCTGTTTGTATCTATTTTTTTCCCTCTTTCCTTCCCCATGGTCTTCTGTTCAGTTTCTTAAGATCTACATATGAGTGAAAACATATGATATCTGTCCTTCTCTGACTGGCTTATTTCACTCAGCATAATACCTTCCAGCCAAGATTTAATTTTTTTAATTAAGCTCTACACCAACATGGGGCTCAAACTTACAACTTACACAAGATCAAGAGTCACTTGCTCCACCAAATGAGCCAGCCAGGTGCCCTGATATACTGTCACTTCTAACATAAAACCTGATATAAAAACGTTTTATTTATGGAAGCAAACTCAAGTTTCTCATGTAAAATTCTGAAAATGTTTTATCTAGATTTTGGGAAAAAATTTAAGTTTATTTAAGTAACCTCTGCACTCAAAATGGGGCTCAAACTCGTGACCCCATGATCAAGAGTTGCAAGGGGCACCTGTGTGGCTCAGTCAGTTGAATGTCTGACTCCAGCTCAGGTCATGATCTTGCAGTTTGTGGGCTTGAGCCTCCCATTGGGCTCTGTGCTGATAGCTCAGAGCCTGGAGCCTGCTAATGATTCTGTGTCTCCTTCTCTCTCTGCCCTTCCCCCACCCACACTCTGTCTCTCTCTCTCTCTCAAGCATAAATAAAAAAACATTAAAACAAAAAGAGAGTTGCATGTTCCTCCAACTGAGCCAGCCAGGTGCCCCTAGATTTATAAAAATTTAATAGTTAATATCATCTCTAATATTTTGTATTTTCCTTATAATTATATAAAATAGAGAATATGTAATATTTTTGTTTTATTGGTATTATTTTTAATGTTTTATTTTTGGGAGACATAGCACAAGCGGGAAGGAGCAGAGAGAGAGGGAGACACAGAATCCTTAGCAGGCTCCAGGCTCTGAATGGTCAGCATAGAGCCTGATGTGGGGCTTAAACTTGTAAACTGTGAGATCATGACCTGAGCTGAAGTTGGACACTTAACCAACTGAGCCACCCAGGCACCCAAAGAATGTGTAAACCTTATAAAACATTTTCAAATCCATTCCAGCTTATGCTACTGTGCTGTACAAATATTACAATTTTATATATGTGCCATGGCATGAAAAGATAGAATCGTTGATATAAATTCACATATATAACTTTCTGTACCTAGCAACAACAAAAAAATTCACACACTGTTCAAGTGTGTATTGTACATTGATAGAAATTGACCATATTCTAGGGCACAAAGCACATCTCAACATACAACAAAGAACTGATATCATATATACCAAGTTCTTTATCACAATGCAATTGAGTTATAAATCAATGGTATAAATTTAAAAAAGCAAAAAAACTCCATATATTTGGGGATTTTAAACATGCTTTTTCAAATCTAGTCAAGATCTTAGTCAACTTCTAGCTTTAACCTATTCTCTAGAAGAAAAAGTCTGAATACATTTATGACTGGAGTTTTTGAAAATGCCTTTAAGTAAATGATGCATCAAAAATAAATTAACAATAATGGGAATTAGAAAATACTAAGTTAAAATTAAAACTCTATTTATAAAAATATATGAGGTGCAGCAAAAGCTACACTTTGAAGGAAATTTATTGCCTCAAATGCATATGTCTGACATCAAATAATGAAAATCAATGAGCTAAACAACAACCCAAAGAATTAAAAGAAAAATTCCAACAAAGGCAATTGAATAGAGGAAAAAAATAATAAAGATAAGGTTGAAAATTAATGAACTAAAAGCAATGAAATAATAGAATCACAAACCTCAAAAATATTCTGAAAACAAACTTCTAATAAGTTTTGCAATAAAAGAGAGAACAAGAATTAAAGATATTATGAACAAAAGGAAACTTAGTTATAAATATGGTTATACTTAATGATCATAAAAGAATGTTTTGGATAACTATATTATAAATTTATTAGAATATAAGTGAAACGGACAATTTTCTTGAAACAAATGCAGAACCAAAATTGATTTTAAAAAGTGAAATAAGTTATACAGAGAAAGACAGATACCATATGTTTTCACTCTTATGTGGATCCTGAGAAACTTAACAGAAGACCATGGGGGGGGGGGGAAGGGGGAAAAAAAAGAGAGGGAGGGAGGCAAACCATAAGAGACTCTTAAAAACTGAGAATAAACTGAGGGTTGATGGGGGGTGGGAGGGAGGGGAAAGTGGGTGATGGGCATTAAAGAGGGCACCTGTTGGGATGAGCACTGGGTGCTGTATGGAAACAAATTTGACAATAAATTTCATATTTAAAAAATGTATAGAAAATTGGAATAGGGGTGACTAGGTGGCTCAGTCAGTTAAGTGTCCAACTCTCTATTTCAGCTCAGGTCATGATCTCTCCATTTGTGAATTTGAGCCTCACCATAGGGTTCCATGCTGGCAGTGTAGAGCCTGCTTGGTATTCTCTTTCTCTCATTCTCTCTCTCTCTCCCTCTCTCTCCCTCTCTCTCCCTCTCTCTCCCTCTCTCTCTCTCTCCCCAGCTCTCTCTCTCTCTCTCTCAGTAAAGAAAAAAAGAAAAAAAAGAAAGGAAATTTAAATAAAGCTTTGAACAACCAGAGAAATGGAATCAGAGATTAAAAACACTAGGCCCAAAAAGCTTTTTAGGAGATTTCTACCATACCTTCAAGGAATAGACCATTTCAAAACCATGCAGAGAATAGAAAAAAAGGAAAGGAATCTACACATAAATGTATTTATTTCCTGAAGCAAATATACTTTGGTCCCAAAAAACAGATGCAAAACTGAAAAGTCAATCACACTCCTGAACAGAGACCCCAAAACTCCAGAAATATTACCAAATGAATTCCAGCAGTATATTTAAATAAATATTACCATATCAATATTTTATTAAGTATTTAATATTCCTCACAATTATGTATTAAAAGAGAAAAAAATATATATTTCAATACATGCAGGGAAAATATTTATAGAATTTAATCATCTTTTAATGATTAAACTGATAGCTAACAGAAAACAAAAGTGAACTTCTTTAACCTCATAAAAAGTACTTTCTTTTTTTTTTAATGTTTATTTGTTTTTGAGAGAGAGAGAGAGAGACCGAACAGGAGTGGGGGAGGAGCAGAAAGAGACAGGGAGACACAGAATCTGAAGCAGGCTCCAGGGTCTGAGCTGTCAGTAGAGAGCCCCACTTGGGGCTTGAACCCACAAACCATGAGATGAAGTTGGATGCTTAACTGGCTGAGCCACCCAGGTGCCCCAAAAAGTACTTTTTACAAAGCAATCTACAGATTCAATGCAATCCCTATCAAAACACCAACAGCATACTTCACAGAACTAGAACAAAGAATACTAAAATTTGTATGAAAGCACAAAAGACCCTGAATAGCCAAAGCAATCTTGAGAAAGAAGAACAAAGCTGGAAGTATCACAATTCCAGACCTCAAGATATACTACAAATCTATAGTAATCAAAGCAGTATGGTACAGGCACAAGAATAGACACATAAATAAGTGGAACAGAATAGAGAGCCCAGGAATAAACCTACACTTATATGGCCAATTTATCTCTGTCAGAGGAGGCAAGGATATACAATGGAAAAAAGACAGTCTCTTCAATCAATGGTGTTGGGAAAACTAGACAGTTACATTCAAAAGAATGAAGCTGGACCACTTTCTAACACTGTACACAAAAAGAAACTCAAAATGGTTTAAAGACCTAAATATGAGACTTGAAACTATAAAAATCCTAGAAGACAACACAAGCAGTAATTTCCCCGAAATCGGCTGTAGCAACATTTTTCTACATATGTCTCCTAAAGCAAGGGAGAAAAAAGCAAAAATAAATTATTGGGATTACATCAAGATAAAAAGCTTTTGCATAGCAAAGGAAACCACGACAATACAAAAAGGCAACCTATTGATTGGGAGAAGATATTTGCAAATGATATATCTGGTAAGGGGCTAATATCCAAAATATATAAAGAACATATACAACTCAACACCAAAAAAAAATCAGATTAAAAAACGGACAGAGGACCTGAATAGACATTTTTCCAAAGAAGACATCCAGATGGTCAACAGACACAAGAAAAAATGTTCAAAATCACTAATTATCAGGGAAATGCAAATAAAAACTACAATGAGGTATCACCTTACACCTGTCAGAATGGCTAAAATAGAAAGGATAAGAAATAACAAGTTTTGGCAAGAAAGTGGGGAAAAAGCAACCCTCATGCACCGTTGGTGGGAGTGTAAATTGGTGTAGCCACTGTGGAAAACAGTATGAAGTTTCCTTAAAAAATTAAAAATAGAAATACCATATGGCCCAGTAATTCTACTGCTGGGTATTTTCCCAAAGAAAATGATAACACTAATTCAGAAAGATATATGTAACCCTAGGTTTACTGCAGCATAATTTACAATAGCCAAGATATGGTAACAAGCTAAGTGTCTTTTGATAGATGAATGAATAAGGAAGATGTGATGTACATATACGATTAACTATTATGCAGCCATAAAAAAGAATGAGCTCTTGCCATTTGTGACAACACAGATGGAACTGAGGGTATTATGGTAAGTGAAATAAGTCCGACTGAGAAAGACAAACACCATATAATCTCACTTAAATATGAACGTATAAATTTTGTGTTTTTAAAATCTAAGAAGCAAAACAAATGAATAAACAAAGAAAGAAAAAGCAGAATCAAACTTATAATTAAGACAACAAACTGATGGTTGCCAGAGAGAAGACAGATGGGGCAATAGGCAAAATGGGTGAAAGGGAGTAGGAGACAGTTTCCAGTTGTGGAATAAATAAGTCACAAAGATAAAAAACACAGCATAGAGAATATACTTAATGATATTGTAATAGCACTGAATAGTGACAGATGGTAGCTACAATTGTGGTGAGCATAGCATAATGTATAGAGAAGGTGAATTGCTTTGTTGTATAACTGAAACTAACATAATAATGTGTCAACTATACTCAAAAAAATTTTTATAAGTACTTTCTAAAAATATACAGTAAATATTATACTTAATGATATAATTCAGAAACATTCCTGTTTACATTCCAAATAAAGGAAGAATGCCCATTATCTTCATTTTGAGTTAATTTTCTTCTGGAGGATATGAACAGTACAATAGGACAAAAAATAAAATGAGTAAAGGATTAGGGAAGAAGAAACAACTATAATTATTTTTAGATGATCTAAGGGAGTTCATCAAGGCTGATGGATTAAAATATCAACAAGTATATATAAAGAGCATTCTTAAACATCAGCCACAAACAACTAGAAAATGTAATTTTATTTTTATTTTTTTAAATGTTATTTTGAGAGAGAGTGAGAGAGTGAGAGAGAGAGAGAAAGCACACATGAGCAGTAAAGGGGTAGAACAGAGAGAGAGAGAGAGAGAGAGAATCCCAAGCAGGTTCAGTACTATCAGTGTGGAGCCCCATGAGGGGTTCAATCCCATGAACTGTGAGATCATGACCTAAGCTGAAATCAAGAGTCAGATGCTCAGACTGTTGGTGGGAATGCAAACTGGTGCAGCCACTCTGGAGAACAGTGTGAAGGTTCCTCAAACTATTAAAAATAGAACTACTCTAGGATCCAGCTGTTGCAATACTAGGTATATATCCAAAAGATACAAAAATGTTGATTCATAGGGGCACATGCACCCAATGTTTATAGCAATTTTATCAACAATAGCCAAATTATGGAGAGAGCCAAAATATCCATTGACTGATGAATGGATAAAGAAGAGGCGGTACACACACACACACACACTGATATATTACTTGGTGATCAAAAAGTATAAAATCTTGCCATTTGCAATGACTTGGATGGAGCTAGAGTATATTATGCTTAGCAAAATAAGTCAGTCAGAGAAAGACAAATATATGATTTCACTCATATGTGGAATTCAAGAAACAAAACAGACAAACATAGGGGAAGGGAAGGAAAAATAAAAACAGGGAGGGAGGCAAACCATAAAAGACTCTTAAATATAGAGAACAAACTGTTGCTGGAGGGAAGATGGGTGGGAGGATGAGATAAATGGGTGATGGGCATTAAGGAGGGCACTTGTTGGGATGAGCACTGGTGTTATATATAAGTGATGAATCACTGAGTTTTACTCCAGAAACCAATACTACACTGTATGTTAACGAACTTGAATTTAAGTAAATAATTTTTTTAAAGTATATTCTGCTAAAAAAAAAGTACAAAAAAAAGTTGGATGCTCAACCAACTGAGTCACCCAGTTGCCCCTAGAAAATGTAATTTTAAAATAGATTCCATTTACAGGGGTGTCTGCGTGGCTCAGTTGGTTAAGTGTCTGACTTCAGTTCAGGTCATGATCTCATGGTTCACGAGTTTGAGCCCCACATTGGCTCTGCGCTGACAGCACAGAGCCTGATGAGGGGCTCAAACTCACAAACTGTGAGATCATGACAAGACCCGAAGTCAGATGCTTAACTGACTGAGCCACCCAGGCGCTGCTATGAAAAGAAGTTATAAGAGACATATTGACAGACTAAAAGAAAAGCTAAATTTGTAAATGGAGATATATATTTATTCATGAATTAGAACATTCAGTTATCATCCAATTAATCTATAAATTTAATGCAATTCCAATCAACCAGGTTTTTAACAGAACTTGGTAAGTTAATTCTAATGCATATGAAAGAATAAAGAATAGACAAGAAACATTTCTGAAAGACACAAGAGTAGACTTCAACAAATGGAAAAACATGTTTGTCCTTAGATAGGACAACTTAGTGCTGAGAATATGTCCGTTCTCCCTAAGTTAATTCATATGTTTAGAGCAATCTCAAAGAAAATACCAACAAATATCCTCATAAAATTAAAAAAATTGATATTAAAGTTCATAAGAAAAGGGGTGCCTGGGTGGCTGAGTCGGTTGAGCATCCAACTTGATTTCACCTCAGGTCATGATCCCAGGATCATGGAATGGAGTCCTGTCAGGCTCTGCACTGAGTGTGGAGCCTGCTTAAGATTCTCTCTCTCTCCTTATGCCTCTCTCCCCTGCTCATGTACTCTCAGTAAGTAAGCAAGTAAGTAAGTAAATAAATAAATAAATTCCATTAAAAAATAAGTAAAGTTTATGAGAAAAAAAAAAAAAAACATGAAGCAGTAGTCGGGAAAACACCAAACAAAAAAAAAAAAAAAAAAAAAAAAAGGAAATCAATGGAGGGGAAAGGAGAATAGCCCTACCACATTAAACATACTATAAAGCCTGTATAATTAAAATAGTGTGATGCTAGTACAAGAACAGACAGGGGTGCCTGGGTGGCTCAGTCAGTTGGGCAATCCACTTCAGCTCAGGTCATGATCTCACAGTTCATGGGTTCAAGCCCCCAATCAGGCTTTGAGCTCACAACTCAGAGCCTGAAGCCCGCTTTGGATTCTGTGTCTCCCTCTCTTTCTGCCCCTTCCCTTCTCACACTTTCTCTTTCTCTCTCTCTCTACAGAATATTTTTTAAATAATAAATAAATAATAAATAAATAAATAAATAAATAAAACAGACAAATAGACCAGTGGGCTAAAACAGAAAGCTGTAATTGTGTAATTATGTAATTGTGTCTAAAATAGACACAAGTTCATATAGAATTTTAATATGTGATAAAGATGGCATTTCAAATCACTGGTACAAAAATGGACTTTATAATAAATGGTGTTTGAACAACTGGGCATTCATTGGGAAAAAGATCAATTAGACCTATAACTTAAACATACACACAAAAAACTCCTAATAGATTAGAAATCTAAATGGAAAAAAAATGAAACCATACCAGTACTGGAAGAAAGTATGGGGGAATTCCTTTTCTGCCTTTGTATGGGAAAGTCTTTCTATTACTTAAAATCCAGCAAAAAATTTGACAAATCCGACTATGTAAAAAGTGTTTTACATTGCATGACAAAAGAAAAAAAATAAAGTCACAAGGCAACTGACGAACTGGGAGGAAATATTTGAAACATATACCTCAACATGCTAATAACCCTATACAAGACAAACTCTTAAAAACTGAGGGACAAAGGACCAAAACCCCATAGAAAAAAATGGGAGAAAGACATGAACACAATTCATAAAAATTAGGTATAAAAATTTTCAAACTCACTTATAATTAGAGAAATAATATTAAAATAATACTGTGATATGTGTTGTATCTCTTAATCTAGAAAAAATTCAAAAGCATGAGGACACAATCTGTTGGTGAGCCTATGGGGAAAAGGTACATCATACAATGCTAGTGATAATGCAAACTGGTACAGCCTCCTGGAGGAAAGTCTGGCAATACCTAATAAAACCACATATGCACTTACCTTTTGACCCAGTAAGCTCATTTCTAGGAATCAACTCTGCAGATACAACTTCGACAACATGCAGAAAAAAATGTAGGCCTAAGGTCTGTCATTGCGGCATTGTCTGTAATTGCAAAAAGTTGGAATCAACCAAGATTCTCATACATAAGAGAATGGTTGAATAAACTATGGTACATTCACACAGTGGAACATTATGCAGCAGTAAAAAAAGAATATGGGAGAGCTATGTGACTTCCAGGATAAATTTGTAATTTCTTTTTGAAAAGCAAAGTGCAAAAGAATATCTATAGTGCTACTCTCTATGCAAAAAAAAAAAAAAGTAAGAAAATACATTATCTGCTAATTTGTGCAATCGTAAAAGAGATATAGGAAGAAAAAACAAGAAACAATTGAAATTTGTTACCTAGCAGGGGCAGATGAGGACAGAGTGGAAAGAGTGTGAGAATAGGTACAAGGATGAATGAGAAAGTCCTACTTCTCTGAGGACACATTTTAAAAAAAATTTTTTTTTATGTTTATTTAGAGAGAGAGAGAAAGAGAGAGAGAGAAAGAGAGAGAGTGAGCAGGTGAGGGGCAGAGAGAGAGGGAAACACAGAACCCAAAGCAGGCTCCAGGCTCTGAGCTGTCAGCACAGAGCCCCATGCAGGGCTCGAACCCATGAGCCACAAGACAGATCATGACCTGAGCCAAAGTCAGACGCTTAACCAACTAAGTCACCCAGGCACCCCTCTGAAGATACCTTTTTGCATAATTCTGATTCTTAAAATCACGAGATGGTTAATTTTGTGTCAACTCGACTGGCCAGGAAGTTTCCTAAATTCAACATTACTTTGGGATGAGGATGTTTCTAGATGACATTAACATTTGAACTGGTGGACTCAGTACAGTAGATTGCCCTCCCAGTGTGGATGGGCATCATTCAATCTATTCAGGCCCTAAATAGAACAAAAGACAGAGAAAAGAGAAATTCACTCCTTTTGTCCTACTTCACTGCTGAGCTGGGACATTTCTTCTCATCTTCATCTGCCCTCTAACTGAGATTAAAACTATGAGCTCCAACTATCAGACATGAACTAAATATATGTGTGTGTGTGTGTGTGTGCGCGTGCACATATATACATTTTTTTTGGTATTTGAAATACTAAATATATGTAAACATACTATAAATACACACACATATCACTAGGGTTCTGTTTCTCTGGAGAACCCTGACTAACACACATTACTATTTCACAAACCAAAAAAAATATTAATAATTACAAATGAACAACAATGTGAAGGGAAACTTGAATGGAATACAAAGAGTAACAAATGAACCTAATTGTATTGTAAATGACTAACATAACCAAATGCAAGGGGATGGAAAAGAAAAAAAAAACTGTCTCAGTATCTTTGGAAAAGAGTATTTTGACTGGATATTGTAAGACTAAAGACCAAACGAAAACAAAAACAGAAAACCTGTGCGCAAATTCTGTACCTAGGTTAGTATGCATTGATAATTCCAAAACTACCTTATGTGTTTACTAGGATAAAAAAATTAAATGAATATATTGTGGATAATAAGAGCTAGGTTTCTCACTATAAAAAACAAAGATACAAAGGAGAGGAGAAAGGCTAGAATGAAACTTGTGAAGTTAAGCTAGTAAGAATGAATGGTTTTTAATATGTATACATATGGATATACATAGAAATAAATATGAATGTATATATTTCCTAGTTCTCTTGACTGAGAAGGACTAGAAACAATGACATCTTGTAGCAATGAGAATACTTGGTGCCCAGATCTTTATTCACAATACCATTCTTCAATAAAATGAATCAGGGCTACAGAATCAATCCTAGAAAAAGAGGTGGTTCCAGGGGTAGGGTAAGGAAAATAGAAGATGGTCTGGAACAACCTATGCTGCCAAGTAAGAACAAGCTCAAAAATAATTCAAGCATGTTGAAAGGGCAGGAAACAACTTGAAGGAGTTCCCAAAGGCCAAAGTTCATTCCATTTGAGCAAAAAAATAATGATAGTATTGAATTACCTCCCATGATTCCACACTAATATAAATTTAAAAATACAGAAAGGGATAGCTCTTTTTATTTTGTTTTACAATGGACCTCGACTAATAAATTTAGAGGAAATTATGGGAAACAGAAAAATCACCATTAGGCAACACCTAATAGTGTTATTGTAGTAAATGTTCCAGACAAGATTCTAAATGGATGCTAAGATGAGTGGGCAAAAGTATAGCAAGAAACAGGATATTTGAAAGGTTTTTAGGTATCTCCCCAAAAGATATTTATTGACTGCAAAGGGGGAAAGAGTGGCTTTATAGTTGAGAAACCTGGCAGACACCACCTTAACCAAGTGATAAAGGGTAACATCACAGTAATAAGTCATATTGACATCATGTGTCCCCTGATATGATGTGCTAAGATGCGCACAACATAACTTCAGTGGTATCCTTGCCAAAAAGGCATAACCTCAAAGTATTAATACAAAAACAAAGAACCATTCCAAATTATGGCCCAAAGACCATTACCTCAATGTAAAAATAAAAAAACAAAAGACCATGCCAAATTACATTCCATAAATAATTGACCAGTTCTCTTCAGAAGTGTTGAGGCCATGGAAAACAAAATAGAGATTGAAAATACATCACAGATCAGAAAAGACTAAGGAATCAGGACAATTAAATGTAATGTAGGATTCTTGATTGGATCCTGGACCAGAAAAAAAGAAATTAGTGGGAAATCTGGTAAAGCTTGGAAAAGATCTGCAGATAAGATGACAGTATTATATCAGGGTTAATTTCCTGGTTTCCATATGGTTATGTAAGATGTTGACACTAGGGGAAACTGAATGAAGGGTATACAAGAACTCTCTGTCCTGTTTTTGGAACTTTTATGTAAGTTTAAAGTTATTTCTAAAAAAAATAGATCTGGAAAAAAAGGAAAGCAATGAAATTTCTCTCTGCACAAAGACTGCCTTTCAATTACCTGACTAAAGGGGTCAAGAAAGTCAACTCTGATTTGACTCAATCCATTTTTTTCTCTTCTAAGTAATTCCCATTTTCTCCTTCCCAGCACATAAATTCTCAAGGCACAGACTAGGAAATGACAAGTGCAAGGAAACATGATTTGTATGGGGAAAAGTGAAAGACATTGGTTTAATATTTGCAATTTTTTCCCCTATCTACAAAAAGAAATGATCATTTTAATATTAATATGCGTTTTTACAATCCTATCCTATGGTGCAAATGCCACTATGTTCAAGAGTCAGAAATTAACATGGAGTGTGATATTAGAAATAAATGTAGTGACAGAAGTGAAAACTGGGGGCTTGAGGAAGCCATTCAAAAAATGTAGCTGGTGACTGTATCATGAGCAGGCAAATGGCATTTTTGGTCAGAAGCAGAAGCTTAAGTCACTCTCTGACTTCCATTAGCCTAGCAATATTTTTTTAAATGTCAAATATATTACCATAATTATTTTTCATGTTTCTAAAAATATACCCATTTACCTTGGTTTTTTATCATGTTTGTCAATATGATGAAGAACATAAAAAACATTTCTACTATTCTTCAGTACATTGCAGACAAAAATAAGAAACACCACACCTTTGTTTTTCCCTATTGATGACATCTTAAGACTCATTGTAAGTTTTACCTCCTTTTGTCTAGTGTCATTAGTTATTTCTTACTGTGTCTTATTTTCCTTGTTGCTATATAATTCCATTGGAGGTAAACACGATATCTGGTCATGATGGTATCCCTAAGGCACCAATACCTTATTTGTACATGGTAGATATTAAATAAGAATGATGATGGCTTAAGGGCTGATGAGATGTTACAAATTATGGGTGATGATTAGGGCTGAGTAACTAGGTATCAATATTCATTTCATAGCTAATTATTTAATGCATGTGGTAGGTATCAAGTTGTTATGCTAAGGGGTGGTAGTGTGCTAGGTTTGGGAATACAAAGATGAATACCAATTATTATTGGTATTATAGTATGTGCTTATCATTATATGCTTATATAGTACATATAATGTCTCATGGAATATTTTAGTAGTTAATATGTGTATTAACTACTAAGCCCTCATAATAATACCATATGGTTATTTCAAAGACGAGGAAAATGAGAGGTTAAATAACTTGCCAAAAATTACACAGTTAGTAAGGGGCAGAGCCAGGATTTAAACTGGATGGAGATACCTGGTAAACTATTGGAGAGATATTTGCCCATAGAGAGTATGAAGCATAGAGGGTAGAAAATGGGCCTATAAACAGTAGCCTAATGCCAACTCATAGAGGAATAGATTTTTTAACACAATTTTAGTACTTATATACAAGGCAAGAATTGTACAATTAAGGCCTAAAAACACAAGAACCCACACTTTACAATCCAATCAAATTTACACCTAAAGAATCTGGTATCTCACTTTATAGTAAAGGGAAGGCTTCCGGGTTATAGATAACACTAAGAAGAATAACATTTGGAAGCAGGAAGGAGATTATACCAAAAATAGAAAATTAAGCTTTCAGTAGTGATGAATACTTTCTCTTCAAGAGACACATAAATCTTAAAAGTTAAGTCATGAATAGTATAGAAGTTGCACTATCCAACCCTATGTGATGGGGTTTTAGATGTATGGTATTCCATTTTACAATAAAAACACAGATATTAATTAGGTCCCAGTTCCATTTCTCACTCATAGTTGATATAAAAACTACCGACTCCACTGCAGTTTATGCTGAGCTGGGAGCTCTATGTTTACTACCCACCATAATGAAAGAAAAACAGATATTCAGAGAAACAGAAAGACAATGTTTTCCCACCAAAATTCAGCAGCACAGCAGAAGCTAAAAACAAGCTGCAGTGTTTCCTAGAACTTCTACCATAAAATTTGAATCACCTGGGACCCAATTATTGAGAATTATATTGGAAGCAGGGGTATTTGGAAAAAAAAGGAATAAGGGCTAAAAGATAACAATAAATATTAGGGTCATATGCCAATTATACTTCAACAAAGGTGGGAAAAGTATTAGGAATTCCCAAAACAAAGCAAAAATACCTTCCATAATACATATAATTGACATAGCTATTATTCTCATTTCCTACCTTTCCTATAGCTTCTGCTAAGTGGGCATAACCAGAGGAGGTCATTTGATGCTAAGGCAGACAATCCATAGGCTTATCAGCAATGACCTGAGATCCGAGTAGAAGAGATTAGTTTGGCCAATCAGATTCCTCCCTTGGGAATCTGAACCAGGAGACTCTAAGGAAGTTTTCAGTTAGCAGTAAGGGCAAAAGCCAAACAGACATATATCAGCAGGTGCTATGATGTAGCAAAGTCTGAGTTCCTATTATGGGCCATGTGCAAGCTACAGTGTAAGGAAGCCAAGTAATAGAGAAGAGAGGGTAGAGGCAACATACAAAAGGGATGTTTTGATCATGTGGCCAGAGAGAGGAGGAGGAGAGGGAGGCAAGAGTGGCTTTGGTTCCTGACAGCTTTCCTTTAGACCCAACTGTAATTCAATTTCTGTCCTTAGATTTTTCTGAAATCTCTCTGAAACCTAAGGTTTATTGTAACTAAAAGAACCCTAGGCAAAACAATGCATCCTAAGGTTAGTACATTTCTGACTAATCTTGTATAACTTTCTTTATCTGTAAGAACTGGTACTCAAAGACCTTTAATTAATCAAGAAAGCAATTTGCTGTAAAGGAAATTGGTTCAATGTTATTAACGCAATCTTGGGCAAGTCACTTATCTCCCAGGCCTCACTTTTCTCATCTATTAAAACAAACAAACAAACAAACAAACAAACAAACAAGGAATACATTTTAGCCTTGTTGTAGAAATAACAATAGTATGTATAGGGCACATGGCTCCTAAGCACCAAAAACTTCATCAAAATAAAACCTAAGACTTGTACAAAGCACTTCCATTCTCTTTATCTAATACACTCTACAGCCCTGATAAGGTGAGTAAAGTGAGTGTTACTCTCTCCTTTTACAGGTGGTTTAGTGAAGATCCACAACTCCCCAGGACCAAAGAGCTGGCAAGTGAAAACATGTCAACTTGAACACAGGACTTATAATTGCCAGTCAGTTTGTATTTTTCACCAGATATCCTCTCATTTCATCAAAGTCTGGAGAGTACAGTCATGGACTAGGAAAAAATTTACACCCAAAAGTTGAAAAGCTGTGAAGATAAGAGTCCTGATTAGCCCTCAGGTCAAGAGAAAAATACAGTGCATTAAAATTCCCTTTTCATGGGTATTCCTGATCTGAGATCTGACAGTTCTTTGAAATACCACAAGATTGACAAAATGCACACACTTACAGCTCCATGAGATAATGGAAATAGTGGTACTTTCTAGGGTAGAAGAAGAGAAATTCATTATATTAGACAATCCCGGAAGAATGACATGAGAGACCAAGACCAATATAAGTAAATGTAGAAAAGGAGGGAGAAGGAGGGGGAGGGAGAAAGGAAATTATTTCTGGCACACCTAATTATTACAGAAACTCACCTCCTTATCCCTAGAGTAATTCACACTTTTATAGATCAGTATGTCAAATTACTTTTTCAGATCTTAATAAAATAATTCTGAAAGTTTCAGATTTAGATTGTGAACAAACTTTACATTAGATGGCACGGCAGTTCTAAATAAAAGCTAGTTGCTAAATCTTTTTCAAAATTTCTCTTTCATGTAAAATAAGGAAGGTTTTCATTTTTGTACACATTTACCTTCTCATGATTTTAATAACCAAAACTATTAACGCCACAGCCATGTCCTATGTAGAGAACCCCAGAGGGGCAAAACTTCCACTTCATGAGAATTCTTTTTGGTACCTGGAACATTAAGAATACACAATACAAACTAAGCACTGCTCCCTGTTCGTTCTTGTTGGCAGCCTTGACAGGACAATCCAGGTTAGATGAGATGAAGTACACAGGACTCTCATTTAACTGCTCCAGGGTTTCAGGTTCCTTGATGACATGACCTCTAAGGTCTTACCTATAGCTAAATTTCTAAGCTCTCTGAACTTTCTGAGTCACTCCTTCAAATCAAGTTTAATGAGAATATCAGAAGCCTGAACTGCCTCTTGAATCTAGTCAATGTTTACCAGCCTTGGATGTCTTATTATGACCCCAAAGCCTAGAGTGACCATAGGCTCAGGGTTAAGAGCTTGTGCTTTGACACTTACAGCTGTGTGACCCTGGGAAAGTAACCTAATTTCTCTGTTCTTTCAGTTCCCCAACCATAAAATACTACCTGATAGTATTGTTGCAAGGATTAAATGAGTTAATGAGTTTAATACATATTAAATGAATGTTCAAAAGAATGCCTATAACATTTTAAGTTCTCAATAATTACTAGCTGCTTTTATTATCATCTTTCAACTATGTAACATTCCTTAATATATGCAAGCACAAAATTTATGGGAACACCTGCCACCAGGGAGAAAAGATGAAATTCAAATGTGTATAAAGATCAAGGACAGGAATGTATGAAACAATACATGCTTGCTACAAGCTTCATTTGTTCAACTGAGTTGAGATGAGTTTCATGATGTTCCACGGTTGACCTATACTATCAACCTCTGCTGGTAAATGGGAGGTGCTCATCATAAGGACACTGAATGGCAGAATTTAGGTGGACCTGGAAAAATCCATTCTTACTACTGGTCAAAGAGCCCAGTCCTGCATTCTTTGTTGTTTCTGCATTACAGCATATTGAATATGATATATTGCTAACAGGTTCTAAGAGTTCTGGGGGTGAATTGAAAAGAGAAAGAACTAAGGGTAAAATGGAGGCCGTGGCATTAGGGTATCTTTAAGAAGTGGTCTTGAGCAACTTGTTGAAGGCTGGTAGGAAGAGGGCTTGGGGAGTAGTGAGCAGAACTTTCCAGATGGGAGGAGCAGGATGTGTATGTTGCTGGGCATGAAGTTTGGGAACACCCACATGAAAGAAGGCCAATAGTGTTGCCAGGAAAAGGAAGTATGAAATAAGGTGTAACAGCAGGTACATTCAGTAATATCCAGGGAAAAGTTTTAGCCTATTTTTCCAAGTTCCAGAGAAATAATCTCTGTAACTAGTGTGCTTTGTTGTCCAGTTAGCTGCCTTTTAGTATTATATTTAGACTTTCTTTTTAGACTTTCTTTTCTTTTCTTAGAAAACCTTAAATGATTGCAACTTTCACAGAATGTTTAAATAGGTCACAATAACCAAAGAATGCTTTTTTCCTTCCAAATAGACTCCTGAAATCCTAGATCCCAGAAAATTAGATGCTAATTTCCTCGTTCTCCTGGAAAGACAGGATGGCAAATTCAGTCTGCCCATACCTATCTCCCTTCACTCCATTTAAGGGCTCTTAAGCCTAGTGTTCAGTAAAAGGAAGGAGCATTGTCTCAGGAAGAAAACCAATTCTTCAGGTTAAAGAAAGCTAGGTTAGGATTTTTGAAGATTAGGGACTTCTCTAGGGACAAAAGTCAGGGCATTTTGTATCACTCTAGAGAAATTATCAGTGGGACTTCAGGGATTTTACAACAGAGAAAGACAGCAAAATTTAAAATGGCAAACACCACTAACTTCCTTATGTGGCAACCAATAGAGATGCTCAATATCTGTTGCCATGGCCCAACAGGTAGATGTGAACCTCCACTCAATCACAGAACTCTTTCATCCATGCTGCTCATGTAGAAAAGAGAGAAATAATGAAAAATCTAGGAAGTATTCTTTTTTTTCCTTTTTAAAGTTCATCCTGGGGTTTAAAAAGAACTTCGAAGAAAGATTCTAATTAGGAAGAAGTTACCCTCATTGGGACAAGCACTTCCTTTTCCCTTTTACAAGCTATGAGCACATGTTTTCCACATTGTGAAGTCATGGCTTTCCAGCATCTTCATCTGATTCTTATTTCCTTTTCCAATCTAGGGAAATGTTGCCAGAAATTTTCATTGAATGTCACTTTCACCAAAAAGATCCTGATTAAGAATTTTGGCATCTTGGACTAGAAAACTTTCCAGGGTAGTTATAATCCTGGGCTTCAAAGGAGTAGAAATTGAGAGGAAGAGAAAGAATTATAGTAGATGATCTATAAGATAGCTGTTATTAATTACCCCCTCCCCCAATTCTGGCTTTGCTCTTTTCTTATGAGCTTACTATTGAGATTCTGTTAGGCATTCCATCCAAGGCCATGGGATTCATAACAACAAAATACAGAGAATACATAAGAAGAGAAGATGACTCCCAGACTCCAAGTCCAAGAGAAAAAGAAAATGTGGTAGAGGATAGAGGCAAGGGGTTAATTTTTTAAGGGAGGAGGATGAAAGTAGGCTGAGAGGCAGTTAGGAATATGAGACTGGAGAGAAGATGTGAAATTTAGCTTCAAATATAGAGTAACAATTAAAGCCACAAGATAAACTCCCCTAGGGAGAGAAGAATGAGCAATACATACAAGTTAGTGTGTGCATCCATGTACATACACCCATATACTTAACAGGCTCAAGACCTGGGTGTTGATGCACTCAGGAGTAGGAGAAAACAAAGAATAAAGAGAAGAAAAGAGTAAAAGGGGCAGGTTGGAAAAGCAGGAGGAAAAACTCTAAGATGTTCCAAAAGCAAAGATAGTATTTTACTCTGGGGCAAACACTAACCAAGAGAAAACTGATGCTCACTATTAATGTCATACAAAGTAGACTTAGAGGCAAAATTAATTATTCCAGGTAAAATAGTCACTATAGAATAATCAAAGTCAACTCATAAGGAAGATATAACAATTCTCAAGTTGTATGCAATGAATAACACAGTCTCAAAATAAATAAAGCAATGATTGAGAGAACATCAAGGAAAATAAACACTCCGACATCATAGTGGGAGATTTTTATACACTACTCAGTAACTGATGATCCTAAAAAACAGTAATATCATAATAATACCTAATTATTTTTGACCATCAGATTCTAAATTCTTTAATATTAATATTAAATATTCTTTAATATTATTACCTTACTTATCTTACTCCTACTTTAAACTTTTCAACTTGAAACATACCCTCTTGTTCTCACTTCTATTCCTCCCCTCAGGCTATGACCCCAAGCTGAGATATTCTCTCTCCTCCATAGATTTTTTCATTGCAGTTGTGAAAGACCCTGAAGCAGGGCTGGCAGGATTGACTTCTGAATCTTAAGGGTGGAGAAGGCAAAAGGGTAGGTTGGTTCCAACCACAACTCTATTCCCTAGCTTGGAAAATCGTGTCTGTTTCTAGACCTCCCTTCTGGTCAAGGGCCACTGTCCGAAGTCAGGGGATGACAATCTATGTGGAGTATGGAGAACAAAAAGGATCAGAGGCCAATTGTGCCATCTCTATGAGGAGAATGTCAGTGGTCCAAAAAAGTGAGTCAGAAGAAGAATGGAGTGTCTGTGATGTCAAGCTAAAATGTGACAAACAAGGGAGGAGCCAGAGAATAAACTAAAGTTGCCAGTGATTGAATAAGCAATAGGAAATTAATGAGAAGCCAAAATATAAGTTGAGTCTGATAGTGATCAAGTAGAATCTGTTATACTGTGAAGTTTTAGGGCTGGTCTCTTGATCCCTTTCTGGTATTTTCTGGAACTCAAAGGAGCCATGGAATGACTCATTATCTTGAAATGTACCCTTGACACTTTGCCTCTTCTAACAAGTATTCCTTTATCAGATTTTAGGCACACTTTGAACACAAGGCATGAGGAAAGAGGTGTACTGCTTCCCTTTTTCCCTCATGCAGCTGTAATATACCTGTAAGTAGTCAATACATATAAAAGGACAAGTCATGATAAAGATAATGCTCTGTCTGCAACTTCCCCTAAGGGCAAGGAAAGCAGATGAGTCAATCACCTTCCTGTACCAGCTTGTGGTCCTCGTCCCATTATTACTGTCAATGGTTTATGAAAAAATATAAATAATTCAAAGCTAAGTGTCAGTTGATAGTTTTAATAAACTCATAATTCTATATCATGAAAGCCATTTTGTTTTCTCGTGTTATTTGCTGTCTAAAATAAGAACAACAACAATATTAATATACCCAACATACAAGATATAACCTTATACAGAAATTACAAAACCCACATAATGTTGAAAGAGGCCTTTTTCCAAAGAATCGGAAAACAATGGAAATCAAAGAGCCCCAGGGCATCTCCACCCTCGAGACTCTGTCTAAAGGATCAGAAGATGTTTAATAAACCATGCTGCTTTCTCTACACTAATTATAGACAGTCCTGCCCCTTCCACAGCCTCAGAAAATCTGGAAAGGCTGAAAGACAAATTCACTCAGGTACAGGTTGAGGGTGCTATTGGCACACGCAACTGAAAGAGGGATATTGAAAAGGGTTTTAACTCCTTGACATTGGTCCTGGCAATGATTTTTTTTTTTTATTTGACACTAAAAGCAAAGGCATTAGAAGCAATAATAAACAAGTGGGATTACATTAAACTAATAAGCTTCTGCACAGCAAAGGAAACCATCACCAACATGAAAAGGCAACTGATGGAATGGGAGAAAATATTTACAAATCAGATATCTGATAAGGGGTTAATATCCAAAATATATAAAGAACTCACATAAATCAATAGCAAACACACAATCTGATTAAAAAAATGGCAGAGGAACTAGATATTTTCCCAAAAAAAACATACAAGTTGCCAACAGGTACATGAAAACATACAACTTGCCAACAGGTACATGAAAGGTGGTCAACATCACTAATCATCAGGGAAATGCAAATTGAAACCACAATGAGATAGCACTCACACTTGTTGGAATTGCTATCATCAAAATGACAAGAGATAGGGGCATTTGCCTGGCTCAGTCTGTAAAGCATGTGACTCTTGATCTTGGAGTTGTAAGTTTGAGCTCCAGGTTGGGTATAGAGATTACTTAAAAATAAAATCTTAAAAAAAAAAAAAAGGACAAGAGATAACAAGTGTTGGTGAGGATGTGGAAAAAAAGGGGACCCTTGTGCACTGTTGGCAGGAATGTAAATTGGTGCAGCCACTATGGAAAACATATGGAATCACTGTATGTTAATTACACTGAAATTAATATTTAAAATAAATAAATACATAAAATAAGGAAACATAAACAAATATAATTAATGATATGCCTATGAAGTGTTTAGGGGTGAAGTGAACTAGCATTTGCACTTACTTCAAAATGCATGGAGGGGTGCCTGGGTGGCTCAGTCGGTTGAGCTTCTGACTTCAGCTCAGGTCATGATTTAACAGTCTGTGAGTTCGAGCCCCGCATTGGGCTCTGTGCTGACAGCTCAGAGCCTGGAGACTGCTTTAGATTCTGTGTCTCCCAATCTCTCTCTCTGACCCTCCCCCATTCATGCTCTGTCTCTCTCTGTCTCAAAAATAAATAAACATTTAAAAAAATTAAAAAAAGAAATGCCTGGAAACAGCAAAGTGATTTGCTGGCCGGAAATGGGAGGAGAGGTACTGAGGTGTGATAAAGTAAGTAGAGTAAAATATAGTCTCAGCAGTGGAAAAAAAACAGGATAGAGGTTCTTCAAAATATTTTTTTAAAATTTCAAATAAAACTATCCAGGAATCCCACTTCTTGGTATATAGGAAACAAAATCACTACCTTGAAGAGATATCTGCACTCTCATGTTCACTGCAGCATTATTCACAATAACTAACATATGGAAACAACTGAAGAATGGATAAAAAAAAGAAGGGAGATATAAATATAAATATAAAGGACAGACACAATAGAATATTATTCAGCCATGAGAAAGGAAATTCTGCCATTTGGGACAACAAGAATGGAACTACAGGGTATTATGCTAAGTGAAATAAGTCAGATAAAGACATGGTATCATTTACATGTGAAATCTAAAATTAAAAAAAGTCAAACTCATAGAAACAGTAGAAAAGTGGCTGTTAGGGGCTGGTGGGGGTAGCAAATGGGGGACATTGGTAAAAGGACACAAACTTTAAGTTTATAAGATGAATAAGGTGTAAGGATCTAATGTAAAGCATAGTGACTATAGCTCATAATATACTGTATTGTATAACTGATCACTTGCTTAAATGATCTCACAAATAAATAAATAAACATACAAGTAAGTGAGGTGATGGATGTGTTAATTAACTAGATGGGGGGATTCCTGTCACAATGTATACACATATCAAATCACTATGATGTATATTTTAAATATCTTACAATTTGATTTGTCAATTATACCTAAATGAAACTGAAAACAAAAGTTTAAGCTCTCTAATGCACCTTCTAATGCTGAGTCTCTAGTTTTTAGAGTACTGTGAAAGCTCCATCGAAAAGAAATAGACATAGCAACAGAAAGTAGTAGAGATATCAAATAATATTGGGGACAATAGGAAATGCTGAAGGAGGGGATTTTCTTCACACTGGCTGATCAAGGGGGATCTTAATGCTATTTAGGACACAAGGGATAAGGCCCAACAGAGAGTACAGTGGTTCTTCACTTGAGTTCCACCTGACAATAAAACTTAGCACCAAACTCCACATGACAAAGGATCCTGGTCTGTCAGGGTTCCTATATAACTCAAAAAAAAAAAAAAAAAAAAAAAACAAACAATTCTGTTGCAACATTTGGATGGTTCCTGAGGTCTAAGACTGTGGTCCAGATTCTTTCTTGGTTTAATGCCAGTTTTCTGTCTTCTTTATGCCAGGATATGTGTTGTTTTTGTAATTTACACAATCAAATGCTGTCTGTTCAAAGGGGAAGATCATTAGAGGGTTTGCAGGAGCCCCTCAAATACTCCATTCATTTTTAATGGGGTACTTGACATCCTGCAAAGTTCACACACATGAGGAAGAGATTGCACAGTGTGAACTGGAAAAAAAATCCATTGCCTATTCCTCCAGGAGGATGCTGATAATGTGAGGCAACCAGTACATGACATGTTTTATAGGACAGCTCTGTAAATGGTCATGCCTTTCAGCACAAAACAAATTAAAACATAATCATAACCCCAGTACCACTGTTACCACTGGGTGGCATTCTTTGTGATTAAATATATATCACATTTTTTCCAGGCCTGCTAGGGTAAAACTGCCACATTCAGGATGGTAATTTACTTCAATTTTTGAAAATAAAAGTGATGTACCAAAAGTTGTTTTTAATTAATACTTCATATTTAGTTACAAGTCAAATCATTATGGTGAATATTGAGGGGTTGTCCAAATATCTTCCCAACGTTGTATTGTCATGGTGTTGCATATTGTTCAAAATAAATAGGCCATTTAGTAAATATTTTGAGATCTATTCTTTAAGCTTTCAATTTACTGTCAAAAATCCTAAGACATGAAAAGTCAAATTTATAGAAAAGATAAATTGGAGAGAGGATATGTAATATTTACATTTTCTTCAAGAATTCACTACAGGATTCTTTCACAGCAAACCCTGCGATGAAATGGAGAACCCATAACTCTCAGGTGGGTTCTTACTACAATGCACTTTGAGTTATTTTCTTCTGTCATCATTTGGGGGGATCAAAGACAATGATTTTATTTCTCTTTCAAAGACTGAACCCTTCTCAGCCTCCTCTCTCTGCCAAGTTCCACTTTTGAGAGCATATTCAAGAGTCTGAGGCAAGTTGGCCACCAATCTTTGCACCCTGTGTGAGAAAGGGCGCCTATTGTTAGCTCTCCACAACCTTAAGTCTTTTGTCCTCAATTTTATGTAAAAATGATTTACCAGCATTCCAAGGGTCCTATGGCAAGGCTTTTTCATGGTCCTGGGTACTCAATCTCTTCTCATTTGCGTCTACATTTGATGGAAAGAACATGAATGCTGGAGTCTGAATCCCAATCCCAACTCCACCAGTTAGTAGCCAACTGATTGCAATATTCTGGAGCTTCAGTAATCGGTAATGGGAGTAGTGATATCCAATTCATTGAAGAGTGGGAGGATAAGTTACATGTTGATAAAGCATCTAGCTCTGGGCCTGTCACATAACAGGTGCTTAACAAATGGGAGCTTTCATGATGACAGCTATTATCCTGGGTGTTTCCTGTCTGTTTTCTCTCTCTTGTCTGTTTTTTTCTTCTTGTATGTTTTTAATATTCTTCTAGTAGGCTCTCTGTTTATCCAGAGTTCCTTTCTCTTAACCTGCATTCCCCCCACCCCCATAAACTCCTAATCTCTTATTCTCCCTCCTTGCCAGCAAGCTCCATGGATCAGCATTCCCATCCCTTTCAACAGGAGCCATCACGCCTTTCTCCTTAACCCCATCTGGAGCCAGACTATTTCTATGGAACACTAGTACATCTGCATGTCATTACAGTTCAGCTCCCATGACCCTCATCAGGTTGAATAGGTTGCCAAACCCACAATGACTTTTAAGGGAGAGAAACTCTATCAAAATTCCTCTGTACATTTAAAATAGAATTTTATTTATAAAACCTTCAATGTACAGGTAACTTTCAGGATTGTCTATGGTTCTTGAGAAGTGAGGTTCACAGGTTAAAAAGAAATTCTATGCAATATTTGTCCCTATACTGAGCCTTTTTCTGGTCTGGAAAGAACACAGGAATAAAAGTATCTAAAATTTATTGTGTGTCTATTTTGTGCAAGGCACTGTGCTAAGTGTTTACAACCATTATGTTTTTTTAAAATTTTTTAACATTTTATTTTATTTTTTGAGAGACAGAGAGGGACAGAGTGTGAGCAGGGGAGGGGCAGAAAGAGAGGGAGACACAGAATCTGAAGCAGGCTCCAGGCTCTGAGCTGTCAGCACAGCCTAATGCGGGGCTTGAACCCACGAACACGAGATTATGACCTGAGCTAAAGTTGGATGCTCAACTGACTGAGCCACTCAGGCACCCCCAACTATTAATGTTATTTAATCTTCATAACTATCCTCATAAACTGATTATTGTTATCCTTATTTTGCGATGAAAAAAACTGAGATTCTGGAAGGTCAAGTGACTTGCCTAAGGCATGAAGCTAGTGAGTGGCAGAGCCAATATAAATCTAAGACTGCCTCACTGTTTGTGGTACAAAAAGCTTTACAACATGCACAACACAATAAAATATATTAACCTTGTTGGCTTAAATATTTTACCTAGTACTTTGGATCATTATAAGTGAAAGACCCTCATATAGGTGAGAGTGAGAGAACTCTGACACCAACACACTGAAGATGTGTGGCTGCAATACTCTCAAGTTGCCAGAAGTCTTAAGGACTAGTCTGATCCCTTTTTCATTTCAGGGTTTCCAGAAAGCCCCTAATCTACCTGGTGGGAAGTTCTGTGAGTTCTGACCATCATACAGAAAGCACTGACTCTGCTGACTACAAATTAATCCTCTTTTCCTGGAACTCTGAATGAGCAAAAGTATGGAAAAACTATGGCGTCTTCCATTCTTTGGTGGATAAGCAATAGGCTAGCCAGGTAAAAGCCCAGGACTCTAACCTCTTCTAGGCACTATAACAGGACTGTGAGCTCAAATTACACTGGAACTATAACCCAAGAATATAAAAAAATTGTGTTTATCAGGTCTCCTGTCAGGGAGTATTCTGAATATGGTGGAAAGAATGCCTTAATAAGCTGCCTGAGGTAAGTGAAAGAGACTCACAAGGGGTATGATAAAGTCATGACTGATGAGCCCTCAATTGTGTTCTAAGGAGGTGAGGTTCAGAAGATCATAGGGATTTTTTTTTTTATAGGGTGAGGGTTGCATATTTGAATCCAAAGCTGGGTTGCCCAGAAGAGGCCTAGCCTTGCCACCCAGCACTTAATCATTCACTCAATACATACACATTGAGTGATTACTGTATGCTCTGTCCTGTTTGAGGTGCTAGGAATAAACCAGTGAACAAAATAACAAACAAAAACATTTCAATTTTTTTCTAAATAAATATTGAAAAATACTTAAAGGCATCTCATTTCAACATGTAGCTGACTAAGCTAATGCAGAACAGTTTTCATCTCATAGACTAAAAATTACTGACATAATCAACAATGTTTTTTTTTAACACAGTTGAGGTTAATATAAAAGATATCCCAGATACCAAAAATAAAAAGGAAACATAAAATTGAAGTAGTAAAAGTGGACCAGGGAGAGCACTGGACTAACTGGAGACCTTAGTCTGCTAAGTGTTAGGGTTTTAGTAGTGATAGGTGTCTGGAGTTATGGCCTTGGGTTCATATAAGAGGAAGCTTAAATGAAACCCTAAATCAACATGGTACCCACAAAGTTAAACATCCATAGTGAAAGGAACTAAACATATCTGTTCATCAGCCTAGAGAAATAACAAAGAAGCAAGGGAGAGTGTCTCTTCCCAGAGCATTTGAGTGAAAAATAAAAAACACAGGTCAATGTCATGTTCAGTTTGGGAATTCACGTTTACACTTAGAGGTGCTAGAAATGAACATAAAAACTGCATGTGACAGCAGCAAATGGAAATAATTCTCTAGGGCACACAGACTTTATAGAAAAAACCATTCCCACTGAAGATGAGTTCACAAAGTATACACAGAAATAATCTACCTTGAGTGACAATGGACACAATTGTGGAGGATTAGCACCCCAAAATAGTTGATATAGTAAAATAATATGGAATGGGATATTTAAAGTAGAATGTCTAGAAAGATTTAAAAGATAAATGAATTGAAATTATAAGAAAAGAGCTGGATGTTGTGGAAAAAATTAAGAATATCAGTCCATTGATATGGCTAACCTGTCATGAATACCAAAGTATTCACCAAAGTATTAACCTACCTACCTTGAGTGACCATATAGCTGATTCTAACTCTGCTTCCATTTTATGGTTCTGTAATTTTTTTTTATCACATCCATAGAACAAGCATTCACCAACACATAGAACAGAACTGGGGGCTATTATTTTATTAGTGTTTCAAGAACTTCTCAATTCAATGTATTTATCTTTCCTTTAAATAACTGGGGACACTAAGGAACAAAGACATCAGTTGAGTTTACCTATTTGTCAGGATGAAGGCTAAGCTTTTGTAACAAAAAGCTCCCAAATGACAGGGATATTTATCTTTCCCAAATAAAAGTCAGGAAAGTTACTTTGAAAGGTGGAGTTACTCTGCTCCACCAGGTCATTTAAGGATCATGTATCTTTCATCTTATTTTTCCACCATCCTATGTGGCATTTTACTTAATTTACATGGTCGAAGCTAGGCCACGAAAGAGCCCTGTTTCACTTCAGGGGCATGGGCCAGATCCAACGAGAGCATAGCTTTATTGTTTTAAGGCCAAGTTCCAGAGATGGCACACATCACTTCTACTCTCATCACTTGGCCTAACCTCAGTGACATGGTCTCAGCCAACAGCAAGGGTACCTAGAAAAAATAGTTTCTAGATAAGTTACCATGTATCCAGCTAAAATTCTGTTCTTCGGAAAGAAGGGGAAAATATATTTAGGGGTAATCTAGTAGTGTGTCATAGCCATAATTTTAGCAAATACTGGGGGATGAGGTAATTAACTGAGCTTTTTTTTTATTTTTAAAATATGCTTCAGCCTATCAGTCAATCACAACTACAGATCTTCCTCAATTTATGATGGGGTTATAAAATGATAAATGCATCATTAATATTGAAAATATTATAGGTTGAAAATGTGTTTAATATACCTAACCTACCAAATGTCATAGTTTACTTAGCCTTGCATGCCTTAGATATGCTCAGAACACCTTTGTTAGTCTACAGTTGAGAAAATCATCTAACACAAAGTCTATTTTATAATAAAGTGTTTAATACATCATGCAATCTATTGGAATGCTGTACTGAAAATAAAAAAACAGAATGGTTGCATGAATACAGAAAGATTGTAAATATTTTGCTTGTTTACCCTCATGATCATGTAGGTGACTGGGAGCTGCAGTTTGTTGCCATTTGGCATCATGAGAGAGTATTATAGCTCATAACAATAGCCTGGGAAAAGATCAAAATTCAAACTACTGTTTTTGACTGAATGCATATGACTTTTGCACCAACACAATGTTGAAAACTCATAAGACAAACCAAGTCAGCGACCATCTGTATTTATCAGAGTCCCACTATTAGCTCTATTCTTGGTAGAAGACACTAAAAAATGAAGTGACAATTGAAGGGTAGCAGAATATACCACCTCAAAATATGCCTCTTTGGCCTAAGGATTATTTTGAGCTGATTACTTGTTAGAAAAATCAGACACAGGAGAATCTCTAAATATGGAGCAGAATTTACCCTTTTGTGAGAGAGATTTACATTTATAGGCATAACTTGGAGATATTGCAGGTTAGGTTCCAAACCACTGCAATAAAGCCAATATCGCAATAAAGCAAGTCAGAGGAATTTTTTGGCTTCCCAGTGCATATAAAAGTTGTTTACACTACACTGTAATCTATTAAGTATATAATAGAATTATGTATAAAAAAATAAGGTATATACCTTAATTTAAAAATACTTTATTGCTAAAAGCTGCTAACCAAAACCTGAGATTTCAGCAAGTCATAATCTTTTTGTTGGTGGAAAGTTTTGCCTTGATGTTAATGGCTGCTGACTGATCAGGGTGGGGGATGCTGAAAGTTGGGGTGGGTATAGCAATTTCTCAAAATAACAATGAAGTTAGACTCATCAATTGACTCTTCTTTTCATGAACAATTTCTCTGTAGCATGCAGTGCTGTTTGAGAGCGTTTTACCCACAGTACAACTTCTTTCAAAATTAGAGTCAATCCTCTCAACCCCTGCCACTGTTTAATCAATTAAGTTTAAGGAATATTCTAAATCTTTTGTTGTCATTTCAACAATCTTTGTAGTATCTTCACTAGCAGTATATTCCATCTCAAGAAACCACTTTCTTTGCCAGGGGAAAGAAAAAAGAGAGGGAGAGAGACCAACGAAGAAACAGACTAAACTATAGAGAACAAACTGATGGTTACCAGAGGGGAAGTTGCTGGGGGGATGGGTTAAATAGGTGATTGAAAAGTGTACTTGTCATGATGAGCACAGGTGATGTATGGAATTGTTGATCACTGTATTATACACCTAAAACTAATATAACACTGTGTTAACTAACTGGAATTAAAATAAAACTTAAAAAAAAGAAAAAAAGAAATCATTTTCTTTGCTCATCTGTAAGGAGCAACTCATTCATTTCAGTTTTATCACAAGATTGAAGTAATTCAGTCATATCCTCATGCTCCACATCTAATTCTAGTTCTTTTGCTATTTCACCACATTTACAGTTATTTCCTTCACTGAAGTCTTGAGCCCCCTCAAAGTCATCCATGAGAGTTGGAATCAACTTCTTCCAAACTCCTATGAATGTTGCTATTTTGACCTCTTCCCATGAGTGGCTTTTAGAATGGTGAATCCTTTCCAGAAAGTTTTCAATTGGCTTTGCCCAGATCTATCAGAGAAGTCATTACCTATGTTAACCTTATAAAACATATTTCTTAAATAATAAGGTTTGAAAGTCAAAATTACTCCTTGATCCATGGGCTGCAGAATGGATGCTGTGTTAGCAGGTATGAAAACAAAATTAGTCTCTTCATACATCTGCATTAGAGTCCTTAGGTGACCAGGTGCACCATCAATGAGCAGAAATGTTTTGGAAGAAATCTTTTATTCTGAGCAATAGGCCTCAGCAGTGGGCTTAAAATATTCAGTAAATCATGTTGTCCACATATGTGTTGTCATCCAGGCTTTGTTGTTCTGTTGATAGATAACAGCCAGAGTAGATTTAGCATGGTTCTTAAGGTCCCTAGGATGTTCAGAATGGTAAATAAGTCCTGGCTTCAGCTTAAAGTTACCAGCAACATTAGCCCCTAACAAGAGAGTCAGCTTGTCCTTTGAAGCTTTGAAGCCAGGCATTGATTTCTCCTCTCTAGTTATGAAAGTCTTAGATGACATCTTCTTCCAATAGGAGACTGTTTTGTCTACATTGAAAATCTGTTATTTAGTGTAGCCACATTAATGATCTTATTATCTAGATCTTTTGGATAGCTTGGGCTGTTTCTATGTCAGCATTTGTTGCTTTACTTTGTACGTTTATGTTAATACAGACAACTTATTTCCTTAACCTCATGAACCAACCTCTGCTACCTTGAAACTTTTCTTCTTCACTTTCCTCACCTCTCACCTTCATTGAATTGAAGAGTGTTAGGGCCTTGCTCTGGATTAGGCTTTGGCTTAAAGAAATGAAGTGACTAGTTTGCTCTTCTATCCAGGCCACTGAAACATTCGCCATATTAGCAATAGGCTGTTTTGCTTTCTTATCATTTATGTGTTTGTTAGAGTAGCACATTTAATTTCCTTTAAGAATTTTTCCTTTGCATTCACAACTTGGCTGTTTGGTTCAAGAAGCCTAGTTTTTGTCCTATCTTGGCTTTTGCCATGCTTTTCTCACTGAGCTTAATCATTTCTAGTTTTTCATTTAAATTGAGACAAGTATAACCCTTCCTTTCACTTTAACACTTAGAGGTCATTGTAGGATTATTAATTGGCCTAATTTCAATGTTGTTGTGCCTCAGGGAATAGGGTGGCCTAAGGAGAGGGAGAAATGTGGGGGAATGGCTGGTCAATGGAGCAGTCAGAATACACACAACATTTATCAATTAAGTCTTGTGTCTTATATGGGTGTGGTTCATAGTGCCCCCAATCATAACAGTAATATCAAAGATCACTGGTCACAGATCACTATAACAAATATATTAATGAAAAAATTTTAAATTTTACAAGAATTACCAAAATATGACACAGAGACATAAAGTGAGTAAATGCAGTTGGAAAATGGCACCTATAGACTCGTTTGACACAGGGTTGTCACCAACCCTCAATTTGTAAAACACTCAGTTTCTGTGAAGTGCAATAAAGTGAAGTGCAATACAAGGTATGTCTGTATAGGGGAAATCTCCATTTGTAAAGGTATGTACCTCTTTGTACCAGGAAGAGAAGAATGACTCTAAATCACAAGAAACTCTTATCAATGGAGAAGGCCACTTAAATTTGCCCAAAAATCTTACCCTTGTTTACTGTACTTTTCCTAATAACCTCCCATAATGATAATATCTTTCTTTTGTCTTCAGCTAAAGGTGGTATAATGTGGTGAGTTGGGTCATTGGGCCATTTGGGAGAATTTTATCAGTTTTCCTGAGTATCTCCTCTCTCTATACATATGAGGTATATGTGTTATTAAATGTGTTTGTTTTCTCTTAATCTTTCTCTTAATCTGTCTTTTATTATGGGGGCGGTCTCAGCCAAAAGCATGAAGGTTAGAGGGAAAATTATCTAAAACTCACCACTGACGACTGTCTCTCTCGTCCCCATCCCCACCCCATAACAGACTGCCATCCATTTCTGTTGGTTCTACCAACAAATACCTACTCATCTCCCTTTCTGCCCCTTTTCTCTTGAAGGCAAGAGAGAAGTCAAGAATGACATCATGGCACTTTGGGCTAAGCAAATGGAAAGATGAAAATGCCATTAATTGAGATAAGGAAGACTAAGGGAGGAGTTGTGTGGGGTTTGTAGGGAGATCAGGAATTTTGTTTTAGAATAATAAACTTGCAATATCTATTTGACATCTGAGTGAAAATGCAGATGGATATATAGGCCCGGAGTTCAATCAAGATGCCTGGCCTGGAGATGCAACAATAAACCCAACAAGAGGATATGTGCAGGTACTGTTCTAAGCATTTTCCACGTGCTAACTCATTTAATCCTCACAACAATGCCAAAAGGTAGTAGGAAATATTATCACCTCTTATTTCACAGATAGAGTAATTGAGGCACATACAGATTAAGCAACTTGTCTGAGGTCACAAAGGTGACCTTCCACAAAGGTGGAAGGGCCATGATTTGAATCCAGCATGTAAGTATCAAAATCCATGCCTTGAGCCACAATGCTGTAGTACAGTTAATAAGTCTGGGAGTCTTCAGCATATGAAATATATTTAAATCTATGAATTCAGGTGAGATCACCAAGAGAATATGACAGCAAAAAGTATCTGAGGAATTTGTTTAAAAATAAAATGGAATGGGATGGAGAGAAGTATGTAGGAGCATGGATGAAAGAAGACTGGCCCTAAGTAGATAAATGTTGAAGCTGGGTAATGGATACATGGAGGTTTATTATACTTTGCTGTCTATTTTGTCTTTGACTAAACTTTTACATAATAAGAAGTGAAAACAAAGACAGGAAAATAAAGAGGAACTGTCAAAGAAACCAAGAAAAAGTGACAGTGAGGCAAGAAGAAAAACAGGAGCATGGTATCCTGGAAAGCAAATGTTCCAATTCTGTTGATACATAACAAACCACCCCAAAACTTCATGGTTTAACCAAGCAACAATAATTTATTTTTCTCAGAAATCTGTGGTTTGGGCAGGGCCCAGTAGGGACCTGTCATTTCTCCTCCTACTCTGCTAGGCATGAGGACCCATCTCTAAGGTGGCTCACTTATATGGCTGGCAAGTTGCTGGTGTAGGCTGGGAGCTCAGCCAGCACAGTCCTATCTTTATCTAGGGTCAGCCCTCAGATTTACTAAAGATAAGTGGTGCAAATGAGAATTACTTGACAGGTCTTCCAACATATGTCTTACTCTCAACTGGTAAATGACCCTTCAGAGAACATTGAAAAAGATTCCACTGATGCTGGAATTGTTTTCTTTACAAAAATTACAGGAAATGAGAATACATTTGTTATCTAGATCTTTGTAAATGCTAGAAGAGCCTGTACTTTACAGTAAAAGATATCTCAATTTTGTTCATATCCATTGGTCACAGCTCCTCCTTGGAATTTCTCTTTTGTAGAATACTTTAAACAGCTTCAAGAAGATGGGAACAGGGTAAAAATATGTGTACAAATTCTTGCATCTCTTTCAAATAATAAGCAAATAGCAAAAACCAGTTTTTCTCTTATCTTCTTATCCATGACTCAAAATAGTTCTGTTCATGGGTTTTTAGGTTTTCACCATGGATGGGCCAGGTGGTTGTTCCTCATCAACACTCTAAGGTACTGACTGCCATGGCAGTCATTGAGAGTTTTTAACACTAAGACCTGATTTTCAAATGCTTTGACAATTCACATCAGGTCAGAAGTTGGAGTGCCAGTGCTTTTCTTCCCCTAGGTATACCTGGCAAGTACAGAAGGGCAGCAGACAGCTGATCCTGAGACAAGTGAATCACCCCGCATGCTACCAAACATACACCACTGGGATTGCTGGGCTGTTACAGAGGAACCAAGAAGAGAACAATTAAAAAACACAAAGGCCAAGTTTTATCTTTACTTCCCCATTCCTGCTAACTTGGAGTATCTGAAACCATCAGATGTGACTTGGTACATCATGATGCAGGATCCTGCTATTATGTCTTTGCTGGTGTATTATTATCTGAGAACAGATTTATTTATTTATTTTTTCAATATATGAAGTTTATTGTCAAATTGGTTTCCATACGACACCCAGTACTCATCCCAAAAGGTGCCCTCCTCAATACCCATCACCCACCCTCCCCTCCCTGCCACCCCCCATCAACCCTCAGTTTGTTGAGAACAGATTTAAACAAGCCAGTTTGTTATAAGCAAATAAATAAACATAAAATAAAGTAAAATAAAATAAAATAATTAATGAATAAGCCAGCTTTTCTCTGTGGTGAAGTCTCTAAGGCTATCATCCTCAACAACAGGCACCCATCACTGACGCTAGTCATTGGCTAAGACTTTAAGTGTTTCTCAAAAACTCAAAAGAATTGTAGTATAATACGATATTACTTAATACCAGCAGCAGGTGTTAAGCCTTTCACCCTCTGTCTTTCACTAGTGTAACTTAGTCAAATTACAATTGACTGTAAGTTGATGAAGCATTTGGAGAGCAAACTACTACCAAAACAAATACACTTTGAGTTCTTTTCTTTTACTTCTCCTTATCACTTGTTAGTGCTCATCACCTCTCCTTGGTTTCTAGGAGATCCCCATCTCCTGATTTTCTTCTACCTCTTGGATTGCCCCTCTTTCCTCTGTTTCTGGACCCTATTCCAATGTGTAGACCTTTTCCCCCACACCAAGCGACACCATCTAAGAGTCCTACAATTCAACTCAATTGTGACACTGTCTACCTGGAGATAGCATCAGATCCTACAAGACTGCCCCATCCTCAACTTCAGATGCTAATCACAAGTCCAGGTTGTCACCTATTTTTCTTACTCATTGGCTATAGTTTATAGATTCCAATGACTCTCTCCTTGGGTTTGATTAATTTGCTAAAACAGCTCATAGAACACAGATAAATATTTTACTTACTAGATTATTGTTTTAATATAAAAGGATATAACTCAGGAACAGCCAGACAGAAAAGATGCATAGGCAAGGTATGGGGAAGGGGTGCCAAGACTCAATTCTCTCTGAGCACACCACTCTCCCTGAATCTCCAGGTATTCAACAATCTGGAAGCTCTCAGAACCCCATCCTTTTTGAGTTTTTATGGAGGCTTCCTTATAGAGGCACAGTTGATTAAATCATTGGCCATTGGTGACTAAACTCCATCTTCGGCTCTTCTCCCCTCCCAGGATGTTTAAGGGGGTGGGACTAAAAGTTCTAACTCTTTAATCACAGGGTTGGCTGTCTCAGCAACCAGCCCCAATCCTTGGGTTAGCCAGCTCTCCAAAAGTCACTCATTAACATAATAAGACATCTTTCTTGCTCTCAGCACTTAGGAAATTCCAAGGGTTTTAGGAGCTCTGCCAGAAACCAGGACAAAGACCAAATATATATTTCTTATTATAAATCACACTATTATACTGACTCTTCTCACAGACTCTTCTTGAGCTTCTCATGCCTCTTATCATCATCAGTTCACTTTTGTCTTTATTCTACATGCTCTCAGTGACTCCATCCTCATTCATAGTTTTAAACAATCCTGCTCTCCGTGCTGTTGCTGTAGGAATAGTGGCAGTGGTAATAGCAGCATTAGGTAGAGGAATAGCACTAATGGCAGTGATAGTAGCAAGAGCAGTAAGTAACAGCACAGCAATAGTTTTTAACTTCAGTTATTATAGGACCTTCTAATACATTTCCCTGGTCTTGATCGTTCCCCTTATTACATTCTTCATATCCCTGCCAATCTAATTCTTCCAAAATAGAAATTCAATATTGTGACTTCATTTCAATCTTCTAATAGTCCCAGTGGTCTTGGGTATAAAGTCTAAATTCTTAGTATAAAAGGCCTATCACTACCCAGCCCTGTCTATCTCAGCCCCTACATGTACCCCTTGCCATAGTCATCCCAAACAACTTGCATTTTGCCACATATAGCATGTTATTTCCCACTTCTGTTATTGGAATGTCCTCTCCCTTACCTCCTGCTGGACTCCCAACACAACTGACTCCTAGGAATCTTTCCAAAAATAACTGAAGTAGTGTTTCCTGTCTAGGAAGACAGTCTCATGTCTCCAGACCACTTTATGTGTCCCACCTGTGTGTCTGCATTATCATACAACACATTACAATAATAATTATTATTTTACTTTTTGTTAATTTCTTTGTGATCTTCTTTCCTGTGTGCTCAGTCCTCAATTGTAAGCATTATACTCAAGAAAATGTTGAATGAATGAACAAGTGAATTATAGCTCAAGCATGGATTAATATACACTGCTTACCCTCCCACCCACCCACCCCGCCCAGTTCCAACTTGCTTCACCTCCTGCTAAAGAAAAATGACAACAGGTCCAAATTGGAGTCACTTGTGCTAAGCCCCAAGTCAGCAAACCAAGATTTAATATCTAACCTAATTATAGTTTCAGCCTTTCCTAGGAATGTGACCTTTAACCAGTCAATCTAGAATTACCTGATTAGCACTAGTAAGGTAATCTGCAGGATAGACCCCTGCCCTTCCCCCAAAGGAAGGTGATCTTGTCTGAAACAACCTACTTTTTATTAGAATCTTGCTCTTTCCCACTTCTGACTATAAAAATCCTCCTTGAGCTCCTTTCTATTTGCTAGATGGGATGCTGCCTAATTCATGAATTGTTGAATGAAGCCAATCAGATCTTCAAATTGACTCAGTTTAATTTTGTTTTTTTAACACCTCTCAGGTTGCTCATAGTCTAGCAAGGGAGACAGAAATAACTAGATCATCCTAGTATAATAATTTCAGAGGAGTCATTCAGGAACCTCCCCTCAGGTTCATCCAAGAATCCCACATTGACAACCAATTAAATGAGGAAATGAACACACAGGATAAATGAAAGAACATCATTATTTGATGACATACAGTGTCAGAGCCTTGACAGAGCATTTGCTTTATAAAATAAAGGTTTAAGAGTGCTGGCCACACCTGTTCTCCACACTGACAGTAACCCACTATGTAGCACCTTTAGAAAAAGGTCACTCAACTAGGTTTAAGTGCACTTAATCAAGGGCAAGGTGAGGTATCTGATAAAAAGGTTATAGTAATCCTTTGATTTTCTTGAATCTACCAACTTCATAAACTTTATTTTACAAAGTTACATAACTAGCTTTTTATTCCTCTGGGCTTTATTCACATAAAGCCTTGAAAGTCTCTTCCTAGGTCCTCTGTGCTCTGGCCATTTTCTAGGAGAAGTTTCCATTCTGGATCTCTGATCTTGCTTCCCTCAATTGGTTTCTTTTCTACTTCTTTTGGTCCTACTTTCAGCAATCTAATTCACAGAGTATGGCTTCTTATTTCAGTACCTGACCTCAGCCCTGTTTACCACTTTCCTTAATCACAAGACTTTCCTTCCACACCATGCTTTCTTTCTTTTGCTTCTTTCATTTTTTTTTTAAAGTAAGCCCAACGTGGGGCTCAAACTCATGACCCTGAGATGAAGAGTTGCATGGTCTACTGACTGAGCCAGCTAGGCACCCCTCATATGAAGCTTTCTTATCTCATCACACCTTCCTCAACCCTAGACCATGCCCATAGAACTGGATGGTGTCCACTTCATCAGCATTCAATTTGGTTTCACCATCCTATGGTCTCACCCAGACAGCAGCATCTAGTTCATCCTGAAATGTAATCTCCATAATTCACATGTATTTCACATCTATGACTTTGTCTACAGCAAAAAAGAGTATTATAGCATCATTTAGCACTAGCATCCAGGTTTCTACATCCCATTTCTCTTTGCAGTTGGTAGGACTACTGTGTGATCTAACTGGCTCAATTGTTTAGAGCTGTCATTTCAAGCTTCTGTGAGCTGCAAAACTCCTTATTCAAATAGAATCTTAATGCTAGCAAGTAATACTTAAAACACTGGCTTGTTCTGGCTAACATGGGTATGACATCCCAAGCCCCCTTTACCTCTCATTCCCATCCCTCTAGGAATTCTGAAAAGCCTCAAGGTGGGAAAACCACTGGGTTGGAGCACATTCTAAGGAAACCCAAGTGGTGAGCTTCATACCATTGGGCCAGGTTTTGTCACAGAACATGTGATATCCGGGAAAGCAGTGTGACAACGGTTATGTGGTCTGACTCTTGAGAAAGACTGCCAGGATTCAGAGCCCTATTCTTCCCTCACTAGCTGAGGCTCAATGGACAGTATACATAACCTCTCTGTACTTGAGCTTTCTCATCTGTAAGACAAAGATCATAATGGTTTCTGCCTCTTTGTTTGTTGAAAGGATTAAATGAGTTCATAGAGTTTAAAAAAATGTTTGAGTAACACAAAAAGATAGTAAATAAATATTTGGTACTATTATCTTCTAAAATCACATTCTATTTTCAAGGAACCCCTGGGGGGCAAAGTATAGGTGACTCAGCACAGTCCTTCTACCCTCACCACACATAGCCCGTATCAGCAGTCAGTACTGTCCTCCTTGTACTTGAGGTACCACAGATTGCCCCTTAACAAACTATGTCTTACAGTTCATGAAATTGTAACTCAAGGCCCTAAAAGGGGACACTGGCTTCATTCAACAGAGTGACTGGTTCCACGAAGTTTACTTCCCAAGATTTACTACAGATTTATGTCAAGTGAAAAATTATACACAGTGCACAGCTTCTCAATAGAAATGGACCAGGCCATTTGATTAGACTTGTAAATCTAAGGTTAATTGGGAGTTGAGCATTGCACTTCTAGGAAATAGGGTACTTGGCACGTTTGTATATTTCTGAATCTGTCCCCTGTTTATAGCTATAAACATATGCCATTGATTTATGATTTTCCTTCTATAGGCTTCACCAGGGTAACACAAATAGAAGTTAGTCATTAAACCCAGAAGGAATTTGAGAGCAGGACATAAAATTTAAAGAAGGTTATACACTGAGGGGGGAAAAATGATGTAAGAAGTAAAGACAACAGAAAATTAGCTGCTAAATCTTTGGGATAATGCATTTTTACAGGTTGTTTTTAATAATACTTGCTATATTGTATTTTAAACTGTGGTCCTCCAAGCTAAGCTAAGTAATTCCCAAGGGAAGAAGGGGAGAGGCCTTTCTAAGTAATGTAAACAGGTCTTCCAAGTGAAAAAAAAATCAGAATCTTTTCTTTCTTGAGTTTGTATTTTCTTTATCACTTTTTGCTCAGCAAACTTGCAGGGAATGTAGAGAGCGTAGATGTCAACTCTACTTCCTGAGTACCTGAGGTTCTTCAGGCTCAGCCTGAGTCAGATCTCTTCCTGGTCAGAGCAGGAAATGTAGGGAATAGCTTTGTCAGCATCTTCATGCCCAGGCCTCTGATTAGAATTGAAAGAATAGGTGGTGATACTGTCCACATTCCTTTATCCTAAATTCCAAAATACAAAAAGCCCTGCAATCAAAAATTTTTTTCCATAATCTGGCACAAAATTTGTTTGGTGGCAAAATCTGATTTTCTTGACACACAGTTGAGTATGGTCATTATTTGTGTCACTTATGGTGAAGATGCATACATTTTGTCGTGGAGATATCATTATATTTACTTATGGGGTGCTGACCCAGAACCCACTAGAGAAATTATATATGGGATACATATAATTTTACCTTTCTAAAATCTGAAAAACTTGTAATTCCAAAAGACAACTGGCCCCATGGGTTTAAATAAAATAACATTTAAATAAAGGATGGTGGTCCTGTCCTAAGTGTTCTGAGTGGGAAGAAGTCTAAAAAGAAAGAACACATTCTGGCTTTGCAGAGGGACACAAGAACTGCAAGTTGAGAAGGTTGGTGTGCTTCACATGGATGGGAAATTCAAGGGAGCTGTCTGTCAGTGTTATCCGTTCCAGCATGAGGAGGAGGAAACCAGTGCAGTGAGTGACAAAAATCAGTTACCAGCCACACTCCTAGATCAAGTGCCCATCATTGTCCATCAGTGCAGGCTGAGGCCCAGGTGAGCACAAAGCAGAGGCTATAGACAGGACTACCCTTCTAGAACCCTTATCTCCTCACCCTAGTGCTAGTACCAGTGTCTTTCTTCATTTATACTCCCTTTCCCCATCGCTTTACTGTAAATAATTCCTTTTCTATTTTTACAAGTTCCATACTAATCGCTACTCAGAATTCACTGATGGTGATGGTAAGTTTAAGAAATCTAAAAAGGGGTGCCCGGGTAGCTCAATCCATTAAGCCTTTGGCTCTTGATTTGGACTCAGGTCATGATCTTGTGGTTTGTGACTTTGAGCTCCAAGTTGGGCTCCGTGCCAATAATGCAAATCCTGCTTGGGATTCTCTCTATCCCTCTCTCTCTCTGCCCCTCCCTTGCTTGTGCTCTCTCTCTCCCCAAAAATAAACTCTTTTAACAAGCTATATATATAAAAAAGAAATATAAAATTAGCAAAATTAGTTTAATTCTGGTTATGCTTTAAATTTTTTAAATTCTGGATTCAGATTGTCTAGGTTCAAATTATGGCTCCACCACTTCCTAGATATGTGACTATAATGAATATATAATCTCTTTGTGCCTCAGTTTTCTTATTCATAAAACAGGGGAAATAGTACCTATCTCATACAGTTGTTGAGGGATTAAATGAACTAATACAATGTGAAGCATTTAGAACAATGCCCAGCATATTGTGAGTGCTCTGTAAATGTAAGCTACTATTATTTCTGAAGGTGTCTACAACTGTCTTCTATGAGCTCCATACATTGATAATATAGTTTTTTCCCTTATAGGATTCCTTACATACAGTTTCCTAAGATGGTACTTATTATAAGGACATTTGATGACCAGTAATTATTTGCTAGATATAAGATGAAGACTATAACAAAAAAACAGATGCACAATCAAAACTCGGTATGTAAGTTACAATCTGCTTTCATATACATGGCTGACTATGACATTCGGATGGTGAGTACAGTTTTTCCCCCTCCTTTTTCCTCCTCTTACCAATTTATTTTGAAATCTAAGAAATAAAATAAAAAGAGAATAATAAAACATGATATAAAAATTTCAAAATAAAACCATCGGGCAGGAACAAATCTTTGAGGCAGTCCTTTAGACTATATTCACATTTTTGTTTTCAGACTATTCATCTCTTAAACATTAATGCAAACAACATTAACTGCATTGTCCAGCTAAAAAGGTACTAAAAACCATGAATTCTACATTAAATTGACCCCCAATTACTTAAGCATTGTGACTAGAAATCTTTTGGATGACATATCATTCCCTAATATTCCACAAACCTATTCCACTCAGAGTTAGACCTTGGAGTCCATACTCCTTGACCTTCCCCAAGACATCAAAAATAACACCTGTCCAAACTGGCATGTGGGTCATCTCTATCAGTGGATTCACCATTTGAGGGGTGCATTTTCAGTGCTCCCTACCAAGTCAATGGTTGTAGTGAAGAGGCTGGGAACCCCATATACTTACCTATTTCTCTCTCACCTACTGCTCTGACTGTGTAATTAATGCTGGGGCTATTATGACTTTTTTTCTAGAGTCAGCTCTAACTGGACTGACCCATATTTGTCTCAGATATTTTCTCTCCATTCTATTTTATTTATCAAAAGAGTATTCACCAAAAAAATGCCCAGCTTAAGGAGAAAAAAAAAATTATCACAGCTAAATGTGGGTTTAAAACTGAAGAGACTTGAGATTGAAAAACTGCCAGTTCTTGCTGCTCACTTACTCACATGAGGGTTTACAGCTCCTGAAATCATGCCAGGGCTTTGAAAATGAAAGCTTGCAGTTAGAAAACGATGGCTCATGACAGCAAAGATCAGTCATGTGATAGGCCAAGCATTTTCCGTCATTGCCTTCCTCAATCAGACAGGGCTCAGAAACAGAGGTTAATCGGTCAGATAGCATCCACAGAGGCTGAGGGCAGCAGAATCAGACTGTAGCAATTAATCATTTAATTGCTTTCTGATTCACTTTAACTGTCTTTTAAAAAGATATTAAAGAAAAACATTATTGAAAGGACATTTTAGACTATTTAATAAAGATCCAATATACCCTTTGTGAACCAGAAAATAAATGGATCTCTGGCCCAACTCTGCTCAATGTTTTCTTGGGCAAGATTTACTTACATAGAAGAAGGAGTGACAGAGTCTCTGCTCCAGGCAGGAGAAAAAGCATGTATAAATGTACTTAGGAAAGTAAGCATGGGTGTAAATAAAAATAGGCTTTTTTGTTTGTTTGGATGCCTTTTTTTTTTTTTTTTAGCTAAAAAGTAAAACGTATTACTGAAGTTGATAGGAAAGCCTAGATTTTAGAGGGCCTTGAATGTCAGCATCAAAGGGCGTAGACTTAATCTGTTAAGCAATGGAAGCCACTGAAGATTTCTGAGGAGAGAAAATAGCATGAGTAGGAAACAGCATGAACTACACAGTCAATCAGCCCTAGGTTATATAATTCTACCTCTGGCCCTCATTTCCTAGTATAAAACACATTATAATACTTTTGGAGCCTCTCAAGCTATACAGTGAAAGTGATAATACCATTTCCAGGGGTACTGCAACATTAAAATAATATATGTAACATACCCACCCCAGGGCTGAGCACAGAAAAAAGTACCTATTAAACAGTGTTAGTTGTTACTACTGCTGTGCTCTGAGTAGGAAGGTCAAAGGGGAAGAGATGAAAGGAAGGAGACCAGAGAGGTTCAGGTAAGAGATAGAAAGGTTAGACTAGATAGAGTGCAGGTAAGGAGAGTGGCGAAGAGAAATTGAGGTAGCAAACAAAGGATACTACAAAGGTAAAATCCAAGGAAATGATTAGGAAAGACTAACTTGCCCAAAGTCATTTGACAACAACTGGACATGACCAAGGGAAGAGGAGCATTCACAGAGGCTCCAAGAAGCAGTCTGAGATAAGTATCACACAAGTCAGAGAGATGCAAACTGCTATGGAGATCCAAAATAAATAATAAAGACAAATAAATGCCTAACACTGAACTTGGATTTCTAGAATGACTGCAGAAATAACCAAAACCATATTCCTTGCTGCAATGATCCCATCTTAATTCTTAATAATGAACACTTCCCTGAGAGCAATTTAAAATCCACAGGGTCAGATGATTTGGGCCATGACATTACTCATCATTGTACACCAGGCAGGGTCCTCTTTCTGTATACCTTTACTATGGCTCGTCTCTTCGTGTCACCTCCACTACAGAGGTCCCCACCATTTCCTTTGGCACCTCCTACAAGCTTTATTGTTATCACTCAGTACAGATAGCTGCTGATGCTCTCCTCAGGCTAGAAATGGTTTCCCCACAAGATTCACCTACTTGTATAACAGGTAGAGAAATACCTGGCACTTCAGAATAGCAGAGCAGTATCTAACATCTCACTGTACCTGGCATGTTTATCATTCATTGTGTTCAGAGTTTCTTGAGGAAGCAGCCTTAATAATTTTTCACCACTTTGCTCTGTGAAGATTAAATATTACTTTCTTATACATATGGGCCCCTTGTCCAGCACAAGCTTCTGTCCTCATCTGGGCCATCGTGGATTTCAGCCGTGTCAGCTCCATATAATTCACAAAGGAATCAACCCACAGACATTTCCCAGCCACATTTGTGCTTGCCAGAACACACAAGGGAAACTTTACAGCTTATATAAATGGACTTTAATTTTGCAGTATACCTTTTGGGATGTATGTTTAATTTGTTAGAACATGTAGAAAAGCTGACAGGCCATTTTGCACCTTTCAGGAAGCTTCTCCTTTGCACAGGCTGCCCTAAAGAAACACAGGACTGCACTGTCTCCCTACTCACCACCTCTTGCTCTCCCTACAGGATCTCTCCCACCTGAGCTCACTCCTGAGCAAATAGAAACACTATGTGAAATTTTTGTTCCTGTATCACTTTCCTCTTCCTCCACTAATATTTTTTCTTGAACATCTCTGAGAAAACACTGAATATGATTTAACTTCATTTTATCATTAACTTCAGGACAAATGTCATGCTAACTTTTCTGTTTAATGACGTAGTACTTCTTGTGCAACCTAATGGGCTCCAGATTAATACAATTCAAAATATGGCATTCTGTAGGTAACAACGTTTTATGCTTTACAAGGAGAAGTAGAACTTGGGGAGGGAGGTGATGACAATATGAGGTCAAAAGTTTTTAGAAGTCAACTCATCATAAATAGGAAAATGTTTCTCTTAGATTCTTCACAATATTCTTAGTTTCAAGGGCATTCCGCACAGGGCACTAAATAGGCTCTTTGAAGAGCTGATTCTGTGATAGTGTGCAAATATTTCTCATTATCCAAGTTACTCCTGGTTCAGAGTAGAGACTGATATTTTTGGTTAAAGTTTGTACTTCTTAATCTCTGTATACCAGAGCAATATTAATGGTAAACACCTACTATTTATCTAGTGCTACTATTTATATCTTACTCTTTTGTCACCCTTTGTGAAATAAGGTATTCTTTTACAGATGGAAAAACTGAGCCTTAGAGAGGCTAACTTCTCCAAGGCCAGATAGCCAGTAACTGGGAAAATCAGAACTGGAATTTGGGTCTCTTCTATACCAGAGTTACAAGTCATTATAACTCACTGGAACAATGGTGCCCACAAATGACATTCCAGGAGCACTTAATGGAGAATTCCAGCTTGGTATCTGTGATTAAGAAAAAAAAAGCCCCAGTACTTACTGAGTACATTACTTACTAAGTAATATTCTGTATTATTTACTGACTCCATACACACTTATGAGCATGTAATGACCTTAACCATTTCAGGAAAGGACATCAGTTCTGTGATATTTACTGACATCTTACAGCTAATTAATCACTAAATGGGGGAAGTTGTTGAGAAAAGTAAGATGTGGTCCATTTCTTAGGATACCCACCATCTAGCTGGACAGACAAGCCCTAAATACATGCTATGTATATATTTAGATAATATCAAAAAAGGCATTGCAAAGCTTGATGAGATTCATTACCAAATTAATAATTCAGAGCAAAAGTGCTAAGGTGAGTCAGGTGAGGGAGAATTCTCTCCAACCAGTAGGAGTCAAGGAAGACTAGATAAGAGAAATGGGACTTGAGGTAGGAACTGGTGGATGGGGTAAGACTTAGTGAAGTTGGAGATTGCTGAAAAGTGGAAAGGGCACCCAGGAGAAAAGAGAAGGAATCCCTGGAATAGATGAGAGGTCTCGGCTCCACAGTCTTGCATCATTCACTACAAGGTGCTTGACTGGAATACAGTGTGAGCCCAGATAGTTAAAGCACAATGACACATTCTTATAGGATAAATTGTGTCCCCTTAAAGTTCATGTGCTGAAACTCCAACCCCTAATGTGACTGTATTTGGAAATAAGGCCTTTAAAGAGGTAAGTGAAGTTAAATATGGTCATAAGGGTAGGCCCCTAATCCAATAGGATGGGTTGGTTGGTTGGTTGGTTGGTTGGTTGGCTGGTTGGTGTATGTATGTATGACTGGTATCCTTGTAACAAGAGATGCTCAAGTGTATAGAAAAGACCATGTGAGGACATGGCAAGAAGGCAGCCATCTACAAGTTAAGGAGAGAGGCCTCAGGAAAAAGCAAACTTTCCAAAACTTTGATCTTGGACTTCCAGTTTCCACAACTGTATGAGAACATATTTGTTGTTTATGCCACCCAGTCTGTGTTTTTTTTGTTATGGCAGCCCTAATAGACTAATGCACATACCTTCAGCTATTTCACATATAACTTCCCTACCCTGGCTGGACCTACCACTCCTCTATTAGGTTATCCTTGATCCTAACTGTCTTAGAGAGTTTGAGCCTGTAGAAGCAGATTTCTGAAAAGGGCAGCTATTCCATTTGGTTATCATGAAGACCTCTGTTGGAACACTTGGACCTCCGAAATCAGCTGAAGGTGACATAAGGAGTGCACTTCAAATATTCCTATGGTGAAGGACCAATTATCCCCCATTCCTTTGCTGACAGCTACAGGATCCTACTCTACATGTCAGATGAGTAGTAGCAGCTGCAAGAAACTCATCACACAAATTTAATAACACCCTGTTCAATAAGACCCCTGATCAGGTGCATGGATATTTCAGCCAAGCAGTAATGTGCTGGTAAATGTCCAGCACCCAGTTGTTAGGGGAGGAGTCCTGATTTGTAGCATTTGCCCATTTTTGTGATAAAAATACCTTCTGCCATGGCTGATTTCAAGATACAAACATGAAGTCATTAAGCCACAAAGGTAGGAGGAAATGTCCACATCAGCTCTCTCACCCACCTCTAGTTCATCACTGAGCAATGTCCAATTACTATAAAATTTCAAAATACTATCACTTCTGTACATTTGCAGAAGGCAAATCACATTTGTGTAACGCTGATCTAAATTCCTTAAGTGTAAAAGTCCCCAAAGAGGTCCTCAAAAGTTTGTTAGCTTACTATTTTATCAGGATAAATTCTGGACCCACAAAAGTCCTAAAAAAAACATTTCCAGAAAGGGCCTATTTACCCACAATAGCTATGAAAAAAATGGCAGGAGTTCAGCCCTTGTCTTCTTTTCCTCTTTTCTTCTTTCCATCTAGAAATATTATCTCAATGACCTTCTCCCAATCTCATCGACTTTTTCCCTTCTCTTTATCTCCTTTGCCTAAAGGATATTCTTCCCTGTCCTTTGCCTCTCTTCAATATCATAGTCAAATCACAACATTTCCAATGGTCCGCTTTCTTTATGCTACAACTTGGTTTTACTGGGAGGATGGGTTCCTAGACTTTGTTACAAGGAGCAATGAGAGGATAAACCCACTCAGCCAACTCAAGGGTAAAACCCAAAGCAACCTGCAGATTTAAAGGGCCAACAGGATTAAAGGCAGAAAATGCAAAGTTGCATTAACCCTCTTTATTCTTGCTTTCCCAGAATTAATTCAGCTTTGTTCTTTTCCTTTGTTTCAAACACAGAGCTAGCCATCAGTAAAATATTCAAAACTGTGGCATACAGAAAAGGGATAAACAGTGATTGGAGTGGGAGTGATCAGCCCAGAAGTCCAGAAGAACAAGAGGTAATTGGGGCTGACTTTGGGAGGTGGCCATGAGAATAGAAACAAAAACACAGATACAAGCCATAAACCCATATTTTGAAGTAAAATCAGCAAGATTGGACTACTGATTAGAGATGGAACAGCAAGGGCAAGGGAGGAAGATGGCACAAGTTTTTAAACACGGACTGCAGCCAGATGAGTCATCCTGTAGCTCAGCTTCAACTGAGTTACTCAAATGAGGGAAAAGTCTGTGATGGCTGCAAGCCCACTGCACACAGAATAAAGTTGACATTCCTTTATAAGGACTGCCACAATTTTGCACCAAGTTATCAGGAAGTTTGGACTCATTCATTCAACATTTATTGAACAGTTACTATGTATTATACTGGATCAGGGAATTAAAAATGGGAAAAAGGCACAGTTCTTGACTTTGAAAAGTTCAGAACATAAAGGGGGTAATCTTCAAATAAATTAATATGCATACATATGCTCAAGCTCTGTTCATCTGAAATCCCTTTTGTTTATTGAGTTCGTGCTATTTACCAGAGACTGCTTTTGGCTCTGGAGAGCCAGTCAAGTTATTTCTATTCATTTCTCAATCAGATATATAGATTTATTGATTTGGGATTGTCTGCATAGAGAGTTGAGGCCACAGGGAACCTCAAAGGGGAAAGACTGAAGAACAAGAAGAGAACCAACATCAGAATCTCAGAGTAATGCTTATATTTCAAGGACTGGGAAAAGGGAGAGCCAGAGTGGCCTGAGGAGTAACCAGAGAGGGAAAAGAAAAACAAGTGAGTCACAGAAGCTGGGGGGGGGGGGTGGGTTTCAAGAATAAAGAAGAATCTGAACTGTATTCAACACAGCAAAGGCTAAGGAAGTGAAGATTGAGAAAGATGCCACATAGCTAGCCACTCATTTCAGGTGAGAGATGGCAACGATTAATGAACTGGTTGACGGAAAGAAGTTTGTGGAGAAGGACAGATTAAAGATGCACAATAGAATGAGGGGGTACTTTATAAAGTCTCTGGAGCAGGAATTAGGAGGGTACAGAATCCATGGGCACAAGTGGAAGGGTTGGATTTGCAGAGAAGAGAGACACTTATTTATTTATTTATTTACTTACTTACTTACTTATTTATTTATTTAAATATGAAATTTATTGTCAAATTGGTTTCCATAGAACACCCAGTGCTCATCCCAACAGGTGCCCTCCTCAATGCCCATCACCCACTTTCCCCTCCCTCCCACCCCCCATCAACCCTCAGTTTATTCTCACTTTTTAAGAGTCTCTTATGGTTTGGCTCCCTGCCTCTCTAACTTTTTTTTCCTTCCCCTCCCTCCATGATCTTCTGTTAAGTTTCTCAGGATCCACCTAAGAGTGAAAACATATGGTATCTGCCTTTCTCTGTATGGCTTATTTCACTTAGCATAACACTCTCCAGTTCCATCTACGTTGCTATAAAAGGCCATATTTCATTCTTTCTCATTGCCATGTAGTATTCCATTGTGTATATAAACCACAATTTCTTTATCCATTCATCAGTTGATGGACATTTAGGCTCTTTCCACAGTTTGGCTATTGTTGAAAGTGCTGCTATAAACAGTGGGGTACAAGTGCCCCTATGCATCAGCACTCCTGTATCCCTTGGGTAAATTCCTAGCAGTGCTACTGCTGGGTCATAGGGTAGATCTATTTTTAATTTTTTGAGGAACCTCCACACTGTTTTCCAGAGTGGCTGCACCAGTTTGCATTCCCACCAATGGTGCAAGAGGGTTCCCGTTTCTCCACATCCTCTCCAGCATCTATAGTCTCCTGATTTGTTCATTTTAGCCACTCTGGCTGACGTGAGGTGATATCTCAGTGTGGTTTTGATTTGTATTTCCCTGATGACGAGTGATGTTGACCATCTTTTCATGTGCCTGTTGGCCATCTGGATGTCTTCTTTAGAGAAGTGCCTATTCATGTTTTTTGCCCATTTCTTCACTGGATTATTTGTTTTTCAGGTGTGGGGTTTGGTGAGTTCTTTATAGTTTTTGGATACGAGCCCTTTGTCCGATATGTCATTTGCAAATATCTTTTCCTATTCCGTTGATTGCCTTTTAGTTTTGTTGTTTGTTTCCTTTGCTGTGCAGAAGCTTTTTATCTTCATGAGGTCTCAATAGTTCATTTTTGCTTTTAATTCCCTTGCCTTTGGAGATGTGTCAAGTAAGAAATTGCTGTGTCTGAGGTCTGAGAGGTTTTTTTCCTGCTTTCTCTTCTAGGGTTTTGATGGTTTCCTGTCTCACATTCAGGTCCTTTATCCATTTTGAGTTTATTTTTGTGAATGGTGTAAGAAAGTGGTCTAATTTCATCCTTCTGCATGTTGCTGTCCAGTTCTCCCAGCACCATTTGTTAAAGAGACTTTTTTTTCCCATTGGATATTCTTTCTTGCTTTGTCAAAGATTAGTTGGCCATACACTTGTGGGTCCAATTCTGGAGTCTCTATTCTATTCCATTGGTCTATGTGTCTGTTTTTGTGCCAGAGAGATACTTCTTTACCAAAAAGAAGGAATGACAGACACATATGCAGAGACACAGGGTAAAGAAAGGTTACAGAGGCTCTAGGGAGGGGGTGGTAGTTGGAGTCAGATAATCCCATATTTGAATCCCAGTTCTGCTATTTACTTTCTGTATCATATCTGGTAAGTTGCTCAAGCTCTTTGATCCTTAGTTTCTTCATATTTAAGATGGATATAGTAATGGCTTTCTCATATGGTCATTGTGAGCATACGTTGAGAAAAAATATGTGCCACCAGTTTCCCCCTTGCCTTACTAGTATAAGGTACATAAAGGATCACATAAATTCTACTGGCCCTTGCCCCTATCTGCTTACACAGGACTGTGGCCCTCTGCAAAGTACTCTTGGAAAAGGTGATCACAAGCAAGCCCATCTCACTGAACTTCAGTGGGTCAGCCAAGCCTCTGTTGCCCTCAAACTGCTACAGCTGAGATCCTGGAACAACTATGATGCCAAATCCAAATATACTGCCTTGTACAACAGAGTTTTGCTGAAGCAGCATTTTTGGTTTTTACTTACAGTCTTTCTCCAACACATCCTTCACCAGTTTCAGTCAGGGCCTGGATCAAAACCTGAGTGACAAGTGCTATGCAAACCTAGCATTATCCTTCCTCTCCCATAGCCAGCACTAAGTCAGGCTCAGAAGGCTTTCTATACTTCATATGAACACATTTTTGGTAGGTCCACCTCATTAATTTGCTATACACCTCCTGATATGTATTAGTCCCAATCTAAGGACAGAATCTGGCATGCAGTAGGTCTCACTAAAAGTTAGGTACTTTCTCCCTTAATCCAGCACCATGATTTTATTTATACTTCTGACTTTTAATATTCCTTCTCACATCCTCAGTCACATTTGGGCTTGACACAGGTGCTCCATATCGGGCAAGCAGCTATGTTTAGTAATCAGCTCTCCGGGAGAAAAAGCATGATTTTGTTGTGTTTGCCAGTTTCCATGGTGTAAACACTCCCACCATGGCCAATTTCAATCTACCAACATGACATCATCCACCTCGCAAAATTCCTGAAAATCTAACAATCAGTTCTCCCAAGCTGGTATGAGTTATCTCCAGCACATCACTTGATAGGTTGTCTGGAAGTCTTGGCTAACAGCATATTGAATCAACTCTGAAGTTTACGTCCATTTAATAAAGCTTTACACATGTCCAGTTACTTCTCTGTAAAGACAACATCTCACCCCAGCTGCACTGCAATCCATGGGGATGGATTGCAAAGGCATCAAGTCTCATTTAGAGATCTTCACTATTTTCATGTGGTTTGGGAAAGGATTGTACTTAAATGGCATTTTGGCATTTTGAGGGAAACAGACACACCCTGACGGGTGAAATCTCAGGGATGATCAGTGAACAAAAACACTGTCACCAAGTAAGTAAACAGTGACAAGTTTATAAGATGCTGTTGGCAGTAGCTGGATTTCTCAGTGCTGAACACTTGAGTTGGGCATGGTGGGAGCGGCTGGTTAGCCATTTGTCAGGCAAAGTCAAAACAGCCCTCCAGCTACAGCACAGACGGCAGACTGCAGCTCGTCAGCATTTTATTTATGACTCCTAATTAGCAAGCAAAAAAGGAGGGAAGAAGTTCCCAGCTTGGGATATACATACTCATACACATATATTTTGCTCAGAAATTATCTTTGTCAAAATAATTTAAATCCCCACAACCCCAAGAGGGAAATATTGTAATTTACATTTTATAAACAAGAAGCTCCATCCTAAAAGGTAAGTGTAAATACCCCCAATTTTACCACAAATGATTCAGAGAAGTCAAGTGATTTTTCCATGGTAACACAGCTAGAATGTGGTAGAGCTGGCACTAACAATCTTCAGACATACAGCTCTTTCAATCACATCTTAGTTGGCTTTTATCTGGCATGTTAGTAATTGTTCTCTGACTTGGGTTAAAAGAGCTGACTACCAAACTCATTACTGTTGTGAATAAACTTCTTGTTCTGATAATTAGAATTAATGCTCTGGAGGGAGGGGAGTTATTGAGTGAGTAAGGAACATAGGATGACTAAGTGAGTGAGGTCAACTCTCTGCCTACTTTTGAAGAACCTGGGGTCTTGCTTTGTGACTGACAGAGTTTAAGCTGGCACAGGATAGGGAAAAAAGACCAGATGCTCAGAGCCTATGAGTCTGAAGTTATTCTACTCTATGGAGGAGTCTTTGCACTACTGGGACTTTGAGTATTTGTGAGGTAAAGGAAGTATCGGAAGCATGACAGGCCTAGTGACCTAGAGACACAGTAGATGGCTTACATCGACCACTATTTACAGATGGCATTAGAAATGGTTGCCACTATTACTTCTGATCACTGACATGACAAAAACAAAAAAACAAACAACCCCCCAATCAATATTTACATAACATAGGAAAAAAGTTTTTATTGACTGAAGTCATCTTTATTACAGGTTTATTTCATTTTCAATTCCCACGAAACCCAAAGGATAAAGGTGTCTATTTATTCTCGAGGGGTCCATACCTCACTAAAGAACCAACTGTAAGGCAGAAACTTGCAAGTTTTCTGAGGAGGTGTGGTCAGCATTATGGATGTCACTGGTATTTCTGGTTCTCCACTCTTACAGGGACACAGAGGATGGCATTTCTCCATTCACCTGAAGCTAAGTGTAGTCGTGTAACTTACTTTGGCCAATGAAATACGATAAGATGTAATGTGTGTCCCCTGTGAGTGGAGGAGTTAGGTAAGAGTTAGTGCACAATTATCCATGCTCACTTTCTGTGCTCCAGCTGTTGTGATGACAGACTGCCTGCCAAGTGGGTTCCAGAGTCACCCTTTCAGGCAGAATCTCTACTGAGTTTTGGAAGCTGTTGTTACCACAGCATAACTTAACCTATCCTAATAGAAGGGAAAATTGTTTGGGGGATGAGGAAGTTAACTAAGAGGAAAAAGTTTTTTAAAAACCAGAAGCTAAAGACTCCTGGATTTTGAATTCCATTGGAAACTGGGGACTGGCAGTGCTGGAAAACTCAGTGTCTAAGGTGCTATCCTTCCTGAAGTGGGCAAAAGAAGGTAGAAGTTGAAAAATTGAATGAATCTGTACCCTCAGGTTTCTAAACAAATGACTGGAAAGGATCAATACTCCTTAGAACCTAGTAAGAAATCTCCTGAGATGAACATGGAATTGAGATTGAGTCAAATCAACTTAACAAATATCCACTGAATGCCTTCTTGTAAACAGTGTTCAACATTACAGGAGATGTTTAGGAGTACAGAAACCCCTTCCTTCTTGCAAGGAACTTACAATCTAATTAGTGACTCAAACTTAACATCAGTTAACATCAAATGATAAAAGTTCTAAATAAAAGCTTCACATAATGATAAATGTGTTCTCACAAAGTAATGAAATTAGTGACTAAATTCACCATACTGATGGGCTGAAGGGACTCGGTCACTTGAAAACTCTACAATAGTTTGTATACTGCTTCATCCTCAAACCCACAGTTAATATATCCCTGTCAGTGTCTTGTGGTTGAGATTAGTCACAAGTGGAAGAGATGGAGAGAATGTTCAAGCTCTCAAAGCAAATAGCAGAAGAAGAAAGAGTTCCTCAAGTTCTTGGTGGCTGAACCAGAAATATCCAAAAGCAAAAAAATTGCCTTATAGGGCCTGCCTTGTTTTGCCACATGCCCTCAGTGTAACAGTGAAAGGACTAGAGGAAGGCCAAGGCCAAGAAATGCAGCAGCTATCTGGCTGTCATATTCATGTGCCCCACCCAGCCCCCACCCCTGCACCAGATGGCTTGGCTATGACAAGAAGGAATCTTGCCAACTCATTAGGCAACAGGTAAGGAGCTCATTGCTGCATATGTCATGGCACCTAGAGAAGCACTTGAGAATCTGCCTTTAAATTAAAATATAAGTTTGAGGGGCATCTGGGTGGCTCAGTAGGTTAAGCATCTGACTCTTGATTTCAGCTCAGGTCATAATCTCACAGTTTGTGGGTTCAAGCCCCTTGTCGGGCTTGTGCTGACAGTGCAGAGTCTGCTTAAGATTCTCTCTCTCTCTCTCTCTCTCTCTCTCTCTCTCTCTCTCTGCCCCTCCCCCACTTGTGCATGCACTTGAGCGAGCTCTCTCTCTCTCTCTCTATATATATATAATATATATATAATTTATATATATATATTAATAGTTTGAGATCTTATTAAGGAAAACTTAATATACCAAGGAGACTAGTGTCTAATCCAACCATTTCCATCCCCCAGCCTGGCCCAAACAGAACTGTGCTGTACAAAATTACATGACATCATGGTTCAAATGAAGGTCTGTTCCTCTTTCTCCAAGTCTCGAGAATCATTGAAGATTGAGTGTAAACTACCACCCCTAAGTGGATTCTTCAAGCAACATGACTGAATTCCTACCAAGAAGTAAAGAGGTGAAGAATTCATTTCTTACTAGAGTTTAAGCAACCCACTAGGTAGCAGCATTTGGACACCTGGAGAATCATTAAGTCTGGACAACACTGTTACTCTTTCCTTTCTATGAAGAAAGGGGCAAAATGGGAAAAGTCAGTGCCATCTACATCCACACACTGCCTGAAGGGAAAAGCCATGCCTACTGTCCAGGCTGGGAAGCACCCTGTGCAGGTCTTTAATAAAGGTAACTCAAGAACTACTAATCATAAAATGGGAGGTGGTCTGGCCTCCAAAACTCTGTCTAGAAAGGGACTATGGGATTATGTGATTAACTGAGCCAATGTGTCTCTCCCACACTCCCTACTCTTTCTGGAAATTGAATGGGTAATATAGGGAAGATAGTCATTGAGTTGTTAGTGGGAATAGAAGCTGAAAAGATGTATACAGAGAGCACATGCCATGTTGGAAAGCTATGGGACAGAGGGTAGGAGAGTGCCAAAGTCAAGACTAAGCTGAAGAAATGAGCAAAGAAAAGGTATGCAGAACTGAAAAGTAGGCCAAATTGGTGGCAGCAGTTGTGGTTGCCTGCACAGAGGCCAAATCAATTATAATGGATAGGATGGGGGCAGGAACTCCCATGGCTAAACTCTGTTTAGCTTTCTCATTGCCTCCTGAAAACTAGCTTCCCATGAGACTCCTATCTCCTGTATTCTGCCAGTAAACCCCATCAGCAAAGTTGGCTTGGTGTGTCCCAACTCTTGTCATTAAACTGCCTGAAACACAGAAGGCTACGTTCTACAGACATGGACACTGGCCAATCTAGACCAGCCCTGATGCTTCTTCACCATGTCGCCAGATGTTTTTCATCCTAGGCATTTGATGCATAGCATGTCAGGTTATATTGTTACTTTTTTGTATAGGTTTTGATGCTGTCTCAACAGCTATTTGTACTGTGGAATATTTTTAGCATGAGATGGGGGAGGTGCTGGAAGAATGGCTGGAGAACTGTCCTAGCTGGAGATGGTGTTACATTCTACATGCTGTTTTAAATGCCTTGCACACATACATGCTACAAAAAAAAAAAAAAAATGTCGATCCCACCTCCCTGTGTTTACAGAAGACAAGTATAGGCAATTGAAAATGAGGTCTCAGGGGATCTTTGGCAATTGAAACTCTTCCTCCTTCAGGGAGTAAACCAGAGAACACATAAGTTCACCCATGTGATCTCCATAGAAAGATATCACATAGGGCAGAAGATTTCAGGAAAAGAAAGAAAAACCCTTTCAAATCCATTTAAAACAATCCATGCAGCTGTTTCCTGAACTCTCCGGAAGAAGTGAGATGCAAAATGCCATATCTCCTCTCCATCTTCCCCCCTCCCCCCGCCAAACTGGCTTTCAGGTGACGCAATGATGAGACCTCTGCGGTGAGCAGTCTGGAGGGATGCAGCCAGCCAACAGAGCATGGGGTGCTGCCACCTCTTGGATATTTGTAGCCAAAGCAAGTTTCTGTCCCAGAAAGGATGTATTTCGGTGATATTATGAAATGTTAACGGGCAATCTGTTCTGAAATAATTGCTCAGTGTGTTGGCCTCCTTTTCCATTTTAGAATTTCAAAGGCATTGCAGGCAGAAAACAGTGCCAGCCTGTTAGTGGTACCTACACTGATTAAATCTAGCCCATCACAACCACAGCTACACAAAAGCTCTTTTCTCAATTAATAAAATACAATTAATGGTATCACTGAAAAACTCCTGACACTTCAATTTAGAGCTATTTAGAGTTTCAATTTAGAGCTGTGTGCAAATTTTAGGGTATGCATTTTTTAGCTGACATGATAAACAGCACCTAATTTTTGGGATACTCCCAAGTTTCTGTAGGGAAAAAAGAATGTTTACTAGAAACATACACAATAATGACAGCTTCTTTCCCCTTCCCCCCTGCCCCACCACAGACTCACACATGTGCAACCCAGTTCAGTTCTCCTTATTCAGGTGCCAAATCAACTTCCTCGCCTGTGGGAAACCTAATATATCCACGTTGGAAACATCTAGGGTACTCTGAAGTAGGATACAAATTCTAAGCCCTTTATTGCATGATGGTCCTTTTGAAACATTTATATTGATCAGCCTAGTTCCTGAGAGGAAATAGGTTGTTTCTCTTATTCTCCCAGGTATAGGTCACTTGAGCAGTTGGGTTGTCATTTTTTTAATCTCCACATTTCCCTAAGGATAGTGAGAGGATGATTTAAACAGCAACATTAGCTGCTTTAGGGTGGATTTTCAAAGCTACACCAGGGGAGTTAAAAGCGCAAATCCTGTTATTGTTACAGGATTAATGCACAGAAGTCCCAGAATACCACTTTGGAAATGTAGCCAAGGAATATTATTTTAATGTACTGTATGTTATTTTTAGATTCACCTATAGCCCAATTATCAGCTGGTGTATCAAAAATGAGACAAGACAGATAGCTGTCTGTAATCCAAAATTCTAATGAGGTTTTGGTGTTTGTATTTTCTCACCACTTAGAAATCTGGATATTTGGAGGAAAAGAGTAAAAGACAGAAACTATAGCAGCTACCTCCTACCTACTTTGTTGCTATAGAGGCTGCTACTTAGAGTACTGATTCTATAGAATATTTTAGCATTTTTCCCCCTAGGAGAGGCAGGTGGTAGGAAAAGGAGGTATTGAATCATGGGGACCTCTTGACCGCAGTATAAAAGGCTGCAAATCAACCACAGCATACTAATGATTTCAAAGCAGCAAGTGAGGGTTCCTGCCATCAGTCATTTCTATTTCTGTTTTTACACATCTTAGATTGTTGTTCAAAAATAACTATCTGCAAAAGGTCTTCCAGTTGGAGTAACTTTGCTTCCAAGCTTCCCTGTGGGCCTCAAACAACATTTATTGATTCTCTAGATGCCTGCTGTTGGGTTTTATTAAACTGAGCTTGTCTTTTCTTTTGGCCTTTGAGTAATTGCATAGATCAGAGATGACTACATCACTGTCTCTAGGCTACATCTAGCCTGTTAGATGATGGCCCCCAGAAGAACTCCTGTCTTTCTGTTAGTCAAGAAATACTCTACACTAACTTTCAATTCCCAGAGTATCTCCCATTATCTCAAAAGGTATTGTATCTTTCTAAAAAGTCTAAGCACACCTGCACAGATCTGTTTCTATGTGGAGCAAGGTGATGGGACACATCCCCACTTCAATACACTCTGGGAGTTCACTATGTCAGTAAGGAGAGTTTCACTTGGAACCCTCTCTGTATTTGGCTGCCAAGGACTTGCAGACCCCACAGCCATCTCAGCAAACAAAACAGAACCCCTTTGGCACCATCAGTGACTACTAGCACTGACCTCATTTTTTGGAGCAGTTGTCAGGAGGATTAAATGAGTAACCTTGTAAGAAGCACTTGGCACAGTGCTTGGCATGTTGTAGGTTCCCCTGAGTTCAGGAAGCAGCAGCACTAACAATTTTTAAAATTTCCCTTTTATATTTATAAGCATTTTTCAATTTATAGAATTATTTTTATATATTATCTACCCACAATACACTAAGTCTTGTTAATGACTGCGCTGGGTATGCATGTGTTTAATGCAGGGATAACTCAAGTTACATGTCAGCTTTCCCCATGTTAATTTGTACATAGAAGTTGAGCTATAAATAGGATTGGAATGAAATTTTCCATTTCAGTTTCTGGGGCATTGTTCATATCATAACTACCATTCATCTGTGTTTCTTAATCTCTGAAATGGAAGTGATTGGATCCTATACACTTAAAAACCAGAAGAGTGCTTCTAGTTATATATTTAAAAATTTACAAGAATAGATTAATCAATAATTCTTATGAATATCCATTGTTGGTATAACACAATAAATTAGACACTAGGATATATATGCTTTATGAATAGTCCTCCTCTCAAAGAACATGCATTTAAGAACTACCTAAGATACTTGTATATGTCCATATTTTACCAAGAACAAAAATTCACTAGCACCTGGCATAGAAGCATACCTAATATCTTTTAATTCCACATATTCATGTAATAAATACATAAATGAATGAACATTATGAATCACTATAGATGAATTTCAACATCAGTAAGTGCAAGTAGAAGAATCTGAGAACTTGTTGCCTCATCTGCAAAATGGGAGGACTAGCACTGCATTGGAGAATTTTTATAAGGATAAAGTAAGACAATGCATGTGGAGGATTGTGGTAGGTAAGCCTTTTAAATGGCTCCCAATGATCCTCACCTCCTGGTTTTCATGCCCTATATAATTCTCTGCCCTTAAGTGTGAACCAGTGATGCTTCTAAGTAATAGAATATGGCAAAGGTGATGGGATGTCACTTCTGTGATGAGATTTAAAAGACTGTGACTTCCATCTTGCTGGCATTCTCACCCTCTTGCCTGCAAAAGGCTCACATGGCAAGGGACTGAGGTAGACCTCCAAACAACAGCTTGTGAGGAACTGGGGCTTTAATCCAATAGCCCACAAGGAAATGAATCCTGCCAATAACCCAAGTGAAAGCAATTTCTCCCTTAGTCCAGGCTAGATGACTACCGCCCTGGGTAACATCTTGACTGTAGCCTTGTGAGAGACCCTGAAGTTGAGGACACAGTCAAGCCCACACCAGGACTCCTGACCCACAGAAACTAGTAGATAATAAATGTTGTTTTAAGGCATGCCATTTTGGGTAATTTGTTATGCTGCGTCAATAGGTAACTAATACAAGGACCTATTGTACCATGGCCATATTAAAGTATGCAATATATAGAAGCCATTTTATTTTACAGTAGGGATGTAAATAATAGCGGGCTTATGTACAAGACTAGTTTTTGAAGCTAGCAAAGAGAATCATAAAATTAACCTTACTAAGGAGAAGAGCTAACTAGTTAGTCAATGAAAGGGAATGACTGGGATCCATTCTGCTGACAATCTCCTCAGCAAATACCAGGAGACAGTCCTGTATGGCAACCAAAATCACACAGCAGTGATGAAGGACTGTCTTCAATTAAACAACTGGTAGGCAAAGATGCAGTTAAATTCATCACTGCTGAGCAGGGGTTGAAATGGTAATGGTCTCATGGAACCATTTCTGCAAAACATTGGGAAGCATGGTTGCTTAGCATGAACTCTGGCCTTACAGAAATTAAATGACTCCTTCAGTTGTCTTATTTTGAACTGTTCTCATTGCCTGCTGTAGACAGTTGGCTCTCAATCCATTTTATAGAAGCACTTTCTGTTCCTTGGATAAAAGGAAGTACATAAATTTCAAGTGCCATATTACCATACATGCATGGTTCTGTTTGGGCACAAGCATGTTGTTCTTGTCATAAATTCTGACTCAGAACGGGAGCTCGGGATTTACCATCTCACTCTTTATAGTTACAAGATCGACTAAACTGATTACAAGAAGAAATATGTAAGCTTTGAAACTGTTCACACCAGTGATGTGGTTCAGTAGCTTGTAAAAGTGGCAAATAACAGCAAGCCAAAAGAAGGGAATTTCAGGAAAGACAAGGCTCTTAAAAACACGGGGTTGGTCATATTCAGAACCTAGGAGCAGCTGGTTCTCTTAGGAGCCTAGGATAGTCTCTCCACTGCCTATTGTTGAACTGTGGTCCTTGGAGACATGGGTTTACTGCCCTATAGTCCTCTGTCCATTGCACCAGAGTTTCTAGAATCCCTCTCTGAGGGGTGACACTCCCAGTAAGTGAGGGACAGTCATTCTAGGGAATGGAATTTTCTCAACTCCTCTAAATTGTCACCTACCGTATGTGTGTGTGTGTGTGTGTGTGTGTGTGTGTGAATATGTTGGTTTCATGCTTTAGCCAGTTGAGAGAGATCTTGAACCCCATTATAGGCCTCTTTTTGCCCTTCTCCAGGACTTCAGGAAGATAACACAGCCACTAAGATGGAAGGCTGTGTAGGTAGACCACAAGGGTATGAACCCTAACCTCACTGTTTACTAGTTGTGAGGTCTTGAACAAATTCTCTAAATCCTCCAAGTCTCAGTTTCCTCACATGAAAAATAGTATATTCCCTCCTTCATCAAGCTGAGGTGAAGATTAAATGTGACTTAGCACTGTGCCTGACACATAGTAAATACAATGTAAATGTTAATGTTTATAGTATTATTGGGTTTTGGTGTTTTTTTTGCTTGTTTGATTGGTCCTCTTTTCACCTGTCAAACTGTTAGGTGTTAAGGACAAAGAATATTGAGATTTAGATATGGATTTTTACACAGTTGGATATTTTTAACTAATTTTTCAGTGAGTATACCTAGGCTAAAAAATCCCTGCCAAGCAGTCCTCTTGAGAATGTCCTCTTTTCTATCCGATCTACATTCCCTCCCTTGGTGATCTCATCCCCTTGTGACTTTAAATACCATCTGCTTGCTGACAACTCCTAAATTTATATCTCCAGCCTATATCTCTTCTTGAACTCCAGATTATGGTATCCAACTGCCTACTTGACATCTTCATTAGAATGTCTAGTAAGTGTCTCAAACTCAACACAGAGTTTCAAAGTAGAACTCTTGATCTTCCAAAAAACCCTGCCCATCTATACACTGTATGTCAGTTGGTGGTAATCCCATTAACTCAGGTGTTCAAGCCTGCAGTTTCTGTTTTTATGTCCAATTCATCAGAAAATCCCATTGGTTCTACCTTCAAAATATATCTAGAATCTGGCCATTTCCCACCAATGTTATTATCACCTCCCTAGTCTAAATCATCATCTCTAACCTCCAATAGCCTTTTTTTAGAAATAAAATTATTTTGAAACCTTTTTAAACTCTATATTCTTAACTTAAAAAATTTTTTTTTTAATTTTTGAGAGAGAAAATGCAAGCAATGGAGGGGCAGAGAGAGAAGGGGACAGAGGATCTGAAGCAGGCCCTGCTCTGACAGCAAAGAACCTGATGCGGGGCTCAAACTTATGAACCACAAGATCATGACATAGGCTGAACTTGGATGCTTAACCAACTGAGCCACCGAGACACCCATGAACTTTTTTTTAATGTTTATTTATTTTTCAGAGAGAGAGAGAGAATGGGGAGGGGCAGAGAGAAAATGGGGGAGGGGCAGAGAGAGAAGGGGACAGAGGATCTGAAGCAGCCTCTGTGCTGACAGCAGCAAGCCCAATATGGGGCTCGAACTCATGAACCATGAGATTATGACCTGGGCCAAAATTGGACACCTAACCAACGGAGCCATCCAGGCGCCCATCATTGAGCATTTCCTTATGTTCTAGGCCCATCTTATACTTTCCATGCCCCAACCCTGGAATCAGCCATTGGCCATTTCTCCAGGGACCCTGGCTTCTTTTAGTGCAGGATGGTATTTAGAAACCAATATCTGGGTGCTTGTTGTACTCATTGTTCCTAGAGTTCCATTGTCCCTAAGCCCTCTCAGTGGACAGATCGAAGAGATCTGTATATGTATATTCAAAGACACACACACACTTTTACATGTGGGTGCGTATGGGGAATATATACACAAAGAAAGAGTGAGAGAGAGAGAAAATGAGAGACCATGAGTTCATTCTGACACCTCCAAATCCAATCCAACACTTTAGAGTTCCTGCTAGCCTTTCCCCTTTCTTGCTCATAAATTCCTCTTCCAACAGTGAGACTTAACTTCTATTATCCTCATTATGTTTACTTATATGGGTAATTAATTTATTAATTTTCTCAATATAATGAATCCTCCACCAAGTTGGCCATCTCTTTTGCCTACCACCTCCACATCACCCACTCTCTGTAGTATTCTCAGGTGCTGGTCTGCCAGTCTATACCTCCCCAACGCTAGCCCATACCTGTGTATGGCTCCCCAAGCCCCCTTACTTCCCCACATTTCCAGCTGCCATGCTCTCTCGTCCATGTGGCAAAGAATAGGAAGGATATGGAGTTGCAATAGCATTCTTCACCCCCAGAGTTTATCCTCACTCAAGAGCCAGAGTGATTCTGATAAAATGTAAGTCTAATCATATTCATCCTCTGTGAAAAACCTCCATGACCCTCCATTTCACTTAGAGTAAAAACCATAGCTCTGACAATGGTCTAGAAGAACCAACACGACCTGAGATTTTTTACCTATCATTCTCCTTTTCACTCATTCTGTTTCAACAGCAGTGTCCTTGCTGTTCATCAAACATGCCTGACATGCTCCCACCTTTAAAGTCTTTGTCCTTGCTCTCCTCTATACCTAGAATATTCCCCATATAGCTGCACAGCTAAATACCTTATCTCCTTCAATCTTTGCTCAAATGTTACCTCAATGAGGCCTACTCTAGCTATCTTCTAAAAATCCAATCCTTCCAGGCACCTGGGTGGCTCAGTTGGTTAAGCATCTGATTCTTGGTTTCAACTCAGGTCTTGATATCACTTCATGGGTTCTCTCACTTATTTTGCTTAGCATTATACTCTTTAGCTCCATCCATGTCATTGTAAATAGCAAGATTTCATTCTTTTTATGGCTGAATAATATTTCAGTGTGTGTGTGTGTGTGTGTGTGTGTGTGTGTGTGTGTGTGTGCATGCCACATCTTTTTTATCCATTCATCTATCAAGGGACACGGGCTGCTTCCATAATTTAGCTATTGTTTATAACACTGCTATAAACATGGGGTGCATGTATCCCTTCGAATTAGTGTTTTTGTATTTTTTGGGTAAATACCTAGTAATGCAATTACTGGGTCATAGGATAATTCTATTTTCAACTTTCTGAGGAACTTCCATACTGTTTTCCAGAGTGCTTTCACCAGTTTGCATTCCCACCAACAGTGCATGAGAGTACTTTTTCTCCACATCCTCACCAATACTGGTTTCTTGTGTTTTTTATTTTAGCCATTGTGACTGGTGTGAGGTTATATCTCACTATAATTTTGATTTTCATTTCCCTGATAATGAGTAATGGATGTTCAGCATCTTCTGATTTGTCTGTTGGCCATCTGGATGCCTTCTTTGGAGAAATGTCTGTTCATGTCTGGTGCCCATTTTTTAATTGAATTATTTGCTTTTGGAGTGTTGAGTTGTGTAAGTTTTTTATATACTTCGGATACTAACCCTTTATCAGATAGGTCATTTGCAAATATCTGCTCCCATTTCATAGGTTGCCTTTTAGTTTTGTTTATTATTTCTTTCACTGTCAGAAGCTTTTTATTTTGATGTAGTCCCAATAGTTTATTTTTTTGCTTTTGTTTCCCTTGCCTTTGGAGATGTATCTAGAAAAATGTTGCTATAGCCTATGTCAGAGACATTACTGCCTGTGCTCTCTTCTAGGATTTTTATGGTTTCAAGTCTCACATTTAGGTCTTTAATCCGTTTTGAGTTTATTTTTGTGTATGGTGTAAGAAAGTGGTCCAGCTTCATGCTTTTGCATATAGTTGACCAGTTTCCCTAGCACCATTTGTTGAAGAGACTGTCTTTTTCCCATTGGATATTCTTTCTTCTTTGTTGATGATTGATTGACCATACAGGTGTGGGTTTATTTCTGGGTCCTTTGATTTATGTGTCTATTTCTGTGCCAGTCCCATACTGTTTTGATTACTAGAGCTTCATAATATAACTCAAAGCCTGGAATTGGGATACTTCAAGATTTCCTTTAAGAAAAACTTACTTTTGCCACAAGTTAAGAGCAGAATCATAAAGAGGTTCTTGAGAAATTGACAAAAATCTCAGTCACTGGGATTCTCAAGATGATTTATTCTATACTTCCTAATTCTACTTCTCTTATTGGGTAAGGCCAGAACTCCTGGTAATGAAGCACTTCCCTAAGGATAAATGATTTTCCATCTTCCCCCATAAAGAAAAAAAAACAGTAAAATATCTGTTTTATACACAGAAATGTTCATCATGGTATTATTTATTATAGTAAAATAGTAAAAGCAACCAATGTCTACCATGTGGGAATGGTTAAGTAAACTGTGGTAGGTGCTTTTGTTAATAATTGGATTTGTACTTGTGGTCCTCCAACCAAAATCTAAGTCAGATCCACCCAGATTAAACCATAATGACAGATAGCATTTACTGAGTACTTATTACATGTCAAACAATGTTTCAAATAATTTACATATCTCTTTTAACCCTCATAAGAACCCCATGTGACAAACAATATTACAAATACTATTTTACATATAAGGAATTTGGGGCTCAGAAAGGCTAAGAGTAGACTACTAAGGTAAATGGCCTTTCCATCAAGCTAGAAATGTAGTAGAGACAGAGATACCTGGCCCCTCACTCTTATCTCTCTCCTTTATCAGCCTGAGTCCAATCAGGAGAAAGACGGTGATTAGAACAGGAATGTTTAATCCAAAGAGTTATTAACTATATCAGGAGATTGGAGTAAAAAGCAATTGTCTACTAAAAAGTAAAGAGAAGTCTAAAGAATATGAGAATAAGAATCATCTGTTATCCCTCCAGAACTGAGATATAGTGTCCAAGGAAGGACACGAGTCTCTCACCCACCAGGATTGAAATTTAGACCTCAGTGGAGAAGGCACAGTCAAGGTTCAATGAATAGTGGAGAAATTGCCATGGTTCCATATTGACTAAACTTGCTGGAAATTTACTCTCTGGAACTTGTTAGAAATACATTCTCTAGGGTGTTGGGAAGCTTCTCACAGTGGGGTGTCTCACTGAAGGATTACCACTACAAAACCATTCAAGATTTGTTCATTTTAGCCACTCTGACTGGCGTGAGATGATATATCTCAGTGTGGTTTTGATTTGTATTTCCCTGATGAGGAGTGATGTTGAGCATCTTTTCATATGCCTGTTGGCCATCTGGATGTCTTCTTTAGAGAAGTGTCTATTCACGTTTTCTGCCCATTTCTTCACTGGATTATTTGTTTTTCGGGTGTGGAGTTTGCTGAGCTCTTTATAGATTTTGGATACTAGCCCTTTGTCTGATATATCATTTGCAAATATCTTTTCCCATTCTGTCGGTTGCCTTTTAGTTTTGTTGATTGTTTCCTTTGCAGTGCAAAAGCTTTTTATCTTCATGAGGTCCCAATAGTTCATTTTTGCTTTTAATTCCCTTGTCTTTGGAGATGTGTCAAGTAAGAAATTGCTGCGGCTGAGGTCAGAGAGGCTTTTTCCTGCTTTTTCCTCTAGGGTTTTGATGATTTCCTGTCTCACATTCAGCTCCTTTATCCATTTTGAGTTTATTTTTGTGAATGGTGTAAGAAAGTGGTAACTATAGATGCTGGAGAGGATGTGGAGAAATGGGAACTCTCTTGCACTGTTGGTGGGAATGTAAATTGGTGCAGCCACTCTGGAAAACAGTGTGCACGTTCCTCAAAAAATTAAAAATAGATCTACCCTATGACCCAGCAATAGCACTGCTAGGAATTTGCCCAAGGGATACAGGAATGCTGATGCATAGGGGCACTTGTACCCCACTGTTTATAGCAGCACTTTCAACAATAGCCAAACTATGGAAAGAGCCTAATGCCCATCAACTGATGAATGGATAAAGAAATTGTGGTTTAGGAGGAGCCAAGATGGCGGAACAGCATGGAAGCTTTTTATGTGTCTCGTGTCCATGAAATACAGCCAGACCAACACTAAACCATCCTACACACCTAGAAAACTGATTGGAAGATTAACACAACAATCTGCACAACCTGAACCACAGAATTCAGCAGGTACGCGACACAAAGAGCTGAACGTGGGGAGTAAGAAGCCCTGAAAGGTAGGGAACCTCTTTTGTGGGCAGAGAGAGGATGGAGACTGGGGAAGGGGGTGGAGCATACGGGAAAAGCACCCCTCCCCCAAAGCAGCTGGAGAGAAAGTGGAAAACTGGAAACAGCTGCACGGACTAGACTAAAAAGGAAGAAAGGAGAAAGGACAGGGTTTAAATTCCATTAAGACTGTAAACAAGGGGAGCCAAAGGCTGCAACTTTGCAGCTCGATACCTGGCAGTGCTCTGGTGGGAAAGGTGAATCCCCAGGAACAGAGTGGGGTCCGGGAGGTTCTCGGGCCACACAGGGAAAAGCGGTTCCACTGCTGGAAGGACATTTGGTAGAGACTGTTGAAGCCACCTGGTCCCAGCAGACCCCGGAAGGCAGCCACATTCGCTGGTGCTGGGGCAACGTTGTTGAGGGTGAAGTCTGGTGCCAGATATGTGTTGCGATTTTCCATAGTCCCTGAAACGCTGAGGCTACACTGTCTCGCAGTCTTTTTTTTGTGGCAGGCTGGCACCTGGCCACAGTCTCGGGGCACTGGCAACAGCAGGGTCCAGCGTGTGTTCCTGGGTGTAGCCGACATTCTGCCATTGCCCATTCAGCCATTGCTCGGTGAGACCCTCCTGCAGAGGGGCAGAGCGGGTCAAAGCCACATTCCTTCAGAAATAAGGGGCTGGGGAAAACAGCCGCATATGAAACAAAACTTGGGAGAGAGGTACTGCCTGGGGCCTGGTCACGGAGAGTGGAAAAGTGGGGAGTGGACAAGAGTTGAAGACAGAGGACCGGTGAGAGATTGCTGCTCCGGGAGAACAGACTGGGTGGCTGGGTGGCGCCATTTTTCACCGCTCCCATGCATGCCCATGCTCACTGATGAGCACCACAACAATCCACCCCAGTAGGCTAGCAGCGCCATCTAGTGGAGAGCGGAGCTGTTACACCGAGCCCTGCCCAACTGGGACAACTTCGTTCTCCAAGAACACAAACCTCACTGCCGGCTTAATTTATGGACTATAAAGAGCTACGTGGACTGACCTCTAGGGGAAAACGAAGCAATTTCAGTCCTACTTCAATCTGTTAGCAGGTTCATCTATTCAATTTTTTTTCTCTCTCTTTTTCCTTTTTCTCTTTTACAATTCTTTTCTTTTTCTTGAATACAGAAAGAGAAAAAACTCATTTTTATTTTTAATTTTTATTAAAAATATCTGTCTTTAATTTTTATTACTATATTTTTTACTTTTGTGTAAATTTTTTCAAATTCTACTTTACTTCCATCCTTTTATTTTACTCTACTTCAGTGTACTCACCTTTTCAATTTCCTTTTTGTTCTTTCTTTTTCTTTTTCCTCTTTTTCATTTCTTTTTCTTGAAGGCAGAAAGAGAAAAACTACATTTTTACTTTCAATTTCTTTTAAAAATATTTTTATTTAATTTTATTACTATATTTTTTGCTTTTATGTAATTTTTTCAAATTCTATCTTACTCCCATCATCTTATTTCAGTCTACTACAGTGTATTTACTTTTTCAAATTTTCAAACAATTTCTTTTTTTGTCTTTTCTTTTTTTATCTTTTTTCTCTTTTTCATTTCTTTTCTTTTTTCTTAAATACAGAAAAAGAAAACAATTCATATTTCTTTTTAATTTTTATTAAAATATTTTTCTATAATTTTTCTACTATATTCTCGACTTTTGTGTATTTTAGTCTACTTTAGTGTATTCATTTTTTCAAATTCTCAAACGATTTCCTTTTTTTTCTCTCCCTCCCACTTTTTTTTTGTTTGTTTGTTTCTCTGATCTGTCAAACCACTTTCTACACCCAGATTAAAACACACCTAGGATCTAGCATCATCTATTTGATTTGTGTGTTTTTTTAATTTTAATATTTTTTAAATTTTTATTATTTTAATTTCAATTTTCCCAACTCATTAATTCCTTTTCTCCCTTCAAAATGACAAAATGAAGGAATTCACCCCAAAAGAAAGAGCATGAGAAACGATAGCCAGGGATTTAACCAACACAGATACAAGCAAGATGTCTGAACCAGAATTTAGAATCATGATAATAAGAATACTAGCTGGAGTCAAAAATAGATTAGAATCCCTTTCTGCAGAGATAAAAGAGGTAAAAAATAGCCAGAATGAAATTAAAAATGCTATAACTGAGCTGCAATCACGGATGGATGCAGCAGCAGCAAGGATGGATGAGGCAGAACAGAAAATGAGTGATATAGAGGACAAATTTATAGATAATAACGAAGCAGAGAAAAAGAGGGGGATTAAGGCAAAAGAACACGATTTAAGAATTAGAGAAATCAGTGACTCATTAAAAAGGAACAACATCAGAATCATAGGGGTCCCAGAAGAGGAAGAGAGAGAAATAGGGGTAGAAGGGTTATGTGAGCAAATCATAGCGGAAAACTTTCCTAACCTGGGGAAAGACACAGACATCAAAATCGAGGAAGCACAGGGGACTCCCATTAGATTCAACAAAAACTGACTATCAACAAGGCATATATCATAGTCAAATTCACAAAATACTGAGGCAAGGAGACAATCATGAAAGCATCAAGGGAAAAAAAAAAGTCCCTAACCTACAAGGGAAGACAGATCAGGTTTGCAGCAGACCTATCCACAGAAACTTGGCAGGCCAGGAAGGACTGGCAGGATATATTCAGTGTGCTGAATCAGAAAAATATGCAGCCAAGAATTCTTCATCCAGCAAGGCTGTCATTCAAAATAGAAGGAGAGATAAAAAGTTTCCCAGACAAACAAAAATTAAAGGAGTTTGTGACCACTAAACCAGCCCTGCAAGAAATTTTAAGGGGGACTCTCTGAGGGGAGAAAAGATGAAAAAATATAGATATATTTATATATACTAATATTAAGTGTGTATATATATATATATATATATATATATATACCAAAAGCAACAAAAGATTAGAAACAACCGGAGACCACCAGAAACTCCAAATCTACAAGCATCATAATGGCAATAAATTCATATCTTTCAGTACTCACTCTAAACATCAATGGACTCAATGCTCCAATCAAAAGACATGGGGTAACAGAATGGATAAGAAAATAAGACCCATCTATATGCTGTTTACAAGAAATCCACTTTAGACCTAAAGACACCTACAAATTGAAAATAAGGGGATGGAGAACCGTCTATCATGCTAATGGTCAACAAAAGAAAGCTGGAGTAGCCATACTTATATCAGACAATCTAGACTTTAAAGTAAAGCCTGTATCAAGAGATGCAGAAGGGCATTATATCATAATCAAGGGGTCTATAGACCAAGAAGACCTAACAATTGTAAACATTTATGCACCAAATATGAGAGCACCCAAATATATAAATCAATTAATCACAAACATAAAGAAACTCATCAATAGTAATACCATAATAGTAGGAGACTTCAACACCTCATTCACAGCAATGGACAGATCATCTAATCAAAATATCAACAAGGAAACAATGGCTTTGAATGACACATTGGACCAGATAGACTTAACAGATATATTCAGAACATTTCATCCTAAAGCAGCAGAATATACATTCTTCTCCAGTGCACATGGAACGTTCTCCAGAATAGACTATATACTGGCACACAAATCAGCCCTAAGTAAGTACAAAAAGATCGAGATCATACCACACATATTTTCAGACCACAACGCTATGAAACTCGAAATCAACCACAAGAAAAAATTTGGAAAGGTAACAAATACTTGGAGACTGAAGAATATCCTACTAAAGAATGAATGGGCTAACCAAGAAGTTAAAAAGGAAATTAAAAAGTATATGGAAGGCAGTGAAAATGATAATACCACAACCCAAAACCTCTGGGATGCAGCAAAGGCGGTCATAAGAGGAAAGTATATAGCAATCCAGGCCTACCTAAAGAAGGAAGAAAGATCTCAGATACACAACCTAAACTTATGCCTTAAGGAGCTGGAAAAAGAAGAGCAAATAAAACCCAAAACCAGCAGAAGACAGGAAATAATAAAGATTAGAGCAGAAATTAATGCTATTGAAACAACAACAACAACAACAAAAAAAAACAGTAGAACAGATCAATGAAACCAGAAACTGGTTCTTTGAAAGAATTAACAAAATTGATAAACCACTAGCCAGTTTGATCAAGAAGAAAAAGGAAAGGACCCAAATAAGTAAAATCAAGAATAAAAGAGGAGAAATCACAACCAACACAACAGAAATAAAAACAATAATAAGAGAATATTATGAGCATTTATATGCCAATAAAATGGGCAATCTGGAAAAAATGGACAAATTCCTAGAAACATATACACTACCAAAACTGAAACAGGAACAAATAGAAAATTTGAACAGACCCATAACCAGGAAGGAAATCGAATTAGTAATCAAACATCTGCCAAAAAACGAGAGTCCAGGGCCAGATGGCTTTCCAGGGGAATTCTACCAAACAGTTAAGGAAGAGTGAACACCTATTCTCTTGAAACTGTTCCAAAAAATAGAAATGGAAGGAAAACTTCCAAACTCTTTCTATGAAGCCAGCATTACCCTGATTCCAAAACCAGACAGAGACCCCACTAAAAAGGAGAACTATTTCCCTGATGAACATGGATGCAAAAACCCTCAACAAGATATTAGCCAACCAGATGCAACAATACATTAAAAAAATTATTCACCACGACCAAGTGGGATTTATACTTGGGATGCAGGCCTGGTTTAATATCTGCAAAACAATTAACGTGATTCATCACATCAATAAAAGAAAGGACAAGAACCATATGATCCTCTCAATAGATGCAGAGAAAGCATTTAACAAAATACAGCATCCTTTCTTGATAAAAACCCTCAAGAAAGTAGGGATAGAAGGATCATACCTCAAGATCATAAAAGCCATATACAAGCGACCCAACGCTAATATCATCCCCAATAGGGAAAAACTGAGAGCTTTCCCCCTAAGGTCAGGAACAAGACAGGGATGTCCACTCTCACCACTGTTATTCAACATAATATTGGAAGTCTTAGCGTCTGCAATCAGACAACACAAAGAAATAAAAGGCATCCAAATCAGCGAGGAGGAGGTCAAACTTCTACTCTTCACAGATGACATGATACTCTATATGGAAAACCTAAAAGATTCCACGAAAAACTCCTAGAACTGACTCATGAATTCAGCAAAGTTGCAGGGTATAAAATTAATGCACAAAAACCGGTTGCATTCCTATACACCAACAATGAAGCGACAGAAAGAGAAATCAAGGAATCGATCCCATTTACAGTTGCACAAAAAACCATAAAATACCTGGGAATAAATCTAACCAAAGAGGTGAAAAATCTATATGCTGAAAACTATAGAAAGCTTATGAAAGAAATTGAAGAAGACACAAAGAAATGGAAAAAGATTCCATGCTCCTGGAGAGGAAGAACAAATATTGTTAAAATGTCAATACTACCCAAAGCAATCTACATATTCAATGCAATCCCTATCAAAGTAACACCAGCATTCTTCACAGAGCTAGAACAAACAATCCTAAAATTTGTATGCAACCAGAAAAGACCCCGAATAGCCAAAGCAATCTTGAAAAAGAAAACCAAAGCAAGAGCATTACAATCCTGGACTTCAAGCTATACTACAAAGCTGTAATCATCAAGACAGTATGGTACTGGCACAAGAACAGACACTTAGATCAGTGGAACAGAATAGAGAACCCAGAAATGGACCCACAAACGTATAGCCAACTAATCTTTGACAAAGCAGGAAAGAATATCCAATGGAATAAAGACTGTCTCTTCAGCAAGTGGTACTGGGAAAACTGGACAGTGACATGCAGAAGAATGAACCTGGACCACTTTCTTACACCATACATAAAAATAAACTCAAAATGGATGAAAGACCTCAATGTAAGACAGGAAGCCATCAAAGTCCTCGAGGAGAAAGCAGGAAAAAACCTCTTTGATCTTGGCTGCAGCAACTTCTTACTCAACACGTCTCTGGAGGCAAGGGAAACAAAAGCAAAAATGAACTACTGGGACCTCATCAAAATAAAAAGCTTCTGCACAGCAAAGGAAACAATCAGCAAAACTAAAAGGCAGCCGACAGAATAGGAGAAGATATTTGCAAACGACATGTCAGATAAAGGGTTAGTATCCAAAATCTACAAAGAATTTATCAAACTCAACACCCAAAAAACAAATAATCCAGTGAAGAAATGGGCAAAAGACATGAATAGACACTTCTCCAAAGAAGACATCCAGATGGCCAACCGACACATGAAAAAATGCTCAACATCACTCATCATCAGGGAAATACAAATCAAAACCACAATGAGGTACCACCTTATGCCTGTCAGAATGGCTAACATTAGCAACTCAGGCAACAACAGATATTGGCAAGGATGAGGAGAAAGAGGATCTCTTTTGCATTGTTGGTGGCAGTGCAAGCTGGTGCAGCCACTCTGGAAAACACTATGGAGGGTCCTCAAAAAACTAAAAATAGAACTACCCTTCAACCCAGCAATTGCACTACTAGGCATTTATCCAAGGGATACAGGGATGCTGTTTCGAAGGGACACATGCACCCCCATGTTTATAGCAGCACTATCAACAATAGTCAAAGTATGGAAAGAGCCCAAATGTCCATCGATGGATGAATGGATAAAGAAGTGGTATATCTATACAATGGAGTATTACTTGGCAATCAAAAAGAATGAAATGCTGCCATTTGCAACTATGTGGATGTAACTGGAGGGTATTATGCTAAGTGAAATTAGTCAGAGAAAGACAAAAATCATATGACTTCACTCATATGAGGACTTTAAGAGACAAAACAGATGAACATAAGGGAAGGGAAACAAAAATAATATAAAAATTACATTATTATAATAATAGGGAGGGGGACAAAACAAAAGAGACTCATAAATATGGAGAACAAACTGAGGGTTGCTGGAGGGGTTGTGGGAGGGGGGATGGGCTAAATGGGTAAGGGGCATTAAGGAATCTACTCCTGAAATCATTGCTTCACTATATACTAAGTAATTTGTATGTAAATTTTAAAAAATAAAAAATAAAGTTAAATTAAAAAAAAGAAAAAAAAGAAATTGTGGTTTATATACACAATGAAATACTACTTGGCAATGAGAAAGAATGAAATATGGCCTTTTGTAGCAACATGGATGGAACTGGAGAGTGTTATGCTAAGTGAAATAAGTCATACAGAGAAAGACAGATACCATATGGTTTCACTCTTATGTGGATCCTGAGAAACTTAACAGAAGACCATGGGGGGAGGGGAAGGTAAAAAAAAGTTAGAGAGGGAGGGAGCCAAACCATAAGAGACTCTTAAAAAGTGAGAATAAACTAAGGGTTGATGGTGGGGTGGAGGGAGGGGAAAGTGGGTGATGGGCATTGAGGAGGGCACCTTTTGGGATGAGCACTGGGTGTTGTATGGAAACCAATTTGATGATAAATTTCATATTTAAAAAAAACACTCAGGAAGAGGTAAAAGGATAAGCTGCTGGCCACTGGGTACTGCTGGCTACCATGCATAGCAGGAGCCAGGTGTCTGAGAAGTCAGACTAGGAAGCAAAATTCTTTTCTACTGCAATGTCTCTCAAGCACTCTCTACTGACAAAGCATAACATGGTACCATCTGGCAAAGCAAAACTATTTAAGGGGCTTATATCCATTTTTTTCAGGACAGTCAACAAAGAATATGTAACTGCAAAGCAATCAATTGATAACTGACAGAGCCTCCAAGACAAGAAAACCAGTTATTCTTGTTGAGTGTGGTTCCGAGAAAATTCAGTGTTTTAGTACTTATCTTCAACAAAGTGTATGGTTTGTTGTAAATTCCTCCAAGGACACAAAAGGGTGGTGAAAGGGTTGTGGAACTTTCCAGATCCAGAGATCTACTATGGAGAGTGTCAGCTGACAATATGTGCCACATTTGGATCAGTACAGAGCAAGAGAAGCTATACTGAGATGTGCTATATCCACTTCCACCTTCCGAAGACAACTTGTTGTCCATAAGATGTTATATTCCTGCTTAATTTGGGAATATAAGCAAAGCTGACTCTATGTGTATGTTGTAGTATTCTCTACCAAGCTGTGTCCTACCTGAAATGCTACAGAACTCCATGGAATGTTATGCAACCATTAAACTTGTTATTAAAAAGATTTTGTGGTAAAATGGAAAAACGCTTATGTTATAATTCAAGTGAAAAATGTAGGGTGCAATACTTGAAATAATATTTGTAATATTTAAAACAATGAAAACTGCATAAGAAAGTAAGGAAGGGAAAAAAAATACCACATAAATCAGTTGCTGTCTCTAGGTAGAATCAGAGTAATTTTTTTCCTTTTCCTATTATTTTTCTGTATTTTACCAATGTTGCTATAGGGAGTGTGTACTAGTTATAACTCTGGGGCAAAACAACTTATCTAACAATAACAACAACAAATATATATGTGTATGTGTCCTGACGTCTTAAACCGAGTGAAGGTTTGGGATCCAGAATTTGACAAATAGAGTATCTGAATCAGTTCTCTATAGTTTACCCAAAGTAAGGCGACAGGGATCCATAACAGTTTGACCAATAGGTTACATGGATTGTCTACCCTGAATGAGCTAGAAAATGACAATATATTACAAAACAAAATGAATTCCATATCCTGAACCATAAGAGTTACTGAGACCTATACATATATCTGAGTAGGATATGGGGAAGAAACAAATATAAAGAATTAACCAGGCAAAGATTGAAATTCAGCCATGTCTAAGCAAAACCAGCAGAATTTGAAATGTCAGCAACTTTCTTATTTAAGAACTACACAGGCTGATAAGAGCAGGGGAAGAAGGATCCTGAGCTTACCTCCTCCCACAGACACATCAAAACAACAACTACATATAATGCAACTCACTCTGAAAACGACCTGAAGACTTGGCAGAACAGATCTTCCACAGATAGAAATAAAGAGGAAGCCACATTGAGAACAGTAGGAGGAGCAGAGATGTGGTAGGGAACTAAATCTCTAGCGTGGCAACACACAAGTGGGAGTGATACACAGGCAGGAAGGTCCTCCCTGAGGAGCAAGGGAACCAAGCCCCACGTTGGGACTCCTGGCCTTGGGAACCTGCACTGGGAAGATGATTCCCCCCAAAAGATGTTTGGCTTTGAAAATTAGTGGGGCTTAATTCCAGCAGGACTTATTTAGAGCCAGAGGGCTATAGGAAACCATAATTCCACTCTTAAAGGACCAGTACCCTATATCACATGGTCAAAAACCCAACATAACAAGGGCAGCATTTTGAAAAGTGTTTGAGTTGTGAAAAAAGTTCACTGACTAATTTTAGGGTGTGTGCCAGAGGGGCAGGGATCAGTAGGAGACTTTACTGGGAACAGAAGTACTGGGTACCATTTTTCTCACCTCTCTTCAGCCTTGCTGGCCAGACTTTTGAAGGAGCCAGTTCTGACACACTCCATCTACCTTGCTAGTAGCTCATCCTGCTCTAGCATTTCCCTGTGAACTACCCCAGCAGAAACCTGCTCCCAATCTACCACACATGGCAGACAGCCTCAGTTGTCACCAGTCTTCCACCAAAGTGACTATTGCTCTCCCACACCCAGCTGGCAGCCCCAGCCAGGACCAACACCCCTGCAAAGCAACTTCTGTCCCAGAGAGGGAAGGGTACTCTGCCACCAGCACAACAGCAAAACTTGCACTGGGCCTCTCAGCCAGTGGTACTAGGGGCTAACCCCACTCACCAGCACACCTGCAGCAGCTACAGCTGGGCCTCTCAGCCAGCCACACCAGGGGCCAGTCCTGCCTACCCGTGTGCCTGTAGTAATCATAGCGAGTCATTGCAGACAGCTTTACTAAGGACCTGCACTGCCCACCATTGCATCCACAGCAGTCACAGCCAAGCCACAATGGGAGGGCATACAGCCCACACAGGGGATACCCTGGAGCATTTGGTTCTGGTGACTGGTATGGATCATGCTACTGGGCCCCCTAGGACACCTTCTAAATAAGACTACAGCTTTAAAGTCCAGTAGATATAGCTGACCTACCTAATACATAGAAACAGAAAGTCAGACAAAACGGGGAGACAGAGAAATGTGCTTCAAATGAAAGAATAAGACAAAATCCTAGAAAAAGAACTAAATAAAACAGCTAAACAATCTTCCTGATAAAGAGTTCAAAGTAATGGTCATACAGGTGCTTGCTGGACTTGAGAGAAGAGTGGATATATTTAATAAGGACTTCACCAAAGAGATAGAAAATATAAAAAAAGAACCAATCAGCGTTGAAAAATATAATAACTAAAGTGAAAAATATACTAGAGGGATTCAATAGCAGATTAGAGGATGGATCAGTGATTTGGAAGACAGAGTAATAGAAAGCACCCAAGCTGAAAGCAAAAAGAAAAATGAATTTTAAAAAAAAATGAGGATACAGGGGCACCTGGGTGACTCAGTCAGTTAAGAATCTGACTTCAGCTCAGGTCATGATCTCATGGTTTGTGAGTTCAGGCCCCACATCATGCTCCACACTCACAGTACAGAGCTTGCTTGGGAGTCTCTCCCTCCTTCTCTCCCTCTCTTCCTTTCTCTCTCTCCCTCTCTGCCCCATTGCCACTAGCGTGCATGCATGTGTCACACCCTCTCTCCCTCAAAATAAATAAACTTGTTTTAAAAAATGAGGATACATTGGGGCACCTGGGTGGCTCAGTTGGTTAAGTGTCAGATTCTTGATTTCTGCTCAGGTCATGATCTCATGGTTCATGAGTTCAAGCCCCACATTGGGCTCTGTGCTGATAGCATGGAGCTTGCTTGGGATTCTCTCTCACTCCCTCTTTCACTGCCCATTCCCTGCTTGCTCACTCTCTTGCTCTCTCTCTCTCTCTCTCTCAAAATAAATAAATAAACTTAAAAAAAATAAGGATACATTAAGGAACCTCTAGGACAACATACAGTGTAGTAGCATCCTCATTATAAAGGTCTCAGAAGGAGAAGAGAGAAAGGGGGGCAGAACTTATTTTAAGAAAGAATAGCTGAAAACTTCCCTAACCTGGGGAAGGAAACAGACATCCAGGTCCAGGAAGCACAGAGAGCCCCAAACAAGATGAACCTACTAGGTCCACACCAAGATACATAATGATTAAAATTGCAAAAATTAGAGAGAATCTTAAAAGCAACAAGAGAAAATCAAATAGCCTGTACAAGGGAAAACCTGTAAGGCAATTAGCTAATATTTTAGCAAAAAAACTGCATGTCAGAAAGGGAGTGATATGATATATTCAAAATTCTTAAAAGAAAAAATCTACACCCAAGAATACCCTAACTGGCAAAGTTATTCAGAATTGAAGACAAATGGAAGTTTAAAAAGTTCATCACCCACTAAACTGGCCTTACATAAAGGACTTCTTTAAGCAAAAGAGAAATGGCCATAACTGGAAGAAAATTATGAAAGGGGAAAATTTTCACTGGTAAAAGCAAACATATGGTAAATGTAGATCAATCACTTATAAAGCTAGTCTGAAGGTTAAATAAAAAAGTAGTAAAATCAATTATATCTACAATTAGTTAAAAATACACAAAATTAAAAGATGTAAAATATGACATCACATACATAAGACATGGACAAGGGGAGTAAACAAGTAGTGCTTTTAGAATGTGTTCATACTTAAGTGATCATCAACTTAATATAAAATGCCATATACATAGTATGTATATATATACCTTGTGGTAACCACAAACCAAAAACCACACACACAAAAAGAAAGAAATCCAAGCATAATGCTAAAGAAAATCATCAAATCACAAGGGAAGAGAGAAAGAAAAAAAGAAAGGAGTAGAGAGGAACTAAAAAAAATCCAAAAAAAAACCAAAAAAATAACAATGAACAAAATGGCAACAAATACATACCTGTCAATAATGACTTTAAATGCATATGGACTAAATGCTCTAATCAAAAGACACAGGGTGACTAAATGGATTAAAAAACAAGAGTGTCTATATACACCTATAGGAAACTCACTTCAGACTTAAAGACATATACAGACTGAAAGTGCAGGGATGGAAAAAGATACTCCATGAAAACAGAAGCAAAAAAACACCTAGGATAGGAATAGTTGTATCAGACAAAATAGACTTTAAAACAAAGACTTTAACAAAAAACAAGGAAGAGCATTACATAGTGAGAAAGATATCAGTCCAACAAAAGGATATAACAATTATAAATATCTATGTATCTAACATATGAATATTTAAATATATAAAGCAAATATTAATAGACATGAAGAGAAAACTGGCAGTAATATAATAATAGTAGGGGACCTTAACAACCCCTTTACAGCAGCGGAGACATCATTACAGGAAATCAACAAAGAAATAGTAGCTTTGAATGATACATTGGACCAGATGGACTAAAAAGATATATATAGAACATTCCACCCCAAAACAGCAGAACACACTGTAATTCCAAGTGCACATGGAACATTCTCCAGGATAGATGACATGGGAGGCCACAAAATCAGTTTCAATAAATTTAAGTAGATTAAAATTATATCAAGCATTTTTTTCCAACCATGATGGTATGAAACTAGAAATCCATTTCAAGAAAAAAAATGGAACACATACAAATATGTGAAGGCTAAACAACATGCTACTAAAAAACAATGGGTCAATGGATAAATCAAAGAGGAAATTTTTAAAAAATACCTGGAGACCAAAGAAAATGGAAACACAATGGTTCAAAATCTTTGGGATGCAGCAAAGCAGTTCTAAAAGGGAAGTTCATAGTGATATAGGTCTGCTTCAAGAAATGAGAAAAATCTCAAATAAATAATCTAACCTTACACGTAAAGGTACCCAAAAAAGGAGAACAAAGCCCAAGATTAGTAGAAGGAAGGAAATACTAAAGAGCAGAGTGAACATAAGTGAAATAGAAATGGAAGGAAGGAAGGAAGGAAGGAAGGAAGTCAGGCAGGCAAGCAGGAAAGAGGGAAGGAAACAAGTTAGGACACAACCAATGAAACTAAGAAACGGTTCCTTAAAAATAAAACCGATGGGGTGTCTGAGTGGCTCAGTTGATTGAGTGTCCAACTTTGGCTCAGGTCATGATCTTACACTCCATGAGTTTGAGCCCCATGTCGGACTCTGTGCTGACAGCTGAGAGCCTGACAGATTCTGTGTCTCCATCTCTCTCTGGCCCTCCCTCACTTATGCTCTTTCTCTGTCTCTCTCAAAAATAAACATTAAAAAAAATAAAGCTGATAAGCCTTTAGCTAAACTCATCAAGAAAAAAAAGAGAAGACTCAAATAAATAAAATCAGAAATGAAAGCAGAGAAGTAACAACTAAAACACATAAATACAAAGGATTATAAGAGACTACATTGAAAAACTATATGCCAACAACTTGGACAACCTATAAGAAATGAATGAATTCCTAGAAACATACAATCTTTCAAAACTGAATCAGGAAGACACAGAAAACCTGTACAAATGGATTACTAGTGACAAAATTGAATTCATAATAAAAAAATTCCCAAAAAACAAAAGTTCAATTACCCTGATGCCAAAAACACACAAAGAGACCACAAAAAAAAATTCTAGACCTATATCCCTTATGAACATAAATGCAAAAATCTTCAACAAAATCTAAGTAAACCAAATTCAATAGTACATTAAATGGATCATTCACCACTATCAATGGAATTTACTCAAGACATGCAAGTGTGGTTCAATATCCACAAGTCAATCAACATAATACACCACATTAACAAAATAAAAAATAAAAAATCATATGATCTCAATAGATACAGAAAAGACATTTGACAAAATTCAACATCTGTTCATGATTAAAAACTTTCAGCAAAGTGGGGTTGGAGGGAACATATCTCAACATAATAGAAGCTATAATATGACAAACACACAGCTAACATGATACTCAATGGTGAAAAGCTGAAAGCTTTTTCTCTAAGATCAGGAATAAGACAAGGATGGTCACTCTCACCACTTTTATTAAACAAACTATTGGAAATCCTAGCTGCAGTAGTAATCAGACAAGAAAAAGAAATAAAAGGCATTGAAATTGGTAAGAAGTAAAACTGCCACTATTGGCAGATGACATCATATTGTATAGAGAAAACCCTAACACTGTTAGAATAAATTAACTCAGTAAAGTTGCCGAACACAAAACTAATATACAGAAATCTTTTGAGTTTCTAAACACTAAAACAAACTAACAGAAAGAGAAATTAGGAAAATAATCTTATTTACAATTGTAGCAAAAAGAACAAAATGTCGAGGCTTCTGGGAAGATGGCAGCGTAGGAGGACACTGGGCTCACCATGTCCTGCGTATCACTTAGATTCCACCCACACCTACCTAAATAACCCAGAAAATCACCAGAAGACTAGCAGAACGGATTCTCTGGAGCCAAGCATAGACAAGAGGTCCACGGAAGGGCGGAGAGGCGGAGTGCGCTACACGGACTGGCGGGAGGGAGCCGAGGTGGAGGGGCAGCCCGCCGGCAAAGCAGAGCCCCCGAGTCTGGCTTGCAAAAACGGAGGGGCCGGATGGAGTGTGTTCTGACAGCAAGCGGGACTTAACATCTGGAAGGTTATAAGTTAACAGATCTGCTCGGACAATGGGAGGGCTGGAGAACAACAGGAGGGAGAGTTGTTGAGCCCCGGACAACAGAGCACAGCTTGGCGGGGAACAAAGGCACTCACCAGCGCCATCTCCCTCGCCCATCCCCCAGCCAAAATCCCAAAGGGAACCAGTTCCTGTCAGGGAACTTGCTTGCACCATGCAAACACCCGACACTGTGCTTCTGCGGACCCATCCCTCCGGCGGGTCTGACTCCCTCCCAGTGCCACAGGGCCCCTCCCGAAGCAGATCACAGAAGGATAAGCGAGCTGAGCCTACCCCTCCCGCCCCTGTGCACCTTGCCCATCCATCCAAGCTAATATGCCAGATCCCCAGCACCACAAGCCTGGCAGTGTGCAAGTAGCCCAGACGGGCCATGCCACCCCACAGTGAATCCCACCCCTAGGAAAGGGGAAGAGAAGGTACACACCAGTCTGACTGTGGTCCCAGAGGTGGCCTGGGGGCAAACATCAGGTCTGACTGCGGCCCCACCCACCAACGCAAGTTATTCAAGACAGCACAGGGGAAGTGCCTTGCAGTTCCGCACCACTCCAGGGACTATCCAAAATGACGAAACGGAAGAATTCCCCTCAAAAAAACCTCCAGGAAATAACGACAGCTACCAAACTGATCAAAAACAATTTAAACAATATAACAGAAAGTGAATTTAGAATAATAGTCATAAAATTAATCTCTGGGCTTGAAAACAGTATAGAGGACAGCAGAGAATCTATTGCTACAGAGATCAAGGGAATAAGGAACAGCCAGGAGGAGCTAAAAAATGCTATTAATGAGCTGCAAAATAAAATGGAGAAGACCACACCTTGGATTGAGGAGGCAGAGGACAGAACAGGTGAACTAGAAGATAAAATTATGGAAAAAGGAGAAGCTGAGAAAAAGAGATTTAAAAAAATCAAGGAGTATGAGGGGGAAATTAGAGAACTAAGTGATGTACTAAGGAGAAATAATCTGTGCATAATTGGTATTCCAGAGGAAGAAGAGAGAGGGAAAGGTGCTGAAGGTGTACTTGAAGAAATCATAGCTGAGAACTTCCCTAATCTGGGGAAGGAAAAAGGCATTGAAATCCAAGAGACACAGAGAACTCCCTTCAGACGTAACATGAATCGATCTTCTGCATGACATATCATAGTGAATATGATATGGATAGAGCAGCTAGGGATAAACGTGCTCTAACATATAAAGGGAGACCGATAAGACTAGTGACGGATCTCTCTACTGAAAGTTGGCAGGCCAGAAAGGAATGGCAGGAAATCTTCAATGTGATGAACAGAAAAATGCAGGCGAGAATCCTCTATCCAGCAAATCTGTCATTAAGAATAGAAAGAAAGATAAAGGTCTTCCCAAACAAACAAAAACTGAAGGAATTCATCACCACTAAACCAGCCCTACAAGAGATCCTAAGGGGGATCCTGTGAGACAAAGTACCAGAGACATCACTATAAGCATGAAACCTACAGACATCACAATGACTCCAAACCCATATCTTTCTATAATAACACTGAATGTAAATGGACTAAATGCACCAACCAAAAGACATAGGGTATCAGAATGGATAAAAAAACAAGACCCATCTATTTGCTGTCTACAAGATCTCATTTTAGACCTGAGGACACTTTCAATCTGAAAGTTGAAGGGGATGGAGAACTATTTATCATGCTACTGGAAGTCAAAAGAAAGCTGGAGTAGCCATACTTATTTCAGACAAACTAGACTTTAAATTAAAGGCTGTAACAAGAGATGAAGAAGGGCATTATATAATAATTACAGGGTCTATCCATCAAGAAGAACTAAAAATTATAAATGTCTATGCACTGAATATGGGAGCCCCCAAATATATAAAAGAATTAATCACAAACATAAGCAACTTTATTGATAAGAATGTGGTAATTGCAGGGGACTTTAATACCCACTTACAACAATGGATAGATCATTTAGACACATGGTCAATAAAGAAACAAGGGCCCTGAATGACACATTGGATCAGATGGACTTGACAGATATATTTAGAACTCTGCACCCCAAAGCAATAGAATATACTTTCTTCTCAAGTGCACATAGAACATTCTCCAAGATAGATTACATACTGGGTCACAAAACAGCCCTTCATAAGTATACAAGAATTGAGATCATACCATGCATACTTCTGGACCACAATGCTATGAAACTTGAAATCAACCACAGGAAAAAGTCTGGAAAACCTCCAAAACCATGGAGGTTAAAGAACACCCTACTAAAGAATGAATGGCTCAACCAGGCAATTAGAGAAGAAATTTAAAAATATATGGAAACAAACGAAAATGAAAATACAACAATCCAAATGCTTTGGGATGCAGCAAAGGCAGTCCTGAGAGGAAAATACATTGCAATCCAGGCCTATCTCCAGAAACAAGAAAAATCCCAAATACAAAATCTAACAGCACACCTAAAGGAAATAGAAGCAGAGCAGCAAAGACACCCCAAACCCAGCAGAAGAAGAGAAATAATAAAGATCAGAGCAGAAATAAATAATATAGAATCTAAAAAACTGTAGAGCAGATCAATGAAACCAAGAGTTGGTTTTTTCAAAAAATAAACAAAATTGATAAACCTCTAGCCGTGCTTCTCAAAAAGAAAAGGGAGATGACCCAAATAGACAAAATCATGAATGAAAATGGAATTATTACAACCAATCCCTCAGAAATACAAGCAATTATCAGGGAATGCTATGAAAAATTATATGCCAAAAAACTGGACAACCTGGAAGAAATGGACAAATTCCTAAACACCCACACACTTCCAAAACTCAAACAGGAGGAAATAGAAAGCTTGAACAGACCCATAACCAGCGAAGAAATTGAATCGGTTATCAAAAATCTCCCAACAAATAGAGTCCAGGACCAGATGGCTTCCCAGGGGAGTTCTACCAGACGTTTAAAGCAGAGATAATACCTATCCTTCTCAAGCTATTCCAAAAAATAGAAAGGGAAGGAAAACTTCCAGACTCATTCTATGAAGCCAGTATTACTTTGATTCCTAAAGCAGACAGAGACCCAGTAAAAAAAGGGAACTACAGGCCAATATCCCTGATGAATATGAATGCAAAAATTCTCAATAAGATACTAGCAAATCGAATTCAACAGCATATAAAAAGAATTATTCACCATGATCAAGTGGGATTCATTCCTGGGATGCAGGGCTGGTTCAATATTCGCAAATCAATCAACGTGATACATCATATTAATAAAAGATAAGAACCACATGATCCTGTCAATCGATGCAGAAAAATCATTTGACAAAATTCAGCATCCTTTCTTAATAAAAACCCTCGAGAAAGTCAGGATAGAAGGAACATACTTAAACATCATAAAAACCATTTATGAAAAGCCCACAGCTAATATCATCCTCAATGGGGAAAAACTGAGAGCTTTCCCCCTGAGATCAGGAACACGACAGGGATGTCCACTCTCACCGCTGTGGTTTAACAGTGTTGGAAGTGCTAGCATCAGCAATCAGACAACAAAAGGAAATCAAAGGTATCAAAATTGGCAAAGATGAAGTCAAGCTTTCACTTTTTGCAGATGACATGATATTATACATGGAAAATCCGATACTCCACCAAAAGTCTGCTAGAACTGATACATGAATTCAGCAAAGTTGCAGGATACAAATCAATGTGCAGAAATCAGTTGCATTCTTATACACTAATAACGAAGCAACAGAAAGACAAATCAAGAAACTGATCCCATTCACAATTGCACCAAGAAGCATAAGATACCTAGGAATAAATCTAACCAAAGATGTAAAAGATCTGTATGCTGAAAACTATAGAAAGCTTATGAAGGAAATTGAAGAAGATATAAGGAAATGGAAAAACATTCTGTGCTCATGGGTTGGAAGAATAAATATTGTTAAAATGTCAATACTACCCAAAGCTATCTACACATTCAATGCAATCTCAATCAAAATTGCACCAGCATTCTTCTTGAAGCTAGAACAAATAATCCTAAAATTTGTACGGAACCACAAAAGACCCCGAATAGCCAAAGTAATTTTGAAGAAGAAGACCAGAGAAGGAGGCATCACAATCTCAGACTTTAGCCTCTACTACAAAGCTGTAATCATCAAGACAGCATGGTACTGGCACAAAAACAAACACATAGACCAATGGAATAGAATAGAAACCCCAGAACTAGACCCACAAAAGTATGGCCAACTAATCTTTGACAAAGCAGGAAAGAATATCCAATGGAAAAAAGACAGTCTCCTTAACAAATGGTGCTGGGATAACTGGACAGCAACATGCAGGATGAAACTAGACCACTTTCTTACACCATTCACAAAAATAAACTCAAAATGGATAAAGGACCTGAATGTGAGACAGGAAATCATCAAAACCCTAGAGGAGAAAGCAGGAAAAGACCTCTCTGACCTCAGCCGCAGCAATTTCTTACTTGACACATCCCCAAAGGCAAGGGAATTAAAAGCAAAAATGAACTATTGGGACCTCATGAAGATAAAAAGCTTTTGCACAGCAAAGGAAACAACCAACAAAACTAAAAGGCAACCAACGGAATGGGAAAAGATATTTGCAAATGACATATCGGACAAAGGGCTAGTATCCAAAATCTATAAAGAGCTCACCAAACTCCACACCCAAAAATACAAATAATCCAGTGAAGAAATGGGCAGAAAACATGAATAGGCACGTCTCTAAAGAAGACATCCAGATGGTCAACAGGCACATGAAAAGATGCTCAACATCACTCGTCATCAGGGAAATACAAATCAAAACCACACTGAGATATCACCTCACGCCAGTCAGAGTGGCTAAAATGAACAAATCAGGAGAATATAGATGCTGGAGAGGATGTGGAGAAACGGGAACCCTCTTGCACCATTGGTGGGAATGCAAACTGGTGCAGCCACTCTGGAAAACAGTGTGCACATTCCTCAAAAAATTAAAAATAGACCTACCCTATGACCCAGCAATAGCACTACTAGGAATTTACCCAAGGGATACAGGAGTACTGATGCATAGGGGCACTTGTACCCCAATGTTTATAGCAGCACTCTCAACAATAGCCAAATTGTGGAAAAAGCCTAAATGTCAATCAACTGATGAATGGTAAAGAAATTTTGGTTTACATACACAATGGAGTACTACGTGGCAATGAGAAAGAATGAAATATGGCCCTTTGTAGCAACATGGATGGAACTGGAGTGTTATGCTAAGTGAAATAAGCCATACAGAGAAAGAGAGATACCGTATGTTTTCACTCTGATGTGGATCCTGAGAAACTTAACAGAAACCCATGGGGGAGGGGAAGGAAAAGAAAAAGAGGTTAGCATGGGAGAGAGAACCAAAGCATAAGAGACTCTTAAAAACTGAGAACAAATTGAGGGCTGATGGGGGTGGGAGGGAGGGGAGGGTAGGTGATGGGCATTGAAGAGGGCATCTTTTGGGATGAGCACTGGGTGTTGTATGGAAACTAATTTGACATAAATTTCCTATATTAAAAAAAAAGAACAAAATGTCTAGGAATAATTTAACCTTGAAAGTAAAAGGTCTATACTCTGAAAAATATAAGACATTGATGAAGGAAATTAAAGATGACACAAACAAATGGAAAGTTATATCATGCTCATGTATTAATATTGTTAAAATGTTCATATTACCCAGAGAAATTTAGAGAGTCAATGTAATCTCTATCAAAATACCAATAGTGTTTTTCACAGAAGTAGAACAAATAATCCTAAAATTTGTATGAAACCGCAAAAGACCTTAAATAGGCAAAACAATTTTCAGAGAGAAAAACAAAACTGAAGGTATTCAATTCCAGAATTCAAGCAATAATACAAAATTATAGCTATCAAAAAAGTAAGGTACTGGCACAAAAATTGACACACAGATTAATGGAACAAAATGTGAGCCAGAAATAAATCCACAGTGATATGATCAATTGATCTATGACAAAGAAGACAAGAACATGCAATAAAACGAAACTGGACCACTTTCTTACACATACACAAAAATAAAAGTCAAAATGGATTAAAGAACCTAAATGTAATACCTGAAACCATAAAAATCCTAAAGGAAAAAAACACAAGCAGTAATCTCTTGGACATTGGCCGTAGCAATATTTTTCTGAATACATCTCCTCAGGCAAAGGAAAGAAAAGCAAAAATAAGCTATTGGGGCCACACCAAACTAAAAAGCTTTTGCACAGCAAAAGAAATCATCAACAAAATGAAAAGGCAACCTACTGAACTGGCGAATATTGCCTGCAAATGATATATCCAATAAGGGATTAATATCCAAAATACATAAAGAACTCATACAATTTAACACCAAAAACCCCACAAAAAACAAAAACCACCCAATTAAATATGGACAGAGGACCAGAACAGACATTTTTCCAAAGACATACAGATGGCCAACAGACACCTGAAATGATGTTCAACATCACAAGTTATCAGGAAAATACAAATCAAATAATTCCTCATAATAGAATAGTTTCAAAAAGACAAGAAATACTAAGTGTTAATGAAAATTTTGAGAAAAGGAAACCCTTATGCATTACATTGGTGGGAATGTAAATTGGTTCCACTACTGTGGAAAACAGTATGGAGTTACCTCAAAAAATTAAAAATAGAAATACCATAGGAGTAATTCCACTTCTGGGTATTTACCTGAAGATAACAAAAATACTAATTCAAAAACATATATATACACTCCTATGTCTACTGCAGCATTATTAAAATAGCCAGGATATGGTAGCAATTTAGGTGTTCATTGATAGATGAATGGATAAGGAAGATGTCCTCTCTCTCTCTCTCTCTCTCTCTCTCTACACACACACACACACACACACACACACACACACCTGCATACATATACATACATACATACAATGGAATATTACTTAGCCATAAAAAAGAAATCTTTGCCATTCACAGCAACATAGATGAACCTAGAGGATATTATAAGTGAAATAAATCAGAGAAAGACAAATACAGAATCATTTCACGTTTATGTGGAATCTAAAACAACAAAACAAAACAAATGAACAAGACAGTAAACAGAAACAGACTCCAATACAGAGAATAAACTGGTGGTTGGGGAGGGATGGGCAAAATAGGTGAAGGGGATTAAGAGGTACAAACTTCTAGCTATAAAATAAATAATTCACAAGGACAAAAAGTAGAGCATAGGGAATATAGTCAATAATATGGTCAATAAAGTCAACTTTATATGGTGACAGATGGTAAATACACTTACTGTGGTAAGCACTTCATAAAGTACATAATTGTTGAATAACTATGTTGTATACTTAATACTAATATAATGTTGTATTTCAAATATACTTTAATTAAAAATTTTAAAAAATTTTAAAGAACCAGAAAAGCCAATATCCTTATAGTTTGTTTATTTCTTTCTTTCTTTCTTTCTTTCTTTCTTTCTTTCTTTATTTATTTATTTATTTCTAAATTTACATTCAATTTAGTTAGCATATAGTGCAATACTGATTTCAGGAGTAGATTCCAGTGATTAATATGCTTACAGTTCTAACAGCAATTTGGAGGAATATCCTAAACACTGAACTTTTGGTGTAGGCCCTTATTTAACCCAGGAAATTTTTATTTAAATGTCCCAATACAAAGCAGTAATTACTCCCAATCCATGGTTCCTGCTAAATATTAAGATCTCTGCAATTTTAAACTCTAGGACACCCTCATAATTCTCCTGCAGAAAACTGGCAGCCACATCTCCCTTCAATCCCATAATAACTTGTAAGAAGAAGAAATAATTGGATAAGAGGGAAGAAATTCAAATAGCAAATAATAAGGATTATAAAATGATGGAAATGAGCATTGGATTGTTCATTATCTGTAGGTGCCCCTGCCCAGCCTGTCACTGGGAACAGAAGATCTGAACAGACCATCCAAATGAAACCTACGAGGAGGTAGTGGATGACTCCATGACACCTAAGGGTCCCTCCCAGTTTTGGGACTCTGTTATTTGGCATTATGCAAAGAACATGTTAAAAAAAAAATCACTCAGGAGCACCTGGGTGGCTCAGTTGGTTGAGCATCGGACTTTGGCTCAGGTCATGATCTCCAGGTTTGTGGGTTCATGCCCTGCATTGGGCTCTGTGCTAATAGCTCAGAGCCTGGAGTCTGCTTCGGATTCTGTGTCTCCCTCTCTCTCTGCCCGTCCCCACTTGTGCTCTGTCTCTCTGTCTCTCAAAAATGAATAAATGTAAAAACAAAAAAAAAATCACTCAGCCTACAACGTAATGAAAAGATGAAGAGAGAAGGTGAGGCTGTGAATGAAAAGGAATATTAACGAGAGTGATCCCAGATTGCCAAGGACTTTCTCCGTTTTAACACTAGAAGTTTCACATCCCCAGAAACCCCTCAATCATGGGCAAACCAGAATGGATGGTCACCTACTACTTGGATCTGACACAGATTACCCTCTCTGAGCCTCCATGCAAACAAAAAGCTTTAATTAAGTAAGTCTCATGAATACCTTGACTGGAAGATAACGAATGACCTCCTTTCAACAAATGACACTGATTTTCTGTCCTTTCCACCCAGCTCTGTTTAAGCATATTCCCACTATCATCTACACAAGGGTTTGACTCTAGGGGTCCTTCCAATTGGAGATTAGGATAAATCTTGGGTCCTGCTGGAAATGTTCTTCCCTTTACTAACTATAAAATGACAAGCTTTCCAGGAGAGCAGACCCCTCTTTGGTGGGTTCTCTGACTATATAAGAAATGTATTCCTGTAGTCCTAATAAACTCAGGCCCACATAGTTCAGCTTTTGATTAGTTCTCCATTCAGAAAGCATAATTCAAAATCCCAAATTATTTAACCATTACTCCTATTTATTTGCTTCTTTTTTGAAGGCAATAAAGGATATCCAAATACATGATGTACATAACACCTTCCTCTTTTCCCTGCTTTCTCTCTTCTACTTCCTTCTGATGTTTTAATGTCTCTCTCTACCACCCTCTGTGATCCCCAGAAATCCTTCTCCATCCCCAGCTTCCCTTTTTCCTCTCTATTTCAGTGTATAAGCCTATCTCCTATAAAGTCAGAGCATTTTCATAAAGAGGTAGGAGGAGGGGAGAGATTGGGTTGGCAATTACAGAATTCTCTTTGGCAGGCTAGGAAAGATAAAAAGTTTGAGAACATTCCCATATCAATTATTCTTGTTCCACAGCACTCCCAACATTGGTAATTGTGACACACATACCAGAGCATGTTGGTGCTGAAAATGACCATAAAATTCATGAAGCAAATCCCCTAATTTTAGAAATGAAAAAACTAACAGAGACTTTAAATAATTTGTCCAAGGTCCCCAAGTGCCCCTTCTGTTGCTCTGTACTATATGCATTTAAATCCTGTGACGTGTGGTTATCAAAAGGAATAATAATTGTCAGTGCCCTCCAGGCAGACACCACCAGACACACACATGTAGTTGAATAAATTGGGAATATTGTATGCTGCAGCAAAGAACAACAGACACAGTGATGAACTGTGGGATGTCTTGTAAGAAAGTATAAAAAGGACTTATAGAATTTGGGCTTTGTTAGATGATATGGGGGAGGATTTAAGAAAGTGGGCTTTGAGGTGCCTAGGTGGCTCAGTCGGTTAAGCATCTGACTCTTGATTTCAGCTCAGGTTATGATCTCATGGTTCGTGGGATTGAACCCCACATCAGACCCTGGGCTGATGGTGTAGAGCCTCCTTGGGATTTTCTCCCTCCCTCTCTCTCTCTCTGCTCTCCTTCCCCATCCCTCCTCTCAAAAATAAATAAACTTAAAAAAAGAAAGCGGGTTTTGCTTTGGATTGGATGCTATCAAGAAGTGGGAGCACTTCTATGACTGAGCATTGTAATAAATCTTATCTACAAAGAAGGAAGACTAGAGCCAGGCTAAATCTGTAATTGTTAAAGAATCAGCAGTCCCTCATACCAGCCAAAAAAAAAAAAAAAAAGAAAGAAATGTTTGGTCATGTTTCTGGATTGGACAATGCCCATATTTTGTTTGTGTTCAAACATGGTTACATAGTAGTCTTTTTTTTTTCTTAATTCACGGTCACTTGTCTGTTGTTGATGTTTTGTGAAATTGTTTATGTTCAATAGTAGAACACCAAGACCTCTCTATGTCAGATCGGCTCCCAGACACTGGGGACTGCTTTTCTCTTTCTCATAATAATAAATCTACCATGTAATGAGCACTTTTAATATGCTAGCAAAGTTTTAATCTTCATCACCAACCTAGGAGGTAGGTACTATTATAATTGCAATTTTCATAGGAAGAAATGAAGGCTAGGGGCACCTGGGTGGTTAAGTGTCAAACTTCAGCTCAGGTCATGATCTCATGGTTCGAGTTTGAGCCTGCTTCAGATTCTGTGTCTCCCTCTCTATCTGCCCCTTCCTGCTCACATTCTGCCTCTGTCTCTCTCTGTCAAAAATAAATAAACATTAAAAAAAATTTTTTAAAAAAGGAAGAGGTGAAGTCTTAATGTGGTTGTTCATTTGCTCAAGGTCACACAGAGAGTAAATGGCAGAGCTGGGCCTCCAAACCAGGCAGTCTTTCTTCAGGGTCCATACTCTGAACTGCTCTATGGTACTGCCAAGTATAAACCGGAATACTGGGGGGAGAAGAGGCAGTTAATCCGTGGAGGTGTGGGACATTTTTGCAGTAAATACAAGGTGAAGAATAAAGTGTCAGGAATTACACTACTGGATCATGAGACACTCAAGATGAAAGAAGAGAAAATGTGGGAAAAACCAGACGTGACATTTTGACCATAAAACCTTCTTTGGGAATAATATAATAAAAGGAAAGCTGACTTATTGTTCCTTAACTGAAAAATGACTTTTATGATTTAGAATATTATTTTAAACCTTACTCTCTGTTTTCAGTATGAATTTAAATTGGCTGACAGAAGAAGGAAAATCAGCAGCAACTTCTCTGGCATAGTCAGTCAGAGCATCTCAGTGTAGTCAAATGGCAAAGCAAAATTGTTCAGGGCTTTGTGATGGAAGCTGCAGGCACCTGGCAGTACCAATGACTTAATCATAATGATTAGGGGAGAAATATGGTTATTAATAGCCTTACAAATGCATTCATTTTTCAGAATCACCTTATGGAGTGAAATGACAGAATGAAACTCAAATTAACAGACAAAGGCACCCATTCCACTGTTCCCACACACACCCCCAGCTCCTCCTGACTTCAGTGGGTGTTCTGGGCACAGAGAAAGAACAGGAAAAGAATATTGATCTATTTCTAGTATTTGAAAGGATTCTTCTCTCTGTAAATTTCAAGGCAGCCAAGATCCTAACATCACAGCAGCACTACATTCTGTCCTCACCTCAACAGATCCAAGTAATAGTACTGAAATACAATATACACTACTTGCTCAATCTGGAAAAAAAAAAAGAGTTCTTTCAGGTGTGAGGTGCTGGGGAGGTGGTTTGATAAAAAGAAAGAGAAATGGAAATGGAAAAGGCTGCTCTTCAGCTATATCATGTAATAAGTACAGACTAGTTATTACACATGCACTCTTTCAGGTATTATTCAAACAACTATTGTGCCTCTACTCTGAGACCAGCACTGTGTCAGGCTCTAGGAATGAGCAGTCAGTTAAGACTTGGCCGCTGTCCTTGGCCCCTGTCCCCTTCTAGTTAGATTGTGTCTCCCGTTTTTCTTTGCACCACACCTTGCATAGTGTTTCATAGATATTTCTGCCTGATGAAAATTACCGTGATGATACTGATGATGATGACAATGAAAAGCACAGTTGTCCACAAATATAAGTGGCAAATATGAAAAGGGCCTGTCCCAAAGAAACTTTTATCCATCCAAAAAGTATTTATTGAGCAACTATTTTTTAAGAATTTTGTTTGTTTATTTATTTATTTTGAGAAAGAGAGAGAGCATACATGTGTGAATACGGAAGGGGCAGAGAGAGAGAGAGAGAGAGAGAATCCAAGGCAGGCTCCACACTGCCAGCATGGAGCCTGACACACCGGGACTCAAACTCATGAACCATGAGATCATGACCTCAGCTGAAATCAAGAATCAGATGCTTAACCAACTGAACCACCCAGGCACCCCTGAGCAATTATCTTGTGGCTAAGATGTTGTCCTGGGCTCTGTGAGATGTTTGGAAAATGTTTCCACCCCTAGGAAGGCCTAGAGATCCTACAAGCTCACTCTTAAATGGGTAGAAATTCCTTGGACAGTCTGGTTTCTCCAGACTTCAGAAATTACTGATGGATAATTTGGCCTTACTGCCTTATTTTCCATCACACCTCTAAGCAGGATTGAAAATTGGCCCAGGAAAGTAGCATATGGGACAAATAACAACAAAGTTAAGTAAATTCTACTCTTTCTCTGGGCAATAATGCTAGGAAAAGCACTGTCCATTTCACATTTTCAAAGCCATGGATTCAAGACAAGTTTACTCCTGTGCCCACAGCAGGATAGCAGCATGTGAAAGCCACATGAGCTCATGCCCGCAACTTATCTCCAGCAGCACATGGCCTTAAGAAAGATGTATCAGTATGGGGTATCACCTGACTATACCATTAACTGAAGTGACTGGTTTCATTTCAAAGTGTTGAACATTGTCTGGGCACAGCATTATAGGGTTAAGTGACAGAAACATGGATAATTTCCCAGATATTGTCTAGGAGAAAATAGCAATCACTGGCTGTGGGATAGATTCTTTGCAGATGTATATAGCTGCCTCTCCTCCAATAAGAAGGACTATACTCTTGCTCATCTCCTTGCCCCTCCCTAGCTTCTCATAGCACCCTCTATCACTCCTCACCCCCTGCCACATCCTTGCAAAGACATCTGATTTTTTTGATTACCAGATAGTCCACCTTATGATAATTTTCCAGCACCATTAGCCAAACCCCAGATTCTACATCTGTTCCACTTTTCTCCATTCCAGATGAGCATTACATCTTCACATTTGCTATTATGATTCCTACTGAACCATAATGATGTGGATGGTTGAGGACAAAGATTCACTTATCAGCACAGGATATAGAAGGAGTGGTTCTGCATTAATTCAGGGGTGCTTAACCCCAATACTAAAGAAAAGCAGATGGATGTCTGCTGACTGGCATCGGAACCTCAAGAATCTCCTTACCAAGTTTCTTTTATCAGTCAAAAACAGCCAGCAAGGTAAGAAATGCACTTTTTTTTGCCTGGTCCTCTGTTAGGTGCTTAATATTATCTAATTATCTTCATATAATTCTGGCAAGTTTGGGATTATTATTCTCAATCAATACTACAAAACATTCCAGAGGCTAAAAGTAGGTAAAAGAACTTGCTGAAGGTCACCCAAATAGTCCCTTCAATATGCTTAAAGCCCAAGTCTGTCTGATACCACAGCTTTCACTACATCCCTTGATTATTCATTCTGAAAATGTATAAAAGGTGGTTTTGGAGAACAGAGACCCTCTCTCAGGATCACAGTCCATATAGTCAGCAAGTTATACTTACCTCCCCTATAAACCTGACACAGGAGCAAATGGGTTCTACCCCCTTAGATTATCTAAATACATTCGTGATTTTCATTAAGGCAAAACAGCAATTATGTACTTGAAATATTTATAAAATAAGTCAACTACTTTTGAGGGAAAATGTAAAAGCATTGCAATTAAACAGATCTGCACACACTGCAGGGTGTTTTTCTAACAAAAGGAGGAAGGAATAATGCTGCTAATAAAAACAATGATGATCTTGTTTAATGTTCTAATAACTCATTTAGCACTGTTCTGAGCGGAACTGTATATTAGTAATTTCAAATAAAGTCTTTGATGAAAGATTAAATATATCTTCTGCTCATTCTCCACTACAAAGCTACTGATTCAAGTGGGCTAATTTGTTCCCTTTCTTCTAGTAAAATGTTTTAAGTGATCTATAAATGTTTGTCTCCTTCTATTCACATTGTAAGAGGAACCAAGTGAATAATAATGAATAAGAATAAGGAGTTATACTGATGCATTGGAAAGTAACGGGTGCCCCAATATCACCACCACCACCACCACCACCACCACCACACACACACACACACACACACACACACACACACACACACACGCACACTTTGAGTTCCCATTTGGGCTTCTAATAAGAAACAGACAAATGTCAAAATAAATATTCATTCAGGAAACTACATTAAATAGGAACTAACCTAAAACAATTTCCTGCTCATCTTTGAAAAAATTATCATGTTAGTTAATACAGTAGGGTTTTGTTTTGTTTCCAGAAAGGAAGGAATCTACAAGTATACAATATAATATATATTTAGCTCTTCCAGCATAAATAAAGATTGACCAATTAAATTCTAACTTGATAATTTTCTCTTTGATGTTTAAAACTTAATATACTGTATCTGTAATGCTTCTAAGCTAGTGTGGGAAACACAAACCAATCCATTTTAGTCTCTTTGGTGATGTAGGACACATAGTGATAAATCAAAATAGCATGCTATGAAATGTTTCACATAAATGAATAAAGTTATACTTAGCCAACATATCAGATTGGTCACTTACAACAACTCCTGTTTAAAGGACGACATTGTATATGGAGATGTTTGGCTGCAGAGTTGTGCTGAAATTCTCTAATATAAAGTGGCCATAGCACTCATCATACTTTCTATAACTCTCTGCCTCTGAAGCTCCTATAGATGAACTGAAGGAAGAGATAACACTTGACCCTTCTTGTCTCAATCGCTACTATTAGACATTCATAAATATCTGTTGAATGGAATAAAATGAATTCATCTATAAACATTTTGTCTGAAGTAATTTCTACACTGGTAAGCCTATTTCTAATGTATTCTTCAGCACATATGACCTGATAAACTTCCTAATTTTAATGTTTATTTATTTTTGAGGGGGGGGAGGGGCAGAGAGAGGGAGACACAGAATCTGAAGCAGGCTCCAGGCTCTGAGTTCTCAGCACAGAGCCCGACACAGGGCTCAAACTTACAAACCGTGAGAATATGACCTGAGCTCAAGTCAGACACTTAACCAAATGAGCCACCCAGGTGCCCCTAAAAAACTTCCTAATTTTGAAAAAAAAGTCAAGTCTTGTGCCTGGAATGCACAAAGTCAATCACAACCTAAACATGTTGATTGAGCCCTACCTCCCCAAATAAGTATCAAGGCAAATCACATTTTCTCTATGGAAAAGATTTAAGCCTGTGACAACCAAGCCTCAGGGTTCTGCCCAAGCCCATTTCAGTCCAAGGACACAAAATTCCCAAGGATGAAAACTACAAAGAAGAGAAGCACAATGATACCAAGTATTCTACTTGCTCGAAATTGAGGTGAAATGAAAACCTGAACTCCTCAAAGAGAGGTAAATCCATTTGAAGGTGCAATGTTACCAGCAGAGGAGATGTTCAGAAAGTCTGCACAGAAGAGCCATCTCTCTTATTGGATAACCAAACCAAATAAAGATTCCAGCCCTTTAGAACAAAAAAGGGCCTTCTTGGGGCATAGCATTAGAGGTATAAATTTAGGTTGCTTCCTGATAAAAGGGACTGATTTATTTCAGTCAGTATTTGGAACTATTAGATAAGGAATTTTCTCCTGTCTCCAGTCTGAGGGCCTCCCTGCTTCCCAAGCTTACTTGTCCCAGGACTTGCCTTAGCCTCTTCCCACCTGTCAGCCATTTCCCCTGTAACCACTTGGCCTGAGTCCCGATCATGACTCTGACACTGACCCCTGTACCTTCAACTAAGTCAGGCCAGGGTCTCAGTCCATTCAGATCAACAGACCTGGGCCTCAGAGCTCAGCCCAAGAAAGAACATGGTGCTGAAGACAGGGTTAAGAGAAAGTGCCATGTGGATAATCCATGAGCAGAACAGAAAGAAAGTGTTTTGATATTTCCTCCAGAAGCTTATAATACCTGTGAACACAAATTTGCAATTTTATATTCTTCACTGTAGTTTTATACTTTAGATTCAAAAGGTTTTAACATGTTGGATAGAAGTGGGAGAAGGGACAATCAGGGGACTATCATGTCAGCCAAACACACACACACACACACACACACACACACACACACACACACACTCTTTGCTTGGAAATGAGAAGTGTGGTCATGTGACATAAACCTCATTAGAAACCTGTCAGTCTTTTTCAGTGTTTTCTCCTTAGGTCCCTACGACCTCAATACTGCATGAAATAAACCTACCATTTTGGGAAAATCCTTTAATTTAGGGTGGTTAATATTCTTTAAAAAAAATCACTGAGGATAGAACAAAAAGAAATCAGTTTATTAGAGAAACAGAGTAGAGTAGTGGTTACCAGCAACTGGAAGGTTGAGGAAATGGGAAGACACTGCAAAAGGGTACAAACCTCTAGTTATAAAATTAACAAGTTTTGGGGATCTAATGTACTACATGGTGATTATAGCTAGTAACAATGTATTATATACTTGAAAGTTGCTAACACAGTAATTCTTTTTTTATTTTTTTAACATTTATTTATTTTTGAGACAGAGAGAGACAGAGCATGAATGGGGGAGGGTCAGAGAGAGGGAGACACAGAATCTGAAACAGGCTCCAGGCTCTGAGCTGTCAGCACAGAGCCCAACGCAGGGCTCGAACTCACGGACCGTGAGATCATGACCTGAGCCAAAGTCGGCCGCTTAACCAACTGAGCCACCCAGGCGCCCCTGCTAACACAGTAATTCTTAAATGTTTTCACCACAAAAACAAAATGGTAATTATGTGACAGGATGGAAGTGTTAGCTAACACAATGGTGGTAATCATTTTGCAATATATAAGTGTATCAAATCAACATATTGTACACCCTAAAATTTCACTGTAATATATCAATTGTATCTCAATAAAGCTGGGGGTGGGGGAGGAAACTGGTTTATATTACAGCAAGGGGTTTTAGGTTACTTACAAAAATGTCCCAGTAGTGAGAACTCGTACCAGCAGCATTTTAGAGTATAAGGGAAGAAAGAGGGTCCCTGATCTGATGAGCTGGGTTGGCTTTATCATGTATTAGTTGTGACCTTAATCCAGCTATTCTCCAAATTTGAGTTGTTTTAAGGTTTGAATGAGATAATACATGAAAAGTACTTTGTACATCAAGAAGTATTTTTTTAAAATAGTGTTAAAGGGGAACCTAGGTGGCTCAGTTGGTTGAGCATCTGACTCTTGACTTTGGCTCATGTCATGATCTCAGGATCATGGGAAGAGAGGTTCCTTTTCTTCCACATCCTCACCAATACTTGTTCTTTCTTGTCTTTTTTACTTTAACCATTCTGATAGCTGTAAGGTGATATCTCAGTGTGGTTTTGATTTGCATTTCCCCGACAATAAGTGATGTTGAGCATCTTTTCATGTGTCTGTTGGCCATCTAGATGTCTTCTTTGGACCAATCTATTCAGGTCCTCTGCCCATTATTTAATCAGATTGTTTTTTCTTTTCTTCTTCTTCTTCTTTTTTTTTTTTTTTTTTTTTTTTTTGGTGTTGGTTGTATAAGTTCTTTATATATTTTGGATATTAACCCCTTATCAGGTATATCATTTGCAAATGTCTCCTCCCATTCAGTAGGTTGCCTTTTTGTATTTTTGATATTTCCTTTGTTGTGCAAAAGCTTTTTATTTTTATATAGTCCCAATAGTTTATTTTTACTTTTGTTTCCCTTGCCTTAGGAGACACATATAGAAAAATGTTGCTACAACTGATTTCAGACAAATTACTGCTTGTGTTGTCTTACAGGATTTTTATGGTTTTGGGCCTCACATTTAGGTCTTTAGTCTATTTTGAGTTTATTTTTGTGTATGGTGTAAGAAAGTAGTTCAGTTTCATTCTTTTGCATGTAGCTGTCCAGTTTTCCCAACACCATTCATTAAAGACTATTTTTTCCAGTTTTACATTCTTGCCTCCTTTGTCATAGATTAACTATATTACTTACATTAAAAATGTTTTCAAAATGATATAAGCAGTTTAGAAAAAGCTGTTAATCTCCTATAAATTCACCATGAACAACTCATCCCACACTAGACTGGGTAAGATAGAGGAGGTTAGTAGAAATATATATTATTTCTTTCCAACTTTCACAATACCCAGATTATAATACACATTTAACAACTATGTTTTGAATGAATGAATGAATGAATGAATGAATGGCACGTGGGTTTCAGTCAGTAAGTTTTTGTGTATCATGAAGGGATTTGAGAGGAGGATGATTTGAGTGCGTACAGCTGAGTCTTTCCAAGCCAAGAGCCCTGAAGTCAGGCTTTGGCCATAATTCTAGATCTCCCTCAGTATTCACCACGAGCCTCTGAATTACAGTTACCCAAACTTGCTAGGAATTGTGCTCACCATTGGCTACAGGGACTTCATCTTTCCTGCACAGATATCTAGCTCCACAAAAAGTATCCAAGCACCACTGGAGAATTTTTCCTGTGCACCAGTTAGGTGTATTTAGCAGCCACCCAATCTCCAAAAGGAGGCTTGGAGTGAGTCTTTTCAAATGCATGAAAACATTATTTTGTGTTGAGCTTGCATTTAAATACTGTGGCTCACTGTTTGTAACTTAGTAATTAATTTGGCTTTGAGTTTCTTTGTTGCCAAAATATCTCCAAGGTAGGTCTCCATAGCTGAAATGGACCACTCAGACAGTCAAATTGAGAGATAAAACACTGCATACAAATTTAGAGCAGAGTGAATTAATTTTTTAGGTCTAGTTGGCTCTTGGATACATAACTTTATTTAAGAAAGTTCCCCAACATCTGGTTCCTTTTTTTCTGTGTAAGGACAAGCATAGGGAGAGAAAAGTATACCATCTGTCCTGAAAGTAACTAATTCATTCCTCTTAATGCTAGGTGGAAACCACAATTTTACAAGTCACAGAAAAAACCTTCAGAAATAATAAAATAACCTTACATATACCTTTGTTTGATACAGGACAATGTGTTCACCTTCAATGTGAAAATTTTCTTACTCCTAAACATTAACACCTTCAGTTTGAATTTAACATGCCAGTATACAATTGAAAGACAATATAAGACCTGAGTTTCCACAGAGGAAGTAAATTTTGAAATGGATTTTGAGAGATGGACAGGATTTCACCAGGTAATGGCTAGAATCCCAAAGATAAGAAATAACAAGTGTTGGCAAGGATGTGGAGAAAAAGGAACCCCAGTGCATTGCTTGTAGGAATGTAAATTGGTGCAGCCACTGTCAAAAACAGTATGATGTTTCCTCAGAAAAATAAAAATAGAAATACTAGGGGTGCCTGGTGGCTCAGTTGGTTAAGTGTCTGACTCCTGAATTCGTCTCAGGTCATGAGATCAAATCAAATCTAAAGCATGGAGCCTGCTTAAGATTCTCTCTCTCCCTCTCTCTCTCTGTCCCTCCCCCAACTCTCTCTCTCTCTCTCTCTCTCTCTCTCTCTCTCTCTCCCTCCCTCCCTCTGTCTCTCTCTCTTTCTGTCTCTCTTTCAAATAAATAAAAATAGAAATACTATATGATCCAGTAATTCCACTACTGGGTATTCATTATCTGAAGAAAATGAAAACACGGATTCAAAAAGAAATATGCACCCCTATGTTCACTGTAGTATTATTTACAATAGCTAAGGTATAGAAGCAACCCACATGTCCATCAATAGACAAATGGATATGGAAGATATTACTCAGCCATAAAATAGGGGACATCTTGCCGTTTGTGACAACATAGATAGACCTAGGTGGTATTATGCTAAGTGAAATAAGTCAGATAGAGAACAGCAAATACTATATGGTGTCACTTATATGTGGAACCTAAAAAACAAAATAAATAAACAAACAAAAAGCAGATTCAGACCTATAAATACAGAGAACAAACTGATGGTTGCCAGAGGTAAAAAGGGGTGGGAGGGTAGGCAAAATAGGTGAAGGGGAGTGGGAGATACAGGCCTCCAGTTATGCAGTGAATGTCACGGGGAGAAAAGGTATAGCATAGGAATATAATCGATGATAATGTAATAGTTGTATGATGACTGATGGTAGCTACATTTGTGGTGAGCATAGCACAATATGTAGACTTGTCAAATCACTATGTTGTACACCTGAAACTAATATAATACTATGTATCAGCTATACTTTAAAAGTCATTCCAGGAAAAGAATACCGTGGAAGCTTGAAAATAAATAAATAAATAATAAATAAATAAATAAATAAATAAATAAATAAATAGTAATTTCTGACATTTATCTCCAAATATCACTTCTGAGGAAAAATTAAGTCACCACAAATGACTCTACTCAAATAGCTATTCCCTCTCTCTCCCATAGCCTCCCTTACCATCCTTCCCACTGCGATACTCTCCCTCCTGCCTCCCCCTGTTCCATGAAAGAAACATACCAGATCAAACTGGAAAATTAAAATTCCAAGACAGGAAGCTCAGCTTGACAGGAGCAAAGCTGGATAACTCTCTAAAGCCCCAGATTCAAAAGCTCTATCATTTTAGTCTTAATGTCATTTAATGATAAATGATCCTTTCCCCCACAGTTTGCCACTGTTGTTAAACAGGGGTCTTAACAGGGCCCTCCTACCTGCACTCTACCTTTGTAATTAGTACATCTGGTCTCTGTGCATATATTTCATGGGTGACTCACACATAAGCTAAGTGATAGGTAACCAAATTACAAAACTATAAATACATCAAGTGTTGCTTGGGAAAAAAGCCCGAGTGGTTTATAAAGTCAGCAATATTCTGACAACTGATCCTTACAACAGAGCTTAGTTTTCTTTCCCTCCCTCCTCCTCCCCACTTAGGTAATTTGATATTATAGCGTGTCTCCAAGTATAAATCACAAGTGAGTTATTGGGAAAAGGTAACTTGGACCTAAAAGATTTTAATTATAGCAACATTTTTTATTCATAAGAAGCCTTAGCTGGACAATCGCCAAATAATCTGCATCTACCCAGAACATTTGGAAATAGGCAAGAATTCTTGGTATGTAAAGCAAATCTGGCCATGCACCAATTGACTCCTCTTGGTATCATCATTTTGTTTTTTCTGTCCAAGTGGGTGTTAGCTACTGAATGTTAGAGAGAAATCAAAAGAGTAGCATTTTCCAAAGTGTGTATCAAAAGGACCCCAGTACTGATGGGAATCATTATAACAATGAAGACAATCAACAATGAATGGAAATTTACAGTTAACACTTTGTCAGTTTCTTCTCTCTATCCTCCTCACCAACAACAGAACTATTTTAATTTACATTTTAAGAATTATCCTTCTCCTGTCTAAAACCTTCTGTTAGCATGAAGCCTAAGCTTTTAATCTGAACTCTTCCTATATGATTGTCATGAAGTAGTTCAGACTCATGGAAAGAAAGAATCGTGTTTTTGCCTGTCTTTATACCCTAAGCACCTACTACAGAGCCTAACACAAAATTGGGGATTATCAAATGTTTGTGTTGAACTATAAATGAAACCTTATTAGACAAGACGCCTGAATCCATGTGTGTGTGCGTGCGTGTGTGTGTGTGTGTGTGTGTGTGTGTGTTATCTGTATAAAGCTTCTGTCAACTTCCTGCTTAAAATCTAACCTCCAAAGTGTGACATAGGGATTTTTCCCAGTCTGACTCCAATCTTCCATTCTGGCATCATCCCCTGCTCTTGTACCTCAGCACCACATCTGGGATCACCTTCTCCAATATCAAGACAAAGATCTGCTCTTCTCCTAGGCACCCTGCCTAGACATTTATGGAATGATGATCTCACTTAATGGATGTTGAGTCTTGAGGCATTCCCATAAAGGTCAGAAGCAGAGACAAGAATGAGTAGTGGAATGCAGGGAACAAAAGCCAGAAAACAAAGACATTGTAAAAGAATGGTAGAAGACATTTCAGCTTAGATATTTTTTTTTTTCTAAGACTAGAACATGACTGTGAGTACTATTTACCTATTCATAGGAAAAGGGGGAAATGGATGGACTTGGCTCTGGGAAATAAAAAACAGGAAGTTGGTATGAAGTATATTTTTTTAATTTTTTTAATGTTTATTCATTTTTTGACAGAGACAGAGTACAAGTGGGGGAGGGGCAGAGAGAGAGGGAGACACAGAATCCAAAGTAAGCTCCAGGCTCCGAACTGACAGCACAGAGCCCGACACGGGGCTCGAACCCACAGACCGTGAGATCATGACCTGAGCCGAAGTCGGATGATTAACTGACTGAGCCACCCAGGCACCCTGGTCCCAAGTATATTTTAACATCTAGAACAGAACTAGTTCACAAATATATGCATAGTCCTTTACACAGTATCTCATGAAGTAATTTATTGTATTGGTGATAATGAGTGAGCACAAAGTCAACATCATTGCCCCATCTTCCATGTTTGCCATCATCACTATCATAAAGAACTCAATTTCAATTGATTACATCATCACATAGTACAAGAACAGTGAGGAATCTATGTTGCTTGGGTTAACAGCAGCCTTCCCACCTGGAGCAGGCCCTCTACACACCCAGATCCCTATACTGCTGAAATCAGACCACCACATGGAAACAGATCTCAGAAAGTACTGTTTAACCAGTAGGGGCCAGGGTTCCAGGATCCCAACTTACAGAGAGATAAGATGCTGAGAAACCTCACCTTCTGAGATTATCAGAAATCAATATCTGCAGAGAGTTTTACAGGTGATTCCTCAGGCCTTCTCATAACAACCTCACCAAAGAAACAGAAGCCTAAAATGGCCAAATGACTTGCTGAGAACATGTGGCAAATCAGCAGGAAAAAGGGGTTCGCCTCAGCCAATTTAGTGTTTCACGCTCAGAACCATATCCTCTCTTCTTTTAAACATATCCCTGTTCTATGGACTACAAACCTTCCTTGGAAACATGGAATAGTTACACTTCTTAATTAAAGAATGATTCCATTTCTCTGGATTGCCTTCTCTCAAATCTTTTCTTGTGTGAATTATAACAAACCTCTCTTTATCACGAAGTAGAATTTGCCCAATGAGATCAGCTGCCCCAAGGTAATTGTCTGCTTATAACAGTGACCCTGCCATAGAAGAACAATTCTATCCGGCAGAGGAAGCAGAATCAAGACCAAAAGAAGACATAGATGCAAAACCTGGCCTGGATTTCCTTTGAGGAAAATTGTATTTCTGTCTATAGCTACATACAAGAATTGCAGGGTTGGGGAGGAGAATGGCATAAATGCATGTATAGATAGGATCATAGAATGTTTTAGCTAAATGAAGAAACTGAGGGCCAGAGAGGTGATGTGACTTGCCTGAGATAACACAGCAAATTATTAGTAGACCTCTGACTGGAACTCAGAATTCTACCCCCTGATTTCTTAAAAGATGACGATAAGGCCAGACTCTTGGCCTGAATGCTGATCCTGTGGACTACCAGCTGTGTGCATTTGGACGGGTTTCTTAAAGTCTATACTGTTTCCACACCTGCAAAATAGGGGTGACTGATCTTCCTAAGGTTTAAATGAGTGACCACGTGATCAATGTTTAGAATGGCAATTACGGGAACTTAGAAAGCAATTATTATTAGCCTCATTCAAGCTTAGGATCTTTTCCAAACCTTCCAAACAGTAAACCAAAATAACTGACTGGAAAGGGGAAGAAACACCAAGGAGCTGGAAAGCAAGCTTTTCATCTAAAGCCATGCCATCCCAGTCACCTTAATACCTTGTGGTGCTTTAAGGCAGGCTACAGTAACTTTCCCTGTGTCAAGTTCTTTGCCAACTAAAGCTAACCATTTCTTTTTTTAACTTTTTAAAATTATAGTCCTGGGATGTATTCTCTCAGCGATAGCATGACTGGTCATGCTGGTCTGTACAATATTATCTTTCACCCTGTATGGTAACGAATTATCCAATGAAGTTACACAGCTTCTCTCCCTCACCTCACCAAGCCTGTCCACCTCAGGGTGTGACAAAACTTGAATTCAGTTGTATGCCCTGATCTTACTTTGGGCTAGGAAAGAAAATGGAGAATCTCTCCAGGAGTGACTGTGAACAGATGAAGGTGAGTAAAGTTGCCTCCCTTGAGGACTTCTTATTATGGCATAGAAGCCCTGAAAAGGCACACATATGAACAAACAAGGTCTTAGAAGGAGAGAGCGAATTCCTGCAGTGACCTCAGGAAGGAAGTGTCTGGGTATTTCTAACATTGTGCATTAGGGAGTTGGGGTGATACTAGTATAAACTAGAGAAATGCTAAAGAGTAACTGAAGGAAATAGGAGGAGATGAGGAGGCAAAATGAACAAAATGCCAGATATGCCCACATGCCAACAAGGAAGACGTGAGGAGGTGAGGTGTGAGGAGAAGTCTGCCACAGTGGCCAATAAACCATGAGGGCCAAATGTTTGGCTTGAATAACTCAGAATCTGCTCCCTGCCTACAGCAGGCTTGGCAGTGAGTCAGCAAATCCAGCAACAGAATTTCTTTTTCAAGAGCCACAGACAGTCCATTTACACACACACACACACACACACACACACACACACACACACACACACACATACTCCTGTATGCATGAACACTATCTTGTAGATATACCCTTTATAAGCAAGGAGAAAAATATGGCATTTCTTTTTCAATTTTTAAAACCATGTATATCTTTGAAAATTATCAGGAACCATTTGTCAAGAAACCAAAAGATTTATTTAAGCATCATTTTAAATATTCGTATTAAGAATATGCCACATGTCTCATAGCAATTTCTTCTATTCCCTTCCTTTATAAAAAGCAAAACAAAAATACAAGGATACAACCAAAATGTTAACAGTGGCTATATCTGAGTTGTGAGATTACAAAGTAATTTTTCTTTTCCTTGTCCTTGTTATTTGTATTTTATAATTTGTCTTCAATAAATATGTATTATTTTTCTAATAGTTAAACATGTATTCTTTTTCTAACTTTGAATATTTCTAATATGTTAAAAATAACCAAGAGTGAGCAAAAGCAAGACATTTTTAATGAGCAACCTTGCTGTTTTATGATGTTCCCTGAAATGATACCTCATTGAACCAGCAAACACCAATAATGCCAATACAACATCTTCTAGAAAGGGCAAGACCACCAGGGAAGGACAAAGGGAATTCAGCACACAAGGGAATCACAGAGAAGATTTCACAATCTTACAGGAACACTGGAGCCTGTGTAGTGACTACTGAAAATACACATTAACAACTTACCCAAGGGATACAGGTGAGCTGTTTCAAAGGGGCACATACACCCCAATGTTTATAGCAGCATTATCGACAATAGCCAAAGTATGGAAAGAGCCTAAATGGCCAGTGACGGATGAATGGATAAAGAAGATGTAGTGTATATATACAGTGGAGTATTACTCAGCAATCAAAAAGAATGAAATCTTGCCATTTTCAACTATGCAGATGGAACTGGAGAGTATTATGCTAAGTGAAATTAGTCAGTCACAGAAAGACAAATATCCTATGACTTCACTCATATGAGGAATTTAAGGTACAAAACAGATGAACATAAGGGAAGGAAAGCAAAAATAATACAAAAACAGGGAGGGGGACAAAACATAAAAGACTCTTAAATATAGGGGACAAACAGAGGGTTGCTGGAGGGGTTGGGGGGGGTGGGCTAAATGGGTAAGGGACATTAAGGAATCTACTCCTGAAATCACTGTTGCACCATATGCTAACTAACTTGGATGTAAATTAAACAATAAACAAATTAAAAGAATATATATATAAAAAGAAATATTTAAAAAATAAATAAAAATACACATTAACATACTGAGGAGGCTTGGTGGGAAATCAGCACCTACCAGGCAATTGAGTAGCAGAAACCCCCAAATTATTGCTAATTCTAGTTTGCACCAAACCACACTACACCCCTAAAGAAATCTTCCTGTGCAACTTAGTTGGAATTTTCCCTTTTCCAAGGATACTCACAGTTCCCATATTGGGCATGAGTTTAAGCTAATTAATTGGGTGTGGATAGAGAAGTCCCTATAATTGAAGCTGGTGCTATCTGATAATGTTGTTTTCCAAGCAAAGGCCATTTGGCTCCAGGTATCAGGTAGATTACAAAACAACTGTGCACTCCAAAATCTCTTCTGCTGCTCCATTAATGAGAAAATTTCCTTAAAGGGCGCATTGGAGAGGCTCAATTTGGTTTTAAGTGACATTTTCCTCACATCCACGTGGTGCTCTTGATATTGAGAAAACCACAATCTTGGAAACCCTGGCTCTTCCTTTAAAAAATACATTTGTTGCCAAACAAACTTTCCCAGGATTGGCTCTGACTATTGGCATTCAAGGAAGAATTATTAGTCCTACAAACCACAACTACACACACCAGAGATCACACCAGCTTCAGTTGTCATGTTACTGAGTCTTTAGTGTGCCAGAGGTGACCAGCAACCTCATGTTGCCCATTCATCCCAACAGACATGCCCCCAACTCAAGGCAGCTGGGAGTTAAGCAGGCAAAGCAGGAAAAAGAGGGCTGGGCCCTAGATAAGGAGCCATAGTGCAATGAACAGTATTTGAAATGAAAAAGACACATCTGGGCTCATATCAGGTGTTAGATCTCAGGGGTCAGGTATCATGAACAGATAGGAGAACAGCTGGGCACAGGTAGAGGTTTATCTGTGACCAAGACTCAACCTACATCTCATTCCAAATAACTGGGTCTCTATCTGATTCATTTACCTGGTATTCAAGTTCATGTAAGTCCTTAATTATCTTCACAAAGTTTATAGCTATGCTCCTGCATCCTGGCCCTGAGATGGAGGCTCTACCTCCTGCTGGCAGTTCCATCATGCTGCATACCAACTTTGCCTGTACCTTAACTTTTCTCCCATTTTATGGCTCATTACATATGGCAACAGGGTGAGTAAGAGGCATTTACACCTATACTTGAGCCCCAAATGCCAGCGGTGTGACCTCAGGCAAGTTACTTCCATAAACTTTAATTTTCTTTTCCATAAAATGGGAACAATAAGACTCTTCAACCTAGAATTGTTGCGTGGATTTAATGAGATGAAAAATAGAGTACTGGTCACATGGTAAGTGCTCAATCAATTTGATGATGGTGATGGTGATAATGATGAAAAAGGATGAGGAAATCAAGATGGAGAATTGATCTTCTTTTAAAAAAAACTTATTTAAGGGCCACCTGAGTGGCTCAGCTGGTTGAGCATCTGATTTTGGCTCAAGTCATGATCTCACGGCTGGTGAGTTTGAGCCCCACGTCTAGTTTTGTGCTGACAGCGCAGAGCCTGGAACTTGCTTTGGATTCTGTGTGTCCCTCTCTCTCTACCCCTACCCACCTCGTGCTCTGTGTGTCTCTCTCTGTCAAAAATAAATAAACATTAAAATTTTTTCTTAATATTATAAAATAAAATTTGTTATTTGGGGGGGAGCACATGCGGGGGAGGGGCAGAGAGCGGAGGACAGAGGATCTGAGGCGGGATCTGCACTGACAGACTGACAGCAGCAAGCCCAATGTGAGGCTCAAACTCACGAACCATGAGCTCATGACCTGAGCCAAAGTAGGATGCTCAACTGACTGAGCCAGCCAGGTGCCCCAAGAATGGATCTTCTTTAACATTGGCCACATGATAGGGACTCAACCATACCACAGTGGGACATTTGGCAATACCTCCAAGGGACATTTGGCAATGTCTAGAGACTTTGTTGGTTGCTTTAATGGGTGTGGGACATTTGGCAATACCTCCAAGGGACATTTGGCAATGTCTAGAGACTTTGTTGGTTGCTTTAATGGGTGTGGGGGGGGGGGGGACAATGAGGAGGCACTGGGGTGTGCTACTGACATCTACTGGGTGGTAACCAAGGATGCTGTTAACCAGCCTACAACGGACAGCATAGCCACTCCCTCCCACAACAAAGAGTTATATGTTCCAAGATGTCAATAGTGCCAAGGTTAAAAATCTGCTTGCCAGAAATCCATGCTTACCAGCATCTCCCGATTTCCTTAAGCCCCTGCTGTCAATGTGCTACTAGCTGGTAGCTGTGGCTGGTGTCTAAGACCTGACCATTCCCAGGACTGGCCCATCGCCCTGTCTCCTGGGCTCCTGAGCCCCTACTCTGTGGGATTCTTTGTAAAATGGCCACTAGGCTTCATTGGCCTGACCTGAGTCCATAACAGCAGGCATGGGGAGAATGACCAGGCCTTCCTTCTGACCAAAAACAGGCGAGAAACTGCTTCCTGCAGGGCCATGGCAGAGAGCCACATGAAAACAAGCACAGCAGCCAGTCAACCGTTCCACCCAAACTGGCACCACACCAGGCCCAGACCATGAGTCACCACCACATGCTGCCGCCTCTCGCAGTGACCTTTCTTTATCCCTTCACTAGCTGTAAATCTTCAGGAGCAAAACAGCAGAGAACATACTGGGAAGGCCCTGGCAGAATATTGTATCTGGCAAATACCCAAATCAAAACCCAGAGTTAAGTACCCAGGCCCTGAATGAATGCCAATCATGGCAAAACCAAGGCTCCCTTGAGCCATCCCTGTGAACCAGAGAGATGGACAAATGGAGCCCTCTCTCTTGACATAATTTAAGTCATGTGGCAGCGGTGGAGCATCCTCTCCAGGAGAAGGAACAGATGTGTTTAGCATACCCAGATGGCTGGGGACAAATTGAAGGACCTGTGTAATGTTTGCCCATCATTCATGCTTGCACCAAACCACATTGCACCCCTGAAGAAATCTTCCTTGCGTCCCTGATTCCTTGTGTGTCAAGTGGAATTAATATTGTCTTCCATGCAGTGTTGTGAGAAACAATTAACATAGGTTATTAAATAGTACTTTGGCTCAAAGTAAAGCAAAACTGGCTTTTTTTGTTTGTTTGTTTCTGCTTTTTCAGACCAAGCCATCATGCTGGGAAAAAGGCCAGTGGATGGGGAAGCTGCCTTCTGCAAGGGAATTTACTCTGCCCAATCTCACTGGAGTTGTCTTTCCTAAAGTGTAGTCTTCTAACCACCTGCATCAGAAGCACACAGAAAGCCCTCAAACAAGCAGATTGCCAGGCCACATTGATAACCTCCCAAATTGGGAGTTTCTGCGGATTCAGCTTTGGAAAGTACCCTTTAAACCCCCTTCCCCACTCAAGTTTTATATCCACTAAAATTTGAGAATCTTGTAACGGTGAATAAACCCTGGGATAGCACAACCATTTCCACCAGTAAGAAGGAAGACTGGGTCCTTCATCTCCTTTTCTCAGCCTCTGCTGCCCATCTTATGCAAATGGCATTCCTGGACAGGATGGGACACATGCAGAATGATTCATCTGAACTAAACTGTCCACCCTCACACTTATGTTTATAATACAACAGCAACACGTTGCCATTTGCCCTTCTTAGTTTTGTAATTTCTCTCAATTCTCTTGAAGTTTAAAAGAACTGAGTGTTTCCCCTTTGCTGTTGGATGCCTAATGCCCTGAGCAAACTCCCGTCTCCATCACTTGTTACCAGGAAACTAACCATAAATAGAACTAGCCTGCAGTTAGCCAATCCCTCCTCCCATCCCCCTCTACAATTGTTTTGAGTATTTGGTAGGTGTTTCAAACATTCATATTCATTGTCCTTACAATGATCTTGTAAGAAGTTATCTCCATGTTAAAGATGTGGGAACCAAATTACCGAAAGGCTACGTAAGTAACAGAATTGGTACATGTCTATACTCTCTGACTCTAAACCCAATGCTGTTAGTAGCTCAAATTGACCAAACCCAATGCTCTAAGCTACTCTGCCTCCTATTGTCTCTAGGAAATTATAGGAAAGTAGCAACCAATTTAGTATAGTTGTCTAGAGTTTAAATTTCTCAGGCTATACTATTAGCAAGCATGTACATGCCGACCAACCAAAGTATAATTATTTGATGACTATTAGACCATTCAGTTTCACCAATTATGTTATATAACGTCACAAACTTCTGAGTTAATAATAACAGCTAATAAGTGTTAAGCACTTGGCACTGTAAAGAACCGTTCTAAATGTTTTAAGTTATTCTAACTCATTGAATCCTCCCAAACATGCTTCGAAGTTTGTACTACCATTGTTCTTTCTTCACAGCTGAGAAAACAGCAGCACAGAAATGTTTACTAAGGTGTTTAAAGTCAAGCACCTAGTAAATGACTAGGCTGGGAAATATACCCAGATTATAAGGCTCCAGAACCAATACCTTAGCTACCCCATTTTACTATGTATTCCAGAATTAACACAGTGAAAGTTACATCAATAGAGACAATGGCTAGGAAGCAGACTACTTTCCCTAAAGATCTTCCTAGTGCCCTAGGTAATTTTTATTGCTTTGAACCATGGTTTCTAAAATGCTATGGAAAACAAGACCTATAAAATGCTGAACAACATGGAAGATGAAAGCTCTAAAATGATGTGGGATTCTGTCATAAATAAAGTCTCAGAAAGATTCCATGTCTGCAATGTGCTTTCAACTAAGGCAGGGAGGAGCTTTGTTGTGATTAATACAATCTAATTTAAAGTTGAAGCCAGGCTAGAGAAAAAAAACATTGAAAATAAACTCTCTCCTAAAGCTGTCAGCTTGGCTGTGGCCTCCAAATGTTTTAGTCACTAAAACCTTGTATTTAATGGTCACTTTTATAACAAACACTAGGAAAGAAATACAGAGCTCTAAATCAGAGTTTATTTCTAAAGAATGGAAAGAAATGTGTTGAAGTGCTAAGGAAGGCCATGGAGAGATGGTGCCACCATGCCACCCTCCTTGGTGGTAATTCTGATGCAAGCATCAACCAAGACCTTCAGTTTCAATCTGTAACCCAACAACCTTACTACCACTGCTTGAAGGGAATCCCCACTGCATGTGCAAAGTCTTCATTTCCAATACCCCAATGACAGCAACTTCTTTCCATTTGGCTCAGACCTAGAACTTCTACATTCATGCTTCATAATGATCATCTTTATCCATCAGTATATATTTTACATGGTGTTATTGTCACAGGAAGTAAATACTGGGTGGCTCAAGTCAAAGTCTCCCATAAGCGTCATTAACGAAGTACCAGTGCATTCATCTGCTAAGCCCCAAGGATGTGGTTTATCTCTATGTATGACACCTTTTAAATTCTACAGCTCAGAAGAACATTCCAGAGATGCAACTATGGACTGTCATTAATTGCAGAACTAAAAGACTAAATGCTAACACCACATTTGGCCAGACTTGTTCTAATATTTATGAGGTAGTGTGATCAAACTAAAACCTAGTAAGTATAATCCCACCAAATAAGCAAATAAGTCTCTTGATTTTTACATCCTAGCTTCAGTGTTCCCCCCTCCCTGACTCTCTCAAGTCAGATAAGTCTCTTCTATATTCCCATGACATTCTGTTTATACCTTAATTATGGCATTGAACATGTTGTGTTCTAATTATCGTTTTTATATCTGTCTCTCTTATTATCTATACTATAGCTCCTGTAGGGCAGGGGCCAGTGCCTTATCATCTTAATGTTCTCAGCACTTAGCAGAATTGGCAAGTAGGCACTCAATAAATATTCATCGAAGAAAAGAATGTGATCTAAAAGGAGGGGGAAAACCCATCAGTTCAATTCACAATGATCATATTAATTAATTAACCCTGTGGTACTGGGTCAGTATTTCTGTGGCTAAGTTTTCTGACTTGGCCTGGCTCTCATTCTGATTCTCTTCAACTCTGATCCTTAATTCAGAGACTGGATCAGATGCCCTAAAGTATCAGCATATAGACTTACGATAAATTTACATACTGTTTACTGGATTTCTTGGAGCAAGAAAATAACTAGTGTATGGATGCCCGCATTCTCCATTAGCAAATTGGGTATGATGAATCTGAGACTATTTCTTTCTCCTTTCCCCACCTGAAGGAAGAACAAGCTTGGGTGGCCCTTCTCACACACTCCACAGGAAACCAAGTATAGCATGGACCATTTGTTCCCTGTCCTTATCCTCTGATGCACCCAATACCATCAGCCCCATCCAGCATAAGATATTGTGACTCTACTTCCAGGTTATAGATACCATAAAGTCCCTTATCCTGGGACAAGGGAAGCTTGGGTAGAGGAGGACTAGAACAATGAAACTCAGACTTGTGCCCCAACATATCTGAGTATATTCCTGAGGTAGAAACACATCCCAGAGTTTTCTCCTTTTCTAACCACACAACATTAATCACCCTTTACTTCCTAGATGACACAGAAAATTTATTAACATGTGAGAATTCCTCAACCCACCCCCAAGCAGGCAAACTGTCTTTGTCAGCCTAGTACATAAATCTTTTATGATACAGAATCAGAGAATGAGTAGCAGGAAAGAAGTCCAGAGAAGTGTGAGAAAACCAAGAAACTAACCAGAGAAGCTTGGTCAGTCTACATAATAAAAAGCTGTGAAGTGGGGAGCAGAAGGGGCAAATTCAGTTGTCAGTAGATATGTGGAAAGGTAGTGATTGAAAAAGAACTGGAAAAGAAAAGAAACAAGATTTTATGATATGTGGCTGGTAGATAAGAACAAGTTCCTTTAATGTGCTTTGAGAGACTCAACTAAAGACTAGAATCACTTTTAAATTATTTTTGGTCTAGGCTGGCTTATTTATAGGAAACTCCACCACAGAGATTGGACTATTTGGGTTCTCATCTTGTTTTAGAGTTATACCTACTACCACCTAATTCAGGAACAACTTTCCACTTTGGGAAACTTGTTTATGGTAAGAACCACTTTACAAGTATACTCTTTCTTATGTAATCCATGAGGGACCAACTTGGATCCACAAAGAATAAAGACTTGTTTACAAAGAAGATATAAAACTAACTTTTACATTATGTACCTACTATGGGCCAGGCACTGTGAAAACTACTTTAAATGTGTCTGCTCCTTGGGGCACCTGGGTGGCTTAGTCAGTTTAGCATCCAGCTCTTGATTTCAGCTCAGGTCAGTCATGATCTCATGGTTGATGAGATTGAGCCCCACAACAGGCTCTGTGGATTCTCTCTCTCTCTCTCTCTCTCTCTCTCTCTCTCTCTCTGCCCCTCCCCTGCTCGTGCTCTCTGTCTCTCTCTCTCTCAAAATAAATAAATAAGTAAACATTTTTTTAATGTGTCTTCTCCTTTATTTAGCAATGGAATTTTTTAATCCTGTCTCATTTCAGAAAGGCTAAAAAGCAGCTTATAGGAGTACTTAAAACATAATAACATAAATGAAAAGTGAGAGCAAACTTAAAAAAAAAAGAAAACATTGGGAATGCAAGCTGGTGCAGCCACTCTGGAAAACAGTATGGAGGTTCCTCAAAAAATTAAAAAGAGAACTACCATACGACCCAGCAATTGCACTACTAGGCATTTATCCATGGGATACAGGTGTGCTGTTTCGAAGGGGCACATGCACCCCCATGTTTATAGCAGCACTATCAACAATAGCCAAAGTATGGAAAGAGCTCAAATGTCCATTGATGGATGAATGGATAAGAAGATGTGGTATATATATGTGTGTATATATATATATATATATATATATACACACATATATATATGTGTGTATATATATATATATATACACATATATATATGTGTGTATATATATATGTATATATATATATATACATATATATACACACATAAACACACACACAATGGAGTATTACTCAGCAATCAAAAAGAATGAAATCTTGCCATTTGCAACTACGCGGATGGAACTGGAGGGTATTATGCTAAGTGAAATTAGTCAGAGAAAGACAAAAATCATATGACTTCACTCATATGAGGGCTTTAAGAGACAAAACATATAAACATAAGGGAAGGGAAACAAAAATAATATAAAAACAGGGAGGGGGACAAAACAGAAGAGACATAAACATGGAGAACAATCTGAGGGTTACTGGAGGGGTTGTGGGAGGGGGGATGGGCTAAATGAGTAAGGGGCACTAAGGAATCTACTCCTGAAATCATTGTTGCACTATATGCTAACTAACTTGGGTGTAAATTTTAAAAAATAAAAAATAAAATTATAAATAAATAAATAAATTTAAAAAAAGAAAAGAAAACATTATGGTGAGTGCCTAAATGGAGAGGTGTATGAGCCCAAAAATGCATACAGTAATGATGTGTATTTACACACTTGACCTAATGGACCACACATTTGGCTCTAGGCTTTTTAGAATCTAGTTTTTAAAAAAGGGGGCACCTGGGAGGCTCAGTCTGTTAAGCATCCGACTTCGGCTCAGGTCATGATCTCGTGGTCTGTGAGTTCAAGTCCCGGGTTGGGCTCTGTGCTGACAGCTCACAGCCTGGAGCCTGCTAATCTCAGATTCTGTCTCCCTCTCTCTCTGCTCCTCCCCCACTCGCACTCTGTCTCTCTTGCTCTCAAAAATAAAACATTAAAAAAATTTCTAAAAAAGACTCAGTTATACAAATCACCAAGTCCATAAGATTAAAGCAGAGCAAGAGAAGTGAAACTGTCCTTAGTATTAAGACCAAATAAGAATTTCTGCAATGGAGAGAAATGCTGCATGATGGACAAAACAACCTCCTCTACAGTATCTTTAAAATAAAATTTTAAATACAAATTGTTGTAAGAGAAAGGTCCTCCTCAACTTTGGGGTATAATCTCCCAAAGTTATACCTTCAGATATAACTGAAGTAGGTAGCACCTATCAACAATGTCCCTAAGTGGTAGCCTGCAGAAGAGACTGATCCCTGTGTGTGGTAACCAAGATCTTGTCATAGTGCAGGTATCTTCCCAGATACCCTCTCAGGGCCAGCAGGTGAAGGCATCTCTGGGAACATTCCCCTCTCTCAAAGATGGGATGACAGGAAGAGATGAGAAGAGGAACAGAAGAGGAAAGTGGGAGGAAGCGTGGGTCATAATGAAGGGATCACAATGGCAAGCTCAGGAAGCAGGAATGTGTTACCCAGATCCAAGCAGCTGAGGACCCAGAGGCCCAAAAGACCAGAGGAGCAAGATGAAATAGCTATGAGTAGCACAGGAACAGCTGGGCAAATCAGAATAACACAAGAAGTTTTCAGAATCAGATTCCCAGCCCTGCCCCAGACTACTGAATGAGAATCCTAGGGCCGGCTGACCCCCATTGATTCTGATGAGCAGAAAAGTTGAAAACCTATGAGCTAGAACTCGAAGTGAAGATCAGTTCTTTAAACTCACAAATATTTATTAAGGGCCTGTGTGTGCCAGACTTGAAGCCAGTCAGAGGAAGGGGATATGAACAAAAAGACAAGACCTTGTCCACAGAGCTTACATTTCACTGGGGGACACAGACATTAGAGAAATAAACATACACTTACAAACCTACACTCTTCTCTTCCCTAGAATCAAGTTTGTTGGCCCACAGCTGAATATACTGAATTTCCCAGGGTCCGAGGAACTCAGTGCAAAGAGGAGTTGCATTTCAAAACAGCGTAACCTGAAAGGAGGAAAGCACCCTCTTGTGGCCCTCTGAGAGGTGGCACTTGAAAAAAGCCCTAGTTCTGAAAGGTTAAGAGGTTGCTCTAGGCAGGCAACCTGAGGTGGGCAGCCCTAATGCAGCCAAGAGTGTCGGGGGGCCATGTTTTGCTTCAGTCATAAAGCTCTCTTCAGTGTTGAATCAGCCATTTCATGCGAAGACATTTCCCCTTGTGTCCACTGCTAAGTGGTTTTACTTCTGGACACCTGGGCTCTTTTGGTGTGGACTCAAGTGACATGTTCTATAGGTGAGACATCAATCTGACTCCACTTCCACTCTCCCTACAACTCTAACACGTAGCAGAGCTTGAAACAGGGAAGCATTCAATAAATGTGCAGTGAATAAATAAATGAACGGCACTCTGCCATCCAGCCTGACATTGCCTGCCTTGTGGGATCTTAGTAATACTGGACAAATAATCACAGTGGTTGAGTCCCTGAATTCTGTGAAAATAAATAATTTTTTTAAATGTAAAATACAATCTATGTCCCTCCTAAGAGTCTCTATGAAAAGGATAATATTCACAAGGGATATACTTTGTGCTTGGAGCTAAGCCTGGTATGGCTTAATTTACAGTAGAGTAGCATGTAAATTTATGATAATAAATTATATTATTTAAATGAAATTATAAAAATAAGAGTCGCTCACTCATATTCAACTTTCATGAATGCTGACACTTCTCGAAGAATATGGAGGTCTGATTTGTATTCAGGCCTGAATACCAGCGTGAACCGCAAGAGCCCAGGGACTGCTGGTTTCAAGTATGTAGATCAGAAGCCCAAACACCCGCATGGCTTATTTAGCATTTCTAGCACGTCTCCACCCAAGAAGCCATGAGGAAATCAGCTCAATACAGGGCTTCGAGTTATGATATGATGTTGACAAAATCACTCAACACCATTTCTCAGAGGTCACTGAGAAAGAAGGCTAGGACAGGAAGGGGAAGAAAAAAAAGTACATTAGACGGTATGATGGAAGAACTAGAAGGGCAAAGAGAGAGAGAAAAGTGCACAATAAAAAAAAATTTCAAAGAACTATTTGCTACAGTACTTAATCCACTGAATCCAAAAGTAAACAAACTAGTCAGTGGCCTCTGAAGGGGGGAATTGATTTTGAGACATGTTGATTATGCCTCTAAATCTGCAACTCATGAAATACTCTACTGAATTAAGAAATACCAAAGGCTGAGAAGCACTTCTAGCCAAAGATTTAATCCATCTGAGTTGAAAAGACCACAGCACACAAGAGGAGACATGGTTGCCTAAACAGTCCATCATAGCACTGCCATAGGCCTTAACTGGATTCCACTTTGGGGGCTGACATTCTCCTCTGTCTACCACATCTGGCTGGGCTTAAGCATCAGCTTTAACACCTGCATCCGTTGTGATGTTTGCAAGGGAGTTAACACTGACCAGAGAAACAGTTCACCTCCACTTCCAGATAAGTCACATCAAATCCTCATTATTCATAATTTTGGAACCTTATCTCTGGGGTTTGCTGCATGCAGTAATCTTACATCACTCCCAACCACCATCCTTGTAAAATTTATGGGAGGAGTGATTAAAAGTATTAGCTTTGGGGTCAAAGACACAAGGCTTTGAACTCTGGGTCTTTCAATTAGTAGCTGTGCGAATTTGGGCAAGTTTATTTACTTTGTTGAGGTTTCATTTCCTTAGGGCTCAAATGCAGATTATAATAGTACCTGCTTTCGTTGGATTATGCTAAGAACCAAATGATATGACATATATAAATCTCTTAGCAAATGCCTGGAAAATAATAAGCTTTCAATGATTTTTTTTAAATGTCTTACCTGAGTCCAAAGATATCATATGACTTGCCTGAGGTGATACAGAAGCAACCCAGCACCATTTGCTCTTCATTATCATGAATGGGTTTCAATTACTACTTGTATTACATATTATTTACCCCCTCATGTAGTCTATTTGTAAATGTGCTAAATTTAAAAAAGGACTTGTTTCATGCCTCCTAAACATTTCAAAATCTTTGGAGAAACAGTTATTTATCACCATTCTCTGTTCATAAACATTCAGTTAGGCTCACATCCAAATGTCAAGTGTTCAGACCTGTAAACATTTAAATAATTTTGCCAGTAAAATTTCATGAGTTTCCTCATAAAGTGTTCAATTAACTCCACTTGCTAGATGTGATCTTACTCCTTAAAACAGCAATTAATCTTAGCTGGTGGTGTTTTGTTTTTCTCTTTAATCAAAATTAAAATAACCTTGAGGACAAGATTGTGGCTTCCACTTCCTTCATATCCTACTCGATATTTGGCAAAGTATTAAGCCTAAGGAGATGTTTAATATTTGTCTGATCAGGTACATCCTTGATACACTGAACACAACGATGATAATTTCTAGTTCGAGAAAAGGAAACAAACTGAGTCTTTTTCTCAAACCAAAGGTTAGGACTACAATATCTTAATAAAATTTTAAGAACATTGTTCAATCCAAGAAACTACTTTGAGGCCACTGTGACAACTTCAGACTACACAGATTCAGTGAACCTGCCTCCTTGAATTTCCAGACCCACCATTTCTCACCAGTCCATATGGTGAGGCAAGAACCTCCATACTGGTAAAAACTATTACAGTAATATAATCTAAATTTCATCAACCTATGGGTTCACATGAGATATCACTGACAATATAGTATCTCCCCTTTCGCCCATTGTATTTAAATAGTGAAGGACTTCAACAATGCCATCCTTCCTCAGGTTTTCTGGTTACATGGTAGCCACCATGTGTGATCGTGGATGGTCTCCCTATGACCTTGTCTCTGTCTCCTTCCACCCTTCATACTAAGAGTCACAGAATATAGCTCCTTCTGAGTGTATGGAAATCCTAATTCCTTGCCAAGGATTCTGTGCCTAATGTTCACAAACCTATAAATCCACCAGATGCCACCATGTTCCATTCACTGCCCGCTTGACCACTGCCCACAGCAGTCCTTACAGTGTGGGAGAGAATGCCACAGTCCTGGGTGTCCTCACTTATTAAATCCACATATGTCATAATACTGTGGTTAGATACATGTGCTTCAGGGTCAGCCACCTAGGAAAGAATCCTAGCTCTAAAACTCAGCTAATTCTGTGAACTTGGGTATATTATTCACCCTGTATGAGCTTCAATCTCCTTATCTGTAAAACAGGGATAATGCTATGATCTCAAAGATTTATTATAAAGGGTGAATGAGATAACATGTCTAAAGCAGCCAGTATAATATGTCGCACATAGTAAACACTCAACAAATGTTGACTATTGTTATAACTTGAGAATAAATCACTGGGCAATTATTATTTAACAACTGGTTGCCATACCCAGCAAGAAAACTCTAAAAGTAAATCTATTCTTGCTAGGCATTATTCTGGACCATTATCACCATGGTTTAATATTCGAAACAACCACTGAAGTAAACATTATTCTCACCGTTTTTATAGACTCATAGAACTCATTTACCCAACATTAATTTGTCTAAATAAAAGAAAAGTAGCTGTTCAAAGCCCCTGTTTTCTCTACTAAGCCATGGTGCCTCTCATACTTCAGAAGATGAGACCATTTCATTGGTGACATAGTTACAGTAAAATAAGCAACACACTCATAGAGTTAATCTGCAGTCCATAAAGTTGTCTGACTTCAGCCTATTTCAGTTTCTGTCCACAGTTCTTAAGGACACAGCCATCTATACAACTGTTGGATTGTCACCATTGAAGTTTTATTTATTTTGAAGTCAACAAAGATGTGTCTTTACAAAGTAACTAGAAGTGACCTTCCCTCAGGCACTGATGCCTGAGGCACTGACTTCCCAGCAGGAGCCCAGCAGTGGTTTATCTCAAAGACTTTGGGCCCACTGGTTCTTCTAAACCTCTTTATAAGTAAAGGTTCTCAATCAATCAATCAATCATTTCTGAAGCACTCATTTCCTAAAGTGGGAATCCTCTTGTTTGGAGGAGAGAGGAAAAAGGCAAGGTCTGGGCTGCTACTTTCAGGCTCTGGCATGGGACACTCACTAGGGCTGGGAATGTGGAGAATTCAGGCCCATCACTCAAGCCTTTACCTATTCCCAGTTCTGGGTTCAATTACCAACCTCCTCTACACCACCTTTTGAGTCTTCCTACATCAGGAAGTGCTATCTTTAATACTTTAGTAGACAGAATTCTAGCAAAACCCTTCCTAAATCTTCACGTGCCTCTCAATAAAAAGGCACATTGGAAGAAGAGTGCTCTGAGACACTCCTTTAAAATCTGTCTTCCAATTTCTGTTTCCTATAAGGGCTAGATATAAACTTTTCACCCATTTTCATTTCTGAAGTCAGAATGTGTCACACAGTAGATGCATACATTTGAAGTGGAAGTATCCCTTTTTTTTTCTCTAAAATTGTTATTACAACAATGATGCATTGACATTTGCAAACTGCTTAGAATTCAGTAAAAGCCAAATAAAGACAATACTTTCCTCTGAGTTCCCTTGATATTTGTATTTTCTTCTTTTAATTTTTAAACCATTTATTTTCATATCTGTCTCCCCTACTAGCCTACAACTGCCTTAAAACCATTTGTTTTCATATTTGTCTCCCCTATTCATCTGTAAATGCCTTAAGGGATGGAACTTAGTTTTGTTTGTCTTTGTAGCCTCAGCAAAATGCTCAATTTCTGAAATCTAGTAGGAGATCAACAAATGTTTGGGTAGATGAGTGGATGGATGGATGGACAGATGCACAGACAGATGGAATCCTCATAGACTTTGTGAAGAAGCAGGTCTTTGAGCTAATCCAGCTTGAATTTCTCTCTTTTACGTGTCATCTTTTCATTGGACTATAAATTTAGAGATTATAGAAATAACAATACCATCAACCAACATCTTCCATTTCTTCTATCTTTGTGGTTCTTCTAGCCATTCAAAGGGCATGAAAAGAGACCCAGGCTCCTCCATCCAGACATTTTCTTTATAGACAAGGAAGTTTCTTCAAAAGGCTATGGTTTGTCAGTTTCAAGTTTTGTTTTGTTTTGTTTGTTTTGTTTTGCTTTAAGGGAGAGACAGAACGTGAGCCGGGGAGATGAGCAAAGGGAGAGAGACAGAATCCCAAGCAGGCTCCATGTTCAGTGCAAAGCCCGACAAGGGGCTCAATCCCATGACTCTGGGATCATGACCTGAGCCAAAATCAAGAATTAGATGCTCAACTGACTGAGCTACCCAGGCGCCCAGTGGCTTTTTAAGTGCCACCTCATTTCCCTCTTGAAGGGTCCAACTTTGCAGACCATTGTAATATTGATACGTACAAAAAAAAATTTTTTTAAGTTTATTTATTCTGAGAGAGACAGTGACAGCATGATCAGGGGAGTGGCAGAGAGAGAGGGAGACAGAAAATCCCAAGCAGACCTGACAAGGGGATCAAACCCATGAAACCATAAGATCATAACCTGAGCTGAAACTAAGAGTTGAATGCTCAACTGACTGAGTCACCCAGGCGCCCAATGATACATACAAAAAAATTAAAAGCTGACATTTATTGAGGCACTCCATGCCAAGCACTGTGTTATGGCTTTACATATATTGTATTATTTAATCTTCATGAATATCCTATGAGCTTCAGACAGGTTAAGTAGGCTACTCAAGATGACACAGCTAATAAGTAAAAGAGCCAGAATTCGAACTCAATCTAAGTTCAGAGGTCTACATTTTTATCTCTCTGATAAAACCACCCACTTGTCTCTTAAGTAGCTATTCTGAGGGTTTTATTCTTAATGATCAACTGCTGTCATTCTACCACAGATGTGCAGTATGTCAAATATGTTGATGCTAATTATTAAGCAGAACATATTTAGGAAATAATTTTACTCTTAAATTAATTCCATGAAATGGGATAGAGTTCTATTATAAAGAATCTTTGAAATGAGAGCTCAGATGGGAAACAGAACAGGAAAGAACATAGAAACCTAAGGTGCTAATTGTCTCTGCTGGCTTGCCCAGCAGTTGTCCTTCAAGAGGGAGCAGTGAAGTCACAGGGGATCATCCACTCTGTGTAATGTAACACATCTTGATTAAAGTTTAAAAGGAAGGAGAGGAAAGTGTAGCCTCTATACTGCCTACTTGAAGATTAGGGCATATTAAAAAGGCTGATGTTTTCTCCTACTAGCTGTTGGAATGTATCATATTAACTTGTGCCTACTTAGGAATCAAGTTTGGGAAGGGAATTCCTATCTATGAATTCCCGGAGCTGTTTTTATTAACATCTTGGGACATTAATGTTGCCTCTAACTTAATTATTCATGCTATTTTCAACCACATATTATATCACCATCAACCCAGTCCAAAGACTAAAATAAAACAATCTTTGGAAAATTCCAGTGGCATAATCATCCAGAGGCATATGACCTTCAAAAGCCTCACTCAAATGCCTGCTCAGAGTCCCAGCAATCTCTGCTCCTCACATGCACAACCAAGCAGCCCCAACTCAGACTATATTTGCAATCTCAAATTCTTTACTCACTCCCACCTGCTTGGCAAAAGACTTTCCTTCTTGGGACATGCCCCAACTTGTAGAAAGGATTACATCAATTAGAAACACTGCATTGACAGTGGTCGAGAATAAGTTGTGCCAGGTGTTCACATGTCATGAATACCAGCCATGTTTGGTTATTTATAACACAAAGTCAGGGCAATGGAATACTGACTCTTATAGGCTGCTTCTCTAGTCACTATGTTGCATTTTAATTCATATCACAGACTAATTAAACACTCTAAAAAGTGCAACCTTGAGCCCAAACTTTCAACAGGGAGAGAAACAAGAAGGAATCTAAAATGTATTGAATACCTACTAAAGGCCAGGCCATGTGCTGGGACTTTACTTATGTTACCTCTTTAATTCCCACCACAATCATATGAAGGAGGTATTGTTGTCTCCATCTTACAGATAAGGAAACATAACCTCTGAAGGATTAAATATCCTACCCAGGTAAGTGGTAAAGTCAGGATGAGGACCAAGACTGTGTGATACAAATTCCATGTTTGTTTTCACAGCAGATCAAATTTCTCCAATACCACCTAGTCCAGGACTAGAAGCATAAGAATAATGGTTTAAGAGGTACAGATTCTGCAGTCAGGCTTCCTGGGCATTTAATCTGCTTCATCACTTTTCAGGGTGTGTGGCCTTATCAAGTTACTTGATCTCTCCAAACCTCAGTTTCTTCATCTTAAAAAAATAGAGATTGTTATAATGTTACCTCAAAAATTTTAAATATTTGACAATAATTATGATTATGGCCATTTGCTCCCCACAAAGCCTCCTCACCTGTTAAATAGAATAGTAATAACAAGGGCTAATATTTACTGAATATTTACTATAGGCCAGGCACTATGGTGAGGGTTTTACATGAATTACCTCATTTAATTCTAATAATAATCCAATGAAATAATATTAGCTAACACTTCTTGAGCACTATGTACCAAGATCCATTCTATACCCTTAATCATATTAACTAGTGAGTATCTAGTAATTGCTCATATAAACTAGTGAGTAACTGAGGCAGGTAAAATTGTTCCAAGTTTGCAAATAAGAAAACAAAAGCTCAGAGAAGATAAGTCACATAGGTAAGAAAAGATGAAGCCATGTTAAGAACTCAGGCAGCTAGGCTTAGGAGTTTACAGTCTTAAACTTGGATTTCATATTCCTGGACCTGGGCTGGGCCATAAAAGAAATGTCTGACACAGTACCTGTGCTTAAAGATCTCCCAACTGTATTGAAGCTATAAGACCTACACATTTAACAAATGAGGATGCTATAATATTCTATAGCCAAATGCCCAAAATATGCAAACTACACACTAGGGGCCTTGGAAGATGAATGAAGAAGTGAGGATGTTGGTGGGTTCTGGGGAAGCCTTCCTGGAGACTACGTGGCTTTCACTGAGCCTCATGGGATCAGTTTACTCAGGAGGTAAGGTAGGGGAAAGTATTTCAGGCGAGAGTCAGCGCATGTAGAGATGTAGATGTGAGCCATGTTTGGTGAAGAACGGCCTGACAAAAGATGGGTTTCATGTTGGAAATAGAGATAAAATTAGACATGAGGTAAGTACTAATTACAGGAAACCCTTGACCACAGTCTAAAAAACTGGACATCATTTATAAAAGGCAATATGAAGCACTAGATTCTTGACAAGGAGAGTTACCTGACAAGAGTGTACTATGTAGCATGGCTCAGTGTGGGGAGACTGGAGGACAGGGAGAAGGCTCCAGCAGGCACCCCAGCATGAGGTAGCGAGCACCCTCTTTGACTAAAGTGATAGCAGGAGACAGAAAGAAAGAAGTGATACTGTGAGGACAAAATCAGTGGGGCTTAGTGAAAGACTGATTGATATAGGAGACATTCAGAGAACATGTCTGTGCTGTAAGGATTTGTGCCTAGCTCAGTCAACATCATATCCCCCACACCAGGCTCTATTAATGATTGACCAACACATCATAGATGCTAAAAACGTATTTGTCAAATAAATGAATGAGTCATCTAGCTACCAGCCCAAGCCCTTCATTGTGCACAGATCCTTAAGGTTAAGTGAATTAAGAAGAAACAGATCCTTAAGGTTAAGTGAATTAAGCAAAATTATTTTTAAATGTGAGCAGTAGAATCTAGGGGCACCTGGGTGGCTCAGTCGGTTAAGCGGCCGACTTCGGCTCAGGTCATGATCTCACGGTCCGTGAGTTCGAGCCCCGCATCGGGCTCTGTGCCGACAGCTCAGAGCCTGGAGCTTGTTTCAGATTCTGTGTCTCCCTCTCTCTGACCCTCCCCTGTTCATGCTCTGTCTCTCCCTGTCTCAAAAATAAATAAAATGTTAAAAAAAATTTTTTTTAAAAGAATCTAAGCAAAACCCCTAAATCCTGAGAACTATTCCAGAATTTTTTCTGCTATAACTTATTTTCAATTCAGAAAATCTTGGGGACTATAACATTAATAATATCAACAACAGAAATTAAGACTTGGAGAGAGATTACTGGGGTTCTTAGATTATATTAATTTGGTTTTGGACATGTAAATACTGATGTGATGACAGAACATCTAACTAGAAATGTCCTGTAAGAGGTTTTCAATCTAGGATTAGAGTAAAAAGGAAAATTAACAACTAGAGATAGATATATTTGAGAATCATAAACATAGAACTATTAGTTGAAGGCATGAGAAATATATTTTTGTAATATCATGAATAAGAAATGTTTTTGGTTTCCCATTACTTTAAATATTTTTTAGTGTACTCAAGAATTGTTGAACAAGCAGTGCACTTAACCACAATCAGTATGTTAATGTCATTGGAATCACTTCACTTGCTCATGTTAATCTTGATCTGCCTGCACACACAGTGATTCAGGGACTGCTGCATTGGCTGGCTATATTGGTGTCCTCTGAAAGCATTGCCAGGACTCCAGATCTATCTCTGTGGGTCCTGTCACCACCATCTCTATTCTGTACTTCAGTTAGATCTGTCAACTATTATTTTCAAAGGCAAAGAGAAAAATCTTAAAACTTTTCTGAAATTTATAGAATATGCCTATGCTATAAATGAAGCAGAGGCCTTGGGTATTTTTGATGCCTCATCATTCATGAATCAGCCCATATATTTCCTTATCTGAGAAGTCTTGCCTAAACCCCACCTGTGATCCTCATGCCTGCTCCTATTAAGTAGTCAGACATTTTTCTTTTCTTTTCTTTTCTTTTCTTTCCTTTTCTTTTCTTTTCTTTTCTTTTCTTTTCTTTTCTCTTTTCTTTTCTTTTCTTTCTTCCTTTTCTTTCTTTCTTTCTTTCTTTCTTTCTTTCTTTCTTTCTTTCTTTTCTTTCTTTCTTTCTTTCTTTCTTTTCTTTCTTTCTTTCTTTCTTTCTTTCTTTCTTTCTTTCTTTTCTTTCTTTCAGGTAGATTCACACCCAGCACAGAGCCCAGAACAGGGCTTAAACTCACAACTCTGAGATTGAGACCTAAACTGAGATCAAGAGTCAGAAGCTTGACCAACTGAACCACACAGGCACCCCCCCCAACCCATTCTTTCAGTACTCTAAACATATTTCAGTTATAGTATATGCCACATCGCTCTGTAACTGTGTTTGTGTGTATCTCTTCAACTAATGGATGTGTGTGTCTATAAAAGTGAGTCTTTTAATCTCCCTCATCTTCATGACATCAGTACTGGCACATGACAAAAATCCAATTCAATATGGCTGAAATCTTTTAATATATGGGAATTGGAAGAGGCAGACAATCAAGGTTCACCTAGCAGTTTATGGGAAGAAGAAACCATGTCCATACAGATTCATTCCAACAAGAAGGAAAAATTCTTTCCCTGTCATAGAAGCCTGCATAAGGGCAAATAGCTAGGGAGTGAGAATGAGCGTAGTATATGAGAAGGGAGGAAACTGATCTCACTAGAACAGAAAAACAGAAGTTGGCTAGGAAAGGGAGATAAAGTTGGGTACAGTGGGTGGAATCAGAATATGGAGGAGTATAAATGAAAGTTGGTATGTTAGTTGGCATATTTGGTGGCTTAAAATAATATAAATCTATTATCTTGCAGGTCTGAAAGCCAAAAGTCAAATATGGGTCTCACTAGGCCAAAGCCAAGGCTATACTTCTTCCTGGACGATTTAGGGCAAAACCCATTTTCTTGCCTTCTAGAGGCTGCCTGCATTCTTGACTCACTACCCTTTTCCAACATCAAAGCCAGCAATGGTCTTTCTCACATTATTACCCTCTGACACTTTCTCCTGCCTCCTTCTTTCACTTTTAAAGACCCTGTGATTACCTTGGACCCACTCGGACAATCCAGGATAATTTCCCCATTTTAAGGTCAGCTGATAAGCTGGTTATTCATTTCAGGACAATTAATTGTTCTTTTCCATTTAAACATATATTCAAAGGTTCCAAGAATTAGGATATGACAACTTTGGGGCCCTTATTCTGCCTACCACACTCAGTGTGGAATGTCAAACCTCTATCTAGCTCTTAAATCAAAAATGCCACGATGAAAACATAGAGTTGCCCTAAACCGCCCTCTCTAAAATCTTACACAATTGAATCATGATGAGAATTTTTTTTGCCTTTGTGCACACAAATGTTTTTTTTTTTTAAATAGCAGATATACATTAGGCACGTTGCTCACATGCATATAGACAGATAGCAAGTACATTTTAACCTTCTCTGTGTAGAGATGATGTTGGCCCTAAGAAATGGTCCAGCAGTCACACTGTGGGATGCCCACATGCATAATATTTTGAATGATTTTAATTCATTTACTGGGATCTGAGTCCCTATTAAACTAGTATTATTCTTTTGCTTTTACATAACACTAATTAATAATAACAACATAACTATCTTAAATGTAGTTATTATCTTTCTTAGAGCTCAAAGAGTTTCATATAATTTATCCTTTTTCTTTCAAAAATATGTCTACAACATTACCAGCTGCAGTATCACTATGTGAGATTAAAATAAGAAATAATTTTCCAATATTAGTGAAAGGCATAAAGAAGTTTCTAAATACAATGATCTGATTGAAAGAATAGTCAAAACGTTGTTATATATACAAACTGTAAATTAAAAAAATGTTTAAGTGAACCATTCTGAAGTTGACTATTTGTATATTCAAACTACAGGTGATAATGTCTGTGTTCATTCATTTATTCTGTTAGTGTTTCCCGTAAACTCCCAGGTACCAGATACCATTCTAGGCATAAGAATCCAGCAAAAACAAGGAAAAGCATCATCGAGGAGCTTACTGTTAGTAGGAGACAGACCATACACTTCTAACAACAAATTAACAAATCATCTTTCAGGTAGTAAAAAGCATGCTGAATAAAAGAAAAAAAAAATAGCACAGGGTAGAAAGAGAAAGAGGGAAGAAATGTTTAGTTAGGGTGGTTAGGAAAGGCCTGAGTAGATATTTGGTTGTTTGGGTTTGTTTGTGTGTAATGGGGGGGGGGGGTGTTTTAGAGAGAGAATCTTAAGCAGGCTCCATGCCCAGTGGGAAGCTTTACGGGGCTCTATCTCACAACCCTGAGATCATGAGCCAAACTCAAGAATTGTCACTCAACCAACTGAGCCACCCAGGCATGCCACCTGAGCAGATATTTGAATAGGGAGCAAATCATGTGAAAAAATGAAAAAAGGGCGAACATTCAATTTGATTCAATGAACAAATATTAATGAAGCATAGACTATGGGCCAGGAATCATTTTTGGTGCTGGGGAGAAAATAAATATAAAGACTCTGCCTGATTCAGGGCAAGCCAAAAGAGATAAAGAAACAACAACAGGGGCGCCTGCGTGGCTCAGTCAGTTAAGCGTCCAACTTTGACTCAGGTCATGATCTCACAGATCTTGAGTTTGAACCCTGCATCGAGCTCTGTGCTGACAGCTCAGAGCCTGAAGCCTGCTTCAGATTCTGTGTCTCCCTCTCTCTCTGCCCCACTCCCTACTTGCACTCTCTCTCTCTCTCTCAAAAATGAATAGACATTAAAAACAACAACAACAAAAAGTATATGTATCATTCAGTTATATCAACAAATGTCTACCCAACACAATTACCCACTAAGAGGTTGGTCTAACTACTCCTCTATCTAGATTTATGGTTTTAAAAGCTTTTGCAATAAAACCATTTGTTTAAGCAAAGTCTCGTGCAGAATTCCATATCAAACAAATAAAAATGGTTTGTTCTGTTGAAGGATTGATGGATGTCCATAGGCCCATCCTCTGTCTTCTCTTCAAAATTTCCCACTCCCACTTTGTAGTGATGTTAATTTCTTACCTTTGATAATTGTACTACAGTTGTATAAAATGTTAACATTAGGAGAAGCTGGGTGAAAGATATATGGGAAGTCTATGTACTAGTTCTTTAACTCTTCTGTAAGTCTAAACCTATTTCCAACTAAAATTTGAAGGAAAAAAAACTCCTCGCTTCTGTCACTACCAGGCAGACCATTTAGGGTACCAGAAACACCACCATGCCTTGCCGATTTAGCCTACTTATAAGACACCTTCAGAAAAGGACAGTTCCTTTCTGGGTAGCCTATTTTGATTTTTAATCATTCTCAACCCGAGAAAGTTATTTCTTATGACTCTTTAAACCCTCAGGCCCTGAGGTAAACCTACTTTTCCAAGTTTTGTTATCAGTTAAGAGAATTGAGAGAGTTAAGTTGCCTTCTACAAAATAATACCTCATGATATATTTAGAGATCACATAATTCTCCACCAACCTTCTTTCTACAAGTTAATAGCAATGCCTTAATCTTTGCTCACAGGTTTTCTTGTTCCACATTTGAATCATTCAGGGGACTCTCCACTTTAAGTTCTTCTTGACCTTCTTAAATTATGGTGTCCACAGCTTACCAATGGACTTCCAAAAAATAAATAAATAGAAATAGAATTAAAAGAGGATCCAGTCACTGTCAAATATCTTGGGTAAGAGGGGAGTAATGTTCAACTTTATATACAATATTCCTATTTGGATATTATTGCTGTAACAACCTCACTACATTACCATATTTTGTTTTTTCTTACACATTTTTTCTCACCATTTATGACAGTTGTTAAGCCAAGTGCCCCAGGCATTTGCTCCTAACCAATGAACAGCCAGACTGGGAACTTCAAGTCTTTCAGCAAGTCACAACTGCCAAAAATGCTCTCTCGCCAGGAGACATATTCCCTGAATTATATAAAGTGGAAATTCATTTTGAAATCATTCACCTGATATCATTAAACAATAAGAAAAGTAAATCAGCTAAGTCTGTGACCCTGTCTGTTGGACCTCTCCATGCTTTAGTTCCCTGTATGAAAAACAAGGATGAGTGTTTACCAACTTCACACGGGTGTTGCAAGAGTTGATTAATGCTTATATGGCACCATCTGATGAGAGGCTCTGTGGCTGTTACCAGTTATCACAGGCTATGGAACGCCCAGGTCCCTCAAGAGCATCCCCCTGGATCTTGGTACTATGAATTGTAGGTGACTTGCTGAAGCCCGTCACTAGTTTGTGACCCAACTGTACTTTCAGACATGCACACTGAGCGCCAGTAAGGCTATCACCCAAAGCTGAAAAGCAGTTTTTCTAATGCTGCAGGCTCATGCACAAGGCACCAAAATAGCACTAGAAATACTATACCCATATTGCTTTATCCTAGACATCTGACACTTGTAAAGCTCATGCCAAATTTCTTGTCACATATGTGTCTGGAAGCCTTCGTGCTGAGAGGCATTTCTTATCTTCTGACATTTCAGAGAGCTGCATGGAGCTAGACAAGCATAGACCCTCCTTCAAACAGGCATGAGGCAAATGTAAGCACTCTTTTCTGGTGACCTCCACAGCTCTCATTGGACAAGATCCAAGAAACCCTTCAGCACATCTGCAATCCTTAGCATGGCCCAAATGTTTGAATGTGCTTCTTCCAGTGAATAAAGCCGAAGTGCCCTGGCTCTCCAAGGTCATCTGGAAATGATATGTCCATTAGCTAAATGAGGAAATGTTACTGCAACCATAAGATCAAAGGATCCGCAGGGGTCCAGGGGTCCAGATTACTCTGTCTCTAGTGACTCAGTCCACCTCCATCTATTAAAATCAGGCTTCAATTCACTGTAAATACTGTGACTGATTCCCTCAAATAGAAACTAAAATAGGATTTTTGCACATGATACAATAGTAAATAATTTCTAGTGATTTCCTTCTCTTCTGATCTTACCTACACAACTGGCATAACAAAGTAGGTGCCATGGCGACCCCATTCCTAGCCACCAAGAAGCAAGGCTGTTTAGCAGCAGAGTCCCTAAAGCAACATGTATCAGAATAACCTAGTTTTAAATGCAAATTCCTGGGCCCTATTCCAGACCTTTGACTCAGAACGTCTGGCAAATGAGATCCAAGAAGCTGCATTTAAAAAAATTTATTTATTTATTTATTTATCTATTTATTTTTAAGTAGGCGCCAGTGCAGAGCCCGCTACAGGGTTCAAACCCACGACCCTGAGATCAAGACCTGAGCCAAGATCAGAGTCAGATGCTTAACCAACTGAGCCACCCAGGTGCCCCAAGAAGCTGCATTTTAACTAACTCTCCAGATGATCTTTTTCATTTTTTATTGTCCCAGGTAATTTTTTATACAAACTAAATTTTTAAAAACCTGACAGAATTTTCCAGTAAATTAAAACTCACAGAAACCTTTAGCTTGTTGGGAGAGTTTCTGGTCACAGGTATATATTTAGCGGTCATTAAGTCATCTACTCTAAATTCATCCACAAGCAACAATGACATTACTCAAGAGGAAGGAACACAATTCATGATTTCTTCCTTCTCTGAGCCTCATTATTCATACCCTTCTTTTGGAATAATAAGCACCATATGATACTTCTGGCATCAGTTGCCTTGTATTGTTTCATTTCTTATATTAGTTTTATGTTGCTACTGTATCATATTACTATAAACTATAAGATAATTTATTATCTTACAGTTCTATTGGTTAGAAGTCCAACACAAGTTTTACTGGGCTAAAATCAAGGTGTCAGCAGGGCATGTTACTTCCAAGGAGGCTCTAGGGGAGAATCCATTTCCTTACCTTTTCCAGCTTCTAGAGGCTGCCCATAATTCTTGGGTCGTGGCCCTCTTCCTCCATCTTCAAAGCAAGTAACACTGTATCTGACTATTCACATTCCCTTCTGACTCTCTTCTTCTGCCTCCATCCTTCACTTTGAAGGACCCTTGTGATTACAATGGGGCCACTCAGATAATCCAGGACAATTTCCCCTCTCAAAGTTCTTAATATGTGATTAAATCTGCAAAGTCCCTTTTGCCATGTAAGATAACATTTTCACAACTTCCAGGGATTAAGATATGGACATCTTTGGGAGGCATTATTCTGCATACCACACTTTTCATCTGTAATAGGAAAAATGTCTTTTCCTTGGGTTCCCTTCAAAGCAGACTCTGAGACTAAGATTTGAAAACAAATCCCAGGACCCCAAGCAAAGGAGTGGAGAAGTGAGGCAGTAAGTGAGGAAAGCAAGTAAGTGAGTTAGTAATAAGCAGGGTACCACTATAGGCAATGGACTGAATTCCTCTGAACACATTTCAGAAAAGTCCCACCAAAAGGCAAACAAACAAACACACCCTGGGGCATTACTTATCAATTCATGTCATTTATTAGTTAGGGGTCACATTAACTCCTGGCACTTTGGGCACTTCCTGACTCTCAACTGTGTAAGGACTCCACAGCTAAAGAATGCCCTTGGCAAAGACACACAAGAAGCTATAAGCTTGTTCCATCTGAAGGTCCTCCAGAGTGGGCCAAGGGGATGACAGCATCTGAAACAAGGGGCTTGGTTTTTCAGGGAAGTGTGGTATTATGTAACAAAAGTTTAAATGCTCATATCCTTTGACCAAGCAATTCCACCTCCAGAGAATTTATGCTTAAGGGCATAATTGGACACATATGTAATGATTGTAATATTCTTTTAAAATTGGAAACAATTTTTATTTCCATTAATAGGGGATTGGTTAAATAAATTATGATGATACAAATGAACACTCTGCTATGATTAAATATGTGGATGGTTGTCTACATTTGCTGATAAGGAAAACAGTTCCTGACATACTTCTGAAAAAAAAAAGTGGGTTACAAATAGTAAGTATATCATAAATCCATTTATGTAAAATTATGTATATATAATGTGTGTGTGTGTATGCATGCATAGCAAGATGGCTGGAAGAATATTCATCAAAACTCAGTAGTTATTTCTAGGGAGCAGAATTTCTCATCCTTTAAATTTTCTCCTTCATACTCTATGTGTTATGAAAAATTTTACAATAAACAATGCATTACTAATCAATATATTACAAACACATATTTTCCATTTTGAAAAAAGAATTCAAGTTTGCCCTAAAAGATAAGCTTCTTTTCAGGTCTAATATGATAATGCTCAATGTGTTTATATGTGCTTCTCCATTTTAAAACTGTGTGAGGCTAGGGACCATGCATTACACAGAATACTTAGGGCATATTTTGAACACAGCAGGTGCTTAATAAATATTTATTCTTTAATTGATTTTCATTAGTATGAAATTCAGTAAAACAACACACTGAACAAACTGGGTCACATTGAAATTTTCACACTGCATGGAGATGACTTCCCAATATGCTGAGAAGCCTGGTGTGGCCTTATCAGGCAGAGACTTGCTGCAGCAGGCAAGGACAGGCCTGCTCTGCATGGACACACCCACATCATACCAGAGATGCTATCGAGAGCCTCACTTCCTTTAGGTAGAGGTGAAAAGCAATTCAAGGACAGCCTCACAATTTTACAGCACAAACGAGACAAATGTGTCACTCTATGTGAAATTAATTCAACACTTTAACCCCTGAAACTCTAGGCCTTCCAGAAACAGTACTGCGTTTACATTTATGCACAGTGGCAGAGCTGACTAGAAGCACAGAGAGGAAGAACAAGTGGGAGAACAAGACATAGTGTGCCCACAGTGCAATAGGAGGAAGAATATTTAAATATAAACCTCTGCAGCCTTCTCTCCAGACCCTATATCCCCCTTTTATTTTTTTAATGATAATTAATTTTTTTTTGAGAGAGAGAGAGAAGCAGGGGAGGGGCAGAGAGAGAAGGAGACAGAGGATCTGAAGCAGGCTCCACACTGTTAGCACAGAGCCCAATTCGGGGCTCAAACTCACAAACCACAAGATCATGATCTGAACTGAAGTCAGACACTTAACTGACTGAGCCATCTATGCCCCCTGACTTTGTCTCCCTTTTAGGTCTAAAGGGAAAAATTTCTCATCTGTCCAGTTGCTCTTGGACTCTTCTTTGATGCTTAGAATCTAAATAATGAGCAGATAGAGAAAAAATAGAAAACAAACAAGTCCCAGTTGATCTATATATTAAAAAGCTAAGAGAGGTGGCAAGAGGAGGAAGGAGAGAGAGAGAGACCACAGAATCAAGTGGAATGGATGTCAGGGAGAGTTTGTGAGATTGGGAGGTGTCAATTAGAGATTCAGAGCTTTAGGGAGTCCCTGATACACACATGGAAAGGAATGAGGATGACAGTGAAGTAGAGAGATTTTTGAGACGCTGTTTTATATTAAGAATGCATATCATGGGCGCCTGGGTCGCTCAGCCAGTTGAGCATATGACTTGAGATCAGGTCACAATCTCCCAGCTCATGAGTCCGAGCCCCACATTGGGCTCTGTGCTGATGGCTTGGAGCCTGGAGCCTGCTTTGAATTCTGCGTCTCTGTCTCTCTCTGCTCCTTCCCGGCTTGTGGTGTCTCTCTCTCTCAAAAATAAATAAAAACATTAAAAAATAAAAAATAAAAGAATGCATATCATGTATTAAAATCCAATCTAAGTGGTATGCATTAAATGGGTGAATAGTATATGTGAATTGTATCTTAATAAAGGTGTTTTTTTTTTAATACCCTCCCAGAAAAATACACACCCCACTTTAGCAGTTAATTGAGAAAGTAAAAAAAAAATATTTTAAGAACTCTAAGTTACTTTTTGGGTACCACACCTCTTCTCTGAATTCTTTCTTGCACAAAGACTGAGCCATGTGGAACTTCAATTATGTTTGGGTTATGATAGATTACAGAAAGGATCCTTAAAGATTCCCTAGTCCAAGTTCTCATTTCAAAGGTGAGGAAATGTAGCTGAGAAAGTTAAGTAAGTTTTTGTGGTCACATGGTAGTAAAGTTGGGAACTATGGATCTGATCTCATGTCTTTTGAAACCCATCACGCCACCCCCGCCAACACTCTTCCTGCTATTGTTAACAGAAAGAAACAATTTGAAGATAAACATGATTAGAACACATGAGTATTATGCCCATGGCTCAGTCTAGTTTTTCTGGCCTTTGGCCAGATTGGCATCAATCCAATCAGTTGCACACCATTGCCCAACTAACAGCCAAAGCCATAGAGATTCAGCCTTTCTGGCCCAAGCCTGGAGAAAAATCATCCTCACAATGGCAGTGGTTGCCCTTGCTTTCTTTTGAAGAGCAACAGGAAATAATAACAGTTACCATTTACTTGGACACTTATCCATACATCAACTTGGGCAGGGCAGTGAAACACCTTTGACATTGGAACTTGGAGAGTGTAATTTTTAAATGAGAATTTAAAAACTACTAAATGTCACTAATGTAAATAACACCCATCTGTGAATCACATCAGAAATTTACAAAGTTAATTATGGGGATGGCATCTCTGATGCTCTCCCAGGATGGCTCTGGCACCTGCTATGTGCTAGGCGCTGGTCTAGACATTTTACATATGGCATCTCTTTTAATCCCCATAATAATTCTATTACATGGGTATTAATCACCCCATTTTAATAAAAAAACCCTGAAACATAATGTGAGCATGATAAAATAAGTAAGTGACAAATTCTGATGTCAATATAATATCTTTAGGGCTCAAGGAGAGTATCTTCATGATGTGATTTAAGGCTGCTTCAAAAGAGTCCCCATCTCTCCCAAAAAAGCCACCCTGGTGCCTGTCATTTCATCATTAGCTTCATCCATCTGTGATTTAAATACCCTTAATAGTCAACAAGGAAATTAAAAATAATCTATGCATTGATCAGAGTAGACAATGCTATGCTACAGAATAAACCAGAATCTCAGTGGCCTGACATAATAAAGTATCTCTTACTCATGCAAAGTCTAATGCAGACGTCTGGAGCCCTTTAAGGGAATCAGGGATAAGATAAGGAGAGCATGGAAGATGGATGGTACAGGATGCTTTGGATTCACAGCATGCAGATCATGGAGGCCTACAAGTGGAATATATCATTTCCACCCACATTCTGAGGGTCAAAACTCAATTACATGGCCAACCTAATTGCACAGGAGGCTGGGAAATGTAGAGAAGCAGAGGTATGGGTGAACACTATAATCCCTGCCACACTCCTAAAAGAATTATAGCTTTGGTTCTTATCCGTCAGTACATTAGTTAATAAGAGTAACTGTAGATACAAGTAATATGTAAGGAATCTTTTCTCTAGGATAGGACTAGAAAGAAAGAGATTTAAAAAAGGGACAGTGACAGAGACAAATGTACATACTTGACAGCTTTGTTGGTTTTTTCCTGACTTGAAAGAGCAATCTACTAAACTCACTGTGTCTCCAGCTCATTGCCCATGCTCCCAATGGCTTTGATTATGTGATGAATTAGACCTTGCATTTACACGTATAAATTCTCTCAGAAATAAAGTTGTTTGTTCATTTTATTCATAGAAGCAATGGGGTACTCTGGGAGATAAAACTAAATGAATATTTTCCTGACAAGTTGACTCTAACAGATATTAACAAATTCACAATTTTTCTACTTACTTCTACTGTAAAACTCAACAACAATAAAACAACAAACTGGCATGAAAGGAAATTATAAATCAAGTTTAGAGAGGCATAAAATTTTTAAATCATAGAGTTAAAGGAAAAATTATAATTTATTAAAACATTAATAATAACTATTGGTGCATGACCCAATTAAGACAGAAATCTGGTTTGAACCCTCCTCTTCACTGAGTCTAATCACCAGCTGCCTTTTGATTTTAACTCTAAAATCTTTCAAGTTCATTATCTTCTCTTTATCCTTATCCCTGCTCTTGCCACCTCAAACTTTCTCACCTGAAGTATCATGTCATCTCTTAGATGATCTCTCTGCACTCAGTCTTGCCCACTTTCTCAATCCAACCCGAAAAGGTGGTGAGCTTGAAACCGCAGGGTACAAGCTTCTTTTCAGAAGCTAGTTGAACACGCTGATTCCCAACCCCTTACCACCTCAAAAGTCTGATTCAGTGGATCTGGAGTACAGTTCAGAGCTCTGAACTTTTAACAAGTGCTACAGAAGATTTTAATGTGTGTGGTCCTAGAAGAAATGGTGCTCCACACAAAATCTCAAAAATCCCAAATCTCAATGGCCAATTCTCTGTTTATAACAATGGCCAATCCTCAATGGCCAGTGCCTCCTAAATAAATACCAAGCCCCTTATCATGGAATATAGACTCCATGACCCAGGCCTTGAATATCTTTCCAGACTCATGTTTCACTATTCCTCCTCAAACGTGACACTTTCAGAACCACCAGTACCAAACTATTAGTCTTTCCTGAGCATACTGTGTTGTTTTCTTGACTTTACATCAGCCCATGCTATTCTAGCTACCCAAAATTTCCTTGCTGTCTTCCTGATAAACCAGTATTTACCTTCAAGATTCAGCTCAAGTCATTTACTTTGTTAATTTCCTCAACTATGTCACCATTGACAGACAATGTCTTCCTCCTCTTTCTTCCTCCTGAATGCTCCTGACCTTTGTGCTTACTTCTATGACTGCACATCTTTGTTTACATTCCTCTCATTCCCTGTCTGTTCATCATCTCACCTCCTTGCTTCATCTCTGTGCCTGGCATGTAGAAGGCACTAAATAAATATTGTTAAATGACAGATAAATAGATACATTAAACTCCTTTGAGGATAGCAATAGATAAAGATTTCTCTTTGGATTATTTGTTTCTTTAAGTTAAAAATTGTAGTTCAGTTCAATTTATAACATTTTCTCTTTCCTACAGTATTCATATTAATTCTACAAACACTTTTTGAAAGCCTACTATGCAGGTCATTGTACAACAGTGTTTCTTAAAGTCCAATATTTATATGCTAAAAACTATGAGATATAGGTTTTCTTTGTCTTTTATTCTCTACCAGTCTTTCATTAATTTACTTATTTAACTAACAGTTTCTGTACCAGTTACATAGGCTATTCCCACTTTGAAGACCATCTGATATCTTTTGAGATGATTTATACTAGTAATAAATGTTTCACTCCTGACAAAGCTAAAATTTCTTTCCAAATAGTAGAGTATCAAGTTGTGTTAAAATGATTTCCATACATTTGTGTTTCTACTTAATGGGCTTCTTTGGGGAAGTACAGGACAAAGTAAATAGCAGCGTAGCAGAGTAACACTTAACCCACATCCATAACCCATCAATAAATTGTACTTGTTTTTTTTTTTAACTGCATAACCTAAGTACCTAACTCACATCCTGAGGGAGACTGTTAAGTAACAGAATGGACCACTGTTTTTCCATATTTATCTCTAGATCTCTGTACTTAATTCAAAGACCTCCTCTAGATTCTGAAAGCAGACTGACAGTTGAAAATGTGGCATAAATACTATAGCCTTGATCACCTCTAGGTGAACTAAAATACCTCTTTTGTATATTTATTCAAAAGTTCAGGTTAGGATCTCAAGTCTGTACATAACAATGCACTTAAATATTGCTGCTTTATACAAATCCTTACATATCTTATTAGGTATTATGTAAATTTGTCTCTCAGAGAAAAAAAATGTTACCTTAAAACAGACAATAAACTTCTTTTTTATTATTTATTTATTTTTAATTTACATCGAAGTTAGTTAGCATATAGTGCAACAATGATTTCAGGAGTAGATTCCAGTGATTCAACCCCTATGTATAACACCCAGTGCTCATCCCAACAAGTGTCTTCCTTAAGCCCATTTATCTCATCCCCCCAGCAACCATCTGTTTATTCTCCATATTTAAGAGTCTCTTATGTTTTGTCCCCCTCCCTGTTTTTATATTATTTTTGCTTCCCTTCCCTTATGTTCATCTGTTTTGTATCTTAAAGTCCTCATATGAGTGAAGCCACATGATATTTATCTTTCTCTGACTAATTTCGCTTAGTATAATATACCCTAATTCCATCCATATAGTTGCAAATGGCAAGATTTCATTCTTTCTGATTGCTAATACTCCGTTGTATATATACATCACATCTTCTTTGTCCATTCATCAGACAGTAAACTCTTAAAATTGCCAAAATACTAAAATTTAAAACAATTCTCTGACAGTCAAAGACACTGCTTCTTTTTAGCAGAAGAGTAGAGGTATTAGAAATGTGCCCTCTGACATCAAAACAGTATGAATAAATATTTATCCTATATTTTGTAGCATAGTTATTTGGATGTGATAAAAATATGTCCAAGAACAGTATTCACTCTAGCCATAAACCTGTAAACCTTCCCTGCAAAGATGACAACTGTCCATAGCAATCAAAAGTAACACTCCAAGTCTAACATACCTAAACCAACATAGTGTGGGTAGTCAGGGAGCACTGTTAGCATTAACCAGAAATCACACAGGGCACCACACTCCTGCCCAGAGAACAAGTGACCTTAGTGTAGCAATGGACCAAATTCAAAACTGTCCCAAAAAATACACAATGTAGAATTACAAATATGCCCCGAGGAGGGATAAGAATTTATAATAAAAGTTTAAAATCAGTTATAGAGTGGCTCTAATTATTTTTAAAAAACAGAAAATAACAATTGTTGATGAGGATATGGAAAAATCAAAACTCTCACACCTTACTGGTGGGAATGTAAAATGACACTTTTTAGCAGTTCCTCAATATATCAGACATAGAATTACCATATGACCACAATTCACTCCTAGGTATATACCCACAAGATAAAAAACAAGGACTCAAGGGGTCCCTGGATGGCTCAGTTGGTTGTGTGTCTGACTCTTCATTTTGGCAGGTCATAATCTCATGGTTAATGGGCTTAAGCTCCATGTCGGGCTCTGCAGTGACAGTGCAGAGCCTGCTTGGGATTCTCTCTCTCTCCCTCTGTCTCTGTCCCTTCTGGGTGTGCATGCTTTCTCTCTCAAAAATAAATAAACTTAAAAAAAAAGGACTCAAACAGATACACAAGTGTTCAAAGCACATCAAAAGGTAAGAAAAATGTTAATGTCAATCAACAGATAAGTGGATACACAAAATGTAGCATATACACACATTGGAATATTATTCAGCCTTATAAAAGGAATGAAGTACTGATACATGCTATAACATTGGTGAACCTAGAAAACATGCCAAGTAAAAGAAGCTAGTCACAGAAGGCCACATGGTATATGATTCCATTTATATAAAATATCCAGAGTAGGCAAATTTATAGAAACAGAAAACAAATCAGTGGTACCTATGGACTGTGAGGAGGGGAGAATAGGAGTGACTGCTTAATGTCTCCTGCTGCTTTTGGGGGTGATAAAAATGTCTGGAGCAAGACTGTAATGATAGTTGCATGACATTGTAAATATCCTAAATGCCACTGAATTTCACTGTTAAAAATGATTAAACAGTGATGTATATTTTGTGAATTCTACCACAATAAACAAGAAATCATTTGGCAACCAAATAATTCTTAAACATGTGATGCCATTCTGAGATATTCCATAGTAAAAATATTTTTGACTAAAGTATGCTTGTTTGTTTTATTTTTTTATCTTTAGAGACAGAGACAAAGCATGTGAGTAGGGGAGAGGGACAGATGGAGAGAGAGAGAGAGAGAGAGAGAGAGAGAGAGAATCCCAATCAGGCTCCATGCTCAATGTAGAGCCTGACACAGGGCTCGATCCCATGACCCTGGGATCATGAACTGAGCCAAAATCAAGAGCCAGATGCCAAACTGAATGAGCCACCCAGGTGCCCCTAAAGTATGCTTATCAATAAAGCATTTGTAAATTGCTTAAATTATCAAATGTTAATTTTAATGTGATTGTTGTATTTCTAAATAAATTTTCCATTATGGTAGAATTTCAAAGGATCTAGAAAACAGAAGAAGTTTGGTGAATATTTATTATAATTCATTAGGAAGTAGCAATGTTATAAGGACCATAAATGACAAACCCACAGCCAACATCATACTCAATGGTGAAAAACTGAAAGCTTTTCCTCTAAGATAAGGAACAAGACAAGGATGTTCATTCTTGCCACTTATATTCAATATACTACTAGAAGTCTCACCTGTAGCAATCAGGCAAGAAAAGAAATAAAAGGCAAAGCTGAAGGCATCACAGTTCCAGACTTCAAGATATATTACAAAGCTGTAGTGATCAAAACAGTATCATACCAGCACAAAAATAGACACACAGATCAATAGAACAGAATAGAAAACCCAGAAATGAACACACAACTATATAGTTAAATAATCTTTGACAAAGCAGGAAAGACTATCCAATGGGAAAAGGCAGTTTATTCAACAAATGGTGTTGGGAAAACTGGACAGCAACATGCAAAAAGAATGAAACTGGACTACTTTCTTATACCATACACAAAATAAATTTAAAATGGATGAAGGACATAAATGTGAGACGTAGACCATAAAAATCCTAGAAGAGAACACAGACAGTAATGTCACTGACATTGGCCATACCAATATTTTTCTATATATGTCTCCTGAGGCAAGGGAAACAAAAGCAAAAATAAACTTTTGGGACTTCATCAAAACAAAAAGCTTCTGCACAGCAAAGGAAATAATCAACAAAACTAAAAGGCAATCTATGGAATGGGAGAAGACATTTGCAAATGACATATCTGATAAAGGGTTAGTATCTAAAACATATAAAAAACTTATACAACTCAACATCCCAAAAACTAATAATCCAATTGAAGAATGAGCAGAAGACATGTATAGACATTGTTCCAAAAAAGACATCCAGATGGCCAACAGATAAATGAAAAGATGCTCAACATCAGTTATCATCAGGGAAATACAAATCAAAACTATAATGAGATATCACCTCACACCTGTCAGAATAGCTAAAAATCAACCATATAAGAAACAACAGGTGCTGGTGAGGATGTGGAAAAAAGGGGAACCTTCTTGCACTGTTGGTAGGAATGCAAACTGGTGCAATTACTCCAGAAAACAGCATGGAGGTTCCTCAAAAAGTTAAAAACAGAACTACCCTATTCTTCCACAATTGCATTACTAGGTATTTACCCAAAGGATACAAAAAACTAATTCAAAGGGATACATGTACCCCAATGTTTACAGCAGCATTATCTATAATAGCCAAATTATGGAAACAGCCCAAATGTCCATTTACTAATGAATGGATAAAGAAGATGCAGTGAATACACACACACACACACACACACACATACACACACACACACACACACACACACACACACACACACACACACACACACACACACTGGAATAGTACTCAGCCATAAAAAAGAATAAAATCTTACCATTTGTAATGATATGGATGGAGCTAGAAAGTATTATGATAAGGGAAATAAGTCAGTCAGAGAAAGACACATTAACATATGATTTCACTCATATGTGGAACTTAAGAAAGAAAACAAATGAGAAAAAGTGAAAAAAAAGAGACAGAGAGGCAAGAAACAGACTCTTAACTATAGAGAAGAAACTGATGGTTACCAGACGGGAGAGGGGTGGAGGATCAATGAAATAAGTTATGGGGAATAAGGAATGAGCCTGTGATGAGCACCAGGTGTTTATGAAAGTGCCAAATCACTATATTGCATACTTGAAACTAATATTACACTGTATGTTAGTTAACTAACTGGAATTTAAATAAAAGCTTTTAAAAAAATTTTTTAAAGAAATAAAAGGCATCCAATTTGGTAAAGAAGAATTAAAACTATCAATATTTGCAGATGACATGATACTATATATATAGAAAACTCTAAAGACTCCAATGAAAAACTATATGAACTGATAAATGAATTCAATAAAGTTATGGGATACAAAATTAATATACAGAAATCTGTTGCACTTCTATACACTAATAGTGAGCTGGCAGAAAAATAAATTAAGAAAATAATCCCATTTACAATTGTACCCAAAAGAATAAAATATCTAGGAATGCATTTAATTAAGGAGGTGAAAGATCTGTATTCTGAAAACTATAAGACATTGATAAAAGAAACTGAAGACAACAGAAATAAATGCAAAGATATGTCATGCTCATGAACTGGAAGAATTAATAATGTTAAAATGTCCATACTATCCAAAGCAATCCATGGATTCACTGTAATCCCTATCAAAATACAAACAGTATTTTTCACAGAACTAGAACAAATAATCCTAAAATTTGTGTGGAACCACAGATAACCTCGAATAGCCAAAGTAATATTCAGAGAGAAAAACAAAACTGTAGGTGTCACAATCCCAGATATCAAGCTATACCACAAAGCTATAGTAATTAAAACAGTATCGTACTGGCACAAAACAGACACATAGATAACAAAACAGGATAGAGAGCCTAGACATAAACCCAGGATTATATGGTCAATTAATCAAAGAAGAAAGCAAGAATATACAATGGGGAAAAGATGGTATCTTCAATAAATGGTGCTGGGAAAACTGGACAGCTACATGCAAAAAGAATGAAACTGGACCACCTTCTTACACCATATACAAAAATAAACTCAAAATGGATTAACAACATAAATGTGAAATCTGAAACCATAAAAATTCCAGAAGATAGCACAAGCAATAATTTCTCTGACATCAGCAGTAGCAACATCTTCCTAGATGTGACTCCTAAGGTGGAAAACCAAAAGCAAAAATAAACTATTGGGACTACATCAAGATAAAAAGCTTTGGCACAGTGAAGGAAACCATCAATAATACAAAAAGGCAACCTATTGAATGGGAGAAGATATTTGCAAATGATATATCCAATAAGGGGTAATATCCAAAATATATAAAGAGCTTATACAACTCAACACCAAAAAACCCAAAAAATCTGATTAAAAAAATGGGCAGAGGACCTAAGCAGAATTTTTCCAAAGAAGACATTCAGATGGCCAACAGCACATGAAAAGAAGTTCAACATCACTAATCTTCAGGGAAATTCAAGTCAAAACCACAACGAGATACCACCTCACACCAGTCAGAATTTCTAGTATCAAAAAGACAAGAAATAACAAGTGTTGTTGAGGATGTAGAGAAAAGGGAATTCTTGCACATTGTTGGTAGAATGTAAATTGGTGCAACCACTGTGGAAAACAGCGTGAAGTTTTCTTAAAAATATTAAAAATAGGGTTACCTGAGTGGCTCAGTTGGTCAAGCATTCGACTTTGGCTCAGGTCATGATCTCACAGCTGGTGGGTTCAAGCCCTGCATCAGGCTCTGTGCTAACAGCTCAGAGCCTGGAGCCTGCTGTAGATTCTGTTCTATCTGTCTCTTCTCCACTCAAGCTCTCTGTCTCTCTCTCTCTTATAATAAATAATCATTTTTTTTATTTGAAAGTAAAAATACTACATGATCCAGTAATTCTATTGATGGGTATTTTTCCAAAGAGAATGAAAACATTCATTCAAAAAGATATATGCACCCCTATGTTTACTGCAGCATTACTTAACAATAGCCAAGATATGGAAGCAACCAAATTGTCCATCAATGGATGAATGGATAAAGAGGTGGTGTATCTATATATAGAATATTATTCAGCCATAACAAAGAATAAAATCTGCCATTTGCAACAACATGGATGGACATAGAGGGTATCATGCTGTATGAAATAAGTCAGACAGAGAAAGACAAATACCGTATGATTTCACTTAGATGTGGAATCTAAAAAACAAAACAAATAAACAAAACTGAAACAGATTCTTAAATACAGAGAACAAACTGGTGGTTGTCAGAGGGGTGTGCGTGAGGAGGGTGAAAGCAATAAGTGAAAGACATTAAAAGGTTCAAAACTGGAACAAACTTCCAGTTATAAAATAAGTAACTCACAGGGATGAAAAGTACAGCCTAAGGAATATAGTTAATAATATTGTAATAACTTTATATGGTAACAGATGGTAACTACACATATTCTGATATGAACTGAGTAATGTATAGAATTATCAAATCATTATGTTGTACACCTAAAACTAATATAACATTGTATGTTAAGTATACTTCAATTAAAAAACAAATAAAAGTAGTAATTCTGCAAAGTCAAAGAACATAAAGCCCAAATTCACAACTTTAGTATTATAAGATTATAAATATCTACCGTAAACTGTCTTGGAAGACCACAAACTCTCAGAAGTCTGAGAAAAACTAATGTTTTATTTTGAAAACCAATAAACTCTCAGCATCTCAAAAAAATAAATAGCCTATATCATTACTCAGCTTTATATATGTGAACATGAAAATTCATCAACAAAATTTATGTTGAGTGCGTATTATGTGTTAGGTACTTTTCTAGGCACTGGAAATACAAAAGTTATTGAAACAAAGTCCTTTCCCTGAAGGATTTTATGAAAAAAATGGAAACCATATATTTCCATATAATACAGAAACCATATTATGATTTTACATATGCCAGTAATGTCACCCAGAACAGTACGGGGATAGATAAATAGGCAACCAGAGTCAAGAGTAAATGCACAAAAAGAACTTCTGCTATTACATTCCTAAGTGATATTTTAAGCAAAGCACCAATAAGTCAGAATTATCATGTTGTCTTCCAAATGACTGCAAAGAAACATTATGCTGGATATTTGAGTTGGTAATCACATTCTCCTAAACTCCTAAGCTCTGTTTTATTCATGTTCTGTCTCCTCACTCAATCAGAAGAGTGGGTAAATATCTCATTTCAGGCTGTTATCACATTTGAAGAAATGTTTGCTACACAGAATCCTAGTACTGGGCACTATGGATAACTCAGAGTTCTAGAAGATATCCCTACATTTGTGCATAATTTGCCATCTATCTGACTGGGTAGGCAAAATGCCCATCAGAACTATTTAAGAGTAATTATAGAGTAACATAAGATCTAAACGTGTGAGTCGATAGAGTATAAACCAAGCTTCCATGTTCTGTTAGAATGTGAAGGATGAACTACTCACAATATGAGCACTTATCTAGTACCCATTGCCCTTCTGATACAACACAGGCTATGGTTTACATACTCCCTTGAAGTCAAGAAACAATCCTAACCAGATCTATTTTCTTCATATCACATGTAGGGTCAGGGAAAGGAAATCCAGGACTTACTATGTTGCCAAGCACTTTGGCAGGCATTTTTCTATTTAGCCTCACAAAAACTCAAGAGAGTTTTATCATCATCATCATCATCATTTAATACTTGCCCAAGATCACATAGCAACAAAATATCATGGTTGGAAAGGAGTCATTGGACCCAAGTTTAATTTCAAAGAATACTTTTCCACACTATTTTGCTCCATGATGCCATGTTGCCCAAAAGTAATGGCTCTTATCTAGAGGTGCTTCTCAAAATTACCCCAAGAGCTTTTCAAAATATACATACTGAAAGCCACAACCCAGATACATCATTCATAAACTATAGAGGTGGGTCCTGGCCACATATATGTTAAAAATCCCTCCAAATAATTGTATACACTCATTTGCTTAAGAAGCTCTGCCTTCAGACATCATTCTGGAAGAAAACATCAATTACATTAATTCAAGAACATTTCACACACTGTAGAATATGGATTTACAGATTGAAGGGCTCAACAAGTGCCTGGCCTAACTGATGAAAATAGATCCACACAAAGGCACATTATTATGAAATCTCAGAATACCAAGAAAATGACTCTAAAGAGTTTCTTTTTTTTTAAAGTCATACTTAAAGAATATAGAATAAGAATGCCTTTAGACCTCTTAACAACACTATTGGAAACTAGAGGATAAAGGAACAACAGCTTCAAAATCAGAAGAAAATTATCTCCAATCTAGAATTTTACACCCAGACAAACTATTAGTCAAACATGAAGGTAATATAAAAAGTATCTTCAGACATGCAAGGGCTCAAAATTTTACTTTTCACACATCCTTTTTGGAAATTGTGTTCCATTTGAAATGAAAGAGTAATAAGAATATTTTGAGAAAAAAAATAAGACATGAGATTCTTTCTTAACAAAGGATCTGAGGGGCACCTGGGTGGCTCAGTTGGTTGAGCGTCCAACTCTTGATTTCATCTCGGGTCATGGTCCTAGGGTTGTGGGATCAACACCCCCTCCCTCCTCTGTCAGGCTCTGACACAGAAGTACCTGACACAGAAGAGTGCAAAGAGAATCCCTAGTTTGGGGGATAAAGGGTGCCACCAGACTGACAGCTGTGTACCTGGCCAGGGGCAACCAGTCAAGATCAAAATGTCAAAACCAAGACAGAAAACTCCAAAAAAGAGTGCCCCAAGAAATGAAGTCAATTGAATACTTGATGTTACTGAGTATACCGAAAGGTAATACTGAAAATTTGCAGAGTTTGAGGTTGAATTATATAAACTGAAGTAGGCAAACTTTCCTGTAAAGGGTCAGATAGTAAATATTTTAGGCTTTTCAGGCCATATAGTCTCTGTTACACTAACTTTGCTGTTGGGAGGTAAAGCAGACATAAACAATATGTAAACAAATTGGCAAGGCTATGTTTCAAATAAACTTTATTTACAAAAACAGGAGGCAGACTGTATTTGGCCTACGAGCCACAGTTTGCTGATCCCTGATATAAACATAGAAAAAAATCAGCAAATTTATAAACATGAAAATTAATTCCCAGGAAAATACAAGTTGTGCGAAAAGTAAATGTTATCACGACTCAGAAAAATGGGAATAAAATTTACATGACCATAATCACATAACTATTGGATACTGATGCTACTAAAATAACTATATATCTATAATAGGAGATGGAGGAACAGGAAGTATGCAAATATGTGATACGTGCAAGGGAAAGGAGTGGAAGAAAGCTAACCTTCAACTTTCATACTAGGGAATAACATCTAAAGTGGCAATATAAAGAAGGAGCCAAGACAACTAAATTCTCAGCCCCAACTGAGGCCAAACTTGGCAGAGAAAATGTAACAGAAAAGTGGGAATGAAGTGAGGAAACACTAATGTGCCAAGCCATTGTTGTCCAAGAGTGTTTTTTTTTTCATTTGGACACAATTTTTATTTAGTTTTTTTTAAAAAATAGGTTAGTCTTCTCTCTATGCAAGCCTTCAAATACTGTTTATTTTAAAAACCTATTTAGTAGCTCCATCAACATTATTCAAGTAAACACTGGACATTTTTCAAATTAAAGAAACAAATGTAATAAAAAGCTAGTCGGTGCACATATAAAACATATATGCAAATATCAGAATATATTATATTCTCATTTATGTGTAAAAAGATTACCAGCATTTCTCTTAGGTGAACTTCAGCATACCTGATAAAATACATTCACATTGCCACTTAAGCAATGGGAATATATTAATATAAAAGAGGGTAGTTAAGGCAAGCTACTTCCATTCAAAGATGTTAGCAAAATAGTCACACCTTTTTTTTTAACATTTTAAAAAATGTTTTGTTTATTTTTGAGAGAGTGCAATCAGGGGGAGGAGCAGAGAGAGGGGGCCAAAGGATCTGAAGCTGGCTCTGTGCTGACAGCAGTGAGCCCTATGTGGGGCTTGAACTCACAAACTGTGAGATCATGACCTAAGCTGAGGTCAGATGCTCTACTTACTGAGCCACCCAGATACCCTCTTTTTTTTTTTTAATCTACAAACATCCTCCTATAAATTAAATGCCCAAGACTGAATCCAATTTTATAGGAGACATTGAATACTTATGGAGCATTTTTTTTGTCCAGGAGATTTGTTTGTTTGTTTGTTTGTTTGTTTGTTTTTGAGGGAGAGACAGTACAAGTGGGGGAGGGGCAGACAGAGAAGGAGAGAGAGACTGCCAGTGCAGAGCCCAATGTGGAGCTCAAACCATGAAATCATGACCTGAGTTGGAACCACAAGTTTGAAGCTTAACCAACTGAGCCACCCAGGCTCCCCCAGTCCAAGAGATTTTTTTAAATTGTTATTCTGAATGTCTTATGGCACTGCCCAAGTAGGGAACTCCAAGAAGGAATAACTACCACCAAAAAAGCTCTAAAACTTCTCTCACATCAACACAATGAGACAAAAAGACTGATCCTTCAAAAGATATTCATTTGCTAAAGAACACACAGATACTGACACCAAGCCCATTAGAAAGAGAAATGTAGATGCAGAGAAAGGGGAACACTTTTATACTGTGGGAATGCAAACTGGTGCAGCCACTCTGGAAAACAGTATGGAGGTTAGTCAAAAAATTAAAAACAGAACTATCCTCCAACCCAACAAATGCACTACTAGGTATTATCCAAAGGATCCAAAATGCTAATTCAAGGGGACATATGTACCCCAGGGTTTATAACAGCACTATCAACAGTAGCCAAATTATGGAAAGAGCTCAAATGTCCACCAACTGATGAATGGATAAAGAAGGGGTGGTATATATATACAATGGAACATTACTCAGCAATCAAAAAGAATGAAATCTTGCCATTCCCAACAGTGTGGATGGAACCAGAGTGTATTGTGCTAAGCTAAATAAGTCAGTCAGAGAAAGACAAGTATCATATAATTTCACTTAATGTGGAATTTAAGAAACACAACAGATGAACATAGGGGAAGGTAAGGAAAAATAAAATAAAAACAGAGATGAAGACAAACCATAAGAGTCTTAACTATAGAGAACAAACGGAGGATTGCTAGAGGGGAGGTAGGGGGGGAGGGTTAAATGGGTGATAGGAATTAAGAAGGGCACTTGTTGGGATGAGCACTGGGTATCATATGTAAAGTGATGAATCGCTAAATTCTACTCCTGAAACCAATACTACATTATATGTTAACTAACTTGAATTTAAATTAAAAAAAAAGAAAAAAAAAGAGAACTGTGATATTGCACACCCACTCCCAGTTCTGGTAGAATATTACAAATAGAGGCAAAACATCCCATAGAAACCAGTTGATGAAGGCTCAGTGCTTAACACTATAGACTTTGAGCAAACGTATAAGACTGGAATCAGTAATAAAAGATTCAGAATCTAGAAGAGGCCATGTAAAGCAAGAGGAACAGGATCCTGACCTAAACTCTTCTCTAAGCCACACAATTTGTTTTCTCACCAGTTTCTTAGAGATGTCAGAACCCTTGGAGAGCCTCTATAATTTCCTTTTGACAATCTAGGTCAGTTGGTCCAACAATTATTTTTGACATCTTAATAAAACCTCAAGTTAAGGAATCCTTTCAGGCATTGTAATATTGAAGTATGTAGCAAAACAGTATTTTGAAATATTAATCTTTATGGCTTTTTAAGTTTTCTGCATTTCCTGGACCCTATCCTTATAGAGAATTATAGCAAGAGTGAAGAAAACAGGGTACAGATTTCATATCATAATAATAAATTGGAAAGAGAATAGAGAAAGGCAAATTATGCTCTCTCCTCTCCCAGGTTAATCTTCCCCCCCCCCCACCCCCAGGATCCCTTGAGCTGGGATTGAGAGGGAAATAGTAGTAGGAGTGACTTTTTGAGTAAGAAAAATGAACTTGAAGGAACAGCATGGTAACTAGTATCAGGGAGCCAAATGGAGGCTGAGCCAATACTCATCAAACACTAATACCATTCTAACTCAAACCATATATAAGCTAAGCTGAGGAGCTATAGAATGAGAGTCTACCATTGACAAAGGCCTACACATCATCCTGAGGCATCTAATGGATGGACACCCACTCATGTCCAAAGCATGCTTAATTCCATTATAAACTGCCTCCTGAAGACATCCCAATAAACTCATACATCCATGACACCCAGAAGAGCAGTGGATCATGAAAGGGGAGCCCTCAGCACCATGTGAACTTGAATGGGACTAGACAGTAGTAAAATCTATCCTAATCACATTTGGTCTGAGTAGGTCTTAGTTGACTACAGAGTTACCTAAGCAGGCACTCTAAGTAATCCAGTCTTAATAAGATTTATTTTTTATAGGATTTATTTGTTTGTTTGTTTATTTATTTATTTAGATTGAAACAGAGAAAGAGAGAGAGTACACACACATAAGCAGGGGAGAAGGGCAGGTGGGGGAGGGAGAGACTTGTGAGAGTGAGAGAGAGAAAGAGAATCTTAAGCAGGCTACATACTCAGCACAGAGCTCGACACGGGGCTTGATCCCACGACCCTGGGATCATGACCGGAGCCAAAATCAAGAGTCAGATGCTTAACCAACTGAGGCACCCAGGCACCCTCTCTCTATATTTTAAGAACTCATGCCAGGTATGAGAAGATATGCATTCTCCAAGTTTCTAATTCCTGATGTGAAATATATCAAGGGGTAAATAAGTTCCCCTAAGAAACAATCTCTGAAATTGAAAGTCTTGGTTAGTCTCTAATTTGAAAGAAGGGTTCATTAACAACAGTGCCCATTGGAACAACAGTGCCCATGAGATAGACACTAATTCCAGACAGTGATTCAAGCATCTGAAACAACAACAACAAAAAGTACTCTTTGGATACTTGGCAACTCTATGCAATTTTGATAAGAAAAGGCCTTTAATAAGCATTTATAAGCATAGGTTAAAAGTTCTACTCAGGCCCTGCATCTCTGTTCAGTCTTCACCTATGATTTCTAACCAGTACTACATGGTCAGCTTAAAGCTATGCCACCCTTTTTAAGCTCTACCCTTCAAATTTAATAAATACATAGGAATCTGAGGTTAACACTCCTATACATATTTATTTAGGAATTTTCTAAAAAAGGAAAAATGATGGAGGAGCCTATTAAAAACAGAACAGGCAGTGATCTGATAATAAATCTGTTGAATCAAGCACATGAGAGAGAGCTCAGACCTTCTCTAACAGTAAGAGATGCCACCTAAAAAGGTATCTACTGATTCTTTAAATAAATTAATTCTTTAAATAAATTAATAAGTTCTTTAATGCTTATGATAGGACTATGTGTCCATGTGGCATTAGGTAAGAAAGATGGTTCCCAGGGATGGACTAGAGTCAAAAAGGCCAACCACAGACACAAACTTCTAAGTGAAATATTGTGGCTCAGGGGGAAACACAGTGGGAGTATAACTATGCAAGTTATAAACACTAGCTAAGGTCAGACAGGGTGATTGGTGTCCAGGCAGTTTCTCATAAATTTCTGGGTACCTTTTACAACCTTACCAAACTAGATGTTCCAAACAGAACAGCTGTGTTGTCTGGCTTAAATAGACTAAGTTATTAAGTCTCAACAAAATGAGGGGGAGTTTCTGCTATGATAACAAGTTATGGAACATAGTCAAATGTTGGTAAGGGCTCAACACAAACGCTGGAACACAGGGTAAGTATTCAGAAGGAAGCTGAACAGATGTCATGGTGAAGAATAGATATTTTCACCAACGCATTTAAGGTCAGAAAAAGAATGATAGACATTAAGGCTCAAAAGAATCTTGGAGGATTATATAACCCAAGATTCTCTTTTTTAACATCTGAAGAGAATGAGACCGAAGAAAGTTGTTACTTATCCCATGTCACATGAGCTTACTTCACTTCCTGTTTAGACTCTTTCCACCATATTATTTTGGTCTTCTCTACTTAAGTTTCTCAAGGACAGGGACTTTAGCCTTCTAGACCATCCTTGCATTCCATAATCCTTGTTCAACGAAGGATTTCATGGGTATAAACTCTGGCCCCTTAGACTTCCTCCATACAAGTCAACCCTTTTTTTCTACTTCCCATACACATGCAAAACAAGCAAATACTAATGCCACATCTCCTCATGACTTTATGGAGGAAGTAAACAGATGGCCAGGTTTACCAGCAAAATCATTTTGTTGCTCCAAAGATAAAGGAAGAGTCATAAGCATCACCCCTTGAGGAGGCTAAAATTCATTCCTAGAGAAAGATAAAGAGCTAACAATGATGTACATGCTACAAAACATATCTGCCAAATGAAGTCTGCTGGTGGGAGAAAAAGCCCACACCGTATGGTTGGTAAATATTTGCTCCAAATCCCAGGTGGGTAATTCACAAATATCAAGTGAGGAATTAATTTAAGAAAGTCATATGGGTAATTTCATCTCATTTTTGGTGATATAAATGCTCTTCATTCTTTCATCAAATATTTATTGAGCACCTACTCTGTACTGAGTGCTGATTTAGACACTGAAGCTTTAGTGGTAAAAAAGCCAAAGTCTCTGCCCTTGGGTCACTCAAATGGAAAGTCACAATACTTCTGACAATTTCTTTCCTGACCCTCTATTATCCAGCATCCTGTGTCCTTTCTGATGTCTCTTTTATCTCTTCTTCCACCTTTACATTTGCTTCTAGAACTAGCACATTAGCCCAGGTCTTCATTATCTCAGGCCTAACCCGGTTTTTAAACTCCCAATCTTCTTTCAACCTAAAATGTACACCATGACCAGATAATAGTTTTGAAAATCCTGATTTATTCTGGTTACTTCAATTCTCAAAAGCTTCAGATGGCTCCACACAGCCTACCTCAAACTCCTGACTGCCAAATTCCACCCTCAGAGTTCTGCCTCCACTTCTCCTGTCCAAACTTAGTCAACAGGAATACTATTCAGAAGCAATCTTAAACTGTATTAATGTGGTTGTGTGTGTGTGTGTGTGTGTGTGTGTGTGTGTGTGTGTGTACCATACATCTTGTAAGTTTACACAAAGACAGAAAAGATTGTGAGACAAGCAATTCTTTCATTTATATGGGTTAAGTTCCTGGAAAAGTTATTTTAAATCAACATAAAGTAAACAGACTTTAATTTTCCCATAGAAATAATGTTTTTATAAATATTTTCTGTCTTGACTAAGAAGCTAATGCCCAACATTTTTATTCCAGGTCAAGATAATGGAAAAAGTGTTGTAAATCAAAACAATGTCAGTAGGATTTTCTTTTCCGTGGAAATAGCTATACTTTTCACTAAGCATCTACCAAGCACCCCTTTGTGGAACCCCCAATCGCTATCTATTATCAATCATAAGTCATCTCCCTGTACACTATAAAATATAAACATTTCTAAAGCATATGTAAACAATAAAGGTAATACAACCATACACATGCATTTAATATTATATGCTATCAAAACTTATTATATAATTTTCTTTGCTTACTTGATTACTTTATTTGTACTACAGTAATTCAGAAGGTGAGAGAAAACTTCACTAAGGACATAGAATTTAGGAGGCTTACTTGGGTCAATTCTGACAGCATCTTTGAGAAAGAGAGACCTAGGGCTACTTGAAACTTTTTTCAGTGATACTGATACAGACATATCAAATTGTTGGTACCCATTTTTTCCTTCAAGAAAAAAGTTCTTATAGTAAACTTAAAAGCTTAAGTACTAGAGATTAAATTAAAGGTCTTTGTGTGTTTCAAAACTTTCTTGAATGGCAGTATCATTAACACAATTATCCTATAATAACTAAAAGTGAGACTCAAATTTTCATCTTTTAATCTCTCACCCATTTCTTATTTCATAGTGTTAAAAAGACCTAAAGTGCAGTAAGCAAAGCTCAGCCCAAAGAACTCAGCACTAAGTTTGATTTGGACAAAGTGAAGCAAGTCTCTACCTCAGTCATGACTAAGCTGTCATGTAGTTATGAAAAGCAGCCAGCCTTCAAGATAAAATCAGTCATTTATGTAAATTTTTATTTTATTTTTTTTTTAGAAAGAGAAAGAGTATAAGTGGGGGAGGGGAGAGGGAGAAAGAGAGAGAGAGAGACAGACAGACAGACAGAATCTCAACCAGCCTCCACGCTCAGCACAGAGCCCAATGTAGGGCTCAATCCCACAACCCTGGGACCATGACTGAGCCAAAGTCAAGAGTCGGTCGCTCAACTGACTGAGCCACCCAGGTGCCCCATGTGAATTTTTATAGATAGATTATGTCACCAGGTTAGTGGCTAATTTTTTTTGACAAACATAAAACTTTTAATTTTTTAATGTTTACTTTTGAGAGAGAGACATAAAGACAGAGTGCAAGCTGGGGGAGGGGCAGAGATAGAGAGAGATACAGAATCTGAAGCAGGCTCCAGGTTCTGAGCTGTCAGCACAGAGCCCAACACGGGGCTTGAACCCATAAACTGTGAGATCATGACCTGAGCCAAAGTCAGACGCTTAAACCGACTGAGCCACCCAGGTGCCCCTGAAACTTTTAAATACAAATGTTTTTGCTCCAGGGTGAATTAAAGCCTTTAAAATGTGTATTCCTATTGATCAGTAGTAGACTCAGCAATTTTACTTATAGTAATTTTTTCCTAAGGAAATAAGCATTAGCTATGTAAAGATGCATTTATAAGAATGTTCGTGGTGACACTGTTTATAACAATGAAAAAAAGGAAATAAATGTGCATAAGGAAATAATTGTTAAATAAAGATGCAACCAGGTGATGCAAAACTGTCTTAGACTGGATTCTTGCCAGAAAGAAGAGGCCAAGGACTTGCACTCAGGTAGCTTATTTTGAGAGGCGAACCCAGGGAATAGTAGTGTAGGACCAGGAGGAATGGCACAAGGATGAAGGAAAATCCAGTATAAAGTTGTATTATCAAACCAGAAATGATGGGAAACTGGAGCTTGATCTGACTGGGGACCTCTAAAGAACTACACAGAATGTGCCACTCTGAATTGTCAGCTTACACGATGGAGTTGGGAAGCATTTATCCACTGGCTCCCATCTTCCACTAGTCAAGATTTTCCCATAAGGATTAACATCTACATACTGCCAAGTCTGACCATGCTCAAGTGCTAAACGGGTCCCTGTAGTTTACCCACATGGGGTGTGAGAAGCTCCAGGCAAAAACAGAAATATATGGTGCAGCTAAACCAGGTATATGTAAGGTAACACTTGTGCAATGGCTAGAGTAAAACCGGGGCTGAGAGGATATGAAGCATAAGGGAGCTAGAGGTGTCTAACACAAATATGTGCCAGAAAAGTGATATGATCCTATTATCTATTGACATGAAAGATCTGTTACTTATAAGGGAATAACAAAGTTATTGCAACAAGTTATAAAATGTTATATATAGTATGATCCCATTTGTTTTAGTTAGCTAGCTTTAGTTTCTACTAAAAGTCCCTCAAGGTAGCTTTTAAAGGGAAGGGGTGCTTTTAGTGGAAGAATCAATTAAGCAATAAGGGAAATGGGGGATCTCAGAGGAACCATAGTACAGACAACCCTCAGGAGAATGGGAAGCCACTGAATTTGGATACAGATTGGATACTGAGTTCTCTCTCCACTTCACTTGCTTTCTCATTCATGACCTAGTTCTGCTGTCTCTCACTGTTGACTGGCTCCCACACCCTATTTTTTGTACACTTGAATCTCTGCTTCCTCATCTAAGACATAGTTTCTGCTTCTTTACAACCTTTATGTCCCACTACAATTGTACTGGTTGTTTATAGCTGGCATCCACTCTGATTGGTATATGAATATGCCATATCATCTGTTAAATATTTTCAATATTAACTGTGCATATATACATGCACATAAACACATATACATGCACAGGAACACACACATATGTATTATGCAATTTTGGAGGCAGGGGGAAGAGAAATGGAAGGAAACACAGAAGAAATCATCAGAGAGAAAATAACTGAACTAGAGCCAGTGGAGGAAATTATAACCATCATTGCACACACAAATATACAGTTTATATATGCAGTAGCAACATACACACAGAGGAATTTCCTTCCCCAGTGTCAGAAATAACTCTTTCTCCTTTCAGTCTCTACATAGAATGTGGTTAGTAAAAGGAAGGGAGAATTTGAAGAAATTTGTTCTCTCATCTTCAAAGAATGTGTGTTTCCCTGGAGAAAGGTAAGGAGAAAATAGCTCACTAACATATCTTTCTACAATATACCAAAGCAGTCAGGTACTCACGTGCTCATAACTAAATACATGAGAACTAGGAAAAGACCTTTCTTATTCATCTTTGCATGTCCTAGCACACAGTAAACACTCAATATTAGTATTCTATTAAAATTTCAAGTACTTTAATTAAATATTACTGATAGCTGATATCTATTGTTTTGGCCCCTGTATTCATCATGAATCTCCTTGAAAGAACTGCCTACCCACCAACTTCAGGCCATGTGGTGTGAATAGCTTGGCTCCACTCTTAAATCAGGTGTGAGCCATGTCTGGATTAAGTTAATCAGCAGATTCAACCTTCTTACACAAAAGTGATTGATTCAAGGATGACCACATGACCCATATCAGGCACTGAGAACCAGATCCAGAGCTTTTGTTTATCTGCTGAGAGAGGTCTTTTCCTCGCCAATAGACTTGCAGTCTTGGCATTGTGAAGTCTTGGAACGCTGCAGCTTTCTTTCCAACCATGAGGGGACATTCTGCTAAGAATGAAGCCTACATGTGAAAGAGAGAGAAGCTGAGGTGAGATTCAGCCCTGGAGATGTTTCTGGAGCACCTGTGTCAAGACAGTTAAGCTAGTCTCCCCACTGGACTTGCCAGTTATGAAGGCCATTAAACTGTCCTTCGGATTAAATCCATTTAGGTTGAGCTTTCTTCAACCAAAAGAAACTTAATTGATATACTGCTTCTAACATACAGATGCTGATTTGTTTCTATGATTTCTTCCAAGAATATATACACAGAACCGATCCAGTGAGAAATAAGCCTTGCCAATAAAGTATTCTGTAAGGGGCACTTTACCTGGTTTTGAACACTTTGGACCCTTAAATCTTGAGCTTAATTAATTAAATTGGGTCTGTACAGTATATTTTTTTTTAAAAACTTATAAATCCTTAATTTCAGAACTTTATTAAGACAGATTTATTAAGCCTACCTTTTGGAATAAGAACTATAAACAAAAATGAGAGTTACTGAAAATTTAAATTCAGCTACCAAAACAGTCTCTTTTGTCCAGATTTCCCTCTTCTCTTCATTGTCCAGGCCAATCCTCTGCCTTTTTCATATTAGGTGTGGGGTAGCACATTACTTCTCAGTATTTATATCCATCACAGTTACTTACAGTCTCTATAGTGCCTCCAAATTCACTTTAAAATACCAAGTCCTTATTAATAACACTCCCGAAGAGGTCTCACCAGGCCTTCCTAGTACTTCAGACAATTTTTAGCTCTATGGTTCTTCCCAATTTAAAAACAAAATGAATTTCACAAACAGAATTGAAATGTCAAATTTTACTACCATCTGGATTTAAAAACTGCAAGAAAAACTAGGTTTGGGTTGTTTTATTTTTGTAGCCAAAGTGAATGTATTACAGTACATTTGTTTTCAGATCATTTACCTCTTTATCCTGCATTTCACTCCAGGGGATTAAGGTATTCAAATGAAAAAGAGACCATCCAGAAAATTCTAAGAGAGAACCTATAAAATTCAGTAGTTTCATTCGATATAATGGAAGAAAAATCTTCCAACTCCTCTTCATCATCATCATGAGAATAAACCCGATCTGCTCACTGCACTGAATTTAGAACCGTGAATGTGAGTTAACAACTTGGCTCTGCTCCTCTGGGGGCTTACAATCTGATATATGTACAGACATAAAGGATATACGGGCAACTTAACAAAGGCTTTATAGTCCATCCATTTAAAGCGCCATGCAGCATCAATGCTTCCAGGATAAGAGAAGAAATGGCAGCAGCTAAGTTACATCAAGATACATCTGACAATGGAGGAGAGGTGCAATGAGGGAGGTGAATTTAAGCCTCTCCTGGCATGGGCAGCAAAGGTATGACTTCAGGGAGGAGCCCAGGACACACACAAAAAGTAGCTGAGTAATTCTCTACACTGGAAAAGCCCCTACTGAGTGTACCAGTTGATTCTCTCAAGAACTCCAATGAGAAGCAGGTCAAGAACTATCTACCAAATTTTAGAGACATGGAAACTAAGACCCTGAGAGATTATGACTTGGTTTAGGCAACTTGTAAAGAGCAAGGCCAGGACCTGCACCATAAAATGCAACATTGACTTTTGGCCAATAGCCCCTGAATGGAAACCTGACTCCAAATGACTTGGTTTCTCCTCCACTACAGCACTCCTCATAGGCTTATTCATTCAGTCCCAACAAATGATACCACTACGCTACAGGCACGGTGCTTAGATGCTAGGAATACAACAGTGAACAAGACAGACAAAATCCCTACCCACATTGACCTCACATCTAGCAGGGAATACAGATTTTTTCACTTGCAATTTTTTATTGAGGTAAAATATACGAAATATAAAATTTACCATCTTGACCATTTTCACATGTACAGTTCAGTCCCCCTAATGTTTCATTATATTCACATTATTGTGCAACCATTACCATTATTCACTTCCAGAATTTTTTCATCTTTCTAAACTGAAACTCTACCATTAAATAATAATTCTCCATTCCTTTTCCCACCAGACCCTGGAAACCACCATTCTATTTTCTATGTCTGCTAATTTGACTATTTTAGGCCCTTAATTTAAATAGAATCATACAATATTTGTCCTTTTGTGTCATTTATTTCACTTATTTCACTTAGCCTTCAATGTTCATCCATGTTGTAGCATGTGTCAAAATTTCCTTCCTTCTTAAGGCTATTCTGAATAATATTCCACTGTATGTATATACCATATTTTGTTTATCCATTCATCAATGGATATTTGGGTTATTTACACCTTTGGGCTATTGCAAATAATGCTGCTATGAACATTGGTATAACAATATCTGTTTGAGTTGTTGCTTTCAATTCTTTTGAGTATATACCCAGAAGTGGAATTGTTAGATAAGATGGTAAGTCTATTTTTACTCTTTTGAGAAATGACTATATTATTTTTCACAGAAGATGCACAATTTTACATTCCCAACAGTAGTGCATAAGAGTTCCAGTTTCTCCACATCCTCCCTAATATTTATTTTCTGGGGTTTTTAAACAGTCATCCTAGTGGGTATGAAGTAGTATCTATCTTATTATGGTTTTAATTTGCATTTCTGTAATGGTTAGTGAGATTGAGCATTTTTCCATGTGCTTATTGAGCATCTGTAGACCTTCTTTGGAGAAATGTCTATTCACATCTTTTGCCCATTTTCAAATTGGGTTGTTTCTTTTGTTTGTTATTGAGTTGTAGGAGTTCCTTATATATTCTGTATATTATCCCCTTTTCAGATTCATGACTTGCAAATATTTTCTCCCATTCCATGAATTGTCCTTTCACTCTGTTGATGTGAACACAGACTTAAACAAATAATTACAAGTGTTAGGAATACTGTTAAAGTAAAGATATGGGGATAAATAATAAAGCCTCACCTAGACTGAGAAGTTAAAGGTCTTCCTCCCTCATTCACTCACTCAGTGCTCACTGCTCTAAGAACTGGGGACATAAGAGTGAACAAAAGAGACAAATTCCTGGATCCCAAGAAGCTCCCATTCTAATGACATTCATGAAGCAACATCTTAGCTGAAAGACAAAAAATAAAGATCAGTTTGTTAGAGGTAAGTAGAAGGAGGATAAGGCAGAAGAAATGAGAGAGTACAAAGAGCTCTCCAGGGACAAGAAACAGCCTCTCTGAAGGCCCAGATAAAAGTGAGAAGTTGAGGGGCACCTGGGTGGCTCAGTCAGTTAAGCATCTGACTTCGGTTCAGGTCATGATCTCACGGTCCTTGAGTTCAAGCCCCACGTCGGGCTCTGTGCTGACAGCTTGGAGCCTGGAGCCTGCTTCTGACTGTGTCTCCCTCTCTGTGACCCTCCCCCATTCATGCTCTGTCTCTCTCTGTCTCAAAAATAAACATTAAAAAAAATGTTTTAAAGTGATAAGTTGATATGTTTAGAGAACAGAATGAAGCCTACCAAGACCTGAGCAGAGAGAGAAGCAAAATGGTAAACCTAACAAAATGAGCAGAACCCAGATTACAGAGAGTCATATACTGTTCTAGGACTATAGTTATCATCTTAAAGCAATAAAAAGCCATTAAAGGTTTTAACCAGAAGAAGCAGTGACATAAACAGACCTTATATTTATGTATGGAATGTTACATAATGTTCCAAGTATGGAACATTACCTGACTCCAGCAAAGAAAATGGATGGAAGGGAGAGCAGGCCTACAGTGAGAGACCAATTAAAAGCATAATGCAACAGTAGAGCTTAGATAAAAGGAAAAGGAAAAGGAAAAGGAAAAGGAAAAAGCCAGGGGCCACCCGGGTGGCTCAGTCGGTTAAGCATCCTACTTCGGCTCAGGTCATGATCTCACGGCTCGTGACTTCAAGCCCCATGTCTCAGAGCCTGGAGCCCACTTTGGATTCTGTGTCTCCCTCTCTCTCTGCCCCTCCCCAGCTCATGCTCTGTCTCTCCCTGTCTCTCAAAAATGAATAAGTGTTAAAAAAATATTTAAAAAAAAAGAAAAGAAAAAAGCTGTACTAATAAGAACACTAAAGAGAATTGACAAAAACCAAACTCTACTTAGCTTGACTAAAAGAAGAAACTTACATTCTTATAAAATAGGAAGGTCCAAGGGGTAGCCTTAGGTACAGTTGGATCCAGGGATTCACATGAAGTCAACAGGTTCCCCCCTCCACCATATACATTTATGGTCACCCAAAATCATTCTTATAATTTTAGAATTTTCCACATGTGAATAATCCTGCCTTTCAAACGTAGAATATAAAAAATTACATTTACTAGGGAGTCAGAGAAGATGGCATAGTAGAAGGATCTTGAGCTCACCTCTTCCAAGGACACACGAAGAAAACAGCTGTATCTATATGACTAACTCTAAAAATGACCCAAAGACTAGCAAAACAGATCTTCCACAGTTAATCATAGAGAAGAGATCACATCAAAAAGGGTAGGAGGGGTGAAGACATGGTTCTGAACTAAACCCTTGGCAGTACTAGCCACAAACAGGAGGGACACCACAAGCATGGAGAAGCAAGAGGATTAGATCCCATACCAGGTACCCTGGTCCCTGGGGACCTGTACTGGAAAGACAAATACCCATAACTCGTGGCTTAAAAAATCAGTGGTGTTTAACTGCAGGAACTTTAAAATTCAGTGGGCTTAGCACCAGGAGAGCCAAAGGGCAATGGGAAATTGAGTCACTTCCCTTAAAAAGCCAGAATAATAAATGACTTGGCCCAAGACTCAGCATAGAAGCAGCCATTTGAAAAGTGCTTGGTTATAAGTAAAGGAGATTTAGTGACTAATCTTAGAATATGTGCTAGAACTGCTGGTGGGAATTCAAACTGGTGCAGTTACTTTGGAAAACGGTATGGATGTTCCTCAAAAACTTAAAAATAGAACTACCCTATGACCCAGCAATTGCACTACTAGGTATTTATCCAAGGGATACAGGTGTGCTGTTTCGAAGGGGCACATGTACCCCCATGTTTATATCAGCACTATTAACAGCCAAAGTATGGAAAGAGCCTAAATGTCCATCGACAGATGAATGGGTAAAGAAGACATGGTATGTATATACAACAGAGTATTTCATGGCAATGAAAAAGAATGAAATCTTGCCATTTGCAACTATGTGGATGGAACTACAGGGTATTATGCTAAGTGAAATTAGTCAGAGAAAAACAAATATCATATGACTTCACTCATATTAGGAATTTAAGATACAAAACATATGAACCTAAGGGATGGGAAGCAAAAATAATATAAAAACAGGGAGGGGAACAAAACATAAGAAACTCTTAAATACAGAGAACAGGGGTGCCTGGGGGGCTCAGTCAGTGAAGCATCTGACTTTGGCTCAGGTCATGATCTCACAGTTGGTGGGTTCAAGCCCTGCATCAGGCTCTGTGCTGACAGCTCAGAGCCTTGAGCCTGCTTGGGATTCTGTGTCTCCCTCTCTCTCTCTGCCCCGTCCCCCCCCTCAAAAATAAACATTAAAAATTTTTTAAAAAAGAAAAGAAACTCTTAAATATAGAGAACTGAGAATTGTTGGAGGGGCCGTGGGGGGTGGGGATGGGATGGGCTAAATGGGTAAGGGGCATTAAGGAAGACACTTGTTGGGATGAGCACTGGGTGTTATACATAGGGATGAATCACTGGAATCTACTCCTGAAATCATTATTGCACTATATGCTAAGTAACTTCGATGTAAATTAAAAAAATTTTTTTTAATTTTTAAAAAATTAAAAAAATAACATGCGCGAGAGAAGCAAGAATCTGCAGGATATTTCTCTAGGAAAAAAAGTCCTAGTATACATAATTCTCTTCCCCTAACTCCTAGCCCAGATAGCTAGACACTTGCAGTAGCCAACACTAACACTCTCCATCTACCTGGCTAGCACTGGGTGCCCAACTCTTATGTTCCCCTCTAGATCCACCCCATCCAACCCACCACCTCTGCAAGTGTCCCTCCAAAGCAGCTCCTGCCCCACTATACCCTGCAAGCAGCCCTAGTAGGGACCAGCACCACTCCAAAGAGACTTCTACCCTGGAGGAAGGGGAAGTAACCTCACACATCAGCATGCCTGCAGTTCTAGCAGTCTGGCATCTTAACTGGCTGTGTAGGGAGCAAGTCCTGTGGTTCAGTGTGCCTACAACTGTGGTGGAGAGGCTAAATGCAGACACCTTGGCTGACTGCCAGACCAGTACACCAATGAGATCTTCTCAGTTAGCCACTGCATGGAGAACAAGCCCTGCTCTTCCATGTGCCTGAAGTAGTGAGAAGTTAATTACTGACACAGAGGCTACCTGCTGGCCCCTTCCACCAACAGGCCTCTGACGGCCTTAAACAGGCATCTGAAAAATGCATGAACCAAACACCGCCTAATGTACTCACAATAGGCAAAGTGGGTCAATGTAGCCAGCTTGGCTGAAATCAACTGATGCTCAGCCACAGCAGTAGGGTGCATACAGCCCACATGGGACACTCCTAAAGCTCCCAATTCTGGAGACCAGGAGGGATTGCACTACAGGACACCACAGGACCTCTTCTACATAAGGCCACCACTTTCAAGACCAAGAGATGTAGCTAATATATCTAACACATAGAAACAAACACAGAGTTAGATAAGATGAGGAGATAGAGGAATATGTCCCAAATGAAACAAGACAAAATCACAGTAAAAGAACTAAATGAAAAGGAGCTGAGCAATATGTCTGATAAAAATTCAAAGTAATGGTCACAAAAGTACTCACTGGACTTGAGAAAAGAGTAGGTGAACTGAGTAAGAACTTCAACGAAGAGAGAAAATATTAAAAAAAAGAACCAGTCAGAGGTAAGGAACTCAATAACTGAATAAAACACACACACACACACACACACACACACACACACACACACACACTATAAGGGATCATTAGCAGATTGGTGGATACACAAGAATAGATCAGCAATCTATACCCTGGAAAGCAGGGTAATAGAAAGCAACAAGCTGGGGCACCAAGGTGGCTCAGTCAGTTAAGCATCCAACTCTTGATCTTGGCTCAGGTCGTGATCTCATGGTTCCTGAGTTCAAGCCCCACATCAGGCTCTGCACTGACAGCGCAGAGCCTGCTTGGGATTCTGTCCATCCTCTCTCTCTGCCCCTCCCCCGCCTGTGCTCACTCTCTCTCTCTCTCTCTCTCAAAAAAAAAAACTTAAAAAAAAAAAAGAAAGCAACCAAGCTGAGCAGCAAAAAGAAAAATGAATAATAAAAAATGAGAAGAGGTTAAGGGAACTCAGCAACATCATAAGTGTAATAACATGTACATTATAGTAATTTCAGAATGAGAAGAAAGATAAGGGAACAGAAATTTTACTTAAAGAAATAATGGCAAAAAAGTTTCCCAATCTGGGGGAGGAAACAGACATCCAGGTCCAGGAAGCACATACATCTCCAAACAAAATGAACCCAAGGAGGTCCACACCAAGGAGGTCCACATGTGATTAAAAAGGAAAAACAGAGTGATAAAGAGAATTTTAAAAGCAGCAAAACAGTTTCATTTGAGGGAAACCCCATAAGGCTATCAGCTGATTTTTCAGCAGAAACTTTGCAGAAGAGTGTGGCATGATATATTCAAAGTGTGAAAGGAAAAAACTTACAACCAAGAATACTCTACCCAGGTTATCATTCAGAGCAGAAGGAAAGAGAGTTTCCCAGACAAACAAAGGTTAAAGGAGTTCATCACCCCTAAACCAGTCTTATAATAACTATTAAAGGGAATTCCTTAAGTGGACAGAAAGTCCATAACTACAAGTAAGAAAATTATGAAAGGAAAAAATTTAACTGGTAAAAGCAAACATATAGTAAAAGTAGTAAATTAGTCACCTATAAAGCCAGTATGGAGGTAAAAACCCAAAAGTAGTAACATTAATTATTTCCACAAAAATTAGTCAGGAGATACACAAAGCAAAAAGATGTTAAGTGTGACATCATACACATAAAATGTGGAAGGAGAAGTAAAACTTTAGTGCTGTTACAATGTGTTCAAACTGAATCACTGGATTCTACTCCTGAAATCATTATTGCACTATACACTAACTTGAATATAAATTAAAAAAAAAAAGAATGTGTTCAAACTTGAGTGATCATCAACTTAATAAAGACTGTAATACGCATAAGATGTTATATATGAACCCAATGGTAACCACAAATCAAAAACCTGTAATATATACAGAAAAACTACAGAGAAATTTAACAAGTACAACACTAAGGAAAACTACAAAACCACAAGGGAAGAGAGCAAGAAAAGAAGAAAGGAACAGAGAAGAACTACAAAAACAACCAGAAAACAAGTAAAATGGCAATAAGTACATACCTATTAATAATTACTTTACATATAAATGGACTAAATGCTCTAATCAAAAGACAAAGGGTGACTGAATGGATAAAAATACAAGACCCATCTATATGCTGTCTACAAGAGGCTTACTTCAGACTTAAAGAAACATACAGTCTGAAAATGAAGGGATGGAAAACATAAACCATGCAAATAGAGAAAAAAGCTGGGGAACAATACTTATATCAGACAAAATAGTCTTTAAAACAAAGACTGTAGCAAGTGACAAAAAGGGGGGGGGGCACTACATAATGATAAAGGGATCAATCCAAAAGGGGAATATAACAACTGCCAATATATGTGTACCCCAAATAGAAGCACCTAAATACATACAGCAAATATTAGCTGACACAAAGGGAGAAATTGATAGTAATATGCTAATAGTAGGGGGAACATTAACACATCACTTACATCAATGGAGACATCATCCAGACAAAAAATCAATAAAGAAACAGAGGCTTTAAACAACACATTAGACCAGATGGACTTAACATATATACCAAACATTTCATCCTTCTCAAGTGCACATGAAACATTCTCCAGGATGGATCATATGTTAGGCAACAAAACAAGTCTCAATAAAATTAAAAAGATATAAAGCATACCAAGCATTTTTTCTGACCACAACAGTATGAAACTGAGTATCAATTACAAGAAAAAAATCTGGAAAGAATACAAACACATGGAAACTAAACAACATGCTACTAAACAAAAATAGTCAATAAAGAAATCAAAGAGAAAATTAAAAATACGTGGAGACAAATGAAAATGAAAACACAATGGTCCAAAATCTTTGAGATACAGCAATAACAGTTCTAAAGGGAAATTTATAGTGATATGGGCCTATCTCAACGAACAAGAAAATCTCAAATAAACTACCTAACTTTACACCTAAAGGAGCTTGGAAAGGAAGAACAAAGACCAAAGCTAGTAGAAGGAAGGAAATAATAAAGAGTAGAGCAGAAATAAATGATATAGAGACTAAAAGAACAACAGAACAGATCGATGAAACCCGAAGCTGGTTCCTTGAAAAGGTAAACAAAATTGGTACACCTTCAGCCAGATTCATTAAGAAAAAATGAGAAGGAACTCCAATAAAATCATCAATGAGGAAGGGTGAAGAACAAATGACACCACAGAAATGAAAAGAATTATTAGAAAATGTTATGAAAAATTTTATGCCAACAAATTAGACAACCTAGAAGAAATGGATAAATTCCTAGGAACATATAAATCTCCCAAAACTGAATCAGAGTGTAATAAAAAATTTGAACAGACAGATTACTGCTAATGAAATTGAACTGGTAATCTAAAAACTCCCAACAAACAAAAGTCCAGGACCAGATGGCTTCAAAGGTGAATTCTACAAAACATTTTAAAAAGAGTTAACACCTATTCTTATCAAACCATTCCAAAGAATAGAAAAGGAAGCAAAACTTGCAAACTCATTCCACGAGGCCAGTATTACTCTGATACCAAAAAGGCCAACAGAGGGCCGGGGGGAACTACAGGCCAATATCTCTGATGAACCAAGAGGCAAAAATCTTCAACAAAATATTAGCAAGCCGAATTCAACAATACATTTTTAAAAATCATTCACCAAGTGGTATTTATTCCAGGGATGCAAGGGTGGTTCAATATTCATAAACCAATCAATGTGAAGCATCACATTTGGAAGAAAAAGGATAAAATCTATATGATCTTTCTTTCAATAGATACAGAAAAAAAACATTTGAAAAAGTACAGCATCTGTTCATGATTAAATTCTTAACAGAGTGGGTTTAGAAGGAACATATCTCAACATAACAAAGACCAGATATAGCAAACCCAGAGTTAATGGCATACCCAATGGTGAAAAACTGAAAGCTTTTCCTCTAAGATAAGGAACAAGACAATGATGTCCACTCTCGCCACTTTTATTCAACATTGTACTGGAAGTCTTAACTGTAGCAGTTAGACAAGAAAAAGAAATAAAAGGCATCCTAATTGGTAAGGAATAGTGTCATTGTCACTATTTGCAGATGACATGGTACTATATATAGAAAATTCTAAACTCCACCAAAAAAAAAAAAAAACTCTCAGGATACAAGTTGTCAGGATACAAAATTAATATACAGAAATCTGTTGCATTTCCATACACTAATAACAAAGTGGCAGAAAGAGAAATTAAGAAAGCAATCCCATTTATAAAGAATAAAATACCTAGGAAAACATGTAACCAAGGTGAAAGAATTATACTCTGATAACTATAGGACTCTATTGAAAGAAGTTGAAGATGACACAAATGGAAAGATATACCATGCTCATGGATTGAATGAATTAGTATCATTTAAATGTCCACACTACATAAGCAATCTACAGATTCAGTTCAATCCCTAACAAAATACAAATAGTATTTTTCACAGAACTAGAACAAATAATCCTAAAATTTGTATGGAAATGCAAATGACCTCAAATAGCCAAAGCACCCTTGAGAAAGAACAAAGATGAAGGTAGCACAATTCCCAATATCAAGCTATACTACAAAGCTCTAGTAATCAAAACAGTATGGTACTGGCACAAAAACAGACATAGATCAATGGAACAGGATAAAGAACCCAGAAATAAACCCACACCTATATGATGAATTGATCTATGACAAAGGCGACAACAGTATACAATGGGGAAAAGACAGTTTTGCCAATAAATGGTATTTGGAAAGCTGGACAGCTACATGCAAAAGAATGAAACTAGACCACTTTCTTACACCATATACAAAAAAAAAAAAAAACCTCAAAATGGATTAAAGACCTAAATGTAAGACCTGACACCATAAAACTCCTAAACAAAAACATAGGTGGTAGCTTCTTGGACACCACCCCTAGCAACATATTTATGGACATATCTCCTCAAGGGAAACAAAAGCAAAAATTAACTATCAGAACTATACCACACTAAGAAACTTTTGCACATCAAAGGAAACCATCAATAATACAAAAAGCTAACCTACTGAATAGGAGAAGACATTTGCAAATGATACACTGGATAGTCAATATCCAAAATATATAAGGAACTCATACAACTCAACTCCAAAAACAAATTTGATTAAAAAATGAGCAGAGGACCTGAATACACAGTTTTCAAAAGAAGACATATAAATGGCCAACAGATACATAAAATGGTGCTCAACATCACTAATGATCAGGGAAATGCAAATTAAAACCACAAGATACCACCTCACACTAGGCAGAATGGCTAGTATCAAAAAGACAGGAAACAAGTGTTGGTGAGGATATGGAGAAAAGGGAACTCTTGTGTACTGCTGGTGGGAATGTAAATTGGTGTACCCACTGTGGAAAACAGTATGGAGTATTTGGGCCTAGAGAATAAAAACGAGTCTCCTTGGGAAACATCTCATTTTAGGTAGTAGGCTGTTCAATGAGCAGTGCTTGCTGGGAGGAGCTGTCTCACTGGGAGTACTAGTTGCTGTTGAGACCTCCAAACCCTGGTCTCTCCCTTCATCATCATGTTGTCACAGCCTGAGCACCAGTGGGTCACTGGTTGCTCCTCCAGTTTGGAGATGCAGACAAAAGGGCCATAGTCTATCACAGGGCAGAAAGTTTTATGGCAATTGTAAATGAGTCCAGGTGAGGAGTTAGAGCCACTAGTCTCTCTTCCGAATTAGTAAAAGAGATTATAATTGTTTTCTTATCACCTGGAATTCTAGCCTTTAACCAACAAGTTTTCTTTTCTCTACTTTGTCCCAATACCCTGAATTATGTCTCTTTGGACTCCATTAAAGTTCTCTTTTCCCTTGACCATTATCTCAGCAAACAATACAATATAGACTTAACTGAACTGCCTTTATGCAACATTTCAAACAAACTCCAATGATATTTGAGAGTTCAGACAACAAGTACTGCTCCTTATCACCCTTTGTTCTCATCTCCATCAAAACAAAACAAACAAAATATGTAGATAAAGACATATGACAGAGAGATGGATAGATAGAAAGAAATAATAGGATAGACTGACAGATGGGTAAATAGATGGATGATAAATAAATTAGAAAAGGGAAGGGAAGGAAGGAGAAAGGAAGGCAAGAGAAGAGCGCAGAGGAGAGAAAAAGAAAGGAGGGGAGGGGATGGTAGGAGAAGGGAGAAGAAGAGATAGGTAAGATTTGGGCAACCCCTTGATGGCTAAAAAAAAAATTGTAAGTATTCTTTGAACTAACCCTTTGTGAAAAGAATAATTTTGTTTAGAAATCTAATTTGCAAAATTAAAGCTCATTTCCTTAATTCCCCGACTTACACCCCCAAAAACTATGACACCTGCCAGGCAAAGGTGCATTTGAAGTAGGAAAGTCCTAAGAAAGAGTTAGAAGGTCACTCTGGAAATGTCTTCTTAACCTCTGAATCAGAATTCATCTTAAAATCCCTGGGGTAAAAGAATCAGTTCAGAGTCAAAGCCAGAGCACTCTACTCCAAAGATCTGTTTACCTGTGCTTCCCAGGTAAACAACACTCTTAAATCAAGATTAATCTCACTATAATGATGAAGAACTGGCATTGTCTCTCAATAAGGATCAGCCAGTGGATTGTGGCAGCTCAAGAAGGGAGTCAGGAGCAGAGTTTCAAGAGCCACTATTTGTGTAGTCCTCACTTAAAATCCCTGTAGTGAGTTTATTCCCTCAAGGGCCCATAAGACTTCTATTTCCCATTCAAATAAGCACTATGGTTTATTCTTGGCTGTAGAACCTATGACATTCCAGAGACTCAGATGAGAAGACAGACATATCCTGGACGATAAGTTCTTAAACTCTGATGTATATATGAATTTTCCAATGAGGAGGATCATCATAATGGTAAGCTCCCAGCACCCAACCCTTAGAGTCCTACAACATGACCAAAATTGTTACTACATTTTTTTTGTTTCTTTGTTTCTTTGTTTAGAGAGAGTGCGTGTGAGCAAGGGAGAGGCATAGAGGGAGAGAGAGAATACCAAGCAAGTTCCACACTCAGCACGGAACCTGACATGGGGCTCAATCGCACGACACTGGGATCATGATCTGAGCCAAAATCAAGAGTTGGATGCTCAACTGACTAAGCCTCCCAGGTGTCCCTATTACATGTTTTTTGTTTGTTTGTTTGTTTGTTTGTTTGTTTGTTTGTTTTAAACACACCCTGTGTCTCACCTTTACATCTTTACTCATATGCTCTCTTTTGTCCATAGAGCTTTCATCCTCCAACTGACCAGGCTTCAAAGTCCAGCTTAAATTTTTTGGAAAATCTTCTCTGATCTTCTGAGTTGGATTTTATTGTTCTTTTTCTAGTATTTCTTCAAAAGTTTTATTTTTGTGACTCTTATTCTATTGTAATTAAGGGTTTATATATCTGCCTTCTCTACTATGTAATAAGCTCCTTGAAGATGGGAATAATTCCTTATTAATTTTTATACCCTCAAAGGACCCAGAAAAATTCTTTGCACCTAAAAGGCCATCTATAAATATCTGCTAAATTCACATGTGTATATATTTAAGAAATCATACACTGGAATTTAGTGTTTTTGAAACTGATCATTATGATCATTTATGTAGACAAAATGTAGCTTTCAAGGCTTTGGCAACCTATCTCTTAGGAATTGACATAAAGGTCTTAAAGACATATTTATCACAGCCATGAAGTATCCTCTCCACCCAACTTTGGCCTCTCCCTCAAATCACAGTGATGGCTGAGCTTATGGATGAAATTATCATTTTAGAGAAAAATAATTGTTGTAATCTTCTTTCTTGGTTAAAAACACAAGGAAATATTTCCCCCTCTGAAGAGCCTAGTACATGAGAGATGAAAAATATTTCAATTCAGAAATAGGAATGGCAGGGATAAATTGTCGAGGCTTCAGAACGCTTTGTAAAACCCACCATGGACTTTCAATCCTTGTAGTTAGCAAGTCCCAGAAGCTACATGGTGCGGCAAAATGGCTTTGGACTTACCCCAGTTCAGCCACTGATAGCCTTTGAGACCTTATTGACTGCAAGCAAGTCACTCCTTGCTTGCAGTCTCAATTTCCCTATCAATAAGCCAACATACTGGCTAATCTCTAAGGTTCCTTTTATCACCGATCTCTGACTCTGAGATATTAAGATGTCTCTAGTCTTCAGCCATTTGAAGCAATACAGCAAAGGGACAAACAATCTGAGCTCTAGAATCAGACCCCAAGAGAGGTCTAAATCCTACCTTGGCCCCTCAGCTGTGGAGCATCAAGGAAGATAGATAATCTCTCTGTTCTCAGTTTCTCCATCTGCAGGGAAGTTAATAATAATAGTAACTTGTTATTTTAAGGACTAAAAGAGATGTGTAAATTGCTTAGCACAATGCCTGGCACATAATAAGCACTTGATAAATTTTGCAACTATTAACTTAAGTGGGATCTATTTTTCCCCCAAGCAGTTAAGCACTCATTTATGCTTCTAAATATCAGTTTACAACCACATATATGTTAATAAAAGAAGATGGTACTTGAAGGATGCATTATACACCATGTAATTTCAAGCAGTTTAGCACTTGGCTATCCCAGTGTGTTTCCACACTTGAGATTACCAACACTGCATCTTATTAAAAGAATATGTTACTTGAAGGGAGCCATTATACATATTATAGTTTAAAATACTATAGTTTTAGGCAGTTAAGCGAAAGGTTATTCCCATATGCTTCTACACATAAGTTTACAAATCCATATATTTTAATGAAAGATGCTACTTGAAGGATAGTTTATACACAGTGAACTTTCAAGCACTAGGCCATTCATTTTTTTTAAATATAATTTATTGTCAAATTGGCTAACATACAGTGTGTACAGTGTGCTCTTGGTTTTGGGAGTAGATTCCCATGATTCATCACTTACATACAACACCAAGTGCTCATCCCAACAAGTGCCCTCCTCAATGCCCATCACCCATTTTCCCTCTCCCCCACCACTCCGTCAATCCTCAGTTGTTCTCTGTCTTTAAGAGTCTCTTATAGTTTGCCTCCCTCCCTCTCTGTTTATACCTATTTTTTCCCCTTCCCTTCCCCCATGATCTTCTGTTAAGTTTCTCAAGTTCCACATATGAGTGAAAACATGATATCTGTCTTTCTCTGACTGACTTATTTCACTTAGCATAATACCCTCCAGTTCCATCCACGTTGCTGCAAATGGCCAGACTTCATTCTTTTTCATTGCCAAGTAGTATTCCATTGTATATATAAACCACATCTTCTTTATCCATTCATCAGTTGATGGACATTTAGGCTCTTTGCATAATTTGGCTATTGTTGAAAGTGCTGTTATAAACATTGGGGTACATGTGCCCCTATGAATCAGCACTCCTGTATCCTTTGGATAAATTCCTAGTAGCACTAGGCAATTCAAATGGATCTATTTTCAAAAACAGTAAATGTATCCTGAGACTACTAAGGGAAAACTACCTTTTGCAGGTATGTGCCCAACTATGCCCTGAGGCAGTCAGGAAACAGCCATGGACTCATGAAGGTGAGCCCTTCAAGAGTTCTTCTGGTAAGTCAGAGCCATATGCTCCATGAGTGTATTTTCTTGGTATGAATAATTTTGTTTGCATTTAATTGAATTATTTACCAACATTTAAAAATCAGGATTTCATATTTCTGTCTTATTTTGAAACATTGGGAGTATCTGACAATAGTGAACTTGCATTCCTGCATAGCATTAATAACTAAAGCTTCCCTCTGAAAGTTCCCATCACTCTCTAAGGTCCTCCACCCAGCCTGGTCTCCTCATTTACACTACATGCCTCATCCTTCTAGATATTTCACTTTTGATCCCCTATCCTAGGGAATGAAGACAGCTGTTCTTCTCCCTTAAATCCCACAAGCAGAGTCTAAGAAAAAAACCAACACACAGAGGGAAGTGGAGCTGAAACATGGAGTCAGAGGGAGCCCTAAATATATCATTTGATCTCTGGATCCAGCTCTGCCTGAAACCCATACATCCTTAGCTTTCCCAGTTAAATGAATCATTAAATTCCCTTTTTAAACTGAGGTAGCTTTATTTGGGTTTTTGTCCCTTGCAACCATGAAACATAACCAATTTCATGACTAAGGTGGCCAATTCATCCTTGTTACATCACGGAGAGTCCCACATCCCTGGAAACCTCTCACTTCCATGAAAACTGGGAATGGTGATCAGACTACTCATGACAGTAATGATTTCAAGTCAGGGGCTATCATCAAAGCCTATGCCCCCTACCACATCTTCACTTTCTCTCACTTTCATTTCCAATATTTGTTATAATTATATTATCAAAATATGAACCAGAACTTTGTCTCTAATACCATCTTCCTATAAAATGAACAAGGCTCTTTGGAGAAATGGCTGATTCTAGGCCTGAAGCAGAGAATATACAAGATAGCCTGGAGCATCTTGTAGTACTAGAAAGTAAGGAAGTGCTCAAAAAACAAAATCATAGGAGCATGAGATACAGGAACCAGCCGAAAGAGTTCCCAATGGCTAAAGCTGGAGCAATTTGAGCAACCAATAAATAACAAAATATTGTATTATACCCAAAGTATAAAATAAATATCCATGGGTCCATACTGACGTAAATAAATGGCTGAAAGAAATTTTTTAAAAGAGACAAATCTCCCTTACAAAAGAATTCCAAATACTTTATGTTGATACTCTCCCCTTCAAGAAGTGGCATTTAACTTCCCACCTCCTTCCCCCTTTAGAGTAGACTGGACACAGTGACTGGCTTCCAAGGGAAGAATATGGAAATGGAGGAAGAAGTAACTTTACAGTGGAGAAAGGTTGACTACCTTGGCCAGGTGATCAAAAGTAACATCAACATGATGAATTACCTGGATATGTAACCTTAATATGGTATAATGAGAATGACACTATGTGTTTGTGGTCTTCTTCCTAAAAACCCATGACCTCTGTCTAATCATGAGAAAAACACTGAAGCGATCCAAACTTGAGGAGCATTCTGCAAACAAACCTGAACAGTACTTCTAAAACTGTACGGTCATTAAGGCAAGGAAAGTCTGAGAATCTGTCACAGACCAGAAGAGGCTAGGGAGGCAGAATGACTAAATGTAAATGTCTTGGGTGGGATCCCAGAACAACAACAACAAAGGGCATTAGAGAAAAACTGGTGAAATCTAAATAAAGCATTATGTTAATAATAATGTACCAATGTTTATTTTTAGCTTGTGACAAAAGTACATAGTGATATAGATTGTTAGCAATAGGGGAAATTGGGTAAAGAGTATACAGGAGTTTTCTGTACTTCCTTGCAACTTTTCTGGAAATCTAAAACTATGCTACAATTTTTAAATTATTAAAAAAATAATATATCAGTTCATATTCTAAAGAAAAGCCCCACTACAAAGAATGATGTGGCTTCATCCATTTTGAAAACTTAAAAAAATGCACTTTAGAAAAGATGAATTTTATGTAATTTATATATTTTCCATATTAAATAACAAACAGTTCAGTGTCATCTGTCTGGACTTTTCCCCATATAATTTATCGCAAGTAAGTTGTACCACAAGATTTGATTGACCTACTTAGAATTTTGGTTCTTTCAATCATTCATTAAACTTACAAACTAATGCTTGTTCTTACATGTCTTGGAAGAACAAATTAATACTATCTGAACAAATTAATAACCTAGGCTCCTAACTCCTGTGATTTTGGCAGGTTATATTTTCACTTTCTAAAACCTGTACAGAAGGGAATTGTTAGGTAGGGATCTATTCTCCTATCAATATGCATATGGACTTATCCTTAATGAGTGTTACAAGAATGCCTCCGAGGAAGAGCAGACCTCATCATGACTTCTTATCAAAGCAATGAAAAGCTGGCCCAGTGCCCTAGTGAAAGACTTAGATGGAAACATCAAACACAAATCCTAACGATAAGAAAGCAATTCATTTACTCAACAACACTCTTAACACCTGAGCTAAGAATACAGAAATGACACTGAAGTTTTCCATTTTTCAAGGGCAAAATAGCAACATGTTAAACAAAGGGTGTAGGATGTTAAGCAGATGAAATTGAGTTTTTTTAAATATGCAGTTGGGTATTCAACTAGGACATTAGAAGAGGTGTGTAGTAGGAGTAAATATGCATTTAATGAATAAACACTGATCACGAACTTCCCATTGATTGCCTTTTTGGGGCTCTACAGAGGATGCAGAAATGATTAAGACACAGTCCATACTGTCAAGACACTTGTTGTCTGGTAAGTTGGATCAGGGAAGTATACCACATTAGTTTCAAGCACAAAGGAGAAATTAATATGTGTCCCAAGAAAATTAGAAAGTGCTCCTGGATGTCAAAGTGGAAGACATTAACTCTAGTTATAGACAGGGAGGTAGACAGCATTTTGAGATAGGTTTAAATTGTAATGCAAACTAGACAGCTTTGGATGGGAGTATTACAGGCAAAGGGACAGCCTCAGCAAAATCATTCAGTTTTTCTGTTTACCTAGGGTATATGTAAATAAGTCTTGGCAAATGTGACTTTGAAGAGGAACTGAGATAGATGCTAAGTCTAGGGGAAAGAGTGAGATGAGGAGCATGATGTTTATGTGCTCTTAACACATCTCACCTCAGATTGCTTTATCAGTTGTAAAAGAGAAAACAGTAACTGTACTGTAGAGATATCAGACAACACTTTCATCAAGTGTTCAATATTAACATGATGCCATACCCCAAGAAGGATACCTCATTTCTTTTGCAGTCGTCTAGCCACACATCCACTCATGAGGAAATCTGAATCTAAACATGAGGAAACATCACACAAACCCAAATTGAGGAATATAATATAATTGGCCCATGTTATTCAAATATGTCAGTGCCAGAAAAGACAAAGAAAGGTGAGGAGTTCTTCCTGACTGAAGGAAATTAAAGACTAAATGCAATACACGATCTTGGACTGGATCCTGAGCTAGAGGGAAGAAATGGCAGAAAAAAACAATATTGAGACAACTGACAAACTGAAATATAAACTGTACATTCTTTTATATATTTTTGAGAGAGACAGAGAGATGCACACACGCATGTATATATGCAGGGGAGGGGCAGAGAGAGAGAGAGAGAGAGACAGAGAATCCCAGGCAGGCTCCACGTTGTGAGGGACAAGCCCAATGCAGGGCTTGAATCTCACAAACCCCATGCAGTTATGACCTGAGCTAAAAATCAAGGGTTGGATGCTTAACTCCCTGAGCCACCCAGGTGAACGGGAGAGGGGAAGAGAGAAAGGGGGGACACAGAATCCAAAGTAGGCTCCAGGCTCTAAGCTGTCAGCACACAGCCCGATGTGGGGCTCAAACTCACGGACATGAGATCATGATCCGAGCCAAAGTCAGAAGGCGTCCCAAAACTATACTGTTTTAGATGTCAAACTTACATGGATTGAGATCCACTCACGCCAGAGGTCATTTTCCATACTTGTTAATATGGAATCAGTTTTGAAAATCACTATTAGCATATTGGTACCATTGCCAGATAACAGTTCTCAGACACACACACACACACACACACACACACACAGCAAAGTAAATGGAGAAAGAGAATGATAAGCTTTTCTAGTTAACAGAATGAACTGAAGACCAAACTTGTTCATGTTCAAATGCATGGGTTTTAGTAACTATGTTTTATTCTTACCAAATCTCTAAGATATTAATATAGGAACTGCTTAGTTAAAAAACAAGCCAACAAAAAAAGATATGTACTTTCACTGTAAATGTGTTGGGGAGCTTGAGGACCAAATGAAGAATAATTGTTTATGTAATGATAATTATGTCAGGCTAAAGACCAACTTGTGTGAATGACTGTAAACAAAGAACACCAATTAGCAATTTCAGCAATGAGGAACTGGCTTGTAAAGTATAAGGAGAGCATGGGACTTTGTGAAAATATAGAAAGGAAGTACCCAACATATATACACACTAAGGTGTATCTATGCTGAGAACTATAAAATGTGTGGATACATATGAAATGTAAGCACTTGGATTCTTACTAATACAAATGAACAAGAGTAAAGTTTTCAAAGAGATCTCTAGCACAAGTGAAATTTTAGGGTTAATGGAAATGCTACATATCTCAGCTCTGAAATTATGTGAGTGCATGCATTTGTTGAAACTCAGACTGTTCACTTAATATCTGTATATTTTATTCCACCTAAGATATGTCCCAAAAACTGCAATAGAAAGCACACAAAATTCAGTGTCAGGATACCTGTTCTGTCACAAGCTAGTTCTGTGAGCTTAAGCAAGTCATGTAACCACAGGTACCTCATCTAAAAACCAAGGACACTGTGTTAAATGATCTCCTTAATACAATACCTACTTCCTTACCAGAGAGTGTAATTGATAATTTTTTTAAAGTAGCAATGAATTTATGAAAATTAATAACCTGACCTAGGACTTTAACAATTTTTATAAATTTTTTTAATATTTATTTATTTTTGAGAGAGAGAGACAGAGCGTGAGCAGGGGAGGGGCAGAGAGAGAGGGAGACACAGAATCTGAAGCAGGCTCCAGGCTCTGAGCTGCCAGCACAGAGCTCAACGTGGGGCTTGAGCTCACAAACCGTGAGATAATGACCTGAGCCAAAGTCAGACACTTAACTGACTGAGCTACCCAGGTGCCCCAGGACTTTAACAATTTTAACTTTAAAAGTTTCAATTATTAAAAAAAAAAAAGTTACAATTATAGAGGTGCCTGGGTGGCTCAGTCAGTTAAGTATCTGACAGCTCAGGTCATGATCTCATGGTTTGTGGGATCAAGTCCCACAAGGAGCCTGCTTGGAATTCTCTCTCTTCCTCTTTCTCTGCCCCTCTCCTGCTCATACACACGTGTCTCTCTCAAAATAAAGAAATAAACTTTTAAAAAGTTTCAATTATATTAAGTAATACATGAATATATTGTCATCATAAATAGAAATTCAAATGATACAGACAAAGCAAATATTCCTTCTGGCCCCCTTCTCATAATCCTAGAGAGGACCTGTCCTCTCAACAATACACCAGGTTGCAGTGTATTCTTCTAGGCTTTTTGTTGTGTTGCTAAAGAGGCAGTATGGCTCTGTGGCTAAGTATGAACACTGTGAAGTAATGCTGCCCACGTCCACTTCCCAGTAGGACCATAAGCCCAGCGTAGAACCTTGTTGAAATCACCCAAACTCCCCATGCTTCAGTTTCCCTATCTATAAACAGCAACAAAAACGGCATTCACAAGGTTGTTGTGAGAAGTAGATATGACACACATTAAACAGAACAGAGCCTGGCACCCAGTTGTATCAGCTATTACTGATAAACTCTTTGCTGTTTCATAATAAAATGTCTACACTTGCTTCTTTCAGTACAGTTGAAGAATGAGTAATTTAAACACCCTAACTCAAAAGAAATCACTCAGAGCGTCAAAGTCACTCAGAAAAATCATTGCTCTTGAGACAAAAAGGTTTCTTCAGTATTATTCAGTACACCTTGCAGACAGAAATCAGGCCCATCCAAGTTCTGCTGCCAACATTTCAGATTTTTGCTTTGTATAGGAAGTACTAAATAGGTGAGGGAGGAGGGAAAACTAAAATTCAAGAGAGCCATGTCCAGCCTTGTTTCTGTAGGTCTATCCTATCACTGAAAATCATCAAGTAGTCATGATACCTAAGGACCCAAGGATGGCAGGAAGCATATCTCATAACACACAGACTTATGTGCAGAGGTATAGTATGCTTGCTCTATCAATCATTCTGCATTTACTTGGTAAAATATTTTCATTTCCTAATGCAGAATTCTTCGATGAAAAAAAAAGGCCTGTCTGGTTGTTTATTATTTCAGTGACACAAAAACACATAGAAATAAACTTTCAACTGACACGAGGGAGAATAAAGTACCACATTTTCTTCCAGTCAATTTTTAACCTTTATACACAGTGATAACAGCCGGTGCCAAAGGTTCTTGATTCTGTCTACGTGAAAGGGCAGTAACTGACACCCTCTAGTCCACAAGTGAACATACTTAAATAATGAAAATATGAGGGCCTTCCTGGCTCCTTCTGCTGGGGTGGACCCTGCATTAGCAGGTGATCTGTTAATTCCTGTGACAACGCATCCTGCAGAGAATGCACCCATGTAGTGCCCTGCTGGAGGGAGATGAGAGAGAGACCAAGAGGGTGGGGATAAAGGCCTGGAATTGCCCTTTAACCCAACCCAAGCATGTTACCCCGGCCTTCCTGGCTGAATACCATATCAACGTGTTTCCAAGAGCAACAGCTGAACTTAGGTAGCAGAGTGAACTATGGCCTTTGTGGTGTGATTTAAAGATCCCTCTGCCCCTAAATTACCCGTCTTCTTAAAACTGCTTAATAGCCTGTATTTGGAACTTATTCCTTGAACTTAATAAGCACTGTTTTAAAATGTAAATGTCCCTGAGATAGTTTGTTAATGTAGTAAGTCATTCAATCAGTCATTCTCACCATGGCATGAATTCATTTCATCCATTCTTTTCTTTCTACCAGCTGTCTGAGATCGCTAAATCTAGGGAATGAGAGTTACTGGGTTATGTTTTACCGTTGTTATTCTATTTTTATCTTTTGACTCAGAAGAACTTAAAAGGGAGGGAAAGATAATTTTGGAGCACAGGGCACTGCCAGGGAAGGGGGGTGGGGAGTGTAGATAGGATGGGCAGCTAGAGGACAACAGGAGGGCCCTGATCCCCCAGGGCAAGGAGAGAGACTCAAGAAATAAGTGCAAACTCAAAAAGCCCCATTATTTCACAACTCTGGGACCAGCCTACTTCAGAGAATACTATTCCAGATGTGGGCAATGACCTAAAGTTGTATAAACTCTGCTTAACTTTCAAATTAATAGCACTGGAATTAATAAAGGAGCAATTTTTCAGTGCATAAACTGAATTTAAAATAAACCAATAACTGGGGAGCCTGGGTGACTCAGTGGGTTAAGCTTCCAACTTTGGCTCAGTTCATGAGCTCAGTCAGTGAGTTCAAGCCTGGGGTTGGGCTCTTTGTTGACAGCTCAGAGACTGAAGCCTGCTTCAGATTCTGTGTCTCCTCTCTCTGCCCCTCCACTGCTCATGCTCTGTCTCTCTCTCAAAAATAAACATTAAAATAACCCAGTAACCACATGAAAAAAAGCATAAAGAAAAATTCTAAACACACACACACACATGCATATATCCCATCATGTACATAATTAAAATTTCTGTAAGGAACACAATTCCAAAGTTGTAAGTGATGCAGAGAAAATAACCCCACCTATATATTTCTCCTTCTTCACTGGCAAAACTGAAGGTTGTGGTAGACTTTTATATGATGACATTGGGTGTGTATGGGGGGAGTGGATCATCTTCCCATACTGGCCTGCTCTCCTGTGCTATATTTCATATAGTCATGGCCACAGCCATATATGGAATGGAATAAGGACAGGACCTACACAGCTGTTGGTCTCCCAAGGATGGAATTGCTGGCTTCCTCTCTTTAAATGTGGGCAGAGCAAATGTGTGAGCCAGCAGCTATGAACTGGCTTCAAATAAATGACTGCTTCCCAGATTTGCCTAGATTGTAAAAATTACTAGGGTGCCTATTTAAAACAAGCCATCCCTCAGAATTCTGATTCAAAAGCTCTGAAAAGGGCCCGAGAAATTGTGTTTTTCTCCTGTACTTTAGATGATTTTGGTAATCAGGCAAGCTTCGTAAACACCAAGACAAGAAATCTGCAATTTCAGGGGGACCTGGGTGGGTCAGTTGGTTAAGCATCCGACTTCGGCTCAGGTCATGATCTCACAGTTTGTGGGTTCGAGCCCCGTGTCAGACTCTGTGCTGACAGCTCAGAGCCTGGAGCCTGTTTTAGATTCTGTGTCTCCCTCTCTCTCTGCCCCTCCCCTGTTCACGCTCTGTCTGTCTCAAGAATAAACATTTAAAAAATTAAAAAAAAAAAAAGAAATCTGCAATTTCAGAAAGAAAACCACGAAGAGGGAGAAGCCAGAGTTGTTTGTCCCCTAAGTTTGGGAATATGCATTAGGAATACGACAAGGTAGATAATTACTTTAGACCCAATCCACTGCCTATCTTGAGCAGAAAATTTTCCATGATGTTCACAGGACACAGGAATCCAAGAAAAAGAGGGATTTCAACTCTTACATGTAAAGGCCTATTAATACCCACAAACTCACTATATATAGTGAAACATACAATGAAAATCTTAGTGTCACAAAGCTTTTCTTCCATATGCTGGTGGTAATAAAATCATAGCTCCACCACCACCAAAAAAAAAAAAAAAAATGAATCTCAATATTACAATAGTACAGCCAAAGTTCTGAGATAGTAGACTAAAGCTGGTTAATGCAGCTAATTAAACAGGTGGATACTACTAAAACCTAATTTGAATACAACCCCCAAATGTAATACAACTTTTGACAAGAATTCCTCTACCATAGAGGTGCATTAGGAACTGTATCCAGCAGCTTCACAAATACATCGTGTGGGCCTAGAAGGGAGCATAGGAAGATAAAAACAAATAATATGGAGTGGTAGGATTATAAGTAATGTTTTCTATATTTTTTCCTTTATTTTTATTTTAATACCGATGTAATAAATAAAAAATTAACTATTGTTAATGTATTACTTGCTATTTCTATTTTGTCATAAAGCAAATTAAAATATTCCTCAGTGACAATTGAGTCAGTTTACTAAAATTTCTTCTATTAATGAAGATATTATAGTCCATCAACATATTTCTTTGTAATAAACTCATTTTTATTTATTTTTTTTAAGTTTATTTATTTATCGAGAGAGAGAGAACAGGGGAGGGACAGAGAAAGAGGGAGAGACAGAATCCCAACCAGGCTCCACACTGCCAGCACAGAGCCCTACATGGAGTGGAGCTCGATCCCATGACCACGAGATAACAACCTGAGCCAAAATCAAGAGTAGGGTGCTTACCCAACTGAGCCATCCAGGTGCCCCTAAACTATTTTTAGACATGGAAATAATACAAAAAGCATTGAGAGTCTTCATCCCAATTTATTGAGAGTCTTATCCCAATTTCTGAAAAAGTATTTTATACAGTATGAAAACAGAATTAAATGTTTATTAAAATAGCACTGGACATTCTTAAAACATAAAATATGCAATGGAACTCTCTAAGGCAGAGGGAAGGTGAGTGCAAATTCAAGGGAGTGAGGACACAAGAGACAGGAATGGGCAGGACCTCCTTCATGGGACTTCACTGTCTACAGGTGGCCTGGGTCTTTGCTGCCATCTTCACTGCCTGAGGATGAGGCATCTCAGCCTCCAGAAAGTACACCATGGTTAGTCCTACACACCTTCTCCCCAGAACAGCTCAATGGCAGTAGTGTACAGCTGGAACCATCCTATCTGGGTCTTATGATCCTTTCATGTTTTGATAGAGGGAGGAGGAGAGAGTGCCTAAAGGTGGGACAGGAAGAATTATCACAAAGAGGATCCCAGGCTCTAGAAAGGAGAATCTGGCAGCCTGACAATGCGTGAAAACAACTGATATTGGAGGGAAGGGCTAGAGCCCAGCCCTGTGATGGTGGGGAGAATCATGACCAAGAGAAGGAAATGGCAGAAAAAGGAAAAAATAGAGACCCAAAGAGAAACTGTGAGGACTTGCAACCTTGCTGATCTGCAGAGGAGTGTAGACAGACAGAGAGACAGATGCTACTGCCTGAGGGTCCTTAATGATGCTGTTTGTTCTCAGGCAGACCTGGCTGAGCACATGCTTTCCTGTCTGGAATACTTCATGAAGATTTTCCTGTTTGACCACAGCTGACTAAAGGATTTTACTTCCAGATCATTTGTTAATGGGGATGTAACTGCACAACAGAAAGGCACGTGCTTGAGTCTAGGCCAATGGGAAAAACTGAATTTACACATCTCTCCCCAAGTTTAGAAATATGATGTTTGAAATCTGTACTGAAATCAAAGATGGCTTTCCTATATGATAATTTTTCTGCTTAATATTTTCACTAGGAAGATTTAAGCAGAATCAATAAGAAATTTCTCTTTTTATATTTCAGTTTGAGATTTGATGCTCTCCTTATTTTGAGGTAAAACTGGGTTTTACCATTACATCTAATGAAAATAAGAAAAGTAAAAAATTATTTTTAAAAGCCCTTGAGCAGTATATGACAATGTACAAGAATTCATAGTTTTCCTATAAAAGTTTAGTTCTCCTGCCCCTAAGTTTCAGAGTGAGAGGTCTGGCTCAGAAAAACTATTTTGTCAAGTAAAAATGGCTCATAAAGTATTTAGAATTCTCTTTTGATTATTCTTACTGTAGAAAAACAGCAAAAATGGTTATGGGGACTTTTTAAAAATAAAACTTTCATTATATGCAAAGGAAATGGTACAAGCTACACACTAAGCTGTTTGTAGTTTTGAATTAAGTCAAGTAAAGTAAGGAAGCATCCAAGATAAGGCTGAAATACACCCTTTCCACTGGGGATCTGCTATCCCTTATTAAGAAAACTGTAATGAAGCCAATCCTGGCAAAAGCAAGGTGCTAGCAAAAGGAACCTTCTCCATTTCCTTCTACAAATACACACAGGAGGGCTTTCATACTCGCTAGGTAGTTACCTCTCTGTCTCTCTCTCCCTTTATCTCTCTCTCACTCTGTGTCTGTGTCTTTCTCTGTCTCTGTCTCTATGTTTCTCTGCATGTGTCTCTCCCTAATCCTAGCCCCCTTCAAAAGACTGTGTGGGGGAGTGCCTGGGTGACTCAGTCAGTTAGGCATCCAACTTTGGTTCAGGTCATGATCTCACAGTTCACGGGTTTGAGCCCTGCATTCGGCTCCATGCTGATTGTGCGGAGCCTGCTTGGGATTCTCTCTTCCTCCCTGTCCCTTCCATGTGTGCTTTCTCTCTCTCAAAATAAACATCAAGTTAAAAAAAAAAAAAAGACTGTGTGGAAGATAAGCCACAATGCATTCCAGAATTCCTCAAAGTAGTATTTAATGGATCCTAGAAATTACAAACTACTACAATTCTTCTGGTAGTGCTATGCAGATGCATGACTACTCTATTTTAAGCTAGACTGGGGAGAATACTTGAAGAATTCTAAATTCTCACTCCCCTGGTAATGTACATTGTTTATCATCCAGATTTGCCATGTGTCAGAAAGCCACTGCTATGGCAGCTATTCAGCAGCTTATGCAAAATGAGCTCAGTTCAGTTAGACAACCGATGTCCATGTAACCTATCACCTGTACTAGAAACAGCTCTGGACTCAGAGTATCCCCCTGAGGCTTAGTGGGTGGCAAGACAGGCCAGAAGAGGGAAACCAGGAACTCCAAATAGATACAGCCCAAGTGCAGAGGTGGTGATGGCCAAGGGTCCCAAGAATGGTGACTGGTATTTGGGTTTCACAGGAGGCAAAAGGAAGACGATCTGGGGCCCCAGGCAGCACACCAAGCCAGGGAGGAGATTGGCTGGGGCTTGATCATAACACATGGTAAAAGTCAGTCACCAGTCATAATAAAGCAAGCCACATCAGATCCTTTTAAGAATTACTGGTGGTAGGGATAAACCAGTACACGTAAATAAGTGGAACTATGTATGGGAGAAAAACTCTAGAAGTTATAAGATTAGGTATCTAGTCTCATGTTTACTCCTTACAAACTGGGTGACTTCAGGCAAATCACTTAACCTCACCCAGCCTATTTGGGCAGCTCTAAAGGAGACAATACCTGTCATACCTGTTGCACAGGTTTAATGGACAGATGTGATGAAAGGACAGGTGTGGAAGTAGTTTAAAAACCATAGTGTTCTAGAACTGTGACACAGTCTTCTTTTCTTCTTTATTACACACCTGAGGGACACTCTGGACTTACAAGAGGTACAGTAGTTCAAAATCCTTCAGCTTTCACCACAGAGGGAAGTGAGGAAGCATCTGGGCTGGGGAAGAATTTGTGCAGCTTTTAAAAGCCTCCTCTGCCAGACTCTACTGCCACACTGTCTCCCTCCAACCCATGAATACTCACTGAGAGTCATGCCTCCAGTCTAGCAGTATTTTCAGTTATTCATTGTCAACATGATATTTGATTTATGTTATAAGTTGAAACTGGAGGCATGGAGACCACAAGGCCCACAGATGTACTTTCTTTGGTTACAGTGTGGCCTATACAAGTAGTTTTCTACGGCCCTCCCCAAATTACATATACTCTCTGTAGTTTTTAATATCTAAAAATCTGTATAGTTCCATAAAAATTTAGTTTTCTAGCATCTTTTTGAAAAAGCAAAAAATCTGGTAACACTGGGTCCAAATTCCCACAAAGCAGCACTCAAATTTTAGGGAGCATCAGAATCACAGAGAGATTGTTAAAATATAGAATGCAGGACTCCACTCTCAGAATTTCTGATTCAGTAGGTCAGGGATAGCCTGAAAACTAGAATGTCTAATAAATTTCCAGGCAAGTCTGATGCTGCTGGTCCAGGAACCCTACTTTGAGAACTAGATCTGCTAGATCATTGCATGGGCTACTCCTGGTAAACAGAGATGCACACTTCAGTTTGCCATAGCCCCCACCACCTCCTTTGTTAGTGACACAAGTATCTGTTGTCATTCATCCTGCTCACTATGTTGTTTTTCTTATATGTGCAAAACCACTTGACTAACTTAATGTAGTTGGCCTTCTAGGCATTTGAGTTAACTGTTTCTGCTACTTGAGGGCAAGAACTTTGCCTTAATTTTATACCCACTATTCCATCTCCTTTACCCCTTCTCTTTCTTTCTCTCCCTTACATATACACTCACCATCTCACAGTGTCTTAACATGGCATTCAAATATGTTAGTTGCTTTGATTTCATGCATAAAGTCTGAACCCGTCAAGGCCTGAGCTTGAAGGACAGCAAGACTTTTAAACTAGGATCTGGTTTTGTCAGTCCTCTTTCCTCTTGTCTACCGGATTCAGGTCTATGCTGCCTCAAATGTGGATGTGGGAGGCAAAGAATAAAGCAGATCATTACACAGGGTCAGGCATAAGTTCTCCTGAGATCCACTTCTCAGCTCCCCATACCTAGCCCCAAATCCTCTAAAATTAGTTAACATCCAGAAATACTATCAGTTGAGCAATTTAACAAACTGCATTCATAAATTGGTTTTCTGATCACCAGCTTGAGGGCAGGGGGCAGGCACGGGTGGTAACTCTAGATCCCTTGTAACTTTCTTTTCTTTGAGCCCACTAATGAAGATGTGGAACAAATTCTGTGCACATTTTGAAATCCACCAAAATGCAGGCCAGACTCTTCTCCCTCATGTCTACCCTTTACCTACATATGCTCTATGTTTGGTCCTAAGCCATGGTTTGTGTAAAATGGTCTCAAATTTAATTTCTACTAAGAGTTTAAAAGTTTCTCTTTACAATAATGAAATAAGGGCAGTTCATTCCAGACACTCTGTAAAGGATTTCAGTCTTTAAGGCCAAGAAATTTTATCCTTCTTTTATGGGCTGACAGCAAATAAAAGAATTTGTTTTGCCAAAAGGGGTACCAAGGTAATTTGTGAAGACCTCACCTCATTAAAATATTCTTGAAACATGACCAAAAAGAAAGAAGTTAGAGGCCTTTCTTGCACTGTCAAAAAGTAGCCTCAGAGCAGTATTATTATCACTTCCATTTTATGGGAAAAGGCTCTGAGGCTTATAACAACCTCCCAGGATTATACAGGTATAATCAAAGAATCAAACTCACCATTAAGCCCATGACCTCCACATTACCAATTTATCTTCACCATCCACAGTTCTTATACCAAGGGCATGCCTCCCCATTAGAGTGCCTCTAAAAAGCTTAATAACTCAGAGGCTGCAGATGGCCCAAAACACAAAGCATAAAATAGAAGACCACATGGTGATTGCTTCTTAAAACAAGGAGAAAAACAGAAAATCTGCACAGTGAATCAGAGCAAAGATATGCAAGCACACTTTTATAAGTGACAAATGACTCCTAGGTCAGAAAGGCTTTGCTTGAATGTAATAACAAATCCTAAAAAAGAACAGATCCCTCAGAAGAAGGAGAGTGGGAGGTAGCAACACAAGTAAAAGAGCCTGAGACAAAAGTTATCAAAGCCCATCAAGCACTCTCCAAAGAGTCTTAGCTGGCTGTCCCAATCTTTAATGAAAAGAGATACCAAAAATCTGTCAATTTCAGGAAGCCCAAAAGCCATGAAGGGAAAGACCAACAGATTTAACCACATAAAAAATTAAACATTTCTATAAGTTAAAAGATGCCTTTTAAAAAATCAAGACAAGTGAATGTAAAAGAGGAAAAACTATTTGAACACATGTTAGAAAAAAAGGTTAATATTACTACTACTATAAACATCCCCCCCACCAAAAAAATGATAAAGGACAAGCAATCCAACAACAAAAAAATGCACAAAGGAGGAAATGAATGGACAGATCATAGAAGAAGAAATGCAAATACCTCAAAAACATACAGAAAAATTCTCAACCTCACCTGAAGTCCAGCAGCATATCAAAATGAAGGTGTGCTGTTTTATCAACCACAGTGCCAAAAAAAAGAAAACCTTAAGAAGCTAAAAATATCAATAAGTGGGCTGTTAGAATGCTACATACATAACCCTTGAATCATAACAGTTTGACTATATATAATAAAAATAAGTTTGCCCAAAAATCCCTGTGTAAGTATACCTCCACATTTCAAAACTGTGCTGTTCAAGGGTCAGCTGTATTTCTTTGTAAATTTCCATTCAGCTTTCCAAGTGGTGTAATACTTTAAACAAATTTATAGGTAAGATAATGATATGTTTATACAGTAAATATAGATGATAGAAGATAATGGTTTCAATTCATTAAAGTTACCATGTTGACTGAAATAATGCTAATCTAATGATGCTATGTATGAGATGGGGTAGTAAGTTTAGATCCATTTTGTCTTTAAACCAAAGAAGAAAACAGCGAGATCTCTCCTTTTCCACTCATTTTTCACCCAGTATTCAAACAGATTAACGGTGCCCCAAAACACCAGAATGTAGATCTCTTCTGATCTTTACTTAAATTTTTAATGTTTTGGCCTTAATTTTTATTCAAAAAATATTACACCAAAATAGGATATACCTTGATTACAGAGCTATTTGGCACCCTCTTAAATTCTGAATTTGAAATAAGTGCATCCCTGCCCTAGTTCTGACCCTGTGTCACATCTTTGGTGCACAAGCTCAGATAATGTCAAAAAAAATGTTCAATATTAAAATAAATCTAGTCAATAAAACCCTCTCATATTTTTTTCCCCACATGGTAGCCTGTAGGTTAAAAAAAAAATGTAGTACATAAATGTCATTCATGGTGAGGTTGTTCAAAGTTTTGGGAGAAATTGATGATAATATTGTATATTCTTTATTTGTACCATTTGAAACTTATTGTCTGAGATGGGAAGGAAGATATCTACCAAGATGCAGTATTAATTGGTGGCCAATAGGTTCTAAAATACAAAGGCAAACTATCACTATGCCAGTTAGCACTTCTATCTGGGTTATTCTTTAATTAACAAGAAAATAATTCAGAACTGATATTAGATAGCTATTTATGAAAACAATAAGATTTAGTTTTCTTCTCTGAAGACATACATAAAGCTAAATGAAAAATAAAATCTTCAAGGTTGCTCTCTAAAGGGGAAGAACATTCAATAATGCAAGAAAAAATGTATTTAAAACAATATTAATAACTTACTTATCAACTGTCATTTAGGGAGCACTTTCTGCTATAAGAGATAATGACAAACTAAGATATAAGCTGAAGGTATAGTCAGGAGAAAAAATCCATATAAGAAACAACCTCTGAATAAACTACCATGCTGTATACTAGTCCCAGGCACTGTTTTTGAAGTGTTGAAATGTGTTATACAATTATTGAATAAGATTGGACACATTTGTCTCCAAAACAAAGTAAGCTAGCAAATAACTAGCATATTCACTATGATAATTGGGTACAAAAATATGCATTTCTGGATACAAATGCAAATAATTAGCTAAGCTATTACAGGTAGCTCAGCTAAACTCAGTTTGTCAAAATTCAGAGTCTTAACAATGTACGTAATAATGAAAGACTGTTTATTTAAAATCTTTATATAGGGTACATGGGTGGCTCAGTCAGTTAAGCATCCGACTTCAGCTCAGGTCATGATCTCACGGTTTGTGAGTTCAAGCCCCACATCATGCTCTGTGCTAACAGCTCAGAGCCTGGACCCTGCTTCAGATTCTCTGTCTCCCTCTATCTCTGCCCCTCCTCTGCTCATGCTCTAAATAAATAAATAAATAAATAAATAAATAAATAAATAAAATAAAAAATTTTAATAAAAAATAAAATATTTATATAATTAAAAAGTCATTATTTAAAGGCATTCACAGTTATCCTAATGGTGCTTTTTTGTTTGGATTTTGTTTAAAAATAAATGAATGAATGAGCCCTCTTACCTCAAATCCCACTTTGGAGAGCCTTCTGACCTCAAATCCCACTTTGGAGAATTACATATTGAGGCATTTTAAGTAGTGGCAAAACACATGCACGCACACACACACACACACACACACACACACACACACACATAACCCTCAACATTCACCAGTAGGGGCATGACCAAATAAAGTCTGAATATAAACATTGTGCAGTTATTAAAAAGAACAAAAATAGCGTTATTTGGGAGACAGTAAAAGTCAGTGGCTAGCACTGTGGACTTGAGAGCTACATTCCCCAAGTTCAAACTGCTGCTCCCACAATCACTAGCTGTGCAACCTTGGGCAAACTAATCACATCTCAGTTCCTCATCTACCCACTGGGGATAAGAGTATCTACCTCATATGTTAGTTGTGCAGGAAATGAGATAAAACATAGGGTCTGACAGCCAGCAGGTACTGGAATGATGCCCATATTGTTTGGGGAATGGTGGTGAAAGCTGTACAAATTTTACAGCATAGATCTACGTTAGTTAAAAATATTTTAGAGTATTTATTAAATATAGTTGAGCATTCAGAGCATAAAAATATTTTAAGCACATTGTACATGGGTTTAATGGTGAGAGGAAGAAAGAAAGTTTTAACTTTTTCTTTGCACATTTGTTTTATTTGGCTTGTTGTAAAGAACATGTAGTTTTGTAGCTTGAAGAATAATCCAATAACATTTTTTGGAAGCGGGGTGGGTGAGGGTACTAACAGGAATGGGGGATACAAAAGCATAATTAAAGATTGGAGAGTGAGTCTGGAAACTGAGAAATTTGGCAGGTTAGAGCACAGAATACACAATGGAGAGCAGCAGATACAAGGCTGAGAGTGAGCAAAGGAAAGGTCTTGTGTGCAAGGAAAAGGAGTGTGGACCTTACCCAGATGTTCATGGAAAAATCTTTGTGACAAAAGAATGCAAAGTACTGGCTGTACTCTGGCAATGTGAAAGAAGAACTCCATCTCTCCACCAAAACAAAAACTTTCTATGGCTCCCTTTTACCTCTTATCAGGATAAAGTCCAAACCGAAGTCCATGGCTCTTATCACCAGCCTTCTCACCCTACCCCGCTCCAACCTCAAACTCGACTCCAGCCACATAGATCTACTTGGAGTTTTTAGAAAGCCCTGCTTTCTCCAGGTTCTAGACCTTTGGTTGGACTGCAGCTTTTGCCAGCACTACCCTTCCCCCACCATGCCATTCCTTGTTCTGCCTGGCTAATTCCTCAGAGCTCAAATAACATTTCCTGGGAAACTCACTTCAGTCCCCCAAGGCTCAGTTTCCCTTCTAGGTGTAAACATATCACCCTGACATTAACCTAAAAAGAGTACTTTTGACATTTATTTGTAATTGTCAGTTTATCACCAGCTTCCCCAACTAGACTGCAAACCCATAAGGGCTGGTACTTGATATTATTCCTTGTTGATTCTTCAGTACCTAGCACAGAACACAGTCAGATACCTATAAACATTTGTTAAATAAATGGATATATTTAACTATACAAGCCATCTAATTCCCATTTCTTGTATTCTATTTTTTCCCAAAAAGTCTCTGCCTTAATCCCCAGTCTTTTGTTTGTCAGCCCATAGGCAGAAAATCCTCAACAGGTCATATCAGTGCAAGTCTGAGTCCATGTGACAGTTATATTGCTCACTGAAAACTAACATATTGACATAAGGGTTTTCTATGTCAATCTTGTAGCTTGGTTAAGTTCTGCCCTAGAGGGAAAAACCTCCATATGCTGGCAAAAACTGGCAAAATTCATTCATTCATTCAGCAAATATTTAATAACTCCCATCAATGACAACCTTCATTCTAAACTGTGACAACACAGCAGGAAACAGGACCAACAGCTCTACCATCATGGAATCACATTCTATTGGGGGTGAGCAGAGGGATAGAAAATAAACATGTAAAAATAAGATAATTTCAGGTAGTGCTAAATGTGATAAAGAAAATTAAGCAGGATAGGGAATGATTGAAGTTGAGGGAGACAGAGTATGAGCTCTTTAGACATACATCAGCTTCTTTGAGGGGTGAACATTTGAGCTGAGTCCTAAGTGATGAGAATATTCTCAGTCAGGCCTTAGAAAATCTAAGATAGGAATGAGCTTGGAATATTCAAACAAAGATGGAAAAACAATATGGCTGGAACATAATGAGCAAGGAAGGTAATAGGAGAGTGACCATAAGGTAGGTGTAGAATAGATGATATAGGCCATGATAAGGAGTTTGGATTTTATTACAATGCAAAAGAAAGACATTAGCGAAGTATAGATAGAGAAGTGATAGAGTCTGATTTATATTGTTAAATGGTTAATGACAAAGAAGGTAAGAATGGACAAACAAGAAGCTGTTGTCATTGTCCAAATCAGAGCAACTGATTTTATACTAGGATAGTAGCAGTAGACCTATGGAGAAGTGGTTGGTCATGTTTGATATACTATTTTGGAAACAGGGTCAATAGGACTTGATGTTAAATTAGATGTTAGAGGCAAGAGGAAAAGAAGAATCAAAACTGTGATCTTTTGGTTCTTCTTATCAGAAATTCCTGAACCTGTTTCCTTTTAAAAAGCAGGGTTCTACTGGAGAACTTCCTTTCAATAACCACAACAAAGTCAAAGTCAGTCAAAATTTCTGCTAGTGTAGGACAATACTTGAATTATCTGCACAAATCCATTGTAGAGAATTCAAGAAGAGTTTATTTTGTGTTAAATTAAACCTTTTAAACTTGACAGATTTTTTTGCAATCAAAAACATAGGTCATTTTATAAAGACCCAAGTGCTTAGAGAACGTAGGTTTGTGTCCCTTTAAAAAGTGCCATTTCCTTGAAATTCGAGAGATATTTATGCCCAGAGCTTCTATTAGTTATCACTTCCTTATTTTGCTTTATAATCTTATTTTCTCATATAATGGCCATACTTTATACCATTGTTTTATGAATGTTCAAACTAAGGCTTAGCAACCTAGGTAAATTATAGCACAGGAAGAAACAGAATAGCAAGCCCAATTTCCTCAGTCAACCCATTAATGTATTCATTCACCTTCTGTGAAACTTGGGACATAGTGTATGTTAAAGAACTCTTTAAGGCTGCAGAGCAATTCTTTTTCTCCTGAACTTAACTCTTCTGATGTTTTATGTATATTGCCCAGTGATAGTCTCTTGGAAAATAACATTTGAAAACAAACTACACTTACTGCTATGCACAAATCTATTAGGAAAAAAAACAAGCAGCATTGATAATAACTTCATGGCTAAAAGAACTCAGGAAAACTCACAGTACATATTTATTGTGTTAATATTCATAGCACTATTAAGAATGGAGAGTATTTAGGGGACACAGTAAACCACATCCTTCTTCCTACCAAGTTGTGAACAAACTGAAAAACAGGCAAAACAGTAGACAGCTGAGAATTATCACTCTTACTGATAAAGCTGATGCTGGGAACAAGGCACCACCAATGGGAGCAGACATACTTACCACTGAGTCACTGACTGGCAGAGCAGGATGACAGAGACTCTCCCCTCCACCCACTTGAAGACATGTCCCTGTAAAATCTGCAGTAAAAAGAAACAGACCAGAAGGCATGATTCCTGATGGCAGCCTTGCTCCAAGAGTAAAACTGGCCACAAGGCTGAGCTTTCTCACCTAGTTTCTCACCATTCAGCATCTTGCCAATGGGGAAGAGGCCAAGAGGCCCAAGAGGCTAAGAGCGTTAATAGAATCCCCTGCAACTACACTGTATTCCCTACATAATTTTATTGTCTTAAACTTAGTTTTAGTTTTAGTTTTCAAACTGGAGTCTATCTACACTGGGATCCTATAAGTACTTTCCAAGGAAAACACAGATGATTTTTAGGAAATCAATCCCATTTATTCAACTTTCATCTACTGTTTCCTAAAACTGAGCTGCCTAAAATATGACTGAAGTTGAAATGTCACAACAATTCTGTTTTTCCAACTTCCTGTAAAAATCATTCTTTTCCCACTTATAAAAAACAGACATCCTCTCACTCATCCCAGATCTTACGATGACAAATGTTCCCGTGTACAAAAAAGCTTCTGGAGGCAAGGGAAACAAAAGCAAAAATGAACTATTGGGACCTCATCACAGTAAAAAGCTTCTGCACATCGAAGGAAACAATCAGGAAAACTAAAAGGTAACCGACAGAATGGGAGAAGATATTTGCAAATGACATATCAGATAAAGGGTTAGTATCTAAAATCCTTTATAAAGAACTTCTCAAACTCAACACCAAAAAAACAAATAATCCAGTGCAGAAATGGGCAAAAGACATGAATAGAACTTCTCCAAAGAAGACATCCAGATGGCCAACCGACACATGAAAAAATGCTCAACATCACTCATCGTCAGGGAAATACAAATCAAAACCACAATGAGATACCACCTCACACCTGTCAGAATGGCTAACATTAACAACTCAGGCAACAACAGATGTTAGGGAAGATGTGGAGAAAGAGGATCTCTTTTGCACTGCTGGTGGGAATGCAAGCTGGTGCCGACACTCTGGAAAACAATATGGAGGTTCCTCAAAAAACTAAAAATAGAACTACTCTATGACCCAGCAATTATAGTACTAGGTATTTATCTAAGGATACAGGTATGCTGTTTCAAAGGGGCACATGCACCCCCATGTTTATAGCAGCACTATCAACAATAGCCAAAGTATGGAAAGAGCCCAAATGTCCATCGATGAATGAATGGATAAAGATGTGGTATGTATGTATGTATGTGTGTATATGTATACATATATATGTATACATATGTGTATATATGTATATACACATGTGTACACATGTATACATACATGGTATGCATGTGTGTGTGTATGTATACATATATGTATGTGTGTATACATATATACACACACATACATACATCTTCTTCATCCATGTATGTATATATATGTGTGTGTATATATGTATGTATACACACACACATATACACATACATGCAATGGAGTATTACTTGGCAATCAAAAAGAATGAAACCTTGTCATTTGCAACCACGCGGATGGAACCAGAGGGTATTATGCTAAGCGAAATTTGTCAGAGAAAGACAAATATATGACTTCACTCATATGAGGACTTTAAGACACAGAACAGATGAACATAAGGGAAGGGAAGCAAAAATAATATATAAACAGGAAGGAGGACAAAACATAAGAGACTCTTAAATATGGAGAACAAACAGAGGGTTACTGGAGGGGTTGTGGGAGGGGGGATGAGCTAAATGGGTAAGTGGCATTAAGGAATCTACTCCTGAAATCATTGTTGCACCATATGCTAACTAACTTGGATGTAAATTAAAAAAATACATTAAATAAAATGGTAAAAATAAATAAATAAATAAATAAACAAATAAATAAAATAAACTTAAAAAAAAAAGTATCTGAGTCACCAAAGAAACAATGCTAATGCCAATGTCAATATTTAATTTAATCGAGGCACGCTAAGCCTGTAGGAAGATTTCCTGATTTTCCTCATCTTATACGTCTGTTAAGAGAGAAGCACAGAAATGGTCCAATACTATTTCCGCTTCCACTCCCTGACAATGCCAAAGAATCCTGTTGAGATACCAAAGAGAAATACTGAAGAAGGTTGAGCCTTACTTAATCTGGGTAACAAACTCACAGCAAAATTTCATATATCTGTCTCAGAATTCAAATATGGAAAATTTGTGGAAAACATTCTGGGAAATACTAGTCAGCTACAAGGCACACCTGCTCAGAAATGAGAAAGAACTTGATGTAAAATCTCATTCTCCTATGTCTCAGTTACATATTTCAGAGGATTTCAAGGAAAAAAATGTTAAAAAATTACAAATTTCCAATAAACAGATCAGTGTTGTACATAAAAGAAATATGTATCAGAAGTCAGTCAATGTTTTGTATTTTCTTGAGCAATTATACAGACTCACAGGAGAAAATATTTTCATTAATTTTCGCCTAAAGATTACTGAATAAAGAAAATCTATATTGTTTTACTCAAACACTACTGCTCATTGTCATTTGTTAACCATTTCTTAACATCATTATTCATCCCTATCTTTTATGGAGATTTAGATATGCAGTTTTCTACATATAGTATTCTATTATATATAAATGCATTTTGAAATGCATTTACAATAATCATTTAGTCATTTTTGGTAAGTCCTGTACCGAGTGGTATTATTCTGTCTTTTTCTGTCTTCTATTCTGTCTCCTAGCAAAAAATTACATTCATGAACTATTTGGGAAGAGGGAGCTCCAACCATTTCATTGAGAGACATATTTCCAATAAAATTTTAGTTCTCTTTAGTAGCTATGTGTAAAAATTTGTAATGTGGGGTGCCTGGGTGGCTCAGTCAGTTAAGCGTCTGACTTCGGCTCAGGTCATGATCTCGCAGTTCGCGAGTTCGAGCCCCACATTGGGCTCTGTGCTGACAGCTCAGAGCCTGAAGCCTGCTTCAGACTCTGTGTCTCCCTCTCTCTCTGCCCCTCCCCTGCTCCCACTTTGTCTGTCTCTCTCTCTCAAAAATAAATAAACATTTAAAAAAATTTTTTTAATAAAATTAAAAAATAAAAAGAAATTTGTAACACTGTTATAATCAATTATGTACTCATAATTGTAATAATAATTCAACCCAGAAGAAATTTTTGACACAACTTTTAGTCATAATTTTTTTTAATTATAAACAAATTTTTATTGCAGAAAAGAATGACAGAACAAGCAGTAAAATATATTTGAACATAAAAATATATTTTTAAAACTCTTGTGGGGAAGTAGAGTGAAAATACAAACTCATAGAAAAAATAATGTAAATTTCGATAAAAATGGATGATGATGAGTATTCAATTTCTATGGAATTTGATTTGATTATATGCATCTTAACCCTTTTTATTTTGAAATATTCATATTTACTTTAACCAGAAATTACATCTTTTGCAACTAATTTTAGGACAAAAAATTTTACACATCAACTTAAAAATTATTTGGGGGGTATGTCAGCAAAATGTATAAAGACCATTGCCTTATGCCTTCAGCTTACCACTGAGATCAACTTCGGATATGGTTATCCTCCTCGGACAAGAAGTCAGAGGTCAGTTAGGGCAATTGTGCTCGCATCTTCATAAGGTCTCTTCTCCCTTTTGTGGAATCTCCTGGGGTCACTGGTATAGATTTTGTTCCCTTGAATGTCCTGAATGGGTCAAAACAACATATCACTAAATCAGCTCCAAGGCTGTTTTGTACCCAAGGCTATAATTGAAAACCTGCTCTATTGCTGTCTCAAATTATGTCCCCCTACCTTTTTCAACATTAATAGAAGTACCTAAAAGAAGATCAAATGATAACTAAAAATACTCTAAAAATTAAAAGCCAAAAAGATGTGCTCAATTTGATTATGACCCCCTCCCAATATGAATTTTCCAGGGAGAAATGAAAAGTTCAGATACTAAATTACCTAAATTACCCTGGCAGTGAACTTAGCTCCTAAAACTGAAAAAAACAAAAAAACAAAAAAACCTCCCCCAAAGGGCCCATCCTGTTAAGCTTACCCAAGCATCCCCTGGCATGGGCAGGCCCCTGTGAAATTTAAGATATGAAGCAGTAGAGTAGAAAGCACACTTTCTGTGGGAGGCCTGACTCCCATGGGAAAGGGGAAAGGGAGAAGGTGGGCTGCATGTGCCAAACTTACATATCAGGAAACTTGTTAGTAGCACTGGAATAGAGTATTGAGAGTTAAGATCATGGCACCCACTCCATACTTCAAGAAACATCTGATGCAGGAAAGAAGTATTTCCCCCTAAAATAAAGAAATAGAACAGAATTATAAGAAACAATCTCTCTTATTTAAGAAATATTTATTGAGCTCAAATTTCTGAGCTAGATTTGCTGGGAGATTCATAAGTGAATCAGAACTGGATGCTGCCTACCAACCAACCACTAACATTTGTAACAGACACGTATATGTCAATGCCACATATTTTAGGTTTTTGCTGCAATAGTGCCCTACTTCCAGTACCAGTTTTTGTATTAGTGTAGATTAGGTTTTGTTTGCTAGCAAACAGCTCTAAACATCTCAGTGGTTTAGAACAGCAGAGATGTATTTCTCATTCATACGACTGTGTCTGTCACCTAAAGGCTCTTTTCTACTTTGTCCTGAATCTAGGACCCTCACTGAGGTAAGCAACCACCATATGAAACATTGTCGGGGTGACAGATTAAAGAAGGCCACAAATTCTTTATCACTCTTCTCCCCAGTCTCCATTCAAGAGGTGGAGTTTATTTCTCTTCCCCTTGAAACTGAGCTGGCCCTGTGACTGCTTTAACCAATAGAATGTGTTATTTCTAGGCCTAAGACTTACAAGACCTGGAAGCTTTTGCACTTTTGAGAGTCCTGAACTACTAAGAAATTAGGTTACTCTGCTGGAGAAGCCATTGTGAAGCAAGGCCCTGGGATAACACTGGGAAGAAGAAAGCCTTGGCTATTCTCGCATCCAGTCAAGCTTCCTAATTACTCCAGCTCCAGAAAATACCTGGCTGGAACCACGAGACCCCAAGCAAGTTAAGACAGCTGCCCATGAGCCCATTCAATCCACAAAACCATTAGTGATAATAAAAGTTACTCTTTTCTTAATGTTTATTTATTTTTGAGAGAGAGAGAGACAGAGCATGAGCATGAGCATGAGCGGAGGAGGGCCAGAGACAGAGGGAGACACTGAATCTGAAGCAGGCTCCAGGCTCTGAGCTGTGAACAACAGAGCCCAACACGGTGCTTGAACTCGTGAGCCTTGAGATCATGACCTGAGCCAAAGTTGGACACTTAACTGACTGAGCCACCCAGGTGCCCCAAACCAGTTACTATTTTAAGTCACTAAGATTTGGAGTGGTTTGTTATACAGCAATAACTAAAACATTCCATCATTTTGCCAAAAGGAAAGAGGGCATGAGACATTATGCATTCTTTTCTTAAGTTTATTTATTTTGAGAGAGAGAGAGGGAGAGCATGAGCAGGGGAGGGGAAGAGAGAGAAGGAGAGAGAATCCTAAGCAGGCTCTATGCTGTCAGCACAGAGCCCGATGCAGGGCTCAAACTCACAAACCGTGAGATCATGCCCTGAACTGAAACCAAGAGTTGGACGCTAATCAACTGAACCACCCCGGAATCTCCCTTTAAAAAGAAAAAAAAAATTTAGAAATTGTGCATTCTTTAAGCTTTTACTTGGAAGTGATACAGACCACTTCCAATCACATTTCATTGGCCACACTGAGTTCAAAGGAATAGGGAAATGCAAGTCTGCTATGTGTGTGGGAAAAGAAAGGGAAATATTTGGTGGCCAGTACTATTACCTCCCAGAGAGAGGTCAGGGTTGGAGAGGTACATCTTCCATAGAGATGAGAAGTAAATCACTAAGTAGATAAAATGTCAAGGAAAAAAGAGTAACAAGAGGAGAAAAGAACACAGATAATGACAGATGCTTATAGATGACCTCTAGGTGAAGCAGGGGTGGATTATAAGGAGGAAAAGGGAGGTGGAAAAGACTCAGAAAAGGAGTATCTACAGATGCAAAAGGAGACACGTAGGGATCCAAAGCAGAGTTTCAGTAACAAAATGGTCAAGAAGAGCATAAAATAAAATGGATAGTATAGGGAAGAAATTGGTAGAAATTCAGAGAAAGAGATCATTGTGGGCTGATACAGCCTGGGACAGAGGCAGAATTAGAGAAGGAATTGGAAGGTAACAGAATTTGGGTGGAGAAAGGATTAAGAAGGGCACTCTCAATGAGGAAATAGAATGAGTAAAGTCTTGGAGTGGGGAATGAATTTAGCAATGGGGAGGATGCAGATTAGGTATTGTAAAAGGAAATGCATCGAAGTAATAGAAGTTATGTGTAAAGATTAGGTTTGCTGCAGAAGGGGAGGAAGCAAAGCCATTTGTGGATTTATAGATGACTTTGAGTGCCAACTGAGATTTCTGAGTTGTTTCCTTTAAATAGCTGAGTGCCACTGGAGATAGGGTGTCCAAGTTAAGAAAATCAGTATACAGGACTAGTGCCTTCATGTGGAACAAAGAAGGGAAAGAAGAGCAGAAAGTTACTACAGTATTCAAAGCAGGAATATCCTACTGTGAGGGATTATTACCTGGCAGAGAGAAAGAACTGCCTTCTCAACCAATTCAGGGGGCTTAGAATGAGAATAAGTTGCTCAGAAAAAAACTTTAGACTGGGGGCGGGGGGGTGGGCTTCAAGTGTGGAGAAGTTGAGATATTTATTTTATCAAGGATATAGAAGAAAATGTTTGACATTTTACTCTCATGGCAAACAATGTTGGTTACCTACCCAACATTCCCCACTCTATTTTCTTGACAACTTCAATACTGCTCAATTCATCTCTTCCTTTCAAACCAATCAGGGAAAAGAAACATACATGTGTATAATTCAGCTCCAAGGTAAATCCTGATGGTTTAAACCACTTGGTTTAACCACTCAACTAACTTCTTTCTAGGGGAGGAAAGAAGATTGGTTTTTTTTGATGCCCCAATGTCAGGGGTGTGCTACTGTCATTTAGTGGGAAGGGGCCATAGATACTAAGTGTCCAGCAATGCATGCCACAATCCTGCATAAAACCTGCCAAAAGTCAGATAAACACTAACCAGATATGGTAATCCCAAGCTCCTTGTCAGTTACTGTTTAGGGAATAGTTAGTGACCCAGTTCGGTCAATAACATACAAGGAGTGGCCTGCTATGCAGCTTCTCAGGTGGTTTCTTCCTGCTTATTGAGCTCATCCCAATTGTATCTATCTTCTCTCCCAAGCATCTCATCCCAAGCATCCATCTTCTCTCCAAAACCAGTTTCTTCCCAATCATCCTGTTTCCATCATTGGCATTTCCTGTTACCGACTCCTAAAGCAGTTATGACATCTAACCATTAACCTCAGGATGACCACTCAGATTTGCCTGGGACAATCTAATTTTAATCCTGTTCTCCCAGTGTATAGTGCCACCTTTCAGTTCCAAAAATATTTTAGATTGGAGACTAGACCATATGGTCACTTACTTTTCCCAATTAAATCCTGTTCATTCTGCCCCAAGAAAGTACAGGGGTGAGCAAACTATGGCCTATAGACTCTTTTTGTATCTCTGTAGATCAAAAAATGGCTTTTACAGGTTTAAAGAGTTGAAAAAAAATAGTATTTCATGACACCTAAAATGTCAGTGTCCATAAATAAAGTTTTACTGGAACACAATCATGCTCATTCCTCTAAGCATCTTTTAGGTTGCTTTCTTACTATAAGACAGTTGAGTAATTATGAAAGACAGGCCTAAAATATGTTTGGCTCTTCATAGAAAAGCTTGCAGACCCCTGCCCTAATGCCACTTAGTTCTAAGTTTCCTCATTTCTTGCACTAATACCATAGCCTACTAACTTGTTTTCCATGCTTTTCCTACTCGTCTTTAATACATCCGGTAGATAATCTAGAGAAGTTTTATCCGGTCATTTGCCCCTTCAAACTCTTCAATGGCTCCTCCAAAACGGGCAGTATAAATCCAAGCCTATCTGTTGACTTAAGACTAACAACCTAATTTTCCAGATTTTGCTCCTGATTACTGAAGCGAAAATGGAACACTAGCCGTTTCCCTAATAAGTACTTTAGTTCGTATCATATGCCCCCACTGCTTTTCGGGTCTCTCCTCCATCGCCCCTGTTCCTCAAGATTAAACGAAAATTGTTACTCCCTTAATACACCTTCACTCATTTATCACACCGATTGTTCACAGCAAGTAGTTCTTGGGAGTGGGCGTGGGGGAACTCCGTGACACAAAGACAACAGACTAGGACACGAGACAGCAAGTCAAAGGAGTTGAGTGCTTGAGGTAAAGAGCCCAGAATAAGGCTTCAGAGGTGAATTTATACCAGATTTTTAAAGGACTTGAGAGGCTAAAAGACTGTGAAAGACTTAGGGAGATTAAAAAAAAAAAAATGTAAATAAAGCTGAATGAGCGAATCAAAGGACCACCTCATTCTAGCCACTTCCCAACCGCCACGGACTATGATTTAAGCGATAACACCTTTAGTCTGAAACCTGAAAGAAAATTCTACAAGCGAAGTCTTGACCAAAACCACTCTTGAGTGGCTGCTCCGTGCTAGCGCAGGCAGCGAGTAGATTCCGGATGCCAAATAACCGTAGGGCGGGCACTGTGCACTCTTTACGCGACAAGAAGACTCCAGTTCGTCGCCAAAACTTTTGGGCGGTAGCTTGTCTGCGCGCCCACGCTCCCAGCTTCCGGAAAGGCGCGCCGGCGCCACGGGGGAAAAAAGGACGCCCCTCAATAGTTTGCGCCAGCAGTTAAAACTAAGTCGTGGCCTCCCACAAGCCACCAACCTGCGCCCTCGAAAAGGCGACCCAGCCAGGCTCCCGCCTCCGCAGCCGCCTAGGCGCACGTGAAGTCCCTAGCGGAGCAAAAGCGAAGAGGCGGGAGTTCGCGGACACGAACTTGCACCTGGGAAAGGAAGCGATTCCAGAGCGCACGCGCACTGCGAGGGGACTGGGCGGAGCCTGCCTCCCGGAGGAGTTGCAAAGGAAAGGAGAGCGCGTGGCGCTCCGGAACTCGCGCACGCGCCGTAGTCTCACTCGGCCTGTGCGCGCGCGCGGCCGGCGCTGTATCTTTTCTTCAAGCCCGCCCCCCTCTTCCATTTCAGCCAGGGTAGGCGACGAGCGAAAGCAGGGAAGTGTGGGGCGAGGTGGGCGGGGCGTCGCACGCGAGCGCGGTCTGCAAAAGAAGGGAGGAGGAGGGAGAGATCCAAGACAACGTTACCCCGTCAACACCCAATCGAGAGCAAGCCTGACCCCGCCCCCTCACCTCATGTTATTGGCTGAGAGGCCTCAGATGGGCGGGGTTGGCCGTGGGGTTGGGGAGGGCAGGGGGCGGGGAGGAGGAGGAAGGCGCTGGCGGGCAGTGATGGCGGCGGGTGATGGGGACGTGAAGCTAGGCACCCTGGGGAGTGGCAGTGAGAGCAGCAGCGACGGCAGCAGCGAGAGCCCAGGCGGCGCGGGAGCGGCAGCAGAAGGGGGCGGCTGGGCAGCAGCGGCATTGGCGCTTTTGACGGGGGGCGGGGAGATGCTGCTGAACGTGGCGCTGGTGGCGCTGGTGCTGCTGGGGGCCTACCGGCTGTGGGTGCGCTGGGGGCGGCGGGGTTTGGGCGCCGGGGCCGGAGCCGGCGAGGAGAGTCCCGCTGCCTCTCTGCCTCGTATGAAGAAGCGGGACTTCAGCTTGGAGCAGCTGCGCCAGTACGACGGGTCCCGCACCCCGCGCATCCTGCTCGCGGTCAATGGGAAAGTCTTCGACGTGACCAAAGGCAGCAAGTTCTACGGCCCGGGTGAGGAGGAGTTGGAAGGGGAGGGGGAAGACCTCCTGTAGCTCAAGTGCGACCCTCTTCCGATGGTGGGTGCCCCGAGGCACTGGGTTGGTTTGCCCAGCTTTCTCGATGTCTGAACCCCTGCGCCCTGGCTGCTGCACCTGGGACGGCCGGCCCCACACACAACCCCAGCAGCGGGCACTTACAGCTTTCAACCCTCCGAAGTCTGTGTTTCAGTGTTGCTAGCTCTCAGCTTTCAGCTTTCTCTCATCCCTCCACGAAGCCTTTTCTTGTGCTGAATTTTTCAAAATACTTTTAGTTGTCGCCTGTCAAGCTGGCCCATAACCTTTCCTGAGCTTTCTGATTCCTGGGATAGGTGGGGGCAGGAGGGAGGAGAGATGTCTAAAGTACGGACCTGAAGTTGTACGCCAGGTAATTCACAGCTTTCCTTTCTTTACTCTTTTTAGCCACTGATCTCCCTTTTTCCTCTGCCATTCCCCATAAGACCACGTTTAGGTACACGTAGTTACAAGTTCCTACCGTTTAGCTTGTGAAGTCTGGGCATATAAGCAACATCTCAGATTCTTTTTCTTTAAACCAGTTTTAGTATGGAGCCACTTTCCAAGATTAACCATGTATGTAGGATGTAGACAGACCAGAATGTAGATCTTAATAAAGACTGGCAAAGATATTCCCTGAGTTTTGGAGGTGGAGCTCAGATACCCCAGCAGGCGGGCCTGTCTGGTTTCTTTCTTTCTTTCTTTCTTTCTTTCTTTCTTTTTTTTTTTTTTTTTTTTTTGATCGTAGGAAGGCAAGTATTCAAATACATGTTGATAATGACTTACTGTGTTTTCACTGAGCAGAAAAAACTTAAAAAAGCTATAAATCCACACCCCAGTGCAAGGTTTCTGCAAGTTAAAGGTTTTTAAAACTTTGCTTTCAGAGAACTGTGTATGTAGGGTCATTGGGTTAGAAACGCTTCTTTCTTCCATGTAGTTACAGCATACATTTCAGATTATGCTAATAAACTTCAGTTCAGACTCATGGAACCTGTTGGTATACAATAAAATTGAGCAACATTGTACATCCTGGTTATGTAGTAATTAATTCTAAGCTTAAAAAAAAGTGACTACAATAAAAAATAAATAATAAAATTAGGGACCTAGAGTGACCTGTTATTCGAAAGAGTACATTCAAGCCTTAAAGTTAAGGGGGTTGGCAAGTCTAAAAACAAGTTGGTTTCCTTCTTGATTTAATCTTAGTACAGGAGATTTATTGGTACTTGTAAATATATACTTTTGGTTTTAGTGTTTGATGGCTGGAATATATTTTAAAGTGCTTTGGTTAAGTGAAATAGGAATAAGAAATTGGAGATTTTATGTGTTAAACTATTTAATTGCTCAGTTGCTTGTATTTTTGTGTGTACATCTACATTGAATTTAATTAAGTCATAGGTATCTTATAAAGTATTTGCTTCTGGTTATGTAAATATGAAAAACAGTTGTCTACCTACTTAACTCAGCTAAAACAGTTAATACTTTTTCTTAATAATATGAGGGACAAGAAAATAGAGCCAAAGTAAAGTAACTAAACGGACAGACCAAATTAAATAGTTAATTTTTTTTAAATCAAGGATTTACACAATATTTTGTACCTGAAGTTTTTTCTTATTAATATTAAAAAGTGTATGCAGTGATTAGAAATTGTGTACAGTTTTAGGTTTTTAATGTAGAGCTTACCCAACTAAAAGACCTGCTTTTGTAGCCCCTATCTAAACTGACAACGAAACAAAGTGTTAGTGCAAAGAAGCATATTAGTCCTCACACATTATGCTTTGCCACTATCTGCAAATAGCTAGGAAAGGTTATCCTGGACATAGTTTAGCAGCCTCCAGTGGCAAATGTTCTGCAACAGAAATTAAAAATTAAGAGTCATAGATATAACGTAGATAGCCTTTGTGCAGCTTGAGCATTAAGGGGCTTCCTAGATAACACGGAGAAATCACTTTTAGGTTGGCTTCCACCAATTCGCAGGTCCTGATGAACAGCCTAAGAGTAATTAGTTATTTTATTCTAAGTGTTTATTGTTCAACCTAGTAGAGATGTTTGGAACGTTGTATTATGGAAAGGAACCTTGAAAGTAGACAGATCACCTATGGGCTTGAAATATGTTGACATTTCACATTAACAGATGTAGCACTTTTTCTAAAAGTCTTGAAACCAAATTTCAGATATAAGTTTATTTTGGGTTTTAATTTTTATTTTCATCTTCAGTCATCTGAGCACTTTGAAGCAATTTTAGCCTGACAGTCTTAGGGCTAAGGAGCCAGAAAACCTCATTTCTTTGCCTAGCCAATATCTACTCCCATTTCACAATAATAGTTTTAGAGTTAAAGATTTTTTATTTTGTGAGGTTTTTCTATGTTGAAAAATTCTATGTTGAAAAATTCTTGTCATTTTTAAAGTTCAAGTTCTTAAAAAATTATTGACAATTTAGTGGAGTAAACACACGTTGGCAAACAACTGGCATTAACTACATTTGTCAGCATTAAATTTAGTAACAGTTCAGGCACTTGGCCAGCATGTGAGGAAAGTGGTCAGGTAAGAAACAATGCATATGGGAGGAGAAAGAAAGTAAGATTTGTTAAGCACCTACTACATCAGATCCATTAATTTGTCATCTCCATGTTACTTCAGTGAGGTTAGTAAGTATTCTTGCCCTCAGATGGGGAGTCTGAGGTGCAGATGGGGAGTCTGAGGTACAGACATGGCATTCAAATCCAGGTACATTTGACCACAAAGCCTATCTATACTAGTTCAGGTAAACTACATAATGGGATAAACTTGCAGAGAATCTTACTGTTGTTTTGATACCCTCTCCAGGGTCCCATAAGGATCTAAAGCCTCAAAGAAACACTTCCATGGCTGTATGTTTTGCTGTCCAATATGGTAGCCACAAGCCACATACGGCTTTTTAATTTTAAGTTAATTAAAATTAGGTATAATTAAAATTGAGTTCCTCCATCTCACTGGCCACATTTCCATTACTCAGTAGCCACATGGCTACCATATTAGTGCACTTTATAGAGAATTTCCATCTTACCAAAGAGTTCTTTTCAACAGCATTGATTCTAGAGGTCAAGGGAGGAGGAGGAGGAAACTCCATTTATTGAGCTTATTATCTCATTTAATTTTCAAACAGCCCTAGGAGATAAGTAATGTTCCCATTTTACACATGTGGAAACTGAAACTCAAGGAGGTTTTACTCAAAATCACCTACTTAGTGGCAAAGCTAGAAATCAAACAGTATAATTGACTTCACATGCCATCCCATCCCATTGTATCACAACAAAATATAATTTCACACATTTCTAGAGTCATAATAGAGTAGGAAGACTGGAATAGATAGTATAATTCTAAATAACTTGACTAATATTACTACAGTGAAATTCTACCAAAATAGTGTTTTTGTTTATTCTTTAGAATGGCAATTATACAGTTGTATAATTTGTATAATAGTTTATTCTGCATTTCTGAAATTTAAATATATGGCTTTCCCCTTATTCCATATAGCATTTTCTTTGACACAGACCAAAGCTGTATTTTCTCCAACTTCCCTTTAAATTCCACTGGAAAAGAAAAAGTCATATATAAAAGAAGTACTCCCATGAAAGGGGCACATGTACCTTTCAAGTGATTTTCCTCCTTTTTTAAATTTTATCTTCAGTATGTTAACTTTTATTTATAGTTTGCAAAATTACAGTTGAAGCAAGAGTTGCAGCATATTGACTAGGCTCAACCTGACCTCTTCCTTCATGGATATCCTATTCACACTATCAGCTATCATCCCAGCTACTTGCTTTGAAGCCAGCTGGGTCTGTTTGGACTAATGGCCATACACATCCATTACCTTTCAGTAAAATAAAAGAATCAGCTAAGTTGTCTAATGAATTTTGATACTCTGCTCAAATTTATACTAGTTATTTCTATAATACCTACTCTGAGTTCAGCATCATGCCCTTATTTTTAATCTTTGAGGGAATTGTATTTATGTTAAATACTAACATTAAGCATAAAAGGATAGCTGAAAGCCCATGTGAGACCAGAATATGTTATTCATGCTGGAAGAAAATAGATTTAGTAACATCTAGAGTTAGCCATTCATGTTCTTTTAATAATTCTTTCAACAATCTGCGACATAGACCACCCCTCCCCTCTGTACACATGACAGACATCACTAAATAACTTCTCTACCCTTCGAACCTGCATCATCTCAAGATAGCTAAGATAGGATTTCATCTCCATATTAAATACTGAAAAGGAATTGCCTGGATTTCATTACAGTGTTGCTTAAATAACATGTTGTGAAAAGTGAGTTAACTGAGTTTTCAAAACAGTTGAGTTCCTACCTGTGTGGAAATTTAGGAAAACAGACAATAAACTAGCATTCAGTATATAACTATAATTTATAGTTAAATATTTTATGAAAGAAATGAATAGGATATGTAATAGAGGGTAAAAAAAGGACTTTATTTAGAATAGGTGGTTAAGAAAGATGTTTTATTTATATTAGTTTATCAAGAAAAGGGGTTGATATTTAAGCAAAAACCTAAAGGAGTCAGCCATACAAAGATTGGGTGTGAGAATGTTTTGATGCCATCTAGCACTAGATCTAGAACTGATCATATCACATTAATCAACAGAGAAAGAAACATCCTTAACCTTTACTGATTTTGAGATTTGACTTCAGCCTTTGTTTGGTTAGTATTACCTCAGTGTTTCTTTTTCCACCAGTCTGGTATGTTTTATTATTCCTCTGTAGATAAAACATATAACCACATTTTTTTTCATTGACTGTAATATCAACACTGTCTTTAAGCAGCTTAATCAGTTTATATGTTTTATCATTACTGATATATTTAGATTTCTATCATCTTATTTAATAATTTATCTTTGACATATGTTTCATTGCCTCCTTTTATCCACTTTTTTTCCTTCGCAGATTGAATTTTTTAATTCTTCCACTCTTTCTCCCTACTTATTTGGATATATTCTATTAACGATTCTTTTGGTGATTTCCTTAAAGTTTTTGCTATAGACACTATCCTTCTGAAGAACATAGGAATATTAGCCAAACATTTCTCTGTGAATTAAAAAAACTCTAAGACACTTTACTGCTATTTGAGAGAATATTTAATAAATATACAAAAGTACCATGCATACAAATGTGGATGGTGTCTCTTGAGCTTCTGTAGTATATAGCCATATGTTGTGGCCCTGGTTTAGAAGGCTTTCACTCTATATGGGGTGCCTGGGTGGCTCAGTCGGTTGAGCATCTGACTTAACCTCAGTTTGTAATCTCACAGTTCCCGAGTTCGAGCCCCACATTGGGCTCTCTGCTGTCAGTGCAGAGCTCACTTGGAATCCTGTGTTCCTCCCTCTCTCTACCCCTTATCTGCTTGCGCATGTGTGCACACTCTCTCTCTTTGTCTCTCTCTCTCAAAAGTAATAAAAACAAAATCATTTAGAAAACTTTCACTCTAGTCCCTCCCTCATCCTATTTTCTATATTATTTCTATTAGACTTATAGTTCTGTATTTTTTCAAACTCCTCCCCCAAATTTATTAAAGTATTACCTGTTTTTTATTGTCAGCCCTCATTTAAATTTACCAGCATAGTTACCATTTTCTTTATTCACTGTCATTTCTTGCATCTCATTACTTTGTTCAAGGTTCAGCTCTCATTTTAGTGAGGTATGTCCTATAGTTTTTTCATTGGTAGAAAAAGGGACACAAACCTACGTTCTCTAAGCACTTGGGTCTTTATAAAATGACCTATGTTTTTGATTGCAAAAAAATCTGTCAAGTTTAAAAGGTTTAATTTAACACAAAATAAACTCTTCTTGAATTCTCTACAATGGATTTGTGCAGATAATTCAAGTATTGTCTTACACTAGCAGAAATTTTGACTGACTTTGACTTTGTTGTGGTTATTGAAAGGAAGTTCTCCAGTAGAACCCTGCTTTTTAAAAGGAAACAGGTTCAGGAATTTCTGATAAGAAGAACCAAAAGATCACAGTTTTGATTCTTCTTTTCCTCTTGCCTCTAACATCTAATTTAACATCAAGTCCTATTGACCCTGTTTCCAAAATAGTATATCAAACATGACCAACCACTTCTCCATAGGTCTACTGCTACTATCCTAGTATAAAACTTATGAAGTAAATTCCTAGGGGGAGCCGGGGTGGCTCAGTTGGTTAAGCATCCGACTTCAGCCTAGGTCATGATCTCGTGGATCATAAGTTCAAGACCTGTATCAGGCTCTGTGCTGACAGGTCAGAGCCTGGAACCTGCTTCACATTCTGTGTCTCCCTCTGTCTTTGCCCCTCCTCCACTCATACTCTGTCTCTCAAAAATAAATAAACATTAAAAAAAATTACTTAAAAAAGGAAAATTCTAGAAGTAAAATGACTGAGACTTAGGTTACAGGATATTTTTTATTTGGGTACTTTATTTCCGAATTGCCCTCCAGAGAAATTGGACCAATTTACACTTCATGGAAATGCCTATTTCTCACTCCTTTGCCAAAAAATGCAATATCAAACTTCCTGGTCTTTGTCAATCTGAGAAGTTAGAATGGTATCTCAATATTGTTTTAATTTACATTTCTCTTTTTTAGTGAGGTTGGCTACCTTTAGAATTTTGAGTCATTTATGTTTCCTTTCCTACAAATTATGTGTTCATATATTCTTTGCTACAGTTTTTCAATCATGGTATTGGTCTTTTCCTAGAGATTTTAGGTGTTTTTTAAAAAGTGAATCAAAAGTGAATCAATCTTAGCTGCAAACATTTTTCCTAGTTTATTTATCTTTATACTTTATGGTGTTTTTTCTAAGCCACAGAAATTTTTGGTTTTATGTATTCAAATTTATCTTCTTTCTATGGCTGCTGAGTTTCTTTATCATAAGTTAAAGGTCTTTTGCACTAAAAAGGTTATTTTTTTTAAATACGTAGTTTTTTAAAGTACTTCTATGGTTCGGGTTTTTTAGTTCCATTTGGAATTTGTTTTAAGATGTGAAATAAGGATTTTTTTTTTACAGAAAGCTATGCAGTTACCCCAACACTATTTATAGAATATTTTTCCCCAACACTTGCAGTATTACCTTTACTGTTCACTAAATTCCAATAGCTAATTAAGTCCTATTTTTAATATAATAATTATATAATAATATGGGGCGCCTAGGTGGCTCAGTCAGTTAAGTGTCCAACTTCAGCTCAGGTCATGATCTTGCAGGCCCCACATCGGGCTCTGTGCTGATGGTCAGAGCCTGGGTCCTGCCTGCTTCAGATTCTGTGTCTCCCTCTCTCTGCCCCTCCTCCACTTGTGCTCTGTCTCTATCTCAAAAATAAATAAACTTTTAAAAAAATTATATAATAATATAATCATTTAAGATGCTATTTTTTCACCTTAGACTTCTCATCCTATGAAGGCTGTGTTAAACTCAGTCTCCATTCCAACATCTGGCATAGGCCTGAAGTTTTAATTTTTCAGTCTTCCCTGTCCCCACCCTAAGCCATAAGCGAGGCCCAAGGCCACTGAGCTCAACCCACAGTATTGTTGACAGCCTTCTAGTTTGAATTTCAGAAGCAAGATTGAGTTAAGGAAAGTATTTTACCTGCCTAAAATGGGAGGAGGCCAAACTAGATTCTTTCCCCATTTTATACCAATGCCTTTAAGATTTGCCCAATGTTAAATGTTGGTGAAGCCTCTAGAACCCAGTTATCTTGGCTTCTTGAGAGGTATTCTTTCATTTTCACCACACTACCTTCTCTCTAAAAGTCTTGGGACTTCCTAAATATAAGTATAAAAAATTAATATTTATTACTTGGATTTCTTTCAGTCACTTTTACATATTGCTTCATTTGTTCCTAGGCCCGTTGTAATCTTATTTGGAATACATTACTCAATACAACTATAATTAGGTTTTTTTTTAAGTTGCTTTAATAATCACAAAAGACTATTGTCAAAACAGGCCAGAAAACTAGGCTGTTTATAAACTTTAATGAATTAAAGTTTGTCCTTGAGACTATGGTTGTTATACTATGGAAATAACTGAAATATTCATTGTAGAATTTTCTCCTCTTCATAAATACTAATGTAGCTATGTAGTCATTCTAAGAATCACAAAGTTATGTTACATACTTTAGATATTTAGTTCTTCCTGGAATTTTCTGTTCATTGCATTATTCTTTAAAACATTTTCTTACAGTGGCCATATGTTTTTCCTTTTTCAAAAAAATGTTACCCGTTCTACCTGATCATATTAAAGTAAGCAGTTTCAGGATTCACTAACTAGTAGATTTATTGAATTTTGAACTTGAAAAATCTGTGCCACAGTTATGTTAACTCTTAAAGAGTATTAATGAAATCTGAATTCTAGTATAATGTCATTTTGATGTATTTAACATTATCTTTAAAAGAAGAGTTATTTGGGGGCACCTGAGTGGCTCAGTTGGTTAAGCATCTGACTTCAGCTCAGGTCATGATCTCACGGTTTCTGGTTTCAAACCCCACGTCGGGCTCTGTGCTGACAGCTCAGAGCCTGGAGCCTGCTTCAGATTCTGTGTGTCCTCTCTCTGTCCCTCCCCAGGTCACACCCTATCTCTCAAAAATAAAATAAACATTATAAAATATTTTTTTAATAAAAGATTTATTTTTAAAATGATGTCCTAGAATATTTGTTACGTAAGTACATTTAAGAGAAACTGCCTTGGTTGAATTGCTGTTCATTTTTGGTAGCAAGAATTTTCTTCAAATTAAACATCCACTTTTTTTTTTTTTTTTTTAACATTTATTCATTTTAGAGAGACAGAGCGAGAGCAGGGGAGGGAGGGGCAGAGAGAGAGGGAGACAGAAAATCCAAAGCAGGCTCCAGGCTCTGAGCTGTCAGCACAGAGCCCAATGTGGGGCTCAAACTTATGAGCTGTGAGATAATGACCTTAGCCGAAGTTGGACGCTTGACCAACTGAGCCTCCCAGGCATCCCTGCAAATCCACTGTTATATCAGCATTATATTGTAGTCTATGATAAAGCAACAGAATATAACTCCCTTAGTTATTACTGAGATGTTAATGTAAAAATGAACCCTTAATAGTCAAAATAACATTAGTTTATATAAGCTGGCCTTTATTATTTTTTTTTTTTATAAATTATACCTAAAGGCTTAATACCATTAAAATTTGTTTTCCTTGGGTAACTCTATGTTATTTTAGTGTAATAGGTAGCCAAGTATGGTTATCAAAATATTGGAATCAGTAACTTTTAGGTTTGTTGTGTAAAGGGGTAGTGGAATGGCAGGTATTTCTGGCTTCTCAGATAATGCTTCTGGTTGTATTATAAATGCAGAGAAATGTACTTTAGTTAGACCTCATATCCTCCTTTCTCTGAGCAATGCATCCAATTCCAATTCTAGTTTTTAATGTTATGATCTTACAGGAAAAACTAAACTAGTCTAAAAAGACCTTTTCATAAGTTAAATGCTTCCTGAGGGAAGAAGACCGCTTAATATAGTTTAGAGAGTGAAGAAGTATGTTAATCACTGAATCATTCTTTTCTGTTCAAGAGTTAATAAAACATCATTTTGTCTAGAAATAGGCTTGATTTATTAACTGTTGATTCAAGTTCGCTCTTACTAAGTCGACATCTAAAATCAAAAAAAGAACGTGTTTCATGAAGTTTTGTTTTTACATTAATTTAGCATTGAGGTCTCCTTAGAAAAGTTGGCAGAGAATTTTATAAGAGAATGCATTGGTATATATTAATATACTCAGAGATGGAAGATTTTTTGTTTTCATAATGATCATCTTCTTATAATTCAGATAAGTTTTATGGTTTATACTCTTAAGTACTTTGAAGTAGATTGACTTTTGCAGGCCAGGAAGATAAATATTACAACAAAATGATAAGAAAAGGTGTTGATGTATATAGCTTTCTTGTTAATTCTCTTTTCTTTTGATTTAATAGGTGTCCTAAAATATCTATTCCCCTGAAATTTTGTAATTAATGGAAATGCTCCAATTTTCAGGTGTCACTCCACCTTTGGGTTTGTGGATCCTCTGTGTGTTTTCTGAAGGTGGACTATATTTGGAGTAGTTAGAAAAGCAGATGGGGCACTTGGGTGGCTCAGTCGGTTAAGCTTCCTACTTCGGCTCACGGTTCGGGAGTTCGAGCCCTGTGTCAGGCTCTATGCTGACAGCTAGTTCAGAGCTTGGAGCCTTTCTTCAGATTCTGTGTCTTCCTCTCTCTCTGTCCCTCCCCTGCTGGCGCTGTTTCTCTTTCTCTCTCTCAAAAATAAAACATTAAAAAATTTTTTTAAAGAAAAGTGGAAATAGTACTTCCTAAGTCTGCTGGTAATTTTAAGCAAGTCACTGAATGCCTCTGCTTCTGTTCATCTGCCAAGTGAGGAGGGCAAAAATTGTTCCTTTTACTTTGCAAGACTATGAGAGTAAAGTCACGTGCTAGAAAATTCTTTAAATGGTTGACTATCATTTTACATTTGTAGTTCTTTACAGCCTTGATCAGCTTTACTTTTTCTTTTGTGTGTGACTCGTCGCTGTTTTAAGTTTGTCAGCATTAAGGGGATATATAATGTTTATAAATTACTTTGTCATCATTGTCGTTCCTCAAGAAAAAAAAATCACACTGGTTCTATCTATCTGTCTGTCTATCGCCTCCATCTCCAGAGAAGCAGCTAGTGCCACAAAGCATGTGGAGTTATGCAAAAAAAATAAACCCACACAACTGCTTTAAGATGAGGGCTACTTTTCTTTTTCCTAGGGACTATTCTTGCTTAATTTTATTTTTTTATTATTTTTTATGTTTGTTTATTTAAAAAGAATTTTTTAACATTTATTTATTTTTTGAGAGACAGAGAGTGTGAATAGGGGAGGGGCAGACAGACAGGGGGCGTCACAGATTCCAAAGCAGGCTCCAGGTTCTGAGCTGTCAGCACAGAGTCCGACATGGGGCTCAAACTCAGGAACCATGAGGTCATGACCTTAACTGAAGTCAGACACTTAACCAATTGAGCCAACTCAGGTGCCCCTAATGTCTACTTATTTTTGAGAGAGAGAGGCAGAGAGAAAGGGAAACAGAATCTGAAGCTCCAGTCTCGGAGCTGTCAGCATAGAGCCCGACTCAGGGCTCAAACTCACGAACCCTGAGATCATGACCCGAGCCAAAGTCGGACACTTAACCGACTGAGCCACCCAGGCTCCCCTGTTCTTGCTTAATTTTAAAAGTTCACATTGCTCTAAAATAAATAATTCCAGGGGCGCCTGGGTGGCTCAGTCCGTTAGGCGTCCGACTTCGGGCTCAGGCCTTGATCTTGTGGTCCGTGAGTTTGAGCCCCGCGTCCGGCTCTGGGCTGACTGCTCAGAGCCTGGAGCCTGTTTAAGATTCTGTATCTCCCTCTCTCTCTGACCCTCCCCCGTTCATGCTCTGTCTCTCTCTGTCTCAAAAATAAATGTTAAAAAAAAATTTTTTTAAAGAAATAATTCCAATTTAAGGAAATTTGGATTTTACTGTGTAAATAGAAATAATATTGAATTTCTTTCTCTTAAATGGTTAATGCCCTTTTCAGTGACAAGTGAAATAGTGGGCAATAATTTGAAGGTTATTAATGTTGACCCATTGTAAAAAGTGTTTCATTTTCTTATATAGAACACAAATTTAAAAGTATAAATTGGTAGTCTAAGTGTATGCTAATAGGAAAATGATTAAATTTTAGGTATATCCATTCAGTAAGAAAATATATAACAATTAAATGGTAATTGTGAATGTCACCTAATATTAAGTAGCAATATGGAGAATACTTAGGAACAGGAAAATAGAATAAGAAAGTGCTTTACTGGAAGGATTATCTTAATTTTCATGTTAATGTATCTGTACCTATTGCGAATGCCACTTCTGGTTCCATGCCATGAACTTTTCAGAGTATGTTTCTTATACTCAGTGAACTTTATAGTGCAACGCTTTCTATAATTCAAATTAATTTTCATAAGTTTTTAGATTTTTGTCTATTTAAGTAGATTTTTGAATTCTCTCAAATGTACAGATACTTTCTGACACATAATCTTCAATTTCCTAAATGCTTTCAAATATGAATATGGGTATAATCATTACTCTGTTTATTTAAAAAGCAAGAAATTTCCAGGTTTTTTTTCTAGTTTACTTCTCATTAGAAAAGATTTTGTTTTGTTAACTGAACAGTAAGCTCTCTAACTGACCACTCTGTTGCTCATAATAGTTAAGCTAGTAATTCTGGTTTTAAAATTATTTTCTCTAAATTACCTTTGTCATGTATGGATAACTATAGCCTCAGGAAAGAAAATTTTTTTCTATTGTAAACTTAGGAATTTTAGAAATCTTATTTATTAGCACTTGATTTTTAAAAAAAATATTTAAGTAACCTCTACACCTAACATGGGGCTCAAAGTCACATATTCTTATGGCTGAGCCAGCCAGGTACCACCTATTAGCATTTAAATTTTTACTTAATTTAATTTAGTTTACTGATTTTATTTTAGAGAGCATGAGTGGGGGAGAGGGGCAGAGGGGAGAGAGAGAGATTTTTATTATAAAAAGAATTTTTTAACAAATATATAACCAAAATCAGAAAAAGACCCATTAAGTTCAGAGAACAAACTAATGGTTGACATAGGGGAGGGGGTTGAGGAGATTGCCAAAATTCATAAAGTGGGGTGACAGATACAGGCTTCCAGTTATGGAATGAATTCATCACAGGGATGAAAGGTACATCATAGGGAATATAGTCAGTAGTATTGTAGCAGTGTCATATGGTGACAGATGGTAGCTGTACTTGTGGTGAGCACAGCATAATATATAGACTTGTCAAATCACTATGCTATACACCTGAAACTAATATAATATTGTGTGTCAACTGTACTTCAATTAAAATAATAATAATTTTTTAAATAGCCAGACTACCAGTTACATGAAGTAAAATTTTTTCCTCCATTCCCCAGAAAAGGTTGCTACTGTTAAGTGTTTGGTCTGTATTCTAACTGGTGTTTTTCATGCATATACAAACACATGTAGAATGTGCATACATGTGTATTCTTTTTTTAATTCAAAGCAAATCATGCTATATATATACATATACACACACACATACTCTTCTGAATTGCTGTTTTTAGTTACTCTATCATGGACTTCTGTGTGTGTCTGTACATATAGAGATATCTCCTTCTTTTTGATAGTTATGTACTATTATTCCATTAAATTAATGTACTGTAATTTAACCAATTTCTTGATATGGAAAATTAGGTTGTTTTGGTTTTGTTTATTTGTTTTAAATAACAAGTGTCTTTTTTGTCATAAATTTGAGCGGAGATTTTGCTTACTATAAATGAATCTGTTTAAAGTAAAGGATCAAAATCTAGTTAATCCTTATTTGGAATTGCAGCTAATATTTTGGAAGAAACTTTCGTTTCTACTTTATGCCAGGCACTGTGCTAGGCATTGAGGATACTGAGATGAGTAATACAATTGCCACTCTCAAGCACAGACTTTGGGAATGGCTCACTGCTGTCAGCATATAAATCATGCCATTCCTTTCTAGGGAAGTGGTTCTTAATTCCCTGGACAAAATGCTAATCATTTTATGTCAGTCAGAGGAACTGTTCCTATAGCCATGTCTCCTGTTTCCCAAGAGCCTTGACAAATGACAACCATTGTTTAATGACTTTTCATAGTTTATATAGGTAATTGTGAATATATTCTGGTAGTCTGGTGATATTTATTTTGAAAATGGGCCATATTTCTGGTAAAACATTCAGCAAAGATATGTTGAACATCTACGTGTGTTGTGCACTGAGCTAGTCACTGGAGGTGCAAAGATGGTACAGTCTCTGCTCTCATACAACCTACTTTGGATTAGAGGAAGAAAATGTTTTAGATCCACAATTCACTTGGGTCTTTACCAAGTACTTATCTAGTGGATATTCTGTTTTATTTTTAGATGCCACAATTAATTAACAGAAATCAATAAAGCATTATCTCCTCTCAAACAAACCAGTTTCCAAACCTAATTGCTTAAGTTTCCTCTTCTCCCTAATACCTTGTAGTCTTCAACTTTGAATACAAGTTTTGAGGTATCTGAAATTTAAGTTTTAAATTTTCAATGAAAAACTTTATTTTGTTCTAAAGGTAGATCTCCAAGAAGTTTCTTCTCATTGTCTAGTATCTATCTGTGCATGTTTTGAAGTTAAGGCTGTGTACCAAATATGAGTCATTATGAGGTTTCTTTTATTTGACCTTTTCCTTTGAGACATTCTAAAATATTGTTAAGGTTGGGGCGCCTAGGTGGCTCAGTTGGTTAAGTGCCCGACTGCGGCTCAGATCATGATCTCACAGTTCGTGAGTTTGAGCCCTGCAGCAGGCTTTCTGCTGTCAGCTCAGAGCCTGCTTCAGATCCTCTGTCTCTCCCTCTCTCTCTGGCCCTACCCAGCTCTCCCTCTCTCTCTGGCCCTACCTAGCTCTCCCTCTCTCTGGCCCTACCCAGCTCATGCTTTCTCTCCCTCTCTCTCAAAATAAACAAACATTAAAAAAATAATAATAATAAACAAAATATTGTTAAGATGATGTCAATAATTTCTTTTTTTCCCCCAGCTGGTCCATATGGAATATTTGCTGGTAGGGATGCCTCCAGAGGACTGGCGACATTTTGCCTAGATAAAGATGCACTTAAAGATGAATATGATGATCTCTCAGACTTGAATGCTGTACAAATGGAGAGTGTTCGAGAATGGGAAATGCAGTTTAAAGGTACCTTCATTTTCTTGGGTTCTTTGGAAATATTAAATTTATGGCCAAAGAAAGTATATACTATTTCACTTCTTTAAGAAACCTAAGGATATATTTTCACCACCATCATTATTTGGTGATAAAAATAGCAAAATTTGAAAATGGTTGTTACATATTAGTTAAAAATCCATTTTTAAAAATTGACTTGTTACCAACTGTAAGTCTAACAAATTGTGACACCTTTAGTCTTATAAAGCTTTTTAAGTAAGACATAGTATTTTTAAATATAGGCTTCTATTTAAAACTGAATTCATTATGGATATTGATACTATAATTTATTCTAACATGATTTTACTGATCTTACTCTCAAAACTATAAAGAAAAAATGTCATTCCCCTTTATTATACCCTCATGGCATCAGTTAATACCTCTTGACAGCTGTGACACTCCAGACAGCTATTTATGTGACCTATACATCCCTTGGAAACAGTTCTGCTTCTTGGCATTTGAACTGGTTCTACTGTATGAGGTAGTCCTCCTGTCTTCTCCTTCTGGTTTGTCAGTTAATTCACTTAACCTAGTTCAAATTCCTGACCAAAAAATGACTAAATATGTATCACCTTGGACATTATAGTGTTCTAAATTAAGTACTGGTAACCTAAAACAAGGAATATTAACAGAGATGTAAGAAGAGAGTTTGCTAGGAGAAAGAATAATGGTATGACTGGGGCCACACACTGAGTTCTCAAAGAACACAGGATAATGAGTAACAAATGACTTTGCATCTCATTTGGTTTATTTTCTTGGAGACTACTAGCAGATGTCCCATTTTCTCCCAAGAATATTTTCTAGTTGGATCTACTTAGCATGATCTCTAAGTGATTGTGATGAAATGTCCTTGGTTAAGAGCTGGTAGAATGGAACACTTTTCCTGGTAAAGCACAGTCCCCAAGCTTTGTAAATTCCCTAATCCTGTTTTCTTTTGTTCGAGTCTTACATGAATACAAAGATCAGCCAAGGTGAGCAATAGGATCAATTTAGCTTATTCGATATAATTTTAAAAGAGGTGAACACCTTCCCTGCTGTGTAATGGAATAGTAAAACAAATTTGATCACTACTGATTTTCTTTTGATGTATTTTTCAGAAAAATATGATTATGTAGGCAGACTCCTAAAACCAGGGGAAGAACCATCAGAATATACAGATGAAGAAGATACCAAGGATCACAATAAACAGGATTGAACTTTGTAAACAACCAAAGTCAGGGGCCTTCAGAACTGCAATTCTTACTCCCTTTCACAGAATGTCCAGCGTCTTTGGGTTTGGTTCACCTGCTGCAAAAAACATTCAACAGATTGTATACAAGCTAAATGAGTCTCACTTTGAAGATTTGAATACTAGACATTATTTATGCTGCCAACCTCATTTGTTGCAGTTGTTTGTAATGTCTGGTGGGGCTTCATCATCCTGAAAAGGAGGAAACAGGGACTTTTTTAAAGAGCAGGAAAGTCACAAGGTTACTATTCCCTCTCTCCCTCCTTCCCTCCCTCCCTCCTATTTTTTTTTTTTTTTAAATCAAAGACAACCAGATATGTATTTGCTACTTAAGTGTACAAATCTCCTCAAAAACAGCAAGAGAGATTCATGTGCTGTGTTTTTGTTATAGCTCTGAGGGAGGAGACCTAGGTAGGAGAGGTTGGGGGTGCACATCAACTTGAGTAGTTTAGATTATTGAAACATTAAAATGTGAATTCTCAAACTTTTCTTTTTGGGTTTTGTCAGGAAAAAGGAAAAAACCCTTACTTCTAAGAAATCTTTGGAAATTAGGAGAAGGGATTTCAAGTGGATCTAAGTCAAAGTTAATTCCCAATAGTAAGATCATTTGAAACTAGTTTTTATCCCTTCCCTTCCCCTAGATCAAATCAATATTAATTGTGCCTTATTTCACTTACATAGACTTGAATTATTTTTAGGGAAAGCCCCTATGTGAATTCAGAAGTCATTACAAGCAGCATTGAGACTGAAGTTGGAATATTCTGTTGACTGCAAAACCTTGATGTCATTCTGTGTACATAGAATGTAAAAGGAATATTCAGTGTTACTGCCACATATGTTAATATACACAAACTTAATTAGCATTGTAATGGCCAAATGCATTCCCTCATGCTTTTTCTCTTTTAAAAAAAATCAAAAATCAAATCAACAACTTTGTCCCCCAACAGCTGCCTAATTTTAGGAGTCTGACCCTCACATCTCATTGGTGTGGGTGCATGGGGCTGTGGTATGGATGTTGTATGGGTGCGTCTGAATGTGTGTGAGAGCGCCTTGGAAAGGACTCTGCAGATACTGTAAATACCAGTACCATTTTAATAAAGCATGTACAATAAACCAAAATAAGCTTGAGTTGGACTTTATATATAAACTGTAAGCCCAGTGCATTATGATATGGTAGTCAGGATTATGCATTTGATTCAAGATAAGGAAAAGTCTTGGAAATGAAAAGCAGGCACTGGTTAACCAACTTGTACACATTGTACCACATTCACTGTAACCTTAGGAAGAAATTCCACTTTGTGGAACGTTCTCGAGATCTGAGATTATTCAGGTAAGAATTGATATATAAAAATGTACATATTTTGACTTTACATTTTGATGCTGGGTATACTAGAAGTAATAGCACCCGGGTGATAGTTACTGAACACAAAATAATAAAGGGTATTACACTGATAAGTACTAAATTCTTCTATTCAGTTGAAAAAGCCCTTATGAAAAGCCCTGCATATTCTGCGTATGTCAGTTCCTTGATTTCATTGAGACTATTTAGGTTCTTGGTTACACCAAAAACTTAACAAGTCGCCCATTAAAGTCACCAAGTTAAAGAAGAGGTTTATTCTACTTTATGAATATAACATATGCAGAAGCTGTCAAAGAAAGGGGAAATTTAAATTGCAATAATAAGCTAAAGTATGAAAAATACTGCATTCTATTATATTCAGTCTTGGGATGTTTTATAGAAAATAATGATCTTCAGCCAAATCTTTGCTGAAGACTGGTTGTAAAGACTGAAGAATATTGGTAAATGCTTTGTGTGTTTTTTATGTAAAATATTTTATAAAATTTGCTAACATGTCGTCTGTAGTAAACATATATATATATATGTGTATGTGTGTGTGTGTATGTATATATACATACACACACACACATACACACATATAAGTTTGAGCCTGAAGTTCAGAAATAAATCTGCACTTGTGAATAGAGAAACCCTAAATATCCATGCAGTAAAAATGATGCAGTCTGTTAAGAAAATTGAGTAATTTGTGTTTTGGACTTGAAATAAACTTATATAGACAATTCCTCAATTTCAGTTGAGTGTTTCTCATTCTCAGGTAGTTTGCTGGGTAGTCTTAGAGTAAGGAGATAGAAGCTGTGGTGGTATTTTTGCTGCTGTTTTCCCCTTAGACTCTATTTCCCTAACTTTGCTGATTATTAGAACCACTTGAAGTACTTAAAATACACATCAGACCAAACCTACTACACACTGAGCCATAATTGAAAGAAAATGGGTCTCAGACTCTTGCTTTGTTTTGTTTTTAATTTTAGAGAGTGAGGGAGCACGAGCAGGGGAGAGGGACAGAAGAAATGAGAGAGAGAATCTCAAGCAGGCTCCATGCTCAGCGCAGAGCCTGACTCAGGGCTTGATCCCATGACCCCATGATCATGACCTGAGCCAAAACCAGGAGTCACGCTCAATGGACTGAGCCACCCAGGCACCCCTCAGACTTCACTCGTAAGAAGTCCATGGTAATTCTTGTGGTCAGGCACATCTGAGAAACACCACACTAATCATTTCAAGTTACATTGTCCATCTTTGACATCCACTTGAAATGAACTTACTCTTCGATAATTTTAGTCTTGATTTCCTGTATTCAGTTTCATATTCCCTAAAGTTTCTCAGTTACATATCAGGAGATTCCACATAAAAATCTAATGTGATTTTTTTTAAACATTGTTTTTATTCAGATTTTTGTCTTCTGATAGTATCTCAAAGTTGGCATGTTTCTCAAAATCTATACTGTGTGTACTAGTCAGTTTCTCTCCATTAGGAAACGAACCTATTCAGACAGATAAGTTTTTAAACCTTGACTGTGAGGGGTGCCTGTGTGGCTCAGTTGGTTACACATCCAACTTCGGGTCGGGTAATGATCTTGCAGTTCACAAGTTGGAGCTCCGCATTGGGATCTGTACTGACAGCTCAGAGCCTGGAGCCTGCTTCGGATTCTGTGTCTCCCTCTCTCTCTACCCTTCCCCTGCTCACGTTCTTATCTCTCAAAAATAAAACATTAAAAAAAAAATCTTGACATTAGTGAAGTCTACGTCATGTTTTCCTGACAATAATTCTACCTGCCTTTTTTGAAATCTGCAGACTCCAACACTTACACCGACCTCTACCTATAATCTGAAAGCTGAAGTTAGTATATTGAACCAGTACTGGAGAAAATTGTTCTCTAGAAAACTTGAATCAGACTCTCCTTACCCACGTATTCCATTTACTTCTGTTAGTAATTGGGAAGTGCAGCCAATTGCTAAAAATGTATGCCGTTGGCATGTTAATACAGTGTATTACCTTACAGAGTTTTTTATGAACCAGAATAAGCTGGTAATAATAAAGTTTATAAATTGCTTTGAGCATAATAAAAATGACTCATTGCATATTATAGTGATGGTTCTTTTGCTCTAGTGAGTTAAATGTAGCAAATGCTCAAAGATAGCTTTTGAGTATGTGTGTTCCATTAAGGTCAGCCCTCAATTTGGTAGATTCTAATGACAGATTATGATCTATTTGTTGTAGGAAGAAAGTTCAAATGAACACCACCCAATTTTTCTTTACTGTTTTTAGGCAAGACTCATCATTCCCAGGCAATGTCAGAAAAGGCTGTATCTTCTTACCACAATCCTGTGAGTCAGACTTTGAGGAGACCCTGGGCTAGATTTCAGCTTCGCATTTTTTCTACCATCACTAGTGACTGAGAGAACATTTGGACTGCCTGTGATTTCTCCATTCAAGAGAGCAGTTGACATGCTGTGAACACTCTGGTTTATTCTCGAGATTTTTCCATCACTGTATCTGCATAGGACCCAACTAAATAAACCAAATCATGAAATTTGGTGTAAGAAGACTGGTAAATATTTGCATACTTATTTTTAAAAGCATGATCTTAATGGCTACATAGTATCATTTCCAAATACAAATTTTAGTGGCAGGATATTCCATATAGTGTGGTGCCAATCTGGTTAAAGAAAACAGCAAAGTTTGGAAGCTAACAGAATTTTAAAACTAAGCTATGTTTTTGCCTGGTCATAAAAGTAATATATGCTCAGTATAGAAAAGGATTAAGAAAATAACCAAAAATCAAGAATTAAGCAAGGTTAACTTTTTCCTGCATCTCTCCAGTCCCTTTCTGTATATAGGATCATAGTCTATTCAAGTCTTCTGACTAGAGATACCATGCAGTCATGCTGGACACCTCTACCTAGAACCTCAAAATGAATGCATCATACCCCCTGCCCCAAACTTACTTTTACTCTTAGCTTCTCTGTCGCTGCTATACTCTCCTAATTTATCTTCCATCCTCCCTTGTTCTCATCAAACTCATAGTCCCTGTTGGCAATTTAAAATGTAAACTTGACCTCACTTGAGGCCTTCAGTGGCTCCCTATTTTCTAAAGAATCAAGGCTTATGTCCTCTTCATCAATTCCCACAGCACTATTACATAAAACAACTTGTATCTTCCAGAATATGCCCCTAGCTACTTACCCACTCCATTCTTCAGTCTGAATTATACTGTCCTCCATACCTTCCCAAATTAACTGCCCTCCTGGATAATTGGTTCAGTCTTAGAGACTCAGGCTCAGTCTCAACTCAGTGCCCCCAGAGTGAATTAGGGAGCCCCCCCCATTCCATGACTCCATAATATCACAAGTACATTTGTATCACTGATTTACCATTGTGTTGCAATCATCTGTCTCCCCTAATAAACCAGGAACCAGAACATACTCCTATTTTAGGCCACAATTTCCCCAAACTTATCAGTACAGTGCTGGACACATAGTATTTGTTCAAAATGTTTTTTTCTTAAATTTGTAAAACTAGAGGGTTGACTAATACCAGAAATTTTAAAATGGGGGCTCAAAGGAAACATTTTAGAGACCTGGAAGAGAGCCTAGGAACTGCATCAGAGCAGCACCTCTTCTTAGTTTTGTTTATTGGGCTTGCAAGTAAGAATTTGAAGTCCTTGTGCTACAGAAAAAATGTTGGGAAACCACTGGACCAGATGATCTCCAGAACTCTTTCACTTTATGAATACAGTTCAAGGGCAGAGCTATGCAATCTTAAAAATATCTAGCAATACTTACTCTAGGACTGTAAACTACAGATTTATCTTCATGGCACAAGTGGATGAAGGTGCAAGCACCACAGTACGACCCTGACCTAAGTGCCTATCTAATCAACATTGTTTTGCAGCAGCTATAGCTTATAGCCTTCGTCAAAGGGGTGACCAAAAGAAAAAGGAGAGAAAAGGAGAGGACTTCCATTTTTTTTACCCTATAACTAAAACCATTCATCAACTCTTTTGAAATCCCACCCAGGGAAGTCCTTTGCTCCCTCCACTGTGGACCCCCCTGACCCCACCTCTCTTCCTACCATTCCCATTACAGAAATACTCATTGTAGTTGCTGGCCTATTCCAGTGGTAATTTAGAAAAAGGCGAGTTAAATTGATCTTGCCAAAGACAAATTGCAATGTAATAAAAATATAATGAAAATAGTCCAACCTGCTGCACTTGCCTAGGAAGAAATACCTTATTTTTAGAGAAAGACCTTTGTCCTTAAAACCTTTGCTAACAGTGAGAACGGAGACAAATGCAAGATAAGATAGGAACAAATCACCTTTCTTATATAAGAAATGCAGGAGCAAGCATTTTAATTCCTTCTCTATTTAGGCTGTGTCTGTAGTGGAAGGAGTTTAGGCCTTGAAGGAGTTCTGCTTTCTGGTGACCTTGAACAAGTTTCTGAACTTCTCTGAGCCTAATTTTCCTTAATTGTGAAAGGAACCAATAATACCTCGCAGGTGAAAAATAAGATAAAGGCCACCACCAACTCTATGACATGTACTATATTCCCTTCTACTTTGCAGTCGTAGAAAGACATTTTAAGTATCTTTAGGTGGTATATAATTTTATTTAAAGTAAAAATCTGAATAACCCTTTGTTAATTAAACCTATAGTCCTAAATCTGAAAAATGTTTACTAGTTTTCCCACAATTCATCTATTAGTAACAAAGTATTACATGTAGTAACAGAGCATCAATGTAATATTAAAGTTCAGTAGGGGCACCTGGGTAACTGTCAGTTGAGTGTCCAACTCTTGATTTCAGCTCAGATCATGATCCCAGGGTCTTAGGATTGAGTCCCACGTCGAGCTCTGTGCTGACAGCTCAGAGCCTGGAACCTGCTTCACATTCTGTGTGTGTCTCTCTCTGCCCCTCCTCTGCTTGCTCTCTCTCTCCCTCTCTCTCTTTCAAAAATAAACATGAAAAAAAAATTTTTTTAACAAAAGAATTTAAACTCGTGGACTGGAGGTGATCCTGAAATTATTTGCATGACTTTATTAGATGAGATGTCAGAGACAGAACTGAGTGATTATATTAACATGAAAACACCTCTCATTATTGACCACCTTCACTGAAGAACAATAAGCACTTTGCGCATAAGTTAACTATCTTTAACTAGGAACAAAATTGAAAATGCTATACTACGAGTTCACCAATGTATTTGCTGTATAGCTTCACAGATTTGTGTGAATTTTTTAGTTAACCTTATCTCAACTGCCATGAAATAATTCAGAATCATCTCACAACTCAACTTGGGTTAAGCAAAAATGGTGATTAGAACGGCTTAAATGTATTGCAAATGTACTATTCAAAGATTTTCTCCAAATGACTGAGTCTCTTAAAGTAAATTCAAACTTCCAGACATCCTAAATGAAAAAAATCACTAGACTCACATTATCTCTAACATATATATTCTTGAGCAGTCAGAATTCAGTTCAAATTGGAATTTACTCATAATGGTTAACTATGTGTCAACTTGGCTAGTCTATGGGGTCTGGTTGTCTGGTCAAACACTAGTGTAGATGACGCTGTGAAAGTATTTATGTGATTAACATTTGCAATTGGTTGACTTTAAGTAAAAACAGATTACTCTTATAATATGGGTGGCTCTCATCCAGTCAATTGAAGACCTTAACAGCAAAAACAGGTTTCCAAAACAAGAAGCAATTCTGCCTCCAAACTGCAACAGAGAAACCCTTCCAGAGTTTTCCATGTGCTAACCTGCCCTGTAGATATTGGATTCAAGACTAACATCCACTCTTACCTGAATTTCCAGCCTGTCAGCCCTACAGATTTCAGAATTGCCAGCCCCCACAGTTGTTTGAGACAATTCCTTAAAATAAATTATTCTTTCATTATCTATCTACCTATCTCCTATCGAGAGAGAAATCTCTATATTAGCCTAATACACTACAATTTCCCAATTATTAGTACATATGAAACTTTAAAATTTTTCAGTTTTGTGACAAATCCTCCCCCTTAACTTGATTCAGTACCTAATACTTGATCTGATATGGTCATGTGGGCTTTAGTTTCTGAACTTGAAAAACATTTTAGCCATGAAATGTAATACTTTTACCAATATTCCTTCCATTGTTCCAGATAAAATCTGACATAACTTTTCATCTAATCTCTGAAATAAGATTTCATCAGAAGTCATGAGACAGAACAAGAGGAAAGATGAACACAATTAATTCTTCTGCTCTCGATATCAAAATCAATGTGAAATTTAGGAAAAGAGCATAATCTAGCAATTTTATTCAAAATCACTTATACTGACCCTAAGTTTGATTTTTTTAATATTTAAAAAATTATCTGGAAATAAATTTAACAGGGGGTGCCTGCCTGGCTCAGTTGTAGAGCATGTGACTCTTGATCTAGAGGTCATGAGTTCAAGCCCCATGTTGAGTGGAGAGATTTCTTAAACACAGAATCTTTAAAGAAATAAATAATTTAACAGCAGTAACATGCAGTCTTTCTCTTTTGGCGGGGGGGGGGGGGGGGTTGACCTTCAAACATTTCAGCTAAGAGAATATTTAAATTGACCCTGCCCCACCTCCAATTCTTGGTTCTTCTCCAAAGGCAACCATAATTTTCCATTTGGTGTGTAACTCTCTATCCTTTCTTCTAAGCATTTTCTATGTCTATGGCTGTACCTGTAGAAATATTGCAAAGCTTAAGTTCCAGAATCTGCAGACTGACTGCCTCAGTTTAAATCCTAGCTGTGTGACTTTAGACAAGACACTCAACTTCTCCATGCCTCAGTTTTCAAATCTGTATTATGGAAATAATAACAGTACCTAATTCATGGCATCATTTTGAGGATCAAATGAGTTAATCTCATGAAACACTTGGAACAGTGTCTGGCACATAATAAGCACTATACAATATTAGCCATTATCATTGTTCCTCCCCCCCCCCCTTTTTTTAATATAAATGACTTCATCCTACTATATGTTATTTTGCAACTTGTCTAACCCATTTACACATTTTGGAAATATTTTCATATTACAGATAAAATCTACCTCTTTTTTTTTAACTACGTCAAGCCTCATTTTTTATATAATGATTTCAAACAGCCCCTTAGTGCCTAGAAGAAGTATCTATGTTTATCCAAATAATTTATCCCTTTTTCTATATGATTCAGTGTACTAAAGTATCGGGGGGAGAAAAATGGTCAAATGCATCATGGGACTATTTGTACACATATCTTTGCTGAGTATCAGATGGGGAAGGAGATAAGACCCTGCCATCACCTGGGACATACCTGTCACTACCCTAGGTAGCCTCCATTCATTTTTGAGTCTCAGCTTGCATTTACTAAAGAGGATTACTCAACAGAGATGCAAGCAGTCAGTCACTGGCAAAGTTACCATACTCTGGCTGTCCTATTTCTCCCTTCTTCAGTGCTGCCTCACTGCCATGAGTAAACCTGCATGTGTATTTAAAGAAAGGCCAGGGGAGACAAATGATTGGCATGGTTAAAGGTGATGTTTACATTGTATATCTGATTACTTTCAAAGTTCCTTTTGAGGGGATGCCCTCCCTTGGACCCAAAAAGGATTAGAAGTTGTTGCTGCCTCAGAAAATGAGGTGAGAGGGCAGTTGGAGAAGGGTGAAGGGAGAATAAGGGAGGGTGCTTTTCTGATCTTCCTAACATTATCTCAGGCTGTTCCTTAAATGGACTCCCTTAAAGCCATAGCACCTGGAACATGGCCTGGCACAAAGCAGGCATTCAATAAATGTTTGCTGATTGAACAAATGAAGCAATTAAACTTTTACTTAACATAGCATGACAAAGCATATTTCACATTTAAAAAAGGTAGAGGAAGGGGTTCTGTATTGTCAACATCTATATGTCCCATCCCTCCCTCTCTTAGATCCTCACTCTGTCGCATGAACTGTTAGGGGCAGAAATTGGGTCTATTTTTGTGAATCTAGCCTTAGGACAATATCTGCTCATAAATATAAATTGAATGAATGAATGAATGAATGAATTTTAACTAATTTAGATGTGTCCTAAAGCAACACTTACTCATTAGGTTAGCTCCAGAAATACAAAAGCCCCTGAGGGTGCTCCAAAAGAATCATGGCAAATTCTTCCAGGGCAAACCCACCTTTATGAGGCTGGGTCAGAACTCCTCAGCTTGTGAATCTTTTAGAAATTGGGGACCAAGGCAGATGTGCTTGGGAATTTTGGCATTTTGCCATCTGCCAACCTGGGAAGTACTCCTCATTCTTAACCAGATGGTCTTTGAGCTGATACTTCTTCCCAGTCACATGTCTGAACTGATGCAATTGTGTTCCAGAGGTTATAAGAGAAAAGTTGCTGGCGATTGTATCTAAATGAGCCAATGCCTTGTTTCTGTTTATGTGGCAAAGGTTTTCACAACAATCAGCCTTCTCAAGAAGTGTACACACAGCTTGCCTGACCAGGCCCCAGTGGGAAACAAAGCACGAGCCATGGTCAGGTGGAAAACAGTTTACACTCTGAAAGAATAACATCACAGTCTGCATACTCACCAGGGTACTCCAAGCATGACAAACATACACTGCCTTATAAGTCAAAACAGGAATCTGAGTCCTAGTGAGAGTTTTCAAGTAAATCACAAAACTTAATGGTGAGTTTCTTCATCATTAGGAAGGAACATGATGGAACATTCCAGTGGACCCATCAAGGATACAGAACTTTTCATTGTTGCAAATAGTACTGTAAATGTGTCTGTTGGTAGTCAGGATGAAAGTTAGAATGGTGTACTATCAAATGATTGCTTCCTTTGCCTACTACACTGTTCAGTGATCACAACTGTCTCAGTTGGCAGAAAGGAGGTCAGCAGCAGATTAGGGGATCCAAATCCATTCCGCACACCAGATGTAAGTCCCCTGAGAACCCTGGAGAGGACAGGGCTGATCTGATTTGTTAGAAGAGAAAGTGAGGCAACTCCAAAAGAGGAAAAGAACAAAATAGCATTTTTCTAATGGAGAAATCTTCCCCTGCCTTCATTCCTAGGAGCATAGACTTTTACTGTCCTGGTTGAGATCATAAGAACTGAGTGTGTAAACTCTGAACTCTTAGGTGCTGATTTTTCAGAGAATGTTATAAACTCCAACTTCACCCTGTCCAATTTCATTCCGGATATGGTATTTAAAATAAGAGAATTCAAAATTCTCCTCCCAACTGGCTTTCTTTCTGAAAATTAACTTTGCAGTCACCAGGACTTCCCTTACAGTTCAGCCAAGGCCTTATCTTGCAGAAACAAGTCATGTACCATGAACCTCACGTAATGAAGGGAGAATTTCATAAAAGTTTTACCCATTTAGGCCTTAGATAAATTATGGCCTTAGTTTATTCAAAAGTCACACTCTTTATATGTCTCCTCATCAAAGCAGGACCTAAGTTTATGGGGCTCTAAAAATGAGTTTCTTACTTGGCATCCACCAGGATGCTGCAGCAGCCAAGAAATAATTCACTGGAAAGAGTCAGGCAAACATCCTGTCTGGAAGCTCTCAGTCCTTTTGGAACATCCTTCACAAGGACATGAAAACTTTATTCAACATAGCCCCTTTGCAACCATATGGAGCAGGTATATATTCAAACCATGTGCTCAAGAATACAATATACAGAATTTCCCTTTCCTATAACCCAACTCAAATTTTCATTTTAAACTATATTTCCCTTTGTGATGGATGCAAAATTGCCCCAAATTCTTTGTAGCTTCTCACATCGAGAGGTGAAATTTATTTCCCTGCCTTTTGAATCTGGACTGACCCTGTGACTTGCTTTAGCCATCAAGAATGTGGTAGAAATGCATGCAACTTCTGAGCCTGGACTCAAGGGGCATCGCAGCTTCTGGTCTTATCCTCTTGGAAAGCTTCCACTCTCATGTGAAGAAGACCAGAATGAAAGACTTGTGGATAGAGAGGCCACCCATCCCATCTGAGGCACCAGACATGTGAGTGAAGCCATCTTGGATGGTCTAGCTGCAGGCAATCCCCAGATTACTACAGCTGCATAAGCAACCCCAGGCAAGAATGGCAGAAGAACCAATCCAGGTAAGCCCTGCCCATTGCCAACCCATAGAAATTGAGCAAATGAACGATGGTGTTTTCAGCCATTAACTTTTGAGATGATTTATTATGCAGTAATGGATAAACAAATATACATCTGGTGGCTGGGTGTATGGTTTACGTTATGAAAACATAAACTTACTCAACTCCAGAAAAGTATGTTTTGTTTGAATTCAATCAATTCAAAATTTACTCATCCACAGCTTTCTCCTTGAAGTGGTATCTAAAGTTCTACACAGCTCCTATATCTAAAACCTGAACAGTGCATTTAATATGCTCAAGCTATTGTATAAAACTCTACATCCAACAGAGGATACACTTTCTTTTTCAGACATGAGAAACTTACAAAAACAATTCATGTATTAGGTCAAAAGGAAATCTAAATAATTCTGAAGGATTCTTATGTAGACTAAACTACTTACTGTAATACAACAAACTTAGAAGTTAAAAAACAAAGGATACCTTTTAAAATTTTCACATATTTAGAAACTGAAAAATATTACTAAATATAAGGGTTTCAAGTGATAATTCATACACTATATGCCCAAATCTATGAAATTCACCTTGCATTACTTAGAATGAAATAGAGCTTTAAATAAATTTTTAGGAAATAAGAAATATTAAAATAAATTATCTAGGTCTTTAAGTTATGTTGGTTTGGGCTTTCTGGAAGTTGCAATAAAAATATGCTCATGAGATATTGTAATAGTGTTATATGGTGACAGATGGCAGCTAGCTACACTTGTGGTGAGCATAGCATAACTCCTACAGTTGCTGAATTACTATGTCGTACACCTGAAACTAATGTAACACTGTGTGTCAACTATATTTCAATAAAAAAAGAAGTATGCTCATGACACTGGGCCCTCAGATTTTCTAAAGGTTACCACCCCTTTCATTTTTTGATTGATTTTGAAAGTCTCTGGATCTTCTCTTATACTACAGAGAATACCTGAACGTCAGATATTGAACACAACATTTTACGTATTAAATTCTGGTCTGCTCAACTTTTTAAAAAATTTTATTTTTATTGAGGTATAATTGACATATAAAACTGTAAGATATTTATAATGTTCTTTGGGGTAATTTGACATGAAGGAGTCCCCAATCTAGTTAATTAACACATCCATCAAGTTGACTTGTGATCAACTTTTATCACAAGTCCAATTGAAGGAAACCTATAAGAAGTAAATCTTAAAAAACAAACAGTTACTCCATTTCTTTATCTCATTTTTATTCCCTGGATTATCACAGGGTTGCATATGGAATCTATTGTCTTCCTTCAGATCACCTTTTTGAATTATGTACTGTCACACCTTTGTTTAACCTAGAAGAATAGTAGAAGAAACTACAGACAGAACCTACTACTGTATTTATTGAGGGAATGTTGTTAAAGATATTCATGTGTCACTTACTGCTTATACATGAAAACCCACACAGAGGTATATATTATAGACCTAAATAACAGAATTATAGAATAACAGAAATTGAAATTTGTTTTAATGGAATGTGAAGTTTTAACCTATCATGTTTTTATTTTTACCTTGGCTATTAAGCAGCTCAAAAAACTTTGCAGTCCAATTTTAATAACCATATTCTATTTTATGACCTATAAATCTGCATGCTATCCTATCTTTAAATATTTTGTGTGTTTTTTAATTTTCCATTTAGCATAAGGTTAAAATCCTTGTACAATACCACAATTCCTTTATAGAATGAAGAGAAATAAAAATTTTTAAATATATGTTGATATTTTGGGGAGTCCTTGAACCAAATGTAATTTTCATATAAATGCATCTGTACAGTCTTCCAAGCTAGTGAGTTATATCTGAAAGATAATTCTTAGCACTTTTCAGTTTTTAGGATGAGAATATTATCCACAAAAGTGGCTTACCTAACCAGTCCCAGGCTCTCTAGAGGTTATCATTTGGGTGACAGACATCTTAACATGAGGCATTTCTTGAAACCTCTGTTAAACAATGAGTCACTGGTAACCTGAGGGGCATCTGGGAAGGAAGAGAGGGGCCATGCTCCTCTCCCACCTTCACTGGAGAGCTCTTTTGCACATAGTAATCCTCCTTCTCAGGGTGCCAGAACATTCTTAATCTTATTATGAATCAGATCATTTTGATAGCTGCTCCTCCCGAGGGAATGGGATTCACCAAATATGGTCAGATAAATCAAACTGAAATTACTCTTTCTGAGCATACACTTATGGTGTTAAGAGTATGGTCTTAAAGTCTTAACATTGTATACAGTCTTTTTCAAAAAGTATTGGGCTTTTAGTACTTTGTTTTGTTTTTAAATAAGCGTGAAAAAGAGGTCTACTACTTAATAATAACAAAAACATTTCAGTGTCTCCCCTCTGACTTCTGGGCTCAAAATATAGATGCTAGTTTCTTTCCTTTTTTACCCTTTTCTGTTTATTAGTCCCCACATCACAAAAATGTATGTTTCTTTGAGAAATCCATGACATTTCTAGAATTAATAGATTTAGATTAGGGGGAGGAGGGCATTTTAGGCCAAGGAAGGCATTTTAGGCCAGAAGATCAACAAAGGCATATTTGGAGAATTGTGATGATCCACTGAGAAAACTGCTAGTGGTGTGGGGAAAATTAAAAAGGCATGGTTAGCAAATTGAAACAACAATGAGATACCACAACACACCTATTAGGATGAGAGACACATTACATACTACCAAAATGCAGAAGACTGTCAACACCAGATGCTTGTGAGGATGTGAAACAACAGGATCTCTTGTTCATTGCTGATGGGAATGTGAAATGCTACAGCCACATTGGAAGATAGTTCGGAAGTTGCTTAGAAAACTAAACATACTCTCACCATATAATCCAAAAATCACCTTTGGTACTTAGAGTTGAAAATTTATGTCCACACAGAAACCTGCACACGGACGTTCATGGCAGCTTTATTCATGATTGCCAAAACTTGGAAGTAACTGAGATCTCCTTCAGTAGGTGAGCGGATAAATAAACTGTGGTACATCCAGGCAATGGAATATTATTCAGTGCTAAAAATAAATGAGCTATCAACCCATGAAAAGACATGGAGGAAACTTATATGTATATTGCTAAGTTTAAAAAAAAAAGGCAATTACATACTGTATCATTCAACTATATGAAATTCTGGAAAAGGCAAAACTATGGAGACCATAAAAAGATCAGTGGTTATCATGGATTGGGGAGGAAGTAATAGAGCACAGAGAATTTTCAGGCAGTGAAAACATTCTGTATGATATGATAATGATGGGTGCATGTCATTATACCTTTGTCCAAACCCATAGAACATACACACCAAAAGTGAACTCTGAGGTAAACAATGAACTTTGGGTGATTTTGATGTGTCAATGTAAGCTCATCCTTGGTAAAAAATGTACCATTCTGGGGCGCCTGGGTGGCTCGGTCGGTTAAGCGTCCAACTTCAGCTCAGGCCATGATCTCACGGTCCGTGAGTTCGAGCCCCTTGTTGGGCTCTGTGCTGACAGCTCAGAGCCTGGAGCCTGTTTCAGATTCTGTGTCTCCCTCTCTCTCTGCCCCTCCCCTGTTCATGTTCTGCCTCTCTCTGTCTCAAAAATAAATAAACATTAAAAAAAAAATTTTTTTTAAATGTACCATTCTGGTGAATGATGTTGATGATGGGGGAGGCTATACATGTGTGTGGGCATGGGGGGGTATGGGAAATCTCTGTATTTTATTGTAAACCTAAAACTGCTCTAGAAAAAAAAATAAAATTTTTATTTTATCTTTAGAAACCCTTTGAAAAGCCCTCTTAAAGGGTACATAGGAAATAAATGTGGGAAGTGGGAGACACAAATGGGAAGGAAGACTTTTCTCCACATAATCAATATAAATTTTGGGCCATGTGAAGCTAATGCCTATTCTAAAAAGAAATAAAATTATTTAAAAAATATATTAAGATCCCAATTTGGAAGGCCTAAATACTAGGGTGTTTCTTTTCAGCAACATGTGACATGATTAAAGTGCCATTCACAAAAGGAGAGTCTGGCATCAGAGAACAGGATAAAAAAGGATAGGGGTGTCTAAAGGCTTTTCTAGACACTTTGAAAGCAGAGTCTTAAACTTATGTTTGTAGCCCTGGTTAGTGTCATCCACCTGGTAGACTCTGATAACATAGCCAATGTTACTATGGTTGTTATTGCTGTGCTTAATAATGGTATTTATGTTGATGATAGTGAGGACATTGAGGGTGATGATACCATTTGCTATAGTGGGAATCCAGTAAGTTTTTGGAGTAATGGACTAATTTTGCCTGATGATAGTGAGGACATTGAGGGTGATGATACCATTTTTTATAGTGGGAATTCAGGGAGTTTTTGGAGTAATGCACTCATTCTGCCTACTCCTCTAAATTTTATCTTCTTTTCTGACAATATTGCTCTACCTTCAGAGTGCTTATCTTGCTGCTGATTTTCATTCTTTTCCATCTAAAGGATTCTTAACACAGTGATGTCAGCCATCTTCTCCAAAGATCCATCTCCTTCCCAGGATCCCACAATGAGTTCCAAAGCCTGCTCAAATCAAAACCCCTCACTAGTTCTTTATCCTGCTTAAACTCTCCTTACTCCCTTAATACAATATGCCAGTTCTGGCCCTCCACTCCAACAGGGAACCTTCCTGTTATTTAAATGTAGTTGTTATAAAAGTCCTTGTCCATTCTTTCTGCCATATGTTCATCTCAAAATTCTGTTCAAGTGGCACCTTCACTCAAAAAAACATTCAGCATAACATACTTTTTAAAAATCCTCCCAAAAGGGGTGCCTGTGTGGCTCAGTCAGTTGAGTGACTGACTCTTGATTTTGACTCAGGTCATGATCCCAGGGTCATTGGATCCATGATTAGTGTGAGGTCTGCTTGGGATTCTCTCTCCCTCTGCCCCTCTCCCCTTCTTCTATTAAAGAAAAAAAGGCAATAAAATTAAAAATTTTAAAAAATCCTGCCAGGAGAGTTAAGATGGCAGAGTAATAGGATGACCCTATGCTTGCCTAGTCCCTTGAACACAACTAATTATCAAATCATTCTGAACACCCAAGAAATTGATCTGTGGACTGACAAAACAAACTCCACAAGTAGAGGGAGAGAAGAGGCCAAATCATGGAAGGTAAAAGGAGCAAAGACATGACTTAGGGGACAAAAGGATCATGGGTACTGCAAAGGGGAGGGAACCCTGATCATGGAGACAGAGAGGGACAGCATGAGGGAGAGAGAGAAGCAGACAAGGGATCACACAAGAAAAACACTTCTCCAAAGCCACTGAATGGGAAAATGAGGGGGGGCTGATTATTATGAGTTTTACAATCAGCAGAGCACAAAGACTGGGATTTTAAAAGTCCATGCCATGGTTGGTATTGAGCCTGGAAGGTGCTGCAGAGAAGAAGACAGAGACCTAGACAAAATGCCAAGACATAGGATTTCATCCCAAAAGAAAGAACAAGAAAAGTTCAGAGCCAGGGATCTAATAAAAACAGATATAAATAATATGCCTGATCCAGAATTTAAAATAACAATAATAAGGATACAAGATGGGCTTGTAAAATGTATAGAAGACACCAGGTTACCCCAAAGACAAAAGACCTAAAAATGAAGCCAAAATAAAAAATCCTATAACCGAGATGCAAAATTGACTGGAAGTAATGACCACAAGGATGAAAGAGGCAGAGGAACGAATAAGTTATATAGAAGATAAAAGTAGGGAAAATAATGAAGCTGAAAAGAAGAAGGAAAGAAAAATATTGGATCACAAATGTAGACTGGGAGAACTCAGCAACTCCTTAAAGCATAATAACATTCGTATCATAAGAGTCCCAGAAGAAGAGAAGGGAAGGGTCAGAAAGTGTATTTGAGGTGATTATAGCTGAAAACTCTCTGAGGATGGAAATAGACATCTAAATCCAGGAAGCACATATAACTTCCATTAAATCAACAAAAGCAGGCCAATGTCAAGACATATCATAGAAAATTTTCAAAATACAGAGATAGAGAAAAAATTCCTGAAAGAGCAAAGGAAAAGAAATCTCTAACTTCCAAAGAAAGACAAGGTTAGCAGCAGATCCATCCACAGAAACTTGGCAGGCCAGAAGGGAGTGGCATGCTATATTTGTGCTAAATGGGAAAAAAAAAATGCAGCCAAAAGTATTTGTCCAGCAAGGCTGTCATTCAGAATAGAAAGACAGATAAAGAGTTTCCCAGACAAAAAAAAGGTAAAGGAGTTAATGACTACTAAACCAGCCCTGCAAGAAATATGAACGGGGACTCTGAGTGGTTAAGAAAGACCAAAAGTGACAAAGACTAGAAAAGAACAGAAAAAATTTCTAGAAACAATGACTTAATGGGAATACATGGCACTAAATTCATATCTATCAATAATCACTCTGAATGTAAATGGATGAAATGCTCCACTGAAAAGGCATTGAGTCTCAGAATGGATTAAAAAAAAAGAGACCCATCTATATACTACCTACAAGAGACTCATTTTAGACCTAAAGCCACCTGCAGATTGAAAGTGAGGGGATGGAGAACCATCTATCATCCTAATGGATATCAAAAGACAACCGGAGTAACCATACATATGTCAGACAAATTAAACTTTAAAATAAAGGCTGTAACAAGAGATAAAGAAGGGCACTATATCATAATAAAGGGATCTATCCATCAACAAGATCTAACAATGGTAAATATGTATGCCCCACTCGGAGGCACCCAAATATATAAACATAAAAATATAAAAACTCATTGATAATAATACAATAATAGTAGGGGACTTTAACACCCACTTACAACATTGGACAGATCATCTAAGCAGAAAACCAACAAGGAAAAAATGGCTTTGAATGACACACTGGACCAGATGGATTTAACAGATACATTCAGAACATTTCATCCTAAAGCAGCAGAATAAACATTCTTCTCGACTGTACATGGGACATTCTCTACAATAGATCACATACTAGGTCATATATCAGGCCTCAACAAGTACAAAAAGATCGGGATCATACCATGCATATTTACCAACCACAAGGCTATGAAACTTGATGTCAAACACAAGGAAAAAAAAAACTGGAAAGACCACAAATACATGGAAGTTAGAGAACATCCTACTAAAGAATGAATTGGTCATCCAGGAAATTAAAGAAGAAATAAAAACATGGAAACAAATGAAAATGAAAACATGACAGCCCAAAACCTTTGAGATGCAGTAAAAATGGTCATAAGAGGGAAGTATATAGCAATACTACCTACCTCAAGAAGTAGGAAATATCTCAAATACACAACCTAACTGCACACCTAAAATGTCTAGAAAAAGAACAGCAAGTGAAACCTAAAGCCAGTGGAAGAAGTGAAATAATAAAGATTAGAGGAGAAATAAGTGATATAGAAAAAAACAAAAACAAAAACATCAGAACAGATCCCCAAAACTCGTTGCTGGTTCTTTGAAAGAATTGATACAATTGATAAACCCCTCGCCAGATTTGTCAAAAAGAAAAGTGAAAGGATAATAAAATCACAAATGAGAGGAGAGATCACAACCAACACCACAGAAATACAATTATAAGAGAATATTATCAAAAACTGTATGCCGACAAATTGGGGAATCTGGAAGAAATGAACAAATTCCTAGAAACATATAAACTACAAAAACTGAAACAAGAAGAAATAGAAAATTTGAACAGACCTATAACCAATAAGGAAATTGAATCAATAATCAAAAATCTCCCAACAAACAAAAGTCCAGGGCCAGATGGTTTCCCAGGGGAATTCTACCAAGCATTTAAAGAATAGTTAGCACCTATTCTTCTCAAACTGTTCCAAAAAATAGAAATGGAAGGAAAGCTTCCAAACTCATTCTATGAAGTCAGCATTACTTTGATTCTAAACCCAAAGACACCACTAAAAAGGAGAAATACAGACCAATATCTCTGATGAACATGGATGAAAAAGTTCTTAACAAAATACTAGCAAATAGAATCAAACAGTACTTTAAAGGAACTATTCACCATGATCAAGCGGAATTTATTTCTGGGTTGCAAGTGCAGCTCAATATGCACAAATCAATCAACATGATACAACACATTAATGAAATAAAGGATAAGAACCATATGATCCTCTTAATAGATACAGAAAGCATTTGACAAAGCATAGCATCTACTCTTGATAAAAACCCTCAACAAAGTAGGGATAGAGGGAAAATACCTCAACATCATAAAGGCCATATATGAAAGACCTACAGCTAATATCCTCAATAGGGGAAAACTGAGAGCTTTTCCCCTACAGTGAGGAACAAGACAGGAATGTCCACTCTCACCATTGTCATTTAACATAGTACTGGAAGTCTTATCCTCAGCAGACGACAACAACAACAACAACAACAACAACAAAAATCAAAAGGCATCCAAATTGGCAAGGAAGAAGTCAAACTTTCATTATTTGCAAATGACATGTACTCTACGAAGAAAACCTGAAAGAATCCATCAAAAAATTATTAGAACTGACAAATGAATTCATTTTGTACAGGATACAAAATCAATGTAGAGAAATCTGTTGCACTTCCATACACCAAAAATGAAGCAGCAAAAAAAGAAATAAAGGAATTGATCCCATTTACAATTGCACCAAAACCGTAAGATACCTAGGAATAAACCTAACCAAAGAGGTAAAAGATCTGTACTCTGAAAACTAGAGAACACTTATGATAGAAATTGTAGATGACACAAAGAAATGGAAAAACAGGGGCTCCTGGATGGCACAATCGGTAGAGTGTCCAACTCTTGATTTTGGTTTGGGTCATGATCTTGTGGTTCGTGGATGGAGTCCCATATCAGGCTCACGCTGACAGCACTGAGTCAGCTTGGGATTCTCTTTCTCCCTCTCTCTCTTTCTGCACCTCTCCCCCACTTGCTCACTTGCTCTCTCTCTCTCTCTCTCAAAATAAATAAATGAAAATTTTGTTTAAAAAATGGAAAAACATTCCGTGCTCATGGATCGGAAGAACAAACACTGTTAAAATGTCTATACAAAGCAATCCAGACATTTAACGCAATCTCTATCAAAATACTGCCAGAATTTTTCACAGAGCTAGAATCAACAATCCTAAAATTTGTATGGAACCTCAAAAGACCTTAAATAGTGAAAGCAATCTTGAAAAAGAAAAGCAAAGCTTGAGTCATCACAATTCCAGACTTCAAGCTATATTACAAGACTGCAGTCATCAAGAAAGTATGGTACTGGCACAAAAAGGACACATAGATCAATAGAACAGAATAGAAAATATAGAAGTGGACTCACAACTACATGGTCAACTACTTTTCGACAAAGCAAGAAAGAATATCCAGTGGAAAAAAGACAATCTCTTCAACAAATGCTATTGGGAAAACTGGATGACAACCTGTAAAAGAATGAAACTGGACCACTTTCTTACACCATACACAAAAATAAATTCAAAACAGATGAAAGGCCTAAATATGAGACAGGAAACCATCAAAATCCTAGAGGAGAACATAGGCAGCAGCCTCTTTGACTTTGGCCATAGCAACTTCTTACTAGACCATCTCCAGAGGCAAGGGAAACAAAAGCAAAAATGAACTTTTGGGGCTTCATCAATATAAAAAGCTTCTGCACAGCAAAGGAAACAATCAACAAAACTAAAAGGCAACCAACCGAATGGGACAAGATATTTGCAAATGACATATCAGATAAAGGGTTAGTATCCAAAATCTATAAAAACTTATCAAACTCAACACCCAAAAAAACAAATAATCCAGTGAAGAGATGGGCAGAAGACATGAATAGACACTTTTCCAGAGAAGACCCCCAGATTGCTAACAGACACATGAAAAGATGCTCAACATCACTCATCATCAGGGAAATATAAATCAAACTAAAATGAGATATCACCCCATACCTGTCAGACGAGCTAAAATTAACACAGGAAACAATCGGTGTTAGCAAGGATGTGGAGAAAGAGGAATGCTTTTACACTTTTGGTGGGAATGCAAACTCGTGCAGCCACTCTGGAGAACATGGACGTTCCCAAAAAGTTAAAAATAGAGCTACCATATCCTATGACCCAGGGCGCCTGGGTGGCTCAGTCTGCTGAGCATCCAACTCTTGATTTGGCTCAGGTCATGATCTCAGGGTTTGTGGGATCAAGTCTTATGATGGGTTCTGCACTGATGGTACAGAGCCTACGTAGGATTCTCTCTCCCCCTCTCTCTGCCCCTCCCCGCTCACTCTCCCCACACACAAAATAAATAAATAAACTTAAAAAAAGAAGAACTGCCCTATGACCCAACAATTGCATTATTGGGTATTTATCCAAAGGATACAAAAAATATTTATTCGAAGGGCACATGCACCCCAATGTTTATAGCAACATTATCAACAATAGCCAAATTATGAAAAGAGCCCAAATGTTCATTGACTGATGAATGGATAAAGAACAGGTGGTATTAAAAAAAAGTGGTGGTATATATATACAATGGAATATTACTCAGCCATCAGAAAGAATAAAATTTTGTCATTTGCAATGACATGGATGTAGCTAGAGTGTATTATGCTAAGTGAAATAAGTCAGTCAAAGACTAATAGGATATCCCTCATATGTGGAATTTAGGAAACAAAACAAATGAACAGAGGGGAAAGAAAAAAAGAGAAAGGAAAGCAAACCATAAAAAGACTCTTTAATTTAATTATAGAGAGCAAGCTGAGAGTTGCTGGAGGGGACATGGGTGGGGGATGGGCTACATGGGTGATGGGTATTAAACAAGGCACTTGTGATGAGCACTGGGTGTTGTATGTAAGTGTTGAATCAGTAAATTCTACTCCTGAATTAATATTACACTATATGTTAATTAACTGAAATTTAAATAAAAACGAAACATTAAAAAAAATGCTGCAGCAACTACTTACTCAATATGTCTCTGAAGGCAAGGGAAACAAAAGCAAAAATGAACAATTGGGACCTCATCAAAATAAACAGCTTCTGCACAGCGAAGGAAACAATCAGCAAAACTATAAGGCAACCAACAGAATGGGAGAAGATATTTGCAAACTACATATCAGATAAAGGGTTAATATCCAAAATCTATAAAGAACTTCTCAACACCCCAAAAAACAAATAATTCAGTGAAGAGATGGGCAAAAGACATGAATAGACACTTCTCCAAAGAAGACATCCAGATGGCCAACTGACACATGAAAAAATGCTCAACATCACTCATCGTCAGGGAAATACAAATCAAAACCACAATGAGATACCACCTCACACCTGTCAGAATGGCTAACATTAACAACTCAGGCAACAACAGATGGTGAGGATGCGGAGAAAGAGGATCTCTTTTGCATTGTTGGTGGGAATGCAAACTGGTGCAGCCACTCTGGAAAACAGTATGGAGGTTCCTCAAAAAATTAAAAATAGAACTACCCTGTGACCCAGGAATTGCACTACTAGGTAGGTATTTATCCAAGGGATACAGGTATGCTATTTCAAAGGGGCACTTGCACCCCAATGTTTATAGCAGCACTATCAACAATAGCCAAAGTATGGAAAGAGCTGAAATGTCCATCGATGGATGAATGGATAAAGAAGATGTGGTATATATATATATATATATATATATATATACACAATGGAGTATTGGCAATCAGAAAGAATGAAATCTTGCCATTTGCAACTATGTGGATGGAACTAGAGGGTATTAAGATAAGTAAAATTAGAGAAAGATAAATATCATATGACTTTACTCTTTTGAGGACTTTTTTTATTTTTTAAGGTTTATTTTTGAGATAGAGAGAGACAGAGAGAGTGAGCATCGAGGAGCAGAGAGAGGGAGACACAGAATCCAAAGCAGGCTCCAGGGTCTGAGCTGTCAGCACAGAGCCTGTTGTGGGGCTTGAACTCACTGAGTGTGAGATCATGACCTGAGCCAAAGTCAGACACTTAACCGACTGAGCCACCCAGGTGCCCGATATGAGGACTTTAAGAGACAAAACAGATGAACATAAGGGAAGGGAAGCAAAAATAATATAAAAAAACGGAGGGGGATAAAAGATAAGAGACTCTTAAATATGGAGAACAAACAGGGTTACTGGAGAGGTTGTGGGAGGGGGGATGGGCTAAATGGGTAAGGGGCACTGAGGAATCTACTGAAATCATTGTTGCACTATATGCTAATTTGGATGTCAATTTAAAAAATAAAATTAAAAAAAAAAGGAAAAGAACCTTCTTTAAAAAAGTCCTGCCAAAAACAAAAAATAAGATAGTCTTTGCCACTGAGAAATTTACGAATGGTAGAGGGGTATGAGAACATTCTTTAGTGAACAATTCATTCTGCTACAGAGCGCATTTTTTTCTTTTCGTTTGTTTTCTTTCTTTCTTTCTTTTTGTTTTGTTTTGTTTTGTTTTCAGAGAGTAGAAGAGGTCTCAGCCTCCTCTGGGAGCAGAGAGGACAGAGCAATCAAAGAATAACATAGCATCCTTAGGTATATTCAGAAATTTCCACTTCAAAAATGCTCTTTAACCCCCACAACAAGCCTGTGGGATGGAAACTGTTGTTCCAGTTCTTATACCTAAAAAGTTGACATCAACAAAATAAGAGTATGAATTCTGGAGGTCACAGACCAGATTTTAAATTCTGGCTCTACCACTCATTAGGCAAGTCCTTGAGCAAGTTATTAACCTAAGATTCAGTTTTCTTACACAAAACATTAGGTTAACAACAGTACCTACCACACAGGATTGCTGTAAGGATTAAATGAAAAAAGCATATAAAAGCTTTCTCATGGAGTCTGGTAAATAAGGGACATTCAATTCTCATCTGCTCTTTTCCCTGTTCTTATTCCACAGCTCCATGAAGTTATATCCAACTCACTCCTGTTGGTTTCTGCCACTCAAGACTTGTTCCCCTTTTTCCAAATAGATTTCGATTATTTTCTGAGTGATTGTGAACTTCTGCTTCTCTATCTCTATAAAGTATCTAGTTGATACTTTGTTTTACATTCAAATCTCTTTTATAGTGGTAAAATATAAATACCATAAAAATTTACCATTTCAACTATTTTAAGTGTGCAATTCAGTGGTATTAAGTATATTCACAATATTGTGCAACTGTTTCCAAACTATCTGTTTCCAAAACGTTTTCACGAACCCAGAGACCCTATTCCCATTAAGCAATAACTCCCCATTCCCCCTCCCCCTAGCTCCTAGTAACCTCTATTTTAATATGTTTCTATGAATTTGCCTGTTATTGGTACTTCATATGAGTGAAATAATATAATATTTGTCCTTTTGTGTCTGGCTTCTTTTACTTAGCAAATGTTTTCAGGTTTCATCCAAACAACATGTATCAGAATTTGATATCTTTTTATGGCTGAGTACTATTCCACTGTATGGATAAACCACATTTTATTTATCCATTCACCTGTCAATGGACATTTGGGTTATTTCCACCTTTTGGCTATTGTGAATAATGCTGCTATGAACATTGGTGTACAAGTATTTCTTTGAGCCCATTTTCAAGTCTTTTAGATATATACTCAGAAGTAGACTAGGTGGGTCAATGGTAATTCTATGTTTAACATTTTAAGGAACCGCCAAACTTTTTTTCACAGAGGTTGCACCATTTCTGCCAGCAATGCACAAAGTTTTAATTTTTCCACATCCTCACCAACACTTATTATTTTTGTTTTTGTTTTTATAATAGTCATTCTCATGTGTATGAAGTAGTGTCTCATTGTGGTTTTGATTTGCATTTCCCTAATGCAAATGATGTTGATCATCGCTTCATGTGTTTACTGGCAAGTTATAGTTATATATTCTTTAGTAAAATGTCTATTCAAGTTGCCTATTTTTGAATTGGGCTGCCCTTTTGTTGTTGAGTTGTAGGAGTTCTTTGTATATTCTGGATATTAATCCCTTATCAGATATTGACTTACAAATATTTCTCCCATTCTGTAGGTTACCTTTGCACTCTCTTTATAGTATCATCTGATACACAAAAGTTCTTAATTTTGATGAAGTCCAATTCATCTATTTTTTTTCTTTTTTTGCCTGTGCTTTTGATGTAATACTTAAGAAACCAGTTTCTTATTCAAAGTCATGAAGGTTTTCTCCTATATTTTCTTCTAAGAGTATTCTAGTTTTAGCTTTTAAATTTGGGTCTTTGATCCATTCTAAGTTAATTTTTCAATTATGGTATAAGAGTCCAACTTCATTCTTTTGCATGTGAATATCCAATTTTGCCAACACCATTTGTTGAAAAGATAATCCTGGGATGCCTGGGTGGCTCAGTCAGGTAAGTGTCTGACTTCAGCTCAGGTCATGATCTTGCAGTTCGTGAGTTTGAGCCCTACACTGGGCTCTGTGCTGATAGCTCAGAGCCTGGAGCCTGCTTCAGATTCTGTGTCTCCCTCTCTCTCTGCCCCTCACCCTCTCACACGCACTCTCTCTCAAAAATAAACATTAAAAAAATTTATATATAAAAAAAAGATAATCCTTTCCCCATTGATTGGTCTTGGCAGTCTATGCCCATACCACCCTGAATATGCCTGATCTCATCTGAATGGTCTGGGCACCCCTGTTGGAAACAATTAATTGACTATATATTTCTAGACTTATTTCTAGGCTTTCTGTCCTATTTCATTGGTCTATGTCTGTGTGCCAGTACCACACTGTTTGATTACTGTAGCTTTGTAGTACTTTTTGAAATTGGTTAAGTGTGAGTCTTCCTACTTTGTTGTTCTTTTTCAAGATTGTTTTGGTAGTCTGTCATTTTTATGCAGGTGAACTTGAATATGTGGTAGATGCATTCAAGAGAAAAGAGGAAAACTCAAAACTCATGCTATCTCATAGTTCTTCATCTCTGGTAAAGTCCCAGTCAATGTCTTTTTAGTCTGATTGGTTCACTTTGCACTCATAGAGATATAATGCAGCTTGTGGTCACATTATAAGTCAATTGTCATGGCACAGAGTACTGTAAGGGATGCATGGAAACTCCATCAGGGTACTAGTATATTGGAAACAGCACTTCATAAGGAGACCAGAATCAGGGTGTTAGTTCCAACTCTGTACTTCAATGATTCTTAACAAGTTATCTCACCTTTCTAGGGCTCTTTAATTATTTTCATTGATCTATAAAATGATGATTATAACCCTGCCCTGTGTACCTCACAAGGATATACTGAGGCTCGAGAGATATAAAGCATATGGCAGTATACAGGGAAGCACTCTAACATGGAAACTATTATCATGCACATGACTGTTTGGTCATCCATCTCACCAAAGCTATGAAACCCTTCATTTGGTCAGGTCCTTGATAACTGTTAAATAGGAATTTCTGGTCATAAAAGTTCACAGATATTCCAAGGTTTCAGCTCCAAAATTATCAATGAGTTTTATTATTTTTATTATTTTTTAAGGTTTTGTTTTTATGTAATCTCTACACACAACGTGGGACTGAAACTCACAACCCCGAGATCGAGTTGCATGCTCTACTAACTGAGCCAGCCACGCGCCCCAGGGTTTGTCTAGTTTTAGTTGACAACTTTTAACCCATCACATTCCATGTCAACCACCAAAAGGTAGTACTACTCTGTAAAAGACTGCTTTAGTCCATCCATTTCATACAGGCAAGTGTGAGGACCCTGTGAGAAATGTGGAAGCCTGTGGGAGATGGAACTCATAGGCATCTGGGAAAACTTCTGATTCTATCTCCTAAACTGAAAGGAAATACCCTATTGCTTATTCATTTACGAGATTGCCTTTGGCTGATGAATTAGCAAGGGCTACTCACAACAGGAGGCCTTTTTGAAAAGACAAAACAAGCAAAAACAAAAGCTCTCCTATTAGCTGTTGGTTTCACTTATAAGCACTTGCCAGGACTCTGGCAGCAAGTCGTTTTGGGGCCCTCTTGACAAGATTCACACATGATCCACAGAAGGTAGAGAGCAATCTCCTCATCTCTGCATGTTAATTAAGGAGGACAGATGGCCCTGTGATTATTCAACCATATGTAGGTCAAGACTAAATGAATTAATAAGCAACTTAATTCTCAGCCGCCTCCATGAGCTTATGGGGCATCTATGAACAAACAATTGCCATAGTATCCTGGGAAACAAGAGCTAGGAACAAGGAGAGAGATTAAATTTCCCTCATGGTACACTAAAGTTACATAGCCTGGGAAGGGATGTCTCTGTTCCTCCACCACACATTGTCTTCTATATTATATTTGGGATGTTAAAATGGGTCAAAAGTTACAAATCTTAGTTTCCTATGTCTAAATTGTATAACTGTGGCCCATGTGGTCTTTTTTTTTTTTTTTTTTGAAGTTAAGCTTTCCTTAATTGATCGCTTTAGGACTGAAAAGCTAAAGTAGTACAGCCTAGAACCATAAGGAAAAATGTAACAAGACAGGAAACATACGCGGGTTGGGGGGAGCAACGCGATCAAGGGAACACCTTCTGAAAGGGCTCAGAGGTGCAAGGGGCTGCCAAGGCAGAGCTTAGTCTGCACCTGAAAAAGAAAAATGGGCACCAATTGAGGGGAAGAAAGGACCAGGAAAACTGTGCGCAAAAGGCAAGAAGCTGTGCAAGGCATACAAGGGATGGTAATCAGACTAGTTGCAGGGGTATTAGCAGAGATCACTTGGTACAGGTAATCAGTCGCAGAGCCCTGGATGCAGTAATGCTGGGTGTTTATGGGAGGAACCAGTCTTTCCTTTTCCCAGCGTTGCTGCTGGAGTCCACAGAATAGACACTAAAAGCCTTCTAGGAGCTTATACAGGGAAAAGTAGTTTCCTCCCTCCTCTCTACTCTCTTCTCCTTCCCATGTGTGAGTTACTGGTGAGACTGGCGGATTCACTGAGCCGTCCTGCTCAGCTCCCCTCTCCCTTCCTCTTACCCGGCCAAACTCCCTAGAACTTACCAGTTTTCTCTCATCTCCTCATCCTCTTCCAAATGGTGAGCCACTTCCCTCTGAGGAGAAGGCTGCATTTGTCCAGCTGTCTCTGGACAGGCAAGTTCAACTTTCTGAGCAAAGGAATATTAAACCCAGTTGTCAAATCCAGCATTACTGGCAGTAATAGATATTTTGCTCCTTCCTCTTCTGACTCCTGGGTATATCTGAGTTGGTTTGGGGAACTGATGGAGAAGGTGCATAATTTATTACCTCCTGCTTAAAGCCCCAACATCCAAAAATCCAGATATATATATGTATATAAATATATATATACATGTATGTATGTATGGAGCAGCTAGTACTGTTTGTCTTTACAGAGAAATGTAAGGGGATGTTACGATAAGTCAGTAGTAATAAATCTTAATTTCTCAGACGTGTGAAACTTAGAACTTAAATTTTTCTTTTTAATAACATATAGCACAAAATTTAAAGGGAATAGAATAGGTTAAAAGTCTCCATCCTCTCTAACCCTCCAGTTACCCAGTTCTCCTCCCCACAGGTAACCATTATTACTTTTTAAAAAAATGCTTATTTTTGAGAGAGAGTGTATGAGGGAGAGGCAGAGAGAGGGGAACAGAGAATCCAAAGTGGGCTCTGTGCTGACAGCAGAGAGCCTGATGCAGGCTTGAACTCATGAACTATGAGATCAAGACCTGAGGGGAAGTTGGACACTTACTTAACCAACTGAGCCACCCAGGTGCCCCTATTAATCACTTTCTTATTTATCCTTCTAGGGCTATTCAATTTGTTTGCAAGCAGATGTGTAAATGTTTAAAAATTTTTTAATGTTTACTTATTTTTGAGAGAGAGAAATAGAGCCATAGTGGGGGAGAGGCAGAAAGAGAGGGAGACACAGAATCCCAAGCAGGCTCCAGGCTCTGAGCCATCAGCACAGAGCCCGACGTGGGGCTCGAACCCATGAACTGCAAGATCATGACCTGAGCCGAAGTCGGCTGCCCAACCAAGCCACCCAGGCGGCCAGATATGTAAGTATTTTAAAATCAAAAGGTGGAATTCTAGACACATTGCTGTGAGCCATGCTTTTTTTTTTTTTTATAAAGTTTTTTATTTAATTCTTGAGAGAGGGAGCAAGAGCACAAGCAGGGGAAGAACAAAGAGGAAGGGAGAGAGAGAATCCTAAGCAGGTTTCTCACTGTCAGCACAATATTATATATATATATATATCTCATAGTATATATATGCTATGAGATCATGGCCTGAGCCAAAATCAAGATCCAGAGGCTTAGCTGACTGACTGAGCCACCCAGGAGCCCCAAGTCTTGCTTTTTGCATTTAACCTGGATTACAGATTACTCCTTATTATTCCTTAAGGAATATCCCATTTTTTTCTAATCAACTGTTGAGTTGGTATACTCAATGGAATCCCATTATATAGCCATACTATAACAAGTCCCTTACTGATGGATATTCAGGTTGTTTTTAACCTTATGCTATTAAAGATAATGCTTTCATGACTAGTAGATACATCTTTGCAAATGCGTGCAAAGTAACAAAGGTCAGCTGACACCAGCTATCCTTTTAATTGCATTTGTCCATTTACCAGGCATGAACTTTGCAATTCCACAGCCCTCTCCAGTTTCTGTTCTAGCCATGGCCACTGGCATTCATCTGCTGTCTCAGTAGGTACAAACTAGAAACAGAGATACTAGGTAAAGAAATTGCCATATTTAATGCCTTGAATTTTCTCATATTTAAAAGAATTATAAAGGAAACAAATGCAGGTAGCAGTTGACCTACTTTAATTCTCTGGTATCACTCTGGAGCTACTTAAAATAGAAGTCACATGGAACCCAAGGGAGGAGATTCATAAAGTACATGCTATATATGGTACGTATAAAATAATTACACCAACTTAAAAGCAATCTTTTGAGCAATTTTTAAATTTGAGAACTATTTTAATTGCTTGGTAGACTAGAACCAAAGTAAGTTAAAGCAAATTTAAGCTTCCTTTTCACTTTCCTGTTACTCACAACCTTGCTGTCCTTCCTAGTGTCCTAGTGTCCTAGTGTCCTCCCAAATAAGGGCCCTTCTGGTCCTATGTTGCCATGCAGAGCTTCTTTTCATCCTTCTGTCCCCAAATTATCCCCACTCTCCCAAATAAAGTTCTTCCCCTTCGCTGGACCTAACTTTTCATTCACTCCCAGAAATAAAGGATTTGATGAATTACTTTTCACCTGAGTGGCTAATTTTTTTTCCCCCTCCTGGAAGTACTTAATAGGAGCAGGTTAGTGCTAGATAGTAATTTACATGCATTATCATTTAAATACTGGGAGTAGAATAAGGGCCCAAAGTTAACATAACATGCACAGTGATACAGCAGAACCAGAGTTTGGCTGCAGAGCTACTTAACTCCAAAGTCTGCACTTTCCCTGCTTGCATCAGTGTTCAAATATTTTTGCTTGAAAACCTTCTAATTTTCAAAACTTATGCATTCCTCATAAAGTTGTAAGCTGACATTTAATTTTTTTCATGTTAATAGTTGCAAAGGTCAAATTTTCCAGCATATTATGAATATTGATACTTGTAATTACAAACATCACCTTTTAAGTGAATCCAATGAAACCCATTTACATCCATTTTTTAAATATATGAGCAAGCCCTTCTTTAACATTTAGAAAATTTACACCATTCTGTCTTCTCCAAGACCTTGTATTTCCATTCCATTTTCTCCATATTTTTAATACATGTTAATGTTTGAAAGTCTTATTTATCACCAGATACATATCTACAACAAAAATAAGTATATAATTTAAATTTTCATTTATTTTCCTCTGACCATAAGTTCTAATTGGTAAATTTTTTTTTCTGGATTTATTACAAATATTAATACAGAATTGAGGAAGACAACATATATACACATTTGGGTAATGACTAAACATAGGTAGTAAATTTTGTGTTACTAGTTAAGGTAATACTAGCTACTGTAACAGATAAACATCAAATTCTTGATGGCTTAATACAGAAGACTATTGGTTGATAATATGGAATCCCAAAAGGGATGAGGCGGTGATTCAGGTACACAGGTTCCTCCCATCTTGAGGCTCTACTGTCTTCAACATGTAGCTTCCACATAGCCCAGAAAGGGAAAAATGAACTTGGAGATGGCATGGTCATGTGGGCAGGTTTGGAAGTGGTGCCCCTTAGTTCCTCTACCTTTCCAAAACCCAGAACTAGTTATACTGGCAAACCTGAGACAACAGGAAGATGGGCTTGCAGTCTAGCAGTATGCACCAGGGAAAGGAGAAATGGATTAATCAGCTTGACAATCTCTGCTACAAGTTTATTGGAAATGCATATCTTGAGAGGAATCATGATCCAACTTTTTAATGAAATCTAATGAAAGAGAATGTTTAAAAAATTTTTTTAATGTTTATTTATTTTTGAGACAGAGAGAGAGAGAGCACGAGCAGGGAGGGGAAGGGCAGAGAGAGAGGGAGACACAGAATCCGAAACAGGCTCCAGGCTCTGAGCTGTTAGCACAGAGCCCAACGCGGGGCTCAAACTCTCAAAACAGAGAGATCGTAACCTAAGCCGAGGTCAGACGCTTAACTGACTGAGCCACCTAGGCGCCCCGAAAGAGAATGTTTTAATATGCTAAGAACAAATTTCTCTGGCAAATATTTTTAAAATATATTTCTTGTAAATAGGAAGTAGAAAATTTTAAACATTTTATCAGATGAAATGAGGACAGTAACTATATTCTGTATGACTTGATAAAAATATGTTCTTTCATTGAACAACACACCGAACACCAAGCAAAATAAAGACAGGTTTTTGCTTGTTTGTTTGTTTAGAGAGAGAGAGAGAGAGAGCACGTGCATGAGGAGCAGAGGGTCCATGCTCAGCACGGAGCCTGATGTGAGGCTCGATCCCAAGACCCTGAGATCATGACCTGAGCCAAATTTAAGAGTCGTATGCTTAACCAACCGAGCCACCCAGGCACCCCAACAAAGCCTTACTCTTAACAGAAATATTCTTAAACACAAATTCAGCAAATCTTGAATTTATGAGAGCTCAACAAATCATTAAAGAAGGTTTCACCTCTGTGTGGCCCATAATGGCTTTCACATCAAGAGTAATACTTGGGATGGGTAAGGAAATTATAAAGTGGGAAAGAGATTACCAGGAACTCAAGCATATTGAGCAGATAAATCAGTTTACAAAAGAGTACTTACAGAAGTTGAGAATCTGGAAATTGATTCCTTTAAAATGATTTATGTCTATGTAAACTCCTCTGAAAGTATTACCCCCAATTTGAGTACCACTGCATTATACCATACTGCCTTGACAACCCAGAGAAGTTTCTTAAAGTGTTTTTGACAAATGTGGGAGCTATTTTTAAGCCTCCCTTGGTCTTTAGATTATATACTCTGGTTCATGCAAAAGGAAGTGAGAAGCAGTGAGTGGCAGTGGGAGGTCATCGCAGCGTCACTGAGCCTGGGAGAGGCCATGGGTCATGGAAAGGCAGATTCTCATATCCTGCTCAGAGACTGGATATTTATGATGAGGCAAAAGTAACATAGTAGTGATGCTGGAAAAACATAATAAGCAAAATTATTACTCAATATGTAAGAGGAGAGAACTAAAAGTGAGACATTACAATAGTTCAGATTCATGGATTATCTCCCCCAAAGATCTTGTAAGTATATAAAATTCTACATACTAAATTTTGGGGTCTCACAGAGCCTCCCCCTCTCAAAGCCCTTCTCATAAAAGGCAGATTCCTCTTAGCTTATACTGGCATTCAACTGGAAACCAGAATATTTTAACATTAAACATAGCAGTACTATGATAATGTTCATTTTGTAATGAAGGTCTAATATATCTTAAAACATGCAAAGAAGTATTCAATTTTATAGACCTGGAAAACTACCTGGAGAAAACAAAATTAAAACAACAAAGAGCACATTCTGCTTTTTTCACTGAAGCAAATATGTATAGTACATTGGTAGAAACCATTCTATTAACCAAATCATGTCTTAATTGGCCAAGTTAATTGGGAAAATTGGTAAAGTATAAAGCCAGATGTGCTTCCTTTTAATTAACTGTGTGGCATATTTCCCTCAAGCTTTTTTGAGACTAACATACCATTATTTATGAACACTATAGTATTGTTGCTTGACAATAATAACCCTAATGTAATACAAAGTTTCATAATCATGTTCTGGATAAAATGTTCAGTTTAGTTTTTTGCTTTTGTTTTTTTTTTTTTTTTACCATACCTAATTCTGGAAAACATTTAAACACATAAATGATATTGTTCCCTAATCATGATTTTCCCCCAAAAGAGGTACCATATAGCACTCAATGTACATATTTAAATGTTCTACTATACCATTCATTACTGCAGAGGATGTCCATGATACAAAAACCTAACAGTCTTAACCAGGAGACTTGACACTCAATTTCATAATAGTTAAGAATCATTGCAGTTCAGTTTTAGAGTCAGTATCCATATGTTTCAATGTTTCAAACTGTTAAAGAACAGTCTGGTTAAGATGAAGAGCTTGGGGTCTAGAGCTAGACTACTTGAGTTCAAATTCTTGCTCTGCCATTCAACTAGCTGTGTGATAACAATTATATTATAAAAGTAACATCTAGGGGCTGCTGGGTGGCTCAGTCGGTTAAGCATCTGATTTAGGCTCAGGTCATGATGTCATGGTTCATGAGTTCAAACCCCATATTGGGCTCTGTGTGGACAGCTCAGAGCCTGGAAATCTTTGGATTCTGTGTCTCCCTCTCTCTCTGCCCTCCCCCATTCACACTCATCTATCTCAAAAATAAATAAACATTAAAAAAATTTTAATAAAAAAAATTTTAAGTAACATCTAATTTTAAGTTTCTCATATTTCAGACAGGATCCATTCACTAACTTGCTGTGTGAATTAACTGCATAGCTTAGGTTAGCCACACATTTAAACAGATGTATCTTACAATTTTCTTGTTTGTTTATATCTTGAGAGTTAATCACAAATAATGTTAATGAAGTACTTCAAGTTTTAAAGTAAGTGGACAAAAACCCAAAGCAAGAGTATTTTTATCTTTAACCATACAAATCAATGCTGTGTTTATTTACTAATAACTTAAGCACAGTTTGGCATTACCCTAACAAGGTAATCATGAGTTGCTGAGACTCATACGACTATTAGGAATGCAAGAGTAATTGATTTAATTATATGTCACCACAAGATGGAGTGAGAATTCTCCAAAACACACACACACACACACACACACACACACACACACACACACTCCTGTCAGAGGACTACAGATCTGACTTATTCCATTCTGCCATCTAGTGGTGATAGAATCAGGTATTACTCTCTATTGGATCAGTCTTCTATACAAGAATAAAATAAAAATAAGCAGTTTGATAAGAACTAAAAAATTAACTGAACAAAAAGATTAAGCACAGAAAGGAAAGTGGTAACACTGTTTGGTATAATAACAAGGAGAAGTATGTCGGAGAAAGTTAAGGAGAGAATGTTAGAGTGGAATCCAAAACTAGAAACACAAGTTTAAAACATAAAATCTATTTTAAAACTAAAATATCGATTTTAAAACCTAAGTTTCTTCCTTATAACTAGTTTTAGTACGAAAAAATTCTAAATTTGGCCCCACCTATTTCTTAAAAAAAATAAGTAGTTGGATTTAACTATTTTAACGTTGCCTTTTTACTTATAAAATTGAAAAGGAAGCATCTAAAGTCTCTAGGGACTTACATAAATTTTGGGTAGGGCTGTTTAGATTTATAGTCAATAATGTTTTTCTTTTCATTGAATAATAATGCTTTTATTTGCTTGAGTTTTAAATTTAAAATTTAAGGAGTAAATTTTTTTAATTTTTTACCAAAAAAATATACATACCATGTTAAACATACAGAAACAAAAATTAGAAAGCAAAAGGTTAATGTTCTTGATAAGTATAAAAGCTCTATAAATCAATCAGAAAAAGATAATCATGAAAGACCTAAAGGATATGATCAAGCCATCTACAAATAATATAGTTAATAAACAATAAAAACTACCGCTCATTAATATAATGACATTAAAATAGTGTTTTTATTTCTCAATTTATCAAAGAGAAAGATTTATAATAACCAGTGTTGGTGAGGATGCAGGAAAGCAGATCTGTTGGTTCAGTATAAACCGTGCAACCATTCTAGAGTGTGTTAGAATGGGAACACATTTCTACTTAGAATTTCAACTCCTACGAATTTATGCTAGCAATACAGGTGTCCCCTGACATCCGAGTAAAGCATTCTTAAGAAACCTTTCATAAATTGAAATGGCGTAAAGAGCAGTATCCCTCACTTTCTTCAAGTTCTTGTTACACCACTTTACTTTTACAAAAGACCTACCTTAGTATCTGTTTTTGAGAACTGAAAGAAATCCAAAGAGGATTTTCACTTTTACGAGAAAAGCCATTACCATACTAAGATAGGTCTTTCATAAGAGTGAAGTGGCATAATGTGAATGTCCCTGCAAGTCCAATTTGATATATACACAAAGATTTATCGGTAGGAATATTATTAAATTGTTGTTTGTAACAGCTCAAACCTGGCCACATGCTATAGTTCAACAACAGGAGATTAGCTAAATATAAACTATGATGCAATGTGAAGTACCTGCTGCAATATTACATAACTTGTAAAAGTCATAGTGTAAAAATATTAATGACATCAGGAAATGCTCACCTCTAATATGTGAAAAAAGGTCATAACACTATATGTATAGCATGATGCCAATTTTGTTTTTTTCTTTTTTAAAAAGGTACTTTATTTTCTTCTTTGTGCTTTTCTAAACTTTCCAGTTACATGTATTACTTTTATAATAAAAATAATATAAAATTTCTAATTTATTACACATCACAAAACTCTTGATTACTATTTTCATATAAAATATACAATTTTCCAATCAAATTTACATTTGCATATGGTGAGTGGAAATAATCTTAAATACATGTTTCATATGTATGTGTTCAGCACAAAAAGGATATCAAGAAAACTTTTTAGATTATTTCAAGAGATCCCCTTAAAGCTAATAAGCATGGTTTGGAAACTTCTCAGTGAAAAGCCAGAACTACATATCCACTTAAGAAAACATTTAGAAATTTATTACTCTAATCCTTTAGTTGTTTTGCATCCTCTTTCCAACATCTCTAAGTAAATTTATTTTCTGGATATTCAAATTTGACTATTTCTTAAAATTAACACATCAAAATAACCCCCAAACATTGTATACAAAACTGCAGATTATCATTTATGCATGGGTGAAACTAATGAACTAATGAAAATCTCATTTACTGATGAATAGCCCATTTATCCAAAGATTGTATGTTTTTCAATGTTGTCATCCTATAAAAACATCAAAAAGAAAATATTTAGTGTATTAAACTGGCTGCTCTGCCAAAAAATATATGTGGTAAATAAATTGGATATAGGTTTATAACTGAAATTTCATTCACAAAATAGAGTGGTTTTCTACTATCAGAATTTGAATATTTTTGCTTTTCAACTATATCTAAACAAAATAATTAAAAATCAATTCAAATAATTTAGAATAAGCGCTTTATTTTTTTTTAATCCCACAAAACTGAAACTATCATTTACATCAGTTGCAAGAGCAATAAAAATTAGAAATAAATTTGCTATAACTCTTAAAAACATGAGCACAAAACAAAACTAAAAGAAACAGGAGAAACTACTCCTTTTAAATTGAAGATAATTTGACTTCTTGTGACATACCCACCTGCAGATGTACAAATAGCAGATGCATTCAAAACAGTGTGAGATTTAATTGATTTAGGACAATATTCCAACCAATCCCAACCCAGTTTTCAATTACTTGTGCAGGCTTATACAGAGTCACAGAAAGAAAATTACTTCTAATATGTAACCAGCTGATGCCAATTCAGAACACTCCACACCAGCACAACAATAACTATGGAAATCATGAGGTATGACTAGGGAGAAAAAAGCAAACTCAGCATCCAAAGTGCACATACTTCATACTCCAATTTAACTGCAATATAGTTCTACTTTAGTAAAAAAAGAAAAAAAAAGTTTCCTTAAACTATACATCAACAAGAAAAGCAAATGTATCATTTCATATTCTTTTTCTGAATTTAAAAAATATATACGTAATCTGCCTTTGTTTTTGATAAGTTCAAATATGAATTGATAACGGGGTGATCGGATTCTTTAGGAAAGCTCTATAGAAGAGATGAATACAACATACTGTATCTTCTTTAAGAAGTATGAGCTGAAATGTTAGGCATTCCTTGTATTGTTTTTGTATATATTTAAGGAATGCTGTTCTTGTAAACAATTGCTTTGAAAAAGAAATACTGGGACCAAAATACATTAATAGAGGATCTCTATAAAAGGTCACCAAAACTATCCTTGCTCATGACATCAGGGAAAATGTTTTTAGAATTTATCTTGCTAGAAAAAAATGCTACCACTTTTCCTCTTTTTTCTTTTTTGTGATGATCACAATTAAACATCAGAAGATTTTTCCCAAATAAATACTGATGCAAATGTTGATTTCAAGGGCAAACAACTTTCATAACAGTCTATTTCTCGGGCATTTCACCATCTGTTGAAACTGAGGCAGCACTTTTCTGGTGTGAATTGTCACTGGACTCCTGTGAAGTATTCCTTCTGGGAGAGTTTATTGGGACCTAAAGCTGATTAGCAGATGTAGGCTTAGCAGCATTTGGTAGCTTTGTAGAGGAATTAGATGGAAGTCTATGACGACTACTGTCCTCACCAGAAGTAGATGAATGTCTTTTTCTTCCAAATTCCTCACTAATAGGGGGCTGCAAATTATGAAAGACAACATAGTGACAATTTTACTATTTTTCCTCCCTTCAAAATGTAAGGCCAGGCTTTTTCAAGAAAGAAGGAAACTACGTTGGCACTTCAGTAGATGTTATTAGCATAACAAAAACTTAACAGCAATTTAAGGTATTACATTTCTTCCTCAACTAAATCAGCCTACTAGTATTTGTTCATTCTTTCACTCAACATGTGTTTATTAAGATTCTCATATGTTTTGGGGCTTGAACTACATTGCAGAGCATAAATATAAAGCTAGGTTCCCTGCCTCGAAGAAAATGTTTCAAAGAGACTTTTTTTGTGCTTTATTCAACCTCTGTCAACTCCAGTCCCTTTCAACCCGAGAAACACCTATCCTAGGCTTGTTTGAATGATAATGTTTAACAGATAAATGAAAGCAGCAGGGGGGAAAGAGACACCAAGTCAAATAATCTTTAGCAAGTTTGAAAGTCTATCTAGGGTTTCTAGAATAAGGAGACCGGAAAGCATTATTGATGTATTAATTTTAAACATTTTCAAACATAAATATCCATAAAGCTCCCAAGTCCCCTCAGACTGCAAGCAAGGAGAGGGTAGGCAGTGAAAACATATTCTGCACTCAAAAAAAAAAAAGTCAGCTTTTAAGGCCTTTCCAATTACAAAGATTTGGGAACCCACCACCAGACTAATATTTTCATTTGTAGACAAGTTAAGACCATAACCTCCTCTCCAGTCTTCCATTGTATTTAAAAGCGGAAGCCTGAATTCTTAGTTCCTGTTCAGATAGGGCAAAAGTCACTATTACAGAGCAAGGATGTCTTTGTGAAAGAACTGGCTAGGCTGCTCTAGAAACACTTTAATTCCAGAGACAAGCACATCTATTAATTCCATCGCTAGGCCATCAAACCTACTTACACAAAATATAAGACAAACAAATTACAATACTAAGCAGAGATGGACCTAGCATTCCTTCCACCTCTCTCTTTTCTGTTTTTTTGATTTTTCTGTCCTTATTTCTCTTTTTCCTCCTTTTATCTTATTTTCATCCCATTCTTTCTTTGTAATGCTTTCCTTGTCAAATCGTTTAAAGTTTATTCTCCTGTCTCTACATATGTATATAATATTCTTGTCCTACCTTTATTGTGTGGGGAAACCTAAATACATGTTACATTAGCACATTTTAGGAAACTATAGGATGAAGGTACATAGAAAGTGAAAAATTTTCAAAGTGGTGTGAGAAATTAGTAACATATCCACATAAAAGTTACTAAATCTATAAAATGTTTAATTATAGGGGCTTATCAAAATTAAAGTGAACTGACAATTGGACTGTGGTTATGTAAGATGTTAATATTTAGGAAATCTGGGTAAACAGAGTATATGGGAATTCTCTGTACTATTTTTGCACCTGTTTTAAAGTTTGATTTCGGGGCGCCTGGGTGGCGCAGTCGGTTAAGCGTCCGACTTCAGCCAGGTCACGATCTCGCGGTCTGGGAGTTCGAGCCCCGCGTCAGGCTCTGGGCTGATGGCTCAGAGCCTGGAGACTGTTTCCGATTCTGTGCCTCCCTCTCTCTCTGCCCCTCCCCCGTTCATGCTCTGTCTCTCTCTGTCCCAAAAACGTTGAAAAAAAAATTAAAAAAAATAAAGTTTGATTTCAAAACTAGAACATTAAAATTGTGAAATAAAAAGTTAAAAAAATAAAAATTATAAAATCAAAGTTAAGAAAGTCACTGATAGCTCAAAATCTAAAAGTAATAAAAAGACTACAGAAGATCGGGGTGCCTGGGTGGCTTGGTCAGTTAAGCGTCTGACTTCGGCTCAGGTCATGATCTCACGGTCCATGAGTTCGAGCCCCGTGTCAGGCTCTGTGCTGAGAGCTTGGAGCCTGTTTCAGATTCTGTGTCTCCCTCTCTCTCTGCCCCTCCCCTGTTCATGCTCTGTCTCTCTCTGTCTCAAAAATAAATAAACGTTAAAAAAAAAAAAAAAAAAGAATACACAAGAAAGGACTTAAAACTTACATCAATGCGGAAGTCTTCTAACCTCTTAAAGCTACAGAGGTATTCCTGAAGTTTTGGGTCAATAGACTGCGTCTTAGATTCAGAATATTTTAGATAAGCCCAAAACTTTTCTAATCCATACAGCTGACCTAATAACAAAGAAAAGTATACACATTAAATTATATAGAATTTTAAAAATGATTCATATTAAACATGATCCTACCAGCAATTAATCATTTACCTTCCAGCAAACACTTTATCTAGTTCTTGAGAATAAGATGTTGTAATAATAATGGCAGCTAACATTTAGTAAGAATCCACTATGTAACAGGTATTATTTAAATGGTTTTTATTTATTAAACTAATTTGAACCACATACAACCCTGCAATATAGGTACTTATGTATATTACTGATGAGTAAACTGAGGCTAACAAAGTTAAGTAACTTAACCAAGGTCACACAGCTACTAAGTAGGGGAAATGGGATTCGGACCTATGCATTTGGCCCAAAGTCAGCACCATTACCCACTGTGCTAATCTATCTTTTGAAGCCTACCTGCTGATGTTACAAAGAATTTTCAAGTAATGGAACATCAGTGAGTATTATTTTCACGTTTTGTCGAGGAAAAAATGGCAAAATACTACTTCATAAAGGAAACACATGGGTATGGTTATTTTCTAACACATCATAGGAATGGCCTTCTTACTATATGGTGCTCCATCCATCCTTCATCAAGAACCATAATAGTGGCCTGAAGGTCTTAAATGGCCTACTCTGAAAAAAAAGAGTTATGAACTCTCCCTATTTATTGACTCAGGTTTACAATTTCTAAATAGAATAAGATTATTGGGATGTTTTGTTTTACCAGATTCGTAGTCTTTTTTGGTTTCTTCTTGGAAATCCTTAAAAATTTCTTGTCTGAATTTTTTTTCTAGTCCATAACTATAAAACCTGAACAGACATTCTAATCCATACCTGCGGAAAGGAAATAAATGGTTTACGATAAAAATTTTGCTATGACAATGTGAAGATTTCATACTTAGCAGCACTGATACATGGAAACATGACACAAATAACCCCAAGCAAAAAAACAGAAGAGCTTAAATGTATGTAAATTTTAGTATGCAGGTTTTTGTTTGTTTTTAGTTGAAATGGTTAATTAGTAATTCATGGATGGCTTTGCTATTTTTGTTCACTCAGCCATAGCACCTCATGGAACTATAATGGGAACCTGCAGAATGATAGGCAGCCTGTGGACAACCAGAGTTGTCTTCCTTTGGACAGAGGATCTCTCCCTGGTATTTCTGAAGAAATGTCCAAAAGATTCAGTGGCATTAAGAATGTTTTAGATTTTTCCCAAACCAAGGTTTATAATGGTATGTTTGTGTGTGGTTTTAAATACTCTTGAACATAATCTTTACTCAAGAGAGATAAAGACTATACTCTGTGCCCTAGACCCTATGTGTGGGTGACCTATTCAACTATAAACGACAAACCTAATTAAATGACTCCTAATAGATCTTCCCTACTTTAGCTATAAAGTACATCTCATAAAAGATATTTTGCTGAAACAACTGTAATCACTACATAAAATCAGAAAGCAAATTTCCTTGTTTTCTTCTAAAGCTACCTAGAGAACCCAAGACAAATTTTGGACAGTGGATCAGCAAACTACATGGGCTCAATCTTTAATTTAATTAATGGTGATGAGCAGAACCCATGACAGTGAACACAGTCTTCAGAACAGCAGTAAAAGGACCATGTCTAGCTTACTCAACTAAAACAAGTCGTAATTAATAGATTCCTAGTTAGAATCCTTAAGTCATGCTGGGTGCCTTAGTGAATAAATACTACATACAATTTCTTCATTACCTGTAAAATAATTTTGCCTGGCTTTTATTCACATGAAGGGGTGTGTGTGTGTGTGTGTGTGTGTGTGTGTGTGTGTGTGTCTTTTGTAACTACCTTATTTACAAGATGGAAAGCGATGGTCTGCCCAGAAGAATAAATAGGTTTCTTGGCAAGCTACCAAGAGAAATGTAGGACTACCAACTACCCTCACACACTGACCTGAGCCCCTTGTTTTGGTAGCCATAAGTGATACTATTCTTTGAGCTTATATGACTGAAGGCTAAGGGGACTAAGGACTAAAGAATCACCAGCTCAGAAATGACAAACATGCCTTGACACTCCTCTTATGTGATATTATACTGGTATTAGCTTATATACTTATATATAAATATAAATATAAATATAAATATAAATATAAATATAAAGCATTGATATCTCAACCTTGGCTATATATAAGAATCATCTGGAGAGCTTTTAAAAATACCGATGCCAAGGCTTTGCTCCAAACCAATGAAATCCGAATCTTTGGCAGTGAAGCCTATGTCTCTGTCTTTTCTTTTCTTCTTCTTTTTTTTTCTTTCTTTCTTGAAAGCAGAATTGAGAATGTTTTGGGTTTTATCAAGTAAATGACATTCTAGAAGAATGTTAGAATTCTTAGAGGTTATTGGTAAAGGCCAATAGACTACTACAATATTTGGATTTTTAGTCTTAATTTTTAGCAAACCAATTCCAAAGACCAAAAGTATGACATTACTTTTTTTTTCAAAAGTATAACATTAATCGCAATCCAACTATGCAGCATAACTGCTGAAGTGAAAACAAGGGGCAAATGGCCAGCCTCTCAGTTGCCATTTATTCACTTACCCCTCATTGTGAGAAAGCTTAGATGAGTGGAAAATATAAAGGATGAGAAGCAGAAAGAACTATATTTGAATTCTGGGCCTGTAATTACATCCCTGAAAATGGGGATAACAATATCATACTTTTCAAGAATAGATGACACAAATATTTATAAAGAACTTAGACCAGAGATGGCACATTGAAGATGATAAAGGTTATTTCTCTCCTTCCTTCTTAAAACTATCCTACTGTTGAATTTAGTCAATGGATAGATTCAGTACTAATCTTTCTAATAACAGTAACAATTTATTGAGCACTTACTGTGTATCAGGTAACATGTTCTGTTTTATCTTCACAATAACCCTTTGAGGGTATCTACCACAATTTCCCCTACTTTATAAAGAAGCTGAAGCTTATTGTGATTAATAATTTGCCAATCCACAGTGAATTAATAGGCTGGGATTCAAATTTGGCCCTGATTTCAAAGCCTTCAGATGCTTAACAATAACTGTGCTACATACTTCCTAAGGAACAGCTAATCCGGGTTAGTCATGAACATTGCAGAAACAGACCCAAAATTATGTGTTAAAAACCACTAGAAACATACAGACTGATATAGGAACACAGAAAAAGAATTCCCAACCTAGACTTGGATAGGCATGGGCATATCAGAAAGTTATTAGAAAGTCCTGAAGAACAAACAGAAATTGTTTGCAGAAACAGCAAAAGACACTGAGAGTAATAATAACAGTGACTTTCAAACTTTTCTTTTTATTTTAGAGAGACACAGCATGAGTGGGGGAGGGGGATAGAGGGAGAAGAGAGAAAGGGAGAATCTTGAGCTCAATCCCAAGACTTTGGGATCATGACCTAAGCTGAAATCAGGAGTTGGATGCTCAACCAACTGAGCCACCCAGGTGCCCCTCAAACTTTTCTAAATCTAATAGTAAGAAAAATATTTTATCTGGTGACACAATACTCATATATACATGTATACATAAAAGCATATATAAGCTTTGCAAACAATTCTAAATTTGCATGTATATATAAATTATAAAAAATTTTAACCTATGTTCAGTGCAGTCTGACATTTTTCAAACTACTAAACTGATTTCACAACCCACTAATGAGTAGCAAACCATAGTTTGAATAATATCAAAATGTTTTGTTGTCAATATATTTGAATAACACCAAAATAAAAAATGGCAAGTTTTTCCTTTTGTGCTAAACCTGGTAAATTGGCAGTAGCTATTAAAACTGTGATAAGAAAGACCAAAAATCTGAATTCAGGAACATTATTAAACAGTTTTGGGGTTGATTAGAGAGGTCAGGAATAGAAGAGAGAGAAATAGAGGTACAGATAAATATTCTGGATGAAAATTAAAGTCTATTTTTTCTACAAGTCAGGGTAAATGCAATTTTTTTTCCCGAAAAATTTATTTTTTGTATTCCTCTCAAAGATCACAATATCTGGTTAACAATATATTCTTATTTAAGATTTACAAGTAGAATCCATTTTTAGAACGGCAAATTTAAGTAAATACTGAGTGTAAAATTATCTTTTTTTCTTCTTTCCATCTCTTCCTTTCTTCCCCTTTCCAGGAATAAATTGCTTGCATAAGTCTACTTCATGTTCTTTCTGACCCTTTCAGTTTGGTCCCAACTCTGTCCTATAGGAACTCTCAAAACTTATCCTGAACACTTCTCAAGGAAGCAAGGTCTAGCCTGGATGAAAAGAATGAGTTAGCAATGCAGAGGGAGGAAGAACAGAATAACCAGAGGTAAGAATATGTATAGCTATCTAGATGCAATAACTTGGGTCATTCAGAGAACATGTTCAGTAATATTGTTGCCTAGAGGACCAGAGCACTAGTAGGAAAAAATGAGATTTGATAGATGAGTGTGGACATATCATGAGAGGCCTTATTTTTTCTTGGCTCAAGGCATCTTAACAACTAATTTGGCTCTAAGTATTTGTCAATTTGGGGATGTAAGTGCACATGCAAGGGAAGTCTCTAACGGCTCTTTCAAATTTCATTTGGAATGTGTGCCAACCCCTAAGATGGTTCCAAATGATCCTACCTCCTGGTATTCTCAATCTTGGGTAATCTCCTACCAGGGATGGTACCAAGGTTGGTCTGTGTGAATAATACAACATGGCAAAAGTATGGTATGTCACTTTCAAACATAGGTTATACAAGACATCAAGTCTTCGTCTTAGAAGTTCTTCACCTTTCTTAGATCATTTGCTCTGAAGTCATGTCATTAAATGCTGAGTAGTAGGCCTATGTGGTGAAGAACTGAAGCTTCAGCCATGTGAATAAGCTTGAAGAGGATCTTTCAGCCTGAGTCAAGTCTTTAGAGACTGCAGCCGTGTCTAACACTTTGACTGCACATGAGACATCTGAGTCAGAACCACCCAACTAAGCTGTTCTAGAGTCTTGACCCTTAGAAACTGTAAACTAAGAAATGTTTGGTGTTTTAATTTTTTGAGTTTTGGAGTAATTTGCTGTGCAGCAATAGGAAACATACAGCCTCTCCCCAGTTATGTTGTTCTACTTTCACAGTTCAAAACTGGGCACTTTACCCTTTAAATTATTTTATTGAAAACTCCCTTCAACTGTAAAATGTGAGAAAATATTTGACCTGTAATTTTCTTTTGCATCTTCCCAAGCAAGTTGTCTAAATTCCTCATACATTTTTTTATTGAAGTGATCTCTGAGGAAAAAGGACCAGAAACGAAAGAGGGTATTCATTTCTTGGGACTGGCCAATTCCCAAGCGTTTTCTCTCTGGAAAAAGATAAAATAATAAAACTTTTTTTTGTTAAAGATGCTTATTAAGTCAAAACAGCAGACATTTTATATAACTTAAAATAAGGAAAACTAAAACATATTGATCTTTAAAATGTATTTGGCTTTCTTCTAACTAAGGGACAAATATTAATCTGTTTTCTGACTCACTGTTCAAATTTAAGCATTTGTCAATAGTAACAAGAATATACTAAACTTCATTTCCTAATGTATATAAGCTACAAAATACATGATAAAAATATGTATAAACACATTTACTTAAGGTAATTATAACAAAAGAATATCTTAACCTGATATTAAATGTCACACGTTTTAATATTATATTTTAATTTTAAATACAGCTATTTTAAGGACAAGCATCTTACCACTTAGGCATCTTCGACGATACTTGTGGTACACTTGTTGGGTAAAGCCATTTTCCTTCAAAAGTTCATGAGAAGGGTGCTGGAACTTTGGGAATGAATGAGGAGTACATCCATAACTTCCTACTAGTGGTGCACCTTCTGAAGGTGAGGCATTTGAACTGCTGTTTGAGAAGGGGGAAAAAAAGCCTTCAAACTGAAATATCAAGAACCAAGTGTAAACCAATTTGTACTATTTGTTTGTTGTTGGGTCTGAACAGTGGAAAAGACATTAGTCCCTAAAACTAAACTAAGACATAAAGATAAATATTTGAATCGCTATTTATGTTCAACACAGGTATATGCAGAAGTTGATAAAGAACATGGTTATAAATTTTCAAACTAAAGCAGTAAGTAGAACCACATGACTAAAAGACTCGCTTATTCCTATTCCAGATCCATTATTTACTTTAGTTTCTTGTGGTACTAGAGAAAATCTCAATTTTCATGAGCAATTAGGTAAATGATATAAATTGGATAAGTGGAAATGAGGAATAAAATCTGGCACAAAGGTAATAATTTTATGAATCCAAAGACATACCTGCAATTCTGTACATCAATTCTACTTCTGAAATCTCACCTAAGTCTATTTTTTTTTCCTTTTCATCTGCACTCCATTATTCAAATATAGGTTTTCTTCCTCTTTCACTCGAACTAACTGGTCTCCCTCATCTATCCCATCACCAAATGTTCTTTCCTGTGTTTTGCTTTATTTATTATTTTTCTTTCTTTCTAAGACACTGATCTAAATCAGTGGTTTTCAACGTGTAGACTGAGGATGTTTGAAGAGCTTCCCAAGAACTCTTCAGAAAGTCTGCAACTCAAAACCATTTTCACAATAACACCAAGGTATTATTTGCCCTTTTCACTGTGTTCACATTTGCACTGATAATACTAAAGTAATGGTGCATAAAATTGCTAATGCAAATTGAGGCAGAGGCACCAAACTTTCCATACTAGTGATAGTGATTGCAAATTTTAAAAAGTACCACTTTCAACTTAAGGTGTCTTTGATGAAGCAAAATAAATAAATAAATAAATAAATAAATAAATAAATAAATAAATAACTTTATGAAATCTCAACCCTTATTGTATGGGACGAAATCTTTAGTTTTGCAAAATGAAATAGTTCTGGAAATGTTTCACAACAATATGAACATACTTAACACTACCGAACTATACACTTAAAAAGTTAAAGTGGTAAATATTTTGTTATGTGATTTTTAATCACAATTTTCAAAAATGGGATGGAAGCATAAAGTACTTTTGCAGCATTATCAAAGTAGAGTGGCTATTTTTATGGACTGAATGTCGAATTCCTAGCCCCTAATAAGATGGTAGTAGAAGGTAATTAAGACATGAGGGTAGAGTTGATGAGTGGGATAAGTGCCCTTATAAAAAGAAACATAGGGGGCGCCTGGGTGGCTCAGTCGGTTAAGCATCTGACTTTGGCTCAGGTCATGATCTTGCGGTTCATGGGTTCAAGCCCCGCGTCGAGCTCTGGGCTGATAGCTCGGAGCCTGGAGCCTGCTTTGGATTCTGTGTCTCCCTCTCTCTCTCTCTGCCCCTCCTCCACTAGTGCTCTGTCTCTGTCTCTCTTTCTCTTTCAAAAATAAATATTGAAAAAAGAAAGAAACGTGGGATAGCTGCTTCCTCTCTCTCTGTTTGCCATGTCAGGACACAAGAAGATAGCCATCTACAAAGTAGGCCCTCAGCAGATACCAGACCCATTGGTACCCTGATCCTGGAACTGTGAGAAATAGATGTTTAAGTCCATGGCATGTTTGTTATAGCAGCTCAAACTAAAACAGTTGTCTTAAATCAAAGCACTTGTTTCATAAAGTTGGGAGCCGACCCAGCTGATTTTTCTTGCAACAACATTTTTAATTAGAAAATGACAAATTATGAATATTCAGACTTCATTTTGTGTCAGACGTTTCCTTGAAAATGAACAAAATGTCAAGGAAAACTTTGAGTTCTTATGCAAATATTAGAATTTTGGAAACCTTGTATTTGTCACCGTAAGCCTGATTGTTTCCACTAATACTTAAAAACTTTCCTAATAAAATCAGTGGTGATTTTCTTAGGAGTGTGTGTGAGCATGTCTGTGTGTATGGTAAAATACACATACTATTATTTTAGCCATTCTTAAGCACACTTACTTTTCATCAAAATTAGATATTCACAATGTTACATAACATCACCACTATCTATACCTAAAACTTCTTTATCATCCCCAACAAAAACTCTATTAAACAATAACTAGCCCTTTCCTCCTCCATTTAGCCCCCAATCACCTGTATTCTACTTTCTCTATTTAAACTGGACTATTCTGGGTACTTTATACAAGTGGGATCATACTATCTTTACCCTTCTGAGTCTGCCTTATTTCAATAAGCATGTTTTCAAGGTCCATCGATGTTGTTGTTACATAAATTAAAATTTCATTCTTTTATATGGTTGAATAATATTCCATTGTATGTATATACCATATTGTGTTTATGCAGACATCTGTTAATGGACACTTGAATTGTTTTTATCTTTTGGATATTATGAATAATATTTCTATAAATATGTACATAAAAGGGTTTGTTCAACTCCCTGTTTTCAATTCTTTTGGATATATACCTAACAGTATAACAGCTGGGTCATATGGTAATTGTGTTTTAACATTTTGAGAAAATGCCAAACTGTTTTCCATAGTGGCTGCAGCATTTGATATTTCCACAAGCAATGCACAAGGGTTCCAGTTTCTACACACCCTCACAAACAATTATTTTCAGCTAAAAAAAATTATATATACCTGTATTAGACAGCTCAGGCTGTCATAACAAGATACCACAGACTGGATGGCTTAAACAACAGAAATTTATGTTGGTAGAGGAGGGACAGTAAAATATCCTCCAGACTGAGAAGGCACTTTGAGACCAAAAACAAAGCAAGCCACTCCATACTGCTTACACAGAGTTTTATTCAGGGCAACTTTACTGTCAGGGGGATTGGGTGGACAATCTCACCACTATGCGGCTATTTTCCATGAAGTCCAGACCTTAATCCATAGAATCTATAGAATGGGGGGGATCACTGACGTGAGAACAAAGGGTAATTATCCAAAGTAGCACCATCTGTGTGAAAGAAGGAACTCTACTAGTTATCTAAAGTGGCGCAATCTATACACCAGAGGGATAATCAGAATAAGCTTTCCCTCATTCCAGCTAGGACATACAGTAACCTCCACTATGCCTGGAACGCATAAGCCCAAGGGAGATCATTGCACAGAGAAGAACAAGAAGGAAGGCCAAAAATGGAGACAGTATTGTCAGCACTCCTACAAAGTCTCAGATCAAAGTGCCAGTAGCATTGGTTTCTGATGAGGTCTCTCTTCCAAGCTTACTGAGAGCTACCTTCTCAATTTGTCTTCACGTGGCTTTTCCTCTCTGTATGTGTAGAATGATATGCATATGTCCTCTTCTTATAAGAATACCAGTCCTATTCATTCAGATGGCTAACTGACACATGAAAAAATGCTCAACATCACTCATCATCAGTGAAATACAAATCAAAACCACAACGAAATACCACCTCACACCTTTCAGAATGGCTAACATTAACAACTCAGGCAACAACAGATGTTGGCGAGGATATGGAGGAAAAGGATCTCTTTTGCACTCCTGGTGGGAATGTAAACTGGTGCAGCCACTCTGGTTCCTCAAAAAATTAAAAATAGAACTACCCTACAACCCAGCAATTGCACTACTAGGCATTTATCAAAGGGATACAGGTATGCTATCTCGAAGGGGCACATGCGCCCCAATGTTTATAGCAGCACTATCAACAATTGCCAAAGTATGGAAAGAGCCCAAATGTCTATCGATGGATGAACAGATAAAGAAGATGTGAGATATATATATATATATATATATATATATATACACACACAGATATATATATATACACATACACATATATATATATATATACACACATACATGCAATGGAGTATTACTTGGCAATCAAAAAGAAGGAAATCTTGCCATTTGCAACCACATGGATGGAATTAGAGGGTATTATGCTACGCAAAATTAGTCAGTCAGAGAAAGACAAACATCATAAGACTTCACTCATATGAGGACTTTAAGATACAAAAAAGATGAACATAAGGGAAGGGAAGCAAAAATAATATAAAAACAGGGAGGGGGACAAAAGATACGAAACTCTTAAATATGGAGAACAAACAGGGTTACTGGAGAGGTTCTGCAGAGGGGGGGATGGGCTAAATGGGTAAGGGGCATTAAGAAATCTACTCCTGATATCATTGTTTCACTATATTATAACTAAGTTGAAAGTAAATTTAAAATAATAAATTAAATTAAAAAATAAAAAATAAATAAAATAAAATAAAAGCTGAATAGGAAAAAAATACATAAATCGTTAAAAAATGTTAAAAAATACCAGTCCTATTAAATTGGGGCCCCATCTTTGTGACTTCATTTAACTTTAATGGTCTCCTTAAAGGCTGCAATATCTCTAAATATAGTCACACTGGGGGTTAGGACTTCATACAATTTTTTTTTTCTAAAATTTTTTAGTGTTTATGCTATTTTTGAGAGAGAGAGAGAGACAGACAGAGTACAAGCAGGGGAGGGACAGAGAGAGAGGTAGACACAGGATCCAAAGCAGGCTCCTGGCTCTGAGCTGTCAGCACAGAGCCCAACGCAGGGCCTGAACCCAGGAACCGTGAGATCATGACCTGAGCCAAAGTTGGCACCCAACATACTGAGCCACCAACGTGCTCTGAGACTTTATATAATTTTAAGTAGATACCACAGTACCATCCTAATGGGTATGAAGAGGTATCTCATTGTGGTTTTTGATTTGCAATCTCTAACGACTAATGATGTTGAACATCTCATGGGCTTACTGGCCAATTTGTATATCTTCTTTGAAGAAATGTCTATTCAAATCCTTTGCCCATTTTTGAATTGGGTTTTTTTTAGTTATCAAGTTTTTAGAGTTCTTTATATATTCTAAATATTAATCCCTAATCAGATATCTGATTTGCAAATATTTTCTCCTATTGAGTAGGCTATCATTTGACTCTGGTAGTAACTTTTGATACATAAAAGTTATTAATTATGATGAAGTATGGTAATTTTTTTCTTTTCTCACCTCTGCTTTTGGTGTCATATTCAAGAAACCACTGTCAAATCGAGGGCATGAAAATTTTTCCTTATGCTTTCTTCTAAAAATTTTACAGTTTTACCTCTTACGTTTAGGTCTTTAACACACTTTGAGTTAATTTTTTTGTATGCAGTATAAGGTCTGGATCATCCTTTTACATGTTGGATATTCAGTTTTCCTAGTACCATTTGTTAAAAAGATGGTCCTTTTCTCTACTGAACATTCCTAGCACCCTTGCTGAAAATAAGCTGACTGTATACATGAAGGTTTATTTCTAGGTTCTCTACTGATTCCATCGGTCCATTTGCCTGTCCTTAGGCCAGGAAGCTTTACAGTTACAGGAAGCTTTCAAAGTTATGAGGTGTTAGTCTTCGAATTTTATTCTTCCATTTTCAAATTGTTTTAGCTTTTCAGGACTCCTTGCAATTTCATGTGAATTTGAGAATAAGGTTTTCCATTTCTGTGGAAAAGGCTGTCAGACACATAGACCAATGCAATAGAATAGAAAATGATATTCTTCAACAAAACAGGAAAGAATATCCAATGGAAAAAAGACAGACTCTTCAACAAATGGTGTTAGGAGAACTGAACAGCTACATGCAGAAGAATTAAACTGGATCACTTTCTTACACTATACATAAAAATACATTCAAAATGGATGAAAGATCTCAATGTGAGACAGAAAACCATCAAATTCCTAGAGGAGAAGAAAGGCAGTAACTTCTTTGACATTGGCCATAGAAACCTCTTACTAGATACATCTCCTGAGGCAAGGGATATGAAATTAAAAAGATACTATTGGGACTTCATTAGGATAAAAAGCTTCTATACTGTGAAGGAAACAATCAATAAAAAAAGGCAACCTTTGGGATGGGAGAAGATATTTGCAAATGACATATCTGATAAAGGGTTAGTATCAAAAATATATAAAGAACTTACCAAACTCAACACCCAAAAAATAAATAATCCAGTTAAAAAATGGGCAACTCCTGAAATCAATCAATAAACTCCTACAATCAATCCACCAATCAAGCAATCAATAAAAATGGGCAGAAGCCATGAATAGACACTTTTCCAAAGAAGACATACAGATGGCTAACAGATATATCACTCATCATCAGGGAAGTACAAATCAAAACTACAAGGAGGTATCATCTCACATCTGTCAGAATGGCTAAAATTAACAACACAGGAAACAACAGATGTTGGGAGAGGTTGTGGGGAAAGGGGAACTCTCTTACACTATTGGTGGGAATGCAAACTGGTACAGCCACTCTAGAAAACAGTATGGAGGTCCCTCAGAAAGTTAAGAATAGAATTACCCTATGATACAGCAATTGCACTACTAGGTATTTACCCAAAGGATACAAAAATGCTGATTCAAAGTGATACATGCACCCTGATGTTTACAGCAGCATTATCAACAAGAGCCAAATTATAGATAGAGACCAAATGTCCATCAACTGATAAATGGGTAAAGAAAATGTGGTGTGTGTGTGTGTGTATATATATATATATATATATACATATATGTATATATATATGATGCAGTATTATTCAGCCATAAAGAAGAAGGTCCTTAACTTACAAGGGTAGACACACAAGGTTAGCAGCAGACCTGTCCACTGAAACTTGGCATGCCAGAAGGGAGTGGCAGGATATATTCATTGTGCTGAATGGGAAAAATATGCAGCCAAGAATTCTTTATCTAGCAAGGCTGTCATTCAGAATAGATGGACAGATAAAGAGTTTCCCAGACAAACAAAAACTAAAGGAGTTTGTGACTACTAGACCAGCCCTGCAAGAAATTTTACGGGAGACTATTTGAATGGAGAGGAAAAAAAAAATACCAAAGCAACAAAGACTAGAAAGGACCAGAGAACATCACTAGAAGCACCAATTCTATAAGTAACACAATGGCAATAAATTCATATCTTTCAATAATTACTGAGTGTAAATGGACTAAATGCTCCAATCAAAAGACATAGGGTATTAGAATGGATACAAAAAATAAGACCCAGCTATATGTTGCCTACAAAAGACTTATTTTAGTCATTAAGACACCTACAGATTTAAAGTCAGGGAATGGAGAACCACTGGTTATGCTAATGGATGTTAAAAGAAGGCCAGAGTAGCCATACTTAGATCAGAAAAAACTAGATTTTAAAACAAAGACAGTAACAAGAGATGAAGAAGGACATTATATTATATTTAAGGGATCTATCCATCAAGAAAATCTAACAATTGTAAAAATGTATGCTCCCACTTGGAGACATCCAAATATATAAATCAATTAATAGAAAACATAACGAAACTGAATGATAATAATACCATTAATAGTAAGGGACTTTAACACCCCACTTACAACAATGGACATATCATCTAGGCAGAAAATCAACAAGGAAAAAATGGCTTTGAATGACACACTGGACCACATGGACTAAACAGATATATTCAGAACACTTCATCCTAAAGCAGCAGAATACACATTCTTCTTGAATGCACATGGGACATCCTCCAGAACAGATCACATACTGGGTCACAAATCGGCTCTCAACAGGTAGAAAAAGATCAAGATCATACCATAGATATTTTCAGATCACAACATTATGAAACTTGAAATCACAAGAAAAATTTGGAAAGTCCTCAAATACATGGAGGTTAAAGAACATCTTACTAAAGAATGAATGGGGTAAACCAGGAAATTAAGGAAGAAATTAAAAATACACGAAGCAAATGAAAATGAAAACATGACAGTCCAAACTCTTTGGGATGCAGCAAAGACAGTCCTAAGAGGAAAGTATATTGTAATTCAGGCCTATTTCAAGAAGCAAGAAAAATCTCAAATACACAATCTAACCTTACACCTAAAGGAGCTAAAAAAGGAACAGCAAATAAAGCCTAAAGTCAGCAGAAGGGAAATAAAAAAAATACATAACAGATAAATAAAACTAAGAGCTGGTTCTTTGAAAGAATAAACAAAATTGATGAACCTCTAGCCAGATTTACCAAAAAGAAAAGAGAAAGGAACCAAACAGATAAAATCACAAATGAAAAAGGGGAGATCAGAACCAACACCACAGAAATGTAAACAATTATGAGAATATTATGAAAAACTATATGCCAACAAACTGGGCAATCTGGAGGAAATGGACAAGTTTCTAGAAACATACAAACTACAAAAACTGAAACAGGAAGAATAGAAAATTTGAACAGACCCATAATCAACAAAGAAATTGAATTAGTAATAAAAAACCTCCTAACAAACAAAAGCCAGGGCCAGATGGCTTTCCAAGGAAATTCTCACCAGATATTTAAAGAACAGTTAATATCTCTTCTTCTCAAACTGTTACAAAAAATAGAAATGGAAGGAAAGCTTCTGAACTCATTCTATGAAGCCAGCATTTCCTTGATTCCAAAACCAAAGACCTCACTAAAAAGGAGAAATACAGACCAATATCCCTGATGAACATGCATGAAAAAATTCTCAACAAGATAGGAGCAAATCAAATTCAACAGTACATTAAAAGAATTATTCACCATGATCAGTGGGATTTATTCCTGGGCTGCAAGTGCAGTTCAATATTCACAAATCAATCAACATGATACATCACATTAATAAAAGAAAGGATAAGAACCATATGATCCTCTCAATAAATGCAGAAAAAGCATTTGACAAAGGATAGCATCTATTCTTGATAAAAACCCTCAACAAAGTAGGGATAGAGGGAACATACCACAACATCATAAAGGCCATTATGAAAGACCCACAGCTAATATCCTCCTCAATGGGAAAAAACTGAAAACTCTTCCTCTATAGTCAGAAACAAGACAGGGATGTCCACTCTCACCATTGTTATTTAACATAGTACTGGAAGTCTTAGCCTCAGCAATCAGACAAGAAAAAGAAATAAAGCCTCCAAATGGCAAAGAAGAAGTCAAACTTTCACTATTTGCAGATGACATGACACTCTATGTAGAAAACCTGAAAGACTCCAAAAAATTGCTGGAACTAATACACGAATTCAGTAAAGTCACAGGATACAAAATCAATGTGCAGAAATCTGTTGCATTTCTATACACCAATAATGAAGCAACAAGAACCTAGAATTCAATCAAAATTTATGAGACAGACACAACAAGAAAATCAAACAGAATGAGACTTACAGATGACTGCTGGCATGATCACACAATGAACTTTAAAATAACTATGATTAGGGACACCTGGGTAGCTCAGTCAGTTAAGCATCAACTTAGACACAGGTCATGACTTCATGGTTGGTGAGTTTGAGCCCCACTTTGGGTTCTGGGCTGTCAGTGCTAAGCCCACTTCAGATCCTTTGTCTTCCTCTCTGCCCCTCCCCCCACTCATGCACGCTCTCTCTCTCTCACTCAAAAATAAACACTTAAAAAAATAATAACTATGATTAGATTAATATGTTGAAGGATTTCATGGAAAAGGAAAACATGCATGATAGAATTTCAGCAAGAAAACTATTATTAAGATATCAAATGGTAACGTAAAATATACGAAGCACAATATCAGAAACAGAATTCCCATAATGAGTTTATCCAGAGACTGGACACAGCTGAAGAAAGGATTAGTAAACTTGAACACAGGTCAATCAAAATTATCCAACACGAATTATAAAGAGAAAAAGAGTAGAATAAAAGATCAGATCAACTAAGAGCTGTGAGACACTAGTAAATGGTCTAATGTACATGTAATTGGAATCCCAGAAGGGGAACAAACAACAAGAACACAAGGCAAAAAATATTTGAAGAGCTAAGAGTTGAAAATTTTCCTAACCAAACAAAAGACAACAAACAATAAATCCACTATTTCAGAGAACCACAAGGAGGATAAATACTTTGTATTTCACACACATTTATATACATATATCCATATCCATACCTAGATCCATCAAAGAATTTTATACTCAATAAGAGTATCTTTCAAAATAGAAAAAAAAACTTTTCCTAATAATCAAAAGCTGACAGAATTCATTGCTCATAGACCTGTACAACAAGAAATGTTTAAGAAATGAAGAGAATTACAAAGGGTAAAAATGCGAACAAATATTTCAAAAATTTATCATGTTACTTGTTTAAAAGATACTGCCTAAAGAAAAGCAATAACAAGGCATAACAAAGGATGAGAGGAAATGGAACTTTATGGTACTGAGATTCTTATGCTATACATGTAGTGGTATGATATTATTTGAAAGTAGACTAGGTTAAAATGTATATTATGAACTACAGATGACCAGTAAAAAATAAGAGATATAAGTAAAAAGCTAATGGTAGAGATAAAATAGAATTATTGTTAAAACTCAACTGATCCAAAAAATAGAAGGAAAAAGAACAGATGAGACAAATAGAATATAAGATGGTAGATTTAAATCTAACCACATCCATAATTACATTAATGTAGATGATCTAAAGATATGAATGCTCATAGCAGGTGAGGCTACAGTGTAGGAGGCAGGGAGTGCAGGAAGTATAAGGGAACTCTCAGTATCTTCTAGTCAATTTTTGCTGTGAACCTAAAACTACTCTAAAAAATAGGTCAGTTGAAAAAAATTCACACTCATTATTGTAAATATTTGTCTGTCAATCCCTGAATTAAGCTCCAGAAAGGTAGGGACTGTATTTATCTTGTTCCCTGCTGTATACTCAGTGCCTAGAAAAATGCCCAACACATTGTTAAGTCCCTGCTTTCCTGATACATTTTATTTGTGGGAGAAGGTCGAGTGGTGCCTGGGAATGAATAAATCAATATATAGATGAATTATTAATAACAAAAGATATAATATAATAAAAATGGACTGTAAGAAACACATTCCTAACTAAATCTTCCATTAAATGTTCTAACTAAACTAAATGTTATTGATTAAACATCTTTCAACATTATCTGTTGATCTCTAAATATACTGCTCCAATAAAAAAAATACCCTGGGAAAAAAAACCCCTCAAAATTGCTGAAAACACAAAAATAACCCTAAGTACATGATAGGAGTGCAAAAAACACATATACATTTTATCTTTTAAGGACAATATATCTAATGAGAACAAAATGTAGAAGTACCAACTAAATATCACTGGAAAGACAAAGGTGGATATTTTCAGATTATGAGAAAGGTATTTTCAGATTTTCTTTGAATGAAACTATTTAATCCTTTCTTTCTAGTAACCAGTCAAAACAAGTTTTCCTAAAGCTAAGTTTTCATTTAGCAATTCATTCAGATAATTATTCTGAAAACATCTATTTAAACACAAAATGGGTGTACAAGAAACACAAAGCACTTAGCAGTAAATCACCTCTGCATCCACTCTACAGGACAAAACATGCCTTATTATGTTGTACAACTGGCACTATAAAAGGTTTACTCTGTTATCTCTTTTGAAGTAAATAATAGTCTTTTTAAAAAATTAAAGCTAAAAGAAAAACCACTTACTACTAACAATCAGCTAATCTATTTCCTTCAAAAAGGAAAAATTTCAAAATAATAGTGTGTTTTATTTCCATATTCTTAATATAGTTTGAGTAGATAGGTTAGCATATTAATTCACTAAGAACCTACTATGCCACTGAGAATCTGGAATCTTTCATAAACCTAAATATTTGTTTATCTAGGAGTATACATTTATGGAAACCAGTTTAAATGGAAAAAAAGTAACTGTCCTACTCAATTTTTCCTTACCGTACTTACTGGAAAATTATCCCACTTAATTCCCCCTCCTTTGGCTTCTTTTTAAAAACTATTTTCATTGTTCTCTAATTTGCTAACATATTAACTTTTATATATTCCAAAGATCTAATTAGTAACTGTTTTCATAAACTTAAAATAAAAAACAAAGCAATGTTTGACAAATATAGTACCTGACAGAGGATGTTCTTGGTCCATGATCTCTGGAATCCATTACCCAACCAACATGACACTCTAGAGGGGGATTTGTACTATGCCTTGTTTTTCTCTTTCTTGGACTCTAAAGAAAAAGAAGTCAAACATTGCAATGATTTGAGTAGTGTGAACTTCACAAGTAAATTAAAACCCTCTGAGTATAAACTAGCTCAAACATTTGCATACTGTGGATGACACATTATGAAATCACATGAAGTCACAAAACTCAAACATCTCACATACAAGTTACAAAACTTAAAAGGTCTTTTGCCTGGTTTCAACACAAGGATTAAAGGAAATACAACTTAGTATGATTTTTCATTATACCTTCTGATCAACTTTAATTACACCACCAAATTGGAAAGAAGTTATTCCTTAACCTGAGAAAACATCAATCACTATGGTGAAATATCATTTTTAAATGAATTTTTACAATCTAAATCATATATTTTAAAAAATGTGATAGAAACTAAAACATCTCATTTTGTAATGTTAAAGGATACAAAATGCAGGCTTTATATTCCTGGTTGTTTTGTGTACCTTTACATCAATAGCTTTTGGTTCTTTAACAACAGGATAAAATCTTGGTGTTTTGTTTGGATCTTGTAACCTGGGTGTTCGAGGTGTTTTAGGTGACCTTGCAGGATAAACTCTAGGAGATTCTGGAACTGCTGTGGGCAATGAAAGGGCCATTGTTGTTGAAGATATTTCTGAAACATCAAACAGCTTCTGAGCTAATTCATCACTCAAATCTGCAAAATAAAAATCTTGTTAAAAGTTACTTAGATGATAAGAAAATATTTTACTTGAGAGCAAGGGTAATTCTGAAATTTTCTACTCTCAAAAGATTTTTTCCTCAGAAACGTTTCAAATATATAAGAATAAAAAATAAACACTTGTCTGTACATCACCTAGCCTTACCAAGTTTTAATTTTGCTATATCTGTTTGACTTTTTTAAAAAGAAAAGTAAGCAGAAGCCCACTGTATAACCTTCCCCAATCCCATTTTGCTTTTCCTCATCAGAGACAACCAGGCTCTCGAATTTGGTACTTTTATCTATAATTGTATACATATATGTAATAGCATTATTTGCATAATTAGCTTTACATAAGTGACATCATACTGTATGTATCATTTTGCAAGTTTTTGCAGTCATATCTTGTTTGACACTTGATTATTGAAGTTCTACTCATATAGCTTTGGTTTATTCATTTTCACTGCAGAATATTATGCTGTTATACAAATATAACAAAACTTATACATTCTCCTGAAGATGCACATTTATGTTGTTTCCAGATTTTTGGTATAATCAACGATGCTACAGTGAACATTGTTAAATATTTCTCTCTGTATAGGTGTGAGCATGTCTCTAGGGTTTATATGTGAAAGAGAAATGTTGACTAAAATGGCACATGCATCTTTATTTTGAGAGAGAGAGAGAGATGGAGGGAGGGAGGGAGGAAGAGAGAGAGAAAGAGAGAGAGAGAAAGGGAGGGAAGGACAGAGAAAGAGAGAGGGACAGACAGAATCCCAAGCAGGCTCCATGCCATCAGCATGGAGCCCAAGGTGGGGCTCAATCTCATGAACTGTGAGATCATGACCTGAGCCAAAATCAAGAGTAGGAGGCTTAGGGGCACTTGTACCCCAATGTTTATAGCAGCACTTTCAACAATAGCCAAATTGTGGAAAGAGCCTAAATGTCCATCAACTGATGAATTGATAAATTGCGGTTTATATACTCAATGGAATACTACTTGGTAATGAGAAAGAATGAAATATGGCCTTTTGTAGCAATGTGGATGGAACTGGAGAGTGTTATGCTAAGTGAAATAAGTCATACAGAGAAAGACAGATACCATATGTTTTCACTCTTATGTGGATCCTGGGAAACTTAACAGAAGACCATGGGGGAGGGGAAGGGAAAAAAAAGGGAGGGAGCCAAACCATAAGAAACTTAAAAACTGAGAATAAACTGAGGGGTGATTGGGGGTGGAGGAAGGGGAAAGTGGGTGATGGGCACCTGTTGGGATGAGCACTGGGTGTTGTACGGAAACCAATTTGACAATAAATTTCATATTAAGAAAAAAAAAAGACTAGGAGGCTTAACTGACTAAGCCACCCAGGCATCCTGGCACATGCATCTTCTGATTTACTAAGTACTGATTGCCAAAGTGCTTTCTATAATGGTTTCACCAATTTATACTCCCACCAGTAGCATGAAAAAGTCTCAGAAATTTAATATACTCGTCAAGACTGGTTTCGTTTAGACGTTTAAATATTTTTCCATCTCATGATATTTGAATGGTATTTGTATTTGGGGTTTTGTGTGTGTGTGTGTGTGTGTGTGTGTGTGTGTGTGTGTGTGTTTAATTTCAAGTTTTTATTTAAAATCTAGTTAGTTAACATATATGGTAATATTGGTTACAGATGTAGAATTTAGTGATTCACTTCCATATAACATCCAGTGCTCATCACAAGTTGTACTCCTTAATATTCCATCATGCATTTAGCCCATCCCCCACCCACCTCCTTCCATCAACCCTTAGTTTGTTCTCTATAGTTAAGAGTTTCTTATGGTTTGCTTCCCTATTTTTCCCCTCTTCCTCTATGTTTATTACTGGTGAGGTTGAGCATATTTTCATATATATAGTCATCATTCACATTTCCCCTATCATGAGTTTACCACCATATCCTCAGACCATATTTCTATTGGGTTGTTTTACTTACTAATTAGTTTGTGGAAATATTATGGTAAGATACTAATAGTAAGCAAGTAGAATGTAGACTCTGTTTCTGTATGGTTTTTCTTCAGACTTACCAACTTCTTTTGATTCATACAATGGATTTTTGTGTATCATTCAACAAATATTACCAAGTACCTGCTATATGCCAAGCACTATTCTAGAAACAAGGTTGTAAACTCAAAAGTGAACTTAACCACTCTATTACCTAATTTCCCCATTTCTTCTCCCAATCTGTTATCAGAATGATATAATGATATAATAATGATATTCGGCGGGGGGGGGGGGGGTTGCAAATTAGGTCATTTCATGTCTCTACTTAAAATACTCAGTGTTTCCCTTTTGCCTCTGGGAGAAGTCTAGTCTCTTTATCATGGCATATGAGACTTGACTGATTTTGACTTATCTATTGTCTTTCTCCACTTCAATTTTAGTGCCCCAGATAGGAACCTACTTGTTTCTATTTTCTTGCTTCTTACCTTTTCATATGCTTTTTCCTCTGTCTGAAAGTCCCTTTCCCTTATCTTTTTACACCAAATTTAATGCATATCCTTCCTTTAATACCCAGCACAGATGTTACTTTCCCTAGTAATCTAAAGCACTTCTTGAATTTCTGCCAATAAAAATAATTCTCTCTTTTTTTTTTTTGGTGCCACCTTTACATTTCATCCATTTATTGTTCGATTTATTAAATTAAAATTTATTTTCTTATATATTATCTGATCAGATGCTAAGAACAAGTCCCAGTGCATTCCTAAAAGCAAGGTCCATAATCTAATATTTGTATACCAGTGCCTAAAACAGTGCTAGGAAAAAAATATATACCCAGCAAATGACCAATAAATTTAACTGAATTGTGTTAATACAGATTTTCCTTAGACCAAAAAGATAATGCAATCTCAAGGATAAAACTATGATTATACACTGAAAAATATGTTAAATCCAGCACTTCTGTAAAAGAAATATTTTAAAAAGATCTAGGAACATTAACAGTAAGCTTCCTAGCATCCAGATTATGGTCTCCAAATTCCATTTCCATTTCTCACTGATCTGGTCCTCTTCAAGGAATAGAGTCTGTAGCATAAAGTATAATATAAGCCTGGGAAATCTTGAGTCAGAAAGCAATGAAATTAAAAAAGAAAAAAAACTAGAATAGGTCATAAGGACACAGTAGCAAATTTCAGTGGCCCCACCAGTCAAAAATGAAGTACTTTGACCACTAAAAACAATGATTGAAACTGACTAAACATTTCAAATAAATAAGCTCTACAAGTTCAAAATGGTGCCTTAACATTTAATCACGTTTGCAGGTTGCTAGGGCACCAAACTCATTATTCTAAAAACTAACCAAATGCAAAGAAAGAAACAAGCATTTATCCTTTCTTTCCTGGAAAAATTGAGTTTCAAAGTATTCAAAGAGTTGATAAAAGAATATTCTTCTTTATAGAATTCTAGGTATGGAACACAGGAATGAGAGAACTAGATGACTATTTGTAACTCTAATGAAATAGAGGATGTAGGGAATATTCATCAATGACTCTTAAAACCATTTTGTAAAATGTTGAAGGGAGATTCAGCACCAAAGACATGATCCCTGAAAGGAAGAACTGATAAGCTAGACATCACTGAAATGAAAAAAACATCTGCCCTCCAAATGACACTGTCAAGATAATGAGAAGACAAGTCACAGATCAGAAGAAAATATTTGCAAAAGACACATCTGATAAAGGACCGTTATCCAAAGTATATAAAGAACTCCTAAAACTCAAAAATAAGAAAACAAACAAACCAATTAAAAAATATGAACGGATACATTAATGAAGATATATACGGCAAATAAGCACAGGTAAAGATATTACACATCATGTCATCAGGGAAATGTAAATAGAAATCAAATACCATGACAACCCATGAGAATGGCCAAAGTCCAGAACACTGGCAACACCAAATGCTAGCAAGGATATGGAGCAACAGGATCTCTCATTCATTGGTGGTGGGAATACAAAATGATACAGACACTCTGGAAGACAGTTTGGCAGCTTCATACAAAAGTAAACATATTCTTCCCATATGATCTAGCAATCACTCTCCTTGGTATATACTCAAAGGAACTGAAAATTTATGTCCACACGAAAACTTGCACATGGATGTTTATTGTAGCTTTACTCATAATTGCCAAAACTTGAAACCAATGAAGATGTCCTTCAGTAGATGAAGGAATAAACTATGGTATATCCAGATAATGGAATATTATGCAGTGCTAAAAACATATGAGCTATCAAGTCAAGAAAAGACATGGAGGAAATTTAAATGCATATTATTAAGTGAGAGAAGCCAATGTGAAAAGCCTATATCCTATAGGATTCCAACTATTCAAAATTCGAAACAGGAAAACTATGGAGACAGTTGAAAGATCAATGGTCACCAGAGGTTGGAGATACGGTGGGGGAAGCGTGAATAAGTAAAACACAGAGGATTTTTACTCTGTAGGATACTATAGTGATGGATACATGTCATTATACGTGTGTTAAAACCCACAGAACGTACAACCCACAACACCAAGAGTGAAACCTAATGTAACGGGTAATTACGATGTGTTGGTGTAGGTACAATTGTAACAAAGCTACCACTCTGATGTGGTATGCTGCTGTGAGGAAGCAGCATCCTTCCCCAGACTGGCAATGGTTATGTAAGCTGGGGACAGGGAGTAAATGAGAAATCTCTGTATCTTACTCTTAATTTTACTGTGACCCTAAAAGTGTTCTAAAAAAAAGTCTTTAGAAAAAAATGTTCAAGAGAAACTTTATGATGAATGGACAAGGCCAATAACATCTAAACCCAATAATCAATCACAGCAGCAGTAAAAGACAGCATAAAAGACAATATGATGTAATTGGAAGTAAATGGCTCCTCTAAGAAACAGTCTTGTCACCACAGAAATAAAAATGCGAATATACTAAATCTTCTACATCTAAATACTAGTTCATAAGGAATAGAAACAATAAGGAATGTACTGACTGATACCAAGACATAATCAGGTAAATCTGGATTATAAGAAATCTTATGACAAATTAACCAGTTTCTTCAACAAGTCTTTGGTATGGAAAAACAAGAGAAGAGGAATGCTTATAGATTAAGAGAAACTTGGGGCGCCTGGGTGGCTCAGTCGGTTAAGCCTCCGACTTTGGCTCAGGTCATAATCTCGCAGTCTGTGAGTTCGAGCCCTGCATCAGGCTCTGTGCTGACAGCTCAGAGCCTGGAGCCTGCTTTGGATTCTGTGTCTCCCCCTCTCTCTGCCCCTCCCCTGCTCATGCTCTGTCTCTGTCAATAATAAATAAACTTAAAAAAAAAAAAAGATTAAGAGTAACTTAATTGTCCTATCGCTCAAATGCAATTATGTACTTTTTTTGGTCCTGATTCAAACAACCAGTTTGAAAAAGATATATATCAGATATCAGGGAAAACCAAACACAAACTGTGTAGCAGATGATATTAAAGAATTACTGCCAGTTTATGTGAAATAACGGTATCATGAAAATTTATATATATACATATATATATGTTTGTGATGTAGAATAGCGTATTTACAGAAGATATTAATTTGAATGAAATGAGATTCAACATGAAATGCCAGAAACAGATGGGGAACATACAGATGAGAAAAGGAATGTCAAACTATTAACAATTGTTGAAATTAGGCAGGATAATTACACAGGGATTCATTAAACAGCTCTATTTTTTATTTTATCTGAACATTTCCATATTAAAAATTAAGTTTCATTTCAGTTTTATGTTTATTTTATTCCAAATTTAATTACATGTAAATTTTACCCACCAATAAGAGTAGATATATCAATTTTGTGAAGACAAAGACGAATATTTTGTTATCTCAAAAGAACCATTTTATAAAATTTTTATAGCAGATACCAATTTATAATATTTTGAGATAAAATTATCAAAATATGGTTAAGATAACTACAAGTACATAAAATATTTATAGTGGATATAAAAATTTTATTACTAGAAATATAATTACAGAATAAGAATATATTAAAGTTGGCTTTTTATCAACTACAAGCCTAGGATGCTATATGAATATCATCTGGATATTTAACTTCTTAATCAAAATAATGGGACATCCTTGTACAAGAATGTTCAAAGTAGCATTTTTCATCACAGCAATATCTGGAAAAAATAAAAACATCAACTGTCGAATGGATAAGCAAAATGTAGTAAGTCCATACTATAAAATACGACTTAACAATAAAAAGAAACAAAGTACCAATATAAGCAACAACATGGGTTAACCTCAAATATATTGTATTAGTTGAAAAAGCCAGACACATGACTATATCATATAGTTCAATTTATATGAAATTTCTAGGAAGTACAAAAACATACAGATAAAAAGCAGATCACTGGTTACCTCAGACTGAAGTTGAGTGTTGAAACTGACTGCAAATGATCATGAGGGAACTTTCTAGTGTGATGGAACTGTTCTAAAACTGAATTGTGGTGCTACTGTGTAACTATACAAAGTCATCTGAACTCATGAAATAATACACAAATGGGTTAATTTTATGCTATACAAAAGACAAGGCTATCTGCTCTTCAGGGAACCCCAACTGTGACTGTCCGTCACACAATTTCTGCTAGAAGTTTATCAAAGAAGACCGAAAACACAAAAGAGTAGGCTGAAGTCCTCTTCAGGGAGGAGGACTTCAGGGAGGACTAGGGAGAGAGGGCACAGGTGAGTAAGGAGCAGAGAGGGAGAGAGAATCCCACAAGGGGCAGAGAGAGAAAAGAGAGGAGGGGTGAGGGAGAGAGAGAGAGAGAGAGAGAAGCAGGGCTCATCCGAAGTGGGGCTCATGTTCACCCAAAGTGGGGCTTGTGCTCACAGGATGTGGGATTTGAACTCATGAATTGTGAGGTCATGACCTGAGACAATGTGAGATATTTAACTGACTGAGCCACCCAGGCGCCCAAGAAAGTATTTCTGACAGAAGGAAATGACCTAAGAAGGAAACCTGGAACATCACAGAAGAAGAGCAAAGAGAACGGTAAGAATCTTGATACACATATTCTTTCAAATTCTATAAAACATACTTGATAGTTAAAAGTAAAAAATATATAACTTTGATGCGGTTTTCAATGAGTGAAGATAATAATATGACTATAGCACAAAGAAACCCATTGAAAACAATGTGGATGGAACTAGAGGGTATTATGCTAAGTGAAATTAGAGAAAGACAAATATCATATGACTTCACTCATATGTGGAATTTAAAATGAAAAACAGATGAACATAAGGGAAGGGAAGCAAAACTAATATAAAAACAGGGAGGGGGACAAAACATAAGAGACTCTCAAATACAGAGAACTGAGGGTTGTTGGAGGGGTTTTGAGTGGGGGGATGGGCTAAATGGGCAAGGGGCATTAAGGAGGACACTTGTTGGAATGAACACTGGGTGTTATAGGGGATGAATCACTGGAATCTACTCCTGAAATCATTATTGCTGCTAACTAACCTGGATGTAAATTAAAAAAAAAATGCTAGTCAGTATATCTTGAAGTTTAAAAGAAATAATTTATGTCAACCAAAAAACATGGTGGGTAGGGCAGTAATGTTAATTGAAAATGTTTTCTAAAGCACTGGAATCAGCAAACAACAGAATTATAGTCAAAGAGTTTAGAAAAATGTCTAGATCATATATCAACTGATCCAATCCAGTAAGGAAACCATCTATAGTTCTGGATTTTAGATAGATGAATTAGAAAGCCATAATGCTTTCCTCCAAAATGTGTCTTGGTGTTAAGGGTGGAACAGGTGATGGGGATTAAACAGTACACTTATCATGATGAGAATTGAGGAATGCATAGAATTGCTGAATCACTATATTGTACAATTGAAACTAATAGAACACTGTATGTTAACATACCAGAAGTAAAATTTAAACTTAAAAAAAAAGGTGGGGGGGGGGGTGAATTCCTCTTTCCCCCTCTTTTTCTTCTATTCAGGCCCTCAATGGATTGGATAATGCTTACTCACATTGGAGAAGGCAATTTACTTTACTAAGCCAATTCAAATACTAATCTCATCCAGAAATAGCACCTCACTGATAAACCCAGAAATATTTAACCAAATATTTGGGCATCCTCTGATCCAACTGACACATAAAATAACATCACAAAGGATAATACACAAAAATCAATCATATTTCTATATAATAGCAATAAACAATTGGAATGTTAAGATTGTAAAGCACCATTTACAATAGGACCAAACCATAAAATACTTAAGGATATGGCTAACAAAATATGCACGAAATACACCCAAAACCACAAAACAGTGAAGAACAAAAAATACTTAAGTGGAGAAGCATACCATATTCATGGATTAGAAGATTCAATATTGTTAAAACATTAGCTCTTCTCAGACTAATCTGTAGATTCAATGTGGTTCCAATCAAAATACCAGCAGCAATTTTTTACAGAAACCAGTAAGCTATCTCCATAATTTATATGAAAAGCAAAGAAACTAGACTACCCAAAACAATTTCTTAAAAAGTTGTAAGACATATACTGATTTTAAGAGTACAGTTATCAAGTTGTGCTGGTGGCAAAGATATAAGCGTAGAGATAAGATGAACAGAAGACAGACTCCCAAATTAGATCTATATACATATAGTTAATTAGCTTTTGACAAAAATGAAAAGGCAATTCAATAGAGAAAGAATAGATTTTCCAACAAATGGTGCTGAAATTGTTTGGTATCCATATCCATACTTACATCATACGCCAAAAAGAAAAAAAAATCAAAAGTCAAAATTGAATAGACATCTGAATTATATAAAAACTAAAAATATAAAGCTTCAAACATAAAAATCTTGTGACTTTAGACAAATTTAGACAAAGATTTCTTACACAGACACCAAAAGCACATTCATATAATTAAAAAAAATGAAAAACTGCGCATCATTAAAAATAAGAACAAGTGCTTTTCAAAAGGCACTCCTAAAAAAATGAAAAGATAAGCCCCAAATTGGGAGATGTGTGCAAATTACATATGTACTTGTAAAAAGGGACTTGGATCCACACTAGAGAATTCCCAAAGCTCTATAAGAAAACAACTGAATGTACAGTCCAATAAAAAATTAAAAACATAAATTAAAAAATAAAAAAGCAACTCAAGGAACATCAAAAAATTTGAGTACATACTTCACATATATACTGATGGCAAATTAGTACATGAAAAGATGCTCAACACTGTTAGTCACAATGAGATACTACTACATATCTATAGGAATGACAAATTAAAACAACAACAACAACAACAACAACAACAACAAATTAACAATACCAAGTGCAAATGAGGATGTGGAGCAACTGGAACCATCATGGATTGTTGGTAGGAGTACAAAATGACACAGCCATTTTGGAAAACAGGCATTTCTTAAACATACACTTACCATAAGACCCAGCAATCCTACTCCTAAGTATTTACCCAGGTGAAATGAAAACTTACATTCACATAAAAATTTGTAAGCAAATATGGATATCAGCTTTATTCATAATCACCAAAAATTAAAAAACAACCTATGTGTCCTTCAACTAACTGCTTACATCCAATGAAACAGAATACTACTTACTAATAAAAAGGAACAGCACACAAAAATATGAATTTCAACTGCATTATGCTAAATGAAAGACGCCAGACTCAAAAGGCTATATTCTATATGATTTTATTTATATATATTCTGGTAAAAGCTCAAATCTAGGGGTAGAAACTAGAAAATAGGCTGCCAAAAAAGCTAGGCATGGGGTTGACTACAAAGAGGCATGGGAGAATCTGTGGAGTGTAATGGAATTGTGCTTCAAGTAGGTGGCATCTACTTAACTGTGTGCACCTGTCAAAATTCCCAAAACTGTACATACAAAGTGTGAAACTTGCTGAATATAAATTATACTTAATTTGTTAAAAAGGAAATAAAAAAGATAACTCTGGAACCTTGTAAGGTGGTCAGAATGAAAGAAGGGTGGCAGGATAGGAGCTATTAAAATTAACCAATGGGAATATGATGGTAGTTTTTACCAGGTGACAGAAGTAGAGAAGGTGAAAAGTGGTTAGGTTCTGCATATATTTTAAGGGGTAATGGATATAATCTGCCAATGAATAAGATACAGAGGTTTAATAAGAAAAATCAAGGATGACACCAAGATTTTTTTTTTTTACCTGTACCACTACAAAATGGAGTTAATATTTTTACCAAGATGTGGAAATCTGGGAAAAGTCCTTGGAAAAGGGTTGAAAATTCAGACCTGGGTAGGATTTTGGACATATGAAATTTGACATGTTTATAAAATATCCAAGTGAAACTCTTGACTACACAGTTGGATATTTATATGGACTATAGGATAGAGGTCTTATCTATACATACAAATTTGACACTCATTAGTATAATTGATGCTATTTAAAACCATGGGACTAAATACTGAGGAGTCATTGAGAATAAGAAAGAAATGTGAAGACTGAGCCCTAAATAACCCAAAGCTTGGGGAAATGGGGAAGAACTAGCAAAAAGACTCCATGAAGTGGAAAAAAAGCTAAGTAAATAGTACCAAGGAAGAAGAATGTGTTTCAAGACAGAACATAATTGATCCAATGTTGATGTTAGGTAAGATGAGGATTGATTTGATTCCTCTTTAACATGGAGAGATCTGGAGGCACTATCAAAAGCTGATTTAGTGTATGAGGAGCAGAAGGCTGTTTAGATCAGGTATATGGGATAAACAGGAAGATAATTATTGAAGACAGTAAAAACAAACACCTTTCTTATACCTTAAATTCTATTTTATAGTGGCAGTAGCAGGTCTTTTATTAATATCATTATTTTACAGCATTTCCCACCCTTTAAACCTTTCAAGCTTTCCATATACTCTACTCAGGATAAAGCTGAATTTTCTTTAAATCCATCCATAATTATTTTCTTTAAAAAAATTTTTCCCCAATATTTATTTTTGAGACAGAGAAAGAGAGAGAGAGACAGAGAGAGAGAGAGAGAGAGAGAGAGAGAGAGAGAAACCGAGTGTGAGTGGGGGAGGGGCAGACAGCGAGGGAGACACAGAATCCAGAGCAGGCTCCAGGCTCTGAGCTGTCAGCACAGAGCCCGATGCAGGGCTCGAACCCACGAACCGCGAGATCATGACCTGAGCTGAAGTCGGATGCTCAACCGACTGAGCCACCCGGGTGCCCTATAATTATTTTTCAAACTGAAAGTTAATCTATTCAACTTTTTTTTTTAATCATAGCAATATTGGATTTTCTATCTTCTTAATTTTGGCTAAATTTTATTTTTTGTTCCTATTCTTTAAAATTGGAAGTTATGGCACATAAAGATCAGTGAATGTATATATAAATTTTAAAACAGAGATAATTTATAAACTGAGAACAAGAAATTAAGTATGGAAAAATTCTAGCTTTCCAAGAACACTGTATTCAAAAAAAACCTTTGTGTAAATATCTGAGATTTAAAGTGTTTACTCACTTATAACCTAGGAAGGCAAAGTTTTAAAGAAACAAGAGTTGATACCCACACACACACCACCAACCAGATCAACACATACTCCAGATGTAGGCAAGCCTATGTGCAGACATTCCAAATGGGATTCTCCCCTTCTCTCAGGAGTAAACCACTATAATAAATTTTTGTATTAACAATTCCTCTTGCTATTCATAGATTCTTTGTGCTATGCATGTACCCATGAATTTTGTATTTTATATTAGATTAAGTGAACTCCTTTGTGACTAGCTTATTTTATATACTATCTCTAAGATTAACCATTTTGTCACATGTAGCTTTAGTTCTTTCATTTTCCACTGCTGTATATTTTTCATCTCTATGAATATATCACATCTTATAATCTACCAGAAATGGGTATTTTCATTTGTATTTTTTCTATTATGGACAATGTTACTATAAATGTTCTTTCAGTAAACATCTGCAAGAATCTCTCTTGAAGTGAAACTGTTGGCATATAATATGGTATATCATTGTGGTTTTAATTGGCAAATCTCAACAAAGGAAAGAGGAGAGCATCTTTATTTTATTTTATTTTATTTTATTTTATTATTATTTATTTTTTTAATATAAAATTTATTGTCAAATTGGTTTCCATACAACACCCAGTGCTCATCCCAACAGGTGCCCTCCTCAATACCCATCACCCACCCACCCCTCCCTCCCACCCCCCATAAACCCTCAGCTTGTTCTGTTTTTAGGAGTCTCTTATGTTTTGGCTCCCTCCCTAACCATTTTTTTTTCCTTCCCCTCCCCCATGGTTTTCTGCTAAGTTTCTCAGGATCTACATAGGAGTGAAAACATATGGAATCTGTCCTTCTCTGTATGACTTATTTCACTTAGCATAACACTCTCCAGTTCCATCCAAGTTGCTACAAAAGGCCATATTTCATTCTTTCTCATTGCCACATAGTATTCCATTGTGTATATAAACCACAATTTCTTGATCCATTCATCCGTTGATGGATATTTAGGCTCTTTCCATAATTTAGCTATTGTTGAGAGAATCTTTTCATATTTACTGACTATTTCATTTTCCTCTATATGAATTTTCACTTAATGTTTCTTTTACTAATTTTATACTTATGTTAACCTTTTTTCATGTTTCATGAAACATGTTCACATTCCACATACTTAATGAAATACTGTAAGAACTTAAATTTTTTTAAGTATGAAGTTTTTTAAGGATAAAGTATAAAGTAATATTATTTTAAAATATTCCACATATATACAGTATTAGTGGAATACTGTAAGAACTTAAATTTTTTTCAGTATAAATTTTTTAAGTGTAAAGTAATATTATTATTCTAAAACTTTTATCAAAGGATAGACAAATACATAAATAATTCTGCTACTCTGGTTAGGAACAATTTTTTTTCACGTAAGTAAAAAGTGTACAAATACAAAATCAAATCAAAACCTTTTAATTAAAACAAATTTAATTTAAAACAAATTAGAATTAAAACCTTTAATCCTAAAGTTGAACAGAAAATATCAACACGAATTTATAATGTATTTTTCTTAAAAAAAAAAATTCCAAGCTCTAGAAATAATAACCAACTCAGTAACAACTCAGGTACTGACAAAACTTATCATCATGCCAGCTGGCAAAGAAAGTTAGTGGTCCAACTCCACTATCACAGAAGAAAGCAACGAAAGGTGGATTTGGAGCTAAAAGCCAATAAACTGGTAAGTGGTAAAAGTATCAGTAAGAATAATTATAATAGAGTGAAACCTATCTAAATGCATTTATGAAGCCGTAATAATAATTTAAAAACAAAATTAAAAAAAGAAAAACAAAACAAAACAAAGCTCATTGGTGACCAATGAAAAGATGTTAGGGAACCAGCTCATTATTTTGAAAAATAGAGAAGGGAAAAAATTGAGCATTTATTCTTTTTCCTGTAAGAACTCTATCTCAGGATAAATATAGAGATATAAAGAGAAAGGGGATTTCTCTTTATGGAAATATCCTATATACCAAATTTAAGAAGCAATGATAAAAACAGGATCCTCACCATTTTTCAGCCCCCTGTGACATAAAAGCAATGATTATAAATGGCTATTAAGGCCACAAAAAGAGAGACAACTGAACATTATGCACCTCCTGATAGAAGTATTCAATAATTACCTATGATATATTCCTGCAAAATTTTAAACCTCAATCTGATCAAGTCTCTGTATCAAAATAACAATTATAGAAAATTCAGGACCAGAAAACAGGTTGAATGAAACCATGGAGATGCAATGAACAAAATCCAGAATGTAAGAAATTCTACACAACAACCCAGTTCCTTCAACAATAAGCTGCAAGGAAAAAAAAAGTTACTATGAACCTATAGATTAAAAGAGACATATCAACCTTTGGAATGTTCAAACTTACATGGATACTGTTTAAAGTGATGAATGAGGAAATATAGATATTTGATATTAAGGAATTAATGTCAATTTTAGATGATAATGGAATATGCTATTTATGTGTTAAAAGAGAGAGTTCTTTTTAAGGACACATACATAAATATGTAGGAATGAAAAAAATATGAATAATTATTAGAAGTTTGCTTCAAAATAATCCAGTGCAAGTAAAGAGGATGAGTGGAGCTGAGATGAAACGAAATTAGATTTGAAATTAAGTAGCAAATGGGTACATGGGGGTTTCATTACATTATACAATTTGTTCTATTTTGGCATATATTTGAAACTTCTCAAAAGTTTGTCTTTAACCTGCCTTCATGAAAGACTATAACAAAATCACTTAAACTTGCCTAAAAATGCCAGATTCAATTTATGTAACTCCCAAATGTATTTATATGGTCACACTAAGCTAAGGCTTTAGGACAAAAGAATGATGTTAGTATATTTTAAGGAATTAGAGAGTCAGTGAAAAGTTTTATTTCTAAAAGAGAAACATTCCCAATAATCTCAAACCAAATGAGACACAAAAAGAACAAACCAATTCTGCCCGCTTTTCAGTGTCTGAGTTTGAGCAGGAACTGGTATCATAAATGATTCCTAGATCACCCTTGCAATTATCTGCCTGTCCACTAAGAGTAAGGTGGTATTCCAACTTTGTCCATTTACTACAAGGCTGTCTTACCAAATTTATGATGTGTACTTTCAAGTCTCGAAAATCTTTTGAAATTCACCAAAGGATAAACAAAAGTTGAGTTTTAAAATTCTAGTCTTTTATGAAATACCTACATTTTTTCCACAGATTAAAAAAAAAAGGAAAACTTTTGTAACAAATTAGAACTGCTTTAATACTATTCAGAAACTATTACACACAAAAGCAGATTTACATACCTTGCCTGGACTGTGAAGGTGCTACAGGAACTTCTTGGTTTGGCTCAAAAGGAAGTTCAGGTGTTATGTTTTCAAACTGCTCTTTACTAATCAGATTTAGCTTCTTAAAGTTCTCAACTTCTTGCTGAAGTAGAATGGAGGAATCTAATTACTAAACTGGCTAATAGAGTAGCCAACAAACAATAATTGATACCAACCTCAAAAAATGAGTTTAACTACAACAGAATAAAAAAGATGTTCTAATAAAGAATCTAGCATTATACTTAATAACAATATTCAGAATCTAAGAGGCACAGAGAACCCAAAAATATTCTGAATATTTTATAATTAAAATACATTGTAAGAGCATACACTCTAATCATTCATTATTTGTTGAGCATTTATACACAAGACTGCTAGGGTATTAAAGAGATTACAAGTAATCTATGTTCCCTACCCTTATGGAATTGACAAGTTAGATGGAAAGAAAGACATGTACACATAAAAACTAGTAATATTAGCAGCATATGAAAAATGATAATATTTGGTGTAAGAATTGAGATCATCAGAGAAGTATCACAGAAAAGATGGGGAAAGAATGAGAATTTAGAGAAGGGGTAAAGCATTCTAAAGCAGGTAATGTGAGCAAAGAACTTGGAATAAGCACTCATTTATTAGAAAATAATTCAGTTACTGAGAAAATTTGTGTAGAATCAGCGACAAAAAGGCCTAATATGGAAATGGGAACAGGCTACTAGAAGACCTTTTATACCAGGCCAAGAAGTTTTCATTTCCTTTTCTAGTAATAGGAAACACATGATGAAAGATAGATAGATGGCCCTGGAGGTTCATTTCCAAACCCCACTTATAAGGTTAGCAGCAAGGAGGCTCAAAGTTTTTTGAGCTTTGTCAAAGGAAGAACAGGCTATCCCTGACCCTTGGGCTCCTGAAGCTTCCCCTTTCTAATAACGGTTACATAGTCACTTAGATGTTCTCAGCCCTGCCCTATATATAGAGAGAGGACAGAGTGGAGGCCAGTGGAGGCCAGTAAGGTCATTTGGCCATGGTACATGAAGACCATTCATGCCTGGTCTAAGCTGTAAAATAAAAAAAGAGTTTGAGAGACTGCTTGCACTCTACTACGTTTTGTAAGTTTCCTCCAATTAAACCCTTTATCACATCTACATCACTCAACAAGATCCAAAGAGGGTTTTAGCAGGTAAAGAACATAAAACTGTCAGATGGACCAAACTAAATATCATCATTACAAAATAGTCATAGTACCTTGCTCTTAATAGCTAACCAATCTTTCCCTTTTGCCTTCAAACATGAATAGTTGTCAGTTCATACCACTCATTAGATCCTGCTAGTCTTTTAAACTAGGATCTTGTTTTCATGAAAATGCTTTAAAGGATTGCCTCAGCTTTTGCCCTTATACCAATACTGCTTTCCCAAAAGTCTTCAATAAGCTCTTCAAGCTAATTCAGTCATTATTCCTCACTGTCCCCATCTTGCTACAGAGCTTACTACTTAAAAGAAAACATTTACTGTTATGATTATCATATGCCAGAGATGAATAATATAGTTCTATCCTGATGGGAACACAAGCAGTATGTTTCTGCTTTTAATTTTTACACTAATTTATTAAAGCATCACACATACATTTATACATACACACACTAGAGAAGTGCATAAATCATAAGTATACATCTAAATGAGTAATCAAGAGTGAACAGACCTGTGTAACCACCATTCAGGTAAAGATATTGCTAGCATCCTAGAAGTAACTTTCATACCCCTTCCTATAACTACCCTCTTCCTCTCCCTAAAGACAAGCAATATGCTGATTTCAGGACTATAGATTCATTTTGCCTGTTTTTGAACTTTATAAAAATGGAATTATAATGTATGGTTTCTTTTACATAAAATTATGTTTATGAGATTCATTTATAGTTTGTAACTCTACAGCAGAGGTCAACAAACTACAGCCCCCAAAGGCCATATCTGTTTTTGTTAAGTTTTTTTGGAACACAACCACACCCATTTGCTTACATATTGCATGTCTGCTTCATTGCTACAACTGCAAAGTTAAGTGGTAGTTGGCACAACGTATAACCCATAAAGACTAAAATATTTTCTATATAGCTCTTCACACAAAAAATTTGCCTATCCCTGCTCTGTGGTATTCTATCATACGATCACACCATAATTTTAAAAAATCCATTCTACTGGGGCACCTGGGTGGCTCAGTTGGTTATGCGTCCAACTTCGGCTTGGGTCATGATCTCATGGTTCGTGGGTTCAATCCCCCCATGGGGTTCCACACTGATAATATAGAGACTGTTTGGGATTCTCTTCCTCTCTCTCTGCCCCTCCACACTTTCTCCCTCTCAAAATAAATAAAATTTAAAAAAAATCAATTTTACTGTTGATGAACATTCAGTTCCTTTACAGATTATAGCCATTACAAATAATGTTACTAAAAATATGTTTTTACAAAACACTTCTTTTGGTGACAGAGACACATGTTTTATTGAATGTTTACTATGACTGGAATTGTTGAATAAGGTGGTATGCTTCAACTTTAGTAGAAAATGCCAAATACTTTTTCACAGTGCTTGTACCTATTTACATTACACTAGCGGTATATTGACCCTCCTATTGCTCTATAGCCTCATCAAACACTTGATATTGTCAGTTTAAAAATATGTAGCCATTCTAAAAAAGGACCCAATTATGGGTATACACAACAACTTGGATGGACCTCAAGGGCATTATGATTAGAAAATATCAATCTCAGGGGCACCTGAGTGGCTGAGTCAGTTAAGCATCTGACTTCCGCTCAGGTCATGATCTTGTGGTTAGTGAGTTCGAGCTCCGCGTCGGGCTCTGCTGACAGCTCAGAGCCTGGAGCCTGCTTTGGATTCTGTGTATCTCTCTCTCTCTGCTCTTCCCCGGCTCATGCTCTCTCTCCCCTTCAAAAATAAATAAACTTAAAAAAAAATTTTTTTTAAATCAATCTCAAAAAGTCACCTGCTCTAGGATTCTATTTATAGACAATTCTCAAAATGAGAAAATTATAGAGATGAAGAACAGATTAGTGGTTACTAGGGGTTAGGAATAGTGGAGTGGAGGCACATGAACACGAGTCTAATAGCACAAGGGAGATTTGTGTGGTGATAAAATAGTTGTCATGAATGTGATAGTAGTCACATGAGTCTACACATGATAAAATGACATAACACTATACACACACATTTGTAAGAAATGCCAATTTCCTGGTTTTAACGTTGTTCTTAAATTATGTAAGATATAAATTTTGGAGAGAACTGGTCCAGTACACTAGACCTCTCTGTACTATTTTTCCAACTTCCTATAAATCTGGATCTCAAAACAAAAATTCAAAAACTTTAAATATGTAGCCACTCTGCTAAATCTATGTGTAATCTCACTGTGCTCTTAATTTGCATCTATCTAATTACTATAATGCTAAAAACCCTTAATATATTTTATTTGGATAGCCTCTTTTGTGAGGTGGCTGTTCAATTCTATTACTCATTTTTCTATATATTTCTTTCATTTATTGATTTTTAAGAGCTCTTTATAAAATGTTGTAAATGTTTTCTTTCACTCTGTGGAAAGAGGAACTTGCCTTTTCACTCTTTTATGGTGTCTTCTGGTGAAAAAAAGTTCTTTTTAATGTAGTATATTTTGTAAGTTATTTCCTTTTGTAATTTCCTGTTTAAGAAATCTTTCCCCTTTTTAAAGATGTTATATATCTTACCTTTATA